>NC_134579.1:69002500-71492500 GCF_037038515.1 Microtus pennsylvanicus
GACCAATAGAAACTGCTCTGTATTTATTCCACGTCCTTGCTGTCTTTTCAAGGCCCTCCCTATGAACCACATAGTAGACCTAGGATAAACTGTGTTTCGTCATCAGGTTCTGTAGAGCCCATGCCTGAAGATGGGACTCCGGAGAAAACTTAGTGAGAAACATGCTTGTCACACCAACATGAGTAAGTTAGTGAGTCCCTATCACCCAGACCTACACCAAAGAGCCAACCAGAGTGACCTCTCCCAGGAGTCACAACACTAGGGAGGCAGACACAGGAGAGATCCCTGGTATTTACTGAGAAGCCAGTCTTATCAGTCAGCAAGCTCGAAACACAGTAAAAATAAGGTAGGGAACAAATGAGAAAGTCTTCTGCTGCCCTCCGCTCTTTACAGGCACACAGACCCGCACACATATGTCATTCACACACATTTACCTGCCACATGCATATGATAAATAAAGAATAAACAAGCATATGGAAGAAAATTTTAAGTAAAATATTTTATGATTTGTAAAACATGTATGAAGTTGAAAATTTCAATGTCCCTGCCATGGTTTCACTGAGACCCAGGCATGTGAGCCCATATTGTCTGTAGGTCATGTCCAGCATCAGAAATGGATCAGCACAGAAGAACCCATGCAGCTTGGAGATCCTGAAGGACTCACCTTCTGTCTGCCTGTAGAGGAAAGTGGTGATGACCTATACTGGAAATCTATGCCTTCTTTTAAAGATAAGCAAATTTAAACCCGGGGAAATGTTCCATCTCAACACCTCACAGCTGCTATATAACAGAAACAATTCTAGAATCTACAGGGTTAAAAAAAATACTCTTTGCTCTTTGAGGGACCCACCACTCAAAGCTACTAAATAAATATGCAGTAACTTATTCTTCCTTATGAATGCCTGGCCTTAGCTTGACTTGTTTCTAGCAAGCTTTTCTACCTGAAATTGTCCAGTCTATGTTTTACCTCTAGGCTTTTACTTTTCTTTATTCTTTATCTCTCTTTCCTTCTTTCTCCGTGGCTGACTGTGTAGCTGGGTGGCTGGCCCCTGGTGACCTCCTCTCCTTTTTCTCACTCCTCCCTCTTCTCTTTTTATCTTATTTATTCTCTCTGTTTGGAAGCCCCACCTAACCCTCTATTGAGTTATTGGCCATTCACCTCTTTGTTAGACCAATCAGATGCTTTAGACAGGCAAAGTAACACAGCATCACAGAGTTAAACAAATGTAACATAAAAGAATGCAACACATCTTTGCATCATTAAACTAATATTCCACAGCATAAACAAATGCCACATCTTTAGCTAATATTCCACAACAAGAATCCAGTCATGTTAATCCCACTTAGGGTTTCTCTCATTACTATATAACCTGAGAGCTCCAGGGATTCCAGGATTTCAGCCAGGAACTGTGTTATGAGAATCGCAGCCTCTATTCAAATGGTTCTGGGAAAATAAGTAATCAATAAATATACAAGGACAGGGGATAGTAATCTCTGATAGATACTGTAACGATGTGTGTGACCAATTCACTTTCTCCTAGCATGCATCCTACTGTGTGACAGGGAGATGTGGCATAAGTCCTACTGTGTGAGGGAGATATGTCATAAGTCCTACTGTGTGGCAGGCAGACGTGGTATAAGTCCTACTGTGTGACAGGGAGACATGGTATAAGTCCTACTGTGTGGCAGGGAGATGTGGCATAAGTCCTACTGTGTGCCAGGGAGACGTGGTGTGCCTTCCATGGACATCTGAACGGACACTGAACTTTTGCTCAGAGCATCGGGCTGTTTGCATGTACTCTCACCTTTCCACCCTAACACACTTCGGGGATATACCATGCTATGTGGACACTGGGGAAACCTTAGAAAGAGAATGTGGACAAGGGAAGGAGTTGGGGTTTGTTTTCTGCTTCAGGCTACATTTTTATTTTTATTTTTCCCCCCTGGCTGGCACGCGTCTCCTTCTGTTTTGAATAATGGAGATAATTATACGTTCAAGGGATCACACTCTAAGCCCCTTGAACGATTGAGAAATCCCAGTGTAGGCAATCATGAGAAAATGGACGGGGGGATTACCAAGAGAGACAGGAATCCGACTGCTTTCCATGCCCTGCTCAGTGCAGAGCCCTAATCTCCAGCCTCTCTCTCATGCTCCAGTCACTGAGGTTCCAGGTCTCCCCTAGGACAAGAGACTTTCCTAATCCCCAATCCCGCCAAGTCAGAGCTTTGGAAGGGCCTCTTGAGAAACCACCGCCTTCCCTATTCATTTATATTTCTTTCATTTTTAAGGGGGGCGCTGACTCGGAGGCATGCCTTTAGGTATCCAGGCTCCCGCTTTCTAGAAACCAGCTGCGGAATAGAAGTTTTTATTTTCTTCAAGTAGGGTGAAATCGTCCATCCAGTGCATGATCTGTCTCTGAAAGCCACACGTGGCACACACAGTCTTTTGGAAACTGAACTAAAAAATTGTGAGAGAACAGAGAGTCCCTGACTGACCTTGAAGCCCATGTCCAGTTAAGCTGAGCAAATTGTAAGGAAGGAGGAAATTCAAACTTGGGACTGACTAAAGGTGAAGTCTCAGTGCAGCTTGGCCTGGGGCTACCTGGGTTTTTCTAGGATTAATTAAATAAAAATATGAGAAGAACGAACTAAAATGGAATTAAAGGAGCAGAAAGAGTGGGTAGGTATGACGCTCTCACTTGAGGAAGAACACGAGGGACTAAGAACATCAGGATAGGGCAAATAAAGGAATAAGAAACCAGGTGGATCCAGAGGGAGAGTAGCTGAGGATGGGGTTCAGAAGGATTGGGGGTGCCTGCCAGGAAGTTCTTCTCAGCCACATCCCAAGCAGCGGGGAAGCAGCCATAACCTGGGAGCAGTGCAGTCTCTGAAGTTCCTTAATTATGGCTCTGCATGAGAGGAGCAATCTTGTTCCTTTGTTCTTACCATAGAATAGCTCTTTCTTACTCAAGAGCCACAGCGTTTTGACCAGCTATACCGACAGCTGCCGCGTCGCCATGACCACTACAGCCGCTGCTAACAGCCTTGTACTAGACTACCCGTACCTCTGCAGCACGTTCTTTACCTGTGTTATTTCAATTAATCCTTAACCCCATCCTATAAAGCAGGCTGTCTTTTCTCTGGGAGATGATGGAATGAAAGTTAGTAGAATACATGGATGAGGATGTCCAAGTGATGTGTGTGAAGATGTGTAAGGGATGCTGGCTTCTGGTCCCCAAACCTCCCCGATTACTGAGACTAAAGTTCTACTCCACCAAGTCCAGCAAATGGGCAGTGTAAAAAAGAGAAGTCAAAATTTCAACCCAAAGCACTTTGAGCCCAGAGTGGAACCTAAGCATGGTCCCGAAAGTGAAAAAGATAAAGAAAAATCAAATTCAGCTTCTAAAAATCAAATTCTAACTTCATGATCCTCACGACCCAGTCCCCTTGGCCTTCTTCCACTGCGAAGTTTCATTAGCTTTCGATGAGGACGGATACATGATCCCCTTTAGTCGGTTTAAAATCCAAGACAGTTCAACTTCATCACTTGCCTGAAAGGCAAGAAGCCGAGTTACACAATCAACTGGAACAGAACGCAGTTGTGGGAGCTGTATTTGCAACTCTCCCTCTGTCCCTTTTCCCTCTCCAGTCCTGTTTCCCAAGCTCCAGAAATTTCCAGAAACAAACAACCATGGTCACCGCAACAAAAAAAAAAAAAAAAAAAAAAAAAAAAAAACAGCACTGGGGAGGGAACTTCTCATCACTGTCACCAGGCTTTGTCTTCTGGACGGCCCATCCGCAGAGACAATAATCCCTTGGCTTTCTCCCCATCAATTACACTTTAAGCCGATCAGGGTGAGGCACTGCAATAAAGAAAAATCAACAGCTATGAAAAAGTAGGTGTTAAAATCTGGCAACAAGACTCACGTTGAAAATGTTGCTAAAATGTCTTTGCTGGGTTGGAGGCAGCCGAGGGGTCCCTTTCTTGACTTTCACACCAAACAGTTATGGAAGGAAAATCAGAATTGCCAAAACGCAGCCACAGGTGGGGAAAGAAGCACCCCACTTCGCTGTCCTAGCATCAACATTTGACCTCGCAATCCATGCCGTGAGCATAACCCAGTGGTCTCAGCTTCAGAATTCCTTGACTTCTTGGAACTGTGACTTTAAAGTCTTGGCAAGCCTGAATCATGACTTCAAACTCTCTGTCTCCTTAAAAGAATATGGAGAACAAATGATTGTTGGCATGTTCTTCGTGAAGAGCTCCAGCCAGGCCACTCGGTGGACTTTGAAAGATGCCCCCAGGTGTCTTTATCCAAAAACAATCTCTGAGTGTCTATTATTCACTTTACTGGAGTGGAAACTCTTTAATCATTGTCTCTGTATTTGCTTTCATCTAGAAACTGTCAATTTATTAGCTCATAATGTGCCTGGAGCTTCTCCCCATCTTACCACTGGACAGCTAGAACACATTTAAGTGACGATTCTGGAAAAGTCAAATTGCAGAGACACAACATAATTAAGATGAAGAAGGAAAGTTTCTGTACCCAAAGACACGTTCCATGTTTTACTTTACATGGAGCAAAGCTGTGTAAGTGCAGTCTATAATAACAACGAGAGTGTGAGTAACCCTAGCCGGAACCCTAACCCGAACGCTATTAGGCAAAGGATTATTTATTAAATACCGTAAGTTGCACATTGCAGGAGATTTTTCAACATCAACATTTTTTGGAAGTTTCTTTCAGAGAAGCTCCTGAAATCAACAAAAATGGTTACTGCATCAGGAGCTCAATGTGAAGCACAGCATAAAAGACCACGAAGCTGGTGCAATAACCAGAGTGTCAAAAGAAGAGTGTTCAGAATACAGGAAACGCTTAGAAGGCAGGGCGGCAGAGTGCAGAGGAGGGCACAGGGCTGTGCTCAAGAGAAGCAAGAAGAATTCAGAAGAAAGGGTTTGGAATCATGCTGGGGCCTTTGGCTGCTGAGCCTCCTGAGGACCGGCCACCTCTAGTCCAGTCCCGTTGTCACTGTGAGCTCGGGAACTTCGTCTCTGGCCATTCACTATCTCAGCCATTCTCCTAGATCAGCTCTGTTACAAAGCAATACATTTGGCTTCATCCAGTGACTTCAAGTATAAGGAAACTAAGGCCTGGAGAGTTTCAAGTGCGCTGATCAAATTCACCCAGGTAGCAAGTAGGATATACTAAACAAAATCCCATCATCCTCTCCCAGCATTAATATTCTCTCCACATTCTCTTTCTCCCAAATAACCATTCCTTTCTTCTTCTTAAGAAGATAGGTGTTTTTACTAAGTCAAAAAAAAATGGTGGTGGTGATTCTCAAACATTAAATTTTAAAGTGTATACCTAAGAACATGCATCTATGGGGAAACATTAGCCATTGGAAGGGAACATAAACATCACATTGGTTTTGCAGGTCTAGCTTGTGACTTGCTGGTTTGAAACACATTCTGCCTGCTTTTCCATATAACCATTGCTGTTTTATTAACCAGATACAGACAGGGTTGTTTAAGGGACCTTCAGTGCCGTTTAAAGGCTTCTTATGACAGAAAGGGACAAGCATCAAAAAGAGTCATCTTACAAAACCACAAATCTTAGGGTCTTCCGGGGTCTGGATCAGTCGACTTCATTTTAAATTTAGAGAAACAGAAGCGAAAGGGTGATTATTCTAAAGCCTGTTTGCTATCATTTGCAATCGAAAACTGTTCATATCTTATCATATTTAGTTCCAAAATTGCATAAAAATTAAATTTTACAGTTCAGTGAGAGGAGTTGTCTCAATTTCTAGTTACACTATGTTTATTGAGCCGTTACCAATGAGCATTGCACTCATGTTTATGAAGTCTCCTGACCAGTTTTTTATCATTTCATAGACACATAGCAGCCTTGTCGTTGCTGCCAGTGGGCTGGTGGCTCAAAAGTATTCTGTTTTGTATGACAGTATGATATTCTTTGGATATTATATACTTTGGTTATTATATGTATATTTGGATTTCTCTGGAAAACCAGAGAAACATTAATTTATAAAAAAATTAATCTTATAGACCCATTAACAGGTGAGTCAAGGAGGTTGACAATGGGGTCCCCTGTAACATAGGTCACCCCTCCCTGGTAATATCTCAGGTATTGTCTCCTAGAATCTTCTTCCTGTCTATGGATGGTCCTGTCCCTCCTACTTTTAAAGTACCGTGGATGCGTCCAACCTGTGTCTTGCCCATGCCTCCATTCAGGAAGGAATCATTCTGAGGCTGAGAAATTGCATACCAGGAACAATATACTCTTTGACTTCACACTTTGCTTGAGCAACAGAGCCAGCCGGGCAGACACCAGGCCTCACACACCATTGTGAATCTGTCAGCAATTAGAATTCTAAAACCCCATTCGGTTTTTCCTTGCTTCAATCAGCATGTCACTGCAGCGAGGATTAGCTGCTTTCTCAACATAAACAGCAACAGAAGAGAGTGCCGAAGCTTGCGTCCTTGGCGAAGGCTACTGCCAGGGAGAATTTTAAATAGCGTTCAGCAGACAGAAGGGATCTGGGGCCTTAATGGGCAATAATTAGAGAAGGCAGAGCCTAAACTACCCTTTGTGTGAAACTTCAGAGCTCTGAGCTTTCGGGGAGGAAAGATTTAGATACATGAAACCATGTTTCAGCGACTCTCTTCCGCTCTTGAGCTGGAGAAAAAGAGACAGAAAGGAAGAAAATGTGTACAGTAGGGTACTGCCCACTCGTACAAATAAAACCCTTAGGGATCATGTTATCCATCTTCCTCATTTAGAGGATTAGGAATCGAGGTAAAGGCTATGAGCAACATGCAGGGGTGTCTGGGGGTAGAGCCCGGTGTTTATACACAACCATGTAAAGAAGAGGTGGAAGGGACTTGCGGAATAGCACTGCCTTAGCTTGTCGCTGTGTTGCTCTGCTAACACATTGTGACCAATAATAATGTGGGAAAGAAAAGATGCATTTCATTATAAACTTTCACTTCACAGTTAACCATTGAGGGAAAGCAGGGTAAAAACTCAAAGCAGGAACCTGGAAACAGGAACCAAAGCAGAGAGAACGACTTCTGTTCACCGGCTTGCTCAATTTTTAAAATACGACCCAGGACTACCTGCTAAGGAGCGACACCTCCCAGAGTGGGCTGGACCTCCCCCATCTTTCATTAATCAAGAAGATGCTCCCATAGGCTTGCCTACAGCACAACCTTAATGGGGGTGTCTTTTAAAACTGAACTTTCCTCTTCCCAGGTACTCTAACTCTTCTCAAGTCGATTAGTAATAATAATGCCAATAATCAATAATCAGCACAAACTTTATGCTTTCTAAAACTTCGGTCACAGATTTGCATGGTAGCCAAAGGCATAATTCATCAAGCAATGAAAAAAAAAAACAACGTAAGGTCAACACAAGCGTATAATCCCAAGGGCAAGCTGGAATGAAGATGGTCCCATTTCATCGCAAATCCTGTGAAGAGAGTATGGAAGCACAAAAGCAGAAAATAATTGCATTTGTTTCTAACCATTGTAAACCATTATTAATGTGATTGGCAGTTCAGGCTGGAGCTAGATGAGTGAAGACAAAGAAAGTTTGCTCTAGTCTGTTGGTGACAATAGTTAATGCCAGCTAAACTAACTTATTTAATATTCATAACAGCTTTAGAACACAATTATTACAATTATCACTGTCTTTAATGTATAAACAAGGAAACCGAGCTTCCTGATAACTTGTTCAAGGATATCTACATGATAATGACGAAACTAAGATTCAATCCTGGAGTCAATCTGCTGCCTGCAGAAGCCCTACTGCAACAACACAACAAAGACGACAAGTCACCTGGAGTTCCATGTCCCAGGAAACCCTCAGTCATCCACCAAACCAAAGAATTGATTCACGTGACTAAATGACTCAGTCAATACTAAAGCACAGACTACATATGTCCTAGTCAGTCAGCTGCTCTGACCATCTTCAAACTCACGCTGTCTAGGGCCTTGGGAGATCATTAGTTATTGGTTATTATTATGGCTTATTTGTTTAGACACTGGATTCTTTACTAGATGACTTAGGTATGTTTCGCAGCATTGACATGGTGGTTCATAATCATCCGTAACACCAGCCCCGGGGAATCTGATACCCTCTTCTGACCTCCTCAAGAATGAGGAACATACCCAGTGTTCAGACCAACATGCAGGTAAAATAGCTATACACATAAAAACACCCATACACCTGGTATGGTGGGAACATGTGCCATCTAGTAAAACTAAGAACTTTCCAGGCTCCATTTCTCTATATGGCTCACCCAAGAGCCATATAGAGAAATGGAGGCTTCAAAACACCAGTTCCCCAAGAGCGAGGATTAGCAACAGCCAAAGCCTGAGCTCAAATGCTAGCAAGTAAAAGAGTATTGGAACATTTTCATAGTGAAAAAGAGGAGGTGCAATTATTCCCGTATCTGGAAATCCTAGTTGTGTTTTCTCTAGATAAGGAAATGCACACTAAGAACCCATCTTTCTGAGTTCCGCATTTCTTTTTTTCACCAGCCACTGAGTGTAGGATCAGTGAACAACAAAGGCTGCCAGTGCTCTCTCTCCTTCCGAGCTGGTGACATTCTGCTCCTTCTGCCCGGATGAGTAGTACTCACTCTGGGCATGGGAAACTCTTCCCTTTCTTTTAGAACCATTTGATTGCTGCCACTGCTTAAAGACTTACATGGACAACCCAATCTTAAATTAACTACCTGCTCTCTTCCTTCCATCTACAACCTCATACTTTTAAAAATGAGAATCTTAATCTATCATGTTCTGGGGTCACAGCATAGAAATAGGGGGAGGAGGGTTGCTATCTCTTGTTGTGCTAGAACCCCACCAAAGCAAAGTTTATCTTCTCTTTCCAGTCTCAACTTGCCACTCAACCAAAGATAGAATCTTCATACTTCATTCATCTATGTATTTAGTTATGAACTCTGATAGTTTCACATGGAGATCTGTATATTGAAGAAGTATATTGGGGTACTTATTAACATTGGAGAATCTTTTCTCTATCGCTTGGGCTAGGCTCCACTCTAAAAAGTGAACAAAAGATAGAGGCAACAGAATCCATGGTTAGTTATATTACCTGTTTGTTCCTACATTATCTAAATGCCATCACTAAATTATTCAGTGTTAAGAAACACGACTTCAAAGGAATAGACACGAAGTATGGAACAAGTTTCCACTTTTTCGTCTATGACCCACACCACTGTGTAAACTTTGGCCCATTTTTTTAACCAGGGCTATAGGACGACCCTGATAGATCTACATGATTTCCAGAATCTTCTCCAATTTTACATATTGACAACCCAGTGACTCTAATAGACCCTTCTTCCCTCCATAGGGACATAGTGTTCTCCACTGCCCCGACCCTGGCACTTAGAGAAATCTGGATGAACAGTAATGTCAAGAACAAATTGGTAAAGAACTGATTAAGCCACCTGAGAAAAAAGGGGGCCTTCTGTTGGAAGGAAGGAAGCCAAGGACTCCGGAGGGATGTGAAGTGTGAAATTCAGACTCGGAGTTTAATGAGTTTGAGGCGTGAAAAACCCAAGCTTCAGGGCTGCATTCCCTGGCAGCAACGAGCAGGGCAGGTTTCCATGCCCTCTGCGGCCGAGTTCTATTTTAGAATGTACTCTCTGCCTGAATGCAGTCACACAGCTGTGGATGTCTGTCAACTCTTAGTCATGGCGCGCCATTCAAGCAAGGAGATCTCCGTCAGTAACTAACAGGTTTGCAACAGAGGGCTCTGGCGGAGGAAAGTCAGAAACAAACGAAGTTAGTGACTCTCTAAGGAGGGACAGTTCATGCAATGACGATGTAGCAGGCTTAGTACAATCAGGAATGCAAGACGTGAGGTGTCTATATATGAACGCTGCAACAAGTGGTCTCAGGTATTAACAGTGGGCAGTCTTATGCCCTGGGAAATAGTTCATCAAGTACTCAAGATCCCCTCGTGACGCCTCCACTGCTAATGTTCCCTCTTGGTTAGGACAAAATTCTTAAGACTTCAACCCATGGAGGGGAGGAGGAGGCAAGGTAGGTGTTTTCACCATGCTCCCACCCTCTCCGTTCTGGAATCCCTTCCAGCACCCAAAGTGCATAGCTGTCAAGTCTTGTTCTTGGATGCTTTGGTTAAGTGGATGCCCAGCCCAAAATAGGAAGCTGTATTGGGTTTGGGTTAAGCTCTCCAGCTGCTAGGCACCATGGGTGTCATCACCATGGAGATAAGTTCCTCGTCAATCATCTAGAGACACCCAAAGAGGTCACTAGAATGTTAAAAGGGTGAAACTCCATAGGAAGATGATTCGAGTCTACCTTAGAAATTGCCATCTGAATACATTCTTAAAAGACCCTAAGAGAGACATACATAATCTACATGGGTAGCAGAAAATGAGAAGATCTCCTGAGTAAATTGGAAGCATAGGGACCTTGGGAGAGGGTTTAAGGGGAGGGAAGAGGCAGAGAGGGGAGCAGAGAAAAATGTAAAAATGTAGAACTCAATAAAAAAAAAAAAAAAAGCTTCCAAAGTGGAATGGAGTGGAGACCATTGTGTGCCAACCCAGACCTTAATCTGGGGAGATTGATAATTGTGTCCAATACTCTAATGGAACTCAGTGTCACACAGAAAAGCCTTTGGGGCTATCTTTTCAAAATAATTTTAAGAGTAATAACTGAGGGTCAGGAGGTAAGTAACTTGCCCAAGACTCACATAACAAGTTAGAGGAAAACTCTGAACTAGAATTAGTGTTTGGTCCTCTTTATTAATCCTTCCTGAACTCAGTGGATTTTACTGGAAAGTCATGGAAAATTCCAGAAGATATCCAAGTAAGGTCTCCTATGGGACCTTCATGAAGGATGTGACAGTCTACCCCCATGGCTGATGTCCTTTTTCTTAAAATTTAAACATTAAAATACTTCAACAGCTGAAAGTTGACTCAGTAGCTAAGACCATTGATTGTTCTTTCAGAAGACCTGGGTTCTATTCCCAGCACCCGCATGGCAGCTCATGGCCTCTGTCACTCCAAGATCTGACACACACACACACACACACACACAGGCAGGCAAAACACCAATGCAAGCAAAATAAAAATAAACTTAAAATATATGGTTCTTTCCCATCAGTCTCCCCTCTTCTACTCCTCCCTCCCACTGGTAATAATATGTGTGAGATGTGGATCTGGACAGTTAGGTGGGTTTGCTTCTCATTGGAGTTTGTTAGGGCAAAATAACATGGTTACCAGTCACTTCGGTAAAGAGTAAACCTATTGATTCCCCTGACTTAGGACTGCCTCGGGGAATAGTTCTACCACCCATTAGTGACAAATTTCAGAGGAAGGACAGGACCAAACCTCAGACCATGAAACAAAAAAAAAGAAACCCAATGTGCCCAAGGCATAGAGTACAGAGAACATGAAGGGAACAGAGAAAAACAAAATCAAAAATACTAAAATCAGGCCTTTTAAAATTTAAATAATGTGTCAAGGAAATGTCACATTTTCTTGAATTCAAAAGGAATTTTTTAAATTTATAAAAAAAATTGCCAATAATAAATTATGAATCTAAGTGAAACATGACCAACTACCAATAATAAATTTACAAAAATATATTTAAATGAACTGAGAAAACATTAAACTATTTTTAACTTTTTAGGAAATGGTATTTTAAGGCCAGAGAGATGGTTCACTGGGCAAAGGTTCATACCCCAATGCTGAAGGCCTGAGCTCAAGCCCAGATTTGACACTGAACCTCACAAAGCTGTCCTCTGACCTCCACACACACCTCACCGTGTATGCTCCTGCTACACAGTAACAATGAACTCACTTTGAAAATAGAATACTGTTTTTAAAAAAAATCACCATAGAAATATGCGATCACCCAATTTATAGCCAAAAGTGAGCATGATTGAAGCGTTATGGGACTATGTTAATTAATTAAGTCATTACAGGTTTTTTTTTTCAGGATTTCTGGGGGTTTGTAATTTTTATCAAACTTATAATATTTGCAATTATGGAGACTGCTCTTGTCTTGAAATATTCAGATTTGTGCTTTAGTTTTCATTCAAACATCTTTTTTTTAAAAAAAAAAATAGGCTCTCTCGGTTGCATGGTAATGACTCACGCCTTTAATCCCAGCACTTATGAGGCAGAGCCAGGCAGATCTCTGTGAGTTTGAGGCCAGCCTGGTCTACAAGAGCTAGTTCCGGGACAGGTTCCAAAGCTACAGAGAAACCATGTCTCGGACAAAAAGATAGATAGATAGATAGATAGATAGATAGATAGATAGATAGATAGATAGATAGATAGATAGATAGATGATAGATAGGCTATGCAAGGTTGAAGCTGAAGCTTGAAGCTCCCTGAAATTTAGAATCCCTGAAATGTCACTGTGATGATTCCATGTTGATTGCAGGATGATTGAGAATAGCAGGAAGCCTCCTGGTGAGGTCTGTGCATTGGAAGCCCAGCCTTCCACAGCTCTTACAGTGTCTTCCCTGGAGTCTGGCGATTTCGAAGTGCATGAGGAATCTTTTCACTTACCCAGGGAGGAAAGTCCCCTAGCCCCAATCCACCTGGATGAATGTAACTGCTGGTTTCAGGAGCACAGTGTCTTAACGCATGACTGTGGCTCACCAAGCTAGGCTTGCGTATTGCCCATCTCCCCCAAACTCAAACCACCTCCTTAATCGCATTTCACTTCTTACCACATTCATTTTAGCTTTGCATGTGTTTGCTATTCAACCTTTTCTTCTCTCACATCTTAGAGAAAGACGTAACACAATCATAGTGATGAATTATTGAAACGTAAACTATTTAATCATATTCAGAGAGTTGTTGGAAGGATAAAACAAGATAATGCATAGGAAATATCCTAGCTCAGATGCCAGGACATAAGTGCTTGGTAAATGTTAGCTTAACGTCAGTTCGGTCTTTACCCATAGCTAAGCATTTGTCTGCTTTGGTTCATGAAGCACTCTAAGGCCCGGAGGCATTTTAGAGTTCCTTGAAAGAAACTGTGGTCACAGCACACAAGCTTCAGATTTCTCTGCTGCGACACACAGTGTGGGCTGCGAATATGAAACAAGAAACCTAACCTATGGCATTTTTGCAAAGCTGAATGGTTAAGAAAACCATACTGAGACCATACATTATGCTATTCGTCATCATAGACAGAACTGCCTCAACTTTTCAACTTCTCACTTAGAGGACCATGGTCAATTCATTATATTCTTCAACATCCTGCTTCCTTCAACCAAAAGAAAGAGAGATTCGTAACACATGAATCCGTGGGAGACTTACAGAAAACAAAATGTTTCTAGATAAACACTCCAAATTGCATATTTTTTTGCTATATGTTTGTATTTTCTGAATCATCTTTGGAAAGGATCATAGAAATGTTCTCTTTTCTTCAGCATTGCTACCTTTCAGGATTTCATTACCACCTTTCTTCTTCATCCCTATGCTTCTCATTGGGATAGCCTCTATACATGTGAGGTTATGTCAATTTAAATTAATTACAGCATAGTAATTTTAATTGCTTAGTCTAAACCTGCCGAATTCATGGCTACTGATTCCTACGGTGGGCACATAGAATGAAAAACTTTGGACTTTTCTATGACCTCAAAAGGCCCTATTGCAATTTAATTGCATATATACAAGGTGTGAAGCAAACACTCCTATATGAGAAAGGACATGTTGTTTTACTTTTGGGGATTGGTGTGTCTCCATCAGAATGATCATTTCCAGGTCCAACAACTTAATTACAATTATCATGATTTCATTTTTCTTTACACCTGAATAAATACTGTGTTGTGTAAATGCACCCCATTTCCTTTATGCATTCATTTGCTGATGAACATCTAGCTTGTTTCCATTTTCATCTTATTATAAATACAGCAGCAGTGGGTATGGACAAGGAAATGTCATAGAAATTAACACAATCAGCACAACGATGCAGTAACCCATTAGAGAAGATATAGACTCCTTTTCGGTGTATGCCCGAGAGTGCTATCTCTTGGATGAAGACCTCTTGCCCACAGTGGGAAATTATTAGGGACCATGAGAGGTGCTTTCAAACAAGAGGAGATAGAATGTAGGTGATGTTATAAAGAGGGAACGGAGAATAACAGAGCAGAAAAGGATTATGTGGCATAGAGAGGGGAAGACACTGAAGATGAGGGAGTGTGCTGAGTGATGGCAAACACTAAAGGCTGCTGAAAAGTCATACGGAAACCTACAGCTTTCAAAGCTTCCTAAAACATCTATGTATAAACACACACACACACCCAATTTTAGGAAAAATGCACGATAAGGATTACCCCTTCGCTGGAAGTGCATAATGAGGGAGGCCCGGGACTGAGAATACATGTAGAGATATAGAACAGTGGTTCTCAACCTTTGAGTTGAAGAACCCCTTCCCAGGGGTTATCTAAGACCATCGGCAATGTCAGATATTTACATTATGATTGACAACCCATTTACAAAATAATTCATAAGCTTAAATGAAGCTGTCCTATAACAAGGGTACAATGCCTCCTTAGTCACCATTAGCTATAAAACAAAAAGTCTAGTGCCAGGAATGGGTCACCTCTTTAGGAGTTGGGTCACTGAATTCAGAAAAGACTTTATTGAATGGATCAGTGAAGTCCCCATAGATCCCAAACATTACAAGCTATTATCAATACCCTTGAAGGTGCTGCTTTCATAAATTGATAGCAGGACCGTACAGCTGCAGACATCACATACATGAGTCATAGAACATGAAAAAAAATCAAGCTGGAGCTGATTCCGAAGCATCACACCTACTGGCTAGCTTTCATAGTGCTGGAAGGTGCTATTTGTGCACGCTACTGCAGGAGAAAGGCAAGCATCAGTTTTAGCCTACTGCAAACCCTATGAGCTTCAGTGACAACTGGCCTGGAAAGACATGTTCCCTGGGATAGTAGTGGCCTTGACTGCAGCAAGAGTCTTGGCTCACAGGTTCCTGAATGGAAAAAAAAATTAAATGGGACTTGGTAGTCGAATAGCAGTCTAGGATTTAATTTGAGTAGAGCAAACAAGGAAACAAGAATACATTTTTTTAGACAAAGCACGGGCTGAGCATCAGTAGTCTTAAAGTTGGCAGTTGTGATGATTATATTCCTCTACACCAGTGGTTCTCAACCTTCCTAATGCTGTGGCCCTTTAATATAGTTCCTCATTTTGTGGTGACTCCTCAGTCATAAATTTACTCTCATTGTTACTTCATAACTGTAATTTTGCAACTGCTATGAATCATAGTGCAAATAGCTGACATTTCCCGTGGTCTTAGATGACCCCTGTGAAAGGGTCGTTCAACCCTCAAAGGGGTCACAACTCAAAAGTTGAGAACTACTGCTCTCTGCATGTGTTTTCAGGCTTGTGCCTCCCCTCAGTATTCACTTACAACAAAGGGACAAGCTTCAAAGTGTATTCTTCCTAAAATTGAGTTACATTACAACTAGATGTAAGAACACAAACCCTTAAAGTTGAAACAATCACTGGGGAAAAGGTACCAGCTCTCTAAGCATGCTTCCCTGACGGGGAAGTCCCAGAAACTTATCTAATGCAATCCAGATGGACACCAGCCTTACCTATTGTCCTTTGCATCCAGCTATGGAAACCTTGCAATGACCCATCTGAAGGACCACACCCACTCTTTTTGTACCTTGATTACAAGTCCTCCACCACCATTATCTTTGCATCCTGTTTTAAAGCCCTGAGCAAGCTCACTAGTACTTCTTATGTCCTGTATTGAGGGATCTGGTAGTTATTCCTTTCCATAGCTAATCTCCTGTCTAACCTCACACCTTTTACACATTTTACTTGTAATTTAAATAGAAATAAGTCATTCTCCCCACTTCCTTTCCTCTATCGATCCCCTCCTAGCTACTGTCTCTCAAACTTTCTTTGTCCCCTCATGTCAAATTAATAGCCTCGTTTTCTTTAAATATTATTGTTACACACACACACATACACACACACACACATAAGTTAGCTAAGATCTTCTGAGTCTATTTTTGCTATTCTTGGGTATGTGAGCGCAAGCCTACCCACTTGGCACTGGACAACCAACAAGTGTGCTTGTCCTTCTCCAAACAGTCATTGGTTGCTCTCTGTCTAGGGGTGGGAAGCCACAAGCTTTCCAGCTCCGTGTTACCATGTTAATGGTATTTCAATTGTCCCACTCCTGTTTGTGCAACCATTTCTAAGAGAGACTTGCACAGGAGACTTCTTGGTGTTCTGGTTCCTGCAGTCTTGGTGACACCTCTGTTCCCATGTTCCCTGAGCTATATCTCCACAAGTTGGGTTATAAATGGAGCCACTGGGACTGTTGATCTCTGCTTTCTGTTCAGTTGCAGTTTTCTGTGGTGCTATTCATTTGCTGTACAGAGAGACTTCTTTGATGAGGGGTGGTAGCAATACTTACCTAAGGGTGCAAGTATCAGGTTTAGAATATAGTAAGGAATTATTCTGGTCTAACAAAATCAAGGTAGTAGATTTTTCTCTAATGTCCGTGGCTCACTAGCCCTGGTAAGCTGGCTAGGTTTCTAATACCACATTTCCCCCATGTTGACTAGGCCTCAACTAGCTGTTTAATTAGACAACTCTTGATCGCCATTGACATGTGGCTGTCACCTTTTTGCACTTTTGTGCATATCTTACCATGCTGGCTGAAACTGATTAATTGTTCCCTTTCCTTGGTAGCTTCTCAAGAACCATAGAAGCTGAACCACAGAAAACAGACTTTCAGGTCAGATCTAGTTGGAATCATCCCAATTTTGTGTCCTCAGTGTGCAGAGTCTTTAGCAATAGGATCCCACTTCAATTCCTAAGAGGCAATCAAGGGTTATATTGATAATCTATACTGTTCAGGGAGTCACTAACTTCTCTGGCCAACCATTTGAAAGGTTTCTTGTTTCTGGTACTGGAGTTGTGGTTCATCTATGGCTCTTGTGGGGAGCACTTTCAGCCCTAGTAGCTGAGTGTGGGGTGTGTGTGTGTGTGTGTGTAGCTACAGTATGTGCCTCTGTTGCTGGGTAATCTTACTGCAGTTCTAACAAAACTGTTGGAGAATAGAAAGAGCTTTGGTGAGGATAAAATGTTGCTCTTTCTTGAATCAAGAAGGCCTGTGTACAGCCACTCTTCTGTAAATCCATACCCCAAAACACAGAGATTCACAGAACGCTAGGCATTGGCTGCTAAAAAATCCCTTGGTAACAAAACACTCACAACATCAGCACCACAGAGTACATTTACTGGATACCTGATGTGAGCAAACAGTTGTGCTAGTGTAGACGCTCAGTCTGTGGGGAACAACCCGTTTAAGAGCTCTCTTTAGCATGACGTCAGGCTGTAGTTTCTGGAGAATGGCAGTCTCAACCTACATGTCTTACTTTGTCTTAGTGGTGCACTCCCCTTCAAAAATGAGAAAGTTTGGGTTTACAATTCCCAGATTTCTTGGAGCTAGATGATGGATCTGACTATATTTTAACTTAACCAATCTTTTCTTCCAAAAGTTGCACCATCATTGTCAAGTTTTTCTCTGCTCATTTGCTTTTATTTTGGTCTTGGAATTTCCCTTTCTTATCTCACCATTGGCAACACTGACATTATGGTCTTGAGAAAGTGGAGGATTCATGGGCATACTCAATTCCAGAGCCTAACACATTGCCTGGTGTACACTAAATACTTCATAAAGCACTGCAACTCTTATGAAGGGGAAGAAAGGAAATGTCCTTTCTAAGTCTTGCTCCAGGAGAACTTCCGAGGAAGGGAACAGAATGCACCACGTGGTATCTAACTATGGTAGGCATAGTGCAGCTCTGGAGAAGCCATTGTAACCGAGGCTTTCATGTACTAGTTCGTACCGGTGATGTGCACTTGCTGCCTTCTCTTGGCATGAATGTCTTCTGATTACCTAACTTCCTGCCTATGGCAGAGACAGCTAATACCTTGGTGGTGGGCCAATTCTGCCGTGTTGTTTTGGCAGTTATATCGATAATCCCAGCCTAAAGCTTTGCACCCTGTTTGTCTGATGACGTTCTAAGTGATTTTTCTTTCTGTTCAGATACCCCTGTTTGTGCTGATGTGGCGGTACATGCCTGTGAGCCCAGCATTTGGAAGACTGAAGCAGGAGCATTGCCACGAGTCCGAGTCCAATACAGGCTACATAATGAGATGAAGATTGGTCTATACTTCCAAGTGAGACTTTGACTCACAAAAGAAAGAAAGCAACAACAAATCATGTTGAAAAGAACAAAATGACTTGCGTTGTATAACAACCTGATGTGGGTGGAATGAAAGAAGAAGAGTCACATCTGAACCGAGCACACTGTGGTGGCTTTCTGAGGTCTGCATTCTGCAGTGGCGGTCTGTTGAAGGTTACAGGCTGTTGTCCGTTATTGAGGAAAAACAAGGCAGGAAACTGGAGGCAGAGACCAAAGCAGAGACCGTGGAAGAATGCCATTTACTGGCATGTTCAGCTTGACAGCTTGTTTTTTCACACAGCCCTAGGACCCCCTGCCCAGGGGTGGCTCTAACCACAATGGGTTGTGTCCTCCCACATCAATCATTAATCAGGATAGTAACCCATGGAGTTTCCTACAGTCCTATCTGATGGAGGCAATTTTTTAATTGAAGGACCCTCTTCCTAGGGTGACTCTAAATTGTATCAAGTTGGCAACTGCTAACCAGGAGAGCGTGACAGCAAGACAGTGAGACAGCAAGACAGGCAGAGAGTGAGAGAGCAGGAGTGAGAGCATCCTCTCACGAACACCACAGGCAGTGGGGATAGCGTTAGTGCCGTCAAATAACCAGCGAACATGCTGGAACCACCGGACACAGTCATATCTGACCTAACGTGCCGTTGTCCGCTGCTCTTCTGCATTGTCTCCAGACTTACACCACAAACCAGCTCCTACAAATTCAGTTGAAAATGTGATTCATAAAGTATATAAGATACCCAATTAACTACCAAGTTTTGCCAGTTCGTTTCAATACAAAACTGGAAACTGTGTATGGGGAACGTATTCAAACTATTTTAGGGCAGAAATACCACATCGGGCAAGACAATATTGACATTTTTTTTTATTACTGGTCAACATTCTACCATTGGTGTGTTTGGGGCACTAAGAATTCTGATAGTTTGGCGTGTTAGTTAACTAAAACATGAACTAAAGGAGGTGTTGCTAACGAAGGTGACATGCAGAAGAGGCTATCCAAAAGTCTAGGGAGACTGAGATTCGAACACGACTTAGCTTGCGAAACCTTTTCATCCAGGCTATAGATCACTGCTTCTCAGCCTTCCTAAGGCTGCGACCCTTTAATTCAGTTCCTTATGTTGTGGTGATCCCCAGCCATAAGATTATTTCATTGCCACTTCAGAACTGTAATTTTGCTATTGTTGTGAATCATAATGTAAATTACTGATCCCAGTGAAAGGGTCCTTTGACCCCTGAAAGAGTAGTGACCCACAGGTTGAGAACCAGTGCTCCAGCCCCACTAAGGAGATTCAGGGAGTCCTTTCTCAAGCCCATGTGAAGCACATTTCTGAGGAAGACCATGGACCTTCTTGAACAACTTTAAAGTGGCTGTTGTCTGTAGAAAAGACCATATTGGGAGTTGTTGCCACTGAAATGGAATCCTCAGATTCATGAAGAAGATGATGGCAGAATGGCCACACCTCAGCCAACTGTTTTTCGAAATCACTTAGGACTGGAGGAAGTTCACTGCCAATGCTAGGAGCACTGTGATGGCATCCCCTTTCCCACTTTATCTTCTAGACTGAAACAGAGAAGGGAAATCCTGGCTAAAAATGTTAGGCCAGGTAAGGCACTCACGGCACTGCAGCTGGAGGATGGCTGTGAGTCCAAGGGAAGCCTAGGCTACAGAGTGATGCTCTCTCAACTCTTGATATGGGTTATTATTGGTAGAATTAATCGCTTTAGAAAATAGACTGAACTAACGCTACTTAGAGGGAGAGTGCTTGCCTAGCCTGCTTGGAGATGTGGGTCCAGTTCTCAGTAGAAAGATAAAAGTAAACAGCAAAGCCGAGCAAAGAAAACAGCAGTGAACATGGAGAGGGTGGAGGAGTCCATGCACAGGGATATTTGTGCAGAAGCCGTCTATCAGCTTACAATGCTTGAGTGTTGAACCAAGAAACAGATGCAACAGTTCAAGGCCTCTCTCAAACAGTTCCACATGTTCCCAAAAGAGGAAGAGAGTATCAAAAGAAGGAAAAAAAACTTCTGAGTTGCATGAGATAATGCTTTGGACACGACACTGGAAACAACTTGAATGTGTGAAAAGCCCACTTCCAGCACACTCCCCAACCCAGAATACAACACGAAGACACCTCATATATACGTTCACATGAGTTCACCCCAGCGTGAACACGTCATCTGCTGTGGTTGACATGGAGATGTCTTAAATATTTGGGAAGCTTTGACTTGAGTGTGAAATAGCATCAGAGGCATCGAGTAGAGGTGGGAAGGCTGCCTCGTGGCTTCATGCATCAAATTTCATCTTGGCTGCATCCCCCAAGGGAAATGTGGCTTACCCTTTGCCTTGGATTTGGAGGCTAAGAAGAGTCTAGCAGACAATATCATCCTTCCCCCTTACGGCTGCAGAGTCATTTTAAGGGGTTGTCATAACCAGATAGAATAATTATTGATCAAGCCACAGTCACTTGCAGATGGAGTTCCTCTTCCTTAGGAGATTGATATCTGACAGGCAATCTGGAGGCTTGTCCTCAAAAAGTGTCTTTGGAGCTCATTGTGGGAGGTGCAGTCCAAAGGTGAGTTGACACATGGGTGACTAAAGTTTCCTGTCACTGAGCATAAAGAAGTCACTCCTGAGCAGCGTCCCCAAACCACAGCTACAGGATGTGGGCACAAGCCCTTGTATAATTGTTGGCCAAAAGCCAGTGAGCATTCATCCCTGTGCAAATACTTGGGCTTGTGTGTGTGTGTGTGTGTGCGTTTGTGTGTGATGTTGTTCTTAACCTTTGAAAACCACAGGCATTAGCCTCTCTCTTTCTTCCCGTTGGCGTAAGTCATCTTCTTTTCTCCAGCATGGTCTCTTGTCTGTAAAGAATTTCCAAGGAGCTTTTAAGCCTAAATTTAATACCTTTGCCCGCTCTCTGCTGCCCTACGGAATGCCAGGTCGAGGTAAAGCTACCTTCCAAAACATCTGCTGGCTCTGCTGGCTTCCGCAGCTTTGTTTGGGCGTTTTTTGATCAGATAGGAAATCAGAGTGTTCCATGAGTGACCTGAGCCTTTAAGAAAATAAAGGTAATTTCTGGAAATCCCCCCTAAACAACTGTGGTCTATTGTTTTCTTGCTTTAGAATTAACCCAGCTCTATGATACGAGGATCACAATGTAATTGTCCCTGAAAAGAGAGGTGCTATATCGGACAGAGCAGTGGGGTCAACGAAAGGAACAGGTAAATTTAGTGTAATTCCAAAGTTGCCAAGAATTTACTGTCTTTTTTTGAAGCATGTTTTCTAGTTTCTAAGCCTATGCTTCATGTTCTGTGAAATGAAAGCATCGGTTTGGCAGGTTTCTATCCTTCCTTAGCTCCAGGGCTCTGTAAAGTGGCTCCTTGAGTAATATTTCAACAAAGAGACCACGAAACTGGGACTCAAGGCCAAGGATCTGGCAACACATAAGCTAGTCTCTCCTTTCTGTGTTAAAAAGATAGGCACATGTTTGGACACCAAAGCATCTACCAGACCCCTGGGAAGTCAGGCATGTCCACCATTACCAGCCCTTCATCATCAACTAAGATATGTGGCAGTCTTATTTCTGGTCCCAAATGCCCCCCCACCCTGGCATACAGAGTTAAACTACTCTACACCAGTCAGCATGTTTTGAAATTGAAAAAAACCTGGTAGGTAAACATGGCTTATTCTGTGGCAATAGTAGTTTTTTTTTTTCTGAGATGCATCAGAAGACTATGAGGGCTCTATTGTTGGAAATTCAAGTAGATTCCAAAGGAAGCCTTATTAGAAATCTTGCATTGGGAAAAAGTGAAAGAAACAAAGATCAGATGAAAAGCTCACCAAGCATCACAGGTCTGCGGTGATGTTTTAACGCTAAGGTTCTTATGTCCGGTCCAGTTTCAAATTAGATTGATAACTGCCCTAGGGAAGTGCTAGTGAAGGTTTCAGATGGCAGAGGGATGACAGGAGAAAGCCAAGGCGCACACGTGGCTCCCCTGGTTTGTGGCTCTCACTTGAGCATAAGGACAAAGCACCCAGTGAGAACATCAAGCATTAAATCATAGTAGCTTCGTGGGACAAAGAAATAATTCACGTTGGGAACTGAATCGAGTTATTGTGGATGATGCCCCATGGTCTTTGGCAGAAGTCACTTTAGAGAGGCAGGAACTCAGTGTTTTCTGTGTCCGTGAGAGGGTTTGACATCATCTCACTGAGGCGCCACATCTGGGAAATAAGCGTCAAGTGTCCCCAGTTTGGATATTAGAACATTAAGCATTATAAAAGTTAAAGTCAATTTTCAGGAACTCACAGGACTAATTCAGTTCTTTCCAAAACAGGTCTCTAGTTATCTGAATGCTTAGCAACAGTTGTTTAGAGAAGAACAGGCCAATGGCCTTAAAGGATTGTATTGACTTCTCAGATATTATTCGACATAAATGCCATTCCCAGTGTACATGGTTTCTAGATATCTTTGTATCAAGTCAGTTGAGGCTCCACACTTCAAGAAGTAACCCTTCAATCTTTGGATATTTGACACTGGACAGATTTTCTTTTCTACCATGAAATGCTACTCAAATTCCCAAGTCCTCCCTTAGCAGATGGCCCTGCTTTGGAGAGCTGATTTCTTAGTCAATGTCTTGTACAGATATCATCAGAGAGAGTTTGCGGGGAATTTCTATGCTCACTGTTCATCACACGAAATACAGATACCAGCTCTCAGAGTTTAACAGTCTCCCCCTCCTCTCCTCCACTTTGGGTAGTTTCTGCTAAGGGGGCTATACTGTGTCCTATTAGAAAGTCACTTGGGAGTGTCTGACTGAGTTTTAAAAGTGGGACAGACATGCACAGGGCAATCCATCATCAGGAAAATCCTTAAATGGTAACATGAGAGAATAAGCTGGGCATTTCAGAGGCTTCTGCCAGTAAATGCCACTACCTGGAGGCATATGGGAATTTTCAGGCCACAATATTAAAATAATTTGCCAATAATGCCTGCCTCAGAAGCATTGCCAAAACAATTGAATGACTTTTCATTCCACTACTGTTGACAGGACAGCTAAGGATTTCAACATTTCCTCTCCCCGTCTCAATAGAAGTTCCTTGCCTTAGGGACTTGAACAATATTTGCCATCATGGGGGGAAGAGGGAGGTGTGACAAAGAAGGATAAAGGAAGGAACAAAATAGTAATGGAAGTAAACAAAATGAAATAAGGGCTCTTCAGGTTCTGGTTTGGAATGTGTGTACCAGACTGATAACTGCCTGCTCCTGAGTCTTTGAATCTGAGGAAGAAAGCTTTCAAAAAAGGGGGGGAGAGGGCGAAACAGTGTAAAAGTAAACTTCAGAGGAGCCAAAGAATAAAATAGCTGGAACTTTCCACCTTAGCATCGAGGTAAGTGTCTCGACTTTGGGTCTCAGGAGAGGCAAAAGGCTTCCCGTGATGTTTATAGTGATTGGCATTCAGGGCTTCGAAGCTAAGTGAATGCAAGATTTAATTGTTTTTAAAGGAAGAAACCAAAAGAAATGAAATACTGTCATGATTTGTTCAAAGTCAGAGCTAAGTCAGGAGGACGCCAGAAGAAATAGAGGGGAAAAAAGATGGGGATTAAATTAATGAAGACAGTGTTTTGAAATCATGCCCCCCAAATCCTCTGAGATAGTGAACCTAATAGAGGAGAAAGCCAGTCCCAACCTCACTGTATCCTTGGGGCTCTTGCTTCTTCTGTGTCCTATGCTGACATTCCACGAAAAAAAAAATGTCATTGGAAGAGGAGATGTTGTTAAAAAGAATACTTGAAAATAATGCTACAAAGTAGAATGCTTTGATCAAACTGTGCTTTAGGAACGGACAGGAGGTGAAAGCCTCATTGAAAAAGCCTTGGAGTGGAGTGCCTAATTAAGAGAGCATGTTAACAGTTGAAGACCAGATCCAACACCGTCAGTGAAAGATGGAACTGAGAAGGAGGCTGTGGGTGGTTTTTGACGTTTGATTCGTCTTTTTCTCGTCAATGTTAAGAATCAAATTCAAGGCTTTCTACAATTTGGGAGAGCCCTGTGCTAATGAGTTCTACCTATAGTCTTATGAGAAGGTATTTTAAGTTTGGATACAATGTTATGCCACATATCCATGGGTTATTACCATGGAATGTATTTGACTTAGAATTCAAGCCAATTGAAATTGGTAGGTTTGAGGAGTGGATTATACAAAAGAATCACAGAGTATTCTGGATGTGGAAAGTGGTTAATGTAAGGCAGCATCAGAAAGGCTGACGTAGGGATGAGTGGAAGATATAAGGCATATTCTGAGCCTTGGGATACATGTGAGGAATAGGACTATGAATGAGAATGCCCTCATAAATGGCAGCTACAATAGGGGAACCAGTGAGAGCCTTGTGAGAACGAAACAGGGTTCAGGGACTAAAAACTAAACCATTGAAAGTGTCTTTGGATGCAAGAAAGAGAAAGACAAAAGCTTAAACTTTAGCAAATTTAAAATTAAGTTGCATGATGGATTCTGTCCAGAGATTTTAAATTACATAACATTTTAAAATTATATAGTATTTCATGAGCTCAGAAGTGTCTAGTTGGGTTTTACAGAATTTGACTTCTCTCCTATGAGGCTTCAAATGTCTACCAGTCTAATCAAGCTTTTAATAATAATAATAAATCAGCCCTTTAAATATTATTTGAAAGTAACTATTGGAATCCAAACAATGTAGTAAATTTAAACACATAGGTTATCTACAGGTGATGTACTTTGTTACAAAGAGTTTCAAAAGCCGATACTCCCCCGAGCAAGGGAATAGCCAAGTTTGTTTCGGTTCCCAATAAATGACATGAGCCCTGCATAGGTCTCAATCAGAATGGGTTGGGTTAACACCATCAGTTCCTCTTCTCTTCCAGATCCAGCAGAATTCTTGTGAGCCTTCTCGATAGCTGGGATGAGCTTGACTGTGAATCCAGACAACTGAAGAACAAAGAAGAAGCATACATTTAGTGCCTCCAGGATGCTCTGAACACCCCCACTCAGTCAGCCTCAGTGGAGGAGACTACCCTGCTAGGGCAGCAGCTCTTCCTTCTTAAACATGAATGACCCCTCAGAAATGTTGGGCTTGCTTTTGTTTACCTTTTAGTATAGTACTCAGCCCATAAGGAATGCACGTAGTAAAATTATCTGCCTTATTTGTTTTCCATTAGTCATAACTTGTGGAACATTAAGGAATCAACTTAATCAATATTTTCTCATCGTCTGTTATGAATTAGACACTTGTTGGGCACTGCTGGATGCTAAAGGTCAAATATGAACATCTGCTGCCCTCAAAGACAACTGACTATGATGCAGTCTACAAAGCACATCTGCTGTGGGAAAGCAAAGATCATTTAACAGACAGAAAGAGGGACAGAGATGCCTATGGACAATGATGTCAAAAGCAGACCCCAAGGTCTTTCTTTGCAGAATTTCCATGGGTAGAAATGAGGTTCAGCAAGTCAGAAAAGGCCTAGAGATGAGCATGATGTCTTCCAGCTCAGCCTTCTTCCTGCCACATGGAAATCCCCAGGAAATATTCTTCTTATTACTCCAAAGGCACAGACAGAGAAAATACTGAATCTTATAATTCCAAACTATATTCCTTAAGCACAATACTTGAGTGACAGTGTGAATATTTTGTTTCTGGTTTTCTTAATTTTTAGACGACTACAAACATGAATATTGCATCTATATCACCCCAGTCCCCCAAGGCCTCCAATCTCCTCTCTTGCTTCCTCTTTCCTCCCTGACTCATGACCTCCTCTTTAATTATTATTGTTACACACACGTGCACATGTATGTGTGTAACAAGTCCATTTAACAGTGTGTGTGTATGGTATACGTGTACAAGGCTGACTGTTTGGCTTAGACAACCCTATGCAGGAGCTTGTCCCTGGAGGAAACTGATTCTTCTTCCCTCTGCAGCCATTGGCCACTTGTCTACTCCTTCAAGCAGAGCAAAGACCTTATGAATTTCCCCTATCCATGCCAGCATGCCAACTGATATCATGCAGGTCTTGTTAAGGAAATTATATTGTTGAAAATTTCCCATCACGTCTAAAAGACATCAACTATAACCAGGCCTTCTGGTCTGCTGGCTCTTCCAGACTTTGAACTCCTGTTCTCCAAGTTGCCTGACCCCTAGGTGTGGGGGTTGTGTTACAGATGTGTGAACTGGAGTCGGGCATTTCAAGGACCCTTAGTCTTTCTGTGTTGGCCAGGCGTGAGTCTCTGGAGTCGGGCATTCCAGGGACCCTTAGTCTTTCTGTGTTGGCCAGGTGTGAGTCTCTGGAAAAGTCTCCATCTGTTCCACAAAGAAGCTTCGTTGACGAGAGATGAGAACTACATTAACCCGTATAACTTATACCACAGCTACAAATCAGTGTTTTGAAAAGCAAATATGTGCTATTATGAATAATGTTGCTTTAGCAGGTTTCTTTGGGCTGGAGACAAGCTTTGTAAAAGAAAATGTAAGCCAAGCAGGTAATCTGCTCCAATCTCTTCGCTCAACCCAATGGGATAGCTTTATTCCTTTCATTGTACTTAGTTTAGAGTCATGTTTTACTTTAAAAAGAGATTTTTAATTTGAAAAGAGAGTTTTAATTAAAACCATTAAACTGCTACCTAACTGGTTCAGGCCATTATTCAACCTAAAATGTTTTTGCAGTTTCCATTTTCAAAGCCAAGTTCAAGACTTCCACTTCTATAATACCTCCCTGTTGTACCCTGTAGCCTATGAAAAATGTTCTTTTTTTCTGTAACTGGAGAGCTGTCTCAGCAGTTAGGAGTCCTTGCGCCCTTGCAGAGTACCTGGATTGAGTTCCCAGCACCCACAGAGTGGCTCACAACCATCTGTAACTCCAGTTGCAGAGAATCTGACACTCTCTCCTGGCCTCCAACAGCACCAGGGTATGCAGACATAATATTCATGCACATAAAATAAAAATAAATAGTTTAAAAATAATCATCATCTTTTCTTCTCTTTCATTTCACTAATATCTCCACCCCAACATATTAACAAGTTTTCTAAGCAGAGGGGCAAGTGTGACTTTTACATGGTAAGCCATCACCAGGCTATTAATATTTGGGAATCAAATATAGTTTTACTATGGGGGGAGAATACCTTTTACAGTCTAACAGCACAGCATACTCTGTTCATCTGTCCCTCAGGCACCTGTAGAATTTCTGCCACACAAAAATATTTACTCATTCAAATGTCCACCCTCATCCAAACCCCTCTTAACACACACACACACACACACACACACTTTAAATTCCACATATTCTTAGCCATTATCTAAGAACATTATATATAGCTTTGCAGTTGTAGCTTTGGGTCATGTTACCTTCACTCAAAATGTTTTATTTTGCCTTGACTTTGGGAATCAAAAGGAGACATAACTAAATATCCTTTGGCAATTCAAACCCCCTCCTTCTAAGATGTAGTCTGGTACGTGTCTGCAATCCCAATACGGGAGACACAGGACAGGAGGATGAAAAGTTTTGTTCCAGCCTGGGCCCTAGCTCACTAATATGTCTCGCTGAATTATGGAACACACAGCTTCATAATACATGTAGCATTAAGTACTGGGATAAATATTAAGCCTTCCTGAGTTTCATATTCTCTATCTCTAAAAATGGGTATATTGATAATATCAAATTCATAGGTAAAACAAGTGAGAGCGGTAGACAATGGTGACATGCTCAAAGCAGTAGGAGCCAGGGTGAGCAATGAGACAAGGCTGGTATTCAGAATCAATGCAAAAAAAACATTAATAAGTTTGTTTCTTACAAACAAAATCATTAGCTCCATTATCATCATCATCATCACTATCACCAAGAAACCACCTCCTCCTAAAAGGTAAATGACAATCTCAGCATTTCCCTTTACCAAGGCCATCTGCATCAACATGATGCCGTCTCAGAGGTCAGTGTTTGTCCAACAGGATTACAGAACACAGCTTCAGCTCTCATTGTAACCGTCATTCCTTGAGACTCCCCTGTGGTCTCCGAATCTAAGGGCTGGAAGGACAATATTGACACTATTTCCTGCTCCACACATCATGTTATGTGGATACTCTTCATTCCCAGCCATGTCTGGAACACTCTCAAAGGGGGTCGGCGTGCTTACAGAGACAAGCTGCTCCTTAAAGGAGTGGCAGACAAAAGGCCATGTCCCCAAGCTGGCTCTTGAGCATTTCAAGCACCTGAACTCAATCTGTGTGACAGGAGCGCTGTGTCATCTGATATGAATGCCACCCGCCACATACTTTTGTCTAAAAGCTTTTATACACCCACCTCTGTCTCCCGCTTTTATTTCTGTCTCAAAAAACATAGGGTCAAGTTTTAACAACTCCGGTTACACAGGGGCCATGTGTTAGTTGTGGGGGAGCACGGTCATGTTCAAGAAGGAAGGGGTGCAGTATTCTTGACTTCACAGCGATTATTTACCAGCTGAGTGCCTGGGCCCCTGGTTGCTTCAGGTGTTGTCTGCCAGCAACTCCTGCTTAGAATCTCAGTTTTCTTTATTACAACCATCACTTGCTTCCTGTTTATACTGGGCAGAGAGACCAGGTTTCATGCCTGCAGGCCCACATTCCTTAGCTTGGCAGGTTTTCCTAGCCTTGGGGCCACAGGTTTCAACCTTTCTCTCTGCAAAGAGGAAGGTACCTTGGGATGAGGAACAAATCATCGTCCAATAGTGAAGATATGAAACCACTTGGCAAGTTACAATGCTGGCCAAAATGTGTGTCACATTTTCTTGGCAATTGTCAATTGCTTTGTACGGACTCTGTAACTGTGGGTAATTTAAAGTGTACAGAAACAGAAAAAGATGATGAGACGGAAGTTTCTTTTCTACACAAGAAGTTTCCACTCATTCTGTCTTTCAATCTTATCCTATCCACTCCAGCTCTCCCTTCTGAAAACCACAGAGAGAGAGAGAGAGACAGACAGAGAGAGAGAGAGAGAGAGAGAGAGAGAGAGAGAGAGAGAGAGAGAATCACATACATACAACAAAGAAGTCCTTTAGGCTTATACCTAGTTCCATGAATATTAGTAACTGCTAAGGTGTGGATCTATATTTATCATTGTATAGTCTTAGCTTGTTTACTTAATCCCTGTGTTTAAGAGTCTTGACTTTTAAAAATGAAGATATTTACTCCT
The DNA here is from genome assembly GCF_037038515.1 of Microtus pennsylvanicus. Classification (NCBI taxonomy): domain Eukaryota; kingdom Metazoa; phylum Chordata; class Mammalia; order Rodentia; family Cricetidae; genus Microtus; species Microtus pennsylvanicus. Next base: position 69,031,984 of record NC_134579.1, read on the forward strand.
ATCTTAGATGTTTTCTTAGTAAATTTACACGACAATATAACACATGCTATAAGCAATAAAGATAAAGTAAAAAGTATATCATATGTAAAATTATCTTTATGTGCTATGCAAGTACCTTAAATGCAACATAATCTAGTATCCTACATTTCCACAGTCGTGCATTGTGAGTAGTACATGGCATGTACGCAGATTTGAAAAGATTTCAAGGTGGACAGGTAAGGCAGACTTCCGGGGAGAAGCTGTTAGAGCCCCGTGTTTGCACAATGTGGACATGACCTACACTTCTGATGGGTAATGGGAGGTATCACATTTTTACATCACATGATAGAAACATGAAGGTTGAGTTACACATAGCCAAACTCTTCAAATGACTTACAAGCTACTGAATCAACCTATCATTAATAGGTAATGTTTACAGATAGTATAAACTTGAATTTGAACACCTGTGTATATTAACACATCTCTCTTGAGTACCTTGCTATACTACCTTAGTAACTCAGCCTTGATACAATGATGAAGGCATAATTAAGGACACCCATGAGAGCCCGGAAAACAGAATTACAACTGTTCATTTGGGGAAAACTCACAATAAGAAAGCTACCACTGTCCTCCGCTATTAAATAGTCTACATTACTTTGCTATTTACCTTAGACTGGACATTTAGTGTGTGTTTCTTGCTTGATGACACTCATATTAGTTGTAGTTCTATTTTTTGTGTATGTTTTTGCCATTTTCTCCTGGACAATACTTGATATTTGTTCTTACTGCATATTGTTTTGTATTAGGTTTAGTGCCCTCTGATTTAGACAAAATGGGGAGGTGTTGTGGGAATTCATTCAGCCAATAACCTTTTGGGCATCAGCATCTTTAGGACATGGTCTGAGGTACTGCATGTGGACTAATGAGCGCAGACGAAAAGCAAGCTCGCTCTCTTGGCTGGTGGTCAAGTTTCTGTACGCAGTTCCCCAGCATCCACAGAGCAGAGGACCGCAACGGCTTTCTTATTGTGAATATCTCCCAAATAAACAGTTGTGATCCTTCATTTCAGGCTCTGATGGACTTCCTTAGTTACACCTAGCCAATGTCACCAAATCTGAATCATCTATCTCCAACTTTCTCTACAGCAATTTATAAAGTTCTAACTGCCTAGCTATTCGATGGATGATTCAAGCTCAATATCTCATAAACTAATCTGACCTCTCACATTTTTAGTTATCGCCGTTCAAATTCATGCAATCACCATCTAACCACCCAGTAACTGCCTTGCCAACTTCTCTGCTGTTTTCTGTATTTCACCTTTCATGCTCTGAAAAAAAAAATATTTGATTGCATCTGGATGTAGGAGACCAGAACAAAGTACCATCAAACCATCACATTTCTCTGTAGGCAACAGAACGTAGTCCTTCAATCTTTCATTGTGAACTTCTTCCGGCAAAGGCCATTCAGAAATAAGTACCTACCGCATCCAGTACAAGGAACAAGAGAAGGCTTGTCCTGGGGAGTAACACGTTTAATAGCTAAGTCAGGTAAGTATTTGTATTGGCTGATGGTGAAGTTCAACTATTAATACAAAAATATAGATCATTTTAATGATTAAAAATGGTTTTCCTTTAAAGAAAGGAAATTCCCATGAGAAAATATCATTATTATACATTTTAGTCTGGATTAGCAGGTATCTTAATAAATGTCTTCCATTGCAAGTAGTAATAACAATGAAAACTGGGAGTTTGGGGAGGGTATGGACTGAAGAGGCAGAGGCTATGATGCAGGCATGTGTGTGTTACTAATACGGACTTTTGAACACAAGGGGAGCTGGTACCACGTCTGAAGTTGGGCACTTTACCTTGGCACACATTCTCCCTCTGCCTTTCAACCCCCTCCATGAGTCTGCTCTCACAGCTCGGCTTGGTGGGGGTGTTCTGGTGTTGGTCTTGGTTTTCACTTTGTTTTGTTTTGCTAGCTTTAGGTGGTAAAGCATCAGCCTAGGAGCTGCTGTTGATGGCTTGGTTGGGGGATTGTGAAACGGGTATCACATGAAGTGGAGCAACATGATCCCTGAACTAATTCAGTGCCCGCAATCGTCGGAGCCAGAGTCAGCCATGAAACCCTGGGCCTCTGGGGACACCTGCATGAATCCCAGCAGGATCACCAACTTTTCCTGGGAGGAGACTGTATCAAAGCCAATTTATCTGTTTATTAGGGGGAATTAAGACCCTATCTAGTTTCTAAGCACAGACACATTGCCTCAAGGGCACTTGCCAATTTACAGTTGTTTATTTACACCACACAAATTTACTTCCATAAATAGGTACATGTATATTAATGCAAGAACTTTAATAAACCACCAATAGACTCCAGATCCTAACTTTCAAGTTTTGAAGGGAGGCTAAATTAGGTATTAGTGTTTTAAAGTAAAAGACAAATGTTAAGGTAAGCATTAAAACAGGACAGAAAAGACAATGACTTCTCAGCCTATGTGCACACGCTCATGTGTGTATTTGGTTTTGTGAAAATAGTTTGATTTTTCACCAAATCTTCCACTCTGACTGGTTTACTTTCTAATTATGAGGAGTGTCTCTGAATTTAGCATTTCGTCTATGATAAGTAGATTAACCCTATTTAAGTTATAGAAAGCCACATTGGCTGTTTGAATTATAGCATTTGAAGTGTTACGCTTGAATGCTTTCTTGATTGGTGGCTGCTTTTGAGCCAATGATGGTTCAGTATTTTAAGTATTATTCCCTACTAAAGATTGCTTCCATTCATGAGGAGCTGCCCCTCTCTAGGCTAACCAGAAGCCATGAGAGAATAGCACAAGAGACTCTTTCTCTGTCACCAAAGAGTTAAATATCTGCTTGAGAGGAAGAGAAATGGAGGCATAAAAAGAATCACCATGGCTTTGTGATGTATGGAGCATCTAGACATGCTATCCATCCGAAGGATAACAGTCTAGTGAGATTAGAGGAAAGGGCAGTATCCACCACACTCTCTCTAGAGATGAGACCACCAGCAGTATCCCATGAAAAGACTTCATAAAGTCTGACCACAGAGCCAGTATGACAAAACACACTTCACACTATTCCATATTTCTTTCCAGAATAAGGCAACTGAGATGAATCTATATAGAGAACATCACATGCACCCTCTTGCAATAAATATAACTAGCCAAATGTAAGTACTCTAACTTGCTATAATATTCCATTAAAAGATGACAGCAAGAGGGAAGGGACACATTATGGTGACACAAACATAATACATGACGTCTATGAAATAGCTATACTCTTCATACAAGTGTCTAAAGAGGCATTAAATTTTTTGCAACACACCTTCAGGTTGAGTCTTAACAGTTTTTAAGACAGAACTTGTTCTAGAAGCACACAGCTTCACCGAAGGAGCTAATATGTGACAAAGTACCATCTACCTTGCAAATCTCAAGGAACTTCTCATTAGTGTATTTCATAGGATGCTCAGTGAAGGTAGCATAAGGAACCTCAGTGGACCACGGATTCCAGCGTGACAATAGAGACTGTCCCTCGGTGCTCCCCCAGCAAATCCGAAGGCCTTCTCCTGGTCTCCTAAAGGAAGCAGATTTTTATCAGACTGGACATTTCTGTTAAATTCTTTGCAGGATATTTGATCACACTGTATACAAAGCATCTCCTGATTCATTTAATAAAGAGTGAAATGGCCAATAGCTAGGCAGGGGAGAATAGGCAAGACTTCTGGAAAAAAGAGAAAAACTTGGGATGAATCTAGATACCAGCGAGACGTGGAGCAAATCAGATGTACAGAGTGGGAGAGAGGTAAAAGACATGTGGCAGAATGCAGATTAATAGAAACAAGTTAATTTAAGTTATAAGAGCTAGTTAGGAACAAGCCTAAGCTAAGGTCAAGTTTTCATAATTAGTAAGAAGTCTCTGTGTCATTATTTGGAGGTTGGTGGCTAACAAGAAAGTTAGACTACATAGATAAATCTACAGGAAAAATGTGGCAAAGGACTGTAACTCCCCCCCCCCCCTTAGCCTGTCTATTTCCACTGATGTGAGTGGCTTACCTCAAATCAAACTGTTAAGAATGAATGGTGTAGAAGGATGGACTCGCTCTCAAACAGGGTAGCTGCAAGAGGTGTTTTGAGAAACCACATGGAAATGGGACCCTGGTACTCAGGCCAACAGCCAGAGCTGGAAATACAAGTGCTGACCTCACACTGACATTCTGATGATGGCAGGTAAGAAGGATGGGAGGTAGTCTCAGTGAGAGAGGAAAGGACACGATGAGAAGTCAGCGTTTAAACAGAGCAGCAAACAGAAGAACTGTCTGTGAGAGAGCATCAAATCTGCCAAATGGCAGGACGTCAAGGAGGCTTGCATCGGATTTGAAAGGGATGAGGACCATTCAAAACTCTCAGCTCACTAAGTCAGTGACTCCTCCTTTGTATCTCCTAGGCCTCTATTCCCTGCACAAAGCTTACCTAATGAAGCTGCAGTGAGAGACACACCAATGTGGATAGAGACTCTGCCGGCTCCTACCCCTAACCCCACTACTGACTCCTGATGTCCAGAAGGAAGTCATTGTCTAACAGAACCCAGGCCTGGCCATCTGTTGCATACAGATACAAAGCAAGGGAAAGCCAAACAGGAATAGGAGGCAGGAAGCCATGGCAGAAGAGCAATGCTACGTGACTAGAACTAGCATGTATTTGGCATCTTCTTTTCAGTGTGTCCAACTGAATTTTGGATTTGTGGTTTCATGAGGCTCTGAATGCAGAAAGGTGCCTGAAGGGGTAGCCAAACCCAGGTGCTCTGCATTCAACAAGCTTTAGAACCATTGGGCTGCAATTCTAAGCAGCGGCTCCTTGAAGCATCCATTCAGTTCATTTCTTCTAGAAATTCAATCCCGGGATTTTGAGAATGAAAAACCAGAGCTTAATGGTGGTGCCTCCACAAAGCTGTCACTTCCTGTATTAAAGAAGGATTCCTTTGGGAATAGCATGTGGTTTCTGAATGTTTATTCGTTCAGAAATGAGTGTAAACAGTCTCCCACATGCTCACACAGCTCTGCCTCTCAATGGTTGATGCCAAGCTGAGTCTTACAAAAGGAAAGAAAGAAAGGAACACTGCCTGCCCAGTTCTCAGGTATTTGGTGATTGTGTTTGTAAGGTGAAACTCAACGTGTGTGTGTTGTTTTGTTTTTATTTAGTCCTTTGCCTAAGAAAACGAGGAGGAGGAAGATGGAGGAGGAAGAAAAGAAAGAAATGAAAAAAGAAAAAAGAAAGGAAGGAAGGAAGGAAGGAAGGAAGGAAGGAAGGAAGGAAGGAAGGAAAGAAAATAAAATCCGATGTAAGCCTCTGAAGTTTCCTTTGCAAACCTCACCTTCTCAGATTCTGTATTGATTCTGGTTATATCCTTGTATTTTTGTTTTGTTTTCTTTTTCTGTCCTGACAATAAATTGCAAACTTTATGAATACGAGCTTGCTCATTTGTGGAGCATTCTGGCTTGAGCCAATTAACACAACTTGCACAATGGAATTATTTACTACTTCATATGTCAATTTTTGCACCAAATACAATTTTGTTTCTCCAAAAGGGATGAAAAATCTGTCAAGAAAGCCTCCATAGTAAGTAGACTTGTTTTTTTTTTCCTTTAAGGACTTGAATGAAAGTCAAGCATAAAATTCAAGAAGGATATTATTGTTAAATATCTGACCACTTTAACCATGACAATGGCCTTTTCCAGAACAATAAGCGCTGTTAAGAAGTTGGAGGGAAAATATAAAACTAAGCATTCACTCCATAGGTGGCATCTGAGGTGAGGCTGGTCAGGCACTGTAGCATAGGACTTTGATAAACGTTGTGGTTCGCTCCTCTTCTGTTAAAAGATTTTGGGAGAACTGTGATGATTGAACACACCTTATGGCCAGCAATAATTGATGCCGCAGTAAGCTATGCTCACAGAGAGAATAATGCAAGTGTGAATTAATAAAACAAAGAGCAAAGGGCAATGAATGAGTGTTCAATATGTCAGTCAGTATGATTGTGGACAATCACGTCCCCCTTTCTGAGTGCCGTACGAATTAGAATCTGATTTATTCATCCTACTGAACCTTCAGAATATGTTCGTACATTCAGTAAAAATTGTATGACCTCCATATCCATTCTTCAGTCACTGGGGGTTTAGTTATTGTAACATTTAGTTATGTCAGTACTGGGAGTGATATAAAAACTTTGATCACGTCACACATACAGCTCAGAAACATCTATAACTATAGCTCCACATGATTTGATGCCTTCTTCCAGCACCCCATTCCCCCGAACACATACATATACCCATATATAAGTAAAATAAGTCTTTTTTAAAAGAATAGATAAAAACCATTATATATGCTATATATGAAATTATTCCATTAACACATATTCAAAGCTTCATATTTTTAAATCTGTTTAATCTAGACAATAGTATGTTTGGAGCTAACTTGATAGACATAGGAAACAAAGAATGGACTTAATCAGGCCAATAAATCAAGAACTGCTAGTGAACTAAAGCAAACAGGAGGGAACAACCTTCAGCACACAGGAAGTCCCCGGAGGTTCTGTGCTTGTCAAAGTCATCAGCCCCTTTCCTCCACCTGACTCTGCCCACGAATACTTCCTTTGTGCTCCGTCTGCTTTTCAAGTCATGGTTTAGTGTCTATGATTCCAGGAACTTAAGTTCCTCAGGACAGACCTCTCCACGGCTAGCTTAAACCAGCTTTCAATCCTGTTTTTTTTTTTAGCTGAAGTAAACGCAGCCCCTTAGCTGTTCTAATGGGTTAAGATAACCTCTGCTAGGCAGTTTGGATGCTCACCTTACTAGACCTGGAGGAGGTGGGAGGTCCTTGGACTTCCCAGAGGGCAGGGAACCCTCACTGCTCTTTGGACTGATGAGGGAGGGGGACTTGATTGGGGGAGGAGGAGGGAAATGGGAGGCCGTGGCGGGGGAGGAGGCAGAAATCTTTAATAAATAAATAAATTAATAAAAAAATAAAAATTGCTCTCAACTTTCTAGAAGTAAAAAAAAAAAGAGAGAGAGAGAGAGAGAACCTCTGCAATGGGCTCGGAAGTCGTCACCTAACCTGTGCCTACGTTCTGTCCTTAGTGCTACTACTTAATTAGAACAGCTTCTGTTTGTGCAATTGTGGGTAAAGAGGGGACCCAGACCCCATGTTCCAGGAGCAAATCAGATGATCTCTGAGCCAGCTTGGCCACTGTTTTATCTTTCTAGACTGGAACACACATGCAGAAACCGGGCAGCAATGGAAGATTCTCACCACGACTTCTTCTATTGCTCCTTTCTACCCTCTGAATCTGGCCTGCATTTTTAAAGTTCTAGGCATAAGAAAAGTGATGTCTTTATCTGGCCTGCATTTTCATCATTCTGGAGGTAAGAAAGTTGCTGTGGTCTTTGCTCCTGACCAACTTCAAAGTCTCACAGACACTGGCCAAAATGAGCAACTCTCTCCAGGAGAGAACTTGGTGAAATGTTCATGATGATCCTAGACTTCTTAAGTTAGAAGGAACTTTCCATGATGGTTTCCACATTATTCTCCCTCTCTCTCTCTCTTACACACACACACACACACACACACACACACACATACTCACATACACACACTCACATACATACACACACATATACTCAGTCACATACAAACATACACACACACACGCACACACACACACACACACACACACACACACACGCACATACTCTAAGAGCTAGAATTTTCAAAGGCCTCAGTTCCTTTCAGAGCCACGTTAATTATCTGTTCTCCTCAGTGACTCAGAAGTCTAAAATACAGTTCTTGGTCGGGAAGAAAGCCTAGGCAATCACAGTTTTCAGTCACCACAGGCAACCAGGTTTGCCTTCTACAGTAACAAAGCATGAAGCACGTTTATCACAAAGGAATTACTCATACAAGAGCCAGCGAACTATGTGCGTGCGGAAAAAAGTATGTTTTAAGCACAAAAAGTGACTCTGAGTTGAATGGAGCGAAGCGTCTCTCCAGTCAGGCTTGAGTCCTTTCAGGAAGGCCGTCTGTCCCTCCTAGGAAATGTGCCCTGCCAGTGCCTTCTCTGGCTTAACACTTGTCCACTCCACAGATTTTTCTTCCTTGGGGGGCGAAGCCATACATCATTTTGCCTAGGTCAGCACAGCCAACTTCCCTGACTCCTGCTCTTCTACCTTGGCCTCCCAAGATTCTCCGCTAAGGCGTGAGCCAAAGACTGCTCCCAAGAATGAGAGCTAGCAGCTTCCATTATTACCTCGTCAGCTGCCCCTCCTTTCCCCTCATCTCAAATCTCAAAGCCACACCACAGAATGAAAAACATAGCTTGAGGCGCTGAATGGAGATTTATGAGGAAGCACAGATATTAACTCTTACTCTAAACGCAGGGCGTGTGCTTGTAAGTAACTGGTGAGCAAACACAGGGCGGCCCGGGCGGGGGAGGGGGAGCAGTTCAGAACAGCACAGCCTATTTTCTTCCTGTCTCCTTTTTCCTAACTTCCAGCTTTCATTGTTGAAAGGCAGATCTGCTAGCCCCATGAAATGTTAGTCCCTTTGCTTATTTAATCTGGACAAAAGCAGGGGGCCGAGTTGGCATCGCGGTGGGTATTCAGAATCTCCCTTGCTCATTGAATGACCTCAGATGAAATATTTTCCATGACAAGAACCCAAAAGACGCTGGCACGGAGTCAGACAATGAGATTTGCAGAATATGTTTACATTCTCTCGGTGTCCCTAGGCTGTTCCAAGCCCATGGGCAGGTGCTGTCTTTATCTCCTCTCTTTGCTCACCTGGCTCTCTCCCAGAAGTCTCCAGGGCCTTGGGCTAGGTGAGATTAACCATTTACTGGCACGAATATAACCACGAAATTCTGTAGGTAATGTTACCGGAGGAAAGGTAAGTGGTGACATGGGAAGGACGGCAGTGTCATAAACCACCTCAGACGGGCTATGGTGGCATGGTAAGAGCCTACAGGAACTCCTGCAGCCTGACTGACAGCTGTTTTCTTTGATGTCTTGAACCCTTAACTTCTTTCCAAGTGTCCATCGATGAAACCAGGCAGATGATGTTAGATGGTCTCTTAGGGTTTTTTTATGTTTTGTTTTTCTCTTCTAAAATAGGACCTGTGCTGAAAGTCCAAATTTAGTAATACACTCACTAAACAGGAGTTAAACAAACAAACAAAACAAAAAGGCTGCTTAGTGACTATAAAAGGTCCTCAGGCAGTTGCTTGGGATTGTCCAAAGATAGTTTAAGAAGGCGTAAAGACCTCAAGGTATGAACTCAAAAGTGGAACTCAAAGCAAGTAAGAGTAAAGAGGCCCAAAGCGGGTGACCAAGGTGGCTGTAGAACTCCCAGGCTCATGGTCTTCACAAAGTTTGCCCATCTGCCTGGAAGAGCTGTCTCTGACCAGTCAGGCCCATGGGGAAGAAGTGTAAGACCTTCACCAAGGGTTTACCCAAGTGTCTAGGATTCCCAGGGTTAAAGTGTGCACAGGAGTGAGGCTGCCGAATCACTCCATGAGTGGAAAGCTACATTTTCGAGTAATAAGCTCTCTAGACTGGCAATATGAAAAACTGGGTTCAGTCCCACAGTAATTCTCTTCGTGCCTTGAACCTGGGTACATTTCTGAGTCACTATTTCTCTTCTTACAAAACCATGGTAGCTCTAGATTAGATCCTCTCCTGAAGAATCACTCTGGACAACACTCCTGACCCACCTGGGCGAAGGGGTCAGTGCTTTTCCATTTTGTTTAAATGACAGCGAAGTACAGCTTTTGTTTTTTCCTTCAGAGTTTGTGTGGTTAGATTATTTAGAGGGAAACTGTTCTAAAAATCATCCACTTATTTTCTTTGATAATCCTAAAAGAATTCATTCTTCAGTCTCTTGATCAAAGTTGCCCCAATCCCCATGCTTTGGCCAAGAAGGGATTTTCTGTTCAGCATTTCTGTCCTATCATCCTGGATTTTTTTGTTGTTGTTGTTTATTGTTTTTTGGGTTATTTTGTTGTTGTTTTTTGGTTTGTTTTTTGAGACAGAGTTTCTCTGTAGCTTTGGAGTCTGTCCTGGAACTAGCTTTTGTAGACCAGGTTGGCCTCGAACTCATAGAGATCCATCTGCCTCTCTGCCTCCTGCTGGGATCAAAGGCATGCACCACCACTGTCCAGCTTCACCCTGGATTCTTTAATGCTAAGGAAACAGAGAGCGGATCTGGAAGGCTCCCCTGATCCCCTGAAGATGCTGAAGCCCTCAGAGGACCAACATGTGCTCTAGCACTTTCCTCTCCGAAAGAGGCTGTCAATCACTGAGAGTGAGATGATTTGTCCCGTGACTAAAGGATGCTAGACTGCTAAGTTTATTGGTTGTGTGTCAGACATCTCTCCATAAACCATCTCCCTGCCATTTCCTGATCTTATCAACATGTTACTGACTGGAGTAACATTCTACTGACTGAAATAAAATTCTAGTTTGAATTTTTTTTAACTCATAACAGTAACATACTTACTAATACTATTGGAGCCACAGGCAAATGATTAAATAAAAATATTCCTCTTTGCAGGCCATTTTCTCTAACGGAAATACATAGTTCAAGGGGAAAAGCTGAATTTCTTTGGTGCCTTTTAAGTAGAGACCTAATGCAGTAGCAGCAGTACGAAAAGACAAAACCTGTAATTCTTTTGGACCTAGACACTTAAAGGATCCAGGCTGTTCTTATATTGCTGGCATTTAACATGATGGCTGGGATTGGAGGTAGCTCAAATGATAAAGTCCTTCATGTCAAAAGCATGAAGACCTGAGTTTGGATTCCCCACAACCCACCCAAAAGCTGAGTGTGGCCACATGAATCTGGAATCTTACAGCCACAGAGACAGGAGGACCAATGGAGCTTGTTGGTCCATCTGATCTCCCCAAGTCAGTGAGTTCTAGGTTCACTGAAGACTTGATCTCAAACATAAAGGTAAAAAGTCATAAAGGAAGACAGTTGTAATCAATCTTGGCTTTCACATGCTTGAGCACACACATGCACCATCCATGAACACATCTACACGTATACACCAAAAAGACACAGAGAGACAAACAGATGTACATGCATGTGTATACACACACAAATGACACAAATGTACACATAAACACACACGTCTTTCTACAGATGGAACTGACATAAAACTTTGTCATTCCTAGAGTATTCCTAGTATTCTGGCAAATACTAGCATTGTCATTTTCTGGATAACAAGCTGATATCCTGTAATGCTCCAAAGTGTTTTGGAATGCTATTTCAATAATATTTAACTATTACTTCATTTAGAAATATTTACATTCATCTCTGCTAACCTATCTTCTCAAGAACAAGGGATGTTTCTCTGGATAACATAGCAATGAGAATTCAGAGAAAGGAGCAAACTTCTACAATCCGATGCTGAAAGAAGGTTTACTGCTCTCAACCTTATACCAAATCCTAGCAAGGATTCTGAAAGCTGTGTGGTTTCCAAGAGACTTACAGTAGAGTTTATAAAACAGACAACCTTTTATCTGGTAGTTGGTGAACATGAAGACTAGAAAACATGAGAAAGCAAGTTTGAAAATATAAATATAACAAGAAGTTAATTGAAGAGAAAGGAACCCATGAAATCTATATAATAAAAAATGCACCATGAGCTATGATTTGTACCTTTATGTGATAATATTTATTTCTAGTTGGGAAAGCTTAAACAAACAGTTGATGGAGACAGGCCAGAACTCTAGAGATCTGTAGAAGTTGTGATGGAAAGTTCTGGGGACTTGAGCAAGCCTGTGAACCATCTAACATAGCCTAATTCTATCATGGAAGTCTCAGTGGAGAGTGGCTTAATTAACTGAAGAAACTTGTCTCTCTCTCTGGCTGCCAAACTCAAAACTGGAGAATGAAGAGGCATTGTATTCACAGAGGTGAGGGGGAAACACTGCCAAGCCAGATGTCCTCCTTGGTCCTTAGCCATTAGTGGAGCTGAGCTTTGTCCTCTGTCAGCCTCCTACTCCATGTCATCAAGAAGAGTAAAGATGAAGAAGGTACAGAGAGGAGCATCAAGGTTTCAGCAGTAGCAGTGGTAATGGAGAAGGCAAGAAACAAAAGACTAACAATTAAATGACACACAACAAGCTAAGTATCTGGCTCTCTGTCTTTTAAATAAAGACAGTGAGAACTTTAAGACATGCTGTATGAGCTGAAATCGAATGTTTTGAGCTGCATTTTCTGAAGACTAGGCATACAATATTTTCTAGATAGACTGTGCCAGGAGAACACAAAACACTTTTTACATGCATGACCCCACTGTTCTCTGTGAAACTGCCATTACTTCAAGACAGATCATATGAAGACCTTAATACACAGAGCTACTAGAATTAATGCACAGATACTCTGAGGATGAAGTGGCATTCACTTTATTTTTTAATCCACAGATTTGAGCCGAGTCTGCACATTGCAAATGCTAGCTAATAAGAAACACTTACAGAAGAGGTTACTCATTCCCAGCTATGTTCATAGCCAGGTCTGGAGCTGACCTATATCTGCAGTGGTGGAAAAGCAAGGCCACATGCAAGGATCCATATCCAGTGTGGTTAATTCTAGTTCTTCTACTTGCAAACCAAAAAGCAAGCTTGCCTAGCCATGGGAACTTTTTGCCAGTCCATGGACCTAAGATTGAACATGAGGTACAATCACCGAAAATGGTTTTTGTTTTTTTTTTAAAAAAAAAATTACTAGGAAGTTAGCACTCTTGCTACAACTAGGGCATTGTTTTTCTTCATTTAAAAGGTCTTACTATAAAGGGTTTACACTGCTTTAGTGTAGATATATAACCTACATGTTTAAGAAGTAATGTCAGCATATATAGCAAAGACTAACTGCCAGGCAAGAGGGCAGAGGTCTACTTTCAACATTTCTACATCTCATTGGAAGCTCACAAAGTAGGCTTCCAGTCTCTACACAGGATGAAACTGAGGCCCAAAGTCTTCCAACAGCAAGGGCCAGAAACAATATCTGAACTACATTCCCCAGCTCCTAACCATTCCATGATCTCCCACTGACAAACAAGACCGTGAAGAATACGAAGTATTTATCCCCCACAAGCAGATGAAATCGGTGTGTTGAGAGTGCCCAATCTTAATGGTTGCCACTCTTCCCCTGAATACACCCTAACATCTACCTACTAGCTTTTAAAACACACATTTATTGATTGATTTGGTTTTTTTGTTTGTTTGATGCACATTGGGCTTTGCCTGTGTGTATGTCTGTATATCCCCTCCTGTTTACTTCCCTCCATTCACCCCAAGTTTACCTAGAAGATCTCATCTAATTCCCCTTCCCAGAGCAATCCATGTGCCTTCCTTGTTTTCTAGCTTCTCTGGAGCTGTGAACTGTAGTCTGGTTATCCTTTGCTTTACATCTAATATCTACTTAGGAGTCAGTACATACTGTATTGATCTTTCCGAGTCTGAATTTTTTTTCTAGTTCCATCCATTTACCTGCAAATTTCATGAAGTTACTGATTTTTTTTTTATGGCTGAGTAGTACTCCATTGTGTAAATGTACCACATTTTCTTTATCCATTCTTCAGTTGAGGGGCATCTAGGCTGTTTCCATGTTCTGGCTGTTATGAACAAGGCTGCTATGAACAGTGTTTAGCAAGTGTTCTTGTGGTAGGATTGAGTATCCCTTTGGTTATATGCCCAAGTTGAGTATGAGTACTTTACCTACATGTGAATAGCTATATTGTGTCTATGCCTGCTGCCCAAGAAGGTCAGAAGAGGGCTTCAGATCCACCGGAAATGGAATTCTGGGTGATTGTGAGCTACCATGTGAGTCCAGAGAAACAAATTCAACTCCTCTGCAAGAATAGTACTTAAGCATTGAGTCATGTCTCCACCCTATTATCTGTAACTTCTAACAGACAGAGTGCATAGTCTACACTGGAGATTTTCCCTTCGGTTATGGTCAACAGGAGTCATTCAAGTTGTCCTGCAAGAATAATGTGGTCAATGGCCTGTTCCCTCCCAGTCAAAGTGGTTGATGCTACCAAACACAGAAGAAACATCCATGTCAACAAATATCCATGTTTCTCATGAGGTACTTTGATGTCATGAAAGCAAAGCCCTAGTTCAGAGAATTCAGGTTATAATCCTACATTAAACATTTTTATAATATCTATTTCTGTATTGGAGAAGCCAATACAAATTCACAGTCCATTTTCACATCTATCTGTTCAGCTGACCCACCCACAACTCTGTATGTAGAGTGTTGGCTCCCTCTGATTTTAAGCTCCCCTTGAGCTGTACTAAAATGTCAACATGATGGCGATGAGAACTCCACGTACTCCTGCGAGGCTTTTTGCTCTAACCCTACCAATTCAGAAACTGATGGGGTAGAGAGGAAGAAGAGCGTGAGTTTGAAAATACTAAGCTATGCACAAAAAAAAAAAGAAATTCTAGACATTTCCTGAACTGGGAATGATTCACCTACATTCCATAGTATACATGTGTCTCGGGCACAAGTGAGCTAAAGTTTCCTGGGGTTTTTGATCTATCATTGTGCCCCAACAGTATTACCCTATGCATTTGAATCTGTTGTTTCATAATTTCTTTTGACCACTGAGTTTTGCATTTCTCCCCAGGTAAAAGAAACACAATGGAGGCAGAACTGGGTCTTCTTGAATATTTTTTTTCAACGTGAGTGTCTGTTCCTCTCTTGCCAGGCTTTTTGCCTTCATGGATTAGACAGAATCATCAGCTTAGGCTTCAATGCACCCTCACACAGTCACTCCCCAAAAGAACAACTCTTAGTCACCCCTTGGGCCTAAGTATACATCTGATGACATCATAATATTCTCTTGGATGGGAAGAATTATCAAAGAGCTCCCACAGGCCTGGAAAGTAGATGAAGGACCATTGAGACATTGGAGTTTGGATTCTCAGGCAGATGGATCATAGTCTAGAGCAGTGGTTCTCAACCTTCCCTAATGCTGTGATCCTTCAATACAGTTCCTCATGTTGTGAACCCCAACCATAAAACTATCTCATTGCTACTTAAAACTGTAATTTTGTTGTTAGGAATTGTAATGTAATTATCTGATATGCACGGTATCGGATACGCAACCCCGAAAGGGGTCTTGACCTACACATTGAGAAGCACTGGTCTAGAATAATGCTTGACTAGCTTTGATATGCATTGAAATCATCCAAGACCTACTGGACTGTTGATTCTGATTCAGTTCATCTGTTGTGGAGCCCGAAGTTCCCAGTTCTGTACATCTAAGTTCCCAGGCATCCTGTTGCCACTGGACTTAAGCACAACTAGCTGGATGGAGATGGCCCATCCCCGTGTAACCAAGAGCTCTTTGGGCAGATGCGCACAGTAAAAACAAAGCAGAGCTGTGTGAAATGTAGGTCCAGGGCATGGGTCTTCTTTGAGCAGTGAAAGTCACCAAGGGTTTTATCTGATGACACGTCAAGAATCTGTACAGAAGAAGTTTCTAGCAATGATCTGTGATTAAAGTCAGTCTGCCGTCTCAATAACCATCTCACCACAGAGGAATTATTGAACTTAATCTCTCCTCAAGTTCATTTTTCGTTAAAAAAAAAAAACCAAGCTGCTTCTGTGTTTAATAATCACAAAATGTTAAAGTGAGGTAATTAATTTATTAGACTAGATTCTCTCTTTTTTCGGGGTGGTGTGAGTGTGTGTGTGTGTGTGTGTGTGTGTGTGTGTGTGTGTGCATGTAACTTCCTTATTTTAGAAAATACCAGCCACAACAAACACTTCATTATTATTATTTCAGCTCCTCCTCACTCAAGAAGGAAAAATTCCCTGGCCAGCCAGGCTCCTCTTGTCTGTATGTGTTTTAGTTCTCCAATGCCCTTATTAAGAGAGAGGATCAAGAAAGGAAAACAATGCTCTGACAGCGAGCCCATCCCTGGGGACCATGCCATGGCAGCCTCCCCCTCCTTTCTGTAGGCAGAACACCTACCCCTGTAGCCAACAACAGCCGTCATTGTGTTGGTGACTTACCACACTGAGGCTCACCTGGAGTTCACCCTCAAATAACAGTCTCTAACTTCTGTTTTTCCTACTCCCCGATGGGATTTCCAGCGAAGGTAAGTGTGGCAGCAACGGGGGGTGGGGGGGATTTCTGCGTTGCTGTCACACCTGCTACTGCTAAGTACATTGCGAAAAGTTGCTTTTTCTAATTGACTTTGGGAGGCATTAGGCACGGAAAATGTACCTCATAGTTTAATTCCACATTTGGCAGCTGATCTTTCATAAGGAAGCTTTTGATCAGAAACTGTAAGGCAGAACAAACAACCCGTCCTGATGACTTATTTAGGCTAAGTGCTCAAGGCAAAAGCCAAAGTACAGAATGTCTGCTGTCTTGGGAGGACAGGCCCTCAGCTACCATCTCGAAGTGTACCAGCATTTCAGAAACCTTCCTGAAATGTGAAATGGGATCTTAACCGGGTTCCCAAGTATATACCTTGGTCAAAGCATAAGAAACAGCTTCCATGGTGGAAGACCAACTAATGCTACCATTGGGAAGGAAAACAAATCCGCCATCTTTTCACAGCATCATTAAGAAGAGGCAGAACAATTCGATATCTGGCAAATTAATCTATTTGCGTTGTAAGTGTCATCCAAGTGTGGGGAAGAGCCAAGAAGGCGGTGCTTGAGCCCGGCTCTTAATTAATCCTGCAGCATGCCTAAGGCAGACGTGTACCCTTGAGAGGGCTTGATCATTTACATTTCAAGTTCCCAGAACATACTTTGGTTACAAATGAAGTCTTATCCCAGCACGTCCCACATATTTTTACAGAAAGCAGAGACGAATAATGAGTTTAGGAGAGCAAAGCAGCTTCTTCATAAAAATGGGTTGGTCAAAGATACCAAGAATTTTTTTTTTTGAAGAGCACCCAAGAGTTTATGTCAAGTAACTTCTGGATGCAATAGTAAACAAAACATGTTCTTATTTACAGCCACAAAGACCAAGGCATGGAAAAGATGAAAGAGTAAAGGACAACCAACATTATTATTGGCTAATATGCATGATAATTTAATTTGTCACAATAATTTAGCCAATGATGTATTATTGGCTAATATAATGTGTCTCACCAACATTCTTATTATTCAACAAAGTATACTGAATGGAACTATGTTCAAACTACTAGTCTAGGCAGCATTCAGCTGGGTGACCAAGGAAATTCTCTTATGTCCAGGCTGCTCAGTATCTATCAGGAAAGACCATTCTAAGAAAGGCAGAAGGAGAAAAGCCGTGAGAGGAGAAACTAACACTGCAGAGGATGAGATTATACCACAGACTTGATGAACCCTCAGTCATGGAGGAATTCGCAATTGGTTTGAATGTTACCGGATAAGAAGGGGACATCCAAAGGTTATGAGGATGCTACCACAAAGAGCAATATATATGAGGGCTCGTACTGAAGTTTCCTAAATAGGGAGAAAATGAGCTTTCTCTTTAAACTTGAAGTATTTAATAAGCAGCACCTTCCAGCCCCACCCAGCCCCAAGCAAGTGGAGTAGTACAGAAAGCAACGTGGTAGAGAAAAGCAAGCATTCACGTTCTGCATGGATGCATTATATTTACACACAGCAAAAGACCCATGGTGAGTAACAGCCTGGAATGATAAGAGACCTAGTGGCTACTTATTAACCACGGGCTTTATAACCACAGTCTACACAACCCATAGCAAATTATGAATCAAACATTACTTTCTATATTTAACAAAGAAATGAAAGTTCACAGAATCTACTTTCAATTGCCGAAGTATTTATGGTCTTTGGTCGGCTGGACCTCAGAGCTTGTATTTCCCTCTCAGGACACTCATTCCATTTGTCATCTGTCTACAGGGATAAGGAGTTGGGTTCTTGTAGTAGGGTATGGTACTTGCATATGTACTTCCAAGACAAATCTCCTACAAGAGTCTTGTAGAGTAGTGAATGGTTCAGGGATGTCAATTTATCATTGAAGATCAATCCTTCGACCATTTTCTTCCACATGAGGAACAAAGTTAGCCCTGTAGATGATTATAGTTCTTTCATGTGTTGTGAGGAGATGTTATACCACCAGTATGGTTATTACAGGATTTAGAATCTCTTTCTTCTCCTTCCTAGCTAGCCCTGTGGGTTTATCACTGCAGATACAATACCAGATGTCTAATTGTCTTCGTTATCCTTGTCAGAACATAAACTTCACCCTAAAATTCATGCAAGTGCTCCATGGTCAATCCATGTGATGAGAAAGGTAAACTGGCAGAGAGAGCCTCCAATTTCATGCATCCCTTATCTTTCCACTTCACATCCCATATAGTATAATCAGAAGAAATTGTAAAGCTTTGTACAGAAGCTATTGAATGTTTTAGCAGGCCTTAAACGTATGGAATACATTAGCCAAAAGGTTGGAGTTGGGAAACTGAGGGTGTCGAAGGTCAGTCTAAGCAGGCTGTCTTTTTCTATTATTGTACAAATGGGGCAAGGGGAGGTTTAATTGATTGTCTTAGTTAGGGTTTCTCTTGTTGTGGAGAGACACCAGGGTCATGGCAACTCTTATAAAGGAAAACATCTCACTCTAGTAACTGGCTTACAGGTCAGAGGTTTAGTCCATTATCGTATGGCAGAAAACAATGCAGCACATGCTGGCAGACATGGTGTCTAAGAGAAGAAACCGAGAGTTTTACATCTTGATACACAGGCAATCAAATCTATCAGTATCTTGAGCATCTATCTTTTTGTTTGTTTGTTTGTTTGTTTTTTTCCAGACAGGGTTTCTCTGTGGTTTTGGAGCCTGTCCTGGAACTAGCTCTTGTAGACCAGGCTGGTCTCGAACTCACAGAGATCCTCCTGCCTCTGCCTCCCAAGTGCTGGGATTAAAGGCGTGTGCCACCACTGCCCGGCTATCTTGAGCATCTATGAGACTCAAAGCCCACCTCCACAGTGACACACTTCCTGCAACAAGACCACACCTACTCCAGCAAGGCCACACCTCCTAATAATACCACTCCTGTTGGGGGTCATTTTCTTTCAAATCGCCCCACGAAGGAAAGGGATATGATCTTGACTATGATTTTGTACTTTGAAGAATAAGCGACAGATTTTGACAACAGGTAGATTTAGAAGAGTATAAACAACTGAAAACCAGACAGCATCCTCTGGAGCAAGTGGGAGGATCCGAACTGGGAATGTGATAGTAACACAAAGGAGAGATTCGAGAGCCAAAGACAGCAGGATCTTAATCTTCAGCTGGGATTATTCTTGAAAAATCACATCACAGACTCCTCTCTGCTGCTGAGGCTTTTACTCTCAGACCAGAACATAGAAGAGAGCAGGGCCCTAACCGGAGCATGCCCTGCTGAGTATTTGTGTAAGGCAAGAGATTTACTCCTGGGCCTGCTGAACTAGCGGATTCTGGGGGTTGCAAGCCCATCCTTGACACATGAGCTTCCTTTCCTGACACTCCTTCCCCCACGTTCCTCTGCCAAACCCCTTCAGGGTGAGAGAGCAGTTGAGTTACCCAAGACCCAGGTCAGGAAGCCCTCAATTTGAAGTTCAACAGAAAGGAAGACAGTGGCTTGCCCCTCAGGGCATGTTACCACCAGTTTGTGGAGGTGGAGAAGGGAGCTGAGGGCCTCCCTCCCCAGCAGACCCAGCCTGAAACTTGCTGAATTTGGCAGTGAAGCTAAGCGGCCTGCCAGACCAGCCTGCACATCACCTCATTTATAACCCAGGGAGCAACAAAGCAGATATGGGTGGTACAAAGTATCTCCCCACAATCTGGCATCTCGCCGTCAACTCTCAAGAAAAGGAATTCCGAATGGATGACATAAGCCAATTAGAGAGGACCTAAACTGAGCCCAGCTCTGCAACAGAGGCTCCAGCTCCGATCAGGTGAAGGGATCTAAACAAGGCCAAGATGAGCAGATGCAGGACCCTGAAATGCTTGCACCCCAGCCTGTCTTGGAAGGCAGCCTGCGGTACAATGCAGAGAGCCTTTCTGTTGTCCCCTAACTGTGGGGATCACCCAGAAAAACAGTGCTTTGCAG
The DNA here is from genome assembly GCF_037038515.1 of Microtus pennsylvanicus. NCBI lineage: Eukaryota > Metazoa > Chordata > Mammalia > Rodentia > Cricetidae > Microtus > Microtus pennsylvanicus. Next base: position 69,052,105 of record NC_134579.1, read on the forward strand.
CACCACTCCTAGGATAATGTAGACAAGTGTCTCTGCCTGTTGCCGTGCAGCATTTTGCTATGGAGCATGCGCCAGCCAGTCTTCAAAGGACATCTGGGAAAGAGTGGAGAACTGGGGCTAAAAGTCACCCTAAAGGCTATGCTTACATGCTTTTGCAAAACTGAATAGTTTATTTCCTGGAGAATCCAGAGCCAGTTCTTAAACTTCCCTAGCTCTGACTGTTGACGCTAGACCCAGGGCTTTAAGACCTGTGGCAGGCCACAGTTTTTAAAATGCATTACTTCTTTACGATTTCCACACAGATGAAAGAGCTGGGGGACTCATATTGTTAACTCCTGTTTAAAGACTGATGTGTTTTAGTGTGAGTGCCCTTGCTATGTGGATGTATGTAACTGTACATGTGCCTATTGTCCATGAAGGTCACACTGAGGTGACAGATCACCAGAAACTGCAGTTGTGATGCACCCTGTGAGTGCTGGAAGCTGAGCCCAGCTCCTCTGCGAATTGCAAGGGAAGCAAGTGCTTCCACCCTTTTTCACTGTTACTTCTGTCCATAGATAGCAAACCAGGGAGGCGAAAGGATGTTTTCAAGATTGCCAAAAGCGGTAAGTGGAAACACAGAAATAAGCTCAAATGTGCAGTACTCTACGTTTGTAAACACAATATAATGTTATTTTTGTGTGAAACGTGATGGGTCAGAGGGTGGAGGAGAATAGGTATGAAGCTCAAGTAAGTATAAAAAGAAAACTAAAAGGAAAATTACACCTAATTCCGCCACCCAGAGATAACCAGTATTACTACTTGTGCAAATGCTGCAATTGCATAAGTTTTAACTGCCTGAGTTCGTTCATTCATTGATTTAAAAAAAAAAGTTTGAAACAGGTTGCCTCTTTTCTTTCATACCCAGAATCACCAAGGCAGAACATGGAAGATGTCCATGCCTTTCCGCAAAGTGAATTCATCAAAAACCACCCCAGCTTTTATGCTGCCTGTCATGTAGAGAACTAGAAATAGAAAGCACGTGTGACCTGTGACCTATCTGGGTAAAGGTCAGCTGAAGTGGGGGAGTCAAGAGCAGGCCAGAGCTCTTCAGCGGTCCCAAGAGGAATCTTCTGTAATCATCGGGTGCATTCTATGATTATGACCAAAATGTGGTGCTCTAGCTTCTGTGTGTCCTTCACAGTTGGCGGTTCTGGCTCTTGCCTGTTTAGTATTCAAGGCTGTTTTCAGGAGTTAATGAAGTAAATACTTGTAAAAAGCCTTTTGAAATAAGCAAAGCACTGCATAAACAAGAGAGAGTCATAAGAATCTGTTTCTATGATGACAGAGCCAGCCCCAGGAAAAAGAATTTTCTAAGAAGTTGCAGAGAGGCTGCCCCAGAATCACAAATTTTTCTCAACCAAAACCAAAATGCCACTATGACTACTTAATTATGTCCTTATATGTCCTTAATTATGTCCTTTTATTGATGCAGAGCATGGTCAGTTGGGGTGATGATGAAATAAAGATGGTGGTACCCCCTGGACATCATGTTCCTGATACCTTGTAAATACTCTGCATTGGCTTCCCCCTGAATTCTCACACAACAACCCAACGACGAGACACACTGTCATCTCCATCTCGCAGATAAGGAAACCGTTATAATTTATAAGGCATTTACAGACGTCAATAGATCGCCACATCTGGTTCTCATATTGCCATTATCACTTCTGTTTTGCTGGATGATGGAATAGTGATGCCAATTTGTAGAAGTTAGATAGAGGGTTAGTAATTGTCCTCCCTCTGTATGCTGTGAATATGTTTTATTATCATTGGTTAATGAATAAAACTGTTTTGGTCAATGGCTTAGTAGAGCAAAGCCAGGCAGGAAATCCAAACAGAGATATAGAAAGAGAGTAGGTGGAGTCAGAGAGCCACCTTGTAGCCACTGAAGGAGAAAAACACCTCGCCATACCCTTACAAGTAAGTCACAGCCTCGCGTCGATACACAGATTAATAGAAATTGGTTAATTTAAAATGTAAGAGTAAGAATAAGAATGTAGCTAATAAGAAGCCTGAAATAATAGACCAAGCAATGTTGTAATTAATGTGGTTCCTGTGTGATTATTTGGGTCTGAGCAGTTGGAAAACAAATAAGCAGTCTCTGCTTACACCTAGATTTTTTCCAATCCAACTCTCCTGGTATTCATTCACAAGATCTCAGAAAGCATACTAGTGTGGGGGAACACCTAAGTACCCCAATATCAGCACTCGCCCACACCATTTTAAAAGAGGGTTTTTCTGACTTAGTCCCCACCCATCTTCCAAGCCTTACCATAAACACGACTATATCTGTCCTGGAATCACGTGGGAGATCGTTTTCATTTATAAGATGATCTATTAATAAATGTTTACTTAATTGCTGGTTTCATTAATAGCAAATATATCTATTTGTCCTGTTCATTCCTAACAAAGCTTAAGAAAACATGTTCTACATTAAGGTCCTCAATGGAAGACATCCTCAAGTTATCTTCCTTACATCTTAATCCGCCACCAGCACCTGGACTCCACAATGCGGATGAATATGTAACAGGGTCATGATTAAGTGCTTTAGCAGAGGTAAGAAGGGAGGGGCCATAATTCCACTCTGACAGAAGAGAGATGAGACACATATGGGAACACCAGCATGTCTGATTTAATAAGGGTATAAATTATATAACTGGAATCCAGGAATGGAAAAACTAGAAAAGTAGGTTGGGTCCATATTGCAAAAGTTTTGTACATGAGCGTTTCTCTCACTTGGACACCAGAGTCTTCCCACCATGGCAGGACATAGGTTACTTGCCAAAAACAAAACTCACTTGCAGTCTCTAACTTGGTCACTAAAATTATTTTTCCTATTGAAGTGGATATAAATGGAGGATTGAAACTTTAAAGGAGAACCTTCCAAAACTTTATGTACCAATCAAAATGTAGGCTCTGGGTGTGTGCGCTGTTCTTAGTCCACGGTCTCACCGCAGCTGTGGCAATTCTGTTACCTGAGATATTCTATAACCCAGTTTGTGAACTCTAAGAAGATAATGAGGCCATACTAAAGATGTCTGAGCACAGAGATGAGCTAACCGGGGTGGTATTTTAAGGAGATAATCTGATTGTGGTAAACTGAATGAATGTGAAGCTGTAGACACGTAGAGTGAGGAGGATTTACAAACTTCATGGCGCCCAATATTTACTTAGGGCTTATATACAAACATCAATAGAAATCCTCAATCCTCACAAACCCACAGAGCACCAACGGTCACCATTTTCATTCCAGAGGGGAAAAGAGGCAAAGGGATAGAGAACACCAACAAGGTTCTCCACACCAGTTAGTCAATGGTTGAATGTCACCTTGAACCACTGCCTTACAGCTCCAGAATCAATCTCTTAAGCACAAAGCAGGAAACCATGACAACTCCGGCCGGCAGAAGTCATGAAGATGTCTCCTGGGAGCCCAGCAGTAGGAATGGAAAGGGCTGGGAGTGGAGAAGCGGGGCAAAGAGAGACGACACAATTTGACAACACGATTAGATGAAAAGCAAGAAGAAGAAGAACGCTTCAGAGATGACAGATTGTTCAGGCCTGGATAATTGGGAAGATAATGAGGCCCTCATCATAAATAAAGGTCTCCAGTAGAGGGGCAGGTTGGTGGGGAAGCAGAGGCTGGGGGAAGGTGACAGCTGAGTTTGAGGTGCCTGTGGGGCAAACAGGTGGAGCGAGCCGAAGGGAAGAAATGCAGGTGTAGTGTGTTTCCCATAACTCGGGCCCCAGACCTTGCTAAAGGTCCAATCAGACTTTGTCAGCACCCATTCCCAGCTGGGGAGACGTAGCATATTACCACATGGTGCAGGAAGAATTTTCCATTAATGCTGCTGAAAAGTTACAGTGCGCTCAGACTCGCCTACAGCCACCTTCAAACCCTGCTACCACACAAGCTTTCCCCAAACCACCTTAAGTCATTTTATTTTCAAACTTCAGAGTATTAGGCACGAACCAGTGGCTTGTGGATAACAGTTGAGTAATTCCTCGGGCAATTTGCTTCTGCCGGATGCAGAAGGTCCACTGTGCTTTATGAAACGGCAAAGCGACTCAACCTGTTTTGTTTTGTGCAGGACTGAACCTATGAAGACCCCTCTCCCACCTGCCTACTTGAGGTGGGAACAGAGAAAAAAGACAGAAGGAGACCATCGGAACAGAGAGTAGAGGCAGCATCCAAAGACCCATGGTCACTGGCAAAACTGTTTCCAATACTGGAGATTCTTGATCATGAGATTGGTCAGGTTTGTGCCCCAAGCTATGTAAACCACCTTTTAAATCCACGATGAGTAGAGACACATCTTAGCAGCTCATCCCGCATGCTTCAGGAGGCAGCCTTTCCTGGAGATGGCCGCTGACCTTTAGAGTCGCCCTTTTCTCCTCAAAGGAGTTTCCATGCACACTCGAGAAATAACTCGTTGGGATGGATAGGCATCGCTCGCAGTTTATCACAAACAGCATCTTACATGCCATATGTCACCCACTTGAAACGCAAAGCAGCCACACTGTTGATCCAAATACAACACTGTGAAACTTTTATCATTTAGCTGTAGTTTAGATGCATACACACTTAAACACACACCTGCCCTCTCTCACACACATACACAAACACGCTATTTCTCATATTCACACACACACACACACCTCACACATCCATTCTTACAGAGTCTTACACATATCCTCGTATAAGCTCACACGTATGCACACACTTCCACAGGCACTCCCACACATTCTTACACACATACTCACACATACTTTCTGATAGATTTTCACACGTGCTCGCACAGTTTTACACACATCTTCACGTAAACTCAAACATGCACACACACACTTCCACAGGTACTCATACACATTTTTACACACACACACATTCTGATACACACAGCCAGAGAGGGCTACAGGGACATCCTTGCAACAAGAATGCCAAGAATGCCCACTTTATTGTGCTCAGGGGCAGCTTATATAGGGCTCTGGCCACGCCCCAGCTCCCGCGATCTTTCAGGTGCAGACTCATCAGAACCCACTCCCCTCCCATCAGGGTCTCGTGCTCAGAGCAGCTGCCAGGTGCTCAGAGCAGAGGAAAATAAGTTGCTTGCAAGAAATTCAGGGTCTGGTGGTCTGCAGTCCCCAACAAGCTGTCAGTCCTGACCTTCTTGCAAAGAAATGTTTTAGTCACTGTTAGTTTTCATGGCTACATACAATCCTCAGAGTTCCACTATTCCAGCTGAACTACGTGAGAAGGAGAGCTGCTGTATGCTTGCTGGGGTTCTTTTCCAATACCCATTAGAGTATGGCCCACTTTTTAAAGCAGCTAACAACACAGAATAGAAAATACCAGGATCCAGGCAATCATCACCTTTCTCTCCATCCCAGCCTCTTAATCCCCACTGACTGAGCATCTCTCTGCAGCTAAAGCATTTTTCTGTCTTTGCCCAGAGATCACGACATGCCTCTGCCCCCACTTGCATATGGCTGTCCTTCAAATCTGAGGTGATGTCTGTTTTCAACCTACCCCCTACATCTCAATTCTCATGTAGTGTCTCCAAGTCTTAATTTCTCAGGTCCTACCTGGAACAAAAATGCATTCCCTTGACCTGGGTCAAATATGCATTCACCCACATGTTTTAAGGATCTATTTCCTGAGTCCCTATTCTAGGCTGGCTCTCAGGAATCAAACCAAGACCTAGTTCTTACCTTTTGATGCACTGGGAGAATAAGAAAACAGTTACATAAAATGCAATAGAGGTCAAGTAATAAGACCTGGTAGAGAAAAGCACCTGCTGCCAAGTCTGAGGTCCTGAGTTTGATACCCAGACCCGACATGGTCAAAGTAAACAACCATCTCCCACAAGTTCTCCTATGACATACACAGGTGAATTGTAACATCCACACACTCACACATACACATCCACACGCGCGCGCGCACACACACACATCCACACACACGGGGGAGGGGAGGAATCAGTCAAGATATGAGAAAATTTTAAATAAAATAGAAATATTTTCTATAAATAAATAAAGCATTGTAAAGCCCAAGGATCCCAGAAAATGAAGAAATGACTATTCCTAATGGATTATTGGAGTTCCACTGAGATGCTGTTTGAACAGAAATCTAAAGGGAGAGAGAGCATAATCCTGTGGAACAATGATGTAAGTAGAGGGCAGAGCCAAAGCCAAGATCCAAGTATTAGCTCTATTGCTTAATGCATAGCACGAAAAGCCAATATGCCTGCAGCAGAGTGAGCAGGAGGCAATGGGTACATGGAGTCAAGGGAAGTGTCTGAAGCCACACTCAGGGAAATCTAACATGGCCGACGGGTTCTTCTAAGCTCCTCCAGCTCCAGGGAGAGACTGTGGAACTTTAAAAGAAGAAAAGTAATGAGTAGAATGTCAGAGGAGTCTTTATGGAGAACATCTGCAGCCATATTGCCTAAGAAGACCATGTTATCATGGTCAGAAAGGTATGACCTGGAACTCCAAACAGACTCTAAATACACGATTAGAACTGTAGGACCCTGGGCAAATGAATCCACCTCTGACTTGGTAAAAATGGAGTTAATGTCTGTCTTAAACATCTGTTACCAGAATAGAAGGTATTCGTTGTACAATCCATGTGATAGCTATTCAAGAAAGGCTCCAAAGAAAGAATCCCATGCTCTAAAATTTTCAGGAAGCTTTTCTCTCTTTTGGATAGTCATAGCCATCTGTCTAAGACTCTCAAGATAGTATACATCAGCGAGAGGCCTGTTGAGTCCTATGCAGTCTGATCCTGCTTCGTTGACCTGAAACACTCAGCTGTGTGTGAGTATGTGGATGCATCGGGGCAGATGTGCACAGAGGGCCTTTCCACCTCTGACATCCAGAGAGGCTGCAAGGGCCTCTAGAATGGGACTCCGTACAGCAAGGGCCCATTTGTCAGAGGTCGAGATCTCCCAGATCCTGTGAGATAACTCATAAGCCAGAGTCCACTCTCACTTCCTCAAACGGCATGTAACATCCTAGGTCTCCTGACAATACCTACGAAACTAGTTGCAGAAGAAAACAACAACGTTTAAGAGAAAGTGAGACACACGAAAAGAAAGAAAAAGAAAGGATTCAGGGAGATGGAGGAACAAGCAGGCCATTTCCTTCTTAAAGTTAGTGGGAAAACATGAGCACAAAGCTCTGGGACCTGGGCAAAAAGGCTTCACACTGACATCCTTATCACCTGGTTCCCTACCACTCGCCTGCTTCTGGTCGGCTCCATTGCAGGCACAGGAGGAGCTGCCTGTGAACGCCTTGTTTTCTGTAGAGTGTGAGAATGGCTACAGAGAAACGTGAAGTGCTGACCACTTAGTGAGATTTTTCCAGATTTTACCCACGATTCAGGTTTGAAACCTGGCTCTACTTGCCCACTCTGTGGCATTAACAAGTAATGGAGATGCTGCATATCTGACATTTTCTCCTTTTTAAAAATGAGAGTACGTTTCTTTCTTAGAACTACAGTGAAGATTAAGCAAAACCCTGAGGTGATGATGTCTGGTCATTCTTGGTGTTCATAATTTCATGAAATAAGAGGCAGTTGTGGGCGCTGTCACCATTAATCACCCCGAGCCTTCTCTCTTGGCTTTTAGGAGCCCACCCATCCCATCAATGTTGTTTGCTGTCTGAGGTTGCTGTCCTGTCTAGTCTCTGTCCTCCTACCAGGTCCCATAGCTGTTTACCCCAAAGAAAATCACACAGAGAGTCTACATTAATTATAAACTGATTGGCCCATTAGCTCAGGCTTCTTATTAACTCTTATAACTTATATTAGCCCATTATTCTTGTATATGTTAGCCACATGGCTCAGTACCTCTTTCAGTGGGACAAGGTCACATCTTGTTTCTTCGGTGTCTGGACAGGACTAAGGAGGAATGGGCTTCCTCCTCCCCAGAATACTCTTGTTCTCATTGCCCTGCCTCTACTTCCTGTCTGGTTGTCCTGCCTATACTTCCTGCCTGGCTATTGGCCAATTAGTGTTTATTTAAAGCATAATTGACAGAATACAGAATTGTCCCACACCAGTTGTTTATTAGGGAAAAGTTGCTTTGTCGTAGAAAAACTTTAAATGTATTCAGCTACTCCCCATTAAAACATTCATCAAATGGAAGAGCACTCAAATTTCACAGCATCAAACCTTCCCAACAAATCATCTTGTAGAAAAGTCTTATTCATTAATTTCTATTATTGATGAGAAATGGTCCATTGACTTTATGAAAGAATACAACTGAATAGAGCCTGATAGCCACGTTAAAGACATTTCCCACCTAACTCTGGCAAAGCTGAAAGCCATCCAAATGGGCCTGGAAATTGTTGCCCATCACTCAGTTCTGGGGCATCTCATTGCATTAAAAAGAAAAGCCTGGCATAAATAATGAGGGTTTTATAAAAATGAAAAGGTGTGTCCAAAGAATCGCCAATCCTTTAATAATTAATATGTGAACTTTCTGGTACTTTAAATGATGGGCTAGGTCACTAAGACCCAGGACACAAATTTACCTTTGCAGGCAGGTTGATTTAAAGTTTCCTTTTCAGATATGCACGGTTTACTCTGTAATAACAATAAAGGAGAACCACAAATTCCACACGTACAGCATCACCCCTTCCGAGCCAGCCCCAGCATGCCAGGCTCCTGAGCACTTAAACCCACACACCAAGAGTTTAACTTGAGTTTGGCTGGGGGACTTGGACAAGACTTTCACTATTCAGAGACAGAAAATATTAATTATCAGCAAGTCTGTCATTATCGACCCATCCCCCGCTGGCTGCACACCCTCATCTCGCCTATCTGCTTCTTCCCCCTCCAGCCAGCAAAACGAAAAGCAGTGATTTGAGGAGTGGATTGTGGCTTTTACTCAAAAAGAAAAGGGGCCAGCTGTGTGCGCCTGCTCGGAAGAATCAAAAGAGGGAGGTAGGAAAAGCGGGTCTTGAAATGCTTCAGGCAATTCTGTAGAGAAGCCAGAAAATAGCATTTCATTAAAGGAGCTACCATAGACAGGAAGAGAGGAGGACAGGAAGTAGAGAGTGGAGAGAGGAAGGAGAGAAAAACAGAGGAGGAGGGGAAGAAGGGAGGGAGGGGAAGAGAGAGAGAAAAAAGCTAAGGAGAGAGATGATCGCAGAGAAAAACAAAGAAGCGGAAGAGAAGGAGAAAAACAAAAGGTGTACAACCTTGCCCATAGCGCCCTCTCCCCCACTCTCTCTCGCTTCTTAGCTGCAAGTCCAGGCAGATACAGTGTTTGAAGAGAGTTTGGAAGCAGGAGCCAACGATGGCCTAGCTTGCTGAAAGAACCGACAAACGCCCACAAGATATGACTTCAGAAGCGCCTGGATGACCCACCACCCAAAATAACACACTGCAGCCCCTGGCTGAGACCTAAAATTCCATGGTTCCTGCTTCATGTTTTTGGACAGGACTGCGATGTCTGTTGACATCTTCTGGGTGAGAGGACTCATCCAGCCTGGGTTTGAACCCTTTTAAAAAGTGTAGGTGTCATTCCTGGGTAACAGTTTGGCCCTGGGAAGAAAGGCGAAACAAGGAAGCTAGCAGATGTCTAATCTGGAAAACGGGTTAAACTAGGAAAGAGGAGTTACTGAAAACAAAACGGAGTTGTCCAGCAAGCAGAGAACCCTGAAAGCCATGCCAGGGAGAGTTTGGCTGGAATTCAGAAAAGTCGAAAGGTGAAAAATACTAATTACCTTTTGATTTTATATTTGTAAATTATACCATGTAATTAAGATATCAAAAATCCCAATCTGTCTGTGTCTCTGCCCCTGTCTGTCTGTCTCTCTCTCTTTCACATGCACTCACACTCAAACACACGCACACACACAGACACACACACAAGCACCCACACAAACACAACCCATGGGCTTGCTGGCCCAACAGCTAAATGTTCACTTCCACTTGGCTCTCTCTTCCCGCTTTGCTCTCTCCCTTCTACCCACGTTTATTGTCACTATACTACGGCAGATGAAGCTACGCCAGCTTTCACACGCAGAGCCAATAATATAGAACAACTTCCCATTGGGGAGAAAGCAGGGAAGAAAGCATCTCCTTAACTAGCAGCATTCTGATTAGCAACACTGATTCGGGGCCTAGACTCTTGAGTTTAAGCCCAGATCTACCAATTAGTAGCTGTGTTTCCTCAGACTATATACTTTACCTCTCTGTTTATCTGTTTCCTCATTTGTAACATGAATTTAAAATTAACAACCACCCCATTGTGTGCTGGCTGTGTTGATATATATAATACATCTGGTTCCTACCAAGTCCTATTAAACGGCAGCTCTAGGGCTGAATTGGGTACCTTCTGCCTATAGCTGAACAGGAAGAGAGCTGAGCATCCCTGATTCCTAGAGCTACAAATCTCTCTTAAAAGATGACTTTTGAGGGGAGAGAAGATCCATGATGATGTTGGCTAAATAGAGGGGGAGGGAAGAAGTGGGGACGGGGTAGGCAAGGAACACCCTCTGTGGCAACCCTGTCACCATTCATCAGCATTGCTTCCCTAGGATGCAGATAGCATCATACTCCTGTTACTGAATCCAACCATCAGAGATGATGATCTGCTATAGCCTTAGTTACTTAAAAAAAAACAGTTATGGTAGGGCTCCTGCTCTCCTCCAGTCCTGAAGCCCCTCTCATCATCCATTTCTTCTGAGGTGACCCGAAGAGCCTCACACATGGCTCTCTTGTTAGCTGGAGTTACCTACATGCCGCTTTGCCAGTCCTGGGCAGGACCATGCAAACAGGCTTTCTGCGCTTGATTTAAACTAAGCTTAGAAGGGAAGAGATGCAAAACCACAGCCCAAAAGAAGAAAGAAAAGTTCCTCGTCTGTTTCTGGCAAGGTGTGGAAGGTGAACTGGGTCTTCTCTCATTTGCCACGCTCACACCGTTAAAACGTTTTACCTCGCACGAAAACGGCTGAAATCCAAGCAGTGCCCAGTCTATCCCGCAAAATGTCTTTCCTCCTAATCTGGATTGGAGACAGCCGGTGCTAGTGTGAGCCTTATGTTATATCAGGAATGCCTGGGTAGTGAAAGACAGGCTGGGACTATGAGTAGCCTTTATCATCTGTAATAGACACCCCACTAACTGCAGAGAACTGGGGCCAGGCTACAGACCCACTTATGGGTTTTTAGGCATAGACCTCTAACCCATCAGACGATTCTAATGTCTTACTTAGCGATGTCTTCCATTCTTGACCTTGCCCTTCTGAAGGACCAGACTGAGGCAGGAGGATCAGAAGTTCAAGGCTGGCTTGTCTACATAGTGAGACTGTTTTAAAAGATGGAGAAGAGAAAAAAAAGAGAAGGGAAGGGAAGAGAGAAGAGGAGGGAAGAGAGAAGAGGGGAGAGGAGAGGGGAGGGAAGAGGAGAGGAGATGGAAGGGGAGGGGAGAGGGGAAGGAAGGGGAGGGGAGAGGGGAAGGAAGGGGAGGGGAGGGGAGAGGAGGGGAGGAAGGGAGAAAATGAAGGAGGGGAGGGAAGGAAAGTGAAGGAAGGGGAAGAAGAAAGAAGGGGATGGGAAGGGAGGAGAAGAGAGGAAAAGAAGAGAAGGGAAGGGAAGTCAGAAACGTCAAATAATTCACACAGGTTTGTAAGAATTCCCCTAAATAGAAGGTTGTAGAGGTATAATTTGAGAGCAAATCCATCTAACTCCAAAGGCAAAGCTCAGTCATTAGGCCTAATGCTGCCTCTGTCTGCACCCTAAGTGTGTCAAAGGGTATATTCTCAGTCACTCCTAATTCCTGGAAATGTGACGATGTTCTGGCTGTAAACTCTGCCATGAAGTGTTTCGTGTCCAGCAAGGGTTTTGAACAGAACCTTGAAAAACCTTTCTAGAGAAATGCCTGCCCTATGCTAACTGTCCGCTCACTCAAGGGGAAGTTAGGGCCCACAGGCCAATTTTAGCTTACTGTCTGTTGTAAATAAAACTTTTCTGGGCCATAGGCACCCCAATTGATCAACATGTTGTTTATAATTGCTTTTGAACATCGGGGTTTATGCCTGGTCCATAAAATCTACTCTGTGTAATGTTATCTCCCTTAGGGGTAAATTCTACTGGTCTCCAGTCTAGAAGAACATCTTTGACCTCAGACTTGCAATCTGGTTTGTTAAATTGTTTTCACCCTGTGGACACTTTTCTTATCCACTGGACAATCAGATGGCTGAAGCCGGCAATGAAATTCTAGATCTAGTTTCTGGTCCACCTTCTCATTTTAGGTAGGGGATGATAAAGAAACAAAAGGAAAGAAAATGTGAAAGACCAACCGATCACTTGCAAAGCGTGGTTATAGAGTGGCCTGTTACCCTCAGGTCAGCCCTGGAATCTGAACAGTTGTAGGAATTACAGTTCACAGGTGAAAAACCAGGTTGCCCGAGGAGATCATAAGGGTTCCATTGTGAGCATGCCAGCTAAAGAACGGCAGCATGGACTTAGAGAGCGAAGCTGCGAGGGACATTCAGTCCCTGGATTGCTATTCCCATACTTGTTCCTCGTCGTTTCTGCTGGTGTTATGTTTTGAAGCTGACTGTACATGTTTTCCAATAGATGTGACTGATTGGTTGGCTTCTCGAACTTAAAGACCACAAAGTACCATGTATTCTCCTGTGTTCTGTATTGGACAAACGTGTGCCCCCTTAAGGGACATATTTTGTGGGGGCTTGAGTCCTTAAAGAAACACGTTTTAAAAGCTAGGAGGTGACTTGCAATGCAGTAGTGTTTCATGTGCTTCCTCGTTCTCACCATGTGTGTGTTTTCTGACACAAATCTCTCCCTTGCCCATCCCTTCCTCTCTCTCTCTAATATACTGTTGTTGTTTCAAATATACATGTGGTTTTGAAATTGCCCCGGTATCTTACAGTATGAGGTGCTGTGTATTTATATGTGTGCATTTTAAGTTCCTCCTTCACAGCCTGATGATTATGTCTGGGTAAATACTGCATATGAACTGACTCCCATCTCCCACTCAATACCTTCAAAGCCTCAGGAAGGCTGGAAGTGGTAGGGGAAGTGGCCTTTGTTGGGCAGAAAGCCACATACTACACAGTTCTTTCACACAGCCCTTCTGTTCCCTGTTGCTTCCTCTCTAGCCTTCTGCTGCCAAACCACCACAGTTCGGCTAATTCCTCCTCAAGCAGCGTCTCATCCAGTGCTGCAATTACAGTGGAGACAGAAACGGAGTTAGAAATGAAGTAATAAGGAGGCAGGGAGAAGAAGCTTCCATGATTCATCCCTGGAGCATGTGGGGTCATTAAAAATATAGATGTGGTCCAGTAATCACCAATTTTCCTCAAGAACTAAAAAGAAGGGAGGAAAAAAAATGAAAATTAGGTATTTTAGTAGAATCTTGCCTCCCTTGGTCTTGTCCCAAGGAAGCAGCTTGCTTCAGGGAGCATGTATACGTTCCAGACAGAGTGTCAGGTCAGCCACCATAAATAATCCCAAGGTATGACTTAGGAGAGTCATGAACCAAGCCAAGGAAGAAGCTGGGAACTGTTAAGAATGTCTGGTCTTTCCTTTGCTGTGAGTACACATGGCCACCTAAGTTTGTCCCAAACAGAACCATTTAGACACCAATACTTCAAAGAACTCTTGAGACAGGATCTGTCATAGCTCTGGTTTTCAAGTAAGGTGAGGGGAATCATAACCCCAGAGCTAAGAAATTTTGCTTGTGGTGTGATTTTCCATGCATCCGTTCACTTTTGTTTCACTGTGGTTCATCATGGAATCCAGGACATCACTCATGCCAGTCTCTCTGGATAGACACATTCCACCCAAAAGCATGTTGCTTCCATCCCAGAATTCGAGTCTCAATTATTTTAACATTCCTTGTGCTTTTTCTTTCCTGAAATTCACATTCTTCCTTCTGCTTCCAGCGTGAACTCGAGCTCTGTGGTCTGCCTCTCCCATAGGGCCTTGCTCCACAGCCATTTCCTGCACACCTGTCTGCCATGGTGGCTTCCCCTCCCCTCTTATTCTGTCTTCTACACAATCAGTCCTCCTAGAATTCATGTGTTATCTATCCACAAACTGGTTCATCAATCTTATAAAAAGAGGATTCCTCATTTCCTCCACTTGGGAAGGCTTTCCCTAATGCCTAAAACTTCCTCTAGGAAGCCTTCCAAAATGGCCTCCCATTATCTAAGTAAAATGTCCTCCAATTCTCATAACTGTATCAAAAACATTGTATTTGTTGAAAAAGGGAGATAGGGAAAGGGAGAGAGGGAAAACAAGGAAGCAAAAAGGGAATAAAATGCTGCCCATTCACTCAGGTTCCCTTTCCCACCTTTTTTGTTTTGTTTTTTGTTTGTTTGTTTTGAGACAGAGCTTCTCTGTATAACAGTCCTAGCTATCCCAGAATCCTCTGCGACCCTCTTCTCTTTCTGACCATGTGGCTGTATTCTCGCTCCATGTCCCAAGTGGAGAAGCCCTTCCCACTGCCCAATCCATCAGACCCCAACACCACGTCACACTCTATTTCCTTCCTGTTGTTCGGATCCACCATAGCTGAATTATTGCCTCTGCACCAATGCCTCGCAACTGCCATGATCACCCTGTTCCTCACAGAACACTTTTTCAGGTCCCTGAAGTATCTCTGCCATTGCACCATTGACGGCAAAGGCCATGCCACTTAGGTGCACCCTGCTTCAACAGCTGGGGTAAGCGAGTTAGAGACGTTCATGTTCAGTACATGTTCGTTGTGCTTGAAGAGTTTGTTTGAACCCGGCTTCAAATAGCATTTCTATGCATGTCTTAGCCAAGTTGTCAAGAACAGGGCTGAAGTGGAGGATGAGTACAGCCAAGAAGGAAAAGACCCAAGACCCTCCCCTCCTCGGGTGACAGATCTCCTGTTCTCTTCATTTTTGGTTAGGAAAAGACATAAACGCATTAATACTGTCACTTTAGTATAGTTTGAGAAATTAGTTTTGGGGGGGCTGTGATTGTAAGACTCAGTATTGGTTTGACATATACCAATATTCACTAAATTTCCCAGTATATTTTTGAGAAAACGTAGTGTCCTTTCTTTAAAGAAGAAGTTAAAGCAGCAATGAATCTTTAGAAAATCTGTGCCCTGTTTTATGGTCTGGATTCTCAGTCTCTTCTGGAGGGCTGTGTGGTAAAGGCTCGGATGTAGCTCATGGCAGAGCTAGGATGTGCTGGAACTCTTTGGAGGTGAATCCAGACAGATGGAGTTTGGTCACCATGGAGACAAGCTCTTGAACTTTGCCTCTTTTCTTTTTGATTGCTGGTGACCGTGACCTGAGGAATTTTCTTCACCAAGCACTTCTGTCATGGCTGCCTCACCACAGGCCCAAAGGCACAGGACCAAGAAACCACAGAAACTATGGGAACTGAGCCTACACAGACCTTTTTATTCCTGGGGTGGGAGTGGAAGGTTGATTTTTCTCGAGTATTTTCTTTAGTGGACAGTTGGCTCAGACACCTCAGTACCTTGGGCCTGGACAATTCTCAGCGACCCTCGCAGGCTCCATGGATGTTCTACATCCTGCACACGTGACAGCCTTTGCAAACCAACTAGGCTATATAAGGTCATGGTCTTAACTTCCATAAATATAAACATCCCCCAATCAACAGTGTCTTTGTCCTTGAAATCCACCCCTATTTGAAGATATGTGATTATATTCTAGGACATTTTAAAGAAAATAATCTTTCCTGGAACCAGGCTTAGCAGCCGGATCCCATACCCTAGTGTTAAGAGGCTTCACTCCAGTGGTTGGGAGTCTGTTTCCCACTGGCTACAAGAAAACTGTCAGTCTAGCTGAACTAGGATGGAGGAATGCCCACCCCCTTTCTTGGAGGCTCTTCAGATCGATGGAAAACTTTCCACCGTAAGAAATTTGCAATCAAGGATTTGAAGTGGCAAAGGCATCTCTGTCTCAAAACAGGCTGTCATCAGGCCGTTTTCAACCCATATTCTTCCTTCCTCCTGGCTTCTAGACAAATACAACACAATTTCCACACAGGAGTGGGCAGATACCACCCTCATCATCTTTGCGTCGGCCAATGGAAAGAGCCTGGGGGCAACTTCTAATGTGCCTAGGCACGTTAGCAATTTTTGTAGCTTTTCTCAGGAGTGCTATCCATGTAAGAACTGCAAACATTCCAGTCACATGCTAGGGGCCCCCAGTAGAGGCCCATGTCATCGAAGATGGAGTGCACAGAGCTTACTAAAGCCAACACCCAGAAAGGATACAATACTAACTTGTTCTAGGGGAAAAAGAGAGGGAGATCAATAAGACAGCTAGGATTAAACAGCCGAGGCCACTGGCCTCCTCCATCCGTCTTTGCACACGGGGCAATGGTAATAAGCCTGGTTTGAGAATGCAAGGGTCCTCAGTCTTCCTCTGACTCCCCAAATCATGCCTCCCGTCACTTCCTACAAGTGCAGTCAGCCCAAGGAGGACAGAAGGGAGGGAGAGACAGTGAACGTTTTCCAATTTTGGATCCTTGAAGTACCCTCCCTGTCGCCTCATAGGAGTGAGCACAGCCTTCTACGCCCTGCGGAGCCACCTGGGTCACAAGTACCAGCATTTGCCCCGTGTTGTATACAGGCAACGCGTTTAACACTTCTCCAGTCTCGCTGTTTGCCCTGGAAAACGAATAATTCAGACGTTGCTCTCCGGAACTCAGCTCTGGCACGTTTGAAACACCATGGAAATTGAACTGATACTGAATAAGTGACCTAGCTCCTGACTCCATCTAGATGCAGAAGGCAAAAGGGAGATGACTTCCCGAAAAGCTCATTTCCACTCAACACCCGGAAAATGAGTCTCCCCCAAGTGAATTCTGTTTCACCAGCAGTCTTCTAAGGCTAGGTGACCACCTGTCCACGTAACTGGAGAGTGGAAGCCTGCTTTGAGCTGTGTCCCTCCCGTGTTTACCTACCTGTTCTGTGATTATTTCACTCCAGGCGGTTAACCTCATCATTGATCTAAGAGAAGAGTCTCTAGCGCCACCTTCCTGTAGGAGGTGGTACTGTTCCCGGGTTCATCCACATCTGAGCTGGCTACTGGACTCAGCAGAGCTTCAGGAGTGAATTTAAAAATCAAACATTTGAGCAGGAGAGGTCTGTGGTCTGTGGAAACCATCTTAATCATCCACTATGGAGTTGATCTGAGTCTCAGCACTCAACAAGAAAACTTACCCAGGTGGGACAGGCATCTCGGATGCGTTCACAAAGAAAGTCAGCACAAACGAAATCTGGAAACGGTCATGTCCACTTAGGGTTTTGAACTGTCACTTTTATGGATTCAAAAGGAAATTCACCTACAATCACAGAGCTGGAGCCTGTTAGAGTTGGCACAAATTCCAGCTGATTACAAGGCCAGAATTCATTGCATTGCCCAATGCTGTGGAGCCCACTATAATATAACACTTAATTACACAGGTTTGGCGATGCAAGTCAAAGCATATTCCCAAACATAATAATAGATGCTTAAACTACATATGGGAAGAGCATGCTATAACTTGGTTAGCCTATGACGTGAATACATTCTGAAGGGACTGATCGCACCGCTTGCCCATCAAGGACTGAGGTGCGCTTTCTAGCAGGTGGGTTACCTGTGCTGTCGACTATAAAACATACGATCCAGCTAGAGCGAAAACTGAACATGAGAGACTAGGTATAGCTGTGTACATAAAAGCAAAGGTGCAAGCAAACCATTAGGCTCCCCAACAGAAGAGCTTGCTTAAAGGGATCGGCATCCCCAAAAAGTCGTTATCATTTTCTGTTTCTACTGATGAGACTTAGATGATTGACTGACAGAAAATGCGAGGCACCAGGCAACACCACCTTGCTCTGTGAGCCAAACCCATGCATTTTCCTATGCGGCCAGCACAGCACAGTTGTACGTGTCTCTGTAAGTTTAATTTCATCTGAGTTGCTTTGCCTGTCTGGGTCTTATATAATCTCTAGAGTCTCCTTTGTCTCAGGGAGTTTTTCTGCCACAAATATTAAGATTGGAAAAAAAACCCAATCATTTATAGGTAAATAATGTAGACAAATAGTGAGACAGTTTTCTCTGAGGAGACGAGCCCTGGTGGGTCAAGCACCCTTCGGTGGAGCATATGGGCACCATAAATTGGACTTAATGGGTTTAGAATAAAGAAGAGAAAATCGAGTTAGGTGAGTGGGAGGGATCTGGAAGGGCTTGAGGGAGGGAGAAGAATATGTTGCGAGAAACTCTCAAAAGACTAATAAAAATTCCAAAATCAAAACTAAGTACAAAGCATGAGCATGCACAGCGCCCAGGAGAGTCAGCTACTTTCTGTTAGAGCTATGTAAATGTTGGTAGCCACCGAGGGCCCTCAGCAAAGGAGCGCGAGAAGGTCACAATTTCCATGAGTGTGTGATGAACTTCAGTTAGAGACCTACGGGGGGTGGGGGGACTTGAAACAGCTGTAGCCTCATCAGTCTTTACCCTCAATGAAGCCCAGAGCCCCCCAGTGCTGAAAGGTGTACATCAGCAGCTTGACAGCTTGGCAGGACCGTCTGGACACTGTGCAGTGCAACCCAAGACCTCCCCTCTTCTCTGAAGCCACTCAGAGAAGTTTCGTGGAAAGCAAACAACTCATCTCTTAGTGTGGTCGGAAACAGCCCACGCAGCCCAGCAACAAAGAAACTCAAAAGTTTCACTCTTTACTGTTCACGTAGTGATTTTATAGCCGGTGTCCTAGGTTTCTTTATAAGTTCCAAATTAACCACCATGTTCGTGTGTGTGTGTGTGTGTGTGTGTGTGCATACGTGTGTGCATATGTCTGCTTAGGTCTCCCTGGTGGGGTGTGTGTGTGTGCACGCATGTGCATCTGCGTGTGTGCCTCGTAAAGCATTAAGTGTGCAGAGACTCCTGCAGCTCTGCCCTCCTACGCTTTTTGCAGGCCACTACCAAAGCATTTCTGCTGCCACCCAGCAGCTGCCGGGGTAACTACATGGATTTCAGAAATACTGCATTTAAAAGGGGAGTTATTTGAAAATCCCAAGAGGCTACATGGAAAGATTTTTTTTTTTAAAAAAGGCTCCTCCCAGCAATAATTTAGGAGGATATGGGGGCTTAATTGCTAAGATGAGGTCAACTTCAAAGCTCCTAACTGCACGGCCTGGGTCCTCACTCCAGGCACGCTACTGGGAAAGCCACACGGATGTCTACTTCACTCCACACACTGTTATTTTTCCCAGAGCACCTCAGCAATGACTTCAAACTGTAGAATACTAGTTCTTAAAGACACTTGGAAGGTCATAGATGCTCTGTCTTTGCTCTACAAGAAAACAGTCTTTAGAGAAAAGAGAAGACAGCAAAAGCAAACACATTTATGAAAAACCAGCTCTCGAACTCCACATTTTCCCTCTATTCAAGTGATGCACCGTTCCTTGGGCATGTCCGGAGAGGACGTCCTTGCTTGCTGATGACATGAGATGAATGATTTTAAAACAAACAACACTGTTGGCACTCAGAACAACCCCCTTAGTCATGTCAAGTCCTCCTGGCAGCTTTTGCATCCAATGTATGTGAGTGTACATATGCATACATGTATATGTGTGTATGTGTGTGTGTTCTTCATCTCTTAACTGTGAATTAAGGGAATTGCTTCCACTTCTAAATTTTCCTCGTATTGATTTGTAATAATGGCACCTTGGAAGGTTTGCAGCATGTCACAACTATCCGTCTTTTCCCCAGTGAGTCTGAAGAAATAAATCCCAAACTCTGATGTTCTCTCTGGCAAGCATTTCTAATGCCCCTTGACATTTCTAGGGAGGACTCCATTCTAGAGAAACCCTACACAGCGCCAGGGCTCACCCCAGTTGGCGAAGGTCTTCCACTTCTGGGGTGATCTACTCCAGTGAATATTATTATGGCTCCAAAACAAAAGTAATTGATGCCTCATTGTTGGAAGACATCTAAGGAAATCATGGAGAGAGTCATGGTTTGTTATTGTGTTCGAGACAGGGTCCCACTGTCTCAGGCTGGTGTGGAATGTGCTATGTGTAGCCTTAAAGGTGTGGCAATCTTGTGTTGGCCCTCCACATGCTGGAATTGTAGGCACATGCCACGACAATCAGTTTATGTCATGTGACCTTCAGCCTAGACATTGTTATAAAGAACATGTGATTTAGCTGGTTATTGATAGGACTAAAACATTGTTATTTATCCCAGAAAGTTAGAGTAAGTTTTGTCACTTAGGTTTTTGCTTTCTGCCCAGCCTCCCAGCCATCGATTCTATGCATTTTTGTTCTCATTTTTCTGTGTTTTTTCTTTGACAAGAAATAGTGAGCGTAATTGGAATTTTTTTAATGACAGATGATCCAGAAACCAACGTAAGATTTAATTGCTAAGTCTCAACCCAGTAAAGGAAAATACAGAAAACAAGAGGTTCTTCCCAGAAAGAGGGTGGCAATTTGATGGTGATGAATAAAAGCAACACTTAAACACTGATACCAAGCAAGAGCAACTCAAGAGAACATGGACTCAAGAGTCTAGACTCTGGGGTTGCTAAAGAAGGGTCATCCCTGAAGAAAACCACCTTCTCATTGAGGTCAAGACCTCAGTGGGTTTCATCTCTGCTGGAGTCCTGTCCTAACACCATTTCCCTGCTGCTGGAGACCAGGAGCACTTTCAGAAGGAATGCTCTCTCTCGAATATGCCCTTGTTATTCAGAACACAAAGCAGGTGTCCTCCACAACAGAGAGTGCGGGGTAAATTTAGGGTACTCTCAGGCATTCCTCGGGAGGGGTAGGATCCTGATGTTTGCAGGAATCCCTAGGCAGCAACTTCTTAAGGAGGTATTTCTCATTTAAATATAACTTCTTGGCAACCAAATATTTATGTGGAAGAAATTAGGAGTGGTCTTGTCCAATTGGGCACCTGGGTTTAGTCCATTACTCAAAAATAACAGGATTGTGGCATTTGGGGAACGCCTCCCCACAAAAGCTTGCCAAGAAATAGCTCAGAGATCCTCCCCCATCCACCCATCCTTGTCAACACGCTTCCCTGGTCATTATGAGTGAGTGGCCAGGGCCACACCCAGGATCAAGATCAAGTCCAGGGCATTCTTGGCACAGATCCCCAGAGGCAAAGTCAGGGTGTGCGTGACAAAATCCCCTGCGGCCTGTCATCACAGCTTGTGATACAACTTGACCTTTGCTGAGGATGGTTGGTCTTTAAGCCCCAAGACAGTTCTGTTCTGGATTTTATACCCATTCAAGCAAATTTCCAGTGATTTTGTACCATTGAATTCAGTCGGTATTAGAGTGATAGGTCAGGATTTTATGTATGACGTCTCCCTCCAAACCTCTCCCCTGGACTTGTTCAAAGGCCTGGTGGTACTTTCCTCAGCCATCTAATCCACCACACACACCACCCCACTCCAACTGCACATTTAACATGCACTGAGCATGCAGCAACGTGCTCCTCACGTAAGGTGGCGTGTTGCACGTTGTGGGAACACAAAGATGTGCAAAGCCTCCAGGCTTTAAAGCACTTGACTCAACCTAGCCAATCAAGATAAACAAAACCCTCTGTCCTGGTATTCTGCGCCATCCACGAACATGCTCTCTTCTTTCTGTCCACCCTGCTTATATTCCAGTTGCCCAGGAGACCCTGTGATGGTTTCCTAAACAACTTTTTACACTTTTCTATCTTCCCATCTCTTTGGCAAATTTCCCCCCTCAGTCTCTGAGCCACTTCTCTCTTCTACATCAAAATACATTCATCTGTCAGCTTTCATTCCCAGAACAAGATGCCTGGTCTTTCTGCAAGCTCTCTCTCTTCCATTTTTTTGTTTAAAAGTTGTCAAGTTATATCTCATAAGAAAAATCTTTCTTCATATTTATTTCTTTGTACACAATGAGAGTTCAAAATGATCAATGACAGGGTCGATATACTTCATCTCTTATTGCCTACAAACACTATTAGGCTATTATTATCTTTCGATTCTAACATAACCACATTGAACTTGCCATAACTAAACCTCCTTTCTGCCACCTAGGTGCTTAAAAGTCTAATTTACCATGCAAGGAAAGAGAAAATCACTGGGAAAACATGTATGGCAGTTATCACACATGATATAAAAAACAGCTTTTGTTTGTTCAACAGGGCTCCACAGGGCTGCCCTGGAACTCACTGTGTAGTTGAGTCAAGTCACAGTCATCCACCTGCCTCAGCTTCTTGCTTAGTAAAATGTACATCGTTCTTGGGGTTTCATAGACCATGATGATCCACCACACCTGGCTTATAAAAAACGAAACTCAGTAGGTATTTATCACAATGTTCTTGCTTATATGTTGCATTTTGTGAAAAAACAGCTTCTCCTCATCATCAAATGTTCCAAAATTGAGATGCCAGAGCTTTATGAGGCCATAAGGTTTTAAAATTGTGTCTTAGACTTTTCATATGTGTTTCCTGTCTGGTCTGAATTGGGACGTACCATCATGTTCCTCTGGGCATTTTATATGTGACTGATCCAGAAATAAATAGGCTAGCTCTTACCAACAGAGCTCGGAGGTCTTCGATCAATCCATCGTGGTGCTATTGCCGTCAGAACCCTGACTCCAGCGCTATGGGTCACAGTGTAGCAGACCTCCAATGAAGTGAACAGCCAACATGCCTCTCTCACTGAACTCACGGCACAGACCGGTGGGTGTCTTCCCTGCTCTGAGACTCGGTAGCTTTTCAAGATAAGCTACCTATTAGCATTTTGTTATTTCTACAGGATATTGAAGAAGTCATTGCCATCTTTCAAGGGGGAAAAAAGGGCAAAGTAAACAGAATGGAAAACAGTGGAAAGCTAATTCACGTGGACTAGCAGATAGCAACATGGCCTCAGATAATCCTAACACATCTGCGAGGTAGATATTGTTAATCCTATGCATGTGTAAGGACAAGAGCTTCATAAGAGTCATAGAGCAAAACCAAAAGGAAACAGACCTAAAGCAGAGGCCCTATTCTGTGAAATCCTGAACCACATGGACATTTTATCATTTGAAGCTATAACCTTATCCCCCCAATACTCAGGAGTGGGAAGAACTCATGTTCTCTGAATCTGTATTGAGGGTTAGCATGGACTTCAAATAATATAGAACTCCCATTTATAAGCAACAACACACATTTTCTCTTGATAAAGGAAGACCAAAAGAGGGCAAAGCAGGAGTATGGAGGTGATGACTGTCTGCACCCATCCTGATGTCTTCAGTCCCACACTAATAAGAGGGGAGAGCATCCTTGAGCATCCTAATGGGCACAAGTTAGACAAAGGAGAAGGCTTGACTCCAAGATACCCTGTGCCCATTATATAGTACAGTGTTTCTCACCCTGGGTCACAACCCCTGTGAGATTCACATATCAGATACCCTGTAGATCAGATATTCACATTACAATTAATAACACAAGCAAAATTGCAGTTTTGATATAGCAACAAAATAATTTTATGATTAAAGATCACCACAGCATGAGGAACTGTATTAAAGAATCCCAGCCTTAGGAAGGTTGAGAACCACTGCGAGTTGGTAGCACATACCTTTAATTCAGCTCTTGGCAGAGGCAGGCATATCTCTGTGAGTTCGAGGTCAGCCTGGTCTATAAAACAAGTTCTAGGACAACCACAGCAATTATACAGAGAAACCCTGTATCGAGAAGGAAGTTTGAGAATTACTGATACCATATTTCAGTTAATATTTGGCTGCCTCGGTGACTCAGGGATCCTCTCGGAAAGGGAGGCAGGAGGATTCCTAGAACCAACACCACACCTTCAGTATTTAGCACACATTTCTCCTACTCCAGCTGATTTAAGGGCGTGCAAACAGAATTTTCAGGATTCTAATGTAACAGAAATGTGGCGAAAAATTATTCATTACCGAAAGCAGTCTGCAAAGAAGGCAGAGACTGTTACTTCTTACCCAAGTGGAAAGAGAAGAGGGGCCCCTGTGCCAGGCCATTTTTACTTGATGCCATTCCTCGGAGGAGGAATCCTGTGAGCCTACTTTGAAAAAAGGCTGTGTTCATCCCCGCTACTCAAGCCCAGATCAAAATACAAAGCAAACTAAATGGCAAGGTAGAGCACGTTCACAGATGCTGAGATTAAATTAACTTCTTCCTAACTTAGTTTGGAAACTTTGGAAAAGAAAGTTTCAGCAGACTTTGGTGACATGTTCCATTGCTGCTTACACCTGCACCTGTCTGCCTCCTGGCTAATGCAACAACACTGTTTGGAATTGCTTTTCGGAGTTCAGTGGCTCCAGACTTCTTATCCTGACTGTGGTGGACTAGAGACCTATTTTCCTAGCCACTAATTTACAAGAGGGAAAACAAGGAGTACCGAAGAGCACTCCCAAAGGGAGAAAACGAGAAAGTCGGGAGCTGTCCATAGGAAAGGTAGCCACCCCAAACCCCACTCCTCAGCTTCTCACCCCATCCTCTCAACGGAATTGCATTTGTTTCTCTAGTGGATAGATAAGACTAGTTATCAGCTACATATAAATGGAGAAAACCTGAGCATCCTTCATAGCTAAACATAGTTCATAGTGCTGTAGTTGTTCTGGTTTGAGACCGTGTCACACTTTGTGATCCAGGGTGGCCTTGAACTCTATCTACCTTGACTGTCTCAGTACTGCAACGACAGTAGCCCAGCTGATTCCTATGTGTTTTTAATAGAAAAATAAAATAAGAATTATAAAAGGGGGAAAAGTATGAATGACATGACTGGAGCTGAGGGTTTGAACTCAGAAGAGCAGGGGAAAGAAAAAGAGAAAAGAAAGATGTGAGTGGAAGGGGGAATTTTCCAGCTCCGGCCCAACTGCCCTCCCCTACGTCATCCTCCCTAGGTTGTCAGTCAATGTGCCTATGCTCAAATGTACAAGTTCTCTGCAGCATTAAACATTCCCAAAGCAAACCAAGAGCAGATTTGGGTCACTGTTCTCTTTGCCCATGACTGAGTTCCAACGTTCAAAGCTTCTAACATTCCGATGAATCTTTATGCACAAGGCATGGCAGAGAACTATCCTTAGCTCATTTAACCCTTTGCATGGTAGATGGGAGCAAACCAAGACTCTGCAAGGAGAAGCCACGAGGCCAATTGGAGAGAGAACCGGGATGAGAATTGAGATTTCATCCTCCAGAGGTGGAGGAGCTGCACTGTGTTTGCAGGCAGTCGCCCTCGTTTAGCTGGGATTAAAGGGTGCGGCTGTTTATTACAAGCAGATCAGCTGGAAGAGCTGCACTTGCCCGCCCCACCTGCCTCCCCATACCCACACTCACCCCAACCCCCAGCAACCCTCTGCTGCCTCCATTTATCTGCTTAAGTGACCATGTGAAGCCCAATGCCAGGGCATCCAGATGCGTGTCTCCCTGCAGTCTCTCACGTAGTTCCTTGGCTGATGATAAAGGCATCTGTTTATAAAGAGTCTGTGCCACCACAGAACCTGGGTGATTTACAGGCACTGCCTCATTACACGAGAAGCAGTTACCCGAAGAGGTAAGCAGGCCATTTTCCTTATTGTGTACTCTGCCTCAGAACCATTGCTCTGAGGCCCCACAGTCTGTGACAGGGACTTTCTGCTTTATCGTACCTGCGAAGCTCATTACTCTGTTGTGAGCGCCAATACAAGCAACATGTAAATTAGGATTGTCCTTGGTACTCCTCCATTGCCCTAGCTTCTCAATGCATCAGTAGAAAACTCATGGCCATGTCGGTTTTTCAGCCCTATGTAGCAGACTGTACCCACACTAATGTTTCCAGCTCCACAAGGCTTCACGCTCCCTCTCTACTTTGCATATATTCCTGCTTTCTGGAACATTCTCTTCATGATGCCCTCCACCCTAACATGTGGCTATCACCAGAATCCTTCCTTCAGGGAAGTCTTTCCTTAGCTCCCATCTCATCACTCCAGTCTAGGTCAACATTTGTGATACAGATTCTAGTGTCCTGAGAGTGAGCATCTGTCTGTAAGATGGCCTCCAGCAATGCCTACTTTCTAATCTGTATGTCTTGTGTAACTCCCTCCTTCTTTATGCGGGTTGGTTTAGTGGCTTGCCTCTAGAGCAATGCAGGAAGCTGTAGAAATGATGAGATGTTCCTTTTAGAATCAAGCTACCCAACACTAGTTCCTATCTTACTCTGCTCCTCTCCTCCCCAACCCGTCTCTTACTCTCACCAAGAGAAGCCAGCAGCCCTGTTGTCAGTGGTTATACAAAAAGTCTCACATGGCAGGAAAGCTGATACTTCTGTCAACTCCTAGTGAGGGCCTGGTCTGCCAACAGCTACCCAAGTGTGAGAGCGGTTCCTTTTGGCAGGAACTTGCTAGGCCACTGGCAGCTTGATCAAGGCTGTGGAAGAGGCTCCGAAGCCCAGGAATATGTCTGCTGGTTGACACAACTGAGTTCCCGTTCCCTTGTAGGAGTTATCCCAGCTCCCATCTTTCCGCGTGGTCTCTTCTGCACTCCAAACACTCTGTGATAATCGACACGAAGCCCACCCCTCGCCTGTAAGTTTATCCTGAAGCTCCTTCCACTCCTGCCCACACCACAAAAATCCACTCTCATGATCTCATGCCAGAGATTCCACTCTGGCCACGTCGTCCCACGCTTGCATCCTCCTTTTCCTCCATCCAGCATACCAGATCCAATCCTTGTAATTATCCAACCCTGCTATCAAGGAGTTTATCTCCTCACTAGCCACTTCTCTCTCTCTCTCTCTCTCTCTCTCTCTCTCTCTCTCTCTCTCTCTCTCTCTCTCTGTGTGTGTGTGTGTGTGTGTGTGTGTGTGTGTGTGTTTAACCAAACTGTTTTTCATATTGTTACTACTCTTATCTTCTACAAGGAAGATATAAATGGTTTCAGGATCCTCCCCCAGAACTCTCAGCCCCGAGCCAGGATATGACTAAACTCCAAACCCCTCATACTATCCACTATCATTTGAGATCATTCATAAATTTCTAACAAACCTTTAAAACAGCTGGGCTTTAAGACATGGGAGACTTGGCACATCCCACTACTCAGGCCTTACCTATCCACCCTGCCTCGACTAATCTCTTGCTCCTAACTCCTGCTCCTACGACACCGACCTGTCCATTTTATCCACTCCTAGATAAATGGATCATTCTGCCCACTAGAAATTCTACGCCCTTCCACTGTGACCATGACAAATTGGTTTGCTACTAAAGCCCAAGACAAAGCTTTCTTTGGAAGCATGTTTATGGCATGCACTGATCTGTCTCCCTGGGAAGCTAAACATCTTGGAGGCAGAGATTATGTCTTCTTGTTCTGAGGTACCCACTAAATCAACACACACACTATAGCCAGATCTCGAGGACTCCCCAAACAAAATTTAAACACTTAGTTGGAAAGAACTGTGTTTATGGAGCTGCTTTGGGTTTCAAAATGCTGTTGGGAGGAGATATTATTAATAAGTGGCTTAAAAAAAATAAAAGCAATGGCCACAAAGCACCTCTGAGGCCAAGGGGGGAACGTGTGATCAGAAGGAAGTACATCTGTGTCTTTAATCCCCCGAGTTTGAGAAAACAACAAAGCAGCAGCTTCCACCAGATTGTTTCTTCTTAATTAAAAGTTATTCAGATTCCTTTGGTACACTCGATTTTCTGGTCAGGTCAACACAAAGTCTCTCAGAGCGTTCACACTTCTCTCTGTCTCCCCAGCCCTGCTCTTGGAGTTATGCAACCCTTGGGGGCGGCATACACTTCAGCTATGTGCTCTGTGCTCATAATTACATTGTCTAGACAGGAGATGTTGCTGGAGCAATAGGAAAATATTTTACAAGGTGTTCCGCAGAACCACACTTATAACAGTGATTAGAACACACTGACAGACGCGAAGCCAGCAGAATCAGCCTGGGCTGGGAGCCGATTTTAGGCAGAGCAGAATCCTTTGAAGCTCTCAGGTTAGGAAGAGATGCCAAATTAGAATGGTGGGGCACGGAGCGTCACCCTGGCCTTCTGATTCCTGGGTTCACAGGCACAAGGCTGAGGCGACAGCAAAGTGTCTAGGAATGTCCTCTTTCCCACCTCTCCAAGTTCATCCCAAGTCTCCAAGGACAGAGGATGTTCCCGCTGTCATCAGTAACTCCAGAGACAGGACAGGTGTTGGTTAGAGAAACCAGCTCCCCAGGCCTGCATGACTTCTATGGAGAACAAATCCCTATGTTTACAGAATGCAAACGAAAACAACACAAAGAGATATATGTATAATATGTCCTCTTGCAGAAAGACATTTCCTGGCCTGAGCCACTCTGCTCAGCTTTGGCTGGCATATCCGTGTGACAGCAACAATATTTTCCAGCAGAGAAACCTCTTTAGAGCTATTTTTCACAGGAGGAATTGATTAGGTAAAATCGTTTAGCTCACAAAATTGAACGGCTTTTGTCAGATTGCTGTGCCCATAGGGGCCCCCACACGTTTAAGAGTGCCAGCACAATAAAGAAATAGGGCAGTCTAGAGGCTTTGTCATATCAGCAAAATGAGATTCGGCAAGGACAAGAGACCTATCAGGAAAGCTGGTCAGGACGAGGTGCCACCAAGTTTTTCTGTGTACTTCTGTCGCTTGCTCGCGCATTTATTTCTCATCCAATACTGTTCTCAGCATTGGGCATGTTTACTTCATCAAACGGCAGCAAAGGCCCAGGAGACTGGCATTAAGACATCCCACCTTCAGTGAGATGTACAAATGAGGAAACGGAGGCAATGAATTCAAGTAACTTGGTCCAGATCATTCGGAGGTAGATTTGCCTGTTAGAGTTCAAATGAGAACAGAGCCAAAGAAATGACCCCTTCAGAAATTAAAATGCACTTGCAAATAAGATTTAGGTTCTCTGAGTTTGAAGCCAGCCTGGCCTAAGAGCTGATTCCAAGACAGCCAGAGCTACACAGAGAAACCCTGCCTGAGAGAGAGAGAGAGAGAGAGAGAGAGAGAGAGAGAGAGAGAGAGAGAGAGGGAGGGAGGGAGGGAGGGAGGGAGGGAGGGAGGGAGGGAGGGAGGGGGGGGAGGGAGGGAGGGAGGGAGGGAGGGAGGGAGGAGAGAGAGAGAGAGAGAGAGAGAGAGAGAGAGAGAGAGAGAGAGAGAATTAGATACTGGCAAATGTGGGGGCCTCCAAAGACAGCGAACCAGTGAACTTCCATCTCAGAGGACCCCACCCTCTGTTTCCAGGAGGAAGAAAGTCGTTTGCTACTCAGAATCCAATTTTCCTGATGATCCTCTGGGAACATGTTTTAAAGTGACAAGCCAATGTGAGTTTCCTCATCTTTTAATGTATTTACAAAACACTCTCATGCTGATCATGTAATGCTACAATAACCCTAAAAGGTGGCCTGTAAGGATTTAACTATTGGTATTTCATGAGGGGAAATTGAGGCACATTAGAACTAAAGTCACGTCAAGTATGGCAGCACACAACCCCACTGCTCAGGATGTTAAGTCGTGGTAGTTGTTAGTGTGAGGCCAGTATGGACCAAACGCCGAAACTCAGTATCAAACGAGCAAAAGAGTTCTAGTGATTTGTCCAAATTCAAATGGGATAGAAACGTGTGGGAGGATTTACTCATATGGTGAAAACCAAGACTTCCCTCCACCTATTTTTCTGGCAAGTTATAAACACCACACAATTATGGAAATTAGTTTTCAATTTAAATCTAGGAATGGATCTAATTATGATAGAAATAGCATTTGGGGTTCCCACTAGAGATCAGGTGACTTCCTGGTTTGGTCTATGGTGAATATTCTAATCTAAGAAAATCCCTCTTCATTCATCTCATAAATAAGCGATCTCAAGTCTTTAGTTTTCTCCTGCCAGTACCCCTTCCTTTTCCTTACACACACACACACACACACACACACACACACACCAAACTGAATTAACAAAACAGCTGTTTTGTCAATTCCAGCGTATGGCATACATTAGCGAATGCTCGACTGAATTCTCATGGTCCTCATGGTTAAGGAGGTGGTATAGTTCCCATAATAGGAGAAGAGGTCTTCACCTTGAAGTGCAGAGAGGAGGAAGAGAAAGATGAAGTGCAGAGGCAAAGAGGAAAAGAAAACAAAACGAACAAAAAACAAAGGGGGGGCAAGGGAAAGAAGGAGACAGGAGAGAAGTGGAGGAGATGGCAGGGGAAGAGAGGAGGGAAGAGAGAAGGGGAGAGGAAGGGAGTAAAAGACATTAAAGAGAAGGGGGAATTTAAAAAAAAAAAAGAGGTAAAGGGAATAGGCTTAGAGACCCAACTCTAATAGGCAATAGCTGATGGTGTTTAGACCCCAGAACCTCCCATTTTTCTTATGTTCCCAATCCAGCGCTCTGATGTAGAAGTCCCTGCTAAAACTCTTAACAGTACTCACTCAAGAGCCCCTTCCAGCAGATGCTGACCTCTGGTGCACAGCTACAGGCAGCTGGCTCAGCCTCTCTCACTCTAACCGCAGGACACAATGCTGGATACACCCGCACAGGTTAGTTAGGAGGCCTGGAGTTACATCAGTTCCCGATGGTAATAATTGGATGCACCGTGGGAGAGTGAATAAACTATTCCATAAAAGGAAAAATTATTTGGTAAAACTAAGGGGACAAAGGATGGAAAACTTGAGGAAATACGTGGAGATCTCTGGGCTTTCCAATTGGAGGTTCAGTGTAAATTAAGAGAGAATGTCAAGTTGAAGCATTACTCAAGAAAATAACCATTAAAGTAATAATGCTTACATAAGCAAAACGTATTAAAACTCGATGTTGCACAAGAAGCGAACACAAACAATAGAATATGGTATTCAGTTATGGCTAGAGCCAGTCAACAGCAGAAAGAGACACAGACTCCACACATAAATTAGGAAAGATCCCACTGAGTCTGTAGATTGAAGAGTACATTATCCATATTCATAATGTAAACTGATAAAAGTAAAATCATCAACTTGCTAACAGGAAAATGTAGTCCTTCTCTTCCAGCCCATAATGGATGGATCAAGTAGCCAAAAAAATTTACTAAATAAATAGGCAAAGAGAATAAATATAAATATCATGACTGTGTGTATAAGTATCATGTATCAGATTTGTACCTCAGAAAACAAAAGCATCATTTTCAAATATTTGTGAATGAAAAAAACTAGCTGTTTGAATGTGAAATATCCGGTAAATTAAAGATAATAGAGCAAGTAAGTGTGTATACACTCTTACTCAAAGATTCATTAAGCCATGAAACACACAGAGTAATCTAAAATAAATATTTCTGAGTCAAAGGCACCAATCTGGAAAGTCTATTATGTAGCTTCTAAGTGTGTGGCATTCTGAAAAAGGCAAAGCTATAGAAAAACCCTGAGTGATCACTAGTAGATGGCGGTAGATAGAGATGTGTCCAGGAATACTGCTGAAGGCTCTACAGGATGCAAAACAGCTTCCTAGAAGTAATAATTCCCCTTTCCAAGCCACCGATAACGCTAGGCTGATGAACTCTACCGAAAGCAACCAAAACACATACTATAGACGAAAGCCAATGGATGGACTAAAATCTGAATAGGACAAATGTTTAATCAAAATATAAGCAAAAAAAAAAGGAACAAAGGAACCAAAATAAAAGGAAAAAATGGGGAGCAAGCAGCAGGCAGCCAGTCATATCAAAAGCACAGACATGAGTAACCATTGCAGTTAAAAGGCAGCGATGGCTGGACTGGTTTAACTGTGTGATCTATGGGACTGCTACAGGAAATACGGTGGGCTAGTCAGTAGAGGCGAAGGGTGGAAAGGGATGTTCTAGTGGGGAAATGTAAGAATCAAAACAGAGGAGATGCTGAAATAATATCAGATTTCAAACCAATCTTTAGAACACCAGGCATTACCAAAGACAAAGAGGAACGCTGAGAAGCCTGGGAGGTGGTTTGGTGTTTAAGACCACTTACCCCTCTCACAGAAGATCCAGGTTCAGTTGCCAGCACCCATATCAGGTGGCTCACTACCTTTTCTAACTCTAGTTCCAAGGGATCGGATGCACTCTTCTGGCCCCCTGAGGTACTTAAAGGTTCATGATACACATAAACTCATACTTAAAAAAAAAAAAGAAAACTCACTTAAAAAAAATAATGGCCAGGCTGTGGTGGCACACACCTTTAATCCCAGCGCTTGGAAGGCAGAAGCTGGCAGATCTCTGTGAGTCCAATGCCAGCCAGCCTGGTCCACAAGTGCTAGTTCCAGGGCAGGCTCCATAGCAACAGAGAAACCCTGTCTCAAAAAACTAAAACATAAATAAATAAATAAATAAATAAATAAATAAATAAATAAATAAATAAATAAATAAATAAAAATAATGAAAGTAAATTACTCATACAGACACACACAAATTTAACTATTCTTTTAGAAAATATTTTAAAAAAGAAAACTGAATAAGGAAACAAAGATCATCTTATCGGGGATAGATAGATAGATAGATAGATAGATAGATAGATAGATAGATAGATAGATAGATAGATAGATAGATAGACAGATATAGATATATATAGATATATATAAAACATAGCCAAAAAATTAAGCAAAAATGGCAAAACTAATGAAAGAACTAAGTTACACAATGACAACTTTTAATACTCACTTCTCTTAGATGTATTTTTGTGTGTGTCTGAAATGTCCCAAAAGCTCATGTATTAAACACTTGATCCCTAGAGAGCGGCACTAGCTTAGGAGGTGGGGCTACTTGGAGGAAGAGTCCTAACGAGGATCCGCCCTCAATCACTGGCTTTCTCTCTTTCTGACTCCTGCTCCTCATGATCTATGTCCTCCACCTGCTCCCCAACGCTGACAGATGCTCAGTCATATAGGTCCAAGAGAACTTGGATTGAATCGTCTGGAACTATTGGCCAATGTGAACCTTTCTGTCCTTTGAACTGGTTTTTGAAGATACTTCATCACGACTGCCATAAAACTGACTAATGGGCAACCATGTTAAAGCTGGATACAATTCAGTCACAGTGCAGACCGCTAAATTAACATTATCAAATACATTAGCCTAAGTCATGTTTCAGTCAGCTTAAACATAAAATTGGTACCTTCTTGAAGATAGACAGCAGTTTAGTTCATGAAATAAATCTCAGCATATTCATAAGGTCTTAAGTGAAGGACATGAGTTCCTGAGGCAGGAGAGATGGCTCAGTGGCTAAGGTAACTGGCTGCCCTTACAGAGGACACGGCTTTGATTTCCAGCACCAACATGGCAACCCACACTAGTCTGAGACTCCAGATCCAGGGGATCTGCTGCCCTCTTCTGGCCTCCACGAGCATCTGGCAGGTACGTGGTACACAATGTACATGCAAATAAAATATTTATAAAGTAAAATAATATTTTTAACTTAAAGATATAGGTTCTCTAAATGAAATTTCAGTAATATACAGATATTTAGAAAAAATCAGATAGTAGGAGTTACAGCTTGTAAAGTATTTATGGATTCAGGAAGAAATCACAAGAAAAATAATTAGAAAATATCGCAGAATGAAACTAGAAAGACAACACATTTCAATTTATGTGAGGCATGAAAAACAATAGTTGCAAGTTTCACTGTGAGTACTCACAGTAGAAAACAAGGCAGGTCTTACATGATAACCTTGCTTTCTTCTGTAAGCAGCTGTGGAAGAGGAAAAGCAAACCCCAAATAGACGGGTGAAATAAATTGTAGAGAAAAGAGCAGAATTCAGTAAATAGCAATCAGGCAATAGGGAAGGGCAGAGGGAACAAAGGGTGTATCTCTTTAAATCTACATTAATAGATGAGCAGGAAACCCAGAGGACACAGATCACCCTTAGCGAGAAGTGAAGACATTACTAACACATTGGGGAAATGAGGAATACTGTTAATAACTTTATAATGTCAAACCCAACCAGCCCAATATACTTAAGAAATTTGTTACAAAACAGTTCACTAAAATTAAAGTAAATCAAAGAAAGCATAATTATATACTATTCATAAAATAATTTTAGAAATTATTCCACCTAGTGATGCCAAGATTTCCCATGTTAATGCTATCAAACATCCAATCACACATAAACAAAATATTTTAAAAGATAAAGAATAGAATATCTCTTAACTTACTGTCTGAGGACAGCACAAGGCACATGTTAAACTGTAACAACGCCAGAGTGACAAATGACAGACTACTGTACCTCACACATGTCAGCACAGAGTTCCGCAGAATAATTGAAACTGCACTGTGCTTGGGTGAGCAGAATGGAATAAAAACTGTGGAAATACCCAGATATGTGTGAGGAAGGTAATACATGATGCAGGTGCGTGTCAAACCAGTAGGGAAAGGTGGAATACCGAATAAATGATGGGGACAATTTTAGCTGGTTCATCTCTAACAAATCCAAAAGGAAAAATGCTTGCTCTGGTCAAAAAAGGGGAATTTTACAGAAAATTGCTCTCTTCGCATTCTTGTAATGCAAATTAAACAAAACAATAATTTTTTTAAAAAAAAATCTAGTTTATCAGAGACCTCTGAGTGCCGGCCTCAGCCCCCCTCAGGGTTCAGACAGGATGCTACAGCACGTGGGACTTGCTAACGGGATCTGAGGGTGCTCTACAAATGGGTTCCCCCACTGAATGTGATCCCCGTGGGTTAGCCTGGTGATTTTGTCAGCTGCATTCTCACTATAGAATCCTGGGGACCACAGCATCTCCCCTTCTTTTGTTTAATAAATGTCATGTGTGTCTATCTCTCTGGGCAATAAATAATGTGGGTAATTAAAAGTCTGAGGATGACTGGAAGAATAATAATGATTTTGAAATTAATAACCAAAAATTTATATTGATGGCAAGCTGAGAACTAGTTTAACCATCTTGTAGATAAGTTCTATATGATTTAAGAATGTCTCTCATCTACACCAGTTTATTGTCAAAGTAAGAAAGTTTTATTACACACACTGTTAGTGAGATTAGGTACCAAAGGATGCCCTCTTGCATCAACATTTATACTTTACCCGGTGGACATTTGTCTATGGTGGGGCACTGACTTTGATGAGCTCTGTCCATCTGGTTTTACAGAACAACTTGAGTTACCAACCATATAGGCAACCATACGCCCTGATCATGCCTTACTCTTTCGGGCTATGCTGTTCCTCCTGCTTGGAATACTGCTTGCCTTAGTAGCTCCTATCCAAATACTAGCTCAAGTGCTTCTACAGGGAAATCTCCTCTAATTGCCTTATGAATTGAGTAGAAACTTTTTTCTCTACATTCCCATAGGTCTCCCTCCTTAACTACATCTAACTATTTACTTAGGTTCTCATTCTAAATTACCAATGTGCTTATAAAATCACATCTCTGGTGCTTAACATAGAATAGAAGCTAACTTGATGCTTTGATGAGCTTAATGGTAGGACTTCCCTTCTCCTCTGCTTTTCAAGCAATTGACCAAATAATGGATTTCTCTGCATATATCTGTCTGGCTTCATAGTGTCTTCAAGTGCAAGACATCATACTCACTTGTCCAGAGACATCCCTGGGAAGACGAACTTGCCCAGGTAGACACGACAGATGGCACTCAGAGGAATCTGCTGTGTCTGCACACAACTAAGCATGACGAAGTCATATTTGCAGATCAGGAGGGTCTTGTCTGTGAGCATCAGGATCTTCTCCTTCTCGTTATTCCAATGATCAATCCTGTCGGAACAAACACAGGGCGAAAGAAACAATTACATGACCTCTCGAATAGAAACAACACCATTCACTAAAACATCAAGCACTGCACAAAAGTGAGGGCTGAGAAATACCTACCGCCACTTATTGTCTGTCAATCTATCCCAGGTGTAAGAGATGGGAGAAGAATAAAGAAGCCAGGGAAAGAAACATCTTATGACCATGGAGCTCAAGATGGCTCCCCATTAGACAAACCCATTTGAGGAATCCAAAATCTGTATCATCGTGTCCTCCAACCAATATTTGTACGTCGCACCCTCCCGGCTCTCCTGGAGCAGTCAGTCCTCCTTCAAGGATACCAGGAATGTCATTTTCCTAACGCAAGCTACACCACAAAGTCCTCTCACGGCCAACTAGCTTACACTGATCTCCAGGAATTATTTGCTATGTGGAGAGGAAGCAGAGACTTAGATGCAGACTACCATGACCTAAGCTCATCACATCACATCCAACTGGGGATAGACAGCCAAGCAACTGAGCAACAGACACTTGGTAAGTGCTCACTGATTTGACTCGCTCCCAAAGTGAGAGAGCCTTTGGGAGCACACAGGGAGTATTTTGACTGTGAATTAAGAATTTTGAAAGGAAATACAATAGTGTTTTCTTTTTAAGAGGGAGTGATCATATTCTGCAGTTCTTGTCAGTATAGCAGTTAAGACTTTATGACTTATGGGGCCAGAGAGATGGCTCAGCTGTTAAGATCACTGGTTACTCTTCCAGAGGACCTGGGGTTTGATTCCCAACACCCACATGGTGAGCCACAGCCATCTGGGAGTCCACCCTCTTCTGACCTACATGAGCACCAGGTATATACATGATGCACATACGTGCATGCTGTCAAAATAAGCACATATATAAAGATAAATTTATTTTTAAAACTTTACGACTTATTAGAATTTAGTGTATGCTTTTCAGTAAACAACTGACATTGTTTGTTTTGTGACCAATCCCTGTCTGAGTTCTGAGCACATGGAATCAATCTAGTGGTGGAGTGTTATGGACTTCCTGTCCCCAGCCATTTCCCGAGCAGAAAGCATGGTGTAGTTCTTGAAATGTGAAGCGAATGACTTTGCTCCCTTCACTTTACTGCGCAGTTTCCCCTTAACCTAGGCTCCTAAGACAAACTAGCCATCTCTATACGACCTGGACTTTGCCCAGAGTCATCTTACAGCAGAGAAAATACTTGGTGTCCTAGTTGTGGTTCAAATTTGTGGGTTTCTTAAGCTACTTTATAAACCTGTCACCGTATTGGGTTGTCTAGAAGCAGCTTAACCCTTTCTCTTCCTGCCTATATCTACATAATTTATTTTTAATTTATTAAAGCATTTTACAAATGCATTGTATTTTATCACATGATTATGATTAAATGTAATTTTATTATAATTACATAAATATATTTGAGATTAAAAGTATAAAATCCAATGTGAAGCCCCATGGCTTCCATTCTGAGTGGCAATTTCAACTGTATTCAAGTTTATCAAGTTGTATCATCTTTGAGTCTGGCTAATTTTATTGCTTGATTTCTTTAATCTACATAGGTTCTAAGAAGGAATAATGTACAGTGTTAAGCAGCAAGTACCATAAGGACACTGGCCATAAAGAATAAATACTGCCTATAGAAGGTGGTGTGGTTCAAGTAAGTATGGACCCTGAGCCCTATTTGTACAAAAATGTATAAGGAAGTGGTTAAGGTTAGGATTAGTGTATGTGTCTATGAAATAAAAACATGTGTCTAAGAAAATAAACAGATGTCAAGGGGTCCTTTGAGGAGATGATTGTTATGAATGGAAAGATGAATTCTATCACTTAGTAATCTTTTAAAATTAGAGCTATAAACTTTTGGCTTAAGTAACATGTCTGTGAAATGGATACAATACCTACCTCATTATTCTGGGGGAGGAATATGGGAAATGACTCCATTGGGGTTCTAAACTTCTCAGTACTTATTAATGGTGTGGACTTAGGTCACTAAGGGGCTTTGGGCAACAGAATATATATGTCACCTTCTTTGTGGTCTAAAGACGGGCAAGAAGAAATGAAGTTACATCCATGGGAGGAGGAACTGGAGAGGAATGAAAGAGGAAACTGGAGACAAGATAAAAAAGAAAGGGAAACCCAGGAGGAGTGGGCTGAGAAGCTGAGCACTGGCTGGAGCCCCAGTGCACAATGGCCATTGTGCTAGAAAGTTAAGTCAGAGTTACAGATGGTGCAAAGAAGAAGCCTCGAATCCAAGCAGACTTACTGAAGTCAGGATTCTGTGGTTCCCACCCACTCTAAACAGCAGCCTTCAACTCCTACTCCCCCAAGAGATGATTCTTGATAGTTGGCTTAACACCGTCTGTCTTAGGAAGATGCAAAGACTGAGGTGTCCTATCAGCTATCTGCGTAAACTTCTCAAAATAGATCATGTCTACTTAGCAGTATGTTATACATGGCTGTCTAATAAACCAGACTTGTTTAAAGTCTGAGAAAAAGAAAAAAAAAAACCATGCAGCTTTGGGTTGAATGGTTTTACTGAAAATGTCAGCACTCCATAATGAGATTTATTTTAAAGGTAAAGGATTCCGGGAGGGAAAAAAAAAGAGGATTCTTTTTAGGAACACAGAGTGCTCTGCTGTGACACAGACTCTGCATAATTTACATGTCGGGATGCCTGAATCCAAGTAAACACGCAGGCCTATAAAAAGCTCTGACCGCCAGCTCCAGCTCCAGCTCCTAGGTGGTGGTGTTTATTTGGACTCCAATCATATCTTCATTTCTTGTAGAACTTAGGTAAACATTTGAACCACATAGTCCTGAGACGAATGCCCTTGAAGGCTGGAGGGCAGTAATAACAAACACAGGAAAAGGAGTAACAACCACACAGCTCTGCTGCAGCCGGGGACATTACTGAGGCCTGGGACATCAATGCTCTCCTTCACTTCACAAAATCTAACCCTTTAGACTAAACGTCATCACTCCTGTTTCAAAGATACGTAAACTAAAATGGTACACTGGGTATGTTACACATAGGTACACGGTCCTGAAATGAATATTGAGATGTCCAATCTAGGCATAGATTTTGTTGACCGAGGTTTCTGTCCTGCCAGGTCCTGCAGTGGTTCAGTCCCAAAGAAATACACAGAGGTCTACATTAACTATAAACTGATTGGCCCAGTAGCTCAGGCTTTTTATTAACTCTTATAACTTATATTAGCCCATAATTCTTGTCTGTGTTAGCCACATGGCTTGGTGCCTTTTTTGGGGAGGCAGTCACATCTTGCTTGCTTGGTTTGTGGCTTCCTTTGTCACAACAGCAGACTGAAACTTCCTCTTCCCATAATTCTCATTGCCATGCCTATACTTCCTGTCTGGCTACTGGACAATCAGCATTGTATTAAAAATAATAGCAGTGACAGGATAAAAGATCATTGTCCCACAGTGGCCACCTAGGCCTGCTTTATCTTTTCTTGCTCTTCCTGCTGACCTCTGCACCCTACTTCACTGAGGGCAGGTTCTGTCCTGGGCTTTGCTTTTGGTTTGTTTGTCCATTTGTCTTTTGTGTATTTTTGTTCAGATGGTTTGATTTGGTTTGTTATGTAAGAAAATCAATCCACCATTACTCACCCTGACTTAAAAAGCTTTAGTAGGTTTTCTCAGTAGCTCTTAGAACAAATAACAAAAGAAACTAGAAAGTTTGGAGGTTTTTTTTTTTTTTTTAATGTTTTGGTCTTAGAACAAATAACAAAAGAAACTAGAAAGTTTGGAGGTGTTTTTTTATTTTTTAATGTTTTGGTTTTGTTTGTTTGGGAGCTTTTTGGTTTGGTTTGTGTATTGGCCTGTTTCTTTGTTTGTTTCTGAGACAAGTTCTACTCTGTAGCCCAAGTTGGCCTCAAACTTATTAAGTAGTACAAACATTTGAGGACACTTTGTCTTGGCATCCCAAGTTCTGGCTGATAAGTATGTGCCACTATGCCTGGTAGAAAATGACAAATTGAAATTTAACCCTGCCTTGAGGGTCAGGCCCCAGTGGCTTCATTTCAGGCCCAGTTTTTGGACTCTATTCTCCTTTGTCTGATTCTGTTGTTGTTTTTCTGATTTTTGTTCAGGTTTTAGTTTGTTTGGTTTTGTACTCCATCTGCTCTAAGAAATTTTGTTCATGCTGGTCCCTTTTCAGGCAATGTTTCTTAGCTCCTTCGCCTATGTAATGCCTACAGATGCCTAGGTGATGCCTACAGATGCCTATGTAATGCCTACAGGTGCCTATGTAATACCTACAGATGCCTATGTAATGCCTACAGGTGCCTATATAATGCCTACAGGTGCCTATGTAATGCCTACAGATGCCTTGATGATGCCTACAGATGCGTAGGTGATGCCTACAGATGCGTAGGTGATGCCTACAGATGCCTAGGTGATGCCGACAGATGCCTATGTAATGCCTACAGATGCCTATGTAATGCCTACAGATGCCTTGGTAATGCCTACAGATGCCTTGGTAATGCCTACAGATGCCTTGGTAATGCCTACAGATGCGTAGGTGATGCCTACAGAAGGCTTGAGCTCCATCCCTGCTTACTGCAGCACAGCCTGGCCTCTGTGAACACCTCTAGTCTCTCTAATTGTGCATTGGCACAGCACATCTGTTTCCTTTATCCCAGATGAAATATTATTGTTCTTTTAATGATTGCATGATCTGTATCTCATTCATCTTGACCTGATGCTCATGTTATTCATACTGTCTGGGGATTCTGATCATAATTTTCAACAAATTGAAATATTCCCTCCCCCCATAAACTAGATCATTAAAAAAAGTATGTTTTTTGGGGAATGCTCATGCCATAATAATAAGAAAGAATAAAATGTAAAGGCAAAGCACTTCATGCATCAAAACTTTAACATTCATTATTATTCTGGAGTGGTGAAATTTCAAAATTGTTTTTTTTCTTTTTCTGTATGCTTCTACCTACTGGCACTCAATTTATTTATATTTGTTTATATGTGTTCATATAAGCATATATACATATGTGCACATATATAAAAAAGAATATATATGTGTTCATGGCAAGGCAGATATATATATATATATATATATATATATATATATATATATATATAGAGAGAGAGAGAGAGAGAGAGAGAGAGAGAGAGAAGAGAGAGTGCATATATGTGCACATACACACTTGTATAGACAAATATATGTGTGCATATAAACATAAACTAGACAGACAGACAGATATGAGTATGCATGTCTGTGTGGCATGAGCATATACAAATATACGCACTTGCATGTGGAGTTCAGAGGTCAAAGTCAGGAGCCCCCCATTGCTTCTCCAACTTATTTTTGAGACAGAGCCTTTCATTGAAACTGTAGCTCATAGATTGGCAAGACTGACTAGTCAGGTTCCTGAGGGTTCTTCTGTCTCTCCCTCTCCAGTGCTGAGATTATAGGTACCCACCATAGCGCCCAGTTTTCATAGGGGTTCTGGAGATACAGACCTGGGCCCTCATACATGCAAAATGAACAGTTTAATGGCAGTTGGTTGTCTTCCTTGTTCAAAATAACTACTTTTAAAATTAGAGAAAATTTGCATTTCTCTGATTGATAAAATGGCTAAACAGTTTTTCAAAGGTATTTCTTAGCCATTTGTATCTCCTTCGAGAGCTTTTTGTTCAGATCTATAACCCATTTTGAAATCGGGTTGTTTGTTTTGTGGTGTTCTAAGAGTTGTGTGTGCTCTGGCTTTTGACCCTCTGGAGAAGTCCAGCTGACAAAGGGTCTCCCCGCTCCAAGGACCTCTTCTACAGGAAACTGAATGCATCTGTTGTGCTGCAGAGCTTTTGGTTTCAGGATTTTCTATTTGTAAATCGGGTTGGGGGAGCCTAATTTTTAAGCACACTGGTTCCTGGTTAGAGATTTCCTCTCACCCCAGACAGAGTAGCCAAGATTAGGAAAATAAAGCTCACGGCATATTGCAAAGTGGTGCAGCTACTATGGAAATCAGTGGGAAGACTTCTCAAAAAGCTAAAAGCAGCTCCCTCATATGGTCCAGCTATACCACTCCTTGGCACCTACCCAAAGGATGCGGCACCAGACTCCACATATACTCGCTCAGCCATGCTCACTGCAGCTGCATCCCCAAGAAATGGAAGCAGCCTAGACGTCTATTAACCAATGGATGGATAATTAAAACCTGGTATGTACACATAGGAGCTTCTATTCTGATATAAAAAAAATCTAAAATTCTAGGTAAACAGATGGACTTAGAAAATATTATATTGATGAGGTAACCCACACCCAGAGAGACAAATACCACATATTCTCTGTTGATTGTGACCCCTGGCTCTGCATCCTCGGTGCTGAGCAACCATGGAAGCCAGGAAAGAGAAAAGGGACCACTAAAGGAGGGAGCCATAGAGAGGGGGAAACAGGACCCAGTACTACAAAGGAGGATGGGAAAACTGCAGGGGGTCTTAACTGGGGTGAAGGGAGGGAGGGAGGAAGGGAGGAAAGGAGAGAGAAAGAAAGGGAGGGAGGGAGGGAGGTAAAAGAGGGAAGAAAGAAGAAAGGAAGAGAGGAAAGTCTACACAGGGGAGGAGGAGTTAGGGAGGAGGTGATGAGTGAAACTGAGGACTGAGGTGACTGTAATGTAATCACATTTTCTGGACAGGACAGAAAGGCTACTCCCATGAACTCTGAACAACCCACCTGCTCTCATAAGGCCGGCAAGGACCACAGCACTAGAGGGACCAATATGAAGGAGGGAAATTGAACAAGGCTTCACACCTTGATGAAGAGCCACAGAATGGCCACCGAAGGGGGAAGAAAGTGTTCCTTTTCCCCATGGAGGAGATCCTAATCCAAAATGGTCAGCCCTAAACACATGCAGATTAGGACAGCATTGATCCATTATCCTCCACCTCCTAGCTACACACATCTAAAGAGGTCATTAATTAATTTGGAAGGGAGGGAGAGAGGGAGGGAGGGAGGGAGGGAGGGAGGGAGGGAGGGAGGGAGCGAGGGAGGGAGGGAGGGAACAGGGAAGGAATTGGAGGGGGCTGGGATGGAAATGAGGTAAACACAGTGTGCGCCTTTATGAAACCCTCAAATAATTTTCAAGTAAAATAAAAATTCAAAATAGAATTAAATGATGGAAAACGCAAACGATCCTTCAGGTTCCCAGTTTATGTTGCATGGACCCTTATTCTCCAAGTGGATGAGCCATTTTGTCAAAGAACAACAAAGGCACTTTCAGTATCTATCCCGTGGCCCTAGCCACAGTCTCTGTAGTATGGTTTATTTCTGTGTTGGACTCACCTCACATATGGACTGGAGTTTCCTCTGGTGCAGAATCAACATCTCATTTACACCTGGGTCTCTGTGCTGTACCCACCAAGGCCTCAACAAACAAGGAGAAGGCATGGTGAAAGAACAGAAATCCACCACCTGTCTCCCGATGTGAGACACAGTCATGCCTGGTACCCTTACCTCAGCATCAGCATCTCTCCACATCAGCATCCTGTCTCTGCTGATAGGTTGGAGGAGCCTATGCTCCAGGGAAGAGTCACGGAGAACTCCAGCTTCCCCGAGATAACAAGACTCACCAGCAGAGGGCAACAGCGAACTAGCAATGACCGGCTATACTAATCCTACAAGTTACCAGGTCCCAGTAAATTTGATCATCCCAGGCACCCTTCCTGCAGCCCAGACTGCAGTCCAGTGATACTTCAGTTGTTTTTGTGAGACAAAGAGATCAATTTGTCATTTGTAAGTGATCTTCCTAAAAGAATTTTCTACTAATGTTCTCTCTCTCTCTCTCTCTCTCTCTCTCTCTCTCTCTCTCTCTCTCTCTCTCTCTCTCTCTCTCTCCCCTCTGTGTGTGTGTGAG
Source organism: Microtus pennsylvanicus (assembly GCF_037038515.1). Classification (NCBI taxonomy): domain Eukaryota; kingdom Metazoa; phylum Chordata; class Mammalia; order Rodentia; family Cricetidae; genus Microtus; species Microtus pennsylvanicus. The sequence continues at coordinate 69,095,729 of NC_134579.1, forward strand.
GGGGGTGTCGTGTGTGTGTGTGTGTGTGTGTGTTTGTGTGTGTGTGTGTGTGTGTGTGTGTGTATGAGAGAGAGAGAGAGAGAGAGAGAGAGAGAGAGAGAGAGAGACCCATTCATATCTATCACTCAGTACAGACGTTTTCCCAGAGTTAGTGGACTAGGAGGAAAACACGGAATCATTCATTCCACACACATTCCTTAAGCAGCCACTGGGTTCTAGAGCCTGAAGAGAATCCAATTTGGGTTTGTTGTTTAAACACAAACTGTTGAAAACTACATAGCATTAGAGCAAAGTATCCCCCTGCCCCGAGTTAAGTGAAGTCTTATAAATGTTGATCCAGATACATTTCTTTCAATCCTTTGGTTAGTATTTCTCTAAGCCACTCCAGTTTGTTTGAAATGGGAGACCTTCAAAACAAACACAGTTTCTAATAAAAATCCAATAGCACAAACCTTTCTTATTCCCAGGTCTCTAAACCTGGCTGCTTGTAATTCATTTGTTTTTCCCCATAACCTGTGGCACCAGCCATGTACCAGGCTCTACGCTTCTTATTAGGAATGCAGAGAAGCTCTTCCACCCTGGCATACCCACAGCTCCATGTTGTGAGGAAGAACACAAACAAGAAAGAATTGCACGGTGCCCGACAGCAAGATGTGGCTGAATGAAGGCAACTCGGATCCACAGGGGCAAACTGTGGTCTCGTGGTTCCCTGCCCGTGGCCCACAGGGCTGAGGATAAAGAGTCTCTGGCATCTCTTCCTTGCCCTGGCAGAAGGTTCTCTTCAAGCATGCCATTTTCTACAGCCTGGCAAAGATCTCAGTGCTGGGAAAGCACAAGCTGAGAAATCTGGATGACATTTTGTAAGGTGAAGGAGGAAAAAAAAAACTCAGGAGAATTTATTTCTTGAGTGTTTTTTTAACATGCACCTAACATTGGGCAGATGGGGGATGCCAGTAAGAAACAGATAGGAAGGGAAAGAGAGGTATCTCAGTTGGTTAACTGCTCCCTTGCAAGCACAAAGATCCAAGTTCAAGACCCAAAACCCACATTTTAAAAAAAATGCTGTGTGTGGTGACATGGGATTGTGAAGACATGCTGGGGCAGAGACAGTCAGACCTACAGGATTCTGACAGTCTGCTATCCAGACAGTCCGGTCTATTGGAAGGGTTCAGGCCTGAGAGAGTCCCTGTCTCAAAAGTCAGTGAATGAATGGCACCTGAGTAACAAGTTTAGCTTCAACAGGCATGCATACATACATACCCTCCCTCTCTTTCTCACACACACACACACAGAGAGAGAGAAAAGACCTAGAAACATAATCAAACACCATCAGATGCTATGATTGTCTTCACCAGACAACCCTCGCAAGTAGAGAGAAGTAAACTAAGGCATGATAAATTGTTTTGTGTTGCCTATTAGAATCCGTCCATGTGTTGAAGCCCTAGTCCCCAACATTGACACCGTGGAGTAGAGCCTTGGAAGCTTTAGGTGAGAACAAGAAAGGACAGCTCCTTAGAGGACAGCTCCTTCGGTAGAGTGAACACCTCACATGAAGGAAAGACACTGGCTTCCTTTCTCAGCACAGGCACACACTGAGAAGCAGCTTCTGTTGGCCACAAACAAGGCCTGCAAGCAAGTTAATAACAAGCAAGTTAACCCAAGCAGCCGGCATGAAGAGCTTAGGTTTTGAGTCTCTAAGGCTAAGGAATAAATGTTTGCTCTATCCCATATATAGATGCTCCACCCATCCCTTATATAGCGTTCTGTTAGGTTAAACTAGCAAAGGCAGGATGCTAACTTGCAAGAGACATAACCAGCATTTACCCAGCATGTGTGTAATGAGTTCTGGAGCTCACCACACCACCAAACCACCATTCATTGAGGAATGACCTTAAATTTCTCCATTAAGTCAGCAGTGGTTACTGAGTGCCTGTGTAGGTCTGTATAATAGTCCTCTTATTGAGCTAAGAAGGCTTCTACCATTTTTACCCTCTAAGAAGCTTATAATCTAAAGAAGGAAACACAAGCACATTGTTATTTAGAGCTATAAATGAGATGGAGACTTACACAACGGGCAATTGATACCTGGTTAACAGTTCCCATTGCCTGATGCTCCTTTTTTATACATTTTGCTCTATGAGCTTCACGGGGATTGCATCCATTAGACCTTCATCAACTCTGTGAGGAAGGTCAGAGCCCCCACACTGTCACAGTTGAGGAACCTCAGCATAAAGAGGGAAAGTAACATGTGTTATATGCATGAATGAGTGTGCACACGCCATGGCCCATGGATGGATATGAGAGAACAACTTGTGGGGTCATTTCTTTCTCCCCCACCCATCTGGGTTCCAGGGATAAACACAGGTTGAAAACAAACCTTCGTGACGGTCAGCGTTACCAGCTAAGCCATCTCACCAGCCCAGCCAATGCTTGTAATTAACCACTCTGTCAGAGAAAGGTCCTGAAGCCACCTAGAAAGTCAAAACTTGATGTGAATTGTGTTTGAAGAATGTCTTGAAGGATGATCCAGAGATCTAACTAGACATAGAATTACTAAGTTTAGGCAGAACGAACAGCATGCCTCCAAATACAGAACATGTTGCAGGATGGCTGGCCGGAAGAGATGTGTTGCATATGAGATTATCAAAACCTGGTTGGAGAGACGGTTCAGTGGTAAAGAGCACTAGCTGCTCTTTCAGAGGTCCTGAGTTCAATTCCCAGCAACCATATGGTGGCTCCCGCCCATCTCTAATGAGATTTGATGCCTTCGTCTGGCCTGAAGGCAGATATGCAGGCGGAACACTGTATACACAGTAAATTTTTAAAAAAAGAAAAAAGAGTCAGGTGGTGGTGGTGCGTGCGTGCCTTTAATCCCAGCACTTGGGAGGCAGAGGCAGGCGGATCTGTGTGAGTTCGAGACCAGCCTGGTCTACAGAGCTAGTTCCAGGAGAGGCTCCAAAAATACAAAGAAACCCAGTCTCAAAAAGCAAAACAAAAAAAGAAGAACGAAAGGAAAAAAGAGAGAGATTACGAAAACAATTGGAGGTGGAATCATTCAGAAAATCTAGCTATAACTCACAAAATGTCTGATTCAGGAGAATGAACATGGGGTCTGGGTGCCTAAAACCTTTTAATAAGAAGCTCCATGCAGGAGGAGAATTTGTGGCATTTTGGTGAACCAAACACTTCCCGAGCCTGCTCAAGGAACTGCCGTCATATCTAAAAATGTCCAGCCTGCCTGGTCACTGCTCTTTGAACTGAGTCCTGGGGCACTTTTGGGCAGCATTAAAAGATTTGTGCATTTCCATAACCTTTTATGTGGGAACACATCAGAGAATTTCCAAGTATTTCTTGTCCAACCCAGAGAATTAGTCCCTCGCTGTCATAAACCAGGAAAACTAAGATGAAAGAGCCCTACTGCTTGAGGTCGCACTCCCGGCCTAGCCTGGTGCAAAGGCACTGACTTAAAACATCTCTTTCTTTCCTTGTGTTCAATGAAGACGATTTGTATGTGTGCAAAAATTTTGTCAAGATTCTTAGGAGTTCGGGTTGTAGCCACAATTCAAGCTCTTTTTCTTTGGCTCCCCTTCAAGTGCTAGGCTCCTGAGGAGGAACTATCTCTCTGTCACGCAGGCCCAGAGTCAAAGGAGCAGCGCTGCCCCGTGCCAGCAGTTAAGATCAGGCAAAAGTTACTTTTTCCTCCTGAGACTCCATTTCCACATCTTCAAATGAAGATAGCACTATAGTATTACCAAAGAGCCTTATAGGGCTGTGTGAGGAAAAGAAACACTCCATACACAGAGTGTAATAAAACGCAAAGCACACGTGAATTAGTTCATCATAGTCGGCTACCAATGCAGTCACAACGAAGGAAACCATTTCCAAATCCCTTGAGAATCGCGGAAACGTGTGCAGAATTAACAAACCAATTAGTGAAGGATCAAGTCAAATTCGCTTAAAGAGAGTGTCTCAAGCCTGTCAATCTTTTCAGATATACAAATTACCTGTTTTCAACTTCCTAAAAATAGGAAAAGAGTATTTGCTCATTCCATACACATAAGGCAAACTTCTGTATGTTTGTCTCTTTGTCTAGCGTGGCTGCTTTTATTTTCATTACATTAGATGCCACATTCAAGTTGTTCTGAATTCAAGTATAAGCCATATGGGAAATTCACAATAAAGGTGGCCACTGTGGGTTGCTTTGAAAGGTTAGGAGCCGAGCAGCTTGGACATAATAAGTAAGAGGGTTGATGGAAGGGGGTGTGTGCTCCATCCACTTCAGACAGCCTGACCAGACCAGCCAAAAGTCGACTCGGACGTGAGCACAGCTCAGAAGTCACGAGGCAGCAAACAGCTCAGGATTATGGCACACAAGAAAATTTGATTTCTATCGATCTGCAATTGAACTTCCTACTACATGGAACAAAGAATTTCTTTTAAGAAGCAATACCAGTAAACTAAATCAGAAGTAATTCTTACCCTTACCGATCCCCAAATGCAAAGTTATAGGCCTTAGGATTAAGTGATGTACCAAATGGACCTGGGGCTTCCTGTGCTTCCATTCCAGGAAGAGTCGCAGATGGAGGAGGGTACGAAGTGCTGGAAAGGGGAACTGAGGAGAGGCTGAAAAGATGGCTCAGAAGTACAGTGTACTAGCTGCCCTTGTAGAAGATGCGTTCATTTTCTGGCACTCATATCATGGCTCACAACTTGAGTTCCAGGGACCCTGACCTTCAGGTCTCCATGAGCGCCTGTCATTCATGCGGTACACAGACATATATGAAGGCAAAACACTCATACATATAAAATAAAAATACATTTTAGAGCAGAGTTTGGAGATGATCTGTGAGAAGAGCACACAGTGGAGTATTGCAAGTCCCTGAGACGTATTTCAGCGAGAACCATAAAGAACACAAGGAAGGGGGAGAGCATTTAAGCAAAAACCTGATCATGGAGAGAAACAATCACCATTTCTCCGAAACTTATTAGCAATTTTCACATTACATGACTGTCACATACTACTTTACAGATTCAGGAAGCACGCCTCAGTAAAGTGACAAGGGCCTAGCATGATGTGACCAAGGCAACAGCATGTTCAGGTTCACCACTTCCGGTGGCTATCCCAGTCAGTGTATATTCCATCGAGGTGTTTTTCCTCCTATGTTTCCCACACTGGGAGGAAACTTTGCTCTCCCTACAATGTTACCACCACCAAAACGGCATTTTAATAGCTACGAAAAGAAAAGGATCTGGAACACGCCACTCGTTCCTTCCCCCCACAAAATTAACAAATAGATGGTAAATCATTCAAGCCATCTACAGCACACCAGGAGTGCATAAAAGGCCCAACGCCGGGAGCATCCTGTTCTCTCCTGAGTTCTCTTTAAGGAATTTGCTTGATCAGAAGCCAAGAACGAGACCCATGGTGAGGGGCCAGGAGGAGGGAAGAACGGAACAAACCTACACATCTCATCTCCTCCACGGTTTTCCTTTTATTGTAAAGGGAAGGATATCTGCTTGCTGTAGACTATTAATTATGGCTCCCTGGGTACAGAGATCACAGTCCTACCCAGTCAGACCCAGAAGGAGGGTAGATGCTATAAAAACATGGGAATCCCACTGAAAGCCAAGAACAGGAACTAGAGAGCAGCTACCCCCCATGAGACCCGGAGATCCCCAGGAGCTGGGAGTAGACAATCTACTCTTGCCATCGTAGTCTCTGTCTAAATCTCTGTGCCTCTCTTGGCCTTGTCTGTTTCCTCTTGAGTCGAGCGGTCCTGTGGCATTGGTTCTTTTTTATTCCTCTTTAGTTCCACCTTGCTTATAACTTGCAGCTGCTTCCAGTGCAGACCTGAATCTCTCCCCCTCAAATCCTCAAGAGAAGGAATTCTGTTCCATACAGATTAGCTCATTTGTGTAAATCATTCCCTTGGTTCACAGGCAGGGATTATTCCCTCTGTCCAACCAGGTAGCCAAGAACTGAAAGGTTTATAATAGAAAAAAAATGGACCTGAAAGACCCCAAGTTGGAGACACCAAGAACTCCTCTGCTTCTTTGTGAATCTGAAAGCAAACATCACCTTTAATGAATTTTAAAATCCTAGTTCATCCTAATAGTGCCCTAGCCTCTTCCATTTTTTAGCATCAGTAGAGATGTAGTTGATGTTTCTGGGTACCTTTTTACTACATTTGGTATCTGGTTTACTGTCAAATTATTTCTGTTTTTGCTACCTCACTTCTCCTTCTGTATGTGTAGGGAAATAGGGGGGTATCACAAACCCAAAAGAAAGCTTGGTTTCCTAATAAAAAATAAGAATTAAAAAATGGAAAACAATCCTAAAAGACATATTTGCCACAACAGAAGTACACAGCACAGATGAAAAAGCAAGGAATATGAGAAATCAAGGCAGTGACTTCTGAAAGAGCATAAATTATACCTTCTCAATGATCAAACCCAAAGGTGCTGACACGGCTAAAGTGCCGGAAAAGGAAATTCCGAAGTCCAGTTTTTAAAATTATCAGTAGGATTAAGGGTATTCAGATAAAAAGATAAATACAGCAAGGAAGTCAATTTGGAACCTCAAAAAGAAGTGCAAGATGGATAAGAAGCTCCACAAAGAGCTACGCACCACCACACCCTGATGTTATCTTCTTAATTTATGCATTTGTTTATTTTTATTCTTTGAGAATTTTATATATGTATACAATAAAATATGATCATATCTACTCTCCTCTTCTCCTCTTCAGCTTCCTCTGGATCTTCTCACACACAGCAGTCTCCCAACTTCATATCTATGGTTCTTTGAAAGAAAATGACCCCCATTAAAAAGGTAGCACTATTAGGAGGTGTGATTTTGTTGAAGTATCTATGGGCTTATTGGAGGAAGTGTCACGGTTGGGGTAGGCTTTGAGGTCTCCTATGCTCAAGCTGGCTCTTCTATGCTTAAGCTACTCCCAGTGCCACAGTTCACTTCCTGTTGCCTGTGGATTAATATGTAGGACTCTCGGTTCTTTCTCTAGCACCCTGTCTACCTGCGGGCTACCATGTTCCATCATGATGATAATGAACTAAACCTCTAAAACTGAAAGCTATCCCAACTTTTTTTTTCCTTTTTAAGAGTTGCTGTTGTGCTCGCTTCGGCAGCACATATACTAAAATTGGAATGATACAGAGAAGATTAGCATGGCCCCTGCACAAGGATGACATGCAAATTCGTGAAGCGTTCCATATTTTTGACATAAGGGGATCGAAGGGATTTGAATTGGTAAGGAAGAAGTTAAACTTTCATTATGTGCAGATGATATGATAGTATACATAAGCGACCCCAAACTCCAGCAAAGAACTCCTACAGCTGATAAACACCTTTAGCAGCGTGGCAGGATACAAAATCAATTCCGAAAAATCAGTTGCCCTCCTATACACAAAGGATAAGGAAGCAGAGAGGGAAATCAGAGAGGCATCACCTTTCACGATAGCCACAAATAGCATAAAATATCTTGGGGTAACTCTAACCAAGGAAGTAAAGGATCTGTTTGACAAGAACTTTAAGTCTTTGAAGAAAGAAATTGAAGAGGACACCAGAAAATGGAAGGATCTCCCTTGCTCTTGGATTGGGAGGATCAACATAGTAAAAATGGCAATTCTACCAAGGGCAATTTATAGATTCAATGCAATCCTCATTAAAATCCCATCGAAATTCTTCACTGATCTTGAGAGGACATTAATCAACTTTATATGGAAAAACAAAAAACCCAGGATAGCCAAAACAATCTTATACAATAAAGGAACTTCTGGAGGCATTACCATCCCTGACTTCAAACTCTATTACAGAGCTTCAGTATTGAAAACAGCTTGGTATTGGCATAAAAACAGAGAAGTCGATCAATGGAATAGGGTAGAAGACCCTGACTTTAACCCACAAACCTATGAACACCTGATTTTTGATAAAGGAGCTAAAAGTATTCAATGGAAGAAAGAAATCATCTTCAACAAATGGTGCTGGCAGAACTGGTTGTCAACCTGTAGAAGAATGAAAATAGATCCATATCTATCACCATGCACAAAACTCAAGTCCAAATGGATTAAAGACCTCAATATCAGGCTGAACACACTGAACCTGATAGAAGAGAAAGTGGGAAGTACTCTACAACATATGGGCACAGGAGATCATTTCCCACATATATCCCCAGCACCACAGACATTAAGAACAACATTGAATAAATGGATCCTCCTGAAACTGAGAAGCTTCTGTAAAGCAAAGGACACTGTCACTAAGACAAAAAGACAACCCACTGACTGAGAGAAGATCTTCACCAACCCTGCAACAGACAAAGGTCTGATCTCCAAAATATATAAAGAACTCAAGAAACTAGACTTTAAAATGCTAATTAACACAATTAAAAAATGGGGCACTGAACTGAACAGAGAATTCTCGACAGAAGAAATTCAAATGGCCAAAAGACACTTAAGGTCATGCTCAACCTCCTTGGCGATCAGGGAAATGTAAATTAAAACAACTTTGAGATACCATCTTACACCTGTCAGAATGGCTAAAATCAAAAACACCAATGATAGCCTTTGCTGGAGAGGTTGTGGAGAAAGGGGTACACTCATCCACTGCTGGTGGGAATGCAAACTTGTGCAACCATTTTGGAAAGCAGTGTGGAGGTTTCTCAGGAAATTCGGGATCAACCTACCCCTGGACCCAACAATACCACTCTTGGGAATATACCCAAGAGATGCCCTATCATATGACAAAAGCATTTGTTCAACTATGTTCATAGCAGCATTATTTGTAATAGCCAGAGCCTGGAAACAACCTAGATGCCCTTCAATGGAAGAATGGATGAAGAAAGTGTGGAATATATACATATTAGAGTACTACTCAGCGGTAAAAAACAATGACTTCGCGAATTTTGCATGGAAATAGAAAACACTATCCTGAGTGAGGTATCCCAAACCCAAAAAGATGAACATGGGATGTACTTACTCATAATTGGTTTCTAGCCATAAATAAAGGACATTGAGCATATAATTTGTGATCCTAGAGAAGCTAAATAAGAAGGTGAACCCAAAGAAAAACATATAGCCATCCACCTGGATATGGGAAGTAGACAAGATTGCAGGGCAAAAACTGGGAACTTGGGGGTGAGGTGGCATGGGGCTAAGGGGATTGGGGTGAGAAACTTGAGAAGGGAAGGATTGGGGGAAGGTGGGAAAATGGGATGGTTGGGATAAAGGAAGGGTGGACACAGGAGCAGAGAAATATATATCCTAATTAAGGGAGCCATCTTAGGGTTGGCAAGAGACTTGACTCTAGAGGGGCTCGCAGGTGTCCAGGGAGATGTCCCCAGATAGTGCCTTGGGCTGAGGAAAGGGAACCTGAAATGACCCTATCCTATAGCCATACTGATGAATATCTTACATATCACCTTAGAACCTTCATCTGGCGATGGATCGAGATAGAGACCGAGACCCAAATAGGAGCACCGGACTGAGCTCTTAAGATCCAAATGAGGAGCAGAAGGAGGGAGAACATGAGCAAGGAAGTCAGGGCCACAAGGGGTGCACCCACCCACTGTGACAGTGAAACTGATCTATTGGGAGCTCACCAAGGCCAGCGGGACTGGGACTGAATAAGCATGGGATGAAACCGGACTTTCTGAACGTGGCGGACAATGAAGGCTGATGAGAATCTAAGGACAATGGCACTAGGTTTCGATCCTAATACATGAACTGGCTTTGTGGGAGCCTAGCCTGTTTGGATGCTCACCCTCCTGGACCTGGATAGAAGTGGGAGGACCTTGGACTTCCTGCAGGGCAGGGAATCTGGACTGCTCTTCATTCTCGAGAGGGAGGGGGAATGGAGTGTGTGGGAGGGGAAGAGGGGGAGGGGAGTGGGGGAGGGGGCAATGTGTGGGAGGAGGGGGAGGGAAATGGGAAATGGGGAGGAGGCGGAAAATTTTTTTTCAACAACTAAAAACAAAAATTAAAAAAAGAAAAAAATTCCAAGTTCTAAGTAGATATGGACTAATTTATGTAAAATAAAAGAGAAATAAAAGAAAAGAGTTGCTGTTATCATGGTGTCTCTTCACAGCAATAAAAACACTAAAACAATATCATTGAATTTTTTTAATACCACAAAATCCATTTAGTGCCTCCCATATGTATCTGGGTACAAGGCCATCTACTGGAGCATGGACCACCTACTAGTGGTCCCCAAAGAATGATTCTTATCTGTCAGTTACCAATTGTCTATGTCTTCAGTCAGGGGTGGGACTTTGTGAGTTCTTCCATAATGTAGACTGTAATTTGTGTTGGCTTGATCTTGTACAAGTCTTGTAGAGATAACCATAGATGTTGTGATTTCATGAGTGCAATGACCATGTTGTGTTTAGAATACAGCATTTCACAGGGCTCCTCACATTCCCTGGCACTTACTTCCTTTCTCTCCCCTCTTCCTTATGAAGTTGAGTGTTGTCATTTCAAGTTCTATATAGAATTGTATTGGAATTTTGGTAAGGATTGTGTTGAAGCTGTACATTTCTTTTGATGGGATAGCCATTTTTATTACATGTATCCTACTGATCCATGAGCACAGGAGATCTTTCCATCTTCTGATATCTTCTTCAATTTCTGTTTCCAAAGCCTTGAAGCTTTTGTCATACAAGCCTTTCATTTGCTTGGTTAGAGTTATCCCTAGATGTTTTATATTGTTTGTGGCTATTGTGAAGGGTGTTGTTCATCTGATTTCTTCCTCAGTCTGTTATCATTTGTATATAGGAGAGTTACTTGTTTTTAGTTACTCATGTAACCAGCCAGTTAATTAAAAGTGTTTATCACCTGTAGGAGTTCCCTGGTAGAAATTTTAAGATTGTTTATATTTCATATCATTGGCAAATAAAAATACTTTGATTTCTGCCTTTCAAATTTGGATCTCTTGTTCTCCTTCAGTTGTCTTTTTGCTCTAGATAGAATTTCAAATACTGTATTGAATAGATTTGGGGAGAGTGGATAGACTTTGTCTTGTTCTCAGTTTTAATGGAATTGTTTTGAGTTTCTCTCCAAAAGTGGGAGAATTTCAGTATTTTAGTCAGTAAACATATAGTGTGGCAGTTAATCTTGATTGTCAATTTATGGGATTTAGAGTTACCATAGACACTAGTTTCTGGGTGTGTCACTGAAGAATTACAGGTATTAGATTCATTGAGGTTGAATGATCTATGCAATCCATGGGCGGTAGCATTCTATCAGCTGCTCACCTGAGAACAAGTATCCATTGTTCTCTCCTCCTGCCACCATGACCTCTCCACCATGATGGACGATACCCTCAAGCTGGGTCAGAATAAACTCTTCCTTTTTTAAGTTCTTTTTCTCAAGATATTTCATTATGGTGAGAAGACAACTAACAATACATATCATCAAATAAAAATTTAACAAATAATCACCAAAATTAAATTATACCATATGTCAAAATTTTCTAATGGGCAATTATAGAATATTCTCAGTAACCCATGGACAGTCTACAAAATAGACCTGATTTTAGGCCATAAGCAAGTTCTGACAAAAACAAAAAAAAAGATATTTTCTTATATCTTGTAAAATAATAATAAAATAAAGAGCAAGAAAAATTATAGAATTTACTTTAATGAATAGAGATAAAATAGTATGCTATCTCCAAGTGCGCTGGCACCTGCCTGTAATCCCAGTACCCAGGAAGTAGAGGCAAATGAACCGACACAAGCTCAAGCTCAGACAGGGCCACACAGTGAGACTCTGTTCCTAGCAAAGAAACCACTAAAAGTATATTTCTTAATGATCAATGAATTAAAAAACAAGAAATAAAATTTAAAATTCCTAGAATCAAATGAAAATGAAAACAAAATTTGCCAGAACCTTTTGATATGGCCAAGGTAGTCATAAGAAGGAAGTTTATACATATGTGATTACATTAAATAATCAGCAATGTTTTAAAGATATACTTCCAGGTCTTAGATAACAAAAACAAGTTAGTGGACAAGAATGTATGGTAAAATACCATAAAAAATATCAGAGTGGAAATTAATGAAATGAATACCAAGAGAAAAATTCAAAGAACCAATGAAGTACAGAGTTGATATTATGGAAAAATAAAATATATTGACATCTGGGAGTGGTAGCCCTTACCTTTAATCCCAGCACTCTGGAGACAGAAGCAGGCAGGTCATTATAAGTTCAAGAATAGCCTGGTCTACAGAGCAGGCTCTGTCCATCCATAGCTACACAGTGAGGCTGTCTTGATAAACAAACTAAAAGATATCCACAAACAGCTAGCCAAGCTAACCAATTGCAAGAAAGAAGACCCAGATTAATAAACTTAAGATGAAGATGGGATCATTATAATAGATTACAACAAAATTTTGAGGATTTTGGTTGTGTTAGTTAAGATTCTCTACAGATATATATATATATATATATATATATATATATATATATATATATATATAGAGAGAGAGAGAGAGAGAGAGAGAGAGAGAGAGAGAAAGAGAATTTATTAGAGTGATTTGTAAGATGTGATTCAACTAGTCCAACAATGGCTGTTTACCAATGGAAGTTCAAGAATCTAGAAGCTGTTTAGACTATGAGCCTAGATGTCTCAGCTTATAAATCGTCTCTGGTATATACTGGAGTCCTTAAGAATTAGTTTGTAATATATTGATTTTCAACCTTTCTAATGCTGTAACACTCTAAGTTGTGGTGGCCCCCCCACTATAAAATTACTCTTGTTGCTACTTCATAACTAATTTTGTTACTGTTATGAATTGTAATGTAAATAACTGATATGCATGGTATCTGATATGAGACCCCTTGAAAGGGCCATTTGAGTCCCCAAAGGGGCCATGACCCAGATGTTGAGAACCTCTCCTCTAACGTCAGTGAAGGAATGAACTTACCAGCAGGAATGGGAACATGCAGGAAAAAAAAATCAAAGGCTTCCTTCTTCTTTTATATAGGCTGGCACCAAAAATTGTGACCCAGATTAAGGGTGGGCCTGCCCACTTAAAGAATTTAAATAAGAAAAAAAATCCCTCATGAGCCAGTCCCTTGTATGTTAGTTAATTCCATATGTAGTCAAGTTGAACAAATTGGAAAATCTAGGGGAAACAGATAAATTGCCGGCACATATGATGTAGTTTTATTAAACCTGGCAGATATAAACAACTTAAAGAATCCTAGACCAGCCATGAGATTAGAGCAGTAACAAAGAGGCTCCCAAGAAGTTAAATCCCAGACCAGATGAATTCACAGGTGAATTTTATCAGATCTTTAAATAACCAACACCCATGTTCCTTGAACTATTCCATAAAATAGAAATGGATGGAAAACTAGCAGACTCATTCTATGAAACCAAAACATCTTATATTAAAACTTATATCAAATCGGTCTTTAATACTATATGCCAATCTCCCTGATGTACATACATATGAAACTTCTCAGTAAAACCATCACAGGCAAAATTAGACAACATGTTGAGAATATTATACACTATGACCAAGTTTATTCTGTTTTAGAAATCTAAGAAAGACTGAACATTCAAAGATCAATTAATGTAATACACCATACACATACTCAGAGGCAGAAATCACATGATCACCTCAATAGATGTACAGAAGGCCGTTGAAAAAGCTCCACAACCCTTTGTAATAAAAGTCCTCAAGAAAGTGGGAATCGAAGGAATACACTTCACCACAAGGAGAGTATATACGACAGATGTGTAAATTACTTCATATTAAATGAGGAATACCTTAAAGCATTTCCCCTAGAATAAGGGATGGGACAACAGTGATATATTCGTCTTTGTTTAATGTTAAATTCTTTGCCAGAACAAGAAAGCTACAGGCAAAAAGGGAGAGGGCAGGGAGGCCCAAACTAGGAAGAAAGAATTCAAATTATCCCTCTGCAGATCATACCATCCTATATTTAAAAACCCTGAAGACATCAGGTAACTCTCAGATCCAAGGAACACTTGAAGCAAAGTAGTGTAGTGGGATCAACAAAAGATTAACATACAAAACTCACTGACCTTCTATAGCAATAATGAACACTCCGAGAAAGAAATCAGGCAGACACTTTCATTAATAATAGCCTCCTGGACACTTACCTGGAAAAGTTCCAGGTGATGGTCTCACCAAAATTCCAGCTTGGTCAGTATTTAATATCTTTAGTAAAAGGTTGCTTAAATTTAGTTGAAATGGTGATACTGGTTTTTCTGATAAATTTCAGGATTAACATATGGAAGCCCCAGAGAGATAATTCCACCTCAAACTCTAAAGCTCAGTTTTTTACTCAGGCTCCAGGGACTCCATGCAGTGAAGAGCCTTGCTTTGAAGAGAAAGTAGAGGGCGTTTTTAATGGAGACCTCCCTTTTGTTTTTGGTAAGTTATAGAAAACCCTTTAAAACTCTATGACACTTTTCTGCCTGGTTTTTGGATTCTGGTTTTGGGGTACCCTATTGGGGGTGAAGGGGTTCTGACGAGACCCACAAAATCCTTCATCCAGGGCACAGGGAGCCATCTCACAGTCCTCTGGTGATTTTTTATTTTATTTCTGGTTGATTGAGAATTCTGTTAGAACTACCAATTGTTCTCTGACTTGCCTTGTACTTCTGATAGCATGCCCTAGTGATGCTGGAGACCCACTAAGGCAATGGGACATTTTAGACATTTTAGAATTTACACAGAATTTTATTAAGATGTCTGTGTTAATATATGATCTTGATAAGTAGATAAGTAAAAGGTTAGAAATTAGGACCCCAGCTAAACGCCAGAGACTGAGGTATTCCTATCTTATGGTACAGTAAGACAGTGACCTAAGCAGACCAACAAAGAACTTAGAGTTACTGGCTTAGAGAAAACCTTTCCTTAATTAAGGTCTATTCAGGCTAACAGAGACTTATTTGAAGATCTGTGTCTAACTTTCTTGTTGCTTTCTAGCACTGTTATGCAATAGATACTTTGGTAAATCAAGTCATACAAAGAACTGTTATAGTCTGTAATGGTACACTAGGTAAGAATCAGGAAAGCTCCCAGTCTCTTTATGAACTGTGTTCATGAGTTAAAAATATTATCTTGATATTAAAAGAACTTCAATTAATAAATTGTTAATATGTTCAGATTATTTTTTATATATGTTTTCAAAAGTTAAGCCTAAAACAAACAAAGTTTGTCTAGTTTAGGTATACTTAGCAGATAATGGTCCTCAAACACTTCAGAGACCTGAAAATATGGCATTTAAAATGTTTAATAATTTTTATGATAGGAAGGTGTGCCAGCTCCTGTAAGTACCCCTATCTTCTTCAAAGAAGGACAAACAGTTTACAGCTATAACTGTTCACCAACACAGTCATGCTTTTTAAAGACTGTTTTCTAATAATTCTGTATGTCTCTGGTAAATGATTAAAGTCCATACAAGGCCTAGGTTCTAATGTTCTAAAAAATGGTCTAAGATACATAAGGGTCTAATGTTATAAAAACTACATAAGTTCTAAGAACCTCATAAAATGATTTAAGTTATATAAATACAAACTATAAAGACAAAATGTTACACTGTGATTTCAAGGGTTCAAGGTTTTACCATAAACAAATAGAGTTCTGATAAATTTGTAGAACAGTGGCTTCTGTCACAATCTCAAGGTATTAAATTTGGTTGTCTTCTAAATACAGTCTTAAATGTGCTTTTCACTGGGTCAAAATACATATATCAATGAGACTTTCTAGACATAGGAAAAATATTCATGCTTTTTAACCCAAAGCATAGCCTTTGCAGTGACACCGAGGTGTAAACCTGCCCCTGCTTGTTTTACAGATGCCTGTTCACTGCTTTTCCTACAATGTGGATTTTAACACAGTGGCAATGCTGATAGAACTAGAGCTTTGTTCTCCTTGTGCAAACTAAAATTCATTCAAGCTTCAAGAAATCAAAGCCATAAGGCTTGGATTCGACCATTAACAAATAAGAATTTTTAACACGCACTCTATCTGTTGCCTTTGATTACTCCACTGGCATTGTTGTGATAGCTCAAGCTTCCACCACTCTGCTGAATGGCAGTAGGGAAAATAGGGGCCTCCTGTTCCTGCTCCCCAGTCTTGGATAGAAAGCATTAGTCTTATCTCTGTAACATGATTGTACCTCTAGGACTAACATGCTACTCTAAGTCATACAAAGGAAAACACCCCACACTATCTTTCTAAGAGTTCTTTTGTTCCTAAGGAATGGCTGCTTGGCTTTGCCCAAATGCTTGTTCTGGATTGGTTGAAATGGTCATGTGGTTTTTCTTCTTTCAACGGTTTATATGTTTGTTACATTACAGAGTCCAATATTTTTTCTAGAGCTGACCCTTCCTTGCATCCCTGGGAAAAAAGCCATTTAGTCACAATATATATAACTCTCTATATACATTTCTGGATTCTATTGGTTATTATTTCAGGAATTTTTGCATCAGTATTTGATGAAGAATATTAATTTTACTTATTATTTTTAGCATCTGTTTGTCTGGTTTGGGCATATTATATTTGCTTCAGAGAATACCTCAAAGTTGTTTCTTTCTCAAATTTCCAAGAAAGGTAACTTGGCTTTCACTTTTTTATGTAAACAATTAATATAATTAATTAATATAATCCTCTGGTAAAGATATCTGTGACTTGACATTTCTTATGGTGTAGGTTTCTAATTAAAAATTAAATTTCTTCATTGTTGTAGGACTACCCAGAGTTTCTGTTTTGTGTTCATTGAGCTTTTGTGGTTTATGTGGCTTACGCTTGAGATATAAGCTCTTAACCTTACAGGACAGAGTTGTGAGCTCTGATTCCTTACTGTTTATTTGACGGCCGCAAGCCCTATAATGGCCTGCCCCATCTCCTCCCTCCCCTATCCACTCCCACCCAGTTTCACTGCTGGTGTTGGCAATTCTGAAGTACCTCCTCTATTTGTCAGCCTACTAAAAGTTGTCAGTTTGATTCATCCTTCCAAAGAACCTGCTTCTTGTTTCATTAATTCTTTTTTTGTTTTGTTTTGTTTTTTAATTGATTTCAGCTGCTGTCTTCATTATTTCCTTTGGTTTTCTAACTTTGGATTTACTCTGCTTCGAGCTAGATTTCTTTGAAGCGGAAGCTTCAGTCACAGACTTGAGACCTCTTCAGTTGATGGGGGCACTTTTCTTGCAGTGCTCTTAAGCACCCTTGTGGACAGTTTTCTATCATCCCACAGTAAGGTGTGCGGCGTCTCACAATGCAAGGCGCCGATGGCTCCCAAGTACATTAGCTTCCAAGCAATAAAACATTGTCCTGTGTAATTTTTCTGATCTTAATTTCTCCTCCACCGACACGGGAAGAAAGCAGTGTCGATGACTTTCCTTCCTTTTTGAATTAAGTGGCAATTCTTTTGTGGCTCGGGATTTGGTGTATCCTAGCACAATCAATGTGTTTTCTTCAAAAGAATGTGTGTTCTTCTATCAAGTCGAGTGATCTATAAAATGTTGATTAGGTTCTGAGCACTGTTGCTGGGTGAGTTGTCCTAAATCTTTCTAGTTTTTTTGTACAATTATATCAATTATCATGAGAATGATGTTGAAATCTCCAACTGTATCTGTGGATTTGGTCTCTGCTTTCAGGTCTCTCAAGTTTTCTTCCACATAGTCTCAGTTCTGCTGTTGGCTTTACACACCTTTAGAAAGAAAGCTATGTCTTCTTAGTGGATTGAGTTTTATCGCTCCCATTATAACTGCCCTCATTAACTGATCATTTTCTTTACTTAGAACTCCAAGTTTTACTATATATGTATATATATTATTAATATGTTAATAATATATATTATTTGTATATATATTTAATATATATATATATTAAATCTTGAAGGTCAGAATACACCTACTGAATAGACCATTGGAGCAGAGGTTTCTGTTTCTTTTCTTTTCTTACATTGCTTACTCTCCCTTCATTCAGCCTATCTTTCCTATGACCGAACCTTGAAATGCACACATTTTCTCCAGAACATGCATCAGGCAGTGTTTTCACATGTAAGAACATGCATCGGGCAGTGTGTTTACATGTAAGAACATGCATCGGGCAGCGTGTTTACATGTAAGAACATGCATCGGGCAGCGTGTTTACATGTAAGAACATGCATCGGGCAGTGTGTTTACATGTAAGAACATACATCGGACAGTGTGTTTACATGTAAGAACATGCATCGGGCAGTGTGTTTACATGTAAGAACATGCATCGGGCAGTGTGTTTACATGTAAGAACATGTATCGGGCAGTGTGTTTACATGCATGAACATGCAACAGGCAGTGTTTTTACATGTAAGAAACAACGATACTTTTACAAGGAACAGTTGTAATGACTCATAAGCGTTAACAACCTCAATATTAAGATGGAAGACTTACTTGTTTATTTTTTTAAAAAAAAACTTGTATTGGTAGGTTTCTAAATAATTAAAATTGAGTTTTAAATAACTTAATTATTGAGCAAATTTTTTTCAGAGCCAAATGTCTTCCTAGTAATGCCAACATCTTATTTGATAACATTTGGGAGAAAAATACTTGGAGTGGTCATGAAAGAAACATCCTAGCAATGGCGGACTGCACACATCAAACAAGCTCACAATTAAAATGTTATGACTTTATTGTAAGTGATTACCACTACCGGTGTCAAGGTGCCAAGGAGAGGTCACAGAACCTGTGTGTGAAGAGATGCATGACTGGCTCTCAAAAGTTAGTAAGAGATGACTTTAACTTGCTGTTGCATCAAGAGCATGGGGGCAGACAGTTAAAGAGTGGGGACAGGTAAGGCATTAGGAATTCTGAGAATACACATCCGTCACACACAGGCAGGATGGGGATGGCCTGTGGGTAGCCAGTAGACGACTCCCTCAGAGATGATGAATCCCCTGCTTAGGCCTGTGGGTAGCCAGTGCAGGGCTCCCTCAGAGATGATGAATTCCATGCTTAGGCCTGTGGATAGCCAGTGGACAACTCCATCAGAGAAGATGAATCCCCTGCTTAGACCTGTGGGTAGCCAGTGAATGGTTCCCTCAGAGATGATGAATCCCCTGCTTAGGCCTGTGGGTAGCCAGTGGATGACTCCATCAGAGAAGGTGAATCCCCTGCTTAGGCAGTCCTCAGAACCAGTGCTCTCTGCTTCCTTCCTATCTCTCCAGCCTTTCCCAGGCTCTCTTGGCACAGTACAGTCTAACCGAGACAGAGAACTGATCATGATCTCCATAGCTTGCCTCTCTACTTTGCACGTGTTCTCCCCATCTTCTGGAATATTGCTCCTTCATCTCCAGTCCTGTGCTTTGTTTGCTTTTCCTTTTGTTATTTTATATCTTTGCTCTTTCTTTAATCTTGCCCATCCCCTTTACCCAAAGCAGTGATCCCCTGTGAGTTGTCATAGAATCATGTATGGGACTGATACATGTGTGTCATGTTTGCTGGGATTTCATTGTCTGTCCTCCTCTCTCTTAAGACTGACAGATCAGAAAAGCTGGAAAGCTTTTCCTGGTTGCCCCTGGAGAAGAGTCTGACTTATGAAAGGGGCTCAGAAAACATATTAACAAATGTATGAATGAGAGACTATTAATAAATAATAAATAGATTTCTTATATGGTGCATAGCATGCAACAAATGTTCTTATGAGCACTAAAGAGATTTGGGTAATTTAATCTTTGAAATGGCCTTTGTAATATTGCTGTTTTGTCAATGATAAAACTGAGACCCACTGAACATTAGAGATTGGCACAACAAGCCGAATAGGTAAGAAGTGACTGAGCTAGGCATTTAGAAGCATCAACCTTCTTTTGCCTCTTGGCTCTTTTCTGAGTTCTCCCTAATTGGTTGTAGTCGTGGAAAAGTAAACACTCCCAAGTACATTTGTGACAGCAATAACTATATGCTCTCACTGTGCTATGATGATGGTCACTCGGGGAACATTGCTATCTGGCTGAGGTTGCCACCATGGAGAACTTAGAGAGAAAAGCAATGTGTTTAATCAAGTGGTCATTGAAAACACCCACCAGGGCAAACGCATTCTGGCAACAGAGGTTGCATTTGTCACTGCCATGGTCCTGCCACAGGTCATAAGATCTTGATAGATTTGAGGCATTTTCTACCTGAATGGTTTCATTCAAGGACAAGGCGAGTCTTCCTGGGTTTCTGATGCTTGGAGGCTTAGAGACTTGGAGACAGGTCCTCCATGGGTCCTGGTAGTATCAGTGGAGAACTCTACCAGAATTTGAGTCATGCTCTTGGTGGGTTCTGAGCCGTACCATGTGACATTCACTGTTCTAAGCTTACACAACAGCGCCTAACAATGCTGTCACCACGGCACATGCAAAGGGAGTGGAACCACACAACAGGAAGTGCATGTAAGGAAAGGATATGAGATTGTTTTGGTTGAATTAATATGGGACTCTTCTATGGATCCAGGGTCTCAGAAGGACAGGGAAAGTGCAGGCTGCTACAAGGAAGGAATGCCTTACAAAAGAGAGGAAACCAGGTGAATACAGTCACAAGATCTAAACACAGTAGGAGGAATTTGGGGAGCTGTGAAAACCGATGGCATTTCTAGAGGGAGATAGCGGTAAATAGGGCTGGAGCAAGTGCAGGACTCACGGGACAGCAAGAGTACAAAAGAAGCAGTGTGGGCCCAAGGAAGCCGTGGAAGAGCATGCAGAAGACGGATAGAGAGGGAGGCCTCTCAGATTTAGTGTACAAAGAAATCCTCTAAAAAACCCAAGTTCAGGTTTAGTAGGTCTGGGATAAGGACAGAGAATCAACAGCGCTATCAGCCTTCCAGGAGTTACAAGTGCTGCTGACCCCTGGAACACAGCTTTGGCCATCGGGGTCGAGATCCACGCCAGTGTACAGAAAGTCAATAGAACAAAAGAAGCAGTATATGGTGACGTGCATAGCCTTTATAGCCTTTAGTACCTTGTATTATAAAGGATAAGAAATGGACAATTTCCAGTTTTCTGGTCTTCGTCCCTTTTAATTATTGTTAGCTGTATTTTCCATTACAGAGGTTCTGTAATCCTTACCAAATAATGAGACTGCGACAAGATGGAAGTGTGGCTGGCGTTTTTTCCACAGGCATTGCTCACCACCCCCTACAGGCCTCTGGCTATTTCAGTTGTTCCTGGGCAAAGACTGAATAAAATCAAACAAGCAGCACACGCAGAGAATGGTCTGGGGAGCGAAAGTGGAAGAGGTCTCCGATCCTGCACGGTGAACCTCTGACCCTCTCCCCCGCACACAAAAGACAATCAACAAAGGAACCAGAGGCGGGTGCAGAGATCATTCAACCAATTTAAACCACTGTGATCTCTGTGTTGGGGCGGGAGAAATCACAAAAGGTGCAGAGCGCAGCTTAATGGAAAGACAACAAGGCGGGAAGAGAGGTGTCGCTAAGTCAGGCTCTCCCGTGACCTGTAGTATGTGGTTGCCCTTGAACAGGTCATTTAATCTCTGGATTTTCTCATCCATAAAATAAAGCCAGTGGCTGGCATGGTCCTGCCCTTGCGGTCTGCTTGAGGAAAGCAGGTATGAAAGAGGCCACGTGTACTGCTCCTCCGCATATCGACGTGGCCGGAGCTAATTGTCGGGAAAATGGAGGGCCTGAGCGCATGTTCGAAGAGTACCCGTGTGTCTTGGTTTGGGTTTCTCTTGATGCCATAAGAGCACCATGACCAGAAAGCAAGCTAGGAAGGGAAGGGCTTATTCACGTTACACTTGCAGACCATAATCTATCATTGGAGGAAGTCCAATGGAAAGTAAACAGGGCAGGAACCTGGAGGCAGGAGCAGATGCAGAGGCCATGGAGGGGGTCTGCTTACTCACTTGCTCCCCAGGATTGCTCAACCTGCTTTCTTAGAGAACTCAGTACCATCAGCCCAGAGATGGCACCACCCACATTGGGTTAGGCCCTCTGGTTTGACCACTGATTGAGAAAATGTCTTATAGCTGATCTCGGGAGGCACTCTGATGGCTTCAGACTGTCAGGTTGACACAAAACAAGCCAGTACACGCTGTTTCCTCTGAATGACTTTGTTTTGTTTAAATTTCTATTTAAAATTCTTTATGTTGTTGTTGTTGCTGTGTATGTGTGTGTGTGTGTGTGTGTGTGTGTGTGTGCGCGCGCGTGCATGTGGGCATGCACACATGTGCCATGGCCTGTATGTGGAGATCAAAGGTCAGTTTGAAGGAGCTGTTTTTCTACTCACTAAGTGGATTTTTAGATTGAACTCATGTTGCCAGACTTATCCTGTGCTCAGCCATTGAAGGCCCTGGCTTTGTTTTATTTAAAGATCTGGGTGAAGGTTAATATTCAGGAGGATGCCTATATGTTTTTCTTTGGGTTCTCCTTCTCTAGGATCTCTAATTATGGCTCAATATTCTATCGGGAATTCACCAAGGCCAGCTGACCTGGGTCTGAAAAAGCCTGGGATAAAACCGGACTCACTGAACATAGCGGACAATGAGGACTGCTGAGAACCCAAGAACAATGGCAATGGGTTTTTGATCCTACTGCACATACTGGCTTTGTGGGAGCCTAGGCGGTTTGGATGCTCACCTTACTAGAAATGGATGGAGGTGGGGGTTCCTTGGACTTCCCACAGGGCAGAGAACCCTGATTGCTCTTTGAGCTGACGAGGGAGGGGGACTTGATTGGGGGAGGGGGGGGAAATGGGAGGCAGTGGCGGGGAAGAGACAGAAATCTGAAAGAAAGAAAGAAAGAAAGAAAGAAAGAAAGAAAGAAAGAAAGAAAGAAAGAAAGAAAGATAGATAGATAGATCTGGGTGACAAGTCTGAGAAAACTCTCTTAAGTCAGCAGGGATGACCTGTGCACTTCCCCTTACCCCCACTAAAGCAAATAAACAGAATTCTCATTTTTTAAACCATGTTTCTGCTGAAGGAGCCATGATGGGCTCTTGAAGGGATGTCACATATGAAAGAAGTGGACCCTGTCCGTCAGCAGGCTTCACAACAACACCAAGGTACACATTTTAGTCCTGACATGCCAGAACCCTTATCTTTGCTACTGTAACTCTAGGGTTCTCTTCTGAGCCTGGCCCCCTCATCTTTACACAGACAACGCTTTCCTCTTTGGATTGTTACTCTGGAGACTACATGAAGAAGAGCACTTTAAATGCTACAGAGATAGTCATGGGTGTTTTTTTCTTTTTCTTTTCTTTTTTCTTGTGGTCAAATAGTGTGATGGATGTTTCCATGCCTTTCTAGTCAATGTCTTTCTCCACCAGCATCCTTGGCTGGATGCTTTGATATTAAAGAATCATCATAAGCACTTAATTCTGTGTTGGACTCACTGGCAGTTTAAAATGAAATGGTTAAATAAAAGCTAAGCCAGCTAGCGACTTTCAAAAACTATGACATCTAGGAACAATACAAAGAAAGTCCTTGGAGCAGCACCATTTAGAGATCATGGAAATGGAAATTGCATGGATTCCACCCTTTCTGTGGCAAATGCAAGGACAGCACTTATCACAACGTGGGCGACATTTTAAGTGTTCAATTAAATGCAATTATTAAAACACAGCCATCTTTAGCAAAACATGGAAACTAGCTAGACTAATATATTACAAAAATTAACAGTGGATGTTTTTCTGTTATGAGATTAAACACAGATTAATTTCTAACGGACTGAACAATATGCTGAACCAAATCCATTAGCTCAGAGAAAAAGATTAAGCCGGGGGTGATAGTACATACCTGCCATCTCAGAACGTGGAGGCAGGAGGATTAAAATAGTGCCAGCAGTTTCCTTATCTTTATTTTGGCACAACAATAATAGTACCATGTTGCTTCAGCTTCGTCCTTGGCTACATCCAAGGTCCTATCTCAGGAGAGTGAAAACAGGGGAGGAGGGACCCTGATTTGTGCTTGTGCCACTGTTGTGAGAGGACCTGGCAAGCAGGGTCCACACCCAAGTCTTCGGCTATACATTTGCACCTTCGTTTCTGAGAACGGAGGTGGCTTCACCTCACACGTGTTTGGCTCTCTGTGTGCCTGGCACAGGAAACTCATCCAATTTCATGTGTTCATCATACCAAAGTCCTGAGACAGAAATTGGTTTGGTTGGGGAAAAGCAGGTAATGAAACACATCCTAAATGGTTTTCACAAATGTGAAGAAAACAAGAATGGCTTGGCCCCGTGATTTCTCATTCAGACGTGAGAACAGTCTCTTCTAACCTTCGTTCGCCCTTGTGTGTGGAGGAGGAGCCCATCTTCTCTGCCTCTGGACATAGGCACCTGGAGTGCACTGGACTCAAGAGGCCACATTGCCACCGTGCCACAGTGTCTGAGACTCCACAAAGCATCAAGATGTTCTTGGTGCTGCTGGCTTAATGGATCTCTTCTAAAAGTATGTATAAAAACTTTTAAAATGTCCTCTTTTAGAAGGGCCAAGGAGGAGGAAAGGAAAAGAGAGGTCATTTTGTCTTTATAACTGTGTAGGCATAAAAATCCCCTTGAAAGGGTGGCTGAGAGCCTGGACCCTTACAGTTTCTCTCAAGTGCTTGTGCTATTTTAGCAAAACTAGGATCTAAATGGAGTTTACGGCTCCCTCTCTGGTTCAACCTCCCAGCTTCTTGGGCCACTGTCTGCTCCATTTCCCACACGCTTTCGAACTCAGTTTTCTAGTATTACTGAAAACTGTATACACATCAGTTTAGATTACCATAAGGGACTCACCCGGATTAATGTAGAAGACAACTTTCCTAACGCGTTTTTACTTCCTTTGCTTTCCATAGAAGTCCTTCTACAAGAAAGAGTCACGCTGGGCTGACTCCCCATTCTCTGATGAGAGTATCTGGACCCATTTGTAGAATGACATATTCAACCTTTCTGTATGGATGACGCAGACATATTCTTTCCCCCCAAATTGTCTTTAGTTCTGTAAGTGATGAATGGCAATACTCAGGGAAGGATCTCATGGGGTTGTAAGCATGTTTCCTACAGAATGTTTCTTCAATAAAGTAGGACTCTGTTGCCTTCTAAACAAACGGTGACCCAGCCAACTCATCCGTCTTCCAGGCCCCAACCCAAAGTTAACTGATGGCTTTTCTTAAAGGAAATGAAGTACAAAGATCCACTAAGCCCAACTATGTTGGGTATCAGTTTTTCCTCTCACCTCCCAAAGCATCCTTCAATAAACGCCCTTTGATAAATGACGCTGTTCTTAGCATTTCTCCTCTGCGACAGAAACATGTGAATCTTCTGTGACAACAGGCGCAGTAGGCTATTACAGGATAGAAGAGGAAGAATTTTGTTTTTTAAACCTTGCAGCCTAGGCAAGACAGGGAGAACCAGGGAAGGCAGTCTCGGTCACAAGCCCAGAACAAGCCCTGCAAACACGCAACTTTCACCTTCAAAATCTTTCTAAAATTTTATAGCCAACTTTTCTATCCACTCTACCACTGGAAGAGGCGGCCTCTGTGAACCGAACAGCAAACTAATATTGCATTAGTTTTTCATGATGTAAAAGCTACAGGCAGGGCCCACCTGAGTTTTCTCTGCCCTGCTAATATGTTTTCTACCACTGCCTCAAATTTAGACAATCTACAAAGTGACTGACTAGAAGATTAAGTTTTGGTCTGCTGTGTTTGCCAATTTTGCCAATATCGGTGTAAATAAATATAGTTGCGATGTTGAGTCCAACGTCTCCAGAATCTGAATGCTTATCTTCCCTAACCAAAGCAGATTTCTCATTTCATGGGTCCAACATGGCTCACTGCTTGAAGAGTGGGGAAGGGGAGCAGATTGTAGATTTGTCCAAATGAATTGGTGAAATGTTTAAGTTATAGGCTTTCCTTTTCAAATTCTAGAGATGGGTAAGAAACAAATGGATGAAGGAGAAAGTGAAAGGAAGATGGAGACAAGACGGAGCAAAGACAGGCGGAGGAGGAGGAAGAGGAAGGTGAGGAGGAGGAATAAAGAGGAGGAACAGGAGGAAGGGGAGTAACTGGGAGGTGGAGGAGCAGGAGGATGAGCAGGAAGGGGATGAATAAGTACGAGGCACAAAAGCAGGACGGGGAGGAGACTACTTTGTCATCAATAAATAGTGCTTTGACTAGGAGAGGGCACCAGTGAAGAATTTTACAGTAGCATCGCATTTTAGGCTTTCAAAACCTCATCAGATATGAATTTAGTCTCATTTTATAACTAAAGTCACAAAGAGTAAAATAAAAAAATTAAAAAAAATGTTTGAAAAGTTTCTTTTCATCCTGTTCCAGGAAGGTGTTCGGAAGAGCAGGGTAGAATGGTAACCAGTCAGGCCTCCTCGCACAGAGATCTGATTCTCCTTCCTGCTTGTTGGAGAGTCCATTTTTACAGCCTACATGGTTAAACCTTCAACATTTCCTTCTGGAAACTCAGCCAGAAAAACTGTTCTGCTCAAGGGACAAAGACGACACACCTTTTCCTTCAGTTGTATGCAGAACTGGGTTACTGGAACTCTGATTCCCTAGCCTAAAAACAATATTCACCAAACCCGTCAAGAATTGAGATGGGTCTTTTAAAGATATACCACAACTGAGCAATGGTGGCGCATGCCTTTAGTCCCAGCCCTCAGGAGTCAGAGACAGGTGGATCTCTGTGAGTTTGAGGCCAGCCAGGTCTATAGAGCAAGTTCCAGGACGGCTTGGAGCTGTTAATACTGAGGAACCCTGTCTCAAAAATATATTCCCACTTAATATTACAGATTCTTTAGTAGACAGACACCCCCATTTGCCTTTTTATATGTATTTTTAGTAGGTGGAAGATCACTGGCAGGGCAGTTTCTAGGAGGGGCAGACAGGTAATTATTTCCATGTAGCATTCACAAGGGATACTCTCCCTTTAAGGGAAGTCTTCAAGGGAAAAGGATGGTGTCACATGAGCAATAGACCTGTATGTTCACTTGGTTCTTATCCTAATGTTCCCCAGTAGTCTGCCTTCCCTATACCGCATGAGTTCCCTAGCATCGTTGTCCACACCGTATGTAAAACTCAAACTACATATTAGACCTCAACTGGCCCTTTTCTTCCTCTTTCTTTCCATTTCACCTAGAATGAAATGACCAGCAGCCCGGTGTCATTACAGAAAGCATGCTTGTAATGGAGAGAGATCAGAGCTGGGTACCTAGGAAGCTATTCCAATAGTCCTTGAAAGCCAGGACACAGACCTGATCCCAGAATGGAAGTCCCAGCCCAGAAAGATCACAGTTGCAGTCAAACGTGTCCATTCAACCAACTAAAAGAACCCTGTCTGGCAGGGGAAAAAAATCAATAAAGCCCAGAAGAGTTCTGTTAACAAACTTATCTCCCCTTCTGTCCCAGTGATATCAAGAAACATAGTTCCACTTTTTTTTCACACAGCCATATACTCACTCTGTCAGGAGCCAGAAGCCTTGAACTGTCTCTCCAGAGGTTTGTGTAATGTGTCCTTTCAGGTCTTCCACCGCAGTCTCAATAGCCCCTGGCTGAGTGGGAGAAGAAAGCATTTCACTTAGAGAAGACTGAACACACTCTACTTTCATTTAGTTAGAATGGCCAGCACCACCACCTCCTCCTCCTCCTCCTCCTCCTCCTCCTCCCCTTTCTCCTCCTCTGGGAGACTAAGCCTGATTCTTGCATTTGCATATCCTGTTTCACTGTGTGGCACAGAACTTGGTTTTGGTCTTGAATACTGTGTTTTACTGCTAGCTCTATAAAGTGGGCCAAAAGTGTTCCGAGTCTTATCTTCTCAAATCCTGTGCTATCACACTGAAATGAAAGCAGCCATTTTTAGAACACTTCTTCCAGAGAAATAAGTTTATCAGGAAGTTCAAAGCAGCTAACAATATATATATACAAAAAAAAAAACCTTCCCAGATTCCAAGAGCACTTATTGGTAAAACACAAAACATAGCTCTCTGCCAATGCTCCAGCCATCGGTGTGGCTGACTCTGCAGCTCAACTCTCTCTCCTCCGTGTCTTAACTTCCACAAAACAAGTGTTCCCACATCTGGGTCTGGTTCTGGTTCTATGAGAAAACAGACTGGCACCTATCCTAGTAAATTCATACTCTCCCTAGTCTAATGATTCTTGAACATCTGTGGACATCCGAAGCTTATTGAAACATTTCTAGGACTGCAGTTGGAGGTTTCTTTTCCACCCACCAATTTCCAAATAACCACTCAGTGCCTTAATATTAATTACAAATGCTTGGTCAATAGCTCAGGCTTACTTCTAGCTAACTCTTACACTTAGATCAATCCATATTTCCTATCTATGTTTTGCCATGTGCCTCATGGCTTGTCATCTCATTTTCTACACATCCTGCTTTCTTGGCAACTGGCTGGTGTCTCCCTGACTCTGCCCTTCTTCATCCTGGTCTTCTCAGTTTGATTGTCTCACCTAATTTTATCCTGCCTTGCTATAGGTCAATCAGATTCTCCATTAATCAATGAAAGGAATACATATTTATAGTGTCCAGAGGGTTATTCCACAGCATAGGACCATCCCCACTTTCATATCCAGCCAGCTTGAGTTGGGACTTGTATTTCTAACATATGTCCAGGTGACATTGTTGGTATGAACATGGTACTTGTAACAACCAGTTGCTCTCTAAGCAATTATTCTCAGTGCTTGACTGTATACCAGAATCATTCCGGAGCCTAAAAAAATCCTAACCTGGGAAACATATTAGGCCATTTATCTCAGGAACTTGGTAGATAGATACATATGAACATCAGGAACTTGTAAGAATGCGTACTATCTTATGGGAGAATGGAAATAAGGAAAGGGTACTGGTGCTTCATCTGTGAGCAGGGCAGAATCTGAGCTAGCTAGTTATTTTATCCGCACACCAGCTCCTTGTTTTCTTCTGTACAGCCCAAGTCACCCACAAAAGGATGCTATAATACCTGAAGTGAGGTGAATAACAGGATTTGTCCCAAATCAGTTCTACAACGTGAGCTTACTACTTGGCTTTTTGGCTGCTGAACTGAACAAAACCTCGGAGCCACGCTGGTGACCATAAGCTCTATGGATCTTCAAGAAAATGTGATCATAGCTTTTATAGCCAAAGATCCTGGCTCCATCATTATAGTGAGTTTCATCTTGAGCCGGGCAGCCAGATACTAGACTGAAAGATTTTTCCTGGTGTGTCGTCTGCAGCTGGCTTAAGTCTGGCCAGGAAGCTAAGACTCGCACTTCCTGCTGGCTGAAGGCCATGTGTCATAAAATCAGGAACTTCTGGGGGTTCAGTCAAAATATTATGCCTACCACTGTTGCCAGAGAAGTTTATACTGATGCCACTCATTTCCAGGGACCCTGCAGGCACTCAGGCTACCCTGGACTGTAGCCTCCTGCTAATTCTCCCTTTGCCCAACCTTACATTCCTCTGAGGCATTCTGATTCTTCTGGGGCCCACTTTCAGAAGTCTTCCGAAATACAATGCTCTGTTTTGTGACTCAGCAGTGGTATTTTCTCATACGTTCTTTACATAATTTTAGCCTCACAAATATAACTCGGTGGTGAAACCAATACTTTTCAGAAAAATAAGTAAGTAGAATTGGAGAGTAATTAAATAACCCTAAAATAAGCATTTTGTTGAATGTTTTATGTCATACAATTCACCAAAAATATGTGAGATTAATATAATACTGTATGAACCTTTAAAACCTTACTATCTTCCATACCCAAAGCAATTTCCAAATCCATAAAAATGAAGCATGATCTGTATTTGATCCAGGTATATCTCGGTGAAGTTATACTTTAGAAATTCTTGCACGTGTTTAAAACGGCATGGGTAAAGAACTCTTTGCAACCTTGTTTGCAGACAGCAATAAATGAGGAGCAACATGTGAACGCTGATCAAGAGGGTATTATAGAATATGTTCAGATAATAGAGTATAGCGAAGGTATAGAAGTAACAAAGTATATCGATAAAAGAAAAAATAAAACAGGAGAGGGTAAGGTAGGCTGCCTTCCTTATGCAGAAATATGTGGAATAAGTACATTCCTATTGGCTGAACACAGCTAAAGTAAGCATAAAGATGTCTAGAAAACATAACAATGACGGTTTCCTTAGGATGGGAAAACAGGAGATGGAAATTGACCATGGAAGTGATGCTTTCCTGTATACCTTTTCAAAAGCTAAACCCTCAAGTGTGTTATCTATGGAAAGCTGTGATGCTCTCTACAGCTCTGTCACTGTCTGCACCATTCTTTGTTCTCAGTGTGAACACTGCTCAGGCCCCTTCTCTAGACTATAGAACAAAATGTAGCCCGACACAGAAATGTGCTCCCTTTACTTTTATTATTGCTACTTAACAATTTTTACTTAATAAATTTAAATCTAATAATTTAGGATAAGAAATTTAAGAATATATAGGCACTTTGTATCTTGGCTATCAAGGTTTGGACTCAGTTATCCTTATGGCTCTCTAGAATCCATGGTAAGCTATCATGGTGTTCTTTATTAGTTTCTGGATTTGGTAGATTGTTGTGATAATGATTACTGTAACTGAACTACTGGGAGATCCCATGGGACCCTGTAACTTAAACAGCAACAAACACTACGTAATGAAAGCCTTGACCATTATTCTCATTATTGCTTATGATAAAGAAAAGGGAAAAGCTATGCCAAGATTTAAGGATCAAATGCTTAATGCAAGTAAGCACATAGCTTTGAGACTGCAGTCTAAGACAAATAGGAAACTATGATCAAATACACTACCTTTCACAACTCCACTGTGATGGAGGTGGGTCATTTGTCTATCTGTTGCTTTCATTGGTTAATTACTGAAGAAAACTGCTTGGCCTGATAGGGCAGAATTTAGATAGGCGGAGTAGACCGAACAGAATGCTGGGAAGAAGGGAAGTGAGCAGTTACCATAGCTCTCCTCGCCAAGACGGACGCAGGTTAGGATCCTTTCTGGTGGGCCACCACCTTGTGGTGCTACACAGATTGTTTGAGGTGGGTTAATCAAGATGTGAGAGTTGGCCAGTGAGAGGCTAGAGCTAATGTGCCAAGCAGTGTTTAAAAGAATACAGTTTCTATGTAATTATTTCGAGTATAAAGCTAGCCGGGTGGCAGGACACAGCCCGCCGCTCCTCACAATACTACTGTCTCTTACATTCTAGCCTTGTGTAGTTACAGGCAAAGCAAACCTTCTTGCGGAATTGCAAAGACTTACGTATCTGCATTTCCATGATCTAGGCTAGCCCAGGGCCAATGCTAACCCAAACAATACCCATGACTTTGTCAGTGTTTTCATATACTAAACTCCTTGTGTGCAGAAAGAAGAAGCAGTGGTTCAGAAAAAAACAGATCTTAAAGACTCTATCTCTCACATTTCTGTTGTGGCTCCTATGATGGCTAGACAGAGGCCATTTTGCAACAAACACTTAAGTAAGAGCATTAGCTAGATTGGCCATGATCTGTAAAGGAAAAGAGTGTTTGTATTTTTTTGAGAAAAAAAATATGAGAATTCACCTTGTCACATCATTGCTGGGGTTCTGCTCTCACAAAAGAACAAATCATCTTTAGGACTTTCCTCAAGGAGTTTCACACAATGAGCTAAACAACCTCTTGCCCAGTGACCTGTTTATTTTCTAAACTAAATGGAAGTTCATACAGGCAATAAGAATAATATTAATAAATGTATTTGTTCCCAATGTGAGGGCAAGTCACCGGGAACCCTCTAGCAAGAGGAGAGGGAAAGAGAGAGAGAGTATGAAAGCCAAATTAGTGTCATGGAAGCAATGGCATCTCACTACACAATGGGAAGTCCTGAACCTGCTTATTAAAGTCTCGCTGCTCACAATAGAACACAGGCTATAAAAAGGCCATGGGGAACCATTAATTAAATATTAAAAGATCAAATAGTTTTAGTCCCATTAGTTTGTATGTAATTTACATTCTCTAGTATAAATTTAGAGATAATTCTCCATCTCGAATCGCTTTCAACTTTCTGATAAGGTATCTGCAAATACAGAGCCCCACAGGGAGTTTAAAAATATCTTTCTCCATGTGGGCTAAGCATTGTTCTTTTCATAAAAAGTTGCTTTTGAACATCAGTCTCCACAACCAAGATGATTATCATAATATACCTCAAGTTATTAGCTTTGAGGGATACTTTTGTTCGGAGAAAGCATGAGGCCTTTTTTTTAGATATATCTAAACAGTAATAGCAGACACATTACAACAAGAGAAAAGGAATGCAAATGGACTGAGAGCAAGGGTTTTAGACTTTCACTTCTGGGACCTCTCTCATGTCCTAAGTCACATGTAGTCCAGAGACAGTGTCAGGAGTCCTGCATTGCGCATATGGTCCCCAGTCATGGCATGATCCTCGGGATGCTGGTTGACCTTGGACAAGAAATAATTCCTTCAGGTACTTTAGGAGTTCTCTTAAATGAAGCCATAGAGGCATAATTTTCACATATAATAATAATGACCAGCAAACTGCAGTAGGGTTTTAAGAGGTTAATAACTTATTTTATGATCTAGTACTTAGGTGTGTGGTATAACGACTGATATTACTATGCTAAAGTGAACACTTATTTGTCAAGAATTTCTATTTCCATGCCATTCATTTTTTTGCAAATCCCTCTTAAAACTTTTAGATTTGATCATTCTCCTCCTTATATCCTTGCATATCAATTCCCAGCACCGAACAAACAGAAAGCCAATAAATATCCTTCTTCCTTAGATCAATGATATGAATATAAAATAGTCTAAATATCGAGTTTAAAATTAAACACATTGCAGTATATATTCCCAATATGGGATTCTATGGAACTGACTTTAAAAAAATGATACCACAAAAATATTGTGACCATATGAAATATTTAGTATATAACTCTAATTGCACATAAAATATATATGAAAAGCAAAAAAGATATACCCTAAAATGTATAAGATCACCTACAATAGATTTTTTTATTTAGTATTGAACAGTGAGATTACAGTGACTTTTATTTAGCCTATCTACATTTTCTAATCTTTTATCAATAAATGACTTCTTGGGTTATGATCCTAAAGTCCTTTAATAAAATACTTCAGCAACAATTTTTTTGACT
Source organism: Microtus pennsylvanicus (assembly GCF_037038515.1). NCBI lineage: Eukaryota > Metazoa > Chordata > Mammalia > Rodentia > Cricetidae > Microtus > Microtus pennsylvanicus. The sequence goes on from NC_134579.1 coordinate 69,128,832, forward strand.
CATTCATTCAGTGTTCTTCCCAGTTTACCATGCATATACCTTACATTCTTAGCTCAGCAGAAGTTGACTTGACTGTGACTGTGGCAGAGAACCCCGGAACTATATAGAGGTAGCCAGGAAAGTGATTCTAGCAGTCAGTTTGCTGATCAGTAGATTCTTGGGAAAGGAAAGTCTCACTTCCTATTGTGCTGCTGAAAATGAGTAACTTGAGCAGCAAGAGCGCATCAGTACCGGCAGAAAGTTTATAGAAACGCAGAATCTAATTTGTTCACCAGCTGGACCGTGACATCTGAGATCTCACTTCAGATCTAGGAAGTCATCGCTTTGTGATAACTCTCACACATCTGAAACTTCAAGCCTTGTGGTCTTCCCTAATTCTTCCTTGAGAAAGCCAGCCATCCTCCTCTTTACTGCCACAGACCCTTGTGTCAACATTTGCATCTCAGCCCAGAGACTGTGATGAGGTCATAGGCACCCTGTTGTCATTTCTATAACCATTTATAGAATTGTGGATGCAAGTAAAAATGAGAGAGGAGGTACTGAAAATAACAATGTTTGAAATGTTTATAGATGTGTCATATACTCTATGAATATTGACAAAGTTAGTTCTCTTAGGGCTCTTTACAAAGCTTATATTTTATCTATACTTTTCAGGTAAAGAAATTGAGACTCAAACATATGTGTATGCACACGTGTGCATGTACACACACACTCACACTCACACTTCTGTCTTCTTAAAACATCTTTGGATTTGATTTGCAAGTTAGCAAAACTAGACCATTCTCTCATTTCTTTAAAAAAAATGTTTATTGGAATAATGTTTATCCCAGAATATAAAGATAATCAGACAAAAATCCCTGTGCTATTTATGGGATATTTCCTACTGAAATTTTGGTTATGGATTTTCTAGAGACCCACAATTCAACAAAGGTCATTACTCTTGGTCAACCACAAGAACTTAAGGGTAAGACCCTGTTTACTGCTAAAAACATCACTTTGGTCATTTTACTTAGAGAAAGCAAGCTCATACTGACTTTGAAACGTTTTCCTTGTTGGGTAGCTTTCAAAGAACTGGGAGGTACTTTGTAGATTAATAAAGGAGTCAATCCAGCAACAGTCTTACGTAGCTGTGAACCCTGTGAGCTACAATAATGACTAGACTACGCAGTGGGGACAACAGTAGTCGGCTGGACAGCCAACAGCTTCTTAGCTGAATTTAAGACCTGTTTAACAGAAGGAAACTCATGTCTGTAAACATGGCTAAGAATTCATGGGCAGGGAGGCTAAAGACTCCACGAATCTTACTTTGTGAAAGGAATATCGTACCAAGCTATCTTCTAAATATTTATCTTTGTGCTCAGAAAGTAGTACAACTCTCACCCCTCATTCAGACAGATTTTTTAAAATGCAATATATGGGAATCATCTAGCAAGAGCAGTGGACTCAGCACCTTATTGAAGTTCTTGAATTTAGGCGATTTCATTCACCTGAAACTTGTTCGCTCTTAAAAAACATATTGATTTATTTTTATATTTCACACATGAGTCGTTTGCTTGCATGTGTGTGGATGCAGCATGCGAATGCCTGCTGTGTGTGGAAACCAGAGGAGGGCATGAAATTCCCCTGAAACTGGAGTTACAGATGGTTGTGAGCCACCATGTGGGTGCTGGGAACCAGACCTGATCTTCTGCAAGAGCAATAAGTGATTTTGATGACCAAGTCATCTCTGCAGCCTTCTATATGTTTATTCTTAAGACGAAGACGGTCTGTTTTCTCCTGCCTGCCTCACAGGGTTGTATAAAGACACATGGTTTTTTTTTTTTTAAAGAAACTGTAAATATCTAATGACATTTATTACATATTCATACATTTAGTATGGGTCTGTGTCTGCTCATCTAAATAAGAACTACATGATTTAGCTTTGCTTTCCCTGTTTGTTTCCAAATGGGAGTTAGCTGCAGAGACATCCATATTAATTTCGAAAGGCCGACCAACATGAAACCAGTTGTTTTATTTGCTGAAGATCAATTCAGGTCACCATGCACTACAGCACAGTCAAGGAAATTACTGCCCTGACTCATTTGCTGGCAAGGGGCAGCATTAATACCAACATTTCCTTCTATTACAATTGCCTTCCTCCCTAGGATTCTCCTATCCCTGATGCCTTGGCAAAGGCACAGCTTCTAACCGTAACTTGCCATTAAGATTAGAGTTGGTAAAAAAAATATATATATATATAAAAAAAAAGGATTAGAGTTGGTGGCAGAGGTTAGTTTTTCCTCATGGGCTCTACTTTACCAAGAGATATTCCCTGTTCCTACTCTAACCCACCAACTGTTCTACCTATGCCAGCTTCAGGACTGCCATCACCAGCAAAGAAAGGAGCTTTGCATCAGTTTGCCGCCTGCTTTCATAGCTGTACCAGCTTCTGTCACTGGGCCCCCTATTCTGCACCACTGTTCTGTATTTTCTCAGAAAACCCTGCCATCATCCTTATCAAGATCCTAAAACTTCAAAGAATGCTTACATTTCCTTCACAGTTCCATCTCAACTTAACTTTGCATATTCAATAAAGTTCACATATTTTGGAAAACAGACCATATGCTTGACATATGCAAAAACACTCACATAAACACAGATAACATAGCACCTACCAAAGTGCCTTGCACATAGGAGTCTACGTAATGTTTAAATACACACATATGGGTTCACACTCACACATTCAGTTGCTTTAGTTAGAACTTCATCTTAAACAAAGGTATATATCGTTAAAGCCACCAAATCAGGATCTCCTAAGTTTTGTAAATAGTCTCAGGTTCTGACTTCCAATTACCTATGATATTGGACTGAAAAAATATATTTTGAAGGGTCAGAGAGATGGCCAATCAGATAAAAGAACTTTGTTACACAAATCCGAGAACCTGAGTGCGATCTCCAGAAACCACACGAAAATCTCAGCATTGGGGGGCACATGAGTAAGCCCAGCACTCCTATTGGGAGGTGTGAGGTAGAGACGAGATAACTAGTCAGAAGCCTTAAAGCTTGCTAACCTGGGGTAGGCACCAGAGTAGAGGCGAACTCCACAAGAAAGAACTTGTCTCAAAGTAGAAGAGCAGAACCAACTTCCAAAAGCTGTCCTCTGTCCTGTATACAACACTACTACACAAAAGAAGGAAGGAAGGAAGGAAGGAAGGAAGGAAGGAAGGAAGGAAGGAAGGAAGGAAGGAAGGAAGGAAGGAAGGAAGGAAGGAAGGAAAAGAAAGAAAGGGAAGGGGGTTATTTTTCAAGAAGAAGGTGCCCCACGTGTTCATGAGAACTGTCTTTGCTGTCATAGTTTACATTCCTCTATCTTCCTCCCATAAATTATGGCTACTGTATTTATAAGAACTTCGAAGAATTGCAAAAGATCAGTAAGTACAAAAAAAAATGAAAACACAAAGAGGTAAAATAAAAATCCAGAAAGTACATTCCACTTTATCTCTGCTAGCAACTTAATAGCAGCCTTTCATACTTTGTACATAAGCCTTGTCCTCATCCATTTCCTTTTCTTGTCCACTGCTCCAGTGAGAACTCAGAGCCCCACGCTGCAGTTGCAAACCGAGGGCTTCAAACTCTTGCTCCCATGATAAAACACAAGCATCCCAGCATCCCAGCCTCCATCCTGAGATTCAGCTCAGCCTCAGCACTATTTTCCATTTCACAGTCTATGTCTTTCTTTAAACAAAGTTCGCAGCTTTACATTCTAGCTACCATGTTAGAGATTTTCTAGTCATTAAACATTAATTCTTTGAGGTCAAATTTTGCCTCGGAGGAAGACCATACACACAAATATATAAGGTTACAGGAACCGTATCTTCTTGAGGCTGTCTGAGAGATAAGAACCAGAGACTTGGCTTGTCTGAAGCTATACCTTTCAGCAGTACAAAGGAGGTAAGGACAACTGCATGAGCATTATAGCCATTATTACAAAAGGTTTATAAAAATGTGAAAAACTTGGCACAATGCAGAACAGAAGAGATAGTAAGATTTCAAAAGAAAAGTTTGAAGAGTGTTTAAAATCGCGGTTTTACCCGGGTAGCAAAGTACTTTCGTGAAGCATAGGGCTGGTGATACGGATTGGGGTAAAGAGTCGATTTAGTCACGCTCGGCTGTCTTGAGATCCGCCTTTGTCCTGGTTTCTTGCCCGAGTCCCCCTCGTCCATGGCCAAGTGGTCAGTCTCAGAAGGTTGGTGATCTCCCTCTTGCTTCAGGGACACTGGCTGGAATCCTTCAAAGCTCCCAATCGTTGACATTGCTTTAGCCTAAAACAAGCAAACAAAATGAAACAACCCTTTCATGGGAGGACAAAGCATGCCATCTGTATCCTGGCTATGGAAAAAAAAAAGAGGTTATAACTGAAGATTTGTAGCAAAAGGTCTTCCCTCGCGGCAAACAGCCATACTTTGATCAAACAGAGGCACCAGTAGATAGGGCAGGAGCACAGACGTCTAAATGCCATCTCTGTGCAGGGCCTTCACCAGAGGAGAGAAGCGGGTACTCTCAGGACAGAGAAAAGCAGTCTGCGTGTCACTCTGTTCCCTTAACTTTAACACAAGAACAAGAACAGAACAGGGGAAATATACCATGAAATTACTCCGAGGTAATTCCTTTTCACGATTTTATGACATTTTTGTCTAAAACTCTACCTGGCCTCGTTTATATTTAAGAGTAAAAAGCAATGTAGCTCTGATCAGCTCCAGGGATTGGTGTGAGGACATGTGGTGGATTGAGGAAAAATGGCCCCTATAGGCTCATCATATATTTGAATGTTTAGTCATCACCGAGTGGTGTTACCTGAAAAGGATTAGGAGGTGTGGCCTTGTTGGAATAGGCGTGGCTTTATTGAAGGAAGTACATCACCAGGGATTGGGTTTTGAGGTTCAAAAAGTCCAATCCAGAGCGCAGTGACCATGGTGTCTCTTCATTGCAACAGAACACTGGCTAAAACAGGACAACTGGGCCAGGCGGTGGTGGCGCACGCCTTTAATCCCAGCACTCAGGAGGCAGAGGCAGGCGGATCTCAGTGAGTTTGAGGCCAGCCTGGTCTAGAAGAGCTAGTTCCAGGACAGGAACCAAAAGCTACAGAGAAACCCTGTCTCGAAAATCAAAAAAAAAAAAAAAAAAAAAAAGACAGGACAACTGGAACTGGCATATTTTCAAATCAAATGTCCCAGTTCTAAAAATTTATTTTAATGGAATAGTTTGGAAAAATCTCCAAACACACATAAACACACACATCCAAAAATCCCATATATTCCATGGCCGTAAGTTTTCTCATCACATCGTTTTTGTAGGATAAAAGGTCTGAGTTCCTGATTTGAAAACCCACCAATCCCTGGGCTTGTCCCAACCTCAGGACCTGAAATCCCACGGATTCCCACCCTGGTCAGTTTTGCCCCCAAGAAACCCTATATAAGTCTGCCTCCTGCTCAGCTCTTCTGCTCCTAACCCAAGCAGAGGTAGCCCCCTCTTACTCTATCCCAATAAATCTCTTGTGTGAGGTTTATTGTGCAGGGTGATTTTGTGATAGCCTTTGGTTCCTGGCTGCCAGGATACCTTTCCCTTCAGAGCTATAAGACTTACAATTATGGCTAGTAGAGAAATACTGTGTATGATAATAGTAACATTAAGCATTCACACAACCTTGCATTTAATACCAAATAACTAAAATAAAGCTAAGTATTTACTAGTAGAGAATTGGCCAAATGAAACATATGCCTTAGACTGAAACACAATGCAGCTCTTAAAAGACGAAGTCTACCTTATCATAGAAAAATACCCAAAATATATTTTATAGAAAAAAAAAGTTATATGAATCATAATGTTCAATTGTCTTAAAATCAATCATAGAGAAGGGAAGAAACTATCACACATGTATTTGCAAATGCATGTACATATATGGATGTAAGCATATAATATTTGAAACTGAAAAAAATAAAATAAATAAAAGCTGTTCTGTTTTCATGATGATGCTGTCTGTCTGTCTGTCTGTACCTCTCATTTTCGGTCTGTTTCTGGGTACTAATGAAATAATCATTTAACGTTTAAGTAAAAACAATAAATTGATTACTATTTGTAAAGTTTTTTTTAAAAAAACAGTAAAAATAGAAGGAACGTGCAGGCCCAATATGAAGTCTGCCTGATCTAATATTCTGTTTCCTAGCAGAGCAAGAGAGCCACGTAAGGACATTGCCTATACCTAGGTACTTTGTCCAGTTGTCCAATAGGCTTTCCAGGAGGCCAGCTACTAATGTGTCTTGGAAGCAGGCCTCGTGTCTAGCTCACCATTAGGAATGACGTCTTATTCTCAGAGCTGCCTTTATGTTCTTAATCGAATAAAAGGTGACTCTAATTCCATTTCCTCGGTTCCTGTGAAATGCCAGAAAGGGGGGGGGGGGGCTCGTTTGCCAGCATATTTTCACCCTTAAAACGGAGACAAACTAGAACATTCAAGAGATGTAAAAATAGCAGGATCCCACAGCGTCTTAGAGCCCTTTCCTCCTAATTGAAACATTGTCTGTGGGAGGGAGGAGAGAAGCTCACAGGGCTTCCAAAGCTGGGGAAGCTCAGAAAGTTAAAAAGTCACAAGGCTCCTAGCCAAGGATTTAAAAGCAGGAACAACTGCTGGGAGAGGGGACTTTCCAGCCAGCCAAGCAAGCAGTAAGTTGTGCAGCAAGCTGCGGGGGTGGACAGTTTTCATCCTAGGGTGGGCGTTTATGATGCCACTACCTGTGAGCCAACCACGCTCCCGCACCTCGCCTATGCTACCGTAATTTCAATAAAGTCCACTAAGGTAGACTTGGTTGGAATCCTTTCTTTGGTCGGCCGTTGGGGCCCTATTGGAGGTCAATACACTTGGGCCACATCTCTCCACTTGAAGTGGCGTGAGGGCCTTGTCTAACTCTAAGTACTTGGGCATAAGACGATGCTGTTAGCGCTTGTGACAGGATGACAGGCGTAAACAGAGCTGTCTCTGGCAACTGTGGATGTCACTCCGAGGGGGCTGAATTCAGTAGAAAATACAGTTGGTGAAACTCCTGGATTACCGTATGCAGCTCACTTGCCATTTTCTCTCAGCTGACCCTCACAACCCTGGCCATCTTGGTTCTTCCACACCAACCCTTCTGAGGATGCAGCGTAAGGAGGCATCATCTAAGAGCGTACTTGGCAGTTCTGCTGGCTTGCTTTTGAGTCCAGCCTGCCCACAATAATGCCAAGGTTCCTGCTAACGAGAAGGCCTTCCTTGAATAGCCAGGACTTGTTTTAAAGGCATGTGCCCAAAGGCTGAAATTGACCTTTATTGTGAAAATAAAAGGTATGGGGGGGGGGGGGGGGACAGAGAGACAGGACAGGCAGAAGGAGAGTGAGAGGCACTGTGACCTTGCTAGCAGTTCTGTGCTCTGTTTGCTCCGGGTTAGTCAGCTCCTTCACAGTGGGTGTTGGAAGGAAATGCATTTCCAAAGTTCCCATGAAGGAAGGTTTGTGTCACTGGGAAGGGAAGCCTGCTTCTGTATTTGTGCACTCTGTGAACGCGCGCCTAACAACAGACATCTGCTGGAGGCTCGTGTGCCTGGAAAACAGAGGGAGGATTTAATTAGCACCACTTCCTCTCCCTCAGGCTGTCTTCTCTGGAAACACTTGGGGAAGGCAGGGCTCAGAGTTGGAACTGTCTGAGATCCAGGAACTGAGGAATCTCTCAGCTCCATTAGCATTCTTAAAGCCATAAACCTTGGAATGTGGAGCTAGGCTTCCTGCTGGGAATTGGAAGGCTCAGCAACCACCCTGAGGACGTCTCCAAGGACCAGGACTGAAATTCTTTGGCAACTCCTCCACTGCAGCTAGAGGGGGCCAGGTACTGATCTAAGCATCCCCATCCCATTTGGTTCCTGAGCCCTGAGTCCTGAGAACTGCCAAGTCAATTGAGAGTGCCCTCTCCTCTCAGCTTAGAAACGTTGTATATACTGAAACACTAAAAGGACCTAAATCAATACCAATAACAAATACAGCCTCCATCAAATGACTCATTGCTTCTGCGGTTCAAATTTTGCCTGGTGACAGACCTATTGAGAACCACTTAGAACAGGAGAGGATCATAGTTCCATGATCCTAATAAATTTATCTCAGCCTTTAGTTCTTGAAGCCATGCAATACTGTAGGGAGCTAAACACTCAGGGCTTGGAAAAACCATGTGGCCACTGTTGGCTAAATCTTTTTATTCTGGAGAACTTATGTAGTGGAGATCACCTAAGAACGAAAGGTTTATAATATTGCTTGCTAATTCTGGCTGGAACTGACTGAACATGAACATCTAATAGGCACAGACTCCCATGTATATCCAACGGATATTGGGCAGACGTTAAAAATATCATCCAAAAAGCTGGAGCAGCAACATGAGAATAGAGAACACAAGCTTATGAGTAAAAAAAAAAACAAAAAAGAACAAATAAAACCAAAAAATGCAAAGCAGCAATCGGCATTTGAATGAGGATGATTCCAATTCCCTGAAGTAGCAAGATTAGGAGGGAATTTCTCCTTTGCTAAAGAGTCAGTAAAATAACCTTACCACTGCTTCTGCAACTAAATGAATACATATAGGAATACATACTAAACAATTTCCAAAAAAGTTCCTTTTCTTTGGTTGAATAATAAAAGTTCTGAAACTCTCAGTTGTTATAAAAATCGGAGCTAATTTCACATATATATGTGTGTGCATGTATGTATAAATATATATAATATGTAGATAAGTTACTTCCAAATCTTTCTCTAAGTATAACTGTATCTATACAAGACTTCGATTATCCCTCTAAAGCTTTATCTAGTATTTCAGGATTGTGTAGGGCATAAATTATGAGTAGAGGATTTCCATCTGATCCTACTCCTTCATTTTGTAAACACTGGCAGAGAACTGCTGAGATAAGAGACCTGATCAAGGTCGTGCAGCTTCTGGAATCAGAAGAGGAAGTCAAGGTCCTCACCTTCCATGACCTTCATCTTCCCCAGCCTTGGTCTTCCAGGGTCCTCATCTTCCCCTCTCTTCCAAGGCCCTCACCTTCTATGACTCTTATCTTCCATAGCCCACATCTTCCCCAGACCTCACCTTCCCCAATCCTCACCTTCCATGACCCTCATCTTCCCCACCCATCACCTTTCATGGCCCTCATTTTCCATGACCTTCACCTTCCATGACCCTCATCTTCTACAATCCTCATCTTCCATGACCCTCATCTTCCATGGCCCTCATCATCTCCAGGACTCTAGTTCTCTGTTCTTTCCTATTCTTTAAACAATGAAGTTTAGCTGAAATTCAGAACTTGCCTGTCATGTGCAAAACCTGGGTTCGATCACAAAGAAAAAGGGGGAGGAGGCAGAGGAGGAGTTTTTAGAAGAAGCCTTGCTGGCCCTCTGGCAGTTGTGGGCTTGTGGACACTGGTCCATGAAGCTGGACCCATCTGCAACTTTTCCACAGCAACTCACAGCCAGTTCTATAGGCTGAAACGTTTCTAGATCCTCAAAATCGGGATCCAGAAATGAAATATTTTAAGTCATAGACTCATAATCTTTTTAATTTTAGCAATTTTTTTTTAAATTTTCATGTGCCTGTGTGTGTATGCTTGCATGAGTTCATAAGCACCACATGAATGCAGGATCACACCAAGGCCAAAAGAGGGCATGGGAACTCTGGGAACTGGAATTGCAGATGGGTGTGGCTGCTGGGAATCCAACCAGGGTCCTCTGGTTTGATGAAATGGTCTTCACTACCTAGCCATCTCTTCAGCCTTAACTCATAACAATGTTATTGCAACGGTGAGGCCCTCCAAAGCCATAGGATCTTGGACCCACTGTGATTATATGCTTCCCAGGCTCAAATCTATACCCCACTGTTCACATTCCTGTTGAAAGAATTCGGATTCTCCACTCTTGACCATCAGAGTGAGCATCACCATCCCTGTAGGAATTCCTCTTGATCTACTCCATAAGCTCTACCACATCCTGGAAATCCTCTCCTGTATGGAAGCTACCTGCTCTGACATGGTCCTTTCTTTCTCTTTTAAAATTAAAGACAGAGGCAGTTAATATGTTGATCCCAGAACACATTTATTCCTCAATGGATTAGCTGGAAAGGAATAGCCAGTCACATTTCATTAGCCAAAACTTGAGTCAACAGAGTATCAAGAGAGTGGGGTGGGTGGGAACTTTTCCTCTCACAAGAGTTCAATGAAATGAATAAATAAATGAATTAACTAACAAAATGCTTTGGATATAAGGAAAAATATCATAGTTCAGATAAAGCGCACAAGACCGACATTAACCTGGAACCCTGGTATAATTAATTGGAAGCTGTTTCCTGAGGAGCCTCTTTGCAAAGCCATGCAGTTCTGTCTTCAGAGTTCTCCCTTATCTTTCAGGACTGCCTTCCTGGGGAGCCTACACAACCTGTGTGCTCTCATTCTCTTTATTTCCCCTACACTGACACCTTAGAAAGTCATAAAAGCCCTTCCATGGGCATCCTTAGCATCTAAGCTTGAATGTAATATGGAAAAGTAGAGGCTCTTCCTCACTACCAGCACATGCCTATTTTACCTACCATAGTATTCGTCTATTCATTCTACTGTAACAAAGTCGTTGAGGCTGGATACCTTAAGAACAACAGAAAGTGATTCCCATTGTTCCAGATGGGAAATCCAAGATGAAGAGACTAAGTATTATATTCTGAGAAGGGGCCAAGCAGGCTCTTAACGTGGGACCAGGGACAGAAAGGGAGAAAGGGCCTGGCTAGTTAGATCCAGTCCTTTTTTAAGTCAGTAATGCCATCTGCAAGGGAAGGGACAAAGTGCCATGGTCTAGTTATCTACTCAAGACCCCACGTCTTAATCCTGGCACACATGGTATTAACACTGAACGTGAAATTTGGAGAGCACACAAATGTTCAAGCCATAGAACCCAATTTTTGAAAATGAGAAAAATGGGGCCCACGGGGATTAATTATCTCTTGAGAACTTGCGACTGACTCAATTTTGAAAAGTTAAATACAGACAATAAAATTCAAATTACAGGCACCATAGGACAAGAATATCATAACCCAAAGGATACTTGTGGGCAGACTTAGACCTTAGAGCTAAGTCTTTAGCTTGTTGGCTAGAACGCTTCCTTTTCCCCCAGGTCAGCTTGTGCGTGATAGGGGAGAGACCATGGATGCCTGTTCCTAGGTTGTGTGCTGCACTCAAAGGTGTCACCTGCACTCGTCCATCAGGGCCTAGCCAAGCTCCACGAATGAGTTAACATTCTCCAGGCACGTCCCCAAAATAAAAATCCACTTTTAATTTTGACATTTTGTAAAGGTAATTTATGTGAATTTATGTGTGCAGCCTTTCTGCGTCTCTGCGCAAGCAGCCGAGGGATGTGTGGTGGGTAAACAACAATGCTCCAACAGCACGCAGCTCTCCAGCAAGCTCGCTTCTGTGCCAGTGGAGATAAGAGCATTGGCAAATGAGTCTTCGCAATTTCCCATTTTGGGCATTAGTGATAGCATGCTTGTACGGACGCAGTGTCCTGGGGCAGGCTGGGTTGAAGGAGGGTCTATTCTTTCCCAGTCCTTCCTAAGTCAGATAGAGGCCACTGGTCTCTCCCTGTCCCTCTATTTCAGAACAGCTGTCTAGGGAGAGAAACACCGAGCCACTAAGGCGCACAGGCTGCAGCTACAGTGGCCACGACCAAGTATGTCACTTCTTCACTTCTGCATCAGTCTGGACAAAAAGAGAGGCCAGATCTGGTGTGCTCAAATTGTACCTCTGGGAACTACTGGGGATGTCTGCAAGGTGAGTGAAAGGGGTATCCAGTCTCCGAACCCAATTTAGTGAAAGCGGGTCCCTTTACCTTTTGTGGTACTTCCTCCTTACTATTTCAGGTGCACCAACAAAGGCACTCATGTTCTACTTAAATTTCCTTCCAGCTCAATGACTCGGCAAGATCATTCTGAATTTTGCCCACAGAGAGAGCAAAGAGATTCTCCACACCTGGACATGCTATGATGTCAAAGGCAGGGAGAAGACCATGGTGACTGTCATCAATTTGGATACTCAACATGGAGATTCTGGGGCACTGTTCTCTGGCTTCCCTCTGAATGGGATGGAAACCCACATGGTCCTGAGATGCTGGAGACCAACAGCAGAGAACAGGGTCATCTATCTCATCATGCCACAGCTGGTGGGCTGGCAACTCCATGTCTATTTCTGCATCCAAAGTAGCAAGAGTTGACAGGTGTGTTGAGGATCTCACAAGTCATTAATGCTTAGGGGAGGTTTTTCAAAACTGTGTGATGGGGACTTTTGTAGAGTTAAGAATATTGATCTTAGAGATTCCTTTTCCTGCACATCTTCAGGTGCATTTCCACTGCTCTTCCTATTTGAATTATGACAGCACTTTGGGTATTGGTCACAATGGTTTAGAACCACTATTCTCCTTCCCGCCATCAATTGTGAGCCATGAACACCCCCAGAGCAGGTCCCGGGCTGCGCTCATCTTCCTGGTCCAGTAGCTGGATTCATAGCTGGCCTGCTTCTTTCTCTGCAGTGTTTCTGCTATAAAGGGCATAATGAGTGCTCAGCGACTCCCTGTGGAGTGAGCAGTGTGAAGGTGTACACAGAAACCTCTCCCACACAGTCTCACGCCACAAGCGCCCGTCTTCGGAAGGTCGCAGACTTGTGGAGGCGTAAGAGCATCCGCAGGTAATGACACCCTTTGATGATGGAGCCACGGTGGCATGTCTGAAACATGGTGGAAAGGGAAGAGGGTGCCAGTGATGGGTGGAGAGAGCGAGATGTGAGAAAGGCGCCTCCGAACTGAGCACACATTAGCAGATGGGCTGAGGACATTCCAGACGGAGGTGTGAGGTACAAGGAGGTGTGTGCCAGGGATGGCAGATAATATGGTATGTGTAAGCAAATGTCAGCTGGCCAGCTCTGAGGCTCTACCCTTGAAAAGCTGGTTGTGCTTGGAGAAAAATGTCTCTGATTGGACACAAGCAAGAAACCCTCCCAGGATTCTTCTGTGTCCCCTTATGTCTGCCTTCACCCCTCCGTATCTGCCTCAAAAACTCCCTCCCAGTATATACAAACATAGAGCCAAGTTCAGCACTGTAAAAATTCAGGTTGTCTCAAGGGTTTAAATCTTCAAGATGTAGAGGTCATAGAGAAGGAAGTTCTGTTTGTGGTCAATCGACATGACACCATCTATCCACTTCTCTTGTCTTTCTTTCCCAGCTAACGAGCTCTTCACCCTCTGCCTGTTTATTTAATATGTCTGTCTCACTTACATACTGAGGTCTCTCCAGTTCTTCCCTCCACACTCTGATAAATATAAATCTAGAAGCAGACATTGGGTCTTTGTAGACAGAGGACATTGGGCAGAAAATACGTGTAACCCAAAATAGAAAGAAGTCCTTCAATAACCCAGGAATGGAGTCAGGTGACCTCACTCAGGCGATGACAGTGTCCTACTTTGTAATTGCCTGAAGCACTGGCAAAGCAGCAGCAGCATCGTGGGGAAGAAAATAAGGCAGCATCAGCCAATCCCAGACTTCTTTCCATCCCGCGCACACCAAAGGGAGACGGGAGAAAACACAGTGTAAAAGCAATACAGGAGGAACTAGCCAAGAAGGAGATGCTGGTTCTGGTGGACTTTAGACCATGGCTAGGACCCAGGTCTTCACATGTTATTGAAAAGGGAGCAGAGAGATCCAAACAGGCGGCAAGGCTGAGAGCTAAGACCCGGGGGCAGCTCTTTTCTGCTCTCTTCAAACACAGCAGGGGCTCTGATATGATTCATTTTTCTAATTTATTATTTGGCTTTTTTTTGAGGGGTATTGTTTTGTTTTTACATCCTGACCACGGTTTCTCCTCCCTCCTCTCTTTCCAACCCCTGCCCCACAACTCCTTGTCCATTTCTCTTCATAAAAGGACAGGCCTGTCATGATTATCAGCCAGCATAGCATATCAAGTTGCAGTGAGACTAGGTACCTCCTTTTCTATTAAGGCTGGATGAGGCAAGCCAGTAAGCGGAAAGGGTGCCAAAAGAGTTAGAGACAGTCCCTGCTCCCTCTGTTAGGAGTCTCACAAGAAGACCAAGCTACACAACTGTAACATATATACAGAGGACCTAGGCTAGTCCCACGCAGAATCCTTGGTAGTCAGTTCAGTCTCTGTGAGTTTCTATGAGCCCAGGTTAGTGGATTCTGTGGGTTTTCTTGTGGTGTCCTTGACCCCACCAAGGAGTGCTAATTTTACATTTGTTGATTTAGAATTAAAAGGAAGACAATAGTTAGAAGTTAGAATAAATCTCAGTTCTTATTATTAGAATATCACAAAGGAGTGTGTGGATTAGTGCCCAGCAAAGATTGCCACTTTCCTGCCTAACTCAGTCCACACAGAAAGAGGAGCAGAGTTGCTCCCAGAATCCAGCCTCCCTGTTAAGCCAGCCATGACCCCTCACGCACAGATTCAATAAAATTCAGAGTAAAGCCTTTATTCATGTGTTGACCATACAACATTTTTTGGAAAGAAAATTTAAAAAAAAAAGAGGGGATAGCAGCAGGTAAAATGATCAGTTAATATACACTAAGAAAAACTAGCCCATAAGACCTTGAGAAATAAACTGCAGCGTTTTTTTTTTTTTTTGTGATTTTCATGAAGACTTTGTGAAGAAAATGTTTCACTAAAGTATAGTGTGCATTCAATCAGAAATGCTTGCGGGTTGACAAATCATCATACAATAAATCTACCCACGTCACATCATCGAGGTCAATAAATACCATATGGAGGGCATGCTGGAAGCTGTCCTTCTCTCCTCAAAAGCTCTTCTTCAATTAGTATTGCATGAAAGACACCAAGGACCGTGACCGGCATTTTTACCAGCGTCATCAGTAACTATACCTACGGGAAGGCAGATCCTGAGCTGAGAGCCGGGAGTGACTTAAAGCAGGTCACCAAACAAATTGGAGCTTACATCACGGCTCCAGGCCCCTCTTCCTTGTTCATATTTTGAGAGTCCTAGGAAGGCTTAGCCATCCTGGGAGCAAGAAAAACCCGTCGTCCATGGTGAACAAGTCCTTGCTGCATGACTCAGAACTTGGTTCTGCTCTCTCCCCCCAGCAGCAGACTGTACCACTCTTTCCTGAAGACACTGCTTAAAATCCTGTTTAAACCATCGCTTCCTATCAGGGGCACCCAATGTACACCCGACACGGGGATTAAATAATTCAGTGAGTCAGCAGAAAGAGGCTTCACGCTCCTTAGCAGATATGTTCTGGATGCTTTGGGTTCCATGATCAGCTAGGTATTTTGATCCACGGCCTGGTGAAGTGACCTTTCTCTTTTAGAAAGATGGTGTCCTCTGGATGGTGCAGGAACACCGACCCTGTCCCAGGTAGAACAATAGAAGGTACCCGAGACACTCATTCAAGAAGAGAGAAAACCGACAGACACTGATGATTATGGCTTGGCAGAAGGAAAGAGAACAGTGATTACGTTTGCCCGTAGAAAACAAAAGAGGCGTTAATGATTCTCTTGCTTCTCATGGGAAACCTTCTCAAAAAGAGAAAGGAAAAAAAAGAGTGCAACCATTGCTGTCTCTGTCCTGTTTTGTTGGCACTATAACACACAGACACACAGCAAGCTGCTTCTGGTCACAGCACTTTATCTCAAGAAAGCCCTTTCTGAAACGGAGGCAATAAGGACACTGGACACTCCTGACCATCTCTGAGTTCTTGGACATTGCTGCCCGTTGCACCAACCTTTCTAAACTTCACACTTCCTTCTGCCCCTTGGAACTTGGTGGGAGATTCAGAGGTGTTTTCTTACTCATGAGCTTGAGTTTCTTTAAAAGAGACTCTTAAGGTTTGGCATAAAATGCCCCACAAAGGGTTGTGTGTTCTCCATCTTCTATTAACTGTATCCAGAGGTTGTTCAGCCTTCAGGAGGTAGGGCCTGGAGGTAATGGGCTTCTGACGGGTGGTCCTACTAGGATACAGCCTAGGATGTAGTTCTAGTCCAAATTCTCTGTTCCCTGATCCACAGAGGAGGGAAGAAGCAGCCGCATGCTACTGCCATCATGACTGAGAACTGCCATGAATTTCACCATGCCTGGGCTGCGCCTTCTCAGACCAGGAGCAGAAATTAATCAGGCTTCCCAGGTTGCTGTGTAGAGGGCCGTTTTCCTGGTGGGGAAATGGCTAGTAATGCTGAGTTCTGCCTCTCATGTGCTCATGTGAGGGCTCATCTGCAGTCTCCCGACTACCTGCCTGCCCCTCCTCTGTGGGCTGCAAAACCGCTTGCTCAGACTGCAGATCATCTGAACACTTGTTCATCAGTCACCTTGGTTGATAAGAACTTCTCCCTCAACATAGCCAAAAATAAGCTTGCCATCCTTTACCTCATCCCTAAGTGTATCGGGCTTAACTCAAAATCCAGGGAAACAGATGACAATAGTAACATTCACATTCTCCTTGTCACAAAACTTCTTGAATTGTTCTTCTTGCCCAGTCCTTACCGGTCCATTACTCGGTCGCACTGCCATCCAGCCCCTAATGCCTACTAAACTCTCTACTTGGCTCCCCTTCCCTTGCTGCGGCTTCTAGTCCATCTCATAGAGGTCATTACTTGTCATTAACAGATGATCCAGTAGTCACCTGTGGTGGTGAGGGTCAACTGTCATCTTCCCAGAATCTAGGATCACGTGGGAGATTGACCTGTGGCCATACCTATGAGGATTGTCTGTATGATCGTAACTGATGGGAGAAGATGCATTTGGATGGAGGGTAGGACTCTTCTCTTGACAGGATAGCCTGGAGGCTAAGAAGTGAAGAAAGTGAGCTAGCCCTAGCAAACAGTCGTTGCTGTGTTTCTTGACTGTGGATGCAATTTGGTCAGCTGTGTTAAGCTCCAGCTGCCTTGACATCCCTGTCTTGTAGGCCTGGCTGTATGTGGAGTTATGAACCTGGATCAACAATTTCGCCCTTATGATGCTTTCGTCGGGGTATTTTGTCACAACACAGGAAAAGGAAGCTAAGAAAGTGCCCCTCCCTTTTATCCTCTCATATATATATATAGTATGGTGATAACTCCTCCAGATGCACAATTTCGTAAGTCGTATCCCTTTTAACCTTTTTGCTGCATTCTGCATATATCCCAACTCCGAACAATGATCTGAGCACTAGCTGCGGGTGGAGACTCATGTCTCAACACATCTCCTGTTCCTCTTCTTCTCCCGTCTCTTCTGTCCTCCACAACACCCATACCCTGTTTCAGACATGCCACCCATTGTTAGTCCTTCTTTCTCAACATGTCCCTTCTCATTTCCTTCATGCCATGATTCCCTTTGCTGCCTACCCATAGCTCAGGAATCAGATACAAACTTTCCCCAATTAATATCCTCTCGTGGGTTATTCACCCTTCCACTGTGTCTTCCCGCAGCCCTTCAGAACTGACTGCCAGTGTGCTGTAGCTCCTCATGCATTGTTAGCCTTCTCATTCTCTCCACCTGTACAGTCCTTGATGACATTGATAAGGTTTTATTTGGCGTTATGTATCATTAGTATCAAGTGGAGCATGTCAGATGTGTTCCTTGTATATCAGCGGAACAAATGGATACACAAGAGATGTCTTCACTTGGTAAATGCATGACAGAAAACGCAAAAGGTTTCCCATGCCTTTGGTAGTTCGAATGAGTAGTTTCAGCACATGGTAGGCTGAGAGTTTGTAGGATGACTGGAGTCCAGGAGTATAGGTTAGCAAAATCCTTCTAACTAAAACAAATGAACAAAAAAAGATGGAAAATGCATAGAAGACTTGAGAATATCTCTCCTCAGATGATTCAGAAAGGCAGAACAAGAGATTTGAGGTCTTTTCTTCTAGATTCACCATCCAGCATGCATACTCGTTTCCAGAATCTTGTCATGAATAGCAATAGAGAACACCAACCTAGGTTGTTTGCCAGGTACCATTATACATATCAAGTATATGTATATACTTTGTCATTGCTCAAGACTGGTTCAGTGCACTGTGTGGTTAACTGCAGGAAAGACCCGTGCCCTCTTTGACCCACAGGGATGCCTACAGAAGACCGAACCCTGAGTGACACAGTACACCCAGTCACTAAGGATGCCACAGATGTTGCTAACACCACCAGACATAGACTGGACAAGGAAACACCTGCTTCATTCTGAAACCACTTTGAGAGCTAAATGACAATCTCAGTGCCTTCCTTAAGAGCAGATCTAGTGATAGAAGGGGCAGAGGAGAAACTTATCCTGAAAGCAATGGACACTAGTTAAGCTCTGGAGGACCGTGGGATAATGCCAAAGAAGTGAACCCTAAAATTTTAACAAGAGATACTGTTAACTTCTAACAAAAAAGTTAGAGAAATAATGAAACATACTGAAATTTCTAATATAGCAAGTGCTAAACGAGGCAGTTCTTTAGACAAATTAGCTTTAAGATCACCTGAGAACAGTATCATTTTAAGGTCATTTGACCCACTTTTGCTCCACCAGCAAGAGGAAGCTAACACCTGGAAGTCATCCTGTTCTGCAAGATGCCAGGACATTTAAATGTGTCTAGAAAGTCCCACCCAGGGAAAGAAAAGACGAGGGATCTAAAGCAACACAGATAGCTCTCGTTGAAATAATAGAGCTCAGAGCAGAGGTCTGGAGGTGAGAGCAATTCTGCATCAAAAGTGCCATTTGGATTCTCTTTAAGATGGTTGAAGAAAAGCTCAGAACATCAAAGAGCAAAAGCCAAATGTAGTTTTACATTTGAAGGCCACTGGCAGACAGACAAGGGAGAAGAGTGACATCTGCCTCTTCTTTTTGCCCTCAGTAAGAAAATAAAACAAAACAAAAACTCTCTGGCCTGGTGTGACAGAGAACTTAGGACGGTGAGGCAGGAGAATTGCAATGCCAAGGCAAGCCTGAGCCACACAGTAAATTCAAGGTTAACTTGACGATATAGTAAGACCTTATCTCAGTTAACAACAAAGAAGCATACTTAAGAAAACAGAGCTGTGTAAGCATTGTGCACATAAATATGCCCAGACTATCAGAAAGTAAAGAATGCTACCGTTTGTTATGGGTGACCCACCCACTAGGAGCACAGAGAAACGAGCAATGACAGCCAGAGTACAGAACAAATGGGCTGTGAAAGATATCCACACATCTCTGCTTCTGTGATTGTGTGCTTGTGGGCTGGACTAGTGTGGAGAGATGATGCTTGGTTTGGGTCAGCCTTTCTATAAATGCATGTCGTCAATCACATGTGGACCAAGAGGAAACAGAGGTAAGGAGAACGAAAAGGCCACTTAAAGCACTTGCTACATGGTGTGGCCAGTAATGCCTCTTTTGTTTAGTAAGAGTTTGTGCAAATTGTAATAATGACCATACATATCTCCAAAACGTCTTAGCTATGAGGGACGATTGCCTTCTTCTAACACTCCAACTGCTCTTGCTCCAGACTGTTGATGACTTTTCTCTCTGCCCTACCTGATTAGGTAAAGTGAGACTCTGTATTTGACTGCCAGTCTCCGATCCTTCCCCCAACACCTCATCAGAAGATAGACATATTAAGAAACGTTAGACAGTAGTCAAGGCCAGTTCTCCTCTGGGTAGCAGGACTATGGGTATAGAACCTTTACACCAGGAAGACCTTACCCACTCCAGGTCAGCATCCCAGCTGCACAGGCATCTCCAAGGTTGTTACCCTGTTTTAGTAAAAGTCTTTGCTAACTGTAGGTTAGGACCCATGATAAAGAAAAAAATTGGCTAGTCAGTTACCACATTTTCATAAGCTGTTTGGAAATAATTGAGTACATGGATGATGGAGGAAGGTCATTGGTTAAATTAAAAGAAACTGCTTGGCTCTCATTGGTTAGGAGATAGGTGGGAGGAGTAAACAGAACAAAGTGCTGGGAGGAAGAGGAAGTGAGGTCAGACTCGACAGCTCTCCTCTGGGGAGCAGACGCTTCAGAGAGAGACGCCATGCTACCTGCTCCAGGGAAGACGCACGCTATGAAGCTCTGACCCAGGATGGACTTAGGCTAGAATCTTCCCGGTAAGACCGGTGCTATATAGATGATAAGAAATGGGCAAGTCCAGGTGCGAGAGTTAGCCTAGAAGAGGCTGGGTAGAAATGAGCCAAGTGGTGTTTAAATGAATACAGTGTCTGTGTAATTATTTCGGGTAAAGCTAGCCGGGCAGGCGGCTGGGGTGTTGGGGACGCAGCCCTGCCGCCCCTATTACTACAAATGACGCCCAGACGTGTGGCTAACTGAGTCCACAGAAAGCCTGAGAAAGCTTGGAAAAGAATAGAGTAAAGCATGTTTCTTATGGCAATTTCTTGGGTCTACTCTGCTTGCCAGCGGCAAGCAAGCGCCTCATCTAAGAGAGGCTTCCTGACTCCGCTTTAGCTGCAAAGCCTGCAGCTCATTAAGAGGTCCTGCCACGACACACTTAAATGGTGTTGACGAAAAGCTGAACGCATGCTTTTCGGTTTTCAGCCATAGCAGGAAAAAAGCTGCGCCGTTTAAAAATGCCGGCTTTCTGGGCCATCCTGCCAGGGAAAATTCTGACTGTTTGAGGCAGGAGGGCCGGCTACCGAGAGAGGATTTGAGTGTTGTCTGTTGTAGCTTGCTGGCTGGCAGGGACCTTGAAACGCCATAGAGGTGTGGCTATAAACATGGCTGCAGCCTGTACATCCGCCATGAGGCTGGAAAGCTAAGGAATGGACTGGATCTAGCTGGCAAAGCCATGCCTTTAGTCCTACTGATATTGCTTGGTAAATTAAAGGCTCTTGTGGTCAGAAACAGAGAGATATACAGTAAAGAGAGATTCAAAGACAATGAAAATTTCTAAATGGTTTACAGTGTGTTAAAAATATATGCAGACTAAAAGTTAAAATTCTTAAAGTAAACCTCTGTGACTTCAAGGTGTGGTAGCACACGCCTTTAATCCCAGTGCCTAAAAGGCAGAGACAAACAGATCTCTGTGAGTTCAAGGTGTAGTAGCAAACACCTTTAATCCCAATGCCTGGGAGGCAGAGACAGGCGGATCTCTGAGAGTTCAAAGAGACCCTGGTCTACAGGGTTATTCCAGGTCAAAGATATGCGCTCAAAAAGCAAAAAGTTAACCTAGGAATGTCACAGCTTAGATTCTTAAGCGCCTAGTGATTTAAAGGCGCAAATCAAAAGTGCTCCTGGCTCCTGGATAGTAAAAAATTGCAGATTCACAATAGGACAGATTCAGACCACTAAATGAGTCACACTGTTGGATGAATGTACGTTGGCTTGGGAGAGAGAAGAAAAAGAATATAGAGAATAAAGTTAATGGTTTAAAAAGAAAAAAGTAAAAGTAAAGTCTTTAAAGAGACAGAGTACAGATAGTTATAGATATAAATAAAAATAAGCCACGTAAAGATGGAAAATTCACAGAGAGTCTGGATTATGTATATTGTGTTTTCTTTAAAATTTTTGACTGTGAAGGAGCTAAGTACAGAGAGACATTTCATTATATGGGCTGCCCAGTGGAACCAGAACGGATATCATGAGGGTATGATTTCAGAATTTGGATCTAAGGATATGATACTTTGGAAAAGAGATTCTTCTTTTGTTTTCACAGAGGATGAGACTCTATGGATTTCTTCTATTCCGATTTGGTATGATGGACCACGTCCTCCTGAAGGTTTGCTGTGAACACCTTCAGAAAATTGCTTCGCTCAACTGCCAACTGAGATGAAACTAGCACACAGGTTATACCATGAAAGACCTAATTAACGACACCCCCATTCAGCAGGAAGCAGTTTGGAGAGAAAAAACTGCGCCCATGTTCCCAAATATAGTTTATAAATGTTCTTTTACATTTAAAGGGGGATATGATATAGACATGAATAATTTGCATTAGTATAGATTTTGCTTTATTGATAGAGATTTACGGTCAATTTTGTTATATGTATAAATGTTTCTGATGTAACTTTTACTTGATAACTGTTTTGTTATATGTAATTTTGCTATGTTAAAGTTAAAGCCTTTTTTTGTTTAAACCGAAAAAGGGGAAATGATGGAGGAAGGTCATTGGTTAAATTAAAAGAAACTGCTTGGCTCTCATTGGTTAGGAGATAGGTGGGAGGAGTAAACAGAACAAAGTGCTGGGAGGAAGAGGAAGTGAGGTCAGACTCGACAGCTCTCCTCTGGGGAGCAGATGCTTCAGAGAGAGACGCCATGCTACCTGCTCCAGGGAAGACGCACGCTATGAAGCTCTGACCCAGGATGGACTTAGGCTAGAATCTTCCTGGTAAGACCGGTGCTATATAGATGATAAGAAATGGGCAAGTCCAGGTGCGAGAGTCAGCCTAGAAGAGGCTGGGTAGAAATGAGCCAAGTGGTGTTTAAATGAATACAGTGTCTGTGTAATTATTTCGGGTAAAGCTAGCCGGGCAGGCGGCTGTGGTGTTGGGGACGCAGCCCTGCCGCCCCTATTACTACACATGGAAACATAAGGCTCCCTTGAAATAATATGTATATACAGGTGTGGTAAGTCCAAGTATTCCTTTATTCCACTTCCCTTTACTATTATTAGTGAGACTGTCTCATTGATAATTAATGTACACAAGTAGCTATTGAAAGCAATCCAAATGTAGCGTAGGTAGAATATTATATAGCCGTTAAAATAAAAAAGTATACAAATTATAGAAAGGGGCCCCACTATACTTTTATTTTTAATCAAGCAACAAAAATAGGACCCACAACATAGTATAGCATTAGGTTTATAATAAAGTATAAATATATAGGGGAAAAGAGATTACTATTTGACAGGGCCCATAGGCATAAGTCCATTCTATCTCGACTAACTTGAAGCTTCTGTTCTCTCAATGTTTTTGTCAACAGGTGTGGCTGATATCCAGACCTGGTGTTTCAGGTATTAAGAAGAAGATTTGTCTGTACCTTAAACAAAACTCTAAGGATCCAACAAGATCCTACTTCCTCAGGAAAATAACTATAAATTCCACGCAGGGAGTGGTTTGCCTACAGAACGTTTTGGTCTAGGTTGAGAACATTACTTGTCTAGTTCTAGCAACAGAACATTTAACTAATAATGCAGCCTGTAATCCTTCCACTGGTCTGTTCATTCCTTGTATCATGCTAATGCAGTTTTTATTTTACTCCTACCTTTTGGGGCTGGGGTATTTTAAGTAAATGGAAATTAATTGTAGGCGATTTCAGTATTCACTGGAACTCCATTCTGATACTATCCTATGTCTTTGTCTCTTTTTTCTCCTATATCTATGTTCCTTTTGCCTAATAATTATATTCCTCATGCTTCTACCCGGGAACGTTTGAAACCACCATGGCTAGGAGCCCAGCAGAAATCACCTCAGAAAGTTAGCTTATGACAACTATTACATTCATCATACTCTTGATGCTAGTCTTCTTTGAGTTGTGGGAGGATAGACTTTTTTATCTTTTATTGTATTTTCTAATTCCTACAAAGTGAGTTCCATAAAGAATGTCTAATGAGGAAAAGTCTTATGCTCACAAAAATATCGAGGATGTAAAATGCTGTTCTTTGAGCACCCACATTCTCAACACAGACTTTCCTTCCCTCAGAACATTCCATTATGGAAAAATCTGTTCTACATAGGAAATACATCAAAGTCTGATCTTCAGAAAATCTCAAATGCATCAAAAGTCAGAATAAGACAAAAATGAATGCCAGAGAGAGAGAGCACACATGATACTTGAAAACTCAGACTGGTAACTAATTTTCTGCTCTTTAATATGTAAACAGTTTTTTCAGGAAATAAAATCAAGGAACGCTGGAGAGATGAGGAAAGACAATGTGTGCTGGGAAAGGATTTTTGCACAAGGAGTTATGAAATTAGTTTGCAGGCCAAGAAGTTCCAAACGTGTTATGTAAAGGATATGAACATATTGGGAAATGATATGTCTTATACAAGTTCAACTCTTCCAAGAAAACAAACTCCTGAGAAAGAAGTTAGCTTACAGATAGACTAGACACCTTGGCTTGGCAGGAACGTGAGTGTTCAGAGCAAAGGTCTTATCAGTGAAGAATATGGAAGAGAGGGAAGAGGCAGAAGTAACTATGTTTTAGGCTAGGGAGAAAGCAGCTCAAGAATGTTGACCTAGGTAGTGTTCCTGACGTGGTCTAGACCTTGGGCTTAAACAGTCAGGCTCAAACTGAGCAGAACAAAATTCTCCCATTCTTTCTTCCATATTGGAGCAAACATCCACAATATAACCTCTAAGGCTTGGAGAACCAACAGGGCAGGAAGATTGTATGAGCCAGAAGGTCAGTGTATTCCTTTAAGAGAGTGTCTTCTATTCATGACAGGGACCATGCACCCATGAAATTTCAGCAATATGTTTTCCTAAATCAAATCTGAACAATTACAACATTTGACATGCCAGTGTAGATAGGCACATTTCACAAGGAGGAAAAGCTATGAGCAAGCAACGGCTGCTGAGAAAGAAAGAGTAAGTCTTCTATAGAAATAAACTCCATCATAAATTATCTAATCCTAAGTGGATAGTCCCAAACACATACACATGCAAGTAAACACAAACACATGTAATCAAACACAGGCACATGTAAGCAAAGGGACTCTACAGGCTGTATTTATGAATCATATATAATTACATTATATATAATATATGTGCAACATAATTAAAAAAAATAAGAGTACATGGATTTAGTAGGGGATGAGAAAAGACATGGAAGGAGTTAGAGGGAGGAAAGTTTGGAAGGAAAATGATGCAAATATAGCACTCATGTATGAAATTCTCAAGAAATGAAAAAGATCAGATTGTATCTCCCCTAAGACACGTCTTCACTATAATCTGGTGGCATTGTTTGCGTTTGTAAGGGGTCAAATTTTCCTTCATCAATAGTTGTGGGGGGTTGGTATTTAATCTGTGGCTACATTTCCATCAGCAGTAGGGTGTAGTGGCAAAGCCATAGTGCTGAGATTTCTCTCCACTGGAGCCTGAATGATGTCTGTACTTTCGATTTAAGCACAACTTTGTGGGTTATATGTCAAGATCACTCACCTACAATTCAGAGACACAAATGTTAGGAGAATTAATTAAGCCAACCCTTTCACGAGATAATGGAAAAGAAGCACTGAAGACATAAATTGATTCATCTACGGTAATCAATACGTTTTCAGGAGACGGCGTGGCAGAGTAGCGAGAGCTTCAGAGTCAGATAGACCCAATAGACCTGGGCTTGAATCCAGACTCCGCAACTCACCAGCTGCCGGAGGTCATATAACAATTAAAACCCTTCAACTTCAGTTTTCTCAAATGAGAAGTGGTTTCAAAATATGCCTTAGGGAGCAGTGTAATGCTGGTGTGAGCTAATGGATCTAAAGAAAACTAGCAGAATATTAAAATATCATAGGAATTCCATACGTAGCTTTTTAGGTGGCAGGGCTAGAAGGGGTGTGATAGTCAAATGGGTCTAGCTGAGAAAGACGCCAACAATCACAAGCCAAGAAATAGAGTTTAGTGATGGTGTAAAAGGCTTTGGGTTAGCACCAGCCTGGAAATCTGAGATCATAAAAAGTTGTTTCTCTCTTCTGAGCATCCTTTTTTTAAAAAATTGGTTTATGAAGAAGATATTCATCAACTATTTGCACTCAAGATTCCCTCAACAGCTAGCCTAGGACTCTTTCCAGGTCAGGGTGGAATTCTAAAATTAAAGCTAGGAAGAAGTTTAAAGTCACTTACAAAGTAGAAAAAACTAAGGGTGCTTTACCACCTTTATCTCAGTACAAATCCAACTTTTTGGTCTGTGTTTTGTTGTTGTTGTTGTTGTTGTTGTTATTGTTATTCAGATAAACTTATATCTATGTGTAGCAGGAACAGGAAATGTAGCAAGACAGTGCTATGCTTTTTTGAAGCAGGAACACTGCATGATGGGAACTTCCTGTCTAGTTCATTATGAAACCAATGCAAACAGCACTTCAGAGAAATCTAAGCTAGATCCTTTTCCAGATGAGATTTCCTTCCTATCCACCAGCTCCAACATGGCGGCCCATTGCTGATGCTACAGTCTCTGTAGTAGCCCAGCCACGGCTTCTGGGATTCCTTTACACAGACCCCATAGCACAAGATTATAATCATTTTTCCTTGCCTATGCTACAAAGTTGACTAATGAATCAAAACCAGATTTGATTGCATGCAGTGCAGAGCCTGGTAGGAGAATGAGGTAAGTGTTGACCCTAAATTGAAGCGGTTTAGAAATTAAAGGTATGTTAGTTGGAGTACAAGGCAGAGACAGGTGGATCTCTGTGGGTCTACAAAGTTCCAGGACAGTCAACATTACACAGAGAAGCCCTATCTTGAAAAACAAGAAAAAAATAAAAATAAAATAAAGGCACTATTACACCAATGCTGTGTATGTACAGTTGTAGTAGAAACTGCTTAGGTGGAAACGCTACCTCTGTTCACGTGTATACTCAAAAGGGTTTGGGATGTTGGGGAACTCCAGCAAGGCACCCCTTGCCACGCTCTGGCTTCACTCCTCCCATTTCAAGCTCCGCCCCTGAGAAAGCCCAGCCCAAGTCAGCCTCTCCCTGGGCTGCTTCTAGACCACACTTACAGGCTACCTAAGACCTGGTCGCCATGTTTGCCCTGTGATTCCTCTTCTGCCTCACCCAGGGGTTGCTTTGTTCTGCTCAGATTAAAAGTAGATTTACTAATTCAACCTGATCTGACTTAATCCATTAGCGGTGGCATTACCACCAGGGGATTTCAGAGACCATAGCTCTGAAGATAATTAAACATAGGTAAAGCTTTGCAAGATAATATTGTGTGTGTGTGGGGGGGGAACCTGTGGCCAAAGGCTACTTACACGCTGTGGTTTGATTTTAAGACTCCAAAATACATAAAATAACCCAAGAAAAATGTTGGAGATCAATCCATTAAAGCATCGAAGTGGGCTTTATCTCTGGTACAAGTGTAATAAAAGAAGACTCCCAAGCAGGAGCGTCAGACAAGCACTCTGAGCCTCCCAAGGAAGAGCCTGGGCTCTAAGGTACTTCTCACTGGAAGAAACAGAAGCTCCTCTCGGTCAGGAGTCGTCTTCTAAGCCACCGTGTATTTCCCTCCCAGCCCCAATGCCAAGGGTTCTAAAAGGAATGGCTGCTACTGTGTGCTTCTGGTGGGTCCCATCTTTGGGAGAGCAGAGACAGGCTGAGTTAAGAGGACTTGGAAGTGAGCATCTGCGGCTGCCAGCCACTGTGGTGGTAGGCGAATTAAGAAGATGCTGGGATTCAGGAGTGAGAACAAGTGAACGGAGTCAAAACTACTGCTCAGTGGATAAGAAACCTGCCTTCGAACTCAGCATGTGAAAGACAAAAGTAAGTGATTTTTATGTAAATCTCAGACTTTTCTGCAGTTCCCTCTTGACAGTGTCAATTTCTTTGCCTACTTCAGAGGCAGAGACCCGCTGCAAATCTTGCTTCATTCACCACTTTTACATCCATAGGAGGAAGTCGATACTAAGCAAGGCAGCACCGTGACTCAGCTCATCACAGCTCTGCGGCTCAGGCCCTATAATTATCTGCACTTACAGATTAGAGAACGAAATCTGAGATTCAGCAGTTTTCTGGGGTCACTCGGAGAGTAAGTGGCAGAGTTTTAAGTTGACCAAAGGTCTCTCCACCTCTTTCATTTCTCCGTAGTCCTAGAAGTTAGTGCACCACCTCATGAATAAATAGTAAGTTCTTTATGCTTGAAAATCAGTGCGAGGGTACGTATTACATGTTCTCAGCACACACACACACACAAGTGATATAATAGATGTGCCATTGGCCTTTTAGCTCAATTATTATAACAATGCCATAGTGTTTACATATGTTAAAACATCTTGTTGTATGCCATGACCATCACTATATGCTATTGTTATTGTCAGTTATACTTCAATAAAGCAAATAAATACATTCTTATAATACTGTTAGTGACTGTATAGGATATCATTGTACATGGTTATTTAACTTATTCTCTATTATTAATTACTAACACCATTCCCCCTTTGTTTGATTATATGACTGTGTGCTAAAAATCCTTATAGTTAAAATTTTTCATATACCTTAATTTATTATAATATTAATTTCTGAACATAGAAATTATGGGTCAAGCTAGATCGATTTTAGGGTTTGTTTATGTGTTACATTACTTGAAATGACTTAACAATTAAATTCTTAAAATTTCTTTTGAGAAATTTTCTTCCCTTTCCTCCCCCAAACCCTACCATATATCCTTAAAATATTTGCTTTTAGCTATGTGTATGTATGTGTCTGGGCACCCACTAAGGTCAGGTGAGGGCACTGGATACCCTGGAGCTGAAGTTACCAATGGTTGTATACTGCCCAGAAAATGTGTTGGGAACCAAACTTGGGTGCTCTGCAAGATCAGATTTCACGCTAAGCTATGTTTCCAAGATCTTTGACTTAAACTTCCATAGATTCCACAAAGGCCTGCTTTATGAAGATCTATAGAGGGATTTTTTTCAGCTTTCAGTTCTTAAATCATCATTTTAATATGTTTGCCCAACATTTTGTTTTAATATTCAGTCCTTGGCCAAGTATTGAGTATCTCTGTGAGTTCAAGGTCAGCCTGGTCTACATAGATCTCAGGCTAGCCAAGGCTACATAGTGAAACCCTGTCTCAAACCAGAAAACAGACTAACAAACATGAATAGTAATAGACTGAACTTCCTTTTTATGTGGTGAGATTGAAAAGCTTGTATAGACATTTCTGTCATTAATAGTTTTATTTTGTCTTACCACAAAAGTTCATCTACTAAGTGGACTCACAAATAAATATTTATGAGATCAGAAAATTTTAGTAATTGCAACAATACAATGCTGAGTTAAAAGCATGTGTAATGATGATGTCAGATTTTCAAAGTATAAACACAAATTATTCAAATTTATGCTTCCCTAACTCAAGAAGAAAATGAATTGCACTAGTTGGTTTCTGAAGCTTTAGACTTGATTTGCCTAATTAATTAATTCTGCATATAAGACTGCCTTGAATTTAGGTGCTTCACTCTTTTTCCTGTCTGACATATTCTAAATGCCCTCGTGTTGCTCTAAATAACACAAGAGAGCGCCTCAATTATTTAATTAATTTAAACACATTTTGGGGGAAGGTTCTCTTGAAGAGACACAGGTCTCTTGTGCTAGAGAGAGAAGGGACAAAGAGGAAGACATATACAGATAGTTTCTTCCATTGAGCAGTGGCATTCTCCCAAAGAATTGGCTCTCAAGATGCATGATAGCAATGCGGATGGGTTAAAGCAGTAGATGTCTGGAAGAAGTGTATCAAGAATGTACTAAAAGTTCCACAGACTATGTTCCAATGACTATTCCAACTTGGGCTACTTATGGATATAGGAGCACACCAAGTAGAAAGATACCTAAGGTCAAAGGCCAGAAAGATAGCTTCTTCTGGAAAGTTGTTCTTTGGAGATATCAATGAGAGAAGAAAGCCACCCCATTGGAAGAATGGCAAATGGTATATAAAGCTCTATTCTGGAGCTGAAGGGCTGTGTCAAGATAGTATATGATTAGATGCAGCTCTTATAAAGAACAGAAACATCCCAACTGTAAGTCAAGTAGACTTGAAGACCCAGGAAGACATGTTTGGAACTGTGTGGAAAGAGACCAGGTTGTGTGGCCTTTGAGTAGACAACTTGTGAATGTACCAAAGATGTCGGTAGCAGACCCAAACCTGCTCCTAGAGGAAGACGAAGAGGGCAGCCAGGCCATGAGCATCAGTCTAGGAAATGTCATGTCTGCATCTAACACGCAGGTCATCAACTTGAAGCTGCGATTGGCTCACTAGGAGAAATTTTCAGTGCTGCCCGTGATAAATTGTAATTTATTTCTAGGTCTCCAAATATCCCACACTTAATGCCAAAGTATCTTCGTGCAGGAGAAATTGCTGAGCAGCATGCGTTCTCTGAGAGTTAGAAAAGAGTCCGGCACAACAGTTTAGGGACATTATCGGCGAGTTCTAAAGTGGAAGTGATTTCCAAACTCGCATGGCTAGACTCTTCACTGTGAGAACCTTAAGCTCAAGTTTTCAGAACTCGGGCTTAAATCCCATCTGCCATTGGTTTTGAGCAGATGACTTTAAGCTCCTGAGCCTGATTTTCTGCGCCTGAAAGAATTATATGATGGTAATCTCATCTCAGCGGCGCCACACGGTCTATAAAATATTAAATAAGATGTCGTTATCTATGTGTACTGATCACATGGTAATCCCTTTGCAAGTATATTTCTAGCATCTTTCTCTCACCTTAAGAAAACGGACCACCCCCGCTCAAACCCACACTTCCTTTCTGCTAGTACCAAGTTCCCTATTTCACACGCTCTCCTTTGGATAAATATCTCTCGCCCCTGTTTTCAAGCCTCTTTGCTTTCTCTTGAGCTTCCACACTGCAGATTGCTCCATCCCATTCTTACGCATCCCCGACTCCATCTCTGAGGAGCATCCTACCTGTTTCTCCACTTTGACCTCAGACTCATCACACGGTGTAGATGCATCACCACCACCCTGACTCGTGTTCCTGCAGCTCCGCTTTTGTTCTCATGGAACCAGAGTGGGCAGTGAGCAGTGGACAGAGGTGTGTTCAGTGTGGCGTGTGCTAGAATATAGATGAGAAGAGGGTGTGTGGTCTACACCAGCTACAAGTGGAAACACTCTCTTTGTTACGATGAGATGAAGATTACAAAAGGTTTCAGTGATCAAATCCTCTGCTGTGCTAGCGAGGGACCCTCCTGATAACCCTTTTCTGATTTGGTACACACTAGCTCTACCCCTTCAAGCTTCATAACTCAAAGACACTGCAGCATCCCAGAAGGCATCCGAAAACCTCTTATGTCTGTCTATACTAAGCTATTTGGTAATGCTTTAATTAAATACATAGGAAGGGATAGAAACACCTTCATTGAATATCACATTATTGACGACTCAAATTCTCAAAATTTATCTAAGAAAAAGAAAGCCCTTAATATTCATCCTGAAAGCTGTTCCGTTCACGCCCGTCTCCATTTCAGATGAAGCCATTGCTTTCTACACCAGTTACTCAAGAGTCGTAGGACCACCCCTGAGTTCCCACCACGTTGTTATTTCCCATTCAGCTAACCAGACACAAGAATCCACACAACCTGTTTACCTGCAGGGCAAAGCATTTGTCCGTGTGTACCTCCACCCCCTCACTTCCTCTGTCCCCCCCCAGCCTGCCTTTATGTCACACATGCCTCTTACCTGTTGTCGTGTATCCTCCTCCATCTGCCTCACCTCCTTGAAAGCAGAACCACTACCTACAGAGTTAGAGAACAGAGGAAATCCTGTTCCCAAAACCTAGCATATTCAATAAATGGCCTTTAACAAATGCAATTATAGCATTTTTAAAACCTAGCAGATGCTCAAAAGAGCATTATGTGAATAGATTTTATTCAAATACTTCCTCTCGCTCTACATCGCAACACCCGGTGACCTCCCTTAAAGTAGGCATCTTCAGTGTCTGCACACGCCACCGCGTGTGGAAAAATGAGGAAGCCCTGGCCTAATTGCCCACTGGCTCTGTGATCAGTACAGCCATCTGCGGGATGATAACCTTTGTTCCACCCACTAAAGATGCTGTGGACAACACGGCTACACTCATGTTTCTCAGCGACCTTCATTGAGGAAGACTATGAAGTGGGGTCATCCACAAACCCGCTCTGTTTCCCACAGCGTGATCACCCTCCAGAGAGGAAGAGAAACACTCCTCAAATCACACACCATGAAACGTTCAGAGGAACTCACGGGACACCACTTTTCTGACTTCCAAATAATCCGGAAGAATGTTACAGGGCAGAGGAAAACCTCATCACCCCTTAATAACCACCCGTAAGAGCTTCTCAATGCGTTTAAGATATTCTCATCGTTACTTCTAAGAAGGGTATATTTACCACCCTGTCTCCCTTACTTAGCCTTGGTTACTATATTTAGAAATACTGAGCCCTGAATGGTTTTTTGCATGCTAATTTCCCTGGAACCTTACGGCAGACTTAAGGTACACTTGAACAGGTGTTCTGTCACAGCCAAACTATGGGTTTCAATAGCGGTGAGCCTGGCTCAGTGCCTGGCTGGGGTGACAATGCTTATTAAACCCACTATTCTGCACGTGATCCAAGTGCTCCACGCTGGCAACCTGGGGCAGACGCAGGTTTTCAGCCGGGCTCTATTTCAATTCCCCAGCACTGTGCACAGCCACAGTGAGCTCCTTCTATCCTTCTGAGGTACTTCAGCAGCCTTGAGAGGCAACGTTGTTTACCGTCCGCTCCTGCTGGAAAATCCCTTATCTGTAGCTGTCCAAAGCTCATGTCAAAAGCCTTCTTTTCCCCCTCACATGCGTCTCAGGTGGCAAGCCACTCATGTGCCATGACTCTCTCCTGATTCTGTGAAATCACAGCTGCGTTTGGGTTTTTTCTTTTGTGCTGTTTACTGTTCATTTCCCTGGGTCGTTGATTTTGCGCTTGTTTGCTTTTTTTCTTTTTTCTCCCTGAATACATTTTTCAACAATGGGTGAAAATCCCTTTAGAGAAACGTCAAAATCTTCTACCCTAAATACTCATCGTTAGAATTATATGGACCAGAAGCAATCAATAGTAATTATTATGTAAATAACCATATTGTATTAGTAACCATAAAACATATTATTGGCTTACTTTCCAAAATCTTAACAGTCTTTGTGGCTTCCTCTGTCCTACCTATCATTCATCACAATCCCATCCTTATTTCTATGCAATTGATCTTTTGTGTAAAGAGCATCCATCTGCAACTGCAGTTTTCTTTCCTGCGTATTTGTGATTACCAAAAGACAATGCCGGAGTCCTCTCATCCTGCATACTGCATACTACTTCAGCTTTCAGATCATTGAATCTTACTATCCAGCTCAAAAATATAGTTCGCAGTGGTACCCGGTCCAATGATTTGTACCACTGAGTCATCGCCTCTTCTTCTACCTTCTCTATAAGCAGAAATCAGGGCCAAAAAATTAATGTCATTCTCACTTGATGCTGATCTGTACGCTGGCCCACCATATACAACCAGTGTTCCTTCGAGAAGGAGTCTACCATTTAAGAGGTTGGGAGAGATCAGCCTCGAAACACTTGGCAAGGAAAGATGAACGCTGTGCAGCTCTAAGGAACACATGCCCTTCCTGCAGTATCCAATCACTCACAGATCCCCTGGGTATACTATCCATGCAGGAATGTGGGTAAGCACCACCAAACTTCTTCACCATTCTGAATAGTAAAATATTTGCCTTGTGTTTCATAAATACTTGCCATTTGTTTAATTTTGCTTAATACAGAAGAATGACCAAAATGTATCTGCACATTGGATTCACCGTGTCTGCTGGAGTACAACCTCTGGATTAATCCAGTCCTTGGCCTTGAACCTGCCATTAAGTTCTGTTGAGCCAAATTCAGCTAGTTTGTCAGTTTTGATCTGGGTGACACCTTTACAAAGACTCTCGGAAAAATTCATGTTGGCTGAAGAAAGCAGGGACAGCCTTCCTTCTTGTCTGTCTCCTTGCCCTGTATCTAAAGGAGAATCTCACATTTGGGCTTGACAAATGGACCAGGCCAAATATCCCTTCTCTTGTCATTTCTTGTGCTTTACATGGCATCATAACATATCTACTGGATGCCGTGCGGATGGCACAGGATCCGATATCTCTTATGGGATAACGTGACCCCCATACTGAAGCAGCAAGCAGCTGCTTTGAGACACTCGGCATCAGTCACTACTTGCCCTGTCAGCAAAGGCGTCAGAGACCTGCCTCTGACTTAATGGTTCTCCTGATACCGGGCGGCAGAATGCCCTGGTCATCATGTCATCTTTCTGGGAGTAAAGTTTCTCTATTTTGTAGAAGGCAAATTGATTTAATTTCTTCAGGACTCTTCCTGATGTCACTGCCCTGGTCCTGCAGGAATGAATAAATATCAGCATGTTTAAAATAAACATGCACACGGGTCGGGGGCGGGGCATGCTTCAATAACTAAGATTGATACGCAGCTTTGACAACAAAGGGTAAAGGATAATTAAATCTACCGTATTGTAAAGCAAACTTTATGATAATGTGCTAGATAAGACTTCCTTAAAAGCACCAAGCACAGAGATAGGGCAATAGCTTCTGTAAAATTAGGAATTGTAGGAGTCGCTGTGAGAGGATGTGGGGCGCCTGATCATCATTGAGATGTGTTTTCTACATCTCACAGTGAGTGAAAGCTACTGTTTCCCCAGGACTTCACGATAAATGCCTTTCAAGTGCTGATCCGGACATTAATTAGTAGGGTGCCATTCAGTCCCTGAATTCACCATTCTTCCACAGAGGCCCAGCAGACACAGAAAGCTCCGCTCATTCATCTCACTTTGATTTTATAAAAGTCTTATTTTTATTTTATTTTTTACTTTCCCTTATGTCTTGACCCCAGTTTGCCCATCCTCCCAGTACCCCCCAAATCCCTTCTTCCCCAGATCCATCCCACCCACTCCTCTATTTCTTTTTGGAAAAGAACAGGCCTCCCAAGGACATCGACCAAACTTGGTGTAACAAATGACAATGCAACTAGGCACAACCCCTCATACCAAGGCTGGACAAGGCAACCTAGTGGGAGGAAAAAGGCCCCAAAAGCAGACAAAAGAGTCAGAGACAGCCCCCACTCCTACTGTTAGGAGTCTCACAACAACACCATGCTACACAACCATAACGTATAAGCAGAGACCCTAGCACAGATGTGTATAGGCTCCGTGATTGTTGCTTCAGTCTCTGTGAGCAACTATGAGCCCTGCTTGACTGATTCCATGGACCGTTTTCTTGTGAAGCACTCTAGGTTCTACAGTCCTTCCTCTCCTCTTCCTCAGGGTTCCAGGGGCTCCGCTTCATGTTGGACTGTGGGTCTCTGCCCTTGGCTCACACTGGTATAGAACTTTCCAGTGTACAATGTGCAAGCTCATTCTCTTTACATTCATCTTTTCACTGGGTGTCTAACAACAGCTGGATGCAAAGAGGTGTATCTATTTCTCTCTCTCACTTCAGCTTTAGAAAAGAGCCAGACACGGTGGCACAAGTCTTCAGTGTCAGCACAGGGAGGCAGAAGCAGGTGGATCTCTGAGTTCAAGACCAGCCTGGATTCTGAGATACAGGACAGCCAGGGCTACACAGGGGAGCCCTGTCTTGGAAAACAAACAAACAAACAAACAAAAAGAACCTTCATAATAATAAGAAATAACTACCCTTCTTTTATCATTAAAAGTTCAGCAAAATCCTTCAACTCTCTCAGCTTTCTGGATGAAGAGAATGACCTCCTTAGGTAGCAGAGCAGAAGAATGAGAAGAGAAAGGCAGATGTCATCTTGTCCTTAGCCAATGGATCCTACACAAACACATCACCCCAGCTGATGAAGCCTCTGTTTACTGAGACACAAAACGGAGAGAGCTATACCAGTTCTACCGAGATCACAGATGCATAGATGAGTATTGTCAACTGACTTTATAGTCTGGAAGCTTCCCGTCTGTGGACTTCAGCCTTGCACAGTGAAGAAAGATGGAGGAATTTTACATACAAAGCTGTGAGCCTGTATCAATGTAAAACAGGGCCAGAATCCCAGCTTAGGAATAGGAGTGTCAACGCAGAGGAAGACATGGGCTTCGTTGTGGAACAAGAAACACACTGTTTGGTCTTACCTGGGTAGGCAGCAGTACGTCCTTAAGGCTCTTCTTTTTCTTCCCAGACAAGGGGAGGTGGACCACGAACAGTGGCTAACAGAGGTGTTGCTAGCTCAGAGGAACCCCAGCAGGAGAATGCCCAGGAACTGACACCCCACTGACGTAGGGCAGCACCTCTGTACCTGAGCTGAGAGCTAAGAGCTCACTCACTCTCCAAGGGGCAAAATCAGAGTAAGAATGTTTGCTGGGTGGAACTTGAATGTCAGAGGCCAGGAACTAGGTTTGTGGGTGGAACCTTTCTGGTTCTGCAACAACACACCTTGTTCCTCTCCCTCTCAAGAAAGTCTGGAGCTTTCTGCCAACTTCCTCTCTCATTTAAATCTGACCTGGGTAGGAAGGAGGAGCTCCTCTCATCTGTGTACCCTGTGTAGTTAAATGACTGTAAAGACCCTGGTTAACATCAGTTACCAAAGAATCCACTGTTTATGAGAGCCCCGACTTCTGTATCAGACGTGCAGAAGACACATGGGAAGCCTGTCTCATGAACATGAACATGTGTCCACACAGAATCTCTCATCAGTCTTCCCATCAACTGGTCACATGACGTATGTCTATAGACAG
Organism: Microtus pennsylvanicus; assembly: GCF_037038515.1. Taxonomy (NCBI): domain Eukaryota; kingdom Metazoa; phylum Chordata; class Mammalia; order Rodentia; family Cricetidae; genus Microtus; species Microtus pennsylvanicus. The sequence goes on from NC_134579.1 coordinate 69,165,285, forward strand.
TGACAACAGTGACCACATTCTGTTCTCCCACACACTTCCCACAGTGCCCAGCAGGTAGCAAGAGATCACGACATGTTGGATGAATGCTGATCAACTGATATCTATTTCATGAATCATGACTTCTCATTGAATGGATTCCAAGTTACATTTTTGCCGTTCTGAGTTTGTGTCGTTATTGTTTGCTTTCTGGCTTTTCAAGGCAATCACTTGAGCATCATTCTGCCCTCAGAGCCATAGATAGAATTTGAAAGACGTCATGAGTGTGAAGGTAGGACAACCTTCCACACAGCAGCAATGCTAAAAAATGAAATTGGAAACTCATTGGACACATTTTGAAACCTAGGCAAACATCCTTGCGTGGAGAGTTGTTATGAAACAAATGGTGAATGGCATGAGCAAGTGACTTTCTGGAGACAGAAAGAATAGAGAACAAAGTGATCTATACATAGGATTAAATTTCAATTTCCATCGTAAATCTTCTAAGGCATTTATCAAACTGATAAAATCATATTCCATTTATTTGATGGTTGGCAACACTGGAATATAGTAAGAAAAAGTCTCTTTGGGTTCTACTGTTTTGGGAGAAATAATAACAGACATTCTTCCCTCAAAAAAATGGTTTAAACATAGTCCTGAGCACATTAGAGTTTGAAGAGATGTCTTAGTAAACTGGACACAAAATCCATTCACCTGTGGCTTCCTGGGTCCTAATGAGTAGATAAGTCATTTTACTTCCTTCAAAATGTCAAGGACATGCTCCATGCTTTCATTCACTCAACAAGCAGTAAACTGACAGCCATCTTGGCCAGCCACAGATCCCTCAGTAGACGAGGTGAGAAAAAAGTTGACAGTCTCTATTTGACATGGGACATTCAAGATGTATATGAGCAGACTGTGGAGAAAGAGCTCAGAATCAGTCACCTGGAGAAGGGGGACGTTGAGAGAGAGGGAATCAGCTTCAGATCTAAGTGGTTCTGGAAGGCTAGGGTTTCAACAGGAACAGATGGCAGAGCTAGACATAAATGTGCTGCACTAAGCCGCATGAACTGACTCATGCTCTTCTCCCTAACAAAATCCCCAGGCTGTAGAAAGTGTTTCTCTGAGCTGCTACCCGGGGTACACCACAATGATAGGGGCCCATAAAGAGGAATAGCAATACAAATACCATCCCCAGTCAGACTGAGGCGAATAGAAGTTAGACCAGGGAGCTGCTGGGTGCCATCCTGGTGTCTCTTCTACAGCGTGGGAGTCCCACCCCCAGCCGTTGAGAGAGGAAGTGGGATGATGAAGTAGGAAGAGCTCTGTAACTCAGAGCCGTGGACATCAATGTGAAATACTGTTTTTATAGAACATGGGGCCACACCTGAAAAAATAATAGAGCTATGTGTGAGCCCCCACCAAGAAGCAGAGCCACGTGACACATGTATAACACAAGCATTGAAACCTTTTCTTCAGAAGCTGGGCTTGAACTCACGGCCTTATTCATGCTAAGGAAGCGCCCACTGAGCTTTGCCCATGGTCCAAGGTAGGCACGAAAGGATCTCCGTTGGTGTCATGTCTAACACCCCCTCTGGCAAGTTGCTCTGCTCCCCTCTCTCCTTCAAGGCCAGTGTCCATAAGAAGGACTGTAAATGGATAGCTACCTGGCTAGGAATCTCTAGCTGATTAGACCTGCCCTCCTGTCACTTCTGGAAAGGGACAAACTGGCCTGTGGATGATGTCACAGCCAGTCCTCTCCCTGGTTATTAGGGCTATTCTCTTACCCGCCTCCTGGGGCAGCTCAGATAAGAGAACTCTGGGAAAGTGTGGCACAGAACTTCCTGCTCCCCAGGGTTACCTATTCAAGGGACTGCTCAGAGGATTGCAGCATAGACAAACATCACAAGGGTGTCTAGACCCTGTTTCCCAGTCTCACACCCTGATTCCCCAATCTCTTTGCAATAATCTCTGAGAGAGCAGGGCATATAATGATGCCTCAATTCTGGCATCAACTTTTCAAACAAGCGGGAACAGGCTAAGAGGTTATACGTTGAAGGATTTGAATTAAAAGAGCACATAACATATTTCTCTAGTACAAATCTCTAGTATTGTCAGTTTTCTACATAGACAGACAGACAGATAGATAGGTAGATAGAAAGATAGATAGATAGATAGATAGATAGATAGATAGATAGATAGATAGATAGATAGATAGAGATAGATAGATAGATTGGGTAGATAAATGTCTACGTTCCTTAAAAGTCGGGGCAGGCTCCTAGGCACCCCTCTTAGATCTGAGCACAGTTCATGCTAACTGTAGGTACTCCCAAGATCCGAGTGAACAGATAAGTAAGCAAATATCTGAAAATTCTGTTTTCCTGCAGAGTCTTCAAAGGCCTTGCCACTAGATGTGACAATGGACCAGAGAGAAACAAGAAGCCCTCCTTGGATTTTGACAAGGAACTAACTTCTGCCCAGACCGTGACTTTCCCTCTCTGTTTACTCTGGACAACTGTGCCTTATCAGATGAGCCTATGACTGGTGGAAAGGATCTGTGTTTTACTTAATGACGTCTGAGTCTTTCAGTTTTGATTTGTGGTAGACTTCTGCCTGATCCGCTGCATGCTGTGAGATAGGACTCAGAACTGCCTGGGCTTTCTAAACTGTCTTCTCCAGTCAGCTGTCGTTCATCTCCTCGCCCTTCCTCTGCCCTGGTTTTCTTCCAAATCTCCAATTTAACTTGCAATGAAAGAAAATAATTTCATTGATACCAGGTTCCATGGAGGGCTAAAAGAGCACATTATGGAGAGGCAAGGCCTTCAGACGCCATCCATGTTCTACCAGCAAAAGGAGATTCAACTCCTGTCTCTTGGCCTCTTCTGAAAAAAATCAGGCCTACTTTAAACATCCAGCAAATCTAAGTACAGGACCTTGAGCTCCTCTGGGCACCAGGCTGCAGCTAGAGTTGAATGATTTTCCCATTCAGTGTGGTTGAAGAGGACTACCAACCTTAACTTTGATTTAAGGCGGTGGTTGACTCTCACATGGCCTGATGAGGCCACTCCCAACTCTGAAGCCCAGATCTCCATCCAGCTCTCTGCTTGGCTATGCCCTCCTGTGCCAACCACGACATTACTAGAGATTATTCAATGAGAGGGCTATGTTTACCCTTTGCGATGTCTTGCAAGGCCTATCTCGACTCTTGCGCCTTTATTCCCCCAAGTATTATAGAACTCTGAATTGCTAAGAAGACAATAGTGCCATAGCCACAGCAGCGGTTACAGACAAGGAGGAGGGTGCCACAAAGGCAGAGCCTTGCTTTCAATGTCCTTCCTTCCAAATACAAATCTCAGGAGACAGAACTGGTATCACAGGCTCCGTGTCTCTTCTGTGAGCCCTCCCCCTCCAGATAGGCAGGCCCCTGTTTCGCTTCTGTGAACCCTCCCCCTCTGGATAGATTAGGGGTCTGACTCACATCCAGGGTGGAGCTCACCATTCCTGCTAAGCACCCAGGCTCCTCCCTGCCCCTGAGGCTCAGGAGGAAATGGGGGTTACCTGAAATGAACGCTACCATTCAACATCACCAGGTAGGAACAAAAAGGAGACTTTAAGCAGCCCACAGAGGTGTTGCCTTTACAGATAAAAAACACCACCCATTCCACACTGGAGATTTCCTACCACCCACTCCACACAAGAGTCTTCCGATGCACATTCACACGCAGAGCTTTCCTGTTTCCATGCTCCTACCCGCATGAGTTCTCTCAAATAACTTGCCCATTCTGAATCGTCATTATTCCCACGGAAAAAAACTTATACCCCCACCATAAAGTGCAATGACGAGACTAAGGCTCCATATGTTGGTTCAAAGAACTCTGAAAATGACTCAGATGTTTTAAAAGTGCAGTGTAATTGAATGATCCCCACTGGCACATTTGACCGATACAGGGTTTGAATGTGATTTAGTCATGGCACATGTCCTGACAAGAAGAATCTGAAGGAGGATGGTGAACACATTCTAAAGATGTAAATAACAGTGTGCGGTGAAAGACAATGCATGAAGGACCAGCCTCTGACTCAGAGACTCCGAGGGAAGTAGGGAGGATCCAAGAAGAGAACAGAGGATCACTGCAAAGATGTACTTTGGCAAGTGGACCCAGGGCACGATTCCCTCTCAGCTCTCTTCTTCCTTTTCTTCAAAATGAAGGTGTCTTGATGGGCTCAGAGTGAGAACTTCTTGAAATATTTTTTTAACAATTTTTACCTATGCTTATGTGTTTGCAAGTGTGTGTGTGTGTGTACATTTGTGCATGTGTCTGTGTGTGTACGTACATACACACAGTCAAAGGACAACTTTTGTGGATTCAGTTCTCTCTTTACACTTTCTATGTGGGTTCTGGGACTCGAACTCAGTTTGGCAGGCTTGAGCAGCAACAGGGGCCTCTCCCCACTAAGCCATCATGTCAGCTGCAAGTGAGGAGCTTTTGGTGAGTAGGCAATCTGTGCTTCGACATGTTCGGCTGTTATCACTGGACTACTTTTCAGGACAACGTTAAATCCTAAGAAGGGAATGAAAGCTGCAAAGCAAGCCAATCAAGAGAGCTGACTTCTGCCCCTGGGAGTGACCCTAGAGGACGCAGAAAAAGAGAGGGCTTATCTCTGAAATAACTGAGGAGCAGGCGGTGAGGGGGGCTTAGGACCAGGAATGGTCCTGGGCCAGTCAAAGCCCCAACGCCAAATGATTTTATCTGCTCTAAATCCTACTAGTAAGTCCAGACAGCTGACTCCATATTTGAGGACATGAAATATCCTCAAGACTGAGGAGAATTCTAAGGCCAAGGCCATATTTCTGCGGGGTTTGGAATAAGCATTTCTATTCATTTGCATCTTCATTAGGTGATGAAATTTGCAAGCAGACTGCCCAAGCCATATAAGAAAAGAAAGAGACATTTTTCTTTTTGCCTTGGTTCCTAACCAGCCACACTCCTGATTGTGCTTCAGTAGCACAGGGGTTTGCACACCATTCTATACTCACCTAATCAAGGCTGGGCCCATAGCTGGTACCTGACAGCACCAGTCTTAACCTAGACTTCATAGCAGGACATTGTTTTGTAAGGAGCAAAAATAATCACTCCACTTCCTGAAAGCATTTGATGTAAAGGCAGTCCCTGAACCACCAGTCTGAGAGCCGTATGTTAAATTGCGTAGTCTTTATTTACTAGGTTAACATCTCCTGAAGCAGGTCCAGAAATCTCCCTGTTAAGGAGGCCTGCCAACGGGTTACTGTGCACATAAACATTCAAGACCCAGAGTGTTGCATCTTTCTAATCATTTTGCCTCCATTCTCTTAATCATTTTGAAATTTCAAATCCAGAAAAAGCTATACAAAAACCAGAGGCAAAAGTTGGGAGAATGAGACAGCCCGGCTACTCGGAGACAGCGTAGACGCCTGTGTGTCCGCAACACCGGCATCAGTCTGTGCTATCAGAAGACACAGGTGGTTCCTCTCTTTTATCTGCACCTTCGTCCTCATTATTTATCACGTGTCTGGGGCAGTCATTGAGTTGGACACCTGCACTTCCTCCAGTTTCTTTTACATAAGAGAGATACTTGCCATAGAGGTAGGATTACACTAGGAATTGTAGAAAAGTCCACACAGAAGAAAGCCTGCAGTTGTTGGGAGGGGAAGGAGTCTGCCGGGGTCCATCACCGCATCCAAAGATGCCCTGGCCCTGCAGAGCCACAAGGCACTAGGAAAACTCCTTAGAGTTTTCGGGAAGCCTGTTTGGGGCCCCAGGTGACTTGGGAGCGAGGAGGGAACCTGCCACACAACATTTCATATCCGTTTTCAGAGGGTGTCAACACCCTCCTTCCCACACCTGCTGTTCCCAAATATCACAACCTGATTTTTTCCTCCAACCTCCTGTCTTGATGATGCTGATTAAATATGCATGGCGCGCTGCGATGCCAGCACACTTTGCGAAACTTCAGATACCTTTTATAAAGCAGAAGCTTTTTTTGTTCCTCTTCGTGGATCTCAGTGTTTAAGAGAGGTGAAGCAAATGACAAGTGAATGACAAATGCCAGTGCCTGGGAAAGAAAAAAACGAACTAAAAAAGACATCCCCCAGCCTCCCCGCGACGAGTTTTCAAAATTGCATTAAAAATTGTCTCACTTTAAGACAGAAGGTTCCGAACAAAACAAACACCCCAATAATTGAGAAAGCAGGGATGTGGAGGACCAACTGGTCCTATTAGGAAACAGTCACCTATTTTACCACGGGACCTAAAATCCCCGACTCTGTAAACTACAAGTAAATTTGTTTAAGTATATATTATTTATTTGTTATGAAAAGAAAACTATTTGCAATATACACATAACTTGCGTTAATATTACAGACAGCTCGTGACCTATGTCATTTTTCATGTTTATTTTAGACGGGTCTTAATCAGGCTTCTCCCAGGGCACTTCTGAGCTGCCACCGGAAGAGTCCAAGAGCTATACTAACAGGTGCCAATCCCAACTCAACCAGAGCAGTCTGCTGCTTGGGTGTCTAGTGGAGGCACACTCCGCATTCACGTTTAAGTGGCTACCGAAAGGCCCCAGCACTACTCACAGAAATCTGATTCCCCAATGCTAGAGCTCAGGAAACTACAACAGAAGTGCATGTGTCTCAAGTTCATAAACTGTATCTTCAAATCCAGTTGAACATTTCTGTCATTCCCTGTCCATTGTTCACCCGGGGAGTTTACCACTCTGTTAAAGCAGATCGGCTGGCTAGGAAACAATCAAGCCAAAGGTGAGCTGCAAACGCATCTTCCCCTTGAACAGGCCTGGCATTCTCGGAGCTCTGGATGCGCTAAATAGTTCCAGAGTTCATCACAGCTCTGTCTTAAATGAGAACAAGAAAACATAAGCTACCACATACTAGTTACAGTTTAAAATATCAGTGAAAGCTAGATGGTCTCCCTCTGAATCAATGCCTCAGTGGAGTTACCCCAAAGTGGGGGAAAAACAAACATAACAATCTTGTCTTGAATATGCCATGTGGAATTAGGACCTTCCGTATTAGGTTCCCATATTTATTTTCAGTTATTTAACACATATTTATGTAGCTTTTATTATGCTCCAGGGACTACCCTAAACATATTACAAATATATATTGTTCAATCTCTGTACAACCCTGTAAGCAAGACACTACAGACCAATGTCATGTTACTTCACAACTCAATGAGAGAGTCTTGTCATCTCTCCAAGTTCGTCTACTTCTATGTGCTCAATCTAATTTCAAGGATTGCCAGTGCTTTCTACTTGTATGCCATCTTCCTTACTGTCCTGTGGGCCTGAGACTTGGACCCCATTCTTCCTTTCTCTCCCTCTCCAGTCACAGCCGTAGAAAAATTCTCTACCTGCCTGCCACTGGATTCAGGTGTAAACTCCACCACTTCAGGATTCTGCGAGCGCCTTCCTGTGTCTCTGCTGCTGTATCACTTACCCTCCTTCTTCAAAGAGTTCTCAGTGTTTCCTCATTGCAAATCAAACTGAGCATAAATACATGATCTTGTCATTACAGACTCTTCATAATAATGCCTCGCCCTCATTTCCCATAATTCTCCTTAGCACATCAAATATTCAGTCAAACTAATCTGCCACCATTCACCAAATATGTCTCTTAGGTATCTATACTATGATTTTTCTTGGAAGGTTTTGTCTTTCTGCAGTCTCTCCTTGCAAACACCTCCACTTACAGAAGGTCCACAGACTCCCCCAAATTATGTGTCTAAGTTAGTTCTGTGAAACTTTTGCAAGTTTCCCTGTCTCCAACCATTCTCTCTTCCTGCCTTCACCCAGCCCCTCCAGACCTGGTTGCCTTCTTATACCACATGCAGTATCTGTCTAAGCAATATGTCTAGACTATGTCATTCCATGACCAAAGTGAGACCACTCTGGGGACTGTCAGTACTAACCATCATCCTTGGCATGAAAAATGGAGTAGAGAAAAGAAAAATGAACTGAAAAAGTTGTGGGCATTCTTGCTGCTTTTATAGTCTTCTTCCAGGATTTGGAACACAAAGGATCTTTTGAACTGTAAAGTCACACCCAAACAGTGGCTAGTAACAAATGGGATTGCATTAAAAAATTGCACATCAAAGAAAAGTACGAGAAAGAGAGAGAGAGAGAGAGAGAGAGAGAGAGAGAGAGAGAGAGAGAGAGAGAGAGAGAGGAGAAGGGGGAGAGGAAGAGGGAGAAAAAGAGAGAGTAACCTAGTTAAGAACTGGACCAATGAAATTAGCACATAGTTCTCAAAAATTAAAGTAGAGATGACCAGTATAAAGACCTTGGGAATTAGGAAATGCAAATGAAAACTATCTTACAATTCTACTGCAGACCAATTAGAGTAATTATGATTAAGAAAGCAAATGGCAATGAAAGATGGAAAAGGTGTGGGGGAAAGGATGCTTTATAAACTGCTGGAGGGAATGGAGATCCAGCCGCTATGGAAGTCACTATGGGAGTAATTAACAGAAACTGACAGAAGCCACATATGACTCAGCTAGGTCACTTCTGTGTATCGCTACTCCAACATACCAGCCATACCTACACATCCGTGTTTATTGTAGCCCTGTTCATAAAAGCCAAGTTATGGACTAAGCCTAAATAACTGTCATTACAAACAATATGTACAAGACATAGAGAAATCAAGATGGCATTGAACTGGAAAATTCCACCCTAGCAGCTAGCTATATATGCTACATATGCCGCTGTGGTTAAAAAATAATCAAAATACTTCAGCAATGCAACCTATGAATTGACTGGCCTCTGGCAAGGTATGGAATGATGTCAGTGACATTAATAGGATAAGCAACACTTTCTGATTGGATTTAAGGCACACTCCATAGGGCAGAACTCAGGCATAGTACAGTGCGCTTACCCAACAACCTGTTCAGATAATCATAGACCTTCCACCAAACGACTGGCCTCCATGCTGTCTTAACATAAGCAACATAGCCTTTCTCGTCGCTATTTCCCTCTTCGGGGTAACTTGTCATTCTTTCACACTGTAATCTAATTGTTCTCCAGCTTTAAAAGAAGGTGGTTCATATCTGCATGCTTACTCATGACCCTCCTGACTTTTCCGTACTATTTTCTCACACTATTCATGTTTCTAGCTCCTAAGATTAATACATAGGGTTAATCAAAAAATGTGGTGCATACACATTGAAGTTGTATTCAGCCCCAGAAAGAAAATGAATTGCATTATTTGCTGGAAAGTGGAAATAACTAGAAATTATCATATTAGACAAAGCAAGTCAGGTGCAGAAAGACAATATTGCATACCTCCTTTCTCATTTGTGGGTTCTAGAGCTTTTATAACTATTGAAAACATTTATTCAAATGTGTGTGTGTCACAAATACATCATTAAAAGCAGAAGAGACACTAAGGGAGGGGAGGAGACAAGATGGGAGGGGAAGGGGCACAAAGACCGAAAGGAGGGAGGGGAAGAAAGGGACAAGTTGTTCAAAGTCTATAGTAGACAGAAAAGAGACTGTCTCTAGCATCGTGAGCACTGAACACAACCCATTAAGAAGCTGTGAGAGAAAAGCTGTTTGTGAGGGGTGCAGGAGGATGTGGAAATCAAGCAAAGGAAAGATGCTACCTGCAGCAAGTCACATTTGCATTATTTGCTCCTGACAGTAGTTCCCCACATGGCAGCCAGCCAGCAGAACTGAAGGGACACAGTGGAGTGAGTTGGTCCTTCATGAAGGTCGCCAATCTTTAGAGACCCTTCCCCATGGCTTACTGATTTCTGTTCCCCTGACCCTTCCCCATGGTGATCTTACAGGAACCAAAGAACACGTAGAAAACATAGGAGAAATGCATCAGGATGTGTGGATGGATGAAGAATTTTTGAACATAACCCCAAAACACTAGAGACAAAAGCAAAAACAGGCAAACAGTGATCCATTGAACTAAATATGACACACCATCAAAGTCAACGATTCATAGAATAAAGAGGTAACCTTCAGACTAGGAAAGAGCACATGTGCATTTGACAAGGGGGTGGCATCCAGATCATATAGAGTGGCAGTTCTCAACCTTTTGGGGTCACAGCCTCTTTAGGGGTTGAATGACCCTGCCACAGGGATCATCTAAGACCCCTGGAAAACACAGACATTTACATCATTATTCTTAGCAGTAGCAAAATTATAGTGATTCAATAGAAATAAAAATAATTTATGGTTAGGGGTCACCACAACAAGAGGAACTGTACTAAAGGATCACAGCATTAGGAAGGTTGAGAACCACTGATATAAAGAATCCCAAAACCTGGATGGTTAAAAAAAAAAAGGAAAGAAGAAAGAGAGTAAAATTATTTAACCACAAAAATATGATGATGCTCTGTTAGGCACCAAATGATCAACGAGTGCACCAAATGATCAACGACCACATAGTGCAGTCATAAATGAAAATTTAAAAAGTATGTCTCATGCCAGTTAAGAGGATGTGGTCACTACAGGTTGGGAAGAGTAGAGGGGAGGGATGGGTGGGAAGGGCTGATGGAGGGATGCTGAAATGTAGCCAGACAGGCACCGGAAGCTTTAGTGGGCTGCACAGTAGTACAGCTATAGATGACGCTGAGGCAATGTGTGTTTCTAAGGGCTAATTGTTATGGTGTTGGTAGCAAACATCGCCAGGTTTCTGTGGTGACAGCTTGGTCCCCAGACAATGGTGCTGCAACCAACGAATGGACTCTGAACCGAATTCACAGCTGGGTAGATGATTAGAAAGTGGGACCTTCTTGAAGGAATTTGGTCTTTGGGGTGTGACTTCAAGGAAATCTTGTCCTCACCTGTTCTCTTTTTCTCTCTGCCCTTCTGTGACCTTCATCCATGATACACACAACCTCAGCATATCCCAGAAGCAACAAAACAAGCAAAACATACAACACCAGCCATCCCTCTTTCAATATGCTCTTCTCAGGAACTTTGTCGTAGGGGTGAAAGTAGACTGGGGTGCCAGTAGAAAGTCTGTGGGTTTTCTCCATAAAGAAAGAACAAATGTTTAGGGATTTAAATGCATTTTCCCTGACATTTCATAACATACATATGTCTCAAAACATTAAGACTGTCCCTACAGAAGTCCATCTTAAATATCCATTTAAAATAATTTTAAATTTAAAATATAATAATCATCTAATCTACATGGGAAGTAGAAAAAGACAAGATCTCTTGAGTAAATTGGGAGCATGGGGACCATGGGAGAGGGCAGAATGGGAGGGGAAAAGAAGGGAGAGGGTGGAGAAAAATATATAACTCAATAAAAAAATTAAAAAATATAATAATCAACTTGATGCTTCTTACTTCCTATGGTGTATGAGTCAACAAGCAGATACTTTTCTATATTATTCTGAATTCCCCCCACTATCCTGTGATAACTACCAGCAATCTTACTACAGGGGACAAAGGAAAATGTGTCCACAGTCAGCCATAGTGAAAATCGAAAGCACAGTCTCAATTCGGCAAGGCAGAGGCCAATCCTGATCCCTTCTTTTATATGATAGCCAGAGTGACATGCTGAAGTAATTTTTAAAGCCACCCCCCAAAGGAAGAGTGGCTAGTTTTCATATGATGCGCACAGCGAGAATGTTCCTTTTGTTGACCTAAATCTCTTTCCTCTGGAGAAGAAAATGAGATCTGGGGTGAGCCTGTGGCAGTCCGGTACAGACACACTTTTCTCTGAGCGCTCATCTTTCCCTAGAGTTCCCTTGTTTTGATTCTGTTACCACCATCATGCCTAGTCCCTCTCTTGTGGGTTGCAGAGGCAGAAGGACAACAAACTCTTTCTCTTCTCAAAGCTCAAAGCAAACATTTTTTCTCCTTATTTTTCTTAGCAGGATTGAGATAAGCAGATGTTTTAGAAGTAAAATTTACCAAAAAACAATGACTGTCCAAGTGAAAGTAAAGTAAAAACAGCTCCCAGTGGGTAACTGATTTGACTGTGGTGTGTGTTGTGGTTGTCGTCGTCATTGTTGGTGAGTATTCATAGGCTCGTGAGAGGTCATTTCCACATGACAACGAAGAAATGAACACACTGACAGTCAGATTGACTAAGACCCTCATCTCTCCCTTCCTTTCTGAAGATTCAGTGCACATGTGCCAGGAAGTGCTATGCTGCTTTTGTAAGCTCCAAAGAGGATGAGCAGCCAGGCAACTCTCCTTCCTCTCAGCACTTAGCTGATGCTTGTCTCTCTCCCCCCGGACAACCACTGCTGAGTCCCATGTGGCAGCACCCCTTCTGAATGTTGTAACTTAACCTTCACTTCAGCCATAGAGTATTGATGGCTGAGATGTACAACCTGCTGCAATGCTGCCTCTAAATCCCATCTACTGCTGGAGACATTGACAAAGGCTACCGGAACTGTACTACCGGAACCAACCAGCCTGAGGCTTCCAACTGCTTATGTCCCACCTCACACGGTTCTGTCAGGCCCTCAAACAGCATTCCAGTTCGTTACCCCTCATCAGCTGCTGAGATCACTATTGTTAGGGACTCAAGGTTGACGTCAGGTTCCTGGTGTAACAGAGGCCTAGGATACAACTGCATCTTACTCCTGCATAAGGACACAGCTGATAACAAGCTCTCCTATCTCCCATGTCTATTGAGTGAGCCAGTACAAGTCTATATTTTCCTCTTCCCAATCTACTCCTTCAAACTCATGTTCCATGTTGTCCTTTCTTCACCTTCTCACCTCATTCTCTTTACCTGAACCATCAACCACCTCCCTTTCTCCCATCACTTGGTGAATATGCTATTTTCCCAAGACCTTTCCTTAGAAAACTTGCAGTTCCCAGAATTGCTCACCCATGTATATCTCTTTCTCAGAAGCTGGCAAGAAAATTTGTCTTTTTTTTTAGATGCATGGCTCAGATTAATTACCATTTTGAACGTCTTGTAAAATATACTATAGCGAGAAAACAAAAAATAAAATAAAAATCAAGCCCCAAGTGACACAGACCCAGGGCAGCAGGGTATAAAAGTGATAAGAGAAGAACATATTTTTATCTTTGTGGGGATCACTGCTAGCTACTCAGAAATTTCTTGAGACAATAAAACCTTACTACCTTAACAGCTTTCATGATCTCTCTGAGCAAGAAAATGTCTGTTGTCTAGAACAAAAAGACAAAAGAAAGTCCCTGGGTAAGAAGGTTTCCTTGGAGGTCAGCTCCCGAGAAATAGGTAAAACATTAGCAGTTAAAACGAGGATGGCTTTGCTTTATCTCCAGAAAAGAGAACGCGATGGGAAGACGATGGGCTATAGGTTAAGGAGTAGGAGCCAGGAGCAACAAAATGGAGACACAGCTGGGTGAGATGGCATGAGGGTAAGGAACTACTGTGGTCAGGCTGCGCTGAGTACCTTCTCAGGGTGATGCTGCTGAGTACCTTCCAAGGGTGATGATGCTCAGTACCTTTTTAGGGTGATCCCTGTTCATCCCAGGAATACCGTCGTTCAAAGATTCTTCTATTCTTCCAAAAAGAACAACAAGAAAGCCATATTTAATGGGAGACTATAGGGAAAAAAACTGGTTAGAAACAATGCAAAAGCCAGGAAATAGTGATGGCTACTATTTCCTATCTGAGATGCCTTGAAGAGCCCTCCAATGGTCTTAATAAAGACTATGATGTTGATATTCATTCAACAGTTCTTTGTTGATAAAAAAAATATTGGCCAGAATCATTGTTTTATTGGTGTGGTCTTTTGGGTCCTTTGAGAGCACAAAGAAAGATGCAACACATAGAATGTGCCCTGCGATAGGAATTGTGTGCTTTTCACCTTTTTTGCTCACTTATTTGAGCCTTGTTTGTCTCTAGAATACTCATCCCATAATACTCAACACAAATAATTTTGTCTGGACGCTGCTAGAGGCATCGTGTCTGCCACAGCCAGAAAGGAGCAGAAGAGGCAGCCCAGGGATTCCAGTCACACAGTCCCGGCAGGTTCCAGATCTTACCGGGGCTTAGGAAGCAGGCACTCAAAACCTGGCTCACCTCCACTGGGGTAGCAATAGCACAGTGCTTGTTTTATATCTATATTTTTTTTATCTTCATAGAAACTTCCTCCCAGAAGGTCAAGGATGCTTGCCGTGCCTCTTGCACACTAATCTCTTCCTTCCTTGCTTTGTCTGTCCTCCTTGTCTCTCGCCAAAAGCATTATTAAGCAAACCAGAACAGAAGGTGGCCGGAACCTGGCCTCTCTGTCTGCCTCCCAGAGCTCCCCATCAGAGCGAGGGCCCCTCACTGAGTCTGGCATACCACACTCAGTCTGGAAAGGATGCATGCCATCTGCCCTAGACCCCTTTCAAAGGAGTCTTTCCTCCTTGCTCGGTCTTAAGGATGTGTAAGTCATGACCAGTTGGAAAAGAGGCAAGCTTGCCAACTTCAGCCTGGACAATAGCAGACCTAAGGTTGGAATAAAGCCCGACAGGATGGCGGGAGAGAGAAGGCAGACATAGGTCAGTGTCTGCTCCTTAAAATCAGAGGTAGACAGTACTGTGACCCTAGACAGCTGAGCAGTTCACTCAGGCCTCTGACAAACACATAACAGAAAGGGGCAAGGACCAGACGTGCTAGGGCTCTTGGAAATCCTTGACTGCAGCATCCCGGATGTACAGTGGGGATGCTGAGCCTCAGAAAGAGCATGGTCTTGTGGGAGTAGCACAGTTAGGGCTGTGGGATCCTCCAGATCCTCTCACCACTTTAGAGTGACATGCCAAGGATAATCTTAAGATATGTATGTTGGTTCTAAGTGATGGTCTTAGGGAATCCGTCCCTCATTCCAAAGATCCTAACAGCAGAGCAGCTGTGGCTTCTAGTCAACACCATTTACCTCAAAATAATCTCTATGGTCCAGATATTTTCTAATCTCTTCATTGAAATAAAATGCACTTGTCTAGTTTCATGCATTTCTATGCAGCCATCAGAGGAAGGACTGACAGACAGAGGCCTTACAGCAAGTGTCAATGGTGCTATTAAATTGGTGCAGGGTGGTGGCTATGAAGAAATCCATCTAGTCACCAAACTAGGAGTTGAGCCCCATGAACACCTTTCCAGATCAATGCTTGCCAAATTCTGAATGGAAGGGACCTAGCTGGATGGACCGGGACAGTGTCATTTGGAACAGGCATTCCAAATGTCGACATGGAAGACACTCCATCCTTCCAACTGCTCCCTCACAAACTTGCATCATGACCTCCGGCTCCTTCTCACATCGGTAGCCAGTTCCCTGTAACATGGCTTGTTCTGCTCCATAAGATAGCATGTAGCTCACTGCTCTATCCAATCACAGCAAAGATAATGAAGGAGAACATCAGCTTCCCCCTCGCAGTTCTGAAGATCAACTGTCTGCAAGGCTGCACTCCAGGGAAACCTGCAAAATAATGTCTTTGATTTTTCTGACTTCTAGAAGCCAACTTTTTCCCCTGGGTCAGAATTCCTGTGTCACCAAGGCCCATAGTGCAGCATCTCCACTGCTTCTCCCGTCTTCGCTCTTCTTACCCCCAGTTGTATTGAGGTGTAATCAAAAAGGAAAAGAGTACGATATTTGTGATTAGGTGTGTCCCGTGTAATAACTGCCACATCAATGTCTACCACTTCTCTTATAGATGTTTCTGTGAAAGAAGAACCCTTAAGATCCACATTCTTTTCAAAATTCAAATATTTAACTAAGTCATTGTGGTAGATATTAAATCTCCATAACTTGTACATTCTCCGCAGACAAAATTCTGTACCCTGGGGGAGACTTCTCATTTCTCTCACCTGATACACCTGAACAGGTGTATCACTAAATTCTGTTTACTAAATTCTCCTGTTTCTGAGTTTATCAACTTTAGGCTCCACAGAGAAGCAAGGCCATGTGGCTCCGTCCTTCTGTGTCATAGCTGGACTGTGTCCCTTAGTAAAATGTCCCCCAGGCCTATCCTCAGTGTTTCAAATGACAAGATTTCTTTTGTTTTTAGGATTCCATCCCATTCCTCTCTTTGTGTCTCCCCGTGTCTCTGTCTTTCTGTATGTTTGTCTCTCTATGAGTCTGTCTCTGCCTCTCCTTCTTTCCTCCCTTGCTATGTCATCCGTTTCTTCCGCTGATGACCACTTAGGTTGATTCTTCATCCTGCCCACCATAAATCATTATGATCACCCTCGAGACCACATTATGTCCACCACAGCCCAGAAGTATTTCCCCAACTCGAGGTGTTTAATTTAATTGCATCTACAAAGTCTTGTTTACCTTACAGTTTCCAGGTGTCAGGATGCAGACATGTTTGGGGACAATTACTCAGTCCATTGCACAGGAACATTCTTGGTTTTTTTTTCAGCGCCTCCACAGACACTACCCTCCATGTCTTAGCATTCATTGCAGTAGCCTCTAAACCAGAGTCCCTACCTTCCCGTCCTCCACGCTTACGAATGTAAGGCTGCCCATACCGGTTTTCTACTCAGAGCATTTTATGAGCTCCAAAGTCCCATGATTCAACTCCCTTCCCATGTCCTCCCGCTGCGCCTTCCTTTGATCCTCCACCTCCATCGCACTGGTTCCCCCCCAGTACTTGAACACGCCAGGTGACCTGGTATCTCAGGAAGCCTGGGCTACTGTTTCCTCTCCCAGCATGCTGCCTCCACAGCACCCGTAGCTTTTCTTCTTACTACTTCCTCTACCCACCCCCATCACCCATTTTCATTCCCTTTCCTCTTCAGGTAGCAATTCCGACGTCACTGTCATAGCAAGACTGACTTTCACCAATCAAATGAAAATGACTCTTTTCATAGCACAGACGTCTCCCTATACGCCTTCCGTGGTACTTACCTGCTAGCATCTCCATCACCCGCTGATACAAGACAAGGTTGAATGATCTCCAATTCTCTGCCTCACTCTCCCATCCCACAATACACAAAGAGGGGTACTGTGTCAGGACAGAACTTTCGCCTCACGTTCTCGCTGTAAAATCCCCACACCTGGAAGTACCAAGAGTCAATCAGCACAGACTCGGTAAGTAAACAAATGAAGCTCCTTAACCTCTCTAAATAGATGAATAAAGTCATTTCTTGTCACCTTCACTTCCACAACTTTAAAAGGGGGGATGTTCCCATATAATTTGCCCGTTTTTCAGATATTCTAGCCATCCATGAGAGTCTCCTGTTCAGCTCCCAGCCCTGTGACTTCCTTCTGGGGAGTTGGTAAGATGTCATACCTGCCCAACATCTGGAAGCAAAAAGCCATGCCATTCTCCACTTCCGGCCACAACTGATGGATGTGGAAGCTAGGATCGGCTAACCAGGTGCTTCTGGTGGATAGGAATGAAAAGGAGTGAAGTGGCTATGGGAATGGCCATCGGCATCCAGAACGATGTTGTACAAGTCTATCAGTTATAGGAGGAAGCACCCATAGTACCAGGTCCTCTACAGTCTTGACCTCTTAGCTTATCTTGGCTTCAGCCCATGGTTCACATCTTCTGCCCTCTCTCTAATCCGTGAGCCTTCTGTCCCTCCCAATACTTTCCTCTGTTGCCTGGAGCTGGGATTCCCATGGAGCACTTAACGGGAGCCCTATGGTGGGTGCTAACAAGCTCCACACTGATTCCATCCGCTATCTGAATGCCTGTTTTCCCCACAGCTACAGTGTATACACTTGAGTGGAAAGGCAGAACCATAGCCGGATGGGAGCAGGATCACCCAAGATACACAGCAAGCCTGACGTCATACACCTCCTGACTGACTGACCCAGAGTTCAGGAGTGTGAACCGCTAGCATCGGGTTGAGACCATTGTCCAGTGTGGTTGACTCCCTGCAAGTCAGAACAGGGTTGTCCCTTCCAGCCCACACTGCTGTCCAGCCCTCCCTCCCTTGTCCTGCTAACCCTCCTTCTGGGAGGGCGGTGTTTCAGAGCATGTCCTCAACATGTGTGACCCATTCTTGGGCTCTGCTCTTAGGGAATCCAAAACAAAACAGACCTTGACGAATAACCGTATGATTGGGAGTGAAGTATTTACTTCAAAATCACATCTGTGCCTGGCAAGTTGAAGTGAAGCTCGGTAAGGAATGATGGTTTGTGACCTTCCAGGAACTGCAAACCGTATGTGACACAATTCCCAACACCATCCATCTGGGACGGTGACAGCCAGGAAACATTTTCCTCAAGACCAAAGTTCTTTCTCCCTATGTATTTTATGTTTCCTCATACTTTCCTTCCTGTACCACAGCCATAAGGTAGCTATGGAAACAGCACCAAAAAGCAACTCTGCCTGTTCCTGGTTTTTTGTGTCACCAGTGGGAACACCCTCAGTGCACAATGTGACTCTTGCACCATTACCTTCTGTAAGGAAATGGTCGGTCTGTATTCGGAAGTGAGAACCCTAGTCTGCTTAGCAATCGCCATGTTTAGGGGCTGCAGAGATGGCTCAGTGGTTAGTGTGTGCTGCTCTCTCAGTACCCCCAATTTAGTTCCCAACACACATCAGGCATCTCACACTGCTACCCCAGCTCCAGGAAAATCCTATGTCCCCTGTCTCGATGGGCAAGCACACGCACACGTGTGCTCACACACACATACACACACAATTAATTGAAAATAAAATAAATCTTAAAACAGAAAGAAATGGCCACATTAATATGTTAAAAAGATATTTCTAAAGCAGAATGCCCATATGCCACTGACTGCCAAAAGAGGGTACTCAGCAACTCTGATGTGACTTGAAGGCACTGGCAAATATGGGGTCATAATGTTCAACCATAGCAATCAAATTATATCTCTCCAGACTTTGTGATGTAGAATAAGTGATGCAGTTTGTGGTACAAAGAGAAAAGAATAGATTCTAAGTGAAACAGAAACTAACAAAGCAACTGAGTCACACTGAAGATGAAACACAGAAACAAGAGCTCGGCCCCTGACTGGCTCAGTGGGTAAAGGCGCCGATGACCAGAGCCTGATCCCTGCTCTTCTTTGCGCCACCAATCAGCTCCCAAATAAAGACACGGGGAATTATTATTAATTTTGAATGCTCAACCTTAGCTAAGTCTTGTCCTACTAGTTTTGTAAACTTTATTTAACCTGATTCTATTCATCTTTGCTTTGCCTCAGGATTTTTTTGCCTTTCCTTCGTTCTGTACGTCCCACTTTCCTGCTTCCTCCATGTCTATCTGGCTGGCTGACCCCTGGTGTCTCCCTGGTGTTTCTTTTTCTTTCTTCCCCTGGGCCTAAATTCCTTCTCCTACTTACTCTCCCTGTCTAAAAGTCCCACCTATCCACTTTTGGCCAGTGAGTTCTTTTTTTTTTTTTTTTTTTTTTTGGTTTTTCGAGACAGGGTTTCTCTGTAACTTTGGAGCCTGTCCCAGAACTAGCTCTTGTAGACCAGGCTGGCCTCGAACTCCCAGAGATCCACCTGCCTCTGCCTCCCGAGTGCTGTGATTAAAAGCATGCGCCACCACCACCCGGCTCAGTGAGTTCTTTATTAGACCAATCATGTGTCTCAGGCAGGCAAGGCAAAACAGTTTTGCATAATTAAACAAATGCAACAGCAACACATCTTTGCATAGTTACACAAACATTCTGAAGCAGAAGCAAAAGCAGCAGAACCGTACATAGTTAAGCATTTGTGCGTAGTTAAACACTCTGCAACACCTATTAAAAGGTGCCTTCGGAAAACAAACCAACCCCACAAACTTGTCCTTCCCCCTTTACACGTGTACCATGGAAGACACACCCCCACATATGTCATACACATGACGAAAACAAAATAATAGCAGCAACAACAATTTTATAAAAAGAACAGGAGCCCGGGCTTGATCCCCTTCAATCAAGAACATAGTGAGACAAGCACACCCGTTTGTGCCAGATTACACTCCCCTTCTAGAAAAGGATGCTGGAAGATTGGTGAGCAAGACTTATGGGGGTCCTGCTGAAGCCGAAGGGGCCCATTTCCACATCTGAGTGTGTCCTAGGAACAGATCCTCCATTCCTTGGATTCAATGGGATTCTCTTTCTTACAACCAAAGTAGCACAATAGCATCAGTAACTATAGACGACACTATGTCCTGTTCCCCATCCCTTTGCCACCCAGAGGCTCAGCATATTTGGAGTCAGACCGGAGTGTCGGGGGAACTTCTGTGGTATCCTTACTGCATATTCTGCCGCTGAAGTGAGAAGACAGTAGCCGGGGTATCAGCTCCGTCTCGCCACTTGCTGGGTTTCCCCCACACTGGTTTGTTCTTAGTCCTCCAATGAATCACAAGGGCCACACACTTCCGGGGTCTGCTTAAATATGAGTTCTTCACTTGCGCTTTCACAGCGCCATCGAGAGAGCATAAACCGGTACTCACTTACCATTGGTTGAAGATGACTAAGCAATTTTAATCAGCCATCAAAGTTTGGCCATTTTCGTGAGTTGGAGAGGGATACTTGAGACCAAACCAATAAAAAATAATTCAAGGCATTGTCAGCAATTTAAGATTCTAGAAAATCAAGTCAAGCCCCTATTCACAGACAGGATGACTGAGGTCTCGATCTCAGCACATTCCTGGGACAGGCAGGCAGGGCTGTCTAGAGATGACCGAGCACTGTCCATCTCTTTATTCACATCTGTCCACCTGTCCTCAGGGAGCTTCAGAGAGAGAGGTGAACAGCTGCAGCAGGAGGTGAGGAGCCCACGCCCCGTGAACCTGTCCACCTCAGCGACACGCACCTGAAATATTCCAGGGTGTCAGTTACAGATCCCAAACATCTCCGCTGTTTAAAGTGACCCTTGTAAGTGAAAATCCATAGAAAAGACAATTGGTCATATAATGTGGGCCAGGACACAGGGCAATCACTTTGCTTTCCTTGCTCCAAAGAGTTCGGTTTGCTGAAGGGAGGTAGGCATGAAAATAAAGAGCTATAGAACAGAACAGAGTAACAGAACAGGAGACTCTCTAAGTCATGGAAAGCAGGAAGCTGTATTACATTTCCATCTTCTCCAGTGAAGGCTAGAGCAGCCCCAAAAGCATTAGCTGTAAAGTGTGATACTCACTTGCTTAATGTTTATTGAACTTGGCAGCGGCCATATAAAAGAACACTGGGCTAGGAGCTCTCCGGGAAATAGCAATGAACCTACAGGGAGATTCACTGTCAAAGATACGGAGTGGGTTGAAGATCCACTTCCACAGCGTGCAAACCACTGCGTGTGCACCAAGGCGTGCACCGGGAAAAGTCACTGAATGAGTTAACATCTCTGTGTGAGGGCCGCCAAGGAAAAGCTGGGGGCCGGGTGGGAAGAGGTGGCAGATAGTGGCCAGATGGCAAGAAGGAGGAAGTTCCGGACACAGCCTTGAAACAGAGAAGCTATGTGGGAAAGTGAGAGCAAACTGACCCTGCTGTGCTGAGAGAGTGGGCCAAGCGTGAGTAAAGACAGGGAAAAGGAGGGAGCATCGGAGGGAAGACTGCTTGGTGCGTGGGAACCGGTGCTTTGCGTCAGAAAGTGCGTGCGGGAAGAAAATCATCTCTGCCCGTCAGGAAGCCGCTTACTCCTGGACGAATATCAGCCTGAAACGTCTCACCTGTGGCAAAGGCCATGCAGCAGCCACATGCCATCACAAAAAAGAAACTGCTGCAAATTGGGGTCGTGCAGTCACTCAGCGGTCTGCTCAGGAGTCCTGACCAAATGCTGCCGTTCTTAGACGGAACACAGTAGCGAGATGCAAGACAGCGCTTCTCGGGACTGCGTTACAGACAGTCTGTGGGTTGGGGAGGACACAGGCTTCAGATACCGACTACGAGTTGATACAAGGAGTGGCAGACAAAGGATGCTTAATAGAGGCTGAAGAGATGCCTGATTGCCACCTTGCTCCCACAAAATCAAGCTAGAAGCTAGGGCTGGGGGCATACAACTTGTTTTTGGAAACTGAACAATAAAAATAAAGATTGACATTCAACTGAATATCTAGGATTGCTCTAGGAGAGGGGATAAGAAAAGATCTCGGAGTTGGTTTACAAATATCCTAAGCTGCAGACTGGACTTAGCTGACTTGGTAACCATAGAGGGGATGATCATAGTAGGTCAGAGTTTCCTTCCCGCAGCGGTGGGTATCACATGCGGCTCTACTGAGCCACCAACTTGTGGTAGACTTCACATGCACCGTAGACGGGGGACACGGCTTTGGAGTGACTGAGAACTCTAACTTCAATCATAACCACTGCGTTTGTACGTGTTTCAGAAAACGGGCTTCCATTGGCAAACATTTGGAAAGCTGATGTGTATCGGATGCTGGGAGCCCTCAGTTTGACCACCAAAATCGGAATCCATTAGCATCTTGCTTAATGCCCTGGAGCAAACCTTCTTAGGCATTTCAAGGCTCCCGGGGTCTGCCGTCCCTGTTCTCTCAGCTCTTTACGGTGTCTTCCTTCCCATACTCCTTACCAACAAGTCAGCTACTAGTGACACTCCCCAAATGCCTGGTATGGATGTTCTCTTTGACACAGTCGTACCTACAAGGGATGCTTCAAGACTCAACTGGAAGATGTTCCCCTGTACGTTCAGACAGAGATCCTGTGCTCTGACGCCACCTTGCACCTTTTACTTAAAATGCCTGGGATTTTTTTTCCCATTAGACTGTGAGTCCCTTAAGGCTGGGAACCATATTTTTCCATTGTTGCTTTGCTACAGCTGGCAAAGCCCTTTTCTAAGTGAAGAGGTTAATTCAAGCTGCAGTGACAGGCCGTGACCACCAGATGGCAGTGTGCGGACATTTTGTCCCTCACCCACCACGAGGGAGCAGAAGCGTTTGTAACTAGTTGCCTTTCATCTCCGGCATGGCAGACAGAAAAAAACCTTTTGACAGAACAGTCAAGCTCACCTCCCTAAGTCAGAATCACAGAGGGCCACTGTATTCCCTGTTTTCTGAAAGCTGTCCCGGAGGCCCTGCTGTGTTCCATGATACAGGAACTTAAGGTTTCCCTGGTTGATCTTCACAAGGACAACGTGACCATCTTCTCAACAACCAGGACGAATGGCCACCAACACCCACGGATGGTCAGCGTCTGTTGAGGTCCCAGAACTTCCTGCCCACAGCCATCTGCCAGATCCACTCGGCAAGCAAAAGTCAGCCAAGTATCCACTACTTACTTTTCTTTTCAATTCTGTTACTGTGTTTTTGAACTGACATGGGATAGGTATACACATTTTTTGAGGTTCAGAGTGGGGGTAGACACAGGATACGTTGTGTAATAATCAAGAGTGTGGCATTTAGCGTTATCTATTACCCCAACCATTTATAGCTAATTCTTTACTGTGAGAAGGTTCTCCTCCTCCAGTGGGTATTTGGAATAACCCACGGCATTATTCACCATAGTTACGTAGTTATGCTGTAGAGCATCAGAATGTCTTCTTTCTCCCTAGCTACGCATGCGCCAGGCTCTCCCCGCCCCCCACTGCCTGATCGCCACTCTCCCACTGGAACTCTCTGACATCAACTTGTTTTGATTTCACAGACGAGTGAGGTCATCTCTGCGGTATTTGTCTTTCTGGGCCTGGCTTGTTTCACTTAACTATGCCTTCCAGACTCATTCATGAGGCGGAAAAGTCGAGGATTGGGCCATTTTTAATGTCTAACTAATATTCTCCTGCGTATATACACATTTTCTTCATAAACGTTTCCACTGGTGGAGACTTACCATTGCTAAGAATTCCTAGTTTTGTGAACAACAGCAGCAATTTCCTCTGATTATGTAGTATTTTAAAACTAATGTCTTCTCTGAGGTTTTCCCTGTTTCTTCATGGGTGAGCATAGTGCTGAGCAGCCAGGAGGGCACTATGCTGTTTTTGTTTTTTTTCTCTCCCCAGGCTTGAGCTGAGAAGCAGCATAGACAGGGACTCCCTGGCCTCTTCGTGTGGTCCTGATCTCTGGGCTCCCAAATGATGGAAGACAGACTAATTGAAAAAAAAATAAGAAAAAGGAGGAGGAAAAAAGGAAAGAGGAGGAGGAGGAGAAGAAAAGAAGAAGAAAGATCCCATAGATCCAGATTACAAACAGCCCTAGGGTAAATGGGGCCAATCACTTCCCTTCCTTTTTCCCTGTCGTTGTTAGTCTGCAACCTTCTCTCGCCCCAGTACTTATTGGTATAGTGACCAGCACACAGAGACCAGGGAGAAGTGTTTCCTCCTGCCATAATTCTTGACAGTCCAACTCTGCCAAATGTGTCCTAATCCTATTGTCCTGGTTAGTTTTTCTCTGGTACCTTGACATAAAAGTTGGAGTCAGCTGAGAAGAGGAAACCTCAGTCGAGAAAGCGCCTCCAACAGTATCGCAGCATCTTTTCTTAACTGAGGATTGATGTGGAAGGATCCAGCCCACTCTAGGCAATCTGTCCCAATACAGGTGGTCCTGGTGACACTGGAAAGCAGGCTGAGAGCCAGGAGGACGAAGCCAGTAAGCAGCATTCATCTGTGGCTTCTGCTTCAGTTCCTGCCTCGGAGTGCTGGTGCTGAGTGTTGAGTGCCTACTTTGCCCCCACTTGACGGATTATGACTTTGACATATGCGCAGAAGGCAAATAAGCCCTTTTTTCCTCAAGTTGCTTTTGGTCATGGTCTTTATCACAGTAACAGACACCAACATAAGAAAACGATAGACTTCTTCACCATTAGAGCAACCATATTTGAGTATGAAGCCTGAAGATTCCAAAGAGCTTAACTTCTCATAACTAAACTCAACTCTTTTAATTCTAAGGAAGTCTGGGTTCTTCCTTGGAATTGAGAGACTGAGTAAGGGCCCTCCCATGAATAAAACACTACACTTCATAGCTCATATAGTGGGTTGGATGCATATGTGAAATAGATCAGGGGTCAAATTGTGGACTACGCACATCCTGACCCCCTTCCTGTGGTTGGGTTCAATCGCCTCTGCCAGGCTGAGCTTTCTTGTCGGCAAAAGCAGCTTAGAGGATGCTCTGCCAATAAGATGGCAACAGAGGTGTGTGTTCAGGAGTGCACAGTGCCCAAAAGAAGTGTTGGCAATCGTCGCTGGCATTTACATCTGCAGACATAGACTAGAGGAGGCACAGCTCCCTACAAGTAATTCTTAATGTCACCGTCAGCAGATGCAGAAACATCTAGACCCCAACTCTCTATAAATCATACCAGGGCCCATTCTTTCCGTGAGACCCGTGAAGAGTCTTTTCATTCTGCAAGACTAACGAAGTTAATCTACTCTGATTGGCTAAGAACAGGCAAATGAAGATACAACATTTAAAGTATACTTTCTACCCTCAGTGAGCTCACAGTGTATGGAGATCTGCCCTTGGCAGTTCCAGTTCCATGCATGAGTGCACTACCCTGGTGCCCAGACATTCCGAAGCCACCCAGGAGAGAGCCAGAGTCCCTGGTGTTCCATAAGGACACAGCAAGGCCTTCATGAGCTAACCTTGGCCTTCCTGGCACTGTTTCTCCCAAATAGCATTTGTCTTTTGAGAACACATTATGACGTCTCAGACTTTTAACCTTGGCACCAGCTGTCCCTTTGGAATGGAATATCCCATGCTGGGAAGTTGGAAAAGGCCCCAAATCTTCCTCATGACCTCTGGGAGACTGCAGATTCCTCTCCCCCAGCTGGGGTCTCATTGCAGATTCTGGCTACATCATTTTACTTGTTCCCTGTGCCCCAAACAAAGCCAATATTCTGCAGCAGTCATACATAAACAAAGTCTGACGAACCCCTCCCTCAGCCAGTGCTCGGCACACTGCAGTCCGTACAAGAAAAGCCAGCAAGCCCTGCAAAGGGTCTTTCGTCCCAGCCTACCTAGATTCATTACAGGGAAATTGCTATGCAAAGGCTTCTAACGCCATCTAAATTTTATATCCTTCTATCCCCCCAAATTGAATTTGCTCTTTAAAAGAACGCATAATAAAAAATATATTAAACATATAAGAAATTTATTTTAAATATATGTAAATATAATATATCATTTATTAAAGCATAAATAAATATATGACTGATAAATGCATTTTCAATTTATATAAAGTATATAATAACAAATATATTAATACTCTCATTTGCTTGAAATACCTTTGTATATACAAACTTCATTATCACATCTCCTTTTATAGTTTTCCAACGTGCCCGGCTAATTGGCTCTCACTAGCACATGCTTCTGGGAGCTGATCATGAGATAAGCCCTTCTCTGAGACTCGATGTCCCAAGCTGAGTCCTGACGTGACCAGTACGGCAGCCACCTTACATCATACGCCCCACTTCGCTTTGCTGTACAAATGGCATTTCCTCTTTTCACACTCTCAGTCCTTTTAGCTATGACTTCTTAATTACCACAGATGCTGTTAGTTTGTTGAAGACGTGCATAAAGCCTCGGCACACTTCCCCTTGAGTTCTTGTGTTTCTCCAAAAGGTCAAACAAACCTGTTGCCATTTGACCTGTGCCTGAGACTGAACCGGGAGCAGAACTGCCTGTTCCGAGTTGCCTCGCCGTGGGTCATGGTCAACAGTCAGCCCTCCTTGTCATCCATCCTACCATGTCATCGTGCGTGTGTGGACTTCCCTTTTCGATTGACATGTGTTTGAAGTTGTTGATGAGGGACAGTGTGATAATTTGATTGAGATACACTGCGACTGGGGACCCACGCAGGAAAAGCACCTTTTGTGCTGAACACCGTGTTCGTGTTTCCTCTTTTCTATCTTATTTGATATATATACTTCATTGTTGTTAATTATACTCGCACCGCTGAGTTGTGCCAAAGAACACGAGAGCTTACTCATCCCGGAAAACCAGCGCTCTACACCCATGGATCAATGTTCTCAGCTTTTGAGTTTAGCTGGGTGCCATCTGCAGATCTGCTCATCCCTTTCTTTAAAATAACCAAGGTATTAACACAAACTATTGAAGAGGCAAAATAGCTTCTAGACCTTACCGGAGACCTCTTAACTAACATGGAAGTTCAGGCCTTCCGAGGAGCCATTTTTCTACTAAGAAAGAAGCAAGCGACTGGAGGGGCATGCTCTTATCTCACCATCTGACCCAGTCCTAGTGAAGGAGATCATGACAAACCTCGTCTTAGTAGTTCCCTAGGCAGAACTATGGCCGAGGGAGAGAGAGGGACAGGAAATGGTGACTGTGGCAAACTCACATTCACTCCTGGTAATCTGTGCCTTTCCTCCAGGATGCTCACGTGACAGTAAGTCAACGGCATGACACTCCTTCCCAAAATGTCAAGAGCCAAGATAAAAAATAAAATAAGATAAAATAAAATAAAAACCTATTTTGCACTGGCTTGACTTAACCTGTAACCAGAAGCAAAACGCTTCCCTTGTGAGGCCAGAAACCTGCTGTTGTCTCCCAGGGCTCTTGAGACACATATGCCCGCATCGACATGTCCATGTTAGCTGGACAGCAGAACCCCCTGTGTCTTCAGAGTGCAGTGTCACGTCGCTATTCCACGTGCCTCATCTTCTTTGTGGCCCATAGACCTCCCAGGAAAAGATGTAGACATGTTTCATCTCCAAATGAAGGTCCAAAATACCTCAATGTTAGTGGAACCAGTGGTCACCTGTAAAGCACGTGGTACTTGAAGACTCGTTCATGCAGCACTGTTTGCATGATGTAAACCTGCTTTGTCCAGATAGGCAGGAGGCCATGGAGGATGCCTGGTCACTCGTCACTGTATGCCTATAGCCAACAGCATAACAAGAGCTCAAGAACAAAGGGAAGAATAATAATGAGAATGAGCATGAGAGCATCGAAATTCATACCAAAATATGTATGTTAGGTTTTCTAGACGGGAAGTCTGGTCAGGAGAGCATGGGTCCCTCGTGCTCTCTGGGGTAGGGTAAGAAAGCTATCAAGTGAAGCATCTGATAGAGACTGGAGAAAACTGCACTGGGGACCAAGGTGTAGGCCCTGGTAATGTCACCAGCCATATAGGCCAGGCCCAGCAGCTCCCCTGTCAGCTGTCTGTGTCATTGGGAAAATTCTGCATCTTAAAAGAGTTCTGTTTACCAACTGATAGGAGACAGACGGCAGCTCAGATCTCCCAGAAGTGCTGAGGACATCAGATGAGACACAGGTTAGGAAATCTCACTGTGAAGTGAGTGTTATCTAAGGCTGGGCTGGGCTCTATCGAAGAGGAGAACAGGGGACTGTGCATATATATTTAGCCCGGACTGACATAATCTCTGGGGCTAACTCAGGAAGATCTTGATGCAGCAAAAATGCTCAGCAGCCGCAGGTTGAAAAGACAGAGCATTTACAGCGAGGGGCAGCTGCGAGACTATACGCATCCTATCTGGGGGGCTCTAGACAGCCTCATGCAACACATCTTAAACTAAATCTGCCACCTTTCTCCCTCAAAGCCCGCTTTGCCTCCCAGGCCCCCTGTTTGTTCCTGACAGGACAGTATCTCACGTCACTTCGGCTTGAGATGTATATGCTCGTTGTCAGCCATAAAAGCAGGGAACTGTCTCCCTGTGCACTCTCTGGCTCTGAGTTTTAATATCCTCATCTGTGGGATGATGGTAACACCACCTGTCCCTAATCTCCATTTGCATCTTATGAGAATCTGCGGGATGAAGGGAAAGATCCCTGAAACCTTTAAAATGCACTGAACGAGAAGGGTGGCCTGAGCCATCGCAATGGTGCCAAACCACCTGCCTCTGTGCGGCCCAGAAACCAGGTCCCAAATCTCATCTTTAATAACACCAAATGTTATTGGTTCAAAGATTCGCAACTTCCACCGCCGTAATTGTGCTGTTTGTTCTTGAGCTCAATAGCTTGACTCTGTGGCATTTTGCTGCTGAGAGAATTAAGAAAATCATTCCCACATTAAAGGTGTAAAAATCTTTTGAATACATTAATGAAGTGGTAGGAAGCAGGCTGACATTAAAGGACGTGGAAAGTTCTCTAATTAAGCCTAGCTAATGAGTTTTTACACTCTGCCTAAGCTCTGAGCCCAGTAGCCTGACAGGCCTCAGACTTCTGTGATCTCCATGAGAGCCAGCCCCCAGCAGCTGAAACCCATGTTCATCGTGGGCTGATTCATGCCCTCACACCTCCAGTTGAGGCATCCTCGTCGAGCAAGCTACACCACATGGACCATGTGGGACGGAGGTCTGAGCCTCCCGAGGCCGCTTACATCAAGTACCAGAGCATCATGGCATTCCACCAAGGTCCGAAGGATGGCATGAAAACCATCACAGATACCATGTCAAAGCTGGGACCAATGTGACAGAGGAAACGTTCTCTAACGGATTAAACCTCATTGTTCAGCAATAACTGAAGATGGAGTGCTGGGAAAATACAGGGATACTGAAGTCAAGGACTCTGCATGTTTCTCAAAGTTTACAAACCGGTTGGGGAAATAGTTGTGTTTGGAAATAACATTAAGAGACAATTCAGTACATCGTGAAATTACCTTACTATTCATTGCTTCAAGAGCACCGGATGTGTCAACCCCTTGGCATATTTTGCAAAGTCACTTACTATCTGGCCCAGGTACTCTTTCCACTTCTGTCCATTCGCGATAAGGTGAGGTCACCGTCAGAGCATCCTGCCCTTGGCTTTGTAAATCATATCTCCTGGTATCTTTATTGACTTTCATAGACCTGCCAGATTCTCTGCTGTGTGACAACTTGTTGGATATATTCCCTGGTGCTGTTTGCTGTGATCATACGTTGCTTTTTTAGTAGATGGATGGATAAATTTTGGACTAGAACACTTTCTCCAGTTTGACTTGACCTCCCAAAGTATTCTACAAACATTGGAGGAGCATGGCCTGT
The DNA here is from genome assembly GCF_037038515.1 of Microtus pennsylvanicus. Taxonomy (NCBI): domain Eukaryota; kingdom Metazoa; phylum Chordata; class Mammalia; order Rodentia; family Cricetidae; genus Microtus; species Microtus pennsylvanicus. The sequence goes on from NC_134579.1 coordinate 69,195,063, forward strand.
CTGCACTTTGCTGTCTCATACACCTTCTGTGCATTTGTTTTCTGCTTGGAGAATCAGCTGTAAAATTGATAATGTAAGATAGATAGATAGATAGATAGATAGATAGATAGATAGATAGATAGATAGATAGATAGAATAGATGGATAACCAAGGAAGTTAATCTCCTAAATAATTTTCCCTCCACAACATTATGCAGGGCCCTGTTGGCATGGAGTTTAGCCCACCACTTAAAGTATAAAATGATTAATTTAGAACTGCTATTTCTGCCTATTCCAAGGAGAGGTCCATTTATATAGATAGCACATGATGTACGTGTGCGCATGTAGGTCCACTCTGCAGCTGTGCTGGAGGAAGCAGACAAACCTACACCTATTAACCGAGAGGTCCAGGCAGCCTCATATCCTTTCGGACACTATGCTCAGCCCACCATGCAGTGTCAAGTGCAACATAGACATGATCAAGTACATGCTAGCCCGCTGTGGCACTCAGCACCGCCACACGAAAGAAAGCTGGTGTGGAGAATAGATTGCTTGCGGAGTGAGCAATCCCCTGGAAAAGAGCATCAGATTCGACCTATATGCCCTGTTCTAGGCGTAGGAAACATTTGCATTAAAGAAAACACAAATGCTTTATTTATGAATATTAAGAGCACCTTAGAATGGCCACTCGTCCTGGACACTTGAGGGTTTCAGACAAGAGAGAAAAATCAAACAAACAGAAGGTGATACTGTGGGGAAGACAGAGGCACCTGACCTCAGGATGGAGATGGCAAGGAAGGCGTGGTCAACTTGAAGGGCCTCCTTTCATGGAGGCAAGTGCAGGGTTTAGGTAGTTAATCCTCCCAAAAGCCCTCAGGTCTAATGGCATTCTTGGGTCCTTCCATTTCACAGGTGATAAGACTCTAAATGTCAGGTGTCCAGGGTCACCAAGCTATGGGGGATGAGAGGAAGGCTTCCACCCTAGACTAGCTAACTCTAGAGTCTATGCTGCTAGCCACAAAGACTGCTGAAGCTCTGTCCCACTCCAGCTATTCTGGTATTCCTAGAATATTGAAATAGTGAGAAAAGAAATTAGATAGTCCCCAAAAGTCATTAACGGCGCTGTGTCCGTCACCTCCCCTTTGTCCTCCAGTGGAATCCCTGGGCTTGCGACTACAGACCATCCAACCAAGTTTCAGGCGTGTTGCGTGTCAGTGTGTGTATGTGTGCACCGCTCTGACAGGGCTAGTTCATTTCAAGTAACCAAGTATGTCTTTGGACAGCTCTTGTCAAGATCCATAGAAGCGCCAATTCCAAAAATATGTTCCTTTAGTGGTTTTTTAGGGTTCTCTGCTCTGCACGGATTGACAATGTGGTAACAAGAGACATTCGGGAGACTGGATTTAATGCAACCATATGCTAGACAGAATGAGAACCCATATTGCAGCAGGCCAGCCGGTACATTTCCATGTTAACAGAAGCTTGATTGCAAATTACATTTAGTCTCAACAGCTCAGTTCACTGCACACAGATGCCATGGGGGACTGTAAAGTTAGCGAGATGTGGGGGAGGACGACTAACATTTTTTTTTTGAAAAAAAAAAAATCCTTAAGCTGAGAGAATGCCAGGGAGCATCAGCGCTGATGCTCAAAAGAAAATGCTGCTATAATTGTTTCGCCAGAAAAAGAAAAATAATCATTGTCGCGAGTTGTTAGTCAAATTATGAATACGAGCCTGGCTGGTAATTGTCTGATAATACAAACAGTGATATTAGGCCTGTCAGATGCTGCGCGCACTGCTTGACAGCTAACATGTACTCGCTCCCTGAACGAGGAGGCGCTCCACCGCTTCCAACAGGCAGGCAGACAGAAGGGCGGCGATTAAGGAAAATGTCGCTGGATTCTGGCCTCTTGTCCAGAGCTGGAACGGAGTCAACTTCCTGAAGTGTGGTCAACATCTCCGTGCTGGGGAGAATCTGTGTAATTGTGGAAAGCACAGTGTGGGTTTGAGTTGCAAATCTGTCTCATTTGCTGGGTAGCCCTGGGTAACCTCTAGCGACACAGGTTTTTCCACTTCTAAAATGGAAGTGATAATTTCCTACCAAGGTCCTCCTCCTCCTCCTGGGGCTATCGTGGGGGTCTGCTCAGAACTTCGCATGCCAGCATACACTAAGGCACATTGGTACTCACTGAAGGTGGGACAAGAAGTTGTCTAAGTGGCTGGGTTTTCTTTTGTATCATTTTAAGGGCAGAGCTAGGATGATCTCTTGGCCATTTTCTTGTGGTGGAATAGATTTTTTTTTTTAAATCGAAGTACATCTTTTAATCAGAATTATCCATCTAATCTCCCTCTTCCAAAAATCTGACCATCTAGAAACCTCTCTGATTTGCTGATCCTATGCCTTATCTGCTAGGGGAATCTTCTAGAGGCTTTGAGTAAGTTCTGTCCTGTCCTGAAGAGGCCAGAATCCAGCGACATTTTCCTTAATCACCTGTAATATGTGCATAATGTCTTCATTCCCTCCCAGTCCTGATTCTCCAGATTATGGGCTGTGGCAGAGACAGTACGTCCCCCCCCCCCCCCGGTTTCCCAGGGTGCTGTAGTGAAGTATGGCCATGTGACTAGGTTGTAGCCAGGGAAACTAGGGATGAAGTAAGATACTTCCAGACCTCACCTTTAAACTTTTGATGTGTGTACGTACAATGCTTATATTATTTATATCCATCCTTCAACCGAGCTAGAACAACATAGAAAAAAAGGGGAAGAGAGGCAAAGCCAAATCTGGAAGAGACCTAGGCCTCTAAGTACTCTCTGAAGGCTAAACTCCTCCCCCATATATGGGCCTGAAAAGTGAACAAGAAACAAGGGTCCATTTTCCCAGTCCTCCGAGATCAGCTGGCTGCCTAATAAAGTAGGCCGCTCAGCCTAAAATCCAAGCACTCACCAACTTTGAGTCACTATACAGAACTCTGTTACCAAAAGCACAAGCAATACCGTACTGTACTCCCAGAATGCACCAGGACTTACAGCCCTATCCCTTCTTCTCTCTCTCTCTCTCTCTCTACACACACACACACACACACACACACACACACAGGACTTCCAGCCATATCCCATCTTCTCTCTACTCATTCACACACACACACACACACACACACACACACACACACACACACGACTTCCCAGCCCTATCCCACCTTCTCTCTACCCATTCACACACACACAGGAAATAAAACAACAACAACAAAAAAAAACCCTTGTCCTTGCTATGGGGAATTGTAGTAATATGAAGCGGCGGCGGGGCTGCGTCCCTAACACCCCAGCCGCCTGCATGGCTAGCTTTACCCAAAATAATTACACAGACACTGTATTCTTTTAATCACTGCTTGGCCCTTAGCTCTAGCCCTTACTGGCTAATTCTGATATCCCAATCAACCCATCTCTAACAATCTGTGAGCACCGGTCTTACCGGGAAGATACTAGGTCGGAGCTTCATGGCGTGTGTCTGCCCGGGAGCGGGGCATGGCGTCTCTCTCTGAAGGGTCTGCTCCCGAGAGGAGAGCTGTCGAGTCTGACCTCACTTCCTCTTCCTCCCAGCATTCTGTTCTGTTTACCCCACCTACCTATGTCCTAACCAATAGAATGGGCTGAGGCGGTTTTTTTATTAGCCAATGACCATCCTCCATCAGGGAATGTGGCTTGATTAGGAGCAACAGCATGAAGTGTGGTGGCATGAAGGATCCCCTCACTCAGGCCAGCCTCTCTCTGCCTCTCCCCACCCCATGCCCACCTGGCACCATGGAAGAACCCTGCCCCTGCCGATCATTTGTTTAAAGGTATGAGCTGAAGCTGTAGCCTGTCCACACCTGACTTCTGCATGGCCAATCAACCAACCGTTCTGTTCTCAGCTGGATCTGGATGTTCAACAGCCAACAACTCTCTTCTGGGGTTCACTGTCATACACAGCAGCGGCTGCTGTTCGCTGTTCGGGTCTGAGGGCTCTCCTCACCCCAGTGCACATTCTGGACATTCCCAGGATGCTGAGTTTCATCGTTTGCTGAGTTTTTACACACTTCTCAGTCTGCTCCACTGACATTTGAATGGGAATTAGGTCATTTGATCAGTGAACTCAGGAGAGGTTGTCAGAGACTTTCACAGTGGCTCTGGTGCTGACGGCTATGTGGGGTCTCTGTTTGCAACAGGAAGCCTGGGTTTGAGTTCTGGCTCTTTGAAAATAATGAAATGAATCGTTAGTTAATGTTTGTCTAAACCAGGTTTAAAGGAAAATAGGAAGTCTGACTTTGAGACCTTAGGTCCAGTCCTAGAATATCGCTGGTGTGTCCATTCTGTTCAGACCTGCATCCCAGCATCTACTCCAACACAGGGTAGGCGCGAGGCCCTTGCAAAGATGGCCCAGTGACTGAACACCGGTTCAGGAACCAAATAAGGTAATAAACAAGAAAGGCTGTAAATTCTGTAGTGGTGTGCTCAGGGAAGTGTTATTACTGCACAGATGGGGAATTCATGGACTGTCCCCAAACTGAAGAGTTGCTTGCCTATTTTAAGATGTTGGAAGACACTTTGGCAAGTGTATTTCAAATGTTCATCAGTCAGTCATGGGGGCCCAAGTGCCGTATGCAAATGAGGCCTGAGCAGAGAGACAGTGTGCTGTCTTACCAGAGGTACAAGGAAGAAAGGCCTGGAATATTCCTCGGTCAACGGGCATAACACATGACAGAGGAATCTTATACTCGCTTGTTAAAACAAATAATTTTTATTTTGTTTTTACAAGGTAGGCATTGGAATGTAGTTGGAAAGGAATTTTCCCCCGAAGAATGGCGGTTCCTTATTTCTCTACAATCTCACCAGTCCTGCAACACGACTTGAGGCAGGATTTGTCAAAAGTGGCCCATCCGGTTGACATTTGCACCGATCAAATCCCTGACCTCAAGAACAGCTGTTTAAGGAAAAGTGGTTGGTATGCGTAAACCTAACTACATGTGACACTCAGAGCAAGCCACTTTCCTGACACAGCTTCCCAAATTGTTGGGAGACCAAGAACAGTGGCCTCTGGAGACCGAGAACAGTGGCCTCTGGAGACTGAGAACAGTGGCCTCTGGCAACAAAGATTCCCTCAGACAACCAGAAAGGAGAACCAACAGTGGAACAACATTCTGAGATCAGTGTGGCTCTGCTTCCTCTGGGGCTATCTTTAAACAGATGATTGGCAGGTTCTTCCGTGGTGCCAGGTAGGCATGGGGTTGGCAGGGGCAGAGGGAGGCTGATCTGAGTAAGGGGGTCCTTCATGCCTACCACAGCTTGTTCTGCTGCTCCTGCCAGTTTGGTGTCTCTCCGATTCTGACAAGTTCACATTCTTAAATGTATTTTGTTGTTATCCAGTGCAAAGAACTTAATAGAAATGAGAAGCTGTTACAAGTCTAGCAGCCTCTGCTAGCGGCTCCTAGAGGACCCACATATCTCCGCAGCTCTCAACACAATGTTTCACCCAGACAGTTGCTTGCTAATGTAGGATGTGGATCCTAAGGGAAGCTCTCCTCTGGAGTTCTTCTTTCCCAGAAGCCCTCTCCTGGGATACTCTTGAACCGTAGCTGTAAACACATTGTCCTCCATCTTTGTCAGCCATTATTGCCATATCATACCATGTCTCCCTTGTCCCATGTTGCCCAGGCAGGAGTAACAAAGACAAAGAGGCTTGGGCACACTGTGTAGAACACAGTTCTATAGGTTGCCTTGCTGCAATAAGCTTGTCAGGCTTCAGCCTAAATTAATCCACGCTGCAGGAGAATGAAAGAGACCGTCCACATTCCAGACACTGGGTTCACAGGAAAGAGAAATACATCTCTTAGGAAACGTTAGAATTGTTGGCAGATAGACTCAAAGACGCGCAACCATCAAACTATTTTAAAATCATGTTCAATATTTCTGTAACTTACATATAAATTATTAAATATGTGATAGACTCGTGTCCACAGTATAATGCCATCAGGTCACATACTTCATATAACATGTGCCATTAAATATCCCAGTGGAGTCATGTTAGTGGTCCTTCCAAGAGCTCAGGGTTCATGCTAGGTCGTGAGATCAAAGGCAGCTTCAGGGAGTCAGGAACATTAGAACTGAAATAACTTAGGCTTTCCCCGATGGCAGGAGCCAGGAAGAGGGGCATTCTAAGCAGAGGAAATAACAAGTTTGGTGACGAAGAGGGGTGGACAGATGTCACCGTGAGAGGGGACTACAATTCATCTGGAAAGGCTGGACCAGTATTTCCCAGAAAGTGCTCTGGGGGAGAAAAAAATGTTCCATGGTTGATAAGTTTGGAAAAAATGCATCTTATTTAGAAACATGAAGTGTAGACATGATTATCATGGACTGTGAGAAAACAATGGAGAAGCCATCTTGTCCAGGGCAGTAAGGCAGAAGACCTAAAAGTGTAGAAAACAGGTCGCACACAAAGCAGGATGGACTCAGAGATGCTCGGGAAGCAGAACCAGGACTTACGAATTTCAGAAAAAGACACAGGTGTGAAAGAACAAGGCTTTAGTTTGCTGGACTGAATGTATCTCAGAAGGAAAGAGGATTCTGGGGATGATAAGACGGGGCTTTGATTCGGTCCTTTGAATCTGAGCTGATGATGGGGCAGGCATCTGGAGATGTCAAGAGGCCATGGACAATACCAGGTCCAGGATCTTGAAGTGATGTCTTAATTTAAGAGAACCATTAAAACTGCTGGACAGGTATTAAAGTGCATAAGCTACGGGTCCCTTTTTGACCCAGAACTCTTATCATTGAATGGCCAGAGAGAGAGGGAAAAAAGTGTAGTTAGCAGGTTTCTGTTGGCTTACGATATCCAAGGGGCATAACCTCCTGCAGCTGGCCATGAAGTTCTGACCGCAAAAGGAAGCGCCACAGCTGCGTGCATCCCAGTGAAAGGAAGTGGTTTTTTAACAGAATGGACTTAACTAGGAAAATGTTGCAGTGACCCCATTAAAAGTGATTCCCTTGCTGCTAGCCTGGCTTTATGTAGAAGGAAAAAGAATGAAAACATAACGCAGTCAGTAAAAATTATAGTGGAGCTGGAGAGACTGCTCAGAGGTTAGGGAAACTTTCTGCTCTCTCAGAGGAGCTGAGTTCAGTTCCCAGCAGCCACGCTGGACAGCTCACCACTGCCTGTGACCCCAGCTCACAGGATCTGATGCCGACTACTTACCTCAGTGGGCACTTGCACACATGCCAAACACATGCCGGAATACATACATGAATAAAAATCATTAAAGAGAAAGAAAAATCACAGGAAGCTGAGTATTTCTTTGCTGACTTCTAGACATCAGCACTACCTGTTCGGTGCAGGCAGAAGGCATCGAGCTGGGAGGAGGGTGGCTGAGGTTTGAGTCTTGACTAGAGTGTAAATTATTATTCTATATCCTTCTGAGCATTATGTATCATTTAAGTGCCTCTATTAGCACATCTGCAAGACATGGGCCAAAATACTTACTTGTCTGTTCACAGGACTCTTAGAAGGACTCAGTTGGCTGCCTTCGGTTGGTGGCGTATTAGAGATGACACTGGCAACAGCGACTTGTTGTTCCAGATAGACAGCTAGACTACCGTGGCACACTCACCTCACCCCCAAGAAAAGCAGGAACTAGTGAGAACAGGTGTTTCACGCACACTCAGACAGCCAGCCAGGGCATAGCTGTCCAACACATAGATGCTCAGCTTTGCAGGGATCCCCGTTGTCCAAGAGCTGAGACTCAGAAAGAAAGAAACCCGAGCTGTGTGATGGTTGACTCTGTCAATTTGACCAGATCTAGAGTTGGCATGGCAACAAGCTTCTTGGTACGTCCACGGAGAACTATAGATTGGATTAATTGAGGCCGGAAAAGACACCCTAAGTGTGGAAGGTCCCATTCTATGGGCTAGGGTTTCTGTTTTCATGAAAAGAAGGGGCTGAACACCAGCATCCATTGCACCTGCCTCCTGATTACAGGCATAGTGTGGCCAATTGTCTCCCGCACCGACTGCCATGACTTCCCTGCCATGGCAGACTGTACATTCTGGAACTGGAAGTCTAACTACAACCCTCTTTCCTTCCATCACCTCAGCTGCATAATTTATCACAGTACCTAGGAAAGTAACCAGTGGAGGCTGCAGAGGAAATAAAGGCTAAGTAGTGAGCCTGTGTCAACCATCAGAACCTCAAGTGGCAAACACACTGTGCATTGTGGGTAATCTTGCCCTCGCTGTCCATGTGTCTACCAAGTGTAGTTTTCAGGGTCCCATCTACTCAGCTCAGTGACTTCAACACACAGTGAAGCATGTAGTGGTGGAAATATTTATAGCCGTGCCCCCGCTGCTTAGAAACTAAGAGATATCAATGCCACCTTGTCTCCTAGGTCCGCTCTGAGTACAGAAGGCTTTCTCTTGTGCCAGACAAGCATCCATAAGCAGTCTTTCCTGAATGATGACAAGAGTTGTAGCTGACCTTCTTGATCTTGTTTTGTTTCATCGTTCCCTCCACAGAGCTAGTGTTCCATCTTTCCACAGGCTTTGTGGTTTCTCTCCCTGTTTCCAAGTGTACAGGACAGGGGCCCAAATCTTTAGCATGGTGTTCAGTCTCCAGAGATCTGGTCCCGTTCACTCATTTTAGTCCTCCATACTCTTCCCCCTCAGAGGTACACTCAACATTAAGCTAAACCTGAATTCAGGAGGCCTCTCTGCAAACTGGCCTCACCACCTGGTAGGAGGTGCCAGAAATTGCCTCGATTCCGTCACCGCTTTCCTCTTAAAGCATCAAGACATGCGTGTTCATCCTTCTTCCTCCTTATACGGCCCTTCGTCATTATCTGTCTGTGCCCCGGATTGTCAGCCCCAAGCCTGCAGAAGTAACTTAGGTTGAGAACAATTTGGAAGCAGACACTAGCATTGAGTGATACTGTAGAAAAAAGCAGAAGAAAAAATAAAAACGTGCACACAAAGCAGCCACCAGCTTTTGGCTTACGATGAAAGTTATGTCTCCACAGCTTCAGATCAGAGCTGTGAGGCTGGTTCTCCAGAGAAGCACCTGGAACACTGTTTTACCAGCCCTGCCTTGTGTCAGCTGCCTGAGAGGCTTTGAAGTCTGTAAAACAGTCCTATCTCCAATCAGAGTCGAGTTTCCTCTCCAGACAGGAAGACAGCCTCGCAGCAGAGAAGCCAGGCTCGTATTTGTGGTCTGACTACAGTCGTGACTCATCCAGTCAAGCCAGAGGCTGTTTTGGTCCTTGTTCAGCGCCTGTTTACAGCTGTGATTTTCTTAATTCCCTTTCTTCTCTCTCTCCCCACTCTTGTGAATTATCTGAAGGTCCATACACATTTGACAAGTGGAACCTGTATCGAAGAGAGTGTACAACTGAACCTGCTTTTGCCTGATGCCCACAAGTGAATGCTTGTGTTATTGGGTCTGATGACAGAGTTCCAGTAATAACTTGGCCTTTTTTTTTTTTTGCCTTGATTGAATATTCCCCTGGGCCTGCCAGTCTGGACTTCTGTTATTTAATGAGGACATTGGAGCACAACCTCAAGATGTCTGCAAAATTGACCTTTTCTTTGGGTTTACTCCAAGAGCAAAGTAGAGCCTGAGTTGGATGGGGTGGCCCCAGAAGACGACTTTGGATTCACCCTCCGCAGAAGCCCACCAGAACCAGAGATTGCCACAGGGTGGATGATTTGGAGAATCTGAGAATTCAAGCAGAGAAAGCAACTTGTCCTAAGTCACCTAGCATAGTCACAACACAACAACGTCTCACTGAATGATAATGGCTTACATCGGAGATTAAGTAGAGATTTACTGTCCACTCTGAACAATCTGCCTGTGTCATACTGGGCACTCTGGAAACGCTCCTACTTCCTTCCAGTCAGGAGTTTCACTGGCCAGAGGTACAGAATAGGGAGAGGAAAATGAGAGACAAGCAATAAAAACAGAGGGAGGAAGAGAGAGAGAGAGAGAGAGAGAGAGAGAGAGAGAGAGAGAGAGAGAAGGAGGGAGAGGGGAAGGAAGGGAAGAAGGGAGGGAAGGAGGGACAGAGGGAGAGAGAGGACTAACTGTCTACTGTTAGCCTTGGAGCCAACGCAGAACACTTAAAAGCCATGCGAAGGACCCTAAAGGGAACCATTCCAGACATGCTATACCCACCACACTTACCCCACACCTTCGTTTTCAGTTTATTTACTGCAGGAGCAGGAATTTATGAAATCTGAATGAGAAAATGCAGTCATAAAGTACTTTAGAATAAGGACTTTGTCGATTTGTGAGTTATTATCATGTTCCAACTCCATCATCTTATTTTCTTCAAAATATAGACTCAGCTGAGACGTCTCCACTCTAATATTAAAGGGTATCCTTTGCTATAAATTTGGCATGAGCTCTCTATGGGACGATTGAAAAGGCAGAAGAATACTGTTACACAGAAAGAAAAGCATTTGTAAACAGAAGGTCCGTCTATAACACACATATATTTAGTTATACTCAAATTGCAATCATTTTTAATTGTCTTGCAAAGTTTCTCCAGATCACCGGAAAAAGAAAAATATATTCATGCACAAACACACACATGAAATTTAATGTTAGAAAGCACGACAATTTACATGTTATCTTTTGTAACATCTACATGGCTTGTCAACAGTTTCCGTTTTCTTCCCTGTCACCTGAAGGAGAGGGAACACATTGCGGATTCCCTGAGATCTTCCACAGACAGTTACCATGGAAAACACTGACCCAGCTGAGGTAATCTTTGAGAATGGAGAAAAAAAATCACACTTTAATTATTCCACTGCAACAAAACAAGGAAGACTCTGAACTGCTTGGGCAACACAGGGAACATGGTTACTCTGCTTGCAGAACACCTCCCGAATCACAGCCACTACAGATGAGGCGGCAGAAGCTAAAGAGGAAACTCTCCCGAGTCAGGGACATAAGGTCTGCCAAACCTTCCAGCCCTCTGCCACCATCCTTAGGAAAAGTGGTGTCAGGCCGCTGCCTCTCAACACCCTGCTCTCTAAAATGCGGATCCTTCCAGAATCCAAACTCTACCTAGTCCTCAAACTCAAGCCATTGCCTATGCTTTATTTAGAACATAATGACAGCTGAGGGCACAGCTTAATGGTAGAGTGCTGAGATGTGGGGTTCAACTCCCACCCCCATTAAAAGGCTGTTGTGGCCAGAATTGGATCCTTCAGTTGATTTTTATGGTGTTAGGATAATGAAGTTGACTTGTCTCATCAGCATTAGGGGCCTGTCCTAAACAGTTCACATTCCAGCATGTAAATTGTTTCTTCATAGCAGAAATAGGTGTTCCATTCACCTGTATTTGTACCCCAGGAATTTCCAAGGGCTTTGCTATTTTCATTAATGCTGTTAGTTTTATTTCTTAGAAAGAGAAACACACACAGAGAGAGAGAGAGAGAGAGAGAGAGAGAGAGAGAGAGAGAGAGAGAGAGAGAGAGAGAGGAACTGTGTTTTACACGACATCTCACTTTGCTCTGATGATATTTGGGTCAGTAGGATTTTTTCAGACCAATTAAGAAAGGGAACACCCAGATTGCAGGTTGGAGGAGCGGTCTATATCTATGTCAATTCCCATTTCATTAATGAAAAGCAACATTTCATTTCACTGAAATGTCATCATTGTTCCCAGGTGAGAAGAAATCAGGACCTTGAAGCAGCAAAGAAGATGATCTTGAACCAGCCCCTTCTCTTTGTTCATTGGGAGAAAGAGTCTGTGAAGTTCAAACCCTACCCGGTCCTGGTGATCATCTAATTAGGGGTGCTCTACACAATGTCCAGTCGAGAGTGCCACGAGGGTCCCACAGAGGCATCATGTGCCCACACTGCAGCAGTCTGAGGTGGAGCCATTTTTCAGTTCAAAATTCAGGTGACAAGCTTTCCTGCGATTTTCATAACAGGCGCCCTCAGTCTTTCTTTGGGATTTCTTAGTCTTCTGGGCTCAATTGCATATTCCTCTTACCCAGAATGCCCCATATAGAAGCAGATGTTCAGTCACTCCCAGCAAAGTGAATTAGTCTTCAGTGACTTGACACAGACACACTTTCACTGCGGCTAAAACACTCTTTCGTACGTGCATGGGTCAAAAGAGCCATACATTTGGAATGAAAATAACTTAGCTTAAGCAAGGGCTAAAGCAACAGTTTCTTCAGAGAAAAATATTCCAGTCATGAAGGCATAAAAACAGATGAAACAATAATAATGACATTGGACAAGAGCATTAGAAGCTAACCTATTATTAGTATATTTGAGGATTTGAGTACTTCATTAGTAAAGGTTTGTGAAAAATAAGACATTTTTGTACCCTCATTGTCTCTTGTGAAAATTTTTACCAAACAAAAGGAAAGACACCATGTAAGAGACATCCTAACCAGGCAATCCATGTTAATGTTCCCATTAGACACATACCCTAAGAAGGACAAATCCCCACCCCTTTCGTGTCCTTCCCAATACCTTCAACATAAATATGACAGAACAGGAAGCAAGCCAAACTGGATGACATTCTGCAGAATGACTCCATTGTCCTCAGCATAAAGCTCCGTGGTGAAATAGAAGGAAGTGCTGAAACTGCTTCCGGTAGCAGGAGGCAGGGAAACAAAGGGCGGCATAAAGGGCTGCAAGGGATCCCAAAGAGGGAAAGAGCCTTTGCCTAATAACTGATGAAGCACGGATGGAGTGGGAACCACTGTGAGTCCCAGGGGACTGAGGTCAGTTTCTTAGTTCTGTCTTTGTTCCATGTGTATGTAACGTGCCAGGTGCTAACATTAGGAGAGGTCGGACGCACGGTGCTTGCTCTCTGTACTGTTAGGGTAAGCTAAAGCTGTCACAACTTCAGAATGAGGAATTAAAAAAACAGCTGTCCTTTGGGACTAACACACACTTAGCTAAGTCTCTTGAGCATGCTCACCTCACCTTTGATCGGTTCTACAGTTGAGAACTGTAAGTCTGTTGCTGTGAAACAAGGCAAGGAATGTGGGGGCACTGTGAAAGCTAGCCGCTATTTTTCAAAGTGTATTTTGTTAGCCTTCCCTGCCCCATATATCCTTGGTTGCCAAATAAAATATAGAAGACTCAGATAAATTTGAATTGTCAATCAAATATAGTTTTGGTTGAGACAGTAATTTTTTTTTGAGAGATGGTATTCCTAACTTGAATTTAAATTTAATAGGATGTACAGTTTGTTTTTGTTTTTGCTTTTTGAGGTGTTTTGTTTTGTTTTTGTTTTTTACCAAATCTGATAAACCTGTCTACCCAATTTCTAACATTCCAGCCTGTTCTATTAGACAACCTCTTCCCTCTCTCTTTAGCATCACCTTACATAATGCCAACGAGTCTGGCACATGATTCCACTGGAATACCACGGCAGCTGGTCTCCTGGAGAGACACACAAAGAAGAGTCGACCACATGACCTCCATGAACAGAATTCATCAAGAATACATGACTCCTGGGGACTTTCTCTATCCCACCCAACTGCAATTTTGCAAAATTTATTTTAAAATTTTTATGATATTTTCGTTTACCACATCTCACAAAATCCCAATGATACAGGTGCCCTGCAGATGTTCACAATGTGAAATGAGAACTACTGTAATTCAGAGGCTGGTCCTCGCAGATGAGGGTGCCAGCTTGCCCTTTCATCCTGTGTTGTAGCTTAGGAGGATGGATGAGAGAGTAGAGAGAGCACTGAAGCACTGTTTCCCTTACACTAGCTCCCTTAGTTAGGGTTTCTATTGCTGTGAGGAGACATCATGACCGTTGCAACTCTTATAAAGGAAAACATTTAACTGGGGCTGGCTTACAGTTTCAGAGGGTTAGCCCATTAAGGTCATGGTGGGAAGCATGGTGGCATGCAGGTAGACATGGTCCTGGAGAAGGAGCTGAGAGTTCTACGTCTTGATTCACAGGCAGCAGGCAGAGATATGACTTGAGCTTCTCAGACCTAAAAGCCCATCCCTCAATGACACACTTTCTCCACCAAAGCCACACCTACTCCAACAAGGTCACACCTCCCGATAGTGCCACTCCCTATGGACCAAGTATTCAAACCCATGAGTCTATGGGGGGCCGTTCCTATTCAAAGCACCACACTAGCTTAGTCTCCTTTATCTGGAGAGATACTGATGCTGAGGAAGCAAATGACCATCTTCTTGCCCTGGGCTACAATGTCTTATTTTTCGACTTCTCTGGACCACCCTGGACAACAAATAGTCAGGGCATCCATTCGATATACAAAAACTAACAAAATCTGTTGCTCAACAAATAAATATATTTATATATAATTATTATGGTATCTGCCACCACAGATAAGCAAAATGCCCTTATATGTTATCTGTTCAAAGTGTCTTCTCAAATCATTAAGCAGGCCTTAATTTTATGAACACTCATAAAGCAAATGAACATATTTAAGTAGTAAAACTTTACTGATGTTTACATCTTTTCTTACTGTAAGTAATAAAAAAAGGACAGCACAAAATTAGAGGGGTGTTTGACATCGCATTTGAGAAATTAAAATCATATCAGGGTCTGGCAAGTTAGGATTTCTCAATGATATCTCATGGTACTCACCAGATATGGTGGTTTATTTTTACTCTAAGTTGCTTTATTCTTACAAGTATAGGTGGTACTGAAAACAATAACATAAAGAAACATAGTTGTGAAGTGGAGGAAACATTTAACAGTCAAAGGAGAATATTTGTCTGTCTGGAAGAGGTCAGGATCTTATCTGGGTGTGGCACTGTCTTCAAAATAACATCAAATGCACATTGTTTGCCAGGATAGGTTAAAATGTCACTGACAATTATTGCATGTCATGCAAAGAATCAACACAAGTACGTGTGACCTCAGAGGCTGCCAGTTGGTCTCTGCTGAATTATATAACAAGTTGGTAAATTTGAAGTTGCACATGCGTGCTTGCAAAGAGTGAGAGCCTGTATAAATTTATTTTGGCTGACTGTGATGTGATATTGACATCTACAAGGTTACCCGCAAGAACCATACAGTTGAGCGATACTTTTTTCCCACATTTTAGGTAAGTTTACCACTTGGTGTTGGGCCATATATAGTCACAAGCTGCTCATGAACCATGAGCTGGGGATCTATGGTCTGGGCCCGGGCGCAGACTCCATCTTTCCTTTTCCATAGCATCTGGATGTCAAGGTTCTACATAAAGAGATCCTCTTCTCAGGTTCTCTATATGATCACATTGTTTTATAAAGAACCAGAGACTTTTCTTGGGGATTATAAATGCAATGGTCAGTATTTTATCTGCCTTTTAGTTTTGAGGTTAAAGATCCAATGTGTTCGTGGTAAATCTACCATGTCTATCAGCAAAGATGATACTTCCTAACTGGACAATAAGAGGGCCAACTTCTTGGTCAGACTGAGCAATGGCATAGTCTGATTCAGTAAGCCGTGCCATCTCAGCTTTTGTCAACAGCTTCTGTTTACTCTCATGTGATTTGTCCCTAAGCTCTCTATGATCTCTCCTGTTCTCACATTCTAAACTCTAGGACCCTAGTTTCTTTCAAACAGAAAGAAATTTTAGCCATGGGAATGTGGTGCCGACACCTTCTGGAGTTACTGAAAGCAGCTTCCTACGGTTATCTAACTCTCTGTTTGAGATTCTCACATCTCTTCTCCCCACTTCAGAGTTGGGTCAGACCTATTTGATGATAGAGTATGTTTGGAGAGTTGAACTTTTTTGTGGGAAGTAACAAACTTCCCAGGATCAACAGCGTGGAATCTAAGAGGAGAGTTCCCCCTGGGTCAACTTCAAGATGCAGTTCTGTACTAGCAGAAGTCACAGGCTCTAAGTTTATTTGGTATTTAAGAGAAAACTTCTGCCAGGTATGAGTCTAAAACCTGGATTCCGACTTCAGATCCATCCTGTCCAGTATAGTAACATACTTCTGCTTTGCATACTTCTGGCCACCCAATACTTCATAAGGGGAACCACACCAATAGTTTAACAGGAATCAAAGAATACCGAACAGCATCAAGTTACAGAGGGCAGACCTCACTCCAGGTACAAAGCAGCAAGGGCTTCAAATGTCTGATCACACCTTCAGCTGGCCCTGTAAATTTGGTATTTCAGTTCCTGTGTGATGAACTAGGAGACTTGCTCAGTGAGTTAAGGAAATTACATACGGGCAGAGAGCCAGGAAACAACAGAAATCAAAGCCCGGCACATGTATGCCTCCAGAACCTATGTTCACACGCTTCTCATCTGCAAAATGCTACAACTTCTAAAGAGTAACAGGTTCATAAAAATTTTCATTTAATCCTCACAACACACACACACGGGTATTGGTAAGCCCTTTTGTATAGTAACCAGTGCTCAGCCTCACTGACATCCAGCTAACCATTAGTAAGGCTAGGAGCTACGCCTCCTATCTGATTCATTGACCAGATTTCTTCAGCTAAAAACAGAAGCCCAGCTTCCAAGTTCTGTGTGACAGAAGTGCCTTTTTCAATACTCTAAGGTTGTGCTGCCTTCCATGAGTCTAGCTCCACGCTCCACATGCCTTCTGGGTCACATTGTCGTGTTCTAACTGGAACAAAGAGTTTTCCCCGTGTCAGCAACTCATAGGTCCAAATGGGTTTCTCTCTGTCCTATGCATCATTCCCAAAACAAAACTGCCAGCCAAGTCCTGTGTCTAGAACTTCGATTATGTATAATGCTGCTGTGATCCAGGGGAAAGAGCCAGCTCTGTTTGGGACATCAGCAAATGCCACAGCACTGGCAGAGAGAAGCCCACCTTGCACTTGGTCAGGAAAGTCGGTCTGATTTGAGACAACAGAGGTGAAATGCCATCAGCGTGATTCGCAAAAGGGCTTTGTGATTATTAGGAATCAAATGCTCTTGGCAGAAGAAGAATTCTTAAAGGCCCCCAACTCCATTTTCTGAGCAGGCAATAAAATCGCTCATGACAGTAGGTGTTGTGTTAGAAAGGTTGCCCAGGAGAATGGCCTTTTCTCAGATCTGGGGACCTCAATAGTGTTCCTTCATTTGGGCCCTGTGACTAAGAAGATGCATAAATAGAAAGACCAAAGAGAGACTGAGTAGGGGGAGGGATTGTTTACAGGAAAGCTACATCTTTTTGTTTCCTTGCCAATCCCTCACCTTTGTGGACCTCAGAATGGGTGGGGGGGGGGAGGGGAGAGGAATTAGCCAAACATAAACAAACAAGCCTGGAAGATCATATGGCCTCCCAGGCCCAAGGCTCAGGAAATAATAAGCACCTTTGTTTATGTGGCATTTTATAGTTCAACGCACAGTTTCAATGACACCACTTCTTTTGATCACCACCCCTCCTCAAATGTAAGTGAAGTCAACTGGAATTATTATCCTTACCTGACACCTAAGCAAACTGGCATCAAGACTGAACTAATATGGCTAGCTTGCAGCTGAACCCCATTTTGTGAATCTAGAATACATACCACATTATCCTGAAGGAAATATAGAGAAAAGTAAGAAATACCACCTAGTCCATTTCTTTAGGTAGTTGCCTAGAAATTAATTAAACAAATAAAACCTACGAAGGTACACACAAAACTGGAAAACAAAGAAGTATCAGTAAAAATTCAAAGTAGACAGGACAGGAACTTAAAGACAACCAGCTAAGACAATGGTCGATAACGATAAAGTAAATCATCCAGGTTCCTATTGTGACATCTATCATTGCTCCAATTCAAAGATTATTTAACTTTCAAGCTAATAAAACATGGGGTAATGCTCTTTTAATGTGTTCTGTCCTTTACAAAGATTGGTCTAGCCTCTACCGTCATTCATTCATTCGGGAAGTGTTTCTTTAATTCCATGCCCATTACTGACCTTAGGGAACAGAATGGGAATGACTTCCGAGCTTTGTTGTCATGGACGAAGAGATATCGAGCACTAACTTTAGCACTGCTATAAAATGGGCTTATGTGTAGGCAAGACAGTTTCCTCATAAGCAAAAGGATGATTTTGCCTTCTGTGGCCGAAAGTATTAGAGCATTCAATAAGTTAATAAAATGATTAAATGATAGACATATGACATAGAAATATAAAATAAACACATGCATCAGAAACAAGAAGGACAGTCCTTGACACGAGGGGCAAGGGGTGATCCAGACTCCAGTTGTGTCTCCTGTCTTCCTCACCCTTAGAACCCAGACAACAGTATGAGGGCTGCTGCTGTAATTCCCCATAAAAGAGAGGTTTGGAGCCCCTTCCAAGTTCCCATGGCACTTTTCAGGTATCTTCCACCTAAGTCTTCACAACCGGTTGTCATCAGTAGAGTGTCCTCCCCCCACACACACACACATAAGAGAGGGGGAAGCAGGAGAGAGAGCCTTCTTAAAGACAAGCCCTGCCTCTCCTGTATCCACTGCAGAGCCTTCTTAAGCTGTCTCCAATGTGATGTCACCTGCTAGTCTACGTATTAATAGATGTTTCAAGTCAGTGAATGAAGGGTCGCTTTGAGAGGTTAATATTCTGAGGAAAAGGCAGAAGAATCCGAAAAAAAAAATATGCCCAAGTAAAGACCGTACTATGCCGTGGTACTCCAGTGAATTTCAAAACCTCAACAATCCCAGGACAATATCTTTGCTCTATAGGAGATGCCAGCCTGGGCGGGCCAGCCAACAGTAGCAAAACAGAGTGTGGAAGGACTCAGAGCTGTGCTTCTCAGGTTCGTACCCAGTCCAAGAACACTCCTGTGCAGTGAACCAGCCAAATCCTGCTGATGACCCAGGTCAATAGCCTCTATAGCCAGCCATTTACCTCCTTGCTTTGGCCAAGGAGACGCTTGATCGAGTGCCAGCAAGTACAATGAATGTCATAGCTTACAAACCCTGAGGAGACGGCATGTTCCTTTTAGCATTAATTGCTTCATTCAGAAAAAGCCATTTAAACCCCGAGTCTGGTCTTTTTCCTTGACGAGCAATTTCAGGCTGCCTACCAAAGCTTTTTGTTTGTTGGGAGCAGAGAGGAAGGGAAAGTATTTTGTAAGGCATTTTAATTTTCATATTTAATGAAACAGATTGGATAGCTGGTTCCTTCGATTTTATTTTATTGCCTCCTGATCATCTTCTTGTGGCTTACAGAATCTCAAGGAGTTAGTTCCTTAAGAAACTAGCTTTTCTGCATCTCACAAGTTAAGTCTGTTGCATTATAGGCGCAGTATCAGGCACAGACCTTAGGCCAGTGGTGATCATTATTATTGTAACACACCGGATCATAAATCTCAAAGCTGGAGAGGAGAGAAACAGGCCCTTCTTTCTCCCTCTATTCTCCTGAGCACATAAAATTACATAACTCTCCGAAGCCCTCTTTTTATTGCTGCTCTGCTTTCTTGGCAGGATCAATTCTTTAAAAGGATTATTTCTTCATTGTAATGGAGAATTAATGAATCCATCGGAAAACTCATTTATTTTAATTGATTAATAAAGACGTAGACAAAAAAACCTCATTGGGTTGGAGGCAGGAAGCAAGCTTCCTCAGTCAGCCATTAATACACACAGTGTCTTCCCTTTCATTCTGAGAAAAGGAGAACAGCACCTCACCCCATTTTTAGAACGAAACTAGAACAATGCCTGGAAGACACAGGAGTTTAATTGCTATTTGCGGCATGAATGAACAACGTAATTCGGCGACACGATTTACTTTTTCTGGGTCTCAATTTTTCCCCTTATTCTAAACAACAAAAATGATTGATAAAATCTCTATTTCTGCCTCGCAAGGTCACTGTCTCAGATGATACAAGAGAGAGCTCTGTGAAGTGTGGAGCGAGGCTCAGCCCTCAAGAGGCAGCACTCTGAATGACAGCAGCCCTCGACCTGCGACCTTAGTCAAGACATTTCTGTTCTTGGAGCTCTCTTTACCCCAGTGCACAGGATCAAACGGGGGCAATCCCTAATTTTATTTCCAGCTCAAACCAAGGTCTTTCGACAGTTCGCAACTATCCTTTTATGCAAAATACCCTTCTATGAAGAAACATTTACAAAATTCCAAGAGATTTCAAAGAAAAATAGAATTCACTGATTTTTCTAGAATACTTTGTGCTGGCCGTATTTTGAAATATTAAAGCAGACCATCGGGGAATAGCACAGGGAGACATGAAAACCAGATTTCCTAAGAAAAGCCTTTTGGGGAAATCAGAATTTGAGCTGACTGCTGGTATGTGTTGTGGGGCTCGCCCTGACCTTCTAAGCTGCTTGTGTAACAGGCTTGGATCTGGCATTTGGTGTTGGCTTTTGCAATCCACCTAATGAGAAATATTCTTCAGAACAGCAAGAGTATGCTGCATAAAAACACGCAGGAAAATGTAGGGGTTGGAAATAGAATAAATACACTATTATAAGTAAACAAGCCCCTTCGTGTGACCGTCAGGAGAGTCCAAGGCATTTCCAGGCACACAGAAAGAACAGACACCCTCACAGCTTTTAGGGAAACTTGGGGACTTTTACAAGCCAGAAAATTTCCTACAGAAATTCAGCTAAAGGAACCAATCCATCAAAAAGTGCAAATGGAACGCGGATAGTAGATACCCACAGGGAATGAAACACAGGAGACAGTTTGCTCTTAATGTTATTAATAAAATCACACATGATTGGCAATTAAATACTCTTGCAAAATGACATTTGCAAATTCAATCTCACATGTTTGATCCTCACATTTGCTTTTCTTCGTTGCCCTTATTTTGAAAAATTATATCTCAATTGTTCTCACAGATGGAAAAAATCAAAAAAGCTTGTCTTGATTCCTGAGTCTTCACTTTCACTGTTTAGTGAACTATATAGCCACATCAAGGTCAGAGGAAGTTCCAGAAATGTTTCTCAGGGATGGCATTTGTAGTAGTCAGGGCTCTGATTCAATAACAAGCAAGCAAGAAACACTGGAAGTTCAGCCCAAGAAGCATTTACAACGCGTTTGTTTTGCAGTTAGGTATAGATCAGTAGGGTACTTCTAGCCATGATTCAGAGATTCACTTTGCTGCTCCTCTTTAGCTACCAAAGGCTTATTTTATCTTACAAATCCATCACAAAAAAGAAGACAATACAGAATATCATTGGGATCTATTAGCATAAGATACATTTAAAGTTTAAGCTTAGGGTCTCCTTGAGATAGTTCAATGGACAAATGCACCTGCCACCAAGCCCGACAAACCCCCAGGACTTCCTTGTAGAAGGTGGAAACTGACTCCCACAAGAATGACAGAGATGGCTCAGTGGTTAAGAGCATTGCCTGCTCTTCCAAAGGTCCTGAGTTCAATTCCCGGCAACCACATGGTGGCTCACAACCATCTGTAATGACGTCTGATGCCCTCTTCTGGCCTGCAGACATATACACAGGCAGAATATTGTATACATAATAAATAAATAAATATTTTAAAAAAAGAATGACACAATTTAGTAATTCAATGCTAGCTTTTAAAAGTGTCCTTGCTTCCTTATTACTGATTAAAATGCTTTACTATTTATCTAAAATTTTCCATTTCCTATACATCCCTATGGAACTGCAGGGAGCCTAGGACTTGGGCTCAGGTGAATGTATGGGCAGAACTAGAAGCATAGATCTCCGAAGTACTAAATACTCTGGCCAACATCACTGAGTTGGCTAACTGTGACTCTCAGACACTATCTATCTAGACAAAACTAACTGAGTCCCCTTAATATTCTTACCTTTTCATCACCACTTAGCCCAGGACTCCCACTCAACCCATGAGCAGATCCTAGATACCAGGTTCTCTTAGAAACATTCCTGGACTGCAAAGTCTATTTGGGTACCTGCTTTACCACATGTCCTGTGCCTGGCACACAGTTTTATAAACACACGTTTTAGCATTGGTATTCCTCAACCTGTAAGTTCCTTATCATAGCTAATCCTGATTTGTTATGCTGCTGTTGTGTCTTCATACCCTATCTGTCCTCAAAATCATATTTGTTGAATAAATGAGTAAAAGAAAATTGTAATTAAATAGTTTTGTTGTGGTCAAAATAGGGGGTCAGAAAAATATTAGCAACCAATAACACTTTAAAGAACTCCATATGTACCAGTTTGTGAATGGTTTGGTCCTGGAAAAGTGACCAGGGTGGCAAGGGAATAAAGAAAGGGTAGACATGTATACACATATACAGAAAAGCCAGGCTGTGCTCATTTGGATGGAGCAGCACCAACTATGCCAGCAACCTCGAACCTCAGCAATTATTGCACCCAGTACAGGGCAGGGCTAGCTAGCCTTGGTAGCAGGTTCTGTAGACAAACAGGTCCAGGTTGCAGTTACTTCAGAGGAGGAAGCTGCAGTTGCTAAACTTTACACACACACAGGCTGATCATTCTAGACACGTGTACTTGGACCAGAGGAAGGCTCTGCCACTCCCATGGGTCTGAGGCACTGGGGTCCTTGGCATGGCTATGCTCATGTCCAACAACACACACTGATTCAGAATTTTCTTGGCCCTTTGCACACTCAGTTGAGGCTTTCTTGGCTCAATGCAGGCACAGGTGAGCAGAAGAAAGCATCAGAGAATCATGTCAGAAAGAGATAACAACAGCAATGTCACTGCTTTTGTGACAGTAACTCTGGTCATCCCAACTTAACAGAGCGCATCTCTAGAAACTCCACAGTGACTGGGCATTGCTTACATCACTAGGCATTTTTGTATGAGCTTGTGTCAAAGTTGTCCTTATTTCATGGCTTTACCAGCGTGGCAAAATCTTGCCAAACCAAACAATTTGCTTTTCAGATGAAGTCTCAAAGGACTGGAGCTTCAACTCACTCAGTCAAGCGCTTGCTGTGCAAGCATGAAGAACGGAGTTAAATCCCCAGAATGTACATGAAAAGATGACACCCACGCTCTTCTCTGGCCCATATGTGCATTATGTGTTTTCACACACATCCATACACACACACACACACAAGTGGGAGCATGCACACCTGCAGGTGGGGAGAGGCCATTTGACAATATGCTTAATTCTTCTGTGGAAAACATTTGCCTTATTTGAAGTCATTCTCAAAATGTCCATAGAAATTAGTTCCCAGCCTTCTGGCCATATCGTCTTTGTTCATATTCTTCCATTTAGAATGTGAAACCCCTGCAACTTTCCAGACCCACATTGACCCTGTGTTGAACACAGGATTGATATTAACATAATCTTTAGGTGCTGCTGTAAGCAAACATTTGTAGTACAGTAGTTATGACTTGCGCTTCCTGTAGGGTTTCTTGTGACAGCATTATTGCAGCTATACATACCCTCACTGATATAGGTACTCCTCATCAATGAAACTTAATGTTTTCCAGTTGTTTTAACTGTCACCGAAACCCAGTCTATTGACATTCCTCAGTGTTGGATACTCACTATTGGACCTTGTCATTCCAGATCAATATTTACAGCAAGGTCTGGTGTTATCTTTAACTCACTGGTTCTATTTCTTTCGGTGTGCCTTTTCTTGGGGCAGTTATTCAAGCCCAAGGATTAGAACATTCCCATTGGCTCCCAGGTTTGAAGGGCCCTCTAGATACATCTCTGATACCTCATCACTGGCTAGCATAGCTTCCATGCATCACGTGAAGTGGGTATATGCCTCGGCTTCCTAGGAACTATCCCTCAGTAAGATACCAGTGGCATTACTGAGAAACATGAAGGGATGAAGTCAATTATGAGAATTTTTCCTACTAAATGACAAGGATGGGAGGAGCTGATACATTCCCATGCTCTGCCTCCTGCCAGTTGTAGCCCGCATGACAGAGCCATCTCTCATAACTTTTTATTACTGTGTGGCTGCCTCAATAAAGAACCACTTTAGATTGCTTTATCCTCTTTGCCATCTTGCTCCTCACTAGCTGCCTGAGATTTGACCTCCAAAAAAGGGGTTACATTAAACCTGTCTCAGATAAAGGAAGCAAAGCTAGTTAAAATGGAAAAAACAGAGTTCCTTAAAACAAAATTTGAGATGCCAGAGTATTATTATATGTTATACCATTCTCTCTATACAGAGTATGTACATATATGCATGCATAAATAGACACAGGATGGATAGATACATAGAGACAGATAGATGATGAAATATAGGTAGGTAGATAGACAGACAAACAGACTGACAGATAGGTAGAAAATAAAATATCTAGAGCAGGTATAGAGAATACTAGGTAATTCTTAATATAACATCAATAAAAATTCATAAAATAATATTTTAAACCAAAAAAAGAGCCTAGAGCCATACCTTGCCTCTTACATAAAACTTCAGTAAAATGGGTCATAGAACATAGAAACTTGTGTGTACAGTACTTCTAGACGATAGTGAGGCTTTGGAATAGTAAAAAGTTTAGAAGAAAAATACAAATTTTAATAGTTAGATAAAACAATTTGAAAATGGGTAAACCATCTCAGCTTCATCAACAGTATAAAAACTGTGACCAACTGGCACTAATTGGAACCACGATGCAATTTTCTTAACAGGATTTAATAACAGAATTGTTTGTTGAAGTGATGTCCCTCTGTGTTTTCCAGGGTGGGCTTCCAAGTCCAGAGATCCTCCTGCCTCAATTTCCTGAGTAGCTTCGACTACAGGTTCATACTACTATACCCAACAGAGGAACAGTGTTTCAAATGGCAACGTAAGTAAGTCAATGGAAATTCCTTATGGCCTGCTGAGAATCCAAACTCTTACAGCCACCTTGGGATATATTTGGCAGAATCTCACAAACCTGCACACCCTGCACAACACACACCACAGTGCGGAGCAGCAACCCCACTCCTAGGCCATTTACCCAAGGGAAATGAAAACCCCATGTGCCAACAGCTTGATCTGCAGCCCCCCCACCTGCAAAGCTGGAAACCCTGGTACAGACACATCCTCAAACGCTGGGGAAAGAAAAGGGAACAAACTTTCGAAGCATGCCTCAACGTGGATAAATCACAGATGTGTGTCTGTGAGGGAAAGACGCTGAACTCAATGGTGTCACCTGGATGACTCCATGTTCATGACATCATTCTGAAGCTCAAACCACGGATGTGAAGCAGACAGTAGTCCCCAAAGGAGAGGAAATACCTACATGGGAGTACAGAGTAGTGGTGGCAGTGAGAAAATGTTCTGCATTGACTGGTAGGTACACGTTTGGGACCGAACACCCACATACTTGTGCTCCAATGGGAAATTCTGCAGTTTGTAAATGCTATACCTTAATTTTTTTTTTAAATTGAGAGGGGGTGGGGGGATGGAGCTGAGGGATTAGAGAGGCAGGGAGGACCTGGGAGGAGGTGGGAGATGGGAAAAACACCATCAAAATAGAATGTGTAAAAAGAATTCAAGTAAGAATATGTTTTAAAAGAAAAGAAATTAATTTTTTTAGTTTTTTTTTTCAAGACAGGGTTTCTCTGTAGCTTCGGTGCCTGTCCTGGAATTAGCTCTTGTAGACCAGGCTGGCCTTGAACTCATGGAGATCCACTTGCCTCTGCCTCCTGAGTACTGGGATTAAAGGCCTGTGCCACCACTACCCGACCTTTTTTTTTTTTTTTTTTGGAAATTAACTTATTT
Organism: Microtus pennsylvanicus; assembly: GCF_037038515.1. Taxonomy (NCBI): domain Eukaryota; kingdom Metazoa; phylum Chordata; class Mammalia; order Rodentia; family Cricetidae; genus Microtus; species Microtus pennsylvanicus. Next base: position 69,220,626 of record NC_134579.1, read on the forward strand.
TACTGTGCGCAGCTATGTCTGTTTGTCCACACTTGATTTATGTGTCTATCATCTGTAACTTGTAGAATATTTCCTGAGCTTTACTCATTGGATTGGAGTCAAACACACTCAATTCTTCCTGGAGACTCTGTGCTAGGTGGAGTCACAGTTCTAAGGACCCACAGTCATAGGCCCACAGAGCTGCTACATCCGCCATCCCACATAGAATGTTATGCCCATTCCCACCTCTGCCTGGGTAAAGGGATACTTTTTTCATGGGGAGGCTGTGTGTCTTTTCACATTGTACCTGTCATGCCACGCAACCCTTACCTCTTTGGGACCTTGCTTCTTCTCTCTCCATACTGCTGGAAGCAGAAGGCAAGAGCCTTCTTCTATGCATTCGTTTCCTTCCCCTCTCTTCCCTTCTCTCTGTCTCCTTTTCTCCTTCCTACTTTCTCAGTTTTCCTTCCCTTTGTTCTCTCCCCGCCCCTTCCCTTTCCTCCTCTACCTCTTCCTCCCCTCTCTCCTTCCCCTATGCTCTCTTCATATCCTCCTCATTCCCTGGCCCTTCCCCTCCCTCATCCTCTACTCTACCCTCTCCTCCTATCCTCTCCATTCCCTGCCTTTCACCCCCTCTCTCTCCTCTCTCAGCTTTTCTCCCCTCTTCTCTTAGCTGTTATTCCTCAGACCCCTCCCTCCACCTTCTGTCCTCCCATCCTCTACACACAACTTAGAAGAATGTTCTATTATCCCAGCATTCGCTTCCTGTGAAAACACTTTGTCGACATCCTAAAATGTCAACATTCTACCTTCTCCACAAAACTCTGCCTTCCCTTATGCTTCCTGGATTGGGGGTTGGTAGGATACGAAGGGGAATGAGGTTATTTATGATTTCAGGCTGTGAATGCGTGTGCGCCCCTCCCCCTCCCCCCCCCAGGAAATCAAGGATAAGAATCAATTCCCAGGAGGTAGGAAGAGCAAAAACCCTGGAAACACTGGCAGGAAAACAGATTTTTATCTGAAAATGCAACCATACCTCACACACCGAGGTAAAAACATACCTCATGGTGCTGCCTTTATTCTGCTCCTGGAGAACTCAAGTCCCATAAAAGTGGACTGCTGATTCGACACAGTTAAATGTATGTTAAGAAATTGCTAGTCTCCGTGAAACAAAAGCGGAAATGGTGTTCGGTATGAGAAACTGTGTGAACCAAGCAGAGAGAAAACGTGCATAAAACATCCTTAGAGAAGTTGTGGGTCACTCAGCATCTGAATAATTGCTCTGAAACACACAGGAAAAGGAAGAATATTACAGTCTGAGAGATAAAAGGTATGGGGGCTGGGGATGGCCTGGTAGGCAAAGCATGAGAAACCTAAATGCAAGGATCTATGCTTGGACCCTCAGCCCCTGAGACAAAGCCAGAGGTAGGTGGATCCCGGCAGCTCATTGGCCAGGCAGACTAGCAGATTACCTAAGATCCTGACTCATTGAGAGACCCTATTCCACAAACAAACATGAAGTACCAGAGGATGAGACCTAAAGACAATTCTAACACACACACACAGTGACAAGCACACACATCACACTTCACACTCATACACACAAATGCGCACATACCCACAGTGACATGTGCATACACCACACTCCACACTCACACACAAAAATAAAATAATATAAAATGTATAGAAACATTAAAAAAAACCTTCTAAGAATTAAATTAAAAAAACCACCCAGTGAAAGGAGTAATTAAACCACCCTTCACATCTTCACATATTCTCCTTTCTTCATCCTCTCCTGTGGCAATCTTGTACTTTTGATCTGGATACCCACGGAGCCTTGAGTCAGCCCATTTCCAGAAAGAGCCAAAGCCAGGAACAGCCATGTTCTACAAGTTGCTCTCAGCCTGCCCCTGCCTCCAGCCCCATACAAAGCCACCAGTCTGAACAGCGGCAGACTGACTCCCACTGCAGAGCCGCTCTCAAGATGCCTACAAGTCATGGATGCTTGGACACATTCTGCAAACATAAATGAAGCTCTGTAGTTCACTAGGCCGGCACCTGCTGGGGGGTGGCAGGGACTACAGAGGAACCTGCTGGCGGTGAACCGGCTGGGGGTTGGAGGGACCACAGGTTGTTGGACAGAGAGCCAGTCTTGTTACCTCTATGCGCACATGGTAGCAGTTAGATATTGCAGATCATAGCTTCTCCACCATGCAACTTATTCTATAAAAATACTTGATGTCAGAGGCATATTACAAGTAAGATTGAAAGGAAATTTTAAACAGCCTGTAGAATTTCTTGCTGTCATAAGAATATAACTATAGAAAATAATCCCCTTCCAAGTAAATGAACAAAAACTGTAAGGAAAATTCCCTCCACAACAAGTCACAATTTGACTGGTCCCTTGTGTGCACACAGGGATGACATGGCCAGGAATGGCATACCCTGGAAGAAGGTGCACAGGTCACTTACAAATTGGAGGTTGTTTTAAAACTTACCTACACACCAAATCAAACATTTGTAGTGATGGATACACTTACTCACTTGATGCTGGCTGAGCTCCATGAGTGAGCTGGGATTCTATTGTTTTCTGAATGCAGCTGAGTGAACTAAGGAGATGAGCCTGATTCAGAGCTGCGAGGGCGGGGCTCAAGCAGAATTTCTATAGGTGGGGTATTGCTTTCAGTTCTACATGAGGCTCACAGGCCATGTCTAGAACAGAGTAGAGAATGAAAAGGAAAAAAGAAAATAATTTGGGATGCCCATGTTATAAAGAAAAAAATAGGCTCAGAAAGCTTTTAGTTTTTAAGTCACTAGTTAGACAAAAACTAATGTTTTTATATTAGTCAATCTCATAAACAAATGCACACCACAAGAAGGAATCAACTTACGAAAGCCTGAGGATGCTAAAAGGTAGATGGGCGATCTGTGCCCTGTCTCCTCAGTTTTGTTGTACATGGAGAAAAGTCCTTAAAAGTAAGGTTTGGCTTTGTTTTGTTGGTGGTGTTTTTATTTTTTAAGTCTACAGAAGTAGGTTTCCATGTAGCTTTTCAAGAAGCCTTTAATGTTAGTTATCCCTTGCCTGTTTCCTTCTTCACAGCACCTTTTCATCCCCTCCCATGCCTTCCTTCCCTTCCCCACCTTTTCTACTTAATCTTTTCCCGGTTTCCTCTTTATTTCTTTACAACACTATATTCTATTTTCCCTTTCTTGGACAAGCTCCTCCTCCAGCAGATTAGTACACCTCTCGACTTTCATCAGAGAGAGAAGATTACAATAGATGGGATTTAACACAGAATCCCACAGCCAGAAGATGTGCACTGAGTGAGAGACTTTGGAGCACTCGGCTCTCCATGGGATGTCTCCATATAAGTTCAAATATCTGTTCAGAAGAGAGGCAAAAAAGATTGTAAGAGAGGAAGCAATGGATGGCTCTAAGAAACGGTGTTTTTCCTACGCAACAGTGCTGATACACATGTGAACTCACAGACGCTGTGACAGCACACACAAGCTTTGAACAGGTTCGAACCAGACAAAATCCCAGCACTGAGAGGAGGAACGAGACACAAAATGCCACCCTTAACCCAGAAGTTATCTGCAAATGATACCTGCTGGGAAAGGAAAAGTAAATTTTCTCCAATAGGTAAATCAAGCACACTTCAGAGCTGGCCCAGTGCCCACTCCCAAACAACTCCATGGTTTGGGGAACGTGTGTGTGTGTATGTGAGTGTGTGTGTGTGTGTGTGTGTGTGAGAGAGAGAGAGAGAGAGAGAGAGAGAGAGAGAGAGAGAGAGAGAGAATAATTAAAGAAAAGGGGGCCATGTGACCCCAGGATTGAGCTTCAGCACCAGGCAGAAAACAGAACTGGGTATGCAGTTCTGTAAAAATTTTATCAGACACGTATACTGATAGAATTGGGTGAAAAATCTCTCCTTAATAACTGTTGCTCAGAAAACTGGACAGACAGAAACACACACACTCGCTCACACACATATATACAATTTGAAACTAGATCCCTATCTCTCTCCATGTTCAAAAATCAAAAGATCAAATACCTTAATGTAGGACTCGAAACTAGCAACCCCTAAAGAAAGGTACATAGGCACAGGTAAAGACATTCTGAATGTGACTCTAACAGCTCAGGAATGGATTGCATAAACTGAAAATCTGCACAGTAAGGAATCAGCACAGTGAAGAGTCAGTCTACAGAACTGGAGAAACTATTTACCAGCTATTCATCCAAGAGAGGATTAATAGCCAGAACATATAACAAAATAAAAAAGTAAATCCCAATAGAACAAGCAATCAAAAATTGCAGATGTGAATAATTTGACAAGGAGGAGGAGGAAAAGGACCAGCAGCAGGAGCACAAGTAACCAAAACTTATATAAAAAAAATTAAAATCTTTAGTCATAAGAAAAATGCAAGTCAAACCACAATGCGATCCAAATGCCTATCAAGAATACAAAACCAAAAATACTAAATGCTGACGAGACCGTAAGGAAAAGGAACCCTTATATACTGATAGTGGAAAATTAAGTTAATATGGCCACAATAAAAATTAGAATGCAGGTTACTCTAAAATTAAGATATAGAAGTATCTTATGATCCAGCTGTGTCACTCCTAGGAATTAAAGTCAGAAGAGAATATGCATAAGCAGCACTGTTTACAATAGACAAGACAGTGATCCTATGTATCCATCGATTGGGGAGTGGGTAATGAGAATAGGATGCATAGATACAGTCTCAAGACAGTTACAGAAAAGTGGGGAGAGCTGGAGATCATTAGGTCTTGCAAAATAAGCTAGGCTCAAAAATGAGATATTTATATCATCTCTCTGATATATAGAATTTACAAGGAGGAGACAAAAGGAGGACGGAGAGTTGGTGATGAGGGCATAGGCCAAAGTATATTACATGTATGCGTGAAAACTTTATACTGAATCTAGTATTCCATATAATTAATGTGGGATAAAATAACAAATATATAAAAGATATCTGCGGTGATGAATCTTTGCTTAATTTACATCCTTAATTCAAACAAGATGAAAGATAAAAAACTTAGATAGACCAGCCGGGTCTACAAGTGCTAGTTCCAGGACAGGCTCCAAAGCCACAGAGAAACCCTGTCTCGAAAAACAAAAAAGAAAAAAAGAAAAAAAACCTTAGATAGCCTCCGTTGACTTTGTTAACACACCAAGAACTGGAGTGTTTATCTGCAGTACAAATCCCTAAGGTAGACATCATCTCTCAGAGAAGCAAGAGACTGAAAGAGGACAATTCTTTTGTTCTATCTACCAATTCATTCAATAAGTCAATATACTAACATAGTATATGGTGCTATCACAGAGGGTGTCTCCTCTGTGCTGTCACAGAGAGTGTGACTTATCTTTCTAGCTACCTGTGGTGGTTTGAATAGGTATGTCCCTCAGAGACCCATGTGTTTGAAAGCGTGACCAATAAGGACTGCCGCTATTGGGAGGTGTAACCTCCATGAAGTAGGTGTGGCCTTGATGGAGGAAGAATGTCGCTGCGGGGGTGGACTTTGAGGTCTCATATATGCTCAAGCTATGCCCAGTATGGTACAAACATTTCACTGCCTGTTGCCTAGATACAGACCTCTCAGCTCTTTCTCCAGCACCCTGTCTGCTGACATGCCACCATGTTTCCTGCCATGATGATAATGGACTAAACCAATGAAATGTTTTCCTTTATAAGAGTTGCCATGGTCATGGTGTCTCTTCACAGTAATAAAACCCTGAGATACTACCCTTTATTCTTTTATTACTCTTTTTATCTTCTCAAAAGCTTAGGGACTGTGATGGGCCATGATGAGTCCCTGCGGAGGACACAGTAGTGACGAAGAATGAAGCTGAGACAAGGAACAAAAGAGAAGCACAGGACAGACAGAAGGTCCTCGAGCTTTTCCTACAGCTACTCCACTGCTGCTCCTTTCCCAAGGACTGACTCTTTATAGCTTTCTCAAACTCCATGAGTATGGATCTTTGCAACTGTCCTAGTTGTCCAAGTTACTTTGGCACACACCATGAACAAAAGCAACCTGTGAAGGGATGTGTTTATATCATTATACAGACGACAGACTTTTGCTGAGGGAAGACAAGGCAAGAACTCAAAACAGGAACCTAGAACAGACTCAATGGAGGAACTCTCCTTCCTTGCTTGCTCTCAGGATCATGCTCAGTTCGCTTTTTCTTTTTTCGAATAACTCGGGGCTATACCAAGTTGACAGCTAAAGCAAACTAGGTAACTCTATGCCTTGTCTATTTGATATGGAAGCACAACAACACCTTAAGCTATAATCTTTTCTTCCTTGTTTGTCCCCAAGAGCACATGTTAATATAATAATATAAAATACAGTACAACTTCAAAAGTCCCACACTCCTTACAAATCCCAATGCTTTGAAAAACTTTGACCAGTAGTCCTAATTTATCTGTAATGTCCACAAACTACAACAATGGCCGGATGGCCAGATATCCCAGAAGATGCAATCGTACCACTCATTTAAATCCTGGACCTAACTCAATCCTGCCTGGACTTAACATCCCACTAACTAGAAGGGACTTCACACCTGACACTACCAACTTATCTAGCTACCCATAGATGATAAGGTAAGGGAATCTAGAGAACCTATTCTTGTCACTTTCCTAAACCAGTAAGCTTTCTCACTGCATCTTCTTAGACACACAGATAGTGTTGGACTTGTCCATCGTCAAAGAAGCTTCGGTTGGTATCAGAGATCATTACAGAAAGCCACAACTGGTCAAAAAGCAGAAGTTGACTAAATGTGGGGTGCCCACTCCTAATCAATCCATTTACCACCTGACCTTTATACCTAAGGCTTAGGGAACAACACAGAAGAGGGACACAGAGATAGTAAGACCAGTGTGTCTGTTGTGAGATAGTCTCTTCTAAACAGAAAAAGAGGGCACAAAGTGACAGGCCAGGGAGGAGGGGTTCCTCTGGGAGGAATTGGGAAGAGGAGTGGGAGGGTGAATATAATGACGATACATCATATGAAATTTTAAATATCTTTTTAAAAATTACATAATTTTAATGTCTCTTGGAAATACTTTAATTGTGAGCTCCTGTAAAATCAAAAACAAATTAATACTTTCTTTTCCAAGAAGGGAGGAGAAGCCAGGCATAATTACAATCAAATCAACATAAAACAGAAGTCCAGGAGGGCACTGGATGTCACATCTGGGACTCACTGGTGACCTAGTTTCAGAAGGTTTTGTTAATTCCCCTTCCCCGACGCTGCCACCCACAGCACACAAAGCTTGTCTTACAGGCTCAGGTCACCACGATGCAACACCAGCCATTGTTCTTGGTGGATGTCCACTTCCCTCACATCTCCAGGATCCTGGGGTCTCCACTAAAACTGTTCCATTCCTTGCCTCTCTTCAGAGACTCCAACCTTGTCAGACTGCACCAAAAGTCAGCCGGGACCCCCTTGATCTCGCATCTCTTGCGCCTTCGAAAGCAATGCCAGATGAGTGAATCTTCCACATTATCAAGTTCAGCTTCCAGCTTTAGATGCAAATCATCACCCCACCCATTCCAGTGTGGTAGCTTCTGTACACTAACCTTGTAGGCATACTTTCCAAGAGATTTCACCTCAATGATGCTGATCTCTTGTCAGTCACAGCTAGATTTTCAGCCCCAGCTGACTAGCATCAGCTGTCCAGTGAAGAGATTTCATTTAGAGGTGCTGGTCTCCTTCGGATCACAAATGGTTCTTCAGCTCCAGCTGACCAAAAGCCAGATTCTTTTTTTTTTTTTTTTTTAGTTTTGCGAGACAGGGTTTCTCTGTGGCTTTGGAGCCTGTCCTGGAACTAGCTCTGTAGACCAGGCTGGTCTCGAACTCACAGAGATCCGCCTGCCTCTGCCTCCCGAGTGCTGGGATTAAAGGCGTGCGCCACCATCACCCAGCCAAAAGCCAAATTCTTAAATCAAATATATCACACAAAGATTCTCGACCGAGTTTCTGCTTCCCTCTGAAGCTTCACAGGCGGGGCCTCCATCGTCTTCATTTCTCTCAAGATCCTCCTCTTCCAAGTTCCCACAGAGTCTCTTATGCTCTAAACATTCAAAAGCTTTTTTTGTGCAAACGCTAAACTGGGTTCATCACAGCAACAAGGCATTCTCAGCACCAACTGTTAGTCTAGTTTACTTTTCTATTGCTCTCATAAAGCACCTACTAATAGCATCTTGGGAACCAAAGGGTTTATTTCATCTTAAGGGTTACAGTCCATTGTGGGTGAGAGTCAGGAATGAAACTCAAGCAGGGAAGAACTTGAAACAGAAAACACCGAGTGAGGAAGTCTGCCCACTCTCTGACTCCCAGTCTCATGGTCAGCTGCCCTCCTTGTATGACCCAGGCCCACCTGCCCAGGGATGGCACCATCCACAATGGTCTGGCCCTGCTACATCAATTATCAATCAAGAAAAACGCCCCTTGGACAAGCACACGGGTCAATCTAAACTGAGATAATCCCCCAGTTAAGAGTCCCTCAGATAACTCTGGGGAAGCGCACAAGTATGAGTGTTGAACATTACAATGGGGTGACTGCCAACAATATGAGATAGACAAGGGAAGATGTGTATCTGCATCCTGCAGACATGACTTTCCTCATCCATCCTCCTCTGCACTGGCTTTTTCAGGGAGACTCTGTCTTCCCCTCAGCTCCCTGGGCTCTCCTGTACTGCTTTCCATTTGTATAAAGGATCCTAATGGGCTTCTCCTGCTCTAAACGACATACCCAAATTTTCGGTGTCTCTTAGTTCTCAACTAGGGCATGTAGGGTATACATCAAAGTGAAAAAGTAGCCCATAGCCAGTTTTTGGTGCAGCCAAACATCCAGCTGACTTTCTCAACAGCTGCTCTCCTCCTCTGCCAGCAGGGTACCCACCAGGACCAGGGGAGTCCTTCCTAGCAATGCAAGGTTCCAGTCCAATGCTTTTCAGTCTTTTACCCTGCAGTTGAATCTTGCTAGCTGAAACAGACAGGAGGCTGGAGATCTGAATAGAGGAATGGAGTGGGGTTGTGAGAGGCTAGGAGGTGGGAGAGAATGGATAAGCCACAAATAGGTGAGCTATATTGTATTCACATTAGGGGATGACTGCCAGGCAGGCAGGTGTCCTCACACACTGACACACATAGACCACAGATATAGGACACAGGCACACACACTCAGATCTGCACACAGGCCAAACCACATGTATACAAAACTAAAAAAAGGTGTTATTCTGTCAGAAATTGTTATACTACAGATTATATCACAGTTTATCCTTCTGTTTCTAGAATGTCCAGTGTTAGTGAGTTATTTTGTGCTGATTCAAAGCCCATGGGTATGCAGCCATATTGACCCATGCTGGACATGAGCACCATGCTGTCCAAACATGAACTGTTCCTTACAGCCCTCTGTTTCTACACATAGGCAAGCAAGCTCCAAGAGTATCAGGAAACCCGTTGGAGTGCAGAAGAGGAAAGGAGAAAAGAGAAGCATCATGGCATAGCATCAAGATGCAATTCACCCAGAGCAATAGTGATGTCCAAAGGGCTTGGTGGCTCAAGACTGTGATGGAAAACCTAGCAGAGAGTATAATCTTCAAGTTTCCAAAAGAAACTTTGCAAGAAAATTGTTCTATTGGGGAAAAAAATGAACAACAACAAAAAAAAAAACACTACTTACCACCGCCACCACCACCAAACTAATTACTAACAAAATCCATGGTATTTCTTCAGTGTTCCAAACACTGCAAAACTATGATGCCTCCAGGAGCTGTAAAGAACACTGACGCGGCAGCTAAGAGTACATACCGCTCTTGCAGAAGACTGGAGTGTGGTCCCCAACACCCATGTTGGGCATCTCGCGATGAGTAATAATAACTCAGTCTTCAGGGACTCTGACACTCTCCTCTGACCTCCCCGGTACCTACACTCATGTGTGTGCGTGCATTCATGTGTATACACACATACTCAAAATAAATAAGTTCTTAGATTATTTTGTAAATGATGCTTCCAGATCAGAATATTTTCTTGATTTACAGAGACAGATATTTTTCTACCAAATCTCAGCTCGTCATGGAAGCCGAAAAGTCTCCACCATTTGATAAAAGCACACCATTTCCTCCGCGGCACAACCACCGGTCGCACTAAACAACTTGTTCTGTCTCACATAACTAGACGATGATACGGCTTAATTTCAAACCTCAGCCTCCTGAAGAAAAAGCTCTGTGGTGCCTGCACCATTCTGCCTCCTATAAACCAAACTATCAACACTTTCCCTAGCTATTTCTCAGGGTCCTTGCAGGGAGCAAATAAATTAGTATTTTCAAAAGCAATAAACTTTGCAAGCAAAGACTGTACAAATATTAGTCAGGATTATTACCAAATAATTTGTTATGCAACCATGTGAGACATGTTAGAACCAAAATATTAAGTGTGACTGAACGGGGTGGAAAAGAAGAACCAAGAGCAGCAGAGGGGACTGGGTAAGTATTCTTGGAGGTGAGACTGGAGCTGGCCCCAGACAATGCATTTAGTTTTCTTGATAGATTCCGTCCACCAGATTCCCTCACTCATGTTTTGTCTCTTCACGGCACCGAAGCTGAGGAAGTTTAGTTTTTGGGAGAGAACAGGGCAAGACCCACTCCTCTGTCAGGTATGGGTGGTATAGACCGAGATACTCATATATCATAGGCAATTGTCTTCTTTTGATGGCCTTGCCCCCCTCTGACTCCTGGTCAGTGCCTGGGGCCTGGCCTTTTCCCCCAAGCCTTAAATCAGCCTGTTTATCAGGCCGACCTCCTCCAGCTGAATCTTGTTTTGGACTTGGCTCCTTCCTCCTCCTTTAATTCCGTGTAGCCCTCTGTTCTTAATTCCTGAAGGTGGATGGAGCCAAGCTCCTTCCCTCTGCACTGGAATTGTATTTAGACATCATTGGCCTAGGTGGGACAAAAGACAGCGTGGTCAGGTTTCTGGTGTAAGCTTGGAGGGAAAACGGCTTGTCTCCCTCCATGGAGATAAGCCAGCATTGAGAAACAAGATGAGGAGACTTCAGCAGAATGAGGGAATCATGTTCTTCCAAACAGCATGTGAACCAAATAGGCAAACTAGCGTCTAATGCATACCTATAGAAACCCTTCCGTGAGCATCCATGGCCAACTTGCTTCCAACTTAAACGACTTTGACCCAGCTGAGTCCCAGCACGTATGAAGTGAGACATCTACTCACCTTGCCACACAAACAACAAAACCACACCCAAACGTCCCCCCAGATTTCTATGCCACTGATTGCAGGCTATGCCTCTATCTCTGGGAGCAAACGAGCCCCTGGAAGGCCACAGAGGATGGGATAAGAAAATAAAAACTGATTTCCCCCGCTGCCCATTTTCACACCCTGTCTGGCCTGACCCGCCTCCCCTCTCTGCTTCCACCCACAACTCCTCCTAGTCCCCAAGGGGTGCGATTCTGGAGCCAAAATCCACTTTGTCAGCACAATAGCAGCTTTGCCTTCTCTTGCTCCACACGCCATGTGACCCTGGAGAACCTCCAGGGCATATTTCATCTGGCATCAACATCTCGAGGTCACCATGACCCAGAACTTCCTGCGTTCTGGGGCCAGCCAACCAGCACCTGCCAAAGCCATCCATGGCAACAAATGATGGCTGCGTGGGGAGAACGGACCAAGTGTGGTGCCGGCGGCGGCCCTGTCTGCCAGCAGACGGTGTAGCACTGGCTTTCCATTGCCGTCCGTGTACCAGACTTGGCCAGGTTTGTCCCTTCCCTAGGACCAAGTCAACAAACTAAGACCGGAGAAGCTTCGGCTCAGGCACGCAGCGGAAAGCCGTTGCCTTTGCCATAATGGGGGCAGCTATGTTTAGTAGACCCTGGAGACTCTGGTTTCTCAGATATCCCAGCACCGCTCAGTGCCAAGCACTGTGATAATTCAAGACTATCTCAATTTTAGGGATCTGCTATACCATTTGTTCTTTCTCATAAGGGGAAAATGTTATAGAGGCAAAAGACTTCTTCTTGAATTTTGCATAGGTCAAAGGCTAAGGCTGGGTCCTTTCCTACGTAAGAATCATAATGTTTGGAGACAATGAAATACTATCCAGGCCAGTGGTTCTTCATCAAGTATGGTAAGAAGGCCTATGAATGGCTATGAAAACAACCCACTCACTGCACTAGAAATAAAACCACAGCCACCCCAGATTTTGCTCATAATTTGAGAGTATACTTGAGATTCCGGTAACCCATCTGTGAATGGCCTTAATTTCTTTTCCTCTGATAATTTTTTTATTACTTTATAAATAATAGGAATCAAAATTTCCACTTCCTCCCCTCCTCCCATTTCCCTCCCACTCCCCCAATCCTGAGAGAGGGCAGGCTACCCTGCCCTATGAGAAGTCCAAGGCCCTCCCCTCTTTATCTAGGCTTTGGAAAGTATGCATCTAAATAGAATAGGATCCCCAAAAAGCCAGTACATGCAGTAGAGACAAATCCCAGTGCCATTATCATTGGCTTCTCAGTCTGCCCCAATTGTCAGCCACATTCAGAGGGTTCAGTTTGATCCCATGCTCGTTCAGTCCCAGACCAGCTGGATTTGGTGAGCTCCCATTAGTTCAGGCCCACTGTTCTCATTGGGTGGACCAACCCCTCCTGGTCCTGACTTCCTTGGTCATCTTCTCCCTCCTTCTGCTCTTCAACTGGACCTTGGGAGCTCAGTCCAGTGTTCCTATGTGGGTCTCTGTTTCTATCTCCATCTGTCGCCAGATGAAGGTTCTATGGTGATATTCAAGATAGTCATCAGTCTGACTACAGGACAAGGTCAGTTCAGGCACCCTCTCCTCCACTGACCAGGGTCCTAGCTGGGGACATCCTTGTGGACATCTGGGAACCCCTCTAGAGTCAAGCCTCTTGCCAACCGCACACTGACTCCCTTAATTAAAATATCTTCTTCCCTGCTCCCATATCTGTCCTTCCTCCATCTCAACCATCCCACTCCCCCAAGCTCTCCCCAATTCTCCCCTTCTCCTTTCTCTTGCTCCCTCTCTCATTCCCCCCACCCCGCCTCCACCCCATGTTCCCAACTTTTGCCTGACGATTTTGTCTGCTTCCAGTTTCCAGGAGACTCTATATATGTTTTTCTTTGGGTTCACCTTATTACTTAGGTTTTCTAGGATCACAAACTATAGGTTCAATGTTCTTTGTTTATGGATAGAATCCACTAACGAGTGAGTACATACTCTTCCATTTCTTTAAGGGAGTTTTTCACTTCCTATTAAGGGTCTCCATCATTTTCATAAGATTATGATTAAAGTTGATTTCTTCTACTTCTTCTGGTTTAGGGTGTTCAAGTCTTCCTGTTGCGTGTTCACCAGATTCTAGTGTTATCATGTTGCTTTTCAGATTGTTGGAGGAATTCTTGTATTGGCTCCTGCCCATCTCTTCCTTCAAATGAGGCCAGCAGAATCTTAGCATCTTTGTCCAATCTTTACTGTGACTGACTGTGTACTTGGGAGTTTTTCTTGGTCTGCCCTCTCTTAGGTCCCCTCAGCTCTGGAGCTGGCTCTCAGATCCCCCCTGCATTGAATCAGGCTGAGTTGGGGGATCCAAGGACCCCACAGAGGAAAAGGAGTGCCTGGGGGCAGGCTGGAATGTGATAAAGAAAGCCAGCAGCCAGGAAACACCCTGCTGGATGGCCAGAAAAGCTTAGGGAGTTGGAGGGGGCCTGTACTCAGTTCCCCAAGACCTTCTGGCCACATGGCCACTCACTTACCTGTCTGTATCCACTCAGCACCTTGTTTTGTTTTTTATAATACTAGAGATTGGATCTATGTCCTGTAAGTGCTCAACCACCAAGTTATATCTCCAGTTCTCTCGTTTTAATCTTTTACCATGAAGACAAAGTTTTACAAGGCTACTCTGGCTTGCTGTGAGCTCACTCGGCAGGCTAGGCAGGCTTGACTCTGTACCCTTTTGTCTTTGTCTTCCCAGAAACTAGAATTACAGGCCTGAGCAACTTGGATGAACTCTAGTATTCTTGTCTATCTCCAGTCCATTTCTCTACCTCTCAGTACTCTCATTTTGTAGGAAGGGAAATGAGAGACCCAGAGAAGTCATCAACTATTGCAAAGAACAAGGTGGGTAGGTCCTGCTGGTTCCAAGTCTGTCTCATGGCCTTCCTGGAAGACTGCCATACCTACTGCCCTTGGGTCCTCTCTCACCTTATTTTCCTCTCTCTTATGGCTCCTTTTCCCCCTTTGCTCCTCTCCTGTGTTCTCTTCTTTAGTCTTTCTTGCTTTGTAACACTTTATTTCCTCTTTTATTTTCCTTCACCTCACCCTCTTTCCCTCTTTGTACCTCACGGTTGAGAAACCCAATCAACCACTGAGTCTTTGCTCTGTGGACCTGGAGAACCAAAGGTCATAAAGTCTAATTCGAGGTCAGAATGCGTCTGCGGAAGGCAGTGAAGCAAAGGTCCTGTCTCTCCCACAAATCTTCAGTTCTCATCTAGCACATGCACATAGGCCTTTTGGATCAGTCAGTCTAGAATGACTTTTAAAATGACCACAAAGAGAAGTGGAATAGCAACCAATTGTGTAGCTGGGTATTTCTCAATAAGTGATTCCAGGATCCCTGGGGATTTCTGAGACCCATCCAGGGAATTCATAAGGTCAAAACTATGTCTCAGTGATGCTAAGGTTTGATCTATTTTTCATATGCTTCCATCTGCACTGATGTGTAAAAGCAATATCAGATCAAATTGCTGGAGCCTCAGTGTGCACTAAGGCAGCAAAACCACCCTGGGCTGTCTTCATCACCAGGAGGAAGGTGAAAGCAGAAAATGGCCTTCTCTTTAGAATATCCTTAATAAAGCAGCTATTGTTTAGTTAATAAAATTTGGAGCTTTGAGTGTCCATGCTTTTATATTTCCTAATAAAGTGGAAACTGTAGGAAGGACATCGGCGTACTGGAAGATACAGTTGTCCCAAGGATAAGTGATGTACAAGTGGCCTACAGCTTCATCTTCAAGGAACACCACATTGATGTGGAAGAGCAAATGACAATTGCTCATGTAAACATGTGTGGTTTTGGTGGTCCTGCAAACTGGTTCAGCCAATACAGAAAACTGCGTGGCAGTTCCTCAAGAAGCTGGGAATAGATCTGTCTCACATTCTGTCTATATGACTCTTGGGTATACACCTAAAGGAATTTTCATCCTACTACAGAGAAGCTTGCTCAACCATGTTTATTGCTTCTCTACTGCAAAATAGCCAGGAACTGGAAACAAATTAGATATCTGCCAACAGATGAATGGATAAAGAAAATGTGGAATATTTACACAATGGAGCATTGCTCAGATGTTTAAAAAATAAAATCATGAAAATCTCAAGTAAATGGATGGAGATAGAAAAAAAATATCCTCCATGAGATAGCCCAGACCCCAAAAGACAAATAACGTTTTTTAGCTGCTAAGTTCTTTATAAGCAGGCTAACTTTCATATTACCATAGAGGTTACAGATACAGTAAGGGGCCAGAGAGGAGGGAAGATTCTCCCTAAAAAGATAACTAGAATAAATATATATAAGAACTAGTTAGTAACAAGCTTCAGCTCTCAGCTGAGCATTTATAGTTAATAATAAATCTTCATGTGGTTCTTTGGAAAGTTCGTTTTCCTGATGAAAAACCCTGACTACAGATTATTTTTTTTCCACAATGAACCAAACAAGTAAATATTTAATACTTTAAAAGATTGAATAGCTTCCAAACACATATACCTTTTCTGACAAGGCCAGTGATTATACTTAAATAGGAATCATTTGAATATTTGAATAAATGGTGCAAATATCAAAGGCTAACATGAGGCAGTGAAGCAATATTTTCCAAATGACCAATTCATAGTGTTACAACACTATGTATGGAGGAAATACTCATTTAAAGGCAAGGTGGGCTCATGAGCTGCAATATAACAAATAGGAAATGTTCTCCAGTCTGCCTGGCTCCAGATAACTCAATGCAGTCAGTACTTAAGTGGCTCTGTCTCTTGGCGTTTTGGTGCAGTAACGAAGAAACTTGCCTACAAATACCTCAAAACATTACTAAAAGCCCCACCTTTTCCCAATTAGAAACATGTATAAAGCAGCAGTTCTTTTATCGGCTTAAACTAAACAAAACATGGCTGCAAATTGAATATCAAAGAAGGCAGGAGATTTGTCTTCAATAACTTAGATTTTAAGAAATTTGCAAAATGTATTATCATGCCATGATTAATAACAAAAATAGGTGACTAGTCGATTTTCTCCTTTTCTCAAAATTTCTGGTAGATTAAATATGAATAGGTACAAATGGTAAAAAAAAAACCCTCTGGTGTCCAAAATACTTTTAAAGCTTCCAAAAGGACCGAGGCAAGAATATTTGAGCTCTACTGTTATAGACTGTTGACCTTGTTTTGCTTTTTTTTATTTTTTAGATTTAATTATTTTTATATGAATGAATCTTTTGTCTGTGTGTATGTACATGTACCGTGTGTGTGCCTAGTGCTCTTGGAGGTCACAAGAGGGTGCTGAAAAGACTGGAATTGGAGTTATAGTTGGTTGGGAGCCATTTTGTGGGTACCAGTGCAAGAGCAACTAGAGCCCTTAACCACTGAACCAGATCTCTAGCCCCTGGACTGTTTTTAGAAGAAGGAAGGATGCTCAGTGTGATGCACACTCTCCAAGCATCCAGTGAGTTGAGACCAGTGACAGACACTGTGAGGGATCACACTCTGAGCTCACCATGGGAGAAAGGTAGGACATGCCAAACAACAGCCACTCTGTGCATAGGAGTGCCACAGGAAGGGACAATCTGACTGCTCCTAGAAATCCACCTCGGATGACATGAGGGGAAGAGGCATTCCACTGGACAGAAGTGAGATACACACTGAAGCCTCTTGAAAGAAGCCTCCCACACCTATGGTCTTCTGTAAATGTGTACCAGGTGAACATGCTCATGAAAGCAAGGAATTAGGAAGCCACAGGTGATTGTAGCTCTGTATTACCCATTTCCTGTAGTATATAAGAGAAATCAGGTAATTTATGCCAAGTGCAAGTCAGATACAGACTTGGACCCTGACCAGATGCCATTTGCTGACTCTCCATCTTCCTGTGTCCCGACACGAGGACACTGGATGAAAAAGGAGGGATCAGGCTCAAGTCTTGCGATTCCTCCTGCAGATATAGCATCTAGATCCTCACTCTCGGCTTACCTCAGTGGGGATTTAGAGCTGAAAAGAGGCCACTGTCCTTTTACCAGGAGCAACCGGGAGCCTGATATAGGAAGCCCAGATCTTCCCTAATGCAGAGCACAGAACAAAGCCCACCCATAGTTGGTGAGGTTTCCCAGAGGGGAAAGTGAGAGAGCCTAGCCAGTTTTGAAGAACAGATGCTGGTGGAATAGGAAACACTTGTGAATTCCAAGGCCCTGGCTGTCTTATTTCCTTCTAGGTCTCCAACAGTCAGCACGGCAAAGACTTTCCCCAAACATCTATATGATAAGCTACTCTGAACACAAAGACAAGGACAGAATATGCCACCAAGTCACCAATGTCTGTGACTCCACACTTATTGGCCTCAATTAGAAATCATGACAGTCACTGGTGCAGAACCTGACTCTCTCAGACAACTGCTCCTAGGACTGCAAGTAAAAGGTAAGGGGGTCTGAGCTGCACCGCTCAGAGAGACTTGTAGGCGTCCATGACAAATGAGGCAGCAGCTACTGAAGATCAAGTCTCTGTTTCACCTTGGCACAGCCTCTCTTCCATCACCCTCTCTCGGAGAGCGGCCGGAGGCGCTGCACTGGTACCCTAGTCCCAAGCTAGTCTCTCTGTATGGAAGGTACAATCAATACACATGACAAGGCTAATATGTCTAGAAAGTGAGGGAACGTCTTCACAACCGATAGCAGTCATTTCCTGAGGTTTCCCAGCCTGTATCCCCACCCCCAGGACGTCCACAGCTGCACCCACCTCCACCTGCAAAGGGGAGGTTTAAGGACTGAGTGAGAGCCTGAGGTTTCTTCATCGTTACAAGGGATGTTAGGTAGTTCTCACACCTCTCAGATCTCCAGCATCACCTATCATCTCTGAAAGCACCCAAGTTTAAAGCACTTCCTCTTTGAGAGATTGGCTGCCAGGACAAGTGACATTGAGAAAAAAAAAATTAATTATGCCTGGGTGGTCCTTTGTGCTACCGCTGACAGACCTGCATCAGACAAATGATGCAAACCAAAGATGCAGACAGGGTAGTGCGGAGGTGGCAGGCCTTCAGGATGATCGATTGAAAGTCCTGCTCCAGGCTCAGGCCTTAGGGCACCCGTGTCAGCCTGGACCCAACTGAAGCACCATTTAGTAGAGAATCAGAGCAGGGAAGATGATGTCATACACAACAATGCTTTAAATATGGGATGCAAAGGGGAGAGTAGAATGGGCGGGGTGAGGGGAACAGTTACGGAATATCTCTGGAAGTCTAAGAAAGGTCAAACGGTACTGGGAATTGCTCCTTATTCTGGGTGGTCTGGAAGGAGTGTTGCCTCCATCATGGGCCCCAAACAACCCTTCATCCAGCTTACTCAGGCCCAGTGAGGTCCACCTCTGCTAATCTCATCCCATATCTTCCCCATCCCCAGGTGGTACAGACCATCGATTTCAGTGCTCTATTAACTATGATGGGTTTTTGTGTCCTGAGGTAAAGTCTATGTCAGAGCATACAGTAGACGGAGCTCAGGACATTTAGGGGCTATATTGTTAGAAAAATTCAAATGCTAAATTGATAAAATGGACCAATCATGGAAGAGAGAAGTAGACTGAAGGACAGAATCCCAGAGCTGTATGGACCCCATGCTTTCTCTCACTGTGTCTTTTGCTGGAAAAAGTTTTGATAAATTCAGAAAACTAGGATTGCATGTCCTTTGCGAAACAAATGCCTCTATGAAAAGGAGAAATTGCCTTTTAGAGTTTGGACTTTGCTTTCCCAAATGTAAGCTATTAGAAATTAGTAACGTGAGTCCCACCACAGAGAGCTCCCCTGTCTTTCCACAATTTATCCACATCCCTGGGGGAAGAGACCATGTGAAGTTTACATCCGATTCCAGTATTTAACTGTCTGTTTCTGGGCATCTGGATAAATCTTGTTTACTAAAACCCTGACCACCCATAAAACAGCTCACAGAAACAACACATACAACAGGGAATGGGAATGGGGAATTTCTTCAATAAACTTAGGAAAATCCACTTCTTTGAAAACCAAAATTAATATTCTTCCTGTTCACTTACCTCTTATCTGTAAGGTCACCTCGGCCAGAACGCTCTGAATGTTAAAGCCTGCTCAATTAATCTTGTTTGTAGAGCTCTTGAATCCTTTAAAGTGGGTCAAAAACTAAAACTGAACTAGCTGCAGCTAAATTTCCCATATGGAAATTTTACCTTCACTCATTTCCCCATTGTCTCTACTCAACTCGCTTCTGCCAACTGCCCACCCCCATCTCCCTCTCTTCTCCTATGTCCCTTCTCTTCACTATACAGTTTGGCTCTAAAGCACAATGTGTTTAGACTATAACATAAGGGTTATTGTCTCTAGTCTTTAACTTCATCATTCTACTTACTCACGGATGTAGAGAAAGAAAGTGCAGTAAGCAGAAATAAATTGTGTCCATCTATTTAACAAAAGTAGATCAAAACTGAGAAGGAGAAACAGAAAATAGAAGTTAGATGTTAAAAAATTTTAAACAAACAATGGTTGATGCACTTAAAATGTTGTCTTGCATGAAGTGATTGTGGGATTAGCAATTTTGTTATTTTCATATTAATTCTTATGGTTTATGCTGGTTTCCTCCATCTAAGTTGGGATGGGCCTTTATTATAACTGCTTCAAACAAAAGCAGTATGGGCTATGAAAAGAGTTGGAAGATCCATAGGAACAGACAAGCTCAAACACGCAGCCAGGCAGAACAAGGGCTGCAGGCCAGCTCATATCTATACTCTGATTTTCTATTTCTCTTTGTAGACATTGAGGAGTGGCAAGAAAGTCACTTCCCTTTTATATCATCACAAATTCCTCTATTATAAACAGCAACTCTGGAAAGCAAAAACTTAGAAGAAAAGAAAAACATGAAATCCATACCACAAATGGCAAGCATGAACTTATCACTGCCTCAAGCAGCACAGGGCTCAAAGGGAATTCACTGCTGACTCTGCGGTGTGAAGAATAAAGCAAATAAGTCAAACACTAAGTAATATATAAGAGACATGAATGCACGTAAATAGAGGAAATAGAACATCTAGATTATATATAACTCCTGATGCACGATCCCCACATATTTATATCCACAATCCCAGGTTCACCAAGTGAAAGGAAAAAGAAAAAAAATTACAATGGTTTTATTTCACTAACAGGAGTTAAAATTATTAGATATCTGTATATAGTTATGGCAAATATTATACCATAAAAGACCACAAGCTATGGTATTCTGTTCACATGAAACTCCAGAGGAGTCAATTCTAAACCATATTGACTATCCTCTGGCAATGGCCACTGGGTGCTGGAGAGAGGTGGGAGGTGAGGTCTGGGATGTTATTGAATAGGACAGGGCTTGTGGAATTTTAAACTGGAAATGTTCTCCACCTTAATCATGGAATGAATCATCAGCAAAATTTATTAAAAATATGTCATTTAAAATGACATGTGACTGATACATTAATAAAGGTGATTTTTTAAATGTACATCAAAATCAGCAAGATTAACAAACCCTATCCAAATTAACTAAAAGGAGGAAAGAGAAGATACAAATTAACAAAATTAGAGATGAAAAGGAGGACATTACAACAAATGCTGAGGAAATCCAGGGAATCATAAATACATGTTTAAAAAAACCTGTACTTCTAAGTGGGTAGGGGTACCACATGCCGTTAGTCCCAGTACTAGGAATGCAGAGGCAGGTGGATATCTGGGTTTGAGGCCAGCCTGGTCTACAGGGCCAGTTCCAGGACAGCAAAGGATACATGGAGAAACCCCGTCTCAATAAAACAAAACAAACGGAAAACTGTATTTTACCAAGTCAGAAAATGTAAAAGAAATGTGTGCTTTTCTCAATACATATCACCCACCAGAGTTAAATCAAGGTAAGGGGCTGAGTGGGGACGAGAACTTGAGGGATCAGATTGGGGGTGGGTGGAGGGGGAGAGTACTGAAAGAGATGACTGTAAGGGAGGACATTTTAGAGTCGTGTCAAAACCTGATGCAAGGGAAACTCCTATCAATCTACAAGGATGACCCCAGCCAAGACTCCTGACAATAGTGGATACCTAGCCTGAACTGGCCCTCTCCTGTGATCAGATTGGTGACTACCCAGTTGTCGTCAGAGAGCCTTCATCCAGTAGCTGATGGAAACAGATGCAGAGACCCACAGCCAAAGATTAGCTCAAGGTCAGAGAACCCTGCTAAGGAAAGTAGGAAGGATTGTAGGAGCCAAAAGGTAAAGGGCATCACAAGAAAACTCACAGGAACAATTAACTCGGTTCATAGGGGCTCACAGAGTCTGAACTAACAACCAGAGAGACTGAATGGGACTGACCTAGGCCCTCTGCATGTATGTGATAGTTATGTAGCTTGGTTCTCTTGTGGTGAGGCAGAAAGTAAGGCTAGAATATACAGAACAAACAGAAACTAGTAAGATAGAAGGCCTGAACTCAAGGTTTCTTTTTTATTTTTTGTTTTTTTTTTCAATTTTTTTTTCAATTTTTTTTTTTCAATTTTTTTTTTGGTTTTTCGAGACAGGGTTTCTCTGTGGCTTTGGAGCCTGTCCTGGAACTCGCTCTGTAGACCAGGCTGGTCTCGAACTCACAGAGATCCGCCTGGCATTTGTCTGTTGCTAACCGTGAGAGCAGGTGCCAGGCACTGATGGTACACGCCTTTAATCCCAGCACTTGGGAGGCGAAGACAGGTGGATTTCTGAGTTCCAGGCTAGTCTGGTCTACAGAGTGAGATTCAGGACAAACCCCAAAGCTACAGAAAAATCCTGTCTTGAAAAACCAATAAAATAAAATAAAAATTGCTGGGCGGTGGTGGTGCATGCCTTTAATCCCAGCACTTGGGAGGCAGAGGAGGCAAATCTCTGTGAGTTCGAGGCCATCATGGTCTAACAAGAGCAAGTGCCAGGACCGGTTCCAAAAGCTACAGAGAAACCCTGTCTCGAAAGACCATAAATAAATAAATAAATAAATAAATAAATAAATAAATAAATAAATAAAGATAAAAATGGGAGCAGGTTCTGTCCCTAATGCTCTGACTGCTCTTGGGAACCTGCTTCTCATACTGGTTTGCCTTACTCAGCCTTAATACAAGAGGAGGTGCTTGGTCTTCCTGCAACTTGATAGGCCATGCTTTATTGATACCCACGGATGCCTGCGCTTCCTGAACAGAAACAGAGGAGGAGTGGAAGGAAGGGAAAATTGGCTGGAATGTAAAATAAATTTTTTTAAAAAAAATCAAAAAATAAGCAAATCTTAAAAGAAGGAAAGGGGAGCTACATGATGTAAAGATTTTATGGTTTACTTTGGGAAAAACGTTAACTCTAAGCAGACTGTGAAAGGGCCATCCTAAACCCTAGAACAGTCCCCAAAGCAACCCAGACAGGGGAGTTCAAAATGCAATACTAAAATATATAAACAACCCTAAAGCAGGCAGCAAGGCGGAAAGGAAGACTAGAACACAGAACAACAGAAACTGGTAAGATAGAAGGGCCTGAACGCAGGCTTTCCTTTTGCATCTGAGCATTTGTCTGTTGCTAAATTTGGGGAGTTTCGATCATTATTTCTTCAAAAACCATTTTTCATTTTGTTCTCTTCTCTATGGACTTCAGTGATGTGGTGGCCAGACATTTTAGTGTCCCATGGGTCACAGAGCTACAGTTCGTTATTTTCAATTCATCATTCCCTATTTTCATCAGCTTGAAATGTGCTTCGCCATTCATTGACACCCCTCCCCCTCAATCTCCACTCCACTCCTGAGTCATCCCGGGAAATTTTATTTCAGACACTGTTTTCTTCCGTTCTAAGATCTCTGGGTAGCTCCACTCCTCTGCGAGAATGTCTGTCCATTATCATCACCTCACAGAACGGTTTGGAGAGCTGCTTTGGTTTCGTCTAAAATCTAGTGTGTCATTTCGTGGCTGGTTTCCGTTAATTGCTTTTTTCTTAAGCATTAGGCCAATCTTCTAGATTCTCTTTACATGGAGTAATTTGAATCATATCCCAAACATTTTGAAAACTATAATGAGAGATTCTCAGGTCCATCAAATTTTCTGAGAACGTTGATGTTTTGCTTTGTGAACTATATCCTAAAAACTAAAATACTCTCTTCTGGAGAGGACAAGGAAGCACACAAGACTCAGGAAGTAAATGAGACATAAAAGGTCCAGGAAGTA
This sequence comes from Microtus pennsylvanicus, assembly GCF_037038515.1. NCBI lineage: Eukaryota > Metazoa > Chordata > Mammalia > Rodentia > Cricetidae > Microtus > Microtus pennsylvanicus. The sequence goes on from NC_134579.1 coordinate 69,244,100, forward strand.
AAGGAAATTTTCAGAGTTCAGGCTCTCCTGAACATTACAAGGTTCATGAGGTCTCTCACCAAAGCTATCAAACAGATGCCCACAAGTTGGTCTAAAAGCTGCTTTTCTGAGCAGGTGAGCTGGCTCAGTGGGTATGGGTGCTTGTTGCCAGTCCTGATGCCCTGAGTTTGATATGTAGGACCCATGTGTTGAAAGAAGAACACCGACTCCTACATTCTCTGACTTCCATGAGATGCGTGCAGTGGGGGTGGGGGGTGATAAACATCATTTCAAAGTTAAAAAAAAAAACTTTGTGAGCTGTCACTAATGCTGGGGTGCTTCTTGGAAATGCAGCTGTCTTTTAGCCCCCCATGCTTACCAAGCTTGGGTGGAATGGTTTCTTTGGTTGGTTGTTGATGCACTAGCTAGCACCCCAATGGAACTCAGTGAGCTTCACAGAGCTGAGGCTAGGCTGGCGAGGGTGCGGAGGGCAAAACCAGAGGAATCCCAAGGAGCTCTGTGCTGGTTCCTTAGTTCCGCGGAAGGCTCTCTCATGGGAAGCAAAGAGCATGCAGAGAGACACTCCGTGCGTGCTCAGTAGCTGTTGGCGGCCGCCTGGGGAATAGTCCTGTGCGTCCCTCATTTCACAGAACTCCGCTGGACAACTATCAGTAGTGCCTGCTGTCGGACCTCTCTATTTTTAGAAGTTAGAATTTCCCATCTTCTCTGCAGATACTGGATCTTTAACCTTAGGGCGGAGTGGGTAGGAAGGAGGGTGTGGGGTGTACAATACTCTGTGCTGTCCCCTGTTTATACGTGGCTGGTCTTGCTTTCCTTTTCTTCTTACAACTCTCAGATCCTTCCAGATCTGGATGCTGCCTTATGTTCACTTCAAAGGAAGATAGAGAAATAAGGCACTTACTGGGCTTCTCCCTGTCTTGCCCTTCATCTATACAAGTATTGAGCAAGCTGGATCAGTTCTGTTCCCCAAGCATTCCACCCGAGTCTTGCCCAGTCCTTGGCCACCAGCGAATGTCCCCTAGACCAGGTCACCTTGAGCTCTCCCCAGTTCATTCCCACTTTAAAACAGCCTGCCTGTTAAAGCCTTCCAAGGTCTCCAGTTCTTCTGTACTAACCGCCAAACTTCTTGCTTATTCTATCTGTGTCCCTCAGGTCTTGTGTGGTTCCCCAGCCCTAGCTTCAAGGCCCAGGTGTCCTGGAGGCTTGGGGGCAGGGCACGAAGACACAGGCGCAGGAAACAGTCAGGCTGGCTGAAGGAAGTTACTGGTCCTTTCAGCCTCTACTCTCTCCATGGAATCTGCCTGGTGTCTACTCGAACCTGACCTTGTTCTCTCTATCCGACCCTCTCTTCAGTCCAGGTTTCTGCTTAGAGACCATCCTCTAGAAATTCTGGCTCAGCCTATGCGGAATTCCTATGGATCCTTTGCCTTAGTGGGGTCTCCCATCTCATCTGTGTTCTCACTGGGCTTCAGGCAGGGTTTCACTGCCCCGCCACCAGCCTACCTCCAAGGGGGACAAAGAGAAGGAAGGAGAGAGAGGGTACCTTTTCATCTTCTGTCCCCAGCGCTCTCATCTTGGTTGAGGCAACAACCCAAAGTGATGTCGTGGGGCCCTGCTAGTGCATGCTCCCTTTCTCTTTCTGGCTTCCTTCGCTTGCCTTTCCCTGTGGCCCAGTGGAAGCAGAACTCAGCCTGGACACCCTGTCCTCTGCCCCTTGTGTTTGCCTGCAGGAGATGGAATTTCAGGTGGATGTGTCAGATCACCTGGAGCCCCTGCTGATTGTGAAAGTGCAGAAACTCCATTACCTTCTGGATGATGCCTGGTTCTGCAACTAGATCTCTGTGAAGGACTCGGGAGACCAGGGAGCATAGTACAGGTTCCCCTGTTACCCATGGGAGCAGGGCACTCACATCCTGAGCCTCCCTGAGGGCACTGATGAGCAGAGGGGGTGGGGCCTCCGTTACATGAGGAAGACCAGGCAGGGTGGGAACAAGAGTCTGGAGGTGTGTGTGTGTGGGGGGGGGGTGTTTGTTTGTTTTAAAGGAGTTAAGGCCAGGAAAGCAAAGGCTCCTCTGAAACTGCTGCTGGAGGCTGTTCAGTAACCGAGAGCAGCGTCCTGACGATGACACTACAGAAAGCCCAGCTTCTCACTGGGAGCCTGACCCCTCAGAGGCCACACCTCCATTGGTCCTAAACCACACCCTTTTCCTTGGAGACCTCTATCTCCCTGGAGCCCATGCTCTTCTGGGAGGCTGTGCCCCACTCCTTAGGGGCCACACCCTTCCCCTTGGGCCCCCACATCTTTGGTTCCTTGCTCAATGCTTTTACATTTTTACAGGTTTTCTCCTCAGTCTCTTATAGAGAACAGCCCAAGTCTCCTTGATTTCTGCAAATGAAATTTGTAGACACTCAGGTTTGTTACCAACGGACTTGTAGGATGAAAGCCAAGAGGCCTGGCCTTCACGGGGGTTGACACTAGAAGTCAGGCCCCTTAATGTCCTTTGGTTACTGAGTGGGACGTGAGGTCACGGGTTATGAGCTGCATTACATGCGTGTATGTAAACATGGCTTGTATGTAAACATGCGTGTATGTAAACATGATTTCTTGCCACAGACATAACCTGACAAATATATGTTTCTGTCTCTCTGTCAGAGACCCACATTGGAGCACTGGACTGAGCTCCCAAGGTCCAGACGAAGAGCAGACAGCAGGAGAAGATGAAGATGAGCAAGGAAGTCAGGACCACGAGGGGTGCATCTACCCACTGAGACGGTGTGACTGATCTAATAGGAGATCACCAAGGCCAGCTGGACTGGGACTGAACGAGCATGTGATCACACCAGACTCTCTGAATGTGGCTGACAATGAGGGCTGACTGAGAAGTCAACGATAATGGCACTGGGATTTGATTCTACTGCATGTAGTGGCTTTCTGGGAGCCTAGTCTGTTTGGATGCTCACCTTCTTAGACCTGGATGGAGGGGGGGGGGGACTTTGGACTTCCCACAGGGCAAGGCACCCTGACTTCTCTTAGGACTGGAGAGGGAGGAGGGAGGGGGAGTGGGAGGAGTGGAAGGGAAATGGATGGAGGGGAGGAGGTGGAAATTTTTAATAAATAAAAAAAACAACAAAAAAGAATGAGGTTCAGATCTAAACAAAGAATTCTCAAAAGAGGAAACTCAAATAGCTGAGAAGCTCTTAAAGAAATGGTCAACATCTGTAGCCATCAGGGAAATGCAAATCAAAACTACTTTGAGATCTTAACTTACACCTCTCAGAATGGCCAAGCTCAATTTAAAAAAAGAAAAAGATAGCTCATAATAGCAAGGACATGGAGTAAGGGGAGCACTCATTCATTGCTGTTGAGTGTGCAAACTCACACAGTCACTATGGGAATCAGTGTGGCAGGTCCTCAGGAAGATGGGATTCAATCTAAGTCAAGATTGAGCTGTACACTCTTGGGCATACACAATTCTTCATCCTATCACAGACACTTTCTCAATCACATTCACTGCTCACTGTTCAGAAGAGCCAAAGATTGGAAACAGCCTAGATATCTGTCAACAGATGAATGGATAAAAAACAATGTGGTATGTTTACACAATGAAATATTACTAGTTATTTAAAATGAAATGCGTGGAACTAAAAAAAAAAATCATCCCAATTGAGGCAACCCAGACCCAGAAAAATAACTATGGTATGTATTTGCTTATATATATGGCCTCATTACAGTAGAAGCTTCATAAATTACATACATATATAAAGATGATCTAAATGAAAAAAACCAAATAACAGGAAAGAGACAGCCTCCAATTGGGCATCTCCTATCACCAAACAAAGCTTCAGTACTCTGAATAGACAACACCTGACTGCGTTGTTGGCAAAGGGGGTCCCATGTAAACCCCCAAACAACCCCAGCTGTTGCAAAGGCTATCAGTTTCTCTCCACACACAGCAAGGCCCTATTGCTGAAAAAAAAAAAAAACACAACAACTAATTGAACACAGAGAAGTCAAGAGCTGATGCCTGCCTATGTAGTAAGGAGGCCGTTTGTTGGCCCCAGACGCTCAGCCTTGAAATAACCACACAGAAACTGTATTATTTAAATCACTGCTTGGCCCATTAGCTCTAGCTTCTTATTGGCTAACTCTTACACATTAATTTAACCCATTTCTATTAATCTGTGTATCACCATGTGGCTGTGGCTTACCAGCTAAAGTTCCCAGGGTCTGTCTCTGGTGAGCTATATGGCTTCTCTCCTGACTCCACCTTCTCTCTCCCAGCATTCAGCTTAGTTTTCCCCACCTACCTAAGATCTGCACTGCTATAGGTCCAAACGAGTTTCTTTATTCATTAATGGTAATCACAGCATACAGAGGGAAATCCCAAATTATGCATAGTCCTTCACCCCTGTGGGCTAATGCTCTTAGTACCAGAAGGTATTCTATATACTGCCAAAGGTGGAACATAAGCACCAACCTAGGCACTGAGCCTCTGATTAGTAGCAGTGGTTACCTGCCCACTAAATATGCCAGTGGGATGGTTGCACAAAGCAGGTGGGAGCAATCGACTGATAGCTGATTTGATTGAAGACAAACTCCATGAACCCATATCTGGTACTACTTGAGTGACCAAGAACCTGAGATTAGCGAGCCCAGAAACCTAGAGAAGAACCAAATACTAATGGTCTGCAAAAAGATTGTAGCAATGCAATCACTCCCAACAGCAGTCTTCTATATTCACTGAGGCACATAGGGACTCACAGAGACTGCGGCAGCATACACACATGGTCTGCATGGGTGTGCATCAGATGGTGCCCCAGGGCTGACAGGAGACATGGCCACATGTCCCCATCCTTAACTCAGAATCTTTTGCCACTTGGTAATCACTTACAAATAAAAAGTAAGTTTTCTCCAAGAGAGTCTTATTGGGGAAACAAACTACTCTAAAGGGTAGGCCCCATGTTACTGCAAATAGCAAACAGAAAACAAATAAAAATGGAGCCTTTGGAAGTTCCTTGTCTTTTAATGTTGGATCAGGACTTTTTCTTTTTTTACAAAACAACAACAACAACAAAAACCACATTCACTTATTTTTTCATTTATTTTGAGCAGCAGGTTTAGGGTACATATTAACAGCAGGTTTTTGATATATATTATGGCTTCCCATTTTGTGTTTTTATAGGACTACTGAATCCTCAAAGGAGAGTATTTCTGCATCTATATCTATCTGTTGTTCCTTTGGGGGGATCTTCTGCTTGTTTGTTTTGTCCTATTCTGATTTTTTGTTTTTGATCACTTATTATATTTTATTATCATTCCTTAAATGCTTGTTAATTTTCTAACAAGAAACAGAAAGGGATGGACCTGGATAGGAGAAGAGGTGGGAAGGAACTTGGAGAAGTGCATGGGGAAAAGAACATAATCTGAATATATTATAGAAAATCTATTTTTAATAAAAGAAAAACTATATATCTCAGGTGTACAGGAAACTGCTATAAAAAAATGAGGCACCATTTCCAAAAACCACAAAGAAAAGAGATAAAAATGGGCCGGGCGGTGGTGGCGCACGCCTTTAATCCCAGCACTTGGGAGGCAGAGGCAGGCAGATCTCTGGGAGTTCGAGACCAGCCTGGGCTACAAGAGCTAGTTCCAGGACAGGCTCCAAAACCACAGAGAAACCCTGTCTCGAAAAACCAAAAAAAAAAAAAAGAAAAGAGATAAAAATAAAGATTGGCTCAACAAGCTGGGGTGGGCAGAAAGTGTCATGACGATATAGCCATGGTGACATGGCTCACTCTTTGCCAGTACTTATGGATATTTCACATGTAATAATCTCCAAGATCCCAAAAGCAAATAAATAAATTCGGTAAATGAAACATCATTATAGTCGTTCTTATTTTGTTGATGAGCAAACTGAGACCAGAAAATTAATGCAACTTACTAATATCAAACAGCAGGCAAGGCCAAGTGAGGGTTTAAGCAAGGCCATGCCACAGACACCACGCTGCCTCTTGTCATAAACAGGAAGTAATTCTGAGACACAAGTGCAGAATGCCATTTATCAGAGGAAAGGGATTGGAATACCTAATCTCACAATAAATCAGAGACTAAGACTGCATTAATGAAAAGTGAAGTTTAATTATGTGTTATTGACAGAAGAGATACCCAAGGCGAAAAGACTCAGAAAGGTTGAAACTGGAAACATTATAAAAAGATATGCTTGGTTAATGTTAAAAATGGCAAATGTATTAATGTTAATATATGAAGAAGAATTCATGGAACCTGAAAGCATCAGAGAAGAATAATTTAAATTGACAATATAATTAACAAAGAAAATAAAACTATGATTACTGTACGTTCCTAATTAACATAGATTCAAAACACAGAAACAAAGACAGTGAAAGATTCTAATTCGTCTCTGTCAGTGACATTTTAAGTGGCCCAAGGAAAACAAGGACCTGAATAATTTAACTAATAAGAAATATGTATTTGCGTACGTATATATTATTTTAAGTGTTTTTCATATTCACAAAAATATGACCTTTTGTTGAGCTACAAAGAAATGGTAGTATATTTACTAGCACAAAACAAAAAATGACATGAAGATCAGAATTTCTTTAATACTGTTAGTAACTAGTAACAATGGATGGCTGTCACCTCCAAGATGATCCACTTGGAAATATTAAGGTCCTCTATAATCAAAAGCCAGTTGTAAATGACTGACATTAAGAATTTCACATGTCAGAATTGGTAGGTTGTAGCCAACATAATAAAGGATATTTGTATGTTCTTAAAAGTAAAGAATATTAAACAAGAAATACTGAAAACAAACTAACTTTAATCTCACTTAAAATGCTTTGAAATCACAGTGAAAGCAGACTTAACAGGAAATAAGCATTAAAATGCAAAATTATAAAAATGAAACCCTTGAGAAGTATTTCTTTGAAAAGACTAGTAAGTTGAAATTTTGGGGAAGAAAAAAAAGAAGTCAAATCAAAGCATGTGAAAAATAATGTGCTCCTTTTTTTCCTTTTTTGTTTGTTTGTGCTTTGGCTTTCTTGAGACAGGGTTTCTTTATGTAGCCCTAGCTATCCTAGAACTCGCTCTGTACCAGACTGGCCTTGAGCTCACAGAGCTCCGCCTGCCTCTGCCTCCTGAGTGCTGGAGTTAAAGGTATGGATCCAACTACCTGACTGAATTTTTATTACCAACACGAAGGAGATCTGCAAAATGTTAAGAGAATACTATTTATAAGTTCTAACTATAGATTTGGAACTCTGGACAAAATTTATAATATCCCAAGGTAATAATAAGAATTCAAAATCCCACCATTAAATTAATTTCATGTGATTTTACAGATGACTTATTCTAAATCTTAAGGAACTATTATCTTTTTTTATTGTTTGTTCTGGTGCTGAGCACTGACTCCAGGTTCTTGGACATTGTAGGCAAGGACTCTACCCCTGAGCTACAGCTCAAGCTGAAGCATGTCTTCAGTAGATAGCATCTGATATGATTGTATAGCATCAATCTGAGATCAAGTTAGACGGCTGATGTTGAGTCCCCTCTGTGTGTTGCTTGTATTGGTTAATGAATAAAGAAACTGCCTTGGCCTGATAGGGCAAAATTTAGGTAGGCAGAGAAGACAGAATTGAATTCTGAGAGGAAGAAAGCAGAGTCAGAGAGACGCCATGGATCCACCAGAGACAGATGCTGGGAATTTTACCCAGTAAGCCACTGCCAAGTGGCAATACACAGATCAATAGAAATGAGTTAAACTAAGATGTAAAAATTAGCCAATAAGAAACTAGAACCAATGGGCCAAGCAATGATTTAATTAATACAGTTTCTGTGTGGTTATTTCGGGTCTAAGCCAGCCTGGTGGCGAGATAAACAATCAGCCTCCTTGCAACAGATGGCAGCCTAAGTGTGAGTCTTCAAATCATTCATTTGAGCCAATGGACACAGAAACCAAGTGTTTTAAGTCAAACACCTACATCGTGTGTTTTATTCAAGTATTAGGTATATAAATTAAATTCCAGTAAGATTGAGCAATGCAGCTCTTTACAGTCTTGGTTTACAATTAAGTCCTTTGTTGATAGGCTTCAGGTAATGCCATACATCTAAGTACAACAGAGAAGAGGTAACAAGGTTCTAAGTGCTAGGCACGGTGGACGACTCCTAGGCAACAGCATCGTCCTTGGGGCTGAAACCTATGAACTCACAGAGATTGTGACAGCATGTGCAAGACCAGCAAAGGTTGAAACCAGACAAAATCCCAGCACTGAACAGGAAAAGGAGATACAAAATCCCACCCCTAACCAAGAAAATATTTGCAACTAATACATGCTGGAAAGGGAAAATCAGTTTTCACCTACAGAATGCCATTGGGTACATCAACAACACTCCCCATACCTAGTAGTTAGCCAACACAAAGAGGACTCCATGTTTTTCTTTGTGTAGTTTCCTTTTTTCTTTTTCTTTTTAGTTTCTGTCCTTTGATTGGCTTGTTTGTGTGTGTGTGTGTGTGTGTGTGTGTGTGTGTGTGTGTGTGTGTGTGTGTTTGTGTATTTTAATAGAGGGAAGAGTACATGAAGTTGAGTGGGTAGGAAGACAGGGAGGACCAGGGAGGAGATGAGGTGAGGGAGGGAAAACTACAACAAAGATAGAGAATGTGCAAAAAAAAATTCTGGTAATTTTTTTTAAATGTGACAGAAAATATAGTGTTTAGACCCACATCTGAGGAAAAGATGACAGTTCTGGGAAAGACAGAAAGTTTAGTTAAGGAATAGCGTTCTCTGGGGGCTGATTAGGGATGAAAAAAAGTTATATTTAGCCTAATTAAGATTAAGCAAAAGTTGCTAATTAGATTGGAATGTTTGAGCAGCAAAGGTAGAGAAGACCTCTGGACTTTCTTCAGATTCCTGTCAGGATGACGCAGGAGAGGGTGCAGACTGGAATGGAGGCATGACGGAGCGTGGCAGCTGAGGAACATCATGTCTTCAGACCTTTCCTGGGTCTATGACAGCCGATACCTTGAAGAGAATTTGGTTCCTATCCTTTTGGTAGGAGTTGTGGGTACTTCTTGGTATTTCTATTTGTGTATTTTATCGAGTCACATTTTTAGGCACGAGTTGATGGCATTCCCTATTAGAATACCCCCTTGGGTCCACAGTAAGAGTTGATGCGGTCCACAGTGGTCCTCCCATGTTCTTAAGCTCACAGGAGGTTTCTGTGCCCATCGTACACACACGAAGTTGCAGAGCGCAGTGGGGATGGCTTCGAGTCACTCAGCTAGTGAATGACAAAACTGACATCTGCAGTTGGACCTGCCAAGCCCCCCACAGACTATGGAAGGAACTTATCTTTCCATGGCTAGACATTTGCCATAGAAATTAGATATAAGCTCCTGCAAGTATTTCCTTGCTTGAAAATGAAGTATAAACTGTAGGAGTTTAATACTATTAGAATTAGGAGGACCCGAATACAAACTATAGACCTAGAAAGGGAAAATCACTTTCCCTAGGCAAACATCTTGGGTTTCACGACAAAGGCACCTAGACCCTGTTCAGCTGTTCCCAAGGTCAGACTGTGCCCAAGGTGAACAAACTTTCAAGTCAGCTGCCACAGTCCTGGTCCTCCCTCTCCTCAGTGGCTTCTGTTAGGTCTCCCCTCTGGCCCACAAACCCTTAGGGCTCTGCTCCCCATTGCTGCTATCCACGGTTAGATGGCAACATTCAGGCTACAGCCATTCAAACTTTCGAGTCCTCAGACACCAAAGCTGTGCTGACTTCCATAGCTGCAGCCGTGGGGAGCAGTTTCCCTCCCCAACTACTGCCAGCCTGGCTCATCCGTGCCCCAGGGGCTGTGCTTATGCCACGGAGCTTACAAAATATTTTTGAATAGGTCTGCCAGGTTCCACACCTGCCCCACCCCCAGGAAAAACAGGCAGCCACACCCTACCAGGGGCAAAGGCGAAACCCAGCCATGCAATCTTTCTTTTTTTCTCTTATCCTTTCTCATATTCTTTGTCTCAACCCTAGCCTTATCTCTTTCCCAAATGTAAAAAAAGCTCACTTCATGTGAACGGGCATAAATACGGACAGCTCCTGTTCACACATGTGTGTGCACACACGTGCTTGCCCACGTGAAGATACACCAGGGAAGGACTAAACAGGCAAAATAGTCTGCTGTGTTTGGAATCGGCTTGCTGGCCTTTAAAGTGCCAGTCAGAGTTTATGACTGCTCCAGCTGCATTTATAAAATTCTAACCGCTGGAATTTGCCTCTCGGGACTTGAGAAATTCAAGATAAATTGTAGTTCTTGAAATGGAATCAATCGGTTTGAATTGCAGAGAGTTCTGATCATCATAGAAGTCTGTCTCTGGTTCTCGAATGTCAGGCATCAAAATCACTTGTGAGGGGCTCTCTTAGCAGCTGTGCCCTGATAAAGTACACAAGAATGCACAGACTTGCAGAGCTAGGGGTCAGGATTTGAAGCACTTGCCTGGCCTTTTGAGAAGATGCCAAGCATAGTTCTATGTTTTCATCCCCAGCACCCCCCGCATGAAATATGCTTCTACACTTAAGTCAAGCACTTCTGTACTGAGCCAAGCACATGTGTGCACACTTCCGTTTTCTCGTGGTTAATCTTCCTCAAAACCAGAAAGGTTAATTAACGCTGTGTCTAAAATCACACAGCAAGGAAATGAGAATGCCAGGCAAGGACTGGCTCTCCTAATCCAAATAACATGCCTCTCCAGAATAGGTACTGATATGCAAACCACCTTCCCGTGTGCTAATGCATCTTTCTTGTCTTCACCTGTATGGCCCCTCTGTCACTCGCCTCTGATGGGTGGCCTTCTCCTTAGAGAGGTATATAGTTCATTGGTTCTACTAAGCAGAGGCAAGTTATGTCGCCTAGTACCAAACAGCCACCAACTCCTCACCGGGGAGGTTTACCTCCCCCTGTATTCTGCTTTGCTCTTTACACAGAAATAAATCACACCTGTAGAATTCTAGGCAAATTCCTGTGCTACTTCAGAAGGAGATTCATTCCCTTAAACTTAAAAGCAATGGGACCCTCTACAAATTTAACGTCATTAATGTTCTAGGAAAGATTTCTGGTTTATGTTCATGTGCGCCTGTGTTTTCTCAAAAATTTTATCTTACTCTTTCAAATCTCAGAATTCAAAGTATCCTTTAAGACAATCTCTTTGTCTGTTTTGGGAGCCCACCCATACCCACCCCCAATTTTCTCTCCTTCCCCTCCACTCTATAGGATGACTAGGAAAAGAAGCTTCCATGCATTCTAGAGCAGTGTGTGAAAGTCTCAAGAGGAAGAGAAGAGGGAGCTTCTAGATGCGTGCATGATTGCATAGAGGGTGTGTGGTTGGTGAGTTAGTTGGTGGGTTAGTTGTGATGTTCCCAGCGGTGGTCACATCTCCTTTATGTTACTGGCCATTGTGGGAGTAAGCCTGGCTTCTGAGCTGTCTCCACTCTCTCTTCCAAGGGAAGTTCTTGTTTCCTGCCTTGCTTTAGTGAGTGCTTGCTGTTAGATTTCTAAGCTCTTCTAAGAGGTCACGGCTGTGACCCTCTTGAGGCTCTCTCTATTTGAAAATCTACCATGGTTTCTCCCTCCCTGCCCAGACTTTAAGGAGTTTGACACAGAGAACATTCACATCTTCTCTAGCTCTGATAGCGTGTAGTATATTACCACACAGTAACCCTTTATTACAGACTGGCTGCAATTGCATGATGATTTTTCTCCCTCATTCATTAAGCATGTTATCTTCTTTGCTCTATAGCACACACACACACAGCCACATCCAAAACTGGACACTGGAGGAAGACTGAAAAATGTCACATATAAAATATTCATAATCTCAATGACAGGGAAAGGACCCAGACCTTAATCTAAGGTAACCAGGCCCAGGTTGAGTGCTGTAGCAATGTAGACAACACCTCATGGTTCACATCTAAGTCTTCAGCTTCGAAACTGAGGTCTTCAAATGTGACTAAAGGACTGAGTTCACCAACAGAAAACCAATAACAGAAACTGTCTGATTTGGTTATTCTTTTCCTCTCTCTCTAGTGATTACATGCTCTAACACCCAGACAAGGAGCGTATGTGTCACCAATTAGTGTCAAGAGAAGCCAGAATGTTTGAAAGACCAAGACTCAATTACTAAATGATTCTGTCTTAAATTATCGTATGTTTTTATTGTGTTAACACTGAGAAAAGATCACAAAAGTTAAAAAAAATTATTTTTAAACTATGCTACTTCTAGTTAAGAAATACAGACATTATGGGGAAGTTAATAATCTAGCTTGGGAAACAGACAAGAACATAAGCAATAACAGCACAGCCTTGCAATAATAACTGTGCCTGCTTGCTGCTGAGCCGCCCCTCTTGTTGAACTATTTAATTTATAAACACAAAACTTCTAGTGTATTTTTTATTATCACACACAAATAAATAAAAATAGACCCTGAGGTAATAAAAATGTGTTCAACGTGGTACTTAAACCCAAATCTAGCTGACTTCAGAGCCAGGAACTCTTAGCTGTGTAACACTGGCCAATTTACCTGCAACCCCAGACCCCTGCCCTTCGTACATCCCTGGACTTTCACTATTGAAAACAAACACTGTAGAGCGGTAAGACGAAGAGCAGAAGAGCTTAGACTATACTTCTGCCTTGCTAGGGTGCTTGTTAGGAAGCTGCTTTGCCAGTTTCAGTGTTCCGTTCCTCTCTCTTTTGAAAGGAAAAACATAAAAACCCCAAAATGCATTTTCAGGACAGCCTAACTACAGAGCATATTTTTTTTTTCAAGGAAAAAGATTTTTGACAAAGTAGTCCTGGGAGACCAATAGAGCTCTTAAAAGCACGCTGCTTGGGGCAAAGCAATGTGGCTCAGCTGGGAAAAGCCCGTGTTTTTACCTCAGGCACACTGCATTTGAGACCTCATACCCTGGGGTTTGTTTATATGCAGAACAAAGTATGACTTCTCAGTCCTACACACACACACACACACACACACACACACACACACACACACATCGTAAGAAATCAATACTTTGCATTTCAGTGTAGATAAGGCAATATAACTCACAGTTCCAAGCAGTGGACACAAACTATACCTTCCAGATTCTGGAATGCATCAATTGCTCTGTTAATAACTTTTAACTTAGGCACAGTGAACGCACAATAAAATGCACAACTAAGGGCCTGCAAGGCATCTCGACAAGTAACACACGTGCCTCCTCCTGAGAATCTGAGTTCGATCCTCAGACCCCACGTTGCAGGAGAACCGAATCCCTCCTACTGTCCTCTGACCTCCGTATGTGCACCATGCACAGACGTTAATTAATTGAACATTTACTTCATAGTTCCTAACTGTGCAGTTCCACAAATGTGGAAAACCTCATTCATCTGTATGCCCATCGTCATCACCCCTTAAGGTCCCTGTATCCTTTTCTAGAGCATCTTTTCCTAACAGCTGTGTGGATTAGTCCTCCCTGTTCTCAACCTTCTCATTGAATATGTTCACAGTATATATTTCTGTTGCGTCTACTTTCTCCAGCTTGCATATCGTTGAGAGTCACTCATGCTGCCCTATGGACGTTTGCATTGTTTCTAGGCTCTCCTTTTCATTAGTAAGACAGCTAGAAACAGTTAAAGCCTCCTGGAGGGCTTTCATGTGTGCTGAATAAACAGATAGTAGAATTGCTTGGTCATGAACACATTTGTGTTTATAAGAAACTGCAGAGCCCTTGGTGGCTGTGTCATGTCATTCCTCCCAGCAGTGTGTGACAGTTCTGGTTGCTCCATGTCACCACTAGCATTTGGTGCTGTCAGTCTTCTTGATTTCTATCATTTATAGCGCATCATCTCCTTGCAGATATGATTTTTCAGCATGAATTTTCCTCATATGCTTATTGGCTATTTGTATATATTCTTTTGTAAAAATTTTCATTTTGCACACCATAATGTAATTTATTTTCCAATCAGCTCATCAAGTGACTATGTTTAGCTTCTCATTTGAGAATCTAGGTACTAACTGTGACAGATTTGCCAAGATGCTGTCTTCCTGAATGTCAAGGACCATATTTTCCTTAGTTACAGTGTCTTGCCCTTCACAGCTACAATCTACACATTTCAAAAGCTGAAGAAGAGATCCGCAAGCCTAGGCCTAACAATGTCACATATGGGGCCACCAAATCATTGAACTTGCTGGCCTCAGCTCATGGCAAGAAACCCTTACTGTTCTTATATGGAGGCTTGACACAGTCTTGCATATTTTTTCAAATATGGCTTCAATAAACAGCCAACGGCTTGATAAGAATGGAGCAAACTGAAGTTGCTCTTAGATAGCCAGGACTGAAAAGGGGCTTGAGGCCACAGAGTGCAATGTTCTATTGAGATGTAGGATAAAACTGTTCCTGGGGAGGTGCAACACGCATGTCTACTCACCCCAGATAGGGAGCCTATAACAAACCAAAGTATGGATACTACCAAAGCCCAACTTGTTGAACCAATGAGTTTTATTGGGGTACCTCCAGGACTATGTGAAAGAACCCGAACTGGCACAGGACCACCCAAGACCAAATTCTCAGCATAATAAGATTTATTTCCTCCAGAAGAAAAAAAAAAAGGCCAGGGAATAAGAGACAAAGACAGGCGACAGAGGTGAAGGAAGAAGTAAAAAGGAACAAGGGAGAAGGGAAGGGATGTTTGCCCCAGATGTACAAAGGACTGCCTCTGGACAGAGGAAACAGATGTGTCCCATAGGCAAATCACAGTTTATAAAGGGAAAGGGGCAAACCCCATGTTTGAATGCGTTGGTTAATTTTGATTGAACAAGTTATTTAGATAATCTTAGATCTTAATCCTTTGATAGCTGAACCTTCATGGTCAGCCTCAGGAGGAGGTAATCTACAGTGTTTAGAAAGGGAAAGATGGATGAAAGGCCAACTCTGTCAACACCATGTTTGCCATGCTCGAGTCTGCTAGAGCCTTCAGTGTGGGTAGGGGGGTTCTTTACAGAAGTAGACATGACTCACAGCTATGTCATCTAGATCCACTCCGGAATGGGTGACAGCTCCCAAACGCTGGAAACCTGGAGCTTGGTGCACAGCCTGCAGGCAGCACAGCAGGGTGAAAAGTGTTTTTTCCAAGTGACTCTGGTCTAACCCTGTACCTGGCAGCTCAACTGATTTCTGCTACTTGAGAGCAGCTGGTCCAGAGTCCACTTTGAAGCTTCTCTCCTCCAAGAATCTTCTTCATAGCTCAGCTTCCTTCTGCCTGTAGAAACAGTCTTTCTAACTAGAAAAACACATACACCAATAAAATTAGTAAGAGTAAATCTATGCCCCTGTCCATTCTAATACATGTGCAAAGCTTCAAGAGAGAAGGTGAAGGGCTGGAAAAAGGATGGTTCAGTCCATGAACTGCCCTGCCTACTATGCAAGCCTGAGGACCTAAGTTTGAATACCCAGCACCAAAGCAAAAGGCAAGGTGTGTGGCTTGTACCTGTAGTCCTAGCTGTGGAGGGTGGGGCACAGAGACAGATAGATCTGCAGCTCACTGGATAGCCTGTCTAGCCAATCTGGGTACCTCCGAGCTCAGAGTCAGTGTCTCAAAAAGTAAGGTGAGAGCTGTAGAAGATGTTTGGTATTATATCTAGCCTCCATGTTTACATGAACACACATGCATGAGTACCTTTAGCTTTTACACACACACAGAGAAACAACACAGACATAAACACACAAAACATTTTAATTAATAAATTTTAAAACTGAGAAAGCAAGATTCTAGAAAAAAAGATAAAATCTGTAACATGAAGGGCCCTGCTTGTTGGGGCTTATGTCCTGCCCAGTTCCCCACAGCTGGCAAGCCCAAAGAAAATCACATGGAGATGTCCATAAGTTATAAAACTGATTGGCCCATTAGCTCAGGCTACTTATTACCTCTTGTAGCTTATATTAACCCATTATTCTTATCTATGTTAGCCACATGGCTCTGTACCTTTCTCAGCGAGGCAGCCAGCTCACATCTTGCTTCTTTGGTGATCTGGGCAGAACTCGCAAGAATGGGCTTCCTCCTCAGAATTCTCCTGTTCTCATCACCCCACCTCTACTTCCTGTCTGGTTAACCCACCTATACTTCCTGCCTGGCCAATCAGCATTTATTTAAAACATGATTGACAGAATACAGATAATTCTCCCACACCAAAAATCCTACAAATTAAAAAAAAAAACTGATTCATCATCAGCAACAATGGGTTCTAAAAATAATAGTGTAGGACTTTTTAGCATATTTTTGTTGATTCTTTAGGAATTTCACATATGCACTTTGTGTGTTGAAATCTGAGGACCGTGCTGAGCTGGCACCACCCTTCACAGGCTTTGGGAGGGACAGCCCCACCTACCCCTGCTGGCCACTGTAGGAAGATCTGGTTCCTATGACTCCCTGTGGTGACATAGGCCAAGTAGATCAACACAGCCACTAGCTGCAGCAGAAATTTTAAACAACAAAGGAAACCCAAAGCACAGTTTGAAATCCAGCACACTGTCTCAAAAATCAAAACAAAAAAATAATAAAAATAAAAATTAAGGAAAAGGCCTTGGGATGAAGTTCAGGGACAGGATACTTAGCCAGCATCTGCCTGAGTTTGACTCACGGCACCTCAAAAAGAAAAATACATGAAAAAATAGGAAGAACCTTCTGAACTCATTCAGAAGCATAAAAAAATTAATTATAAAAGATTATTTGGACCACATATATTAGCACTAATGCACACACACACATCATGAATAGTTTTGTGTATGTTTTGCATTGAAAAAAAGATAAAATTTTCAAAAATGAAATAACATACCTATACAGAGTGAACACGGTAGTAGAATAAGACAGTTCTTAGAGCACACCCTTTTTTTTTAATGTTTTGACATGTGGAAACATGTTAATGATCTATGCATTCAAAACATAAAATTAGATCACAGAGATAAGAAAGGAAACACAAACACCAGAATTGAGTACAACAGAAACAATTGAAAAAATAGTCTTCCTTGTCAGACATAACCCACTGGATGTTGGGGAGAACTACTCAAGTAAGTCTCAGTTCTAGTCTTTCTCTATGCACATTCCATCTAAAGAAATATAGATGATTTGGGAGCAAATTCTGATACTTCTTGGCTGCTTCACTGTCACAGTGCCACAAAGCACTGTGCTTGCTGGGACCTGTGCTCTTGGAGAAAAGAAGAAACAGGGAGAAACAAGGAAAGAGCCCATAAGGCTGGAATGCAGTCTGAGGCAATAGTGAAGCTCAAGGTTCCTCATAGATACCCACTTCCTAGGATTGTCTACTAAAAGCTCATAAAAATGATGACACTGGTAGTTCACCCAGCAAGGATTAAGTTAAAAACTTGGCAGTACCAGAAGACCATGGAAAATGTTTGTGACAGAGAATAATAAAATTTCTTTATACCCTTGAGAGCATGTAAAATACATAAAAATATGCTTAAAGAGGCATACACTTTAATGTGAGGGACAATAGAGTGTCAAAATTACCAAGGACAATGGCTGATTATAATACCGTAAGAATTCATGAGTCTCTAATAAAAACAGATAGGAGACAGACAGACAGATACATAGATGATAATAGATAGTAGAATATTTATATGGGTAGTAGATGGTAGATGATAGATAGATCATAGACAAATAATATGGATAAATACTGTATAAATTAGATAGGATAGATGAAAGATAGATAGATAGATAGATAGATAGATAGATAGATAGATAGATAGATAGATAGATAGATAGACAGACAGACAGACAGACAGACAGACAAGGATCAGGGGATCTTAGTAGAACATAGTTTTATGGTAAATGTGGAAGTTTAAAGAAAGTCACCAAATTTAAAAGAAAAAATGTTAGAAACAAAAAAATAATACTGAGAATAAAAGCCAAAGGGGCATCATGAGCCTCAGGATGTGGAACCTACAAAGCATACACTATCATTTTACGGAACCTATAACCCATAAACGAACAATATACATTTTTATCATGAGAAACTATCAGCAAATCCACACTAAGAAACAGTATTTACTGCAACTGTTTCAAGTCAGTGTGAATATTCCTTAAAGCACTGTGTAAGTCAGTGTGAATATTCTTTAAAACACTATGGCTAGAACTATCATGTGGCCCAGCTGTACCATTCTTGAGTATTTTTCTGAAGGACTCAGATCAACAAACCACAGAGATACTTGACTATTCACGTTGATTGCTTGCTTTATTCACAGTGGCTAAGAAACAACCTAGATACCCAGCAACTGGTAAATGGTTAAAGAAAATCTGTTACATTTGCACAATGGAATTTAAAGCAGCTGAAAAGAAAGCATGACATTTGCAGGAAAATACATGGAACATGACTCATTATGCGAAGCGAAATAACCAAGACTAGGAAAGATAAATATTGCATAGTTTTTACTTATGTAGACTTGTGTGTGTGCATGTGGGTATGTGGGTATTGTGTGTGTGTGTGTGTGTGTGTGTGTGTGTGTGTGTATGCTCAAATGTGTCTGTGTATGATCGTAGAAAAAGAACTGTGGAAAAGAAGGAAGAGATCTTAAGGGAAAGGAGCACACAAGAGGTGAAAGCAGAAAAGAAGGCTACTTGGGGAGATGGGGAGACCAGCAAGCAAAAAGCAGTAGAGGAGAAAGATGAATACAAAGTATAATGGCATAGATGTATGAAAATGTAGTCACAAAACTCACCACTCTATACGGTAACTTAAATTTAATGAAAAATATGTAAATTAAAGGGCAGGGTTTTTATTTTCCAAAATTGCCTGTGACATGAAAACCAAAACAAAAGTGTAGCTACCACAGGATAAAAAAGAGAAACGATAAGTAAATTCAGCTCATGGGCCTGGATTGGATGTGAAGTAGGGGTAGGGGAAGGGTTTTAGTGAGCATTGCTGGACAAGTTGGCTACTCTGGGTGATGACCTGTATTGTGTCAAAGCCATCTTTCCTCAAGACATAATGAGACAAAGGAAAACCTTGAGCAATGCACATTTGTTATCATTCTTCCTCCCTATATTTAGGATCAAGTTCAGCAAGAATATTAAACGTTTCCCCATCACTACTCAGCTGCCTTGGTTTCACATTCCCTGGTCACTGGTCCTCAGCTAACTGAGGCTTCGTGTCATCCTCCAGGCTTATGCCAATGGTAGGAGACCTGAGTCCCTAACAGTCTGTAGCCTGCTGAACCCAGCTCCATAGAGACTCCTTCACAAGCATCTAGGTATAGACTGCATTTGTGGGAAATAGAACAACATAGAACTGAACACATAAGCCAATAAGCAGATTCTCAATCTTAGAATCCTTTATTATGTTGTAATCCTACATTATCTTCTGACATCAAAGATAAAACTCTGGTCATCATTTTTTTCAATGAACATAGCATTTCTGCCTCTTAATTGCCTCAGGTCACTGTATGCCAAAAGGCATCTGTCAGGAGATGAGTCATAACATTTTTTGTTCAACAGATTTTCCATGTACATGCATAGGCCACATAATAACTTTTCTTTACCACTGACTCTTTCTCTGTCTCTGTCTCTCTCTCTCTCTCTCTCTCTCTCTCTCTCTCTGTCTGTCTGTCTCTCTCTGTCTCTCTCCCTCCCTCTCATAAGTATAGATTTATTCTGGTGCTCACTGATATGAACTTGAAGTATGTGGACATCCCTGTATCTCTGTATATAAGCCTCATCATTGCTATAGTACTGTGTAGGTACACTGATAACCATAAAATGGATGAACAGGAACCTATTTCTTGTGGATGGATTCTTAAAAGAAATCCCACACTAGTTCAGAATTGAGAAATAGAATGTTATTTATTTAGGGGTAGACTCACAAATCAGAATCCCACAACCATAACAGAGAGGCCATAAAAGAGGCAGGACACATGCTCTACATTGTCATATATAGTATAAGAGGCCATGGCCCAGTGGGCAGGTAACCACTAACTGTAAGACTTCCTACAGCACCTCCCCCTTTTGTTTAAATAAGAGAGTTTTAAGCCTAATACAAAATTATATACAATAAGAACAAATATATTTAATAATTATTCTATCCTAACTAGTTTAAGTCCTGTATAATAAATAACTTGGCCAAGTCATGAGAGGAAAGTAACTACAACTATCTAGTCTTCAACCCCATCGAAGATCTGAGAAGGGAAATAATATTACTTGAGTAAGCAGGAAGTACAATCAAGCAATTTCCAAGATGTGCAACAAATGACAGAGACAACTGGCTACCTGGGCAATCACCCAAAGTCTCATTTACAACGTTGAAGCAACCAACTTGGGCTAAGGCCTAGAAATAACTGAAGTACCATTTTTAGAGACAGGAAAATTTTCAAAACCATCTTATCCTGTCTTGGCAAGATTTGACAGTCCTGCTTATCCAAGTACAGATATCATATATCTTGTCAGTTGTTGAGACATGGTCATTTCTTTGCCCAAAGGCCAGTTTTGCCAAGAAGAAATCAAGCTCCAAGTAGAGTGTCTTTAGTGCTCAACATTCTCTTGGGAATAAATCAGTGCTGCCAGGAGCAATTGTGTCTCACTTTTAACAGAACCCTAAGTTATTTAAATGCTATATTGTACAGCTCTTTGAAATGGTTGAAGATTACCTATCCAGAATACAATCTCTATGTATCTAAAAAACCTGATTAGTCTAACTATAAGTATGACAAACACAGATGACTATTGATCTATAATCCTTAATACCTATATAACTTAAAGACTAAGACTTCGTAGTAGAATATTATACAATAAACAATTGTGCAACAAATGAGGACAATGACCTCAAAATGTAAGCAATGTATAAGTATCTTTATCAGAGGTAGAAATGTACATTGTAATATGATAAATATATATCAATATATAAAAATGTTTGTAGCAGAGGTAGAAGCATGCATGCATATAATATTCAACATAATTTAACTTTTTATTAATATATAATGATCTGTACCAATGTAATTACCTATAAATAATAACTCACAAGTGTTTACTCTATTACTCACTATTATTATTAGTGTGAGCAAGCAAGGGGCTGCTTGTTCCTCTCAGCCACCCAGAACTGAAATATACATGCTGGTTTAGTTTAGCAGCCCATACAATGAAATATCTCTATGTACTTAACTCCTTTACAGTTAAAAATGTAAAGAAAACACAATAATATACATAATCCAGTCTGTGAATTTTTTATTTTTATGCGGCTTATTTTTTTACTTACTCCTTTTAATTTAGGACTATTTGTACTCTGTCTCTTTAAAGACTTTTTTTAATGATTTACTTTTTTCTTAACTCTTTATACTCTTTTTTTTTCTCCCAAGCCTACGTACATTTATCTAACACTGTGACCTATCTAGAGTTCTGTTATGTCTGAATCTGTCCTATTGTGAATCTGTACTCCTTTATTGTCCAGGAGCACTTCTTAAAATGTTAAGTTCTTCTTAAAAACTTAAGTTGTGGCATTAGTAGTAGTCTGGCCCCACGCTGGGTGCCAAATGTGAATGGACACTTAAATTCCATACTAGCTCAGAATTGAGAAATAGATGGTTATTTATTTAGGGGTAGACTCACAAATCAGAATCCTGTGTTTGAACGGAGATAAAAAACAAAAACAAAAAAAAAAAGAAAAAAAAACAACTTGCAACCGTAACAGAGAGGCCAGAAAAGAGGCCTGACACATGCTCTATCTACATTGACATATATAATATAAGAGGCCACGCCCTAGTGGGCAGGTAACCACTAGCTGTAAGACTTCCTACAGCAATTTCTTACTAGATAAGTTTCTTTAACTGCAAACGGTTATTTTGTCTAAGAAAAAAAATGCCTTCATTCATCTACCTAAAATTTTCCTGACTAACTTAAATTTCGTATTGGAAAGGGGGAAATAGGCAGCTATGCATGGTGAAAACCCATCTTCAGCATGTATCTGCACTTAGAATTTGCATTCAGCAGCATTATAATGAGAGTCTGCCTTTGTTTCTAAGGAAAGGAGCTCCCGTTAACCTCTAAAAGATATCCTTTAGAATATCACAGGTGGGGGATTGGTTTCTGGTCTCTGAATCCAGACAAGTTCTGTAGTATTGTGCATATACTCTGTACATACAGCCAAAGCTTGTTTACAGCCAGAAACGCTCCAAGTCACTGTGTTAGAACCCAGAAATTGATGTGAAAATTTCATCCTTCTAGCACCTTAACCTTCAACTTTGTGTCTGTCATGGCCAAAGGACTCACAGAAATGGCTACCGAAGGATTCTCTTAAGTTCTAGTCACACACCTGCATTGTGTCTTGGTTTGCATCTTTCACCACAATATCTATAGACTGGGGAAACTGGTTTTTCAACAATATAAAGTTCTAGACTATTGACGATTAGCTATCTTAAGATTTCAAGCCATAAACATAATGAACGTCTCTCTGTGTGTGTCTCCCTCTTTATTCTCTATCCCTCTCTCATTAAATGTCACTTGGCTTTAAAACCCATTATCTAGGCTGCTATTGATTCACCTGCAATCATAAAAATAATGCAACACATCGCTGTGACACTGCCCCATTCCCTCAGTGCAAATACTCTGAAAGCTATACCATAATCTGGGTATTTACCTTGATATATTATGCTGAACTTAACTAAATTTACCGATATTAATTCATTCGATCAAAAGTTTGTTCTTGCACTCATCTCTGGGTGCACTCATTTTGTTCATACATGTGTGTATCTGTGTGCTTAGTTCTATTCATTCTGTCAATGCAAATTCATAACCTATCACCTCACAGAAGATACTCAATTGTTACATCCCAAAGCATGGTTTGTGTTAACACCTCAAAGGCATGCCTTATATAATAGGACCTTCCTGTCCAGCTCATTTAAAAAAAGAACACGTACAGAAATCTGTAGCTAAAATCATCAATGAAAAATTAGACCTTTCTCTTTATGCTCATGAACAACACAAAAATACCTCAGCACATCACTGTTTTTTAATATCATACAAGATATCACAGGCAATTTAAAAAGACAAGAAAATGAATCAAAAGCATAAAAACTAGCATCCAGACATAGTAGCAAAAGCCTGCAATGCTGGTATTTAATTAATTGAGTTATGAGGCAAGGAATTCAAGACAGCCTGAGTTACACAGTAAAAATGTATCAGAAAGAAAGGGGGCATGGAGGAAGGAAGGAAGGAAGGAAGGAAGGAGGGAGGGAGGGAGGGAGGGAGGGAGGGAGGGAGGGAAAGAAAATAACAAAAAAATGAATCAGATAAATGGCAAAGATACTATCATGTTCAAGAATGACATAATCATCTTTGTAAAAATCAAAAGCAAATGAGCAAAAAAATATATATCCTGAAACTGATAGGCAATGAAGCAAGGTTGCAGGATAGAAAGTTAATACACAATAGATGTAAAGTTAATATAGAGTACACTGTCAATAAGCAAGTGAAATTTAAAATGTAAATAACATAACATGACTTGCATTTGTGCCCTAAAAATAAAATACTTAAGTAAAAGTCTAACAAATTATACACTGGAGTTTTATGATGAAAACCACAGAAACTGATGAATCACAGAACTCTGATGTCAGAAATCAAAAAACTAATAACTGTGGAGCATTTTTCCAGATTTACTTTGATCTATAGATTCAACATTCCGTCAGGTCTTTTTGTGAAAAGTAACAAACTTTTTCTAAAGCTCATATGAGGAAGTCAGAAATGCGGAGAAGCCAATCATAATCTTGAAGGATGAAGTTGGAAAACGTCGGGCTGCCCAACTTCAATTTTTATCAAAAAGCTGTATTAATCAGAGTGAGATGCTGATAGGGCAGAAAATTCAGTTGGGGGAACAGAATGGAGAGTTGCAAAGCAGATCCAACAAATATATTCAACTGGTATCTGGGGGAGAATGGCAAAGACGATTCAACCAAGAAAGATAGTCCTAATGAATGGTATCATGATGCCCAAACACCAGGAGAAAAGAAAAGAGGGAGGAGCAGGGGGAGGGAAATGAATTTAGATGTAGATCTTGTACTAGCACTAATATTACCTCAAAGTAGACAATAAACGATAAATGTAAAACTATACAACTCCATAATATAGGAAAGATTTCAAATGGTTGGTGATGAACGTGAGAAGACAGTTTGTTATTGGTGTTTGCTTTTTAGATATGACACTAAAAGCAACATCATATATGTTATAATGAAATAAATAATAAATTAGACATCATTAAAACTGAAGAGCTGTATTCATAAAAGACACTGTCAGGAGAATGAAAACACAAGACTAGGCTAAGAGAAATTATTTATGAAAAACATATTTGATAGAAGATTATTATATAATATATACAAATAATGCTTAAAATCCAACAATAAAAATGAAAAAAAAACTTTAAAATGAGCAAAGATGTTTGAACACACACCCCATCACAAAGATACAAATCTGGCAAGCATAACAATTAAGAAACATTCAACATCATAATTATTAGGAAATTACAAAATTAAACTGTGATGAGAAACCACTGCACATCTACTATAATGACCAAGCTCCAAAATGCTGACAAGACAGGCTGGTGGGTATACGGAGCCACAGGGTTTCTTCTCATTTGTTGCTTGTCGGAAAACAAAATGGCACAGCCGCTCTGGAAGGCAGCTTGGCACTTCCTTAGAAAACGAAATGTACTCTACCATTAGATCCAGCCGGCATCCTCCTTGGCACCTGCTCCAATGAGTTGAAAACATATGCGCATACAAATGCCTGCACAAAAATGTTCATAATAGCTTAAGTCGTCATTGCCAAACCTCAAAGCAACTGAGATATGCTATAGTAGGTGGATCAACTGTGCTACTCCATGCAAAGGAATATCACACACAGGTTACAAAGAAATGAACTACTGAGTCACGAGAAGGGGAGGAAAAACTTTCCATGCATTCTGGTGAGTGAAAGAAGCCAAAGGAAAGATGAGAGCAGTCCAACTCCCAACAGACAACAGTGTGGCGAAGGCAAAGGATGGGAAAGATCAGTGCTGCCTGGAGGATTTTTCCCCACCATTATATCCCTGTAGAAGCTTAGACGGTGAACTCCTAGACAGCTCCCTACCATAAACTCTCCATGGAGAATGTGAAAGATGTGTCAGTTGGTTACATTGGTCAATTAATTGCAGTGACTAAAGCATATTGCAAGAGTGGTTTGGAATGCTGACTTGAACTTCGGCTACAAGCATGAGTCAGAGAGAAAGAATATGAGGACTTCTGCTCAGCTTTGCTGTGCCCATATTTAGGTGGTTGTTTCTAAGTTCTCTGTTCCATCCCCTCAACCTAATCTCATCATCAATGCCATACAGTCTTGAATACTATATCGCAGATAAAAATGAATAGGTATAGCGACTGATTTTACTTTTTCTAAATTGTTTGCACAATTTTAGGATCTACTATTTTACATATAACATTTGGAATGAGTTTATTTGGGTCCCCAAAGTAATTGTTGAGATGCTGATGGAAATGATACTAAGTCTACAGATGTCATCCATAGCATGCTGACAGCCTGCAGGAAAAATGGCTTCTGGGTATGTCATAGTTGTGGCATTCATGACCTTACTACAGCTGTTCAAGACTGGGACCACCATTTCCTCATGAATGGGAGGGAATCCATGAAACCCCACCCCTCTCTGAGACTATTTGCACTCAGCCATTGTTGTGGGAGGGGGCATCATGTTCTTCTATGGTATGGCCATTTACAAGCTGCCCTTACTCCAGTAAATAACATCCTGCCCACCCTCAGGCAAGAAACCAGTTAAATTCAGTGAACCACACACAAAAAGAATGCATGAAAATAGGCGAACAACTTGTTGAGAAGAAGGGTACCACAGGGGAGAGGGGATAAAAACACTAAAATTCATTACATAGATGAAGGAGATGGTCACAAAAATTGTCATAAAATATTTGATATTCTATTAACATATGTATTAACATACTTACAAATGGAATTGAAAAACCAGATGAATGGATAAAGCATGAGGACCTGAGTTTGAAAACCCGTTACACAAGTAATGCCGGGCATGGTCATGGCTCACCTGTAATCCTAGCACTGAGAGAAATCCTGGTCTGGATCCCCTCCCGCAGAGGATCCTGGCTTGGAGTTGGTCCTGCAACAGTCTCTGGCTCCAGTCTACTCCCTCCCAGTTCCCAGGCTCAGGTGCACCCAAACCCGCAAAGGACCTGGCTTAGGTTTACTCACTCAGAGGTCCCAGACTCACACACGGACCCACTGAGCTTCAGGTAGTCATGCTGAAAAGGCAGCCCCAGGTTCAGTGAGAGGTTCTGTCAGAAGAAGGAGGAGGAAGAGGAGGAGAAGGGGGAAGGAAGAGGAGGAGGAGGAGGAAGAGGAGGAGGAGGAGGAAGAGGAGGAAGAGGAGGAGGAGGAAGAGGAGGAGGAGGAGGAGGAGAATGAGGAGGAGGAGGAGGAGGAGGAGAAGGAGGAGAAGGAGGAGAAGGAGAAGGAGAAGGAGAAGGAGAAGGAGAAGGAGAAGAAGAAGAAGAAGAAGAAGAAGAAGAAGAAGAAGAAGAAGAAGAAGAAGAAGAAGAAGAAGAAGAAGAAGCAGCAGCTGAGGATGATGATGATGATGATGGGAATGAGGAGAAGGATCTGTGTTTAAATTGTTTGCTGTGCAAACATGAGGACTTGAGTTCTGGTCTTCAGAACTTCTGAAACAATGGGTGGATGTGATAGACTATTTGAGTTTATTATTTTTCATATAACTTTTATAACAAGTTTACCTGGGTCCACATGGTAATCGTTGAGATACTGATAGAAATTATACTATGTCTACAGGTGTCCCGGGGGTGAGCTGGCATCTTTAGTATGCTGACAAACTACAGGAGAAACATCTTCTGGATATGACAGGGCTGTTGTATGGGAAACCAGAGGAAGGGGATTTCCAGAGCAATCTGGTTAGTGTGAATAGCCAAATCAGAGAGCTCTGGGTTTGGTGAGATCCTGCCTTGAAGAATATGGAAAAAATGTTGAGAAAGATTCAGGATACTAATTTCATTCCTTGTCTTTGTTTGCTTCTTTTTATGACTATTATGAAAAAAAAAACCACAACCAAAAACAACTTGGCAAGAAAGGAATTTCTTTGGTTTGCAAGTCTGGATCGCAGCCCATCATTGAGGGAAGCTTGCTGTCGAGGGAAGCACCATCCACAGTAAGCTGGGCCTTCCATATTCATCGCTTATCAAGACAGCACCCACACATACTTGTCCACAAGCCAATCTGATGGAGGCATTTTCTCAGCTGAAGTTTCCTATTCCCACATGACCATAGCTTGTGTCACGCTGACAAAACCTATTCAACCCAGGGCCTTCCACATGCATATGCACACAAATACGCATGTACCCCCACACATATGAGCACTCATACATACATGTAGACACACCACACACATGGAGACATGAGAAAATAAAAGTTTAATAAATAAATAAAATCAGAAGCAGAATGATGGAGGACGAGATCTGAAAGCCCATAGCCTCCAATGTCTGCATGAGCAAACACATCCACGCACATGCAAGCTCACACATGCATATACATACATAAGTTTAAAATTACTAAATAAAAGAATATGTCCTCATCTTGGTCCCTTTCTCTCCTTTAGTACTAATCAGATCATAGATCCCTCCTTACTGGGGACCCCCTAGCCTCCTACATGCCACAGAAACACAGGTAAAACCACCTGTGCTCCTCAGTAACAACCCCTCCCAACTCTAGTCCTCGCAGCTGCATGCACCAAATCCAGCCTCCAGACCCAGCCAGGTCTTTATTCCCTGTGTTGTGACTAGCCTATTGAGTCCTCACCCTGACTGCCCTCTCCCCACCCCTGGATGACAAGTCCTAAGCAGTTTCTGTTGAGGAAGGAAGATAGTTAGTCTTCCCCGAGTCTAACCAAGTCATTAGTACTGAAAACATAAACATGCAAACGATGCTAAATGAACTCACTTACGTATTTATTCCCATATCTAGGCAAATATAAGCAGCATATATATGCACCCAAAATAATTCAAGAAAAAAAAAGGCATGTGATTGACAGAGAGTAGAGAGAGGTGCACGGATGGGGTTGGAGTGGGAGAAGGATAGGGGAGATGTTGTGATTACATTTTTAATAGATATCCTGTGACTTTTATAGATTATATGCCATCTTCAAGTGGGAAGGACCGTGAAACACCGGTGATATGAAGGGGGAATGGGAAATAACAGTGAGGGGATTTAAGTGAGGAGAGAGATGGATGGGAGAATAGGGCAGAAGAGGAAGGCAGTGGGGAAGGAGAAACTAAGGCTAAGGAAGTTTGCAAAAAGCCGTATGAAAGCATACTATTTTATTAGCTTCCTAAATATACATTTATATGGGTTTTTCACATAAAAGAATTTAACTGAAGTTACCCTATTCAAAATGATTATGCACATCCCAGAATCTACACATTGCCAGATAAAAGCCCTATTGTCCAGGTATGGAATACTGCCTGAAGTTGTGGCTCTCAGAGGTGTCCCAGAGACCCGCAAAGTAGTACGGACTGGTGCCTCTGCTCTTCAATGGCCAGTAGAACCCAATGCTAATATCCTCTTATTGAAGGTGCCACACACATTGGTCACAGGACACGGAGAATTTAAGTAGGTACTGACCAGAAAGCTTCCTCCCTGCTAGATCTCATTTTACTAGAAAGTGATATTTGGGCTATTGGTGATGAGGAAATCAATAGTCCCAGTCATCTGTGAATTCTGAGAACTACAATAAGGACCACCATGACAACGTATGCTCATGGGTACAATTGTGGCATGAATATTATCCTAGTGACCAGCCAGTTTCTGATTGGCTTTAAGGTACACTCCATAGGCAGAATCATGGAAATTACTGTTATTGAAAATTTGGCCAATAACTAATGGTTGGGGCACTCATGAACCCACAGGGAAACTTGAAACTAACTACTACTGTTAGTAGCAGCTAGATGCTAAATTCGCATTGCCATGTTTACAGATTGGTGCTGTTATTTGACCCTATCGGTGAAGTTTTTTGTGGAGTGGGTGGTTGTTAACTCAGAAACCCACAGGCGGTCAGCTCGAGAGAAAAGGTGACTTTGAAGTACTCAGCCACAAATGGGATATCTATGTCACACCCTTCCCCGAGGCTCAGGGATCAGTGCAAACGAGGGTGCAAACAGTGTAAGATTTAGAGGTTAGGAGGACATGACCGTTGATGGCGTCAGGAGCAGGGAGAGACAGATCCTGAAAAGCCAGCCACACTTCAGCGAATGCTCACACTCAGATAAAGAGATGCTTTCAATGGAGGACATAGACGGTGTTGGGGGTTGGCAGGGAAGTGGGTGGATCCTCGAGGAGTTAAGGGGAGGCATTCTGGGGTGAAAATGATCAAAATATGAAAATTCTCAAAAAATTAATAAAATCTGTTGACATTATTTTCCTTTCAGTGTTTTATATTATCCTGTACTGAAGCCACTCTGGCTTAGAGATACCTTTGTTTTCATTGCTGTTAAAGTAGAAGGACCATTTTCTCTTGGTTAAGTTCCGGCAGTGTCTGTGTTTTGGGAGCTGGTCCATTTATTTTTAGCTGTTGAACAGCTCACAGTCATAAGGTTTTTACTGGTGTCTCCCTTTTCATGGTGCCTTCTCTGATTATCTGTGATGTCTATGCCTGTTGGCAAAGACTGCCTGTTCGTTCCAGCCACCCAGACCCAAAATGATAACACAGAAACTATATTAATTGCAATACTGTTTGGCCAATAGCTTAAGCATATTTCTAGCTAGCTCTTACATCTTAAATTAATTCATTTCTATTATTTTATATTTTACCACAAGGCTTGTGGTATAGCAGCAAGGTCCCAGCTGAAGGCTCATGTCTTTCTCCTCCAGCAGCTACATGGCATCTCACTGACTCCGCCTACTCTCTCTATTTATCTCTGCCAGCCTGGCTACATTTTGTTAAGCTATTGGCCAAAAGCAACCTCTTTATTAACCAATGGCAATAAAAAACACTCACAGCATACAGAGGAGAATGAAATGGTGTCTTATTGACTGAAGGAGTTCCCATGGCAATATGCCTTTTAAACTCTTCGTCAATATTTGTAGGGATTTCTTAGTTTTATTGACTTCTGTGGAGAATCAGCTTTCAGTCCATTGAATTATTTACTCTGTTGTTTTCAATATTTTCATCCAATTTTTGATGATTCTGAGGGTTCAGCAGGCCTTGTATCGATTTTACGCTTAATCTACCAACAAGCCATACCCAGCCTTTATTTCCTGTTTTAAATTTCAGTGACTTCTACTATATTCTCTGTTTCCTTCCTTGTACTCTATTTTTCTCCTTCTCCTCTTCCTCTTCCTTTTCCTCTTTTTCTTCTTCTTCTCTTTCTCCTTTTCCTTCTCCTTTTTTTTTATAACCTCCTGGTATGAGAATTCATACTACTGATTGGAAATCTTTCCCTATATGCAGGAAAGAGTTAAATTAACAAGCCCAGGGTTGTCTAAATTTTTGCAAATTCTCATTAAAACCCCTATTGTTATATATCTTTCACTGGTTCCTGAGGGTTGAGTTTGTAATATTCTGTTAAGAATGTTCTAAGCTCTTGGGACTTTGAACCACACTGTGCCAGTTTATCTAGTCAATTTCTGGAAACAATGCCATTTGTGATGAACTTCTATCTTTCCCCTGGGGCCCCAGAGCTGTCTCTGTGGCTAACCACAAGAAAGCCTTGGACTCCTGGGCTTGGGCAAGATAATATTTTACTGCTGTCACAGTTCATTGCTGGGTAAATTAGGTAGATGCAGTGTAACTAGTAAGCAGACATATCCTTGAAGCTTGTGTCTAGCTCCTCTAGACTTCCATCCATTCACTTATTCTTTTTTCTTATTCTGATTTTGATGGAGAGTTTTTCATCACCATAAACTATGGCCATGCATATAATAACTCCTAAGTTCTATGATCCCTTCTAGTAAATCACCAACTCAAACAAGGTCTTGTTTCATAGTATTTAATGCACTAGACTTGCCTCTCAAAACTGCTTTAGGTATATAATACATAAAGTGTATATATCTAATTCTTGATATATGTATACATATAGCTTTATATGTCCTACACAGTACTATAATTAATATTTACAGTCTAATTTGGTTTAATATGTTGTATGTTTTATTTAAAGTTTCCTTTTGGAACAATGAAATATTTAAAAATGTGTCAAGTACTTACTAAGTAGTTAATGATTTTCCCACTGATACTTGTTGTGTATCTCTAGTAGGACTGCACTGTGGTCTTTGAACATACATGAGATTATTTCAATTCTTATTAATGTGTTAGAGTTCATTTAATAGACTGTGATGTAGTATGTTTTGGTAGATCCTCCACGGACACTTGACCTATTTATAAATATAGAAAGATAATAAATAAATATTGCACAGCCTTGCTGGCTAGACAGAGATTGTGGTCTATCATGGTCTGGCAACTTTTTCTTGGCAACATGGAGACTCCCGCCCTTCCCAGAAAAACTTCATGCTCTCTACCCGCCCTTATCTGTAGAATATCTCTGAGCCCAAAGGACTGACCTTATCTGAAAGCTGTCTCTAAGTCGAATGCCTGAATTTTCTTTAGCTTGACCCTTGGCACAGATTCATATTAGAAGACACATGCTAGGAGCTCTGTTCTAGGAGCCTGCTGCCACATACAGAGCCATGCTACTTAATGCAAATTCGGATTTGTCCCCAAGTTCAACAACCCTATATATTCCTTATACCTTAGAATAAAGCTTATTTGGTTCACTGAAGTCTGCCTCCCACAAGGCTGTCTCTGTCATACCCACAGCCTGAACCCTGTTCCTTGATTCTGTTCCCTCCACCCTCATGGGCCAAGGCAACTCAGGATCTAGAGGAAAAAGAAGAGCCACAGATAAATAAATAATAGGTAGGTAGGTATGTAAATGATAGAAGAGAGATGAATAGATTTATGATAGTCAAGTAGATTGATAGATAGATAGATAGATAGATAGATAGATAGATAGATGATAGATAGATAGATAGATAGATAGATAGATAGATAGATAGATAGATAGATAGATAGATAATAGATAGATAGATAGATGATAGATGATAGATAGATAGATAGATAGATAGATAGATGATAGATAGATAGATAGATGATAGATAGAGATGTAAATGGAGACTGCACTTTCATTTCCCAGCCACCCAGACCCAAATAATCACACAGAAACTGTAATAATTACAACACTGTTTGTCCAATGGCTCAGGCGTATTCCTAACTATCTCTTACATCTTAAATTAACCTGAGTGTATAGCTTACCAATAATATTCTGGCATATTTCTCCTTTGGTGGCTACATGTCATCTGTCTGACTCTGCATTCTTTCTCCCTGTGTTCAGTTTAGTTTTCCTGCCTACTCATATTC
Source organism: Microtus pennsylvanicus (assembly GCF_037038515.1). Classification (NCBI taxonomy): domain Eukaryota; kingdom Metazoa; phylum Chordata; class Mammalia; order Rodentia; family Cricetidae; genus Microtus; species Microtus pennsylvanicus. The sequence continues at coordinate 69,276,623 of NC_134579.1, forward strand.
TGGCCTGCCATAGGCCAAAGTAGCTTCTTTATTAACCAATTGTAATAAAACATATTCATAGCATACAGAGGGGAATTTTACATCAGATAGATAGATAGATGATAGATAGATAGATTAGATAGATGATAGATAGACAGACAGAAGGTAGATAGTTAGACAAATAGATAGATGATAGACACCATTGATTTATTGTATATTCTATATCTCTTGTATACTGTCAGACTTTCTAGCAATAAATTTTACTAGTTGCTAAGAGGGGATGTTAAGGTGTTGGGCTATAATTTAGTGCTTGCCTATTTCCTCATCCAACTCTATATCATGTATTTGAAAGATCTGTTGTGTATTATATGCACATTAAAAAAATCACAACATCACCTCTGTGAATTGATCCTTTTGTCATTAAGTAGTGAATCTTTTTACCTAGCAATTTTTCTTGCTCTAAGCCTGTTATTAGACATCAATATATCCATTCACGCTTTTTTAAACTTATTGTTTACATAGAAACTTTCCCACTCTTTCACTTTTAAAATAATATGCCATCGAGTTTGAAGCGAATCCTTCTAAACAGCACCTCTGTGTAGCTTGATCACTTTTCTCTCTGCGAATCTCTGCCTTTGCTTGGTGTGCTCAGAACAAGAAAACTTTTGCTTTGATGGAGTCTGATCTGTTAAACTCTTAATGAGGTTAGTGTGTCATGTGCCCTCCTGCTTCTGATTTTTGCTGCTCCTTTCCTCTTGCCATAACCCAATTTCTAAAAACAGTTTCCTCTTATTTGAGGATATTCTTTAGCCAGTATTTAAGAGTAGATCCATCAAAAACAAATTAATCTATAGTTTCTTTGCATATGAAAACGCCCTGTGGTCTTATTCTTCTCTGTAGAGGGTACTCTCAGAGGTCACGGTTACATAAGTCTTTGACAGGTGTTTCCTTTAATACTTGAAGGACTTAGTGCCTCTTTCTTGTGATCTCAAATGGGCAGATTAATGCCAATCAAACTAGTGTCTTCCCATGTGACATACTCAATTTCATTCTAACTGCTTCTAAGACCATTATTTAAGCTGGAATCAGGAGTGCAACTCAACTTTAGAGCACTTGTCTACCATATGGAAAGCTATGTGTTTGACCTAAGCTTGTGCACACACATCCACAATGCATATATTCATGCAAGCAAACTCACAGGTGCACGCAACACACAAACACGCACACACACACACATGAAGTACAGACTTATTTATGAAGCACCTGTTCATTTAGCTGGTGATTTTGTTTGGTTTGGTTTACTTATTGGAAAATTTTCTGATGTTGCCTAGGCTGGACTCAAACTTGTTATATAGCTGAGAGTGATCTTAAACTCCCCATCCTCATCCCTGATTTGAGGTCCTTCATTTAAAAGTGTTTGTGTGGACTGGAGAGATGGTTCAGTACTTAAGAGCACTTACTGCTCTTCCAGAGGTCCAGTGTTTGATTCCCAGCATGCACACAGTCACTCACAAAATGCAGACATATATGCAGGCAAATACATATAAAAATAAATTTAATTTATCTTATATATAATTATATATAAATTTATATATATTATAAAAATATAAATTTAAAAGTGTTTCTATCTGGTATTCTGCTTTTCAGCTTTATAATTCTATTTGAGTTCTTTTATGAAAATTCTGCATGAAATCCTGTCTTGGAGAATTTGTTTATTTTTTTATTTGTTTCAAGAGAATTTATGACTGGTTGTTGAATCATTTTTATGTGACTTCTTTAAAATCCTTGACAGATATTCCAAAAGTGACTCATCTTATTGTCATTGAGAGTTGATTATCTTTTCTCATCAAGTTGTGATTTTCTTAATTCTTGGTAAAAGTGATTTATTATTATACCCTAGGCAGTTTCCTATTGTGCTGGAAGAATCTATGTCTTGTTTTATGACTTTGTTTGGATTTAGCGTGCTCATAGACTTGTATTCTGAGCTGTGATTCAGTGGTAGGTTAACGTTCAGAGCTTTGCAGGATTATGATCATCAGTTTAGTTTATCTAAAATTATTAGCATTCCCACCTGTCTCTGATGTTGCCATCTGTTGCCAGTGAGTATCTCTTACTTGGAAAGGGGAGTCAGTTGTGGGCCTGTGGTCACAAAGAGGCTCCCCTAGGCAAGAACTTATAATGTATCCACTATTTTTCTAGAATGTAGAAAGTGCCTCACAGTCTGGGAGTCTTTGTGATGGGGTACGCCCTGCAAGTCACTTGGTGGCTCTGGAGACACCAGAGATGCTTCCTAAGCTGGCTTTTCTTTTTGGGCCCGTCGTTCTTCTTGTTCCACCCACCCACCTGGTCCCGAGGGCAGGAATGGAAATGTACAAACTGAGAAAGGAAGAAAAACACTTCTCCTGCCTCTTTTTGATAGGCTCCAGATCAGGTTCTTGTTGACCAGATGTCACCAGAGAATTATCTTTAGCTTTAAGGATAAAATAGTCGACATGGATTCCTTGCTGTCCCCTAAGTTGGAGGTGGAGAATAGAAAATCTGGGTGTAGGTTTCCCTTTTCTATTGTCTCTCCATAGAGCTGCTCCACCAGTCACGGGGGTCCTAAGCCAGTCTGCTCTGTCAGTTTCTTTTCCCTCTTCTTCCTTCCTCCTCCTGACCTTTTCTCATTTCTTTTGTACCTATTGTACAAAACAATGGGTTTCCTTCTGACATTTATCATGTCAATATTATTGTACTTTGTTCACACTCATTCCTGTTACCATCTCATATTTTCCCTTCCTCTCCAGCTGTCCTCTTGGTTTGTATTTAAATGTGTGGCTAAATCTAGCTTCCTCATATCAGGGAAAAGCTGATGTTCATCTTCCTGTTTGCACACTAGTCTTCCTCAGTCTCCTTCTCCCTCATATATCATGGAGACTATTTCCATGTCCTATTCCAGTTTCCTCATATGGAAGGACATATTTTACTTCTGTGTCTGGCTTATTTCACTGTGTGTGATGATCATTTCAACTTGTCAATGTCTTCCTACCTTTTAGAGCTCTTCTTTGCCTTCCTTTTGTCTTAGTTATGTGGTCTACAGCTGTGCTTCGAGTGTCCAGGCATCATTCTCTTTTCAGTCAGTTTTAAACTTGGTTGTTTTTTTTTCTTACTGAGCTGATAAAGGCCACATGAAAGAACCAGTAGATTCCTGATTCATTCAAGTATTCTACGTCTCTGCCTTTCATGAAAGTTCCTCACTCTGCATTTTGTGGTGGATCACTTGCAACATCTAACTCCCTGGATTATTTCAATATGCCCTCAGACTATTGACTGTAAATAAAATAATTAGCTCTTTTTAAGATCTTATTGTAATAAAGGGGTTTACTCAGAGACTAGAAGAATGATATATTAAATACACAACCCCAGATGTCTCACAACTGCCCCAAGAGATGCATCAACCTTACCCCTGAAACAAATAGACAAGAAACATTTTTTTCCATTCTTCATTCACATTAAAACTCAAATTACTGGAAGAATGAGACGTTAATTTTCAAGAATGCATCTCTCAGCCAATAGAAAGAACAGCTCTTTGATCAATGACTGTCAGAAGATTGCAACTGGTTAAGATCTAACTCTCAAAAATATTTTCCCAGTGCTCTATCATCTCTCTTACATACTAAATTGTGTTCTGTCTTACAGTGTTCAACTGTGCAACCATTACTCTAACTTACAGCTTCATCTTCTCATACGGTAAGTATTACAGTATTCCAACTGATGTCAGCCGTCAAGGTTCTTTACATTGGCCATAAGGGTAATACAACCCAAATCAATATATACAAAATACACCATTACTTAGATAACAAAGAAATTAAAGTTGCTAGATCTAGGACTTCAAATGACGTGATTGTAACCTAACCCTCCTCCCATTGCTTGCCTCTTTTGACTTATCTTCAGTCTGTAGAATATGAACCAAATACTATTCCAGTTTCATATTCTACACTCTGTGACTCCTACTTCATATCTTGGCAACTAAATATATGCCCCCCCAAATGCCTTGAACAAGATGTCCACCTATTCCTCTTCACACACTCCTCTAATGCTCCTTTTCCTCCAAAGCTAGATGCAGCTTCCTGTCTTTGACAATTTTTCTTTCTATTTACTAAATAAGAAATGTAGGACTGTTTCCTAGTTTTCCCTTTGATGTTGTTCTAAGAATCCCACAATAGTAAATGCAATGGCCTCTGGAGTATTCTTCAAAGTTTGAGTCCCATGTATAAAACTGCTGGCTTACAGGAATTTAAGCAAATTACTTAGCCCTCCTACCCCCTTTGTCTCAAGTTCTTCATCTTCAAGTATTGCCTGCCTCAGAGATTGTTCTATCAAATTGAGTTACTTTATATTTAATACTCAGAACCACGCTGGTAAATAGAAATTTCAAAGTTAATATTTGTTATTATTACTGCTATTGGAGACTTCCATATCAACAGACACTCAAGTCCACTGAGAATTAGATATCACTGTCTATATATTCAACACTAGGAAAGTAAAATTTTAAATATTAAATAATTTGTCCAAGATCACTGAACTAATAGGTAACAGAAACCATACTGGTACATATTTCCATGAGACATACTAATGACTATTTGAGACTTTATGCTAATATTCAGGGGCATAAAACTAGGAATACTTAGCAAAAGCACTTTGAGTGGCACATCCCCAAGCTGAAGTGGCTTAACCTTGCTTGAGAAACCATTTATGGGCATCAGGAACTCTCTTGTCCTTCAGAGGATGGCATGTAGAAAATATATTTTAAAGTACATTTTATCAGCTCAACATGAATAGCAAAAATATAAATCACACATCTCCCCTGCTTCAAGGATAAAGGCCAGTGTGTGTATTGAACACAGATGCTATCGGTTAACCTCATCCCACACAAATCAGCCTGCAAATGACCTAATGCTTTCCCAGAGAAACAGCTTTAAAAACAATATTAAGGATTATTTTTCTTAAATACATTTTTCAATGCCAGATTCTTGGTTAGGAATATTACTCATGGAGACTATGTTAGTCCTAAGCATGCCTTAAACTTTAAAAATCTGTTGATCCATCTTTGGGAATCTCTCCCCATAAAGAAATAGCTTCATAGTTATAAAATAAAAAGATAGGATCAGAAAGGTGGCTCAGTGGGGAAAGGATGCTTTCCACCAATCCTGATGATCTAAGTTTGATCCCTGGCACCCACATGGTGCAAGGAGAGAACCCACAAGTTGTCCTCTGATCGCCACTGAGCTCCATACATATGCACATGTATGCACACAAACACACACACAAGTAAATAAAATTAAACAAATGCAATACAAATTTTAAAGACAACCGGTTATTTGGTGCATGTGACAAAACCCAGCTGTAGTGGTCTAAATGAGAACAGTTACCATATTTGAATATTTGGATCTGTTTAGGAAGATTAAGTTAGGAGGTGACCTTGCTGAAAAGGTAAGTCACTGGGGGTGGGACTTGAGGTTTCAAGAGCCCAAGTCAAGTCCACTCTGCACTCTCTGCCCACTTCCTGCAGATCAAAATGTGAGCTCTCAGCTACTGCCCCAACACCATACCCACCTGCCTGCCGCCACACTGCCCACCATGATGATCATGGACTTTCCCTCTGAAACTATAAACAAGCCAATATTAAAATGCTTCCTTCTATAAGTTGCTTTGGCTTTGGTATTCATCACAGCAAGAGAAGAGTAATTAAGGTACCAACTTCTTTTTTTTTAATTCCTATCTATTCCTGTCAGTTAAGGACAAACTATACTATGAGGACTTTCTATGTCCCCTCCATAGTCCTTGATCACCCAAAGGATAAGTCTGTAGAAGATGCTTCAAGAGGGCAAAACAGGGTAAGAGAAAGACTTAAAGAGGCTGCTTCAAAGTCTAGTCTTTAACAAATGTTTAGACCTTTGTTATCTGTCCTCTCTGAGCCTCACTCCTCCTTCGTGGGGCAGGTGGTAAAGATGTAACAGGTGTCTTCTACGGCCCCTTTTCCTGATTGTACAAAATTCACTATTCAGGGAAGGCAGCCCAAAGTGGCTTCTATTAACACAGGGCCAAGCAGATTGTGAAGATCTGGAAAACATATCCATAACAAGCCTATGTTGGCATGTCAACATATACAGAATCATATAAAGTTTATTTCAGGAGTACCTTGATATCTACCATGAGCAAGGCATTTTATTCTGATAGTTTTTTTTTAATATTTTGCTTCAGTGAAGACTTTGTCCACAGCTGTCAATACTTTCTACCTTGGGCCACCAATAAAGCGAAGACTGGGTGAAGAGTTTGCAAAAGGTGATGGGGCTAAAGAAAGCAGGCTAGGACGTGTTTTTAAAAAAGCAACCATGGCTCTGTAGGAAGTGTCTTCGTAGCACGTACTTTCTTATTATCATCTCTGATGATTCTTCTCCTTTTTATTGCCCTATGTCTAGACAAAGTAAAATTTCCGAGGGTTTAGAAAATGATTTGGATTGCCAAAAAAAAAATCTTCTTTTGCATGTTACAGCCTGGAGGGGGTTATTTTCCACTTTAGTGACTTAGACCCGAAGAGATTGGGTACCAATATAGATGCAAGCAGGCGTTTCATGGCTGCAGCATACATCATGTGCTAGCAACATGAGCAGGAATAAGCCTAGGGCCCCAAGTGCTGCTATGGATGAGATATTTTTGGATTCACTCAGTGATTCGCAAGGAGGATTTTCTTTCTCAGCATGCACTGTGTTGCCAGCAACTCCCCAACCCTAATGGGCCTTAGAAATCATAGAGAAAACATGATAGATGTGATGTCAAGCTATTAGTCTAGGGGTGCTTCAAGGGGGGGAAGCAAGAGTGATAAATTCTGAGAGCTCACGATTTTCCTACCAGGGATGAAGGGAACCTCAAGATATACTTGGAAGAGTAAAAAGAAAAAAAAATCTTATAATTGTATATTCTCATACTGCTGATGGTTCCCAAACTTTTAGCCATTATTTAGATTAGTCACATGAAACAGTGTAACCCCAAAATTATAGGTGTGAAAAAGAGGAGGAAAATGAATGTTGCACCCTGCTTCAGAACTGAATGGTCCAGCAGCATTGAGAGATTTTTCTCCTGATTGCAATTAACATTATCTGAACTCCCAATAAGTCTGAAGCTCCCACTAATTCCTGTTATGGGGAATCCAACATGTTTCTTGACCTTTCAGAGCTTGTAATTGATCAAGAGAATTAGAACACGCATGTAAGCAATTACGACTCAAGGAAAATGATGCAATCCGGGAGACAGGGATGGAGCCTTGAAGTTCTTTCCATTGATTCACTCAGGAGTCACTAAAACTGTTGAATGGGCCCAGCACCCTGCCTGGCAGGTGTCAGAGACAGACAAAGAGAGGGAACAAACATTGAGAACATTTCTGACAATACCACAATAGAAGTCGATACGAGATGATTTGGAACTCATGGATTGAGGGAAAGTCACGGTGGAGATTTCCTCACACAAAAGGTAGTAGTGAGCAGACCAAGAAATAAGGGGGCAGTAGGGAGGAAAAGGAAGCCATTGCACACAGAAGAACCAGCTCCTGTGGAGGCAGAAGGCAGGTGGGCCAGAGTTCAGCTGAGCAGAAGAGATGTTGGACCAAAACAGAGAGATGGCATCCATTTTACCACTGGACTCCATCAGACACCAGGCATATCCACTTAGATCTCTCCAACTTTATGAACTGCAGCTTCCTGATGGCCAAGCTAGCACCTACCACCTCTCTGTTGTGAGAACTGTTTTCCTGGAGGATTTAGTAAGAAAGTGTTTGCCCATGAGAAAACTCAGAAGTGCTTACCATCCTCCTGTCTTCACCTTGACCCTAGTCTGGAGGTGAGGACTGCCTTTAGCAATAACTGATAGCTATAGATGGATGCTGCAGCTCTTTTGTACCCTGTGTAGTCAACTCCAAGGATCCATGTACATTCTCCCAAGGCATCCCCGTAAAGGTGACCTTGAGCTGTTCTTCAAGGCCCCCTTGATCTCAGTTGTCCTTTCCTCCAGAGCCCCACTTCCCTTCGGCTCTGCCTGGAAGCCTTTCCTTAAGATACAGTTCAGTGTCTCATAGTCTCCTTCTAGAAAACTCAATCTAAAAACCAAGCACTGGACTTAGAAAGAAGATAGAATGGAACGGAGCTATGGATGAAGACAGCAGACTGACCACTGAGAGATCACTTCCTTCAGATAGTAGGAAATTGTAGAAAACTACTTTGTTTCTAAACATGCCCAAAGGTGAGCCTAAAAGTGCACAAACTATTTGGTGCAGAGAAAGTATATAACAAGGAGATTTCGTATGTAAGGGAAGTAAGAATAAATACATTATCTAAAAATAAGACGATAGACCAATGCAAACATACAGACAGACGCAGAGACATATTTAGAAATATGAATACATATTTAAACAGCAGAAAATGCATAGTGCCAGTCACTTACTTTGGTTTCTATTTTTATAAAATTGTCTTTTCTACTTGGCCAGGGCAGGAACCATTCCAATAGTTTCAGGAAAAGTCAAAAAGCTAATTGGATGCCAAGATTTTTGTCTACATTAAACAAGGGCCTATTTGCAATATGTTTCCTCTTTTCATCTGTGTTTAATAAAGACACATGTATTTTCCTATCAGTTTTTAAGGTGGACTAAATAGGTCAGAGAGGCACTTGAAAAAGTTGACAATCCAGATTAACATCAAATTATCTTCTCTAACTGGGCAACTTCCACCATAAGAAGAGCACAGTGGGAAAGTCCCGTCACCCTTAAAGCTTTACAACACAAAACCCAGTAAGTCTTTCAGGTTGACCTTCAGACTTCTCTTGTCCTCATAGATCAAATGCATCTCTTTTCCCTCAGTCACATTCTCACTGGGTCCTGGGCTTAAGGATGTCTCAAATACTTACTCCCTATACCTCAGGCCTAGAAATGCATCTTCTAGACACTTCCCAGGAAAACAGCCATTCGGTGCACCTCAGACTTCATCTGGAGGATCTCAGTAACAATTTGTAAGAAGTGACTCTGATGATCAGAACCACTGAAGTGGATCACACTGGCGAGGCATGTTGCAGAGAAGCAAAAGGGACAGAGAATCTACCAAGAATCTGCGTAGGGATCAGAGAACTCTAAAGACAAACCCTGCTATGACTGACGTAATAGTTGATTATGGGTACGAAGAACCATTGATGACCCCCACACACACATACACCACCACATACACACACAACTTAGGGGGCCTTAGTCAACTCTCTGGTACTGTAACGAGCACCTGAGATCATCAACTTATCATGAGAAAAGGCCTGTTTCGGCTCATGACTTTAGAAGTTTCTACTGATGTTTCGCTGACCCGACTGCCTTAGGAAGACAGTGTATCCTGATGTAGGCATGGGACACAGCACTACCGCACACCTCATTGCCAGGAAGCCAAAGTCAGAGAAATAGTTTACACACATACCATGCTGATGGCACCACACCTCATCTGATCTCAGAAGCCAAGGGAGGTCAAGGGGCCAGGGTTGGGATGGAAGAGAGGGCAAGGGTGGTCCCCACATTCTCTATCAGGGTTGTATTCTGGGTGACCTAAAAACCTCCCTTAGAACCCACTTCTTCAAGGTTCCAATCTTCAAACAGCACTATCCTGAGAAAAAGTCTTTATCATATGAGCTATTGGGAGACATTTGGAACCTAAACTATAACCGGGATTTTTCTTGGTTCCCTCAGCTCCCTGGTACCCATGTTCTGCCTCTTAGCTAAGAGTTCAAATTTGCTGAGCACATCCATGTCCATTCTTCTTCCTGTCACTACGGCCCTGCACACTGCATCTGCCTCTGCCTTGTTGAAGCCAGACTGCCCTACTGTTAGGCTTCTCTTTTTCTCCCCCACCCTTCTACTCAGACTCTCCTCTCTGACTCCAACCCCAGCAAGACTGTGGAAGAGACATTATGCATTCAAAATCAGACCACCACCTATATAAATGCCAGATACTGTAGCCAATCCCTTCAACCTCCAGCCTAGTCAGTCCAGGCTTGTCTCCTCCTTCAGTCCAAGCAAGCATAAGAGCCCAATGCTGTTTCAGCTATAGCGAAAATATTTTATCATATTACATATATGTGTGTATATAGCTATGTATGACTCAAATGTGTATATATACATATGTATATGTGTGTATATATGACACACATATATATGGATACATTTGCCATATGACATATATATATGCACATACTTCTATATCTAGAAGGAATATATAATATCAATTATAATAGGAATTATTAAAATAGAAAATTTTTACAGACAGTTTTTCTGTGCTGGCATTTATTACATACTGAATTCAGTTATTTCCCCTAGCTTGCAGATTAGAAGGCAGAGGTTTAACCTACTAATTTAAAAATAGAATTTAACCAATGGAGGGCATAGTTAAAGAAATTCTACAAATAATCTCTGCTGGTGTTAGATAAATTAGCTCTTCCAAAGTAGAAGAGTTTGAGCCGGACATTTTCCAGAAATAATAATAAATGTTCTGATCACCTGATCTTTCATTGTCTTCCCCAAGTTAAGCAGTGCACTGCCAAAAGAGTCCTTCTTCTAAAGCAGAGGTTCTCTGCCTTCCTAATGCCGTGATCCTTTAACACGGTTCCTCGGGTTGTGGTGATCCCCAGCCATAAAATTATTTCTGTTGTTGCTCCATAATTGTAATTTTGCTACTGTTATGACTCATAATAAATATCTGTGCTTTCTGATGGTTTTAGCAACTAGTGTGAAAGGGTCATTCACCTCCCAAAGGGACTGCAACCCACAGGCTTACAACAATGACTCTGCACTCAGCCACAACAATCCTGTCATAGGTTACATAAAGCAGTATCAATCTGCTCTTTTCATAGCACGCCCCTCAGAAACTCCAGCAGCTGTCAATTTTCTGTAGTTATCAAAAGTTCAGCCAGTCAATTGTCTTCCCGAAATTTTTTTTTGCAAATTTCTCCCCCACTTTCTAGACCATTCTTCTTTTCTAAGCCAAAATGTTGTCTCTCTGCATTTGCTAAGGTGCCTCTAAACCTTCACATCTCCCACGCCAACTCTTCAAGAGTAACACTAAAGACAGCTGTCTTTGCAGACACTGCAGTAATTCCTCTTCGTTCCTGAGGACCCATCTGACCTGGAGATCTCTCAAGTCCCTAGGACACTTGTCTCTTTATTATATCACAGGCTGACGTCTCCATCGGGTTTATGAATGTACATTCCTGTTCTCTATGTGTGTCCTTCCCTCCCCTTTTTCCGCTCTCTGTCTCTGTCTCCCTACTATGCTTCCATGTGTTTGGCAAGCACAGTTGCCAATAAAATATTCATATTGGATTACTAGGTAGAAAAATACAATGTGGAAAATGTTAAGCTCTGCCCCGCAGTCCCAGGCAGAACTCAACCACTGTAAACAGCACTCAGGATTCAAAAGCCTCATCATTTCAACAGACCCAGGCATGAAAGTCACGTCTCCTAATAACATCCTTGTGGAAACTTTTGGGTCCGGTCAGTTGCCATCTTTGGATCATAACCCAACTGTTATTTTCAAAGGGTGACTCAGCCACTAGCCAGAGGCAAAAATGTCAGTGTCACCATGCCCTTAATCAGTTCAAAGGGTTGGGAGTCAAAGAATTCCAGCACATCACAATGTGCAAGCTGAGGTGGCGAAAAGTGTGTTCTTCACAAGCCAGACCCTAAGGCCAGTTGTCACCCAAAACATTCAACAGAATGAACCAGAGGATTGAGCTTGGTCACGGTCTGCTTCTTAGTAAATCAGAAAATTATTCTACCCCAGGGTGACAATTGGAAAGGGAACACTCAGTCATGGGAATCCAGATCTATAAAGAGGCTGCACAATATGGATCCCAACTGTACTAACGTTTTCCAAGCTAGTTTAACTTGTATAACACAGATTGCCCTGGAACTCACTGTGTAGTCTAGGCTGGTGTCGAACTCATGATCTTCCTACCTCAGCTCCTCAAGTACTTGGATGGCAAGCCTTGGCTACTAGATGTGGCTCAACTTTGCAAATAGAAATAAAGACACTTTTTTTTTAACAAAAGATCACAAAAGATGTCAACCAAAGTGTTAGAAACTTTTATTTTAGCTGGTGCCCCTCAACCCTTATTCTCAGTATTAGGACCTTTGTAGCATCTCTGTCCTCTTCAGCACACCCTCTGCATTGCTTCCCAAAGGAAAGAATTACATTTTCCTAAGTACTCAGACGCCATTGCGTTCAGTGTTCAAGTCAGTATTTTGTACATCGGGATCACCTGATGTTTGTTTTGAATTCTGTGATAGTTAATCTTGATTGTCAATTTGATGAAGGCTGCAAACAACTGAAAGACACCTCTGGGTATGGGAATTTCCAGAAAGAATTATCTGAGTCAGGAAGTGGCTTCTTGCTGCTCTGTGGCCACAGCCACTGCTTCGAGCTTTCTCCATAGATATCCTATTACAGTTTCTTCTTTTGAATTTTGGTTTTTAGTTATGTGCATTTGTGTGTGGTGGTGACTGGGTGTATGTATTTGACTGTAAGCGCCCACAGACGCTGACAGAGGGAGCAAGATGTCCTGGAACTGTAGCTACAGCTGCTTAGAACCACCAAGGGTGAGTGCTCGGAACCAAACTTGACTCCTTTGCAAGAGGAGCTAAACCATCTCCCCAGACTAAGAGTCCAGCTTTCTTGGCCTTCCAATGTGAACTGAAGATCAACTCTCCAAGGATCTTTTAGGTCTTTCTCCAGCTCCAGAATGGTACTACTTGCAACATCCAGCTCCAAGGATTGAGGCAGCTACTGGATTCTGGTCCCCTCCTGCATGAAGGTGGTCATATCAGATTACCCAGCCTCTCTTGTGTAAGTCAATCTAGAGAAATCCCTTTTAGAATATGTAACCATTCTATCAATCCTCTTCTTCTGGATAACTATGTCTAATACCAGGGGTGGTTCTAGAGAAACTGAATTGTAAGGATGAATTTCTCTGTTGAGTGTGGTAGTATCTGGATCTGGCTTTATAATTCCACAGCACTTGAAACTACTAGAGTGTTCCGAAGGTAGGGAGAGCACATATTTCATGATGTGAGCTTTTTAAAGCAGTGCTTCTTAACCTGTGGGTCACGATCCTTTGGGGGGAATCAAATGACCCTTTCACTGGGGTCACCTAAGCCCATCAGAAACACCGATATTTACATTACAATTCATAACAGCAGCAAAATGACAGTTATGAAGCAGCAACAAAAATAATTTTATGGTCGGGGGTCACCATGGAGGAACTGTATTAAAGGGTCCCAGCATAGGAAGGTTGGGAACCACTGCTGCAAAAGGCTATTCAAGTTGAGCGCATTTGATATTCTATATTCACCCAGGCCTATGAGAGGTGAAGAACTTAGTAACTCTTTTGAACGTTTCTGAAAAGCTAAGGGCTATAATAATGCTGATTCCCCTTAGTTTCTCTGGGCAAAGTAATGAAGCAAAAGGAGCTCAAAGATGAAATTTCTCGGCTCCAGATTCACACAGTCTACACTTTCTAAGGGTGACCTGGAAGTTGCCAGAGGAGCAAACCTAAGCCCATAGCAGAAGTCTGTAAAGTCTGGCTGACTTTACAAGCCAAGTTGAAGTTTCAGCCTCACAAATGTTCTCCAGACAAAGCGAGGTTACTGGTTACTTAAGGACGGGATTTGTAACTTTGGGTAGAAATGTGTGAGGGAACCCTAATGAGACAGAGAATACTGAGCTCTCTGGTTCTCATGGTTTTATTTTACCTTAGTAAGGACATCTCCCCACCCTTAATGGCAGATTCATCTCCATCATTGTCCCCACATGGCACAGTATTGCCCTGTCCTCTCTTGTCAGGGGGAATTGACAGTGTTATTCTTTGAAAAATATATCATGCAAGACAATGGTGATGTCCCTCTGCAGACACCCTCACCGCCTGTCTAAGACCTACTGCCAGGCTTAAGCCTCAGTAGACCCTAGAAGTTAGCAATGACAAGATGTGCTATACCTCTTAAGAACTTACCCAGTTTTCTAATTCACAGAAGCAGATGTCTGCATACCACTTGTGGAGATGCGGTTTGAGGGTAGGAAATTATGTTAGAAGGGAACATAAAGCTGTAACAATAGGAATCCATCAACAAGAGATTCTAGGTTTAGTTTCACTTCACACTGTTTCAAAGGATCTTAACTGTTTATTTGACTGATTAGTTGAAGTATGGATGAAAAAAATGACCTTTATAAAAAACGGCCTTCTATGAATGAGTGGGGAGTACCTGATATCCCTTGGCTTAATGTTGATGAAGACATTTAAAGGCTTTGGGGAAACTGGCGTGTTGGAATAGATTTGTAATATAACACCTCCAGAAGACATGCCCGTCAATAAATCCCTAGGAAATGAGCTCGCGACAGGAACACCAGCAAAACTAAACGGTCATTGCTCTTCATTGTATGTCAGATCTTACAGTGGAAGCCACAACTTCTCAACTTGGTCACATAAATGCAATGTGTCTGACTGGTTACCGGTGACAGCACTGAATCACAAAAGGCAAGATGCGCACACTTTCTGTAGCAGACAACGTAAGCTAAATAATGGCTAAAACGGTCTGACTCGTGTGGCCCTATGGCAAGGAGAAATCAGTGTCGCTTGTATGCTCACCTTTGCTCGTGACAATGAGCATATCCATCCTATTGTGGCTAATGCTATCCTCCACTGCCATCAGAACCCAGATTCTTCAGCCTTCCGGCACACTCTGGCAACCAGCAGCTTGTCAGAAATCCTACAGGGCCTTCAGCACCAGGTAGTCTGCTATGCATCCAGTCTCATGAACTGAGCAGCAGCTGGCTTCTGGTCATTGTTGGACAACCCAGACAATACAGTGCGAATCAATCTAAGAGACACACACACGCGCGCGCACACACACACACACATATAGGTTCAGTGTTTCTAGAGAACCCTGGCTAAGACATAAGTCTGACCTTTATATAATCTGTTTCCCTTCTTCATTTTCTGGATGGCACTCATTTCATTGTGGTCCTAACAATTCGGATAAAAGCAGAAAGTCCATCAATTAGTATGTACCCCAATAGTCGCCATTGCTTGATAAAGTATTTGGAGACTGAAGAGCACGTGACTACCATGGTCAGTATCTCTGAGTTACAACTGATGGCTGGAGGCGAACATCCTCCAGCTCGATGCAGCTGCCTCCCTCAGCAAGGTGTTAGGTTGAAACCACAGTTTGGGTGTTGCACCAGCTGGTATGGCACCGTGCAGCCTCATACATGTAACAGTATGACTCTCACTCTCCCCATCTAGAAAATGAAGTTCCTCTTAGGATTAATAGAATCCATGTTGTAATATAGAGCTTTACCAAAACCCCTAAAGAATGGTGTCCTATCCTGCAGCACACTTTTCCTCAAGCCTGTTTGAGTTCATTTTGACCAGACCCCAAGTACACAATATAAAGAAGCATCAGAAAATGCTTGGGTGTGAGGGCCGGTACTGACGCAGGCTAGCCCAGGGTTATACTGCTGCTCCCAGGCTGTATTTTCTCGGCAGACATAACACAGCCCTTTCTCTGCTCTTCACCACAGACTCCCACTGAAAAGCTATCGTAGAGCTGGGCTGGCGTGATGCGAGGAGAATGCGACAAACCTCTACAAATTAGAACCTCTTAGAGATGCAAATAATAACAACACTTTTATCTGCCTCTGACTTAAAACTTCTTTCTTATCAAACAGATCTTATATTCATTTCCTTTCTGTTACTGTGATTAAAAAAGAAAAAACACTTTCCAAAAGCAAGTGGGGGACAGTTTACTTCAGCATATGGGTTACAATCTATCATTGAGAAAAAGTAGAGCAGGAACCCAAGAGAAACCATGGAGGAACATTGCTATTGACTAGCTTGCAGGCTCGTGCTTAGCTAGCTTCCTTATACAGACCAGTACCACCTGTCCAGGAAACAGTGTCGCCATTGGGCTGTACCCTCCTACGTAAGTTAAGAGCCATGACAGTAACTTACAGATATGCCCACAGGCCAATCTGATCTGGGCATCTTCCTCAAGTGATTCTAGGTTCAAGGTGTCAAGCTGACAGATAAAACTAACTAGGTAAGATCAGTGTGCTCCAAAGGGATATAAAACGCATCCAAGCAAACTAGGAAACAGTAAAAATCAAAAGGGAGAAATAACAAAGATATTTATTCATGACAATTCAAATATCCTAAAATATAGTGAAGGTATCATCCTATGGAAATACCCATCTTTTTTCTGATACCAATTTTATAATTTAGTATTTTTTCAATTTCTAAAAATGATGTTATTTTAAGTTTTCAATATTTTGGGCTCCTTGTGGATTCAGAAACGTTGTTATTCAGCAAATAATTTACCTTAAGACCTCCACGCAACACTACTCCACATTGGTTCCAAAGTGGTGTTGATGGCAATCATACAGATGCCAAGGAGGAAGGAAAGTTGTTACTGCATCAAAATCCTAGCTGAGGTTCGAGGGCTGAGTCCATTGTGGTATTTGACACTGGGCATTCTGAAGAAGAACATGGACCTACAGCCAGAGTCTTAGCATGAAAAATCTGAGCCCTTCCTGCAGAACTGCAGAATCCGCTGGGCTTTCTCCATTCTTTTCCTCTTTCATTCTACTCCCACCAGAGGGCTGAGGCAAAAGCTGCTGCCCCTTAGAATGCAGTAGGAAACCATTGGTTTAGGGAGTGGTGGTGGTATGTTCTCTTGGCTCCATGACCATGGGCATTTGGCTAAGTTCACACTAACAGGCATGAAGTCCTCCCTATGAAGCAGTCTTAAGTACCATTAAATATTTGCTGGTTACCCCAAGCTATAAAGACTACGACTGCTCCCTTAGGTGTATCTTTCAGGGCTGGTATGGTTGTTGTTCTCAGCCATGACAGCTGGTCAGGTCTATTGGTGGCTTCCCCGTTCTTCTTGACATTTTCAGATACTAATAAGTTAGTCCTTGGGGAGAAGACATCCAAGTCAGTTCCAGCTTGATTTTCTCCAAGTCCTGTGTCCCAAGTATGTGGTGAGTTTAGAAATAGTCTTCCTTTGGAGTTAGGGGAGGCATTCAAGTGCCACCGCCATGACCTATGTTGTTTTGGAATCTCTTGAGCTTCCCTGGTCAGGAACTCTCAAGAAGAATTCCCATGCCTGACAGAATTTAGTAAGGCAGTCTATGGCTCTCGGTGGCAGAACTTCATCAAAACCCTTTATTACATAAATATAAACTACATATTATAAAATAAGGAGAATTTTTCTACACTATGGCTTTTTCAAACATCTTTAGTGTTATAATTCCTCCCTCCCTTCCTCTACTACCCATCTTTCTCCCCATCCCCAGTTGGAATTCCCCCATATTTTCCATTTATGCTTCCACAGAACCTGAGTCTTACTTTGCCATCTTCTACAGCTCATTCTGCCCCTCTTCACCCTCATAGTCTCTCTTTTTTTTAATTCTTCTCTCATATATTACATCCCAATCACAATTTTCCCTCCCTTCCCTCCTCCCAGTCTTTTGCTCCCACTTCCTCTCCCCAAGATCTACCCTCCCTTCAGAAAAGAACAGGCCTCCCAGGGACATCAACCAAAAAGCAGCCAGGCACATACTGTCACATCAAGTTCTAGACGAGGCAACCCAGTAGGAGGAAAAAGGTCCCATAAATATACAAGAGTTAGCAAGCACCCCAATTCCCATCCCTGCTCACACTGTTAGGAATCTGATAAGAACACCAAGCTACACATGCATGTACGTACCTAAGTCAGACCCTTACAGGTTCCCTGATCTCATTGAGCCCTGTAGGCTCTGTTCTCATGGTGTCCCTGACACCTTCTAGTTCCTCCAATTCTTTCTCCCCCTCCTCCACAGGGCTACCTGATCTCCACCTAATGTTCTGCCCTGGGACTCTGCATCTGTTCCCATCAGTTGCTGGATGAATTACATCTCTGACCTCTTTGATGATGATTTTCTGCTAGGCTCTGGTCCCAGAACACTCTGTAGGCAGGACAAGCTGTAGGTCAAAAGTTTTAGTCTGGGTTGGTGGACCAATCCCTCCACTTGATGGCTTGCATGGTTACAGAAGATGGCTGGTTCAGTGTTCCAAGTTACTAGGATTCTTTGCTAGGGTTTCTCTCATAGAGTCTATGGAGATTCCTTCACACTAGGTTTCTACCTCACCCCCAAAATGACCCCCAATTCCAGCCCTTTCTCCCAGTATTTACTCTCTCTCTCTCTCTCTCTCTCTCTCTCTCTCTCTCTCTCTCTCTCTCTCTCTCTCTCTCTCTCTCTCTCTCACACACACACACACACACACACACACACACATACTCACACACACACACACACACACACACACACACACACTTCATTCCTTCTGTTCTCTGCCCCACGTGCTCCTAGTCCATCCTCAAAATCCATCTTCCCAGCAAGATCCTTCTGTCATCAGCGTCCCCTCCAACAAGTCGTCCTTATTACTTAGCCTCTTTGGGTCTGTGGACCATAACATGATCATCTTTTACTTTAGAGCTAATATCCACTTCTAAGTGAGTACATACCATGTTTAATTTTCTGTGTCTGGATGGTTTTGTATCATGCCACTTTACTGAAAATGGTAATCACTTCCACAAGTTTCCTGGCAGAACTTTTGGCATCTCTTAAATAAACTATCATCTGGAAATAGGAATAAGTTTGCTTCTGGTGTTCCAGTTTGTATCCCTTTCATTTCTTTCTTTCTATTTCTTTCTCCTTGCTAGTGTTTCAAGAACTACACTGAAATGAATGGGAATGGTAGGCAACTATGCCTCCCTTCTAAATTTTAATGCCATTGTTTTGAGTTTTTCTCTATTTAGGATAATGTTGTCCGTGGTTTTGTCATATGTCATTTTTATTTTGTCAGGGTATGTTTCCCGTAGACCTATTCTTTCTTTGGTTTCAATCATAAAGGCACATGCACATCTATCAAGATGACCGTGTAATTTTTGTCTGTAAGTCCATTTATATGATTTATTACATCTGTTGACTTATGTATACTGAACTATACCTATAGAACTTGGATAAACACCTATACTTATATATTCAGATAAATATATTTCTTATCCTCATCAAGATGATTCTTTTGCATCAGAAAGAGGCCATTACAGTGCTCCAAAATTAGTCAAAATGTAGAGAACAACCAACTGTTGTGTACCCAAACCAAACTGATATGTCTACAATACAATCCCTACAAGTAAGGCTCAAGGAACATCACAGACTAGAGACAGGAAGATTCTAGAAGCCAGAGGACTCATCTGTTTGTTACAAGGTCATGTGTTCTACATATGACAGAAAAGTTTACATCAATAAAATCTCAAAAGTATGGTCACCTAAAAAATAACAGAATGATGTCAATACCTACTGACATGACACCGAGAATTGGAAAATCTCACAAGGCTGCATTCCTATATGGGGGTACAAGCAATTAATGGCTACGGAGACAGGGAAAGACAGTTTTCCCTAAGGACAAGCCCTCTGACAGGCTGTCCAATCCCACGTGGTCAGTCCTAAACACATACACATACAGAAAACACTAAATGGACTTGGCCGGGGTGTGTGTGTGTGTGTGTGTGTGTGTGTGTGTGTGTGTGTATGTGTGTGTGTGTGTGAATAATAAGGAAGAAGAAAGAAAAATAAGTCATGAACTTAAGAAGGAGTGAGGGAGACATAGGAGGAATTGAAGGGAGAGAAAAATGGGTGGAAATTATGTAAATATAATACTCACCTATGCATTCTCAGAAAATTTAGATAGAGAAAATAATTAAGAACAATCTCAATACATAAGTTGACTATTTGGCTGTTGATCAATATGCAGTGAAGCACAGGTACAGATCAAGTAGACAATTTTTTATAATAAATTAAAACTTAACCTTTGTTTTCAGTGCACTCTTGTAGGTCATACATATTAAGTAACATACATAATAAGCCTCTCTGTTAACTGATAAACCAACATCAGCATGCTAAGTAATGCTGCTAAAACATGAAGAAAGGTGTTAAATCAGGAAACAAGCTCTACCTCCCAACAGAAGGTAGAAAACCATAGTACATCTCTCTCCCCTTCTCCCCTTCCCCCTACCCCCTACCCACATGCTCCCAACTTTTGCCTGGTGATCTTGTCTGCTTCCAACTTCTAGGAGGATCTATATATATGGTTTTCTTTGGGTTCACCTTATTACTTAGGTTCTCTAGGATCCCGAACTATAGGCTCAATGTCCTTTGTTTATGGCTAGAATCTACTAATGGAGTGAGTACATACTATATTCATATTTGTGGGTCTGGGTTATCTCACTCAGGATAGTCTTTTCTATTTCTATTCATTTGCATGCAAAATTCAAGATGTCATTTTTCTTTTACTGCTGAGTAGTACTCTAATGTGTAGATATGCCACACTTTCTTTATTCTTCAGTTGAGGGGCATCTAGGTTGTTTCCAAGTTCTAGCTATTACAAATAATGTTACTATGAACATAGTTGAACAAATGCTTTTGTAGTATGATTGGTCATCTCTTGGGTATATTCCCAAGAGTGGTATTGCTGGAACCTGAGGTAGGTTGACTCCCAATTTTCTGAGAAACTGCCACACTGATTTCTAAAGTGGTTGCACAAGTTTGCATTCCCACCAGCAATGGATGAGTGTTCCCCTTACTCCATATCCTCTCCAGCCTAGGTTATCATTGGTGTTTTTTATTTTAGCCATTCTGACAGGTGTAAGGGAGAAGAGGAAACAGGAAGGAGAAGGGAAGGGTTGGGGAGAGCTTGGGGGAGTGGGATGGTTGAGATGGAGGAAGGACAGATATGGAAGCAGAGAAGAAGATATCTTAATTAAGGGAGGCAGTGTGGAGTTGGCAAGAGGCTTGACTCTAGAGGGGTTCCGAGGTGTCCACAGGGATGTCCCCAGCAAGGACCCTGAGCAGTGGAGGAGAGGGTGCCTAACTAGCCTTGTCCCATAGTCAGACTGATGACTATCTTGAATATCACCATAGAACCTTTGTCCAGCAATGGATGGAGATAGAGATAGAGACCCACATTGGAGCACTGGACTGAGCTCCCAAGGTCCGTCCAATTGAAGAGCAGAAGGAGGAGAATATGATCAAGGAAGTCAGGACCACGAGGGGTTGGTCCACCCACTGAGACAGTGTGCCTGATCTAATGGGAGCTCGCCAAATCCAGCTGAGCATGGTATCAAACTGGACCCTCTGAATGTGGCTCACAATTGAGACAGACTGAGAAGCCAATGATAATGGCACTGGGATTTGTCTCTACTACATGTACTGGCTTTTTGGGATGCTATTCTATTTGGATACATACCTTCCTGAGCCTGGATGTGGGGAGGGGGTGCTTGGACTTCCCACAGAGCAGGGTAACCTGACCTCTCTTAGGACTGGAGGGTGAGCAGGAAAGCAGGAGGGAAGTGGGAGGAGGGGAGGAAGTGGAAATTTGATTGGTATTTATAAAGTAATTAAAAAAATTATCAGAAAAAAAGAAAACCACAGCACAAATATTGACCATGGCTGACATGTATTTCAGGATTGATTTCTTATGGGCTAATGAAGAAGATACGCCCACATACTAACTGCTCTAGAACATATATAATGTCAGCTTCACAATAGTCTTGTGAAGTTGGTACTATTGTTATTCTCACTTTTAAAATAACAGAATGAAGACGATAATAGTTAAACCATTTGCCAAATTGCACAACTGGAAAGGACATTCAGGCCTCTGGAACTTTTACTTCATAGGTCAAATTCTTAGCTACATTGCTGCATGTTTCCTCTTGTCTGTGCTAAGCACACATCTACTTGTGTATTGTCTTCACCACGGTGGTGAGCCTAGAGAAATGAAAGGACCATGCTAATCGGATTCCAGCTTGAGAAGTGATCCCCCTTGAGGGTGTAAGATGGGCCCTTCTTAACCAAGAGGGAAGGAAGCAAGCAAGAAACAGAGGAGAGCTGAGATGGGGGAACTGGTGTTATCCTAAACAGCCATAGTGGTGAGCTTCAAGCATGCCCTAGCTCTGTTTGCATCCATCATATTTAGATCTAGGGGTTTATGCAGACACCATGTAAAAGATCCTCAGTTCAACCTTCAGTCTCTTTCACCCTAGAATTTTGATGAGTCAAGGAAATCCCAGAATATCCAAAGAGGCATGACAGGCCCTAGCAAATGAGCCAGTATAGGAATAATTGCCCAAAATCATATGGAAAATGTCAGAAATAACACAGAAAATTACCGCAAAGCTGAAGAGG
Source organism: Microtus pennsylvanicus (assembly GCF_037038515.1). Taxonomy (NCBI): domain Eukaryota; kingdom Metazoa; phylum Chordata; class Mammalia; order Rodentia; family Cricetidae; genus Microtus; species Microtus pennsylvanicus. The sequence goes on from NC_134579.1 coordinate 69,298,939, forward strand.
AGGAGACACCAAAACCTTCGCAAGTACTTCACGCAGCTCAGTCTCAGAAAGCTTGGGCCCAAATTGTGGGGAAAGTGGATATACGGATTGGGGTGTCTTTATCCATTCCTTCTTTGATGCTTAGGGAGTATGGGGTCATATGACTAAGGGCTCAGTGTAGCAAACAAGGACTCAGACTTGTGATAAATGGAAACATCCTATTCCAGAAGACATCAGCAAAGTTAACATCAGGGCCAAGGTGGTACCAGTTTTAGCTGGCAGACGTAGCTGTTTTCTTAAAGGTAGAAGAGAATGTTATGTGACTCTGATGACAGGTGCCAAGAGCATCGCCACAATGCAGAGTAGTGGCCTGAAGCGGTCTTCTTAGTCTAAGACAGTGGTTCTCAACCTTCTGAGTGCTGTGACCCTTTAACACAGTTGCTCACGCTATGGGGACTCCCAAACATAAAGCTATATCATTACTACATCATAACTGTAATTTTGTTACTGTTATGAATAGTAATGTAAGTATCTGGTATGAAGGATATATTTGATATGTGACCCCTGTTGGGGTCTCAACTCACAGGTTGAGAACCACTGGTCAAAGAGCTAAGTGATAACCTTAGCACAGCTTCCTGAGGATGCTGTAGCATATAGCTTCTGGGAGCCCCAGCGGCAGTAACAGGAGTGAAAGGTCCAGGACAACAGGCACTTTTAACAGCCGACACCATAATCCTCCACTCATAAGACCTGAAAAAAAAATCCCGTGGATTTTTTGTGAGATAATGGTACAAGATTTTCTGCTTTCTTAAATTTCTGGTGAAAGAAAAGAGGCTATTTAATTTTTACTGAAATTTTAATCGATTTTAATTAAAATATGTTCCTTTACTCCTTGCAATGAGTCTATACAGGGGAGGACAACACTTTACAAGTATATTTATTCTATATTTTGCCCGTTAGGTTAAGCATTGTGTCTGATCTTTGGTAATACCTACTCTTTTTTTTTTTTTGATAAAAGGAGAATAAAGAAAAGAAAGAAAGAAAAAAAAACAAATTTCCACCTCCTCCCAGCCTCCCATTTCCCTCCCCCTCCTCCCATTCTTCTCCCCCTCCTCCCACCCCTCTCCCCTTCCCCCCACTTTTCTCCCCCTCCCTCTCCAGTCCAAAGAGCAGTCAGGGTTCCCTGCCCTGTGGTAAGTCCTAGGTCCTCCCCCCTCCGTCCATATCTAGGAAGGTGAACATCCAAACTGGCTAGGCTCCCACCAAGCCAGCACATTGCGTTGTATCAAAACCGCGTGCCATTGTCCTTGGCGTCTCATCAGCCCTCATTGTTCGTCATGTTCAGAGAGTCCAGTTTTATCCCATGCTTTTTTTTGGTAACAGTCCAGCTGGCCTTGGTGAGCTCCCAGTAGATCAGCTCCACTGTCTCAGTGGGTGGGTGCACCCCTCGTGGTCCCGACTTCTTTGCTCATGTTCTCCCTCCTTCTGCTCCTCCTTGGGACCTTGGGAGCTCTATCCAGTGTTCCAGTGTGGGTCTCTGTCTCTATCTCCATCCATCGCCAGATGAAAGTTCTAGGATGATATGCATAATATTCGTCAGTATTGCTCTAGGATAGGGTCATTTCAGGTTCCCTATCCTCAGCTGCCCAAGGAACTAACTGGGGGCCTCAGCTTGGGCACCAGGGATCCCCTCTAGGGTCAAGTCTCCTGCCCATCCTAAAGTGGGTCCTTTAACTAAGAAATGGGGTTCCGTGCTCCCCTATCCAACCTTCCTTTATCCCGATCCTCCTGTTTCCCCAAGTCCCCCCTCCTTTCCTTCTACCTTTTCTCTCCCCATCTCCCCTTACCCCCATCCCACCCCACCCCCAACATCCCACTTTTCTCCCCGGCAATTTTGTATACTTCCCTTATCCAAGAGGATAACTATATGTTTTTCCTTGGGTTCACCTTCTTACTTAGCTTCTTTAGATTCGCCTATTGTAGACTCCGTGGCCCCTATTTATGGCTAGAAACCAATTATGAGTGAGTACATCCCATGTTCATCTTTTTGGGTCTGGGATACCTCACTCAGGATAGTGTTTTCTATTTCCATCCATTTGCATGCAAAGTTCGAGAAGTCATTGTTTTTTACCGCAGCGTAGTACTCTAATGTGTATATATTCCATACTTTCTTCATCCATACTTCCATTGAAGGGCATCTAGGTTGTTTCCAGGTTCTGGCTATTACAAATAATACTGCTATGAACATAGTTGAACAAATGCTTTTGACATATGATAGAGCATCTCTTGGGTAAATTCCCAAGAGTGGTATTGCTGGGTCGAGGGGTAGGTTGATCCCGAATTTCCTGAGAAACCGAAACACTGACTTCCACAGTGGTTGCACGAGATTGCATTCCCACCAGCAATGGATGAGTGTACCCCTTCCTCCACAGCCTCTCCAGCAAAGGCTATCCTTGGTGTTTTTGACTTTAGCCATTCTGACAGGTGTAAGATGATATCTCAAAGTTGTTTTGATTTGCATTTCCCTGATCGCTAAGGAGGTTGAACATGACCTTAAGTGTCTTTTGGCCATTTGAACTTCTTCTGTTGAGAATTCTCTGTTCAGTTCAGTGCCCCATTTTTTAATTGGGTTAATTAGCCTTTTAAAGTCTAGTTTCTTGAGTTCTCTATATATTTTGGAGATCAGACCTTTGTCTGTTGTGGGGTTGGTGAAGATCTTCTCCCAGTCAGTAGGTTGCCTTTGTGTCTTAGTGACAGTGTCCTTTGCTTTACAGAAACTTCTCAGTTTTAGTAGGTCCCATTTATTCAATGTTGCCCTTAATGTCTGTGCTTCTAGGGTTATACCTAAGAAGCGATCACCTGTGCCCATCTGTTGTAGGGTATTTCCCACTTTCTCTTCTATCAGGTTCAGTGTTATCGGGCTGATATTGAGGTCTTTAATCCATTTGGACTTGAGTTTTGTGCACGGTGATAGATATGGGTCTATTTTCATTCTTCTACAGGTTGACATCCAGTTGTGCCAGTAATACCTACTCTTTAAAGTGTTAGAAATCCATTGACCTTTAATCTTCTTTATCTTTTTTTTGAGACAGGGTTTCTTTTTGTATCTTTGGAGCCTGTCCTGGAACTAGCTCTTGTAGACCAGGCTGGCCTCGAACTCACAGAGATCCGCCTGCCTCTGCCTCCTGAGTGCTGGGATTAAAGGCGTGCGCCACCACCGCCCAGTAACCTTTATCTTTTATGCACTCATATTCCCAATTTTACTACAGGCCACTGATGATCGGGTTTCGCCTGGTACAGCAATATACCTGGGACTTAACAGTATTCTGAGATTATGGCTGCATGGGCAGCCATTGCTCGCACTTAAAATTCAGTGAAGACTCCAGCCCTGAAAGCACAGAGAATGAGCTGTGGCTTCACTGTGCACTGCTGTTCTCTGTGTGTTTCCACACACTGTGTGTTTCCCTCGCTGCCTGAGTGCAAACGCTCTGACTCTCCTCCATTATGCCATGCACGATCCTGGGCAAGTTCTCTGAGCTCAGGGCTAGAGGAGTGATTTGCTGACTTCCAGAAGAGCCCACCAGTTTGCATTGCCACAGCCGTGCAGAAGCAGACTCATTTCTCCACCTCCGTTCCAACACGGCACCTTCTGACTTTCTTGTCTTTATTAATCCTGTCTGTGTAAGTCGAGTCTAATTCAATTTTAAGATGTATCTACCTAATTATCTTGATGTTGAAGATCTTTCCATGAGCATCTAAGAAACTCTACTTCCCCTTCTCTGAGCTGCCTATTCAAACTCTGGGCCAGTTGCTCTCCTCTTGTGGATTTGCTGTTAGTTGATTCATTTGGGGCTAAATACACAGCAGTCACTTGTCCTCATCACTCCAACCAGTTATGAATGTCTGCATTAACCTAAAGCTGAGGGCATCACTAGTTTTTGGGTTAAAACTTAAATACTCAAGCAAAGAAAACCAGTCTACAATTCACAATCCCAGAGAACCTAGACAACAATGAGGACCCTAAGAGAGACATACGTGGATAGAATCTACATGGGAAGTAGAAAAAGACAAGATCTCCTGAGTCAATTGGGAGCATGGGGACCATAGGAGAGGTTTGAAGGGGAGGGGAGAGGAGCAGAGAAAAAAGTATAGCTCAATAAAATCAATAAAAATATTAAATACTCAAAAGGCAGATAGTCCATTTGGCACAACATCAGCACTAGACTCCCCTCAGCCATGTTGCTGACCAAGTTTGCTGTGCCAAGACATGTATTCCCCACTCTGGAGAAGGCCTCGAACAGAACTGAGAAGTGATTTGCTGTCTCCCAAACAGTCATGCTACTGTTGCATCAGTAGCATACCTTTACTGGCAGGTTAGTATTACACGCTAGGTCAACATCTGGGTAAGATGAAGGCTGTCTCTCCTTCATCAGCCTGAATCAGAGTGGCAGAAAGGCTGTAGAAGATGGAGGATGGAAACAGGGATATGAAATATTATCTTCTTGATATGACCTAAATATTGCAATCATGACTTCACAATAACAGTGGTGACCTGTGAATGAACTGAACACACACACACACACACACACACTCACTCACTCACCAAAGTTGAAAGGGGACAAGGTGGAAATGTCATCATCAGGAGTAGGAGAGGAAATCATAGGAGTAATGGGAGGTGACTATCACAACAATGCATTGTATGAATATATGACGTTATAAAGAAAAAAGAGCTATACTAATTTTATATGACATAGTGTAGAAGATCATACTCATTTCCATAAACGATTATATCATCTCACTTCTCCCTTCCAATGTTAATAACACATTGTGTTTCTTATTTTTTCTAATAGATTAATTAGTAGGAGTGATACAAGCTTTCTTATCTTATATGAAATATGCCTACAATCTCTTTGCTTAAAAAGATGCTTTGTGGTCCCTACACCTCACCTGGGCATCACAGGAATGCTGACCCTGCTGGAGGGGCACAAGTGAGCCTGCCTTGAGGTCGTATGAGCGTGAGAACTGGTTCTGCACCCTTTGTCTGCCATGTGTTAGTGTGGGCAAGGGAAAGATGTTCTCTGCCCTTGCCCCTTGCCATCTGTGGTGGGCAAGAGAACTGACCCTGCCCCCCCCATCTGATTGTGGTGCTCACTCAGGAGAGTGGGCCCTGTACCTTGGCTGGCAGCACAGTAGCCCTGACCCCATTGATGGGGCATGGGTGAGCTGGCCCCAGGAATTTGAGAATGAGAGATCTGGCCCCATCCCACATCTGCCATATGGAGGTATGAGCAGTCAGTGTCTGAGGCAGGAGGGAGAGCTGGCCATGAGGCTATCGTAGCTGGAGAGCTGTTCCTGCCCCGCACCAGCTACAGTACCCTGGAGGGTTGACCCCTGTACCTCACCTGGGCAACACAGTAGAGCTGGTCCTGGTGGTGCAGGTGAGGGTGAGCCAGCCCTGAGGGTAGGAAAGCAGGAGAGCTGGCCTCACCCCTTGCTGCAGGCTGCCTTGGATGGGCTGGTTGAGGCAGTGCTGGAGAACTTGCCAGGTAGGGGCAACAAGAAAAAGCTGGAGGGCTGACCAACCCAACAGCCATCCAGGACCAAAACCAGGCCGTGAGTTGGCCCACCCCAACATCCACCCCACCTATGATCTGCTAGTGTATGTGAAGAGTCAGTCCTGTAGACCCAAACTTGCAGGATCTTCATGACACATAGCAACAACTGGATATCCACGAGGATGCACAGCAAGGGCTCAGTGTTAATAATGTAGCAGAAACCAGAGGCCCAACTCTTTGCAATGAACACTCGCAAGTAAAGACATATAGACTAAAGTGTATACTGTGTGACTCACGGGACCACACTACTGATGGAGGAAGGTCATTGGTTAAAAAATAAAGAAACTGCCTTGGCCCATTTTATTGGTTAGAACATAGGTGGGAGGAGTAAACAGAACAGAATGCTGGGAGGAAGAGGAAGTGAGCTCAGAGGCCATGCTCCCCTCTCCCAGGCAGACTCCATGAAGCAAGCTGCCAGGTCAGACATGCTGAAACTTTCCCAGTAAGACTGATGCTACACAGATTATTAGAGATGGGTTGATCGGGATATGAGAATTAGCCTGTAAGGGCTAGAGTTAATGGGCCAAGCAGTGTTTAAAAGAATACAGTTTGTGTGTTGTTATTTCGGGGTATAAGCTAGCCAAGCGGCCAGGAGCCGGGTTGTGGGAAGAGGCCTGCAGCTTCCACAAGGAGACCTTCCTTTCTTTCTTTTATTCTTTTACCTTATCTTTTAAATTTCATTTTGTTTTTATCTTTGAGGGGGTGTTGCAAGGGCAGAGGGTGGATGCAAAGGGACAGGAAGATGAGTGGGGTCAAGGTGCATGATGTGACCTCCACAAAGAATTAATTAAAAGTTAAATTAGGAAAATAAGATGTTTGGAAGTTTGGTTTTTTTTTTTTACCATATCCTTTAGTTAATGAGATTCTCTTCTAAGCCTAGTTTTGGAAAATTTGTATAAATGTAAATTAAATTTTACCCAAATAACTTCCCACCTCTATGAACTTAAGCACAAGATTTATTTCCTTAGTGAATTAACATTGTTAAATTATTGGTTGTCTGATATGGAAGCCTTTTGTGTAACAGGATGAAATCGTACATGATTGTAGTTTGCTACCACTGACTTTCTTAAGATTTTCATATGTACATCTGGATGTAACAATAGCCTGTCATATTCTTCAGGGAGAATATTCCTTATAGTCAAAAAAATCAATATGAGACAACGTTTAGGTATGTTGACTTTTCAGTTTTTTCACTGCCCGAGACAACATGTTAAAGAAAGGGGTCACTGGGCAAACGTGATCAAAACATATCATATGCATGTATGAAAATGTCAATATGAATCCCACTGTCTTGCACAATTAGTGCACAGTGGCTATCAGGATGGATCATTTTTTTTCATTGTGTATCTTTTAATTCCATGCAATTGTCACTGTATAGCTTACGATATAGATAGAATAATACAATACTCAGTTCTTACAGCACAGAAAACATATAAAAACGTGCCCTTTTATTACATACACCAATACCTGCATTCTAATAACAGCCTCAGATCTGCACATTATTGAAGGCTAAATAGACAATGTAAAAACATTAAAGCAAAATCTCATAGGATTCATAATGGAGTTCAGAAAAAACAACATTCTCCCCTCTATACTTTCTCCTATAACTAGAGAAAGGGCTAGAAAACAGATAGCTAATAGTGAAGTATATCTTCACTTATAGATAAAGGAGTTAATATTATATTTACAAATACATGAATATACAAGAAACTTACAACTGAATTGTATCCAGCATTCAGAAAAAAATGCAGCTATGATGCCAAAACTGTGTTTAATCTGGCAATGGAAAATGGCTAGGTGGATAAAATGCTTCCTGTCTATTACTTTGATTCCCACTCACCAATCTCCCAAAAAATAAGCATGTTGGTTCCGCTGTGGTTCATACTTTTCATCCAGTTTTTTTAATTTATTTATTTATTAAAGATTTCTGTCTCTTCCCCGCCACCGCCTCCCATTTCCCTCCCCCTCCCCCAATTAAGCCCCCCCCCAGCCCGAAAAGCAATCAGGGTTCCCTGTCCTGTGGGAAGTCCAAGGAATCCCCACCTCCATCCAGGTCTAGTAAGTTGAGCAAGGATGGATTATTTTTAAGAGCGACTTTCAAGATGGGCTTGGGAAGGGTGATGGCAAACACGGGAAGGAAGATCCCTGACAACTACTTCAATTTATTTTATACTTTTCTTATACTTTTCAAACCTTAAATTCTTGTCTGTTTCCTGACAAATATAGACCTTCTTACAAATATTGATATATTCCATCTAGGCTTATCAGCTTATGGATGTTATTAATAGCATTTGCTGTCCCCATCCTATCTGAAATCAGTGCACCTGTAATCACTACCTATAGTTACGCCTTCTCCTGATTTCTGTTGCTTGATCATGTGCTTGCTCTTTTGCTTTTGTTTCTTGACTGATGCTGCCAGTGTCATTTGGTGGCAGTCCATCATATTCACCTTTCCAGCTCACACCTACCTGTTTCTTCTCTTGTACGTAATGCTATTCTTTGCAGCATTAGCTTCTTCTCGGTGCTTTTATTTTTCCACTAAATTGTACGAGATAGCGCCGTACTGTCGATGGCTTATAAATTTTTCTATTGAAAAGTCCTTCACTTTGATTAGTGAAGGTGCATTTAAAGCCCCCACATACCCTTTTAATTGCTTTCATTTAAACCTTTCATGTCTTTGCTGTTTTGCATCTATTTGAGCTAATAGTTTTCAAGACTCTTTGATTTTAGGTATTAACTTATTCTATCATAGTTCAATTGGTTGCTGCTTCATATATTTTGAAGATGCCTTAGTGCATTAGAAAAAATATTTGTGATTCTCCTACATAGTTGATATGTTGTTTACATATTAGTTTGAAGACAGGGAATATTAATAATACTGGTCTTTGTTGATCCTAATGATGGTTTCTAATCTTGTCAACTTTGAAAATGTTTTACTGGCTTACTGTCTTTCATACTGTCTCCATTTTATTGTTGTTTACTTTATTCATATTTGTAGTAATAACTAGCTTGCTAGAAATTCTTTACAGTGGCGTTTAGATGAGTCCCAGGGCTCCAGACACATCAGCCAGTGATTCCCTCCACTGCTGAGCTCTTCCCAAGGTCTTGTTAGAACTCGTTTCTACCAACATGTTTTACATTTCCTGTTCATAAAACTCCTGTTTCTTTTCTCCCAGTATGGCTTTCATTTGAAGAAAACAGCCAAATATTCTCTAGCTACTTGGAAATCATCTATTCTGTCATTGATATCCTATGGCAATTCTGACATTATTAATATTCATCTCTAAATTTAAGTCACCGACATTGTAAAAGTGAATAAATGCCCCCACCTTTTGTCAACCAGACAAGTGTTTTCCGTGTGACTTTTATCATTCCTTGTATCTCCCTCACATCGGCATCGTTAGTATTCTGAGCATAAAGTGTAAATGTTCTGCCCTTTCTTTTAAGAGTAACAAGTTGGTAAGATGCTAGCTTAGCTGTCTCCATTTCCCACTCAGTCCTTCTTTGATCACAGAGCTCCTGGCTTTCAGTTTGGCAGAATGCCACACACACAAAAAAAAAGGTTTTCCAGTTGCTCACCTTTCCCACAACATGGCCATGTGATAAGATTCTGCTCAAAACTATGTGAGACATGATGTGTGTGATATCTGGAATATTTCCTAAAGAAAAGAGATCAAACCTTTTTTTTCCATCTTCTTTCATCCATCTGCTTGAAACATGTGTGCTTGTGAGACATTATGGACCACAGATAAAAGCAACACCTTTCAAGGGGAAGATTCCCAAAATACAAACAGTCAGGATTCTTGGCAACCAGCAAAGCAAGCCCTCAGAGTGGCCCCAGACCACCTACTATTTCATCCACATGTAAGAGAGAAATACATTCATCTATGACTATTTGTTTTCCATGTTTCTGTAACAGCTTAATATTAGTGACCTAAGCTAACTCTAAATTAATTTTACACAGTTCTAGGGGAAGGGGGGAGGGCCTTAAATTCAAGGTTTAAACCAAATTTCATTTATACCTGAGTTCCCAGAGAAGACTCTCTCTTTTTACAGCATATAAAAGTCCCCTCCATTCTTCATTCCATAACTTCAGCCTCATTTCAGCTTTAGGGCTCCTTCTGAACCCTGGCTGCTCCTCCTCCTTCCTAAAGACCCTTGTGACTACATTAGGCTCAGAAGATAATCCAGGACAATTTTCCTGTCTCAAAATCTAATCACATAAGGAAACTGCTTTTGTCATGTAAGGTCACATATTTCTAAGTTCCCGAGATTAGCAGTGGATGTGTTTTTTTGGTGGGGGGAGCGTGATTCAACGTACCACACCTTGTTTAAAGCGCTGTTCCTTTAGCTAGTCTCATTAATAGCTATTCCTAATACACTAACATTCTCCTGTCCGCCATATGGCATTATTTTCTTTTCATTGCTCATTTTATTACTGTTATTACTGCTGTCCTCATTAATACATTTCTTTGAAGAGTGTTTTCAAAGAAAGTCTTTGCTTGGAAAACATTTTAGCATGCTGTATATCCTCCCTGTCTCCTTGGTCTGTGAGTAAGTATTATGTTGAATTTCTTTTCTTGTTTTCAGAGACTCTTCCACATACACCCAGCTCAGTGCCTGGAACACAGTGTTCACTCATCAGAAGTTAGCCCAATGAAGCCCTCTATTGGCATTTGTGTGATCCCCACAATAAAGAATAGTACAGCCAACACGGCAAAGGCTGTGGAGAAAAGGGTACAAGACAAAATGTCCAACCCACAATATAGTGTCCCACATCTTGCATTCAGAGAAGTCCATATCTGCTTAAGTTTGTTTAAATTTGCAATATTTAAAAGAATATATGACATCTGTCACACACACATCATGTGCAGACATGGCATGCATCCTCCAAGGTGCATAGGAGTTACTGTGCCCAGTTTTCACCTGACAGTTTTGATAGTTCCTTTCAAGTCTTTATTGAGGATTTGTTTCTAGGCATTGCTGATAGAGCTCAACACTGAAACCAAACACTCTAATACTGTGACAAAACCCTCACGCTGCTGCTGGATAGTTGGTCTTTTGGTGTTGGCTTTGCCTCCTACAGGCTACATGAGCTTACAGAAATTATTAAATATGTCTATGCCTTTATTTCCTCACCAGTAAAATAACAATGATAATGTAAGACTGTTCATAAGGTTGATGAATGGGATAAATGATTTGTTAAGAACAAAATATGTATACAATGTTCAGTAATTAGGAAACTGTATTTGTGCTACCTACTATATAAAATAATTTATAAAGCCAAGGACCAAAATTAAATAATAAATTAAATCTTCTTTTTCCTTTATGTCACTGTGTAGTGTGTATAAGCAACAGAAATATTAAATACATGCCTCCCTTACAAAGAGAGTCACCAATGATAGAGGCCTGCCTACCATTGCCCCTAGCACAGGATCATCAGTGACGAGAGACCTGTCCTTGTCCCAGAGCAAGATTACTGTTGGTAACCTGAGACTGTCTTGGTTCTGAAAAGGAATGTCTACTCTTTCCTGCAAAGAACAGGTAGAAGTTGAGTAAAATTTCCTAGGCCTCTCTTTTTTTTTTCTTTGAATTGACTACCTACATTTTACTTGTAGCCAACTTCATTAGACGCTGGGAAGAATAAGAAAGTGAATTTGGCTTTAGCTGAAAACAAAATTATTCCCCGATCTCCATTAACTGGGCTGGAAGGTGTGATGTTCTGATTCTTGAGTCCAAAGACACACAAAAAAAATAATACTAAAACAAAATCAAAATGTAGCACTGAAAACACCAGATCCTGGAGCTGCATGTCTGGTACCTGGACTCATAATGAAATGGGTTGTTCCCCAAAGTGCTTAAGTAACCCATGTCTAACTCTACTCCATGCAGTATACAGTTTTTCTCTTTGATTTAGGCTGGCTTTACCCTGGTCTGCAGATATCCTTGGGAGATGTCTCATGGTCCTAGCATCTCCAGTATCTTGGGATCTCTATTGCAACTGAGACTTCATCTTTTTTTTTTTTGACAGGGTTTCTCTCTGTAACAGCTGTGGCTGTCCTGGAACTCACAGAGAACCATCTGCCTTTGCTGAGGCTTCATCTGCACAACTTATGACAATGACCTCACAGGGCCTCTTTTCGTGGTTTCTGCATAATACTTGACCTCAGCTCCTCTCCTTGACACCTTCAGTCTTGCTTTCCTGCCTTCAAGTTCAGTACCATGTGGATGAATTTTATGACATTGTCCAGTTATGCTGCAATTCAAAACATTTTCAAAAATGGAGGGGAGACATGATCAATTTCATCTCAAGTTTATCACAGTGGCCCTACTTCTTGGTACCAATATCTACCTCAGTTTTATTTCTTGTTGTTATAAAACACCTTGACAAAAGAAATTGAAGGGACAAAGGGGTATTCTAGATTGCAATTTTAAGCTACTTCTATAACATCAAAGTCTACATGGTGAAAACATTAGGGAATTGGTCGCATGACATCCATAGTCAGTAATAGAGGGCAATAAATTCTTACACATGTGCTCATGCTTAGAGTTGTCCACTTTACACAATTAGAGATCCCCTGACTATAGAATAGTGATGCCTACTGGGGATGGGTCTTCAGCTGTTACAGCCTAGGTATGCCTCCCTATGCTTGGTCTCAGGCCAACCTAATCTGGAAAACTGACCACGACCACCCATTGACTCTGACTAAGTGAACCTAGTTGTGAGCCATCACCCCAGCTGAACGGAAATGTCTGTTTAACAGAGTGTTTTGTGTCTTCAGGTTAGTTAAATTTTGGGTTTAGTTGTCTTTTGCTAAATTTGAAAGGCCCATTCAGAAGCCTGAAAAATTCTCTCTCTTAATTCTCTCACTTAATGATGGGAAGCAGAAATAAATGATTACATAATCTCCCTCCTTTAGAGAACAAGACTTGACTTCTCTTCTTGGTTCACAGAGCACATCAGGAGCAACATAAAAAGTAAAAAGGAAGCAGAAGAAGGAGGAGGAGGAGGAGGAAGAAGAAGAGGAAGAAGAAGAAGAAGAAGAAGAGGAAGAAGAAGAAGAAGAAGAAGAAGAAGAAGAAGAAGAAGAAGAAGAAGAAGAAGAAGAAGAAGAAGAAGAAGAAGAAGAAGAAGAAGAAGAAGAAGAAGGGAAAAGAAGAAAGGAGGAAGGAAGGAGAAGGGTACCAGGAACCTAGTACCAAAAAAAAAAACCTTTCTCAAATTTAGAATGGAGCTTCCAACCCATATTCACAACTCTACATTACCTTTTTGTCTCTCTTCCTTAAAAATCATTAACCAAAACAAACAAATAAAAAGTCATTAACCCATTAATTAAGATTCTGTGTGCCTGTCAGGAAAAGCGACTGAATTGCTTTTGTCTGTCTACAATAAGCGCCAACAGGGTGACAGGTCGACATTAACTATGCGAGCCTTGCTCGTGTCTATTGATGTCAGCTCCCATCGGCAGCTCTCTGCCATCGACATTCAATAGTGTTCATTCCGTGCTCTGTTTATGAGCAGCGGCGGTGGCAGCGTGAAACCCGGCACCTCAATCTGCAATCCATTTCCAGGCGCCTGTGTTTAGCCATGGAAGTCACATCTCACCCACTGTTTTGTTGGTGGTGGTTTGTTTTGTTGACCCCCTTTGAACCAATTTAAATTTCCCAAAGAGGGGATATTGTTTCCTTGGCTCTCTTATTATGGGGAGTAGAAATCATCATATTCATCACTGTAGAATGGACAAATAAAGCTCAGTGTGCATTATACCTCCTCCCAATCTGTGCACTGCACCTAAAATAAATCCTCCCATCCAGCATCCCAACTCCAGGAGAAAACGTTTACTCAGTTCCACCTCCAGTAAGAAATAGACCATGACTAGAAACAGGGAGAAAGTTAAGTCTGTTCCCTGGCTCCTCTGTTTCCAGACACTTGGCGCATTCATTTAGTTTAGCATAATCTTCTGTGGGGAAAAGGTGTTTATGCATTTCTAGCCTCGCCTGCTGGACTGGGGATTCCTTGAGGGTGGGCACAGTGTTGTACCATGGCTATGATAGGCATAATAGGTTGCTACCATTCATTGAGCGTTCTGCTGCTTCCAGACACTAATGAGCATGCTACCATTTGCTGGCCTGGTCATGCTTCAGGTAATAAGCTCCGCACCATACCCCGGTACATGACATCAGTGTTGCTGTGACAGAAATATTAGCACACCATATTTATGGGTAAAGTAAACCATGACTGAGGCTTTCAGGGGAAGGTGGCTATAATCACAACAGCTGGAAGTTGCTAGAAGGAATGAAAAGTTGGATCTCGCTTTCTTAGCTGTGAGTTTCAATTAGGAAGATCTCAACAGCAACCATAATCTTCTTTTCCTCTGGCCACCCTGGAAAGAGTGAAGCCATGCTTCTGTGGACTTAACCAACTGTCCTTCTGTAGTTCTTTCCACCTCTGTAGGTTGAGCAGGGGGATATTGAAGCCTGGTTCCTATGCTATGACTTCTTGACACTGAACCCCGGTATCCCCTTTGATAAAGCCGTGGGTCATATTTTATTATTAAACCTCTTAGCTGTAGCTCTATCTAGCTTATGAGTATGTGAAGCTCCTGAAGTACCACAGAATTGGCACACACCAGGTTCTTAGTTATAAATAGTTAATAAAATGATGAATAAACAACAACTAAATGGCCCTTTCTTCAGTGCCCAGGATCCAGAAAAAAAGGTGTTCCTTCACTTTAAGACAGGAGAGAGGATGCAAGCTCACTGTTGACAATGCTAGCACTTTAAGCTTTCCAACACACATCCATCTGGCCCTGATTTTCCATTTTCCCAATTTGGAACAACTTTTCCCATCCATTGGAATCACTTTCTCTTTCATGTTTACAAAACACACGATTTGGGGATTTTACATAATTCATCCAAACACAGACTCACTCAAACTGAGTCCAAATACCATCCACAGAAAGCATGGATTATTGCCGTGATTATATAGAATTGTGAGTCGCTAAGTTGAAAGCCTCATGAAGAAGAACTTCAACTTGACAATATTTTCAATCACAATAATAACACCTCTAATGGCTTCTTCTTGCATGCACCGTGCATGTGTTTATATTCATACACAGCTTTTATAGTGTTTTGGTTCATTACAGTCTAGTTGTTCAAGTGAATGTACAAAAATGAGATTTTTAGTATAGTTTCAGCTTTCTATTTAAATACCTTATTTAGTACAGATGTAAATGTGTTGAACAGCTGCACACCCTAGTCAAAAAGATTTTATTGATTACCTATAGGTATTTTTGAATACTGGAGGGCTATTCTGGTTTCTCTTGGCAGGGTCAAAAAGTGTCAAAGCAGGACAGACTGTGTGGAAAACCAATTGCTAACAAAAGGGGGAGTGTCCGAGATATATAGTGGAAACCGCAGGATTCATTGGTAAAAACTTTTATTTTAAAGTTAGTTGAGACAAAAAGAGCATGCAAATTTCAAGTTTTCCCTTTTTGATTCTCCACCCTCACTATATAAGCAAACATCACCACATCACTGCATGCCAGTGATTTCCTAAATACCTTAGGTATTTGAGCTCATTTAATACTCAGTCATAACACTTTCACCAGCCCATATTGCTCTAGGAGACTCAAAAGCCCAGAGAAATGGTCATTTTCCTCAAGTTATTTGGGGATACAAGTGGCACAAGTCATGTTTAAACTCACACCACCTGGACCTGAAGTCAACACAGTTCGGAAGCAAAGCAACTGCCTTTGGAGGAAGCCATCTTGGATGACTCAGTGGCCTCCTCACTGGCCTCCCTGCCTCTTGTCTTGATGCCTCCTCCTCCAATACATCCTTCAGAAGGATGAGCTTCTGTAGGGCATATTTTGCCCATGTCATTCTCTAGACCAAAAATTTCCAGCGTCTCTTAACTGCTCTCAAGTCAGGTGAGCCTCATGCTGTTTCTTAGCCATGAGCTTTGCCCTCATCTCTCTTCTCAACTTGCTTTTCTAATCTCTCTGTGAATCTCATCCTCTGACTAAGCTTAAACACAACTTACCATTCCAAAAACTTGCTTTTGATTCTCTTGTCCCCATGGTTTTGTCTACATGCTCTGAAAACATGTCCTGATACCAGAGCCTGGTATCTACCTCTCTTGCCTCCTAATGGCAGCAAGTGATCCTTAATAAGAATTTAACCATATATTTCCAAAATTCATATGTCAAAACTCAGTGTCTGTGTGTCTATACTGAGTTGAACTTTTAAGGAAGTTTAAAGTTGAATGGGGTCCGAAAGAGGGCCCATCACTCTGATAGGGCTAGTGTAGAGGACCCACCCCTTGAAGAAAAGAGGAAAGTCCATGTTGGGGAAGGGCTGTTCATTCATTCCCGGCTGCTCAGGCCATGAAATAATCACTCAGAAACTATATTACTTGCAAAATATTGTTTAGCCAATAGCTTAAGCGTATTGCTAGCTAGCTCTTATATCTTTGGATAACCCATTTCTATCAGTCTGTGTATCGTCACTTGGCTGTGGCTTACCAGGTAAAGTTCCATTGGTCCCCAGTTTGTCTCCCACATCTGTCTCAGGCCGGGCTACATGCAGTCTCCTTGACTCTGCCTTCTCTCTCTCTCTCTCTCTCTCTCTCTCTCTCTCTCTCTCTCTCTCTCTCTCTCTCTCTCCATATATATATCTTCCATTCCAGCCTGGAAATATTCTGTTAAGCCACTGGTCAAAAATAGCTTCTTTATTAACCAATAGAAATAAAATATATTCACAGCATACAGAGGGAAATCCCAGATCACCTCTCCTTTTCTGTCTAAATAAAAAGGAAAGTATTAAGTTTAACATAGTAAAATTTCCTATAACAAAACAAGTATCAAGCAAGAATTAAAGTTACAATATTTATATCTACTTTATTTTTTATCATAACTAAGGAAAACTATTATGATAACTATCTATTCTTCAACTCCATCAAAGACTCCAGAAGGATATAATATTAAGTAAACAGGATATGAAATTCTCAAAGAATAAAGAGAAAAATTTCTATATATGAGAAAGAAAAGCTTATAGAATGCTTGTAGTTTAGTTGGTTTCCGTGAATGTTTTCCTGAATTCTCAGGTTTTCTCTTATAACCCAGTATCATGTTTAGAATTGGAGTGGAAGGCAAGAAGAAAACATGTAGGGAGTGGAACCCTCTCTATGCAGTCTCCCAGATTCACCCTTCAATTATAGTAATAGGCCTGCCTTCCCCGGCAAGCACCAGTCTTCTCTGTCTTCCTTCCCCTGCAAGCATCACTCTTGTTCTCTTTCTTCCTCTAGCACCTGATGCCCCCAAATCATCATTTAAATCCGTATGTCAATGTCCTTTTCCGCTAAGGAGTGAAATAAATTGAACATATTAATAGGAGCTAATAAGTTAATAGGGTTATGTACTCTAACTTTACAACGATATACTTGGATTATAACCAAGTTGTCAGAAAACCTGAAAAGTTTTGAAATCTTCGTCCCTGGTGACTAGCCAATGGGACATAAAAGATGACTGTGGCCAAACCAGCCTTCAAACTTCTATCAAAAATACTGTCACTGGACAATGAGGACTACCGAGAACTCAAGAACAATGGCAACGGGTTTCTGATCCTACTGCACGTACTGGCTTTGTGGGAGCCTAGGCAGTTTGGATGCTCACCTTACTAGACCTGGATGGAGGTGGGTGGTCCTTGGACTTCCCACAGGGCAGGGAACCCTGATTGCTCTTTGGGCTGACGAGGGAGGGGGACTTGATTGGGGGAGGGGGAGGGAAATGGGAGGCGGTGGCGTGGAAGAGACAGAAATCTTTAATAAATAAATAAATAAAATACTGTCACTGATTCAGTGGCCTTACACTGAGTGCTGGAGTAAATAAAATTACTCTGGGGCTGTCAAATGGAAATCCATAGCTCAAAATCAAATGACAGAGGCCTCATTTATTCCTATACTCCCCTCTTAACCACCTTTCTGGCTCCTTCTTTCTCTATCCAGGAAAAGAGATGTTTATCTTACAGATAAGGTTAGGTAGCAAGAGGTCCAAGCCTGTCCTTGCAGAGGGATCAGGGGATAACCATGCCTGAGGGCTCTATTCAAACAGACCTGGCATTTTGATTTGTTTCATTTAGTTCTACTTTGTACATATTCAATCCCAGCCAGACATGTCCTGTGCCTATTCTCTTTTCCATATCGTTTTCATTTTCTCGAGTTCACAAACGCTAGACTTCACTGCGGATAGTCTCCCACGGCGGCCTCCTATGCAAACATCAAACCCAAATTGGAACGAAATGAGTTTAGAGCCTTCCAGGCATTTCTCATAACCCAGAACACACATGAAGGGAACAGACCGCACTGATGATGTCTCATTGAAACATTCCAGTGTTTAGTTCAATAATGCCAGAACTTGAGTTTGGAATCATGTTTCAAACACCCAAGTTATTCCCATCACTTATTTGAAATCACTTGTAGCATTTAGCAGTTACTAATGTTTGGTTGAACCCATAAATTTTCATGTAATGAGTTGGGGATTGCCTGGACATCAAGAGTTCGTGAAATGTTTCCAAATGGTTTCAAGATACAGCCACATAAGCAAACTACTGACCATGTCACACTGTCTTTTCCTTCCTAGTGACTACTGGTAACAAACTAGACTCCACCAAGAGTGGGGAAGGGAGAAGATGGTACCCACACTGGTAACCCAGCCTCTTCTCCCTTACCAACACACATGGAAATATATACTCAACACAATTTATATGTGGCTGATGGTTGCAACCAGTTGAGAATGACTGCACTTGGGTGTTAACAATCTGAAAGTCATAGAATAGCATTATTGTTTTTAATATTAAAATGAATACTAAATGTATTTCTGCTAACAAAGATGTCTGCATTAAAAATGAGTGAAATCATGGATCAGGGAAGCTCTTGCTGCACAATCCAGAAACTCAAGATAAAGGTAAAAGGTGAGAAAAGGCTTCACAAAGCTGTCCTCTGACCTTCACTGTAGCATGCAATTGCACAGCACATACACACATACACACACCCATGCATGCACACACAAATGCATGCATGCACACACACACATGCACATACACAATAATAAATTTATTTTAAATGAGTAAAAAGAAAGGACACATCAAGGAAGTCAGGACCACGAGGGGTTGGTTCACCCAATGGGATAGTGTGCCTGATCTAATGGGAGCTCATCAACTCCAGCTGGACTGGGTCTGAACGAACATGGGATCAAACTGGACCCTCTGAATGTGACTGACAATTGGGACAGACTGAGAAACCAATGATAATGGCACTGGGATTTGTCTCTACTGCATGTACTGGCTTTTTGGGAGCCAAGTTTATCTGGACGCATACCTTCATAAGCCTGGATGGAGGGGGGAAGGCCTTGGACTTCCTACAGGGCAGGGTACCCTACCCTCTCTTAGGACTGGAGGGGGAGAGGGGAGGATGAGTGGGGGAGCGAGAAATGGGAGGAGGTGAGGAAGTGGAAATTTTGAATGGTATTATTTATAAAGCAAAAATAAAATAAAAATTAAAAAAGAGAGGACTCAGTAGACTCAGCAGTAAAAGGAAAAACTACAGTGGTTTTAGTTTAGTTGTTCCTTTAAAAGATAATTTTTCTGTATTCTCAAACTTTCTCTAACAATATAGCATTCATCTTCAAAGTGAAGAGGGAAGAATTGAGAATTTCTCTTCATGAATTATCTAAGGAATTATCTAATTTTCCTCTACCTTGGGGGACGATTTCATTGCTAAATACATATCTATATACCCAAATCAGTCAGTCAATTGAATTTACTCCACATTAATCCAGTACCTGTTAGCTTAAAGGCTTCATTCAATGTGATGAAGCATGGAACAGCAAGCAGACACATGCACAATGGAGAGACTCATTAATACATGTGCACAGACGCAGGTGATCCTGGGTAAACAGCACTCATCATCTATAAACACGTGTACAGACACAGGGATGCTGGGTAAACAGTAGCAGCACTCGCCTGCCTTAGTGAGACATGCTTCTAAAGCATGTTTGTAAAAGAGCAGTAGTAAAGATTGGGGGAGTTAAACAATATAGTCTGTGGCAACTACTCAATTTCTGTTGTGGCAGACCAGAAATCATTGAAAGTATGGAAACAATGTTTCTGGCTGCAGTCTTAAAAAGCATTATTTAAAAAAAAAAAGGCTGCCTAACCTAGAGGCTTAAGTTTTCTCATTCCCAGTGTACACTCCCATACATGTAGAGCAATTACTGGGACATGGATAAATGTGGTTCTGCCATCTTGAAAATGTCACTAGACTCTCTGCCCATCAGTAAAGACTGTTGGTGTAGGACACGTTTTCTCATCTTCTGTTGAACAGGTCCTCCCTTGAGGCAGAAGCCATGGCTGCTCTCCAGGTCCATGTCCACAAACGTTTAGTTCTGTCCTAAGTCCCCAAAGCCAACGCCATTACCTGATGGACACCTCCACCTCCTGCATTCATGAGGGGCATCATCTCTTGCCTTTTACCACTCCTTTGGTTACAACACCTGTGATGATCGTCACACACACGTGCTAAGATGGAAATGCTAAGACTCAACAGACACCCCCAGGCACATTCTAGACTCTTGCCTAGACGCTGTGGTGCACAAGTGTTTGGGGATGGGGAGCTCTGTAGGAATTCAAAGAAAACAATATTCAAATCACACGGCAGTGTGTCTTGCAATCTTGAGCAAGTCATTCAGCCGCTCAGAATTTTCATTTCCTTAACTATAACAATGTAGTTCCTTTACAGGGTTATTTTCAGCATTGACAATAATAGAGTTAAGGTTCTAGACATTAGCAAGTAGTGGATAACGGCAGCTCATTCTGTGAAAGGGGCTGTGGCAGATTCCCTAGGACTCTCTCCACTTGCCGTATGTTTCTGCTCTACTTCTACGTGTCTTATCATACTGAGCACAGCGCCTTTACTTTAAGAGGTATTCAATTAATGTTGAATTAATTTAATGATTGGGTGACATAGGTCGGTATTTAAAAGTTCCTTCTACCATGAATCTTTTATAAAACCATGAAAATATCTCCTAAAGAAAAGGGAGATGAAATGATTCCTCTTTTAAAAAAATCTCACAGAGAGAATTTTTAACTCAAAGCGATTTTGCTCAGGCAAGTGTACCTGCTCAGAAACACTTTTGTACCCTACTTTGAGCAGAAGAACATCTCGGCCTGGTGTGCACTCTGAAATCCCAGACACTTAAAAGGTTGAGGCAAGAAGAAAGAATATAACCCAGAGGAGGTATATCTTCCTGGTAGAATAATTATTGTTTAAAAATCAAAGTGCAAGCTGTAGTGCTTCAACACTGAGAGATAGAGACAGGAGGATCAAGAGTTCAAAGCCATCCTAAGTTACATGGTGCTCTTGAGGCCAGCTCAGGCTAAACGAGAACATGACTCCAAAAATTAATTATTTTACGTTCAACAGTGCTTGAGACATCAGAAATTATAGCATAACTTTTCCCGTATTTTAAGTTTTTCTTCAAGGGCACCTCAAGTGCTACTGGAAGATGCTCTAATACACCAAGACCTCAACCTCAGAATGAGTTTTCTCCTTTGTGTTAAGGAACACTACCCACAGCCATTGACTTCTCATCTGCTTGACTAAGAAATCAATGACGTGCTAAATGAAGATGTACTGTACATCCAGGCAATACTGGGGTTTACTAGGCACTGCAGTAATAAAAAAACAAAAAACGAAATGATCTGCATGTTCAAGCAACTGATCGTCTGTTGAGTGGGGACAGATGCAGGATTTGGAAATGCACTTTAAATATAATAAGTGATAAACTAAGGAAATATGGAGAACCCTTAGGGAAGCGTATAAATTAGCAAGCTAATTTCAAAGCATGACCTTTTAAAAATGAGTTCAAACAGAGGTACACTCCATGGGTGGACAGTATCACTCCCAGAAGACATGGGTTATTAAACAAAAATCACAGTACGAGGTGTGGGACACTCTAGTACAATTTACTGGCAAGGGAGGCCCTGGAGATCTCCAAAACAATTCAAGCTGTTGTCATGGCCCTTAGCTTCCCACAGTCACTACATGATGAGATTCTATCACTGAAGTCACCATGTATTTTGTTTGCGGAACATACAGTTATCAATCCCACACTGGCAGAAAAGCTTCCCTCTTCCTAGCTAGCTTTCATAGTGATATAAGGTGTTATACAGGCTTCTGGGTGAAAAGGGGCACCAATAGTCTTACCCAGCACTGGACCAGGCATGCCACAACACCATCTTTGCAGGCAAGAAGTGCCCACTGACCCAATAGTGGCATGACCGTTATGGAGTAATAACTGCTTTCTGACTGAATTTGAGGCCTGCTGCACAGGAGGGAAAAGCCATGCCCTCTACTATAAGACTGATCAAGCATCCATGGCTATAGAAGTCAGAGACCCTAAGTTAGAACTTGGTGTTATTATTTGTCTAAATGACCATGTTGTCACATTTGCTTCTGGATGTATATTTTAATGGCTTCCTTTCTTTTCTTTCATTTTATTTTTATATGTATGAGTGTTTGCCTACAACTACATATGTGCCCCACGTGTGTGCCTGGTGTTCACATAGTCAAAAAAAAAAAGATCCCATGGATCTAGACTTATAGAAGGTTGTGAGCAGTCATAAGGGTTCTAGGAACTGAACCTGGGTCTCTGCAAGGGCAGCAAGTATTCCTAACTGCTTAGATCTACAAAACTTGTCAAAAAACTGAGAAAAAGACACTGAGTGCCCAGCTCCTAAATTCAACAATTTTTTTTATTGAGAAAAGGAAGAAAAAGTATCCGCCTCCTCCCAGCCTCCCATTTCCCTCCCCCTCCTCCCACCCTTCTCTCCCTCCCCCAAACTCCTCTCCCCCTCCCTCTCCAGTCCAAAGAGCAGTCAGGGTTCCCAGACTGGCTAGGCTCCCACAAAGCCAGAACATGTAGTAGGATCAAAACCCCGTGTCATTGTCCTTGGCTTCTCATCAGCCCTCATTGTTCGCCATGTTCAGAGAGTCCTGTTTTATCCCATGCTTTTTCAGTCACAGTCCAGCTGGCCTTGGTGAGCTCCCCATATATCAGCCCCACTGTCTCAGTGGGTGGGTGCACCCCTCGTGGTCCCGACTTCTTTGCTCATGTTCTCCCTCCTTCCGCTCCTCATTGGGACCTTGGGAGCTCAGTCCAGTGCTCCAGTGTAGGTCTCTGTCTCTATCTCCATCCATCACCAGATGAAGGTTCTATGGTGGTATGCAAGATATTCGTCAGTATTGCTATAGGATAAGGTCATTTCAGGTTGCCTATAAATTCAACAATTTTATCTTTTCCCCAGTTCTACCAAGACTCAAGAACATAGGAGCTGGAGGGGGAGGAGCAGAGCTATGAGTGTCGCCTTTTGGTCACAGCATGACTATTTCACTCACGCAGCTGCTGTTACCTGCCTAAGACCTACCCAAGGTCAAGACAGCCAAAATTCCAGCATACAGAAGGCAAAAGACCTCCAGTCCCACCCCTTACTGAGGGCCTAATGGTAATTAATAGCTGATGAAGAAGGGAAGACAGTTTTATTTGAAGTTATGGCCACTGGCCAGTTTCCAACATTCCAGTGTGAATAAGCCAACACCTAGAAACATAAGCGCATCACCAATCAGACTTAGGGGAAGATGAGGAGGAGAAAGGGAATGAGGGGGAGGAGATGAAGTTAGAAGAGAATATGTTGGAAGATATATGGGAAGAGTTAAGATGGAGGAAATGGAGAGGGGGTGTATATGGTCATATTTCATTGTACACATGTGTGAAAGGTTGAAAGAATAAAAAGGGAAAATGTGTTAGGCGTTGACTTCAAAGCAACCAGTATGGGCTGCAACACGGATGGAATGTTTCCCGAGGTAATCCCAAGTCCGGATTTTGAGTGACCCTTATAGTTGTGTTGAGCACCAGTGACCGAGCAGGCAGGGAGTAAAAGGGAGTTAGTGGACACTAGAAGAGAAAGCAGCTTTAACCATCGAAAAGGAGGTCATTAAAGTATGTTTGTGAAGGACTGTTTGTTATCCAGCCTAACCTATGATATTCCTGTCCTCTAAGCCAGGGGTTCTCAACCCATGGGTTGACCCTTTGGGGCCGAACAAATCTTTCACAGGGATTATATATCAGATATCCTGCGTATCAGATATTTACATTACTATTCATAGCAGTAGCAAAATTACAGTTATGATGCCGCAACAAAAATAATTTTATGTCTGGGGGTCACCACCATGTGAGGAACTGTGTTAAAGGCTCATGGCCTTAGGGAGGTTGAGAACTGCTGCCCCAAGCCCTTGGAGCTCTCTGCAAACAGCAGCAAATACTAAGAAAAAAAGCTGATCATATGTGAGGAGACATGATCACCACAGCACTGCAGAAACATCCTAAGAAAGGGATCCTGTAGGGACCGAGACCATGTGAGGACCGGGATTGTGTGAGGACCGAAATCATGGGCCATGCCCAGAAGAGGGTTTATTACTTCTGCTCTTACTTCACTGACCATAATTTAGTCATGTGATAACCTTTATAACACTAAAAATATTGCTTTGGGTATATACTCAGAAAAAGTGAGAAAATCTATATTAAAAGGAAAACTAGCAGACTTTGCTATAATGAGTCATTTTGGTCTTTGGCAAACTTCACTGTTCTATTTTTGGCAGAATGTTAGTTAATAATGCAGCATAAAGACCCGTCTAATCATGGCACTAAGCTCAAAGCCCAGGCAGCCCATGTAACATCTACTCAATTGTTTCAGTTGGGCTCTCTAGATGAACAGAATCATGTGTATTATTTTATGTTTATATATTATATAATATATGTGTATATATATATATGTGTGTGTGTGTGTGTATGTGTGTGTGTGTGTGTGTGTGTGTATGTTTAATCAGAGTTTATTAAGTTAGCATTAAAATAATGACAGCCACATCTGGGATGTGGAGAACTTGATACACAGTCCTTAAGGCTGAGTGCCTCAATAGCCGCAGTGGTCCCAGAATAACTGTCTCTCACTGGGGAATGATGACCAGTAGTTACTCAGTTCAAAAAGGGGGTCCCTCAGTACTCCCAATCTGGCACTAGGAGCCCAGAAACACCCTAAAAAGTCGCTGGTCTATATTCCACGATGGTAGCTGGGAAACTGGTTCCACTGTCAGGGAAGGAACCACCACCACCACCAGCAGCAGCAGCAGAAAGAGGGAAAATCAACCCTTTGGCAAGGGGGAAGGCTAAGCAAGTAAAAAGCAAGACTAACTTTCTTCTGAAATAGCCTTTTAATCCAGCTGCTACCAGAGGTGCCATCCAAAGCCTAGCGGGTCTCCCACATCAATCAGGACAATTCTTCAGCTGATGCTCCGTATTCAGGTGATTCTAGTTTGAGTCAAGCTGACATTAAATCCAAGTATAATATTAATCTAAATATGTATCTTCTTTAGTTATGTGCAACGCATTATGATGAAATAAGGAAATATTACCAAAACAGAAATACCAACCAGAGAAGGGAAGGAGGGGTAAACAGAGGTGATTGGTCTATATTGAGCCCTCTATCTCTTGAGGGGCATTTTTGAAGGCCTTCTACTAAAGGTGTTGAGGAAAGAGACATCAATTATCACAATGGTGCTTCTTGTAAGGGGTCTCTTTATTAATTTTATTTATTTTATCTTACCAACCACAGTTCCTCCTCCCACTCTTCCTCCTGCACCCCCCTACCCCCCACCCACCCCCAACCCCCAGTCTCCACCTGCCCTTCCAAAAGGATAAGGTCTTCCATAGAGAGTCAACAAAGGCTGGAACATTAAGTGGTCAGGGGTCTCCTGTCTGTTTCCATGATCCCTCACTCCATCTGTAAATGGTTTTCCTTTGTCCACTTTCTCCTGTATTTATAGCTCAAGTCAATACCATATCCTTCTTGTAAACTCCAAATTTTGTGCCAATATCCTGTAGCCCAAATATGAAGTCACTGAGAAAATGCGGCGTCATTTCATTCTGGATCAAAGTCATTTTGACAGTAAAGTGCACTTTGCTATTACTGGGTAGTGACCTGGTTCCTCAAATAAGAGTCCAAAGTTCTTTGTAGATGAAAGTCAGCCTATCAGTGAACCCAACTGAGTCTCACTTAAATACCCATTGCACAAACATGTGGAGAGTTAAGAATGTGCATTTTTATTTGCATGCTAAGTCAAAAAAAAAAGAACACTAGATGGCTGGAGATATAGCTCCATGGTAAAGCCCTTACCTAGCGCACTTGTGTATTGTATGTGAGGCCTGCATTCAATTTCCAGTGCTGGGATGGAAAGAGGGAGAGAAACAAGCATAAAGAACAAGGGAAAGCAGAGCAAATGGGAAAAGGGGTGGGAGCTAAACCTTCAGTCTATGCCAGTTAACACTGGTTATTTGCAACATATATGAAAAATGCTATTTCCCATGTTTGAGGCATAGTGATTATTCACACAAGCTTGAGGAAAAGCTGGTGTGCACACACATTTAAATATCTGTCTTTTTTTATCTCCTCAGTAGCCTTGGTTATTCTTCTGCTTTTTCTCACAACGTCTGCTTTCACCAGATTCTATTCTGACAAAAGTGTTAGCAGATTTATACAGTCAATAGTCATATGATCTAATTCATGCCTGTGTCTTCATCTCGATGTTTAAGTCTCCCAGAGAGTAGATGATAAGAACTAAGCTCATAACTATCACATGTGAAAAGATTATCATGGCAAGGTCTCTCTTAGTGAGAGCTTCTATTATGATGATAAAACATCATGTCCAAAAGCATGGAAAGGGTTTATTTCACTTTACAACTTTTAACTCACATTTCCCATTACAGAGGTGAGTCAAGAAAGGGACTCAAAGTAGGAATCTGGAAGCATGAACTGAAGCAGAAGCCAGGGAGGGATATTGCTTACTGGTCTACGCTCCATGGCTTGCTTGGACTATATTTTTACAGCACATAGGAACACCTGCCCACAGGTGACAGAGCCCAAAGTAGACTGGGCCCTCTCACATAAATCTTTAATTAAGAAAATGCCCCCACAAACTTGCCTTTGATCCCATCTCATGCAGACGTATTCTTAATTAAGATTCTCAGATATGTCTAGATTTGTGCCAAGTTAACAAAAACCAACCTGGACAACAACATTAGGAAGAATTGGATAAATGCTGAGCGATGGTACTCTCTAGCACAAACACAGACAAAGACTTTTAAAAGGTGGCATTGGATAAGCAGATAAAGAAAGGATTTATTAGGCAAATCTACACGAGCCAGCCCAACTAGTGATCAAACTAAACCTCTATCATGTATCTGGCCACCAAGGTAAAGAAAAAGATTGCAGCCGGGCGGTGGTGGTGCATGCCTTTAATCCCAGCACTCGGGAGGCAGAGGAAGGTGGATCTCTGTGAGTTCGAGGCCAGCCTGGTCTACAAGAGCTAGTTCCAGGACAGGAACCAAAAGCTATGGAGAAACCCTGTCTCGAAAAATCAAAAAAAAAAAGAAAAGAAAAGAAAAGAAAAGAAAAGAAAAGAAAAGAAAAAGATTGTATATCACAACTCAACCTTTGAAGTGAGCCAGTTTAAGACACACAGCTGCACTCTATAGCTGTCAGCTGCAGTAGGGCTTCTTGAGTCTGAAACAGGATCTCAAAGGGGAGAAACTCAACTTTTTCTCTATGGTTCCATAGAACAGAACGGGAACACTAGGCAGATGTTCCAAAGTTGGGTTTTGTCCTAAGTTAATAAGGTTCCAACACAACTGGCTGTGGGCATGATGGATTGGTTTGCCACTTTGAGGAGAGAATGCTATGGATTTCTGATGTTGTCCTTGTTGAGGATGCCATAAGAGGTCCTGGAGCTAGTTTCTATGCTATAGGAAGTCCTGGAGCTAGTTTCTATGCCATAGGAGGTCCTGGAGCTAGTTTCTATGCCATAGGAGGTCCTGGAGCTAGTTTCTATGCTATAGGAGGTCCTGGAGCTAGTTTCTATGCCATAGGAGGTCCTGGAGCTAGTTTCTATGCCATAGGAGGTCCTGGAGCTAGTTTCTATGCTATAGGAGGTCCTGGAGCTAGTTTCTATGCCATAGGAGGTCCTGGAGCTAGTTTCTATGCCATAGGAGGTCCTGGAGCTAGTTTCTATGCCATAGGAGGTCCTGGAGCTAGTTTCTATGCCATAGGAGGTCCTGGAGATAGTTTCTATGCTCTTTTCTAGCCCAAAGCCCTGTGACTCCCTGCCCCTGAGTGACTTTGATACACTTTCATTTTCCCTTTCTTGGTCCCTTGAACTCTAGCCCAAAGGTCTTGGTGTGGAACAAGCAGTAAGAAGTCTAAGAACATAGCTCTCTTCAGCCACAGTTGACAGAGGCACATTTGGGTGGGGGGATGTCACTTAAAATATCTCTAAGCTGTAAGGTGCATATTTTAGATTTCATTTCAGGCTCAAAAGCCATAAAAATTAACATTTAATATTTATTGAATTCTAGGTGTGGCTGAATGGCTTTTGTGGATTAAATCATTTTATCTTCCCAAAGAGGTGGCCTTTAAGTAAGTGTGCAGACAATAAACAAGACATCGACAGGTCAATAACATAAACAGGTATAAGCCAACGCCTGCGTTCAGGTCCCTGGTGAGGCCAGTGTGAGTTTACAGCAAGGTTCTCATAATGTCTTCAAGTAGTATATTATTTTGGAGGATTCTGGCTTACTACTCATCGGATGAAGAGCAGTGTCTGTAGACATGAAAGATGAAGAATCACAAAAGCCCCCAGGACAGTCATTTATCAGCATACAGTTCCAGGGAGAAGAAAGTAAGCAGATTTTCTTTAAAGTTATAAAGTTTACAGAGAAACTATGAAAGCCTGATAATGAACATTCTGTTCCTTAGCTATGATGTTAACCCTTTTTAGGATACACCTGAAGTCCTTAGCTCTAGTGATTAAAGCTAAAGATAAATGTGATACTCTCTACAGTTCAATGGCTCATAGCTAAAAATCACAAACAACTTCAAATCACCAACTCTTAAGAAAGGCTTTAGAAACTAAACAGAAAAGAAAAATAACAACAAGGCACAAAAATCAGAGATTCACAGCTTCAAGTCCATGTCTTGCCATTTGTAAGCTGATAGTCCATTATAGTCAGACTTCCTCTGAATTGCCAGTTCCCAAATAATGACACGGAGACTTTTATTAATTATGAAAGCTTGGCCTTAGCTTAGATTTGTTCCCAACTGGCTCTTAAACCCTAAATTAATCCATTTATGTTCATCTACATTCTGCCATGTGACTCATTACCTCTCCTTGATACCATATATCCAACTTCCTCTGAGCTGCCTGGTTGGTGAGTCTCCCACTTCAGATTCCTTCCCAGAGTGTCTATCCCTCCCCTGAAGCCTTGCCTATTCTCTTCTGCCTAACTATTGGCCATTCAACTTATTATTTAAACAAATCAGAGGGTGCCTTAGGCAGGTTAGGAAGTACAAAGATACATCTTCATGAAGTGTATGAAGAAATTATCCCAGCAACCCATAGACACAGTATTCAAAGCCTCAGGTGAAGGGTGTATGGAACCAAAGCCTTGATTCTTCTCTGAGAAAGATCTTAACAATCCACGTGCTGAGATTTATTTCACAGATGGTTTTGAGTTGTCAGATGCTTGAAATTTGGACCTCTTGACTTAAGGGACTTTCCTCTTGGTGTGACTCACTTCAAAGAAACCATGGACACTCTGCTATAAAACTGTACTGGTTTGGATCTCATGAACTGGAACAATTCTGATTGACCATTTGAACCATTCTGTTTCCAGAACTTCTCAGTCTTTTGAACAAAGACACCAGGCAATAGTGTTTCCTTGCTCTGGCTTCCTTTCCTTCTCTATGTATTTCTCTGCCTGCCTCATCCTGTCCATAGGCATCAACCCTAAAGCTGTTCCCCAGTAAGCATCTTCCAAGCTAATTTGGTATCAACTTCTGTTCCCAACTTTCTGAGCTTCACCATTCAATAAAACTAAGTCTCATACATTAGGTCAACCTTGAATGTATCTCTTCAGCCATCCTTTCCATGCGTATGAAATGGAGATGCTGCAGATAAAGACCATTCTCTGATCCATATAATCTGCCCAGTAGCCTGGCAGGAAAAGTACTTCCTACAGGAATAGTATGGATCCAGAAATCACAATATTTACCCTGACTAAAACATTACCTTTCAGGCTATCATATTTCTCCTCCACAACTACATTTCACATCTCTCAACAGCAGAGACATCAGAGAGCCCATGTGAAATTTATAGCTATGTCAGGACTTTTCAAAAACATAGAATTTCCTTCTGGAAAAGGAAAAAAGAAACAAGAATCAAGAATATTGGCCTTTATAGAAAAAAAAGTTAAGAGTACTAGAAGGTGTGTCCACAATAGAATGAAACTAGAAATCAGTAGCAAGAGAAACAACAGAAATTGACAGACATATGGGTATAGAAAAAAACACTGTTGGATTATGAATCATTGAAAAATGCAAGAAGGAAATTTTTGAAAACTTCAAGAGCTAAATGAAAATGAAAACACCACATACCCAAACCTATAAGACATAATGAAAGCAGTCCTATGAAAATTTATATTTATAAGAGCCTACATTACAACTCAAAGACTTCAAAGAAATAACAATCCACTTTAGGGCCATGGAAAACCAAGAACAAGTCAAACTGAGAGTCAGCACATGTAAAAAATACTTATGGCAGAAATTAATGTAATAGAAATCAAAATATGTAAAGAATCAACAAAGAATTGGTCTTTGAAAAGAAAAACAAAATCCTTAGGCTCTTATCCAAACTAGCCAAAGGAAAAGATATAAAAAGGGGGGGGGGAGAAGATCTAAAATTAATAAAATTAGAAGAGAAAAAGGGGTACTTTACAATAAAATTTATATAATCATTAGAATTGTTTTTTAAATTTCACATTTCAATAAATTGAATACTAAAAAGAAATGAATGAAATTCTAGATGTGTGGCCTAACAAAAATAAGCAAGAGGTTATGGATAACTTAAATCACTCTATAACAAGCAATGAGACTGAAGAAAATAAAACAGCAAAATTCTCCCAACTAATAAAAGTCCCACTCTGATGCATTTACTGCTTAACTTCATCCGGCTTTGAAATAACACTAATGCTCCTCAACTATTCATTAAGTGAGAAGGAGAGGCTACAAAATGCTGTGAAATATTCCTTCTGTACATTATAAATATGCGTTGCCCTCATTGGTTAATAAAGAAATGATTGGCCAGTACCCAGGCAGGAAGTATAGGTGAAACAGCCAGATTGAGAATGTTGGAAGAAGGGTTGAGTCAAAGGAGTCATCAGCAGAAGGAAAACTAATTGGACATACAAAATGGGTGAGTGGTAAAAGTCACGAACCTCAGGGCAGTACATAGATTAGTAAAAATAGGTTATGCTCTAACAGTTAATTAGTAATAAGCCTGAGCTATTGGCCAAGAATTTATAAGTATTCTTAAATTTCCGTGTTGGTTATTTGAGAGTGGAGACTGGCACAACAAAACTCTGCCTACAACAAAACTCTTTACAGATCCTGGAGTGTGAAAATTAGGTAAGGACACAATTATAACAACAAAAAGAAAATTATAAGCCAATGTCCTTAGTGACGAGAGGTGAGAAAACTCTCAATAATGTGCTTTCAAACTAAATACAAAAACATTCCCAAGAATTTCAGATCATTCACCATAATCAAGTTGACTACATTCCAAAGATGCAAGAATGGGTCAACATATTCAAATCAATAATAAGCATCATATACAAAAACTCAGGGACAGAAATCCTACGATTGTGTCAATAGATGCAGAAAAGGGTTTTGTTAAAAAAAAAAAAATCCCTTTATGGTAAAGCTCTGAAAACACTAGGAAACTAAGTGTCTCAGTTACTTTTCCTCTCCCTGTGATAAAATACCCTGATAAAAGCAATTAAAGAAAAAAATGATTTATTTTATTTTGGTTCCATCACAGCAAAAACACCCTGGTGACCGGAGCTTGCAGCGGCTGATGACATTATGTGCACAGTCAGGAAGCCTAGAACTATGACTGCTAAAGCTAGCTCCTTAGAATGGTACTTGTATGTGTATGGTTTCAGGACTGAACACTTGCGGGACTCTTCCCTGGGAACACTATTTCTCCTTTCAACATTACTGAGTTGCCTGTAGTTCTTTGTCTGTGGTTGGGGTTCCCTGAAGTTCCCCTTTCCATCTCACTTTGTCTACTGGTGTCATTCTTGTTTGGGCAACCATGTTGTTGAGACATGATGGATGTAGCTGCCCTAAAATTTATTTCTAGGAGACACAATGTCACTGAAGACTTCCTGTTTCTCTGTCTGTTACAATATCTCCACCCCTTCTTCCAGGATTCCTCTGGGGTTTGTCTTGTGGATGCAACAGTTGGGGCTCGGTACCAAACAAACACTTGTTCTCTGAATTTTGTTCAATTGTAGTTTTCTATAATGGTCTCCATCTATTGTGAAGGGAAGTTTCTCTGGAAAGGAATGAAGACTACATTTATCTGTGGGTAGAAGAACATGTAAATATTTAAAATGTAGTTAGGAATTATGTTGATTTAGTAAAGAGGCAGTTGTGGGTTCTCCTCCAAAGTCCATAACCTCACTAGCTTTGTATAAACTGGCAAGGTTTCCTATACCAGGCATGATTTCCCCATCTTGTTGAGCTGTCCTTAAGTCCAGTTAGAGAGTTGTTAGTTACTGCCAATGTATGCATACCACTATTCCACCCTCAGGAACATTGTACCATGCTCCTCATTGATGGAGTTCATAGGCACCATAGCTGGGTAGGACTACTGGCTGCTTCCCTCCCTTGGAAACGTTCTTGAAATTTTCCGGGGCCAGGCAAGGCAACCAGGGGCAATAGAAATAGTCTGTAATGTTTTGGGAGTCTTTTACACTCCCCTGAAAAACAACTCAATATGGGGGCCTTTTAAGCTTGATGCTTGTAAAAGTCTTTTGCATTTAGAGGGAGCAACATCAGCCAAAGTGGAAAATTTTCATTTAAACTGTAAATGCATATATATGTATTATGTGTAATTCTAAGTAATTAGACAGTAATATGATTTTTTATGACTTCTTTGGACATTCTGGTTATTTTATACTCCTCCCTCCTTCTCCTTCTATACCGGGCCCCCCTAAATAAAGGCCCCTTCGTTTTCACATTTGCTTCCCATTTCAAACCATTTGTACCCTCTCTATTGCTCCTCCCATGTGTTGCTGTCATGGTCCCTTTTTACTTGCCTGACTTATGTGGTTACTCTACGCTATATACTCACACCTGAAGGTGTAGCGTCGGAAACCACAGATAAGAGTAAGCATGTGGCATTTGTCTTTCAGGGTTTGGATTATAGGACTCATGATTACCTTTTCTGGTTCTATTTCATTTACCTGTAAAATTCATGATTTGATTTTCTTTTCCGGTGAATAGTATTTCACAGTGTATCTGGAGAACATTCCTATTGTTTGTTCATCGGGGTCTTCCCATTTCCTGGCTATTGTGACTAGGGCAGCCATGAACATGGATGAGCAAGTTATCTGTGGGGTAGGATGTCCAGTCCTACGACCACAGGCTAAAGAGCGAGATAGCTGAGTCATATAGTAGATTTGTTTTTAGCGTTTTGAGTGTTCTCCACATCTATTTCCAGAGTGGCCAAACAGGAGTGAATGAGGGTTTCCTGCTTTTTAATCTTCTTGATTGTCACCATTCTGACTGGAGTACAATGAAATCTCAAAGTTGTTTGGATTTTCATTTCCCTAATTGCTTGGCATAATGATGAACATTTTTGAGACAATTCTTAGACACTTTATATCTTCTTTGGAGAACTCTCTGTTCATATTCATAGCCCATATTTTGAATGCGTCTATCAATCATATTTGTCTTCTCAATGAACCAGATCTTAAATTCATTGGTCCTTGGTTCTTTGTATTGCTTCCTTTGTTTCTATTCCATTAATTTCTGATCTGATTTTTATTATCTCTTGCCATCTACTGGATTTGGGTTTTGTTTGTTCTTATTTTTCCAAATTTTTGAGTTGCAACATTAAGTCATTTATTTGGGCTCTTTTTGATTTTTTTAATGTGCCATTTAAAAGCTATAAATTATCATTGCAGAATTGCTTTTAATTCATCCCGGAGGTTTTGTTGTATTGTGTTTTCATTCTAATTTAGTTCTGGAATTTTTTGTTTCTTTCTTAATTTCCTCTTTGATCCATTCATGATTCAGTAATGAGTTGTTTAATCCCCATGAGTTTGGGTACTTATGAGGGATTTGTTTGCTGTTGATTTTAAGGTTTACCACATTATGGTTACATAGGTAACACACAGCAATTTCTGTTGTTCTGAAATTAAGATTTGTTTTGTATTCCAGGATATGGTCTAACTTAGAGAAACTTCCATGGGATACTGAGTAGAATATATATTCTTGGGTGTTTGGGTAGACTCTGTAGATATTTGTTAACTCCATCTGATATACAATGTCCTTTAATTCTGAAGTTTTTCTGCTTAATTTTTGCTCAAATAGAATGTAAATTAGAGAAAGCAGGGTATTGAAATCACTTATTGTCTTAGGGTTTCTATTGCTGTGAAGAGACACCATGACTACAGCAACTCTTAAAAAAGGAAAACATTTACCTGGGCAGCTTACAGTTCAGAGGTTTAATCCATTATTATCATGGTGAGACACTGCAGCATGCAGCCAGACGTGGAGCTGGAGAAGGAGCCAAGAATGCTACATCTTGATCCAAAGGCAATGGGGAGTTGAATTGAGGCACTGGGCATGGCTTGAGCATATAGGAGACCTCAGAGCCTGCCCCACAGTGACACACTTCCTCCACCAAGACCACACCTACTCCAACAAAGCCATATCTCCTAATAGTGCCACTCCCTATGAACTTATAGGGCCCAATAACATTCGAACTACCACATTCCACTCACTGGCTCCCATAAGCTTATAACCATATCATAATGTAAAATGCATTTAGTCCAAGCATGTGGCAGAAGCTGCCAAGTTCTGCTGCCCGCTGGACTTGGAATATGGCCCCCTTGTTTAATTGCACTTTTCCCAAATTCCTGTTTTCAATGCTTTCCTTCAGTGCCTGAGCTTGACTGTTCTGGAACTTGCTCTTTGGACCTAGCTGGCCCCAAGCTCAGAGATCTGCCAGCCTCTGCCTTCTGAGGGCTGAGATTAAAGGTGTGTGCCACCACACACAGCTCTAAACTTTTTTTCAATTCCTCTTCACAAGCTGGAAACTTAGCTGGATGGGAGCTTGCCCTGAGGAATGTTTTGTTTTGTTTTGATTTGATTTTATAGGGATTTCAGTAAAGAGATTGCATGAATCTCAAAAGAGATTTTGAACTTTGGACTTTAAAATTTTGTTAGACTGTGATATACTATGGGGACTTTTGAAGTTTGGGGCCAATTACATTTAAATTACCTATAACACGTAGGCTGAAGTTAATCTGTGTCTTTAATTCCAGCAATACACTTTTTAATAAAACTGACTGCACCCGAGTTTGATGCATTATCTTTAGGATAGTGATGTCTTCTTAATTTTCCCTTGATTAGAATTAAGCCTCCTTCCTTATCCTTTCTGGCTAGTTTTCGTTTTGAGTCAGACTTCATAGAGACTACCATATTAAGAGAGCAACACTTGCTTGCTTTCTGGTCTCATTTAATTGGAATTCTTTTTCCATCCCTTCTTATAGACAACAGATAGGCAGATTTTATTTCTTGATCCATTCAAACAGCCTAAAGCTTTTGATTGGAGAATTGAGGCCACTAACATTTAAGTGTTTGTCATTGACAGGTGTGGTGACTGCGGTTGTTGTGGTGTGTGGTTGTTGTTTGTTTTCAGTGGTACTTTGTTTGACAACAATTATAGCTTCGTTTGTTTTCTTTCTGTAGTCTCTTGGTTCTACTTATTCTTCTCATCAGCCTCAAATATGTTTCCTGTATTTTCTTGTGGTTTGGTCTGCTTATCATAATTGGTCTTTTTGGTTTTTTTGTTTTGGGTATTTTTTTAAGATTTATTGATTTTTTTTTATTTATTTGTTATGTATACAATATTCTGTCTGTGTGTATGTCTGCAGACCAGAAGAGGGCACCAGACCACATTACAGGTGGTTGTGAGCCACCATGTATTTGCTGGGAATTGAACTCAGGACCTTTGGAAGAGCAGGCAATGCTCTTAACCACTGAGCCATCTCTCCAGCCCCCTGTTTTGGGTATTTGTATCAT
Source organism: Microtus pennsylvanicus (assembly GCF_037038515.1). Classification (NCBI taxonomy): domain Eukaryota; kingdom Metazoa; phylum Chordata; class Mammalia; order Rodentia; family Cricetidae; genus Microtus; species Microtus pennsylvanicus. Next base: position 69,334,851 of record NC_134579.1, read on the forward strand.
TAAAAGTTTTCCTTTTCCCCTTCAGGTATGACAGATGGTTTTCTTGGATACAGTCATCTAGGTAGGCAGTCATGGTCTTTTAGAACTTGGAATATATTGTTCCAGGCTCTTCTGGCTTTTGAAGCTTTCATTGAGAAATCGGCTCTTAGTTTGATGAGTTTTCCTGCATAGTAACTTAGTTTTCCTCTTGAAGCTTTCGCTACTCTTTCTTTGTATGTTTGGTGTTTTATCCATGATGTGCCATTGGGGATTGTCTTTTCTACTCCTGTCTATTTGCTGTTTTGTATGCTTTGTGTATCTGTATAGTTACGTCATTCATTAATTTCTGGGATTTGTCTTCTGTGATCTGGTTGAAGATCTGTTCTATGTCATTGACCTGGGATTTCTCCCTCATCCATGCCTATAATTCAAAGGTTTGGTCTTGAGAAAGTTCGCCACATTTTCTGCATTTCCTTTCCTGTGTTTTACTTTTTAAAAGTTTTTCATTGTCTTTGCTAGTTTAGGCTACTTACTCTATTTATCTTCCAGTCCTGCTACACTATCTTCTGCTTGATTCATTACACATTCCCTTGGGTTATTAAGGCTTTCAATTTCATCTTCAGTTCAGTTCAATTTCTCTTCAATGCTTCTATCTCTTTATTGAATTCTGTTTTCAAATCCTAGATTGTCTTTTATCTTTTCCATTAGCTTATGTTTGTGTTTTCTTGATCATCACTTGGGCATCCATTATGTTTAAGTTCATGCTTTTTCAAGTTCATTGAGCCATTTCTTTTGTTTCTTCTTTAAGCTCCTTGAATTCTTTGATGAAGCTTGTGGTTGTTATTTTAAATTTTGTGTCCTGGAGTTTGTGTAGATAATTCTCAATGGAGATCATTTCTATAGGAGTAGAAGATTTGAGGATAGGAAACACTGCCTTGATTATTTATACTGTTTATATTTATATCATGAGATTCAGGCATATGGACTTCTTTGGTTAGTTCTGTGTCTATGGACACAGCACTGAGAGACAGAGAATAGGATGTAGGAGATGGGTGAGGCCTGAAGGCTAGATTTGGCTTAAATGGAATGAAGTTAGGTGAACATAATGGGCTAGACTAGAATGCAGCCTGTGCATTCTGTTCTAATTCTGGAGTCTGGGGATAGATCTGGGGTATAGGAAGCATGTGGGTAGATTCACCTAGCTAAACTATGGCACCAGATATTGAAGACAGAGAGCTTAGATGTATCACAAGAGTGGTCTGTAGGTTGTTGGCAGGCAGCAGAGTCCTTGGAAGAGCCTTGAAATTGGGGGTGGCACAAGCTGAGATGGTCAGACTATGTCAGGAATGGGATGTGGAACCCTGGTTATATCTGGGGATTGGAAGATGCATGGAAGGAAGGAACAGTGGGACTCATGAAAGTCTGGCAAAAGATATATAGACCTGGCTGAGCAGGGAGGTGAGGTATGCTGTGAGAGGCTTTCCAAAGCTTTAGTTCCCTTTAGTTGTTTTTATTTGTATTGGTTTTTAAATACAGAAGCACCATATTCTTACTCCCACCTTGTTTAATATTCTCTTATCTCAAAATATGTTATTTATGATATTTAAATCAACTTCTGTTATGTTTGCTTTGTCCAAGTTCCTGTTTATTAAACTTACCCATTCAATAAATAAGTTATGCTTTGTGGCATGTTTCCTAGCCTCTCCCTTCCCCATGTGGATTTGGACATCTCTTTCATCAGTTTTTCTTTTAGTCTGAGAGTGTTTTGCTTCTTGATATTAAATAGTTTCTTGCCTATTAAGGAACTGTGCTCTTGCCCAGTGTTGGTGCACCTTTAATCCCAGTACTCCAGAGGCAGAGGCAGAAGCAGATAGATTTCAGTGAGTTGAAGGCCACCCCGGTTCATTAAGCAAGCTGCAGGACAGCCAGGGATACACAGAAAAATCCTGTCTCAAACCACTCCCCCACACAGCAAAGAAAAAAAAGAAAATGAGCTCTCTGCCTTACCATGGCTATTGTTTTCCTGTTTATTAACCAATTGTTTTGTTTAGATAGATGTGTATAAGAAATACAATTATCACATAGTTAATTGTAGGAATTATTTTCTTTGGAAGTTTTTGTCATACACAAACTTTCTGAAACACAAGATTATATTTTATAAAATGTATGGTTTTCTAAAATTTTAGTACTCTATTTTTGCATTTGTATCATTAGTCCATCTGGAATTAAATTTGGTGTAAAAATTAATTGAGGCAAATGTTCCACTTCATTTTTCCCAAATAGCTAGGCACATGTCTGAATATAATTTATTGAGAAATTCACTAGATTAAAATGTCATTGGTATCAATTAGGAATACATTTGCCTGAGTATCTTAGAAACATTAACAAAGTTATTGAATCAACGATTTTGCACCATAATTAAGCACAGTGCTGAAGATTTAAAAGTTCCAGGCTGCAATTTAGGACCATCCCAGACTCTCATCTTCTGAGCCTTATGTCTTTCTTTATGGGATCATCAACTCAGGGCGGATTAAAAAATGTTTGAGCCTGTCACATAAACTCCACACATTCAATGAGAAATAAAGCAACAAAGAGGACAAAGGAGGGGAAAGAGTGGAAAATGATGAGGAAAATGTGGTAGACAGAGTGATGAGGATGGTTGCTCTGTCCTAAAGATACAATTAACAGATCCCCAGTAGATAGGTACACACATTTTCTCAGTTAGACGTGTAATGGTTTGAAAGAAAATAAACTCCCAGAGGAGGTGTCACTATTCAGAAATGTGGCCTGATTGAAGAAGGGATAGCCTTGTTGGAGGAACTGTGTCACTGTGGGGGTTGGCTTTCAAGTCTCCTATGCTCAAGCTTCCTTCAATGTAACACTCAGACCTCTTCCTGTCGCCTGCAAGATATAGGACTCTCAGCTACCTCTCCAACACCATGTCTGCCTGTGCATTGCCATGTTCCACCACGACAATAATGGGATGAACCTCTGAACCATAAGCAAGCTACCTCAATTAAATGTTTTCCTTATAGGAGTTGTCATGGTCATGGTGGCTCTCCACAGCAATAGAAACCCAAACTAAGACAGACTGTTTCATGAACAGTATTTGTTATAAATAATGTAAGTTGATAAATAAATATGTTAACATTTTAAATTTCAAGCATATTGTTGACCTGATTTAAAAAAATACCAGGCTTTGATTAGCAAAAAGAGAAATGAATGAAGGATTTTAGGATATAGATCTCTTGGTTGGAAAATAGAATATTATGTGTATACCTGGTGGATGACCTAGTGTGCTTGACTTACATGAATTATGCAGGGTATTCTATAAAACTGTTGAAGCATCCAGGAAGTGATTATTTAAAGTAAATTTTCAAGTAAGGCAACAACTATTGAATCTCTGGAGTAAAAAACTCAGAACAGTAATTCAGGAAATAAAGGTACATATTATCTCAACAATAAGTTTGACTTCTATCATGGAAATCTAAACAGTAATGTCTTTTTGACTTAAGAAGAAAGGCCATTTCTTACCATTTAAATTCCATCTTTTAGATCTCATTCACCTCCCTAAGATCCAGATTACAATATATCAAGAAACTAATAATGGAAATAATATCACGACATTTTGGGATTGTCATCACATCGATTAGGACAAATCTAAGATCAACTCTTTTTTTTACAATATTACAAAGTCAAGTGATTGCTTGACTTACACTTGAGCACACCCACACATAGGGAGTTCGCCACTCCTCTTGACAACCTAGTCCAGTCTTGCATAGCTCTAATCAACTGCTGAGCCGTTCTTATGATGAGGTTAATGTCCATCTGCTTTGATTTATTTGTTTTTTCCACCTAAATCCTATAGAATGCACCCCATTCTTCTTCTATGGAAGGAACAGACATCAGTTTTTGAACAGTGTTATCAATGACAACACTCTCTGTGTTAAATTGGTTTCAGGCCTGCTGATCATTTTTAAATGATATGCTCTCCTAGTCTGGTGATATGTGGGACACCTTGAAGGTACTGCACCCTCTTCATGTCCCTCTTTAAACATGGCAACATAAAAGAAATGAATGCCAGCTGGTAGGGGAAATATATGAGAAATGAGGATTCTGGATTGCATGTAGGAATCATGGTGTAGTGTGGGCATGTCTCCTTCCTTGTACTCTCCTAAGCCTTTTTGGCAAAAGACCTTGAGGGAAACTGCATTCAATTCTCTAATCTTCTTTAACTTTTTTAAAACTTTTATTAGTTCTTTGAAACTTCATGCAATGTATTTTTGCATGTTCCCCACTTTTTCCGAAATCCTCTCAGATCCAATCTCCTTTCCTTATCCACATCCCTATGCATGTCTCAGTTACGCTGCTTAGATATCTTTCTAATGTGTAGCTTTCTACTGGAGTGCAGTCGGTTTACCCAGGGATAGAGCTTTATCAAACACATGTCCCACGCACTCTCCATAACACTTACAATGTGCCAAAGTCTAGGCGTAAAATTGGACAGATAGGACTTAGTGTCCCGCCCCCTCTTTTAGGAGTCAAAGAGGAATCGTAAACTAAGTCACTGTCCCTTGGTCCTGAATATCAAATAGCTACGGGATGAAGCCACTTTCTGACACCTTATCTTAGTCACAAGGCGAAGGTCTCTCAAGTATCTGGATTTTTTATTTTATCTGCAAGCTCTGTCGGTATTCTTTCTTTCCCATCTCCTCATTTCCGCTTCTCTGCCCTCATTCAGAGCACACTGATGGAAGTAGCCCGCCGTGTGGCTTTCCTTTTTACCACTCTCTCTCTCCCTCTCTCAGGAAATGTGATTAAAGAACTTGGAGTGGGATGTTTTATGCACAAATATTCAGACAGTCTCTTAGCAGTAAATGGCTGTCGCTTCTATTATCTGTCTGGCTCTGAGTTCTATTATCTGTTGTGAATTGGTGCAGGGCTCTGTAAAACCATTTTTAGACAGCCTCATTACTCCCTTCCACACATTCTGCTCCATCTGAGAGTGCTGCTGCTGTGATTGCTGGGTAATGTTTGCCATTAGACAGGGCACATAAAGGAATCAAGCTATGACTAATTCACTTGATGGCTGCGTGCCCCGTGTCACGCTCATTAACACATCTCCACTCCGTTATTAAAAGGAATCACAGAGCAGACCTCACATTCAAGTTGCAGGCTGCTTTTTTTTTTTCTGAGTCACATTCTTATCGAAGCACCCTCACCTTCGACCCTAGCCCTCAGCATTAAGGCTGATCATGGCATCCTACCGTAGGGAATGGGCTCCAACAAGCTGGCTCATATACCAGAGTTAGATCCTGGTCCCTCAGATAGTTCAAGTTTCACAATTATTTCCCACATAAGGAGGGCCTAATTCGGTCCCATGGGTGCTCCATGGTATAGAGTTAAAGAACGGCCATGAGATTGGTTCAGCTGTCTCTGTAGATTTCTCCATCCTGATCTTGGCCGCCCTTGCTCATATATTCCCTCCTCACTCTCTTTAATTGTATCCGTGGTGCTTGGCCTGGTGATTGGTTATGGACTTCTGCATCTGGTTCCATCAGCTACTGGATCAAGGCTCTATCACTATAGTTGGGGTATTCACCAATCTGATTACAGGGTAATTTCTTTAAGGTTCTATTTCCTTCATATCATTAGACCATCTGTGTAGAAATGGAACTCCAGAAATGTCATTGAACACACATGAAAATGTATATATACCGATCCACTAAGGCCTTTTCTAATTAGCCTAGGGTACTGATAGTAGAAGACAGAACACTTTTGGTTATTTTAAATCATCCACTTAAATGTCATAAAACAACGTATGTTCCTTTCTACCCTCACCCGGCTTTAATAAGGTACCTCATACCTGTGTAATTAATATTTGACAAGACCAACTTGGGGTTGGAATTTTAATGCTGCCATAACTAGACAGTACCTTCTACAACTTCAGCATCAAATATTGATGGGAGGCTGGGCTTCCAGACCTGTGCAGGAGAAATGCTGGACTGCTCTTGTTCTGTTCTGGAGTCAGATAACAAAAGATCTGCTAGAGAGAACTACTGTCATTTCCCATGGTGCCAAGAACATTCTCATCCTCACGACTGGCAAGTGGGGCAACTAAAACCAGTAACATGCTGCTCTTGCCTCACCAAACCAAACAGGTAGCTACAGAAAATCTCACAAAGGAACTGGACTTCTCAGATCATTCCTCACCGGAAAGAAGAGCCCACCCATCCTCTTTTGTTTTGATGGAAGTCCACCTGGCAAGGAAGCAGTTACTCTCATCTTCCCACAAAAGTATCTCAAAAACAAGCTGGAATTAATTTCAGATACAGCGCCTCTGGCTCAACACCCTATGTGTCCAGAACGTGGTGATGAAGATGCTCATGCCCCAAGTACCAAGAGATCTTAAAAATTCAAAGCAGAGAATGACAAAATGTCAGCACCGATGTGGTAGCGATGCTAGAATAATCTGCCGGCACTGTGAGGCAGCTGACGTGAAGGTGCTTCAGAGAACCATTGCAAACATTTCCTCACAGGCAAGGGAGAAAAGGAATGAACTCTCACTGATAAACACAAAACCAATCCAAGAGTTTATAAAAGTAAAGCCACAAACCACTGGAAACCAAGAAGAAGCTACAATGCCGCATCCCCATGAGAGGAAAACATTCCATGGATAGTGGACTGCTCATCAGAAATCAGAGGCCGGAAGAAAAGGAGATGTTTTGAATGCTTACAGAAAACCATCAGTCTCAAATACAATAGTCAATGAAAACTATCTTTCAGAATGATGCAGGAAAATTAAAAAATTAAAAATCCTATGGCAGAATGGCTTAAGGAAGTCACTAAAAAAATAATCTTCAAACATTTGAAGAGAAGGAAGTGCATAAGCCCAGGGAACTATTTCTACATTAAATAGACTTTTCTTTTCTGAGTACTCATACTATGTTGGTTGATAAAATATAAAATATTATAGCAGTGTCTGAGGTAAACACAAATGAATGTAGAGTAAATATTTCTAAAATTTATAACACAAATGGTAATGGTGATAAATGCTAATGAATCTATATTATAACATATTACTACATAATATTAAAGATATTAAACTATAATATAGCCTTCTATTCCTCACTTGAACTGGCAAATTAGCGGTACCAATAAATAGCAACAAGTCACACATATATAATATCCAACTTATAACAACTGTATAAAGACTGAAGAAAACCCAAATCAATTCCATACAGAGTTTAAGATCTCCATAGGACAGTAGGGATAAAAAAAATAACAGAATTAACTAAAATCTAAAATCACAGGCTTAATTCTGAGAGGTTATCATATTAAATATAAATGATCTAATATATCAATTTTAAAAACTGAATCTGGACAGATGAAGAAAAAATCAAAATATAACTATTTTCCCTGGTTCTGAGACTTGCGTTTTGTGTTTACAGTAATCAAGACAATAAATATGATGCTAGCAGAAGAAAAGACACACACCAATGAGCTAGCTAACTATAGGAGCCAAAAAAGGGCTCAAAAATATACATAGGTGAAGTCTTAACAAAAATGCTAGCACTCTCAATAGAGGAAAGATAGCCTTTTCAAACAAGTGTTGGGATAGTTAGACATCCACAGACAGAAAATGGACCACAACCTAATCTTCATGTCTTGTTTAAAAATTAACTCTAAATGGATCAGGGACTTGAGGTGAACCTCAAAACTATAAAAATCTGTCCAAATAATCATTAGTAAGCCTTCCTTAAGTATCTTAGGACAGGCAACATTTTTTAGAATTGGCACTATCAACCTTCTTTTTAAAAAGTTTTTATTTTTCTTTTAACAATTTCAAATTAGTATAGATTTGTATCATACTTATGCCCTATTCTCATCTCTTTGATTTTGGGGGCTTGGAGTTTGATTTGCTTGAAACAGGGTGCCACATGGGCTAGGATTGTCTAAAACTCACTCTGTAGGCAAAGATGCCCCTGAAATTCTGGTGTGCCTTCAGCTGCCAAGTCTGGAATTCAGACTCAGTTGGTGCTGTGCTGGAGACTGAGTCGGAGCTTCATGAGTCCTGGACAAGCATGTCATCAACTGGGCCACATTGCAGACCCCCAAACCTCTCTTATCCCCCTCCCGCTCACACTAAAATCTTTCATCTTCCCATCAAGTCTCCCATCTGCTTTTCTATATTTTTGTGTTTTGTGGGTGTACGTGTGTGTGTGTGTGTGTGTGTGTGTGTGTGTGTGTGTGTGTGTGTGACCCAGTGGATTTCATTAAGGTTGTTTGTATGAGCACTGTGAGTTCATGAGTGTAACAGTCACGTCATGTCCAGAATAGTATTTCATATTCCTCATTCTCTTCCTCTGGTTCTTACATTGTATCTGCTTCCTCTCCCATAATGTTTCCTGAGCCTCACAGAGGGTGGCAGAGATGTCCTGTTTAAGGCTGAGCACTCAGGACTCACTTACTCTCAACATTCTGATCAATTATGAATTTCTGCACTAACTATAAACTCCTTCAAACAGAAGCTTCTTTGACCAGGGTTGAGAGCAGCACTAGTCTATGGGTATAAACAGAAATGTTTAGAAAGTCAGTTTGACAACATGTTCCTACGTTTCCCCATAACCCTTAAGACCTTCCCAGCCATTGGCTTTTTAGCAGGTTTACAATATCAGGCATGAATTCACTTCTGTGGAGCGGACCTCAAATCTGGTCAGAAAATGGTTACGCCCATAATAATCATGCTGTTATTGCACCATTAAACACATCCTGGCAAGTTGCTATTGTAGCACACAGGGTCCACGGCGTTCTGTGCTCTGTATGCTGTCTTTAGCAATAGGGTCCTACCATCTGTTTATGATTGGCAACAAAAAACAATGGCAATATCTTTCATTCCTTCAGGCCACTGAAATTCCCAGACAGCATCGCACAGGTGAATACCCACATCTAGCATTGGGTATTTTCATTTAATAATCAATGCTTGCTCAATGCAGCATTATCTACCCATGCAAGATCCCTCCATTTAAACCCTTATTTTAAATTATATTTTAATTGGTTTACAATATAGTAGATTTCCCTATGACTTTATCACATATCCTTCATTTTGGTTAACCCCCTCATCACTTTCCACTTCCTCGATAAAACTTTTTATCCCAGGACTTCTCCCCTGTACTTTTATGTCACATGTATTCTGTTATCCACCTCCTTCAAGACTCCACCACCACCATCAGAGGCCATTTCCAACTTCTTGGCCTCTATAGACATTCTAAGTTAAACACACTGGTTTAAAGTCTCAAAGCTAGGATCTTATATGAGAAGTCATGGGATCTTGTCCATTTGGGCTTCTTTCAGCATATTTTCCAGTTCTATATATTTTCCTAAAATTCTCATATGGTCACTTTTCTTTACAGATGAATACAAGTTCATTGCAAGCATGGAGCAGATATGATGAAAGCAGACATAGACATGCAAGTCTCTCTGTGGTAGAATAGAGTCTTAAGCATGTACGTCCAGGAATACAGTCTTGGCGTATGGTAGTTTCATTTTTGCTTTCTGAGAGATTTCCATACTGATTTTCATTGTGGCTTCAGTAATTTATATTTACCAAACTGTAAATAAGAACTCATCTTTCCCCATATTTTAGTCAATGCTTGTTGTCATTTGTTTTCTTGATGACAGCCATTTTGACTTGGGTGACATGAACTCTCAAAGTAATTACAGTTTACACTTCCATGGTGGCTAAGAACACTGAATGCTTTTTAAAATATCAAATGGCTAGCCCTGAAAACATACAAACAAATATCATTATACAGACTGAGCAGGTCACATTTAGGAATGTATGTGTGGGGGTGTATAAAACAACAAAAAAAATTAAAAGATGCCATGAATTTGAGAAAGCAAAAAGGGATATGTGGGAGGGTTTAGAGAAATGGAAGGGAAGGAGAAAACGATGTAATTATACACTCAAAACATAAAAGAAGTAAAATTGAATATTTATTAGTATATGTTCTTCTGAGAGCTCTTTGTTCAGTTCCATAGCCTATTATTTGATTGAGTTGCTTGGTTTCTTAAAGTTCAGGGTTATTTTTAATTCTTTGTACATTCCAGATATTGGTTCTCTATCAACTGTACATCTGCCCGACAGTTTCTTCTACTCTGTGTTCCTCTTCACTCCACTGATGGTTTCCTAAGCTGTGCAGATGCTTTTTTAATTTCATGAAGCCCATTTCTCAATTGTTGGTCTCATTTCCTGAGCAATTGAAGCCTATTAAAGGAACTACTGCTAATGTCTCCTTCTTGACGGACACTCCTACTTTCTCCTCTAACTGTTTATGGGCGTCACGTTTTACATCAAGGTCCTTGACCCATTTGGAGCTACATTTTGTGCAGGGTGAGAGGTAAGGATCTACTTTCATTCTTCTACGTGTTGCCATCCATTTTGTCCAGAACCATTTGTTGAGCATACTTTTCTCCAACTTTGTTTGGTGTTCGTTTTACACAAATTAAATGGCTGTAGCTGCATGGGTTTTACATCCTGGTCATTTATTCTCCTCCATTAGTCTATGTATCTGCAACATGTTCTTCTCATTACTGTGGCACTGAGGAGTAACTTGATATCCATTATAATGATATCTCCAGCATTCTTCTTTTTGCTCAAGCTAACCAAGATCTTCTGTGCCTTCATAAGAATTTCTGGAGTTTTTGTCTATTCCTGTGAAGAAGAGTGTTGGAATTTTTTATTTGAATTTCATTAAATCCATAAATTCCTTTTGGTAGAATGGTCATAATCAGAATATTAAATCTTCCACTCCAGAATCATAGGAGGTCTTCCCATCTTCTACTGTCATCATCAATTTCTTTCTTCAGTGTTCTAAATTTATTCAGTGTTCGAAATGTCATTCACATCTTTGGTTAAGTTTCTTCCCCCATGCATTTTTCAGGCTATTGTGACTGGAACTGTTTGGAATTGTTTCCCTGATTTTCTTTCTGGTGTGTTTGTTGATGGTATACAGAAAAACTACTACTATTTATGTTAATTTGGTATCCTGCAACTTTGGCAAAATGTGTTTGAGTTCTAAGAGTTTGCTGTGGACCCCCTAGGATTCACTATGCATAGGATCATATTATCTTCAATTAAGGAACTTTGAGTCCCCTTTTATTTCCGTATCACCTAAGTGTGCGAACTAGGGCTTTAAGTACTATAGAAAGTAAGAATGGAGACGGTCATACCTTATTTTAGCAAGAATGTTTTGACCTTTTTCCCCATGTAATATAATATTGGCTGGAAGTTTTTCATATGAAGCCTTTATTATGTTGAGATATGTCCCTTCTGTCTCAAATTTCCTCAGACTTTTTATTGTGAATAGGTGTGGATTTTGTTGAAAGCCTTTTATTTAGGGAGTTGACTATGTAATTTCTATCTTTGGATCCACTTACATAATTCGTATAACATTTATTGATGTGTATGTATTGAACCATTCCCGACTCTCTAGAATAAAGTCAACTTGATCAAATTAGACAATCTCTTCAGTGTGATCTTGAATTTGGTTTGCAAGTATTTTGTTGAGAAACTTTACATGTATGGTTCATAAGGAAGATTGGTCTGTGATTTTCCTTTTATGTTAGTTATTTATGTGGTTTGGTATTATCAGGATAATACCAGATTCATAAAAAGAGTTTGTTAGCATGTCCTGCTTTGCAGGATACTTTGTGAGGTTCTTGGAAAAGCATCAATGCTAATTCTTCTTTGAAGGTCTGGGAAAATTCACCAATGAATCCATCTGGACCTGGATGTTTTAACTAAGAGTACTTTAATTGCTGCTTTACTCTTACTGCTGGTCATATACCTGTTTAAATTGTTCCTATTATCTTGCTTAATTCTGGTAGGTCATATCATCTAAAAGCTTAGCCATTTCTTTTAGATTCTCCAGTATAGTAGAACACGCTTTCAAGACATGACCTATGCGTTTCTAAACGTTAGTGGGCAGCTGTCATAATAGCTCCCTTCTCATCTCTAATTTTATTTCCTTGAATTCTTTTCTTACTTCTTTTTGATATTTTGGCTAAGGTCTGTCAATTGTGTTCATCTTTTCAAAGAAATGACTCTGTTTTATTGATTCTTTGCATTATTTTGGTTTTTTTCCATTTCATTTATTTCTGCCAAGATCCTAATGATTTCTTCTGGTTCACTGACTTGGAGCTTGACTTGTTCTTATTTTTCCCAGACCCTAAGTTGTATCATGAAATTATTTGTAACAGAACTCTGACTTCTTATTTTAGACACTTGGAGCTGTGCACTTCACCCTTAAGACTTTTTGTTGTACTCCTAGGTTTGTGTGCCATGTTGTCATTTCATTTTCATTCTATGGATTTTTAATTTCAGCTTTGATTTCTTCAATGTGTTCAGTTTAACCTCCATAGTTCGTATATGTTCTACATTTTCCCTTGGTGTTAGCTTGTTTTATTCCTTTATGATCAGATGGAACAAAAATTTTCCTGTGCTTGTTGAGATAGTTTTGTGCCTGAATATACTAAAGAAAGAAAGCCACTTAGGCTGCTGGGAAGAAACTATGCTTTGGACTATTTCGATGGAATGTCCTGTAGATGTCTTCTAAGACCATTTGGTTTATGGTGCAATTTAATTCAGATATTTCTCTGTTTTTAGTGTGGATGACCTGTCAGCTGGTGAGAGTTGGTCGCACAAACCCTACCGTGCTGGGTTAATCTGTGGCTTCACATCCAGTAGTATTTGTTTTATGAATTTGGAAGCACTTGTGTTCGACTTATAATCCTCACTTGGCAAATTGTTCTCCTAATCAATATTGAGGGACCTCCTTTATCTGCTTATACTAATTATTATTCAAAATCTATTTGGATTAGAAAATTGAGATAATTAAATTTCAAAGTCATTACTGAAAGGTGTGTACTGATTTTTGCTATTTGTTAATATTGTTTGTTGTTGACCTCTTCTTCCCTTGCTTAACTGTTTTTATACTCTGGTTTATTCTTTTTTTGGAAAAGAATGGATTTTTTTTCCATTTTGATCTGAAGAATTCCCTCAAGTATCTTCCATAGATACTTCCATAGATAGAGCTGATCTAGTGGTCACAAATCACCTTCGTGCATTTTTATTATGGAATGCTTACTTTCTCCTCTAATGATGCCAGATACTTTGGCTAAGTGGAGACATCTGGGTTCATAGTTGTCTTTCAGAATTTGAAATACAAACTTCCAAGTGTTCTTTGCTTTTACCATTTCAGTTGGCAAGTCTGCTATTCCTCTGATAGACCTGCTTTTATGTGTAACTTGATGTCTCCCACCACTTTCAATATTCTTTCCTTGTTCCATATATTTAGTGGCTTAATTATGATGTATTTAAGTATGATGAGGGGAGTTATTTTCTGGCCTGTGGGTTTGGTATCATAAATACCTCCTGCAGCTGGATTAATACTTCTTTTCCTACTGTGAGAACCTTTATGACTTTCTAAAATGTCTTCTATATCTGTAGAGCTAGATTCTTCTCCTTCTGTGCTTAGCATTCATAGATTTGGTCTTTTCATGCTATTCTATTTATTTTGGAATCCACATTTCCTCCTCATCATTGTCTCTTTTTCTTTGTGTGATTTTTGCCCTAACTCCTCCATCTTATCTTCAAACTTTTATCTTCTGCCCTCTATTTGATCCATTCTAATACTGAGACCCTCCATAGAGTTGTTTTATGTGACACACTGTGTTTCACTTCCAGCACTTCTGATTTGTTCTTCTTTAGTTTTTCTATCTCTTTCACATCTTGCATCATGTTACTTATTTCACCCAACTGTTCTAAAGTGTGTGTGTGTGTGTGTGTGTGTGTGTGTGTGTATCCCATGTGTGTGCAGGTATCCACGATGGCCAGAAGAGTTACTAAGGTTATATATGGGAGAAAAGTGGGATATTTAAAGCTAAGGAGTAATTATTAAATCAACTTTGAAAGTAAAAAAATCTACATGGGAAAAGTAGATGGGAGGGGAAAGTTGAGATACTGTTGGGTTCCACAGAATTTTAGAGACTGTTAAAGCTATGGATGATTATAATTAAAACTTAAAAAGAGTAGACAATAAGGATGAATCAATAAGGAAAAGATATAGACTTAAGAGGGGAAATACATCCCATCTAATTAGGAACTTGACACAGGAGGGTTATGAGTTCAAGAACAATCTGAGCTACAGAGCAAGATCCTATCTTAAAACTGAGAAATAAATTTAAAAAATTTAATTAAATAAAATGCTTTTAAAAGATACAATGGTGATTAAAAATACAAAGCTTAGAAAAGAAATATTATGTGAAAAGTGTTTTTTAATTACTTATGAACTCAGCATAAAATTGGGTTGATGTTACAATGAATATGTAACTTAGGCGATAGCTATGATCATCTGGCTCCTTCAAAATTTGCTAAAATTGAGTCAAACACACACTCCCCTCTCCCTTTCAATGCCCCATAAAGACGCAGATCACTCTGGTCTCTCTATGTGCCTGGAGGTAGGAGCAGGGAGTGATCCGAGCTCACCAGCTTCTGCAATCCTGCTTGGGTTGCATGCTTCCCATTCATGGCGCATCTGCCAGCTCTCCTCATGGGTGGAGTTCCAGCACTCTATTCTCTTGAGACAATGTCTGCCATAGAATGGAGGAACAAAAAAAGACTGCATGAGGACAGCAATCCATCACATCAGGAAAAAGATACCCATAGTGTGTGGGCGGAGGCCAGTTCCTATCTGCCCAGACCTAAAATAATCACTCTGAAATTATATTAATTGCAATACTGTTTAGCCAATGGCTTAAGTGTATTTCTAGCTAGTTCTACATCTTAAATGAACCCATTCCTATTATTTTATATTTTACCATGAGGCTTGTGGCCTACCAGCAAAATTCCAGCTGACAGCTTGTGTCTTTCTCCTCTGATGGCTCCATGGCTTCTCACTGACTCTGCCTCCTTTCTCCCAGCAGTCAGTTTAGTTTTCCCACCTCGCTCTATTCTGCCCTATCACAGGCCAAAGCAGCTTCTTTATTCATTAACCAATAAAAGCAACACATACACAGAAGGACCTCCCACACTAATAGTGAACATCAGACTTCCCTATTCTAGGAAGCCCTGTGATCCTTCCACAGCCAGCTCTATCACAGTCTCTTCTTCTCTGAAGTCTTTAATTTCTCATCATTACTACACTACACACACACACACACACACACACACACACACACATGCTCGTGTGCACACGCTTTTCTCTCCCTACACACTAGATTAATCCTCATGACTTACAGAAATGTAACCTTCTCTTGTTACCATGGCTCTTGGTAACCTATAACCTTGAGCATAATTATTCTAATAAGATGTAAAGAAATCATAGTGAACAAAGAAATTTTATTCCTGAAAAAAAATAGTTGCTGTGTCATTTGTCAACAAAACCCATTGTATATGTTGCGATTCACCTGCCACCAAAAAATTACACCCTCACTTGGTACAGCTGCATGTGTCAAGAGCCACATTTAGAGACTGAACTGAAAAGTTGTCGTGATCTCTCGGCTTGTCTGCATCATTCCTAATATTGTCCCCTTCAAAAGTGGTCACATTTGGAGAGAGTGAAGATATCTCAACAACTGATACATCAAAACATCACCACATCAGTAGGACTCTATACATCATCATTACCATACATGACATTATGCACCAATTTCCTTGTCACCCACTGTTGCCTAAGTGGCAATATTCCAAATCTCGGAAGATTGATAATGATGGTTATTCTGGAGTGAACTGTATCCCCATCTCACTCTCTAAAAACCAGGTCACATCCTAAGTCCCACTACCTCTGAATAATAGAATGGAGTCGCTAGTATGTGTATTCATCTACTAGGACTGGCATCTTCATGAGAGTACAAGATCAAGACACTGACACACACAGAGGAAAGATGAAATGAAGAAACAGAAATAATAGTCATTGTGTGATGTTTTATTCTTTTGGCTTTTTGAGGGGCCTGCCACCCTGCTCCCAAGTAAATCACATATAGAAGCTTATTCTTAGTTATGAATGCCTGGCCTTAGCTTGGCTTGTTTCTTGCCAGCTTTTCTTAACTTAAATTATCCTGACTACCTTTTACCTCTGGGCTTTTATCTTTCTCTGTTTCTCATACCTTTCTTTACTTCTTTCTCCGTGGCTTGCTACGTAGCTGGGTGACTGGCCCCTAATGTCCTCCTTTCCTTGTTCTCTTGCTCCTCTTCCTCGCTTCTCCTTTTATTTATACCCTCTGCCTGCCAGCCCCTCCTATTCTTGCTCCTGCCTCACTATTGGCCGTTCAAGTATTTTAGACAGGCTAAGAATCACAGCTTCACAGAGTTAAACAAATGCAGCATAAACAAAAGTCACACACGTGAAAATAACATTCCCCAATAGACAGCCAATTTGCAAGCATACACAAGGTCTCAGAGGTCAACCCCAGCAGTCCCTGAATCTCATGCTTCTAGCATCAAGAATCAAAGAGAGAAACTGTTGTTAAAGGCACACATTTTGTTATGCATGTCACAGCGGTACTAACAAACTTAGACAATGGCTCTAAACAACCATGGCAATTTTGCTCTTTCAGGGTTTTCTTTTGGGCCTGTTACAGAGAATGAGATATAAAGGAGTCTTTTCATCCTTCCAAAATGCTTCTTCTAGTGGGGCAGTGGTGGCGCACACCTTTACTCCCGCATCCTGGAGGCAGAGGCAGGCATTCTCTGTGGAGTGGAGGACAGTATGGTCTACAAAGCAAGCCAGCCATGGCTACGTAGAGAAACCCCATCGTAGTGGGGGAAAGCCTCTTCTGTTTTGCCATAGACATTATTTTATGAAGACGTGTTATCTAGAGCTACAGAAACTGTCTTGAAACTTGATGGAAAGAAAAAGAAAATCTCAGGAACATTGACTTTCACTTTGGACAGTGACAGATTATTAACCCAAGCCCAGAACTGCTTTCCTCTTGGAGATCTTCTTCTCTGCCCTCTGATTAGCAGGTCAGACCATCAGATCTGTTGCCCCTCAAAGCATCACACTCGTCATTTTCCTGTAAGGCCAACCTACTTCTCTATCTGGAATACGGAGGCATCATTCTAAGAGGTACACAAATGAATTTAACCCACAAGAAAACTAAAAGGAAATGGATGGTGGGATAACTGGGGGGAAAAAAAACCTATTAAATGGTACCTAAAGTCATCCAGCAGAAAGTACTCTTTCTCCATGCACTGACATCTTCATTCCTTTAATCAAGAAACATTTATCCTCACAGTTTATTTGCCTGCCAGTGCCATTGCCATGAAACAGAAAATGGAATCATGAACCTGAATCTTGTCCATAATTACTTACTGTAAAATGGATACTGCGATCATTTCCCTTAGGATAGAGTCAATGGAATAAACTGTTACCTTTGGCCCCAAGAGTGCCAAGACATTGGACTTTCAACTTTCTGCCCCATACCATATGTCTTAGTTAAGGTTTCTACGGCTGGGAAGAGACTCCATGACCATGGCAACTCTTATAAAGGAAAAACATTTAGTCGGGGTGGCTTACGTTTTTGGAGAATTAGTCCATTATCACCATGGTGCAACATGGTGGCATGCAGACAGTCCTGGTGCTGGAGAGGGAGCTGGCTGACAGTTCTACATCTTGCACAGGCAACAGGAAGTGGTCTGTCTCACTGGGTATGGCTTGGGCGTATATGAGACCTCAAAGCCTACCTCCACAGTGACACACTTCCTCCAACAAAACCACACCTACTCCAACAAGGTCACACCTCTTATTAGTACCAGATTCTGGGAAGGGTGGGTGTCCTTTTTCTTTCAAATCACCACACCATGACAGTGAGCCCTCTTTCTATATTATTAAACAACGCTTGGGGGGAAAATCAGTAAATGCCAGTTGGTGGCCACAGGAAGACTATGTTCTGTATCTCTCTGTATCTGCCTGCTGGTACAGGGCATTTCCTGTGGGGTCAACACAATGTAGGAAACTTCTCTGGTATCACTGGGCCACAATCGATTGCCCCCTTTCTCTTAAGCCTTGTTGTTCCCAGCTTGGCTGAACAGGAACAACAGCTGCCATGATTGGTGGCAAAGTAAAGTCATCTGATTGAACCATACAATTCTTAACTAGCATGAGGAGGAGCAAGCAAAATAAACCTTGAGTTTTTGGTTGGTTTTTTTTTCCTTTTATATTTGTGTTATTTACAAGCTAGCCAAGAAATCATTATTTTCCTTCCAGGTGCCCACTAGCTGAAAAGCCACTTTTTAGGGCGCCAATGCCACCGTCTCAGTATTGTTTTTGCCTCACTGGAGGGTGGGTAGAGACTGGCAGTTGGACAGACTGTGTTTTAATTGGCCTCCTCCTAGAAGCAGAAGAGCCAAACGTTTTTCGGGCTGCTTATTCAAGCCAGTTTCGGAGCAATAAAAGTGCATCTTTGATACGCAGAGTTTATGCTCTTCATAAAAATGCTAATTGCCATCTCTACTGAAAGCACTGGTGAGGATGCTTCTCCCCTCGGGCTCTTTAATATGAATATGGTTGTGCTGTGGCTGTGACCTTGTATTCTTTAAGGGGGGCAAAGCTTAAGTAAGCCCTTGCAGCCCCCACACTAAGGGTTCTGCCACGGTGATTCAAAAACATTCAAATGCTTCATGGAAAACTGTATTTGTTTCTTCCTTTCTTTCTTTTTAAATCTCTTACTACAAACACACAGAGGGAGATTACAATATTTTTTCCTTCTGTGTGTTTTTCCAAGGTCAGTCCGGAGAGTCTTCCTATTTGGCTGAGAAAAACTGAAGCCCCAGTAACTAACTGTGTTCACAACCCTCTCTGTGGCTTGGACACCTTCCCCACCTACAGATGCTACAAGAAGAGGCTGATGTTTTTCCAGGGCCCCACTGTTTGCTCCTCTACTACAGACAAGGGAGACAGAGTGATGAGTGAGGTTTTATTTGTCCTGTGGGATGACTCAGGCAACAAGAGTTTCCAGCGCAGAAGGCTGGGTTCTCTTTGCTTTGCCTGCTCTACCCCCATCTCTTTGACATTTAGGTCCTCGGGCGGGTTTCCCTGACAATCCCCTCACTCAAATCTCAAACTATAACAAGGCTCTTTTTTTTTTCCCAAAGCTTCAATTGCACTCAATTTACTCTGGGAACGTGTTTAAAGGGCAAGGGTTTTGAAACATGAACAACAAAATAATCAGTTCTGGATTACACTAAATAGCATCCTTCCAGATGGAGCCAAGCCTTAAGAGGAAAAACAGCTTCCTGCAACCCTCCCTCCATGAATGCGAATCTGTGGCTCAAAACTTTTTATTGAATATTTCCCAATGATGCCTGTCTTTCCAGTAGGGGAATGTGCAGTCTTTCTCAGAACTGAGACTGACTCTTCCTCGGTCCAGCTGTGGCCAGATGTTGTGCAACCGTTTGTTCTGTTCTCTCATGAAAAAAAAAATGGCATCTCGTGAGCAGGCATTCTGCATTCCTACAAATGGTGTGTTTTTGTTTGTTTGTTTTTTATGGGTAGGGTGAAAGAGCAGTTAATGTGAAAGAATTAAAACATAGCTGAATAAAACATCGTGCCCCTAAGCAATTTTCATCATAAACTGAGAAACGAAATATGGAAATCTAGATGGTCAAATGCTTATTTTTCAGGGCTTGGGAAATGGCTTCATTGTTGAAGTTCCTGCCAAGACAGCATGTGGATTAAAGTTCATATCTGTATTGCCTACCTAAAAATGGGGCCCTGCAGCACACCTGGAACCTCAGTGCTGGGGAGTTAGAAATGTGTAACTCTCCAGGGTCAACTTAACTAGTCAGCCCAATCTGTAAGCTCCAGGCTCTGTATGAGACCTTGTCCCAGAAAATAAAATGTAGAGTGCCTGAGAACGACAGTCAACATTGAATGCCAGGCATGTGTACCTACACACTCATACGCACGCACGTGTGCCACACACACAAACACACATAGAAAGAAACCGGGATGTCTCATATTCCTGATATCTTTTCTGTCTCATTGCAGCATGGACAAAGCTCGGTTCTTTTGCTCTTGACGTTCCAATCTACAAACCAAAGAAAAAAAATGAAGGGCTAGAGAGATGGCCCTTGTTATGGAGTTGTTACTCTACAATACTCTATCTGCTCTTTCATTCCAGATCACATAATAGACACCACAGGAAGCAGTCTCATCTGACCAAGGAGCTCAAGTTAGCAGTAGTCTGTGGACTGCATCTTAAAGAGCAACTGTTACAGTGTTCCTCCAGAGATCTGAAGAAGGAATTCCACTTGATGGGTGGAATTAGGGGACAGAGAATAACCTAGTAGATGTGTTCCCAAAACCTTCTATGAGGAGCAGAAAGGTCTTTCCAGTGGTGTTGATACTTCATTAATCAAGATCCCTCCCAATTAACCCAATAAAGTACAGCTAGGTAAGAAGAAAGAAGTATAGAAGAAGGGACAATCTTCGAATAGGGAGACAATAAATAGCATTATATGAAGAAAAAGTGCCACATTACATCCAGGTAAAGAATGAATCCAGTCAAGCATGGCCAATGCCAGGGATACAGCCTGAGAAGACACCACCAGATAGCTTTTTCATAGCGTGGCAATGTGGCATATACTCATAAAACCGGAACAACCACAAGGCCACCAAGGTGACATGACATCAAATTATAGACCCATGGTAGTATCCACAGACCATAATGGACCAAAATATTGCTTTGTGGCACAATTTAAACATAGACGAGATGAAATTAATAGCCATCAGTGAACGACACGGAAGGAATCTGAGAAGGAAGGTGACACAATCCAGTAAATCAGCAGCATGCAGCATGACCTTGGAGACCCAGAAAGGAGAGAGATCTGAGACTTCCCTTGGTTTCCTTCCCTATGGTCACACTCAAAGTGTTAGTTTATCATTCAAACTTTTGGTGTGTTTCTCCCATAAGAATAAGTGAAAATTCTTTTACATTCTTGTTCTCTTCTCTGTCTCTAGTGCCTGCTAAACATTCAGTATTCTCTAGATATCCAGTCAATTGAGGAGCTACATGGATGCGTACATGGGTCAATGAATGGGTACCATGTAAAGAAGCCTGGGGTGATGATAGCAAGGATAGAAACAGAAATGTGTACACAAAATCATCATGAGATATTAAAAGCAGCAGTAAGTTGTATTGGGGGCATAGGAGGGTCTGCCACACAGGGAATAGATTTGGAGGTTGTATGTCTGGGAGGAGGATGTAGATTTGGATGGGAGTGGAAGAGTCTATTTACAGAAGCAAGAGTGACTCCAAGTCCAGAAGGGGATTGACGAGGCTAGCTTTCACCCTGTTGAATTAAGACAATGATAGCAACCTTGGTTAAAGGGTCTAAAAGAGCTGAAAACACAGAATGGGATTTGAAAAAGGAAAGGAAAGAAAACTAAACAGGAAGAGTTTACCTTTGAGAGGTGTCAGGCAAAGCTGTGGGCAAGGATGAACATGCCCAGGATGGAGGGCAGAGAAGAATAAAACAAAGACTGCGCCCTTAGGGAGGGAGGCAGAATGAGTGCCATCTCTGTGGAAACCGTATCTTAATCTCCTGAACCAGTCATCTAAGCTCTTGTTTGTCCAGATGACCCAGAAAATACTACAGATCCTTGTCCTGTCTGGAGAGAGGAACCTTTAAAGGCGAGCTGTGTGCCAGCCATTAATCCGGATCACCAGTTCTTGCATGAGCCATCAGCAGCTCATGAGTGAAGCGGTCCAGGGATTGCCACTCGGCCTGTACACAGTAAGCTTATGCTTCCCTCTGATGCTATTTAGTTTGTGATGGTGTTATTAAAATGAAAGGGCTTTTTTTAATGAGCTGGGAGGGAATCCACTTAACCAAATTGTTCATAAACGACATAGAACACATCAAGACCTTGCTTTACGCCAGTCTCCCAATGCAGGATCCCGCCGTCGCAAAAACCTTTTCATATAAATATTTACAAGGAGAAAGAAAAAAGGAAAGTGGTTTGGGGAGCCACCAGAAGGAATAATACAAGAATAAACTTGAATGCAATCCAAATGGGCTCCACCAACAACAAGGAGAACCTGCCAGCACCAGGGAGTTGGGGCGACAAGAGAATCCAGAGTTCAGAGTCAAGCAGCTCATGAAAAGCTTCTCTTGGGACTCATTTCAGTTAACCTATAAAAACTAGATTTTGGGATTTATTAAAATCTTCAAAACCTAGCTTGCAATAGACTCCCAACTGATATTTGTGATTAATTCATTACCCATTGTTTTTCTCTCAGCCATCAACTTCTAGTCTCTTCCAAGCTCTTTCAAAAGATGTACTGTTGGTGCTTCGAGCTTGCGGCACAGAAAGGACGCCTTCTCCCAGGTTGTCCCCAGGCTAGTCACTTTGCATTTCATTTCTGAAGTTGCAGTGTCTGCTTATGTTGCTATGCGTGGAGCCTGTGTATCGCCCACCATTTCCATCTCTCCATCTGCCTTGCGTATCCTAAGTACAAAGAAAGGCACATTAACAGAAATACCAATTATATAATGTTTTGCAATTGCTCTCCAGCCCTTCCCTCCACTCTCACTGGCTCCCCTGTGCAACCTTCCAACTCAGAGCAAGTTTGAAGCAAACTTGGCTCACAATGCATTTTGCAAATAAACCACAAAATAACATGATTGTAAAAATGTTAGCTGCAAAAGTAATAAATAAGGAAATAAATAAGTGTATAACCACAGAGCCTTGTCTGACTCCTCCACTCCCTGACCACAGTGGCCCTCTGCTGTCTGTCCTCACTAGGGGACTGAATGAGAAGCCAAGAAAACAGGAACACACACCCTCCCTTGCTTGCCCAGGGCCCTCATAGGTGGAAGTGATATTTCTGTCCTTGCAAGACAGAAGGTTCTATACCAGAACTATCTAACAACAAACAAAGTAGAGAGGCTTGGCTCTATGCCACCCTGCATTTCAATGGTCTATCATTTTGTAAGCCTAGCAGTGTCAGGCTCTGTGCCTAGATACATTCATGGGACACCTCATTTCCCTCCTTAGCAACTCTAAGAAACAGACATAATTTGTTCCCACTATGCAGATGAAGAACATGAAGCTTGCAAAACAAATAGCAATTGAATCGTATTTCCCAGATGCTATGTAAGCTCTACAATTATTGGAATGGGAAGTAGAGAGTAAAGGAGAAACATACTATGCCTCCTCCCTGCCTCCTTCTGACCACTACTTTCAAGCCTAGCTGAGATACCCTTGTTTTAACAGAACTGGGGGCTAAAATATATTAAAGTCTAAACAGCAAGCTTGTCAGTTCTTTTGCTTATTTTCTTTGAAATCTCAATGGCTCTAAACCCTTCTTCATCAGAAGATCTCTGCCTGAAAATATTCTCCCCAGTGTATAACTAGTGTTGCCCAATCAAAGATGGAACAAGAGCCTAAAAGCTGGGCCCAGAGCTTAGTAACGGAGTAAAGTCACCAATTTAGGGCTAGTGGTCAACGGTAGTTTATGTGCAGGATAGGACTTGAATAAAAGTGGAAAAGAACCAATGTGTACAGACAGCAGAATTGTAGACCTTTGATCAGGGCCCACTGCATTGCCCAATGTTAAAGGAACCGGCTTACAGCATTTCATCCATGAGCAGTAGATACATACCCTTCTCTAAAATTGCAAAGTGCATATGGCCTGCAGAGTCCTTCAGGACAGCTTATTTTCCAGAAGGAGAAAAGTTGGAAGATATTTGGGGAGAGAGAGAGAGAGAGAGAGAGAGAGAGAGAGAGAGAGAGAGAGGTGCGTAGATAGAGGCATATACAATAAAGGATGGTCAGAGGTTGCAAACACCATGCATGGGTTAAGAACTTAGCAACTGCTTAATACACAAAGCTTTCTTCCATCCACTCACGTCTTTGGTTTTTGAAACATCTGCATAAATAAGGGTCATTATCCCCATTTTCCCAAGGAGAAAATCGAGGTTTCTCAGAAACCGAGCCCTGACTTTTCCAAATATCATGGGAAGCCAAGACCAATACCCAGGTTTCTAGCCTCCACCTCAGAGCTCTTCATGCCCCCTACTGCCGTGTTGGAAGTTCTGGAGAAGAGGCACCGCAGAGCTCAGTGTGAAAGACTTAGGAGAAGCTCCTAAAAGCCACAGTCAGGACAGAAGGAAAAGGGCATTCAGGAATATGGGTGGAATAGAGGCAACAAGAACAGTGGAAAGCACAAAGACCTGGAAACGAATGAAATCTTTCCTTCTCTAGGTCACTGCATTCCAAATGCCGGAGTCCTGTGGTTTGAACATAAACATTATTTTAATTCAGTAGGGATGAAACTCCTTCTAAAACTTATTATGCATTTGTCTATATTCTAACACAAAGTACAAAGATTCTAATTTAGCCTTCTAGGGAGACTAGACTGTCTCCATGACGCATGCCATTCTTGAGGACTCTAAATTTAAAGGAGCCACTGGACTCCACACTCCGGTTGAGTTGCTGTGGCCTCATGGCTACCGGGGATTTGTGGTAGAGTTACTGCTTTGCTGTGTGTTCTGTCTCATCTTTCCTTATGGAGCCTATGACCTTGTTCGTCTTCAGCAGGCCTGCCTATGGCAGCCCCTCCCCTCACTCTTAATGTGTTGTTTGGAAATGCATATGCATCTAGAACTAGCTGAGCAACCCACGTCTGAGTCTGGGACCTCAGTCCATTAGCAAAGGGGGCACAGTACTGAGAGCAACTTAAGACTTTGTTCATGTCCTTTCCTCAACCAGGTTCCTTTATGTTTTTTCCTTTGTTGTCCTGAAGATCTGAGTCAAATAAAAATCTCCCTCAGGAAATAGCCTAGGAGCATCAAGAAATGGCCTTACTAAGAAGTCTTCAGCAGAGGAGGCCATGGTGGGGGGAAGTCAACACTATCTCCCTTGGTCTGATACTGTGAACATTTAAAGACAGGATTTGCCTTTCACGTGGCTCTACGTGTGTGTCCCTCAACCCGGACTTTGTCAATAAGGTTAAAAATGCTGCCTTCAGTAACATTCTTTCAGAAAGGAGGCAACTGTGGAAAAGAGAAAAGTGAGAAAAGGTTGGTTAGAAGCCTGGGGAAAAAAAAGTGGGGATGAAGAATATGAGGAAGGGGGCAGCGGGAGCTGGAAGGCACATTGTCCCTTAGCCCCACCCATTTTCTTGTGGCAGCAGTACAATCAGGATCCATTTCTGAAATCCCCCCAGCTTCTCCCTGGATTTTGCCAAGGAAAGCAGAACCAAGACTGAAGGCTCCAGTGGGGGATTCAGACGAACCCTCTTCCTTGCCCCCCCCCACACACACTGATGATGCCCCCAGGAAGAGGCACCAAAGGTCAGCGAACCTGGTGCCTGAGTCCTGTGGGAGAAGGGAGCAACCCAGCTGGCAGGAGACAATGTTCTCCTGTGGCTGCGGGCGCTGCCCCTTCCTGCTCCCGGCAGCCTGGCTCCATTGCACCAAGCGTGTCCCTGGATGAACCCTTGACAGGCCCTCCCGCTGCTAGACAGGTATTCAAATGAATGCGTGTTTTATTTTAAAAGACTTTGTTTAAAAATATGGTCTCAGAAAGTTCTCTGTTCCTCTTGCTCATCAACGCCAGTATAAGAATCCTTAGAGTCTTAAATCAACAACATCAGAGCAACTCAGCATAGGTTGGAATCCCGAAAGATGCCATCCCTGCTTTGGAAATTACTAGTTTTTCTTCGTTTGGATCTCCTGTTGAGTCCTTGGCGTCCCTCACAGGACACAGATCGCCACAATACATAGCAGCCTTGATCCACTATGTACATCCCTGAACAGACACATAGACTGATTTTTTTTCATCTTCTGTATGTGTGTAGGGTTATGTACGGTGTCAGGTATGTGTGAGGTATGCACACAAGGATATGGTAATATCTATGCACATGTGTGTCCAGGCACATGGAGGCCTGGGACCAATGGTGGGTGTTCTTCTTTTATCACGCTCCACCTTTGCTTTTTGAAACAGGTTCTCTCACTGGCCCTGAAGCTAAACAGTTTGACTAGACTGGCTGTCCAATGAGCTTCATGGATCCGTCTGTCTCTACATACCTCGCATGCTGGGGTTACAGGCCCCACCATCGTGCACAGCTTGGTAACTGTGTTCTGAGTATCCAGAATCACATCTCCACACTTGCTAAGTAGACAACTGACTGACAGCCATCTCCCTAGTCCCTACATTGTTGGTAGTAATGGAGAATCGAATCCAGGTCTTCGCTCATGCCCGGCAAGCTCTGAGCTATCTTCTCAATCCTATTTTAAGTTCTTAAGGTTTTGGTCAAGGAAGCTGCCTAGACAGATGAAGTAGTTTGGATCTTTCTAGCATATTCTGAAAATAGTATCTCATTTTTCGTTCAGAAAACCATCCATTCTTAATCAATGTGGTTTCTGAGGGAACAATCTTGATCTTTTTTTTTTATTGAAAAGAAAAAAAAAAATTCCGCCTCCTCCCAGCCTCCCATTTCCCTCCCCCTCCTCCCGCCCCTCTCCCCCTCCCCCCACTTTTCTCCTCCTCTCTCTCCAGTCTGAAAAGCAGTCAGGGTTCCCTGCCCCATGGAAAATCCAAGGTCCTCCCCCCACCATCCAGGTCTAGGAAGGTGAACATCCAAACTGGTTAGGCTCCCACAAAGCCAGAACATGAAGTAGGATCAAAACCCAGTGCCACTGTCCTTGGCGTCTCATCAGCCCTCATTGTCTGCTATGTTCAGAGAGTCCGGTTTTATCCCTTGCTTTTTCAGTCACAGACCAGCTGGCCTTGGTGAGCTCCCAATAGATCAGCCCCACTGTCTCAGTGGGTGGGTACATCCCTCGTGATCCTGACTTCCTTATTGAGATATCATCTTACACCTGTCAGAATGGCTAAAATAAAAAAAACCAATGATAGCCTTTGCTGGAGAGGTTGTGGAGGAAGGGGTACCCTCATCCATTGCTGGTGGGAATGCAAACTTGTGCAACCACTTTGGAAATCAGTGTGACGATTCCTCAGGAAATTCGGGATCAACCTACCCTTGGACCCAGCAATACCACTCTTGGGAATATACCCAAGAGATGCCCTGTCATATGACAAAAGCATTTGTTCAACTATGTTCATAGCAGCATTATTGGTAATAGCCACAAACTGGAAACAACATAGATGTCCTTCAATGGAAGAATGGATGAAGAAAGTGTGGAATATATACACATTAGAGTACTACGCTGAGGTAAAAAACAATGACTTCTCGAATTTTGCATGCAAATGGATGGAAATAGAAAACACTATCCTGAGTGAGGTAACCCCAGACGCAAAAAGATGAACATGGGATGTACTCACTCATAATTGGTTTCTAGCAATCTTGATCTTGTGGGCTTCAGGTCCTGGCTGGCTTTTGAGAACATACAAATAACCCGGTAGCCACAGTGGCTGAGTGATAGGCATATACCAAGGCCGTGGAGAGTCAAATCTAAGATAGCCATAGAATTACTAGGACCAAAACACCAAATTTTTTGTTATGTGTATCAAACTGAGAAGTTGAACCTGTGACTGCTGAGAGACCCCAGGAAAGGGGCATATTTAATAAAGAATTCATGTAGAAAAAAACCTGATAGGAAAAAAGTATAATTCTGTTCTCTTGTTTGATATATGTTATAATCATTCAATGATGTGCCCCAAAGGTTTTTCATAGAGCCAACTGGCGCAGGACTTACCTTAACTGAAATCAGGAGAGTCCTGCTTAATACAAATACAAATAAAAATCTAATGTAATATGAAGTCTCAGCTTTGGAGTTTTATAGTTTGCCAAGTGCTGGCATAGGCAATGTCTCATTTAAAAACATACACGTTTTAAGAAGTCCCGTTATCATGTTCACACATACTTTAGTGGAGGTTAACTAGTTTAACCATGCTCCGGTCTAATGGCATCATCCACCTGAGGAATTATCAATCCAGTACAAGAGACAAGCGAAGCCCAGGGATAAACTGAGAAGCCATGCATGCAGGCAGGCAGTCCATATAAGGGTGGGATTTGTCAGCGCAACTGCTAGGTACTCAGAGTGAATGCTTTACGAGTCAAGGGGAAAAGCATGCTGAGGCTTGGTCAGCAAGAGAAAAGCATAAGAAGGGGCTGCACTGTGAAATTTCCTCAAGGGATAGTAAGGTGCTGTTGCATGTCATATGAAGAAAGGCTTTTCTAAAAACCCAGGCTAGGGACTGGAGAGATGGCTCGGTGGTTAAGAGCACTGGATGCTCTTCCAGAGGACCCAAGTTTAATTGCCAGCACTCAAATGGTAACTCACAACCATCTATTCCTGGTGAGCTAACGCCCTCTTCTGGCCTCCTCATGTACCAGGCATGTTCATGGTACACAGACATACACTTGGGCAAAACACTCATACACACAGAGCAATAATAATACTTTTAAGCTTTTTTGAAAATCCAAGAATAATCCCATCTTTTTTCTAATAAAGAAAACAACACAGGGTGGGAAAGGGTTTACCATATGTACTGACTATTAGTTGATTATCTGCCCTTGGCCAGGCTATTCATATGCACCATTGCCAATGTTCACAATGGCTTTCCAGACTGGATATTGTCTTCACTTTTAAGATTTGGAAAATAAAACTTAAATTTTCTTTCTTTGGTTCCTTTTAGAGGCTGTACTCACATTTCAAGTGCTCTTCCTTTCTCAAACAAATGAGGAGGGCCCACTTGTCTCTCAGATGTCTCCGAAGGCACCCAACTTTCCCACTCTTCTTTCCTATGCTCCCTACGCTCAAACACCACGTTCATTTGACTTGGAGAGTCTCCTTTCTACATCCGTGTGATGTCTGTGAGTTCCTGGTGGAACCAGAGCAGATGAGAAGAGAGAGAGAAAGCCAAAAATACAGAGGGTAACGGTTTTGACTTAGGCATGTGGCCAAAGTTATAAAGAAGGCAAGGAAGGTGCTTAAAGAGCCAAAGGCCAGGCTAATCCATAGCCAGACTAAGCTGTGAAGAAGAAGCCAGAGCCTGGGTATGGCCAGGCTGACTTGTGATCTGCTCTGAAGTCCTCAGAGGAAGTGACCAGGGAGGGCAGGTGGAATTTCTTGCGAGAAGTGCTTGCCTTTTCCAGGACTAGAGATGCCCTATGCAGTTGAGCAATGATGGGATTAGATTTCAATGTCTAGTGTTCCTAAATGACGTGAGTAGAAAGACTGGCGTGGTTTCTTGTTTCCCTCTTCAGAGCAAGGGCTGGTTGGCTCAATTTCATTCTCAAGAGGAAAACCTAGCTAGCGCAATGAAGGCACATTTCTTACACTAGAAATACTACAATTTAAAAATGAAGTAGAGGCTGGGTCACTAGCAAGCTTTATGGAGATTTCAATTTACGAATGATATGTTCTTAATGGGATACTAGAAGAACTGTCTCTCTCCTAGCCTTATCTCCTGCAGTCAAGGCACCCAGACCATATACCAGCTTGTATTCTACTATCACTATCCAAGACCGAGTTCTGGTTGGACTAGCCTTGGGCCTATCTGCACAGCCAGAAGAACAGTTAGCAGAGGACCAAAGTTCTCATCCCCGCACTTCTCTGTACTAGATGTTCAGCAGGAAAGAAGCTTTTGCTACTGCGAATCTCAACTTCTTTATCTGTGAAGTACGTAGAAGAAAACTTTCTCAGTGGTTGGTGTCTGAAGAAATAAAATACTAATGTGAATTTTTTTTGAAAACTGTGAAGCACTGTACTAATTCTGCAATCTACCTGAATGATAGAAATTTTCTTCTTATCGATAACTATAAAGCATTGAAACAGACCCAAAAATTGCAACTCCAACCCTTCTAATTCAGTTTCTTTTCACTTTTTTAATGGTTAGTTTTCATTAGCTCGGTGTAATTATCTTCTGGGATAAGAACTCCTTTTATATCCCTTCCCGATGATGCTGAGTAAATATAATATACTCAATGTTCTAGATGCCAGAGACATGAAGCAAACAGTGACAATGGTGATGGTGATAAATACCCAGAATTCCTTGGGCACTTTCCATGGACCATATTTGACATACTCTAGATCTCCAATCTCTTAACACCACTATGAAGGAGATATATTGCTACCTCATCCACAGATGAGAGAAGATGACTTAACAAGACTCAATAATTTCCCAAACGTCATACAAGGGCTTATTAGAAATGCTGCTGGTTTCTAAACCTCCACATGTCAATAGTGTTCCACTGCGACAGAAACCATGGTCCTTGCTCTCATAGAGCTTACAGATTCATGAAGGATGCAGACAGAGTACCAGATCAGTACACTGGGATAAGTACCTTCAATTGTCAGAGAACAGACATCTCCTAGCCTGTTAGTCATTTCCCAGGAGTCCAGGCCAGATGTGTATCTGTACACCATGAGGACACAGGTATTTTCCTCTGGACTACTGACAGCCAGCCTTGATTATACCTACTCATAATATCACCCCTCCCATTCATCAGTGCGTGTTTTCAAGATATTGGACAGTCATTGTCCCATTTGATCCTCCCAACAGATGCTTGAGATGAGTGGACTAAGGACTATTATCCCCACTTTACCTGAGGAAACTGAGGTGCTAAAAGAGAAGGCCTTGCGGCAGATAATTAGATCCATGCCCAGACCTCACTGACATCTAACCTCAATGACATGTCCTCTAGCATAGCGTCCCACAGCTTTACTAAAGCTGACTTCTCTCCTAGACAAATGTGCAAATGTTTCCAAAGACACCTCAGAATAGGACTGTGAAGACCCTGCCTTCTACAAAGGTGGTTTCCACCCAAATCAGCCACTTTGGATTTATAATACTGAGCTTTCTCCTACATCTCTAATACATTCAGCTTTGAGAATTTGGTACCCTCAGACCTTTTTAATCACTGGATTATGTTGTACTTCCTCTTGTATAATTTAAGCATCGATTGTGATCATTTTGGTCGTTCAAACAGCAATTTAAAACACAGCCGGTCCCAGTTAATATTTCTTAAGGATGCACGGTCCAGACATCCCCTTGGTATCAGATACACACCATACCTATTTTCAGGGACAAGGAAATCCACCCACACACATTCTCTGCTAGTCTATGGAGTTGGCATCCAGGCACTGTGAAAGTCTTCAGAGGCTATGACATCGTTCCACCTTCCACCTATTGCCAACATGGCGTTAAACACTGGGATGTGCTTTTGTTTGTTTTCTTTTTTGTTTGTTTTATGAGGTTGGGGATTAAACCCACAGTCTTGCTTATACTAGGTAAGCCCCGCACTTGAAATCTTTGGTGTTCTGAGGCAGAATCATGCTATGTAGCCCCGGCTGCTCCTGAATTCACTATGAATTCAGGCTAGCCTCAAATCTGTAATCCCCAGACTCTTGTGTGCTGAGATTAGAGGTATGTGCCTCCACACTCACTCCCAAAGTTATTATTTTATTTCTCCCACCTGTCTTTCTTATTTTTTCTCTGCTTCTCCAGAAGGTACCCTGTAGGGGCCAACTGACCTGTCAAATGGCACTTGTATAAAGGAGTGAGGATTAAGAAAGAAAGAGACAGATATAGAATCTGCAGGGCTCTCGGTGAACACTGCAGCAGCTCTGAGTTTATTCCCTTTTATACCCAAAGCAAAAAGAGGGGAGGGCAAAAGACATCTTTACCATGGTTCAAGGAACAAGCAAGAATAATCATCTCCTTAATTCTCAAAACATCTAGTAACCATGCTCTGAACAAACATCCTATTATTTGACCTTAAGGAGCAAGAACAAGTTTGAACTCTGACTTTAAGTCAAGATGGAATGGAGTCCCTGTGGTCTTCCCACAGTACCTAACTGTCTAGCCAGGGACAGCCCCAGACAGGCAAAGACTTTTAGCATGATTATCAATTGGTAAGGGACAAAAATGGTTGCAGCTGACACATGAATGTCTCAAGCGGTCATGAAGGGTAAGAAGGATATACATGGCTAGATCATGTCCAGTCTCGGAAACTCGGTCACTGACTTAAGGCCCATTCCTTGCTAAGTTTCATCCAGGGTTGCTAATGTGGCATAAGCATCTTTAAGTTTGGTTTCTGGTGTTCCAGGACAGAGTAGAAGATTTGCAGATATAAACAGTGCATACCTCTTTTGGGTATACCCAGGTAGAAATAGGTTTTGGTCTTACTGATCAACCTCAAAATTTGTAGATGTGACTTGACATATCTGACAGGGTCAGCAAATCAGAAACCCAGTACAATCTGCAAATTCTGGTCATGTGGTTATCAGCAAGAGGGAGGAACGGCTGGGGCAGGGAGACCAACCCCACCGCCATTTGAATAGACCTCACTCGAGGGTTTCAGGGCAAGCCGCTAGACATTGCAATTGTATGTGCTACATCTGTCCTCCAAGGGATGCTTCCAGAAACACAGCTCAGACTATGCCACTGTGCAGCATAAACTTCATCCTTGTCATCTTCCCCCTGAGGAGTCAGTGTTGCTCCCTGTCTCCAAGCTGCCGCATCTACTAGACCTAGAATTCCCTGCTCACATTGTCTTTCCCTTGCAAACTTGTGTTTGGAGTTTGCTAACTACACGTTTGAATAGCTGTTCCTTCCTCCATACTCCCTTAGGGTTGCAGTAAGCATGTTGCTCTGCAGCCATTTTTATGGTCTCTCTGCTATGGTGCCGATCTAGAATGTTCTCCCTAAAACATATGAGTCAAAGGCTTGGTCCTCAACTTAACTATTAGAAAAGGGTGGAAAGGTGGGAGGTCTTCTTACAGGATGATGAAAGGTTTGCAAAATGGTAATCTAGCTTCTCTCTTTGCTTCCCCGCCACCAGGAGGGAAACAGTTTCCTTGGCTATGCATTCCCACCATAATATACCGCCTTGCCACAGGCCCCAAAGCAAGCAAACCACTGACTGTGGACTGAAAGCTCTGAATCCATGAAGTAAATATATATCTTGTTTTTGAGATGCTCTATTTCAGGTATTTGCTAGCTAGTGCATTTGCCTTCCATGCATCTGATGGCAGCCATGCCCCCAGACCTCAGTGTCTTATCCAGCGCACAGCTAAACATTCAAGTACAAAGAAAAATGCTAAGAGAAGCTAAGGAGAGAAGGGAGGTGGGAGATGCAAAAGAAGGAGAAGGCAAAAGGAAGGATATAGAGGGAAAGAAGAGAAGGAGGAGGATAGAAGGGTGGGGAAAAACCAAGGGGAAATGACAGGAAAAGGAGACTTTGCCAAGGGCTAATCCTGTAGGAAATAGGAATAACCTCTCCACCACCTCCACTCACAGGAAACTCATATCCGTCCCACAGCATCTCAGTCAAAGTACTTACTTGGATCTGATAAGACATGTACTGACTCTTGGTTTTCTATTGATTCCGAGGAGGCTCCTAAGAAAATTTAATAAGAGTAGGAAAGATAAATAAATGTACAGGTAATAAACTCTAGATTACATAAGCAAACATTACTCAATTACATTCCTATTAATATATTGACTCTGTAATGAATTTTTGAGGTATTTAATTATCAATTTGACAAGATAATCTAGGAGTAGTTAATGATTATACCAGTAAATTGTTTTTTTTTTAAAAAAATCACTGACAATTATTAAGTCTCATAACAGACATCAAATTAACTTGCTAGAGCTGTCTGGTTAAATAGACAGCCGTTAATTATGAGGTACTTACACATGCTTCGCATTTTAATATGCAAGTCTGTTTAATGGTGGAGCACTGCCGGCAACGTGAAAAGGAAGAGTCTGCACGCGAGGCATTTCCAGATTCCATATGGTGTGACCCCTGAACAGCCAAGAGCAGGGCCTGGCACACCGAGCCAGCTTCTGCTTTTCATCTGGGAAGAGAAAACTAGAAATCCCTCAACAAGACAAACTGCTTGGGCTATGTACTCTCTGCCCTGTCTTTCTCTGTGAGTGGTCAAAGGTGAATAATCTCACACCGCTATTCGGGCCTTCTTTAAAATGATTGCTCAGGGGACTTGGTCTGTAGTTTTGTTTTGTTTTGTTTTTTTTAATTCTTTGGGGCCCATCATCCAACTCCCAAATAAATACATGGAGACTTATTCTTACTTACAAAAGTTTGGCTTGTTTCTAGCCAACTTTTCTTAACTTCGATTATCCCATCTACCTTTTTACCTGTCTCTATCCTATTGCATCTTTCTCTCATTCTTACTGTATGGCTGGTTGTGTTGCTGGGTGGCTTTTCCCTGGGATCCTCCTCTTCTCCTCTTCTCTTGCTCTCTCTTCTCATTTCTTCTTCTATTTATTCTCTCCATCTGACAACCCTGCCTATTTCTGTCTCCTGCCTAGCTATTGACTGATTCATTCTTTATTAGACCCATCAGGTATTTTAGGCAGGCAAAGTAACACGGCTTCACAGAGTTAAACAAATTCAACATAAAAGAATGCAACACATCTTTGCGTCACTGAACAGTTATTTGACAGAATAAACGAATGTCACACATCTTCAACTAATATTCCACAATAGTTGGCAACAAGAAATTACACAGCAAAGCCCAGGGTGACTTTATCTTACCTTAGAATGGCAGCTGAAGACTGACAGCTTCACAAGATGAGAGGAGATTGAGGCCAACAGGCCAGTCTTGCCCCATTGGCTTCTCAGAGATCTGGAATACCTTTGCTTCAGTTCAAGGCCCACCTGGACCTTATGGTTCCTAGGGACTCCCTACCTGCTCCTGTACAGACAAGACTTCATTCCATAAACAGTCCAGAGAGGTTTCACAGAGTCCCCTCCTCTTAACCCTTAAAGATCTAGATTTTACTTTTCTCTGAAGATCACTTACTTATCCCTTATTCACCATTATTTTTGTCCATGACTTGCTCTTCCTCATCACTATCTAAATCCCCTGGCTCCTGCCCCCTCTCCGTTAGCTCTTTCAGAGCTACACATTGCAGCTGACAGCACAAACTAAATGTTCAAGAAAGTATTTCTTCACTTGAGATGAAATAAACTGTCTTGGATTGGATTGAATCCAACGGGAGTGAATGGGACCTCGTAAGGAAGGAGAACAGAAACCAGAACTGACTACTTTAGACTCAAGCACTTGCATACAATGGAGCAGAAGAAGGGTCATTTGTGGACTCTGTATCTAGTTGACTGCAGAATATTATATACATAATAAATAAATAAATATTTAAAAAATAAAATAGTGTTTACTTTAAGAAAAAAAACAAGTGAAGATCAAGAGCTCAGGTAGGACATATGAATTTGTGGGATCTGAGCCTTTCGAGGGAGGGGTTAAGTCATAATTTCAGTTTAATCTGTGCCATGAGAGTTTGGTTATGTGATCCTGTTAGCAGTATGGGCCATTGGCCACCTGACAGGCAAGACTTAGGCCAACTTTGTCTTTGATACTATTAGAATTGCCTTTTCTTACCCAATCTTAACCAAAGCAAAGAGTGTCAGCATGAAGCAAGATGAAAGACCTGCGTCGGAGTAGGCTAGAACTTGCCCTGTGGGGAAGTCATGAAGCCAGAATTCTAGCCCAGGTTCAAACTTATAACATCAGCAGCTAACATTACTGAGAACTTACCTTGTGTCGTGCGCTGCTTTTACCTCACTTAAAGCTCCAGACAAGCAGCAGGCATGGCCTCTCTGATTGTCACATTTGGCAAGAGACTTATGAGGTGGGTAAACAATTTATTCAAGGTCAAATTGCTGATAAGTTGCCTCTCAATGACCTTAAACACGCAACTCCCTGAGGCCATCAGAAGTGTACTCTTGATGAATTTCACTCCTCTAGGGGGTGATTAAGTGGTTTTAGGCAACTCAAAGTCAAACCCCAGACATTTCAAAGTATTCCAAAGATAACAAACAGCAAATCATTGAGCATGGGAAGTTTTGTAATAATTACATAAAATAAATGCACAGTTGGCAGAAGATAAAGATCCAGCTCATCAATTTCGCATGTTCATTTGCTCTGTTTGTCAACATGACGTTCACACTGCTTTATAACCTTCTCTCTTCACTTAATAAATTATACTGATCATCTTTCCCTATCGCCACTATCCGTAATTCCAATTTTCACAACTGTATAAACAACTAGCAATAACTACCGAGTGGTATTTGGCCGAAACATCACAATAAAATAACTTCTCTGCCACTAAGTACCTAAGGAATGTTTGGTGTGTTTGCTACCAATGAACCTGCCAGAAGCATGCTAGCACACGCTAGCACAGGGCTGCTGTTTCAATAGCACACACTACCCAGAAGACAGGAAAAGGAAAGTGTGGGACCAGTTACAAGGACAGCCCAATACTGACTCAAAAGCAGACGTGTTGACCAGAGAGACAGTAGCTATCCCGGGGAAAACCTGCACGCTATGATTTCCTAGGTTTTTCTTGTTTTGTTTCATTTTGTTTTGTTTTAAGACAGGGTCACTTGGCATAGCTCTGGCTGTCCTGGAACTCACTAAGTAGACCAGGATGGCCTTGAACTCATAGAGATCCACCTGTCTCCACCTCCCCAGGGCTGGGATTAAAGGTGTGCATCACCTAGGTACCTGATAAAAATGCCAAAAACATACCCAAGGAAGACAGATAATCTATCCCACACCCAGAAGGATGAGATGAGACCTGTAACTCTCACTCCACACGAACCATTTCCAAGTGGCCCAGACCCCTTCGTATAAAGCCTGAAATGCTGAACCACGAGAGGAACCCATAAGGAAGACACTTCAAGTTGCACTTATGGGCTAGACCTTTCTGAACAGAATTCCAATAGCAGAGGAAGTAGCTCTAAGAATCAGCGAACGTGGCTACCTGGAATTTCAAAGGGTCTACACAACCGAAACTTTATAGTCTACAGAATGAGAGAAAACATTTGCCAATCATACCTCAGACAAGCTGTTGATATTGACTATAGGGGAAAAACTGTAAAATTATACAACCAAACCCCCATCAATAATTGAGTTTATAAAATAAACAGCCAGTTCTCAAAAGAAGAAACACAAATGTCCAGTAAGTATTTTTTAAACCAGGTTCAGCTTCTCTAGCCATCGGGCAAATGCAAATTACATCCACTTTGAAGTTCCATTTCACAGGAATCTGGATAGCTAAGGTCAAAACTCAAATAATAACAAAGGCTGTCAAGGATGTGTGGGAAAAGGGGGAACCTGATTCACCGCTTGAAGGAGTGCAACTTTGCCTGTCTGTTATAGAAATCAACACGAGGAGTCTCGAAAAACTAAAAATGTAATTACCATATGTTCCACCTGTATGATTCACAGACATATAACTACATATCCTAGCACAGAGATACCTGCACTCCGTGCTTATTTCTGTGCTCTGCACAACAGCAAGGAACTGGCTGAAAATGGGATTCACAGACACAATGGAATTTCATTTGGCAGTTAAGGAAAATGAAATCGTGGAATTTATGGGCAATGGATGACAATGAAAGTACTATGTGAAGAAAGATTCAGAAAGGAAAATAAATGCATATTCCCTCACATCTGTACATCCTAGGTAGCAACGCTTACACATATGCCTGACTGAAGGACTATAGGGTGTATTGGCTGAAGAACTAGAAGGAAGACCACAAGAGAGGGAGAGAGATATTGAAGAAGAGCCAGGGTACAGGTGACATTAAAGCAGAAGAGAAGAGATTGTCATGGGTGGAAAGGTGCAAAGAAGGGCAGGAGGAATGAAAGAGAAGAGAGGAGGAAGAGAAACCAGCAAAACAAGTTGTGTTTGAAAATGCCATGATGAGATTAAATCTTGTGTAAGCTAACTGAAAAAATAAAGATTAAAAAAAGAAAGAGAAAAGAACGTAACGCTGGGGATGACCTCATATGTTCCTGCACGCTTGAATTTTAAGACATCGAACACTGACGGTTTGCTAAAGTGAACAAGCATACATTGCCTGCTCAAAGCTGAATTGTGGTGTCTGGCTCTGGGGCAAAGTTTACATGATGTCAAGAGAACAGGGGTCTCCTGTGTGAAATGGCTGTGAACACAGACCTTCGAGGAGAAGAAAGAAAGCGATCAAAGCTCCAGGGATCTGAGGTGCTGAGTAAAGCAGCTTGGGTATCACTGGGATGTTTGACTCTCAATATTAAAGAAATACTCTCCGTGAAATACACCCACTGGCTACCTGCTTTCTCCATGTCAGCGAGGAGCTGACTCTGTGGTCCAGATGCTAAAAGATGATGGGATCAGGAACTCAGAAGACCTGCAAGTCTCCCATGCTGCACCTCAAGGTTTCTTGCAAAACCGCTGGTGTGGGGGCAACACATTCAACCATTTGGCCCGAGTTCTTTACATGTAAAGCGGACAGCTTGTCATGCCTGACGGCCCATGTCTGTAATCTCAGATCCCAGGTGGCTGAAGCAAGAAGCTCAGGAATCCAAGATCATCCTTAGCTATAGACTAGGTTCCAAGCCAGGGTAGGTGATAAAACAACAGAAACAAACAGAGCTGATTTAACTAGAAATTTTATTGCGTTGGTTTCCAGTTTACAAGTGAAGTCTTGATTTCCTTATTTTCTTGGCCTTTCCCCCTTTAGTCCAACACAAAGACAGGGACCACTAGAGGTCGGGCTATTTTACATTCTCCTTGAAGAAAGGAATTAAAGGTTTGTGTTAACAGGGAAGAAAACAGGGGGTCATCTATCCTGGCAAGTAGCGCCAAAATGTCTGTTATAAACTGTCCTAGTCCCATGGATTTCTAAGAAACAAATGTTTCATAATTCTCTGTGTCATTCCCTTGAATGTCATTTGAATCTACCTCCTCTTGCTGTCTCCCAATGGAAACGGCTGGTCATTATCTGTGCCCTCTGCAGAAGAATCAGATGGGACGCCATTCCTACAGCTGCAAAGTAAGATTCTAACTCAATAAATAAGCAAGGGAGTAAGACTCCAGCCTAAGTAACCCGAAATCACGTGGTCAGTGAATGGCTAGGATGGGATAAAAACGAGACATTACATAATTCCAAAGTCCACGCTGCACTCGCCACAAAATACCAATTCTTGCACACTTCCAGACTCTACTTACTATGAAGAGCCATCATTCACAAAGGAATGGGAGCTGGAGGTGAATAGAGATCCCCCAAGGATAGCATGAAGAACTTGCCTTGGCCATGGGCTAAAGTTAGCTCAAGAAGCCCTTGGCTGCTCTCAGGGCAAGCTTCAACACTAGGTCGTAAGAGCGAAGGAGCTGGAGGACAGCAAACCCCAAAGCAGTCAAAATTAAGAATGTTCTGATGTGTTGGATCAAAACTTGGGAGCCTCATGTGCTCCACCCTCTCCCCAATAACAGCTGCAAGTGTTTGTTTTATTCCTCTAACATCTGGATGGCCCGTGTGTAAACAGAATGGAGGTCAGCGTAGGGAAGGGTCTGAACGGTCTATTTCTAGGTCTCCTAAGGATACAATGAGCTGGGACAGAGTCTGTGATAGGGAAATTCTTCTGGGCTTTTCTGACAGTGTCAGCAGCTGTTTCCAGCGGCGACTTGTGATCTCTTACTGCCAGCCCGTTACTCCACAGAATGGGTTACTTGCAAAGAAAATGCCTTTATTCCTCACAGTTTGGAGACAGAGAGGTCCAAGATCGAGAGGCCAAGGTGCTGAGGACCTTGCTGCTGATGGAGTCCCAGGGTGGCACTAGATGTCATATGGCATGGCAGAGAAAGCTTGCTAGCTTGAAATCTCTCTTCCTCTACAAGTGAAGTCACAGTCTCCTCCGCGAGGACCTCATCTACCCATCTTTGTAAAGTCTCATCAGCACCACTTGTGAACACAAATAGACATGACTTTGAGGATGGTTTCAATATGAGGGTTGTCTACATCCGATAGCTACACCTTAGCATTGCTAATGCCCTTTCATGCCATCAGAGGAAAAGCAAAGGTATGGTTGGGTGATGACCAGTGCTCTAAACAGCCCAGATTCTAGTCTGGGCTCCACCAAGGACTGATCATGGGGAATATTATTCTTTTCAGGTCTCATTTTGCCATGTGGGTCTTGAGTTGGTAGAGCCTCACCTAAGGTTTCATTGAGATTGACTATTCAATTTTCAGTCATAGCGCTAGCAACTAATGCATAGGAATATGCCCATTCCGTGAGGGTATCACTAGTCACTGCTTCTCTTGGTCACCTGGATATGACGCTTCAATGATTGTCAGCCCTCCAGGTTCATATTTTTCTAACACTACCATCAGCGTTAAAGACAGAATTCTATCTACTAATCATGGCTTGTCTTCAGAAGACTACTGAAGGAAGGCTCTCTCCTTACTCAAAATCATACAAAAAAAGATCATCTGCCCAGGCATGCTTAATGTAAAACATGACTTGGATATTTAAATATACTTTTAAAGTTCTTCAGTGTATTTTCTTCTTCTAAAAAGTGTGTTGAGGTTATGGTCTTATTTGAAATAAATATACTTAAATGAAAGGCAAACACAAAAATGAGTCACTGAATTTACAAATACACCTTGAATCCCAAAGTTCTTCCCCCACTGTGGCAGACAGTGAATCGCTGATGAAGCGTTTAGCTGATGAAGGCGTCAAATATGAACATAGAAATTGAGTTATTTTATTAAATAATTTTTAGTAATCCATCAAGTAAGCATCGGTAACAAGGGATGTTCTTAACTTATTCTCGTTCCACTGGACTTTATCCTCTCCTTTAATTCTTCTTCTTTTTTAAAAAAAACTATGTGATGATCTTTTAGGGTTAACACACTGAAACAGAAATGGAGCAGCATTGGGAGCCCATGGATTGGACGCATTTTATTTTAGGACAGTGTTTGAAGAGCGGTGGCTCAGAGGTCCCCAGTGTAGAAATCTCCCCTCTCCCTTTCTCCCTCCCCTTGTTTTCCCTCCCTTTCCCATTCCTCTTCCCCTCAGACCTTTCTTTTTTATCCTCTCAAAACTCCAGTTGGCTCTACTTCCAAGATGGCTGAGACTATTGGGGTCTGATGTCATCCAGCAGAGGGCGCTCTTGGAGCAGATTTGGGTATGACCAAGGAAAACTCTGGGAGGGCAATGACAGCTTCCTTTACCAAAGGGTGACTTTGTGACATCTCGATTTCACGCTGACCCAGAGGACAGTTCATTGGTCCTACTTGAATTGTCTGCAAAAATCCTGTTTGTAGCCTTGACAAAACTCTCTGAAGATCGCCTGTTTCAGTTCTACATCCAGGAGGAGGGTGTGGGGAACCAATTGTTTAAACACAAAAACAAACAAACAAGCAAACAAAAAAAAAATAGATTTAGAAGCACACCAAGGCAGCTGCACAGTAAAGC
This sequence comes from Microtus pennsylvanicus, assembly GCF_037038515.1. Classification (NCBI taxonomy): domain Eukaryota; kingdom Metazoa; phylum Chordata; class Mammalia; order Rodentia; family Cricetidae; genus Microtus; species Microtus pennsylvanicus. Next base: position 69,376,099 of record NC_134579.1, read on the forward strand.
CTCCGAGGACAGGGAATCCCGCAAATATCAATCAAGGTAGGGGAAAGTGTCAGAGACGGCCAGTCTGCTCAAGCTGACCCCGTCGTCTGCTTCTCCCTGTCTCCTAGGGCACAGGATGGCTGTCGTTCTCTTAAAGGCAACAGCAGACATTAAGAACAAGAGTTCAAATAACAGCACACAATCTACACTGGGACAGGAATCAATAGTACAGATCCACGAAAACATCAGAGCCCAAGAACACGCTTACCAATGCTCTAATCCAGAAAAAATATATAGATAGATAGATAGCCAAGGACCAAGCTCCTATATGTAACATACAAACCAAACTGAGTACGAAGGAACAGTGGGCATCTCGGATGTGGCCTTGGCTCTAAGACTTCCTGGCTCTGTTATTTGGTCAGGTCCCATGGGTAAGCTTTTGTAAGCCCCATTGTCCTTTTCTAAGTGAGCTGAACTGTAGGATCTATGAGATACTGCTCACGTGTTATGTTCTGAGCTTTGAGACTTTAACATATTGAATTGAAATTGAAAATTTCCTTGGGAAAGCCATAAAATGAAGGGCTTGGCTTGCCATTAGTATGTGAAAAATATCAACTTGGAGATGAGGACTTTCATCAGAGACTTCTACCACACACCTCCCCCCCTTCAATCTTTTGCTAGCCTTATGGTCATCATCAGTATAAGGACATCATTTCTTGCAGGGGACATCATTTCTTGCCTCGTTTGTAGACTCCAAGATAGAGTGGCCGACAGTCACCCATCAATCAACAGCAAAGCTGACATTTCTGAATGAAGATCAGAATGAAGGAACCAGGAGAAACTTCAAAGCCTGACTTCTACATGTAATTTTCCAGTATGGAACAGCTCCGGATCTCAAGGTCATAGAGTAACTGGAAGAATGAACCCGGGACACAGGCTAGATGGACTGTCTACCCTGCCGCCTCCTCACAAACCCCATGACCTAGATGGCACTGCTTAGGTTGTCTTTTCCTGGTTGTCCTTGGTTTCATGTGCTGCTTCCTCCAAACACAGCTCTCCAAACACGGGAATAATACCTTAATGCTTTCTGTGGAAGCTGAGAGCCATTGGCATCCCATGGTTGGTTGAGGTTGTTTTCAAGTCAGTTCAATAGCCCATAGAATTCCTTACTTGCTACACTTACCAGCTGACAGCTATTCATTCTCTTGCTTGTGTATGTAAGCCTTCTGGAAACAATACTATCTAAAGCACAAGTGGCTTTGATGCCAACTCTAAAGCAAGTCCGCAAGCGCAATCATTCTTAAACCCAAGGAAACCAGCATAAACCAAACACTTTGGTGATGGTTTTATATGAATCTTTACCCAAAGGCCTTTAGTTATCTTAGAGATTTTTTCTCCCTACAGCACCGTAACAACCTCCTACATAGGATCCCCAACAAACTTAGGACATCAAGTTGGACTTCCAAGGGATAGTTCCAAGGCTCCCAACCCATGTAACTATCAAGTTTCCTGGGACTTTAATTCAGGATGCGGTGCTAAAGAATGGTTGGTTAGAATGGAGGCTCAGCAGTCTTTTCAAGCATGACTGTCTCAGGTGGACTAGGAAGTAGATGATAGGCAGGTCTAGACAGGTCAGTGACCAGGCCCTGAAGTACAGATGTGCCGTGCCTCGGCCTAGATAAAGATCTCCATGCTCCAGACATCCAGCGATTCTCCTAGATCGACCTAAGATCTTGAGCTGGGTTAGGCTTCCTCCCCAAAGAACAAGGTTCAGGAGTTGGTTTGGTGCCTAACATCCAGTTACCTCTTCCCTAACTCTGCTTCCATCCAAGGACCGTGCACATATGCAGTTTCCCTGCCGTCTTCACTACATAATAACGCCACGGCAGAACCACCAGGGAACTATCCCGCGTTGTAAAAAGGAAGAAAAGTAAAGTTCAAATGGAGCAAAGTTGCTTGGGCTGACAGTCCCCAGATGATGGCTACCCTGCATCCAAGAGCCAAGAGCTCACTGACACACACTACAGATCTTGCCACAGCCCGGTTCAATGACCGGTGTTGACATCCCATAACCCTCAGGAACAACTTGCTGGCCCAGCCTAGCACTGCGGTCCTCCACACACTTCCCGCATCCCTATCCCATATTTCTCTTCTTGGCCTAAGGGCTCTCCACGTTTTCCGTTTCTTGCTCCCAGCCAAGCAGCCCAGATTCCCTCTTCCCGCCTCCACATGCAGACAGACCCTCATGCCCATTTTCAGTTCCTAGGAGGCTGCTGCCAGGGAAGCAGGCGTCCGGAGACGACAGCAGTAGCCCCAGGGAACCTCCCCCTCTAGCTGTGCCAGAAAGCAAAAAGGAAAACATACTCGCAGCTTATTTTTACTTTAATAATATTTTTGTGTAATTATCAAGGACTTTCAAAGCCTCTTGCCCCTCCTGTGTGGCAGCAATAATAAACACGCCCATTTCATAGGGGAGACAGGGGAAGTGTGGCCTAGCACGCAGGAGGGAACATGACTCATGCCCAGCAAGAACTGAGTCAGATGAAATGACCCAGGCCTCCTGACACCGGAGCTGGGGGCCGTTCACAAGGCCGGGCATCCTGCCTACTGTTACTTCCAAACATTTCATGTGGTCCTCGGCTTCGTGCTCCTTGTCCTAGCTCACTTCTGATTAAGAGTCTGCCATGATGCAAACAGGCCTTAGTCTTTCCTGAGTTCTAGCAGAACCTGTAATGTTTATATATTTTACTAGGAGCCTTAGGTATCCCCAAAGGTGGGCTTCTTAAGCAACCTTGCCATGAGAATTCAGAAGAGTGGCCCTGTCTGAAAATATAGGGCAAGGCCAAACATCCAGCTGAGGTTGGAAGTGGGAACCTCATCCCAGAAACCGGGTGATGCTCTTCTCTAGTGGCTGATTCGATTCCCTCTCTCTAATACCTGGTGACAGTTTTGCTCTGTAGGGGCAGAGACACATAAGAGGAGCTATGGTGAGCTACTTCTTGTGTGATCAGAGCAGTTTGAAATCCTGGGAAGACCTGTCCGAAGAAAGTGGTCATGGGTCTTCCTGCAGGCCATCCCCAGGGAAGAAGAAAAGGAATAAAGGAGAGCCTGTTTCCAGAAGGCTAGTAAACAGGGTAGGGGTAGGGATGGCAGCCCCAGGACACCCTTTAAGGCAATCCACCACTTTTAGCAATCCAGGTACTTGTATAGAGGCCTTCAGTAGAGTCGCTGTATAATATATAGCCCAAACCAGGCATTTTAACTAGTGGAAGAAGCTACTCATGATTTATTTTAAGATGATACGTCGTTATATGAGGATAGAAGGCATAAGCAAAGAAGGCAAATCAGGACAGGCATTGGACGGATGGCCTTCGCCATCAGTGTTGAGGGTGACAAGGAATGACTTCTACCCAGGGAGCAACAACACCATGTGAAACACAGGCACAAAGGTCATAGAGGGACATAACCCAAGCTTTCCTGGCTATCTGGGGACATTAGAAGGGAAAAAAATCTTTAGGAAGAACTGAAAATTAAAGTGAAATAGAGGTGTGGGTACCTGAGCTGGGATTTGAGGGCTAGAGGGGATTTGAACTTGAGGTAATAAGAAATCAAGCGGAGCCCATAGAGGACAGAGACTATCAGGAGGCTCGGGTCCTCTGTAGGATACGCAGGGAAAGGCAGAGTCAATTTGATGTGACTGCAGTAGACCAGGGCAAAAATGACAAGAAGGAGGCCCAGGGCCAGGTTGGTTTTGGTTCTAATTACCAGACACTGACGTGGACAAACGGTCCTCCGTTTCTAAGCATAGTTGACCAAACCAATGTTTGCTTTGTGACCAGCCACCGCTGGTTTCCCCAGGCCAGTGGTCCTCGCCCTCAGTAAGGGAGTCTCATCTAAGGAAGAGGCCATCACTCAGGTCACTTCCAAGCACTTTCTCTCGCCAACCACCGGAGAAGCAGGTTTGGACTTTCATAGGAAGTACCATTTTGGCAGTCCAACAAGCCCAGACAACTGAAGGGGGTGGCTTTTAGGGGCTCTCTTTTCCATATTTCACCTTGGAAGCATCCTTGTGAGACCTCTCTGCTTGCTTCCCAGAACCCTCAGCCTCCCTTTAGACCTTGGGGGCTTTCAGAGACCTGAAGGGTCACGGGATCACAGAGGGGCTTTCTCCTTTGGTCCGTAAGACCTCACTGTTGGTGAGGTAGGTTAGGAGAGAGTAAACAGGAATTGAAGAGCAGAGAAATGATTGACAGCCGTGACAAGCACGTATCAACTAGACCCCGTATACGGAACGCAATAAACTTTCCATCCAGCTTTCTGAAAGGACAGAGAGAAAGAGGGGAAGGGAAGGAGTAGCAGTAGGAACTGGGAGGAGTAGAAGAGTGTCCGGGGGAGGCGGGGGGGGGGGGCTTCACCAGAACTTTCTTCTTCATCCCACCTCCAGCCTTACCCCCTCTCTTATTATTTCCTCCCAGCCCAGGAAAATGGGTCTGAGGCTGTGCGGTAGGGAAGGGTAGCGGGTGACATCGCCACAGACGCTGTAGCTTGGCCCTGCAGGGTTCCTAGGGCTTTAAAGGGCCACTTGTAAACTCCTGGTGCCAAGCAGAGGCAGCGGGAGGAGCTGGGGCGCGGACAGAGGGGGGAGACTGGTCTGCCTTCAGTGCCTAGAAATCAAAGCAGCCAACCTTGGGCTTTTTCTTCCCTTCACACTGAGGCACTTTTATTGGCGAGATGAAGGGAGGCAGAGAGGGCCTACAGCCCTCGCTTCGCTTTTGGAGGTTAATGACCCAGTTAGCAGCTCTTGGCTGAGTTTCCGACATTTTGCAGACATCAAGCCCCGCGCCTCTGCCAAGTACATTCTGTTCCCTGGAGCCCGTCCAATGCATCTCAGATTACTATGTAATGCGACAAAGAGGGAGAGGTGGCTGGGAGGGGCCCGGAGAGCTGGGCGGGGTGAGCCGGCGGTAGCCGGGAGGGCAGGACGCTGAAGCCGGCTTGCTGGTAAGGGGGGGATGCCACTCTAAATAGAGCAGCTTCCCGGGAGTCGCATCCCTCGAGGGGCTTCTTAGCAGGAGAGTGAGCCTGATGAGGGTGGATAGGCCTTGTCCTCCAGGAATCCGGCCCCGTGGAGCCCCGCAAACTCCAGGATGCCGCTGGGGGTGGGGTGCAGGAGACGGGGCGGGACGGCCCGAGGTGGAATCCAAGGGGCGGGCTTAGGGGCTCGGCTCCGCCCTCGAGGCTGCCCCACTCCCACCCCTGCAGCTCCAGGGGTGAGCAGCCTGCGCGCTAATTATAGACCTGAATGGAAAGCGGCGCTTTTGAATGATCTTGTGGCTCCCACTGCCTTTCGAGGCTGAGGAGCAGGTGCGGTCCTGCTAGATACAAAGTGATTCATTTAAAAGCCCTCTGTCACGCACGCTCGCTTACTGACACACAGGAATCCTTGTGCGCTCCACCACCCAGAGGATTCCAGAACTGGCTTAAAAGGATTTGAGCCCAGGAATGCAGGACAGAGACCAAGAGACTTCTCATAGCTCCTCATCACTCTTCGGTAATCTCACCGAGTAGATGAGAGAGTCCTAGGCCTTCTCAAAATCTTTAAAAGGAGGGTCTTGTTTTACATTCACAGCTGGAGCAATGGAGGCAGGGATGTGTTCTGAGAAGTGCCTGTGGGAGAGCCAGGGAGTCAGAGTGAGGCTAAAGGGAAGTTTGAGGTCCTGCCAACCCCTTTCTCTGTCTGACCAGATTGGAGCCTGAAGTCTCCAGATCCGAACCTCTCTCACGGCACGTAAGACCACCTTTTCTCCCCAGGTGTGACACCTACCTGTTGTACCCCCTAGACCCAGTCCCACCAGTAATCCAGCTGAAGCCAGCAGGCAGTTAACCGATCTGGGAACAGGCTGCGCTGGAAACTGCCCATTTCCCGGTGTGTTATGTGTGAGTTAATCCCAACAGGGCTCTGTCAGTACAAACCCAGATGAGGAACTACAGAGGGGGCAAAACACAGACTTTCTTCCGTGTCAGCATCTTACGCCCACCTCGGGTTCATAGCCACAGTTAGCCAAGACTTTTCATGACTGGAGGACCTACTCCAGGCTGCATAAGCACCATCAAGCCTTGTTCCCATTTGATGGAGTCCTTGCAGAAATGGAGTCCTGCAGGGAGGAACTGGCTGGCTCACCATCATCTGACGATGAGTGTCTGTGGAGAGAGCCCAAAACAGGCCTGACTGGATCCTGAGATGAAGTCAATACATTTCTTCCTTAGGTCAAATTGTAAAGCCCACTCAGTCGCAGAGAAAGATTGCTGTAAGCAACCTGGGTATTTGCCCCCAGCCTCCCCTCTAGGTCTCCCACATCCCCGTCTCCCATTCTCGTCTGCGTTGGGCTCAGAGAGATGTTGTTTTCTCTAGGTAAAAGCTTCTAAACTCAGTCAGTGAGTCTGACTTTCAATCAAAAGTGAGTCCATCACATCACCTGTACCGACCAGTGCCACCTCCCCTTTGCTGACCGTCTTGGACCTAACCTCCTTTCCACTGGCCACTCCAGGACTTCCATCAGTGTCAACGGGTCAAGAGGCAACATGGAGTCGCATATGGAAAGAAACAGAAATTGGGGGTAGAGATTATTGCAATTGCTTCTCACTTGCTGCTTACAAGTTCTATATCTCGGGCGTTGTAAGTTCCCATTCTTCCCAAAATCCACCCGGTTTCGTCCAATCCTTTGAACACAGCAAATGAAGAACTACAATAATAAAAATCTCACATGGCCGTGCAATACTGTATGTGTCTGAACTGGCAGTTGTCGCGTTTCTCTGAGAACAGGCAAATGTGAGCATTCTTGTACCCGCGCAGGTGCCGCTCTGATCTGCAGTCCGCACTGTTCAATCTGTCCAGGTCTCGGCTTTGTCCTCTGTGAAAATGGACATAGCATGGCTTATTGACGCTGTGCTTCAGGGCTGACTCAGGAAGGAACACAGGGCTCCGAGAGTCTCTTCAATCGGAGTGCCCAATTGAGAGTCTGAATTCTATTTTTTGCCTTGGATCCACTTTTAAGGTTTTGTGTGTCTCAATTCCATAAAGTCCAAGAGGATAACAATAGTACCCACTTTGTAACTATGTGGACGAAATGAGTTTATGTGTGTCTCAATTCCATAAAGTCCAAGAGGATAACAATAGTACCCACTTTGTAACTATGTGGACGAAATGAGTTTAAATGCACAGGGCTGAAAGATATGCCTGGCACATAGTGTTCAGTAGGATGAGATGAATCGTATGTATAGGGACTTCCAAGAATAATGCCTATCACAGAGACCATGCTCACTAAATAGCCTCTGTATGTTTTTCCTCGTTTTTAGAATGGAATTCCCCTACGATTAAATTTGAATATTGTATATGAAAAACATGTGGGGCTCTGTAAGACGGCTCACAAGCTACAATATTAACTTAGCAGCTAGTGCACTGATTTAGCAAATATTATGTATTAACCATGTGTGATCAAACTTGATGTGTAGAGGTAAACAATGCCTATGCCTTCAAGGGAACAATAAGCAAGTGTGGACCTGCTATAAATACACAAACATCTGATAACAGGGAAACCTGGTGCTCCATTTGACTAACACAAACCGCCAAGTGTCATAATGCATCCAGAAGCAAGAAGCCTATAGGTGGGATGAGGATTCAGGATTAAATGCAGTCATGGTAGAAAGAACACAGTGCTTCCTGGGGGAATTATTGTGATCTAGGGGACTGAAGAGATGGCTCAGTGGTTAAGAGCACTGCCTGCTCTTCCAAAGGTCCCGCCTTCAATTCCCAGCAACCACATGGTGGCTCACAACCATCTGTAATGAGATCTGGTGCCCTCTTGAGGAAGAGATCTGATCAGTCAGCCTCATCAACTTAGACCATGAAACCCAATATGGACAAGTTTAACAGAACCACCATATATGGGCTGCCCATGCCTGCAGCAGCATTGCCAGGGCATAAATTTTTATTTCAATTTTTAGACACTTAGAGATGACAATAATTCCCAGTTTTAGAAATGAAAAGTTGAACCCACCTAGGAATGGGAAGAGCACATTCACCACACTGCATGATTGCCAGTGTTCAGAGAACACAACCCAATCAAAGAAGGGGCCAAATAAAGATAGCAGACTAAAGAGGAGAAACCGGGAGGCGGAGTGCTCCAAAGAGACCAGGGATAACCAGGAGGGTCCCAGAGGTCTTCCTTATAGTCTTCTGTATGCCTCTGTTTCTCATCTATGAAAATTTTGGAATAAAAAAGTTAGGCATGTTTGTGCATGCTTGCAATCCCAGCGTTCGGGAGGTGAAGGGAGGAGGATGGGGAGCCTGAGGTCATCTATTACTTTTATAGAAAGTTTGAGGCGAATCTGAACCTCAAGAACAGAAATGAACAAAATAAAATGTACTTAGCACAACACTTGACACATAGTAGGTGCTATATGAACGTTCACATATTTTGTAGAAGACATTTCACATATTATTTCGTAGAAGACATTTTGAATGTGGTGTGTGCTATTTTAGATCACACCGTGTAGATTACATAACTTCAGAATGTTATATATTGTCAATCGTCTTCACTATACTTCTCTGCCCCGCCCTTTTAGTCCCAGATGTCTTTGACATGCGTTCTTCTCTCAGAGCACTGGCTTCCGACCTAGAGAATCCGAGCAGAATAGGTAAGGCAGTATGGGGACCGACTCTCTCCATTAGTGTGGGAATGCTGAACGAAACAGTTCAGACCCAACAAGAACAACTCCAACGGCTCACAGATCCAGTCCAGAGCCTGGTAGGCTGTCCCAGCCAGGGATCAGGGCACATGAGTTGGCATTGGAAATATCCAAGGTCGGAAGCTCACGCAGTGCTGAATCATCAGACCAGGGTCCACCCTCTTTCTAGCAAAGACAGACCAGACTTTAGCTAGGAGGATAATACTGGGAAGGTAGAGCATCAGGAAAGGAACAACAAAACCAGGCTTAGAGCAAAATCCAGGTAGAAAGGAACAGAGATTATAACAAATTTAGGGGTTCAGAAGAGGATAGACGTGTCTTATTCGCCTCTGATTACAAAAGCCAATAAGCAGCATGAAAAAACTTGCTTATGGATAGAGTAGATTAGGGAAAAAAGTACAAAACCATTCATGAGAATGATGTCACTATATTCAGGGGAGCTATCTCCTGTGTAGACAGAGTGAGGTGCAAAGGAGAGGACGAGGACATAGAAAGTGGGGGCTGTAACTATGTGTGTTATGTTTGATTTCCTTTAGGAAAATGGAGATCTGAGGCAAATAAGAAAAACTGTGAGCATCTGCTCTTCCTGATGATAAATACATGGCATCTGTTATAGCCTTTCTGTATGATTACTATTTAATAATTTAAAATAAAGGCATAAAAGTAGTAAATATTTAAAATCTAATACATTTTATTAATATCTGTCACTGTAGAAAAATCTGGGGATTTTATGAATAAAAACATAGGGAGATAGTGTCTTTTAAGTGCTCCAGTGTTGGCTACCTTGCATGGTATTTCCAAGCATGGGAACTGGTCTGGCTCCAATAGGACCTTGGCAGAGGGTTTGTATGGTGATGCCCACACATATGTGGAAGGAGAACTTCTGGATTCCTTTGGTCATTTGGCCACGCATCCCTAACTGACCTTTCTGGCCAGAAAGTCCCATCCCATTTCGATTTAGGAATTGGGATCTTGCACTCATACATTCTTACACATACATGGGGGTGGGGAGGGAGGGAGGGAGGGAGGGAGAGAGAGAGAGAGAGAGAGAGAGAGAGAGAGAGAGAGAGAGAGAGAATTTGCTAACAAAGTTTAACGCTACAAATTCTACACAATAAAATTTATGGATTAAAATTTATGGATTTCATTTGGACAGACCAACAAAGCTCAAGCAGCACCATCAACCAGGGCACCTAGCGGCATTTATACAAACTACCCAGCAGCAACAGCACCCGTCCTTTCCAAGTGTGCCTGGCACATTCACCAGGAGAAACTGTCCTGAGGCCCCACAGTTGTGTCTCCCTTGAAGCGGAGCTCTTCAGGTCCTCACTCAAACACAAGTTTCTTTTTATAGAAAAGTTTGGAGACATCTTGCCTCAGACTTCAACATGACAAGAAAGAAGGCTGAATTGCGATATGATAACAGAAACCCATCAATAAGGCTAATGGGCAACCCATTTGACAGGAGACAGAAGCGTAAACATGAGGGCCCGAGCAGAGCATTCTGGGACCATGTAGTTATGGGGGAAACACTATCAAGTCCAGAAAGGCCTTGAGGAATCATGCATTCTATGCTAGACAGCTTCATAGAGAGAGACTTCAGAGGCTTCAGCCGAGGAGGGTTCTGCCTGCTACTTACCCACAAGAGGCTGTGCGTGAGGCTGTTTCACTTCCCCTTCCTGGAGACTGACTTCCTCTTGGGCAAAACTGAGTCACTAGGATCTAGTAACTAGATCTCCAAGATAATCTCCATTTCCACCTTCCTGTTACTATTTTGGTGTTCCTTCTAATTGCCTGGGCCTTCAAACAAAGGGTACCAGACATCAGAGGCCTACAGAGACTGAACTGTTTTCCCCCCACAGTCCCTTGGGATGTTCAGACATATCCCTAAGGGTTTCACGAGGACATATTTACAAACAGCTTCCAACAGGCAACAAACTGACAGAATAAACCGTGCAAGAGAAATCCTCTATAGCAGACAATTTAATTCGGAACAATAGACCACATGAGGGGGTATAAATAACTAATTATACCACACAACATGAACAGTTCTTTTGGACGATTGCAAAATTGGGGAGGAAGGAAATGCAATGGTATTTATATATTTGGGCTTTAGTCAAAGATTTCGTCTTCACTCTTAGGCAATTTTACATACAAAATTAGCTCAGACTGGAACATGGTCACACAGCTCAAAACTGGCAGCGGTCTGGTAGCCTGGGGGACAGCTTGCGTCCAAGCATCAGGGGAATAGAATAGAAGGTTGACCGTGTTTTCCTGCAGTTCCTATGGGATGCTCTGGGGGTGGGTGGTACCTTGGTCCCTGCAGTGACCTACAGAGAAGACAGCAGTAGAAATACAACATATTCCAGGATGAAGTCCAGCTTTGTTTGATATACACTCTGGCATACTCAATCCCACCCTTTTGCCTGGGTTTCTACTGCTGTCCATGGCTACGCCAACTCTTACAGATGCAGAAACTGGGGTGTTCGTGTGTCATTGCATGCCCAGTGCCTGCTTCTAAAATTCACTGTTGGGCTGATTAATAAAATGAATAAATTATGGTCTTTACCCAGGCACGATTCCTTGGCCTAAAGGATAGCAGTTTATCACAAAGGATGCCTTATACATATCTTTACTGAGATACAAGGCTCTTTAAGCACAGAGAATAGAGAAGTTCATTTTAACCCTGAGGACTGTCAAGGGCCTTTACTTCCCACATGCCTTTGCATACCCATTTTCTCATGCCTGGTTGCTCCTTAAATCCTAGGCATAACAGAAACGGGAAAGATAGCTATGAAGACAGATGTTCTCTCATAGTCTCTTGCAGTAGCAATTTTTAAACAAATGAATATAAATATTAATGCTGAGTTGTGTTATGTAGTTTGGAGAAAAAGAATATGATATTTCAGTTAAAATGAGGCCAGGTCATGGAAAAAGATGATGGGACCTAGGGATGGCCTCCTTAGAGGTGACATAACAATGAACAGGGTCCAGCTATGATCTTCAGGGGTATATTGTAAGTGCTTTGCATTTATTGAATAAACGAATATATCTTTATAAATGGAGTATGACTTAAGAAGAAACTTGAAGATTCTGAAAAATAGAGTTATGGGAGAAGAGATTTTCAGGAGAACAGATCAACTAAACCAGAAGTAATAGGAGGAAAAAAACAGTATAGCTAGAAGCAGCTACAATATATGGCTCTCTCGGGGTGTACCCCAAATGACACGCCAATGGGCAGCAGCAGGGGCTATCCACGGGTCCCAAGAAGAGGACAATGAGCAGAACTGCCTCTCGGAAAGGTGTCTCTAGAACATTTATAAGGGATTTATGGGTGGGAAAAGAAAGTGGGGAAAATATAAAGGGTTAGCAGACTGCGACGTGGTCCAGGGTCAGCTAGGAGAGCTGTAGGGGAAACAAAGTAGCCTGGCTGCCAAATGACCTACAGTTGAGTGGGAGGGGAACGGAGAAGCCAAATTCAGCAATAAGTCTCAAGTCTTTGTCTAGAAAGGTGTGTAAGGAAAGAGAAGCTCTTGGTAAAGATTACATGCACAAAAAAGGAAGAAGACATGGGGCGGAAGAGAGCATGGAAGAGACATCTGATACTTGAGGTTTGCAGAGCCCCCAGTGAGGACTATCCAAGGAAGAATGAGAATCCCCAAAATACCCCAGGTCAAACTCTTCTATAGTTTTCCAGCACAGAAACCCAACTTGAACCTGGATCAATGGTTCAGAAGACTAATTCTAGAACTCTTCAGGCTTCTAAGCCCCTGCACCTGCTGGCCATGGGTAGCAGAGATGTACTTTGTATAGTATTAGACTACCGTGGCAACCATAAACATTGTTATCGTGTCATCATGGTAATTGGGCCAACATTGTTCCATCACTTCTCTATTCTGAATACGTTCCCAATCGTCCTTCTACCGTGCCCATTTTAGTGTGGCATGAAACTTGAGCTAACTCTCTCCCACTCCATGTCCCCAAAGAGCCAAGACGATTCTTCCCCTGCTCTACTGAATCTTGCAACCAAATTTAAAACCCAGTGAAATGTGGAGGGAAGGGTTTCACACAGAGATCTAGGGCAGGAGATGCAGTGAATGCAGAAACCCCAGCATTGATGGAGAGAAAAATGGCATGTCTAAGTGTTTCTGAAAGTAATTAATGAGAGCCCCCAGCAAAGCCTGCTATGGGAGATTACTCAAGATAAAGGGTGAGTTGGCCAGGCAACCTACAGAGGGAACATTTTTCCTCAGCAACCATCTAGTCAAGAGTGAGAACAGATGAGGCTGGAGTGATATAGCCATGCTCAGCTCTCAAAGACTTTTTCCTAGAAAGCAGAAAACAAAGGCAGGATACGGGCTTAGCAGTCCGCTTCCTTGGGAGCCCTGCAGCAGAACTGGCCCCTCACATAAGCCAAGAATGAAGCATTCAAATTGCTACCAGGGAGAGCACAGGGTCAGAAGTTCCTAGAAGCACTTCCTATTTGAATCAAAGCAGAGCGGGGTAGAGCTGAGTCTGAGGTCAAATGCAAAGTGATTTTTAACTCTGACCTACACACTCATTCCCTTGAAGCACTTAACTACTTTGGGGTGACTACAGATTGGGCAGCAACAGCCAGCAGTCCCGACAAGCCTTCAGTTCCTTTAATCTGTCAAAGGGTGTCGTCTGGAGCTTTCTCCTCTTTGGTTAGTTTGTTTGCTTGTTTTGAGAAAAGGATCTCTTGAACCCAGGCTGGTCTCAAACTCACCATGTAGCCGTGGCTGGCCTGAACATTCTAGTTCTTTTCTCTCCACTTCTGAGGTATGGAACGGCAGGAGGGTACCATTATATCTGGCTACAGTCGGAGTCTCCCTACAGAGCTAAATAAATCTATGACTATAAGACAAGCAGTCCCAGAACAGACCACATCCCTCATCTACACTTCAGAAAGATGCACATAGTTTTCTTTTTACTTTCAAAGTAACTTACCTTGTGTGTTCGTTATTTTGTTTTGAGACAGTACTGTGCGATTCAGGCTGGCCTCAATCTGAGGAGCCTCCTGCCAGAGCCTCCTACGTGTTGGAATTACAGGCATGTGCTACCATGCTAGATATTTACTCTGTTTATACTGTTGATATTACTTTCCTTTCTTTACTTTCCTTTCCTTTCCTTTTCTCTTCTTTTTCTCCTTACAGGATTTCTCTGAGTAGCTCTGGCTGTCCTCGAACCCACTCTGTAGACCAGGCTGGTCTCAAACTCAGAGATTCACTTGCATCTGCCTGAGTGCAGGGACCAAAGGTGTGCACCACCACTGCCCAGCTTGATTTTCTTTTCACGGCAGCACTGAACAAGAAAAAACCCAAGTTCAAAACCGGTCCCTGGGCCTCAGACAAGTATCAAAATAAGAGGGTGTTCCTAAGTTATCTTGGTTCTTATGATAGATAGATAGATAGATAGATAGATAGATAGATAGATAGATAGATAGATAGGAAAGGCTTTATGACCAATATGTCCTCCACAGTTTAAGAGTGAAGTCTTCACTGACTAAACCTGTCAGGTGGATTTTCTTCAGCCCCAGTCACTGCTCCATTTCCCAGCTGGTAAGATGCTATTCCTTCCACTTCTGTTGTCTACTGTCTGTCTCTGTCTCCATCGACAACAAACTAACTGTGAATCATATCTGCGGGGCACAAAGCAATCCAGCACTGCCAGTCTGGGAAAGCCTCTCGCGTTAGAGTAAACACAACAGGAAGAGAATGCGGATTTGGCTCTTCATTAATAACCCATCAGAAGGTAGAGCCAAACAGATACAGAAAACTGGATCAACTAGCCTCATCTAGAATGTTCTCAGTACAAGGGAGTTTTTTATACCTCATTGGAATTTGGGGCTCGATCTTCCTAGGTTTCTGTCCTGACTCAGCAAGGTCAGCTCACTTTTCATATTTGCCTTCTCAACCTCCTATGGCTAATAAGGACAATTTATGAAAAAGGTATTAATACTAATTTAAACTGTAAAAGTGTCATAGAGTAAGCCCTTAAACATATTTGGGCTCTTTCCTTCAACTTGAGCAAGAGAAATGAAATAATAACAGTAATAATAGTATCTTCACAGTGTGCGTGCTCTTTAGTTAGACCTTGTTCTAAGAGCTTTGCCACTTTAACTTCTAAGTCTCCTCAATAAGACAGACCAGTGTTTCCATCCCCACATGAAAGGGCTCAACCCAGGTCATCTGCCAATGAAGCACACTCACCCAGCAGACAGCAGTGTGGCCATGACTGTGAGCATTAGCTCATAAAGCCTTTCAGCTTTGTCTTCGGAAGCCTGACCCAAAGGCTTTTATCCCCTTATTACTGTGGAATGACTTCCTAGAAAACATTCACTTTTGCAATATGGTAAAAGTTTTTCCTGTCATGTAGGATGATTCACCTTCCTATAAGAACTTGGTAGTTGAATGCTAGCTTTCCCCCACCTAAACTGCCCTTGAGAATCCCCACACATCACACAGTTCTTTGTGCTCCGAGAGTAAGTACCAGAAATAGACACTGAAGTTATAATACACAGTGATAGACTTGATTTTATTGACTAGGTGTGGAGAAATAAGAAGGTGTTTGGGCATTCCCAAAGAAAGCCCAGGGCCTGGTGAGATGGCTCAGATGGTAAAGGCACTTACTGACTGGCCCGGGAACCGAAAACTGAGTTCAACCCCCAAAAGTGTATATGGTGGAAGAGGAGAACTAACTCCCCAGGTTATCCTCTGATCTTCGTATGTGTGGGGGGTAGACATGCGCACACACACAGAGACACATAACACACACACACTGGATGGATGGATGGATGGATGGATGGATGGATGGATGGATGGATGGATGGATGGACAGACGAACGGACGGATGGATGAATATTTTTATAAAACTGAAGGTTGGAACTGGTTCTGAGGGAGGCTCATGTGTGTCTGTTCTAGAAGTCTATAATCAGCCTTTCTTCCCAAGCTGCCCACATGTGGAACAGAAAAGGAAAGTACTCTGCATCTATTTGCTTATGACTGTTTCATTTCCCCCACAGGTGGATCCTGGAGACACTATTGTCTACAGAACTAGACAGACCTCAGGGCTTCAGTCTTCCTCTCTGTCTGGTGCTATTCCTCTTCTTTGTGTCTCTTTTCCATCAAACTTCAGGCCTTTGGCTCGTCCCTCTGTGCTTAGTAAGCTTCCCACTGCAGGGAGAGGGGTCTGTCTTCTAATCCACTGAGTCTTCAGGATTCTGATTTAGCTGTACTTTCTCCAGCTGCGTATCCCAGATAACCCTCACTTCATAATTCCCCCCTTTCTGGATGGGTTTTCTACAGCACAAAAGAATCTTTCTAACTTAGAACTTGGTCCCTCATCATCTCACATAAATTTAATTTGTATATCTCTGTGCCAGCAGAGAGATTACCTAATTGGTACAGTGAAGGTCACATTAATTTCTGAACAGTCCTCTAGAAGACGCTGTCACTGAATTTTGGGTTGCTTTGATTGTGTTCTTATATAGCAGGCTAAAAGTATTTTGGGGTCTCCATTTTGACTTGTGATCCTACCCCAACAACTAAGCCAGCCAATGAGCTCCTTTCACAATGACCCTATGGTAGTGCAAACTCAGAGCCGGGAGGGAAGTTCAGTCATGAGCATTTCAAAATGTATTCAACTGAAGAACGCATCCCACCAGAAAGCATGATTTCTTTTATGATCCAGCATATGAATAAGAATTACTGTAGTGATTAATTAGTGGCAGGAATCATCTATTTTTAGAAAGGCACAATGAAAACATTATAGAATCCCATTCAGGCATTTTTTACACATACACGCTCCTAATAACTTGGTGGTGCTTTATAGTTGATGGAATTCTTCATGGCTTCCTCTTCATATTTCCACGGAAGTTAGGCTCATCACCAGTTCGCAAAGAAGAAAGCTGAGGTGTAGCAAAGAAATGACTGGCGATTGGATGCTACATCTCATTCTCAAACCCAGGCCCCCTCGCTCCATCGCAAATTCTCCACTTCCATACATTGTTAATGGGCACAGGAACCTCCCCTATGGAGTCTCCCAGGGGAACAGTTGCCTCTCCGGAGCTGTCACTGCCCCATGTTCTGCCCCAGTCACCCTTAAACAAAGTCTTCTTGGGGCCCTCGGTGTTGAAGAATTGTGGCTCCAGCAGGATCCAGTGTCCAGAAACTTCCAGACCTCTCAAGCCACTTCAAAGCCTCGCTTCCAATATCTTAACTGCTTTCTCTGCCTTCAGAAACACCCTAGGTTCTGTCTGTCCACCTCCTCCCCATCACCTTCGTCCTGCCTGAGAAAGTGCCGTAGGGATTCTCAATGAAATGAGTTAGATAACCGGATTCACAGGAGAGCTGCTCAGAATGAACTGAACGCTCATCTCTTTCATTTGGGCTTTAATTGGCTGCATGCATTGCCAGTGCTTCTAACCCAGCTAGGCATGTGGAAGGGGGTCCAAACACTCTGTTGCAACAAGTTATAGAAGAGGAAATAACAGCAAGCACACTGTTTAAAGTGATGGAAATCTAGAACAAGAACTATCAGCAGGCCTTCTCTCTGAGGTAGTGAGAAGGGCTGGACTGGGAAACCGACACTGTCATATGCATCTGGACTATATGGATGTGTGTCAACTGAACCTGAACTGAAGCCTTTGCTTATCTATTCTACCTGAAAATGCCACCCCACCCCACCCACACCCACACCCACCCCACCCCCCTCAGAGCACAAAGGCACTATGGTTGTTTTTGTCATGTATCTGTGGATTATTGTAATGTAATTGAAGCCCTAAATGCTTTGCAAATGGGTTTTGCCTTCGTGGCCTCTGGGCTGCATGAGCAAAGGAATCAAAGTCCATGGCAAGAGGCTTTCCCTCCATTCTCACTGTAGCCTAGGATGACCTAGGTAAAAATAGAAGAAACCCCCAGCATGTAATTAGCAGGGAAGCCCATTCCTCCTCCATTCAATACTGTCTTTCCGGGTGACTTCTCGATCCGCTCTTGATCAATTATCTCTTGAACCCATTCCTGGAGCACAGGGAGACTACCGACTAACCACACCACATGTCCTTTTGGCCAGCTGAATCTCAGATCCTCAGATGCTGGGTAGCACTACCCAGCGCAGGGGGTGGAGGGAGAGTCACGGCAGTCTACTCCAAAAGGTACCTGTGTGACAATGGGTTTGTCTGATCTCTTCTATGAAAGGCAGTGACTGCTGAACTGGAGCCTACGATTGCAGCAGTGTTCACTGTCCGTATTCAAGCTTCAGCTGAAGGAAAAGAAGCAGCAAGCAGTGGATGAAGCAAGGTGAAGACTGCTGTGGGCTTGCCTCTGTGGCCAGGTGATCTGGGTCACCAAACAAGGCACTTCTCCGGACCCCACGCTGTTCAGCCACAAGATAAAAATAACAGTGTCTTGTCAGCTACGGAGAATTCTTGGGAGGCTAGAAGAAGATCATGGAGGTGGAAGAGACTTTTTTTTAAGGAATCTGTAGCTTTATCCATTCTGAGCAATTTTTGTTAGCATACATTGGGTTGGAAAGATAGGGAGAAATTGTTTTGTCTCCGTTGTCTGGAACTTTGAATCTAAAACAGCTAAGTCAGCAGCTTCGGGGCACACCTAGGGGAGGAGCCCTGGCTCCCTGCCTCTTGTCTTAGCTGTTAAACATTAGCCCATTGCTCTAGAGTAGAATATATTATACAGATGGGACCTGGGAAGCCAAGCTGGAGGGGCCATGTGTCACTCTCTCTGTAGCCACTTCGCTCCAGACCCCAAGGAATTTAAAACTCGTGTTTTCTCCTCAGGCCTGACCTTCAGTAGCAGCTTGGAAAGGAGGCCTTGAGGCCTGACTGCTTCTGGGAAATGCTTCCTGGCCTGTAGCTGAGCCTAGCTGTCTGTTAGGGGACATGTTCACACTGTGCTTTGAAGATGAAGCCTGGGTTGGGAGAGGTGAAATGCATGGCCCAAGGTCCAGAACTCCTGTCTGGCTAAGCCCACAGTCCTCGTGGGTACTGGAAGTGAGATCTTGCATGGCCATGGCGATGTTAAGAATTTAGCTATAGATCAAGCTGGGCCAGAGGGGTAGGCCTACCAAGCCTCACTCTCTAAAGTATTTACCCACTAGTAAGGTTTTAGAACTCTCTCTCTCTCTCTCTCTCTCTCTCTCTCTCTCTCTCTCTCTCTCTCTCTCTCTTCTTTCTCTCTCTTTCCCTCCCTCCCCCTCCCTCTCTTCCTCCCTCTCCCTCCTCCTCCTCTTCTCCCCCTCCCTTTCCCTCTCTCCCTCTCTCTGTCTCTCTGTCTCTCTCTCTGTCTCTCTCTGTCTTTCTCTCTCTCGGTGTGTGTGTGTGTGTGTGTGTGTGTGTGTGTGTGTGTGTGTGTGTGTCAATATGTCTCTATAACCCAGTAACTACAGCGGGACATCAGCGGTGACAGCTTGAATAGGGATCCTGTCAGGTTTTGCCTTCTCCCATCCACCCTTAGCTAGTCTACTCCAGGGCCCTTCCATAGGGGCCTGCCAGACCCAGGATAAATCTTCACAATCCCCCATAACAAAGCTTTCCCAGCAGTACCACACCCACTGCTAACCTCAGCCTTGCTGAGGCATTGTGGGGGACAGCCAGGGCTTCCTCCAAAGGATCATGGTTCCTGGTGTCTTCTTTGGACAACTATGGTGGGTCCCAGAAGGGATGGCCTCTTGGTCTGTGGTGAGGGTGGGTCACAGAAGAAAAGATCACCGGGCAGAAACGGACCATTTAGGCTCTCCGAAGCTGTGTGGGTGATCTCTCCGAGCCCCTTTTCTATCTGCTGCAGTGGGAATACTGGCCTCAGGGCCGCCTTAATGTAGAGATCTCAGTGTTAGGATCTATACTCCAAATGGGTGTTTCTAGTGAAGTACTTTTTTCTTTGTTTGATGGATGCAGATGTGCCCCATGGGCCTAACCTGCAGCTCTTCCCCTGCTTCCCCAGGTAGCTGCACTTCTTACAACAGTGTGCTAGGACTACCCCAGGGTTTTCTTGTTACAACTTGGAGCTTCGGGGACCTACATAAGTTCACATTCTTCTCTGGCCTCCCCAGCTGTGGTATGGGGAGCGGGAAGGCTCCTGGTGTGAGCTCAGGGAAGTCTGGCTCCTTGGTTGTAAGAGATTAGGCCCATAGGCTAGCCTATTCTGACCTATATTCCTCACAAAGACCTGAGCTCACTTTCTGTGACCAGTCTAAACTGCCCTGGAGGAGGAAATACAGACTACTGGCTCTTTTATGCTAATCTCTTTCAGAAGAAAAGCACCTGGCCTCCCTTGGCCTCTGGCAGCAACCAGGGGGATGCGATTCTGGCATCTGTTTTTCTGAGGGGGCAGTGAGATGCAATAGGGCAGACAAGGATCCTCTTTGGGGTTCTAAGTGCTGAATCTAGAGTGACTCTCTCTGGATCTGGATTGGTCCCTCAGCAGGGTGACAGTCACAATCCTGGGACATGGAAAAAAATAAAACAAAAAACAAAAAAACAGTCATAGAAGTTTAAGTCTCAGGGCTTAAGATGCCCTGGAGCATTCTTGGCAAGTGATGGTTTGGTATGGATTTTGTAGCATCCAGACAAAGGGAAAAGATTCAGCTATTCCTGTGACATGACTAGACTTGGCTAGACAGCTACAGTCTGTGGAAACAGACCAGTGTGTCTCATCTGACATCTACTGAATCAGACCAGCCTTGTCCGGTGAGCTTCTTCTGACAGAGAGTCTAGGAGCTCACAGTTGGAAGGACTATGGGACTGGCTTACAGCAACTCTTCTACACGGACCTGAGAGCCTGAAATATCCAAGCACAGTTAACCCTGCTACCTCCACGCCACTTCTCCAAACACTTGTGCACATAAGTTTGTCAGGGAAACAACTCTATACAAAAAGTGGAGCTAATAGTTTGGGGCAAGGGTGCCCTCGTTGGGTCCTGGGGGATAAGCAGAGCATGTGTGGTCAGCATAGTTGGGGGCACATGAGATTCAGGCAGAGGTGGGGTGACAAGAGCCAGTAGTGGGTACATATCCTCATAACTGGGCCAGGCTCAGAGGCAGGGCAGGTCCTGCTGGTGTAAAAAACAAAAGTGAATTCTCTCTCCACTTTATGTCAACAAGAAAGCAGGAGCCCAGCCCAGGAGAGCTGGGGACTCAGGCACAAGAGGAATGGGAACGATGGTCCCAGGTTTGAAGAGAAGAATCACCCCATTGGGCTGGGAGTTGGGCTAGCAGTCTGACTGTTGATTTCCTTGAGCTGTAAACCCAGCACTTCTAAAGCCTTTTTCCTTGCTGAAAATGAGATTTACTCAGTGCTGAACCTAAGGCAAGACAAAGTCTTTCCGGGACCCACATGGAATTTAAGACAGACTAGAAGAAGAGGAAGAAGAAGAAAGTCAAGGGGTCTTTAGGTGCTCCAACCCCTCCCTGGTTTTCTGCCACCTCCCTGAGTATCAGTCACCTCACGTCTTAGATAGTGGCATTGGATCACAGCAGAGGTATCCAGTCTGTGTTCTGCGAAGCCCAGAGACCCCAAGCAGGGGGTCCACAGGCTCCATGGGAAACTCATACAGGCGGAACAGAACCTTGATCCACAGTAGCCTGGAGCAGTTCTGTTTTTAAGTTTAGTGTGTTGGGTTTCCCTATAAGATTTTACTTGGAAGTCCTAGTAAGAGGAAAAAAATAAAAAGGTAAGAACAGAAGCCAAGGAGAACATGAGGTTGGAGCATCTCCAGCCCGTTCCAGGCCGCTGTTTTCTGACTCACCCTGGTGTTCTCCTCCGCACTCTTTCGAGAACCATTTCTCTTCCTTTCTGCCATCATCTCAAGGAAGAATCCATACGTAAGCCCAGAAAAAGCCACTGCTTAGATCACATTTCCCAGCGCCAAAGAATGCTGGCTCACAGAGAAGAAAATCAGGGGTTTTTGTGGGCTGAGCGGGAGGGGCTCTGAGGCCCCGTGGCTGTAAATCAGCCTCGGAGGTTTGGATTCCCAGCAGTGTGACCTTCAGACACCCTCCTCTCCCCCCAATACCTTCACGCTCACACCCAGGCACAGGGAAGCTTGCCCAGCTCCAAGCTGCCCCTGGAAGCCAGGCCCACTTGGAGGAGCTGTTTTGATTTTTCAGGAAAAAGCTACTCATAGCCAAACCTCCCTCCCAAGAACAACACCGGTGGGGAATTCCTACGTGCTTGAAGGAGGAAGACTCTGGAAGACTGCTTGCCATTGCCTGGCCCAAAAGGCCCATACATAACATCCCCACCGGAAGTAGTGAGGGCCATATATAACTCTATTTGCATTTCCCTAAATATTTCCCGCTGTTGCCAGCCTCTGGTCTTCATGGCATAGACAGCCCTGCTCTCCCATTGCCTGCTCCAGGTGGCACTTCTCTCAATGCCCACAAACCCAGGAATTCCACAAGCTTGCGGAACTGGCACACCCGAGGAACTGAAGGTTTCCATTGCACTCACAGAATTACCCTATCCAAAGAGTGCATCTTTCTCACGGGGAAAGAGTTGGCTGAGGCTACCAACATGTGAAGCTACTGACGTGTGAGAGTGTTGCTAAGGGCATCAAGGGTGTCTCAGCCTAGACTCTCCCGCTATGTGGCCTCCAGAAATCACTTCCTTCTGATTGGCTGGTTTGAGGAAAAGGGCTCCTCCAATCAGGCAGTTCAGGCCTGGAGAGATGGCTCAGCAGTTAAGAGCACTGACTGTTTTTCCAGAGAACCTAGATTCAATTCCCAGTACCCACATGACAATTCATAGTTGTCTGTAACTCCAGGATCTAATCAGGCAGTTTGTATTAAGGGTTCTTTCTTGAAAAAGGTCTTGGTTTTTTGTTTGTTTGTTTTGTTTTGTTTTGTCTTTGTTGTTGTTGTTTATTTTGGTTTGGTTTTTTGGTTTTTGGTTTTTCGAGGCTTTGGACCCTATCCTGGAATTAGCTCTTGTAGACCAGGCTGGCCTCAAACTCACAGAGATCCGCCTGTCTCTGCTGCCTGAGTGCTGGGATTAAAGGCGTGTGCCACCTTTGCCCGGGTAACCAAGGTGAAAGAAACGTGGAATTTCAGCTTCCCAGTGGAAAATGATTCTAGAGGTCACTAAAACATCCGTTGTCCCTCTGTGGTGGCGGTGCACACCTTTAATCCCGGCCCGAGGGAGGCAGAGGCAGGCAGATCTCTGAGTTCATAGCCAGCCTGATCTAACAGAGTGAGTTCTAGGAGAGCCAGAACTACACAAAGAAAACCTGTCTCCAACAAACAAACAAACAAACAAAAATCCATTGTCAAAGTCAGTCTTGCTTCTGGCAGCAGAACAATCCCCCATTCCCTGAAATCTCAGGTGATGAAGCCAAGAAGGTGACGTACATAGAGATCAACATAGAAGAAGGTAAAAAGTCTCAGCACAGTTATCTGGCAGATATGGGTAGTTCAGGTCGTGGAGCACAGACCTTGGAGGGCAGGTCTAGGAACAGCTCCCAGGAGAGGTCATATCTATGGGATTTAAAGGCTATCAGCTTTTATAACAGTGGAAAAAGAAGACAGAAGAAGGAATATGCAAAGGAGAGGATTGGGGGAATTTCAGAAAGATTTCCCCCGATGACTAGACACTGTGGGATGATGGAAGGGGCAAGATGTGGGATTCCCCAGGAACTTGCATGCTAAGCTTTGACAGTGGTTCTCATCCTCCCTAATGCTGCGACCCTTTAATACAGTTCCTCATGCTGCGGTGACCTCCAACCACAAAATTAAGTCTGTTGCCATTTCATAACTGTGAGTTTGCTACTGTTATGAATTGTAATGTAAATATCTGTGTTTTCCAATGGTCTTAGGTGACCCCTATCAAAGGGTAGTTTGACCCCCTCCCCGCACAAAGGGATCTCAACCCACGAGTTGAGAACCACTGGTCTACAGGGTTTACATTCCCCCATGCCCCGGTGAAAGCAATGAGGAGCTACCACTGGGAATCATATAAGCAACCATGCTTGTATTTTAGAAATCTCACTCTGGGTGTCTTGTAGGACATGATTTTGAAAGAGAAAAATAACAGACTAAAAGGCAGAGATGCTTGAGGAGGCCAGAAGCAAGAGGGGACAGCGCCCTGTGTCCAGCACAACGGCAAGAATAAGAGGAAATGAAATCAAAGTGTGTAGTAAGGGCTGTTGCTGAATGAGTCTCCTCAACTCTAACTTTCTAGGACTCGGCAGCTAAAGAAATCTGAGCCGGCATCTCACCTCCCATTTTTACCCGGCCCTCCTCCCACCTCCCACATTCTGTGAAGTCTGGCTGGCCCCTCCTACTCCTCCCCTTCTCAGGCGGGAGGCTTAGATAATAGGGGTGGCATGGGGCCCAGGCCTTCCCACCATCTTCTCCACCATCACATTCTGCTGCTCAAGCAGTTGGCCGCCTCCAGGAGTGTTAATTGGAGAGACATCTGAAGTGACCAGACGGGTTCTGCAGCCGCCATGATAGACACGCTCCATCTGCTCCAACCAGGCACTTCTCAGCGCACAGGGAGGCCGGCCCGATTCTTTGGGCCCAGGGCTTGTTAGGAGTTATACACTCAGAGTTGGATTCCAAGGCTTTGAAGTGGAAACTGCTTAAAGAAAAAGAAAAGAAAAGAAAAGAAAAGAAAAGAAAAGAAAAGAAAACAGAAAAGAAAAAGAAACTTGGAATACACACCTTTTGGCTTGGTGAGGAGTAGGTTACGGCCCAGTCTTGTCCTGGGTTAGGCACAGAGCTCGCCGTCAGATTTCCTGACCAGTCATCTGCCCTTTGGTATGCACAGGGTGTGATGCTGCCACTGCACCGCTGTCCCCTGAGCTGACCGATTTAGATTCCTTCTCAAACCATCCCTTATCTAAGAAGCGAAGGTGGCTTGACTTTAGAATGTCATCCTCCCCCCCCCCCCCGCAACTATTAATTTCTTTGGCTTTTTAAATTGAAATTATTCCATTATGTAACAGGGGACAGTAGAAATCATCCGGTCTAATCGTTCTGGCATGTTTTAAAATGTGCTTTGCTTAGTCTTGCTTTAGCAACAGAGCGTACAGCAGCTAATAAGACAGGCTACGAAAGGCCTGGGAAGGAGACTGCTTGGGTGGTCCTAACTCTGAGCCAGTGACACCTGAGCAGGACAAGCTCTCCTAACTTCTAATGCATCATCTTCGCCAACCATTCGCACAACGCCACTGCCGCCCAACCCCCTCCTCTGCCATTAATAGGGATGACTAATAAAAAAAATAATGAATATATCCCTTCCTTGTTTCTTTCTTTCTTTCTTTTTTTTTTTTTTTTTGGTTTTTCGAGACAGGGTTTCTCTGTGGTTTTGGAGCCTGTCCTGGAACTAGCTCTTGTAGACCAGGCTGGTCTCAAACTCACAGAGATCCGCCTGCCTCTGCCTCCCGAGTGCTGGGATTAAAGGCGTGCACACCATCGCCCGTCCCTTCCTTGTTTCAAGCCCTAAAATCTTCTAGTAGAATCTTCTACCATGACCTAATCTTGGTACAGCACTCCCTAGTTACCAACACATATGATATATGCTGCAAATAAATTTGTATGTGCCCATTTTACAGAGAAAAGAGAAATAAATCGCCACACGGGCAATAAATAACAGGGCTGAGACCCTCATCTCCAGGTTCTGTTACCCATTCCAGGAGCTGTCGTCCACTGAAGGTGGCAGGAGTTGTTCATCCTGGAAGCAGTAATGCAGGGTCGGGTCATCTTCTGAACTAATACCTAATCATGACTAACAGAGAAAGCCCGTTGCTAGGCTGCAGCATTTACAAATAACATTGAAACGTTGTTGATTGTAGTTCATCAACAGGGGAGATGGAAGTCGTTAAGGAGGCCAACTTGGGACTTGTAATTAAGTAGGAGCAAACGTACTTTGAGGAACTAACAACAGGAGAAAGAAGTCAAACTTTTGAAAGTCACAGTCTACTTCCTCAGAGTCTGAGAAGGTAAATATGTTTAGTTAGGCCGGCCATGTCGAAAGGATGGAGACCTAACTGTGTATGACAGACAATGAACTCTAAAAAAGTCTACAGAGTGAATAGCATGGGATTCAACAGCTGATCCTGGTAGACCCTGGTCACCTACTGCACCGAGGCAGAGCCTCTCCATCTATGTGAAAGCCATCAGAACATTCCTGTAGAAGGCTCAGAACTAGTCATCCCTTCTGTGCCCCATAGAATTTCACAATAGATAAAATCTGCTATCGTGGTCCTGATAAGAAAGATGTACTGCTCATGGAAGAGGGCTTTGAGTGCATCCTAATAAAGCCTGTTTTTTTTTTTAATCTTGTGGCAAGTAAATCACTTGACAAATGACAGCTGCTTCATTCTCGGAAGCAAATAACAACGTTCCCATGTTAATAATAGTGAGAAGGCAATAAGAAAAACAGCAATAATTATTCGTGTAAATATTATATTAAAATAACTATTATTACTTTAAGGGCAGCACATAAAAATAGCTGTTAGTCTGCAACATCCCATACATTATTATCACATTTGTTTCCGCAATACTCCTAGGAGGTAGGCAGGGAGGAACAGGAATCAGAAGAGACTGAATGGGAATGTTCTAAATCATACAGTAAATTAGCAACAAAGCAGCCATGATTTGTGGTGAAGAGAGTTTAATAATTTGGACCCACTAAGTGCCAATGAGAAGGCATTGCTGGCTTCCCTTTGGAAGGGTGAACTTGTGTTTGTCTATCTAGACCAGTGTTTCTCAACCTTTCCTTTAATATAGTTCCTCATGTTGTGGTGACCTGCAATCATAAAATTATTTCGTTGCTACATCATAACTGTAATTTTGCTACTCTTATGAATTGTAGTGCAAATATCTGATATGTGACCCCCATAGGGTCGTGACCCACAAGTTGAGAACCACTGATCTAGTCCATGACACTGAAAAGCTGCACTGCTGTGTAGGAAGCCCAAACCCTACCAGTTCATCTGTATGTGTTGAGTGGAGCACCTCAAGGAAAGAAAGCTTGGGCCTTGAATATTAAAGCAAACAGCATTCACGGTTACCTCAGGCTTGCCTATGTGGTAGAAGTTAGAGAAATGATAAAGAGGAAAATACGTAGCTGTGCAATGGACAACTTAGCATAAATCTATGAGGGTTGGTGTTGTCAACTAAACAGAATCTAGAATCATCTAAATGATGGGCCTCCTGGACATAACTGTTGAAAGATTAACTTTTTAAATTACTTGTTTATTATTTATTTTGGATTATCTTGATTATTTTATATTAAATGAGGTGGGAAGACGCACCCATATTCCATATTGGGTTTCGTGGTCTAAGTTGATGAAGATGACTGACCAGGTCGCTTCCTCAAGAGGGTACCGGCTTTCATTACAGAGGGTTATGAGACACCATGTGATTGCTGGGAATTGAACTCGGGACCTTTGGAAGGGCAGGCAGTGCTCTTAACCTCTGAACCATCTCTCCAGTCTGAGAAGATTGACCTACTGGATTGAATATAAAGCAAACATCTTCTTTGTGGGTATCTGAACTGAAATCAGATGATCCCCTGATTGAGGTCTTAGAGCTAGATTGAAACATTACACATGGGGATCCTCATGAATTTGATAGTACCACAGAGGAGATACAATGTCCCGCCTGAGATCCTGGACTGTATTATAGACAGAGAAAGGGAACTGAGCATCAGCAGGCTTTCATTTGTCTTGTTTCCTGGTTGTGGATGGGTATGATGAGCTGCTTCAAGTTCTCACTCACTTGACTTCTCCACCACAATGGACTGTACCCTTGAACTGTGAGCCAGAATAAGCCCTTTCTCCTTTAAGTGGCATTTGTCATAATAATAGAAAAGATGACTAAGGCTAGATCTAAGGTCATAGCTACCCCTTCACCTTGTCTACCTCCTCTCCTTTTTCTGATGCATGCACTTTGATGCCCAATACATTACCTGATTCTCCTCTAGATCCTTATACAAGCCATAGAAAAGTCTTGATAGTTGTTGAATTTGTGTGTGTGTGTGTGTGTGTGTGTGTGTGTGTGTGTGTGTTGGGGGAATGAATGAATGTATTGAGAAGACATAACTGACAGAAGACAGGACACTAGCTGAAGGTACCTCATAGTTGAGATAACCATAGTCTTCATTTTCCTGACCAGGGTACTCACATATATTCCTGTGGAAAATTAAAGAAGAGCAAAAACAACACAGAGTATCAGTGAGATAAAATAACAGCACAAGCCCCAAAACATCATCACTTTAAGATGCTGCTGAGGCTTGGGTCTGGCAACATTGCCTCATGGAAAGACAACCAGCTGAAATGATGCCCACAATGTGTGTTACCCCGCCTGACTTTGTATGCACTACCATTTCAATCTAGTTATGGAAGGTTTTATTTTGTTCCAACTCAAATATCCCAAGTATGCCATTTGCTTTACACTGAAAGGTATATTAGGAATCTCCATATGTAGATCCTTGGAGCGGGTACCCAGTGGGTATGGCCATCAGTCTGATCAATTGACCCCATTCTCGAGGAGTTTATTGTTTAAAGAACAATATAATAAAATACAAATAAACAGATACAACTAGTTTGCTATTAATGTGTAAACAAGCTACTACCCAACTTGAAGCAACACCAAACTGCTACCGCATTGTTCTGGAGGGTGGCAGGGCTTCCTCCTTCCAGAGACTCCAGAAGGGCATAGTCTGCTTACTTCTGTCTTCTTCTGGGGCCACCCACCTTCTCTGACTCCTTTCACCTTGTCCTATCTTCAAAACCAGCGGCAAAGCATCCCCTCTCTGACCTTCTGCCTCCCACCTATAAGGACGTTTATGATTGCACTGGGCCTGCCTGGTAATGCAAGGTAATTTCCTCATTTGCGGATCCTTAACCTAATTACACCTGCAGATCCTTTTCTAGGTAAAATCACATATTCCAAGTTTCAGGGGATGATGATGTTTGTGATAGCAGGTGTCATTATTCTATTTACCGCTTAAAAGAACAATTAGCGGCTTGGAAACCCAATAGAGGCAGTTGTGAGAGACTTTTCCTCAGAACACACACACACACACAGCCCCACTCACCTCAGAAAAGGAACCCAAGACAGACTAAAGTAACAATTACACCAAAGTCTGACTTGATGAATCAATGAGTTTGTCGGGATTACTTACAGGAGTATTGGTGAGGGGTTAATTGTAGGGCCAGGAATGACTCAAAAGCAGCTGCATTCGCGAGAAGCGCATCCCGATACCCGAACCTCACTAACGTCACAGCCTGCAGGGTTTTCAGGCAACTCAACAAAGCCAAGGATCTCCTTCCTAGCTGCTGGACTGGTTCTAGATAGTCTTGACACCCCCCCACACACACACACACATTTGTTACTGCTTGTATACCCTCTCACGGGGTCTTGTGAATCTTGCATATTTTGGCTTTCTCAGATGTATGAAGTTCATATGCTGAGGCTCAGCAGCCTCTCCCCTCTCCTCTGGAGGGAATGTTTTACTTGGAAGGAAGCTGCGAATTCCAGTACAAGACTGGGGATCAAGAAGGTTGTCACAAAGAACATGACACTTGAACTACCTTGAAGGATAGGTAAGATTTTTGTAGAAGAGTTGAATAGAGGGAACAGATAATGAAATGTGAAGAAAATACGAAGTATGTGGGGGTTGTATCCAGGCAACAGTGAGGAAGACCATGAGTGCCCTCTGAAACCATTTGTATCCTGTGACCCTTTGAATGAGAATGGTCTCCATAGGCCTGTACATTTGAATGCTTAGTCCCCAGTGGAGGAAGTGTTTGGGAGGATTAGAAGGATTAGAAAGTGCGGTCTTGTGGAGGAAGAGTGTCACTGGGGCAGGCTTTGAGGTTTCAAAAGCCCACACAGTTCACAGTCTCAAGATACAAATTCTCAGCTACTGCTCCAGCACCAGGCCTGCCAGCCTGTCTGCTGTCATGGACTCTAACCCTCTGAAACCGTAAGCCCCAAATTAAATGCTTTCTTTTATAAAATGCCTTGGTCATGGTGTTTTGTCACAGCAATAGAAGAGTGACTAAGAAATGTTCCCTGTGCAGAAGTAATGTTACAGGAATATTTCATCTTTCCAAAAAGCCATTCCAGCAACAGTGTAGAAGATGTTCAAGAGAAGCAGGTAGGGCAAGATGGCTATCTGGAAGTTGTGCAATAGCCGATGACAACCACTAGCAATGGAACAACAAATGTGGGAAAGATTTAAACACTGAAGCTATGAGTGTGTCAGGCTCTGGCAAGTCATTGTGTGTAGATGGCAAGAAAGCAGAAAAGGTAGTGAGAAACCAGATACGCAAAAGGAATAGCGTGATTTGGTGCCCTAGCTTCAGTTGCTAATTAGATAAACAATTAGTTAAAATTTGCATGGGAAAAGGAGCAAATCTGGGAAAGAGAGTGGATGAAATAAATTTAGCACATCTGCTTGGCCCAAGCTTGAAGCAGGCCTGGGATGGGGGAATGGGTATTAAGAAAAAAATGCCAACAAGAAGGTCGAATTTTAGATCCTAAAGGACCAATATATCGATGAATCTGAAGAGATCAGAGCCTTCCTCTGGCCATCTCCTGTTTTTTTCCGATTTGAGGGCTATGGCTCACAGCATCTCTTAGATGAGTTGCTGAGAACAAATATCATCATTTGTCCAAAGTTCTGGCTCTTAGGTCTGAGCCAAGTTTGACAAGAGGACAGAACCCCCAAACACGACATTTCCTTGTGTAGATTAAGGGAGTCATTGTGGGTGCTGTCTTCAAAGAAATCACCAACAGTGCCCTCTGTAGACAGCTTGTGTGGGACTGAGGCCTATGAAGAGAGGCACAGAAGGGTCAGTTAAAGACAAAGACATGTCCTTGCATGTGAATGCATGAGGACTCTGCGACATCCCTGCCTCAACCACATTTCATTCCACTTAGATTTTGCTAGCTAAGGGGACAAAGAAAATATTTATTGGAATGTTAACAGAATATAAAATATCTGTAGGGTGGATATCTCAACCTGTCAAGGTTTAGACAAATGCTACCCATCTGAAAGTCTCCCAAGATTCACCTTCAAGAAAATAGCATTCTTTCCTTTCTATTGCTGTATTTCTTCTGTGAGTCTCTGCCTGTAGTGTCAATTATTTGCATTATAATCATATGCTTATTTGCATTATAATCACATGCAGATTTAAAGTCCTGTCCTCATCATACCCGGAATTTTTTGACAGCACAGATTCTTTATGATTAATTTCTGTAATCCCAGTAGCATCGTTCACTAAGCTATATACACTCTCATTGTCCTATATATCCGTGATGATGCAAAAAGATACTTGACGAGTACTTAAAAGCTATCTATGTGTCTTTTCCCCACATCTTAACAAATAGACTTTGTGGGACATTCTCATGGGTGCACATTAGCTATTACTCACCTCACCAAGGGTCTCCCCTGGATACTTTTTGAGTAGTCAAACCCAGTCACTGTTGAAGTCAGTGGGAGGTACTGTGTAACTTCCAGTATGAACACTTAGAGTAATGAGACTTGGGATATGATTGTTCTGAACAAATACTAAAAAAATGGGCCGTGAGAGCTTACTGACAAGTTGTCTTTGGCCCAGGTTAGACGTGGAGAGACTTCCCTAGACTGCTAAGAAAAGAAAATCTGAGCCTAAGCAAGGAAATCCGGGTTGACTGAACAGACATGTGAGTTCTGGCTTCAGGAGAAAAGCAACGTGGTTCAGCGGGTCCTGCAGGGGAAGACTCTAGTCCCAGTTACTAGGCATCAAGTAGTTTCTGGTTGTCTCAAAGACCATTCCCCCATGACTCTCATTATCCTCCTTCCAGCTCCAGCTAGCACTGCCTGCTCAGAAAGGCCTTACATCACCACCAAATCTGTCAAAGCACCATGCCAACCCGCTTGATTTGTTACACCCGTGGAGAACATGAATCTACAGGTTTATTTCTCTGCTTGCTTCTCGATTCTCCCATCACAACATAGGCACAGCATGGGGACTCTGTCTGTCTGGTCGCATTCTTAGTAAGAGACCCATAGCCTTTTATTTGTGACAGTCCATGGGGTGACTATTATTACCCCTCTGTTCGAGGCAAGTCGCGTGATTGTGCTTGGCAGAGCTCCAGGTCCATGGATACCAAAGTGCATTCTTTTTAAAAGACTCTCTTGCATGCTGTACACAAGTATGACAAAGCCTTGCCCTCAATGAGAAATAGTCGCTGAGGCTCATTTTCTGGTGTGATCCTGGCCAATGATCTTTACTTTCTCTTTATTCACAATAATTTAATGTAGGTATACAATGAAATATGACCACATCTACCCCCAACATTCTCCCTACAAACTTCATGTATGGTTGCTTTTTTTTGTTAAATAACCCACTGTGCTGTTTTTTGTTTGTTTGTTTTTTCTTTTGTCAATTTGACATTAGCTAGAGTTGGGACAAAGGAACCTCAGTTGAGAAAATTCGTTCATAAGACTGGACTTTAGACAAGTCTGTGAGGCCTTTTCTAGATTGCCCATCCCACTGTGGGTAGTATCGCTTCTGTGCAAGCAAGCTTGGGTTGTATGAGACCAGGAGAGAAGTCTTCCCTCTGTTCATTTGAAGAGGCTCATTTCTGTTACCTCCTCAACCCAGGCTCACCCCACGAGATTACAGGAAGTCTGTAGAGCCAAGTTGAGAACAATATCCATGAAGGACCTACCTTGTGAACCCCAGATGTGAACAGCATCTGAGAATGCATGGGGCAGGAAAGTTTCCCTGAACTCATAGAGAAAATGAGCCCCGTCCTATCTCTCTGTCATCTGCAGAACAGGCCAGACAGCAAGAAAAGTTAAAAGTGACTTCATCTATGGTAGACACAGGGACATTAAAGAAATGTTTTATTTGTACTCCATGAAGCAAACTTCTTTATCCATAAGGCAAGAAAAGGTCTGTGCTGTGCTTGGGTTTTTGGTTTGGTTTTTGTTTCATTTTGATTAAACTAGTAACTATTATCTTCTCCCTTAGACTCCAAGGCATTTTATAGAAAATCCATGATTCAGAGTTTCTTAAAAATGTCCAGGGTCATCCTATGGCTATGGCCTCATATTGTGTGAACGACCCATGAGGGAGACAAACCAGGCTCTCCTTTGTTCTTTCATGCAGATGCCACTGTCAACCAGGAGCTGAAGTAGATGTTGGGTAAAATTTTGGCAGACCAGAAGTTAGGAGCCCACGAGGATGCCTACATGCAGAGGATTGTGTGAGTGGAGGCTGAGACTCAAGCCCAGCTCTCCAGAGACTCGGGTTTCCCCGGTCTGCACACACCTCTTCAGCCATCCTACCACAGAGAAATTTGCAGCCGCGCCTGCTCTTTTGCTGGGGGCTCATTTCTTCTTCCTTTCTTCTACCGATTTACATATTGCTAAATGATGAAATTATACAGCACATAATTCCACAGCAACTCCGCTGCTTTAAAAAAAAATTGGGAATGGAGTAATTAGGCAGAAAGGATTCTCAATTAGGCCGTGGGTTCTGTTTCTAAAGCAGTAAGTGGGGAGAGATTTTTTTTTAAAAAAAAAAAACTGTCTCCTGAATATATTGCCATAAGATGACTGCTGCCTGAGAGGGCAGAAAGAGAGCCGGCTGGGACGCCACACAGAACTTTCTCTGGATGTCAAGGCTGAGAAGGCGGCACTTCCAACGGAGGGCACCTTGCTAGGCTGAGTATTCCGAACTCTTTAGGAGCCACAGAAGCAAGTTTTTAACTTTCTCTTGTCTTCTGTCTCTTCTCTTTCTTTTGTTACCGAGTGACTCAAAGAAACTTGATGCCTGTCCCTAAGATGGACTGTGGAAACTAGAACCCCTTTTCTTCAAAGCAAGACACAGACGCTAGAAAGGCCATGTTCTTGCTCTTTCCTTTCTCTCTGACGCCCCTTCTGTGACCAGTGTCATGTACCTGTAAAGAAGGAATGCTACACGGAGCATCCAAAAGGAGTTCTGACCAAGGCCAAGCTGGGATGGTTTCCCCTTCAGTCTGTGATGACTCTATTGATGATTTTTGTCCGGTCACATTTCTTCGTGGTTGTCCATTCTTTGAGTCTGTATATGAGAGCGTTCGTTCTCAGCGTTTGCTGTTCACTTCCAAAGACTCCCACAGCACGGAGACACAGAAACGTTAAGTGTTCCTGCTGGACTTTTCTCCTGCTGCCTGTCATTTGTCGTAGCATTGTCATCCTGCCCTTCATGGCTGAAAAGGAAAGGCTGACCCCTTTTTTGCTGTACAGACCTTAATAATTTGAAGCTAACCTCCTATTTTTTTTTGGTCTCTAGCACCAGGGTGGAGAGTCGAGATCCCTGTTTGAATCCTTGTCCATCTTCTGTTTTCTTTGCTGTGAGGAGTGTACAGACTTGCAGCTGAACTCTGAGTCAGTTCAAAGGAACTCTGGCATGAAAGCAGAACGGATGCTATGCCGGAGAGAAAAGAGACCACAATAGGGGGCGGGGAGAAGGGTGTACAGGAAGACAGTGAAAAGGCGGGTGGGGGAGACAGACAAGAATAAGGTATGCATGAAAATGGCATACAATAAAAAGTTGATATTCCAAAAGTGTACAGTCTTACAACCTCCTGCGTATGGACCAATTACTTCTCTTCCTTTCCTTCTTCCTTCTCTTCCTCCCCTCCTTCCTCCTTTTCCCCTCTTTCCCCCTTCCTTTTTCTCCTTCTTTTCCTACTTTGCTATGCTAACCAGCAATTCTTTCTTTTCTATTACCATAGGTAGAGAAGAATGTGTTGGAAGGATGCTTCTGAAGTCTGAGTTCAGCTGGTATGGGATACGTTACTTCGCAAGGTAACATCCCATGGTTTCTTCATATGCTGGTATTTCTACATGCACATGAGGAGAGTTCTCATTTCCCTTGACAGTGAAAAGAATCAGCATGTAGTGATGGAATCAGAGAAGGGGTTGTTTGTAGAGAGGGTGTAGTATGAGTGAATCCTGCAAGCTGGGTGCCCTCCGACTACATCAATACATCTGATCTCCAGATTTGATGTATTTGCTATTCCATGTCTCTACAGTCATTGTTAGCAGAGCAAAAAGATGCCAGGCTGACTTCATGCTGAATGAAGACATATAGAAAGATGAAATCATTCTCTGAAAATGGGTTACAAAGAAGACAGAAGAGAAAACGGAAGTAGAACTCTCGAGAGTCAAGCGCCAACTCAGAAGCAGAAAATTTGTTCTTCCTCTAAAATCTTGCAAAGCAGTGTATTTATAATACTATGAAGGGGTAGAGACTTGGTGCTTTGTTTGTTTGTTTGTTTGGAGGTACACAGGTCCAGAATGGCATTTCATTTTTTCCCTTTGATTGGAAATAGATTCTTGTGTCAATAGTGTGTCCTGACTACAGTTTCCCCTCCCTCTACTCCTCCCTTCACATCTGGACCCACTCCCTTGCTGTCTCTCATTAGAAAAGAACAGGCGTCTAGTAGATAACAACCAAACATAACAAAATAAAATTCAGTAAGATAAGAACCACTGAGGTTAGACAGGAAAACCAAAGGAAGGAAAAGAGCCCAAGAGAGGGCATGAGAATCAGAGACCCATTCGCTCAGCCACTCAGGAATCCCATGACAACATTAAACGGAAAGCTATAGTATATATATATATATATATATATATATATATATATATATATATATATATATATATATATATATATATATATACCGAGGACCTGGTGCAGACCCATGTAGGTCTTGTGCTTGCTGCTTTAGTCTCTGTGAGTTCATAGGTGTTTTGCTCAATTGATTTACAGGGCCTTGTTCTCCTGGTGTCCTCCACCCCCTCCGGCTCTTCACTATGACTCCTCTTTTGTGGGGTTTTCTGAGATGACATCCCATTTAGAGTTTAGAGTTCCAGGCTTTCTCTCTTTCTTTCTCTCTCTCTCTCTCTCTCTCTCTCTCTCTCTCTCTCTCTCTCTCTCTCTCTCTCTCTCCCTCTCCCCCTCTCTCTCTCCCTCTCCCTCTCCCCCCCTTCCTTTCCCTCTCCTTCTCTTCCTCTCTCTCTCTCTGGATAACATCTGGCTGTGGGTCTTTGCATTTGTTCCCATCTCCTGCAGGAGGAAGCTCACTGATGATGACTGAATAAGGCCCTGATCTATGAATATAGTGAAATAGTGAAATATCATTAGGAGTCATTTTATTAATGCTTTTCTTCTTCTTCTAAATACTATAATATTTTGTATTACTCTAGGTCTCTGGGCTATCTAGTTGCTGGTTCTTGGTCACCCAAACAGTGCTAGCTATGGGCTCCTGTAGTGGTATTTCATTTGTATTTTAATAAATAAAGCTTGCCTGAAGTTCAAAGAGTAAAGCAGCACTCAGCCCTGCAGACCAGGCAGTGGTGACATACACCTTTAATCCCAATAACCACACTAGTTTGCCATAAAAACTGGGCAATAGTGGTACATGCCCTTAATCCCAGCACTAGAGAGGAATATAAGACAGGAGGAGACAGCTCTCACACACAGTCTCATTCTGAGATTGCTGGATGCAGGATCGCCTTTTTGGACTAAGATAGAGGTAAGAGCCTCTGGCTGGCTGCTTTGCTTTTCTGACCTTCAGGTTGAGCCCCAATTTCTGTCTCTGGGTTTTTAATTAATCGTGCTACAAGCTCCATCTCCTGGGCCTTAAGTCAAATCAGAGATTGGTTGGCTACTCCTACAAGCTTTGTGCTACCATTGCCCTGGCATATTTGTAGGAAGGACAGCTTGTAGATCAAAGGTTTTGTGGTTGGATTGATATATACATCCAATCTATATTCTCTTTTGGTATCTTGAAAAGTAACTTTTTTTTACCAAAGACACTACAACCACAGGGGTGAACGTTCTATGTAGGCTTGGCGCTTTATTGGTGTAACGGTTAAATTGATGGCTTAAATGGCCATACAGGGCCAGTTAGCCCTTCGAAGACCCTGGGGTTTAATTTCAACCTTGGTAAAAGTTCACAGTAGCTGATCAGAAGTATCCACTGAGGGCTTGCCAGGCTCCATAGTACTTGGAAGCCTGAGAAAATTCAAGGAAGTCATTGGCCTTCCTAGGGCTTGTCCTGAATCCCCTACAAGGAACCTCCAAGGTGGGTGGCCTTTTGGAATCCCATCTTTCTAATTCCTAATGGGTTAAAGTATGTAGAGGTATCTAATCCCATAGCATAGTTGTAGGATGAATGGGAGGTTAATATAAACTGTCTAATATACTGTAGAAAAATTGAAAAAGAAATTCTTTAAGAGCGTATTTATCTTCTCTTAGCTTCAGCTGTTAACTTGACACTGCCCAGAAATATCTGAAGGAGTCCCAATTGGATCAGACTAGCCTGAGGCAAGTCTGTGAGGAATTTTCTTAACATCTAATTATTATTAGCGTGTCCAGTCCACTGTGGGTGGTGCCATCCCTAGGCAGGTGTGACTGGGCTGTGGAAGAAAACTTGACTGAAGAAGCTGCGGGGGAGGGGAGGAGAAGAGAGTAGGGGGAGGAGAGAAGAGGAAATGAGAGGGGAAAGGAGGAGAGGGGAGGGGAGGAGAGGAGAAAGAGAGACTGTGCCAGTAAGCCCTATCCCTCCAAGGTTTCTGTTTCATTTCCTGCTTGAGTTCCTGCCCCGACTTCTCTCAGCCACAGACTGTGGCCTGAAAGGGTAAGCCAAATTAAACCCTTTCCTCTCCCAGTTGCTTTTTTACGGAACATTTTGCCACGGCAACAGAAAACGAATTAAAATAGTTTACCATGTTCGAATCAAAAAAAGTTGTCGTGAAAAGAAGGAGCCAGATTTGTTGATTTCATTTTTTTCCTGTGTGGCATCAGAGGATGCAACTAAAATGAGTGAGTTGGAATTGTAAGTCAAACATTGCACAGGGGCAAAGTCAAACTATTTCAGACACGCCAGCGTAGAATTTAACTGGGAGGGGAGAGGGCAGGGGGTGAATTCCTTGACAGTAAAGATAGTCGAGCTTGGGGCTTTGGAAAACTGATGCTTCAAAAGGATTCCAGCTGGCCATGAAAACCGAACGGTTTGATCTTTTGCTCTTTTCCTAGATGAAATTCTGTTTTAAGTGTGGTCACTGCTTTTGCAGCAGAAAGGGAGAACAGTAGCTACCATTATGACGTGTGTAGGATCGAGTTTGACACCAAGAGCCCCGTTATACTAAAGCTGAAGACACCGTCTTCCTCCTTCAGCATCGCCACTCTTTGCATCAGTAGGAGTAGCGTTCAGTTTTGTCCTTGAGCCTTCAGTTCCAAGCAGTTGTTACAGAGCGAAAAATCACGCGGCAGATAGAGATTGAGGGCAAAGCCACGGATCCCGTGGAAAACAAAATTTTAGGAATGTAAAACAAAATCTAGAAGCCCACCGTAGCTTCACAAGGGACTGCTGGCTTTGCCAATGTTTTCTTACTTGGTTGCTCTCTGCATAGATGAGTCTTTAGTGTGAGCACCTGTGTGGAGTCTCTGCTTGCTCTCCTAGATTCTGTGTGTTCTATGGGCTCTGCCTTTGCCACACTTGCTAGTTAAATTTGACCAATGTCAGATTTAATGGTTAAATGCCAGAAAACCCAGTGTGTGCAGGTCGCCAGTTACCAACCCTATGAGGTTGCCATAGCTGTACCTTTTCATGCGAGGCAGAGTACATGATGTGTAAACCATTGACAAGAGCTCCCGTGAGGGCACAGGCAGGCACGGATTTATAACTTGGCTAGTTAAACATGTATAATGTCCCGTTTTATAGTTCTTTACATTTCTATGATCTCCAAGAAGGGATCATAGACTCCATATGCAAGACACTAGACCAGTGGTTCTCAACCTTCCTAATGTTACAGCCCTTTAATACAGTTCCTTGTCTTGCAGTGAGCCCCAACCATAAAAATTATCTTCATTGCTACTTCATAACTGTAACTTTGCTACTATTATGAACCGTACTATAAATATCAGGATATCTGATATTTGACTATAGGTTAAGAGCCCCTGCACTAGACATTGTTGGAGCTTTGACGAAAGTGGATCAGTCCAAATGGCTTTAAGAAATATACACGTAATCTTAATTTGAGTTATTTTAGTTTTTTGAGACAGGATCTCGCTAAGTACCCTGGTGTGTCCATCTGCCTCAATGCCCTGAGTACTGGAACTATATACATGTGCCGTCAAGCCTGGCTAAAACACACCAGCTTCATTCATGGAGTAGCAGAGAAAGCCAGCCCTCTCTATGACACAGGTGGGCATGGCTTGTCCTGGTACTTGCCAGTGGAAGACGGGCAGGGGAAGGACCTACGGCAATGGTACTGGGGCTGCTGTCCTCTGGACGTGCCTTGGGTGTCCCTCTAAGGTCCATGTTGTGGAACTTGATCACTAGGCTGGTGAGGCTGGGGCAGTGGGACATGGATGCCACTTTTCTTCACACGTGTCCTGTTTCGAGTATTTCCTCATAGTCACAAAACGCTGATGATACAGGATATGGTTCACTTGGGGTCATGCGGTGGTAGAACTGAAACTGAGGCCTTGTCCATTTAGGCGGGAAAGCCTGAAAGAGCTGACAAAAGAAAACACGGGAGGGAAAACCCTATCTCTGCTCCCTCTAGAAGCCCTGAGAGTGAACCGTGACACACTGCAGCGCAAGAGCCCTGATCTGGGACATCTGTTATAGGACAAAAAGATAAAAACCCAGAGCATTATATGAGGTTTAAGTGCTGCCATGGTCAGACAGACGAGAGGAACTGGATAGGAGCAGAAGCACAGCAGCCGTAGGGAAGAAAGCAGCAGGCGACAGAGGGGACCAACAGATCCTCTGCGACCTCTACCAGGCAATTAGCTGTACCTTGCTTGTATTTAAGTGGATCTCCAGTTTTCAAATTGTCCACATTCTGTTTGCAGTTGGGATTTTTTTTTTAAGTGAACAGGGATGGTGCCATTATCTTTACTTTGCAGAAGAAAATGAGGCATGGAAAGGCTAAATCACATGGCTAGGGGCACCATTCATAAATGTTAACTCTTGTAGGATGGCTATTTTGGATCTGATGTGGAAAATAAAAGGGAGGATAATAGAACTCCCTGTGAGCGTGCACAGAGGTAACCTTGAACACACTGGGGGGACCAGTGGGGATAGGCAGAGGTCCGCCATTTGCAGGGTGCCCAGACACAGAAACTCTAATGTTTCTCCTCTGGCTCCTACACATCACCCAGACAGCCATCATAGGGCTACTGCTCTCAGAACACATGGCATATAATGATTTCAGAACATACAGCTATATTTAAAATCTAAAAAGTGGATGATAAATATTATATGCAAATATACATGAGAAATACATTCAAACATTTTACAGGGCAAAGAAAATAAAATGTCTTATAGTTTTAGATGAAACAATCAACATATTTAATATATGTCTTTTTTCAGTTCTATAAACAAGCTTAGGTTCTTGTAGCATGCCAATAAATAGAAATTTTATGTAGCACCTGTGAACGCCAAGTGCTAGATACTAAACAAGTATTACATTCAATAACAATAATCCTAACAGTCATTGTTAAAACAAGTCCCCTGTTTGACGTATATCACACAGCCTCTTCTTAAGTCTGGGCCCATGATTTCTGTCCCTCAGTGATCTTCTACTTATCCTTGTCCAGTTCTCATTTTTTCATCCACCGTCCACTATCTCAGAGAAGCCGACGGGATGACTCACATCGGCTCCGACAGACAGTGCTGTCCTAGGTGTCACTTGACATATTTCAGTTTGTTCCACACAGTTGTACTGACCCTGGCAACGGACTGAGGCGAAATTCTCCAGCTGCCATCTCAAGTCTGAGCGAATTTAAGGTGTCAAGAGCGTAGACATCGTTCATGGATTTACTCTCAAGGCGTCAGAGATACTTCGCGCTGCTTTACCTAGGTTAAGATAGTATGATGTTCCATGGGCCCTAAGGTAGAGTGACGTGGAGCTCCTAAACTAAAGCCACCACTCCTTTAAAGACCTGAAGCAGCAGGGTGGCCAGAGGCAATTAGCTGAGAATGAGCATCCCTTGGCTTTTTACCATTGTCTGTGGACATGCGTTGGGGGCTTTCACTCCCAGTCCATAGAAACCCTTCCTGGCCACCATGGCACATAGGCACCTGCTGACCTACCCCCAAGACTTCTCTGTCTACTTTAGATGTATCTCACCTACCATCCGCTTGGCCCAGCTTTACAGCAATGTTCTTACATTGGGTAGGAGGGGGACGGTTCACAGGTAACACACTGAGAAGTTATACAACCTGGATGACTGGGAATGCAGCGGAAGTATGAATTACCTAACTGTGGGGCAGGATTTTAGGCTCTCAGGTCAAAGTAGCCTCCTTTCCGACAAGCAATGTACAAGCATCGTAGGCTGCTTCAGTAGCTCGGAAGAGGCGTGGGATGCTAGTACTGCATTTTCCAAAGATGAAACGTGTGGATGCCACCGAAGTCGAATTCATTTCCATGATTCAGATGCTCAGGCCAAAGGCTAACGAGGCAGCCCAAATCCTAACTGCGCTCTGGCCTCTCTGAGGTGAATCCTCTGGCCTCCTTTTGCTCTCGTTTACAGACGCACTTACAGGTCCATTCCCAGAAAATTAGCCACAAGCCCAATCCTACAAAATGTCAATGGAATTCCGAATGGAGGTTATGCTCTTGGAAAGCTAAGGGGGAACTCCTTAAATAAAGAGGGCCAAAGAGCAGTAGATCACTTCTTCCTGCGTCCTCTTCACAGAGGAAGGCGGTATTTCAGGAAAACAGATGCTTTACGCGGGCATTTCCCACTTAGCCTCTGCCCCCCTGCTGCTGTAAACCTGATGACGACACAGGCTTCTCAGCACACAAACAGCATTCTGCTGCAGTGTCTCACCAGGAACGGGAAAAAGACACACCCCAGGAAAAGAGACTCTTAGGCAAGGCCTGTGTCCCTTCTGCTTCTGTGAACAAAGTGTCCGTCGTGGGTTAATGCGAAGCTGAAGAGGCATGAGGAAGGGAGAGGGTGGGTGTGCACGGACAAGTACAGATGTGCCCCACCTCCTGAAATACCATCGCCCCAGTGAACTCTTCTTCACACGGCCTTTAGAAGAGCAGACATTTAAGAGTCAGTTCTGTGGTTGAAATGATAAAGACAACTTGGTTTTACCTTTTGTCCTCTCTGACTTAATCCTCTGTTCTAAGCTCAGTGCCTCAAAGACCTACTCAAAGCCAACACACTGGACACCAAACCAGAGTGAACCTACTCACTACTGCTATCTGGAATGTTCTTCCCTGGTGCAAACCATAAACCAGAATCTAGGTAGGACACTGCTTACCTGATGGAGACTGGGATCTGGTCACAGGGAGTGATGACTACAGCATGCTAGCCTGGAGTCAGCTAGCAGAAGTGTCCTTCTGGCAGTTGCTGGGCAGAGGTGGTTCAGAAACAAATGTTCTGATTGCAGAGTAGACTACAGTGTTCTGCGTTATGGCAAAGGCTTTTTGCAGGATCCCAAGGGTCCCATGGGCTCTTCCCTATCATTTGCATCCTGTTTCCAAGTGTTCATTTTACTTTAATCAGGGTCTCTATGATACATCTCTAATGTTTGGAGCACCTCCTATAGAGTCACCCAATTGTCCCTGTGCTGTGCAGTGAAGTGTGTCAAAATGAACCCTGGAATGATGATTCGTTTTATGTATCAAGGTGCTTTGGATCAGTGATGTCCAGACAGCTGGCCAAACCGTATTTTAGGGCACATGTGTGACCTAAAATTTTTATCTTTGCCATGATAAAAATTACTGACAAAGGCAACTTAGGGAAGAAAGGGTTTGTTTTGGCTTAGAATTTGAGGGTCCATCATGACAGGGAATGTGGTGGCAGGTGCCCAAAGGGGCTGGTCATATTGCATCGACAGTCAGGAAGCAGAGAGAAATCAATGCAATGTACAGTTGGCTTTCTCCCTACTTATTTATTTTTTTTATTTTTCCCTCCCCCCTCTCCCCCCATTCCCTCTCCCACCTTCTCTCTGCACCCTTGCCCCCCATCCACTCCTCCTCTGTTTCTGTT
This sequence comes from Microtus pennsylvanicus, assembly GCF_037038515.1. Lineage (NCBI taxonomy): Eukaryota > Metazoa > Chordata > Mammalia > Rodentia > Cricetidae > Microtus > Microtus pennsylvanicus. Next base: position 69,418,878 of record NC_134579.1, read on the forward strand.
CAGAAAAAGCCAGGCCTCTCATGGGCATCTGCAAATCAAGACATATCAAGTTGAGGTAGGTCTAAGCTCCTCCCCTTGTATTAAGGCTGGGCAAGGCAACCCAGTATGAGAAGTAGGTTCCCAAGAGCCAGCCAAAGCATTCGGGACAGTTTCTGGTTTTCTCCTTTTTATTTAGTCTAATGTCCACATTTAGGGTGGGCTTTCTCACCACAATTAACCCAGTCTAGAAGCCACTTCACAGATATGTTGAGAGGTGTTTGTTTTATAGGGCACTCTAGAAATTGTCAAGTTAATCATATTAATGATTAAGAGGTGTTCCTTTAAAAGTATAGTTGATATAATATTGCCAAATAGCTTTCTTAAGCAACGCTGAAGTCGTAAGGGCTCAGCTCTCACTAATGGGTTCAGAACACCCATTAAAGGACATCACTAAAGGAGCTGAGCCATTCTTGTCCTGCCTTCTGTGGTGTGGGAGATGAGACACCCTACAAAGACATACAGCATCCTTTGGCAGAAGCCAACACCTTGATCTTAGAACATCCCACACATTATAACTATGAGAAAGAAATTTCTGTTCTTTCTAAAATGTCCATGTCTTTAGTGTTCTGTGGTAGAAAAGGAGAGTAGACTTTTGGATAAGCATAGTGTTCCACAGTAGACAGAACTATCCTCCTCAGCATGCTTGAGGTCATTTGATTTGCTGTAGTCCTGACTAGAACAAAACAAAAAAACAAAACAAAACAAAAAAGCAAAAGAAAGGCCAGTTGCAATTCTTTCTACTTGAGCTGCATCTTCTGCCCTTGGATAGTAGAGCTCCTGAGGCTTGGGCCTTTGGAGTTAGACTAAATGGTGCTACTGCCTTTTCTGATTTCCCAGCTCACAGACAGCAGATGGTAGGACTTTTCAGCCTCCATAATTGTGTGAGCCGATTCCCATATATATATCTATCTCCTATTGGTTTTGCTTTTCTGGAGAACTCTGACTAATACACTCAGCTATAAATCATACGCCAGACTGAAGGATGGTGAAACGGAACGAGCCCCACTTGGACTCCTATAGTAAGACTGTGCTGAGTGAATGGGGCTTCTGTACTCTTTCCTCCGCTCTTTTATCTCTTCCTTCATTCAGATTTTGACTAAGATCTAAGGCCACCAGCATAGACCTAGGCTTGGCCTCAAGATACACCCACTGCCTAGCTGTGTGGGATACACAGAAACGAGGAATATAGCATATAGCATATCATGAGCTGTACATATATTGGATATTGAGATAGCCAGGAGAGGAATTAATACGCTCCTTGTGTTGGAGAAGCACTACTCATCTCCAGAAAGACCCAGAAATGAAGAGAAAGACCAAAAAAATGCAGATGTGGACAGTAGGGACTGGGAGACTAGGAATATTAAGCAATATTGGCACACGTGTATTTTTTAATATAGAGAAGCAATCCAGGCAAAAAGGAGTGTACATGAGGATCAGAGTCTGTATGACCCAGCTAGGACCCGGGTAACAGGTTGACCCCAGCAGCAAGCCTGAGGCCACAGTTGCAACCCTTAGCTGGACTTCATGGATGCTGCAGGCCTCTCTGTTGCCTGGACTTGATCTGGTGCTGTTGTCAAACTGCCCCTATTTGGGGCACATCTAACCACCTCGCCTTGGAGCTTACCAAGGTGCATTTGTGGCTACAAGGGGACCACAGGACTCTACAGATCCCCTCTGTTGTCTGAGGACTCCCAGCTCTGCAGATGGAGAAGCCAAGGCAAAGAGCTCCGCTGAGTGTGGTAGGGAAGTAGAAACCAAGCCGACATTTGGTGTGCGGTAGCAATCCCAGCTCTGGTTTAACACAAGCGATGTGTTTCACTCACAAACTGGCACCGAGAGCTCATTTACATTTAAATAAGAGGCTTGTTAATGCCAGCAGGAGGACGCTGTCAATGCCAAGCCTGGCTCAGGATTCCTGCCAAGGAGTTTCTAAGAGCATCGCTCTAGGAAACTCCCCCAGAAGAGAAGCAAGCATGCTTTCTCATTAAGACAACTCTACCACGGTGACATTTGCCTCTGAGCGGCAAGCCTTTGGCTGGGCAGGAAGCAAGTTGTTGAGTCTTGGAACGTTGTCAGTTGCTAAGACGGTTGCTTAGTTCATCTTGGCTCCTCATACACTCAGAGACCACCTGGCATGAGGTGATCTGATGGGGAGCAGAGCTAATTTCTGCCCTCTGGCACCTCCCAGTCATGTGGGCAAGACTGAGGTTACTAAGAAGTATGTGAAGAAGACTGTGTTGCAATGTAAAGTCAAGGTCAAGGTCGAGGTCATTATCAGGCAATTCACTGCTGGGAAACTCTCCTCCGGGCATAAATCAAATTGGTTTATTTTTTTTACTACGGAATTTGCACCCCAGTGGCTGCAGATGTTAAGTAGGAAACCATGCATTAGTGAAACAGGCTGTTGATAAAACCTGCAAACATAGCTAAGATTCCAGTAGTCTGGAGTATGCCTGTCTTTTCGAAAGAGGACAGGCTACTCAGCAAGAGCTGGTCCTGGGTTTACAAGTTAATTAGGAGGGATGTCCTGTGTTCCTCATGGATGACTGGGGCAGATGAGGAGACACATCTGGCAACACAGTTCGTATGTCCTGCTTGCTGACGTGGAAGCTACAGCGGAGGTGCACAGAGTTGTGTCGGTCACTGTGACTAAACCCTTGAGAAACCGAATTGACACTTTCAGAGGTCTCAGTCCACGCCTGCGGGAAGGCAGAGCCGCATGGTGGGCACACCATGGCACAGCAAGGCGGCAGTGGGAAGCAGGAAGCAAAATACACTTCTCATTGGCTTTTCGCTGTGACCCAATAGCTCCAATGAGGCCCCACTTTCAAAAGTTTCCACTCCTTCCAATGATAAATTATGCTGTATCACCTGACCACTCCGTGGATAAGGTGGGAATCCTTTTGGTCTAATCTTTTCCACGGGGTACCAGTGCATTTGAAGGAAGACTTGAACCAATGATGAGGTTTTAGAGAACATTTCAGAAACAAACTAAAACAGAAACAATGGGGTCCCATAAAACAGAACTTAAGAGTCGCAAGGGAGTGACATTTAAATTCAGTCTGAAGGAAGAACAGAAGTCACCAGACAAAGATGGCAGAGAAGAAAAGGCATAGACCATCCAAAGATGCTGGGGTAACAGAGAGCAGACAACTTTTTATTATTTTCAAATGAAAATATTAAGAATATATGCTGAAAGGAACTATCCATTCCAGATAAGTAAAGATTGAGATATAAGCAGAGACCAGATTAACAAGAATTTTCCAAGCCACTGAGTTTTGGCTTTAACATCTGAGCAATGAAGTTGCCTATATCTTATGGTAGTTGTGTTCCCTAGTTCTGATAAAGGGAGTGGCATCAACAGTTAAAAGAATATGGGATTCACAGTCAGAAAAACACGGGCTTTGATTCTTCTCTACTGCCCTGTGAACCTTGGCGAGCCTTATTTCCCATAGAAATGGGAAGAGCATACAGCATGCTGGTGAACTAACGGAAAAGGTATCTGTTATCTCTGCTGACTATATAATAAAACAGCAAATTATTACTAACGATTTCTTGCCAGCATTTGGACAGTACATATCAGAACTCTTCAGAGCTCTATTGACTGCTACTCTGCAATTCTGTCTTAGGAAAGTAAAGGATACGTGCTGATAACTTGTTCCAACAGTGATCCATCCAGCGTTGCTTATAAGAGCAAATCGGAAAAGGTCAGTTTTGCTTGTCTGATAACTAGGCACTCCTCAGATTGCTTGCCCTAATGACGTCACTCAGGCCTCTCGTGCAAGATTCCTCGTGACCTCAAACTCAGGATCTGGTGACTCTTGTTCTGCCTGAAATTTCTGTTCAGTTTTCCATTTCTATTCCGTGTCTTTCCTCACTTCAACTGTCTGTTTTCTACAATGAGTTCAACCCTTAAGAGCCCATCCTGATATGTCCTCTCGCCCAGGTACCCAGGCCACAGGCAACAAGTGTGCGGAGCTTATAATGAGGGTGTAAGCAATGGAGATGTTGCCATTCTACCCGAGAGCAAACCACCTTGATCTTCTCTCAGCAACCACTCAGTCTAAACCCACCCCTTCCCAACTACATTGCCCTTTACTTCCAGGATTCCTCATTCTTGGCTTCCATTTTCACTGCCTATCTTTAAGCTGTTCCTCTTCTCCTATTTTTTTTAATGTTCTTCTGGCTTCCCATTCTTGACTACTAGCCTCAAAGTCCCCAGCAGGTTCTACTCAGGTTCTCAATGCTCTCCTGAGAGCAGAAGGCGCAGCAGGTTTTGACTAAGGAATCTTCTCTGCTTCAGGCTCCCAAGGATCGTTGGAGGCAGAAGAAAGGAGTACAAGGATGTACTTGCTTATCTTTCTGAGCCGTGCTAACCTCCCATGTAAGAAAATTAGAAATTCTTCTTATGAGTCTGGAGAGAAATGGATCAGAGGTTAAGAGCATCGGAAGCTCCTTCAGAGGACCCAGATTTGATTCCTGACACTCACATGGTGGCTCAAACCATGGCGTCTATAACTCCAGTTCCAGGGGATCAGACCATCTATGCACACGGTGCACACACATGCCTGCAGGCAAAACATTCTTGAACAAAAATAAAAATAAATCTAAAAATATGTGTCTGTGTTTTAATGCTATAACTGACTGTGATGTTAGTCTCGGTGGTCCCTTTGGCCACCTCTGGGATCAACCAAAATGCAAGCAGCAGAGCACCCCTGTGAGGGATTTTCTTGATTGGACCATTTGCAGAGAAAAGACCTGCCCTAAATCTTGAGTGTTTAATACAGGAGACCTATACTCAATGTGGGTCCTACTCTCTGGTAGCAGCCTACATAAAAGAACAAGGAACCTTTTGATTTTTGGCTGCTTGCTCTCACTCTTCCACCGCTGAGGAATTCCTTTGCTGGTATGGAACGTGATTTTTAGGATTCCAGTGAAATGTTGTGGTCCGAGGCTCCAAGTCCACCCAAGCAGACACAAGAGGTTACTCAAGGCAAGACTGAATGCAGGGCGGCACAAAGAAGGAGGAAGGGGGGCTGATCAATCAGCTCTGCAGAACGGACTCCCACGCTGAACTGCGACCCCAAATGTCACTTGAAGCAAGTTTTTAAGTGCAAAAATCACAAACGTTCATTGCCAAGATACAGCCACAATTTTCACTAATCGGGATTTAGAGATTAGGGGCTTCCTCGAATGTTCTATCATTGTCAGTTGACATACAACCAATCAGATTCCTTTGTTCCTTCTGCTGTTAGGAACTGCTATGTTTCTAAAGAACTAAAGATGCGTAACAACTATTTCTATGGTTTAAGAAGGAGGTGGGTCTGTTACTGGAAGGTTCGCAGATCCTCTAGGGCTTGGGAACCTGAACTTTTGTTTCACCCTACAGGTAAAATGGAGTCTGAAGTTCAAATGGCAGCACTTAGGGTAAAGGTGCTTTTTGCCTGATCCCAACAGTAGACTGAAGACCAGCTGAGACATCCAGACTCAAGGACTAAATAACTACGGGGCTCTGAAAACAGCCATTGTTAAGCTGGTGAGACCACTGTAAACCACTCTAAAAAAAATCCATATATGTGTGTGTATTATATGTACATATATGCATATATATGTTTATGTGTGGGGTGCACGTGTGTCACAGTGAGCATGCAGAAGTCAGAGAACAACCTGTGGGAGTCAGTTCTATTATTCCATCATGTGGACTCTGAGGACTAAACTCAGGTCATATATATTATATATGGACATGTACATATATATTCATTCATTCTGTCGTTTCTGTTCCTCTAGAGAATCATGACTACTACCTTGTCCTTGGAAATAATGTCCATCAACTGGCTATTAAAAAACTATGGCAGAACGGTGCAATGGAGCCAAACAGAGCCACAAGGCTGATGTCATAGAGCAGATGCGGTTGAGAAACTGTGGAGGGAAAATGAAAATACAAAATAGCAGCTCTACTCTAAATTGTTGTAGGCCAGGGTGGGGGCAGGGGAGGCAAAAATGGCATCACTGTTTATGTCTAGACTCTGGTGGTCAGGGAGAATGCTTTTACCTAGTGTCTTTTGTGTCTGGTGACACATTCTGGTTGTGGCAAACGAGAAAGAGTCTATTCATGGTACCCAGGGAGTAGAGGCCAGGGGTTCTGCTAACTGTCTGCCAATGTAAGACAGTCAGCCTATGATCTAGTCCAAACTACCAACACGAGCCTGTTGAAGTTGTTACTGTAGGGGAGGAAATCACAGAAGTCTACAACTTCGTTTTTGCTGGTTTTTATTCTCTATTTTTCTATAACAAGCAAGCATATTTGTACCATTTTTTTAAAGGTACATGACAGATTCTGAAAAGACTGAGGGAACACCTGCGCTTTTGCTAGGAAATAAGTCATGGGAAAGGGCTCCAGGCCTCACTCAGGTCCGTGCCACGACAGTATGTCTCCAAATCTATTTAACTCACTGACTGTGCTCCTACTTAGGCTCTCGGATGAGGCCTGAGCATTTGGACATAGCCAGCCTGTCATAAACTCAGTGAATTTTCTTCTACACTTTTCTACATGAGGTCACATGAGGTCCTCTGAGGTGTCTTGCCACAACCAAAAAGGTAGCTCAGGTGTCTGGCCGGAGGACACACTGTGTCTGGGTATTGTACATCTACAGTCCTAGGCTACAGATCTGCCACAAATAGTGGTTCCTCTTCATTGTCTGAGAAAAGCTTTGCAAGAGAAGGAATCCTATGGTCATTGAAGTTCAGTCACTGGAAGAAGTGGCTTATCGCCCCCATCAACTCATCACTTGTAAACATTAGACCTAATTTGTAGCTGTAATAGGAATGACTTGGTGGAGCATCTGGATTTGATGGCTGTGGTTTCTGGGCCACCAGTTACAGTTGAAACAAAAAACAATCATCTCTACCATGAAACGAATCCTTTCTCCCAATGCCCAGGGAGCTGAAAAGTCCTATGAGGGCTGGATTTTCCTTCGACCCCAAACTATTGGAAACTCAGATGCTTTAGATATGGCTCACCATGAGAAAAAGAAATTCCAGAGCTGCAAGGGACTTTTGGTTCATTTTCTGGGGTGTGTGCATGCGTGCACGTGTGTGTGCGTGTGTGTGTTTGCGTGTGTGTGTGTATGGGTCCCTTCTAGACCACTTTTCTTCCTGAGAGAATGAGAATGGCAGAAGTCTCAGAGAGAGAGAGAGAGAGAGAGAGAGAGAGAGAGATCCCCCTTGTCAAAGGATAACAAGCTTTCCATGCCAGTAGCAAGGAAGAGTTTAGCCTGGCTGCTGCTGGATTGTGAGAGCCAAAGGGAAGCTGAGTCTGCTGCTAGTTTAGAAGAAAGCTTGCTGCAGATACCGACAAAGGTAGCAGGAAATGGGTGATGCATACATGCACATATGTATGCATGTATATGTTTATGTGCGGGTGTGCATATATGCCACAGTGAGCAGGTGGCATTCAGAGGAAAACTTGTGGGAGCCAGTTCTCTTCTTCCACCCTGTGGACTCTGGGAACTAATTCAGGTCATCAAAATTAGAAGCAAAAACCCTTACCTTGGTGCCCTCTGGCCATGTTTTTTGTTTTCCTATAGCAGGAGTGAATGGAAAGAAAGAACACACGACCCCATGCAATCTCCCCAAGGCAACTTTGAAAGAAAGGTAGCCTCCATTTCTAAACATGAAAGACATTCCCTCTGCTATGGTTTGGCTGATTCCTCCATTTTTTTCTGAACAAAGTCATCCCTAACCACGTCTCTAGTGTTGTAGTCCACAGGGAACAAATGTCTGCTTTTCTTCAGAGTCTGCAAACATCCTTATGTCCCAGAAGACAAAACAGAGACGATCTATCGGGAGGACGTGGAAACTGTTGGCAGACCAAAGGCATGAGGACTGAGTTTTGAAGAAATAGCTGTTGGGAGAGAGGAGAGAGGAGAGAGAGACAGAGAGAGAGAGAGACAGAGAGAGAGAGAGACAGAGAGAGAGAGAGACACAGAGAGAGACAGAGACAGACAGACACACACACACACACACACACACACAGAGAGAGAGAGAGAGAGAGAGAGAGAGAGAGAGAGAGAGAGAGAGAGAGAGAGAGAGAGCATTCGCATGCAGCTTGAGGCTGAGGCTCCTAGATCAATGTCTTCACAAGCCTGAAGCTCTCAGGATGAAAAGGGAAAGTGCGGAGCCCTTACCAGTCCACACAGGCAAAGTCTGCTCCAATTTGGGTTTCATAATTATTTACTGGTTTTGTGAATATCTCAGAACAATAAAACTCAAGAACCAGTATCACATTGCTAAACTTTAGAGTACCCTTGGGAGCTTGGATACCCCACTCCCACATGGACTGTTTTCAGTCTTCGGCAGGCGTGATGTGAGGAAGTCATTTTGTGCAGACAGTGAAGTATATAACAGGAGTTTGGAACTTTTCCATGGTGCTGAGGCAGAAAAAAAAATGCCAGAGGAAGTAATATTAGTCAGTATTTAGTCATGTTGGGAACAATGGGATAGCTTAGGTTGGCTAGACATCACTCGTTTGTATTTGCTATGGCCAACAGGAAGCCAGTGCTGTTGTGCAATTTCCTCCATGTTTCAAGAACCAAGAGCCCCCTTTCCCCCCATTACAGCACAGCCAAGATCCCCTTCTCACATTAAAATACAGAACATAAGATAGTTCTTTACAGTCACAAACGAAAATACTTTTGCATACAAAATAACAAAGATTGGAGGTGGGGTGGGGATAATGCAGCAGAAAATATCTCAGAGGTGACAAAAGACAAGGGTGTATTGATCCATCTTGTTTTCCTCCTGAGGAAATGTAATTGACTTCTCTCTGCTTAGTGACTTCACAGGAGATAGCGTTCCGACCCATCCTTACTCATTCATGTGTTTGTTTATTCATCCACATATCTAGTAACACATGTTAATTCAAGACCTCTTTTGTATCTGGCATACAGGGCTGACTAAAACACAGTTAGTCTAGATGGAAGTTTAGAAGTAGAAAGCAGTTTAGTTTTTTTCTAAATATGAACAGGCATACATAAGATGCATGACAATATGTAAGAGTTACAATACTGTTATGGGGTTAATATATCTATACATGCTGTAAGCCATGAACATCTTCACATGTAAAGAAAATGCTACAAAGAAAATCAGAATATTTCAGGCCGTGAGGAACTTCCATGAGGAAGTTTTTTCTTATACTCCAAAGAGGGAGAGAGTGAGACAGAAACATGATACACATACACACACACACACACAAACACACATACACATGTATACATACATACACATGCAAGGCATTAATAATAGGAAACAGCTGGGCATGGTGGTGTATGCCTTTAATCCCAGCATTCAGAAGCCAGAGGCAGGAGGATCTCTGTGTGTTTGAGGCCAGACTAGTCTATATAGTGAGTTTCAGGACAAAGAACCAAAATAACACTAATGTTAAATAGGAGAACAGTGGTTTCCAATTCGTGCCTTGGAAATTCCAGGCTGGAATTCTTATATAATATGCCAGAGGCTGAGCAGCATCGGAAGAGTTAGAAAAATACAGAATTCTGTGATCCACACTGAAAGCTTTGCTCATTTTTTAATTGCTCCTATTCTCATTTACAAAAGCAATTGCTTGTAGGAGGATATATATATATATATATATATATATATATATATATATATATATAATATTCACAGAGGTTAGGTACCTAAACTCTGTGAATATTCTAAATTAAACACACATATTTAAAGCTTAAAGTGCTAACGCCCACATATAAAAGAAAACATGAAATGTTTGTCTTTCTGGATCTAGGTTACCTCAGTCAGGACCAGGGGGAAGAGGGGATCTTCCAAGGAAGGAGAAATATAATATAGTGTTATAAAGGGAAAATTAGAATAGGGAGGTTAAATGGGGAGGAGAATGGGAAAGGTGGGTAGAAGAGGGAAATGGGGAGGGACAACTAACATCAATGACCTTTTGAAAATCTATATGGAAACCTACTATAGTAGAAGCCTCCTAAAGAATGCACATACATAAAATGAGTTTAAATAGGGTTACTATATTGGAGGAGGGGGCAATATCCCAACTAAATATCACATACAACCCAAAATCCAAGACCAGTAATTAGATACATATTTTTTAATTATTCATCAATGGTGTCCCAATTGATGCCCCCCCCCCAACATTATAGGCTACTGCCAGTGCAATTGGTTATCCTCCATAATCCCATAATTGGTGGGATGATAAGATTCTATGGCTGAAGACAGCTTATATGTATGCCATATTATATCACAGAACATGGAGAAATCAAGCTGGTACTCATCTGAATTTTAACCCCTACTGACTAGCACTCATAGTGCTAGAAAGTGCTATCCGTGACACAGGAGGAGAAAATTAATCATCAGTATCACCAAATTATAAACTCTTTGAGCGACAAGAGTGACCCACCTGCAGGATATACACACTGGTGCAACCGTGGCAACAATGCTAAGGAAGCAGCTATCTTAGCTACTTTTCTATTGCTGGGATAAAACACCATGACCCAGTAAACTTTTTATTTATTTAATTTAGTTTTTCAAGTCAGTTTTTCTTTGTGTAGCTTTGAAACCTGTCCTAGAACTCACTCTGTAGACCAGGGTGGCCTTGAACTCAGAGAAAGCCACCTGCCTAGGCCTCCTGAGTGCTGGGATTAAAGGCGTGAGCCACCACTGCCTAGTGACCCAGCAAACTTGTAAAAGAATGCATTTAATTGGAATGATGGTTTTAGAGGGTTAGAGTCCATGGTGGCAGAGGAAAGGCATAGTGACAGCTACTGTGGGGCAATGGTCTTGTACCCTGTAAAGATTTGTCACTTGTATTGGTTTAATAAAATGCTGATTAGCCAGTAGCTAGGCAGAAAGTACATGCCAGGCAACCGGAACAGGAGAATTCTGGGAAGAGGAAAGGCTCAGTCTGCAGTCAACACCTAGATGCAGAGGAAGCAAGATAAGAATCCCTCACTGATCAAAGGTACCAAGCCACGTGGCTAATACAGATAAGAATTGTGGACTAATTTAAGATGTAAGAGCTAGATAAAAATAATGTCTAAGCTATTGGCCAAACACTGTTGTAATTAATATAGTTTCTGTGCTATTATTCAGGTCTCGGTGGTCAGGAAACAAGCAAACAGTCTCCACTTACAGCAAGTAGGATACAGGGAGGCAAAGTGAGAATGACGCTGAGTCTTTTGAAACCTCAAAACCCTGCCCCAGTGACTCACCTCCTCTGGCAAAGTCACACCTCCCAATCCTTCCCACACTGGTCCACTAACTAGGGAGCAAGTATTCAAACCTATGAGTCTATGTGAGTTACTCTCATTCAACCTACCACAGTAACAAACCACTCCATGTGTGTAATCCATACTGGACACTGCTAAAATACCCAAGAATAGTTAAGTCATAAGCCCTAGGAGAAAACCTTCTACTGTTATTCTGCTAGGTGAATGAAGAATGAAAATGACTCCTAGATCAATGTACCACTTAGCCTTTAACACAGAACCTTCTAGCAGCAGATGGTAATTCCTATTGAGAGCCACACCTGGACAATGTGTAAAGAGTGGGATACTTTGGAGTTTTCAACTCTAAATGGAATGTCTTCATCAAACCCATCCCCTCAAGACTCGGGGATCTGTGCAGAAGAGGAGGTGGAAAGACTGTAAGGACCAGAGGTGGTGGATGACTCCAACAAAACTGTCTTCCAAACGTAACAGAACTGACGCACACATGAATCAAAGGACCTGTCACAGCACATCAAAGCCTGCCTCATTTAAGGCCAGACAAGATCTTGAGGAACATTGACAAGGAATAAAACAAAGGCAGAGCAAATACTTGAAGTAAGTTTTTTTCCTCTGAATTTGATTACTATAAAATAGCAATTCAATTAGTTATTTCATTACTTTATGTAAATATTTTGCTTACTATTCTACATGCAGGTAATGCATTTGGAGCCAGCCTGCCCATTCAGACCTCCCCTATTTTCCCAACTCATATTATTTTTGACTCCATTTTCACAAGACTCCTTCATTTTCTTTCCTCTCTCGACTGCTTCTCCCACAAAGTCTGGTTTACAGCCATGGGGCCTCAGAGGTCTTGGAGGTCTTTCAATTGTGTATTCTTTCAATCTCCAGGCCCTTGCCGGACTCGCATACAGTATAGTGGCCCGTGAACTGTACCTAGAGGGTAACACAGACAACTGGCTTCCTGAAGTACAAGGCGAGCCTGCAGGTGCTTCTGTAGGTGTCTTCAGTCAGACCTGGCCTCAAGGCACTAACCAACCTGTGGGTGTCTCCTGGGTGGGCCTGTGAGTGTCCTCCACCCACTCAGGCTGAGCAGCTTTCGGGCAGGCCTGATTTATAAGTTTTTAATCCATATACTCATAAATAAGTCACTTACATATTATATATTAGGTAATAAACCTTTCTCTCTCTCTCTTTTTTGTTTCTTTGAGACAGGGTTTCTCTGTGTAGCCCTGGGTGTCCTGGAACTCACTCTGTAGACCAAGGTTGGCCTTAAACTCACAGAGATCTGCATGCCTCTGCCTCCCAAGTGCTGGAATTAAAGGCTTTGCCACCACTGCCCAGCTCTCCTTTTCTTTTCCTATAATAATTCTAACTTAAAAGACATGACCAGTAAAATTGATAGCTAAGATCACATTTTACATTTTTTAGGTTAAAAAAAATTACCCACTAAACTGCAAATAAAATGCACAAATATAACTATATTTACTAATACATTTTGACAACCTGAGTATGGTTATAAAAATAATTGAGGTTGTGAAATAAAATATTTTTCATGTAAAGTTAGCATTACCATAAAGCTTTTCACCTTCTTCCTTGCAGACAATAATGATTAGGAAGATAGACTAAAAATATTTTATTTATGAATGACTATTTATATGTGCGTGTGTTTGAGGCATGCGTGTGTGTGTGTGTGTTGCACATGTGTACACTGGTTCATGCATGCCATGGAGGCCATGTGGAGGTCAGAGGACAGGCTTTGGTTCTGTCCCTCCACCCTGGGTTCAGGGATGGAACTCACACTGCCCGGCTTGCCAGGCAAGCACTTCTACTTGCCAGTCCATCCAGCTGGCCCTACTTTTGATAAATTACTAATACAATTCAATGAATTCTAATGCATTGTCCAAGTTTGCTGTGGGAGCACATTCTGCTCCTTCAGCCAATAGCCTGTAAAATACCAGCCCACTTGCGCGTAGTCTCTTATACTGTAAAAGCAGCTGTAAATGTGCACCCTCTCTCTTGCTTCCGGTTCCCTCGTCTGGCTCCTAGACTCTGTTCCTGTTCACACAGAGGACTGTTATCTAGGAGAGTGATCTATAAGTTTTCCCCTTAAATAAATAACCCTTTCATTATTCATAATTCTGAACTGGTGTGGGACTGATTTGCGACTTACGTCATCACAAGTTGTTTGTTTTTGACTCATTTTTGCTCAGCTAGTTTCCTAGGATTTTTGTTTTATCTGTTTTCAGAGTGCTCATGATTACCTCCTGTACCAGCTCGTTGCTGCATCTGCAAATAAATATTGTTTATTTATGGCTCCTTTTTTTTGCCTTGATAAGCATTTCTTGACACTTGTAATTACTTTTTTGGAACTACCAAATTTAGATTTATTTTACAAACCCCTTTTCTGTGGGTTTTCTCAGTTCTGTAGTTTCTATCTGCCTTCTTGTGTTTGGGGATTTTGTTCTATTCTTCTGCTAACCTGTGAGGAATGACAAACTCATTCATTTTCACTTTGTGTTTTTTATTTAATCACTTAAGAATTATATTCTTCTAGAAACCATTTGAACTAACAGCTCCAAGTTTTTCACCTCCACAGATCTCTTATTCAGTTAGGATTTCCTTAAAATAAGCTATTCCAAGGATTTTTCCAACTTTTTTTATTAATTAACGTCGTTTACAATTTCGCAGGTATAACTCTCACCCCAACTCTCTATCTCCCTATGTTTTGTCCACCCCACCTCTCTTCCCTACAAATGCCTCTCACATTCCCATTGGCTTGTTTTGTTTTGTGACTCACTGAGTTCTATCAGGACCATTTGCGTGAAGGTGGGTTTGGAGCTATCTGTTTGCTCCAGCCTAGCGGGCTAAGCTGTGCGCACACAATGGAAGACAATAGCGCCTCTCACAGAATCAATATAGCCAAGAGTTCAGCAGTGAAAAGTAGGGCCACATGAGCCCCTCAGTCATCCATAACAGTCTTGTGTGGGCCTAGGGTAGGTAACTCAGTTGCTGTGATTTCATGCTCGCAATGGTTACGCTGAGTCTAGAAGATAGAGTTTCTTAATGCGTCATTTTTTATCAAACCCAACAAGAGAGTGGTTGGTTACCACTCTTAGGCCATTGTTACACATGTGGGCATGTGGGCATGTTGGCCCAGCAGGTTGATGTTGTGGTTTGTGGGGTTTATAGCTTGGTAGGATCACTGGTGTCTTCACTTCCCAAGTAGCCTGCACAGCATCTTCTGGCCCTTTGAAAGCTAGCAAACAGGGAATATGTTTACAGCTCAGCTGCAGCTTACCTTTCTCTACATCTTGCAGCCAATGTGCATCTCCTTGGCAACAGTGTTTAAGCTTCTGGTTACAAGGAGAAATCACACTGATCAGAACCTCCACTGTTTAAAGCACCTCTGTCCCGCTGCCCCCCCCCCCCCCGCCCGCTAAGTCCTGTAGAGGTATTCCATACCTGGGACTGGAAATTTTGTTCAGTAAAACCCCTGTTTCTACCTCAGGGTTACTGTCTTTAGTCTCTTTTGTGTTCTTTATTTGGAATACAAGAAGATTTGCATAAAACTTGTCCATATTCCCTTGGTCTCGATTAGTCTTCAACCCCTTATTCCCTCATCTATCCAATTGCCCAGCCCAGTATACTCCGTCTTCACTTTGCTTTTATCTGTGTTCTACTGACTCCCTCTTTTAAGGCAACCCCTACCTCTAATAGTTTCCTAGACATCACAGGTACTCCAAGATAAATAAACGCAACTAGGATCTGCAAATGGGGGGGGGCACTGCGTTCGTCCTTCTTGGCTTGGCTTAGCCCACCCCAGATATTTTTTCAGTTGTACCCATTTAGCTGCTAGTATGGTTTTTCTTTACAGCTGGATTTCATGTCCGCTTCGCATTTTCCTTCTGTATTCCCCAGCTGATGACAGCTGAGCTGCTTCCACTTGCTCTTGGGAGCCGAGCAGCAGTGACGATGGATGTACAGATATCTATGTACAGATATGATGCAGATATCTATCTATGGTGCAGAATCCTTCGGGTATATTCCCAGGAGTGGTATAGCTGGGTCATACTGTACTGTTATCTCTAGGTTTTATAGAAAGCTTTAGACTGATTGCCAAATTTGCTGCACCCACCCACACTGTATAAAGGTTCCTTTCCCCAACGTCCATTCCAGTTTATTGTCATTTGTACCTCGGATGCTCACTGGGGTGAGATGGACTTGTAAAGTGGTTTGAATCCGTGTTTCCATGATGATGGAGGTTTTTAAGCACTTTTTAGCATGCTTACTAACCATTTGTATTTCTTCTTTTGAGAACTCTCTGCTTAGTTACATGACCCATTGTTATTTTTAATTGGGCTGTTATCTGATTTTTTTTATTTTAGTTCTCTGTCTAGTCTAGACATTATACCTCTCCCAGAAAGGTTTTTCTCCCATTCTGTGGGTAGACTCTTCTGACTGACAATCTCTTTTGCTTCCTAGAACAGTTTTAGTTTCATACCATCCGCTTTGCTAATTCTTGGTCTTGTTTCCTGTGCTGCTGGAATCCTACTTAGCAAGTCTGTGCTTGAGCCCACATGCTAAGGTAGCTCTTGTTCCCCTAGCACTTTCAGAGGGTCCAGTCTTGAGGTCCCAGATTCATTGGGTTTTTGTTTAAGCTGAGAGACACAGCTTCAGTTTCAGTCTTCCACGCTCATCTAGGCAGACTTTCAAGCACCATTTGTTGAAAATGCTGTCTTTTCTTCAATATCCAATTCTAGCATTTTTGTCAGACACTCTGGTAGCTGGAGTGGTAAGCACTGTATATCTTGACCTTCTAGTCTGGCCCATTGACCTATGGGTCTCTTTCAGGCCAGTGCCATGCTGATCAGTTATGACTCTCAGACATAGCTTGATCTCAAGAATGGCATTGCCTCTTGCAGCATTGATTTAGGTTTTCCAAGTTCATATAATATAGGCTTCTAAAAGTGTCTCATTTTTTTTCTCAGTATCATCAGAACTTATTGTAATCTCTTTTTCATCTCTAATTTTATTAATTTGTATATTTTCTATCTTTTGGATAACTTAAAGGATTGTTAACCCTATTTTTCCAAAGAATGAATCCTTCATTTCATTCATTCTCTGTATTGATTTATTTAACTTTTGCCTTGATCTGAACTGCATCTCCTCACCTATGCTTTTGGTTTTAGATTGGTCTTGGCTTTCTTCGATGCATCATTATTTATTTGAAACCATATATATATATATATATATATATATATATATTTGTGGAGGCATTTAGTACTGTGAAATTCCCTCTTAGGACTGCCTTTATAGCGTCCCATAGATTCTGATATATTGTGCTTTCATTTTTATTCAATTCTAGGAAATAAAAAAAATTCCTTAATCTATTCAGTCATCCACTCATCATTCAATAATGTGCTGTTTAATCTCCATGCTTTTATGTATTTTCTATAGTTTCTGTCGCTATTGAAATCTAGTTTTATTCTCTTGTGTTTAGATAGAATATAGGATGCTATTTCAATATTCTTATATTCATTGAGGCTTGCTTTGTGACCTAATGTGTAGTATATCTTGTAGAAAGTGAATTTTTATTGTGTGGATGGAATTTTCTATAAAAATATGCTAGGTTCATTTGATTTATGGATTCATTTAACTCCAATGTTTTTTTTTCTGTTTATTTTTTGTTGTGTTGACCTCTGTATTGGTGAGAGTGGGTTGTGGAAATCTCTTGCTATTAATGTATTGGGGTAATATATATGTAAAATGCATATGTAGTAGTATGTATTTTATTAAATTGGGTTCACTTGTGTTTGGGGCAGATGTTTAGAATTGTAACATCAACCTGATGAATTGTTCTTTTAATGAGTATGAAGTTATCTTCTTTAATTCTTCTGATTATTTTTGAAGTGTATTTTTTAAAAACTACATTTTATATGTAAATATATATTTATATATTAAATTATATAAAATACAATGTTTTATAAGTGATATGGAATATTATATATATATGTATGTCTGCTTGCTTTTTAGTCCCATTGCTTGTAGCACCATTTTGTTGTTTTTTCACAGATGGTTTCCATCTTTGATGGTGAGATAATTCTTGGAAGTAATAAAAAGTTGGAACTTATTTTAAAATCTAGTCTGGTAGTGTGTGTTTTCTTATTGGGAAGTTGATACCATTAATACTCACAATAAGTTTTGATGTTCATTAATACCCATCACTTTTTATTTTCTACTATTCTTTTTTTGTTTTGTTTTGTTTTGTATCAAGTCAGGGTTTCTCTGTAGCTGTGAAGCCTCTCCTGGAACTCACTCTGTAGACCAGGCTGGCCTCGAACTCACAGAGATCCGCCTGCCTCTGCCTTCTGAGTGCTGGGATTAAAGGCGTGCGCCACCACTGCCTGGCTCTTAAACTTCTTTGATTAACTGTGAGTGCACTGTTTATCTCCTCACTCCCCCACTGACTTTTGAGATTGTTTATTCTTCTTTTCAGTCCAAACTGTTCCCTCTACTGTGCTCTGTGAAGCTGACTTAGTGATCATATATTTTCTGAGTTTGTTTTTATCATGGAAAAATTTTATTTTTCCTTCAATTTTGATAGATAGTTTTTCTAGGTATAATATCCTGGGTTGATAATTGCTTTGTTTGTAATTTGGAATCCATCTTTTCAAACACATCTAAATTTAAAAACCTTCTATCAAAATCTGAACTGTTTCCCCGAAGCTCTGTCTTATATGAGATTTGGTCTTTCTTCCTTGCAACTTTCAAGGCCTTTTTGTTTGTTTTTAGTGTTAGGTTATAACACATGGTGGGCTATCAGTTTTCTGCTCCTGTCTGTTGGGTGATTTGTGGGCCTCATTTACCTGAAAGGATCTCTCTATTGGGGAAAATTTCTTCTATGATTTAAAAAAATATTTGCATTGGAACTTGTCTTTATGCTCATAAGTTATAATTGGTCTTTTCATGGTACCTCACAGTCCCTGCATATTCTGTTTATAGATGTTTTTACTGTATCATTTCTTTGGTTGTGTGATCCAGTTTCTAGGCCCCAACAGTCTATCTTCTTTCTTTGTGTTCCACTTTTTTGGTGACACTTTCACCGGGATTTTTGTTAGATATATTGAATTTTTCATTTTCTGTTCCAGTTCAGTATGGGTTTTCTGAAGTGCTCCAATTTTGATTTAGATTTAATATTCATATCCTGGATTGTCCTATTTATTTCATTTACTTGTTTGTATTTTCTTGGATTTCAATAATTTTATTACTATCCTTTTCAAGTTTATTTGGGTGTTTGTGTTCTTTTTGCAGGCTTTGAACTCATTAAACATGTTCATAATTGTTTTGAATTTCCTGTCTTTCCTAAGTTGTTCTCCTTCTGGAATATTATAATGGGACTTGTGATGGAGAAGAGGGTATTGGTTTAATTTAACCATACTGTCTGTGTTTTGTGATGGGACCACACACCTGAATTTAGGATATTATCTTATTAAAATTGTAATTTAAATACTATTAAATTACTTCTCCACTTCCTTTTCCCTTTTCTAACCCTTCTCATGCCCTTCCTCACTTCTTCTCAAATTGATGACCTTTCTGATTATTGTTACACACACACACACACACACACACACACACACACACACACACACACACAGTCCTATGTTTCTTACAATCTTTCTACTCCCTCTTCCACAGTATTTCCTTTACCTTAGGTGAAAGAGTTGTGTTGTGGAAATGTTTTGGGACTGGGCTCTCTATGATCAGTTGTTCTCTCCATGATGACTAGTTGTAGCTTTTTGTAATGGTCTCCATGCAGGTTAGTTTACTTGCATATCTGTGGATATAACGTCTTTAGCTTTCCAGGGGCTAGGGGTGGGCTCAATGCTGTGCAGTCAGCTTCTTGGCTAGGGTAAGTGTTGAGGAAATGGAGATCAGGTGAATGTGTCCAGGGTCTCTTATTGGGCTTGGAGCAAAAGTCCTAGAGATCTTGTGGACTAGCTGGAGTGCAGATGTCGGGAACTCTTACTGGCGCTGTGTTTGGGGCTGGAGTTGGAGGCACAACTAAATCATGAGAGTCTGAGATAGGCTAGGGAGGGGCCAGTGTTCACTGCTACTACAAGAATGTTAAAACCTTACAGCTCAACTCCATTAAATTGGAACTAAACCTCCATTGTTACAATATTTGACCTATAATGCAAGGCTTTGAGCTTACTGATACCCAACCTAGAAGGTAATTAGTGGTCATGTGCACTTCAAAATGGAGGGCTTAGTCTTAATGTGTCTATGGAGCTTTTTATTTATTCATTAAGTCAAGTTTTAAAATAATGTATAAATCCTCTATGTCTTTAGTGATTTAAATGTTACAGATGCTGAGGGAATTCTGTTAAAATCCTGTGAGGAATTTGAATTCACGGGTTTTCACAGTAGTTTTATAAATATTGAAGTGATGTCATTAGACTCAGTCAACTCAGAACACGTGTTCTTGAACAAGAGAGGTGACTCAGCAGGGAAAGGTGCACACTCAGCCATTCCGATCCCCTGAGTTCAATTCCTGGAACCCACATAATGGAAGAAAAGAATAGACTCCATTTGTGCACAGTGGCAACTGCCTTTCCACAGGAAAACAATAAAATAGAATAAAATGTAAAAGAGTATGTATTCTTTCATGAAATTAAACTTTCTTACCAGTAATTAATACCCCAATCTAAAATTTTTCTTTTGTGTTAAGATTCCCTTTTGTTCTTTTTCTTCTTCTTTTCTTCCTCTTCTTTCTTCCTCTTCTTCTTCCTCCTCCTCCTCCTCCTCTCCTCCTCCTTCTCATTCTTACCCCCCTCCTCTTCTTTCTCCTCCTCCTCCTTCTTACCCCCCTCCTCTTTTCCCCTCCTCTTCTTTCTCTTCCTCCTCCTTTTTTGATACTAATACATCTATCCTAATTTATTTACTTTCTGGAAATAGTTAGTGATCAGGTATCCATTCTTTTTACTTTAATCTGTGTCTGGCTCGTATTTAAGCATAAAGCAGGATTTCTACTCTGAAAAAATATTTAATCATAAATTCTAAACCATTTCTATGTATTAGAGTTATCAGTACTTATAAATTCCATGCCTTTAAAATGTATTATCTCTGTGTGTGCATTTCTCTGAATTCAGGTTTTGGCAGCTTTGCATGTCTCCCATGTGTTTCTTCTGCCTCTTTAGAAATTTTACTTTGGGGCAGAGGGTGGCGTTCCATTGGTTGAGCAAACACGAAGGCCTGGGTTTGGTATCCCATATCGCATAAACTGGCTGTAGTAGTACATGCATGTAATCATAGTACTCAAGAAACAGACGGAGGCAGGAGAATCAGGAGTTCAAGGTCATCTTTGGCTACATTGAGAGTCTAAAACCAGTGTGTTACCATTCTTTTCTTTATCCCCCTTTCTCCCATTCCCTTTCCTATTGGCTTTTATGGATATATACTTGTTTTCTTTACATGGCAGCTACTGAAACATCTACATATAAATTTAATTTTAAAATCTGGTTAACCAAGTGCACCATTTCCCTAAATCTACAAAAATCTCACAAAGTTTGAATTCTTGTTCTCTCAGCCTACATTCTAATATTGTCTAGTACTTTAGCTCTGTTGGTTGATCCCCTCAAGTAAAAAGATTGCTCAGTGTAACACTTTGCTCAGATTTAACTATGTGGCTGCTATTTTCTCCAAGAACCATTCATTTTATATTGCCCTTCTTCCCTGGGTTTTCTTTCTTCCTGAAATACAGCTTTTTGATTCTTTAGTTGGGGTCTAGTGACATTATACTCTCTAGCTTTTGTTCAACCCGTTGTGTCGCACATTATTAAAGAATCTGTATGATAGCCCTGGAGTAAGACAGGTCTCAAACCCTGCCTTATCATTACTCTGGACCTTGGGAAATGCTTTAATATCTCCGGGACTTAGTGTTCCTTGTCAGGCCATGGTAAATGCTATCCTAGGTCCCTTCTCGCTTTCATGTTCTACGTGTGGGACAAAGTGTGGGACATACAGCACTCGACAACAGAGAACAGAATGGGCTTGTCAAAGAGTATGGGTGACTGAGAAAATGAAGCGGTGGGAATGCAAAATGACCTCCCACGTGCCCTTTCTGATTACAACATCCCCAATTTCCCCGAGAATCAGTGATTTACTTGCCATTCATAAAAGATATGTCTTCTATATGGCAGCTTCATAAACAGCCATCTCTGGGAGCCTGGGAGAGATGGCACTCACAGTTCTCAGATGTTTTACCATCCGTAGATGCAAACCCGATACCGGAGAGAGCAACTGAGGCCTGAGTGCCAGAGAGAAGGGGCAGGGGCTGCACTCCCTGGCTCTGGTGATAGGAGATTCACGTGTGCTGCAGTTAACTTACACCTGAGGCCTAGCGGACTGGGTGATTTGGTTTTTCTGTACATCTGCTATATGAAAAAGTGAACTTCCTAAATGATGGTCTTGGATTAATTTTCTCTTATTCTTAGAATATAACTGAGGACAAAATAATCACAGCACCAGCAAACATGAGGAGGGGCAAAGTTTGAAAATGTGGTCACTCTTCCTTGTATCTGATTCTCCCATCCCTTTCTCATAGAGATTTGTACACGCTTACCCATTCAGCCCCAATATTATACCTGCATCCCTCAAGGTACCAGCACAGAGTGGATTGTGACTGTTTGAGAAGTATTCAGAGCACAAGTGGAGGAAACGTGAGCTGTTGAATGAAGGCAGAGACCCTACCAATCCCACCTCAAAACTGGAACCAGTATAAAGGGGCCCCCTTACACACACACACACTTTCTACAGGGTCCAGAGGGTGCTGAAGCGGTTTGAGAACATGACGTCAGAAGTTGAGCTCACCTTTGTTGATGGGTGGGGGCTGCATGCTCTTGTGGCATCCTCGCTCTCCCGTGAAGCATTCCAATTCTCAGAGGACCATATGGAGAGCAACCGGTGAAAATAAAAAAGGAATCATCTTACCTGGGTTTATGAGAAAAGGAGACAGAGATCATCTGACCCCCAAAGAATTCCACACATAGGCAAGGAAGTGGAATGAGAAGTTTATTGGATATCTAAATATAAAGTAGTTCTTTTACAGAAAAAAAAAAGAATGTGATTTTTGTATTTATTCTCATAGAGCACTCGGAAGACATGATCAAAACTTATAGAATGTAAATAAAAACATGATTTAATATAATTGAACAATGTGTAAATACAAAAGAAATTGCCCAAATCACAGTCTGATAACACAACTTCCCCCTTTCGTTAGGAACCACGTGTGCTGCTGTGGGGATGTCAGGGGTGGTTGATGAGGCAGGGCACCCATGCCGATTGCTTACCCTGTGGAAATACCGTGGCGCTGTCAGCATCACACGAATGAAAAACATCCTATGCTGTACGCTTTTGTGTGGCTTTCCCTGTTGGAAATGTGGCTGCGGCTCCCAGCTGCTGCTGCTAGGGCTGCGGCTGCGATCAGCTAGGAGCAAGGGCCTGCTCCCAGCGGGCACACAGGGCACAGAGAACGCTCACCGCTCTGCTCCCCTATCCTTGACCTGTACCTTTAAACAGGACTTAGTTCTCACACACAGCTATCTCTCGTGGTCACGAGTCACGGGGACTCAAACCCAGAGCAAGGCCACGTTGGATCTGTCTCAGTTTGTCCAAGGAAGAGAACCTATGCATCCCAAAGACTTGATGACATCACACAGACATTTTGGCATTTTTTTCTAGCACTAAAATCTGATCACATCAAAAAACAGAAAACCTACTAGTGTTGAAATTAACAGAGATAAAAGGATTGGCAATGGGAGAACTATTTTGGAGGGAAGTACTGCCCAACTCTCTTTGCAAAATCCCCTTGGCTCCAATCACAAGGCTATTAAAGCAGCAAGGCCACACTCCTGGAGCTGCCCCCCAGGGCCCCATTGCTCCCTCTGCTCCTGCTTGGGTTGCTGGGCTCCTATATGGAAAGCGGAGTAGCTGACGACTATGCCGTCAAATGCATCTTCTACAGCTTGTCACCTTTACTATCAGTTGGCAAAACTGCGTGGGAGTGGTGGCATTTCTTGGTAGCTTTGTGACCAAGAGGACGTCACTATGCGTCGTTTCAGAAAGGCTAAGTGGACACATCTTCCTGTCCTCAGAGGCGTATCGGCGGGAATGCGGAGCCAAGTGACTTAGAAGGAAAGGAAGCGACTTGGCAAGTGTGATCTGCCAGCTGGTTGAGTCAGACGACACATTGAGAACAATCTTTTTTGGAACCATGTCCTCCCTTCAACCCTTCTACAATCATACAGTCTCTCTATCCACCTCAGCATATTTACCTGGCTCCTCTCCTGTTGCCACCACTAGGCAGAAACTTGACCTTCCGGGCTATGCCGCGGCCTCATGACAAACACCTAGAGCTCCTCCATCGCTGACAGAGCTCCAGGAACAAAAGCCTCAAATAGCACAAGCGCTGGTATTCTTAGGAGCTGGAGGGAAAATGCTTCAAGGATCTGGCAGGGACACTTGGCCTCCGGAGCCTACATTCCCTATAGCCAAGACTTTTCTTTAGTTCTCTCTGTTAGCCTGAGAGAAACCTGCTGACACTCTAAACTTAGCAATACTTAAGTTTATAAACACACACATGACATATATTAATTGCCTTTTTCTCCCCCTGACTAAATGTTTGTGAGCAAATTATTTCCACGGAGAACAAGTTCCTCAGCAGTTTGCCACCATTCCAGGCATGTAAGCGCAAAGAGGCTGTAGGAAGTGCCAGGGACTGACTCCGTTTCGGCCCCTTTCATGGTAGCCACGGTGGCGGAGGTTGGAAATGAGCCAATTCCTCCCCTAGCTCAGCACCTACTCCTTCGGGTGGTGTTTCCGAAGGCTGAACAGCGTGACTCCGGGTACCGTGTGTACATACATATGTAGGAATAACGTTTATGTTCCTCAGAATAGGCACTTTCTGAAGGCAGTACATCTAAAAGTAAAGTTAATAGAGCCTATATTTAGCACCCATATTCTCACTTTGCTGATGTGTGTGCTGAACAGAAGATCACAGATTTGAATCAGTCTCACAGAGGCCGGAGTCGGCAAATGGCTATATACAGAGCTAGGAAAGTCTTGACAACTCAACTGGAGCTGTTAAAAAGGCAGGCTCGGAGAAGGTGCAATCATTTTTTCTCAAAGGTGATGGCACAGAAGGAGAAAGGCCCGTGACAACGCCGTGAAATAAGAGCCTGTGTGTGCAGCTCAGGCAAAATTACGATCCGTGGGCTCTGTCTTTGTGCCACAACTACTTGGTGGCAAGGGCGTAGTACTTAGAGAGTTCAGTTCATAATTGCACACATCCCCATTTTAGCAGGAGAGGAAGAAAAGCCCTGAATCTGTTAAGGAACGATAAAGACGTAGATTCAGACAGCACCAAACCAAACCAGGCTAACTATGTTCAGAGCCCAGAGCTCGGAGTTCCCTGCAGCGGTACAAACTTGGCTTCTAAGTGTAAGGTTTTGTGAAAGGCAGACGATTTCACGAGGCAATCTTATTCATGTTCAAGAAGCAGACAGTCAACGGGCCATGTTTAACTCTATTTTCCTCCTTGATGTGTTTCCGGAAAGAGAGTGTAGAACACGGCCAGGTGATAGTGGCTCAAGCCTTTAAGCCTAGCACTTGGGAGGCAGAGATAGGCGGATCGCTGTGGGTTCAAGGCCAGCCTGGTCTACAGAGCAAGTTCTAAAACAGGCTCCAAGGCTATAGAGAAATTCTGTCTCTAAATAAAAACATTAACAACAGCAAGAACAAAAGAACACACAAACATACAGAAAAGAACAAAGAGAGCCGGGTGGTGGTGGCGCACGCCTTTAATCCCAGCACTCAGGAGGCAGAGACAGGCGGATCTCTGTGAGTTCGAGGCCAGCCTGGTCTACAAGAGCTAGCTCCAGGACAGGAACCAAAAACTACGGAAAAATCCAAAAAAAAAAAAAAAAAAGAAAGAAAGAAAAGAACAAAGAGTGAAAGACACAATTCTGATCCTCAGAGGGAACTATTCTACCTTTCATGAGTAAGGAGAGAGATTGTGGATAATTTGCTTATCAGGTGTCCCCAGTGACACAGTGGGTAGCAAAGGCTAGGCACTGAGAGGATTTCGCTACTACATCACTGAAAAACATTTATGATAAGTTTCTGGAGCCTACATCTCCTCTAGGACCCATCTCAGTTCAGACTCTCTGCTTGAGGTAGAAGGAGGGTCCAGGCTAATTCAGTTTGCTACTGAGTGAATGAGGTCTTTGGTACTAGGACTTTTGATGATGTAATCCCATACACTGATGATGTATTTGACACTCTTCTAGAAATCAAGAAGAACAAAAAAGATTACTATAATGCACAGATCACCCAAATATCCGTGCCAAATTTACTATTTGCTAGGCAAAATGAGACCATTCTCATGGTTGGTATTTAAATGATGAAAATCCCTTTCTTCCCAGTCTGTTCGAAGGAACGAACTACGTTAGGCAGACACCTCATAACCTGGCCAAGTTCCAAACCTTTAATTACTAAATGAGCATCATGGCTATTCAAAGGCAAAGTGGTCGAGAGAGGATGTAGATGTGAAAGCCAGCTCTGCCTAGTTCACATTTTCTGACTGAGAAACGGAGTGAAATAGTTTGGTAAGCAAAGATATTCAGGTTTAACATTTACTCCTCCGTGATGGAGGATGTGGGTTTACGAAAGCAGATATGAATTCCTACAACTCAATACAGAGCGAAACAGATGTTACGGGAAATGGCAACACAGTGCCTCAAGAATGCTGGTTCCTTAGTCTTTCCCCTTCCTTGACAGAAACAGAGAGACTCAAGCAAGGCAGATAAACAGCTCGCTTTCCACTCCTGCATCAAATTGCTGTGACATATTTAAGAGATAAATAGATCCACACAAGATTTAAGTAGCTTTCTGTTTTCCTTTTTGGTAGCTATGGAAATGGGTCAGGTCTACAGGAATTTATTAATTCTCTGGCCTGAAGAGTTGAAATGTTTTAAGATTTTTTTTTTTTTTGAGAATCAGCTTTCTTGGTGAAGACCTGTGTGTGGTGTGTGTGTGTGTGTGTGTGTGTGTTTCAAAGACAATTGTGCTTTCTCTAAATCTTTGGAACTATATTATATAGGGTGGAAGAAGGGAAAATTTCATCCCTCCCTTTTCCCTTTCTTTACATTATATGAAGGCAAATCAGGATTTGTGGCTGATTCGTCAGGGTATCTGAGGAGTATTTTCATGAAGGAACAGTCTTATGCCTTCACCCCTTTACTGCCCCTCTGTCTAGTGAGACGGGTCAGCTCTACAGTGGCAAGGTTCTCCTCGGGAAACTCATCTGGGAATTCTGAGAAGAGCTCAAAAGGTTTAATTAACCTATAGTTTGGGTGGGCTCCCCATTTGTGCCAGAGGAAATGCTTCCCAATCTACTGGCCATAAAATCCATCAAAGCTCTCAGAGAGTTAAGGCACCTTTCCCGCCTGGGGCTGTGAGGGCTCAGGCAATGATGCCAACCTTCTGGTCCTCTCTGTGCCCTATATCTCCCCCCTGAGGGAAGACTGGGAAAGGGAGGAAGGCTATCTGCTGCTTAACTTGCCTCTTCCTAATCTCAGGGAACTGGCAGATGAGCGGCTGGATGGAGCTGAGACTTCCGGGAGGAAAATGTCGAATTTACAAACTAGGGCGTTTGAAAGGCTTTCTAGATTTAGTGCAGATATCCTGTGGAGAAAGGATATTTTAATTGATCGGTGGATTTCCACTTGTAGCACATAACCAGAAGGTAGACAAGACAGAAAAAAGAAAGCCCTGACTGCACATGCGATGAACAGCTTCTCAGTGAGTCAGCCACAAAAGGGTATTTTTGTTGTTGTTGTTGTTGAGCTGTGATGTGGGCCGGCTAGTAGAAGATACCTGGGGTCCTCCAAGTAAGACTGTTGTTAAACATAGTGCTAAGCTCCCTGTGATGAGGGGATATTCATTACAAACATCCCACAGCCTAAGAGGTACCGCCTATCAAATGAAGAAGGCTAAATTTCAGAAAGACCATTCACTCAATAGCTCTGGCTTAGGCATTTCAAGGCCTTTTGGCCATGGGTTTATTGGATCAGAAATTCCTGTTGTGTCAGCACACTCTTAGCAGGCTCTACATAAACGTGAACAGAGAGACTAGTGTGGTTTTGTTTTTTTAACTTATAGCAGCTTCTGCCTCTGTGGGACGTACAAGCCCACAGGACGGAGGGCTTTCCTAAAACTCAGGTCACCTCTGCACACCACTGTACTGTAAATGACACGGTCTCAGTTGATATGCTGAACCTGACAGGCCCAGAGAGCTTTGTGGTTAATGGAAACCAATGCCCTCTGGGGAAATTTGCTGCACTGTGCTTTCTGCACAGCCATTTGCTCTCGGTGACCTTTATGCCACAGGCTCCCTCCCAGTGCTGGTCACAAAGACCCAGGGCTTCCCACAAGATGACAGAGACATGCTCAAGCTCTTCATGGTGTGCAACACTGGAACACACACGTGCACCCGCCACGGATACCCAAACGGCCCCTGTGAATTTCCGTGGCTATTTTTGAACAGGGCCTTCAGTAACCTGTGAAATGTGCGGGACAAGGCTGGGTGAATGCCCAGATCTCACACTTACCAGCTCTATTGCTTCTGGCAAGACACTTAATGATTCTGAACCTCAGCTTTCTCTTCTAGGACAGGGCTATTAATAACCATCTTTCCAGGGCTGTTCTACGTGTGAACGCAGTTTGTAAGCTCTCTCAGGAATTTCATTATTTTACAGCTCAGAAATTCACCCATAGGTGCTACCTACCCAGGGGCGGATAGCAGGCTCTTGCTACAGGGCTCTCAGATTCAGATGTAGAGGAGACACAAGCCTGCCCTTCCTAAGACTAATGATTGCTAGCTAAACTGTAACCCAGGGCAACGGCGAGAGAATTTATATGGTTTTACATAAAAAGCAGAACCACATATTCCTATCTGATGGTAGGCTTCTGTGCTGAAGAACTGATCAGAAGTGGTGAGTTTTCATCAGTACCACCACATTTTGCTTTGGACGTTTTCTTTCTGCGAGCAGGAGGTTACACAGTGAGGTTTCCCATCCTTTTTAAGGTCATTATCAATGGGTCAGATAAATGGAGCAACCTGTTCACGGACGGTTACGAAGGGAGGACACGAAGCTACCTGACCGCTGTCAGAACAGCGGTGTTTCCTGAATAGAAAAGACAAACGACGGAACTCACACAACATCTAACCTATGATTGTCAGAAATCATTTCGGCTGTTTTTGTGACTGTGTAAAGCATTTCTACTCCTCAGCTAAAAACGGAAGTTGTTTTTAAAAATAATACACGACTGAAAAACAAAACAAATACAGTGGAGGTAAAAACGAGGGGAAAGCCGGCATTTTATTATGTTTTGTAGGTTTGTTTTATGGACCCAGGAAACATAAGCCCTGAGACTGGCTCTCTTTTAATGACAAGGACAGCTGGTACAAAGGGACTTCCTCACCGGGTGATGAGTTCCTTGACACAGGCACTACTTAAGCAAACTTCACTGTGCAGCAAGGAGTCCGTGATAGAACGGGAACGCCAAGTGCGACAGATGGCCCAGAGCCCTAATTGTGTTCCTAGAAGAAAAGAAAAGTAGACAAGGCCTACTTGTTCCTTTTGGAGGGCTCAAAAGACAGGCACACGTGCTGCAAGAGCTGAGGATGTAGCGTGCTTCAATAAGAGTAAGAGTATGCTTGTTGCAACAAAGACCACAGGAAGCTGCTTCCTATCTGTAATGTATGGGTTGGGTGTGTCTGGCCAACCATCCCCCTCCTCCAACTATAATGCTGATTGGAGGGGATTAGCAGTTCAGTTATTTTTTTTTTTTTGATGCCTTTCCTCCTTCACTGAGCCTGAAGATATAAAAGCTTCTCCTGCTGTGATTAAGACTCCAGAATCCAGGCATCGTAGCCAATGCATCTATGCAGGAAGAAGCCTATGCTGTCTGGCTGGGTCTTAAGGACTCTTCCTTCAACTTCGCAATGAAGCCAGTAGGTCAGCCTAGGGTGTCCTCACATGTCCTCCCCGAACTCCCACAAAGGCCATTGTGAGGAACTAGTCTTTCCCAGGCCACACGCCTTTCTAGGAAGATACACAGACTGACTATTTGATCTTATTGCAGTCAGCCTGACTCTCAGAGTTAGTAAACAGTGATCATTAAACCAAGATCAGTCAAGGAATAAGGACATTAAGAGGACAAAACAGGATAAATTGATCACAAAGGGAAGCTGCTTGCTTGAGACACAAATGTTAGAAACGAATGGAAGAGTTTCAAAATCAAAGACTAGAATTGATGCAGACCTTACCAAGTGTCAAGAAGCGTTTTCTCTGTTCTTAGTGGGAACACAGACAAGTGAGATCCTTGAGAAGACAAGCATAAAGGAAAAGGACACAAGACACTTTATGTCCTGCAGACAGCAGGACTCTTGTGGATGGAATCTCCCTTAGCTCACTTCCTGTCTTCTCAATGACTTTGATTCTGTCAGCATCAAATGCTACAGTGAAACAAGCTAAACAAACAAACCAACCAGCACAGAAAATAAGAGGGCTGTTTTGTACACGTGGCCCCGCCATCACAGGGGACTTCCTTTCCAGGGAGGTCATTGTTTACCTTTGAAGGATTCCTATTCCTTTTCCTTTCCACTCCAAGAAAAGTGCTTTCTCCCACCCCGACGGACAGCCATCGCTGAGTCACAGAATGGATGGGAATTAGGATAGAATTAGGAAACATTGCGGGTAATGTGGACACTGGTGGCGGGAGAGTGACAGGCACTGTCCCTGCCAATCAATGAGAAGCTGAAGGACTCGGTGAGTCAAACCACAGAGAAGAGGGGGGAAAGTCTGGAATCTACAATGGTTTTATGTGGTTTTCCAACTAGGCTGGGTTGCTCTGAGTAGTATTCCACACTGGCCATACCCAGGAATAAATGTGATGGTCTCGGGCATGAAAGCAAGAGGATGCAGATCTTTATAAGGACGCTGACACTGCTCACCCAAGGCACAGCATCCGAGTATCTGTGTTCCATAAGACCCCCCCCCCCCCAGCGTTCGGGTAGAGCACGGGATGACATGGTGATATCCGTATTCTTGGCAGAACATTCTGCTTCTCGGATTGAGAACTGAATTTAGAAGTTCTGTTCAAAGATAAGTTCATAGAGTGCATTTGTGGCCATTTAAGCAATATTCGACTGGAGCACAGAAGATGGCTATCAGAGTTTGGTAAAGGGAGTTTTAGCTTGCTTCTAAGTGGATGGGCATCTTGGAAAACTTAACTTAGCCATTTACTCTAAATATTATAAAAGAATTTTAATATTCGTTGTATGCTAATTTTTAACAAATGCTAGCAGTAGAGATACTTATCATTCTGCTTAGATACTGCTATGAAAGAAACAACAATCAGAAGAAGCAAAGAGCAAAGATTGGAGCATTTTCTTTCAATCACGTGGATAAAAGTGTGTCTTTTACATAGCTCTCCAGAATCAGTCATCCGCATGGTGGCTAACTAAAATATTGTCTCAAATTTTTGCATAAAAAAGGAAAAATTAGAACAGAAAAGTAAATTAGTATCTTTCTCCTCTGTGCTAAGGGAAAATATGCCTGCAAAAGAATATACATTCTAAGGAAAATCCTTGTGTTAAACTATCCCTTGCAAATAGAGTCAATTATTATTATTTAATATGGACCATGGGCTAAGCGCTGCAATGTTCAAAGTTAGTAGCTTCCCCTTGCCACAAGGAAAATTATCAAGTTCATTTCAAAGGGACAACATGATGTTCTACCACTAAAAATACAAGTATTTTGTGGTCAACATGTGCTTGTGTTAAAATGAAATCCCAGTCTAGCTTTAGAGAGATCTCTTTGCATACACATGAGTGAAAACACTGGGTTGGTTTTAAAGGACTCTACTACCGAAGTCCTCGATAAGGACTGATTAAATTACAGTGGAAAGACGGCAGCTCCCTCTAAGAACAGACGCAACTGAAAGAGTACGCACCCGTAAAACAAGTTTTGTCTGGATGGTAAGCACATGTTCTGGTAGCCTTTCTCCTTTAATGCAATTGTAATGTTATAGTATCCTAACTAACGAGACAGGCCAAATAGGGCAGCAATAGTAGGTACAATGGAAAGAAGGAATAAGCGGAGGGAGGGAGGTGAGAAAGGAGAGAAGAGGAGAAAGCAAGGCCTAAACAATTGCATTAATCACAGTAGCTTTGGCCAGGTTAATCGTAAAAGATCTGAAATACAGCTATGCTAACCAAACCTACCGCACCACAAGCACGTCCATTCCATTTATCAGTCAACTAAATCACTTGTCTGGAAATATTCATGGTTGTCCCACAATTATAACTTGCTCAATAATCAAGACTGCTCCTTATTAATTCAAACAAACAATCCAATTTAAAGGTCTATGTGGTGACTGGGTATTATTATTCTAGCAAAACAAGAGGAAGATCCAACCACAAGCACTTAGGACACCCAAGATAGCCCTTTGGCAGGGAGCACGCTCTCACAGACACCCATGAGGTCCCTCCAAATGGAAGACAGTACACTAAGAAGGAACTGCTACAGTTTTCTCTCTCCATTCCCCCCGCCGCGTGTCTGTGTGTGATATCATGAAGCTCTGGGATTTAGTATTTCTATACTGAGCAACAGTGTAAACAGATTATTTAAGAATAAGGCACACTTATGGGTGGCTTCTGATTGTCTCTCACGAAAGTGCACCCGAAGAGCCATCCCAGGACAGGACTCAAGGCACATTTTGCAGAGGTATCTTTTTCGGTTGCTGGTTGTCTACAGATGGCTGAAGCAGGGGTATGGAACATGCTGTCATATTTCATTCATAACACACATGTACTGTAGCTCGAGGCAACAGATGGACAATCACTTGTTTAAACTACAAATGTGAAATACTAAGGTAGAATGGCAATATTTCTAGACATGTATATATAAAAAAATATGCCTTTCCAAGCCAAGAGGGATGGTGAGAGGCTGGGAGGTGGCATCAGTGTTTCCCTGATCTCCTTAGCAGCTGCCATAATTTGCCCGACACCCTTCAAAACTTGATAATGGAAGGATCAGGGGGCAACCGACACAGAGCTGACAGAAGAAGCCCAAACCATATCAAATAGAAATAACACTGTTCTTCCCGACTGGTTCACATTAATAGGACTTGTAGTAAGTAGGAAGATGGTTGACGGTTGTGTTGGCGGAGGCCTGTCTCTGGTGTACCAACGCTCTATTGCTGCCACATACAGAGTGTGCTCCCCCTCCCCTGGACCCAAATACAAAATAGCTGTTCATCGTCATTAAGGTCCGTATGTTTTTAACAGCTTACCATAGACATATCTGCAGATTTTCCCATAGAAAACAATTAGTGTTTTTAAGTTCATTTCATTAATCAGCATATAACCCATGTTGTCATTTTGATCATAGAAGTCATTCCAACAGGGACGACAATGTGCTGGTGACAGGGGGAAAAAACCCACATCTTTGAGCTGCAGAGATGGCAATGTTTCATTAACGCGGAGGCCTTGAGTTAGGACTCGTGATGACTTATTTATGAGTTTTAAAGGCGATTTTGTTTGCCCAGCTCCATATTGAGCCAGTCTGAGATGGGATTCCAAACAGTTGCAAAATCTTGTTCTGGATGGGAGGCTTAGCTATGGGAGAGCACTTGTCTGTTTCATGCAAGGCTTAGAGAGCCATCCCCACCACTCTAGAAATAGAATCTTATTTTGAAATGTTCTCTGCAGAGCCCATGACAGTGGGTCTTTTTTCCCCCTGTCCTACGTATCACACTTTATAAAGAAGAACCAAGTGTTTGTGCTCTCGATATTTAAACAATTCAGATAGCATTTTACAAGTTTTCAGTTACAGACATATTTTTTCTATTTATGTATTTAAATGATAGTAAGGCAATATATCAAAAGA
This sequence comes from Microtus pennsylvanicus, assembly GCF_037038515.1. NCBI lineage: Eukaryota > Metazoa > Chordata > Mammalia > Rodentia > Cricetidae > Microtus > Microtus pennsylvanicus. The sequence goes on from NC_134579.1 coordinate 69,452,194, forward strand.
CTGTGTATAATCATTAAAGTAATACGATCTTTATATCTCTACAGTAGGCAAAACTTTACGTAGCTAACAGAGTAAAGAGTAGAATGACTTGGTATTGCTGAAATCAAATGCAGAGTAAGAAAATATGAAAGCAAGGCAAATCATAGATTAAAGAAATTGCAGAGTGGAGTTGTAGGATCCTTTACATGGTTAGACCTTGTGAAAGAAAAACATCTAATTCTAAATATTTCTGTATATGTGTGTGTGCACGTTCGTTATTATAAAAGTATATGTCTATATTAAAAAGAAATTCACTTTAAAACTCTTTGGTAAAGCTACTCTGAGGTTACATGGTGAGAAGGCACGGGGATGGCTGTAAGCAGGCAGAGCTCTGTCCTAAGACCTCAGGGGAGAAATGGTGGTGGCAATCCTCGCAACTCTTGCATGGAAGCATCTGGTTCGGAAAGTAGTTAAATGTAATACACACATGATGTTATTGCTCTATAGTATAAATTCTTCCTCTGGTGTCTAAACTTATAGCAACATTACTGCCTTTCTAGACATAATTCCTGCCCTCATTAAACTGGACCCTACTTTTGGCATCAAGACAGTTTCCTGAATTTCACGTTGAAGATTTTGGTCAGTTCAAGAGGACTGTATTGCCACCTCGACTGTCCGACAGTCAGAGTTCTCCAAGGTCAATGGCACAGCTGAGCCTTTCAACTGGAACACAGGAATTCAGGGATAGAGCCACCACCCACCATATCCTGAAATCCACAAGCTGCCCTCCGTGCATCTCCAGAGAAGAGAAGCAGGTAAGAGCAGGCAGTGCCCCCTGAAATCCAGCTTTAGGGGTTCTAGCATGAAAACTGCTTAGCGAAGAAAGTTAAAGAAGCCCCACATTGACCCAGACGAGCTGAGTGACAAAAGCTTAAGGGTTTCTTTTAATCACTTTTCTGATGACTTCTATTCAAGTAAAATCAACTTTATAAAGAATTCCTGAGGCATGGGTTTGCAATTCGAAACATGCACAAGCAATTAAAAATTTTTTGGCTCTAAATGTTAAAATTAAAACTGTCAGACTAGAAGATCATCATGTCATAAAGATTTAAAAAAAAAATAAAAAGACACAGAAGGGCCGGGGATCCAGGAGTGGGATGGTGCTTGCCAACACTTGAGGCCCCAGCTCAACTCCCAGCACCGACCGCATAAAGAAATAAAAAGGTATATTGGGATTTAAGGTGGCTATATTTCTCTATGTCTAGGACTGGGTGTTAGCTACAGAGGGATTCATTATATTATTATTTATACCCTTCTGTATATTTAAAGTATTCCATAATTTAAAGTATATATTTGTAGAAAATTTAACGAAAGGATTGGGAAATCTCGTCCCAAGATAGAGAACCGTGAGTTCACAAAATGGCCAGCTGCTATTGCTAAGCGAAGTGTCTCCTCTCCACCGAGCAAACTGGCTCCAGTTGGCAAGCAAGCGTTTCGCTGGCTAATAAGAGTTCGCATAAAGACTCTAGTCAGGCATTCTGCATATTTTTAGCTCAGGAAGACAATTTTGTTTTCAGGGATTGTCTTTGAAAGTGTGGTGTAAATGTCACGCTGAAGATAGGAAAATGTCTCCTGCAATATGTACTTGAGCTACAGAAGGATTGTCAGAATAATAAAACTCTGGTTTCGCAATCTTTGCCCAGCTTTTCCTTCTTTTTCAAAGAAGAGGAAACATGGTTATGTAACTTCATTTTATGGGTCCAAATTTGCAGTTTTCAAAAAAAAATAGATTTGGGTTATTATAAAATGAAAGAAAGAGAAGAATTTGATTCCTCTTAATACATATCTCTCTGTAGATAAATGTTAATTGTAGGAACCACGCGTGTGTGGTAGGGGAAAATTCACAGTCCTTGTAAGATGAAGTGTCAGACAGAATTGGAAATGTACCAAAAGCAAGTCTGTCTGTCTTATGTCCAGATAGCACGGAGATGAAAAGCTCAAGGTAGAATTGTTGAAAATAAACTGGGCTTTTCAAACGCTTTGAAATTGCTTTCAAGCAGTCCTTTGGTTAGCATTTCCCATGTGGTCTCTTTAACTCAGTAGTGAATGGTGGTCTATCACTTATAGATATAGGCTAAAAAAATGCCTTCAAATGAGCATCAACCACTGGGCACTGCACATCTTGAATTTGGATAATGGCAAAGTAAATTTGGGCTCCTGTAAATTTATGTATTTTTTCAAGTACATTCTTTATAGCCTAGCAGAAGAATGCGCACTCCCCCCACCTTTATTTTTACCAAGAGACACGAGTGGTACAGTGCCATGGGGAAATCCACCTTTCCAACCCCTGGCAACAGAACGGCTTGACTTCCGTGGCCACGGCCAGAGGGAAAGGGGACAGGAGGAGACGTCAAGCTAAAGGCACCTGCAGGCTGGCATATCCACCCAGGAAACATCATGTGACAGCAAATACCACACTAAAAACCTATTCAGCCAGATGGAAAGTGAGGCAAACACAGGGATTAAAAGTTACAGGAATGCAGAAGTGAATGGGATGGAGCGTAATCTGTGCAAAAATGTGGAGGTCCTTACAACAAAGGCTCATCAAGGCTTTACATGATTAAATGTGAAACGAGTATTTGGTAGGAACTTAAACAAATCTCATCCTGTAGGTGCTTCTAAAGAAAAGGTTAACAGCAGATGAAGAACAGAGACCATCCCAGGGGTTGAGAGCTTTGCCTCTATTTTTCTATTTCTTCTCTTATCTTTGTCTTGTGTTTCGTTCTAGGTGCCGCGTGCTCGGTGGCGAAGCGGGCGACCCACTCTACAGGTCAGTGCTTGCCTTGGCGGTCAACACCCTGATGCGGGCGGAGTTGCAGGTCTTGCAGAGGATGTGTCCATCCAAAGGGTAGCAGCCTTGGTTGTCTCCTTCAGACAGAAGACCACCACAATCCTAGAGAAATGGAGGCAGAAGGGATGGGAGTGAAACTGGGAGGCATGGGTACAAGTCCAGCTTCCTGAGCCGTCTTGACAAGGCTTCCGTCTTGTGCCCGCTGTCCTGCACCCTCAGTACGTGACATAGCAGATCATGAAGGACACTGATTTAGAGGTTAATCACATAAGGGCAAATGGGAGCCAGGAGTGGTAGTGCATGCCTCTGATCCCAGCATGCAGGAAGTAGAGGCACGTGGCCCTCTGTGAGGTTGAGGCCAGCTTGGTCTACATAGCAAGTTCTAGGCCAGCAAGGACTATAGAGACTCAATGTCCAAACAAAAGAAGCAAATTCAAATAGTGTAAAATGACTTTTCTAGTCACTGAATACAAAAACATAGTAAAAGGAGGAAAGAGTCTCTAGCTCTCGGCTCCCAGGGGTTAATGTGCTCTCCTCAACAACAGCAAGGAAAAGCATGGTCCCTAATGCACACTACCCTTCATCAAAAGAATGAACAGGGGCAAGAATGGGAGTCTATTATTGCTATTTAAATCAAAGAAAGGTGATTTCTGTCGTGTAGCAAGGCTACCCATGGCTTTTGCATTATTTACTCAATTGTAGCAACGGCACAAAAATGCAAGGGCTGGGAGGACCAAGACTTTGTCATACTTTCCAAAAGGGCTAACATTTTGGCGAGGGACAGATCACATAACCGGAGACAAGCTCCCCATGTGCCACTGTTACATTTGTCACTGTCTGTACAGGCGACACACAAGACTGAACGCCATCCCGAAAATAATTAAGGTAATTTGTGCCTTATCAAGCTTTTGGGTCGGCCAAAGTTGAGAAGGGATATGAACGTACTCTGTACCAAACGCAGGGGTTGCCTACGTGCAAAAAATCGTGCTAGTGTTGGTACGAGGGAAGGTCCACTCTGTAAAGCATCAGGTAGCACTGAAGGGCAGTCCTGGCCTTTAGAAGCAATGCGGGTTTGCTTGGAAAATCAACAGAGTCCTACTTAGCACTATGTGCCCAGTTCACTTTAGAAGATGTTGTCACAGGCTACGATGGCTGCAAAGCTCCACGCTCTGCTCTCCAAGAGGAGCGAGGAGATGAAGCCATGACTACAGCCGACAAAGAATAAACTCCTGGTATAAACAGGGCTGACCCAGAGGACCGTAGCAGACACAGTTGTGATCCACAGGAAGTTTGGCTTTGCCAAAAAGAACCAGTGATATATTGGACTGTGAGATGTCTGCAGGAACTGAGTAACGGAACTAAACAAAAGAATGATTTCAAATCACAATGACATCATTCATAGATGGCACAGTTTTAAGTCTCTCTGTGTGTGTGTGCCTGTGTGTGTTGGGGGAGGGTTCTTGGAGCCTCAGTATCTGCTGTCAAATGTCCTCTAAAAGATCTCTATACTCAGTGGCCTCATCACTGGGGCACTGGAAAGACGACGGCTGAACACTGTTGTTCTCATTTCCTCCCTGGTCTTAGACCTCACAATAGTTATAGTATTTCTTTGTGTTAAGCTTGGAGAGGGGCATATAACCTGGGCTTTATGGAGGAACAGAGCACAGTGCAAAAACAGGTGGTCAGTTAAAGACAAGGAAGTGAACGGAGTGGACAGATTCTCTGGGGGCCTCAGTGCCTTGATATTCCACAACCTCGGGCATTCTGTTGGGCTGTGAGGACAAGGGAACGAATGAGGAAGCCTGCATTCCACACGGATAGGAGAAGGGCTGGAAAGGGCAGTATCCATATGAGCGAGTAATGTCAGAGAAAAGTGGAAGGAGGGGCCTGGGTAGCTCACAGAAGACGGTAAATTATTTTCAAACCACCTTCTCAATGTAGTGTCCTTTAAGACTCAAATGATGAGGGGAAGGACCTCTGCCCTTTGCTGTATTATGGCTGCATATCCCCCAAACAGTGTTAGCTAAGCCCCTCTTCTCACTTCTAGGCTGATTCTGGGTCTGGCTTATGGATTCTACAGCACCCTGCCCTGACTCTCACATAGCTCTTAACAGTGGTGACCTCTTAAGCTTGGAAGCCAACTGCTATATAAATAAATCTCTTCCTGCAACCCTGAAGTGAATGAATTTTTGTCCTTCTCACTGGATGATAATGGTCCCTCTGCCCAAAGACCCTTCCTCTACTGTAATAGTTTACAATTTTGTGTTTCGGTCTCCTAGCTACATCTGGAGGGGTAAGAATTTGAAGCATTTGTACAGAGAGAGGGATCGTGTGGAGTGGGGTGACCGGTGTGATGTCACTGCATTAACTGTCTGTATCAGAGCTGGATCCTGTCTGTTAACGTTAGGGTCTTTGTTAGGCACCGGGGTCTCCAGGTTTCAGGATTGCTCTGACTTTGGGATGCCACTGACCTCACAGCGGTAGCAGTGCACGTGGAAATCACGGTCCAGAGCCACGATGCGGACAGTCTCCTCCTGGCCTGGGGCAGGCATGATAGGCTCCTTGCACACAGAACAGCGTGGAGCAAATCTCCTGAAAAGAGACAGACAATGGTGAAATGTCAAGCACAGATGCGGATGGAGAGGAACACAGGCTAACACCTGGTCTGAATTTCCTGTGTGACCTTGACCTAAAGAATGTGACAGTAGAGGCCTCCACAGATGGTGCGTGATGTGTATGTGACAAAAAGAGGGTGGGAACTGAGAAGAAAGTGGGAACTGTTTTTAATAGAGACCCTTCAAGGAACTCTTTAGCAGGCAGCATGTGCTGTGCAGGAGTCCTGTGTAGAGAACCACACTGTTCCCTAGGCATGACCTACCTGAACGCAGGAGACAAGGTCCTGCCTGAACATGGATGGACAAAGGCCCTGGTAAGTTCCAACTACCCTCTGACTTGCTTCTAGATGTTAGTGTGCCTCCCTCGTGTCCTAGACAAATCCTGGAATTAGGAATCTCTACAGCTTTCTTCTTTAAAATGTATCTTCAATTCCACAAAAAGCCTCAAACACACAGGTTTTACCAATTGGCAGAGACTGGTGGTTTTACTATATATTTTATGAAAAACTCACAAAGGCAAAGTACATGTTATTTATATTTTGTCTGTACAAGAGATTTTAGCATGATCAAAGTCTATATGTACAGGGACTTTAGTATGATCAAAGTCTATATAAACACACATGTATGCACACATGTAAGGTTTTGAAGCTACTGGTGAAGAACTTTAATATATCTCTTAATTTGTTGTTATTCGCTAATAGAACTTTTTGTCTTAGATGAGGGAGCTGAAAAAATGGGTTATGAACCCATCTAAATTTTCTAGAATTGAAGGATAGCGTTTGTGATGGTGTGAAATAAGGCATGATTTGGAATGGACACAGATAAGAACTGAAGGAAACCCTTAAAGGACACAGCAGCATGTCTGAAATCCTAGTACTAGAGAGGCTGAGGCAGGAGGATCACCCCAAGTTCCAACCAAGCTTGGGCTACTGAGTGAGCTCCTATTTAAAAAAAAAAACAACTAAGATACTGAGCAAGCTACTAAAGTTTTTCATGGAAATGGTTTTAAGATTAATGATGTTAAAATTTATCTACTTGTAGTAAGACTTAAAAGAAAATAATGATAGTAATCTAATGTTCGGCAGAGCACTTCATGGTTGTCAAAGCATTTTTACATACATTATACTCTCTATGTACATTTTAATTTTCCTGGCGGCACCCAAAAGGCATCTGTATGGCTGTAATCTAAATAAATATGAATTAAGTAGCAGATCGATTGATTGCTGTGAAAGAAAAATTAAGAGGATCATGGTACAACTGCGGTAGTAATCAGGGTTGTTATAATTGATATTTTATGCAAGAAGTTTATATTCAGTGGCAAAAAAAATTGCTTTGGATTACCTGATTATTTTTGAATCTGGGTCATCAGTAGTAAAATTCATGGGTTTCTGATATCAGCTACAAAACTTCCCTTTCCCGGCTCCTAGGACACTGTGAGGGCAGAAGTAGCCACAGCCCCTTCCAGTTGTCCTGGGCTAAGGTATTCCTCTAGGGTACGATTTCTTTTCTTTTGTTCACTTTACTTATTTAGTAGTAATTATTTTGTCTTTGGTGACCACTATATTGCTAATACAAGAAGAATTTGAGCAATATTGAATAACATGAACCACCTGCTATATTTTTCTATGAAAAAGGCATTATTAGATTTTATGTCTGGTCTTATGGTCCCTCTCTAGACAGTCTGAAACTATGTTCTCACTAACCAATCACTCTTCCTTAGCAAAACAGAGAGGCAGGAGCTGTCGCTGTGGTCTCATGATCTAGGCGGTATTTTCCAGTGTTTAACTCACCAAGTGGATAATAATAATACTGTTTACCCGCCAATTTCTGTTAGGCACTGTATACACGTTATTATTTTCCCTTAATAGCCATGTTATGAGGAAGTATTTCTATGATTTCTAGTCTCCAGTCAAGGGAGCCATGAACCTAGTCATTTCATAGCCAACATATTTTTGGCAATTAACAAATGAGAGCTAAATTAAACAATCAAATGGATCAGTGCTATGGTTTGGATATGAAATGTCCCCTTTAGGCTCATAGACTTGGCGCTTAGCTGCCAGCCGATGAACCTTGGTGACAGCTCTGACTCCAGCACATCCATCCTTATTAGAGTCATAGTGCAATGGAGTCCTCAGGGAGCAGTGGAGATGCTGATAAAGGTGAGCAAGTTAGAGGAAGCAGGTCATGGTCATGACAGCATACCGTTCAAGGGCACATCTTATCCCTGGCAGCCATGAGGTGAATAGCCTTGTTCAAGCATGCCTTTCCTCCACTGTAGACTGCCTCACCACAGGTCTAGAAGCCAAGGACCAGCTTACTATGGACTAAAACTTCTGAAAACCATGTGCCCAAACAGACCTTTCTTACTTGGGGATTTGTCATGGGGCCAGGAAGCCTGTCTATCACCATGGATGACACCTCTCCCGAAAAAGCACAGCTCACTGTTTATGCCACACACCACTAGGAAGAACAGCACAAGCCCAGTATCCCCGGCACAAGAAGGACAGATTCAGATGCCAGCACAGACCTGCTAGGGGATTCTCCATGCTTCTCTATTTGCTTTAAACTTTTATATATAGCTTACCTTCTTGCAAAGTTTATTTAAGTTGTTTACTGTAAAAATTTATTCACATGTATAGGTCATGGGCAACACCATAATAGACTTACAAAACTGCTCAAATATAGAGGTAGCATAAATTCATAACTGGGGATGAGGAGAGGCAAAATTAAAGAAGCCTTACTAAAATAGTAAGTTTAGCCTTTAAAGAAAGCCATGTAAGGAAAATGAGAAGGAAGTGTGTGTGTGTGTGTGTGTCTGTGTGTGTATGCGCGCACACTCATGTGTGTATGTGTGTGCATGCGTTCACAGCTCACCTCCCACATACTTGTGTACAGGGACAAAAACAGGCTACCTACAAGGGAGTACTCAACAGTTACCGGTGAGCATATCTGTGAAGGAGTTCAACCTTAACCAAAGGTCTTTATAAGGAAACGGTCCATTTACTAAGCCTCAAGATTCTGTCCTCCAAGTGACAGGTTCTGAGATGCTATTTTATAGGTTTTGCCAGAGCCAACCCCATATCCTCTCTATCAGCAATCCTCCTGCTTCTCACTCGGCACACTTCCAGTTCTGCTTGCGTGAGGCCATCCTGTATCCCGGAGTCAAAGGATCCACTCTGAAGAAGGCAGAGCAGCTCTCCTTGTGCCTACCTCCTCTCCCAGTGCCACCCTTTCTGTCCTGCATCCCTGTGTCCAGCTCTCTGTGTCCAGCTTCTCCCTCTGCACTCAACACAGCAGCTGGCACACAGAAGTCTGTGAACGTGAGAACTGATGCCAAATGTGTTTCCTAAAAGCCTGCCGTAGAGACCCATTCAGAAAAGCCAAAGAGAAAAGCCAAAGTAGAGAGGCAGGCTCTGCCACTCGGTTGGTCTCCCTGGCTGTGCAGTATGCACCTTAGATTAGAAGGCTAGCATCCTGACAGGCAAGACTAGCCACTCTCTATTCTTGTACTGTCCAAGCTAAGCAATGAGAGCTCTGCAAAATGTTTTTTTATTCTCCTTCTAAAAGTCCTCGCCCCATATCTGCTAATTATGTAGATAAAATTATTTTTTAAAAAATTAATGTTTTTTCACGTGCACTGAAAGAAAGAGGGGGTTGGGGCTTGAGATATGTATTCCCCCCCACCTTTCAGTTGCTCAAAGTTGCTTTTTTAGAGGGTTCAGACCCACACGCTTATGCCACCCGTTGCCAGTCTCTAATTACACTCCCCACCACTAGAAATGAAAGGTGAGTGGCAGAGACACAAACTTCCTCTGTCAGCACTGATTTCCTCTTTTAATTGAGGGGTGTAATAGCTCAGGCTTTCCCAGCCGCACAAGACTGTGTGCCCTGCTTACTTCTACCTGTCTTTCTCAGATGGAGAAACTCTCAAACAGGAGAGAAACGGTGACAGAAAAACACTCCCCGTTGGTATCTTTTCGCTTCCCTTAAATAGATGCAGGTTTTTTTTAAAAAAATGTGTAATTACAAGCTAAAAATAGCAATAATGTGAAGTACAATTTATGCTGTGACTGCCCTTTAAAAGCAAGCTTTTTCTTGTCTAATTCAGGTTGAAAATTTCTGCTTCTGGGGTTTTATAATTCATTCAGCCTCACGTCTTTTGGTGAGGTTTTTTTTTTCTTGCTTTCACTGCTCCTTGGGACAGTGGTCAGGAAATTCATTTTAAAAATACAAATTTTAGGTCCCCAAAGTGCTTGTGGAAAGTCCCTTCTGGATGTTGACAATCAAGAGTGGTGAAAGAAACCCACAGGCCCGTCCTGAGCCTCGGAGCGGAGCCCAAAGTGGTCAGCAATGTGCTTCATCTTTTGGGAGCCTTACAAAGCTCTCTTAAAGTGAGTGCCCAGCAAACAGAAGCAAATAAGCCACCCTGTCTCGCATTAGCCAGCTGTACCTGCCGCTTTCCACACAGACCATAATAAACATGGGCACTGATGCCATGAACCAGTTAGCCAGCAGACCAGCACGATTAAGAAAAAATACAAAGCTATCATTTTCTCAAAGCCTCCTATAGCGGAAGAGAGAGGCACTGTAAAATCGGAAACACGAAGAAGGAAGGCATGTTTCTAGGCCTGCCTGTGGTTTAGTAGATTTGACCCTGAGTTTTCTTTCCGATCCTTCTCAAAGCGCGGTACATGCTGCACTAACCGATGTCATTAGGAAGCGTACGGAGGCACCAAAGCCCTTGGTGGGGAGGAGGCTAAGGGAGGATGCAGATTTGTTGGCTACGGCACAAGGCTGCCTCTCACGTTGAAACTGTGTGACAGAATTGCTGTCTGCATCCCTACATGATGTGGGAGTGTCATATATCAATCTGTTGATTTCATTGATTAAGCAATAAAGAAACTGCTAGGCCCATTTGATAGGCTCACCCTTAGGTGGGTGGAGTAAACAGAACAGAATGCCGGGAGAAAGAAGCTGAGTCAGGAGTTGCCATGATTTCCCCACTCCAGGCAGATGCAGGTTGAGATCATTCCTGGTAAGCCAGCTCATGGGCTACATAGATTATAAGAAATGGGCTAGTCCAGGTGCGAGAGTTAGCCGAGAAAAGGCTAGATATAATGGGCCAAGTGGTATTTAAAAGAATACAGTTTCCGTGTAATTATTTCGGGGCATAAGCTAAGCTAGCCATGTGGGCGGCCGGGTGCCGGGGACGCAGCCCCGCCGCTCTTATTTCAACACCTACACCTATCTACCAGCAGTGCCTCCTACCCTTTCAGTAACCAAGGTGCAGAGGTTGCCAGAGTTAGGAGACCATTACTTGAAGTTAATTGTGCAACGTGTCAAATGCCATGCCCCTTGTGGAACTGAGTCAACGGCTCCCTATCTATAGCTACACAAGGATGTCACGATCGATTGCAGAGAGGCTAAGCTGGATAAGGTCGGGGATCCCCAAATGTCAAGCCCACACTGGAGACAGATAACTCTCGGGATACATCCCTAGATCCTGGGGTATGTCTCTCAGAAAGAATCATGGCCAGTGGCAGGCAAACGGAGCAGACTTCAGAGGGCTGGCAGGCTGGAGGTGAGAGCGGCTGCTTACTTGTGGAAATCCTCGATGCAGTAGATGAGACCAGAGGCATCGACGGTGAACGGGATGCCATCCAGGCTACGGTGGCACATCTCGCAGGTGAAGCAGTGAGGGTGGTAGGCCTTGCCGTTGGCACGGAGGATGCGCTCCATGATGGGCTTCGAACACACACTGCACTGCTCCAGAGTGTTCTGAGGAAAGAAAGAAAACTGCTCAGCACAACAGCGTGGCTCTGGCGTGTATCACAGCCCTCAGGGAAGGCGGTGGACACCATCAGTGAGAACGACACACACAGGCAGGTCGGAGGGGATCACCCAGGCAGTAGGCAGCACACCCGTGTTTCTCTATACCCGCTGTCTGCCTTCTATGGCATTCCTTTCTACTTCACCAAGAGTGAAGCCACATTTTTCAATAAACCCTCGGATAATAAGGACCCATGGTACTGACCACTCAATTTGCCCACACAATGCAAAGGCTGCCTCTGAGCGCACACAAGCAGAGGGTCCGTAATTCAGTAAAGCTTTATTGACAGAAAGAGGGGTAAGTTGGATGTGCTTGCTGAGCTATATCGCCCAGGTTCTGTACTTAGAAAAACTGCTTTACTGTTACAAGGAAAACTTGACTGAACACTAAAGACCTAGTAGGAACAGTGAGGCCCCTAATGTGTGATGACAGCGACACTGTATACTCCTCCATAGAGCCCAAATCAAATTCCCATTTAAAACCTCAAAATTCAGGCTAAATGAAGCCCTGGTAGAAAGACTGGGCATAAAGTGGTGGTCCGGTTGTGAAAAGTAAACTAGGAAATTTGGCTTATCAGGATTCAAAAACACAACGGAGCTTTAGGAGTACGTGTGAACCTTAAGAGCTAACAGTCAGCAAGTCAGCATTTGAAAGGGCCAGCTGTGAGCCCCACCCCTCCTCCCTGGCTGTGCTCTCAACCAATCTTTTTTCACGTGTGATACGTGTTACTTTCTAGACAAAGTATCTGAAGTGACTCACTAAAATCAGGTATTAACGTGGGGTGGAGAGGTCAACAGAAGACAAAGAAGTGGGTGGATCATGGAAATTAAGGAAAAACTGCCTTCGGAGGCTTTGAAGAGAGCTATGCCTGTATTGAGGTAACAGGTGTCCTGAAAACTGACCCAAGGCAACTCTTCAGCACTGGCTTCTTTGTTTATATAACCTTGGCCTCTACAAGGATGACCAATCTGCTTCCTGAAACACGGATGGGACCAGGTGTTTCTCCTGACAACACACCTTCATGGCACTGTAATGCAGGGTGAATTCCTCGAGGACATTTTATCCCCCTCTCTAGGCTCAGTTCCTCATCACACCCAGGCAGGGTGCTTTACTCCCATTCACCCCTGAGATTCTGTGTCTTGACTCATGACCTCATGAACTGTTGCAATTTGCCATTCTGACCTTATAATATACACAGCTCAGAAGGCTCTCTGATGACCCACATGAAGGCATTACTTCTTCCTCCTTTCTCCCCTACTTCAGTTTATTATTTTTAATAACACTAAACTGTATCTACCTTATTACATTATAATGCTGTGATTTCATAGAAGGAAGGGATTGTTCATTAAGAATATATTTCTCTGTTTCGTAGATGGCTTGGGACAAAAACAAGTTGGGGATGAATGCCTACAGAAAGAATGAATGGCAGACAGCACTGCTCCACTGTCTCCAACACTGGAATCCATTCCCAAGATGAACTGGGAAATCCATCATCATCATCCTCCCCTATGAGCTGCGGCTGCCTGAGGTTCTGTAGCTGCCTTCAGTCACAGTCGAAACTCACGGAAACTATTAACCTACTTTCCCTCCATCTTGAAGTGGTGAAATTAAAATAGCAGAGGCTCCCGGGGTATAGGTCCGGGGCCAATGACGGTCTGGAGAATGGCAATCCCTCCTCTTTTCTCCTCTGTTGATCTGAGCTAATGTAACTCAAACCGTCTTCCTGGGGCTTCTGTTTTGCTTCTCTGGAGGCTTAACTTTTTAAATCTTTTTTCTTCTTAAGCCCAGACTGTAATGGAGTTGAATAAACCAGAAAACGCCAGACCAAAGAATGTATTTGTTTGCACTGAGGCTTGGCTCTGAGCTTAGTTTCTAAGGGAAAGCATTATGGTCTGTGAGTGCTCTGTTCACAGAATGGGTAAACTGGATAGTTCTACAATGAAGAGAGCTTTAAATATGCCTAAAATTAGCCTCACGAAAAATGTCCCCGAATCAGAAAAAAAAAATGACATTTCCAAGAAAGTAACTGGCTTGGACACAGGCCATGAAGGGCACCTTAACCTTCATTAAACAACTCCCTTTACTGTACACGTATGTCCCCTTTCACACTGCAGGATTAGGAGTGCTAGAACTCCCTCCAGTCCAGGCTGTCATTTCTCAGGTGAGGTACCAGACTCAGAGCTGACTGGTTAACTGGGTCACTGAGCTCATGAGGGCACTTGAGGTTGACACTTCTACTTTTCGGACTCCAGCCTTTCAGAGGGGTCTGGCAAACTCCTAAGTAACCATAACAAGGGCAACGTAATACATAAGGAACATGCCACATTGTCCTGGCTTTGACAATACCTACTGTATGACCTTATGGACATCATATTTTATAGTAATTTCTTCTGCGTGCTTGCTTTGCTCCAGATTTCAGGTTTCTCAAAAGTAAATGATTAATCCCCATTCTTCAATTTTACAATTATTTATTAGTACTCACAACACAATTTAGATTTAGACCAATTTCCTTCTACCAGATCCACACTAGAAACAAAGGGAAAATCCCCCGAGAGAGGTTTCAAAGCGGGGCTCCCATGTCTGCTCTGCCTCCCCAACTTGAAACTTTCAGAGTTTCTAATCATAAAATTTTAAGCACAACAATGGAACGCTTTATATCTTTTTATACATGGCTATTTTTAACCAAAAAGCTGGGCTCATCGTGTATATATGGAGCTTTGCTAAAGTAGGAGAGAGTGGAATGTAAAATAAGAGTTTTGAAGAAAACAGACTTCAGTAGACGCGGTGGGAGAGATGCCTCTAAGTCTGTCCAGGTCACATCTCCTATGTGGGACAGGCACCATGTCTGTCAGGTAGGGAGACAGCAGAAGAGCACAGTACAGCTTGGGGACTCGTGCAGTCAGCGGTGTGCTTTGTGACTTGGCTCCTCCTCATCCCCAACCATCTCACACATGGGCTTCATCTTTTAGCCACCGTACTTGCGTTCATTGCTACACCTTTTAAAAACAGTGCACATGCCCAGAACACCGTATATTTTTCCTTTCCTAGAAAATATTTTATTTTTCCAGATCAATCTCAAAGGTCACTTATTCTGAAAAAGAAATCTTTCCTGATCTTCCTCTGTTAGGCTAAAATAAGTCACATTTCTGCTCTCATTGGGTTTCTTTTTTTTTCCTTTTTTTAAAAAATTTATTTATTTATTTATTTATTTATTATTTATTTCTGCCTCCTCCCTGCCACCGCCTCCCATTTCCCTCCCCCTCCCCCGATCAAGTTCCCCTGCCTCATCAGCTCGCAGAGCAATCAGGGTTCCCTGACCTGTGGGAAGTCCAAGGACCATCCACCTCCATCCAGTCCCATTGGGTTTCTTATGGAATGCCTTCCCTATGAGATCTACATGGCCAAATAGTGATCTTTCTTCTCTCTCTCCCCACGAAACTCTCATCCGAGGATGTGTTGCCTATGAAATAGATTCTGAAACAACTTCGCACACAGGAAGCTACTGAGCAGTATCCTTGTGTTTGGCATCTATGTGGGATTTAAGGAACAGCTAGCTGAGATCTATGATGTAGCCACCACAAAAACCAAGTGGGGCCATGGAGGATGTGACAGCTGGGATTGACATGCAGAACTGTCTTTCCATGAAGTTAGTGATGAGAGCCTTTATAGCTGCACCTATCAGTCCGTGGACACAAGATGATCCCCAAGAAGTACATGTAACTGTGACTGAAGTGTTTTCCTTCCGTGGATGAACACAGAGGGACCTGGATGTGAGCCTTCGCCAGTCAATATTCCCAGCAGCTGGGGCAATGAGAGCCTCAATGTTGAAGAGGCATCTGGGCAGCACACTATACCATCCACACAAATAGTCATCCTTGCCCTGGACCTGCATAGTTCATGGTGCCGGGTAGGAACTGGTACTGAGCCATGGGAGACCTTGTCACTTAAGCTCCGTGAAGAATGTCTATTTTATTAATTTTACAACAGACACTACTCGGGGCAGTTACTCCAATCAAAGTATGGTTAAAACGCAAAGATTTGAGAGTAGCGGAAAAGAAGCAGGGGCTGTGTGGTTGAAAGGCACAAATTATGAACTTCCCTGAAATGATGAAGATCCAGCTGTGATTAGAAACAAAAATTTAACTAAAGATTAAAGTAAAAATCACAAACAAACTTGTACTCAAAACTCCCCAATGCAACTGTTTTTAAATCTGAGATACAATCTGGTTGTAGTTTTTATATCCTTGGGTGTTATATAAATAACTTCGCTAATTCCCAAGCAGAAGAGCTGGAAGGAGCAGCTGAATATAAATGAAGCACCCAGGCAGCACAAACACTAACTGCCAGCGAGGGAAGCGGGAGTGTTATTACAGTTAGCTCGTCCGACAGGAACATACTGGTCAGTGTGCGCACGTTCCATCAAGAGACGTGAGTGTAAGACGCGTTGGAAGACTAGAAAGTTTTGTTAAAACTTTGAAGTTTGTCGAGTTAAAATGCGATCTTAACATTTTTGGCTAAATGAGCAGTATCACGGAAACAGGAAGGATTTTAAGACGATGGGGTGACAGCTCATGTGTTAGAGGAAGTTTTGGTCTTACTGTGATAAAAAGAAAAAGATAAGGAGGGTGAAACTATTAGAAGCTGGTTGTCATTATAAGTTCTCTGGTCTAGACTTTACAACCTTCCGTGTTTGCCTCCCTTGAAATTTCATGCTTAGAGAAGTGATGCCAAGGGGCCCATCTAAGAGAGCCCAAACGGACTGGCAGATGAGGAGCGGGAAAGGACAGAGGCTAGAGATCCATACTACACTGTTTACAAAGCACCAGCGGAATCAAGACGCCAAGGCCTGGATCATGAATGTGGCTGGAAGCAGATTCACACCTCCTGGTTCCCTATGCACTGGGGAACGGTTCCAATGTTCAGACTGTACTTCTTCTGTATCTTTGTAGACACACTTTCCATTGCAACCAGAAGGCATTCGGGCTTACTACCTGCAAGCTACATGCAAAAGAAATGAAATCAGGAAACATCGCGCTCTTCAGACCATCTGTCCCCCAAACTCCTACACTACCAGACAGAAAACTCATTGTTGGATCCCAGCATTTACAATAGTGTTTCCGCATAAAAATCGATGCTTCATGAATTTTAATCAGACGATAAAACCAACAAACTGTGGATCATTTATTTAAAATAAAATTATTTTATATAACCATGTAAAACCTGCCAGACAGTGAACTCTTAGTGAGTTTCAGGTGTTCTGTACTTGAGAGGGCTGTGAGGGACCAGAGGGTTTCAGCGGCCCTGAGTCATCGGCTGGGTCCACAGTGTTTCAGTTCCTTCAGTGTTCTGAACAAACCCCATCCTTTTCTACCTGAACCACTGGTGAGGTGAGAACTCGGGAAGCACATTTCAAGTGTGTTACCGACAGAACGGCAAGGTGGTTCGGCAGAAAGGGTTTGGCCTGTGACTCAGCAAATTTCTCCAGAAGCGTCAATGTAATTACTTAAGTTAAAGTAATTCTGTTGTCTAGCTTACTTATGGACTGTAAGTCTGTTCCTGATTCTGATGAGCAAAAATGCTCTGAGAAAATGGTTATGCTTTAGGGTCTCCATAGGCGAAGAGGACTAATCTCCAAAATATATGAGGAACTCAAGGAACTTGACATCAAAAGATAAATAATTCAATAAAAATATGGGGTACAGACCTAAACAGAACTCTCAACAGACAGAACTCAAATGGCTGAGAGACCCTTAAGGAAATGCTCAACATCCTTAACCATCACAGAAATGCAAGTCAAAACAGCTCTGAGATTCCATATTACACCTATCAGAATGGCCAACATCAAAAACACTGAAGACAACTTATGCTGGAGAGGATGTGGGGTAAGGGGAACACTTTTCCATTGTTGGTGGGAGTGCAGACTTATACAAATGCTATGGAAATCAGTATGGTGATTCTCAGAAAATTAGGAAACAACCTACCTCAAGACCCAGAAATAAGACTTTTCAGTATATACACAAAGGAAGCTCATTCATACCACAAGGATGTGTGTTCAGTGATGTTCATAGCAGCATTATTTGTCATAGCCAGAACCTGCGAACAACTTCGATGCCCCTCAACCAAAGAATGGATAAAGAAAATGTAGTACATTTACACAATGGAGTACTAATTAGTGGCAAAAAATAACAACATCTTGAAATTTGCAGGCAAATGGGTGGATCTAGAAAACATCATATTGAGTGAGGTAACCCAGACGCAGAAAGACAAATATCATATGTACTCACTCATAAGTGGCTCTTAGATATAAAGCAAAGAAAAACCAGCCTACAGTCCACCACCCCAGAGAACATAGACAACAAATAGGACCCTCAGAGAGACATATGTGGGTCTACATAGAAAAGTGAAAAAGACAAGATCTCCTGAGTAAATTGGGAGCATGGGGGTCATGGGAGAGGTAGAAGGGGAGAGGGAAGAAAGGGTGGAGAGTGGAGGAAATATATAGCATAATAAAAAATAATTTTAAAAAATTTCAACTTTCATTATTTTGTATGAAATTCTAGGCATAACCCCCTTTGCATTGCTACCTCCAATTCTTCAAATTCCTTACCGAGTCTGTTTAAAAAAATGCTTCATATGTCTCCTCTATGCCTTATGCCGCCTCCCACTTATCCTACCATTGCAGAAAGCCCAGGGAGCAATTGTCTAACATCCTGGGAGGTACAGAGCCAAAGAGAAGTCTGAGATACCACTTTTTCATTCACAAGTTTCCACCACAATAGGAGAGATAAACACATCTACAAACAACTGATTAAAGGCAGAGGATGTGGTACATTGCTCTCAAGAAGAAGTGAGCAAACTGTAGTGGGACACAGAGAGAGGGGTTACTTGAGAGAGGGGGCGAACAGGCTGATTCCTGCAGTTTATGACTGACTAGCCATCTTTTCTTGCTGGCGTTTGGATTGGCACTTGAAAGAAAACTGATTTTAAAACTCTTTGACATTGATGTTACGTTATAACAAGAATCTTCTTCATTATCTAAGCCTTCTTGAGAGATGTCTCAGATAAGCCTACCTTCAAACAAAACTCACTCTACTGGTAGAATACCAGAGCAAAAAAAAATCTGTGAACTGGTGTGGGAGAGGCCAGTATTTTCAGGGATGAACATGCATGTGAACAACTGAACATATAAAAGGACATAGAATTATTAGCATAGGATTATGAGGTAGAAAACAAGAGTTTTGTTTATATTTTGACCATATAAATTGGCTTTAAAATTAAGAAACAAGAGAGTTGGAGAGATATCTCATCTGGTAAGTGCTTGTCAAGCAAGCACAGAGACCTGAGTCTAATGACCAGAACTCACATTAAAGAACAATAATAATTAAAAAATAAAAAGGCCAGGTGTGCAGGACCAGACACCAGAGAGATAGTTCATCGATTAACAGCACTGGTTGTTCTTCCAGAAGACCCAGATCCAATTCCCAGAACCCATATATCACGGCTTACAACTTTACATAACCCCAGTTCCGATAATCTGACACCTAATTCTGGTTCTTCGTAGGCACTGCTTGTGCGTGGTACACAGACATACACAGAGCTCAAAAACCATCCACATAAATGAAATATAAAAAAAAATTTAAAAGCCAGGTGTGGTGGTATATGCATGTAATCTCTAGTGTTGCTAAGGGAAAAAGAGTGGATTCTTGGAGCTCACAGGCTAGCAAGTCTATACTATTGAACAAGATCCAGGTCAATGATAGACCCACCCAGATGAACAAATCAACAAATAGACAGTTTTGGTTAAAAGACATTTGCACAGCTACACAAATTCCTCACAGGTCAGGGAGGCTATGTTCACCTTAAAACATGTAAGCCATGTTGATTGGTAGGCTTTCTGCCGTACTTTTCTCAGATGTATCAGAATCCTTGAGAAACAAGGGGAGGTGATGCTGCTGACATTCACGTGCAGACCTTCATGCCAGGGGCAAATGAAAAGAACACAGAACTCCAGTGAGACTATCGTGAGAGGGAAATAAAGACGAAGATTCCTCTCCTTCCGAGCCAAATCCAACCAGAGATCTGTCTTTACAACATCTTGAAGGCACAGTCTTGTTAGGGCTTATTCAGGTGAGAGCCATAGCGGGCCTGTCATCAGGTCAAAGAACTGGTGATGAATTCAGGAGGCGGGGTTTCAAGTCAAAGAATTAAGTGACTTTTCTGGCTCTTGGGATTCTCACCTATTAAGGCTATGTCTCCATTGATGTGTTTCAATAGTTAAATGATGTCCCATGTAAGAAAGGAAGCACTTAGCGTCTGGTATGTAATGTTAGCTTAAACATTAGTATTAAATAACATTTATTAATTAAAAATCATGTTCATTCCTTTATCTACTCCAAACAAAACTTGGCAGACACCCTTACACTGTTACACACTGCTGGGATAGAGGGGGTGTGAAGACTGTTACACACTGATGCAATGGAGGGGTGTGAAGACTGTTACACACTGATGCAATGGAGGGGTGTGAAGACTGTTACACACTGGTGGAATGGAGGGGTGTGAAGACTGTTACACACTGCTGGAATGGAGGGGTGTGAAGACTGTTACACACTGACGCAATGGAGGGGTGTTAAGACTGTTACACACTGACGCAATGGAGGGGTGTGAAGACTGTTACACACTGGTGGAATGGAGGGGTGTGAAGACTGTTTCACACTGATGCAATGGAGGGGTGTGAAGACTTACACACTGATGCAATGGAGGGGTGTGAAGACTGTTACACACTGACGCAATGGAGGGGTGTGAAGACTGTTACACACTGACGCAATGGAGGGGTGTGAAGACTGTTACACACTGATGCAATGGAGGGGTGTGAAGACTGTTACACACTGACGCAATGGAGGGGTGTGAAGACTGTTACACACTGATGCGATGGAGGGGTGTGAAGACTGTTACATACTGCTGGGATGGAGGGGTGTGAAGACTGTTACACACTGATGCGATGGAGGGGTGTGAAGACTGTTACACACTGATGCGATGGAGGGGTGTGAAGACTGTTACACACTGATGCGATGGAGGGGTGTGAAGACTGTTACACACTGATGCGATGGAGGGGTGTGAAGACTGTTACACACTGACGCAATGGAGGGGTGTGAAGACTGTTACACACTGATGCGATGGAGGGGTGTGAAGACTGTTACACACTGATGCGATGGAGGGGTGTGAAGACTGTTACACACTGATGCGATGGAGGGGTGTGAAGACTGTTACACACTGATGCGATGGAGGGGTGTGAAGACTGTTACACACTGGTGGAATGGAGGGGGTGTGAAGACTGTTACACACTGATGCAATGGAGGGGTGTGAAGACTGTTACACACTGACGCAATGGAGGGGTGTGAAGACTGTTACACACTGATGCAATGGAGGGGTGTGAAGACTGTTACACACTGATGCGATGGAGGGGTGTGAAGACTGTTACACACTGATGCGATGGAGGGGTGTGAAGACTGTTACACACTGACGCAATGGAGGGGTGTGAAGACTGTTACACACTGCTGGGATGGAGGGGTGTGAAGACTGTTACACACTGACGCAATGGAGGGGTGTGAAGACTGTTACACACTGATGCGATGGAGGGGTGTGAAGACTGTTACACACTGATGCGATGGAGGGGTGTGAAGACTGTTACACACTGACGCAATGGAGGGGTGTGAAGACTGTTACACACTGCTGGGATGGAGGGGTGTGAAGACTGTTACACACTGATGCAATGGAGGGGTGTGAAGACTGTTACACACTGACGCAATGGAGGGGTGTGAAGACTGTTACACACTGATGCAATGGAGGGGTGTGAAGACTGTTACACACTGATGCAATGGAGGGGTGTGAAGACTGTTACACAATGACGCAATGGAGGGGTGTGAAGACTGTTACACACTGATGCGATGGAGGGGTGTGAAGACTGTTACACACTGACGCAATGGAGGGGTGTGAAGACTGTTACACACTGATGCGATGGAGGGGTGTGAAGACTGTTACACACTGCTGGGATGGAGGGGTGTGAAGACTGTTACACACTGCTGGGATGGAGGGGTGTGAAGACTGTTACACACTGCTGGGATGGAGGGGTGTGAAGACTGTTACACACTGCTGTGATGGAGGGGTGTGAAGACTGTTACACACTGATGCAATGGAGGGGGTGTGAAGACTGTTACACACTGATGCAATGGAGGGGTGTGAAGACTGTTACACACTGCTGGCAGCGGAAGATCTGGACTGGAAGTATTGACTCTCATGGCATGATGTCTAAGGTCCTGTCTCATTCCTGCCAGTGGCAGGCTGTATTATTATTTGTCACAAGGCTATTGAAAACTGCTACAATTGCAGCCTCCATAGTACTGTGTAGTCAGAACAGACCTGGAATAAGCATTTGTTTTATGAAGAAAAAAATGAATGCCATTGAGTAAAGTAACATGGGAATGTGTTTCATTGTTTTCATCTCAGAAAGAGTGTTTCTCAAAAAAATTGATAAAAATTGATAAAAACTTCCCTAAGACCATAAATGATCTGAAATTATTCACACACACACACACACACACACACACACACACACACACACACACACAGCCAGTAGGGCATTTTACTTAACGGCATTTGATTATCAAGGGCCACTGACCCATCTAAGGGACATTCTAAACCAGGAAATTAAGCAAGAATCTTTCCAGCTTTGTGTACACACAGTAATAACCACCTACCTGGACATCAGATCAGAATTAAACCATCCTGAACCATCCATTAGTATCGGCATCTGCAAGCAAAGACTAGAAATATTCTTTGCACCATTCTGCTCACGTGTCTGGTTTCTGAAACTCTGCCCTGCCCCGATCCCTAGCTTCTACCTGACTTTATGGATTGCGGTTACTTACACCACAGCAAGCCGCAAGTGGCCTGAGCCAGTAACCAGGGTCATGGAAGGTTTCTCCTTGGATTTATGCATATGACAGAAAAGTGTCTTTGAACTAAACTTGATCGACTTTCAAAAGAAAGGGAAACCTTTAAGCCTCTAACTCCTGGGAGTGGCAATGAGAAGAGCCAGAGGGCGGTGAGCTAGCTCTGAACTTCTGGAGATGACTTGAGCACATTTGGCAATCATTTGGCTTCTGCTGCAAACAAGGCCTCCTAATTGCACATCTGCCAATGGAAGACAAAAGACAGAGCTGTGGTTTAGAAAGGTCACGATGACATGCCGGTGCCGCGGCGGTGATTGCGGTTTCTTCGGAGGACAGGCCTGCTGATGGGTCTGCCATATACCCGGCTGGGCAACCCATTCACGAGAGCGGAATCGCACCAAGACTGCAAAATGATTTGCTGTTCTCCTAAGCTGTATCTCGCCTGTAATATTTTCTGACACTAGAAATAAAATAATAACATGTTTTGGTTCTTCTTCCTGCACTCCCCACTACACCAAAAGTGGTTTAGACGAACTAGGTAAGACAAGCACAAGGCGTACAGGGTTTTTTCCAAAGCCACAGGGTTTTCCAACCGCCTCAAAGACTAAAGAGACAGACATACAGATGTTTGCGCCTCACCGCGCAGAGTTGTGGACTGACTCCTTCAGTGTGTCTGGAATGCAAATTTTCTTTCACAGTTTAGCAGTCTTTTTTGGATTTCAGCACAGTGAACTAACACGTTCCTGGATTCCAAGACCTCCAGAGAACCAGATGGATGAGAGGAACTGGGAAAAAGAACCCACACTGTTTGAAAAAGGTATGAATTTCTCACTCTGCATTTAGCCAAAAAGCTCTGAAAACTAGAAGAGTGAAATCACTTTTGGTTTGTTCAAATGCATGCCATCCCAGTTGTTGGTGGGGTGTAAGAAGAAAAAACCCTCCAGAGCGATTCGACGGTTCGGAGTCTGTGTTCAGTTTTAGCTGGGAAGCCAATTTTAATAGAGATGGTATGTTTACTATCAAAGGCAGAAAGAAAAGTAGAAAAGGGAGATTGCTCAACAGATCATGCCGCGTGTTCGTGTTTGTGCTCGGAAGCCAGGCATGGCTTCCCATGGCTAGCTCTCCTAACTGGCCATCGTGGTCCTTCTGAACACTGTGAGACCTTCCCATTCCAGACACACATCCCGCTCCCTTCCTCAGGTCAGCGTTCACTCCTATCAGCGCAAACTTTTCCACACTCAGTATTCCTGCTCCTCAATCACTGAGACCTTTGCCTTGAATATTTTCTTTTTCCTTTCCAGCCAGCTTTAGCTTTGGAGGTCCGTGGCTTGGAGTTACCTCTGTTACTGGTTTTATCTGCCTATCCTCCCGCCTGCCCCACAGTGGTCATACAATTTTTATGGTAGGGACCTGCAGAGAGTTACCTGTATATATCCCATAGCAAACTGAAATCTCAAAGAGGAACACGTCACAATGGACCACGTCCTCCCATGTGAAAAGCGGCTAAGCAGCAAGAGGTGGATGAACCTAGTTAATGGAGTTTTGGATGGAGTTTGGATGATTCTCTGTGCTACGCATAGAATATGACAAGATTTTCTCTAGAAGTTCTAAACTGCCACAGGGTATGTTCTCCACCAAAGTTGTAATGATGGAGAGACCATCTTTAGTAGAGGGGGGTGGGTGAGAAGGCCCACTTGTTCCGCACGAGCTGATCAGTAGTCTAGGCTTCTGAGAGACCAAAGTTTAGAGCCCTCAGGAGTGTCTCCCAGCTGGAACTGGCTGAGAGAAGAACAGATAGATCCCTAGCCAACTGGATGTAGAAGATTAAAAAGAAAAAAGATTGCTTTACAACCCCAAATTTGTTATCAATTCATTATGGTGGCAGTCATATTAAAAAGCACAGCTCCCATATGTTTAAAAGCTTTTCAAAGATAAGACATTTAGGCTTATTTTATGTTGGTAGCACTATATATGTTTCATAAAACACAGCAGAGATTGTTTTGTAAATCCCTGAATGAATGGTTGAATAAAAGAATGAATGAGTAAGATATTTTGGACAGTTTCTTGACCCATGTACTGTAAATTCCAGAAGAGAGCTTTATTCAAAATGATTGGGCATGCTGAGTGAAAATAATGACAAGACCAGAGAGTAAGAATGCAGAACAGATTTTCCTTCTCCATAGAGTAGGCAATTTTCAAATCCTCCAAGTCATTATTTATTCCTACTTGCAACACAGGCGCACAGGAAAGCACAGGAAGATGCACACACATGGATGACATACACACAGGAAGGCACAGGAAGATGCACACACATGGATGACATACACACAGGAAAGCACAGGAAGATGCACACGCATGGATGACATACACACAGGAAAGCACAGGAAGATGCATATATGTGGATGACATACACACAGGAAGGCACAGGAAGATGCACACACATGGATGACATACACACAGGAAAGCACAGGAAGATGCATATATGTGGATGACATACACACAGGAAAGCACAGGAAGATGCACACACATGGATGACATACACACAGGAAAGCACAGGAAGATGCATATATGTGGATGACATACACACAGGAAGGCACAGGAAGATGCACACACATGGATGACATACACACAGGAAAGCACAGGAAGATGCACACACATGGATGACATACACACAGGAAGGCACAGGAAGATGCACACACATGGATGACATACACACAGGAAGGCACAGGAAGATGCACACACATGGATGACATACACACAGGAAGGCACAGGAAGATGCACACACATGGATGACATACACACAGGAAAGCACAGGAAGATGCACACGCATGGATGACATACACACAGGAAAGCACAGGAAGATGCATATATGTGGATGACATACACACAGGAAGGCACAGGAAGATGCACACACATGGATGACATATACACAGGAAAGCACAGGAAGATGCATATATGTGGATGACATACACACAGGAAAGCACAGGAAGATGCACACACATGGATGACATACACACAGGAAAGCACAGGAAGATGCATATATGTGGATGACATACACACAGGAAGGCACAGGAAGATGCACACACATGGATGATGGACACACAGGAAAGCACAGGAAGATGCACACACATGGATGACATACACACAGGAAGGCACAGGAAGATGCACACACATGGATGACATACACACAGGAAGGCACAGGAAGATGCACACACATGGATGACATACACACAGGAAGGCACAGGAAGATGCACACACATGGATGACATACACACAGGAAGGCACAGGAAGATGCACACACATGGATGACATACACACAGGAAGGCACAGGAAGATGCACACACATGGATGACATACACACAGGAAGGCACAGGAAGATGCACACACATGGATGACATACACACAGGAAAGCACAGGAAGATGCACACACATGGATGACATACACACAGGAAGGCACAGGAAGATGCACACACATGGATGACATACACACAGGAAAGCACAGGAAGATGCACACACATGGATGACATACACACAGGAAGGCACAGGAAGATGCACACACATGGATGACATACACATAGGAAGGCACAGGAAGATGCACACACATGGATGACATACACACAGGAAGGCACAGGAAGATGCACACACATGGATGACATACACACAGGAAGGCACAGGAAGATGCACACACATGGATGACATACACACAGGAAGGCACAGGAAGATGCACACACATGGATGATGGACACACAGGAAAGCACAGGAAGATGCACACACATGGATGACATACACACAGGAAAGCACAGGAAGATGCACACACCTGGATGATGGACACACAGGAAAGCACAGGAAGATGCATATATGTGGATGATGGACACACAGGAAAGCACAGGAAGATGCATATATGTGGATGATGGACACACAGGAAAGCACAGGAAGATGCACACACATGGATGACATACACACAGGAAAGCACAGGAAGATGCACACACATGGATGACATACACACAGGAAAGCACAGGAAGATGCACACACATGGATGACATACACATAGGAAAGCACAGGAAGATGCACACACATGGATGACATACACACAGGAAAACACAAGAAGATGCATATATGTGGACGACAGATGCACAGGAAGGCACAGGAAGATACATATATGTGGATGACGGATGCACAAGAAGTCACAGGAAAATGTATATGCATGGAAGATTCATTCTCTTCCTGAGTAGCCATTGCTATTCTTGCCATTTCTACATGAAAAGACAGCTTTCTCTTGTATGGTTTTCGATTAACAAAAGCAATATATTTCTTTAACCATATAATCAAAGGAATTTATAGCATCTAAAACTTCAGAGAGGATCATGGAGAAAGTATTGAAGTAAGATATCGGTCGCAGTCAGCATGGTGAGTAAATCCCCTATACAGCATCCTTAGTTGGTCAGGGCTTATCCAGCCAGGATCTATCATTTCCAGGGACAGTAGACTTTCTTGGAAGGTATCCATTCTACTGGCCCACTTAATTGTTAGAAGATTATATTTAATCTTCCTTCTGTCCTCCATAGGCAAGTCTGTTGCCTTTTCTATGCAACAGCCCTAAAGAGGACTGAAAATATTGTCCCTTCTGAGCCTTCTCTTGGGATAACTACCTGGACGCTTTCCATCCTTGCTTATGAGCTATTTCTGTCTCGTATCCCCACCACCACTATTCTCAGCACAAGTTCCAGTTTGTCCTGGTTCCCTTCAAGGCACGGGGCCCAGAATAGAACACAGCACTGTAGTCTCCGTAGCTACTGTGAGTCCTGCATACACCTTCCTAAAGTAGTGCAGTCAAGGGCATCATTTACTTTTCTGTGATCTGATATATTGTTACTATGATGATTGATTTTCTGGTCAAATTTCTTCTCTTAAGGGTTTAATTTATTTTTGGCAAACATGTTGAGAGTTGTTTGACATGGGGTCAGCATCAGCTTTCCTTCTCCCACCAAGTATCATTAATTTTTGTCAGAAAATATGTAATTTGCTGCCACTGTCTTTCTCCCATATGCTATCCCACCATCTCCTCTGAGATAGCCAGGGTAAAGTCTAACACGTCACTCGGCCTTTCTATACTGACACAAAACTACACCGGGAACACTGGGACAGCGCTAAGACCTGAAGATTGCATTGGAAAACAATGGTTTGTGAGCATATTTAGTCCTTACTTTGGGGTGATGAAGTCAGGCACCTCCAGCACAGTTCTCTGATAGTTTGACAGACTGGAAAATTTCGCTATGGATTTCAGAAAGGTTAAGGGGCTGGTCTCCCTTTAATTTCCTTCAGGGAATGTTAAGATTGTCCTGGGGCTGGAGGAGAGAGATTTGTAGTAATAGATGCCTGTTCCATATTAAGTACAGGGTGTGGCACTTTTTACCAAATTAACCCATTAAATCCTCAAAGGAACACCAGGATCAAATATTCCTAAAATTTTAAACAAGAAAACAAAACATAGATTCTTCTTGATTTAAATGTATCCAAAGTCCCACGTTGGTAGACAGGAACTGGACACAGTCCGGCCTGAGTCATATCTCCATAACTGGTAAAACAAACAAACAAACAAAAAAAACCGCAAATATTTCATAAGAGAAAGGAAACACTGAGAAATGCGGACACACACGATGACTCTGTACATATGCAAAGTGTTCGTAATTAAAGATTGCATCTTTGAGATGTAAAAGTCCACAAAAGGATAAAACCTTAGACTTGGGTAGGACAGGGATTCCGTCCTGGTAGTCCTACCCGTTTGCTGGAGTGTGTCTGAGTAAGCGCTGCTCTCCTTTCTTCAGAAACTGGGTGGACGGTAGCTAAAGGCACAGCTGCCTGGAATAATATGTACTTCCTGCTGCCTTGTATTAAAGAGACTTGGATAAGGGCACGAAGAAGCATCCTTTGGAGGAAGGAGCAGGAAGTCAGCACAGCGGGAGTCCGGAACCTGCCTGCAGTGCCCAGGGGCATCCATTTCCTCATAGGAAAGTGAACATGCCTATTGTTTTCTCCTTCTCAAGCTGACCCTTGTCTACACAAATGCATGCACCTCATGGTTGGAGTCCGGTTATTTCCCAGCCTTCAGTGTTTAATGTGCATAACAAAGCTTGGATACAAAGAACCTCGGATACATTCCAAATCTTCTCCTGGAATGAACACCAAGAAGAAAGGATCGCATGTCTTCCCTACTGAGCAGCCACACACAGGCTTCCCTATGGCTTAGGGGCACCGGTGCTGCCAGACACGCACCCGTTCCCCTATGGTCAGCATGTTCTCTAGATTCCAGCCAAAGCCTCCCAGCGGTTCTCCGGACTTGTCTTACACATCGCCCTGTGCAGCTGCTCTCTCAATGTTATTCTTCTCACCAACATCTGCCTGGATGTTTCCATACTTTGATCCCCTCTGGAGATTTTTTTAGACAAGTCTCTCTCTGATAGAACCTACTATTCTTTAATTTTATTTCATTTTAGTTTTTGGGTGAGGTCACAAGGGCCGAGGGCAGATAGGAAGGGGCGGGGGAATGAATGGGATGAGATGCATGATGTGAAAGAAACAAAAGAATGAATAAAAAGAAAGTTAAAAAAAAAAACGCTTCGCAGGTAGAAACATGCCCTTGCAGCCTGCTTCACTGTATTCTTGGTTTTGTGAGAGATGTACAATGAACTTTTGGGTCCATGACTTAAATTATCTTTTCACTTCCGTAGCTTGCAAAGTGTCTGTCATCAGCGTAGATATATAGTATGTGACCTTAGCCTGTGATTGAGTAAATAAAATGCAAAGAGTTGACTCTGTTGAGGTTAACAGGGAATCCTCATCTCATTTAGGAGACACTAAACTTCATGGGCAAATGCAGGTTTCACCGGGAACAGGGATGTCTCGGTCAATTGCTTCTCCTCATCAAGGGGACGTGGCGTGTGCACAGAGGAGAATCACAGAAGAACCTGGCTAGGAGCTGTCTTCAGAAATGCTTGTCACTCAGTCAGGTCCAATCAAGGAGAACTAATCGCAGACACTCAAGAAAACCTGAGGACAGGATTATTCTAAATTTCTAGGTAAATATGTCTCTTAGAAGTGAAAATGTGTTTTCCTGGTTAGGTTCTTTTGCAATTCAATACTATGATTGTAATTCATGCTCCTTAGAGCTTATTGGGTTTTCAACCTCTCTAAAGCTTTTCCTATTACCCCAAAGCCTCCCTTCTAGTTCTAGGATTTCTAGGTCCTGGGGAGGTGCATGCTCTCGCTGCAGCATCCTAAGTGCACACACACAGGATGCTTCCGCAATACTGCTCAGTGGGCGCTCTCTCAAGCTGCATTCTGATTATTCCTTTATGGACTATGTACTGGAGAATGGCTTGGGTGAGGCCTTTGAAACATGACTTTCTGGATCTAATCACAACTTGGTAAGGCCCTGTGTGTCTGAGGATGAAGTGCACACTTGTTTTATAGTGCCAAAGTTAGTGTTTAAAGCTTCGCACGTCAGTAAATATTAAACCACATGGTTTTAGTGCTATAAGTAGCACACACTGCAGTCCCCCTGGGGTTATGTCACCACTCAGCAGCTTTTAGAGCTTGCATATCATCAATTTACATGTATTATCTAAGAAATAGTAGAACCGAAAAGGCTTAATCATCTACATTTTTAAGTCTTGTGTTTTTTCTACCCCATTGTGCTGCGAAGAAATGTTCAAATGTGAAGTTCTCTTAAGTCGTTGCAAAATTTATCTTTAAAACAAACAAGCAAACAAATACCATAGAAAACATGCTCTCTGTGTCGGGAGAGGGACATGACTGTGTGACAGAGGCCTTTTATTCTATGAGAAGGAATATTAGATACGCCAAGTCCTAAAGTAGAATGGATATTGCTAAATGAGTATTAGCCAATGCTAGTTGATATGCAGGTAGGCCAGAATGTTTCACTACTTGGTATCCAAACAAAGATTATACAAATTCTATAAAAAAAAAAAACTAGAAGGAAAGAAAATAAACCGATGGCTTAAGTAGTGCCTGAAGCAGCAATTCAATAAGGGAGAGACACAGGGAGAATGGACTCATCATGTAATTCCGAATTTTGGCAACAAGTACAGTAAAGTACATTGACCATCATTGGTTTTGCAAGTTAAAAGCATTCTGAGAACTTGAAAGCATGAAAATTTTGGAACTTTAAGTTTTCCTTGACACATGTTCTTCAGACATTTCTAGACTCTGAATGTTAAAAAAAAAACAAAACTGCAATGTGGGAGATGAGGACCAAAGATGTTATCATCAATAAGATCACCATAGAGATGCAAAGACAGATGGAAGTAGCAACTGGGAAGGATGTGGTGTTTGTAGAGGCCAACTGGATTCCAGAGATGAAAAACCTGAAGGAACTCTCCGGTCCAGCCAGATAAGTTTACGGACGCAGCAATAGAGCTGGTGACAGGTGCTGGTTATAGTGCCAAGTCAGGGCAGGGCTGTGATTTGAACTCAGGTCTCTCCATTCCCAGGTCCATGGTCTACCTACATTTTTTTTTCTATTTTTTTATGGTTTTTATTGAGCTATATATTTTTCTCCGCTCCCCTTCCTTCCTCTCCCCACCCCTCCTACCCTCTCCTACGGTCCCCATGCTCCCAATTTACTCTCTACCTACATTTTCATAACACCAGGAAAGGAATAACTGCAGGGCCCCTTGGGACCTTAGGAACACTGAGAGAAGATGCATTTATCCCCACATTCAGCACTCGAGTTCCCGTGTTTTTCCTTGAGTAAATTCACGATATAATAAAAATGGAAAAAAGTGGAGAAGAATGGATAACCTAATTATAGCACAGTGTGGAATTTGGCATATTCATGGAATACTAGACAACAAAAAGAAACAGATGGCTGATACAGCAACAGGGATGAATGAATCTCAGCAACTACAGTCTGAATGAGAAAAGGCAGATTACAGAGAGAGGGAGAGGGACAGAGACACCGAGACTTATCGGAAGTAAAGAAATACAGTGAAACAAGTCAGAAATCAGCGGCTTCTGAGGGTAATAAGTGGGACTGGATTTGAAAGGGGCAAGAGAGAATTTTCTAGAGTAAGATATACAATAGTCGATTCTCCTCAAACTGAGCACTTATGACCTGAGTATTTTCTTTGTGTAAAATTATGCCTTAATAAAAATGAGAACATTGTAAAAAAAAAAGGGGGGGGGAAATAACATTAGAATTGGTACCATTAATAAATATAACATGAATATACAAAACAGAAGTAAACATATTCAAAATAAGCCAAGAAAAATGCCCTCTAGAGTCCATCTGACGCAGGTAAATAAATGGGCTAAGACGCCTTCAATGCAGACAAATGAAAATTTTGCTTTTTTTAAAAAGGCATTGTTAGAGACGGATCTATTTCTTTGTTGCTTAAGTAATCCCTATTCACAATGGCCTTTTAAAAAGCCCTGCAATATGCAGTTGTTCAGTTAGCTCCTTCCACAGAGCCGCGGAGAAAGCCGCCTCACAAAGAGCAGGTGAAGTATCAGGAAACACGAGTGGGTTATGGGTGTCTGAGTTTCGGGATGAGCTCTGCTCACACACTGGCCCACGGTGTCAGGGGTGCTCACATCTACCCCCTCTACACGCCCACTCAGCCCTGCCACTAGACCACTGGAGGCGGAGAGGTCCTAGTTTCCGAGGCTGGTTTCTTAAGGTGCTTTATGAAGTTGTAACTTCATGGGCTGCTCTGTGAAGGACCCACAGTAAAGCCAAAGCCCTAGTACTATTAGAACTCCCCTGCCAGGGACGTTCTGGCCACTCCTACAGAGGAATCAAAGCAAGTCCCAAACAGAGCAGTGTGTTTGCAAGCGGAGCTTGGGATGGCTGTCACATCACACAGCTCCATCATTAGTACCGCGGGAGAGGCTGACCTTGCTGAGGAGACCGGACCACAATGGAGGAGAAACTACTTCGTTATAGGGCAGGGGAGGCCTTTAGCCCTGCCTCAGGGATTTTCATGGCACAGACCGATCACTCCGCTGACCCTCTCCTCTCCAGGGAAAGGAGGTGATGAGGAGTGGTGACCCTTTGGTGAGGCTGAGAGATTAGATGACCTGGGGGCAAGCTCAGATTCTTCCTGCTCTCAGGGCACAAGATTCACTGTTCTGAGGTTCTGAGGTCCGGTATTCCACAAAACGTGGCCAATACGGCTTCCCTTCGCATTTTCAAGATTCGGTCCTCTCGATCTGAGTTGTCAATGTAGACAAGCCAGACTACTCAAGTTCCAGCACACCCCAATGGATACAGATCCATTCCTGAATACATGTGTACAAAACAGACTGGAACACATCACGTGTCTCTTCACGACCATCTGGACGAAGGAGGAAGGGAACCCTGGGGAAGAGGAGAACAGAGGCCTCTAGAAAACACCTCTGACAAATGTGGTAGCGCGCATTGTAATGCTGGTGCTCAGAAGGCTGAGGCAGGGGATTAAGAGTTCAGAGCCTGTCTAGCCAACTCTTTCTGGTGATAAATCTGTCTCTGAATAGTTTGAGACGGGGATGACACCATCTTCTATGAGTTCTTCTATGTTTCACAGTTTATGGATGTTGCAAGTGAGGTTCATTGAATGAAGTAAATAGCTGAGCTGGGTGCTCCATCTGGTCTGGCTCGGTCCTCCCTGGTCCATACCCTCCCGCGTCAACATGCTGTTTAAACAGCCCCTTCGCAGACGAGTTGCTCAGCCTTGCCATGATTGCCACATTTCTGCTTGTCTCAGGGTGAAGTGCAGCGTGTTTGTGGGAGAACAATCAGTTATACCTGTTGACAGGACACGTAGATGTAGGCCTAGACACCTAACCTAAAGTTAAAATTGGGGCTTGGAGGGAGCCTTTAGATATTTAGATAAGGTGCCATTAAAGCACCCATGCAGACATTTTCTTTTTTATGCTGGCTATTTTCGAGTCTAAAGTGGCTGAGTGAAGTTGCCACGCCTTTAGTGCTTGCAGGCAGAGCCAGGGTCTCTTTCCCAGAGAATCTTAGTCTAGAGGGACAATGTCCCTGATGATTCTCAGCCACGTAAAAGGCAAGAGTGAGAATATCACTGAAAACTGCTGCTCCCCGTTCAGACTTCAACGTCCAGCCGCTGAGAACAAGTTACATTTCTAATTTGTGAATGAGGGATGAGAGCCATCAGTACGGATGGAACTGTTTCAACCAGTCAGGCTGCTCAGAGACCAATGTTGTTTCTAGATTATTCTGGAAAAGAAGGCAGTAATGGGTCAGAACTGGCTAAATCAAGCTCTTTGGCATTGCCACTTTGCTTGATGACTAGGACCACCATAGCCTTAGAGGAAAGACGTGGTTCAGGAATGCCAGAGTGTGTTTGTGGGTGGTCTTCCAGAGAATCTGACGTACGCCACTAAATCCTTTATCCTCCTAGAACTCTTATTTCCAGTTATAAACTGAAATATACCTGGAAACGAGTCACAGAATAATAGAGTTAGAATACTAAAACAAAAATAGAGACCTTATCATCAGAGTAAACAACTTAAATAGCTAAACTTGCGATAGTATGCAAGTATTTCACAAACCTGGCGAGCTAAAACTACTGAGCATCCTTTGAAGCTGTTACTAACCAAAATCTACCTGACCAAACAAGGTTTGACCCAGACTTCTAGAGATAGTGCTTTACATAAGAACATTAGGCAAATGAGGCGGTTGCCTAGAACAATCCCTAAGCTGTTCCATCCCTTCTCATTCCAGACAAAAGGCTTCCAGCTCTCTGGAACTGCCAAAGCTAAAAGGATGCACTGCTAGGACCTCCTTGGCTTGTTACATCCTGATTTCCTGTCTTAATTCTTAGGCAATGATGTCTTTGTATTTCCTAACTCAGCCTTGACTTGCTTCTTTTTTCCAAAGTAGCAAGTATGCAATGTGGAGCGTGTACAGGACTTAAACAATAGGATTTAGACAGGAGCTCAGAAACTAGGGACCAAGCAAGGCCAGGAAATCTAGAAACAGATGCTTCGTGAACCCAGTGCCATTTGCGTGAAGATAAAAAAAAATTATTACTCTATAATTAGAAATAATTTAATTTCTGTTGATTTGGGTTCTGCTGAATGTATCAGAAAACATTTGTAACATACTAAAAAGGCATAAGTAGATACAATTGAAGTTGTATGAAAACCTAGGTGATACATCTGATAGAACAAAGGCACTCATGGAGTCAAACCAGAAGATTCACCTACGCATTCCTTCATGCATGTAGCCCCTGTTGTGTAGAAAGCAGGGTGTGACCGGCAGGGGCAGAGTGAAGCCCGGGTTGTGGATGAGACCCCTGTTGGGTTGCTCACACTAGAACAATGGAAATGCATGGGAAAGCTGAACAGCATTGGAAGGGTGACAAGATTGAAAACTCATGGTACACTAGATACTTGTTATGTAAGGCGACAGCAAGCATGACAGCTTTAAGACCACATCAATTATTGTCATAGAAATATGAATACCCAGGAATGTTTCATCGTTGCCCTCCTCCAAGCCTATAGACTAAAGATAATAATCTTTCATTTTATGCCTAAAGAGCAACATCAAAGACTGTAAAGCTCAAGGGGTATAGGTGCCAAAGCACACACAAAGAGAGCTCCAAGCAGCAGGCTGCCAGCACAGGCTTCTTCCTCTAGTCTCTTCTCAAAGAAAATTAAAACAAACATTTCCTGGAGGTTTGCAGAATCTAACTTGATCCGACAGAAGTGGCTCATGGAATTTTTATGAAATAAAAGGCAATGTCGCCTGAACGTGCTTATAGATCCCTGCAGACAAATGTTTATATCAAATAAAGTCACGGACTCTTTATCAAAAGGAAAAAGAATTATGGAGTAAGCAAATGTGCGCATGAGGCAATTAGAAAGGCTCGCGTTCTTTGCTCTGATGACAGGGCAGAATGCTAGTATAGAGTTTGAGTTCCTACCTGCTGTCTGACTGATGGGTGATGTCCAGTAGTCATGCTCTCTGTCCTTTCTCCACTGGGTCGCCACTCCTTTACTAACTCTACCACAGGTACAGTGTACCCTCCCCTGGTTTGCCACCGTCTTCATGTTTTATTTTGCAATGACGCTGTGACCACATGAGCTATCACGGCTAGTGCTGGATTCTATCTGCTTCCATGGGGGTCATTTCTGCATACAGATCATTAATTGGTACGTCTGTATTCAAATGAGAGGAAGCAGCACAGAAAACACACGGAAGTAGGTGGGAATTAGCCTTGTCAGAAATTCTTCCTAGGATACTTGGCTCGACAGGTCTCCCAGGGCTCAGTTGCCTCATCTGCAAACTGGGAAGGATAAATGAATCTGTCATACTTTGTGAACTGTAGCGTGCCCATTCATCTGTGACGCGGGAGCTGCTGGCACAGTGTTCCACTGATTACACAAGCCCTCTTCCTGACAGCCGTGACAAGCACTAGTACTGTATTATCTGACTTACGGGAAAATGGGACCTAGGCACAGCACTTGCTTCGAGAATCAACAGATAGAGGAGGCCACTTTCCCTGAGATCTGTGTCATAAGATAGACAGAGCTGGAGGTCACCCTCTAGTAGGCAGACAGAGGCGCCAACCCAAGAAATCCTCAGTAGTACGTGACCACCATTGTTTGGGGTAATTTCAAGGTCACAGAGGTGGATGCAAGTGACTTCCCTGATGAACAAGGTTGGCTGATACATCTGAACTTCTTGGGTATTTGACCAATGGATGACCAAGGAATCATGCTCACATAGTTCACACATAAATTCAAGGTCAGGCCTAGACTAGAAAACCAAAATGCAACAAAACCCCAAGTTCCCCAAAACTCAAAACCAACCCAACTCAACACAGAAAACAGCTCATAGAAACCTTGGATAAAAAGTAGGTTTGGTGAAGGTGCAAATTATATTACCTGCTACTGCCGTCTATTATCACTAAGACACGTATCATACTATCAACAAAGCAGGCTATATGCAATGGAGGATAAAAACCAGACCAGTAGAGGTAACCTTTGTGTAGGACCGAATACTGAGTAACAGCTGGGTGGCTATGAAAACTCCTTAACATAAACTTGTAGAAGACTTTGGTTTTAACAATTGGACATTGATATGGTCTCTTCCTGAAGTAAAATAAACCTTTAGTGAAACGGAGAAACATTTGCTATTCATGTGAAACATCCATTGGGAGGCATATTCACAAAAGCATGCCTTTCTCTTTCCAACGAGGAGAATCAAAACCTTTGAACAGTCTATGCTGAAAGAGTTAGTAAGCAGGGCTGCCGGGCATCCTTGCACAGGTTTGTCAGAGACCCTACATCTTCTTGTGCTCTTGGGAATTTAATTCTTTTCGGGTTGTGGTCACAGAAAAGGTGAGAGAAAAAAGAGATAAATTTGGAATGATGGGGCGTGAAGAGTGGCTGGGTTTGTAGGTGAAGACATTTGGCTCGGTGGAATCTTTCGTCAGAAAACTGCCAAAGCCCTAGCAGCCTTCAAGGGCGCAGAAACATGTCCAAGCGAGTTCTGCCTGCAGACAGAGGGACGTTAATTGCTTTTCCCAGATTCTCTTGAACCTTCTTGCATGCAGAAGCATAAAAATAGCCAAGCTCTGTACACTGCCTCTAGGATCCAACCCTCCACCTGCAGAGAAGAATTCGTGTTTCAACTCTTGTCTCTGCCACAGGTTTATTTCGGAGCCTAATTACCAACTAAGTTTGATGACAACCTAACTGGCTCCAGGGGCTTCTTGTTCCTACCAAACAAAACAAAAAACAGATTCCTGAAGCAAGTCCTGCCAGTTCCACTGGGAACCCTGAGCCAGTGATGCAACAACTGAACTGGGGCTGCTTCCTTCCTTGTCTTCACATCGGCAGATCCCTGGAGAGCCTGTCTCCATCAAAGCCAACCAGTTTCAACAAATATTTACTGACAAATGACTATTATTTTAATAATAATAATTTCCAATCATTCGTTGATTGGCAGCCAACAAACATGCTCATAGATGCTATCTCACTTGATGGCTACAATTCCATGAGGACAGCACACAAAACAGGGTTCATTAACTTATTTAAATAGATGGAAGTTTATATAGCTGGCAAGATCTAGTGTAAGGGACTGGTTACATGCATTATCCTCCAATCTTCCTTCCAAGAGGCTAGAAAAGCACTTGGGACAACCTCGAAACACAAGAATAAGGCGCCCCTCGCTAACCTATCGGTGAAGAGTATGTTATCCAGCTATTCTTGACAACATGCAGACCTGTTTAACACAGAAATGGCTGGCTGTCCCATGACAGCTCCCAGTCACTGGAGGTGGTTCAACAGAACCTTGAAAGCTACTACAGTATGCAGAAAACTATAAGGAGGTGCTTTGTCAGGGCAGTGGCCATTCAGAACAGAATTTGTTTAAACGTGGTAGCATTATATTAGTGTTCATTGCCCATCTAACCTTATCTTACTGAGTGAAGATAATGTGAGCTCTCATCGCACGGCTTCTAACGGTCTTTGGCTGTATCACAGGGTGTGTCCCGAGGTGCTGGGGAGAGGCACTCTTAAGCTCTTCCGACTACTGTCACAATCTATTTCCCTACAAGTTTATAACTCTGGGCCAAGGGCTTCTGCTGGCTAATGACTGAAGGCCAGTCTTTGGTCCCGGAGCCCAGGCACATCTTCATGCCCGGTGGGCTTCTCTGTCCTTGGATTGCTGAGGTGGACCCTTAGATAATGTGTTCATGATGAAATACCATTCCACATTTTTATGTTCTGCTCACTAGAAGCAAATACAGGCTCCCATTTCAGGAAAGTACACATATAAAAGTCTAATCACTAAGAAGGACAGATCACCGCCGATTGCCTCACAGCCTGTCCTCTACAACAACCAATTAATTATAGGAGACTTGGAGAGAAAAGTCCTTGCCATTTCCTCTTCCAGTCGCTCAGAGTAAACACTATTCCTACCCACTTACTAGAACTCAACAAAATGTGGAGGTTGAATATTTGGTACCATTTTTCTGAGATCCTTATTTTATTTTATTTTATTTTATTTTAGATGACAGGCACTAGCAATGCATGTACAGATGATGGAGACTTATTAGCCCTCAAGGTCCCCAGGAATCATCTTTATGATGTATAGGAAGATACATGGAGCTTGATACACAGTAGAGGGAGGCATTACTAATTCATCACAGAGGGAGAGTCTGTACTGAGACTCAGAAGGCATCAATTCTTACTTGAATTTATTGTATGATCTTGGGTGAGTCATACCTAGAATATTATAATTCCCAATTTTATGCCATGATAGTAGGGAATCTATCTGGCCTGGATCACACAGTGTATGCCTATAACCAATTAGAGGTGTTAGGTGGTAAGGCCCTGGGGTTGGCTCCTGTGGGATTCCCCATGTGGGAAGTCTGTCCTTGATGGCTGACAGAGAAGGGAACATACTTAGACATTCCCTACGCACTTAGACAGATACCAAAAATGATATTTTCAATCCTGACAGAGGAAACTGTGGTCAATCCTGGCCTCCAGGCCTCAAGGATTCAGGAATCTCTAGCAGCTGGCAGGGAGCTCTTTTATCTGCTTAATACTCCAAGCAGCAGACACAAGATTAGATGGTATACCCATAAACAAACAAATACATAAATATAATCTTAGATGTATTTTAACAGGCTAATAATAAAAACAATCAGGATAAAATTATTTGCTGAACGTGTTACCACATCATTTAATCTGCATCAGACAACCCGAGGAGACATCGGCATCCCTTAGGATTCTTGATGTACAAATGAAAAAACCCAGGGCAAGTGAGATGTTAGCCTTCCGGGCTACTTATGACTGGAAAGGATAGTGCTGGGGTTTCAATTGCAGCAGAGACCCTGAGCCCATTTTCCCCTTCGACCCCCTATTTCCTCCTGGACTAATACGAGCCTCCAGTATTCTGTGCATACTACACACAGATCATTCTGCTTGGCATCTCCTCACTAGGCTGTAAGTAACAGAGTTTCCCTATAGTCTCCTCAACGACCAACAGTACAGTTGTTGACAACAAGACCTAGAAGGCGATGATAATAGTTGCCGAGCAGAGCAGTGAGTGTTGCGATCACTTCACCTTGCTGTGGAACACCCGGGTCAGATGGAAACACTCAGAAGAGGGCTGAGGTCGACCAAGGAAAGGCAGGCAGAGGCAGAAGGACAGAGAAAGCCCTGTAGAGAAAAGCAGGTGCTCTGGGATTGTTTGCAGGTTGGGGGAGAAGAGGATGAGGGATTTACAGTCCACATTCCAGCAGACACTCAGCCTGGACCACACACACTACAGGCTCTGAATTCACTCCTGTGACGTTGCTCCATAGTTTTGGAGAGGAATCTTCCCCTTGCCCTACCACTACTGGCTGTATACCCATCTCCTATGCCGAGGCATGGGATTTCTCCTTTCTCTTTCTCTCTGTTTTCAGACTCTTGGCCAGCCTTCCGTCCAACTTTCCTCTTGCACAGTTAATGGCTTGCCAGCCATTATGTCTTCCACAGAGGCAGAGTAGAATTTCTCTGCTTGCTCAGTTTCCTGCTCTTCTATACAGAATCACCACATGAAAGAAATAACCATGCTTCCCTCTTAAGTTGACATTATTTTGTCTGAACTATTTATACCAGCAGACAAATAACTCTATAGTGTCAAGTACTATGCGGTGGGAGATTGCCCCCTGGGATGTGTCTGGGCAATGGAATGTAAACATCACATGATCGTGATCTTATTTCAAAAGGACATGCTGGGCTGGCAGAAGCTCTCGGGTGCAAGTCTTAGCTCTATTATCTTAACTTATGATATGACCCAGCAGACTCATGTCTGAATCTTACTTGAAAACAAAGATGGGTTCCTTGAAGCGGCAGTACCTCATTTGCTCTAAAGTTCACGCCAATTTTAATATTCAAATCTGTTAAAATTATTACAATCCCGGAGATAATCAGACTGCTTTCATTAGTCTCCACCAAGGGGTCTGTCTGCAACTGCATTCTACATTTGGTTTCTGCCATTTGTTCATTCCCCCACCCAGTAAATATTCTTCGGACAGATGTAGGGTGGGAGGAACTGTCTCAAGACCAACCAGAGGGGGACAGGGCAGAAAGGACAGCACCTTAACATTATGACAGGATTCTGACAGCTAGTGTTAGATCTAAGGCATCATCAACTACACAGTGACCAGGAAGTGACCGAGAATGACTTGAGAGGGAGAGAGTGCGGAAGACGTCAGGAGAGAGATTTAGCTTTAGCTGGGGCAGTCAGGGCCCACCTTTTCAGAGAGAGAAAGATATTTAAGTTGGGTCACGAAGAGTCCATGCTGGTGTTCGTGATGGTGATGAGGAATTCCAGGCAAAGATAACGGAATGAATGTCTACGGCTGACATAAAGGAAAGGAATTGCAGAAGCCATTACAAGTGAGATCACAATGAGCCTGGTGTGCCTATCCAAGCTCTCTAGACAGGCTTTCTTAGATAAGAGCATATTGCACCATACACTAAGCCACATTCCTCTCCATCCATACTCTTCCGCCTATTAAAATTCTATCCTAAACATACCGGAGAGGAGACCTTGAATTTGAGAGTGGCAGGATGTCTCTGGTAAGCACATCTAACTGGAGGGCACTGAATGTTTTCTTATCTGTCCTCATCTAAAGAAAGTTCCAACTGGACCCATTTTTGTAAAGTAAAACACAATACTAAACAAGCATCCAAAAGACCTTCGGTGTTTGAGGGCGCTGGAGTGGCATGCTCTCTCCGGAGGCAGCCTGTCTATGGCACATCGGGGAGTGTCTGGAGTGGAGTGTTTTCTTTAGTAATTCTGCTGGCAGCTGCTCCTGAGACAGAAGAGATGAGAGCCTATAGAGTACAAGCTGTACACTCTATAGAGCAGCGCATAAAGACCCAGGGGAGGAGAGGGTGAGAGGAGAGCTGAGGGGGCGGAATGCGGGAAAGAAAGGCTAGGTATGATTATGCCACCAGGTATCCTTGGCAACCAGAAAACATCTTGTACATTCTGTCTGAGAGATCAGCAGCACATGGGAGAAAAATGTGCCCTGCTTCTGTCAACATCAATAGCATGGGAACAGGACATCTCTGAGCCTGAGTCAAGGTAGGAACAGAGGGACTCAAGGTCCTTCAATCTAAGCATCTGGCAAGAAAATAAATATGAAGTTGGAGAGTGTGTTCTGGAAGAATATCGAGGAGGAGGGTATTGGTGGTGAAGAAAGCTGGCACAGCACAGACATTCAGTCAAAGTACTGGGAAGCACCGGGCATTGCCGTGTACTTGTTCTGAAGGATACAGCTGATTAACTAACTGGTTGGTGACCCACTTAGAAGGGAAAGACTCATTCCAGTGCCTAGAGTCAGGAGGACCCATGACTGCAATGAAGACACCTTGCCATCGTACTCAGTTAGGCAGTCTATAGGACTCTGGGAAAAAGTATAACAGAGTTTGTACGTCTTTGCTCATGAAGATGCAGTGGGCATCTGGAAGAGAGATACCTTCTGAGCCTGAGTACACAATAGGCTCAGCCCACTGCCTTTTTCTTCCTTGTCCTCGTCCTTGCCCCATAAAGCACAGAAAGGTTCCCTTCAGTTGCTGAAGAATTTGCACACCTCATGACAATTATATTTAACTTTTTGCTCCCTGTCAGTGGCCAGTTACAGCTAACTTGAAAGTTAATACTTAAATAGCACCTATGAGGGGCAAGAAAACCATTTTAAGTGACATACATGCATATGATCTGCTGTGCAGTCATGCTTTCTTATATATAAATATATGCATGTATGCTCACTGGCATATATGCATATGTAAATGTTTATATCCACACATACTAGAATTCCAATTTTATCTGCATTCCAAGTCTGTCGTAAGAAAGCTTACTATTCTTGTTTTAGGTAAAAGCACTAAAAAGTAACGCATGCCAAACTACCGAACTCGTTTACGGTAAGACTGCAATTCGAAAATAGCTGTCTATGGTGGAAAAAAAACAGGAAATACTGCCATGCAACAAGGGGGAAAAAAAGTCCTTCTACCCGCAAGTGAGCAGAAAGTGTAAGCATGCAAACATGTGTGTGTGCATGCATGTGCCCAGGCCGAAGAAAGGCTGGGGCTTCTGCATCTACTCAGGGCTGAAAGGCAGACGAAGAAGGTGGCATAAGGGGCCTAATCTATGAGTGTGTCATGGCACTAAAAGCAGACATGATCGTCCCAGTTAGTACTCTGGAATGTGATGACGTAGCTCACCATAGACTTCCACAGAGACCGACGGGCAGCAAGTCACAAGCAGAGTGAGCATGTTCTGCTTAGGCTGCAGCTGTTTCTGGCCACGTAAATTGAATTTCTGCCAATCCACAATAGTAACGTGATTCTTACATGTTCCTTTTCTCCCCTGTTCCCAACACTACCATCCCATTCTCCTTTCGGCTTCTAAAGCTTAGTATGTCATCACCTTTGCCTGTGACAGCTCGGTCTACGATGATGATGGGAGGTTCTACTTTGGAACTGAGATGAGGACATAAAAATGTGTCAAAGATGACATTGGACATATGGCACTTAAAAGTAATTGTAAGGAAATTCAGAAAAGTAGGCATGTCTGGTGGTTCCACATCTGTGCCGATATGATATTTGACAAAAAAAAACAGGCACTGCTTCCTGCATGCCAAGTCCACAGTTTTACACATACCCAAAGGGAAGACAGGAGCCTTTGAGAATGGTAGTATCCCAGAAGCCTAATGCCTGTCGCAGGGAGAAACTATCCAAACATCAACCCCGGGCCTTTGGAAGGAGTTGGTAGTCCAGGTCAGTACCAAGGTGAGTTCAGTTCTCTCCAATGATGAGGCCGTTCTTCAGGCAATGTCCACGGGGGCACCCACCAGCAACGTATCATTATGGAGGGTGTGAAATACAGCTAAAGAGTTTCATTTTAAATTTCATTTGCTTCTATTTATCTTACAGTTAAATAAACCACAGGAGGACCTTCATTTCACTCCATCAGGAGTCATCTCACTTAAGTCTGCCAGCAAGCAGGTGCATGCCTTTTCAGGGAGCATGGGTGCTATCTGGGAAACCTCGCTGCTTAAAACCACCCAGCCAGTCCCACGGCATCCACAACGCACGCACTTGATTTGACTCCTTCCACTTACATCCACATTTCTGAGATGACGGTAGGACCCAAACAGACCCCTGAATCAAATCCTGACCATTCACTTCTTATTGCGGTATACTGACAAGCCCAATATCTCCAGCAATCGGCAAGAGCAAGAATCTTCCAGAGGCCAGACAGATGCCCACTGGGCAAGGCAGCAGAGTTTTAGGCCTAATAAATAACAGGCTGACTGGAAACATAATTTGGAACCCCATGTTAAAAATTATTAACAGTACACTTTTTTGGACTCATAAAAGCCATTCTAAAACAAATCCCATTACAATCTGTAGCAAGCAACCAGTACAACTGTCCGTCATAATCCTGTTGCCCTTGGGATTTCCCTGGCTTCCCTCGTTGTTTGTCTTCTTATACTAAAGCAGTTATAGATTGTCATAAAAATCTAAAAGTACTCTGGAGTCATGGGAATGCAAAAGAGCCTCAGCAAAACAAAACATTTTAATTTGTTTTACTTGTTCTTTTTTATTAACATTTACAACATAGTTGTTGTGTTTGTTTTTTCTTACCCGCCCCCCCAATCTGTACCCAATAAAAAAAATGTTTCCAAATTGGGACGCCAAGTTTCCATCCAAATACCATTTTGTTTAATATCCCAGAATGAA
Organism: Microtus pennsylvanicus; assembly: GCF_037038515.1. Taxonomy (NCBI): domain Eukaryota; kingdom Metazoa; phylum Chordata; class Mammalia; order Rodentia; family Cricetidae; genus Microtus; species Microtus pennsylvanicus. Next base: position 69,496,204 of record NC_134579.1, read on the forward strand.
CCCTCCCTAGAACAAAGATTTGCACTGCCGCTCAAGGGACTTTATGGTTGAAAGAGTGAGCTGAATCACACTGGGACCACGGGAGTCCTCCATATATACCCTGCTTTAGGAGGAGACCTCACAAAAGATGAAAGCCTTCTCAGCGTACTCAATGGTACCCTCTTGGGCACAAGGGGAAATTTCTTATTCATCCTGAAGCCATTCAATTTTATCTGCATCTTCCAGAAGAGATGGAAAAATCTCTCTAAGTCTGATGACTTTGATTGGTATCCAGGCTTGGTCTTCTGTGGCATACAGATTGGCTGGGACTCTAAATGGGATTCTTGCAAAGAAGTAATTGAATCTTAAAGGTGCAAAACGATCTAGCCTGTGCCCAGCTTTCTGCAAGGTACGGTCCCCTCCCCAAACAGCTACTCTACTACAAAGTTTACTATTTTCTGTATCAAAAAATAAAACAACAACAAAGGATGAAGGGACTTACTTTGGAGAGATTTCATGCTGACATAGAAAAGATTTCCTGTACATATGGGTACCCAATTTTAGACACAATGCGTTTCTGGAAATTGTATCATAAAACAGATCACTAGACGGGAAAGCTGGGATGGTTCAGGCTGCTTTCACTTAAACATATCCCAATGATGTGGGAGTGTCATATATCAATCTGTTGATTTCATTGGTTAAGCAATAAAGAAACTGCTTGCCTGGCCCTCATAGGTTAAAACATAGGTAGGCAGAGTAAACAGAACAGAAGGCTGGGAGAAACAAGCTGAGTCAGGGAGTCGCCATGATTCTCCCACTCCAGACAGACGCAGGCTAGAATCTCCCTGGTAAGCGCACCTCGTGGTGCTACATAGATTAATAGAAATGGGTTAAGAGGCTGAAATGAAGGGGCCAAGCAGTGTTTAAAAGAATACAGTTTCCGTGTAATTATTTCGGGTAAAGCTAGCCGTGGGGGTGGCCGGGTGCTGGGGACGCAGCCCGCTGCTCCTATTACTACATCCCAAGTGCCCACTGTGTCCTAGGCAGAATGATAAGTTCTGCCCTGTTCATACAGTCTAAAAAATAATCCAAACTAGTAAAAGTGTAAGGGAGAAACTAATGTTCATAAGGCTGTGCCAAACGAGCAGGGCAGCACCTGAGGGGGGAGTGGAGAACTTAACCACATTGCCTCCAATCCGAGACAGAGATGATCACTCCCGCCTTACTTTCTGTTCCGGTTAGAATGTAGACATCCCTTAATGACCCATGTAATAGAGGCTGAAGGTGCTTCATTGGTAAACAGCATTGCCTGTTCTTAAAGAGAACCTGGGACTTGGTTTTCAGAACCCCGTGAAAGTCCACAACTCCTTGTAACTTCAGTTCCAGGGGCTCCACAGATGCTGGGCATGCACACGGTGCACATACATTCATGCATGCACTCAGGAATACATAGAAGAAAGAAAAATAAATATTAAGGAGAAAAAGACTTGAGCTCCCAGGGTGCACTAAAGGGAAGTGCTGGAACTTCTCTACTGCAGTCCACATGTCACAGAGGATATGTCCTGGAAGAGGAGTATGCGACCCTACTCACATTTTATCCTCATTTTCTTCATGAGGTGAATCGTTTTGTCTCATTACACCATGTCACCAAGACATGTTAGAATGGGCCTTCCTGACCAGATAGAAAAGCAATGGGTCAACTTGACAAGGGTTGGAATTATCAAGCTTGCAGGCCCTTTGATCTCTATTAGGTGATTAGCTTGGGCATCCTGTTGTAGTGATTAACCTTTCTTCCAAATATATTGTATCTAGTGAAATCATACCAGCCTGGGATTAGGTACCCTCAGTCCCCATGGAGTCTCAGCACTACTATTCATGAGCTACTTACCCCATCACTCTCCTGTCCTCTTCTCTCAGAGTTTGTGTCAGATCTTCATGACCCTTCAGACACCTAAATCGGGATGATTTCAAGTAGCCCGAGCAGACAGTTTCTACTTTCCGTATGTGAGAAGAGAATGCTCTGCCATCCTGTTTGTCTACCCCAAGAAGTCCCTGCCGCCATTTCAGGACCATTCTGCCTGTCTTGGACGGACCTGATCCTTTCCAGGAACACGTGACCAGGTAGCTGTGGCCCTGCCGCTCTACAGCTCTTTCTTATAAACTGAGGTTTCAGGAACAGAGAAAAGAACCGTATTTCACAGGTCAGGAGAAATGGGACACCAGGACCAAGCGACACCATAAGGGCTACTCTTTCCTTTGTGTGGAAAAAACTCAGCCCACAGAGAAACAAAGAAATCACAATTTCCTCTCACGCGAAGACATAGTTGCCTACGAGTACTTTCAATGTGTAGCAATCAAGGATAGGTTAAAGAATAGTGCCGTCCTAAGAAATGTTACACTACTACTAAAATCCAGAGAATATGTCATACAGAAGTCTATAAATCGGTCTAATATACGAGTGAATGTATAAACAAATATAATTTGTATATGTGAATATGAGACTGTAGTTCTATTTTAAAAAATTAAAAAGATGGGGCTGGAGAGAGATGGCTCAGTGGTTAAGAACACTTACTACTCTTCCAGAGGACCCAAGTTCAGTTCCCAGGATCCATGTCAGGTGGCTCACCACCTATAACTCCAACTCCAGGGAATTTAACATCCGCTTCTGGTCTCTAAGGGCACCCACCCAAAAGCAGCATAAACACACACACACACCCAGATAAATAAATAAATTAAATAAAGCTTTATGGGAAATGAAGAGGATTTTATTTTAAAATGCTTATGATTCAAAGTATATGATGAGAAAACACGTGACTTGAAATGTCTCTTCTCAGGAATGTCTACTGTATCCATGAAATGTATCCTCTCAGGAATGTCTAATGTAACAATTATGGAAACCACACTGGAAAACACTGCAAACAATACATTTTGGGGTTGGGATTACCCAAAGTAACAGGCTAAATGTGGTGCCTGAACATCATCTTTGAAAAGGACAAAACCTAAAAGGGAAAGCTACTTCAGCCAGTAGGATGTGGGGAATATGTGCATCCTGCTGACCGGGACAGCGGAAATGACGTGGGATTACAAGCATGTTCAAGAATTAGAACAGCATGTGAAACAGCACTGGTGAGGTGAAAAATGATCAAGAGCTTCATGGGAGGCTGGAGAGATGGATCAGAGGTTCACAGCACTCTTGAGGACTCGGGTTCAATTCCCAGCACCCACATGGGAGCTCACAAGTGTTTCCAACTCCAGTCCCATGGAAACCAACACCCTCTTCTGGTCTCCATGGACACAAAGCACACAAGTAGTGCATAGACATATATGCAGACAAAACACTCAAACACACATGAGAGATAAAGAGATCACACTTCTCTCAGACCTACACTGCTGAATGCTTCACAACTCATAGAGACATTGTTTATCTAGGTTTTTGTTTGTTTCTTGCTGGTTTTTGAGACAATTTTGAAGCCTAGAACTCACTCTGTAGACCAGGCTGTCTCTGCCTCCCAAGTGCTGGTATTAAAGGCATGTGCCACCACACCTGACTTGTTTGTTTTTTAAACAGAAATTTAGACTTCTCATAAAAACTAAAGGAAAATTGTTAAATTTTAATTTTGTGACTTCAGTTTAGTGGTCTAGATTCGCTGCAGGAGAACCTAAATTTACTACTACTACTACTGCTGCTGCTACTACTGCTACTAATACTAATAAAAAATCCTTCAAGAATATGGGAAATAAAAGCATAGTCTTTTCACTGGACAGCCGTACACATGAATAATGGAATTCAATCCTGACTTTGGGACATTCTAATAGGTCAATTCTAGGAAAATCAGCTTGAGATCTCTTGGGGTGAGTGTGTTAGTGAGAAAAAACAAACGTGGACAAAAAGTATAACAGTTCACACTGGCAAATGTGAGCACAGGCTCCATCTTTTATACCAGCCAGCACACAGCCTTGCCCAAACACAAATACAAGGGATGTGGGCACTTGACTTTTGCAAACTTCTAGAGTATAACTTCTAAAGTCTATTTTATAAATATTTGACTTAACGTGATAACACGGAATTTTCTGTGCCTTCTCTCCTTGTATCTGTTGAATTCACACACATTACACACATGAACATGCAAATTTACTGGACAGCCAAGCTTTCCAGTCGGCATCATAATGAATTTCTAAGGGGAAATTTTTTGACCTTTTAACACACAAGCAATGATTCACCGCTGACAGCACTTAGTGGGATGGATTTAGAAATGTGATTACTACACTTCCTTGGGAGAATCTGCTCAAAACAAAACTCACCCCGTTTACACAAGAGTGAAAATAAGTCTCGCATCTTGTGGAATTGCACACGCAGCTGAAATCACGATGTGCAACCTCCTAAGACCTTTCATCCTCTGCAAGAGGGACACAAAAGTTTCCTTTTCCAATAAAATGCCTGAAGATTTCCCCCCTCAGTTTGACCTGCTCACAGCTTAGCTGCTGCAGGTAGACTTCTGTCCAAGCCCGGCAGTACTCTCGAATGTCACCATTGAGTTCGCCACTCAAAACCCACTGTTAGCCGGTCCTTGCAGGCTTCCGATGTGTGTCTTCCATTCACGCTCTCCATTCTTGTCCTGCAGGTGGATTACTACTGCCTACGTGCCAGTCTTCTCCATCTGCAAGTCTTCATTCAGGTTCTTTATCCTGGTCTCTCTTTCCCAGTAACATCACCTGCCAACGACCTTGATCTGTTTTAAGACCCGGCTTCTTCTGTCACAAAGAACTGCCAATTACCCAGTTAGAATAAATGCCTTCTGCATGCAATTTCTTTATCTACTAAACACCAGCTTTTATTTTTACAACCTCTTAAAATGGGTTTCTGTCTGATAAACTTTCAGAGGGCCAGGTGTGGCTCACAACAGGCTTTCAGGTACCTTCAGAAAAGTACCAAATCGAATGGTTATTTAAGAATAACAGAGATGGCCGGGCGGTGGTGGCGCACGCCTTTAATCCCAGCACTCGGGAGGCAGATGCAGGCGGATCTCTGTGTTCTAGGCCAGCCTGGTCTACAAGTGGTAGTCCCAGGACAGGCTCCAAAACCACAGAGAAACCCTGTCTCGAAAAAAAACCAAAACCAAAACAAACCAAAAGAATAACAGATGAAAACCAACATAGGTTTTACATACATACATAGAGAGAGAGAGAGAGAGAGAGAGAGAGAGAGAGAGAGAGAGAGAGGCTGAAACTCCTTGGAGATAAAAAAGACATCTTAAAATTAACATCATCAATATCCAAACTCATGGCAAGTTATTTTTTTTCCCTTGTCAAAAGTCAACCGAACTGAATATAGACACAACCCTTTGGGCTGGGAAGAAGGCCGGCACACAGCACTGCTCACAAGGATTTGGGTGCTTCAAGGACAATACAGTAATATGTCTCTCAAGTATAGTATATTATCTACCTTCACCTGTTGTCCGAAGAGAATGGTTCTCAACAGGTCAAACAGTTTGCCCAAGGCACACTATTCCAAACAATAAAGTGGGTCCTTAAATCCCAGGGCCACAGAACAACTAACTCTTCCATCCCACTAAACTGCCTCTCACATATTTCTTAGCAATTTCACCGCAGATAATAACCAAGTGATTCCCATACTAGTTTCTATTTTTTTCAGCCCTTTGGAGTAATAGCTGTCCAGCTAGCAGGAACTCTGAAACTCTTGACAACCGTTGTGAGGTTCAAGAAAAGAAATAACGAAAGGGAGAGAAGTAGTCATTGAAACTGTTACAGACGCAGATGAAGACACACGACCCTGTCAGCTACTAAACAGTTGTCATATGCTACACACATTATTATTCATAAGAAAACGATACTAAAAAAAAATTAAGGGACATTTGTTAAAAATTAAGAAATTTGATATTTAGTAGAGTAGGCAATGAATCTGCTGTGGTGTTCTCAGCAAGTAATCCTGCATGCTTGGCTGTGAGCTGTCTCTCTGCTCACGTGAGTACAGGGTTGGAGAGCAGGGCCGCTCTAAGGGTGAAGCTAACAGCAGACCCGTGGGACCTCACGGGTTATGAAGAGAGGTCACTCATGCCTGCAATGTTACCTCATGTGCATCAAATCATGATCTGTATCATTTTCCTAGAAATACCAATGGCTTACTGAAAAGAAGAAGAAGAAAAAGAAGAAGAAGAAGAGGAGGAGGAGAAGGAGGAGGAGGAGGAAGAGAGAGAGAGAGAGAGAGAGAGAGAGAGAGAGAGAGAGAGAGAGAGAGAGAGAGAGAGAGAAAACCCAGAACTGGGACTCTCTCTCTCTTCTCTCTCTCTTCTTTAAAGTTGAGTCTAGACACCGTCTTGCACTATCGTGTGTTCCTTCACTTCAGATTAGGCTTTTGGAATTTTAGTTTTCAGACAAACACATGATCTGGTTTTCCATTTTTGTTCTGTCTACGCAGCAACCCTGCAGTCTTTTCAGATGCCTCTCTCTCACCACAGCCCACAGGAATCCCATCAGGGTTGGGTGTCGTTTCGGGGTGGGAGTGGCAGTAGCAGCACAAATAGTTGCAGAAAGGAAGAAGGTGTGATACGCTCCAGAGAAAAGGATGCGCTGCCAGAGGCAGGAAGAATGGGACACTTGGCATCTTAACTGGAATGGCCGCAGCAGCGGATCCAGCTCGCTGTATTCCCTTGAACATCTCTATCCAACGGAGCTACGCGCTTTAGTAGCTCGTTAGGAATCTGGAGATGGATTTTTGCTTTCAGAGCTCAGAATTGGCTCAATCTAGGTCTTGCTCGGAAGGGTTATCTGGCAGGTTATTACCCACTGTGCTGTGTAGTCTGGATGAAAGTTTGGTAAGGCTGCAGAACACCACACAGGCTGCCAGGAAGCAGAGCAGACCCAGTCTCTCTCCAGCTTCCCTGCTTTGGCTGCTGGTGCCCTCACTGCGCGCTACCTCAAAGAGATGACCTGAAGAGGGCCCAGTGGCTCCGGAAACCCTGTGCTGACCCACAGAGACATTCCATGTGATAAACAGGCCTGCCTTTTGAAGGAGTCACATTCCCTCGCCTCAATTTATAAACAAGCATTTCTATGCAAAAATCAAAAAGGGTTTCTCTTTTTTTTTTTTTTTACACAGGAAAACAGGGTATCACTTCTTGCTACTTAATCTTGAGGAAAGAAAAAAAAATTAACCTTTGTTGATGTTTCCTTTAACAATTATTATTTTGTAAACAACTTAAACTGTAGTATTTTTGTATTCCTATTAGGTGCTCAGTGCTATGATAAATTTGGGGACTCATACACGATATTTTATAGCAATCTGGAAAACAAATTAGTTTTTTCATAGAACTTGATCTACTTTCCCTCAACACTTCTAAGTTCTTTTTACTACTTAGCAAGAAAATACACACTAATTTGTTTGGTACTCAGTCTGCATGGCAGAGGATTTCAAAAAAGATGGGAGGGAGGTGAAAATGAGAGGTAAAAGGCCACATTTCCCTAAGAAAATGGACTTGACTGTGATGTATGTCGAAGGAAATATAAGCTCTGCCCTAACTTAGGGACTAGGATCGGGAGGGAGGATCCATCAGGAAAAGCCCCAGAAGAGGTCTACAGGTATAAAGTCAGGCGTGGATGAGGGGAGAAAGCAGCAGCAAGTAGCCACGCAGTCTCTCAGTTATAGCTTCTGATTTCTTACCAATTATTTCACTGGAAAGAAGTCAACCAGGGCCAGCAGTTTACACAGGGTAAAAAGAAAGCAGGAAAGAAACAAAGCACAAGAGCCTGATCCATGTTCATTGTTTCCTCTCTAAAGTTTGCATGTGGATTCTCTGAAGAGAAGGAAAACAAGGCCAGCGACTTGTTAACACAAACACCCTCAGCAAGGAGAACTGCCTCCTCACTGCCTGCAGGAGCCTGCCTGCAGCCCAGTGCTGGCTTCAGGTAGAGAAAGCAGCTAGTCTACACTGAACAGTTGCCAAGGGAACAGCCAGCGTTTTATGACATTATGGTCAGATTAGAAGGAAATCGTCTGACCCTGTAATAACGCCTGGAGAAGACCAGCTGCTTCGGAAAATTACAGTGTTTACCCAGAATCTTCTCTGGAAACACATGCACAGCAGCAGAACAGCCAAATGGACACACATACCCATAGAACAATTGCTTTTAAATCAACAAATCTTCCATGGACTTTTAGCCCACATGTGAAAGTCAATTCATGCCTCTTATAGGCAATTAGAATCCCATTAGTGCACCTAATGCAGATATAGTTCCAAATTCATGATTACATTATTTTAACCAACATCAAAAGGAAATGAGTCAAAGTTAAAGTGGTTCAAAAACAAGCAAACTCCTAGTTTTATAGTAAGTACTCCAACATCTTTCTCTCTCCAGAGAACTCTGGAGACTAAAACCACAATCTGCACCATCTAATCATGCCTGTGTCATCTAAGTGTGTTCACTGCCATGCCAGGCACTTACCCAGGTGGTCTAGGAGCTGACTTTAATATAGGAGAATGGGGTTGGCTTCTAAATTAAGTCCAAATAGTATAATAAAGCTTTCTTACTCACAGGGTAAACAACAGCACTGTAATGGGGGTACTAATTCCTATTCAACGGGCTAAGCACTTATTCTGTATCTAGGTCTTCAGAGCTACTCTACTCACATTAGCGGTCATTAAGCTGCCACTCTGTGTGAGTCACTGCGGTGACTGACACGCGCTTTCTCATCTGATCACAATTACTCATTATTAGTGTCTCCATTTTAGAGAAAAGAGGACCGAGCCTTGGAAAGGGGGAAGCAACTTGACCAATGATACCCAGTTTAAAGTAGGGCAATCTTCTCGACTCTGCCTCTGACCCATCAATGTAGTCCCTCTCAAGGCTGATGTTTGTCTTGGAATGGTGGGCAAGAGATGAACCGCACATTTGCTCGCACAGAGTTCCTGTAACTAGCTTTCTTGAGTGCGTGCGTGAAAGGGTGAAAGGAAGAACGACAGAAAGGGACCTCATCCAAGTCTGAACAAACACTGTAGTGCAGGAGAAGAAAGGCTAGTTTGTGGCACAACAAAAGGAAGTTCTAACTCTACCTGACCCAAAAGAAACTGTTTAATGGATTTGAAGGAAAATACATACTGAGATCCACACAAGAGAGCACTTGGATGGAATCTCAACAATTCAGATTGAACTGAGGAGGTTAAACCCCTCCGATCCATTTCTATGTTTGCATGGACTAACAAGTTCAAAGGTATAAAAAAAAAAAGGAGGTTTTATTCTATGCCTGGGATACTAATTTTCTAACATCACTTTTTGAACTGAGCTGGTATCCTGTAAATACTGATAAAGTGAAAGTTGTGAAATTTCTTCCAACTTGACTCCTTTTTCTTTTTAAATTTCTTCTTTATCTCAGATACTGTCTTTGTGTTTCTTTGGGGCAAGCCTTCTCATCTTCTAAACCAGATGACCCCTAGATAACTGCTCTTTAACATATTCTAACACAATGTTGCGATTCACTGAGAAGGACAGATGCTAAATGAACGTTCTGCCAACAGAATCCCCCTAGAATTCTTTTCTATAAGCTAGATTTGTTCAAGTAGGGACTGAAACTCCTCAATGGCATTCATTGTCTTTCTGAAGTATTACAATTCCAAAAGGGCATGATAAGATGTTGTGAGTATCCACTATTATTTAGCCAAGAACCAATAATGATCACAGAAAATATCTTACAACTGGCTGACACATAGTGTTTATCCATTAAGAGATTCATTAAGCATGCGTTAAGGAATACATAAATAACACAATTCTATGTTTTGGGTTTTACTGCTTGGTATCAAATTTTGTCATGTCTCACTAGCTTTCTCAATTGTTAAAATATCAATTAACAATAATAGTAATCATAATTCCCTTGCTAGTTGCTTTTGATTTGGGTCATTTCTCTTCCTCTTTCTCTTATTTAACTGATACTTTTAACATAACACACAAAAAGACAGTAAAGAAGTATAAACTTTTTTTTTGCTTCCGATCAAACTCTTCTTAGATGTAAAGCAACACAGAGGAAGCACTTGGGGAAGCTGTCAACAAGGGGGGAAATAACAACCTGAAAGTAGAATAGGATTGATCAGGAAAGATGAAGCTGAAAGGCTGAGGGTGAAGGAAGAGAGGGGAAGGCAAGAAAAGGAGGGAGGGACAAACTGTATGTCCAGGGAACATTCCCTGCCTGTTACAGATGTTATAGGGAGACCCACTAACTTGTACAGTATCTTTATAATCATAATAAAAGAAGTAAGACTCATTAAATATTCCAAGAAGCTGGGATAGTATAGTTAGCTCTTTGGTAAGTGGTAGAATTTTTCATTACTGATGGATAAAGGGGACAATGCCACACTGGGGTCAGTCCTTTTAATAATTTAATGTCCACATCTACAAATGCACAGTGGTGCACTCCATCAGTGAAGATTTTGGAAAATATTTATTTGGTTTTAAAATATATCTTTTGAAAATCTTCACTATGCACAAGAGAAGGGGAAAAGTAAACACAGATGTGAAAGAAACAAATGGAATTGTGCTTTTTTTGGGTCCTCCTCGTCAGTTTTGCAAATTCCTTCAAAGCATGCATTTAGATCCTTTTATGTTTGGGTTACATTCATCACTAAAACACAGGGTAAAACCCACCAGTGCTATCATTGTGGAACTGGAGGCCGGTGCTAGAAGTCTGCTTCTGGAGTTCTCTGGTTGCATGAAGAATGCTGTCTGCCCGCTGCTCCGCAAGGCAGAGAAACGAGGATGTGCCTGCCTGCAGTCTCCTCCTCATCACCCATATTTGTATAACATCTGTATAACCGCATTTGAAAATTTCAGACACAGTGGTCCTCAAGGATGCAATGTACCAGGGATGCTTAATGAATGGTTATTTTTTCTAGGACAAAAGAACCAAATATCAGTAATCACTATAAATCAAGGTCAGACAAGTTATTCTTTTTTAAAAAAAAAATTATGGGCCTGAGTGTAAATATATGCGTCACTTGCATGAAGACACTGGTGGAGGCCAGAAGAGGACACCAGATTCCTGGGAACCGGAGTTACTCTGACATGAGCCATCTGTTGTTATGGGTTCTCGGAACTGAACCGGGGTCCTCTGCAAGAGTAACAAGTTTTCTTAACTGTCCTGGCCCTTACTACCCTTCCTTCTTAACAAGGACAAAGTTCTATGACATCCCTGAAATTATTCAAAGACAGAATTGATGTGAGATGATTACTATGATGGTGATGATAACGCTAATGCTTACCGAGCACTTACGAGATGCATGGTTCTGTGAGGGTTTCATTGCTGCTGGTGTTACTGTTATTCTTTTAAAGAAGGAAAAAGTGAGTTGTTTACCCAGCTGTGGAGCATTGGGCCAGATGTCAAGAACACATTTCTAAATTCCAGTTCCCAGCTACCTGTCATCAGACTGGTAGCTGTACTTAACAATCCATATGGATTAACACCCGTGTGCACGCTTCTCTTTCCCTTCCTTCCTTCTTTTAGTTTCTAGTGGCTGTGTTCCATCTTTCAAGCTTTTCAACAGACGTGACTTCTTTTGCCTTTTGTTCCTTAAGTGCCTACTCTAACAGCAGATTCTCAGCTAATCTCTGGAAAGGGCCTACATCACTATGATGGTACAGTGTAAAAGACATTCTCTGGTCACATGAGAAGGATGTCCTTTCCTACAAACTATATTTCATTTAAATTTTGATGTGAAATAATTTATCTTAGACTGGGAATAAAGCTCAATGTGGGGCACCTGCTTTGAGTGTGTAAGCTCTTAGGACCAATCTCCAGCAGTGCAAAGCAAATTAACACGCACCAAAATTGTACATACATAAGCCACATGTGTTCTGTTGCTCACTGATTCTAGTCTATGTTAACTCTGAGAAATATTTTCTGAGTGTATCAAAAGACACACACTTTTAGAAACATTCCTTGTTGTAATGGATCCAATCCTAAATAATTCAGCAATCCTTTGAGAGAGAGAGAGAGAGAGAGAGAGAGAGAGAGAGAGAGAGATGAGGATGGAAAGGGAGAAAGAGAATGTGTGTGTGCGCTCCTGTGCATGTGTCACCATGTGTGGGCTAGAATGGCTGGCTGGTGAGCCTCTGGGATGTAGCTCAGCTCTTCTATGTACTGAGGTCATACATGCCTGCAACCGCACATACAGGCTCTATGTGGGCGCCATGGATCTGAACTTGGGATTTCATGCTGGCAAAGAATGAACTTTACTCAATGAGTGATTTCCTCAGTCCTTGTCACCTTTTTAAACAAATAGCTGGAAATGTTATGGTATTTTCATTTGAGACAGGGTCTGGCTGGCCTTAGATTTACTACGCAGAAGACTTCGGATCCTCCTGTAATGTGCTAAAACATGACACGAACTGAAAACTGAATGACTTCTACATATGATGGAGAAAGATGAATGAGTACAAACTTACGCCAGATTCCAATTCTATGGAAAGCTGGGGTTGCACAGCTGACTTTTAATTAAATGCCAGTACCTCTAAGAGGGGAAGGCCATATTCGCTTACATGAGGCAAATGCCTCCAAAGCCCATATTATCAGTAAAAAGAGAAAGTTAACTAACATTGAAGCAAGGCAGCTGCAGAAGGTTGCCTTCGCACAACTCTCAGGAGATAGGACCCTTTCGCACGACAGATAAAACAGACATTCAGTTTATACTCTTCATTACAGCCCCTATCCGACACAATCAAATGGTGCCTGGCAGAGGGCAGGAACCTTGACAAAGCCTCTGCTGCCATGCATGTTGAGAAGCTGGAAAGAGGCAGTTACAGGGAAGGCTCAGAGACACACACAGGAAAGGTCTAACAGAGGAGAACACATGTCCAGTTCTAGGAATAAAATATATTTGCCATCTATCTGTTTTCTATGTAAGATATCTGGCCTTTCAGTGAAGATTAAAAGGCATACAAGAAGGCAAATACAACAAACAAGAAAAAAGCAGAGTCGGAAAGACCACAGATGTTGGAACCTTGGAATAATAAATCAAAATAAGTGTGATTAATGTTACAAGCTTTCACAGAAAAGGGAAAAAACACACATTATCATCAGAGTCAGAGTATGTCTTATTATATCAAATCACAGTATGTCTCCTTACTGCTTTATGAGACTAAAGCAGAAATGCTAGAAAAGAAAAGCAGAGTCATAAGAAGACTATCTTCAATAGCCACGCACGGTTCCATCATTCCTTTCAGTCTGGACATGCAAACACATAGCAATCTGTGGGCTGTCAGATCACACTGCGGATGAGAACAGGGTGGAGACATTGCTCACCTCTGGTGAGGGCCTCCTGGAAGATGGCATCATGAAAAAAGAGAGACCATGAAAAGGAAAGGAATGTGGCATGGCAAGAAGATGAACAAGAAAAAACTCAGGGTGGTTCCAAGACCACATAGAACAATAAAATTGAACGGAGCCATAATCATAGGCGTTACCATCAGCAAATTTCACCAAGGACTTAAGGAATAACACTGATTAAACATTTTTTTTCCAGAACAGTCTGAGAAGAACACTGCCAACCACTTTTACAAGGCCAGCACTTCTCTAATACCAAATGAAGTCAAACATATCAAAAAAAAAAATCTGTGAACCAGTGTCCCTCATGACATACACCCAACCCCTTAAAAGTGATTGACATTTGCAGGGCGGTGGTGGCGCACGCCTTTAATCCCAGCACTCGGGAGGCAGAGGCAGGCGGATCTCTGTGAGTTCGAGACCAGCCTGGTCTACAAGAGCTAGTTCCAGGACAGGCTCCAAAACCACAGAGAAACCCTGTCTTGAAAAACCAAAAAAAAAAAAAAAAAAAAAAAAGATTGACATTTAACAATAATATTAAATCCAACAATAGTTGAACCATTCAGTCAGCTCATTTTAGGAACACAATGTCTCTACAATACATAAAAAAAAAGTGTGTATTCCTTCATTTTAGGAGACCATGGAAGGAAAATGCCATTTAATCAACAACTGATATTGAAAAACATCTGACAAACTCCAACCCCCTATCATGACTAAGATTCTTAAGAAAAATAGGAATAAAAAAGAACTTCCTCGCCATGATGAGAGTACCTATGACAATCCCACATTTAACACCACAGACAACAAATCCTTAGTGCTTTCCCAAGGCTGTGAACGAGACAGGAGGCAGTTCACGCCTCCTTTGGTCCCCACCTCACTGCAGGTCCTAGCCAAGGCAAATGGAACATGGAACAGAGATGGCTAAGATTTAAGAGAAGAAAGAAATAATAAAGAAGGAAGTCTTATTTAGAGAAAATGTTCATAAACATCTTACTATTTTTAAGTTAGAGCTTCTAGGATTAATAAATTTAATAAGGTCACAGGACTACTGGTATGTAAAATTAATATTAATTTTATATAGTAACAATTATTATTTGGAACTGATTTTTTAAAATTCTGTTTATAAAATCCTTCCTATCATAAGACACTTACTAAAAATCTTACAAAATATGTACAAGATTTCCAAGCTAAAATAGAAAACAGTGATTAAACTAATAAAAATCAAAGTAAATGGAGAAGTATAAAGTATTCAAGGATAGAAAAAAGTCAGTATTGTAAATATCTCATCTCTCCTTAGACCAATCCCTAGATTCAACACAATTCCAATCAAAATCCCAGCAGGATTTTTGTTAAAATTGACAAACTAATTAAAGGCAAAGTAATCAGATCACCCAATATAATTTTTTTAAAAAGTAAAATACAATATAGCACTCGATTTCAATATCCCCCTACACAACTATCATGAAGACAGCCTGAGGATGCGAGGGTGGACAGATACACAGGCGGATGAAGAACAGGACCGCAAGTGCTGAGACAGACACGTCCTTCCTCCAGTCCACACACTGGGATCCATAAGGAGAAAAACAGGCAAAAACTGAACCTTGTTCACTTTATAATGATTAACATGGCATGAGAAAAACCTTCCAAAATCTAGAATTATAAAACGTCTACAAACCAAAACTAAAACCAAATTATGACTGGTCTTCTGGGTAATGAAGAAAGATATAAAGTCAGACTTCATGAAGGAGGCACTGATGTATGGGTGATGATATCTTCTCTTCAAAGCTGTTTCTGGAATATATTTATTCACTTTGTAAGAGCTGAGCCAAGTATGCACTGATACTGAAATTTATTATATTATACACTAAAACTATCATTTTAGATACTCACTGGTATCGTGTGATATTTGTTTATTTCCCCATGACTCAGTCCTTTTGAGGAGGTTCAACTACAACATCGTACTTGTCTGACTAGAGTGGAAGCTTACTGAGCACTTAAGTGGAATTTAGTTGGTCGTAGCCATTAACTGGTAAACAGTCTGTATTTCTGCCACTGTACCCTGCCAGTTAGGGTGAAAGTTCAACTTCACATAAACCACACCCTCAATGACTGTGGAGTTATTGCTGAATGAATAATTAAAAATACTGAAATCCAAATAGAGTCACACAGTTTTCCCCTTTCCCTTTTCTCTTTCCAACCCTTCTCATGAATCCTGTCTGTTCTCGTTCAAATTTACTTCCTCTATTTCATAAATTTTTGTTACACACACACATACATAAAAATAAATATATAATCCAACATGCTCAGTCAGTGTAAAGTTATACACACACACACAATACATATATGTATATGCACATACATATTTATTATCCAGGGCTGACCACATAGGATTGGATAACCAACTGGAGGGCTCTTCTTTGGAGAAGACTATTTCTCCCACTCTCAGCCCCACGTGATCCACCCACAACACAATGCCTGCACTTAAGGCTTGGGAATCACAGCAGACAAGGGGATGTGGGTGGGAAGAGGGGAAGAGCCAGAAGAATAATAAATCTGCCTGAATGACTCTACCTAACTGAAAATTACAAGTTAACAGGAACTCATGGTATGCTATGACAACCTATTATTACATTTTATTTTACAATAATCTACTGCTTTCTCATTTTTAAAACCCGTTTTAATAAGTCTTTGGCCCACTCTATTATGTCTTATTTAATGATTGAACCAGGACTAGGAAGTCTGTAGACGGCTGCTGAAACTAGGACCTTAAAGGATAGAAACGGAAGGAAGCATTTGGAAAACTGTCCCTGGGCTACCCCACCTTGATCAGTTAGCCATTCCTTGGCTCTTTGTAGTCATGATTTTTCTTATTTCAGGGAAAATGAAAGAATTAACACAGAGCTATTTCTAAAGATAATCTAAAACTGCAAAAAAGCAAGCCTACAAAAGTAGAGACTTAGAGATGAAACACCAACACAGTTCTACATAATAATTTAATATGCTAAAATAAAAACATTAATTGCTGCGGTTACAATTGAAAGTGATCCTACTGTTACTACTGCAACAAAGGGCTAAAGCTATTCAGATAATCACTCGGTTTTTTAAAAAAATACTAAAGCTTATTCACAAAAGTAGAAACCATCATTTTCGGCTAATCCCCAGCCCAGTCAGGATGTCAACACACGCATTATTATTACAATTGAAAAAGAGAAGGAAAAAGTGGAAGCTTAGGTAAGATAACCTGCCCACAACTACCAGCAGTGAAGGGCAGAGAGAGAACGTATACTGCTCTAGGGGTCAGACACTATGGCTGTGGGCAACTCTCCAGTATTAACTGCCTCGACAGTCACAAAAATTTACTCAATGTACAGAATGGGAATCTTGAATCAGATAAGCTACACAGAGCTGTAACAGATTTACAGGCCCCAAGGAAACAATGTTCTCAAATAAATATATCATGGATGCACTAAATAAAGCGGTAGATAATAAACACACATGCAAGTATCCTCATCTTAATCATAAGCCCCAAGAATTGCTTACGGACATGGGAGTATATCATGGTTTGAAATACATGTTGAGGCTGTGGTATTAATCACAGACCTGAATTATAAGCATATCAACTTATATTAACTATAGTTTATGTTCTATTGGTGCTTGTAATAAAACAGGAACTAAATTAAATCTCTAAAGGGTCCTCCCATTTTTAAGGCTGAGTTGTAGAGCCTGGTCTCTACAACATCTCTTCATGAGAAAAAAGTGACATTCTTTCCTCAAAAGCAATATTTTCAGACTTCCTTTTTAGGCTCAGAAACTTTTGTTTAATCTTAATTTTAAAGGCCATTAGGAATTAGAAGGGGAAAATGGGATATTCTGCTTGTACAGGGTTTGTTAGTGGCTGCAGTAGTGATTTAGATTATGGAGGATATATCAGCCAAGCTGTCTCTCCCTACCCAGCTTACTCTCCAAGGAACTTGCAGCTCTGAAAAGGGGTTTCAAATTAACCATTAACAAAATGTTAGAATTCATCAAGCTTCTAATACAAGTCATTAGGGAGACATGAATAATCCAACCATAAAATGGAAAAAGAGTGGAAGCAAGTGTCTACTAAACACTGAAAATCACACACACACACACACACACACACACACACACACACACACACACCAGAATCCTAAGATTCCACTTTCAGATAACTTTTCTGGCAGATGTTTGAGGTCATAGAGAATTAGGGGAATCAGACATTCTCACAAACTCTTGAGGACAATGAAGTGAAGTCTCTTTGTAGGTGCTATTGCAGTAGGCAATGAAAAGGAAGTACACACACACACACACACACACACACACACACACACACACACACATTTGACTTAGCAAGTCTACTCCAAAACTCAATCCCAAAGAAAGTTTTAAAATCCAATGTGCATAACTGCATAAATAAATTAACCTTTAGAGGCAAAATCAGAAATATAAACTCTTATCAGGAGGAAAATGACTTAGTGTTGTGGTCCAAGCAGCCAACTGAATGACTTGCCAGCGTTAAAAGAAAATATTGCACTGCCTTTTAAACAAAGGCACTAAGCACACGCTGTTGGGGTAAAAGCAAAAGCAAGACATATAGTAATATGCATTTGCTGCATGTATTTTATGCAAACACACATGGTTTTATAGTATATGTAGGATTCAGGAAGTAAATACTTAAGCTATCAAAAGTGACTTCTTCTAGGGAGAGTTTTGGAAGAATTTTGTTGTTTATTTTCTATATTGTTGTATGATTTGATTTTGGACTACAAGCTGAAGTACTTACATAATAAGGAAATTAAAAAAAATCAAGACACTGCTGTGTTACACACTGAGGTACTCGGAAGTGGAAGTTGCTCAAAGGAGGAAAGTGAATCCCAAATTACAACTCAAACTTCAGTGTTCTGATCAGCACTTACATACCTTCTTTTGGGAAGGCCTATAAAATTAGGGCAGCCAGGAACACTTTATAGCCAGGCAGACATTTAACGCATTCCAAAGACTAAAAACATGAAATACTTCTCATAGTGGAAAGAAGAATTATTTCAACCATAAAAAGGGATTTAGTGGCATTAATAAAGAACATCCTTAAAACAGCAAGTCGCTGTTAACATAATTAATAGACCCCAGTACATGGCAACGGAAAGCAGTCAGTGGTGAAGGGGGGAGGTGAGTCGGGACCTGAGTGTCATGCATGCTTCAACAACTGCAAAAAATCCTCTGAAGAAATGGATCGGCACAGCAGTCCATAAAAAGAAAGCTTTAAATTTTAAGTGGTTTTGGTATCCACTGTGAATAGAAAGGTTAAATGGGTATTAAAAGAGCAATAATTCTTTCTGATTACATTTTTTTAAAATTCGAGAATGGAGTGAAATGTTCAAAATGAAGTCCAGACTTTGTGAGCAGTGGCTGGAGCCGCCGTGCGAGTTAACGATCTAACCGGCTGAGTGGGAGACTTTATCTTTAAAGCAAGAGGCGATACTGTAAAATCGGCATCTCCTTGCTGTGGTGGGCTGAATGGAAGGGTGTTAAAAGGAGGCAGACACAATCCGGATTATTTTTTTATTATTGAGAAGCGCTGGCTTACACTGGAGCAAAGAAAACAGCTACGCACATGTGGGTGAGCCAGCAATGAGACAGCTCTTCCCCACAAATAGTTCATCACGCTTTCAAGCAGTCAACTGCAGCTGTACTGTAGGGCCCTGAGCTACAAAACTCACCAGTGAGAGGCAGTTCGTGTTCATGAGATCAAAGCCCAGAATCTAGATGGCAACTTCCCAGTTTGAAACCTCCCTTCTCTCAGCTGTAACTGGCTGTTTCTACTCAGCACCATCCCTGGTTCTCGCCCCCCCCCCCCCCCTGCTGCTTGTGAGTGCTTGACCAAGCTGACAAGTGGTACATTCAGGCTCACTGATGTATTTCTCGACACTAGGAACTAGGTATCACTATTTCTCCCATCTCCCTAAGTCATATCTCCAAGAACCATATCCTGTACTTTATGATGTACATAAAAGAACTGGATCCTTCCCAGGACCAAGCAATGGGGATGCTCATAGGCATGGCTGTAAAGCTGATGTGGAAGGAAAAGTGGAATGGACTTGGATGGTTAGCCTGGAGAGGAACGCAGCTTTAGGATCCTCTAACAACAGAGGTCACTATCCTCCTGTAAGTCTCAGGCTTAGGATCTGCCTTATCTGCTGAGCTGGGAAAACGCCAGGAGGCGGTGTCAAGCAGGCAGGTCCCAGAGCCTGGGGCCAACTTCAAGTTTGCTTAGCAGCTATGTCAGGGGCTACAGAGAAGGCTCAGTGACTGAGAGCACCTGCTACTCTTGCAGAGGAATGGGGTTTGGTTTCTATTACCTACATGGTGGCTCACAATTGTTTGTAACTTCAGTTCCTGGAGATTTAATAATCTATTCTGGTCTCTCTGGCCAGGTGTGAGACATATGAGTGTGCACGTGTGTGTGTGTGTGTGTGTGTGTGTGTGTGTGTGTGTGTACGCGCACATGCGTGCATGCCTGCCCACATGTGTGTATAGTTGCAGGCAAATCCTCATAAAATATAAATAAATCTTCAAGAAAAAAACAACGGGGGACTGGAGAGATGGCTCAGAGATTAAGAGCACCGACTGCTCTTCCAGAGGTCCTAAGTTCAATTCCCAGCAACCACATGGTGGCTCACAACCATCTGTAATGAGATCTGGTGCCCTCTTCTGGCATGCGGGCATACATGGAAGCCGAACACTGTGTACATAATAAATAAATAAATCTTAAAAAAAAAACAACTAAGTTAAATGGAAAAATGATCGATTTATCTAAGCCTAGGTTTTCTGCTTTGTTAAGTAAGAGGATTCAATGTGATCCACAAGTCTTGTGTTCACGCCCTATTACGGTGAGCACTGTTCCTTATGCTTTATGTGATGTGAATACGAAAGGCTAAGCACAGGGACACAGGTGCATGAAGGGTGTAGAATGCTATTTCTGAGTTGAAGCACGATTAATAAAAGCTCAGGGTCAGAAATTGGGGTTCACCCTGAAGATCCGCTCTTACATTGACCTCAGCCGTAGGAAACTGCATCTGAGAGTTGTCTTGCGCCGTCTTAGATTCCTCTCTAGGGCTGGGATCAAAGGCATGCACCACCCGATTTCTATGGCAACTAGGGTGGCTACTGGGATTAAAGGTGTGTGTCACTGTGGCTACTGGGATTAAAGGTGTGTGTTACCATAATCTGGTCTATAAAACTGACCAGTGAGACCGTTTTACTCTCTGGTCTTTAGGCAGCCTTTATCTATTAAAACACATTTGAAACGCCACTACACTGAGTACTTAACCTGAGTTCTCTGGAGCACATCCTCACGTAGCTCATGACTAGTGAGATATCTCCACTCTCTCGGAAGAGAATTTAGGGGGCTCAGGGCAGGTAGCACATTTGTCCAAGGACATAGGGACACTAACAGGTCTGTCCAAGTCCATAAACAAATGCTTCTGTCAGAGCTCAACTTGACCTCAGTCCCTTCTGACCTTAGTATTATTCTTCCCACCACAGGAGCTCTAGGAAACAAACACAGAGCGAGTTTCAGGTTCCTCCCTCCAAAAATCCGTTCTTAGGGGGAGTATGCAACGCAGACATAAATGTGTGAGTAGTACAATAAAATAATCTGTGTCAGCAGGAAACTACTGGGCTGCAGCCATGCAACTTCAGTAGCAACCGCAAGGGAGGACTCAGATCTCTCTTGTATCACCCGGTAACCACAGAGGGACAACCAATTTGAGGGGCTAGGAGTTAGACCGAGAGAGAAGGGCTATGACTAGGTAATAGCAACATTCTAAATGGCTTCTTCCTCTCCAAGACGGCTGGCTTCTTTTTTACCCCCTTGACACAAAAACCTGGGAACGTTAAACAAAGGGCTGGAAGACTGTTTTTCTTTGGTAGAACCTCAGGACATGCAGACATACCAGTTATGGGCCAGTCAGTCACCCTGCTTAAACTGACCAACCCTAAATTAGGGAGGACTCTTCAAAGACAAGACCTACCCAGTCCTGGAGAAGAGGCTGGGCCATTAGGCTCCCGAGTTCTACTCTGCTTTAAGCAGGATCTCTTTCTTCTCTCCATATGCTTGTTGTGTGTGTGTACACACAAGTGTTTCCTTACCCTTAAAGGAGTATTTCCCCATCACGTGACTCTGTCTGCTGTGTTTGCCGTTCTCCCAAGGGTTATTGCTCTCTGCTGTGCTTTTAGGCCTGATCTGGGGGTTTTTCTTTAAATCCTAATAAAATTGTCTTCAAGCTTTGTGTGGGGGGAAGGATGAAGGAAAAAAAGGAGGAGGAGGGAGAGGAGCAGAAAAAAAAGGAGAAGGAAGGAGAATGAAGAGGAGAAAATAAGAAGAGGAGGAGAAAAGAAGGTAGAAGGAGAAGAAAAGAAAAAAGAGAAAGAAGATGATGATCTATGTCACAGAACAAACAGGATAGAAAATGATCACGTTGAACAAAGGGGATCTTTAAGGACAAGACAGCACTGGAATTGTTCACTTAACATTTAGACATAAAAATGTGACCAGGGCATTTCAGTGCCAGGCATAGAATGCGAAAGGCAAGGTTAGACATGACCTCTAGGGGGAATGTGAAAAAGGTCAGCATGGGTGTCGCATAGGATGCATATGGTCAGATAATCTGGGTCAAACACAAGCCTTCTTTAGCTATACATTTTTTTCTTCTCCCTTAGCTTCCTTTCCCCTCCCCTTCAACCTTCGCCAGTGGTCCCCACCCAATTTACTCAGGAGATCTTATCTTTTTCTACTTCCCATGTAGATTAGATCCACATGTCTCTCCTAGGGTCCTCTTTGTTGTCTAGGTTCTCTGGGACTGTGAATTGTAGGCTGCGTTTTTTTTTTTTGTTTTTTTTTTTTTTGCTTTATGTCCAAAAGCCACTTATGAGTAAATACATATAATATTTGTCTTTCTGGATCTGAGTTGTCTCACTCAATATGTTTTCTAGCTCCATCCATTTGCCTACAAATTTCAAGATGTCATTAATTTTCTCTGCTGTGTAGTACTTTATTGTGCAAATGTACCACATTTTCCTTATTCATTCTTTGGTTGAGGGGCATTTATGTTGTTTCCAGGTTCTGGATATGACAAACAATGCTTCTATGAACATAGTTGAGCACATGCCCTTATGGTATGATTGAGCATCCTTTGGGTATACACCCAAATGTGGTATTGCTGGGTCTTGAAGAAGGCTATTTCCTAATTTTCTGAGAAATCGTCATACTCATATCCAAAGAGGCTGTGCCAGCTTGCACTCCCACCAGCAATACAGGAATCAAACACAAGCCTTTTAATCCACAAAATTTCCACATGTAGAGGTTTAGATGCTTTAATGATTTTAATCCGTGAGCAACATTTAATCTGTAGGAACAGTCACTCATGAAGCATCATGGGAAAGACAGATAGGACTGTTTTATACCACTTGAATTATCCCCCACCCCCATGATATGTGGCAGTCTGGGGAGGAACATGCTGAGATTCTGAGTCTGGCTTTCTAGCAAATTATGACAAAGACAGACTTCATGCCCTGACGACTTCTGTCCTGCTGGGCTCTGCCAAGTCACCAAAGCCCACAGCCTTCGGCTCTGAGCCCAGAACTGTATCTGTGTTTCCAGGACAACTAGCTAAAGACAATGCCTCTCGGAGCTACTCTATTCCTTGAGGAGAAAACATGATCAACGAATGTGTTGTAAGGACAGATGTGTGAGGTTGGCAGTTTTGAGATCCAATTTTAAAGCTTGGCCAAATTGTGGAGAGGAAACCTGCCGTTTCATTGGGAAGAAAAGGAAAGACGATTAAAGAGATCTAGTTCAGTCAGGAGGGATACTTTTAAGATTATGAAAACAGGAGCCCCATAGCTCATCCTGTAGAGAAATGTTGGAAGTGTTCTGACCTAAGCACCGAGAGGATTTACACTGGACCTCTTTCTGGACACAAGAGCCAGCAAGCCATCTGTACTAAGAACTGGCTACCAGACGAGAAGAGAGATGGCTCCAAGTTCAAGGTACCTCTCCTAAATCATGTGGTAGGAAATGCAGCTGTGTTCACATCTGGGACAGGAAACATGGCTTACTCTTTAGGTGGCGTCTGAGCTGAGCCATGTTTAATTTGAGCCCGGCTTCCTTTTCGCTTAAGAAAGTAAGGCGAGCTGGAGAGATGCGGAATACATGGTGTGTGGCTAGAAACCACAACACTTAAGAGATGATTCCCTGCTCGCTCACTTACTCACGGGGCTGCTTCCCCCTCTCCCCTGCTGCCAAAGACCTTTCAGGAAAAGCTGGTAATGGATGAGTGTGTAAGGAATAATGAAATAGCTGAGCCGTCTTTTCCTTTTGGGAGAAAGGCCAACATCCTCAGCAAGCCCTCTATCCATCACAAAACCTATCTTCCTTCATGCCGCTCGCTCCATCTCTGACCACACTGGCCTCTTTCAGTTCCTCAAGTCAGCATGTTCCACTGTCTGAGATGTCTAAGCTCTTGCTCATTCCTCAGAGCTCAGTAGGGTATCACTTCCTCAGGAATGTCTGCCTGACCCTTCTGTCTAGGTCAAGATCCTTTGTCCTAAATCTTTTAGGACAGCACCCGCCCTTTTGCTCTGAAAAGCTCTACGCACCTCCCTTATTAGAAAAGAAAATCCCCAGTCCCTAGGTCTTTGGTCACTGTCCAACTAACATCCAGAGTGCACAAACGTTTAGCAGGCCTCCAGACGAGTTTTGTTAATAAAGTAATAATATATATTTTAATAGATACGTTCTTCCTCAAAAGTAAGGTAAGCCCCAACTTTCAAGCAGAGAAATGAGAGGTTAAATTACCTAATTGGGTAAACCAAGTATATGTTTTAGTCATTAATCCAAATTAGATCCTTATAAGAAAGATATGTAGGAACAAAAACAAGCTGTCCTTACACATGCTTATTTTACTTGGAGAAAGCCAAATAACCACAGAGCTTGGTCTGCAGATACTGGGAGGGTTCACTGTTTCAGACTGAACTACAAGCCTGGTACGGAAGCGATGACAGACAGCATAGCAAAGACTGGCGGGCCATGCATCATACCCTGCCTTTTGAGCACAACTCAGGCACATTGCCAACCCCTTCCCGGAAGCATAGCCTTCATCCCAGACTATGGAATCTGAGCAGAAGGAACTACTCTTCCAGGTTGACAATCGGCAACAGCACCAGCTCTTCACAAGACCCTGGCCACCCTCTTTCCTGAATCTGCAGCATGGACCTTAGGGCTCTAGGGAAATGGTGGAGCTAGCAGATAAGTAGGGTCCGGGGCCTGAACCCACAAGAGGAAGGCACCCAGGGGTCATGACTGAAAGAAGCATAATGAACTATTTATTGTGTTAAAGCACCAAGGTTTTTTTTAAAAAAATATTTAATGATGATATAATATCATAAACACATATACATGTAAATATAGGTCTGTGGAATATGTTTCCTTTTCATTGCTATGTGGTTTAAAAGGTGAAATTCAGACCACCACGTTTTGCAGCAAGAGCATTTACCTGTTGAGGCATCTTGCTGGCCCCATGATTTTTTCTTTTCTTCCTCTTTTCTTTTCTTTCTTTCCTTCCTTCCTTCCTTCCTTCCTTCCTTCCTTCCTTCCTTCCTTTCTTTCTTTCTTTCTTTTCTTTCCCTCCCTCCCTCCCTCCCTCCCTCCCTCCCTCCCTCCCTCCCTTCTTCCTTCCCTTTTCTTAGTTAATTTAAGTTACATACACACACCGTGAGTGTGTGGCAGTCAGGGGATAACTTCTGGGAGTCTGTTTTCTCTTTTACCCCGATTCTGACCCTGAGCTCATTAGCCTCAGTAAGCACTTTAACCTACTGAGCCCTTGGGCAGGACCTTGGTGGCTGTCTAGTTCCTTTCTAATAGAAAGGTCTCGGCCAGATCATCAACAACCTCGGGCTATGATTTCCTGTGGGGTAGCCCCCCTCATAGATTAATTACTGCCACATTTCTTCTTGTGCAGTGCCCCAAATCTCTTCTGTGTTTTTCTCTGATGAATCTTCTTTTTTTTAATTGCATATCAAAATGCAATTGGAAAGGTTACTTTCTTTTATTTGCCCCTCCTTGCCCTATGACAGGAGTCCAGCAGAATATCAATTGGGAGCCTGAGAGTGGTGGGAGACAGCACCAGAGTCACCCAACTTCTGCTGGAGAACATGCCAGAACATTTGAACATTCACTTTAAACTATCGATGTCTGGGGACTGGAGAGTTATGTTCTCACAAACAGGCTGCTAAGAATTTACGTGACACTGTTTCTGATCGTGTATCCTCTCATCTCAGCACTCCAAAGGCTGAAGCAGGAAAATTACCACATATTTTGAAGCCAGCCTAGCTACACTGTGAATTTCTCAAACAGGGCTACACTGGGAGATACACTCAATCAACCTTAGCCCTGGTGTGGGAGGTCCTTCTGTCTATGTGTTGCTTTTATTGCTTAATGAATAAAGAACTGGCTTGGCCTATAGCATGGGAGGAGGAAGGTTGAATGAGGGAGATGCCATGGAGCCACCATCAGAGTCAGACATGCCAGAAACTTTGCTGTTAAGCCACTGTCACGCAGTATACAGATTAATAGAAATGGGTTAAATTAAGATGTAAGAGTTAGCCAATAAGAAGCTAGAGATAATGGGCCAAACAGTATTGCAAATAATATGGTTTTCTGAGTGGTTATTTTGTGGCTGGGCAGCTGGGCGAACAAGCGACCCTTCCCCCAACAGAGCCCCCCACAAATAACTTTTGTATAATATTTGATTATTGTGTGATTCAAAACAGTAATAAACTGCCAATGTTTAATGTCTCGCTTTAAAAGATGATTTTATCATTCTGAGAGTCAGACCTGGATACCAGAATTAAAAAAATAAAAATTCTCCTGGTATTTCTAATACACAGCTAGAGGTCAGAAACACTGGACTACACAAAGAACTATCAACTGTGAACAGCAAATATCCAGGTGTGAGTGATGTAGAAGGGATACCGGGCTTACAAAGACTACCCAAAGCCCTTCTTGGAAAGCAGCCTCATTGGACTTCCTGAATGAAGCTCCCTTTTCTTGGGATTTCTGCCCATTACATATTCTCAGCTGGAGGCTCCTAAGAAGTCTCTGAGGAAGGCTTGGCTGGGGATCCATTAAGACAAGGATGCCCAACAGGGTGCGAAGTGCATCTCTGTAATGTTAGCATCCACTGACCTGGGCTGAAGAAAGAGGATTCTGAGTTCTAGACCAGCCTGGGCTACATAATGAGACCCGGTCTCAAAAAACTACCACCAACAAACCAACCAACCAAATAAATAAAAAAAACAAAATGACAACAACAATAACAAAAACCAATATCAAATACAACAATGAAACAGAAGAAAGGAAGGGAGGGAGGGAGGAGGGAGAGAAGAAGAATGTCTCTCTTGTTCGGCAAAGGAGCATGTACTTTGTCACTTTAGCATACAGGACAAGAGGAAAGTCCCTAATGGGTAAAGGAATATGAGTTCCTCGAAGGCTCCAGCTGTGCCCAGGATCTACCATGTTGCCCCTGCACCTCAGAGTTTCCAGCTGTGCCCAATATCTACCATATTGCCCCCGCACCTCAGGGTGCAGCTTCACAAAAGCTCTCACCCTGACTGGATGGGAAACTTCCATGAAGAAGGCAGCTTCCACGAGAGCCCTAACATCCCTTTGCAAATTAGTGATCTACATGCAACCTAGGATGAGGCTTCAGTGGGGTGGACTGCTGGTCACCACTGCTTCCCAACAGCAGTGACCTGAATGGCTACATCGCCTGTGAGTGGGCTCTGTTTCTCTCTGGAAAATGAAGTAAGGCCCGAGTTCTTAAAATTTGCTGTTCTGTTCCCTCAAAAGAAATATTAAAGTACCTCTGTCAGCCCCTCTGAGGAAGCCAATGGCGGCTACAGCTGGCCTGTTTGTGATGTGGACCTGTGCCCACCAGAGGGACTACAGGCACATTTCACAAGCAGTCCCTTACTTCCCCTTCTGGATTCAGGGCTGCCACTTCTATTCCTCAGTTCTGCTTTCTTGATGAGCAGCTAGCCTCACATTAAAAAGTGAGGGAGTCTTAAATGTCCTTTAACTAATAAAATTTGATCTTTAGTCATTGATTTATTCTAGTCTACACAGTGTGGGAGAGATGGAGAGAATATAAAAGCAAACTGAAAATAATTTTTGGCAACGTGTGTAGGAAATGACTAAGATGCTTGGGAGCGCAGGTTCAGGCTGCAGGGTTGTGGAAGTACTTACCAGGCACAGGGCCACTTACCTCACAGCCTCTCCTTGGAATCGTGAGTGTGTGTGTGTGCGCGCGTGCACGTGTGTGCCTGCATGTGTGTGTGCACACGCGCGTGTGTATGTAGAGGGGGTGGGGTGTTCTAGTTCGTCATTTCATATTCTTTCAGAACTCCTCACTTCTTACCCCTTGTAAAAAAAAAACAAACAACACAACTCACTTAACTCAGGGGTAGAGTGCTTGCCTAGCACACAGAAGGTCCTGGGTTGGATTCCCACTGCTACCCAAAGGAAACAAAACAAAACCTGAGTGCTTCTGCCCCAGGGGGAGTTCATTACTGACCGGGTGCATGCAAACAAACAGGTAATTTAAATAAAGGCTTCTAGGTACTTAGCTGGGACCTGAGACAATTGTGGATCTCTTCTCCATTTCTACAAGGTCAGGTACAGAATGCCACACCCAGAATCACCCAGCATGCAATCTTTCTGGAGTTTGGCCTTTCATTCAGCATCACTTTCCTTGGTTTGTTTTCACTGCTGAACAGTACTCCCCGGGTGAGAAGGCTGAAATATTCACCTACTGAAGAACATACAGAACAGTTCCAGGCTGGGGCTGTTAGGAGGAAAGCTGTGATGAACATGGTGTTGAGGCAACACAAGCCTTCGTTCTTTCCTGGAACAAATGCTTAGGAGTACAACTTCGGAGTCAGGCAGTAGTGGCAGATAGAGTTCCAGAAGCAACTCCTGACTGATCTCTGAAGTATCAAGCCATTTGGCACTCTTCCTGCAAAGCATGAGTTATCCAGTTTTCAACATCCTTTCTGGCACTAACATTTAACTATATTCACTACTAGACAACTGCAAACTTAACCTCAAACAAGACACTATCACAAACCTATCAGAAAGGCTAAGATAAATGCATAGTACCATTAAGGTCTTTATTTGAAACATGTCGGCACTGTGAGTATTGAAAAGCTGGGAAAGAAATAAGACTAAGGAGACTAATGGAGTCCATAAGGAATCCACAAGAACTGCTAACCCAGTACATAAACCAGGAAAGGAAACTAAGGGGAGAAAATACGAGAACCAGGAGACTGAGAGTGCCAAGGAGTTGGGAGGAGACCTTGGATGAAATGACCATCCATCAGGAAAATCTGTCATAGTAAACGAACACTGATTTAGATCTATGTCTCAGCAACATGAAGTCACAGATGTCCTCTCAGGCAGTGTAATCACGTGGGCGTGACAGGGAGGGAACTAGGAAGGAGGGAAGATATGGGGCAGATTTTTAACAACCTACTTTTAAACATTAGCTGTGAAGGAGTGCGAAAACGTATAGCCAAGAGGAAGTCATGAAATCGGTGAAGCAAAATATAGGTCATAGTAGGCCACACCTGGACATCACTGAGAAGAATTCAACTGAGGGAGAAGGAAGAAGAAAACACAGGATAAAGAATGGATAATATGGGGAGTAAAAGGCCTCAGAAGGCAGAAGAGAATGGGCTCAAAACATATGCTAATCTAATGAGCAATAAGGAACAAAAGTTTGATATCAGTGGCTGTGGTGGTTTGAATGAGAATGGCCACCATAGGCTCATAGATTTGAAATCGTAGTCACTAGGGAGCAGCACTATTTGAGAGGATAAGGAGTTAGAGTCTTGTTGGAGAAAGTGTGTCCTTGAGGGTGGGCTTTGAGGTTTCATAAAGCCCATTCCAGGCCAGAGTCTCTCATCCGCAAATCCGGATGTAGAACTCTCAGCTACTTCTCCAGCAACAAGTCTGCATACATGTTGCCATGGTCCCTGCCATGACAATGGGCTAAACCTCTGAAACAATAAGCAAGTCCAAATGAAATACTTTTCTTTTAAAAGAGTTGCCGTGGTCAGAGTGTCTCTTTACAGCAAGATAGTAGCTGAGGAAGTTCCTTCTAGAAGTTACCGTTTCCACTGTGAAGGATGACATCAAACCACATCTTGAGCAAGGAGTAGAAACGGGACCGGCTAAAACTGGGCAAGACTATAGAATTTACCAACCGCTGGGGAGCAGAAGGTAGGAATGCAGAGTGGACTGAGGCCCAGAGCTAGGTTGGCCAGAATGTACAATGACGTCATCATGCTTGGCTGTGTGGTTTGCTCTCACAATAGTCAGCTGCTTTGGCAAGCAAAAGACAAGCAGTGCATTCATCCAGACTGAAGTACAGCCAGGAAAGTGGGACAGGGAAGAAAAGCAAAGGAACGAAGGAAGAGGACATAATATAAATGCTCACAGCGTGCTTACAGTCCACTTGCCAGAAAATGGACGCTGTGACAGGCATCTTCAGGGTCAAAGTCAATACAGGGAGTCACCCAGGAGGGTGACACTATGCTAGGCACTTAACACAGATGATCTCATCTAGTGTTTCTGACAACCTAACAAAGTTAGAACCTCTTTCTTACTAGCCTCCCTTAGACGGCAGAAATATCTGCTTTAGGAAGCTGGAGGACCTTGGTCCCTATCACTTCAGTTTAGAAATAGGAAGTAGCAGGGTGATGTCTCTCCGGCGTAAATGCTGGACCCTGTATACTACCAGTGAGTTTTAGGCTACGGAGACTGATTCAAGTGCCAAGAATGATGCTGAGTATCACAAGCTGCTGATTTTGATATTTATTGATGGGGATTTCCAATTGCTGGTAAAGCCAACCTCTCCCTAGCTGTAAGAGGCACAGGCTAATCTGACTGTTTCATTTCTGCCCAGGATAAATTAACAACTCGGACCCTTTGCCCAGAATTCAGGATGAAACACTGGTAGATGTTATATCATTTCAAAGAGGTCTTGTTTCCATTTTGCTAACAGCCAGAAAGGCCAGCTCTGGTCACTTTATCCAGCACCCATCCTTGAAAACACTGTCTACAGCGTCTCTGAGGAATCTTAGCTCTTCCTCTTTTTCCACTGGCAGGATAGTAGGGGTCTTAGAGTTTCTATTGGTGTGAAGGGCTACCAGACCTTGGCAACTCTTATAAAGGAAAACATTTAATTGCGGTAGCTGCTTACAATTTCAGAGGTTTAGTCTTTATCACCATGGTGGGTAGCATGGAAGCTTGTAGGCAGACATGGTGCTGGAGAAGGAACGGCTAGACGCTGATATGCAGGCAACAGGAAGTAGACTGTGATACTGGGTGGTACCTTGAGCATAGGAGACCTCAACGCCCTTCCCCACAGTGACACACTTCCTCCAACAAGGCCACACCTCCTAATAGTGCACTACTCCTTATGAGATTATAGAGGTCAATTACATTTAACCTACCACAGTGGGGAACTCATAAACCTATCCTTCTTTCAACACAGCACAATTTGTAGGATGCTGATGAGCTTACACTACTCACACACGTCCTTATCCCAAGTTTAAGTTTGTTTGATATCCAGACCAGGTCTGTAAGTATACTCCTATAGATAATATACACCAGGAAGAAAGTGAGAACTCTGTTTATGTTTCCCAGTAGGTTCTGACAACAGATAACTACAAGATCCCTTTTACTCCAAGGCTCTCCGTTGTCTACTCTCAAGAGTCCCGGAGGTCCTTTAAAATCTAGACCGGTGTTCCAAATACTTGATAAGAAGATGGCCCATTCTTCTCTGAAAGCGGCTCACTCCTAACAGAACTTGTCTCCTCCATAATCGGAACCAGCTGCCTATACTGAGATGGCTGCAGAGAGCTGTTATTGGACATTTGATTAAATACGTGAGGGATATGGCTTCGTATGAAAACAGGGCTCACAGTAACGCTGCCCTTACAGCTCCTAGAAACTCTAGGGTTGGATTTCAAAGGTGCCCCAGGCTCCCTGATCTGAGTAACACCTTTGTCGGGAGCACTGAAATCAGAACTGTGCCTCTTAAGCCATTCTGCAACTGTGCGTTACCCAGGTAGAACAAGAAGTCAGGTAGAACAGAATGGCCACACAGATGCGCACGTGTAAACAGGAGGCTTGGGAGCCATAACGCTGTGCACTTTCCCAAGTCTGCAAAGTCCTTCACGCCCTCTGTGCCTCAATTTCCTCATCTTCGATTATTGAATAGAAATGGTTTCACCTGCTCACCTACCACAAGTGCGGTCTGGAGAGCACTGAAGTCATGGCTGCTTTTTAACCCCAGAACTAACAAAGGCACTTATATCCGAGCGGTAAAGGTAAAGAATGAGTAAATCACTGCTGAAAGGCGACAAAACATACACCTTCATGTCGGTTAGGAGGTGGTAAGTGCCAGCCCCTTCCATATCCCTCATATCCCTTCTGCTGAAATGCGATCAGCGAGAGCACAGCCAACTGTACCAACCTTGTTTGACTCCACCTGAATTAGGAGATGAGGCAGAAGAGTTTCAACTTTCAAAGGTCACGTGTGCCAAACTGATCTGATCTTGAGCTCACTGTGTGGCTGAAGATGACCCGGAGTGTCTCATCCCCCTGCCTGCACCTCCCAGGTCCTGGGATTATAGGATTATGTGCCACCATGCAGCTGGAAATCAAAACCTGGTGGCAGAGCAGGCTGGGCAAGCACCCCCACCCCCAACCGAGAGCTACTTCAGCAGCAGAAAGGGGTCAAGGTCATGTGAGGTCGTAAGGACAGAGGACAGAAGCAGAGCTTAGACAGGACAGGTGAGGACGCAGACAGAGTCAAGCACTTCGGACAGGGCAGGGCAAGATGACTGTCTTCTCTGAGCACAACAAGGACTCTGGAAGAGGTTGAAGGGCATAATTTTCTGTCCCCTCCAAAGAAGGGAATGATAACTTTTAGAGAGTTCAGTGAAGCAAAATGGTGGCTCCTTGGCCATGGTGGGATGACTGCAATCCCAGCACTTTGGAAAGGGGGCGCAGGCAGGCGTGGTGGAGATCCGCTGTCACTGGCTCCGCTACTCCTCTCCTGTGTTATGTAAAACAGTGGCTTCAGGCTGAACTTTCCCTGGCGGATTCCATTTTTCCAGGGCAGCACTGGCTCATTCTGCTTGCAAATATCCAGGAAGATGACCCTGCCCCGTGCTGTGCATGTAAACATCACAAGTCCAGCACCACCCATGAGGCCCAAGCTAAACTTACTAAAGCGCACTGTAAACATATGAACACACAGGCACAGGCCTGAGAACTTACTGCAGGCCAAGGAAAGTTGAGAATGCCATCAATATGGGGACAGACCACCTCTACTCACTGACCTGTCATTGGACCATCCAGTACCTGCACCAGGGACCCACAGGCTGAGAACTACTGACTGGGGACAAGGGGAGGTTTCAGCTCATCAGGGTCCATACAACACAACCCATTAGAACTGTCGTTCCAAGTTCATCCGTTTATCTTTCTGGACTTAGTTCTGTGCTTTGCCTGGAGACTGCGCCCTGTGGTTCTGCTCGCCTCTACTGCTCAGTTCTGCGCAGGCTTCCCCTGTAGCTCACCTAACCACCTGCAGGGACTCTCTTTGCATCTGCATCAACCTTCCACCTCTGCTCCCGAGGAGACATCTTTGAATTCAGCAGCCTCTGTAACCTTTCAGTAGTATTCTGTAGCCTACAAATACACATATAATTACTGTAGGAAGTGCAATGTGGGATCTGGGAGTTAATATTAGTAATTATGAGTGGAATAAAGGAACAGTGTTTGCCCACTGCTAGCTGTCATGGGAAATTGGGTCTACTTTGTAAATTGCAGCCCAGGAAATTGATGCTGTTTGTAAAATCAATAGATTTTTAGCAGCGTGGAAAGGAACAAATGTGTTCTTCTATATTTCTGGTAGAGTGTGCTCTCGACACAAGTTCAAGGCCAATGTGGGCCACTGGGCCAGCCTGAGCTACATATTGAGAACCTGTCCTAAACCCCCAAAAGCCACACACCAAAAGAACTAGCCTGTTTCCTAGTATCAGAATTACAATTATTTTTTAAAAATTACAATAGCAAATATACTGCCTCAAACAAGCAAACCAACCACCCTAACTGCCGAAGGATGCATAAATATCCCTCCTCCCTTTGTATAGCTTTCACCTGGAAACAGGCAAACAACGGAAGGCTACTTTCCCATACAAAGGGGAGCTAATGGCAGAAGAGGCACATTTGAAGGAACCTTTTTAGGCTCACTCCCTGAGCCTCTGCTGTCAAGTATTCTGTGCTTGAACCCGACATTAATTCACACGAATATGAGCGCTGTATTCCTCCCCAGCTTTCTGTTGTCAATTTTACCACACGAAATAAGTCTTTGTCCATGCAGTTTGCTTTATGATCCACTGCGCCCCATCAGTGGATGTGTCTGCAGCACGGCACTTCTCTAACACCCCCGTCTCCTCAACACTCATCATCAGGTACTTGCTCAGAAGGGGCGGTGGCAATTACTTCAAACCGCATGAATCTCTACAAGTGCAATAACATTCTTCGGTTTTTAAAGGGCATCCATTTTTTTTAAAAATTGTCATTTGAAACTCTTTGGAAAACATGCATAATAATCTTAATGATCCCATTGAGTAGTTTAAATTCAAATTGTGGAGCATCTGAAATACCATGGTAGCAGCACTTTCCATAAATTACTCTCGGATTCAATACATCCCTACGCACACATACGCGCACACATACACACACACACTCTCAGAAGTACCATCCTAAAAAAATATAAATTACAGTTTCCTTTTTTCTTGTCCCACTTAAACTGTTGCTTGCTTGATAAATTAGTGCTGTAGTGTCTGTTTATAAATTTGCATGTACTTTTTCTAAAAAAAATTGTTTTATGAGAAGCTAATTCTTAGATCCCCTGAATCAGGAAGATATGACTTTGTTTCCCAGTGAATCTGGCTTCACCATGTATGTGCTCTCGTGTCTGTATGTGCACATGGGTGTGTACCTTGGCAGAGGGTAATGCAACCTTTTCTACTCATTTCCTCTTCACTTCATCGTGCACATTTGTACAAGTGCTAGGGCTGGGTTTAATGGGTGACTTCTGCTAGACAACACTTCAGTGCTCTCTCATGTACAGCAGACTCAATCCCTCACACTTTACAATCTCTCCCGATGCAAAGACCTTGCTGTTAATGCTTTTGAGAAGTATTTGCTCAAGAAGCCCGCTAGAGAGAGTTCAGCAAATGAAAAGGTATAGAAATGAGCCATAGAATGTCCTAATAATAGTTCTATATGACCGAAATAAAGGAATCTACAGCGTGGTCTTCCTGTAGTAGAATTTTAACATGTGTTCTTGACAAAATCAATCACAACTCCCCTTAAGGAACAACATCCCCCTTAAGTAGGCGACAGGGATGTTGTTAGCCACTAAATCCTATTGAAATCCATCCTTCCAGGTGGAGCCTTGGGATGTGTGACTCTACTTACAGAACCAATGAAATAGTAACGACGAGAAACTTGGCGATAATTAGGCTCACTAAAGGTGGTTTGGTAACTGTACCCAGTGGCAGTAACAAGTCACTGACTTAACAAAGAGTCCCTAAAAGTACAATCCTCTAAACTGCAAAACATCTTTGGGTGTTAGCTGCTTAAAACAGAGTTATCAGTGTGTTGTGTGTAAATTAATATTTACAAACTATCAAAGTTATTTATTTTTCTTGTAAATGATCTTAGAGCATTAACCCAAATTCCTAAATTAAACCCTGCTATGCCTACGTGTCAAGAGAAAATCTCAACAAAGATGTGGAAGTTGGAGTGGGGGAGGGGGACGCAACAGCCTTGTCCAAGGAAGGGAAAAGAATGTTAGCAGAGGTTAAGGTGAGCAGCCCCAGGCAACACGGAGACAAAGACCACAACACAGGTGCCCTTGGCAGATGGCCTTGCTTAGGTGAACTGCAAAACTCATCCCCCTCAATCTTCCACACCTCTGCCCACTGGCCAGCTCTGAGGATCATGCCACTGAATTTAAATTTCTACTACCCATTTGTATAAACCACACCCAATATGTAAACCATACCCAATGTGAAAACCATACATTTCTCAAGGACTGTTGTTTCTTTTTAAATTTGCACTAAAAAATCTAAAGTATAGAAGATGCGTAATAAGTATGCATTATTGACTTCAAGGGATTGGGCCATTTAGGTAGGCAACTGGGCTAAAATGGTGAGAAAAGTGGCCTCACAGACAGACAATGAACATCAAAGCCCCATCTCTGTGATTAGCTATCTGGGGTCCTTTCTCGGAGTCTTAGTTCCCATTCATCTGTCCTAGAAAACATCTGCCTTATGGGATTGCTGTGCATATCTAACCCAAAACAGCTATGAAAGTTCCTTGGGCACATGCATTTAAGATGCTATTATGCTAAGCAATTGGTACAGGTGTTATGGGTTAAAGGCTGCATAATTAACACAGATAGAGAACATGCTGCCAAAGTTGGGGCTCGGGAAATGATGTCCCAAATTATGGTGCTTGGATAGGCTGTGGGTTTTGAGTCAAGAAAGACTAGATGTTTCAAGACCACACTGTCCTCCTCTTTCCCTTCTCTCTAAAGCCCAGGTCAGTCTTTTGCTGGTTTATTTGTTTTAGTGAACTTAAAAGGAAGACAACTGTCATGAGCCGCTCCCCTGGGAATCTCATTAACCAGAGAATATAAACAATATCAAAGGAGCAGAGACCAGAGGTCAACAGAGTCCCACAGACAATCACAGGCTAGCCCCTATTCTTCTCAGAGTTCTCCCCCCCGACCCCCAGAACATTTCATCTCCAATGAGTTGCCTAGATCTCCTACATCCTCTAAGAGAAAGGTACAGAAGTTTCTCAGGGTAATCACTTTTCTGTTCTGTGATATCCCCATGTAGTTCATAAACAACTTTCTTCTGTTCATCTGTCAACTCTCAGTTTATGTCATAAGCACAATTCTCAATCAAGGGTAAGAAGCAACTTTTTCTCCTCTATACTTAATACTATCCAACAGTAATTGGAAAACAATATACTATTTTCTGAAAATATTGGATAATAAGTCGGTTTTCTAGGCCCAGGTCAAATGGCCAAAAGTAGCCCATTCCAAGTGGAGTTCTTTGACCCTGGTCAGCTCTTCCCCTGGCTGGGTGTATACTTTCCTGTGTTCACTCAGCAGGGTCTGAGTCTCTCAAGCCTAAATCAGATAGCTTTGCCTTATGTTGTGCTTGTCTGACCCTTCTGAGTATCCCAGCGCTCCTCTGCGAAAGCACAGCCCAGTCTGCTGGGCTCTGCATTCTCAGAACACAAGCTGTCCTGGGCTCATCCTATGTCTCCCACAGCTGGCGCCCAGTTCATTGTTCAGTTCAAAACTTGCACAGAAAATCCACTTGCTCCACGCCTCAAAGAAGCAGAGACAGTCCCCAATCCCATCCTGCAGTTCCTTTTATAAGAACTCTAAACATCCTTGAGGAAACTCCAGGAACGAGTCACAAAACGACCTTCATTCTGGTACACTTTGAACTTAATAGTAATGCTTAATCTGCTACCCCTTAGCTACATTGGCAAACTAGTGACGTTTATTGATCTATGCCTGGGGAGTTAATTCTACAAGATACTTTGACAAAGAGCACTTTATGGGTGAACACATCATTATGCCAGCAACTTTGCTGAAATGGCCAGTAGGCACTGTCCAGCCAGACTCAGGCCAGTTTGGCTCCCTGCCGACAGTGCCAATTTCTCAACAATTTAATAGCACCCGGAAATACTTCTCTAACAATGCCTTCCTTGTTTTCTTCAGGATGTAAGATCTAGCAAGTAAAAATATATACAGAAAGAAAAACACAGTGGCAACACAGTATCTTAAGTATTAGTAGCCTTGCCATGGTGTGTTTAAAGTCAAGGGGTGCTCAGGAAGGGCTTATTAAGCCATTACTCTGCTTTTGTGGCCAGGAAGGTAGGGTTCTTATTTCTACCCCACCACAGTACTGATAGAGCATCCATCAACCTAAGTTAACTTCAGTTAACTGCTATACAGTCTATGTCCATGCGGATTAGTTATTTCCTTTGCGCCTATGATCAGCAAGTCTCACTGGGGCAGCTGAAGGAAGGGAAGGTTTGTTCTGGCTTAGGCTTTCAGTCCATTATGTAGCAGGGAACGCCTGGTGAGGGGTGTCCTGTCTGGTGCCTGGGATGTGTGCCAGTGGATGTTCACAGGGCAGCACCCCAGGAAGTGGAGAGAAGTAGTGCGTTTAAACTAGTGAGTGGGCCGGGCGATGATGGCACACGCCTTTAATCCCAGCACTCGGGAGGCAGAGGCAGGTGGATCTCTGTGAGTTTGAGACCAGCCCGGTCTACAGAGCTACTTCCAGGACAGGCTCCAAAGCCACAGAGAAACCCTGTCTCAAAAAAACCAAATAAACAAACAAACAAACTAGTGAGTGGGCTTAGAGTTTAAAGGCTCCATAGTTGTCAAAATGATGCAACAATCACTCTCTAAAGAGCTTGCGCAACAGCACTTGCTGTAATGGTCTGTCCTGTCCCTTTAAGAGACAAGCCCCGCCCACTCCCCCTTTCATTTACCACTAAATAAATATCCAGCCTCACTGTAAGTGGCACGCCTATCCACGTCTCTATCTCTTGCCCGCCTTGTGGCTCCCTGCCCAGGACCAGCCACCTTTGGGGACCTGTGGCGTGGTCTCGTGGTGTGCTCATCTGTCTGTCTCTCCTTGTGGGACTGGCTGCACCATCCAGGTCGATCACCCACCACAAGGCTCCCTGACAGGGACTGGCTGTTCTGGGGACCGCTGCCTCTTATCTGCCACCACTTCAGGATACCTGCGGCGTGGTCTCAGGTCTCGGGACCCACTGCCCGCTGCAGTCACTCAGGGACCTGCAGGGTTTTACACTTGCCCCACACTGAGGGAAGCTGAGAAGGTGCCACACAAAGAACAGGGAGGGAGTCCTCACCAACCTCCTCATCTGGTTTCCCAGTCTCGGGGCTCCAGAGCTATGAGAAATGATGCCTTCTGCTGTTGAAGTCCCCCAGTTCTGATGTCTGGTTATAGTTCCTTTTGCTGCTGTGCTTTTGTCTGTTTGGTTAGGTCTGCTAAAAGCCAGTGTACTAAGTACTTCCTAGGATGCTTTGGGCACTATGCTGGATACTAGAAGTAAGGTTTGGGCTTTCATGAAGAAAGGAGACACAAAGAAAACAGAAAAGTAAGCTTGTTCCTATGTAGTTCTTGTCTGGGTGTGAAGAAATAATTGTTATCTACCAATATGGAGAGGAGAGAGCAAAGGATTAAGATGGAAACAGAGGCACAACCAGCCACTTCCAAGACACAGAGGGAACACATACATCCAGTCAGAGGCCAATCAGGAGGATTGTTGAAACAGAGGTAGGTAATGGAAGTAGAATCAGAAAGCTGACACAGGAGCCTTCTGACAATGAAGACATCATATCTAAAGCCCCGTGATCTGTTTACAGAAGATTACCCAAAGCAAGCATGGGGAATCAGCTTAAGATACT
Organism: Microtus pennsylvanicus; assembly: GCF_037038515.1. Lineage (NCBI taxonomy): Eukaryota > Metazoa > Chordata > Mammalia > Rodentia > Cricetidae > Microtus > Microtus pennsylvanicus. Next base: position 69,535,201 of record NC_134579.1, read on the forward strand.
GGGACCTCTGCCCTAATTCCAAGATGAGTAGTCGTTTATGCGTTGATTCTGCTGCTTGTAAAAAAGAATAAGAAAAGTTCCCATCTCTCTTCAAAGGGTAAAAAGGAGAAAACAAGAGAGGCCATCTGATCTACCACCACCCTATAGGCAGCTTCCTCCAGGAAGATCTGTTGGCCTAATCTCTGCCCCCCCCCACCGTCCCCCCTCCCACAAGACACCTGTTCTGCCTTCATTCTTCCCTTTGAGCCTGAATACGCTCAGTACCTCCCACTTGCTGGAAAACTATGTTATGTTTTATAATGGATTGTTTAAGGTAACTTAGCTAAATTAAAAGAAATATAAAGATTTACTTTTAAATATTTGTCATCTAAGATAAATATATCTTAGAAGGTTCAGTTTCATTTCAACCGACATGTCTAGAAGCTGTATTCAGGTGAAGCACCTCAACCACCCCTGAATAGGGTTAAGGGGTTCAGAGAGTAGAATCCCTGTTATGGAAGGTCTTTATTTAAAAGTAACCGATAGAATGTAAAATGTCACTAAGCCTATGTCTGCACTGAAGACAGTCAGACAGTTGGGTCAGGTGAGCATTCAGGGGATTCATCCAACTGAGACATTCCACACAGATTTCCAGTTAGGCATCTCATTTCCCACAGAGGTCATTGTACAATGGTGAAACGGGAAACCAGCTTGGCAGGAAGGCTGGCGTCAGCCTGGGCTGCCGCTTCCTCCTCAGCAGGGAAGTATGCTAAAGAGGTCCTGAAAGTAACTAACAGTTGTTTACTGTTTGTTTATCTGAACCTGGCTGTGGGAGGGAATTAGCCTGTCTCATTCAGAACAGAGAACTCTCCTCAGAGCTGCACCTTGAGAGTCTTGACAGCTGGCTTCACTCTCACGTCTTCCCTCTGAAGCTTTCATATTTACGTTTCAGCGATGACTCTGCTCTTAAACTCTTGTCGCCAAGTTTCCCGGCTCCCTTCAATCTCACCGAGAGTCTCAAGTCCAAGTGCACCAAAGGGCAAGCAAACACAGATAAGCTGAACCCTGGGAGGAGATTCTGGAGTGAAGCAGGTCGCCTTCCAATCTCCCTAACGCTCAGGGCTATGACAGGATCCCAGGCTATGATAAACAGGGCAAGAAAAACCAAACCAAACCAAACCAAAACAAACAAACAAACAAACAAACAAAAAACCCCCCCACAAAACCGACAGAGGCGAGTCACACGTGACCTCGTTCCCTTTATAGACTCCCAAGGGTTCATACCATCAAAGAATATGCTGAGATGCCAGAATTTTTATACCAGTTGTAGCAAGGTTCAGCCTTATGCAATTGGTGGGAAAAAGATATCGTATGTTTAAGAAAAGTCACACCTGGTTGGAGAACTTCCAAACAAGGTTTTTTTTTTTTAATTTTATCTATTTTTTCATATAATATATTTTGAGCTACTCTGTCCCCTCCTCTTAATTCCTCCTAGATCCTTCCTCCCTCCCTACCCACCCAATTTCATGGTCGCATTCTCTCTCCCTCAAAAACAAAAGAAAACAAAACAAAAAACCAGAAAAAACAACAAAAACCTGAAAATCTTGTCCAAAAAAGTTTTTTTTTCAAGATAATTCAGATATTTAAAGGACAAAGATGGGAAGAGACACAAGGGAGGCAGAGCAGGGCAGAGGGGCTTCAGAGTGGAAGGTCCCAAAGAGGCCACTGGGAGCAAGTGGTATCAAAGCAGTGGGGAGAAGGAAGGGAGAAGATCTTGGGAGCCTCCTCTTATTCAGTGGAGGAATAAAGTGGATCTCAGACCTTCATGCGCATACCAACTGCAGGCCATCCCCAGCCCTTAGCTTTATAGAAGGTGCTAGGTGCCTGTTCTGTCCAGGAACTTGTGGTCTAGAAGTATGTGTTTAATGAGGATTGCCAGTGACTGAAAGCAGGAGAGACTTGCTGAGGACATCAAGCTTTTGGAACCTCTGGGCCTGCCACTCCTTTGATTTCGTGAGCTCTGAGACCAGCAGAGTCCGTGGTGATCCAGGGAGCTGCAGACTCGACTTAAGAAAAATCCCTTCTGAAGCCTTTGTGTACGTGCCTTGGGTACTCCAAAAGCATTTACTGATTCTAGCTTAGCCCCCTCCTCTCTTGAATGCTCACTTAACCATGTGACCATATGAGGGAAGAAGAAACTTTCATTCTGTTTGTTTAGAAATCAAAGCTAAAGAAACCGAGCAGATACTGAATGTGAGCTGGTTTGGGCCGGTGGTGATTTGAATTCCAAATTTTCTCTCTAAAATCTCTTGCTATTGTACCCCTCCCTCCCCCTCAGTGAAAGACCATATCGCTGAGGACCCTGGAACTTATTTTCAGGTTTAATTTCAAGATAGAATTTTATACCATGGTCCCTCCTACCTCAAAGCCCACCCTTTTCTTTTTCTTCTTATAGGAAATTTAAAGCTATGGACAGTTTTGTTTTTTTCCAGAGGTGCGGTGCAGTTCAGCAGACTTCAGAAGCACAGACTGTATGTTGTAGATGGCCAACTGCTCTTCTTTTATCCATTAAGAGCCATAAGATAAAAACGAAGTAAATAAGGAATACATGGGCTCCTTTCCTATTCTCTTTCCATTCTTTATCTTTAAAGTAGGAAGTTTACTGAACCACAGCCAACAATTCACTCAGCCTAATGAAGTGTATAAGTAATGGGATTAAATAATCTTAAACCATTATTGCAGTGGCCTGATGCTGACATTCATCCAAACTCTGCCAAACACTGGGTGGTGAGTTCATGCTTCATTTAAGAGTAAACAAACTGGGGCAGCAGGAAGGTTCTAGCAAAACCTTTCAGAGGCACTGAACCTGGAAATACGAGACCCTTCATTCTGGTCAGAGTTAAAGCAATGCTGTCCTGCATCAACGTAGTGCTATCCAAGTCGGCGGAGTCCAGCTTTCCCAGGGATCTCTCGGTAGCCACAATCACACCCATTCAGTTCTTTCAAGTCTCTTCCAAAGAAAACCATTCTCTAAAGGTACCACCAAGGTTCACGGTCTCTATTTTTGCTTCTGCCATGAACAAACCCGGTGAACCTGGGCAAATTGGGAAACTTTCTCTAGCTGTTTAGCTTTTTGGGTCCTAAAACGACATTACTGAATTAAGGTTCCTTCCGGCCCTTGAACATTCTAATTCTATAGCACAAGTTAGATGTTTTGGGACAGGAGTTAGCAGGAAAACGTAATATTCGACTAGGACTTACTGCTGCTCTGGGCAACCAACTAAGAGGTCTGTACTTCAGCTTCCTTGACAGTAAAGTGCTGCCTCAGAGGCTGTGGGGGTGTGAGAATGTGAGCCAAGATCGGCTGGGGGACAGAACGATGTGTCATTAGCAAAGGACGGTGTAATAGCCACAGAGTGGGCACGCTGCCAATGGTGAAAAACGGGCGACTCTCAGGGCGCCATACAAACGACAGGCCTGCTCCAAAGCACCTTCAGTTCCTTCCCACAGATCTACAGCAAGCCTCACCTACACGACTGCTCGGTTTTCCTTACGGCTTCTGTGAAAGGCCTATTTCTCATGTTGCGTTCTTTAAGTCTAAACCTCAAAACTAGTTTCTTGTCAGCCTTCTAAGCTTTGCCCTACGACTTGAGGTTTAATCATGTTTTATAGTGTAACCCTGTCTGTAAATATTTATGTTCCACATTTGAAATTATGAAACACAGCATGTAAACAATATTATGTATTGTTGGAGATGTGTATGAGAAACCCACAGATATGACAAAAGGAAACTTAAAACAGCAGCTACTTTTATAAGGTAGTTTGGGGAATTTGGTCAGAAAAAAGAATCCAGGGCAATTGAAAAATTTTTATTTCTTAAATTTGGTAACAGGTATATGGACCTTTATATTACTCATTGGTGTGGAGGCCCTTCTGTCTATATGTTGTTTGTATTGGTTCACGAGTAAAGAAACTGCCTTGGCCTGTTGATAGGGCAGAACTTAGGTAGGTGGAGAGGACTGGACTATGCTGGGAGAAAGAAGGGTGGAGTCAGAGATGCCATGGATCCACCACTAGAGATACACATGCAGGAACTTTATTGGTAGGCCATGATCTCGTGGTAATACACAGATCAATAGAACTGGGTTAAATTAAGATGTAAGAGTTAGTCAATAAGAAGTTAGAGCAAGCAGTGATTTAATTAATACAATTTCTGTGTGGTTATTTCAGAGCTAAGCTAGCTGGGCGGCTGGGAAGAATAAGTGCCCTTCTTCCAACAACTCATTATGTGTTAGAAATACTATATGAAATACTACATAATAATTATATGTGTGTGTGTGTGTGTGTAAGTACACATTTAGCCTTTTCTTTGCTTTCTAATTTCCACTTCAAAAGTTGCCATGTTAAAAGGATGTGAATACAAGGGATGATCCCACACATTCCCAGATCCAGGGGCAGGAAGGCTGCCATGGTAAGAAAGTCTTATCAAGTAGCCAAATTTTCTTATTCTACCTAGAGCCTGCTTTGTGTTGGGATTATTGCTTTTGTTTGAAAAGGAAGGTGTGTCAGCCTGGTAGGATGGCTCAGCTGTTTAGAGTGTTTGCTGTTCTTGCAGAGAACTTGGGGTTGATTTCCAGCACCCCACAACAGGAGGCATACAACCACCTGTAAGTCCAGTTTCAGGACACCTGATGCCCTCTCCTGGAATCCATCAGCACTGCATATCCCCCCCACACACACACAGTTAAATCTTAAACAAAAAATTTGTAACAAAATTTTATAAAGTATCATTTCAGTGAAAACTATCTATTGATATAGCTACAGTCATATTCTCTTTCCCTCTAATTTGCTATATGAGTTTGACAAAATATTTTAAAAGTCCCAACACTGCACTCATCAAACAAGTCAGAATATTTTATTATGTGGCATTTAATTTACCATTCAAAGTATGTAGCATTCAACTGAAAAACTTCTTTCAGGATTTCTATATATGTGCAGTTATATTAGCATAGTGCTTTCTCCTTGGGGCAGGCAAAGTTAGCTTCTGCCATCAGCATCACGCCAGTCTTAGGCGGCTTCATAAAGGGATTGGAGAAGTTCTTTTCTGGGGAGGCTCTAAGGGTGGAAACACTGCAGGCATCATTTGTTCTTTGAAGATATGAAAAATCCTGTTAGTGACATTTCCTTGCTTTTTCTCAGGTAGCAGTTCTGACTTTCATCCACACTAGTGGGGTTATTTGAGTTCTTCTTGCATATTTTAGATTTTCAGTAAAAGTATATCGTCTGTGAAGAGTGTAATTTCTGGAGGGGCTGGGTCTCCTGTATCCAAGGCTAACCTTGAACTCCCAATCTCCCTGTTTTTCACCACCCTAACAGCTGGGATTACAGGTGTGTCCTGGCACATCTGGTTTATATGGTGCTGGGATTGAACTATGTTAGCCTAGGACTCTACCAACGGATATAGACCTTCAGCCAATTTCTATAATTAAAAAAGATGACGAGGGTTTAAGAATTTTTCTTAAATGGTCCTGGGTTCAGTGGCGAGGGAGGAGGTGATTTTTCTTTCTTTTTTTTTTTTTTTGGTTTTTTTTCGAGACAGGGATTCTCTGTGGCTTTGGAGGCTCTTGTAGACCAGGCTGGCCTCGAACTCTCAGATATCCACCTGCCTCTGCCTCCCGAGTGCCGGGATTAAAGGCATGTGCCACCACCGACCAGCAAGAAAGGTGACTTCTATATTTAAATTGAAAAATTTTTTTATGTCTTGATTTATTTCTACCACACTCAATTAATTCTCCACCCCACCCCTGCTTCTTCGTCCCCCCCCCCCGCCACAGGATCTCTTCTAGCCTCGGTTGGTTTTGACACCGCTGTTAGAGAGTACGCTTCAAGCTATCATACCTGACCTACTTTGTTTTCCTTTTCAAAAACAATCATCTGCAAATTCTAAATACTAGCATTGTTTTTTTCAATAGCCAAAACGTTTTTGTGAACACGCCCTTTCTTTAGGCAGCTTCTCTTATCACTATTAGTTATTTTTTTGTAGTCTCTCCTTACAGCTGGTAACGTTGTGACTTGGGCTCCAATCCATGTCCCTCTGCCCCTGACATGCATTTTCACCTTCCTCCCATCTTCAAAGGAGTCAGCCCCACAGGTATGCACATTTGTTTATCTTTTCATTCCTTGTTTACTGGCTGTTATCTTTGCTAGACACTTACTGGATTCATCAATGATTTCCTTTTAGGTTTTTCTGTTAGCTTTTTCTCCTTTGGATAGGGCCTCCATCTATAATCAAGACTGATGATGAACTTGCAATATGCCTGCTACACCTACCAGAATATAGGACTAAATTGTGTAGCCTGTGGCTTTCTTTCAGATTTTGACACAATAAATATTTTTCTAAATAATTCTCTGGATATCTGAAGATTAATTTCATTATTATATAGATTTAAGTAGTCTTATTAATGCTGTTATCCAACTCACGTAATTGATTGGTCAAACACTGAAAGACAGGTGTTTTCCAAACCCAGGTGTCAGCATTTCACCTTGTCTTTCATCAACATTGTGTGTTCTACATTTCAGCACAGTGATGTCTACAGGATGGCCAGGGGCTGGTCCTCGCTGGGGTATGAGATGCTCACCAACAACATCATGTCCTTTGGTCAATTTGATAGTTTTGTCCTGAATTGTACTTTGCTATTTGCATTATAGGATACTGATATTTGACTCTGAAACATATTCTTTTAAAAACACTATAACTTAATTATACTAACTTATTAGTGTCTCTTTACCTATTTCTTTATTCTTTTATGCCCCCCCCCATTTACACTTTGAGATAGAAGCCAGGGCCTTGCACATGCCAATGCTAAGCAAGTAGACAACAGCTGAGCACACTCCCAAACCTCCTCCCCCTCCCCTTCTTTCTTTTTCTGAGACTGGGTTTCTCCAGTGTAGCCCTGGCTGTCCTGGAACTATTCCTGTAGGCCAAGCTGGCCTCAAACTCAACAACCAGCAAGCAGTTTTCCTGGCTCCGTGCTTTCCACACATCCATTTGATCTTGACCTCCCTTGTGTTGTTTCTATTCATGTGTTTACCTAATGGACCATTTCTCTGAGTCACTGTCAGAAAGGGAATAGATTCTTCTAGAATGCCCATGGAACATTTAAGAGATTATTTCTGTAAAAGGCCAAGTATGATACACTGTTATACAAGGCAAGCAGCTAATTAGATGTAAGATGGGAGCATCTGGCACACGTGTGGCCGCATCCACAGTTATGTCCAAGCAAGTAGGCATCGAGGCAGAAGACGGACAGACATTCAGCAGAGTGCAGACATTATATAGAAGGATGTGATACTTTTCTTTTGCTAATTTTCTCTAATAAACATATTAAAAGGGTGTTCTTAAAAAAGAATTGCTACCATTCAAAAGATAATTCTGGTCTCCACATTTCTCTATAATACCTAAAAAATAAGATGAAGTCTATATCTCTAAAATCCAGCTTGAATCAAATCCTAAAAAACAAAAACAAACAAACAAACAAAAAACCCAACTGAAACACCATCTGGAAAGGTCAATGGAGCAAAAGCAGCCAGGAAGAAGGCATCTCAGCAACAACAACTGAGATTTCCAGTGACATATGTCAGACAGAAAGATTGGGACATAAGAACCAAATGTCAAATTCTACCTCCGACCATTGTGAGTTCTGGAACTGAGAGAGAGCAGGATTTTTCTGACCCTCAGTCTATTTTCTTTTTCTTTCTCTTCCTATTTCTCCCTCACCTCCTTTTTTTTTTTTTTTTGAGAAAGAAAAATCCTTGCCTTTCCCTTTCCTAAATACATTTTTAGTTATTTAAAACAATTTTTAAATTTAAATATATTTTGATCATATTCTTCCCCTCCCCCAAGTCCTCCTAATCCTCTCCCCCTCTGCACCCTACCAATTCTTTGTTTGTTTCTTTTGCTTTGCTTTGTTTTTTGAGACAAGGTTTTTCTGTGTAGCTTTGGAGACTGTCCTGGAACTTGCTCTATAAACCAGCCGCTGGCCTTGAACTCAGAGTTCCCCTTGCCTCAGCCTCCAGAGTGCTGGGATTAAGGGTGTGCACCACCACCGCCCAGGTGTGCCCTACCAATTTTAAGTCCTTTCTCAAAACAAACAAACAAAACAAACAAAAACCCAATACAATAACAATCCCACCCAAAACAGGAGTATAAAAAATACCCCCCCCAAAACAGAACAAACTATGCACAAATAAAAGCACACACATACATAATTGGAGTTCATTACATGTTGGTCAACTACTTCTGAACATGAGACCCGCCCTGGAGTGGTCAATATACCTCCAAGTCACTCTATTGAAGAAAACTGATTTTCCTCTCTTTCATAAATGACAGTTCAGTTGATAACCTTTACCCTAGTGAGTAGGTTTTCATTCATTCATGCATTAATTAAAAAAATAAATAAATAAAAGATAAACTCAAAACTATCACAATGAAGTTATACGAGATATACCAACGGAAGAAGAGGCCAAAACAAGATATAAAAACCACAGACCCACTTGTTCACACACTCAGGAACACCACACAAACATTAACCATGATGCTAGTGCAGAGAACTGGGTACAGACTCACGCAGGCCCTGTGTAAGCTGCTTCAGTCTCTGTGAGTTCATAGGCGTTCTGAGCCTCAGTTTCTCGCTACTGGAAACGGCAGTGACAGGAACTAGAGCTATCTGCAAGGCTCCGTCGAGGATAATAGGAAAAAATATTAAAAAGCAAAACTATACTGTCGGGCAGATGCTAGTTGTCACTCAGACTAAATTTAACTCTAAACATAAAATCATTTTTTTTTAATATTGAGATTCCAGGCATCATGAGCAGAGCGATTTGTGAACCTTCAAGGAAAGACCAGGGACCGCAGCTTTTTACCCGTGATCTGTAACGCGGAATGACACAACTCAGGCCGGTGGTCATCAATTCAAATCTTGAGCATAGAAGGCCTCATGACTTTAAGGTAGGTAGCTAGGGGCTGGCAGCATTCCTGGGTTTTCAGGAAGGGGAATGCTACTTTTAAGAGTGGTAACATGGACCTTGGGAAAAACCAGCTCAGAAGAACACTTTCTGGTCTTTACTTTGTCTTTTCCTTTGCTCACATCAAAGCCTCATTTGTAGCAGGGCCTAACAATCTTCCCTTGCCTATGGTAGTTCCAACCATAGGCACGCTGTACCATAACAGACGCTCAGGAATGGGGGATATAACACCTAGGGTGCCTGTGGTCAAATCTCCTATGAGAGTGTTTTAAAGATGTTTCTCCTTCTTGAACTGCTTTTCTTATTATTGGGAGAGTGCTATCGGGATGACAGTAAGACACCAGGAATGAACGTGTCTAAGTGTGTGGGTGGCGTGTGCAGTCAGAGATGAAGGGAGGCAGAAGGAGACGCTTCCCGGTGAGGAGAGCAGAGGTGGGCGGTCAGGGAAGAGGGATGTTGGCGTGGATTTTTCAGATTCCGTCCCAACTCTTTGGTTCCTTTTCCAACGCCCACACGAGGCCCTGGTTCTAACTGCTTTTAAAACATTCCATTAGGAGGAACTTGAGTACATAAAAGGACAGCTCTCCTGCCGAGGCACAAAAACTACCTCTTAATGGAGTTGAAAATTTACACTGCTTTAACTTGGCCATTTAGCGACATAAGAGAGAAAAAAGGCTTCTAATGTGTAGGTCATTACCGTGCCAGGTCTGGTACCTTCAACTTTGTCTCCAAGGAGACTGGCTTGCCACTTCCAGAGGTCTTGCTAGCCATTAGGATTTCAATTCTAATAAAAACGCCTGTCCCACCTTTCCAGACACTCTGTTCCAAAGCCCTGAATCACTGTTTCATAAGTGGACTTTGGCTGAGATTTTCTGATGTTTGTGTCACTGGGCCCAGACTGAGAGCTAAGAAGAAGGCAAGTGTTCCTTTGTTATACTCCGGCTTGGGAGTATGCTCGCTCGTCTCAGTAAGAGCAGAATGTCAAAGAAACAGGAGGTCTTGTTGATGCCCTTCATATCTGAAGACACAAATGGTTGTAAGCAAAGCACTGGTCTCCTCATGTGCCCTTGTGTTCCTTCTAGGAGGCCAACTTCCAACATTTCTATATCAACAACAGCTAAGACATGCCCCATTGTGTGCTACAGCTTCTTGACCGTATCACAATGACATGGTCACTTATCTGACCCATCCATTATGCAGCCAATAGTTTCATGACACAAAAAAGTAACCCACTTGCTCATTCCTTATTGATGACATTAAGGAATTAGTATCTAACTTTATAAAAAAAAAGCACTCTGGTTGTAGGAAGGTAAATGAGGTACCCATTGCTATAATCAGAGAGTTAGGGCCAAGATAGATAGATTCTATTTAAATCATTAGTGTTCTTCGTTTTAATCTTTTTATTATTCAAAACTATACGACTAATCAAAACCTGATCATTTACAAGATTTACTGACTTAACTACCAACAATACAAGCATCAGTTAAAATAATTAGGATGTAGTGTACTTATCACATTGACTCCAGTGAATAAATCTATCTAACAGGAAATAGCATATAGTTTAATAAATGAACTCATTGTAATGGTCTTGTCAACCAGAAACAGCTTTCTAAAGAAATACGTGCTAGGCATGGTGGCGTGTCCCAGCACCAACAAAGCTGAGGCAGGACAGCTCTAGGACCTAGGCCGTAAATTTTAGGTCAAATCCGAGAACTGTAGGAAGGTAAAGCCAACACACTCAGTATTACGTCTTATTATTACTTGCGTTGGAAATCGAAATGAAAAAAAATGCAAAGTCATTCGAATGACATAAATATTTTACTCAATGTTCTTTAAGCATATTGCAACGACAGAAGACTGGGAAATATATCTGGCTTTAGAGTGTAGTTCATAAACATAAGGTAAACCTAAACAGATTAGAGGCTAACAGTAAAGAACGCTGCCAGGGCGCACTGCACACGTATTCAGACTGGGTTAATAAACAGAAAACAAGGGAAGCACACATGAAGAGCACAACATTACCCCAGCGAAGCAAATCCAACTGACCACAGATGCTGGTGCACAATCGAGAGAGCTTAAGGATATGTCCGAGTATACAAATATTAAATATAAATGTAATTATAGGCTTATCAATAACTGATTATGAAGAAACTGAATGTTTGTTTTACAAGCCTCACTCCTGGATCAAGAGTCAGACATGAGTGGTTGGTCCTTACAAAGAATTAATTAACTAAGCCACTGCCTTTGATGTTCTTATTCCATCAATTAAGTAAAAACAACAATAAAGCAAAGAGAAAAGAAACTCCCGTCTAAAGGATGCCCAGGGACTTAATTTTCTTGACTATCTTGACAATTTCTTTGGGACACCCATGTCCAGCAGCGAGACAAGAGGCTCCCTGCATAAATCACATAGACAGTATATCTTATTCTAGAATTTTAGCTCCTGGAGAGAGACAAGGAGCCCTAGTGATGACTGTTTGACCAAGTCTACCTTCAAAACAAGTTTGTCCTAATTAACACTGACTTCCTTTTTCTCTATTCTCTCTGTAGGTTCAGCATGCAGCTTATTAGAACTGTGAAAGTTTCGCAGAAGTTGAACTGTTAATACTTTTGAGGGCACAAGGCCTGTGTTGAACTCTGAAATCAATTTTGGACAGGAGGTCTTTGAGTAGAGTGGAATTGAATTCTGATAAGACTTAAATTATCTTTCCAAGTAGCTATGGAAAGATGTCATTAAAGAAGGGCCCCGACTACAGGTTCTTACGATGGGGAGAAATCACGGAGGAGATAGTAAAGTTCATTATTTGAATTCACACAGCTCTTCCAAGTGTATGATTGAATATCTCCCAGATAGTCTTCCTGGCTATAAGTGCAGTGCACGATACGCGACCGGAGCAGAGTTCTAGCATCCTAAATAATCTCAGATAGCTTATCCTTGCAACAGTCTGCATTCTGAGCCGATGCACTAGAAAACGATTAAAAATACAAAATTGAAGCCTTGTTACTCACCCAGGAAAGTAAACATTAAGGAAAAGAAAAAAGGAAGATAGGTAGATCTAAGAAGCGAAACAGATTCCTAGAGCAGAGGGAGCCTGAGTTTCACTGCACACGTCAGGAATGGTAAATAGGTCACCAAATCTAATTATAATTAAGGTCAAATGTAATGTTTGTTCAATAGCTTTTCCTGAGCAGACCAAGTGTGCTTACAAAGATTCCATCTTCAGGAGTCTTATGGGAAACCAGTGCCACCAATTCTACTGTATGGATAAGACAACCAAGGCTTAGAAAGATCAAGTAAGTTGTCTAAGACAGAAAGCTTTGACTTAATCCAGTTCAAACTCATGTTCTCTGCATACTCTTACATGGTTTCTTAGTACTGTATGTGAGACACTTGCTTAAAAAGCATAAAAATGAGCAGCTGAAGAAGTCTTCCACAAAAGCATTGCTACAATAGCAACAGTCAGAGACACAGTCAAAAAAAGGACAAAACAGGAGCTATAAAAAAGTAACTGCCAGAGAAACCCTGTCTCGAAAAAAAAAAAAAGTAACTGCTCCATGTCAGAAGCATGCTAGGGCTTGCTTCTGCTGCCGCCAAATTTTCAGCAATGAAAAGGATTTCACAACGGAGTCCTGAGCCATTAGAAAGTGCTGCCCACTTAAAAGAGGTCAGACTTACAAGAGGCCTTCCTCTTTTCAACAAAGATTCCTAAGGGCGGTACTTGAGCTGAATGACCTAAGAGGTGAGATTTTGCAGCCTAGACGTATCTTACGTAGACGATGCGGCTTCCAGAACAACATGGCATTTATGGTCTGAATAACTAAATACAATCAGTACTGCCCAAATCACAGGATCAGAAGGACATGTGGCTAATACAGCCCTGGCTGTGTCCAGTGGTAAGCAGAAGTCACCTCTTCTCCCTTCTAGAGAAGCTAGCAAGTGACCTTAAAATGGTTTATTTTCTCTTTTACTCCCACATCTTTAGCTGATGACAATATAATGGCGCTACATGTGTTTACATTGCTCCTGGAAGGAAAACAAAATAAAATCAAACCTCAGAGATGCAATGTAATATTATATGAATATATATAAAATCTCTGCGCTGCACACCCCTGCGTTTCAATAAGTTCAATGGTCCAGAATATTGTTAGCAACTGGGCTGGTTAGTTTTGTGTCAACTTGACACAGGCTAAGGTCACTGAAAAGGAGGCAATCTCAATTAAGAAAATGCCTCTTAAGACTGGGCTGTAGGCAAACCTGTAGGGCATTGTCTTATATTTAGTGATTGGTGGGGGAGGGCCCAGCCTGTTGTAGGTGGGGCCATCCTGGGCTGGTGGTCCTGGGTTCTGTAAGAAAGCAGGCTGAGTGAGCATGGAGAGCAAGCCAGTAAGCAGCATGGCCTCTGCATCAGTTCCTGCCTCCATGTTCCTGCCCTGACTTTCTTTAGTGAGGGACTGTTACCTGGGGATATAAGCTGAAATAAACCCTTTCCTCCTCAAGTTTCTTTTAGTCATGGTGTTTTGTCACAGCAATAGACACCCTCATTAAGACACCAACTGAGGCCGGGTGGTGGTGGCGCACGTCTTTAATCCCAGCACTCGGGAGGCAGAGGCAGGCGGATCTCTGTGAGTTCGAGACCAGCCTGGTCTACAAGAGCTAGTTCCAGGACAGGAACCAAAAGCTACAGAGAAACCCTGTCTCAAAAAAAATCAGAAAAAAAAAAGACACCAACTGAGGCAGAAATGCCAATAACTCCGAACTCTGGAGACACGCAGATTTCTGGGTCCAGTACCTTATTCTCAAGTTTTCTTTTCTTTTTCTTATTTATTTTTATGTATTTTTATTTTTTGGCTTTTCAAGACAGGGTTTCTCTGTGTAACAGCCCTGGCTGCCTTGGAACTAGCTCTTATAGAACAGGCTGGCCTTGAACTCACAAAGATCCACCTGTCTCAGCTTCCTGAGTGCTGGGATTAGAGGCGTGTGCCACCACCGCCCAGCTCCTCAAGGTTTTTTAATGTTGGAAGGGCTTGGCAGTGGGGACAACCAAGGCTGTTTTGTAGGTTTGCAAAAGGTACTACTTTTCCCACAACTATGTTCCACATATAAATCACAGCCAGAAAGACAGCAAAGGAATTTACTTTGGACAGAAAATCATTTTGTAATTCATCAAACCATGAGATCAGAAGGCAGCTTAGTAGATTAAAAAGCAATGTAAAATGCTGAGAAAATGTGACTTATGTTCAATCACTAAGCATAGGTTTCTTCTTTTAAAACAGAACAGCCTTACTACCTCAAGGTACTCTATAACAAAGAGGTTCTCTACATCACAGACAACCTGGGGATTGGGGAACTAAAAATGATTCTGCAGAGATCATTAGTCCAGAAGTTTGGAAGACCACTGATGAATTCAGCCATCTACTAAGCCTTCTCCAAAGTACTGGGACTTCAAATGCAGAATGAGACTGAGTAACAGGACCTAGGACTTTGCCAACGAGGAACCTTTTGTATACATCACAGAGAACATACCGTTTCTACACAGAGGCCAGGAAACCTTTCTGGCAAACCGCTAATTCAAAGGCAAATGTCTCCCAACACAATTTTCTGACCTCCTATGATGCTAACTACACACACACACACATAAACACAGTATGGCAATTTATGCAGGTACACATCTTTTGAAGTTCAAAGCATTGATGGCAACATTTATGTGAAGTAACTGGTGTTTTGTCAAAGAAGGCAAAGCAGATGAAGACCCAGTGTGGGGACTTACAATGTAGCAGGGCTCACAGTAGGCCTTCTTCTCCACGGCATAGAAAGGCTGTCCTCGGAGCTTGTTGTTACAGACGATGCAGGTGAAGCAATCCACATGGAAGACTTGATCCATGGCGGTGCATCCTGTCCCTTCCCCAACCACGTTCTCCCCACAGCGAGCACAGCGGCCTGCAAGATAAAGGGTTGCTTGTTACAGAGGAACTTCTGGATAATCCCAAAGAAGCCAAGGTGAGGGAGGCAGCAGGCTCATCCTGTAGCAGCTAGAGACACAGCACTAACAGTATTACTACACTAACCAGCAACCCCACCACGGTCTCCACTGCAATCACTGCACGAACTAGCTCATGGACGGCTAACATTTTCTTGAAGCTCTTGGGTCAACACATTTCCTATTCATGGCACTCTATGTGGATTTACTATTCTTACTCTAAAGACGGAGAAAGGTAAGTCACAGAAGATATTTAACTAATTTCATGCCCAAGCAGCCCTGCCTGAGTAGTGTCTACTCCAACCCCACAGCTGCATTGCCTGTTCTGGGCTCTGTATGAACATCGCTGCGGATCTGGCATTATGGAATATTATGGAGTGACTTCACACTGAAGAAGGCTTTCAGCACCCCGTCACATCGGACTGACAGCCACTTCACACTTGAAACTGGGAGGAGTAAATGTTTCAATAAGAAGAGGTAAATAGATTTCTCTCAGGTTGTATTTGGTCCTGGAAATATTCCTTTGGATTCTGATGCAAGACTAGAGCAATCTTTAAAACAATTAAACAAACAAACTTGAAGCATCATCAGTCAAACAACGGGAAGAGTTCAAGTCTTTAAAATTGACGGTCTGTATTCCAGTGGTGTTGTGAAATTTCAGCATTGTGCTTTTGATATTTAACACAATTATGATAAACTTCTGTCCAAGAGTTCCCTTACACTTATTTTTTAGCATCAGACACAGAATTAGAAATGCTCCTTCCAAGTCATGTACCTTTTCCACTCATAGTAAGAAAGCTAATTTCTTTCACTGGGTGCAATTTTTGTGATTATTCTCAAAACAACAAAAACTGTTCTCCAAACTTTATTGGCTTACTAAAAAAACTGAGTATGCTTTGAAAATTGATGGTATACCTCTGAGGATTTCATGCCAACAAATGACATTTTATTGTAGAAAACAGACTGAGAGGTGGAGCAAATTGACCAAGCCATGTGAATATTATTAAGAACCTGCTGAATTCCCTTGAGAAGTATAATTTTATAATATAAACTAAGTATAAGTCAACGTACTTATTTTTCTATATTAACTTCTCTTTCAATAAGTCGAAAGATCACTTAATAGGATACTGAGAAGCACATAGGATCTATGAAACGTACTTTGCCAAAATAAGGACGGGATCGTGTGATGGCCATGGTGGCTGACTCGGCAGCAGAAGTAGCTTTTTGGGTCTTGACCATGAATGCTCAAAGTGTGGTTCATGGAATCAAGAGCTCGAGTTCATAAAATATCTGCGGACCTGGACAGCTACCCTGGGCCTGGAACAACTTTAATCACTAGCTTACAGGAAAAGCCCACTCTAGACAGGAATGTTTTGGTTTTCAATCTATTTAGCAGAATCCAGAGGTCTGCTCTTTGTCCAGTACGACAGTCTGCTTTTGTGTGACATCAAGAAGTGGACCAGTCACCATCAGTGCATCTTACAGTGATTGTGGCAGCTTCCTATGTCCAACAATCCATGACTACATGTACGGCACGCTGCGGAAGAACGTCCTGTAGAAATATGCAAGGGAAGTCACATCCAAGCAAGCTGTTTGGGAGTTTCCCGAGGAAACAGGCAATTGAATTTGACCTTAAAGAATGTTGACAGGTACAGGAGGAAGGGAGAAAAACACTGCAGTTTTTTCCCCAAAGAAAGGATGGATGTCTGTGGCTTGCTGGATGCCAAAACATTGTAGTGCCTGGTGATGGCAAAAGGTTTTGTCTGCTCGCCACCAAAGCAGATGGCCTGCATTCCCAGAAACAATTCCCTCTTTATGTCTGGGCAATATTCTCCCAGAGTAGGTCAGGCTAATGTGCTGGACCCAGACATGACCAGTTCTGTCACCCCCTGTATTGTTCCTGTTCTTGGGATAAATTAGGGACACCAGCCTCAAGGGCAGCCAGTCTGGCACCTTACGATTCACAGGCACAGAAAAAATCAGCAAAGAACAAAAGTTAAAAATAGCTCTACAAACCAGCAACAGAGAAAAGGTGCCCAAATGTTCCCCCTTTATATTAACAAAATTGTACAAACCGTTCCTTGGGGAGGGCATTCAGAATGCAAGGCGAGCGACTCAAGCAGAGGGTATCCTTTAGGTATCACGACCTTAATGCCCATCTTTTAGATAAAATTATCGGTGCTTGAAATAGGCACGATCAGAGGGATGGTTGACAGGCTTCAAGCCATCAGGGATAAAGGAAACACAGTTGACTAGGCAACAGGAGGCAGGAGCTCAGAAACAGGGCCAGCACCCAGAACTTCTGAGCAATGCTTAACAAACCAACTGAACCAAGGGCCTCCACACACAACAAGAGATTTCATATATTATTACTGTCTGTGCTGGCTTTGGAGCCTGTGCCCTTTTCTCCAGTTTCCCATGTGGAGCAACGTCCTTAAGGCTGACGAAACCAACTTTGTAAATCAGGTTTTCTTAGCCTGGGAGACTACAAGGGCTTCCTTATTGCTCTGAACCTGTGATTGTCTTACTGCTACAAATGGAAAGGCCTTATGGGAGTCTTAATAATTGAGCTAAACCCAAACAGCCAGACTATTTCAACTAAATAGTAGACAATATGTCAGTAGAGAGGGCCAGTCTAGGAAAACCAACAGGCTAAGCAAGTAAAGTTATCAGCGAATAGGATTCTTTTCATGCTTGGAGGTTGTGCTCACTTTATAACTTGCAAAAAGAATATTTGATTTAAAAATACTTTCCTAATAATCACTGCAAGCAAAGGGCATTTTCAAGAAAGTGTATAAGAACTTTGGCCAGTACCTCACACTCTGCTGCATCTGCCTCCTCTTTCCAGCCCTTTCTGTCTCTTGTTAATCCCTTTGGTATCGGGCTGGCTAGTTTTATGTCAACTTGACAAGTCATAGTCTGAGAGGAAGGAATCTTGATTGTGAAAATTCCTTCATACTATCATGTGGGACATTTTCTAAATGAGTGATCATGGATTTTATAAGAAAGAAGGCTGAGTAAGCTATGGGGAAGAAGGCAGTAAGCAGCACCCCTCCATAGCTCCTGCCTCCAGGCTCCTGCCCTGCTGGAGTTCCTTTCCTGACTTCCTTCAATGAAAAACTGTGATGTGGAAGTGTAAGCAAAACAAACCTTTCCTTCCCAAGCTGTATTTGATCATAATGTTTTTATCAAAGCAATAGTAACCCAAAGACAGCTAGCCTAGACAGTTTCATTTCTATTTTTGCCTGTGTGTGTGTGCACACACACACACACACACACACGTAAAATCAAGGACCCACGAGTGAGATAAAACATGAAATATCTGTCTTTCTGAGACTTAATTAGCTTGATAAAATTATCTCCAGTTGTATCGATTTTCCTACAAATGACATTACTTTGTTGTTGTTCTTTTTTGAAGTGAAACATAGGCCATGGAAAAATGCTGCTTCCTGGGCTGATCCCCATTGCCTGATTTCCTTTTTCTTTTTAAAAACATTAATTAATTAATTTCTACATTTTAATTAAAATATAATTATCCTACTTCCTTTATCCTTTTCCTGCTTCCAGTCCCTACCTAGTCCAGTCCACTCTCATAATGATATCCTCTTTTTCTCTATTATTGCTTCACACACACTATACACACACAAACACAGACACACGCGCCATCTTGTGTCCATTTTTGTTTGTGTGTGTGTGTGTTTGTGTATGTGTGTGATTGTGTGATTTCAGAGCTGACCACTTTGTATTGTATAACCAATCAGGGGCCAAGCCTGGGTGAGGCTGTTGGTTCCGGTGCTCTCAGCATTCATTAGTGGCCTGGATTTCTTTGTGTTGTAGGGCCCTCTGAGAGTGACATTCTCTACTCTTCTGCATTAGCAATTCTACTTAGAGCCGTTGTTCAAGTCTTATTTGCTTCTTGCACGTAAGTGTTCAGTCTGCATGAATGTTTATGCACCAAGCGGTGTGCCTGGTGTCTGAGGAGGCCAGAAGAGGGTGAATCCCCTGGAACTGTTGGGAGTCACATGGGGTTGCTGGAAATCCAACCTGGGTCCTTTGGATTAGCAGTCGCGGCTCTTAATCCAAGAGCCATCTTTCCAGCCCCAACTTCATTCCTCCTCTGTTCAGACACCTAGGCTCATTACATCAATTCACTGCTGTGAACAGTGCTACCATAACCACCGATACGCACGTGACATGCTGCCTTACAGTCCTTGAGGTAAAATGTGAACAGCAATGCAAGGTCACAAGGGCATCTCCCTCTAGAGTTTGGGAAGGACCTTAGGAGGGTTTATGCAGCAAGATACTAAGCAATGATGCACTAACAAGGTACCATCCTGGAAGCACACAGGGGTCTTGACAAGTCAACAACCTTGCCAGTGTCTTATGTTGGAAAACCCAATCTCTAGATCTATAAAGAAATCTCTGTGCTTTACAAATTATCTAGTCTCAGCTATTATGTCATAGCAGTATAAAATAGACTATTAACATTGTGTGGCTACTAAAAGATTTCTGCCTTCCAGTCCCTGCTCCAAGGGGAGATACAAATTTAAATCACAAAAAGGCAAAAATGCATGTTTTAAGTACAATCTTTTGAAATTCTGGCTCATCTGGAATTGCAAATAAGACCATCTCCCCCTTCATCAAAGGAACTGGCACGGGAATAACCTTGTGAATGAGCTGAGAAGTAGGTAGCAGAGCTGACCTTTAAGGGATCCAATAGCAATCTATGAGTCAGCTAAAATGACCCTGACATACAAGGCTGGCACCAGTGGCAGGTGACAGTCTCAATTGGCACAATCTCTGTAGGAAGCCAATTAGTCTCCTTGTCTACTTCAAGACCCAATGTCTAGAATGTGCTCCTGAGAGGCTTCAGACAGGCCCCGAACGTGGAGGGTGTTGATTATCTCATTCAATCTTCTTATTAGTAACACAGAACATAGAACAAATGCTAAGCGAGACACTGACTTGAGTAAGATCCCATAGCAATCAATGGCAGAACCAGGACTGAGCCCCAGGCCCTCGAGCTCCTTCAGGCTCTGCACACTCTCTTACAAAAATGCTACATCCCGTTGGGGTGTCTTTGACCTATCAGGTGAGATTTCCTGAGCACGTGCAGTTTTCCCCTCTCGTTGATAAAAACATTTCTTTGAGATACTGCCTGGGCTGCTGCTAAAGTCTACCAGGATGATTCCAGAACCAGTGATGCTCCTGGACCATCCACGCCACCATGATCATTTCATTTTCTCAGAAGCAGGCTGGCACGCTGCAGACTTATCTGCTGGGTACTGAAGCCTGGAGTCATGGTAGCAGGATGGGATGGAAATCTGAGTCAAGAGCACAAGGTTCCAGGCCCGGTTCGGCCACATCTGGAGTGTGAACTGTTTTACACAATATTGTTAAATAGTCACTTGACGGAAGGCTTCCCATTTTGTGTTTTCAATTAAATGAACGTAAAGTACAAGAGTAATTGTAAATTTCAGGGTAGAAGAATTGGGTTTGGTCTAGATATACCATACATATGACCTTAAGCAAGCTACTTCACCTACTGGAGCCCTATATACTACAAGATTTTCAACCTTAGTCGGAGATATCTGCAGGTAGTATGGAGAAGAGGCTCTCTCTCCCTCCTCCTTCTCTCTCTTTTTCCTCCTGTATAATATACGCACACTCACTTATGTGTATTATAAAATATGAATTCCTCTAAGATATACTGTTGTAAATATGGAGATGGAACGCATATACAAAAGAGTAAAGTGTACACATATATCTATGGTTTCTATTAGGGGACCACACTGTAAGGAAAGTTTATGCAAAAACCATTGCGCGAAATGTAGGGATGATGAGAGTAGACAGATTTTGAAACACTAGCAATGTCATTTGTATTCTCAGTGGAGTGGGTCAGTGAATACCACACAGAGCTGGTTGAAGATGAGAGACCTCTGGGCATGGAGTCTCAGGACCTCAGGCCCTCGCACGCATGCATCTCTGTAAATTCCTCTTTGCTCAACTGCCATCTGTATCTGATTCCATCTCCGGCACTTGCTTAGCAACACGGAGCTCTCCAAGTGCTGAAGTGACGTCTGGGGAACAGTTATTAATATCCGTATGTATGCACACAGTATGTGAAAATATGCAGGATTCAAAGTGATTAGTGTATTACTTGGAGGTAATACTTCCCACCGGGACCGAGCTCCTGGAAAATGCTCCCCTCACTGCTCCTGCTTGCCGTCGCCCGCTATCACTCACCGGAACATTTGGGACAAAAATGGTGTCAATTTTAAGGAAACACACTTCTCAATTTCTTTGTTAACATCTGAATAAAACATGAGAAGGTTTCTACTTCCCCCTTCTCTTTCATTCAGAGACTAAGTCCCTTCACAGTCTTGCTTTGGATGTGAGAGAAAATAGCTGTCCTTCTTCGCCACCTTCAGATTGGCAGAATTGCTTGGTTGTAAATATAAAAGATTGAATATATTCTAATGAACTCTGCTGGCACTCCTATTTCCTGAGCTACAAACAAATGCTTTATAGAAGAAAACAGAAAGAAATCGCCAGAGCTGATCAACCTGCAAGAACGTCAGAGACACCTGCAGGAGAAAGGCACAGATAGAAATTCTCTAGGAAGAACTTGGTTGGGTGCAAGGAATGCTTCATGGACCATGCGAGACCTTGGGAAAAGAAACATTTCCTAGGAGTCATACAGATCTGGCCTGATAACACCCCCTCTGTCCTGCTTTCTGTTGCTGTGGTAAACAGTGTGACCAAGAGCCATCTGGGGAGAGAAGGGCTTATTTCATGTTGTTGTTTACAGTGTATCATTAAAGGAAGCCAAGGCAGAAACTTAAGATGGGAGCTTAAAGCTGGGAAACTTCCGGGCTTCAGGCTCATCCTCAGCCACTTTTCTGTAATAGCTTTTGTCATCCTGACACAAATCTAGACAAAGCTATCTGAGGAGAGCAAGTCCTGTTGAGGAACTACCTCTATCATATTTGCTGTGGGTATGTCCAGGAGGCATTTTCTGGAGTAAAGAATGATACCTGATGGCCCAGTGCACTCTGGGTGGTGCTATTCCCCCTTTCCCCACAGGTAGGCCTGGGGTGTCTAACAAATGTAACTGAGGAAACCAATGGCAGAGCAAGCCAGTAAGTAGCATTCCTCCATGTTAGACTGTAACCTGTAAAGCAAGTAAGCACTGTTCCTTGCCCCCCAAGTTGGTTTGATTTTGGTCAGCAACTGAGAAACAATCTGGGAGATTCCAGGTTTTCTTTCCTTTCTTAAGACAGGGTTTTACTATTTAACCCAGGCTGGACTGGAACTCATTATGTAGACAATGCTGGCCTTGAATTTGCAGGGATCTGCTGGCTTCTACTTCTACTTCAAAGGCAGGCATGATTATACCTGGTCATACACCTTTCTTATACAGCCCAGGCCCACTTGGCTAAATGACAGTACAATAAGCAATGCCCTCTAAATCCATCCCCGTCACTGAAAAAATATATATAGAAATCAAGAGCTTTTTTTAAGGGCTTCTTGCTTCAGCTTTTCATTCCAAGACACATTTTGTAAGAAAAGCACACAAACTGAATTAAATCAAGACTATCCCAAGGTACAGAGAAAATCAGTCAGTGGCAATTTCTGCATAGCCTTTTAAGACTCCACATTTTTAAAACGTTATGGAAGTTATGAAATTAAAAGCAAACAAACGAACAAAGAAGAGAACCTGGAAATGGCCATGTTCTATCGATATTAGTGAAGGACTTCTCAGCAATCCCTACTGTGCTAATGTTGTTCCCATACTTGGGCTATCATGTTCAGTAAACACAGCTAATTTTACGAGATGACTAACACCCACGTGCCTAATAGAAAGCCAAATCAAAGATCCTCCCTTCCTGAGCTTAGATGAAGCTCAGACACTAGAGAACGCTTAACACTACACAGAGAAACCAGTCACGTCTTTTTGTCTTACTATGGGCTATTATTTGAAGTTCATCTTGGGCAAGAGTTGCACACAGGGAGTACAAAGTTGAAGGTCTTTAGTGACTATTTGGACCGTCAACACAGCTTGGCATTGTCAACATTCTACCGAGTTCAAAGTGGAGACATTTACAACAAATACAGCTTGCTTTATTTCTGAAACAAACTGTGCACATATTTGTGGCCACACTACTAATTAACCTGTAGATTGTTCCTTTCATCTCCTCAGTGTGTTATTCTCCCCTAGTTACAACATGCTGGGGTTAGTCTGTTGCCATCTGGAATACATTCAAACTGTTCTTTTATAGGCGCTGGAGAGAGAATGGTACGAGTGATTAAGAGACTGAAGAGCTTGACTTTGTAGCAGGATTATATATGCAACGCGACGAGGCTGGAGGATGACTAAGGAGTGCCATGATGACGGTCTATAAATATTCGAAAGGTGTAAACACCGAGGAATAATTTCGCTTGCTGCAGGTGGTACAACCAAGAGAGAGGGTGTCTCAGGAGCGAGAGATGATGTTTATTACAGAAACTTCAAGAGCTTCAAATGCTATCCATGGGATGTGCGAAACTGAAACCGGATGAACAGCTAGCGTCAAGAGCAACAAGATGGGAGGCTTGGCTCTATCATCCAGAGAAAGAGGGTCATTTGAGCACCTGGAGCCACAGTCTCGCTTTCGTAAGCTAGTAGGTGACCAAGGAAGATTTAGAAGGTTTCCAGTGTTGTTAGAATGATGATTCCCAAGGATTGGGAGGTCCTACTATCTGGTAAAGGAACAAAGAGAGAACGTACAAAAGAGAGCGGTGAGCCTCTTCATCCGTCTTGTTTACGTCATCCCTTTCCTTAGGATAGTTTTTGAGGACCTCACCAACTTCCAAAGTTTGTATATGAGATTTACGGAGTTAAAAAGTTTGAACAATGTAATTTAAAACAATTCTTACTCGAAAGAGCCTAGACTATTTAGAACAGCTACTTAAGTTGTACTTGCATGAAATATTTATTGACCTATTCTATTCATGTGGCCACCCAGCAGACAGCAGTGACCTCCTTCCACAGCTTAAAAAAGGGGTTGTAAAATGCTTCCCTCATTTTCCATTCTTCTTCTTGCTAAACCCTATCTCATCAGCGTCTTGGGTCTAATCCAAGCCCGCTGTTTGAGAGAATTTCGTTCGTACCTGACTCTTGTGGTCTTTTTATGTGGTTCTGTAATAATGCCCCACATGTTCCATATTGCTACTCCCCCAAAACTGCACTCAAAATACAACTCTGAACACAGGCTTGCTAAAAAAGCACAGAAGAATAAGTGGATACTCATTCAATTTCTAATAAGATTGAAAATATTTTAATAGAGTGGTTATTGGGCATGTAGCAACCACTCTTAAAGACATGTAGACAGAATAGGCAACATAGAATATAAACACTCAAATTAACAAATACCAAGTGATTATACACAGGTCAGGCATCAGAAGTCACTAGGAAGATAAAGATAAATGGAACCTGGCATCTACCTTCCCTAGAACACACGGGCACACAGGTACAACCTAATATATGGAACCAATCAGATAAGGCGTAGAAGAGGGAGAGCCGAAAGTGGAAAATTTAGAAGGGGAAAAGATGGAAGGCACAAAGCACTTTAACAAATCACACAGTGAGTGAGAGCACCTAGTAGTCTGGACCGATTGGTGTGGGAGAGGGGAGGGACTGTCAGCAGCCATGGACCCAAGGCAGGCCAGAGCGGGTTTTCTATAGCCGACTAAGCAAGTGGATCTAAGTGAATGTAGCCAAGTGGATATAAGCGGTTTTAAGTCACAAACATACATGACTACATACACGCTTTAATAACTCTAGATTTAAAGTGAAGGAATGACAGGGGAATAAAGAGGTTGAGAAATGAGTTTAAAAGCCACTGTGATATTTCTGTAGAGAGGAAATAAAAGTAGAAGAGAAATGGTTTACTGCCTTTTATCTGCCTACCTACCAGCTAAGCCTTATCTCCTTTAATCTGCAGACTAAGACAAAGGCAGCCCCAAAAAGTTAAATGTCATTTACCAACACACAGTCAATACATGCAGAGCCAACACTTGCTCATCAGTCACCCAATGCTAAAAACCAAACTGTCTATTCTGCCTAGCAATACAGGCTGGTACTGGCAGCTGACGGCATGGTTGGGGAAGAGGGAGTTACTTAAAAAGTGTTTCAAAAATATACAGGGCAAGGTGACAGACTAAATGGGCAAAGAAGGAAAAGCGAGGGACAGTTTCCACATTCCTATTGTGGACATAGTTTTGTGGGTGACCAGAGAGGTGAGGATAATTAAGGGCTCTCTCTCACCTGTGCATTTGTGGCTATGCCTTTGCTGGTGAGTATATGGGTGTATATATAGGTAGGTACATTTCCAAATATTTATGGCTGTTGTATGTGCACGGTGGTAGTTCAGTAATTGTAAGTAAAATATTAAAACTTACCATGAAGAATGCTATTTGAAAGAGAAAGCAAACTCGATATCACCCAGTTCCTATTAGTATGCAAATGCCTTTGCACTACCCCAATAGTTGGCAAGCGTGGAGGACACACACCCATGTGCACGTGCACACACCCCAAACAAACAGACTGACCTGACCAGATTCGAATAGAAATCTGGTCCTCAAAGTAGTTTAGGTACCCAAATGAGGCAACATCAGGATGGGAAACTGGTCACTTAAATTCGCCTACTCAATGCAGTCCCATCTGTGACTGGCTTTCCTTTTGTCCTCCGTTCAGCAGGAAAGACTTGCAGGCCTCTGGAGATGTTGAGCAGAGCGCCTGGGATGTTACAGGAGGGATGCTGCCTCAAGGGAAGCTATAGGGAATCCCGTCTAATTAAGAGTCTCCTCAAACTTCGGAATTTCCATGACGAACCCTTTCTCCTGTGTGTTACTGGCTGATTCTCAGGGAGAAACAAAGGAGAGGCACCGTGTCTTCTACCTAGCCAGTTCACCCATAACACACAGATCAGGCAATGGGTCAATAGTCTACTCTCCAGTACACCTGCATACTTTCCCCTTCACAGACCCAACCAAAGCAACTTCAACACAGGAAAAAGTAAAACACGGACTCCGTTTATACTCAAAGGCTTCTTTAGCAATCTGCCTTTAACAGGGCATAACTAATCAATACCCATGGCCGCATCCCTGCTTTGTGAGCTGCTGGAATCACTGCATTTGATCCCAGATCTGTT
The DNA here is from genome assembly GCF_037038515.1 of Microtus pennsylvanicus. Taxonomy (NCBI): domain Eukaryota; kingdom Metazoa; phylum Chordata; class Mammalia; order Rodentia; family Cricetidae; genus Microtus; species Microtus pennsylvanicus. The sequence continues at coordinate 69,561,377 of NC_134579.1, forward strand.
CCTGACAGTTGAAGCTACTATTGCAATTCTGATGAACTCAGTATGAGTAAGGGTGTCAATCCCAAACACTAGGTGGAGGGAGGGAGGGAAAGAGGAAAGGAGAGAGAGAGAGAGAGAAGAGAGAGAGAGAGAGAGAGAGAGAGAGAGAGAGAGAGAGAGAGAGAGAGAATGTGTCAGGTTCTTAGAATCTAAGTTGAATGGATTGGAATAGTTTCATCAAGATATTTCACTTAGGTAACCAAGGCAAACTGTTCAATTGGGTTTGTGCAAACAAACTTTAAAATATTAGAGGGAAAAGCATGAACATCTCAAAGCAAGGTGCATCACAACATCTCCATGAAGGTCTTTAAGTTCTTCCTCTTTTCTAAAGATGGTCCAGGCGGTGTAAGCACATGAAGCAATGACGCAGTATGGTTGGCTCACACTGAGACAAAACTGCTAACCCTCACTTAAGAGTATCAGTGCTTCTGCCTTCTGCAAAACACATTGGAAAAATATGTGCCTGCTTGCATGTGTGTGTATCAAGTGCATGCAGGTGCCTCCAGAAGCCAGAAGAGGGCATCAGATCCCCTGGAACTGCAATCAGGAGGCTGAGAACAACTCAGGCTATGAGTTAGGAACCACATCTGGGTCCTCTGTAAGAGCAGAAAGTTTTATTAATTGCCGAGTCCTACTATACTTTTGAGTATACTATACATGTTATAACTGAGCCCATTTTAAGTGAGCATTCTAATTACTCTTAATAAGTATATAGGCTATGGCAATCACCATGCCCAAGCCAGAGCACACTTCTATGAGCTTGTCATTGCTCCCAACCCCCAGCAAGCCACTGTTCTTTTGTATATTATCACCTCAGAGAGACAAGTCTTATTTTATTGTGTAAATATGTTGCAGTTCATCCTTTCACCTACAGATGGAGTTGTACTTAAAAGGACACTGCCATTTTTATTTATTTATTTATTTATTTATTTATTTATTTATTTATTTATTTATTTTTGTCAATTCCAAAGCTGCTACCAACTGTTGCGTGCAAATCTATGTGAAAATGGTTTTTTTGGTTTGCTTCAGGCCAACACTTAGGAGAAAATCTGGGTCATGTTGAATGTGTGTTTAATGTTTAAAGACACTACGGAGGTGTTTATAAAGTATCCATCGTACTGTGCCCTCCCCAGAACTGCATGGGAATCCCAGCTGTTTGGTGTCTCCGTTCACACTTGGGATTGTCAGTGCGTCAATTCTCCTCCATTTGAGCTGGTTACTAATTCATGTACGGGGACTCCATGGGAATTTACTTCTTTAAGGCCACAGATATGGAGCATATTTTCAGCTGATTATCACTTTGCCCACTTTTAAATTGTGCCCCCTTTGTTTTTAATGAGTCATCAAAGTGCTTTCTATATTTTAGACACACACATTTTTAGATGCGTGCATGTGTGTCTAGATGCATGGCTTGGTATTTCATTTTTCAATGCTTTCTTTTGGAAAACGGACTTTAGAATTTTCTGCTTTTCCTTTTTTGAGGACAGGGTCTTCTTACACAGTCCAGGCTGATAGGGATACAGTTTTTGGTCCCATGTCCCGGGACCTCAGGCTTAAAGCACCATGCCTACTTTGTAGAATGTGGATGAAATAGAATTCATCCTTTTTCTTTTATGGATTTTTTTTATAATATATCATATATTAAACCTTTTACTGCCCTAAATTCATAAGACCTTTCTGGGAGTTTTTATTTCATAAAAACTTTATTATTTTGACTTTTATATCTAGTTTTTGATTCAAAAAACACATAAGACTTCTATAATTTAAAGTAAAAAATACCACTGACCAAAATAAAAGAACACTTAGATTAAGGAATAGCTATATCACATCCATAATTTGGAAGTCCTTTTAAGGTGTCCATTCTTCTCATTTGATGTGAGTAATCTTATGGGCTTTTTAAAAATATAATTTGACAAGTCACTTCTAAAATGCAAAAGGATACAAAATAGTCCAACCAATTTGACAAGAATAACAGAGCTGGAAGATGTTTTTTCCTCACCCTCTATCTCCACTAAAAGGAAACTCAGGCAAGGAGCTGCTGCTCAGGCTGGTATTGAACTTGTAACATTGTTACCGTAGCCTCAAAAGTAGCGGAGCCGCACAGCCACCTACAGCTTCCTAGAGGATGTAAGTTGCAGGAAATCAAGTTTTCCCGTAAGGCACTGACAACTAAGACACAGGGTACTGACTTGCACAGACAAGGCAGAGTTTCAAACCTGGCAGGGGGGCAGTGACAAAATCCCTTTAACCCCAGCACTTGGGAGGCAAAAGCAGGTGCATTTCATGAGATCAAGGCCAGCCTAAACGTCATAATGACTTCTACACTCACAAGAGCTACACAGTGAGATCCTGTCTCAAACAGACGAAAACCAACAACAATAACAACAACAACAACAAAGAGGAACACACGGGGCTGGAGAAACGTCTGGGGGCTTGCTGCTCTTCCAAGAGGACCCATTTTCTGTTTGCAGCACACTCAAGGCAGCTGCTAACTCTTCACAACCTTGGCTACAGGAGATCTAATGTTCTCTTCTGGCCTCTGTAGGCACTAGGCATACACATGGTGCACACGGATGCATGAAGGGCACATGTATGTATGTAGGCACACATAAACAGTATAAAATAAAAAATATTTTTAAAAGTCTCACATTTAATTATGTAATATTCTCCAGATTAATTTTTTTCTCAAATCTGCTCATTTCCTAAATATAATTGTGTATGGTCATGAAAACAGACTAGTGAGAGGATCAGCAACAGATTTTATATTTTATCAGTAGGCAATAATTAATATTTCATTTTTATATTAAACAAACATAAAACCCAGACAATTTTTCTATTTATTGACTTAAGCTTTTTTTTCATAGAATATAGTTCGATAATATTTCCCCCTCCCCAACTTTTTCAAGATCCTCCCCACATCAGTACACACATAACTTACCAAACCAAACTAAAACAAAACAGCACACCAAAAAAATATGGGGTCAATTTTGTGTTGGCCAACTACTCCTAAGCATAGGTCCTGCCTTCGAGGCTGCTTGATATACCTCGTGACACCCAATAGAAGTGATTTTTCTCTCCTAGCTGCTATCAATTGCACATCGCTTTTTGTTAGGGATGGGACTGTGTGGTCATTTCTGGTCTTTGTGCTGGGACTCTGTATGGCTTGAGCTTCTGCCAGTCTTGTGTGTGCTGTCATTACAGCCTGTGTGAATTCATATGTGTATCAGGCCTGCTGTAGCTGGGTGATACTGCTTTCTAAGAGTTGTCCACTGCCTCCAACTCTGTCTCCTCTTCCGCAAACATTCCTGTCTGTGACTTGAGGGGAAGGGTTTAATAAAGACATGCCATTTAGGACTGAGTGACTGAAAAACTCTCTCACTTTCTGCACACTCTCAAGTTGTTGGTCTGTATGTTAATTCCCACTTACTGCAAGAAGAAGGTTCTCTGACCGGACTGAGTGATGCGCTGATCCATGAGTATAGCAAAAATGCCATCAGAAGTCATTGTTCTGCTGTGTTCCCTTAGCAGAAGATAGTTGCAGGTCTTTTCCTATGGCCTGTAACTTATCCAGCCTCAGGTTCTCGGCCACTTTAGCAGTGTCAGGTTCTACCTCATGGTGTGGGCCTTAAATTCATTCAGAAAGTTGTTGGTTACACCTATACCATTTGTGCCATTACTGCACATTATATCTTGCTGGTGGGTCACTGGGGTAGGTTGTAGGGTTTGTTGGTAGGTGACACCGATGATTACTTTTCTTCTGGTAGCAAGTACCTTCCAGCAACAGTCAGGAGAGATATAACTTTGAGATGGACAACAGCTTGCCATCTATGTACAATGACATAAGTACGTGTGTTCTGCAACACCATACTAGTTTTTTCTAGCGGTGGGAAATGCCAAATCAGTCTGTAACTTACGCTCACTAAAACTGAGAAGCATTTTGTCATGATGATGTCATCTTTCCTGGGTTACCCCAGAAAGCTAAGAATCCCACATCCTGCTGAGTACATCATGCAAGTTTAACTGTCTGATAACAATAAGCAAAAGAGATTTGAAATGGTTCCTATCATATACACTCAGTCTTTGTTTTCCTTCTTACCATAAATTGTGCCTGAAATAGTTTGAGTAAGTTATATAGTCCTAAGTTATAAACATTCTTTTGGTGATGATGTTCTTTATTAATAAGGAAATATAATTTATCTAATATAATGAAATAAAATGTTCACAGTGGATTAATGGGGAAAAACAGGCACACAATTAAATGTATTTTTTGTTAAAGCTGATATAGGGTATTTGATTTGAATCATGATGTTTTATTGGAAAATATGAATGTAGCAGAGCATAAGATATAGCATTTTCTTGAAGGCCTAAATTGTAGGTGAAAACACTCTTGAAGTCCACATGTGGGTCCACTTACTCATGTGATTATTATGAACAAATTAAAGTACAGCGCCCCCTACATAATACAGTCCTTATTGCAAGAGCAACAGAAAATGAGAACATTAGGTACCATGACTCTAGGATGCCTGGTAGTGTCTACATTAGCTCCCATACTGGGACCATGGCTTCTTCTGCTTTACAGAATCTAGCATACATAGGGACGTATTTGGGGGCAGTGGAGTTATGTGGATAATATGGTTGCTGGTTTCTGTATATTTTCATCTTGAAAAGCAAAAGAGATTAAAAGAAAAAAAACTTTCTAATGCCCATAAACTAAGATCAACAATGGCCAACAGATGCTAGTCATAGTACAGCTACACTCATGAAATGTCACATGCTTACGTGTTAGGATGCTTTCTGAGATGAATATAATATCAAAAAGGTTGTCAGTAAAAATTTCTTACTATCACATAAGCATTCTAACTATCCTTTTGCAGGGAACAAAGGTGGACTGACCACAACTGAAGGAGCCGCAGTGAATCGTGTCCCCACAGAGCACTGCTGGTCCACTGTGAATTTCTGACGGAACCCGCCTCTGCGACCAGATCGTCAACCTCACCAGTTTCCTCAGGATCTCTTCTCCCGAGGATTCAGCATTGGTTTACTCTTTGAACTCCAGTACAGAAACATAAAACATGACTAGGACTGAGTAAGGTCTCTGGACTTGTTTCTCATCTGCCCAGGTTTCCCTAGTTCCAGGTCTTAGTTAGTTCAAAATTCTTGACACCATGTATCTAATTTCACCACTCACAGGCTACATTACCATCTAAAATGTGTCTTCAATGTTGCCTTCTCCAGGAAACCAGTTTCCCATATCTCCTCCCTTTTCTCACCCCGTAATTCCCTTTCCCCTCTTTCTTTTTCTAATAAATATTACTATGTTCCTCTTCTGTAAATTGCCACTTGTCAAGGTGAGAATTTTTGTTGTTGTTGTTGTTAACTTGACTTTAAGCCAGGGTCATATGGAAGGAAGGAATCTCAACTGAGAAGATGCCTCCATCACCTTGGCCAGCAGACAACACTGTGGGACATTTTCTTCATTAATGATTTATATGGGAGGGCCCAGGACTCTTGTGGCAGGCACCTTCCTTGCACACAAGGTCTTGAGTTATATAAAAAAGCAGGGCTGAGCAAACCACAGGGACTAATCCAGCAAGCGGCATTCTTCCATGGCCTCTGCCTCCAGGTTCTTGTCCGGCTTGAGTTCCTGCCTTGACTTCCTTCAGGGATGTGCTGTGACCTAGAACTTTATCATTAGCAAACCTTCCCTCCCCATGGAGCTTTTGGCAGTGGTCATGGTCTTTAAGCATAGCAACAGACAGCAAAGCAGGACAGCTGTTTACAATCCTGGCCATTTTTCATTGGGTTGTTCCTGAAGCTCTTCTTCCTACCCCTAAAGCATATGTAACTTCTCTCTTCATCCCGTTCCTGTAGACATTTTAACAGGCAGTCAAGTGAATTCAGTGTGTGCTGAAGATAATCATGCAGACGTCTAGATCAACCCCTAGTTCTGGAGTTAAGCTTACAATACAAACTGTTCATATACTTATGTACTTAACAGGGATCTCAGTCGGTGCCTGGTATCACAAAGCATTCGAATCAGTATGCATGGGAGAAAGCCATCATTTCTGAAAGGTATTTAAAAATAACAAGACAGCCATTTTCAAGAAAGGAGTTTGACACTTCTACCCGATAATGTTTTCAATAGCGGGAGTTGAAAGGTCCATTATTACTTGATTTATAGGAAGTAAGCCTTGCTGTTGTCAGGGGAAGGCATAAATTAAGTAGAGCTTTATAAGAACAAAAACCAAATATGGGGACTGGAAAGATGGCTCAGTGGTTAAGAGTCATTATTGCTCTGTCAGACAACTGAAGTTGGGTTCCCAACACCCACATCAGACAACTCACAACTGCCTGTAAGTTCAGCCTCAGGATATCTGATGTACTCTTCTGACCTCTGTGGGTACCCGCACCAAACCAAGCCCCCCCCCCCCGTCTTGCCCTCTCTCTGTCTCTGTTTCTGTCTCTCTCTCTCTCTCACACACACACACATGCACAGGCACACTCAAATACACACTCATTTACTCAGACACATACACACATATGCATAAACAAAAATAAATCTTAAAGAACCAAGTATAGATTCTATACATTTGCACATATTTTAGGCAGCTTCTGCAGTAGCAGGCTCTCATGTATATTTGTAGGCGACCTTCAGTGTTAGCTGTTCAGCCTTACAGTCCCCCCTTTACCTGGTTCACCCACCCCCTTCACCAATCCTCTTAGTTTCTCCTTTATCTCTCCATAACACTATATCCTATTTCCCCTTTCTTGGGAGATCTCCTCTAGGAAGTGGAAACACGTCCCATGCTCACTGATTTAAGGAATCATATTTCCATTTATGCCCATACCTATTCAGCGCCATCCCTATTGGTACATCATATCAAAAAGAAAGTGGTTCTAACTTGTCATGGAATGCTCAGAGGAAGAAGAAAGAGATTCTACATGCTGACTGCAAAGTTTTAGTAAAAGTAAAAAATCATACCAGTTACATCAAAACAGACACAGGGGCCAGGAGAATACACTAGAAAGGTCTAGAAGGAAGCCCACACAGCCATCTTTCCTGATGGGTGCTGAGTATTAAGCATTGCAAAAGAACAATTTTTCAATAAAGTTTACTAAGAAATTGCACAACCATATATTTGTAAGGCTGAAAGCAGACCCCTATCTCACCAGTCACAAAAGTTAACTGATTACTATTAAGGACATAAATCTAAGACCTCAAACTGTGAAGCTACCAGAAGAAAGCATGGGGAAGCACTTGAGGACATGGTAGGGGGCAAGGGGTTCTAGATGAGGCCCCCAAAATACAGGATCCAGAAGTAAAACTAACGGTCGTGTGGCATCACACGAAAATGCTTCAGGAAAGCAATGAGGCAATTTTGCTGGGCGTGGTGGCACACACCTTTAATCTCAGCCCTTGGGAGGCAGAGGAAGGTAGGTCTGTGTTCTGTTTTAGGACAGCCAGGGCAATGTAGAACAACCCTATCTCAGAATTAAAAAAAAGATAGTAAAATAAAATAAATATTTTGTTTTTGTTTTCAGGAGCTGTACAATGAATAAAATAAATGTTTAAATCATTCTTTTGTCAGATTTTAAGAATAAATGGCAGTAGAGTTTCTTAGTTCAGTGTAATTGAGGAGTGGGGCTTTCAGGTCTAAGGATTTGCCTGGTGGGTATACTAGTTATATGAGCTGCTTTCCTTGTTACCCCAACTAACAAAAAGCAACCTAAAGGAAGGGGGAGTCTTTTGGTCTTACAATCTGAGATGATCCAGTTTATTGTGGTTGGAAAGAAGCAAGCTCACCATGTTTCAACGTCTTTTAGGCATGAGTCAGGTAAGCTATCTGTTAAAAGAGGAGTCTGTTATGACTAGCAAAGATTCAAGCTACTCCAGTCTGAGTGACGTGTGCATAGAATCTTCAAGCATGTACCAACTGATCCCTGGGTTCACAAAGTACTCTGGAATTCAGGCTGTCAAGAGACACCAAGAAGTTACAGTTTCGAGAAGGGCTCAATACTGTCAGGCTTGTGACCATATACCCCTAAACTTGGTGTTTTCTCAGGTCTCTTTTCAACCTTCATAAATATATCCCCCCCCCCCCCCGCTGATATCCTTGCAACCCACCCAATCCATGCATCTTCCCTCAAGCAAGCTTGCTATCAAGAAACAACCCTAGACAAATGGTTCTTCGCTGTTTGAGAAAGTCCCCAGGGAAGTAGTTTCCAGAAGTTCTCACAAGAATTATTTCTATGTCTTCCAATCACCTCCAGGATGCTGACTCCCAAGAATCACAGGTGGCAAAGAGGCAATTCTTTGGCTCTCCCTAAGGAAATGGATGCTGTCCAAATTAGCCATGGGGCAAATGCTAAAGTCTCCAGGAACCCCAAAGCTGCTCTGAGGTTGAAGAATACCCAGTTAAGGAGAGGTATTCAGTGCTCCTAGCTTACAAAATACCAAACTGAGCAATGAACTGGACCAGTTTTTCTTTATGTCCTGTCAAGAATTCGTATGCTGATAATAAATTTCAAGTGGTAACTTTAAAAGATTCAAAAATACATATAAAGGGCTGTAGAGATGGCTCAGTGGTTAAGAGCACTGGCTGCTCTTCCAGAGGTCCTGAGTTCAATTCCCAGCAACCACATGGTGGCTCACAACCATCTGTAATGAGATCTGGCGCCCTCTTCTGGCCTGTGTGCATACATGGAGGCAGAATGTTGTATACATAATAAATAAATCTTAAAAAAAAAAACACTGGCATAGAGAGGGATGCTAAGCTTCATCGTAACTTTCCCTTGTAAAAAAAAATACATATAAAACATAACTGAGAAGTTAAAAATAACTTGAAAACAAATTTCTAAATAATTCCCAGATGGAAATATGAATCATAAAATATTTTAATAAGTCAAATAATATTAAAACCCATGGGCCACATATAAAGTCAGAAGGGCGTGCTCGAATTTAAATATAATTAAACTAAAACAATTGAACTAATGATGTTGCAAAACTGAATGAGAAATTAAATCAAAGAAGTAAGGTGCGGGAATTAAAACTAATATTAAAAATTATGAGTTGGGAAACAATCACACTTTGTAAACACACGCACACACATCGCTTATGAATATTTAACTCAGAAGGCAAATGGAAAAGCCATCAAAGTACATTAACTACACAGACAAGAAAGACTGTAAAACTGTAAAGGACAAACACGCCAACATCAGCACGCTAACACAGGTGAAAACCCTGATAAAGTTCATTACAATTAAGACAAGCCCCCGCCCCCCAGTAAAACTTTCAATAATCTAATAATCAACGAAGCCATCAAAAAGTTGGTCATTGATGCAGTTCAGTCAGTGTTTGGATGCAGAAGCAGTCAAGGTCAGAGTGATCTTGCCACCCTAGTTGCAATCATCACTGAGAAATGGAAACAAACGCAGACTGTACAACAGCAATCAAGCTGTCAAAAATAACAATAAAAGTTATGAACTCACAGAAAGGAAGATGTGGTACTTTAAGAGAGTGAGGTGAATTTGAAAACTGATTTCAGGCGCTGTGCAGGTGGCTCCTTAAGAGTTAGGCTTGAACATTTGTGCCTATAACTTCAACCCTGGGAGGCAGAGACAGGACTCTGAGAGCTCACTGGGAAGCCTCTGATCCAAAAGTCAGGCTTGACCGTATGTGACTATAACCCCAGCCCTGGGAGGCAGAGAAAGGGAACTCTGAGAGCTCACCGGGAAGCCATCTGATCCAAAAATCAGGCTTGACCATATGTGACTATAACCCCAGCACTGGGAGGCAGAGACAGGGGACTCTGAGAGCTCACCGGGAAGCCTCTGATCCACATGAGTGTGTGGTTAAATGAGGAAGCCCTTTGTGAGCTAGAAGAAGTCACTCCTCTAAATCCTGTACGCTTCCCATGGATGTCCCCATCCTCACGGCACACCAGCAAAAGGAGAAGAGAGAAATCAATTTCTTCACAGATTTATTAGACAACATAATGATTGCAAATGATTTTTCTGAAATGTCACTGATTCCTCATGAGGTTCTACTGAAACACTGGAGCATTTACACATACATGTAAATATATAGAACATGTAAACACACATGCATAACACACACTTGTCTTTTTAGTAAAGGAAAACACAAATTTCCTAAACTAGACTGTGATCTCAACTCCAAACCCATTTTCCAACACAGCGATACAGGAGTGGTCGCTCATAGATCAGGTCCACTCACAGTCACGAACGATTTTGTATGCACAGTTGGTCTACTGCCCAGGGCTCAGTCCAAGTGTAACATTTGGTGGCCAAGAATTCAGACTCAGCCACTTTCAACCCATTACCAAAGTGTTGCTCGCCTAGCTGTTCCCTCACCCAAGCAAACAGGAGGAAAATCTTATCTTTAGGGCAAAATACCAAGCAAAAAGGACCAGGATGTAGAGTGCCCACAACACTGGGAGCTGAACTTAAAGAATATTTTAACTTGTATTCTCCAGCTTGATCTGGGCACCAACATTCTAGAGTGTACACTGTCTCCTTACTTTTTCGACAATATAATTCGATTCAGGCATTGTAGAGAAGTTTGTTTTTCTTCTCTTAGGATTTTGCTAATGACCAATCTTGCTTGATATAAAGCCCTATTTGGTCAGCTTTAAAACGGTAAGGGAATCGTTGCAGCTCATGGGAGAGTGGCTTCTGAACCGCCAATTCGAGCTCATCTCTAAGCGTGACGCACTCCTCGCTTATCCTCTCTCTAGATCTTAAGACAGCGCTATTCATTTCTGAACTCCATCTGACCCGGTTTCCACTGCTGGAGAGAAACATTTCAAGCAGGGAGCCACGTTTGTTTTCTCCTCAGAGAGGATCTGTGCTGTGACGCACACGTCCTTTCTGACTATCACTCATGCACCCCTAAATCCCCTCCAGTCTTCCACCAGACTAGAGCTTTCTACCGCTCAATTCTAGAACCCGACTTCAAGGTTCTCAGGAAACAAAACTGGCTGATAAGACAGGATGGGGGTGGGTGGGCCACAACTGCTACCCATTACCTCTTTCTACTTAACACATTTACCTTTGCCACTTCTTCATCCCCCCAGTTCTTCATCCAGACCCAGGGCTACTCTGTTGATAAAGAAGTGGGGGGGGGGGGACAATAAAGGGACAGAGAGGAAAGGCAGAGGAAGCCTGGACCATTTAGTAGGCAAAGGAGAATGAGAAATGCTGGGGAAAGGTACCCCAGGGTTTTATCACTTCCAATGTTCTACTAAAGAGATCCACTTTACTTGGAAGCTTCGAGTTGTTCTAACTTTGACCGGGCTTTCCTGTTACGTTAGAATGTTGTCTTCCACAGCCGAAGCACCATTAGAACCTGTCATCAAATCTGAATTTTTTCTTTATTTCAAGATTAGTGTTTTCAGCAATGATTCAGTCTTTTAACAAACAAGACGTATTGGGACTCCTGCCTATCTCCAAGAACCAAGCTGGAGCCGGGCGGTGGTGGCGCACGCCTTTAATCCCAGCACTTGGGAGGCAGAGGCAGGCGGATCTCTGTGAGTTCAAGACCAGCCTGGTCTACAAGAGCTAGTTCCAGGACAGGCTCGAAAACCACAGAGAAACCCTGTCTCGAAAAACCAAAAAAAAAAAAAAAAAAAAGAACCAAGCTGGCCTTGCTATCTCTAGGTCACTGAGGGATTTTTTTTTTCTGGAAGGCCACGGCAGAAGCATAAATCCCCTAAAGATGACCTCATCTTAATGCTTGACACCTAGGTTCTGGTTCTAGCAATTTGGTAGCTAGGGTGACAATCTTAAGGGTGAAAGTAGCTGAGGTGATCTAGGTGAACCCAATCTGATCCCACAGGTCCTTACAAACTGCTGAGTCTTCCTAAGATGTCATCAGTGGAAAGAGTGACTAGGAAAAATTCATCAGAAACACCATGGGGGAGGGGGGGTTTGAGAAGCCCCAAGGAACAGAAAGGGCCAACAGGAGTACCCCTCAGGTGAAAGAAAGCAATGCAGCCTTATGAATATCTTGAACTCTGACCACAGAACAGTAAAATAACAAATACATGTTGCTCTAGGCCCTACATCTGTAGTAATTTACTGCATCCATAGGAAACTAATGTAGGTATCATAAACCAACACTGATACAATCTTCATCATCTGTAATCTTCCTCTTCAATCTTATCAAGCCAATTGGAGAAGAAGGGAGAAGGTCCAGGGTACAGGACTGCGATACACTCCCCTTCCAATGGCCCTGTCCAGAGATGATTGGAGATCACTTAGCCCACCTTTTTCCATGCCAGGCTTCTGGAAAGATAGCTGCTGGGAGGGAGGGAGGGAGGGAGGGAGGGAGAAAGGGAGAGAGAGAATGGCGTATATAGATGCTTGTAGGTTCCTCAAACTCCAAAAAATGGCCCCACATTAATGCATGTATGTGGCAGTGCTAACTGGACAGAGAAAGACAGGGAGGGAGGGAGGGAGAGAGGGAGGGAGGGAAGGAAGGAAGTAGGGGGTTATTACTCACTGTAATCAGAACTTTTGCAATTTAAAGTAAGATAGAAAAGCTAGCATGAATTCTCTTCTTCACAGTTTCATGGATACTAAGATTTGTTTTTCTGCAGAGTTGAGCAGCCTCAGCATCTGGGTTTTTCCCTTTTCCCCTATTAACAAGAGTCCTTTCCCCTTGCACTTAAAGGAAGCACCTGCCAGCCTGTTTGGCATGTCTGAATTAGCAGCACCTCTGTTTTTGTTCAGGGGCCACTACAAAGTGGAAGAAGGGTTACTGAGCGAACACGCTCCGACAGTGCAACCGTCTGGTGTGAAGCGTGCCACCAAGCGCCTAAGCAACAGGTGTCATGTGAGGTGTATGACAAAGGCCCAAGGGAGGGCTTGTGTTCCAACTGTGATGAAGAAGGACAGCATGAGGCTTCACCACATTCCCCAGAATGACATGTAATCCAACACTATGATTTGTTTGTTTCTAGAATTTTCCATTTCATATATCTAAACCATGATAGTCTCGGTAATTGAAACTGTATTAAATACAACAGGGACTGGTATCAGGGTATCTCTTGGGATAATTTACTCGATTCATGACTACAAAACAATAAAGGATCAATACAAAGAGGAAGCAAGGATTCTACACGAAAGGATCAAATTTTAACTGTGTTCTTAGACATTGTGGCTGTAACGGAGGCCATCGCTTCTCTTAAGTATCATTTTATTTAAAATAAACAAACGACAACAAGAACACTTGGAGATGGCTTCCAAGGTCCTTTCCATGGTAAACACAGACAAACTCTTTAGCAGTCCGCACAACCAAACACAAGCAACAAGAACACAGAAATAAGAAAACACGGTAAGGGTTTTCTGACAGCTTGCCTATTTGTTGCATCTTGGAAGTAATGATCAAATTTAGATGTGTACACATTTACACTTCTAAAGATGGGGTGATCCTCCTCCTGCTGATGGTGGTAGAATCTTCACACAGTGGGATCCCTACAGTGCTGCTGACCTGCAAAAACTCAAGGGCAGGGAGAGCAGGGCTGACTTCATTTGAAATGCAGGCACTTCCTGTTTTGCAGTCTGAGAAGAAGATAGCATTATCATCTTTTTGTCACCTGGCAAGTCTCTACTCTCTATAAAACTGTCTTGGCCACCAGCAGTGTTATGTGGCAACAGAAATGGTTTTTCCCTCCTTTACCAACCACTGATCTGGTGGCAGCGACTGTCTCTCCTTCCATGCCCCTACCACTGGTTCACCACTGGGCTAGTAGTGCCCGGACACTCTGCTATCACCACCAGAAGAGGGTGGCATTGTCCCCACCTTCTGGGCTTTCCTGCCTCTCTACCTCGTATTTCATTATGTCATGCCTTTCTTCACCTTTTCTATTGGGGTGGGGGGAATTCACATTTCTTTAATTAGATCAGGTATCACCCCCTTAACCTACCTATATTTTCCATGTCCCAAGACATTCTTAAGTCATATGTATAGTTAATTTCTCATGTTATTTATCTCACAGGGGGAAGAATTATTACATGTTTTTCACTGTCTAACCTGTGACAGTCTAAGTTTCTTGAGGGCAAAGACTTCCAAATGTATTTATCTTCTCTCTACCTTAGCTATTTTGTGTAGTGACTCTAATCCACTCCAAATAAACAGTGATGGACAAATAGGTTTTTCCACAAACATCCACTGAAGCACACCTCGTAACCTTCCAATCTCCCGTGTCATTACCAAACAGACTGACTCACTGAAAAAGAGAAATGACAATCTAGGAGATTAATTGTGTTCGGTTTCACCATCTCTGTTATTTGTTCAGTTATCAAAGGAACAGAAATTGAAAACAGACACCCCAGAAGCCGTGCAGCCCACAGACATACCCACTGTGAGAATGTGCTGACGAGCTCTGGCTAGTGAGCAGGTGAGTCTCGGCAGGAAACCATGAGCACACTCTCCCTGTCATGGGATGCCAGGCAAACTAAACACCCCTGCCTGCTGGCGTATGTGCCACCACGACCATGAAGCAAGACATAATGTATCCCAGAAATAGGGTTTCGTGAAATTAAAATGAAAATCGACAATCGGCGAAAGTCGGAAAACTACGGTTCCTTATGCAGATGTGTCTCAGAGGACCTTCTGAGAGCCATCACCAAGGCTTTTCTGTTCTTAGCTCTATGATGTGACCAGATGAAACTCGATCAGCAACTCTCAACTGAGTTTTTAATTCCATGATACATAAGAATATGCCATAGTCAGCTAAATTTTGTCAGTGGGTGCGGGTCTTAAGATGTATATATGCCCACATTGTTGTCTCATGGGAAAGTTATTCCCCTGGGTGACTCTTAGTCTTCATACACAGAACCAAGAAACTCAGGATGCTTCCCATTCCAAAGCTCATGGTCTTATAGTCCTCACAGAAACAGTGCCACAGGACAGGTGTGTAAGGTAGTAGCTGGTTTATTCATGGTCAGTGTGGCAGAGGAGAGACTCAATCCTTGACTTGGATCCTGAGCTTGGGGTCTCTCTGATGTGGGGCCTGAGGAGGATCCCCACACAAGCTTCAAGAAGACTCAGTGTTTGAAATGCCTGGGAAACAATGACTTCCTGATTGCTCTCAGGTTTCTCTGTCAATCTATTACAAACTGTGACCCTTGGGCCACACTCGCCCAGAAGAGCTACCAAAGCAGCTCAAGGAATTTGGAGATGGTCAAGCCAAATTGGATGGCCACCCTTGGAAGGGATCTGGATTAAATCTAGGGGTCTTTCGTGTGACTTTTTAATTGAAACTCTGGCTTTAGAATAATAAGGATTAGTGTCAGAGGGATTTTCTTCCCCTCCTTCTCCTTTAATGTTTTTTTCCCCTGGCATATATTATATTGGCAACATAGACTGCTACATACAGATAAATGTAACTGTAATGTTGACGTATATTTTCCTGTTTGGCTGAAAGCAAACAATTTATAAGACGACGACGACGACAACAACAATACAATAGAAACAATATTGGACACAGCAGATCTCACCAATGGGATCTCAAGGTTACAGCTGCCCCACCACTATCACGTTGCTTCCAGTCTGATGCACCCACATCATTTTCCTGCTGGTTTTCTATGATACTCTATAACAGTGGTTCCCACCCTGCAGGTTTTACACCCTTCTCATAGGTGTTACCTAACCTAAACCATTAGAAAATGCAGATACCTACATTATAATTCATGATAGCAGCAAAAGTACAGTTACGAAGTAGCAATGGAAATGGTCTTATAGTTGGGGTCACTATAACATGAACAACTATATTAAAGGGTCACAGCATCAGGCAGGTTGAGAACGACTGCTCTATAGAATGTCGTTCTCTATGCGTTCACGTACTATCTCCACTCACCAGAACGTGAGCCTCCCAGCAGAATTCTGTCTGCTCGACTCTCTGCTGTTGGAACAATGTGTGGATGCATACAGTAGGTGCTCAATGAGTACAGATGAATGAAATTACACCATCAACAATAGGGAAGATCTCAGTGGGCTCATGGCAGGACTACTAAGCTTTTGTTTTCTCTTCTTGACAACAATCAAACAAAGGCCTCTGGATCTAGATATTGGTCATTTCTCTTTCCTGGCAGCTTTCTCTAGTCATATTGCACTTTCTGTAATTCTCTGGTGGTCCTCTTTCTTTCCTCATACTGAACTGTTGTGAGTGTCTTGAATGCATGGGTTGCCAGAAAAAATCCAGGTATTATTTAGTTCCAACATTAACTAGATCAGTTAACTATTCCTGGCTCTTTCAATCCCAGTCAACAGTTTTTCTTTCCATAGTATCAACAAAGTCTAGTATTTGTCATACATGTTTCTTTCTCTTTCTTTTTTTTGGTAGGCATTTCTGTCCTCAATTTTTAGATCAATGGTTAGTGAAAATGCTCAGCCCATAGTAGGTCTACAAAAACCATTCAATGAATAAATAAATAGATAAAGAACATTTAGGCCTCTGAACTAGAAATCACTGTCCTTCTTTCCTACTTAAAGCACAGTCATAAATAAAAATCAGATTCCAGTTTCTTACCAGGAGAGTCTAGAATGTTCCTAGTCTTACCTATATACATCCTGTGGCCTGTACTAGGGTTTCTCTTCCCTTCACAAGTTCTTCAGTGCTGAGGTCATTTCTCTCATGGGCATCTTCTTGGGTAATGTCCAAGAGAAGGTCCACCTTGAGCCCAGTACACCAGAGAATGCAGGCAGTGTGGATGGTCACTGGCAGGACATACCTGGTACTTCCTAGAAATGCCAGGATCCAGAAGCAACTGTATCCCCATGGCATCTGTCACCAGAGATGCAGAGAATCCAAGAGAGTAGGATGTGGGGTAAACTGTTCCCAAAATTGCTTTAGAGGCACAAGCAAAGTTTTCTTTAGAAGCAGAGTGTCACAACAGCTGCCTGAAGACACCACACATCCAAAATTAGGAGTGGGAACCAAGTTGAATAATCAGTTAATCAGTGTCTGGCTTCCTGAACCACCTTAATGAAACAAAATGCCAAAATTCACAGATACATTGACACTCCTGCTGATGACCTAAAATAGCATCAACTTCCGACCGAGCGAGCCAATTGCTAGCTACTGCATTGAACTCCTTTGCCTAAGGACATTGTCAACAGGGTAACCTTGTTTTCAAGATGAATTCCTTTCCCTTGAACTCTCTTTTCCAGTTTGCCAGTGAAGTGGAGTAGCTTTTCTAAGGCTCCTTAGCTTAGGAAAAAAAAAACCCACTCTGATGGACTGCTAAAAATCAAGCCATGGCCTTTTGTGAAAGAGGATAGCTCTGGCCTGAGACAGTATGTGGAGTTTCTCAACACAGAGACTGCGAAAAGCACAAATAACCAGATTCAGTCAAGCCTAAGATGAGAAAAGGAATGGGGATGAGCATCTCAGGTGTCACTCACCAGAGGAATTGCAACACTGAACATTGATTTGGTGGTTTAAGTAGTTCAGCTGAACACTATTGTGGATGAGTGAACTCCTCGTCTCTGCAGACATTTGGTATAGTATAAGAGAGTACTGGCATGTCTCAATGCCCACCTCATGCTTGGTCACTGGTGAGACCATTCAATGAGAAGAGAGCAAAGCATTCTAAGAAATATCCTCTAGAAGAAACAGAGGGAGACCCAGGTTAGGATCTGAACACAGAATTTGTCATTTACTATGCCTTGCCTCCCTTCTGCCAACTGTGGTCACAGTTCCAGTATATGCCAGGGACAAAAGTCAGGCTGTGGGTTCAAATTACAACTATAATCCCTACACCTTAGGAAACCTCTTTAACTTTCCTATGCTTCTGTTTTATCATTTGTAAAATAAAAAGCATCAAAGGGGCACAGTAAAGATATACAAGCAACACAAACTAAGTTGAGTACATGCTCACTGGATGTTAGTCCCATTTTATTAAGAACCAATAGAAGCATGTTTTGGAGTCAAACTACTCCAAAGAACATGTCCTGCAAGCAAAAGACCCGATGGAGCAGCATAGGGACTTCTTAAACCAGACAAACCCCTCAAACCACAGGTCTAGGTCTCATTTTGCTCTTTGAAGAAGAAACAGCAACATAAGGATATGTCATCTTTACTGGGGAATCTTAGAATACACCAATACAGTAGGTAGCAACCTCAGGCATGCACGCGCACACGCACGCACGCATGCACGCACACAGGCACACACACACACACACGACTGTGATAAGACCTACAACAATTGTAAATGAAAAAGAACAGTTAGAAAAAAAGTGGAGGTTTTCCAAGCGCATCTTAATTAATAAAGACTATTTATATAAGTTATATTCACAGGTTGATTGCCAGATTATAAATCTGGATCCCAGAATCTAGAAGAACAAAGTCTGTTTTATTTTGAATAGTCCTTTCGATACCCCCCAAGAGAGCCATGCCTCAGGAAACAGGTTCTGACGATCCACCCCCGCCCCTCGTCCTGGCCACCTGGCAAGCTGCTACAGGGGATAATGCGTTGAGTACACTGTCAACTTTCTGGCCCCTAATTGCTCAGGTGAGATTAAAGGTGGCTTTCTGAATGATTTTAGGCAACATATGCTGATGGGAACAGAACCCTATGACTGGCATGCTTGAACCAAGGACATAAAAGCCCCTTTCATCAGGGTCTCGGCAAAGAAGAGAATTACCTAGGGTTTTGTACTACCTGCCACTCTCAGCTTGGTAGCAATGTGCTCTCTGTTCTGTTGAAAAACAGGCTGCGTCGATTATGCTGACACAGACAGTCAGGCCGTGTGGTACTGCATTTGCATTATTTTTTTCTTTACATCTTAGATAAGAAAGAAGGTTATGATTCATCCTGCACCATCTGAGTCAAAATTCATTTTGTCTTTTGGTTCAATTAGTTTTTCGCATTCCACATTAAAAAGCAAGAGTAGTTTGCTCAGCAAATGAGAACGCTGTGGTGTATCTTGGGGTGCTGCTTTCTCACACAGAATGACTAAGCCCCGTGTATTAGATCCTCTAATGATATTCCAATAATAAGATAACACCACACAAAATCACAAAGCATTAATTCATGAAAATATCGGAGAGATTATCATATGCTAATCACAGATGACATAAACCAGATGCAGCCCTGGGAGACAGCGCTAACATCTCTCGGAGATTCCGAGTCTTCTACTAAGGGTTTAGAACACATTTACTTATTTCATTTGATTCTGGAAACAAGCATGCACAACAGATTAGAGGTAATGATCTCCTATTAAATAGGTAAAATAACTGAAGCGCAGGAAAAAGTTTTTTAAAATCCCATAACAGAGCCTCTCTTCTCACCCTCTCATTGGTCCACTCTCTGTTTTGATTTGGGAACTGAACCCAGAGACTTAGGCATCCTAGGCAATGTTTCCTACCATTAGGCATGCGCCTGGGCCTAGTTAAATCTTTCAATCTGTCCTTAGATAAGCTAGTTTTTTCTGGCAAAATCTGACAACTGCTAACACAAATGTTCTTGATGACATATAAGAAGATGTTTTAAGAGTAGCACAAAAGTCAAACGGCAGTAGTGGAACAGAGAAAAAGACACAGACCTAGGCTGACACCCTCAACGCCAACTCCGGTGCTCATTCCACTGTGCCATCTGTCAAATGATGATGTGATCGTTTTTACGGCTGCGCTGTGTCATCTACATTAAATAGCAATGTCACATTGATGGTCAGCAATATTAGTATCTCCCATTTATGCCAAGTGCCATTAGTAACACTGACCCCCGAAATCCTTAAGCAGAGTATGTGTACAGCATCAATCCTAGGCTTTGTCATAGTCTACAACACTGGTTTAATCTGATTACTTGGCACTTGAACTTTCAGCGCAGTGAACCTCCTCATAAACCCCAGGGAATTGGGTTAGCACCAGATAAGAGCATAAATGGCCTTGGCCTTGGAAATGGACTTGTGTCACCCTGGGACTCTGAGACAAGCATGGCTGTAACTTTACACAGAATGGCCATTCTCTAAGCCATCTACGTTTTCTTAGTATACACAGAACAAATGATGAAAAGTATCTGAAGCAAAGGAATCATGACATTCTAAAGATGTCAAGAGATCGAGAGGCTTAACCCCCTAACGCTGCAGAAAACAAACTGGCCTAACTTATTGTCATGGGTCAGCTAGACAGAAGGACAGTCTGAGGCCCTGAAGACCCCAAAACACTGGCCGCATTCTCCAGCCTCTAAATAAGATAATGAATCTGTCTTTATTTTTTTAAAAAAATTTATATCAAATAGTATTTAAAGTTTGAGAGCCAGAGAAACAAAAGAGGACCGAGTTCAGAGCTGAACATAACAGGTGAACCTCGATGGGTTTAAGGCATCATGGCGGCTATTAGCCAGCATTTGGGACAGTACTGGGATAAGGTCGATTACGAGTATTATTAACATCTATGAACAACAAAGTAGATTAAAAATTAATTGCTATAAATAAAAACACATGGCAATGGACAGTTTATAAATGACACAATTATGAACATCCCCTACACAGAATGACTAATGGGGAGTTCACAGGCTGGACACTTTCTTGGCTCCAGTCTACCTTTGCCAAGATCAGAAGGCCAACCAGGAGAGGTTTAAAACCTGTTCCCATGATTCCTGCCTACTGCATCGTCATAGTTTCCTTCAGCAAGACATTCCTGGACAATGCTTCTGTTAGCTTGTCCTGAAGTCTAACAAACGATGTTCACAGTCAGGCAAGAGTCGAGCCAGGAGCAGAACGCGTAAATGGAAGTTCTGCCAGGATCCCAATGAGATCAGTGTTATGCAGTATGATACAACTGCAGAAGAATTTAACGCAATGTGGCTGACATCAGTCAGCATTAGGGTCAGAATGGGGACAATGTCATCAGCTTAGACATGTCTGCGGGACTTCGTGTCTAATGGGGGCATTGGGTGCTGTCTGCTTGTTCTTGATAGGCATTCAACTGTGTTTTCTGCAGACTCTGCCAACATATCCCCCATCAGCACACCATTGTCACCCTGTGGATAAGTATTTCTTCCTTGGGACTTCTTTAGAATTTCAAGTAGCACAGGTTATTCGGTGCTGCAGCAAAATTTCAAGAACTTGGTGGGAAAGCGTGGCTTTTCCTCCGTCAGCTGTAAACTATGCTCGACATCAAAGCCTTTGACAGCAGAGGATTGAACAAATGGTTTTCCCTTTTGGTCACTAATGTACCTAATTTCCATTATCTCCCGTGGTATACAGTACAATGATTGTTGTTTAGTAGGCACTCAATAAATATTTGTAGATGAATGAACCTGCTCAATTAAAAACACACCAGACGCCCACTTCGGCATCTGTCTACAGATGTTCAAACAATGGCTTTGCTGACGGTAAATTAATTATGTCTTCCAACAAGGTGATGTCATTTCCAAGTCTGCGAGGAGATAACCATCAGGTGTTTTCAGAGAAGGTCAAGGGGAAATTTCAGGTTGTAGGGAGGAAGGGCAGAGGGCAGGGGAAAGACAGATGTGTTCTCTGTGCAGCATGGCTGGGAGTTAAGGTCAGAAGATGCAGAGTTAGCACTTGTGGCTTCAGGACTCAGCTCTACCCTCGTCTCAGTACAAAATAGCGGACGGTGGAGGAAGCGAGACTTTCTTATGCCACACACCATGTGTGGCCCACCATGCTTTCTCTCTGAAACTCAAGTTTGCGTGCACAGTTTATGGTCAAAGGATGTTGAATTATGAACTGGGAGCATCTTTTCTACTTTCTTCACGTTTCTGATAGGATGGATTCTGGGAAAAGTAATTCCGTGACTTGGTGTCTGCTGTTTGGATCAAGCCCAGAGAAAGTGGCACCTGTGGACGGCAGTTCACAGCACTGGAGGGGCTAGGCTAAGGGCGACCTTTCTGGACAGTTGCTAATGTACACATGGGTGCATATTTCTTTCAATTTGATAGCCTGTCTTCTGACCCAGTTCTTTTAGAACAGGAGCAAATTAGAGGCAAGAATCTCTCCTGGGAACCAAAGGTTACAAGTGAAACACGGTGTAAAGTAAAATAGGATATAGTATTTTAAAGGAAAATCTCAACTATGTAAGCTTTCCGTCGACCAGTGTACCCGTGAATTCCACAGAAGACATACAGAAAGGAGATCAAGTCCAAGGGTGTCAGTCCAATTTAAACTCATAGAATGGAGCAACCACATCTTATTCTACCCATACATTCTCCAGTGTCCTTATATGATTAAAAAGGAAGAAATGAGAAAAATCCGGGTTATAATTCATGGCTCTGTCATTAAGTGACTTGTGACCCTGGGGACCTAATTTCATCTTCTCCCCAAATGAGGCAGGTTCCTGGGCTTAGATCCGTTCCATGATTAGCGTTTTATGGTCCTCAAGGTGACAAATGAAGAAGTGACTGGCATATTCCCGCCCTGTAGTGACTGTCGGCCGATCACTCTCATTTATTCGTTGTCATTGGGATAGGAGCAGAGAAGGGGGAACCCCTGTGAACTAACTACACTGTCCTCACTCCTATCTACACAGTAGTGAGGAAGATGGGCAAAAAAAATTTAACAGAATATATATTTAAATAGATTATAAAAACTTTTTTTTGTATTTGAAAATTAAGTACACTTTATTTTAAGGGCAAATGCATTCTGCATTCTTAACTAAGTATAGCAAAGGTCCAGGTCTTAGTTTGTAAAAATATCAAGTCCAATTTACTTCTTTATCTTCGTAACAGCTCCATTCCCATTTCCACCATAGGTTTAAAAAAAAATTTAGTCATTTTGTGTGTGTGCACATGCGTGCACGAATGTACAGGTGCACACATGAAGGCCAAAAGAGGATGCTGAGTGACTTCTATTATCCCTCTCTGCCTTATTCCCTTGGAATACAATCCTCACTGAGCCCGGAACTCACTACGTTGGAGTAGGCTGGAAGGCAGCCAACCATAGCATCTCTCCTGTCTCTCCCTTCATAGACCCACCCAGCACGGGGGTCACAAGTATGTGTAGTCATGACCAGAGTTGTCCATGAATGCCACAGATCCCCATGTTTACACAACAGGCACGGATGCCCACCAAGCCGTCTCTCTAGCCGTAATTTCTACCCCCTTTATTCAGAAAACATATTGTATCTACAGTTTTCAAAACTCTCAGCTATGTGGCCTTGACCTTGAATGAATCATTTGGGCTTTAATTACCTAGAAAATGAAAAATTATTTTACATAACTTCAATCATTACATTTTTTGGGGGGTAAAACTATAAATCTTGGGTTCCAAATTAATGAGTAATAGCACACTGGCTGAATGTACTAAAAAATAACATATGCAAGACATAAAAAACGTGGGGTTACTTATTTAGTGCTGTAAACACATACTGCGCTGAGCCAATACTTCACAAGAAGTTACCGCACAAAGGAAGCATATCTAATATATCTAACTAAAAACTGCACCCCATGATCCATGGCTACCTTAGAACGAGAGAGGAAAAAAAAAAGAGGAAAACCAAAAAACCCCAACTTTCCCCTCTAATCGATATCACCTTTTCTCTAACCAACCCATTCTCTATTTTTTTCTCCGAGGCTGTGGTTTTGGGGTTTATACTTAATGAAGTTACTTGTGTGTGAAAACAAGATCCCCAAGGCCTGAGGTTCCATCTTCACTAAAAGAAAGTGCCCACCAGGCGTCAGTCCTCATTCTGTAATCAACAGGGACACTTTGGAAATCATTTTCTTGTCACACAACAATAAAGACAATCAAGTTCAAATCACCCGGCACCTTAGTTAAGACCCGCGAAGCAATTTCCAAAGCAATCACCCGGCTCTCGGTAAAGATCTGAAAGCTCAGACACAGCACAGTAACTGATCTAACTGGTCCGTGACCAGCTCGGCAACACGGTGAAAGAAGAGCAGAGAAGAGACGGGGTCTGAAGGTCTGAGCCAGAGCCATGCTGCTCCTTGTTGGCGCTCTGACAGCGAGGGCAGCATAGTGTCCTGGAGAGCAGGGGAGCTCATTAGGACCTGCTTCCCGGGGTTTCTTCATCTATGGATAGAGAGGAATTTACTGCCCTCTTACCCACGCTGCTGTCTAGCTCAGATGACAGAAGAGGCAAGCAAGGGTTTTAAAATGTCTTTTTAAAAACTTTAATCCGACTCATTAAATCACACACACACACATACACACACACACACACACACACACACACACACACACACACACTTTTTTCCCCCTGAGACAGAGTTTCCTTATGTAGCCCTGGATGTCCTGGAACATACTCTATAGACCAGGCTGGCCTTGAACTCAGAGATCTCTCTGCCTCTGCCTCCCAAGCGCT
Source organism: Microtus pennsylvanicus (assembly GCF_037038515.1). Taxonomy (NCBI): domain Eukaryota; kingdom Metazoa; phylum Chordata; class Mammalia; order Rodentia; family Cricetidae; genus Microtus; species Microtus pennsylvanicus. The sequence continues at coordinate 69,585,730 of NC_134579.1, forward strand.
GGCATTTAAACTAGATGTAATGGACTCTTTCACAGGCCCATCTACTAAGGGTGACGCCAGAAAACTAAGTCATAATGTCAGAGTCGGGCTCAGGATGAAAGATGGAGTCACCATCAGCTTCAACATCAGAGAGATGATTCTTCAGCTACATTTTGCAAGGATTTTGCTTTGTCTGTTCAAACGTTAGTTCTCCATACTGACTGGGAATTTCCAGCTTTCCCATGCCTTGCCTATGTTTCTACTGTCCACGTCCATTCACCGGCTACTTATTTTTCAGGAGTTATCAGGCTGGGCCCCTGATGGGTTTCTTTCCTCTAAAATTTCAAACACACCTAAATCATGTTCCCGGTATCCTAAGCATCTCAGGCCAATCTGTGGATATGGTCACTTACTGAGTGACCCAACTAGCACAGGGAGGATCCCGACTTTACATTGCTGAGCAACATGAGCCAAGATGGCATTCAAACTATGCTCTGAGGCTATGCTTGTGAAAACTTCCCATGGACAGTCCTTGGCACTGGGTGCCAGCAGGTGACTCCTTAGAGAAGGTGAAGTCCAAAGGCCATAGTCAGGGCTTAGAAACCCTTTGAACCTGTTTCCACTGACTCTTTCCTTCAAGCGTGATATTTGCCACGGGGGCTTCCATTCCACTATCTGCCTCTGGCCCCCCGCATTTTGTGTCAAAAGTTTCCTCATCAGAAATGGTCCCACTTCTCTAGGATCTTCCTATTTCCCAAGTTTAATAAAACTAAGTATAAATGCTCACCAAAAGATTAAAGACTCCATAACTATCTTTCTATTGCTGCTTCTAGATATGCCTTCTTTCCCTGAAGTTTCTCAGAATGGTGGCTGAACGTGGATGAAGACGCCTATCACTTTGTGTTCTTGATACAGTAACACACCATAATTTTTCACTGGCCCCTGTGAGACATAAACATTTGCCAAGGGAAAACCCAGGCCTGTGGCAAACACCACGAGATTAGCCTGCCCAGAACCACACCCAGGTTTTCCACACCATCGTGACAACACTTACATGTTGTTTTTATTTATTTAGAAGAGAATCCCCATCCTTAATTGCCCGTCTCTCCAAAGGCAATCTCCCCTCTAAACCCTTCCCTGAGTTTACCATCTAACTCTCCCCATCTGAGAGCATGGTGTTCAAGGATATAGGCCCGGTGTACAGTTTTCAATGCAGTTCTGCAGCTCATTACTTGGTGATACTGGGTAAACGCTTAACATTCCTGGGCCTTAATTCTCTAATGGGAAGATGATAGTGACATCTACTTCACAGGATTATATTCCTCCATAAGGGTGAAATAAGCTAATTTCTGAAGTCCATAAACTAGTAATGCCACAGCACAAACAATCAGTAAAACCCAGCCCTTCCCCAGCTCTCTCTCTCACGGATAGCAAACTCCACTTGGCAATGATTACTTTGACTGCCGGTGACGCACCTTTTACTTTTGCTAGAACTTAAATTTAAATCAAATGTTATTGATGGATTTTTTAATAGGGATATCTTGTTTTCTTAAATAAGCTGCACGTCTCTGGAGCTTTGGTGAACTCTGATTATCGAACACATTCTACATGCCAAGACCTTGGCTGAGTGCACTCTATAAATGTTTCATGTATTGCTCACAATCACAGTGTAAGATAGCTATTTCCACGCTGTGGAGGAAAGAGCACTGGAGGAGGCCTAGGGAATCTTGGGCTCAGAGTTTTTTAAGCTAGTCTGCCATAAAGTTAAGAGAGCTCGAAGGTCGTTTTTATCTGTTTTCTGAGTGTGTAGCATTTGCCCATTGATCTAGTTGTTCGGTTTACTTTATTTATCACTGTAGATTTTGTTGCACAATAGCTGGAACACGCACGCTTAGAATTTAGCTTTTCACTTTTAATATAATATAATTACAGATGGCTTACCTTTCATCATTAACTTTTTCTTCAGTTTATCGTGGATGCTAACACTCACCCTCCTCCTATTACAATGAGAAGAGTGCAATAAACTTTCCCTATCCCCCGATATAAGCGGATACCTTTGCTTGTTTCCGTCTTCCTATTTTCCATGCGCTTGTGCCAACTCCCAGTCTCATGTATAGCCTCACCATTTTACTTCACTGTTGTTGTTTCCACTGTGAATTTGCTAGTGTTGAAAGAAACGCAAGGGGTCGTTTGTTCTATACACCTTGAATCACCAAGGTGGCAAGCGAGGCTCAGGCAGTAGAGGGACCTGCTAGCAATACTTAGCTAGTCAGGGGCACAGCAGGGACCAGCATCAGGTTTCTTTTTTATATAAAAATAGTTTTTAACATTTACTTGCTTATTGAGTGTGTTCAGAGGCCCAGGGAATGAGCCCGAGAGATGTATGAGCCACAGTATGCTTGTGAATTCAGACGACAACTGGCAGCAGACAGTTCTGTTCCCCTATGTGGGTTCGAGGGTTAAACGGTTACCATGTCAACTACTGACATCTTGACTGTCAGCTTGACACATCAGGGACGAAAGAACCATCACTGAAGAGTTGTATCCCATCAGACTGGCCTGTGTGCCGATCTGTGGCCAGCGTGTCTATGGGTAATCTTCTTGACTGCTAACTGACATAGGAGGGCTTAGCCCACAATCGGTGGTACCATCTCTAGGCAGGTAGGCTTGGGTTGTGGAAGAAAGGTGGCGGCAGGCCTGAAAGCAAGCCAGTAAGCAGCAGCATTCCTCCACGGTTTCTGCCTTGAGTTCTTGCCCTGACTTCCTTCAATGATGGACTGTAACCTGCAAAGTGAAACAAACCATTCCTTCTCCAAGTTGCTTTTGGTCATGCCACTTAGGGAGAGGAACAGCAAAACAAACCAGAACAGCAGCTGAGCCATCTCCCAGGCTCAAGGATCAGAACTCTCTATTTCCACCTCTTACCCTTTGAGCTAAACTATAGAAACATCTGTGTAGAGAGTGTTTGCTTTCCCTCCTCCATACACTTCCAGCTTTGGGCCAGGGGCCTCAGTTTTTCTTCCACTGTGTATTCAGTACTACTACGTGTACTACGGTCCTGTAGAACCTGTACTACATGTACTACGGTATTACTCCTGTAGCTTACCACCTGCACTATAGGATGGTTCATGGCCAGGCAAGGGGCTTGAGATTGAAACACACACATACACAGAGACATGGGTCATTCTTGAAACAAGAATACAAAGAATGTCCCCTTGAATCAAGAATGCCAACTTTATTGTGTTCCAGGGCAGCTTATCTAGTGCCTTCTCTGACCAATGGTCACACCCTAGCTCTGGGGATCCTTCAGCTGCAAGCCCACCAGAAACCACTCCCCTGCCATCAGACTCTTAGGTTGCTCAGAGCAGCTGCAAGCACAGGAAAACAAGCTGTTTACTCCATTGGGCAAAGAGTCATAGAAAATTCATGGTCTGGGGGTCCACAGTCCCCAACAGAGTAAGACATTAAAGAGAAGTCATGAAGCCAGGGAATATCTGAGGATGCAAAAGCCTGCTCAGTTCTCTGCCTTGGAGCCTTTACTCATTACTGAGACCCATGTAGCCTTTCTCTACATATCCTTCGAGAACCTACTCTAAGAGAATGTGATGAGACTAACACGAAGTGGAGAAAAAAATGTTTAGAAACTATTATATCAGCTTAAGTGGGTAATTTAGTGTCTCTTAAATGTCATGATAAAACTTCACCTCCTATTTCACAGTTTAATATGTTGCATTTAAAATTTTATTTTCCCAGAATTAATTTACTTACATGCTACAAAAATACCATTTTTTTTTAAAAAAATGAGACAGAAAGGCAAACAATCTCTACATTGAAGACTGGTTTAGAGGCTTCAGGTTCAAGTGTGACTTCCTGCTCTTCAGTGTTCCCAGAGAGTACAGAGGACTCCTGGCTTTTCCTCCACACACTCACGATCACTTGTATGTGTGTGTGTGTCTCATCCCTTTTGCATCACAGTTCCCCTGACTGTCCACAGCATCTCACAAATGACACGTACCTCCAACTTGCACTGATGGACTGGGAAGAATAACACTAACTAGTCATAGTTATTCATAGTTTAGAAGAGGGAAGAAGTGACAAACAGAAAGAGGTATTTCTCTCTCCTGAATTCAGTCATGATAAGACTCGAGAATACAGTTAAGTCATATCAATTTCCAAGTTATTCATAAGTATTTAGAGCTACGTGGACACAAGATGAACTATGATCTATTTTTGCCTTGTGTGAAGCTAATAAATCATCCAAAGTGTGTCTTGATTGTGCATATCAATTAACTGTAAGAACCAGTGAGATTTTGAGTACAAGCCGACTGCATTTCTTCTTCATGGTGGTCTGGTGAGAAATGCACAGTGCTGTGTGCATAAACACTACCTCTCATGCACTGGATGCAAACACGGCACCAGTGCAGCTGATCATAACTCCACTTCCTCAGTAGGGAAAATGGAACAAGCATTTCCTTAGGCATTCAGCTCCGAGTCCCACTCACCAAAGTACTCATCGGAAGGGGGGTTTTCCATGTCATACAGCATCTTCTTGGTCAGGTGCTCGAGCTCATCTTCTGGCCGGAATGATGGGGCAACAGAAGGAGGCCCCATAGACCCAGGGTGTCCGCCCTGGAAGAAAACATACAACCATTTATTGTAGTCTAAACACCCACTACAACAATCTACTTGACCATGGAGGAAGCAGCACGGGTCGATCTATTTGTAGAATCATGTTGTGCACTCAGATTTATTCCTTACCTAGTCTGACCTTTGGTATTACATTTCATCCGCTTCCCTTTTCCAGATGTGTCTATCACACTTTAGAATCTGTGTTTCCAATAATAGGAATCTAATTTTTCAATAACTGCTCAGCAGTTGCCATGTTACTGTTAGTGTATTAATGAGGAAGATGATGAATAAAGACTATACAGCCCAAAGGAGAGTCTATGGGCACATCAGTAAAGCCAGAGCCTCTGGAGAGAGTGCACTGTCAGGGGCCAAGGAAGCTTCCTAGGAGAGAATGCAAAGAGAAGAGAAAAATTGAGAAGACTTGCTATACCTAGGTGACAAAACTCAAGTGCAATAAAAAGCTCCAAGGCATTGTGTTTTCTGTTCAAATACAACATTTGGGATGGTAAATGAGATGAATCTTATTGGTTCCTGGGATCTAGAAAGCAAAGGATTTTTATTCCAGTTAGGGAAGCTCAGCAACTTTCCCCCCTAGACCTGCGAGCAGGCAGACATCAGATGTGTTTGAGTGGCCAGTAGAGTTCAAGCAGGCCAGTGAGACTGCAGAAATGCCACGTAAGAGATCAGAAAGTCAGGCCAGAAAGTGCACAGCCAATCAATGTCCCAAAGTGGACAAAGAAAGGAAGGTCAGATGGTAGAGGGAAAGGAGCTTCATGCTACAGACATGAAAGGGAGCTCACTAGATCTCCCTTTTTTACATTTTAACCTGCCATTGTTGACAGCACCCCATATCTTTAATCAGAAAATTATAAATTAAAAATGCTGCTAATAGCAGTTTAGAAATGAGGACAGCACTGGCCACTGTCAATGGGAAGAGAAGTGGACAGAGTATGTGCTTGCTTTGTGTTTACGACTCTTGCAACAGTTGGGTGAGAGTTCCCCTCTTCAGGCACAGCATCCTGTAACGTAGCCATCTCTTTACAGATGTTACTACTCCTAATGGCGATTTGACTTGAGTGATGTCTACAGCACAGAATCTAGGCCTTCTTGACATGAATAAGACTTCATTTGTAGTATAGACTTTCATCTATATTATTTTCCCTGTTTTGGAAATATATGTAAGTGTGTAGTGGAGACATGCTGAAAGTAAAGAGCCTGAGAAACTTTTGTTGGCCACTAATCTTGCTCTAGGATTTTATTCCCTGTTAGGATATTTGCATTAGAGATGGGAAACACAGGGACAGGCTTCTGTCAGTTGCGTGATCTTCTCTGTGTGAGACAGGGAACAAGAAATGCTAAAAGATCAGGACAGCGTTAGTCATGGTAAAGTCAGGACAAGAGTCCATTCTAGACTAATTCATTTATCCAATAAACATTAAACATTATATTTAGAGCAAGTTCTCAAATGCAGACAATATTTTGCCATGAAGGGCTGTTTGTGCCTTAAAGAAATGATTAGATCATTACTTTTTTAGTTTATCCACTCATTTTCTTTTTTCTCACTTGTATTTGTTCTTTGAGAATTTCCTATATTTTGATCCAATTTACTGCCCTCCAAATCACTCCAGATCCATCTCTACTTCCCCAACCATCCAACTTTGAATACTCTTTTCTTTAAACCCATCAAGGAAACTTGTGATTCCTATATACCCTTGGATGTATGGTCTACCGAAAGAGTGTGGGTGACCTACCAGATGCTACCCAGTTAAAGAAACAGACCAATTTACTCTAAGTAGCTATTAGCTGAGGGGTGAGACTTCATGTACACCTATCTTCTCCGTGCTGGAATTCTGTATGACTTGGGGTTGTACAGCTCTCGAGCACACTGTTAGAACATGGTGGGTTCTTACAGGCAGCCATCCTGCTGTATGAAGAGACACTGTGCTTTATAGTCACCCACCATCTCTTCCTCTTAGGCTCTTTCCCTGCCGTCTCCCTCAAAGATGCTGAGTTTTGGGAGGAGGGGTGCAATACGGATGTGCCATTCAGCACTGAGCGTTCTGCAATCTCTTTTCTGCACTTTGACTCTTGGGAGTCTCCATGTTAACGGCACCTACTGAAAGAAGTAGTTTCTCTGACGAGGACTGAGAGAAGCATCAATCTAAGCTTGCAATAGTCATCAGAAGTTGGTGGAGTACTATGTCTATTTAGCAGAGTAGGAGTCATAGTAACAGTAACAGGATACTAGTAGAAAAAAGCTGTTCATATAATCATCGGTGCGAACCCGTCCACAGGAGTGTGGCTAGTTTACCAGGAGCATCATCCCTAAATCTTCATCAGAAGCCACCAGCTGCCCGTAGCTCCTTAGTTCGGAGTTGGGGCTTATGAATGCCTCCCCGCACTATGCTTCCATGTTGATTGGCTTGATTCTGAGCAGCAACCACAGCCACTGAGTTCAGGAGTGCAGTCATCCCGCCATGTCCAGAAGACACTGTTTTGATTGACTCCTCTCTGACCTCTGGCACTTATCATCTCCCCCACCCCGCCACCTCTACAATGATCCCCGAGCCTTGGGAAAGGGAGAGACACAGCTGTCCTCTTTGCAGCTGTGTGCTCTCTAGCAGTGGCTCGTAACCTTCCTAATGCTTAGACCCTTTAATACAGTTCTTCATGTTGTGCTGACCCCCAACCATAACATTGTTTTCGTTGCTACTTCACTAATGTAATTGTGCTACTGTTGTGAATCGTAATGTAAATATAGGATATGCAGGATATGTGGCCCCTGTGAAAGGGTCATTTGACCCCCAGTGGAATAGCGACCCACAGGTTGAGAATCGCTGCTCTAGAGTCAATTATTCTTTACACTTCGACCAGCTGTGAATTGTATGTGAACCACTGCCACTGCACAAATAAATGTCACTGACCATGTCTGAGAACTATACTTTTAGATGCAGCGTTAGAGGAAGATTTAATACTATGTCCATTGAGCAAAATAATAGCATTTATTTTATTGGCTAGATTTTCAGCACTGGCCATTGTTTTCTACTGTGCAGAGGATCTTAAATCAAACCAGAAAGCACTTGTTTAATCCCCATAATACGAATGCCAAGGACATATCTTATCACACCAGTCATTACTGAAGTCCAGGGTTCATGGCTGGGTTAAGACAGCTGGTGGATTTATTTTATATTATGTAAATGCTACTTTTGAAATTCATGAAATGGGACTTTAAAAAAGAAACCCACAATAACTCCAAGTGATAAAGATATGCTGGTTACTCCTAAACCCCTGGAATAAGTTTCTAAATAATCCGTGCCAAGTGGAGGGTTCCAAGAGTAGCGAAATGTCAGAGTTGAGAAGTGACTTCGTGAGAGTGGAAAAACTACGAACAGCGCTATGTTTAAAGGCGGAGTGACGAGGATGCACAGGGACTTGTGGTGAGTGCTGTCTCGTGACACTGTGGTACATGGGGTTTCTCTTCAAGTCAGAAGCCCATGGTTGAGACCACGGATAATTCGAAAATGATGACAGAGCCGACCTGATTGGATGTTCTCTGGCAAGCTTATGCACTTTGGATAGGCTCATATTCCCTCCGTCATTAAGAGGAGCACAGGGAGATAACCTACAACTCGGGTACAGAGGACGGAACACTTTCAGAACCCTGTGAAGAAGGGGCAAGCTACTTCAGGTGGCAAAACAGACAGAGGAGGTGGCACAGGAGCAACCGCTTTCTTCAGGCGTGCAATAAAAGGAGAGGATGAGCCTAGCTCGTGCCTGAATCTAGACCCAACTGGGACCCATGCATCCTTTCCCCACAACCACATACTGCACATGACTTCCAACAGAAGCACTGGAAAGCACCAACTGTGACGGTTCAGAGCACTAATGCTAGCTGCTTTAATTCACTCAATAGCTACTAAAGAGCACACGATAACCCTGCTTTATGACTGTCCTAGCCGGACTAGGTATCTGAATTTTATAAGTAAACAAGAGGTAAGAAACTAAATCCACCTCCCACAAAACAAAGGCAGAAATGTCTACCCTTAGCACTTGCATTTCAAAAAGACTAATTTCAAAGTACGCTTTCAGTATTTCACAGATATTTTAAAAAATGGTCCATCCTTTCCATTCTTCAAGTATTCTTGCCGATTTTGCTTGCCAAATTTAGAAGGGCTCTTTTATATTTAAACTCTACTTTCTGTATATTGATGTCATCAGACTTATCATGCTGATATGTCCTTATAGACTCATTTTACACTGAAAACATTATAAGCCAATGGAGTCTGTGATGCACGTGATATATTTATGGGGCATCACAACATAACAATGCGCGATAAGCATTCGCTGTTTGCTGTGTGACATGTGGCCCAGTGGGAGCTGTAGCCTATTGCCATTGTGCAGCAGCTTGAGACAATATCATACTACATATCATTAGCCTGGGGGAAAAATCACCTCAGATTTGTGGGCTTTCTATGGAATCGATACCACTTTCACAAAACATACAGCTGAAACATCGCAAGTGGAACCACGGTTAAGCTGGGGACCATACCTGTACTGTTAGTTGAGAGTTATAGCTTATGAGGAAGGACCTAGATGATTGCACAGAATTTTGAATTTTGTCCACATGACTTGCCTACCTGCCCCCATCCAGTGTATAACGTGGAACACCTCTGGAATAAATGCTGTTCGGAAACCACAGATTCTTTAGATAACAGTAGGTTTGTCACCACAGGGAAGGTAGCCTAGGATTCTGAGTTCAGTCCTGTCAGAAGTGCATTTCTAGAATTCCTCCCACCCAGTATAGACTAGGACTCATGAGACCTTAAGGAAAATGAACAGCCACGTCCAACATTTATTTTCAAACGAGCAATTCACGGCACAGTTTAGGGTAATACACAAGCTAAAATGCATGAAGGGTCATCGGGATGGGATGTTCTGCACTGGTTTCCGGGTTCTTCATTCTGAAGTGCGAACATCAGTGGTATAATAGTCCCCGGGTTCCAGTGATTCCTCACTTGCATGACCCTTTCCCAGGTGCCTGCTTCACATACAAGTAATCTTGAATGCTTAGAGGATGCTCGTGTATGACATGCAAATCTGTGTTATGGATGAGAAAATTGAGGTCGAGTGGGTCAGTGAGCAACCCTGTGGAGGACCACAGAAGCAGCAGACTCCCTGGTGGACAGAGTGGGGTGTTGATCTCAGGTGCCTCTCAGGGTCCCCCACTAGTGTCTTCAAGCCCTTCTAGTTCTATTATTTGATAGTGATTTAGATGTTTATCTATTTACTCCTATATAAGTCAAAATTTTTGTGTATGTGAGTGAAAGATTACTGCTCAGTAATATGTTTTTCTGAAAAAAGGAGACGTTCTTTTAAATATCCACATTAATCACCAATATATATCTTCTTTGAAATGTCTGAATCATTTAGTGAAGGCATAAGGGCATCTTAAGACACACAGGTGAGTTCTCACAGGGTCAGACTTCAAACAACTTGAAACTCTCCTTAACCTAAAGCACCAAGAACTGAGAATATCACGTCAAATTATTAAGAGTTTCCACCTCTGACAATTTAGGAGTTGTAGAAGAAAAAGATCCAAAGTAGGCTCCTGGGACATATGAGCCTTTGCCCTTGAAGGATAAATTAGATTTCATAAGAGAAAAGAGGAAGGGAGATAGAGAGGAAGTACAAGAGCAATGTACATAGAAGAAATGTCAACATTTAGATGGAGAAAGAGCTAGAATGAAGACAGCAGCCAATGCCAAGTCTTCATTTTAGGTAAGAGAAAATTATTAGATTTTCAAGTGGTACCTGCCTATGTTAAAGTTACGAATACGGCGGAGTACTTTTATATCGTAAGCTTATTTAAAAATAAAGTCAGTACTGGAGGAATAGCTCAACTTGGTTTCCAACCATAAGGATTTTAATTCAATCCATAGTATCTATGATTTAAAAGAAAAAAGTCATTGTGGTGTAATGCTTGTAATCGCAGGGTTATGGAGGCGGAGTCAGGCCTACTTGGTGAGCTGCAATAACAACAACAACAAACAAACAAAACAAAAACAAGGTTGGGGTTCTAGGGAAAAGGCACTTGTTACAAATCTTGACAACCCAAATTCCATCCAGAAGATCCACACGGTAGAAGGTAAAAGGACACCCAACAGTGATCCTCTAACCTCCAAGTGAGCACCATGGCACCCTCCTCCAAATAAATAAATAAATAAATACATAAATAAATGCAAAACAAAACCCAACAAAACACACCACTGCCCAGAAAGGGACTCGGGGGCTGTAAAGGTACCCACCTGTTCCCAACCCAACCCTGCTCCTCTCTTAGAGGGTATCCCTGGTACCCACATGGTGGAAGGGGAGAAACCCTCTCCCAGTAGCTGTCCTCTGTCCTCCACATGTGCACCATGGCAATGTCATTACAATAATAACAGCAACAATAAAAAAGAACAAACAGAAAAGAAGGTGAATGACTTGAATAAGGACACCCAAGGTTGTACTCTGGCCGCTATACCCATGTACATGCACACATTTGAGTGAACAAGCACATACACACACACACACACACATTCACACACACTAAAAATTCACCCAGACATGAGGGTATTTCTAGGCAAAAACTAACTAATACAATTTCAAAGTTCTTTGATATTTACTCAGTGTGACTAATTACCGACTTCTTTCTTGTCTCTGGGCACACAGGAAGTCCTGCTGATTCCCTCTTTCAGGCAGAAGTTGCCATGAGAGGCACAAGAAGGTGGAGGCTTAGTCCTTCAGTTACTGGAAGAAGAGTTGGCCTCTACCCCGCAGGCCGAGCCTCTCCACACTAGAGGGAACATGGAAACTAACATCTTCTAAGGCCAGTGCTGAGAGTCATGAGAAACAGTGATGCTATTCTACTTATGGCATTCTGTCGTTCCCTTAATGTAAACATATTTTTCTCAGATAAAAGATCCAAGTATCTACATGTTCTGGTCCACATTAATAAACTGTTGCCCAGGTAACTGCCACTAGAAAAGACATTACGGTGCCAGATATGCAGTCCTATACAAGTCGAGGTTTCTCCTAATTATCCCGGGGGGTGCTGTGCAATCATGAAGAGTGGTTTCTGCAAAGGAAATGCAAATGACAGAATCCTTGATGAACAAGGAAATTTCACCATATCAATAATAAGGCAAACAGCAACTTCCAGCTAGCAAAGTCGTGTAACAGTTCACGATACTTAAGAGTGTTTTGTATATTCTTACACAGGATATAAGCACATTATTACATGGCTAAAATCTATCTGACTATTTGGAGCCCCTTTAATATTTTTTTCTGTGTTTAACTTGATGGAAGACCTTTATGGAGTTATTTTTAATTCCTGGGCCTGTTTCTTCATTTATAATCTAACACTCTCAAAGATTCCTTGGTTTTACTCCAGCACGTGTTTGTGACCATAATATAGTGTGTGTGTCATTGTCGACTTTGAGAGTGAAATCACATATCTCTATATTTAGAGATATTTTGTAGTCTGTAAAAGTAAATGCGCACTGAGTCAGTGGAAACCTCATTAATAACAGAGGTTTCCATTATAAGAGGATGTAACCGACTTGTCAGCATCCTTTGAGGCATCCAAGCTTCATTCAGTGCTCCAAATCTGAGTAAGCAGCGGGCAGCTCGCAGGGCTTCTGCAGCCTACTGAACTTTCACTACACTTGGGTTACGAAATCAAGAAGCTATGAAAGTTAACCACTTCATCCCCCATGCCCTGTCCTTGAGCAGAGAATGAAAGTTTCCACCAACACTCATTTCTGGGGGGGTAGTGGTGGAGTTTGCTATGTAGACAAACTGGCCTGACCCTTTCTATGCAGCCCAAACTGAGCTCAAAACCATTGCTCTCCTGCCTTGGCCACAAAGGTGGTAGAAAGATAGGTATGAGCAACCGCATACTTTTCTGAGGAAGGAGGATGCATGATCACTAAGATACAAATACTGGAGGTTCTCAGGCCAACACTCAATCCCTTCAGTGAAGGTCCCTTCTGGCCATGTAGCTCAATGTTCTAAGGATCCGTGTTGCAAAGTGGCCACTCAGTAACCGCCATTGCATCAGCCTCTCAAGTTACTGACAATGACCTTGCTTTGGGTCATTTTCCTCCTGTGCCCCTACCTGATGTTGAGTTCTTATCTGCAAAGAACCACCTACTTGAACTTACTGTGAGTCTGAATCTTACCAGAAAAGCACTCCCAGGCAAATAAAACACCAGGAAGAAGCAGCCAAAATCTTCGGAAAGATTCCATGATAATGAACACTCTATCATTTTGGGTGGCAGAGACACTCATTTTTCTTGTCCATTTGTAATGATGTACAAGAGGTTCCTTCTCTCAGAGGGAAAATGACTTCAATTATGTGTTCTTGTAAAAAAGAAACATTGAAATTATCTTCTTTTCAAAAGGTAGAATTAGCCCCATTTTAGAGCTGAAAGCCTGCCAGAAAAAAAAATATATATTTCTGATAGTACCCCCCCCAACCCATCTAGCTGTGTCAAGTTTGCGTTTTGCAATTTTCTGTGGCTGCTTTTACTTTTGGATTCTTCCTGATTGTCCTACTCGACTCTTAATGCCTCACTGTGTAAAGGGATGAAGTACGTTTTCTGGCCCAGGGCAGAGGCTATGCTGGGATACCTGTGGTGTTTCAGGCTACAGCAACTGACAGCAAGGTGTGTGGAGAAGTCACGTGGTAGGAGAGGGAGACCCGCCTGAGCATTCTCAGTGAGAACCCACACCTCTACTCGGTCCTATTCTTGTCCTCATGCCATGTGTTGCTGTCTCTAAGCTACAGTCTTTAAGCCCAGGTCTTCAAAGGAGAGGACCAATGACCCTGTGTTTCAGCAAGAGCGGCTTGTTGAAAAGCTTCCGAGAGAAAAGGCTGGACATCCGTGAGGAAGCGCAGTGCTAGCACCCCAAGGTTTCCTGACACTCCAACAGAGCCCAAAGGGCTCCCGCTCCTCAGTTAACCACTCTTCAGTCTCTGTCTCTTGACTCACTGACTTCTGAGTTCCACCATCTTTGAACTTCTCCTAGGGTTTTGCTTTTCTAGTACCGACTTTCTTATCTATCAGCTGAAGAGTAATGTATCTAATTCAGAAAAAGAAGCACTGTATACTACCAAAAATATTGCTGTTATAGTTACTAGGGAAGAAATGGAGTTCTTAACGGTGCTATTCTTCTTAAAGAAGGGAGTGGAATGCTTGCTTACTTCTTTTTCCAGTAACCCACCATCATTCTATCAGTGTGGTATTCCTGATTTTCACAGATTGTTATAGCAATTTACCTAATAATTATGACTACTTTGACTGTAAGTCTCCTAAACCTGACATTGGTAAAGCCATGCTTTGTTGGTCCTCTGAAGTGTTGACACTGAAACCAAAAACAGTGACCTGAGGCTCATGTTAGCTGGAGTGGGAGTAGCCCTTCCTCTCTCTTTCCTGCCTGGATGCATCCCAGGCACAGGAGCCACAAACAGTGATGCCACACCGCCCCGGGGGAGACAAGAGCTAGGGAAGACTAGCAGGCACCTCAGCCGACAGTCGACAGTCGCAAAGTGAAGCCATAGTAATGGCCTGACCACTCGCTTTCTTGGCCCTCCCAGGGCTACTCCCCCATGAGAAAGCAAGCTGACCATGGAGTGAGAGGATCCCTCTCAACTTGTTCTACCCGAGGCTAACAGCGGCTGTTTCTAGATTACTGTGATGCCTAAAATCTACCTGTTGAATCCGGCCTCTTTGTTTGTCTTTTCCTCACAAAGATGAACGACAGGAAAGTTCAATGAACGGAATAAACTGACGTTGCTCTTTCAAATTAAATTATATCTTTGCTATGCTTTCTAGAGGAAAAAGTTTCACCTTAATTTGGTTGCCTGGAAAAATGCAATAGCTATTTGCTTCTTTGTTTGGAAGAAATGTTTCATGACATGTGTTGTTCCATTGGGCGGGAGAGAAAGTTTATTGATTAGAAGGTCTAACTGTTTATTCATTCTTACAGAGAGAGGGTCTCAGATAATCTAGGCTGGTGCTGAACTTGGTATGCGGTGAGGCTGACCTTGAACTCCTGATCCCTCCCTTCACCTCTCATTACAGCCTTTTACCACTGGGTCTGGGGAGAAACGACTTTTTGAATAGTCACCTCAGTGTGTCTCTTACCTGGCCTTGTTTCTAATCCACTGTCTGTTCAAAATGAGATTTCCCCAGTCATTTGTTATTAAGCACTTAGATTGCTCATTGTTTCTTACTATTAGAGTATATTAAAACCGTGTATAGCATAGATGCCAAACTGACTGTGAACATAAAAAAACAAACAAACAAAAAAAACAGATACTAGGTGAAGTCCAGCAAAGTTGGCAGGATGGATGGATTGTAAGTACTTATTTAAAAATACTTTTTAAAGTGTCTAAATAGAATACAGGAAAATGAGTGACTTTTAGAAAATAACAAATATGTTTTTTGAAACACGAGGCTCTAGTCTCCTTAGTATTTTCAATAGGAAACCAGGAGAGCAGGGGGCGTCCGGAGTGTGGACAGGTTGGAAAACACAAAAAGCCTGAGCTTCTCAGTCTTCTATGCACAGAAACACTTTCTCACTGCACAAGCTGTTTCTAGCGAGTGGGATTGACAGATGCCTGAACGTAACACACACGACATTGAAATAACATGCAAATTCGTTTTCAGTTTTAATATGCAAATATGCTGCTTGGCACATCACTTTCCACGGCTGAGGTCAATTTCTGTTTCTGAGTTTTTCGTGGGAAACGCAAACCAGCAAACAAATGGTTAACTCCCCATCATTTCACCTAACACAAGGTTGGTTTTCATCTGAGTCAGAGGGCTGTCTTGCTCAGCAATCCAAGGCACCTGGGAGGCAAAGAAAGGGCCAGGGCTTTGTTCTGTGAAAAGGCCACCCTCTCCAAGCAAGTATGCCCCTGACAGGTGATCATACTGGATGTCTGGGACTGCAGGGAGATAGGAAGGCAAGGTGCTTAAGAGTGAATAACAGGAACTCTTTGTTTGACCTATGAAAAACAAACTGAAGAAGCACATCACGTTGGGAGGGTAGGCATCCTTAGAGACAAAATGAGGAATTAGTCAAAAGTCCTCATCTATTCCTAGGGTATGCAGGCAGTAAAGGAAACTGCAGCCTCTAATTAAATCCGCACTAAATTACCCACAAATATTAGTGACTAATTCGGTGTTAAGGCAATCATCACAATTGCTGTGACACATCTAGTTCAACAATTTATAATTCAGTCAGGAAATCAAGGCAGATGAAGGAACAACAAAGGAACAACGCAAAAAGCTGGCTACAAGCAGTGTGGCAGAGATGCTTAACGTATGGGTTCTAGACTCTCCTTGGGTTTAATCCCATATCCATGAATCGACAATTGGCACCCAGGGCAAGATATGTATTTCACCAAATATATCCTAGTTGCTTAAAATATAGATGTGTGTTCACAGTACTTATCCCAGGAGTTAAGTAAAATGGTCCCTATCAGCCACTGCATCCCGTGGTGGATGAGAATGTCACTACTCGACGTTCTCGGGCTGTCTGACTGGTGTGCAAACACATCACTAGATTATATGGATTCAAGAGGACAGAAACTGTCCTTGTGGCCAACACTGAGCAAGAGGACCAGGGGCTTAAATGAGGACTTGGCGCAACAGAATTGGGGACGATAGACCGCTGTAAGATTAAATTTCCTTTGGATTTCTTTGCTCCTTCACAGTCCATAAGCAACCTGGCATAATGCTCACAAACACCAGAGTTTGACTGTCACAGGATGAGCCTGGGGTTTCCCTTTCCTTTCCATTCTCCTTCCTACCCCCACCTTTCTTTCTTCGCTGTGAAGAGAGAAATCAAATCAGTGGCTTGTGAACTGACTTACGGGGGAGTGATTTAGAGAGAGCCACACCCAGGAGTAGCAGAGCCAGGAGTTAAATGGGAGCCTGCTGCTCCTAGCTGGGTGTTTTTTCCACCGATTTACAGCTATCTTTATATATTCATTTAGAAATATGAAACTTACATGATCTATCGTAAAGGTTAATCAAGACAGTCAACCTTGCTGATTACAGCGAGATGCTAATTATACCAGAGGTTGGAGACTAATGTGGCCCCTTTTGCTTTCAGAAACACTGATTGTGGTGTAATGGAGAAAGTGTGGGTTTTGGAGGCAGAGCAATATGAAGTATGTGACTTACTCTGTGCACTTCACAAGGTTTTCTCTTATTTTTTTTAATCTATATTTTTTTTTGGTTAAACATAATAACAGTGTCTTCACATAGAAACAACATGAGGGGTACACAGGGCAAGGGTACAATTGCCCTATTCCAGAGCCATCACAAATAGTTTGCAGATGATACATGCCATGTGCTAGTATTTCACAGGGGCTCATGATTATTTGTGTTAAATGTTCAGACAACTTGTCAAATCTGAGCTATGGATGTCTTTCAAATGTGGCAGGAAGGTGGGCGAGAGAACATGAATGACTTAGTGTCATTCAGCAACACTGTAGTGGGGGAAGAAAGATCACACTCTGATCCTGAATCTAAAGGAAGGGCACTACCATTTCTGATCAGTCAGCCATGCAATGGAACGCAGGTCCTACCAAAGGAACGCTTCCAGGAGTTCTGAGAGTAGACATGCAATACCTTCATTTACATATTTATTGATTTGTAATTTGGAAGACTGAATGTAATTAAAGTGTACTATTTAGCAGGTGCCAGGTAATATCAAAAAAATATTTCCCATTAAGTAACTCATTTAATTACCAAGCAACTTTGATAGGCAGACACACTGATTTGCCAAGGGGGGAGACTGAGGCATGAGTACCTTGACAGCCAGTGAAGAACCTGGTAGGTAACTTGGGAAGGGCATCCTAGAAACTGAAGTTTACCACGACGAAGGTACCCAGCTTCCTAACTCGTCTACATTTCCCCCCCAGTTACCCTTCATTCTTAAGGAATTTAATTACACATTACAAAGTAATATCAATGGAAACTTTCTTAAAAGATACTATTTTTTTCTGCACAAAGATAATAACCACGAGATGAAAAGCATCTATGCAGGTTTGGGTACAGAAAGAAAGCTTCCAATTCGGAGAAACACGCCCAGCTTTAACTTCTTCATTCACAATTAAGCACAATCAAACTGTTTATCAAAGGCCAGTTCCCTTATCAATGTCAGATAAGGGGCAATGCAAAACCTCGGAAGTGAAGAAAATAAAAACCGTAAAACTCTTTTCTATTAAAAGCTCCAGTTCAGGGCCATTCCCTAATGACCAGTATGATAAGATTTCCTACTGGGTCCTGGCTGAAAGATGGGTAAAAGATGGTGGCAGTACCTCCCTCTCCATGAAAAGCAAGGCCTCTCTAAAATTCAGGAGACATTTCTAGATTCACAACACTGTCATTTTTCAGAAACAAAGCACACTGGACATCACTTGCTAGTTGATGAGATCTTTGGTTCATCCATTCCTCTCTCTCTCTCTGTCTCTCTCTCTCTCTCCATCTATCTAAATAAGATTTCTAGTCAGTCTATCTAAATGTCTATCTATCTATCTATCTATCTATCTATCTATCTATCTATCTATCTATCTGGATCTATCATCTATCTATTTATTTAAAAAAAAGTTGAGGAGGGAAGCTGTGTGTTTAAGGTTATCTAAAAATAGAGGGTGGAACTGAGAAAATCTAGATCCGAAAAGCAGGTCTAATCCAAAACTGGTTTATTCTTCATTCTACCCCAGAAGGTTCCCTCAGAACAGTGGCACCCTCTGCAAAGCCTGCCCATTCTTGGCCAAAATCTTGGGAGCCCTAGATTTTGGATGCATTCTTCTGAGATCCAGAGATGGCAGTTGCTATAAAGTGAAAATCATTGCTGTTATTCTTGGCGAGTGTACACAGACCGGCAACAGCTGGCACAGACAGATGTGGTCCACAGAGAATTCCACGTCTGGCTGTGCTGATGCTATTCCCTGTTCAGTTTTCTTTTTCTGGATCAGTGAGGGGTGTTGCTCCTCAGTCCATGTACCCTATCCACGGGCGGAATGCCATCAAGGTGAGGTTCAAACTCATTGCCTCCCCCATTTTCCATTGCTATTTCCTAATGACTTGACTTTCTAAGAAAAACACTACTGTTTCATGGAAAGTATTTTCTTCATTTGGGACCTTGTATGCCTGGGAATTGCAACATTAATATTTACAAAATAAACGACTTTCACATGAATTCTTTCTTTAATCTTTGAAATAAGTTAGTGAAGAAAATATTTTTTGAGGTTTAATTTATATTTCTTTTTGTAGCTTTTAAAAAGTACATTTTAAGTTAGCATGCAAATAAACTTCATTGCAGCATCTTCACACACACATTTCATTATTTTACCTTTATTGTTTTCTTCGTTCCATCTGGTTCCCCTTCTCCTTATGTATGTATGTATATGTATGTATACATGCATGCATGTATGTATATACGTATGTATATGCAGGTGAGTGCAAGTGCCTGTGGAGACCAAAGGTGCCAGGTCCCTCTAAACCAGTGGTTCCCAACCTGTGGGTCACGACCCCTTGGGTAACATATCAGATAATTACATTATAATTCCTCACAGTTGAAAAATTATAGTTATGAAATAGCAACAAAATAATTTTATGGTTGGTGGTCACCACAACATGAGGAGCTGTATTAGAGGGTCACAACATTAGGAAGGTTGAGAACCACTGCGCTAGAGCCTGAGTCATAGGTAGTTGTGAGCTGTGACTGGCGGGTGCTGGGAACTGCACTCAGGTGCTCTATAAAAGCAGTTTGGATTCTCAACTGCTGGGCCACCTCTTCATCCCAGTCATCATACTGTTGCTGTTATTTTACCTGTCTGCTTTCTTACGTCATGCATCCATTTTCCATGAGGAAGTAGGTTTATACCTCATCTCACAAATGAGGAAACTGAGAAAGAATAAGACTAAAGAAACTGGACAAGATCACAGAGCTGGGATAAAGAGGAGACAGGATTTATAATAAAGCACACTGACTCCAGAAACTTTTTCTTCCAGAGACCAAGATGGTGATCCAGCATATCAGTGTAATCAGAATGAAATATATTTGATGCAGCTCAATCCCACAAATACGGTCAGTATTACATCATAATCAAGAATATCCCAGAAGTCTAGATGTTTTACCAGCTCCAGCATTCCGTCCTGAGTAAGAGGTAGAACCATGTTATCACGGGCTCTATTGCGCCGACTTACAACAATAGTTCAGCTGACCCAGGTCTCTAGCCCTACTGAGCATGCTCCATGTTGAGTCCCCAGTTTCTGGTGCTTCTGGACACTCATGGAGGCTCTCGGAGAAGAGCAGAAAGCATGAAGTATGTACCCCACACTGTTTCAACATGCACGATTCTAATTACTGTGAGCTGGCTGTAAACAACATCATTGTAAGATCACAGGCCTAGTGATGTTTTTCTAAAGAAACTAATGAGATACGGGCCCTGTTCTCTTAGAGAGAAGGAAAAAAATGATAGAGGAATGTCTACAGATCCAAAAAAAAATGTTGTAGCTACACGCTATTGTCCTCTACAGAAAATGGGGTGTTGCAGTTAGCATGAGTAAGAGACACTCAAAAGGAGAAAGTAACATTTGAACTGTGTCTTGGGGACTGGAATTTAGACATCTAGAGATGTGGGAATTTATAGGAGAGACCCTGAGGAGGAAGAATGAGTGCATCAGTCTGGAAGCAACTTTCCTTTAGGTCAATCCAGGGCCAGGCTCCTCGCTGTCTCTCTGTTCCTCATTTGCTTCCTTGTCCATGATGAGTAGGAAGATGGCAGTGTATTTAGTGAAGGGGTGGAAACTGTCTGCTGCCAGCGTCAACCCACACACAAGGCTGCTGAGCGAGCTGTCTGCAGATCACCTCAGGACCGTGGCACAGCAGGCCAGCTGTTCCAGACGAGGCCAAACATTACTCACTGAGATGCACGCTCTTGCTGCTGATTTTTAAAAGTGATTGCTTTAATGAGAGGCTGGAGAAAATGAGCTTGCAAGAGGCTGTAGAGATTTCTGATACCAACAACTCAGCACGCAGAGGAAGGCTGAGGTGAAGATCTGAGTGCCCAGGGACTTCACCGAGACGGTCATGCTTCCACATAAGAGAAAGAGAGTAGTAACGGAAGCTGTGTTGCTTTTAGTTTTTTCCTTTGGCGGTTTCCATAGATTCGTGAAAGTATTTATGTGCTGACTTTACATAAGGGCTTAGCTGAAGCGCTCCCCATCCACCACTTAGGCCCCCACATTCCAGGGGACGAGTTGATACTTCACAAGGGACAGTTTTTAAAGGTCCAACGTCAAATGCCTCTACAACTGGATCTACAGTTATAGTCGGTAACCAGGATTCAGGGATTTCTTTTTTTATTTCTTCTTATTATTTATTTATTTTTTTTAACAAGAAAAGTACCGAAATATAGACAGTAAGGACACAGCAGGCTGGCCAGTATGAATTAATTCTAGATTCTTCTCTGCTACAAATCTCTCACATGCTACTAGACAGTCATTTCACCTCTTGAGGGTCTATTTTCCTGTTTTTAATCTTCATCCCCTTCGCACATTGTTTTTTTCCTTTGAAAGAAACTACGGAGCAGAAACAACATTATGCCAACATATAAGATGCACCACAATCCCTAGCCTCCTTCAACATGATAGCAAGATGTTTCAAGATTCATTTATTTTATGTGTATGATTGTCTTGCCTGCATGTATGTCTACATGCCACCATGTTCATGCCTGGGGCCTGTGGGTGTCAGAAGTAGTATTAGATCTCCTGTTACTGGAGTTATAAAGGTTGTGAGCCACCACATGGGTGCTAGAAACTGAACTGAGGGACTCTCCAAGAGCAGTGGGTGCTAAGCCATCTCCCTAGAACCATGCTGGCTAAAACTGACTAAGAGAAGCTCTACTCTTAATACTAGTAATGTACCCATTTTCCCCGCTATCCCCATGGAACCAAGGCAGCTAAACCTTGGGAAGGCAAACTCTACTGTAAATACCTGCAATGCACCCATATTCCCTGCTTATGTATTTCCATTTTGCCCTCATACAGCAATGGGAACGAAAGGTATCACGAGCACTCTAGCTACTACAGCCAAGGCCAAGGCAAGCTTCAGTCCTGGACCTTAGCACAATGTGGAAGACTTTAAGTGTGTCATTGCTGCTGGAATCTGCTTTCCCTTCTCTATTTCCAAACTCTGGGCCATGTTTTTATACTGCATTCATAACTGGAGGTGAAACTTCATTAGTCCAAATTGCACAAATCGAGCAGACACGTGGCAGATACCGTGCTGGTAGACCCTTGAATGTAGAGGTGAGCATAAGGCATGAGGTAGAACACTCATGGTCCCACAGCTTAAACTGACATTAAGGTGCAGTTGATACTATTTCTCGATAGGAAAATATGTAGATTCAAGAGTTTTAAATGGAGAGGAAGACGGAAGTGAAATGAAGAAACAGAGGCCAAGACATTCAAGCAGCCAGCTGAGGTCTAACTAGCCACGCAGGAAGAATGAGACTCTCATTCCCGTCTGTCTGAGACTCTGGCCTTCATTTTCATAACAACCAAAGTAGGTCTGGAAGGAGGCGAGAGAGAGGCAGGGAGCAAGGTCGCAGAGGCGGTCCTCTCCTGTAGGGGACTTAGACTACTGAGATTTGGGTACATATTTATAGAACCCATCTACATTCCCGACAAGCTATTTCTCATCCTTTAGAATGTGTTATTACTTGGTTGCGGGGAGGAGGCAGAAATCCTTAATAAATAAATAAATAAATAAATAAATAAATAAAAAGAATGTGTTATTACTTGTGATAGGAGGGAATGCAGAATTAGGCCAACTTCTCTCTCTCAATTTGTAGATAGAAAAAAAAGCTGAATAGATTATTTTTGTGAGAAATTAGAGGTAAGCCCTGCTAATACGTTTCTTTAAACAAATGGAGCATATCCTTTGAATAATGTGTGGTTTGTTTTTACATGAACAGATACATCATGCTACTATGGCAAACTTAGACTCCGTTTGACCAGGCTGTAATTCTCAAACAACAGACAGCAGGGAGAACAAGTCCTGAGACTGAGACACGGTGTAGTACAAGAAAATCAGACTCAGAAAGCAGAAAGCCAGGAGGTAATCCCCCAATCTGGCACCTTCTGACCTCCCTATATTTCACCTTCCTATTCTGGACTATGCTGGTTTTATTCTGGATAGAGGAGGTTTGAACATGACTGGCCACTGGGAGCACTATGCAACTACTTAAGAGCTTGTTAAACATAAATATTGACAAGACTCTGCATGGAAGACAATGCTCAGGACCGACAAGGGACAGTATTTCAGAAGCCGAGGGAGCAATCTTTAACTGTTCTGACTTCTCTGAACAACAAGCCAAAATAGAAGCTCAGGGCTCCCAAGGTGTTAGCCAGATGAAAATTAGTAGCACTTCTCTCTTTCAGTTTCTCTGAGCCTTTCGCAGAGCATCCATGAGCAGGTAGAAAGACAATGAGCTACAGAACTTCAGGCCAGTCACCAACTTCTCTCGGCCTTAGTCATGCTTCATAATCCAGTGACTATCGTGAAGGGTGACAACTCCTACCACAGGGACTTCGGAGCCTTTATTGGGAATGAGTGAGTAATGAATTGTAAAAATGCTCAGAGAAATAAAAATTCAAGCACAGACTAGAGGCAGCCAACACCTCCCCTTGAAGACACTTGTGAGAATGACTGTCATTTGCAAATACAACCTATTACATAAGCACAATCAAATCAACTCCTCGTGCCAAGGAACTTGGTTGTCCTTGGTGAAATAATAGCATTTTGGCCAGAGAGGGAATTTCATCATTTTCTTTTGACTTTGGTTCTGACTTTTGCAAGGTGCATGCTGGGACTCAGATCCCAGAGCCCAAGCCTGGCCCTGGCTGTTACTTTACAGCCTAAAGCACATGAGTTGACCAAGCAGAGAAAGAATCTGCTGCCAACCAAAACTAGGCATCAGAGATCTCAGTTTTAACTCCTCCCAACCCCAAGGCAACAAGGGATGAAGCAGGCAGCAGCAGCTCACTGGGCATCAACAGTAAGAGGCAGAAAACTGTGTCAACCTGTTTCTTCCTTTTCTCATTTACTCTCTCTACATTCCATTCCCCTAAAGAGACCACATAGCTGGAACAGTTCTAATAAAAGCAATAGAGCAAGGGTTGCAATTCAAGCTTAATCCCAAATCGTATAAACCTTTTCAGGCGAATACAAGTGCCTGCCCTCCAGGAGCTCACAATCTAGTGGGAGAATCAGAAAGGTAACGCAATAGACTGTGAGCTCCTTGAGGGTAGGGACCATCTCTATTCTTCCTTGTCTCTTCACTAAGCACTATGTCTGCCAGGAAACAGGTTTTCAATAAGTTCTTACTGAAGAGATGAACCATCGAAATCTTTACTTTTCTTTTTTTTTTTAAAGCCCAAATACAGTGATCTTAACAATGTATCTTCCCAAGCCTCCTCCTCTCTTCATCAACGTGCCAACTATTGCTTAGTAGGTGTATGACCACGCTGCCTTCAGTCCCCTCTTCCACATGCTGTGCACACCACTGCCCTCCTCCTTATCCTGGCAGGTGGGTGCTGGTCAACAGACGATGGCATGAACAAGCAAATGTGAGAAAGGACACGCCTGCACTGTATCTGAGACCACCTTCTAAATTCCAGAGGCAGGTCAATCCAGCTGAGGGCATCTGTAAAGCCTCAAGGAAGACAGTGATTGATTTGGGCCACTTTAAAATCCCAAAGGCTAAATGACATTGCATAGGGAAAAATCCAATCCTCTTTACATTAATTAGGCAGATGACATCAGAACAAAACATTTTTCTTTAAGCTAGTATATGAGTTATGCCAAATTCTACCTTCTAGAGGATATGGGTTTCGGCCAAAAACCCATCATATAGATTATTGTTTTTCTCCTCTTAAGTACTTAGAGGAAATTAAGTCTTCTTTGGCATGCAGCAGTTCTCAGCAAGGTCATGGGTCCTTCTACAGTGCTGTCAGGGGCAGTTGAGGTAAGAGCATTGTCAACAAAAAAGGAGACATGTCAATTATTCTTAAAGATGCAAAACCAGTTAACCAAGATGGTATGGGGCCATTCTAAGCTATTCTGGAGATCTCAAAGGGTCAGTAAGAAAGCTGAGGACATACAAAAGTTGGTCCTTTTGTCTCTGAGGTCTCTGAAGTCATCACTAGACTGGTGCAGTAGACAGGCAGCCAGGAGATCAGTCTCTACTATGATGAGAACCTGGCATCACAATTAGCTCATCTGTACAATGGACAAGGCTGAGTGAAACTAGAATATTTATTCCCCCTAACCTAGAAAACGAGATATTATGGGGAAGCATGGGGAAGAAGGGGTAAGCATAACTAAATATGTCCATTTGTTTCCTCTGGTGACACACTGAGATTAACCAGGGCTACTGGTCTGACCGTGACTTTGAAATTATCATGTGGCCTAGTAGGTTCAACAGTTGTGGACCATAAAACTGAAGACCAGCAAAGCTAGGAGCAGGCTTTTTGGAGAGCTTGACACTGAGACCTGTGTTTCTTCAGTCAGCACCATGTTTCTCCTAACCACACACAAGCCAGCTTCCTTTGGTTTTCCCCTCTGCTCAAGTCTTGATGCCCAAGACCTGCTTGAACAGGGCAACTTTCACATCCTTGGTGCTGTGGTTCCCCCTTCCTTTGTTTTGCTTCAAACTTCCTGCAAACACCACACAGATAAGAAAGCTAGCAGAAGCCAAGACTTAGCTAGTTGCACTCTCGGTCAGTCCTTGCTACACAGAGACTGTGTGTGCCACCATAACCACTTTCCCACGCTCTCCAGCCTCGTCTACCTACTCCACAAGTTCTTCACGCTAACTGCTCATCAGAATCACTGGGGGCAATACTTCCCCGAAGGCTTCCTGTAAGTGAGGCCAAGAGGTTAACAGGATTAAAAGGCTTCCTAGCGAGTTCTGAAGGCTAGCTAAAGATGAGCACAGCTGCTATTTAAACACCAAAAGGCATGAGCTATGTCAACTTTTCTTTCTTCATTATGGATTGTCATCCTTATGGGTACCACCCTGTGATTTGGATGAGGACATTGAACATTACATAGATCATGAATGACATTTTGATTCAAGGTTATCTGACACCAGTCCTGGGCATACTAGGCTGAGGAGATACCCGGGCATACTTGGCTGTATCAGAATATTCTACAGTATTCATTATATTCCCTCCTAGAAACATCTTTCATAGGTTAGCCTGCAGAATAAGGCATGGTGATAAGTCCAACTTCCTCCCTTAGGGAGCCTAGAATTTTCTGTGCCTTCTATTGTCATTGGTAGATGCTAGGCACAAGACATATGAGGTTCCTTGTCAAGATTCATTATCAGTATTTCATGCTATTACCCATAATCAAAAAAGAGACATTTATTGGTACTTCTGTGCAGGGTACTGGGCAAAATATTTTAAGTAGATTATTTTATTTTAATAACCAAACCTTCCTGTGAGGCAAATACAGTTAATATCCCCATAGTATAGATTAGGAAACTGAATATTACATAGATCATAAATGATACCATTTTGGCTCAAGACTATCTGACCCCAGTCCTGGAAATACTAGGCCTAGGGGATATGGATCTGACTCTATCAAAATCATTACCACATAGATTGTTGTGCACGGATATAAGTTTCTAAAGTGATAAACACAAGTTATTTACAGAAAAGCCAAGAAAGTTTTCCAAGAGAGGATGGAGGATGGAGTCCACTGCCTACTAAGGCACACAGGCTAAAGCAAAGGACTGACTGGCAGAGACGGTCTAGCTTACTTGGGTTTGCACACTGGGCATTCTCTTAGGATAGCATGTTCAAACAGCTGCTTTCTGACCTCAAATTGAATTCTGTTGTGGACATAAGACATAATCTTTCTGCTGCGCTGGTCCTACCATCACACTTGTCTACTTAGATACGGATGGAGGCTTTCTTTGCTGGCCTCACTCTTGAGGGCTTGTAAACTCCGCCTCTAAGCTTTGTTTACATCTCAGTTATTACCTACCCCCCCTCCCCCATTCCCTGCTTCAGTCAGCTCGCTCCATGATCTCAGTATCGGCTCAGAGAACATGTGACCTCAAGGCCATCCATTCCTCACATAACACCTATTAGGTACACCAAGAGCGAGGCATTCCAACCCCCCCCCCCGCCCCTGTCCATCAGCAGGGTTGGTCCATTAGTCTTCAGGTTCTATTATGAAAGTCTGTCTCTTAACCCACCAAACTCATTATAATATTTTTCAGTTTGTTTTCAAAGAGTAGAGTAAGAGGACATAGCCCAGAACTCATGTCCTGGGCAGTTATTATAGACTGGATAGTCTTGGACAAAACCCCTCATCTTCACTATAGTTAAGTTTCCTCTAAAAATAGAGATAATTTTAGCATCCACACATGCAAGGGATGGTGTGGGTAACAAGACATATGAACGGTGATTGACATGTAAACACCTAATAGGAAATAGACATATCTCTCTGAGGCACCAATTACTGACCAGCCTGACCAACCACACATAGCCCTGTGCCTTCATCACACTATGCGGGCACTTGAAGGCTTGTGTTCCTAAGGGTTCCTCACAGCGGGAGGTCAGGCGCTGATCCCACAGTCTACTGAACTGCATTCTGTGAGCTGGCTAACGACCAGCAAAATGACATTCCTATGATCCTGTAGCAGGAATCCCTCAGAAATAGTCTTTGGCCAAGTTTGAGCATCTTCATTATCTTATAGATGTTCCCCACAACACATGAAAGAGAACCAGCAAAAAGAAAGAAAATTGTGTTTGGCTTTTAGTGCTGTATAATTTTTATTTCATATTAACATGCCTCAGGGAATAAAATATGTATTTACATAAAATTCTGGTAATGGCATTTTGAAAAGTAATTAAATGAAACACCAGATTCTATTTGCTGAGGGCTTCATCTCTAACACTACGATATGACAATGTCCTGCTTCTCCTCCAAACAGTCCTCATTCTTGAGCTTCCGGTGAGATGCCCAGCTCAGCTACATCTTCTAGAATACCAACCATGTCTGGGTCGAGGCTGGTGTGTTCATAATGTCAAAATCTATGCTCCCTTCTCCTTCTCTGTTTGTCTTTGACCTATTATATCCAAAGGTGAATTTATGAACTTGGATCTTAGCAGCCAGATAGGTTATTTTTTCATAACCTGCTGTCCATATTAAGTGTGCTGGATGGAAATTAAGGAGTCAATTTCAAAAATTTCAAAAACCTGAAAAGTATATATAATAAAAGTATTATCTTGGAGGAGATAGTTCATTGATATGAAAATTAAACAAAGATCGGATATTGGTTAGGCTACTCTACACTGTTTGCTTTGAGGTAAATGGTGCTGTTTTGTAACTGAGGCTAGTCTTGACCTCTGGATTCTTTTGCTTGGAATGAAAAACATTTGCCATGATGTCCCAAACTACAATTCTGATGGTTCAATACCCATGTAGCTGGGACTATAAAAGTCAGAAAATGAAATGTAGAATTACCTAATAAGTCAGTTCGGTCACAGAAATTCTAGCACAAAGGATCAAAATTCCCAAGGCAATGGGAGGATGACGTCTCATAGACAAGATCCAGCCTAAAGTTAAACGATTTATCTTAGGTCCAAAATTCAAGCTGAGGTTCCCTTCAGCTGACTGGGAATGATGTGCGGGAAGAGGTTTCCAGGTTCATGTTTCCACCGTTAGTGTAAAGTCTCTGGCCACATCCCAACAATGTACTTAGACTAGCTTTATCACCGTGACGACTATAAATGTATAGACAAGTAGAGTCACACACATGTGCCATGCTCCGCACTCTCGCGTACAACTCCGTAAGTGCTCGCTCATCTCCACAAACTTCCTTTCAGCACGTTTCAAGGGTTTTCCCTGCATTGGCAGCCCTGTGCTTCTTTTCCTGATTAGGAAATAATCAGGGTATATAGTCAAAAACCCAGGCAGGCGAGGCAGATGGACACAGCAGCCCGTAGAAGCCGTTTCCCTAGGAAACCAGGCAGAAACAGGATCTTAACCAAATATGGAACTGGCAGCCAGAATTTGGAACTAGAAACTGAACTGTGGACTAGTGGGAAAGCCCAGGAATCCATCTCTGCAAACTGTGTACAGAAGGTGACATCAGAGGAGGGACATGTTTCATGGGGGAGAGACCAGGAAATCTTAGAGAACAAGTATTTCCTCACTGATAATTCCAAGACAAGCAGCTTCCAGTGAATCTCCTCAGTCATTTATGAGAAAGAAAACGGGAAAGAAAGGAGTCTACATGGAGAAACCATGTCCAAGGCCTGACTCATGTCAAATGCAGAACCAGACTTGTGAATTTGCATAGACTAGACATCCCATTACCTTATTACCATCTGCCTAAGTGAGCATAAAAATAGGCTCTACAGAGTTCCTGGGCTACTCACTGGCATTGCCACAGACTCTGTAACAGCCTCCAGAACTTCAGATCACTTCCTTACAATTTTCAGTGACTCACCCCTACCCACATACATCAAAAAGCCAATGCTACTTCTGCCTTGTATCTTCTCATTTTTTAACGTCCTGTATTCTAGACAGAGATGGGGTGGGGCTCGGAAGGGGGAGCAGATGGGAGAGGGGCACCTGAGTGGGTGGAGACGCTCACAGAAGGTGGTATCAGCTTCTCCCAGTCACACAGTTACAGGCGGTCGTGAGCCACCAGAACCCGGTACGAGGAACCGAACTCAGAACTTCTTCAAGAGCAGTGAGCACTGAACTGCTGAACCACCAAAGCCTCCTTTTACCCCCAGAAATCTTTTTTCAGGTTTTTAATTGTGTGTGTGTGTATGGGAACATGCACACTTGAATACAATTCCCTTGTGTTTGCTTTATGATCTGAGGGCACTGTATACCTCATGTCCCCTCACAGATGTTAAAGAGAACAAGAGAGGTTAGTGAGAAGAGAACGTGTCTGTGGCAACAACCTCTACGCTGCTGCCACTGTTAGTGTAAGAGCTCCTATGTTCTAGGTGAAAGGGCTAATGGGCTGCCCTTTCTGGTCTGCTGTGTTTGTATCCTCTCTCTTTCCAGTGCACCAGGGCTTCCATTTCAATTGAAATGGCATTCCATCAGGATTTCGCTGTGATTACTGGCACACTGGAATATGCAGTTTGATTTATTCCGTGGTAGAGATGTTTGCTCTTCTTGTGGCATGAGCTCTAGTAACATTGGATATAGACTTCTCCAATTAACCACTTGTTGGCCCTAGTTCAACGCTAGAAAGGTCAGTTTTAACTCTCCCCTCAACCTTCTTTACTATACTGACATCCCTACAACAAGTGTGATGTGGGCCACCTGGAAGGTACCTGGTCTAGCAGAAGCTAGAACCAGTGGAGAAATTAACATGAGCCTGGAAGATCACCAAGGATGGAATGTACAGTGTCCACGCATGTTCACTGACTCGTGCCAATAAGGCAAGAGAATGGAAACGAAAGCCCACCTGCCCCCAAGTCACACACACTGAATTGCCACTGGATCGAAAAGTCAGTCATTTCTTGTGTATGCATCATGAATTTAAATTTGGAAGCAATTTTTCCTTCTGAGACATTTCATGCTTTGCTATTAATGCAGAAAATTCCCAGAAGCCGGCAAAGAAAGAATATGGAAATAGAAGGCAGAAATGTAAGTTTTCATCTGCTCAGGGTCTACCTTCCTGACCTTGAGTAGGTCCCAGGCACTTAGTTTTTCAACCTGCAGAAACGAGATACCACATGCACACTCCAGGTACTTTAGCTGACTGCTGCGAAGACACATCAGCTAGCAGATCGTCACTGAGCTCTTTCTTCTTGGGAAGTACATACCGTTCAGGAAGCGAGGCTGTTTGGCAGTCAGCACAGCAATGTCTCCCCTACAGAGCTCAGTTTCTAGATGAATGTGTGAGTTTGTTCAAAGTAAGCAACACATAGACACAATATGGACACACATATATACACTACACACTGATGTACGCAGTATCAAGATAGTGCTGAGAGACACAGAAATACATATAAAAGAACTTTGTAAACAATAAATAGAGCGTGTAAGTCAAAAGTGTTTGTGCAGCCCCACCAAGTCGGAAAGGCTCAGATTCCAGGATTTGGGAGGCAGAGGTTCAAGAATTATGAATTCAAGACCAGTCTGGCCTACATTATATCCTGTGGCAAACAATATTTGTTTTATTATATATTACAATATTACATATTATAATACATATACTATGTAAATATATGTATATGTAAATATATGTACATATAATAATAAATATATGTGTAATATTATATTGTTATAACAATATTGTTATATTAGGGCTTGCAATATAAGTTTTTCCTAGTAGTAATTTATCCTCACTCCCCTCCTTTGCATTTCCATAAATAATTAGTTATGTTTTTGAAAACTACATTAGGGTGCAGATAAATCAGAAGCAGATCTGGCCTTGAGATGGATTAGAAGGCACAAACACAAGGCACCAGATCAGTTCCCATTGCCTGTGATGTAATACCAACACAACGG
Source organism: Microtus pennsylvanicus (assembly GCF_037038515.1). Lineage (NCBI taxonomy): Eukaryota > Metazoa > Chordata > Mammalia > Rodentia > Cricetidae > Microtus > Microtus pennsylvanicus. Next base: position 69,616,972 of record NC_134579.1, read on the forward strand.
AAGCCATCTCAGGGAAGGGCGTTCAAATGCATGGACTTTCTTGGACACAGAGAAGAGACTTCTGGAGAAAGAGTGCAGAACCGGGGCCAGGGAAGACTGCCCTGGCCATGAAGGAAGGAGGACTGGAGACCCTGGGTGGGTCCCAGGGTACAACAGAGAAATGCAGACATTTCTCTGCATGGCGTGGCATTCCTAGCTCAGCTCTCTTTACTCGATCAGGAAGTCTTGGCCAAGGCAGAAAACCTTCCTACTCTTGCCCCCAAGTCCTCACCTTAACTAAAGGAGCAAGATATGTTTTTTTGTTTGTTTGTTTTTTAAAGATACTTTCTCCAATTTCAAAGATGTTTCTGGTAACTGTTCCGGAGGCTTCTTTTTGGCAATCAACAGCATGGAGACACAAAGACAGAAGGAGGTAAAAGGGGAAAAAAGAGTACCTTCCTCCATTGAGTATCTGCTCCAGCTACTTCATAAAAATAAAACCGTGAGAAAACTGAACCCTTTCCTATAGAGTAAGCAAAGTATTGGTTTTTTTGTTTTACTTTTTTCCATGGACTGTGAGTATATCACTGTCATTTCTCTACTGCAGAAAAAGCGTTATGCTGGGGCAAGTAAGGAAATATTCCCTCATTCCAACAAGCATTTGAAACCTGAAGTTTGAGACGCATGCTTCTTTGGCTTCATTTCAAATACCCTTCTTACTATGAAGGGTGTGAACTGGAAATAAAGATGTCTTCGTTCATCAGAAAGACTGTGAGCACTCCTGCCTGATAGTCCAAATAAATGGCTGGAAGCTGCCAACCGTGTACAGCTTGAAGTCAGAGAACGGAGACAATCGAAACTGTCTGGTTTAGACACGGCCTCAAGTCGTTATGATGGAAGAACGCAATCTGAGCAGGCTGAGGGTTAGAGTAAGTAGTTACAGCCTACCTGTGCAGAGGCCCAGAGAGCTGGGAAGAGAAGGAAAAGAAAATGATGATGGAGAAGGGGGAGGAGGTGGAGAAGGCGAAACAGCAGGGGGCACAGCCTTGGCAGCTCTATTTGTAAATAGTCAAGAGAAAGCCTTCCTCTGGGAGGGAAGCTCTGCCTGGCTTCCCTTCATGCTTTCTGGCTCCTATTCACCAATGTGTCTAATGCCAATTTTGTTATTTCTTTCTCATGCCAGAGGATATAGGAACCAATAAACATTTGAAGGTGGCGGGGAAGACTGCAAGAGGCCGCTTAGTCACAGCAGAAATGGCAGCTGACAGCCCGAGGGGAAACGAGAGGAGAATGACCGCATTTCAGTGAAGCAGATTAATGGACATTCATGGTGATGACCTTGAGGTAGCAAGGGTTTCAGAGGCTCTGAATGTCCTGGTTGAGAATGCAATGCATTTAATGAGGGGCTCATCCAAAGCTGTTTCTATTATTAATTTTGTGTCTGATGGAGGAGACAGCTTGAGCATCATGGTACAAAGTGACCATATGGAGTACAATACAACACATTCACGGTCATATGCAAATTCATCAGCTCCTCTGAGTGGCTAAATATTTTCAAACTTATTTACACACAACACCACACACACACACACACACACACACACACACACACACACACACACACACACACACACAATTCTGGGTTAAAGTTAAAAGTCAGCACTTCATATATTTTTCTACTCTTTTCTCCCAAGCCAAGAAATTTCTAGCTCCCGTGTTTCCTGTGAGGAAAAGTTAAGTTACATCCCTGTATCAGCAAACTTACAAATTAATTTCTCTCAATTGCTTCTAGTCTCCTTTTAAGCATCTTTTTCTTCCCATAGGATTCAGGATTATAGCTTACTCTTTTTTTCCCACAAGGCCAGATTCCAGGTCTTATTGGTTGGCATGTCCTTCACTATACCTATCACAATGCTCAGGACATCATGGTATATAGACCAGATCCACAGATAACTAGATATATAATATGCAATGGAAAGGGAATAAAGTTTAGAATCATAGATACTGGGATCCCACTTTTTTCTTGGTATTTCTGTGTTGAGCCCTTGGGTAAATCTTTGTGACTTTCTCAAGTTCTCTGCTTATTACTAGGACAGAAGTTTGTGGTACACGCTGAGCTATGGGATAATCAGGATTTTCTTGGTTAAGATACATTCCAATGGATTTCCTCACATTCTTTGCATGGCCCATTCAAAAATGTTTTAGATATAGTTTGGAAAATGCTAACGTACAAATCTTAAGCACATATACTAGACCAAATGCTAAGTCTGGTCAGAGTGGAGAAGAAATTCATTTGCTATACTAATGTATAAACCATCTCAGCCACCCCTTCCTTCTCTCCTTCTTCGAAGAATTCAAAGTGGAAGAAAGCCTAGCTATTGCAAGGCAACCATGTGGTGGGAATTAAGGCTTGGAAGAAGATGGCCTGCATTCATCCTGAATCTGAAATAAAGAACAATATACTAGAAACTAGAATGAAAAGTATGAATGGATGGGCTTGGGACTTTTTCAAGTAATTCTTCCTGTTACAGTTGTTTGGCTGAGAACAGTTCACAGGCTGTGATCTGTTGCAGTACAGGGGAGTCCTCCACCCCCCAAACATGCTCCAGTCTCATAAGTCATCCCAGAATTTTGCCCAGACTGCTGAGAAGTGGACAAGGCCTCTCTGACCCAATCACCTTGAAAACTTATTCCTGATCAACTTGAGTATTAATTTCTAGGTATGCCTTCTACTTCATAAACTACCTAAGAAATGGAAGCCAACAGCAGGAGATGAAATATTCTTGAGGTTTGATATAACCATCTTCTCATTTGGGTATCCTGGGCTACCGAAATAACATGTAGTTGTTCAATAATCTGCAGCTCCCTCCCAGGAATTATAAAACAGGAGTCTGTCTTTGAGTAGGTATCTTTGAGTTGGATTCCGCCAGAATATGACAGTCACTGCCACCTTATCTCCAAAACATTCTGCCTTTTCTATTACTGCTGGTTTAGAGACAGGGACTCCCTATATAGCCCTGGCTGTCCTGGAACTCTCTCTATAGACCATGTTAACCTCAAACTCACAGAGAACTACCTGCCTCTGTCTCTTAAAAGTGTGTGCCAACACATCTGGCTATTTCCTGTCTTTTCTAATGTATTTTCCTTACAATTATTTTCTATTCATTTATGTATCTCAATAGATATTCCAACCTAAAGGCTAGTAAGCCTTACTTCTTGTAGTCTTCTTCCAAAATCAAAACCCAATGGCAATTATTAAATATGTTACAGGCTGTGAGTATAGAGAAAGCACTGTAGCAATGGACACAAAATGCCCAGAGGAGGAAAACCTGAAGCCAAGCATTGAAATATATGATTCTAGGGAGTTTATAAACTAAGATGAGGCTTCCACACCTTGATGAGAAAGAGCACAGCTCTTGCAGGGTCTCTTGGCTGTCATACTCTTCCGTAATGAAAACAGACAAAGCTTACTAAGAACTGTAGAATCCTTCCATGCTATACAGCACCTTGAACACGGTGTCCAATCCCTCCAAGTCCAGCAGGGAAGCTGCTGCACCATAACTCAGAGGTGCAAGCAGAACTCCATTGATGGGCATTGGCTTCTATGTCTGACAGAGTTTACCACAGGATTTCTGAGTAGAGGGGAGAGGACACACATCTGAAGCCTTTCCACGGTGTGCCGTGGCCATTCTCAGGTAGTTTTCCTCACTCTTTTCTCCCTTCCAGCCTCACGTTTCTTCCTTTTAAAAAAGTTGTTCTGAGCTGAGCGGTGGTGGTGCACGCCTTCAATCCCAGCACTTGGGAGGCAGAGGCAGGTAGATCTCTGTGAGTTTGAGGCCAGCCTGGTCTACAAGAGCTAGTTCCAGGACAGGAACCAAAAGCTACGAAGAAACCCTGTCTTGAAAATCCAAAAAAGAAAAAAAAAACCAAGAAAAAAGTTCTGTTGAGGACGTCATAGTTAAGCACCCCATCTATATACTTCAGTCCTGTCCACCAACTCCTCCTCTGCCCTCCACGCCTCCAGGTTCAGTTTTCTTTTCTTTTTTTCTAGACAGTTTCTCTGTGTAACCGCCCCAGCTGTCCTGGGACTCACTTTGTAGACCAGGCTGGCCTTGAACTCACAGAGATCCACCTGCCTCTGCCTCCAGAGTGCTGGGATTAAAGACGCGCCACCACCGCCTGCCCGGCTTCCTTTTTACACGTTTACATTGTAAGCAGAAAAGCAAGTTGGCTGGTGAAACTCTAGATACAGGCTACCTGTCCAGACGTAGCCCACTCATCAAGGCATGCTCCCTGTACCAGAATCTGAAGCAGTATTTTCAATTCTTCCATCTTTTTGACTAACACAGAACAGGGTGACTCCTTTTCTTTCGCGATAAACAAGTTACTCATCTATGATCCTAAGCCTTGACATACCTGGAAAGAGGGAACCTAAGTTGAGGAAATGTCTCCATCCTATCTTTTGGTGTGTACATGAAAGGACTTCCTTGATTGCTAACTGGTATAGGAGGCCCTGAGCGGCGCAGGCAGTACAATTCCAGGGCTGGCGAGCCCAGGCTATATAAGCAAGGCAGTTGGAAGTGAGCCTGGGAGCAAGTCAATAGTAGCGGTCCTCTGTGGTTTCGGTCTTTTCCTCCCTGGAAGGAGGCCTGTATTTTCTAAGATGAAACAAACCCTTTTCTTGCCACGTTGCTTATGGTTGTGACGCATATCACAGCAAGAGAAAGCAAAGCAGAAGAGAAGTCTCTCATGCTGTGTGGAGATGCTTGAAGTTTGGAAGTCACAAGCAGAACAGCCATTAGTGTCAGAGGGCACCAGAACTCACTTTGCCAGCAACTTCCATAATAGTGTTCCACTCAGTTGCCGTTTCTGACTCAGCATCCACGCTGTACCATTACAGAATCTGAAGTAATAAACACATGGCAGCCCCTGGAGGGCCCAGTGCTTGGCTTTCCCACGAAGGGAAAGAACATCGAGCTCACAATCAGTGAGGCTCAGAGTTCAAAGCTCAGTTATCTTCCCACACGGATACACGTGGTGAATATTTCTGGTTTCAGATTTGACATTACAAATAGAGATGGCACTCTACTTCGCGAATAAATTGGAATTGATACAGGAAAGCCTACTCGGCATTTGATGAGAAACAGCTGCTCATTTCGTTACTTTCCCTTCTTATTTCTTTTACTAATAGCCCAAGATTTAGTTAATTCAGCTTGAGTTTGGGTACCTCAGCGTTACCAAAACCAACTGAGGTTTCGAAATGAAAAGCTTCCTGAAGTCAATTATACTGCAGACTGTGGTGTGTTAAATGATGGAAATGCATGACTCTACCCAAGGCAGGCGGCGAGGGTGGAAAACCAGGCCGTTTTTTTCTATGAATAAAAAGTGAGAGGGTAAAAGGGACCAAAATGATTCATGAAATGCTGAAATGTGGGGCTGGGATGTAGCTCCGAGGTAGAATGTTTGACCTAAAGAGTAAATAAATGTTCCTGCATTTGATCCCTAACACCTCAAAAATCAAATAGCAACAATAATTACCAAAAAATTGATGATAATTTACCTTAAGTGTTCACAAAAGTGAAGTGGGGAAACACCGTGTTTGAGAAGATGAGGAAGATTATTAGGAGCCTCAAGGGCAGGACCGTTTGGGCAACAACTGGGGGACAAAGTTTCCGGTGATATGCCTTGTGAAATCATTGCACCTTCAGTGTCCCAGAGGGACCGTTGGCACCCTAGCCAAGCGTCATCGCTCACACACAGAATAGTACAATTGCTATGAGAACTTGTAGGTAAATTCAGAAAGTCAAGGACACCTTAATATATTCCAGGATGTTCCTGTGTTGGTTATGGCATGCCCAGTGAATGCCTCTCTACAATGGACAGAGACAATATGCAAGGGGTCATTTTATTAGTCGTCTCCTAGCTAGAAAATATGACTCAATCTTCAGTGCCAGCAAGATAAAAAAATACAATAAATGAGTGCTAAGAGTCTCTGCCTTTGCTCAGGAGACTCTGTAGGAGCTGTGGGTTGTGTTCTAGACGGTCTCTGCCTCAGCAAAGCACACTTGCCTTCCACTTCTCACCCTCAAAACAGAGACGAGCAAGTGGTCCATTTCCTCTCTGCCACGAGGATAGGAAGGGGCTCAGCATACAGAACTACAGACTCAAGGAGAGAAAGAAGGGGCACAACCAATGATTTCAAATACCAGCTGGCAAGGAAATCCTGCCAAATGGCCCCCAACACCACAGCGTTTTCAAAACCACAGAAAGACCTAAAATATGAGTTCCATAATTTTTTAATATAAATTTAAGAGGGGAATCTAAAGTTATATGCCAGTTATTGAGACTGGAGAAGATGGAGCAGTTTTCTAACTATTTAGTAACGTAGCTAACGTTGAAGTCAGTGGCCAGAGTCTTGACCTTTCTCTCATACGATTATACCGGGTCCCAGTCATTTAGGGAACTGCACAGCCCATTGAAGGCACACGGGGCCTTGGAGCTATAAAAGAAATACACATTCCTCAGGATTTGCCCAGCCGACATTACATTTCTCCTGGCTAGAAACATACATCCTTCCACTTGGAAAAGCAGACACAGAAACAACCCAAAAATCCATGATAATTGGGAACATGTTCATCATTCATAGGAACAATATTTACAAGCTCCTTCCTTTCCTTGAACAGTCAGGCCACGCTGTATGAGGGATTCTCAGCGAATAAGTACTGAAAGGATGGGAAGCAAAAAAATATCAATGAAATAATTAAATGAATTTAGTTCTTTAAAATTGCTTTATTTATTTTATGTCCTGGCTACAGTTTTCCCTTCCTCCTCTCCTCCCCGTCCCCGCCCCCACTCCCGACCTACTTCTCCATTTCCGGTCAGAAAAGGGCAGGTCCCCCAGGAACTTGGTTTTATCCACAGGTACGGAAGCTAGTATGGAGATCTCACACCGTGATGCAGAGGGCAGCTCCTATTATGCTGATGTAGTTGCTATAGCTCCAGTCTCTCCAGACCCAGATCTCTAGCAAAGAAAACTCGTTTGACAGCAGCTCTCGAAGTCACTTTGGACTGTGCTGTCCAAGCAGCAGAGCAGAGGACACACTTGGTAAAAGAGCAAGCAATTCAAGAGCCCTGTGGTCCCCAGAGGCAGGGGGAGAAGCACAGCTAACTCACTGCCACCTTCAGGGGCCATCTCTGCAGGGACAGGGAGCAGGAGATAGCTAGACAGACCAATTGGTATAGATTAAAAAAAATCCCACCTCTGCTCCCTCCACACAGGACGACAGGAAAGATAAAAAGTATCTTTACTCGGGTTCTTTTTGTTATGTTTTGCTTTTTAAATTGATTTTATTGAGCTCTACATTTTTCTCTGCTTTCCTTCCCTCTCCTTCTACCTTCTCCCATGGTCCCCATGCTCCCAATCTACTCAGGATATCTTGTCTTTTTCTACTTCCCATGTAGATTAGAGCCATATATGTCTCTCTTAGGGTCCTCACTGTGGTCTAGGTTCTCAGGAATTGTGATTTGTAGGCCGGTGTTCTTTGCTTTATGTCTAAAAGGCACTTATGAGTGAGCACATATGATAATTGTCTTTTTGGGTCTGGGTTACCTCACTCAATACGATGTTTTCTAACCCCATCCATTTGCCTGCAAATTTTAAGATGTCATTATTTTTTTTTCTGTTGTGTAGTAGTCCAATGTGTAAATGTACCACATTTTCCTTATCCATACTTTGGTCGAGGGGCATTTAGGTTGCTTCCAAATTCTGGCTATGATAAACTGCTGCTATGAACATAGTTGAGCACATGTCCTTGTGGTATGATTGATTACTCTGGTTCTTTAACTCCACATCTGGCCAACTGGTAAAAGCAGTAACAATTCTAAAAACTAAAAAAAAAATCATTGCATACCGAAACCCGATCTAGAGCCTAGAAGTCAATGCACCAAGCCCAGCAGGCTGAGTCTTGAGGGGTGGATGGAGATATGGACATGCCTACAGATTCTCTCTCTATGCTCCATCTGGTGATTTTAAATAACATCTGTAACAATTGAAAAATTAAAGACAAATGCTACAACCAATAGCACTGGGAAAACTGCCACTTCTTAGCACCATGAAAGCTTGTAAACCTGAATTCTGCCTTCCAGGAATGCAAATAGCTTCCTCATTTCCACTCTTCCCAGTCCCTAGTGAAATTCTTGTGCAGATAGTTCAGACTGCTTCAGTCCCTTGACACCTAAAGTATAAGCAGCAAAAACACTTAAAATGCAAAGATGAAGATTAATGGGGGCTTTTCAGTATACTCATTTGAAGAATTGGTAAAGAATATCTTCTTAGTCCTTTGTGGCAGTGTTAAATAAGATCACTGAAGAACATTTATTTCTTAATTAGATGTAGTAAACAATGCAAAACAGGATAATATCCAGAGTTGTCATTTGCTATTAAATGATCAGTTTGTGCTATATTCAAATGCTACCCCAAGTACTACAGCCAATTTACAGGGTAGCCCCTGTAAATACTGGGGGCTACCTCATCAAGAGTTATGAAAAAAGACCTGTGGCTAGCCATGAAACATGACTCAATGACTAAGCAACAGTCACATATCAAAATAAAATAAGAAATGGTTAGCAGAGAAGTAGGCCTTCCCCAAAAAACATGTCTCAGAATCTATGACTTTATAAACAAGAGGGGAAATGGAATAGATTCTGAAATTAACAAAAGTGTCTCCTTTATAATATCAAGATATAAATGTCCTATGGCAGGATCAGAAGGCATTAATCAATTGCACTTATATTTTTCATACAGATACTCTATATGGCTGCATTTGGAGGCAGGAAAGGAAAGGGAGAAATGATGTAATTACATTATTATCTCAAAACAAAATAGTAAAGATGTTAATAATTATTGAGACCTTATAAATTGAAAGAAACACTAACAATTCTCAATCATTGTCAACTTTTTAACAGATTTCAGTGTGACTGCTAAGGTACGCATGAAACTTGTTGAGGGATAAGAAACATTAAGCTAAGATAACTTGTTCCTTATAGACCTATTAAACAAAATGGATCATTTCTAAAATATGGACAGTTACCTCCCCAAATTGACAATATACAGTGTGGAGGATACGATTAGTGGTCAAGACAAAGCATGTAAGTGCCACAGAGAAGGTAGAAGTCTCGTTTCAAACATGTGGTACCCAACACTGGAAAACTGGAATGTCTTAGGACACAGAGGAAACAATCCAGGAAGAGCTAAACTGCATAAGTAAGTATGTGGAAGAAACACAATTCATGTGGACTATGTGGGAGGAATTGCAACTTACCCATTAGGTTAGAAACCCACAACTGCCAAGGGGCAGCAATGACATCCAAGACCAAAATGGCAATAGAAGAAAATAACAGGAACTGAAGATCACCATGAGGATACCATAAATCAGGGCACTGACCAGGACGAAAATCTGTTTTCAGTAGATGAGACAATTTACAGTCTCAAGTACATATTGGGACTCCAAATTTCTAGCTATCTAATTGGTGATAAAATACATTCAAAAGTAAGTGGAATCTTCAAATATTCTTGCGGTGGAAGCTGTAACCCTGACCACATGTGTTATATCCAGTAGTGAAATTATAAAGGGAAGGATCAAGCAGCATTTGAGCCAATGCAGAGGCGAGTCTAGTTCAACATGAGATCCCTGTCTTAAAAAGGCCCTTGTCTGGAATTGGCTCAGATCCCAAATACGAGCCTGGAGTGGCCTTGAATAACAGTGACCATAGATGTGAAGGCAAACGAGCATAGTCATCTCTTGGATGGAGAAATAAACAACCTGGGTTTTAATCTGAGTATTTTCTTAAATAAAGCCTGAAGTCTCTGAGACCATAGATGTGACCTTCCTTATGCACACTTGGATCTTTTTTGTCGGAGAAGAAGGGCTTTGACCCTACAAGGCTTAGGGCATGGCTCGTGTTTTTGCCTTCGGTCTTCTGACTTTCCATGCTGCGTGCTCTCTCTCAGTAAGCGAAATTCTCTCTCTCAGTCTCAGGATAGACACGAATGCGGAAAGTCTTGGTGCCCTGTCTCTATTGCTGCTGCCCAGAGTCAGAAGAGAGCTACTCCACACCCTGCTTTTCGCTATTCCTGCACTATAGACTGTGTACTAGCCACCTGAAAGTCATGCGGGACTTGTGTTTACATTTCTGCAGAGCTTAGAGCCGAAATTTTAGAAAACATTAGTCACCTAATAAATAATGGTGGGATAGAATAACAAAATGTCAGTGTTTGAGCAGGCTACTAGGTTATGGTTACCAAAAAAAAGTTCTAGAAAAATCTTGGAGAAGCAGTAAGGTGACATCTCAAGGACTGTGCAATGCTCCTCTGTTTCTTCCACTTTCCTTTTGGTTATTTCCAGCGTTTCAGTGGGAAAGCGAGAAGTGACTGACCCAGCAATGGCACATGGCTCAGTGATCTTACCCTGCTGTGCCAAGCTGTAACTCCCAGCTAAACAAGTTATTCATAGAACCACACAGCATAGAAGGAAGTACGAAGCATGAGGATCTAAACCCCAGTCTTGCTCCTCATGCTCAAATACCCACTAAGAAAGCAGATTATCTTCTGGCTGCTTCGATGCCACTAGAAAGCCAGGAATTAGAGCCCTTAAGCTCCAAATGCACTTGTTTGGAAGCAATCATACAGACTATACTTCCTAAATCTTTCCTTAATACCCGAAAAGAGAAGGACACCATACTACATGGGGCAGCCTGGAACTGCTATTGCTATGTACAACTCCCAACACCAATTCTGCATGTCACGTGACAGAAATAAACTAAACAATTTCATATTGTACATTGTTCATGAGAACTACAGTCGTCAGAGTGAAGAAAAAAAAATCAAATTAAACCCCCAAACCCAGGAAATTGGGGGAAAATAAAAGAAAGAAAAAGAAAAGAAAAAAAAGCCCTAATTTAATACATCATTTTTAAGAATAAATGAGGTTACAAATCCACATTTGGAAGAACAGAATCTAGTCCATATGTACCAGATACCATTTTTTTCCCCAAACTCAAATTCCGGATTTCAAAATGTATACTCTCTCTCTATACTGAGGTAACAGCTTGTCAGAGAAATGTGGCAAGCAACAGCAGGCCTACCACAGCAGATGGGGTATATTTTTACACCGGCTTTAAGTGATAATATGAGTTTACATAGGGTCATCCTAAATATTGTTTAAGTGCATGAAATGACTCCAGTCACTGTCTAACCTTGAGTAGGCTGTTTTGCTTTCAGTTCGTCTCAATTTGCTGCCGTCAAGACTTCATCAAGACAAGTCTCTCTTTTCTTGGGAACAGGAACCGCACCAATTTTTAAGATCCTCTTTTCAGAGGCATGCACGGATTTTGCACGGTCCCTAACAAAGAGGGGAGACAATAGCCGGCCAAGCATCGCATCTCTCTTGTGAGCACAATGGACTCATTCTGTCTCTGTCAATAGGTCAGAAATGGTAAGTGTGCGAGGAGTTAAAATACCAGAAGGGTGAGGTGGAGAGGGCGTGACTCTACTGCTGCTCTTAGCCGTTCTACTTCTTGGCTCCATTAAATCCTTGAGTCACTGATTCGACATCTGGAAGACACGCCTCCTAATAACTATTAGAATTGTTGTTGTGGCAGGTATAAAGAGGGGTCCTGTGTAAACATTTATTAAAGAGTTCAGCGTTGCTGTCCTTTCCCGCTATACCACAGCATATTCTACTTGCTGATGTAGATCGAGAGGGCAAGATGACCTCTAACTCTGACTTTCAATTATCGAACTGATTTCAAATAAATTCTATAAATCCACTGCAAAATTTTCTGTGTTCATTTACAAAGAGAGCATGTACACTAATTTCAAAGACATGTTAAGGAAGCTTAAGGGATGACAATGTCTTCTCTGTGTACACACGCAGCCCTAAGGAACAGCTCTGATAGCTTCTGTTTGGGTAAGGCTTCTGCACTGCAGAGGGATGGGCTAGACAAGGACTGGACAGGTGCTTGAAGATGTCATCAAGGTATGAGGCACTATTTCCCCCTTCAGCCTTCAATGTCGTGCTATGAGCATGTGAGTATCCAGAGAGCAGGGATATTTATTAGAATCTGGTCTCAGTTTCCAGGAGTGACTGGTTCACAGGGGACTCTCCAAAACATATGCAGAACAAGTGGTACCCAATGCTAGGCCTATCTGAACACAACCCTTCCTACTGCTTTGCTCAGAAATGATGTGCTAAAGAACCCCATGCAAATTACTCTGCTTCCCAACTGAGCAAATACTGTGCTTCGAATTCAGTGACTTGCTTAGCTTGAATAGGGAGAGAACACCTAATGGCAGGTGGCTTCTCCACTAGTCTGTGTTGCTCTAATGTATCTTCTAAAGTCCAGAAAGCTAGGCCACCTTATATGAGCATGAACAAAGTTGTGTAAGACTTTCTGGTTCCTCAAGGTTCCCTCCTACAAGGAAAGCAGCAATGTAAAAAAAAAAAAAAACCACCCAACCAGTGATTGGACTGAATAAGATGAAGTCAGGTTAGAGAGGAAGAATTCGGTCTTAAATCTTTAGAGTAGGAGATACAGATGAGCTATGTGTTTATTAAAAGGTATTACAGGAATACGAACAATTGCTAACATTGTGATTAGTTTATAAGCTTCTCGAGCCACAACACTCACACTTAACTTATATGTTCTGGAGGAATTGGCTAAAACTTGAAAGAGACTGACAGAACTGGTTGGCATTCGGAGATAGATGACTAGATGGATGAAGAAAATGATAACGAACTTATGAAGAAGATAAAAGGAAAAAGCTGAATTTCTGCTAAAACATTAATTTCGGCTAGGTTGGGTCAGGTCCTGCCAGCTAATTTACAGGAGCTGATACAATTATGCTCTATATGCAAAATTTCCCTAACAAGAAAAATTCACAATTCTCTAGTTCTTAAAAAAAATAGGTCAAGTTATTAAGTTAAATCAGACTCAAGACTTTTTAACTATACTTAGTAACAGAGTGATGGTAAAAAATATTTAGCAAGAAGCCAATAATTTTTTCATAAAACAAAAATTACAGGAAGACAATAAAATAAAGTGGCTTATCAGAACCCCCTCTTATCTCTGAATGCTAAAACTCCATTCTTTAGATTGTGTAGAAATTTTACATTTTCTAGAAAGTTACACCGTTGTGGGTACTATGAAGTAATGAATGTTTGTAGCCCTTCAGGCACAGAAAAGTTCTTATACAAATTACAACTATCACTGGTGATCAACTCCAGCATGAAATGAAAGTAATGAGGTCAAAGAGCACACATCATGAAGCACCCACCTCCTACCCCATGAAAACAAATTTAAACAAACACACCAAAAACATAGTACATAAGAACCACATAGATCCACCTTTGTTAATTACAAAATCTAAACAGCGGTTCTCAGAAGCCAATAGGACTGAGGACTCTGTTCCTTCCCAGGGTTTAATGCTGGCAGTGCACAGGCCCTGTGAGGTGGAAACCAGGCATGAGTGTATCTCACCTGCACAGGGCATCCCCTCTTAGGGGAAATTCTCTAGCATAGTATGGAGTTTTAGCATAAGCTGGAAAGCAGCAGACTACATCCCAACTTACTTAGCAGTTTCTTCTATTTGGAGCTTTGCTAGTATTTCTACACCCAATGACAAGAAGAACCAATCTTTTGACACAAAGATCGCTTGCACAGAATCCAAAACACAAGAGCCTGACAGCTTCTGAAATATTTCAACATTTTTACTGCTCCACATAGCTAGAGAGGGAACCAGTGACTCAGTCCTTTCTCATGTTTCTCTCCCCATTCCCTCCTTTCTGTCTCCTTTCTCTTCCTCTCTCCTGTCTAAGGACTAATGACAACGTTGAGCAAAATGATAAATATGACAATTACTTTTAAGATTAGGCCACCGAGTTAATGACATAATATGTAAGATATTAAAGTTTACAGTGCTTAATAAATGTAGATATGGTCTAATAGTATCCTTAACAAACACAAAACCATGGAACAATTAAAAAATAGGTAAAACGGAAACATGACTTGTGACTGTTTTTCATTCAGAAAGGTTTTCTGCATGTGGCAGCAACCCAAAGCAAGGCTATAATGAGCACACCTCCCAGAGTCCCATGACCAAGAGGGGAGCTAACACAGGCAGTCATATCAATATTAAGGGGGAGATTTCCATTCACAGTTATAATAAAAAGACAACAGGAATTCAGGGAGGAAGCGACCATCTTACTCAAGGACCTGAAAAGACTCACAGAGGAGGTAACACTTCACACCAAAATGAGCCCACCACCCCTTTGGCTTTGTCCAGTTATCCCAGCATACACGGCTGGTAACAATTCAGTGTACATTCCAGGGTCTGTCTATACAAATGCTGTATCCACTTCCTTATACAACCAATACCCCCCAACTGTGGTCCTGAAAATATCTTGACAACAGTATATATATGGCAATATTTTGCTAGTTCTCACTTCCTATTTTTCCTAGTGTCAGAAAAATGGCATTAGCTGTGCTTTCTAATATCCACGTACTGAATGTGTGTATACATACCAAATGTAGGCAGTCACGCTACAGGGTCTACATACTAAAGAATAGGTAGCTGGGAAATCTGGCAGTGGAACTTACTTAAAAGAGTTTATCTCTTGTTTGTTGGGTACAAGATTTTAAAGACCAAAAACAGAGCAGCCTGTGAAATACTACATTTCCCTAAGTGCTTGCAACCTTGACTGTGGATGATCTTTTACAAGACACTTCCTCTGTTTGCTCTTGAGTTTCTATCTACCATGAAAGGAAAGGTCGCCAATTGGGGCTTTCACGAAGCCCCAAGACTCCTGGCAGGAACCTTCCGCCGGCGTCCACATACAGACATGCATTTCTGCGATTTCCTTGTGCACACCAACCCTGCTATGTACAGTGGGCTCTGGGATTGACTTTTCTCCTTTCCTTTCTGCTATCGTGTTTGTCCCTTCCTTTGTGTTTTCAGGAGATTTGTACTCTCGTCTGTTCTGTTTGATGACACTTCGTCAATTAGATGCATTCCATTCAGTACAGAAGTTCATTAAATTCAGATAACACACCATTCGTGCAGGCTGACTGATGTTTATTAATGTAGAATGTGACAGGAATAATCCAGCAGGGAATTGGAGCTCTTTGTTGCATCACTCAGACATCAGAATAAAACAGTTCATCTGCAATTCATCAGGGCCTTTAATACTATTTACAGATTTAAAGATTTCTTCAAGTCACATGCCTCTGAGAAATTCAGTACAGTGTGGACTGCAGGAAGATAAATCATATATAGGCGACATGCTGATTCACACATCCCTAAATAGCTTTAAATTTTGTGTTCTTTACGCAATTAAGCTTAGGCTCATAATAAGATATTTGTGGTTAGGAACAGCTACAATAGCATTAACCTTTACATTTGAAGAGTTAAGTGCAATTTTCAAAGTATTTTCTCCCATTTGTTATTGCATTAGGCAGGATTTTTTTTTCAATAGAGCTTTGGGAGAAGAATGAAAACAAACACATAGGAAACAAATACTAATTAACCAGACCTCCGTCAGGCATGCGGTCTTCCCAGCAGGGCAAGGCTCTGAAAGCACTGGAACCAAAACATGGCAGAGTGTGCAGTACTGAAGCCATTAAGGAGAAGACGAGAAGCCCACCGATGTTGGGTCACTTCAGGATAAACAAGGCCAGCGAGTGTCATTCAGGAAGCATTGAGGAAGGGCTCACCACCTGCCGGACACTCCTAGATCCCACCTGTGACATGAATCTATTTCAAATTTTAAGGGGCTTTCAGGGGAGGAAGAGATAAATTAGAAATGTTCTGTAGAGCAGAGGAAACTGATTCAAGTATTTCCATTGTTATATTTAGAAGACTGAGCCAATGGTTTATCTTTGGCACTCCTTCCTCTGCCTTCTCTGGCTCAAGCACTAATGTTGATATGTTAAGTGTGTACATGTGCATGTCAAACATTTTACTTAAGTTTTAAAAATATATGTTTTAGTATTCAAGAATGACCAGAATACTCGTTTTTAAAGGTTTATTTTTATTTATGTGTATGACTGAGTGTTTTGGTTGATTGTATGTAGTAAGCACACTCTGTGAGAGTCTAGTGCCTGTAGATGCCAGAAGAGGGTGCTGGATGCCCTGGGAACTGGAATTACGGACAGTTGAAAGCCACAATGTGGGTGGTGAGAACAAAATCTAGGTTGTCCCCAAGGATAGCAAGTGCCCCTAACCACAGAGCCCCCAGTATACTGTGTCTAAGCCCTCAGCTGTTTTCAATATCTAGAAAGAAAGGAAAGGAATGGAATGCTGTCCTGCAAACCAAAACAACTGCTTTCAACTTTGAAAAATGCTAGTACTGTATCATGTGTGAAACATGTGTAGGTACACATGACCCGGCTTGAGTGTGGAGGTGAGAAGACAACCTTGTGGATTAACTCTCTAACTTCATCTTTGCGTGGGATCTGGGATTTGGGAGTAGAATGCAGGTTCTCAGGCTTGTGCAACAAGTGCCTTATCATCTGAAACATCTTTCCGGCCCAAACCTTCAAGTTTGAAATTTGTATAAGGAGATGCTCTAGCAGAGCAAGTCAAGGAGGCAAATATAATTGGCCCGAACCACATCGTTTTTAAGGGAATGGGAAGATAAGCTATGTGTTTTTATGAAATATTTCCAAAAATATAATGAAAAACTGTCATTCAAAATATGCAAGAAACTTTTAACAGAGTAGGAGAAAATGCACTTAGAATGGACCTTGAAGCAAGCAGACACTTCACTGCAGAATAGATATGGAGCTGCCCAGCGTTAAAAAGATGCTCAACAATGACCTCATGTGCCACCAGGAACCATGATGGAGAACAGCAGAATGCACCATTCACATGTAGTTGGCCATGTAAAAAACAAATACCCCTCCAGCTCTGAGGCCGAGAGACAGGGGAAACTCCTCCACGGCAGGTGGAGATGCACAGTGGTACAGCGACTTTAGAACACAGGCAGCTGACTGAAAAACAGCCACACGCTCGCATACGATCCAGCTGTGGCATTTTTGCTGAATGAGTGGAAAACACGGTACATACAGCCACACGCAAGAAGTTCATTTGATGTCGCAAAGGACATTCGATGGCGTTTATTATTGGGACCTGAAACAGCTGAAAGAGAAATTTTACAAGTGTTGAATTTGATTACTTTGTTGAGCTTAGCTGTTTAAAAATTCCTACAGTTCTATAGACTAGTACTAAATATTTAAAAACGAGTTTTGTGTGAAGAGAATTAAACAGTAGACACACATATGTCCCATACACTTGAAAGCATGAACACATTAGCATGTGGATGATTCATATTTGGACAGGACTGGAAGCGGTCTTAAAGAGCTATGAGAAGTGTCTCAGGTTCTCCCTTTACATATGAAAATGCAAAACAAATAAATATGTTGTTGAGGGAAATAATCTGGGTAAGAAACGATAACCCTGACCGGAGGGCTGTACACCATACTTCATGAGCAGGGGAGGACAATGAGAGCACAAAACAAAGGACCAACAACCATGCAGACAGATGCCTCGACATTAGATGTGGTTTTTCAATTCATTATCCTCAAACCTTTATGTTTTAAAACACCACCAATACAGCCCATAAGGAGCTTATCCCTATAATAGGAAAAGAGAAACACAAATTGGGAAGCAATGAAGACTGGTGGTGGTGGTGGGGACTGAACAATAAGGTTCAAAGGATTCTTGCAGCTTTCCGATCCTGTGGCTGGTCACAGGAGAATGTATTTGTGTGGCACAGAACCCAGACCACAAGCAAAACCCTTAACATAAAATGAAAACAAAATAAACCAGTCAATCATTGATCTGCGTAACGAGTTCCTGTGAGAAGTCTTGCCAGGGAACGGGGATTTGTGGGAATCTAGGGGAACTGAAGAGGAAGACCCAAAGGGCTGTTTTCCTCTTCTGCTGGGGCTCAAGTCCAAGAAACTAGTTTTACCTGCTTGCCTGATAGATTTTCACTATACAAATCAACTTTGGAATACACCCAAAGAAATATTCTTAAATAAATGAATGGCACAAGACTATATACTATGTCATCCAGTCCCTTTGCTGGCAAACATGAGCTATAGAACTATACAGATAGTTGTGTATAACACTAGCGATCCTATGTTACAGATGCAAGGCTTCCAAGCAGATATAATGTGTGAAGCTTGTCCTGCTAGAAAGTAATGCTGGCTACATGGTTCCTGGTTGGGATCGTATGTTCCACCCTATAGCATATTCTGGTCATTTGACTCCATGATCATGAAACTACCGTGAAAAAGAGACGTACGACATATGTAACCAATCAAGGCTATAGAAAGAAGTACAACTAATGACAAAAACTTAATTTTATACCATAAACATTCCATTAGGAGATACTGCTTGGTAAACATTAAGCATCTAGATTATATTTGGAAATACAAAGCAGAAATGCAGGGGAGCTGCCAGTTCTGTGATTACTAAGAACACCTCGTATTTCCTGAAAGAACAACACAAATCTCCAAATTGCTCCACCATTATTTCACTAAATCCTCTTGCAAGTTTCAAACCTAAGAGCTATGTAGAAATGGAGTTCCAGGGGATTATCAAATGACTCTTTTGTCTTCAGGGTGACAAAGGTAACCTCAACCACCAGTTCAGCATGCCAGCAAAAGAGCCAGCAGAAAGGGCCAGAATGTCTCACAGCCTCTTGCAACATCATAAGAACTTGAAGTTGTCTGGTAAATATTGAATTTCCTGAGTTGGGAGGGTGCAGGGGCTTGATTAAGCAGTGTCTTTCATAGGCTCATGTGTTCAAGCACCTGGAGCCCAGATGATGGCACTGCTTTGGGACATTATCAAACTCTAGGAGAAGGCTCCTACCTGGAGAAAGTAGCTCACTAGGGGGTGAGCCCTGCAGGATTTTGTCTTCTTTCTCTGCTTCACTGTGTTAATAAAATGTGATCAACCAGCTCCTTGCTACTGCCACTGAGCCATGCCGTTCCTGTCACTATTCCTTTTTTTTCCAGGCTTCTTTTTTTTTTTTAATTGATTTTATGGAGTTCTACATTTTTCTCTGCTCCTCTCCCTGCCTCTCCCCTCCCTTTCAACCCTCTCCCCATGCTCCCAATTTACTCAGGAGAGCTTGTCTATTTCTACTTCCCATGTACATTAGATCCATGTATGTCTCTCTTAGGCTCCTCATTGTTCTCTGGGTTCTCTGGGGTTGTGATTTGTAGGCTGGTTTTCTTTGCTTTATGATTAAAAACCACTTATGAGTGAGTACATGTGATAATTGTCTTTCTGGTTCTGGGTTACCTCACTCAATATGATGTTTTCTAGCTCCATCCACTTGCCTGCAAATTTCAAGATGTCATTATTTTTCTCTGCTGTGTAGTACTCCATTGTGTAAATGTACCACACTTTCCTTATCCATTCTTTGGTCGAAGGGCATTTAGGTTGTTTCTAGGTTCTGGCTATGACAAACAATGCTGCTATGAACATAGTTGAGCACATGTCCTTGCAGTATGATTGAGCATCCTTTGGATATATACCCAAAAGTGGTACTGGTGGATCTTGAGGAACGTTGTTTCTTAATTTTTTCAGAAAATGCCATTCAGATATCCAAAGGGGCTGTACCATCTTGCACTCCCACCAGCAATGCAGGAGTGTTCCCTTTACCCCACAATCTCTCCAGCATAAGTTGTCATCAGTGTTTTTGATCTTGGTCATTCTTACAGATGGAATCTCAGAGTTGTTTTGATTTGCATTCTCTGATAACTAAGGATGTTGATCATTTCCTTACGTGTCTTTCAGCCATTTTCAGCCTCTGTTGAGATTTCCCTGTTTAGGTTTGTACTCAATTTTTTAAAATTGTGTTATTTGTTCTTTTGATGACCAATTTCTTGAGTTCTTTGTATATTTTTTAGATTAATCCTCTGTCTGATATTGGTTGGTGAAGATCTTTTCACATTCTGTAGGCTGCCATTTTGTCTTGTTGACCATGCCCTTTGCTTTACAGAAGCTTTTCAGTTTCAGGAGGTCCCATTTATTAATTGTTTTTCTCAGTGTCTGTGTGCTACTGGGGTTGTATTTAGGAAGCTGTCTCCCGTGCCAATGCGTTCAAGTGTACTTCCCACTTTCTCTTCTATGAGGTTCAGTGTGGCAGGCTTTATGTTGAGGTCTTTGTTCCATTTAGACTTGAGTTTTGTGTATGGTGATATATATGGATCTATTTCATTCTTCTACATGTTGACATCCCGTTATGGCAGCACCACTTGTTAAATATGTTTTATTTTTTCCACTTGATTTTTTTTATTCTTTGTCAAAAACCAGTTGTTCATAGGTTTTTGGATTAATATCCGGGTCTTCAATTTGGTTCCATTGGTCCTCCTGTCTGTTTTTATGCCAACACCAGGCTGTTTTCAGTACTGTAGCTCTGTAGCAGAGTTTGAAGTCAGGGATTGTGATGCCTCCAGAAGTTCTTTTATTGTACAGGACTGTTTTGGCTATTCTGGGTTTTTTGCTTTTCCATATGAAGTTGAGTATTGTTCTTTCGAGATCTGTGAAGAATTTTGTTAGGATTTTGCTGGGTATTGCATTGAATCTGTAGATTGCTTTTGGTAAGATTGCCATTTTTACTATGTTAATTCTACCTACTCAAAGAGCATGGGAGATCTCTCCATTTCTGGTGTCTTCTTCAATTTCTTTCTTCAAAGATTTAAAGTTCTTGTCATATAAGTCTTCTGCTTGTTTGGTTAAAGTTACTCTGAGATATTATATGCTATTTGTGGCTACTGTGAAGGGTGATGTTTCTCTGATTTCTTTCTCAGCCCATTTATCATCTGTATAAAGGAGGGCTACTGATTTTTCCGAGTTAATCTTATATTCTGCTACATTACTTAAAATGTTTATGAGTTGTAGAAGTTCCTTGGTAGAATTTTGGGATCACTTATGTACTATCATATCATCAGCAAACAGTGAGAGTTTGACCTCTTCTTTTCCAATTTTGTATCCCTTTGATCTTCTTTTTATTTATTTATTTATTAATATATTTATATATTTATTTATTATGTATACAATATTCTGTATATTCTGCAGGCCAGAAGAGGGCACCAGACCCCATTACAGATGGTTGTGAGCCACCATGTGGTTGCTGGGAATTGAACCCAGGACCTTTGGAAGAGCAGGCAATGCTCTTAACCTCTGAGCCATCTCTCCAGCCCCCCCCCCCTTTGATCTTCTTCTTGTGTCTTACTGTTCTAGCTAGGACCTCAAGAACTATATTGAATATATAGGCAGAGAGTAGACGACCTTGTCTTGTTCCTTATTTCAGTGGGATCACTATGATTTTCTCTCCATTTAGATTGATGTTGGCTGTTGTCTTGCTGTATTTTGCCTTAATCATGTTTAGGTATGTTCCTTGTATTCCTGCTCTCTCCAAGACCTTTATCATGAAGGGACGTTGTATTTTGTTGAACGTTTTTTCAGCATTTAATGATGTTCATTTGGTTTTTATTTTTCAGTTTGTTTATATGGTGGATTACATTGACAGACTTTTGTATGCTGAACCATTCCTGCGTCTCTGGGATGAAGCCGACTTGGTCATGGTGGATGATGGTTCTGATGTGTTCTTGGATTTGATTTGTCAGTATTTTATTGAGTATTTTTGCATCAATGTTCATGAGTGAGACTGATCTGTAATTCTCTTAGTAATGTCTTTCTGTGGTTTGGGTATCAGGGTAATTGTAGCCTCATAAAAAGAGTTTGGCAATGTTCCTTCTGAAGAAACCGATTCTTTAAGTGGCTTTTGGTCATGAGATTTATGATAGTAACAGAAGGATAACTCATAGCAGGGTTGGATAAATGTCCCCCAAGGTAGAAGGAGTTTCTCAAAAGGCTAAGATACATATGGATCTCATACTCACAACTTTCTATTATTAAATCTACAGATAATGCTTCTGATTCAGGAAGGCAAAGACATAACATGTGCTGCTGTGGGACAATGGTCTTGTACCCTGTAAAGATTTGCCACTTGTATTGATATGATAAAACGTTGATTGGCCAGTAGCCAGGCATGAAGTATAGGCGGGGTGATCAGGCAGGAAGTATAAGCTGGGTAACCAGAATAGGAGACTTCTGGGAGAAGGCTCATTCTTCTCACCCAGACTAAGAGGAAGAAAGATGAGACTGCTTCACTGATAAAAGGTACCAAGCCATGTGGCTACACAGACAAGAATTATATGTATATATATTTATATATATATTATGTTATTATGTTATATATTATGTTATTATATATTATGTTAATGTAAGATACAAGAGTTAATAAGAAGCTTGAGCTAATAGGTCAACCAGTTTACAATTAATGTTAGCCTCTGTGTGTTTCTTTGGGACTGAACTGCTGTAGGACTGGGTGGGACAGACAATGTGCATTTTCAGTGTTATCAGAACATGGAGCTGTGCCTATTCAGGCATGTGCAGCCAGCAGCATCCTGACTTGGTGAATGGAGCAGGAACGGTGCAGAAGGGGTAATATTTATTCTGTACTACTTGTTTCTATCAGCATTTTAAGGCAGAGCACACATTAATGAGGAAATAACAAAAGAAATACAGAACACTTCTTGATGGTTAAGTGACAGTAACATTGGTTCTTCATACATCACTGCTGTCACTGTGCTGATTAACTAACAAATACTTCAGACACCCCTGGGACCTTCAAGGTTAATAAGAGCACAGAAACTGGATATATCTGCGCTTGCCTTGTACTGTTTCCCCCTTGAAGAACCATTCCCATGATGCCAATGTGACAGAAAAATAAAGTTGTAAGCATGCAAGGCAGACACTGTCCTTTCCATCTCTGGGAGGCTGGGAAAGGCTTATACATTGGTTTTATAAATTAGTCAACTTAAATTTTTTTTAAAAGGCATCGCTATAGAGGAACAATTTACTAGAAGCCAAAAGGAATTTATTATGCAGTGGAATAAAGGACATGGAGACAAGCTCTTCCTTTGGGATGGTTGAACTCTGGAAATGAAAGATCTCGATAAGCTGGGCGGTGGTGGCGCACACCTTTAATCCCAGCACTTGGGAGGCAGAGGCAGGCGGATCTCTGTGAGTTCGAGGCCAGTCTGGTCTACAAGAGCTAGTTTCAGAACAGAAACCAAAAAAAGTTACGGAGAAACCCTGTCTCAAAAAAGAAAAAAGAAAAGAAAAGAAAAAGAAAAAGAAAAGATCTCGATAAATCCAGACCTCTCTAGCAGGAAAAACAGAGCCAAAAATCTAGCAGAAAAAATAGAGCCAAAAATCTAGGTTAGCTGGTTCAGTGACTCTGTTTCAGGAACTAGCTGAAGCTAAAGTTAGATTATAATCTTGAGAATAATTTTGAGAAACAGGGAGTTACCCCCTTGTGATTATCACTGGTATTTTCGGAATTTTCCAATGACACCCTCCCTACCCGCTTTGGATGGTTTCTTCCCTCAAATTCTCCCAGCTACTCGGGGTCGAACTCTCTACCCCTACATAAGAAATGAGTTTTGGCCCCAGTGCACTGGCTCCTGTCCTGTCAATAAACCTCGTGTGACTGCAGCAAGGATGGTCTCTTGTGAGTTCCTGGGGGGTCGTGTTATTCCAAGACTTAAGTGAGAGTCTCTCTGCTCCAGAGGTCTTTCAGAAATTGTAAAGGAATACTGGGAGAGCATTCTTCAGAGATAACAAACACCCTCTAGAAGAGATACTCACATCTACAGGCAAAGGAAACTATTAAAAGATAACTATTAAAAGATTAAAACTATTAAAAGATAAACTAAAAGATAGCAAAGTGGCCAATCCAAAATGAAGACAATATAAAATGCAACAAACTGGTGGTGAAGTCAGTTGATCGCCACCACTGATCAGTATTTGGAACAGCAAGGAAAGCCAAGGATAACAGACAAGGGGCCAAGGCTACAGATGACATGACAGTCACACAGTTCTCTGTCTTTCATCCAGACCAAAGTAGAGGTGATAAACAGCCTGTCCTCCCTGCTTCTGAACATTCAGACTTTGCTAGCTCTTCGGAACTTTCCCGTCCATCGCTACAGTGTTAGGAAGAACAGGTACGCTGGAAGAGAGATGGGAGGAGACGCTCGCATAAAGGAACTATCTGATATGATAGCCTCAGCCAATTTAAAATCCCCCAAACAATTTAGGAGTTAAAATACCAGAAGGCTTGCAAACTATTCAGAGAAAAAAAATGGGGCAGTGGATACTTTCTTTGGAAAGCCCTGTGAGAAATGAGGGATCAAGTATTACCTCCAAAGCACGAAACATAATCCCCGTTTCAAGAACCACTGAGTGGCTGGTTAACAAGAAGCAGGATCACATGGCAGAGAGAACACACGGTACTGGAAAGCTCGGATTTGAATTCTCTCTTCACAATTGCCTGGTCTTGTGATCCAGAGCTTTGTTTCTGGGATCCTGTTTCCTCTTCTATTTCCCTGAGCTGTTGAGAACCTCTCACCCCCGTAGCACACTGCACACCAATGCACGGTGCTCTTGTGAGGTGTTAGGTACTGTCATTTGCTTAAGCAGGTTGCTTCCAGTGACTCTTCGTTCCACAGGGAGCAAACAATGCTGATGTGCTAAGCATTATAGGTCCAGACAGCGGGAAAGCACATCCAGAGTGAGGGCTCCAGAGCCCCTCCAGATTTAGTCAAAAGACACAATTCAACTGCCAGTAGCTTAGGAACACTGCCTGGCGTCCCTTGCTTGTAATTTGGCAAAGCTAACAGCTTTGCCTCAAGGCCTTGGCAGGTAGGGAAAATGGTTGTTGCTGGGTTTTTCCAGTACTGTGTTTTTAAATTTAATTGTTTGCTTTTCCCTGTCTGCATCTACACAATGCGCTCTCTGATTTGGGATCTCAGCTTGCAATTACTGCACAGCTTGGAAATCGACTTTACAGAACAAAATCACTGGCTGTCACATCATCAAGACAGCCAGTATCTGAAGGCGGAAGGGGGGAAATCCGTGGACTTAGTTTTTGAAGCCTGGGTATTATACCCAGGCCTTCTTAAAATCCGGGAGTTCTCTAGAGAAAAGACTTTCATTGGTTGCTATTTGTACCAGGATAAAGCCACTGTTCTAATCGATATAATGTTACCAAAAATTTTAAAACATTACACTACCTAAACTTGTGGATAGAGTAATTCTCCCAAATACACAAAAGGTTTATCTTCTCCTTCGAGAAGCACTTATGTGCATTATGAAAATTTTAGCTTTTTGTTTTGTTTTGAGACAGTATTCCTCTGTGTAGCCTGGGCTGTCCTTGAACTCACTCTAGGCAGAGCCAGGCTGACCTTGAGTTTGCAGAGACGCAACCTGCCTCCACCTCCCCAGGGCTGGGATTAGAGGTGTGTTCCACTACCGCCTGGCAGAAATTTTTTTTTCTACAGAAATTATGTGCATGTTTGCAATTGTTCCTCCACAGGTTGCTGACCTACCGCGTGCAACTGTTAGACGGAATTTTCTGGCTTCGTCTCTGAGCCTGAACACAAAGAATGATTAGAATTGCTTTCTCTCTGCTGGGCGTGGCCAAGTTGCAACTGTCTTCTAACTCCCGACTTACTACACATAGCAGAGGCTGCAGTGACAGAGGAGTTATCCCTGAAGGGATCCAAACACGTGGAGAAGCCGACTCTACGATCTCCAGCAAGAGAATGGCTCTCCTCCTGACCCTGACGTGGAAAACTCAACAGGACTGAGAGATACTGATGGGCTTCCCCACTCAGCTGAGTGCAGTGTTTAAGCAGAGTTATTTGAAGGAAACTGGGGAAAATGGCTCCATTTGGCATTGTCATTGGTTTGTGAAGACATGTGGGGTATATGTGTACACACATACACACAACTCAGCCAGAAAGAGTTTAATCATCTGAATTTTAAGGGTTTTGTTGTTTTTCACCAGGAAGTATGTGGGAATCTTGCAGTAAAATATGGCTAAATTAGTAACATAGACCACTTCAAGGCATTCTAACAAACAAACAAGAAATTCCCAGAACTCCCACCTCCTTGTCTTCTGGTGCTTTATCCTGAATAGGTCCTCTGAATCCTGTTAGGAGTCCTGCTGCCTAAGCTCAGGTGACAAGACCTGACAGGCAGCACCGCCCTTCAGAACCCATCTCAGGTCCTGAATGGCAGTGTGCTCTTCAGTCTTCAGCACTCTAGGCTTTTTAGGAAAGAGAGTTGCACAGTAGTGCAACACCTTTTGGATTTATTTTTACATAAACTAAGGTACTCTTCTTTTTCTAGGTATGATGGTAGCCATCAGAAAAAAAAAATCTCCCATGACTTTTATTTACAAGTTGAAAACTGGGGTCATGGACATTCAGGCAAAGAGTGAAATTGCTACATGGAAATCAAGTTCACCAGGGTCATTGGAACTTGACATGGGAATCCCTTTTAGAGAAACAGCAATGGCGAAGGCCGGCAACCACTGATATAACAAAGCCAATTAAATAAATATTGGTCAGTTTTACTCATGAACAGATAAGGTCAAATGCAAGAAAGGAAAATCAAGGCCAAAAAAAAAATGGACAACATAAATGAAGTGAATGAAGCTTGCATACAATAGTTTACAAAAGGTAGATTCACCAGATGAGCCTATGAATGCTCTGGCGTGGGACTGTAAGGTTTAAGACAGCTTGATTTAAGTCTAGTGATTCCGTGAAAGCCTGTACTACAGAGTAAAAAGACTAAACATATCCCAGGCCAAAAGAAATGTCCATGGGTGCAAACTCCAGCGTAGAAAGAATTTACATTCAAATGGGGCTGGTGGTATAGCTTAACTGTTCGACACTTGCCTGGCATGCAGGAAGCCCCTAGGTTCAATCCCTGGCACCACAGAAAGGAATAAAATTTTATCAGAATAAAAAAGCATCCTCTGGATATGACAGAACCTCCTCACTCACAAATGCAGAGGTGTTTTGTTTGCCTTTGCAAAACTGGCACAAGATTGAGCCAGCCAACCCTCAAGCATGGAGTGGTGAAGGCTTGACAAGCCCCACCCTAAATGAGGGGCCATAAACAGCTGGCTTCAGGGGGAGGGAGAGTCAGTTTCCTTTAAGAATCTGGCATCTAAGGGGTTGACCATGCTCCATGGATAGTCTCACATCTAGAAGTAAATGCCAGCACAGACTGGAGTGGCGTGAGGTTATTAAAAAAAAAAAAAGAGGACATGAAATTGAGAGGTAAGGAGGTGAGGATAGATCTTGGAGAAGTTAGGGTAAATACAATCAAAATATCATATCATATTATATGAACCTATCAAAGAATCAATTAAAAATATGGCAGCTGTTCCGTTGCCTCTCCCCATCAGTTCCCTCAGCAACTTAAAAGATTTCCAAGACATTCCTTCAAACTCATCTGCCTGGAATGAATTCGGGAATTCATCCTCTTATAAAAACAGCACTATAATTGAATGTTGGGATCATAAGCTAATCCAAAAATTCTATTAAACCCGTAATTATGTTAACCATGTTTTTGGAACCAAAAATAGAGACATGGTATGACAAGTTCAATCACAAGAGGAAAATGATAATAATGATAATAACTGAAATTTACAGTTAGAAATGGTTCTAAGAGCTTGAACACGTGCCTGTTTCATCCACACAAGCGTCCAGGGAGGAAAGTTCATGTAGAATTCCTTCATAGCTGATGCCCACAGAGGCTGGGAGAGGTGCTCAACGTTCAGGAAAGAATGAAGCCACACGAACAGGAGCCTTAGTGCAGACTCTGACAAGATGGTCTCACACCATCTGTGCTCTTCCGTCTAAGAAAGAGCCGAAAGCCCCACCCAACTTCTCTAGACCACACTCAGTGCTACAAGATGGTAGTTGGCCCAATCAATCTTTCCTCCGGCTGCGGAAAGGCCACTAGGGAAGGCGGCACACTTCCAAACCACCGCCGGAAATTTCTGTGATCCATTGCAGAGAAGAACCAAGACCAAACAGGCTTGGAGGGGTAAAAAGCCTTATCTTTGGGGGCCAGGGATCTAGAGAGAAGACACCAGACTGGGGGCTAGAGAGATGGCTCAGTAGTTAAGAGCATTAACTGCTCTTCCAGAGGTCGTGAGTTCAATTCCCAGCAACCATATGTGGCTCACAACCACCGGTAATAAGATCTGGTGCCAACTCTGTCTGCAGGGACACATGCAGGCAGACCATTGTATACATAATAGATAGATAGATAGATAGATAGATAGATAGATAGATAGATAGATAGATAGATAAGACACCGGGCAGTATGCAGAAGGGCAATGAGCATGCAAGGTGGAGCCTCAGAAGGGAAACTGTGGGGCTCAGTCAATGCTGGGGCTTGGGCTTCATTTCTTTTCTTTGCTCCCACACTAGGAACTGTAGACTTGAAGACCTCCTCCTCTCCCCTAAGTTCTGCTGTGGAAGAAAAACTGTGATGAGAAGGTAAAAGCAGCTGCTGAGGGTCCATGGCTGCTCTAACAACAAAGAGAAGAGAAGGGGAAGTAGAGAAATCAGCAACGACATTTCTAACAAGTCTTAGAACATTGAATGAGGGCAGTGAGACAGTGGGGAGGCTGATGGCATCTAACTCGTGGTGATGCAGCCAGCAGAAAGTGTGGTGACATCAGGTGAAAATCTAGAAAACAAAACAGAACATGGCAGCATCGAAAACTAGACAGTTTATTCCAGTGCAGTTACAGTCGGAGGCCTTTCTCTGCTGCACTGAAGACTCATTACAAGGTCAACGGCCTCTGTAGACTGAGGCCAGGAAAGTTTGACCAAAGAGACAGTCCTATAGCTTTGGAAGGATAAATGGTGTTGGGCCAGTTTTGCTGTTTATAAGCATTGGAACCTTGAGCAAATCACATCGCTGCCAGGAACAAGATTTTTTTTTCTTAATAAAATGGAGACAATGATTATAACAAAATTCTACCGAAGAGACAAAAGAAATAAAAGCTGTAGCAGTATTTCATATGCTGTGAATCTACTATTTCATATCGAATTATTTCACTATAGACATGAAGTGCCTTGAAAGCAAACATTTGGTTCTTATTTTGCCCAGCTACAGAGGTTTATTTTACTTTTCCTGTGAGATCTTTCCTGGAACTCAAAGTCCCTGTGTGTCCAGCCTCTCCTTCATTCTTTATTTCATGTCCTAGCACAGGATGGAGCAGTATTCCTGGATGTGAAGTTCATCTTTACCAGAGGTGAGGAACTTCTAGAAGTATACTGCGTTGCCTTGTGCCAATATGCTTGCATCTTACAGAATCACCAAGACACAGGATATCTGTATAAAACAATAACTGACAAAGAGGGGGATGGTATACGCTCCTTTTTCATCATCTCTTAGCTAAAGGCATTGTGTATATGTGTCTTCTGTTCTGTTTTAATTTTTCTAAATCTAACCGAGAGATTCAGAATTACATGGCAGCAAAATTTTCCTTTGCTTTCCACTGATTAGTATTTATTTCAAACTATTTATTAGATTTCAAAGACCAGCAAGCATTTTGCAATAAAGAGATAAACAGTTAATACTACAGAGGTTGAGGGCCATTTAAGCCTTTGTAACCATTTAACTTTGAATAGCAAGGTCACCTATAGACAAATCATTAAAAAGGGGGCATGATTACACTGTAGTAGAGACACATCTTTGATCACTGTCATAGACTGGACTTGTCCCATGGGCCACTATCTTCTAGTTCCATTGGACCGCTTTAGATTATTTGTTGGAGGATGATGATGGCTAGTATAAAGAAGATGTTAGCCAAGCAAACTACAACTGAGACTTATCCCCAGACTCCCTTTCTCCTGTTTCTAATATTTCCAAGGCATGGTGAGAACACTAAGCATCAGTTTTCTCAATGATTAATCCTAAATTGCAACTAATGTTCGGACCTCTGAGAATACTTGAGCATCTTGATTTTTAACTTCTCACTGATGAGTCCATCAGTCACATGTCCATTGAAACCCATCCACAAGAACAGAGGATAACAGAAAGGCAGGCATTAAGAGTCATTGTGTACATCCTTCATCGATGGCAGGCACAGGGACAATTCTACTCACTTGGAGAAGCACACAGCATCAGAAAACAATGCCTTCTACTGTCTGGAGGTAGTGTGTCCTTCTTTACACTAGTACAGAATAAATGCATAGTCAACACCCATGGAACAGTGGGTACAGAGATTTGATCCTAGTTCATAGGCACCGTTCTTGTATAGAGTGAGATGATGACAGCATCAGTCACAGCACACAACACTGTTGCTTCAACTCCCCTAGAGATCCATAATATTTTAGTGGTGGGTTTCTCTTTGTTGTTGAATTATATGTTACTGTCTAATTGAAATCTACATTGAGGTTGCAGTTCATTCTCATGTAGACACAATCATTTCATGTATAATGATTGAATGGATGGGTGGAGGACTAGAAGTACTATCTACCAAGTGAGACATCTAATCTATTCTTTAGCACAGCATGAGCTAGAAAATATACAAAGATACAGACGTAAGTATTAGGTAGCTTGAGCAACATAGTTGGACAAGATGGAAATAGAGTAACACAGTATGACATCTGGCCAAGGTCAGATCCTTCGTAAATCTTTCACCAAAGCCATCTATGCATTTCATCATGTTTTTGAAAACTGGCACAGGGCATTGAAATTAGGTTTTACACATCTGTCTCCACTTCTTAAAAATGAGCATTTGAAGACAAGAATCATACTGCACTCAGGAATTTTAGTCATTTCTGTTTCTCCTCTGTTTGCTGTCTTGTCTCATCCCATCTCCTCTTTTTTCCTCTTCCCCCTATTTCCTTTCTCCATTTCTGCATGACTAACTAGAGGGCTTGATAAGGTAAAAACTTCATTATCCACTTGAAGACTGAAAAACTGGATGCCGGACAAGGAACTATTAAGTTTTTGCTTTCACTTCAGTACTGAAAAGATGGTTTGTAGCCAGACCACAATTTTAGCTATGGTTATTACTTTCTACAGCAGTACGAGCCTCACTACCAGTCAGGTCAAGCCCTGTCTCTCTGTAGAAGCTGAGATGAAGGCTGGTTTGATTGTAAGTGCTGAAACTAACTGAACCATAGAGCCACAATCATCACGCTAGGTCTGTCATACAAGGACACACACACACACACTCGCACATTGTATAGGTACAGTCTAACAGTGGTGTTATAACAGAGATATATTAACAGTGATGAGTTCAGCTTTATCCTATAAATGGCACCATCAGAGCATTATACACCGAGGGTTTTTAGAAATATAAAATTAGTGTCTCCGTACCGCTTTTTATTGTGTGTAAAATGTCCTTTGAATGTGGGATAACCTTGGTACAAACAGAACATTCTTCTATTAAGTTCAGAGTGACAATGATAATAAGATGTTGACAAAATAACACAAATGATTAAAAAAAAATGTAAGCCAGTACTTCATTTGCCAGAATTAGAACCAAGTGAATAACCTCTCCTTCTCTGAAGCATCACATACAAGGAGGGGAAGACCTTTGCAGAGAGGCACAAAAAATTGTTTTGACATGTGCAACTTCGCCTGGTTATAAGCGCCAAGAAACCAGTACAGCCTAGCAACATGCTGGTCCAAGCTGGACACCAATAAAATCGAAGGGGAAAAACAAACCTCCGGGGCCAGATCCACCAAGTGGAAACTTCTTAGTCTTTGGGCACCAAAGTCTACACAAAATGGAGACATTCCCCAAATACCAAATGAGAAGACCTGGACGTCAAGACAGAGAAACACACTGGGGAGGGGGTAGTGGAGGGTGGGCGACCAGAGCACAGAGGTCAGGGATCTCGCTACCAACGGGCCATAGGTGATGGTCTGAAGGGAGACCCCAGAAGCATTATAACCAACATCAAACTTTCTGTCTTGACTCAGCATCGTTATCTCTGTGAGTTCAAATGGACTGTCTGGGAGGCTGAGATTTACCTATGTGCATCACGCAGAATCTTTGACACAAGCAAGTCAGGGTGGAAAGAAATCATCCTTGGTATGGCCTGAAGACTTCAGAATCACACTAGTGGCTAGAGATTGTTCTAGAGACACTTAAGTCAAGCTCATCATAACATTACCTATGCCATGTGCTTAGTCTAAATACTACGATAATGCAGAGGACTGTGAGGAAGGTTTGAAAACTTGTTTTCCCATTTATCTAACAAGTATTGTCTACAGAGACTGTTCTCATGATCCAACTTTTGAACCTCAACATGGCAGAAGAAAAAGATCTGATATAAGTATAACAGACTTACGAATCAAAACATTTAGGCTCCCAAATACCAAATGACAACTGGAGTCCCATCTTTGACCACAGGCTCTGCGTGCTGACCACGTCAGGCCGTCCCTTCACCTGGTGCCACCTCACGCTTAATTATAAAACAGTGACACTTTTCTGACGAGTGGAAAGTATGCTAGTGCATCCAAGGCGAAGCTGAGAAGGATCAGGTCAGGACAGCGATGATATTTTAGGGAAATGACCGGCAGTGACCCTTTGCTTGAAGGAATGTGTGGGAGGTAAACTCCGGGCTCAGATGGTCTGAGTTAATCCCGTGTGGACAGGATGGATGGGATGCCTGCCCCGTGTGCCTCATAATAACTGGGACTAATGTGAATGCGTTCCCTGTCTCACATCTACACCGCTTTTGTTGTCACCTAAAGGTGTCCAAACGGTCTGAGGAGGTCGGGCTGGGAGGCAGGGAAAGGTTTCTCTTAAGCTTGGAAGGGCATCAGTACTGACCGTGTCCTGTGGTGTAAACACACTAAATCAAACCAAACCTAACAGAGGGCGAGAGAAAAGGAGTAAGTGAATCAAGTCTTCATTTCTGTTTATAGTCTTTTCTGGGAAATGGCTTGTTATTAATAAAAGATCCATTCATAAGCCCTATCTAATAGACGAACAGACACCCAGTCAAACTCCTTAGTTAACTGTGCTGGGTACCATATATGTACAGGAAGCACTATATGAGGACTGCTGAAGATATCACAAGGTAAGCAGTGTCATTCATGGGACAGGACCAGCGGCATCAACATGGAGGCAGAGCCCCCTGTTCAACTCCACTCCCTTCTGTTACTGAGTTAGCATCAGGGAGCCCAGGACTAAACAGTTCGAAACAGGAGTCCCAGCTGTAGAAGAGGAAAGAGGCGTGAACAAGAAAGTTAGGGTGAGTTGAGGACTCATCAAAGTATGAGAAATAGGTGAGACACTCACATGATGTCTTTGTTTAGATGTCAGTACCCAGATGGGTACATGGCATTCACTCTAAGATTCAAGGAGAGGAAGGAGGGAGTCAAATACAAACGCACAGGCAGTGAAGAGATCTGAATCAAGACTGAAATAATTTAAAGATGACAACACGTTTTCAGTGTAAACACACTAAATCAAAACAACTGGGCACCGAGTATTCAGATGCCAGGGACTATGGCCTTCAAGCTTCCAAGGTTTGTGCTGCTAAGCTTCCACATTACGTAATCAAAGAGACCACGTCTAGCTTGTTTGCGGCCTTCACTTGCCAAATGGGGAAGAGATAAAGAACTAGCTAAGGAAGACATCAGCTGTGGTAAGGCGCTATTTCTCGGCAACTCCAGGGTTTCTGCTTTCTAAATGTATAAGAGAATGGTTTCGAGATTGCTCCCCACAACAAACCAGGTTACCATGGATAAAGCTACTTGGACAACTTTGCTTTCACGCAAAGGTGTTGGTAGCCTCATTAGTGAAACCGAGACCATAGAAATGCTGCCTTAAGTCATTCGCAGTTATAGAGCAGATCAAATGAATGTATGTGATACCCTAAAAACAATTATCTAAAGACTTTACTAGCATTCTTGTGGCTTAAAGGGCTAGGCTGTAGGACTGTAGCTCGAGCCACCGGAATTCTCTCAGCATACAATATCTGGGGTTTCTTTTGCATTAAATTGCTATCACAGGTAACCAAGTGACCCAACATTCTAAGCCAAGCCCTGAAGGCAAACTGAGCGAAGACCAGGCACTGACATGAATGGCCAAGTGACATAGTACCATGTCACTCCCATAATACTCCCTTTGCGCTACAAACCTGCTATCAGGAAAGAGAATTTTCTGCATGAATATGGGGCCTCTACCTAATGTGAAGGACAGAAAATATCTTAGGTGACTTTGTTTTTTTTTCCTTTGTTTTTATTTCTTTGTTTAAATTGATGAAGGCTGAAACGCAACTCCTAAGATACACGCGACAGGGGAAGCTACTGTGCCCCTCACAGTGACTTGAAACACTTATTTTCCTATAAAATTTACTGAATTTACATCTATTAATCTGACACAAATTATTTTAAGTATCCTTCATGAATTCTTTTTAAAAATCTTTTTTGTCTCTTTTGAAAAATATTTTTAAGGAACTGACCCAGGATACTAAGGACAAGGCCAGGCTTAAATCCTATCAGGAAAAGAATGCATAAACCAGCTGACTTCCAAATGGACTGTTCTACAAACAATTCCTCATGAGTGAGCGAGGAAGGGCAAGGCGCTCTCCATTACAGACCACCACAGGCACACTGGGTGTTACCAAAAAGGGAACCAAGCTCCCAAGACACAGCTGCTGCTGGCCCTTGGCGCCTAGTGAAGTTCTGCCTCGGTAAAACCACAAGTCCAGGGGACAGCCCGCTGGACGCACTGACTTCTCAGACACTGTTAATCAAAAATTGCTCAAGGCCTAGATTGGCTACTTAAGGAAAGACTGAAGACATTAGTAAATTTCTTCTGAAGAATTTGACATGAAAGCTGTATCTAACTTCCCTGGGTCTGTGGATTGAAGCATGGTTATCCTTTACAGCTAATGTCCACTTATAAGTGAGTATATAGCATGTTTGTCTTTCTGGGTCTGGGTGACCTCACTCAGGATGATCTTTTCTAGTTCCATCCATTTGCCTGCATATGTTATGATGCCATATATTTTTAAGAGCTGAGTAATACCCCATGGTGTAAATGTACCACATTTTCTTTATCCATTCGTTGATTGAGGAATATCTAGGTTGTTTTCCAGTTTCTGAATATTATGAATAAAGGAGCTATGAACACAGTTGAGCAAGTGTACCAGTGGAAGGTCAGGGTGTCTTGGGTATATACCCAAGAGTGGTATATCTAGATCTTAAAGGACTTTGATTCCCAAGTTTCTGAGAAACCATCATACCAACTTCCACAGTGGCTACACGAGATTGCATTCCTACCAGGAATGGAGGAGTGTCCCCTTGTTCCACTCTCCAGCATGGACTATCACTTGTGTTTTTGACCTTAGCCATTCTGACAGGTGTAAGATGGAATCTCAGGCATTTGGATTTGCATTTCCCTCATCACTATAACTGTTTCTTTGCCATTTTAGATTTCTCTGCTGAGTGTTCTATTTAGGTCTGGACCCCATTTTTTAATTGGATTATTTGTTTGTTGATATCTAGTTCCTTAAGTTCTTTATATATTTTGGATATTAACCCTCTATTGGAAGTAGAGTTAGTGCATGTCTTTCCCCAATCAGTAGGCTGCCATTTTGTCCTATTCACAGTGTCCTGTGCCTTACAGAAGCTTCTCAGTTTCATGAGGTCCCATTTATAATGTTGATCTTAGTGGCTGTGCTATCAGTGTTGTGTAGGAAATTGTCTCCCATGCCTATGTTCAGAAGGCAACAATTTGCCTTCTTCTGCAGAGAAGACAAGTAGGGATGCATGGATCTCCTTGGGAAAGGGAATTCGAACAGATATTGGGAGTGGACTGGGGGTAGGTGGGAAGGGAACAAAAGGGATTATGAACCTGTTTTGCTCAATCCAGGACCAGCCCATTGAAGTAGGGCTGCCTGCAATTTGGATGGATCTTTCAGTCTCAGTCAATTTGTTCTAGAAAGTTCCTCACAGGTAAGCGCAGAGGCATCGTTTTCATGGTGATTTTAAATCACATCAACTAATAGTGACCTTGCAGTTGATACATAGGTTCAAGAGAACGATTTTTTACAGAGCTATAGTTATATTCAGTAGTTGTCTATTTTCACTGACACTGAATTTTCCCTTCATATTCTTTTCTTATAAGAAAACCCAGAACATTTTAATTCCACATCACACAGATACAGCATTTTACAATGTTCAACTACAAGTTCTATTTTAGAAATACTTGAAAATATAAACTTGGAACAAAAAAATAAAACACTTACAGGGAGAACACTGAACTCTTGTTAGGATGTTATACCAGCAGTGCTGAGAATACTCTGTCACAGTGAGAAGCCACTGTATTTAGGGGTTCTTCCAAATCCCAGAGAGTATCACCTCCTGTCTTAGTTAGGGTTTCTACTGATGTGAAGAAACACCATGAGCACAGCAACTCTTATAAAGAAAACATTTAAGTGGGGCATGGCTTACAGTTCAGAGGTTTAGTCCGTTATCATTATGGCGGGACATGGAAGCATGCAGGCAGACATGGTGCTGGAGAAGGAGCTGAGAGTCCTACACCTTGATCCACAGGCAACAGTAAGTGGTCTGAGTGTCACACTAAACTTGAGCAAAGAAAACCTCAATGTCCACTCCCAACAGAAACACACTTCCTTCAATAAGGCCATTCTGATTCCAACAAAGCCATGCCTCCTAATAGTGTCACTTTCTATGAGCTTGTGAGGACATTCAAACTACCATACCTCCCAACATAAGTTATTTCTGTGTTCGGAGGCCACATTCTCCAGAGTTTCTCCAGGACATGTGAGTATTTTTTCAAGTTTCCCTAGAACTTTCTCTTGTAGCTACACCTTCTACTCATGCCAATCATGGAGATACATTTAATTCCCCCCCCCCCCTTTGCCTCCATTTGCTAAAAATGAATTGTAACTCTTTCTCTACTGAAATCTAACCTACTAAACTTCAACGTGGAAATTTAATTTTCAGCTATCCCATTAAAAAAATGAAGCATACTATCTCATTATTCTATCTATTCACAAAATATGAATATTCATTTAAAAACTTATTTATTTTACATCCTGGCTACAGTTTTTCCTCCCTTCTCTCCTCCCTGTCTCTCCCCGCATCTCCCCTTTCCTCCCACCCCAATTTAATCTGTTCCGGAAGGGGCAGGCTTCCCAAGAATATCAAAGAAGCAAGGCATATCAAGTTGAAGTAAGAATAAGCACCTGCCCATGTACTAAGGCTGGACAAGGTGATCCAGTATAAGGAGTGGGGGGCCAAATCCTGCAAAAGAGGCAGAAACAACTGTGAATATTCTAATGGGAGAAATGATGTAATTTCTCTTTCTTAATATAAACACTTGCCTTACAGCTGAGTGTTCAATCGATATTGGATAATGATACATTGTGTTTTTCAGGAAAATCTTTCAAAAAGTACCAGGCAGTAATATTTTACCTTCCTATAAATATTAAAGATCTGTATCTCTACCTTGGCACTACTTTCTGTCGGTGTTTCTGCTACTTGCATTAGTTATAGCTGCTTAAGGGAAATAGCCCAACAGTTTTGCTTGGTGTATGTGTATGCATGCGTGTGTGTGCGCGCATGTGTGTAACTCATGTGCGTGTACATACACGTGTCCAAACATTACCTGGAACATTGATGGTACTTAGTAGATAAACACTGAATCTTACACGAAGACTGAGTCATTTAGAGCAATAGTTCAGGTATGCTCTACGGTATGCTTGGGATCCCAAGTTACAGACACACAGAGTTGAAGCGTCAATTCTAAATTGCTAGGCTACTTATACCAATATAATCAAGGAATTTGTGTTTTTCCCCCTTGGAGGAATTCACAACTTTGTTTATTTCTAATGAAAATATCAGAGAAATTAATTCTCAGACTCATGCGGTGTACATTTGGCAAACCAGCACAACACTTCTATATTATCCTGTAGTGGGATGCAATCCCTGGCTTACTGTAGGACAATGATCTTGTACCCTGTAAAGATTTGTCACTTGTATTGGTTTAAGAAAACACTGATTGGCCAGTAGCCAGGCAGGAAGTACAGGTGGGGTGACCAGAATAGAATTCTGGAAGAGGATAGGCTCAGTCTGTAGTCATCACCCAGATGCAGAGGAAGCAAGATGAGACTGCCTCACTGATACAAGGTACCAAGCCACGTGGCTAACACAGACAAGAATTATGGGTTAATTAAAGATGTAAGAATTGGTTAATAAGAAGCCTGTGCTAATAGGCCAACCAGTTAATAAATAATGTAGACTTCTGTGTGTTTCTTGGGACTGAATGACTGCGGGACTGGGTGGGATAGAAACCTCTGTCAATGCTGGCTGATGAATTCCCAGGTCTGGTCCTTGTCTTCATCACTTTTCTCATGGCTGTGATAAGACACCGTGACTAAAACAACTTAGAGGAGAAAGGTTTGTTTTGGTTCACAGTTCCATGGTTCAATCCATCAGAGAAGGGAAGGGCTGACTGCTGGTCCCAGGGTTCAGTCTATCAGAGAAGGGAAGACGTGGTCACTGGTATCCAGGGTTTAGTCAATCACAGATG
Organism: Microtus pennsylvanicus; assembly: GCF_037038515.1. NCBI lineage: Eukaryota > Metazoa > Chordata > Mammalia > Rodentia > Cricetidae > Microtus > Microtus pennsylvanicus. The sequence continues at coordinate 69,655,503 of NC_134579.1, forward strand.
GGAAGGCCTGGCCACTGGTTCCACTACATCAATCATGAATCAGAGAACACGAGCACTCAGTGTTAGTGTTCTTTGTCATACAGTTCAGGAACCAAGGCCAGTGAATGGGGTGTCTTCCCATCTCAGTTAACCTAGCTAGCAATATATTTGCCCGCACTCCAAAGAGCAGAGCCTCAGGTGTTTCTAGACTCTGCTGATGAGTCTATGAACTGCTGTAGTATGTATTATTTAGTGGAATCCAACAGCATAATGAAGATGAAGTGATGATATGGCAGGGTTAGGCACCAGAATGTTCTGGATTCAGCATAAACAGAAGAATGAAAATGCTAGATTCGTCTAGCAAAAGGAACTGATTACAGTTTGCCACAATGTAGCCATTTTGGCCCTGGATATTCCTTAATTTCCTGATCTTTTGATTTCCTTCCTCTGCCAAAATCCTAGAGTAAACTAAATGGTCATCAACTTCTGTCTCCACTCAAAACTTAAATAAAAAAAAAACAAATGCAGTAGTGATAAGAAAAAAATTCCCTCTTATCCCCTCTTAAATATAAAGCTTGCTTATTTTTTTTATATACATTACATTTTATTTATTTTTCCATTTATTTTACATCCCAACCGCAGTTTCCACTCCCTTCTTTCCTCCCATTCCCTCTCCCATCTGCCTCTCCTCAATCCCACTCCTCCCTTGGGCAGCAACAAAGCATGTCACATCAAGTTGAGGCAGGACCAAGCTCCTCCTCCTGCATCAAGACCATCCAGCAGGGGAAACAGGTTTCCAAAAGCCATACCTAAACTAGAGAAAAATATTTTCAGTGACCAAAAAGTCATCAGTTTTTCTGATACTTTCCTATTATTATAACTGAAACTAATTTTCTGGGTCAGGTTTTTTTTTTTCCATCTATCAACTACAAGGAAGACATTTCCTTCCAGATACTAATCTTTTCAGTTAAAAAGGGATTCCTTCCACACAACAGCCCTGGAAGATGGGTCCAGCACACTCCAAACCTTTAGCGTTAGCAGGTTCCTCGTCTCCAGCATGGTTTCACCAAGAGCTGCATGAGGCCATTTATTCCATTTCTTCGTCCGGCACCGTGTGTGGCTGGAGGAAAGTTGTTGACTCCGAAATGTTAACCAAACATCCTATTTTTAGAATATTTAGCCCAATCTTTATAGTGTCTGGACTTGTAACTAGCCATTTCTCGAACATTAAGCTGAGCCACATAAGAAAATTACTACAGCGATAATATTTCCAGGGCACAGTGAGTCACTGTCCAGCATCTAAAATGGGAAATAAATAATTTCTGAGGACTGGTTGGGGTGATGAGAAGGAGGGGTAGTCTACATTGGTGTTCAATGGTCAACCTTACAGTGCAACACAGGGATGATGCTTTATGCCCTAAAATGTAGAGGTCTTAAGTATATGAATTAGGAGGGAAGCATGGACCGATATTACCAATAACAATCAGACTTCACCCCTACAAAAGCAAGGGTATGGACATGATTTTTGGATCAGGGTCACCCCACCTAGTACCCAATCAAGAGAGAGGATGAGGATCAAGGGCTTCTGGATTTAAACCCCAAGCCACACACAAAAAAAGAGGTTTTTATCAGAACAGCCAAGTGCCACAGCTATTGTGGGAGACTGTGTGGTCCCCACGTCAATTAACAGAAGTCTGTCTGTACTTTGGGGAAGCTAAAACTTCTTTGCTTCCAATTTTACCTCGGGGGTGGTGGGGAGGGGGGCTAGGAACCACAAAGACAACTAAAAGCAAACCATCCCCCACGGATTCCCGGGGCTGTGTAAGTACTTGTCTTCATTGTGGCCAACACTAGTTTGATCAAGCCTAAGCGTTTTAATGATCACAGTCCAACACATATTTTTCTACAATTTTGATCTTTTCATAGGTGAAGAGAATAGATCAGATAAAAGAAACAGCAGCCAAAACACTCTTTACTCTCCCGGCAGAGTTGCAAGCTATAAACAAAAATAACGGTTTTGCTCTTAGATTCAGAACCCTTGCAGGGCTGCTATGGAAAATAATGCTGCTACTGGCACGGTAGAGTCTTGCAAAAACATGTAACGAAGCCACAATACAATAGGACACTTTCGCTGCTGCTGTGATTAGACCACTTCTATTCAATAGGGCTAACTAACGACTTATTTTTTTCCTTTGGTGTTTTGAGGCCCATTACTGTGTTGAACATAACAAGCCTCATTTTGTTTTCCTAACCATGCTCGTCCCTCTCACTGAAGACTACAATTTGATATTTATGAAATCATATAAGAATACTGTATAATCTTCCTCACCCCCTCCCAAATTGTATAAAATTATTCAGCGGACAAAAGAAGAATGCGCACTTCAGATCATGTGTCCTTTGCTGACAGCCTCTCTCTCTCTCTCTCTCTCCTCCCCCTCTATCTGGCTAGAGAACACCATGTACTCAGGAGATAATTGACTGTGGAATATGATGATGTTTATTCAAAAACAGGTCACACAGACTGCAATGTGAGAGTCTCCCTGTATGCTCTCACTTATTCTCCTCTAATGGAAAGGCACAGCGCTGTGTGCTGCAAATCAGAAATGTGGGGCCTTAATTATTTCTTTAGATGTCACCTGCTGAGACAAATCGACTACAAATGTGCCCTCGTCCCTGGAATCATTGAGTTTGGAAAACTCACCCCAGATTGCTGATTTAGAATAAACTGTGGTGCGAGCAAGCCTATGCGGACATGATGTTAACAGTACGGTCAATGTCGTCGAGAAGTGCACAGTATAGTAATAAACGTTACTTGCTCAGGAATAAAACATATCAACATGAATTTAGGCGTGGCAAGGTGTGATTTTAAAAAAAAATATGCCATTAATCTTTGTCATGGTATAGAAAACAATCCTGGTCTTTGCCCTGAGGTCAGAGCTTCTACTTCCTGCTGCCAGTTTCTGTCATTTTGGCCAATACCATTCACAGAAAAATGGAATAGCACAAAAAAAAAAAAATAAACCCCAAACCATGGGAAGTCAAAGGCAGCACGCAGCAGAAGTGCATGCTATGCAGACTGCTTCAGTTAGAAGAGGCACACCAGTATCCTACAGGTCTGACTTAAAGCCTTTGAGTGTCTGTCACTGGGAGGTCATTAGGATCTATTATCCATGAATCTATAAAGGATTCAACTTTCCTTTCTATGTCTGTTTCAGGAAGCTGGTAGGGACTCTAAAGACATACTATGTCTAAAAGACAACCAACCAACCAAACAAACAAAAAAAAAAAACAAACAAACAAAAGCAGAGTCTTTAATTATAAGCCAACTGCCAGTGTAATGCCAACTCAGTGTGTGGTAGAGCTTCTCTCTATCCTATACAAGGGCACTCCCCAATTGTCTTCTCCCTAAGCCCCATCAGCATCAGCCGGGCCACTGAACTCCCTTTAGTACTGAACTCCAATCAGGAATCAGCATTCACTTCAGCAAACATTAAGAGCTTATTGTGTCTTTTGAGAGATGTGAGAAAATGAATGCTCATTATTTCAAGTGAAGGCGACATCATTTCTCCGCACCCCAGGATATCATCTCAGTGCTCACGGTAACAAGTTACCAAACACGGACCTTCTGGATTTTGTAAATAGAATGCTGATTTGTTGAGGCAATTTCCAAGCTCACCCCACCCTACACAGAGACAGAGCCCCTTTGATACTCACACAGGATTGTCTGTATTTCCCTTGTGCTTGGACATACAACCCTAGATGGTTCAAAACACCCTGTCTGAGCATGTCAGCATAATCTGGCAAAGCCTGTTCTCACATTTGTGGGGAAAGCAGAACCAAACGTCCTGGTAAGCTCCCGAGAACAAGGTGTCTTGTGAGCGTTATGCTCCACCATACCAATGAAAGGGGATTAGAGATGCATCCAAACCCGCAGTGCCTACTTAGACGCCACCAGCCTTCCCCATCATGCCCGTGCAATGGGAAGGAGCAGCACAAACAACCAGCTCCCTAACAACCCAGGAAGTGAGACCGGGGTTTCTGCTGCAATCTTAGCGATGTCACGTTTACTCTTCCTCCTTCCAGTTGACACTGGACCCACTCAAAACCTCATCGGAACAGAGTTAATCCGTGGAATCTGTGATGTGTGCAGCAGAGCCCAGAGCTTATTTCTGTCTCACAGTTCTGGAAGTCTTTGGTTAAGTCGAAGGAGCCCTGAGATTGCTGAATCAGAGGGCAGACAGGAAGGGATTGCTGCTTCTGCTCGAGCCTATTCTATCTTCCACACCTAGGAGGTCTTAAGTAAAAGACCCAAGAGTTAATCCCGCCATATATTTCTTTCCCTACTACCTGGGAGGGCTGGAACAGCATCTCCTTTTAATCTACAACACCGAGAAAAAGATCTGACATAAATAAGTGGCCAGTGAGTGTCTGCAGGACAAATAAGAAAAATAAGGAATATGAAAAACACGCTACATAAGCTCTCCCGTCCTCAGTGATAAAGTTAAATAGGGAAACTTCAGGATGGTGACCTGAATGTCTGAGAAAAAGAATGAAAAGAAAAAAAAAACTCTGATTCCTGAATCTAAAGCATTAAGTGCTTCCTAGTGCTTGATGTTTATTTGACTCTATTTTCTATGGTTTATCTAGACATGGTTTATATGGAACATTTTTATTCGGCCTTTGCATAGGTCCTCTGCCAACATATCTTGTATTAAACCAGATGGAAGAAGCCGGTGTATGCTTTGGGACTAATCAAACTACACAGCTCTTCTAAGAGTTGTCCCACAGGATCAGTGAGCCACGTCAGGAACAACGCAAAACATGGGATCAAAAAGTTCGAAGACTCCAAATTAATGCTCCAGACTAAAATCAAAAGCACAACCAGAAAATTCTCTGCAGTCTACAATATACGAGTTTGCATCCACCAAAGACAGACCTGACAAGCACCTACAGCAATGACATGCACACGAATTTTCCAGTTCTCTTTCTGTCATTTCACCGGTATGCTTTATAAAAGTATATACCTGTTTCTGGCCAAAGGTCGGCAGGTTCTTAGTGCTAGCATGCTGGCCCTCACCCAATCTCATTTGGTTTTAATATATCAATACCACCAGGGTAAGCTGTTAGAACAATCACCATGGGACGCAAAATCCTGTGAAAGCTAATGCTCTAAACAGAGCATCTCTTCACTTTAAAGAGATGACCCAGTTTGGGCCAGTCTTTCCCATAACTACTTTGAATAACTGAGTATACAGATAGCCATTCCCACAAGAGGGCTAAGCTAATACTGTTACAAGCCTGCTTCTGTCACTGCTAAATGTCTTCGGGGCGGTTAGCCCACACGGCTGCCTATGCTTATCTCTTCTCATCAAGTTACAGCGAGAGCAGCTGGGGAAACCATGACACCACCAATGCAGGAAACATTTTCAGAACCACTCTAAGGAATTGTACTTAACGGTATAGTGGACCATGACCGCAAAGGCCTCTGGTTTAGATTGGTGGGTGTCCTTGTGTTATCAGACAGAAGACAGTAATATGTATTACTGTCTTCCCTGCCCTAAGTGGTTCAGAATTCAATAAGCTGGCAGTAGCATATAGCTCATCTATAAAAATTAAAATACTAACAGACTTGTATAACCAGGGATAATTATGCAAAGTATAAATATTCAAATGTCCCCATTGGTTCTGATCACACTGGGTAAGGCAGAGCCAATGACTGGCCCGGGATTGCAGGTGAATGAGACCCTTTGCCAGACTGTCCTCTGTCTGTGCCAAGGAAAGCTCAGTAATATGGTCAGCAACAGGCTGATTTCTGTAGCGATGAGTCAAAGGAGTAAGAGCAAATGGGGACAGGAAAAAGGACAACAGAATCTGAGGGACACTCAAGACCTGAGTAGAACACAGGAACAGGTTCAAAGTGGGTCGCACACCTAGACTGGACTGCGATGAAGTCCTGAGAGGGTCTTGAGCAGTATGGCCATGGATGCCCACCCAAGCTCATGGGAGGCTGTATCACTGTGGTCATGGGAATGTGGGGGACAGATAAGAGAAGTGAAGGAAGTACGTTTATATTTCTTTTGTAAAACTTATTTTACTATGTTTTTATTTATCGTGTGTCTATGTATATGCACACATATGTATGTATATACACATACATGCGTATCAATGTTACACATACACACGTGTGCATGCATTCGTGTGTGCATTCGTGTGTGTGTGTGTGTGTGAGCTCAAAAGTCTCAAAACTGCATACACGGGGGTCAGAGAACAACTCGTGGGAGTCAGCCCTTTCTTTACATCACGTTGGCCCCAGGAACTGAACTCAGATTGTCAGTGTTGGTAACAAGTCATTTCCTCCACTGAGCTATTCTGCTAGCGCAGGGACATTTGGCCATATGTAATAAGCTACTTTAATATGATTTGCTACCATATGAGTTCATGTCACTGCCAGTTACCAGGTCATAGGGATGAGTTCCCAGACTGTTTCTAATGGTCTCGCTTCTGCTCTCCATGTAGTCCATGGACACAGAGAGCCAAGAGTGCTGAGATATCAATGTGTCCTGCCACAGCCAGTATGGGGCTCATTTTGCAGAAAGAGACAGCAGGCAGGGCAAAGACCTAGTGCCCCATGTTAGAACTGACATAAAGTTGGCCACGCACATGGGGGGATAGTGGCCGAGACACACAAGGAAATCATTTTCTTACCAGGGAAGTACTCAGTACTGTGCTGGGAACAATCACAAACGCACTCCAGTGTAATTCATTCCAATGTGGACAGAACACAGCAGAACTGACCAGCTCTGACCTGTGCTCATAGTACAAACTGTTAGCCTCACAAGATTATGGTTATGAAGTAGGACAAAATAATTCATGGATGGGGGTCCCCACAACATGAGGAACCGTATTAAAGCGTCACAGCATTAGGAAGGTTGAGAGCCGCTGGACTAGATGATGAAAAAGAGACAGCCTGATATCCTCTCTTCGAAAAATAACTAGGAAGCTTGCCTGGCTGTCACTCTGTGGCTTCATATTAAGGAGTGACACTCAGGACCTTAACACGCAAGGCTTGCTTACCTGACATCAAAAGAGAAGTGATTTTACAATTGGTGAGCATTGCTGAGCATTTTTTACTTATTTTATAAACAGGCAGTAAAAGTGCAGTATGAAAGTTAGGGCGGGAACTTTGGTTATTCTTTGGTGGAATTCTCCTGAGGCTCAGTTTTCTGCAACGTGAAAAACCAGGGTCTGAGTAGAATCCACACACACTGGCAGTGTGACTGAAGGTCAGAGGCACCACACAGGAAGTCCTGATCCGCCTAGATGCCCTTTGGCACTAGCCCCAAGAGGTGGTCTCCTCAGAACCCATTCTTGTTTAGCATGGGATAACTCATACCTGATTCTGATGGAAAGTATCCAGTTCCATAAAAAGTAGATTTTAAAGAAAGATAAAAAAAAAGAAAGTTGAGCCACTAATGAACCAGGGAGAACAGGTGAGCAGACCGAGTCCTGAAAGATTGTCAAGTCCATGAGAAGGATTCTATTTTGACAACTGCGTCAACACATCCGGCATAAGCCACTCAACATCAGCAACCTCCTTAGGTCACAACTGCGCAGGGTTGTGCCCATCACACCAAGGAGAGTGTGGGAGCAGAGACTGGGCAATGAAAAAGCAGGCTTTCTTCGTCCTCTCATTCCACCTGCCAGTCTAGCCTAAGAACCCGAACATGCTGCTGCCTGCCTTCTAAGGGCCCTTCCCACATAGGCTGTCCTCTCTGGAAAATTCTGCACATACTCCGGTGAGGGGAGTGGCTTCACCAATCCTTCATTGACGTCGGGGCAGGTGGTGTTCCAGTGCCATTTAACTCCATTCTCCTCCACGGACGGCTTCACCCTCGCTTCTTCTATCCCTGTAAAGGGCAGGCTTGGAGGACTTGGCATCACCCCTATTTCCTTAGCCCGTAATGGCTTTCATTCGGTCCTTCAAACTTAGCTCATCTTCTTAGCATTGGTCCAGACGTCACTGATTCCAAGACTCACCCTAAGTCGGCTATTTCAATTAGTAACCCTGGATGCCACCCAGCTCAAAAAATGTCACCAATGTAAATTCAGCTGAGGAATTGGACGTGAAGAAGACTGAGGGCAAAAGGAAGGGGGAGTCAAGATGACTAGACAGTGTATAGTAGGAATATTTATATGAATCAGAACAGGGGTCACTGATTGTGTCTTACTGCCTTTCTCCAATAAACAGAATTTTATACTAAAAAAAGAGCTTATAAAGTAATTTTATTATTTTCTGAGTCCAACCCTGGCACCAAATCATAGTTGGATATTATGATTTTTCAAGGGATGATCTTACGATGTGCAAGTTGACATATAATTGCGCCCTTCTGTCTTAACGGTCACTTATGTTTATATTTATGAAAGCTCATAGAATGAGATCGGGTACAGTACTTGATCTCTGTCAGTTTTGTTATCTGGAGGAGAATTGTCTCATCTACTGAACATGCTAATGAGAGTCAATCCACATAAGCTCTTAGCACTGGGCCTGACAAAAACAATCAATATCGGCAGTTATTAATCCATAGAGCTTTAAGACATTTAAAAGATTGTCTATCATTTAAAAATCTTAGGCCCTATTTTTAGTCTAAGCCCAGCAGTGCAGGAGAACAATTCGTCACGTTGAAGTGGCATTTTAGAATAAAAAGCGTCTCGACATCTATCACCACAGTGGAGGGCACAATCTGTCTTCTCCTTTGAAATCCAAAGTCAACAGACAACACACAGAGTCACAGTAACTGCTGGTGATGGAGGACAAGATGGAGACGGGGAGGAGAAAACTCGCGGGATGCCTCTAGGAAGTGGTTATCACACATGGCGACATCAGCATCATATGGTCTTCCCACTTCTCAGAAAACACTGTCACAACATGGCAGAGCTACCTGGAAACAACTTTCGGGAGGGGAGATTCTGAAACCAATGCTTGCTTGTTATTTTGTTAGAAATGCATTTCTTCACTGAGAACTCACAGTGTTTAAGTCACGTTAGCTATGTAGCAGTTAAAACGACAAACACACACAAACACACACAAAAAAAACCCCTAAAAAACAACATCCCTCCTTAAGACACATTCCAGACGGAAAGAACAAAGACTAAATGATTAACATAGATAGCAAGAGGTTAGGAGATAGTACAGTTGGAGAAGTGCTTCTCCCACAGGCCTGAGGACAACAGTTAGACAGCACTGAAGGACAATCGGAACACGTGAGAGCACTTGTAAACCCACTCCAGGAAAGAAGGCACCCTGGGGGCTTGGTGGCCACCCACTCTAGCAAAATCCGCAAGCCCCAAGACCCAGGGAGAGACTGTCCCTAAAAGAATGAGGGTATCTTTTGAAGAATGCCGCCCAAAGTTCATTCACATATATAAGCACACACATAAACATGCACACATATTTGCATAATACACAAACTGTACTCAAACATATCTGACATTCTGTATACACACATGTAATATATAAATATCACACACATAATACATGTATGAAAACACTGTGTTTAGTGGTGATAAATATTACAGGGGAAAATGAAACAGTCGGGAGTGGAGAGCGTTTACAGGGTACCTTTGGCGGAGTGGTGAAGGCCTCTACTAAGTACTATATGAATGATGTCATATAGGATATCCACTGGGCCACCCTGTTAAACCATTCTAAGTAGAAGGAGGCAAAGTCAAGGCCTGTATTCAGGTGCATGGCAGAACGCAAAGTGACCGCTAAGGGCTGGAGTGACATATGGTAGGAGAGATCGTGACAGTCCTAAGTGCACAAAGAGACTTGCAAGCACAGTTCTGTTTGGTCTTTATCCCTGGATGGCGTTAGCCGGGCCTCACCAGCACACCAAGACAGCACTAAGATAACAGGGCTTCCAGAGAATCACTGTGGCGACCAACAGGATGAAGACAGACAGATACAAAAGGAGCTAAGCACTAGGAATCCACTGCGACTCAGGCGACGTGATGGGGCAGGCCAGCCCACGGGCACTGGAGTACTGAGCAGTTGCAGATCCTACACGTGGTTTTAGGGAAACACAGAAGAATATATTATGTGAAAAAGAATAGTGAAAAATGGCTTTGTGTTTCAGGCCTGAGTTTCTGGAAGAGCAAAACCAACAGTTCTGAAGAGAAGAGGACTGTGAGTGGGAGGAGCAGACTCAAATGGGAGGAAGAGTGGGAAGCAATAGTTCCATACTGACCCTTGAACATGAAACCTGCTTCACCCCGACAGGCTTGGGGTAGAGCATCTCAAGGTATTGTAGCACAAAGAAGGAAAACTAACGGTACAGGGCCGGGAAATTCACCCCAGTGACTAAAACAGACTGTATTCAGTGGAGATTAATCTGTTATGATACAAAGTAGGATTTCAGCAGCCGACCAGACTGAAGAGCACAACTGCAATTAAAGAAGAAGACATTCATTTAAAATATACGTTAAAAACCCATGTAAACAACTCACGGATCCATGGCAATCAATAAATACCATTTCACTTATGATTGCTTTATTGATTTGCTCAGGAGTGCCTGACTCGGGATAGGTACTGATTGTGTCAGAGACAAATAAAGGAGAGCACGGGCGTGCTTCCTGCTCCCAAAGCACACGCCTTTCTACTTGAAGGGAAGGTCACTTGAAGCAGGAGTCAGACCAAATAGATAAGCCCAGCACTTGGGAGGCAGAGGCAGGAGAATCAGAAGTTTGAGGCCTACCTGAGCTACACAGTATGGTCTCACCAAAACCAGCTAATTAATTAAAAAAGTAAAGATTTTTTAATCAAACGAGGTTTGGAAAATACAGAGAAGCCGAGACCGTTGCACATCTCTTAAGTGGACGCAATCAGTCTTGGAGAACAGGCCTGCTGCTCCTTTGGAAACCAGTCCAGCATTACCTCACAATGCTCACAATCGCTAGTCAGTTCTACTGAGAGACATACATGCAAGACAGCTGGAAAGACATGCCCCATAAATACAAACAGAAAGCAGGAAAACATCCAAAGCTATCAGCTTGTTAAAGAATATAGATGATTTGGAAAACCGGTGAGGTTATTATTCAGTAATAAAAAGAGAACGGACTACTCATCTACATTAAAAATGGATGGAATTTGAAAATACCAGACTAATGAGACAGTTATATAAGACAATATATGATTCCATGTCAGAATCGGTCTATGCGTTGACGGTAATAGCTAAGTTACTATCCGCAGCTGCTAGGCTAGGGGTGAAACTGCCAAGGACAAGGGGTTTCTATAAAAGGTGAGAAAGTGGCAGAGACCATGAGGGTGACATAACCTCGCTCTCACAAACACACACAACTGAAAATACATATCAGATGCAAATGGTCTCAACCAAGACACTATTTTTATAATACAGATATAATGAAGATATAATAATATATAATATAGATACAATAAGATATAAGATATACCCAATAACCACATATCATAGCAAAGACTTAAAAGTGATGCCATGGAAAATTCCAGAGAATAAGCTGATCATAGGGAAGCCGGCTGAATGGCCAAGCCTCATGAACACCTAGATAGGAAAACTGAACAGGCATATTTTTATTAGGTTTGGAAAAACAGGACAGGCTGTTGGAACCACTCTGCAAACAGTGGGTTAATCTCTCACTTAAATTTTTTATTAGATTTATAACTTTCATTTTATAAGCGAATGCTTTGCCTGCATGTATGTTGCAATACATGCAGGAATGATTCCCAGGAACATTGGAAGAGAGTATCAGATTCCCTGGAACTGGAGTTACCGCGGGTCAAGAACTGCCAGTTTGGTACTCGAAATCGATTTCTGGTCTCCCGCAAGAGGAACAAGTACTTTTAACTGCTGACTCATCTCTCCAGCCCTATTTCACTTTTATATTTACTTCCTTTCTCCCTAAAAAGTTCAACTATGGCAGCACATTCTAACTCAAGATTCAAAAAAAAAAAAATCAGCACACAGGGAGAAGTAACAATTTCAAGCCCTCTTATTTCCTTTAAAAAATTTTATTATTGAATTAGGGAGAGGTGTGTGTGTGTATGAATGAATGTGTGTGTGTGTGTGTGTGTATATGAATGAATATGTGTGTGTGTGCACTTGTGCACATAAGTGTGCATGCACATATGCATCTCCCTTTCCATAATGTGGGTCCCTGGAAATGAATTGAGGAAGTCAGGCATTATAGAAGCACTCTTATCCACAGAGACATCTTATTTGGCTCCAAGTTATCATGTTTTTGATAAAGGACCAGGGACCATCCTCTGTGAGTGACATACAAATCATGTCTTAAGCTATGTAGGCCATATTTTCACGATACCTCACTGTCCCTGTTGAGGAATAAAGACATCGGACATTATGTGGACGAGCGAGGATGTCTGTACATAAATGCTATTTGTAAAACAAGGCTAAGGAGAGCCTTAGCCCATGGGCCAGAGTAGCACGGTCGTTTTCTATCTTCTCGAGGCAGCTTTCCAGGAATTCTTAGGGACCCATTATTCGTTGTCCTTGCAGAGACCACATGCACCAGCTGTCCCCTAGATAACTCTGAACAGATGTTTGTCTTATGGATGGCTTAGTAGCAGGCCTTCCTCAGATAAACTGTAAGTGACTTCTACTATAGTCCAGATGTTCACAGCCCTCTAAAGGCTGCTTATTATTATATGTGTGGTACCTAGTTTGATGCTATTGGGAGGTAACAGAACTGCTAAAAGCTGGGACCTACTTGGGGTGGGGGTCATCTTTCAAACCTTAAGGGAACGTCCCAAAGGGTATTGTCAAGCCCAAGTCTCTCCCTCAGGTCCTGGCCATGAAGTAATGAAGCTTTGCTCTGGAAGTATCTCTCTGCCAATATGCTTCATATGCCATAGCAATCCTTCAAAACAACTAAACAAAAATCAGCATTATCTCAGTAAGTTGATGACCTACGATATTTTTTATAATGATGGAATGCTAAGACATTACCTAAGGTAATTAATTGCATACAGACTGACATTACAGAATACTTGTATGAACCATGAAGAATAACGAATGAAGAGCACTAAGAATCACACATACACTTCATTCGTTCCCATCTGAACAATCCATAGATACATAAGAACAGAGATAACAATATGCATGACATTTATAAAAATGGAATAAAAAAACAGGAGCTATTATCTTGATTTTAGATTTAGGGTATAGTTTCACCTCCTCAAATCTTGACAGATATTGGGTTTTTAAATGGTAGGTCCCAGAAAGACAATGATAAATAATAAGTGTATAAACCACTATGCCCAAGGAATATTTTATGTTTGGACAACTGAACGATGAGCTGATTCCTTAAACAAAGACATCCAGGGATGGAGGCAGACACCGCAGTGGAAAGAACGCTGCTGGGTAGGCCTTGGAGAGTGACCTCACATCTCTCCTCTCGCGCCCACGGCTGGCAAAGAGACTAGAAAGGCTAACTCTGGACATACTGTGGGTGCTCCCTGTGTGTGGACATGCATAGTACACTTTATACTGTGTGCTTTTTAAAAATTACATGCTATTTTATACACTTCAGTGTCGTTTTGAAGTAAGAGTCGGGAAAAAAAGAACCATATTTTCTAAAGAACATTCCTTAAATTCCAAGGAGGAAATGGAGCAAACGCATCATATTATCGGCTAAGAGTATTTATAAATTTGGATTTTCCATCTTCCAGGAAATCAGAGATCTAAAATAACAAGTAAATCTTTATTTTTGGAACAATGACAGAGAATTATACTAGCTAAAACAGCTGACTTAGCTGGGCAGAGAGACTGTTGTCTATAAATCCTTGCACTTGGGACACTGAAGCAAAAGGACCTCTGCAAGTTCAAGGCCAACTTGGGCTACATACTGAGACCTTGTCTTATCCCCCCATCTTTGTCCTCTCCACCAAGCCAAAAAGTTCTCTTCCACCATGGGAAAAATCCTGATAGTGTATATTTAAATTAGTTTGTAATATTCAGCACCGATCAATAAAGGGCACGTTTCTGTTTTCAAGGAAGAGAACAACCAGAGACTTGCCTCTGAAATTGGGAGGCATTAGGGTTTGCCTCGGCCAGGAAGAAAAGAAAATTTCAAAAGTAACAGGTCCATAAGCCAGGGATTTATTTTGCTATAAAGTTACAATGAAGCAAAATGATGAAATCAATAATTTGAAATAGGTTTTTACTGTGAACACAGAAAAACCACATTGTTAAAATCTGATACTGCAATTATTTAATTTTTCAAAAAACATTAGAGATGTGAATTTCTAGGCACTCTAACACATACAAGGAATAGATGAAAAATAAAATTCACAAACCTCTCTTAAGGTACTAGGACGGGGATCTGGAAACTAACATTTAACATTAAGGGTGGGCATAGGCAGAGCTGGAATTACAAAACACCTACAGTTCTTTCGAGAGCAGCAGTTAGCACAGCCATTCTTGGGCTGTCGAGCTTCTCTGCAGCTCATACTCTCCTTGCCAACCATACTTCTATGCACTTACCTACAGCGAACCAGCAAACAAACACAAACGAAAGCAGAAAAAAATATGACAGGGTTAAAACGATAGAAAGCACAGTTTTATACCTCGTTCAAGCCTCCTGTGCCCATCACCAGGTTCTCATGTTTCTTTATCACCCAGTATTTACTCTTTTCTGTTCAGGTTACAGCACAATTAAAATTGGCAAGTTTTTGATGAAAACTAACACAGGAGAAAGAAATAGGAGTAGCCAACACATGTGTTAAACATGAGCAATCGAAAGAAAAATGTAAATTTAAACCACAGTGGACAGGACTCCATCCCAGAAGAGTGGCTAGCCAGAGGCCTGATGAGAAAGCACTGGGAAAGCGAGAAACTTCTTGACCTCTCCCACGTGGCTGCAAGAGTGCAAAACACTACGCTGGGGGAAACACTTGAAAACTTTCTTTTTTCCTTTTCCTTTTTTTGACCACCAGAGCTAATGATCACATTCAGGGCCTAGAGCAAAACGGGCCAATCTCTACCACTGAGTTAGACTCAGATCACAGCGTACACAAATGATTTCAAGGGTGCAGGAGAGAATTAAACAAAGGAACTCAGGAGTGAAAGAAAATGGTGTCCCCACTTTCAGACATAAGCCTGCTTGTTGTCAAGTATCTTCCCAGGCCCCTGGATGGGATGCTGATACTCCTCCCCTGTGACAGAGAGGAAAGAGCCCAGGTACACAGCTCATGAGGTAGAAACGTGTTCTTGAGAAAAGTGAGAAGTAAAAGCATTTCCAAGAGAAGTTCCTACTGTTTACCATGATATCAAAGTGTCGGGGGTGGAGTGGGGGTGATACTTTGGGACACTACTCTGCGCTGGACATTTTAGGTCCTCTAGCATCCTTCTTCAGCGTGCCAGTCAATTTCTGTTGGATGCCTGTATCGTCTGGTTTGACGATGTCATACCTTCTTGCTGTTAAATGTTCTTTTCTTAAAAGCTTTACCTACGGAGAAAGCGTGTTGTACCCAGGACTCTCTTACTGGGAACGGCAGCTGGCTATCTTAAAGGGGTTTCCCCAGACGATTTTTCCTGCATGTTTGGAGCCTCCAATTTGATGATTTGTGTATTTGTGTAACCCCCTTCTCTCTTTTTACTTTTGCTTGCTAAACATATAATGGACTCACTTTTTCAAATCTAAAGTACGGCCATAATATATCATTCCGTGAACCATAAGGGACAATGAGGAACGGAGAAGAGAAAGCATGGTTATAGGGATTTAGTGGGGAATCTCCCCACTTCCCCCAAACCGCTGACCTCACTTACACTGTAGCCCAGCTGCCTAGGCTGGGGCCTGTGCACAGCACACAGCAGCCTAGGCCGCTGTAAGTCCTTGTACAACAGCATGGATACGGAGCATCTGCCTTCCAAATACCCAAAGATGCCAAGACCCAGGTCATCGCTACCCTGAGAATGCAGATAATCTCCAAAATATCTGACTTTGCGGCTTTCCAGGAACTTGACACGTGACACAGGCAAGTGATTCACGAATGAGGAAGAATAAAGCTTGGACCTGAGTTCACTTAATGTCCATGGCCATGCAGGGCCACAGTGGTCCTCAAGGGCAGTGACCAACATCCCCGCCACTGGCCTCAAGTTACCGTTTCCATCCTCATCACCATGCAGTACGAGATGCCAGCGGCAGAGGCCAGACACATGTCCCAGCCCACCTTTCTGCTGGCCCTGAATGCTTCCTCACTGTTCCTCTGTTCCTAGGAAGAAGAGGCAGCCAACAGGAGGATTTCCAAAAAGATGGCTCTTTAACATACCAGCCGTTCCTTGCAATCTATTCTACACACGCCACTGTAAGAAGCTAAAAACATTTCCACAGTTTGATACGACTGGGATGTATGGAATGGTACTACACCATCTCAAATGTATTCCTAATATTTATAGAAATTACAGGACTGAGAATTCCTGTAATTTTTCTTTCCTGAACTATTATGTATCTCCCATGTCCCAAATCTAAATTAAAAAAAAAAGTCTGTTGCATTCTGGTAATGAAACCACCTGTGTTAGGTGCATTGAGGGATGGTCTGACATTTTAAAAAACCGATCATCCTGGAGGGCATTTCAAGGGCACGTTAATAGAACATGACTTTAGAATTTAACATAAGTATAACACGGAGGAAGAGTCCTGCAACTTTTCTCAGGTGCACAGCACCGGTGTCTTCACACACCAGCAAACATCTGTCCCCTCAGCCCCATGGCTGAGGCTAATTTAGATCTTAGTCTATGACAAGAAAACAGATGCTAAACTCACTTCATCATTATATGCTTGAGAACCATGATGCCTCCAAAACGCTGCCTTGGCATCCAGCAAGCTGGGCCACCTTACCTTTCCTTGCAAGAAACACATCGGCCTCTTCGGACGGAAGTTAACACACAGAAACAGAGTTAGAGGTAGCCTGTATAAATCAGCCTGGAAGAAAAGATGCCAGTGTATCTTCAAGAGGACTTTGAGAAGAAAATGTTTGCTCCTTGCAAGGGCTTGCTTATTACAGTGTTTCTCAAGGAACTCAGTCTGGTTGGTACCGGGAGCACACTGAAGGCTACTGAAGCACGCAAACTCGCTGCATTGTGGGAACACAAATATAATCCTGACCTCACAAATTCTGACTTTCTCTTTATTTGCACCTTTCTTTTCCTTGTCTTTCTTTTCCTGTCCTTCCACTCTTTTTCTTTTCTATGTTCTAAAATGTTGGAAAGTTGAAAGCACAGATCCCAAATACAGCGGAGGAAAGAAAAAAAAAGCCCTAATAGGTTCAATGTCAAGTGTAATGAAAAGCCCTGTTTAAAGATACAAAGCATCTTTTCCATTAGTGTCTAAATAAACAAAAACAAGTGAAAGCCAGTGGCTAGCCCTCCCTTGGGTGTTACTCCAGCTGTGGAAATGTCCCAACTCGTTGTCATCGCTAATTAATTAGAGACGATGACCCCTGCCTTCAGCATTGCCTGAAAATATGACAAAGAAGTCAAGAGCTTTTCTTCTGACTGATCAAAGGATGTAAAGAAAGAGCTCTGATAGGAATTAGGACCTCACTTCTGATGGCAGAAATCACATCTTTCAGCCAAATAGACTCAATACAGGAGGAATTGGATTCAGCAGTGCTCTGCTTAGACAGTGTCTGCCAAAGGGGCCACTCCTCATCGGCGGATGCCCACCCTTCTGACAGAAGATGCCATGGCGCTTCATCCTTCTCTCTGCCTTCCCACAGCACAGACAGATGGCTAAATACCAGTCTCGAACCACTCTCTTCCATAATCCCAGGGAAAAGTACATGACTGTGTTTTGTTTTTAATTTGCAAATTGAATCTGATGTGAAAATACATGACACTGTTGAGGAACAAATACTTCCACTTCTTAAAAAATGATATTCAGGTTCTGGCTATCACAAACAATGCTGCTATGAACATCGTAGAGCATATACTTTTGTTGTATGATAAGGCCTCTCTTGGGTATATTCCCAAGAGTGGTATTGCTGGGTCCAGGGGTAAGTTGATATCGAATTTCCTGAGAAACCGCCATACTGCTTTCCAAAGACAGGGAACCCTGATTGCTTTTCAGGCTGGGGGGGGACCTAATTGGGGGAGGGGGAGAGAAATGGGAGGCGGTGGCGGGGAAGAGACAGAAATCTTTAATAAATAAATAAATTTAAAAAAACAAAACTTTTAAACACGAAAAAAAAAATGATATTCAATCCCCGACACCCCAAATCGGCAGTGATGCTACTAGTCATTTTGGGCCATTACCTTCTTCCAGTAAGAAGCAAACAAAAGTTTTACACCCTCTGTTGAGGAGTTTTAAGTTGAGGAGTTATAACAAATACCGAATTGGGATTTATAATATCTGGGGTCAAAAACGTGCCTTGCTTATACATGTACTTTTGTCTTCTCTGATTACCCAGTGGTGAAATAACACCCTCAAAGGATTCTGACATGACCTCTTTCTCTGAGTAGGCTCTATAAATTAGGTGCAGAATGATAAAGACACCAGAAATCAACCTTACATATCATGTTCACATGGGTGAACATAAGTACATACACATATATAATCTATGTGTGCATACATACCATCCCTTAAAAAAGCTGGGTTTTGTTGTTTGTTTTTAAATAAGGTCTAAACTACACAAGCAAAGCCACATGGCCACAGCCTTCCTAAACATCACAGTAGATTCCTCAGAGATCGAGGCAGGGTCAACTCCTGGTCTCTCTCGCTAATTGTGAAGCTTGCAATCTCTGTTGCTCTGGCCAGTCTGACTCCGTGGTCTCTGCTTCTCTGATGCTGGATTGCAGGAGGGCCACCACGCATATCTAGCTTTTAAATGGGTCATCACACTTAATGGTCCTCACAATTTACCCACAAATTCATCTCCCAGCCGAGAAGAGCTTCCTCTGTGTTAGGAGGTTTCAGTCATATTCCAAAAGCCACTCGACTTTTATTACAGGAGCCTCAGGAAAACGATCCAGGTTAGCCTACCTTGATAAAAGGGTCATAGATGAGGCTTGCAGATTCTTCCCGCACATCACAGGCCCCACTTGGAAACACCGTGTACTTTTACAGACTCTGATACTTGTCTGGAGCACAATGATACAAGAGCAACTTTCACATAAGAGCGATGAGCTAGTGCTCGTACATACCAGATAGGGCGGTTTTAAAATTTTATTTTTTGCTCCAAAGTTGAGTATGAGAAAGATCTGCTATGACATTGACAATCTGATCAAAATTTGGAAATCATTGAAAAAATACAGTCTAACTGTCTCCTCAATTCATCACCTCAAATTCCCATTCAGCTTCAAGATATACAAAGGCCCTGGAACCCTGGCATCCTCACACCTCTTACTGAATGGAAAGGAGGACTTGGTCCTAAGCCAGGGACTGAAAGTTGGCTCAGTTTCTTCGTTTCACCCCCTTAATAGTAATTCTGATAGGAGCACAGTGTTGTCCCGGGACTAGGGGGAGCACCCAAGTTACAATGAGTAGGGAGTATAGTATATACTCTGTTGCTCTATAGCTTCTGTAGTTATTAGCAGTAACTGGGTAGACTGAATTTAAACGAAATCTATATATGGTGCTAGTTATTAACAACAGAAGGGAGCTGCCATTCACAACGTATTTGCAAACATTCCTAATGGAGTTAAAGACTGAAGGGTGAGATTCTTGCCAGAGAACATGTGATCTAAAAAAACAAGGGCCAATGACAGGCCCTATGATCTACGCTTATTTCCCAAGGAAAGTAGCCTGTCTGTCTTAGATACACTTGACCTGCTTGGCTATTTCTTTGACCCTTGTGGCCACTGTGGTACCAATGCTGCTTGACTTCTTACCACCTTAGCATGGGCTTTGCCTGTCAGTAGCTCATATGGTTGCCCTGGACACCTCTCACCTATAGTCCTGGGAATTCCTTGTACCTGACAAAGCATGAGATATTGCAATAATATCCAGGTGTCATGCAAGCACAACATGTCTGAAGATGCTTCTGCACTATCCAGAAAGGGATGCTGTAATGGACAGAATATAATAACTGGAAGATGAATGATTTTTTGCTACTTCCTCCAGATCAGATTTTTCTGAGATATGTGTTCATTACTGAGCAATTGGTTGCACTGGATGCTAAACAGTGACTATATTGGTACTGAGCAAACAGGACCACACTCAGCTTTCCCGCTTCACTGGTTTCCTCCGGGGTGCCATCTGCTAATAGAAAGAGGCACGTGCATGTCTGTCTTCAGTGCTGCTCTCCAGGGAAGGCAGATTAAGCAGATATTTCCTTTTTTCCCACTGCTATGTCAGTCAACTTCTTACCTTTGGCTGCAGTGGTGGTGCACACTGGGCTGGCACAGGGTCTGTGATATAGGTCTTCTTGGGACCACTGACGGGATACATCCCAGGAGGGTTCTGATTCCCGGCTCCAGAAGCAGCATACCCAGGTTCCCGCTTCCAGGTATTAGGCTGAACTTGTTGTTGTCCATAAGAAGGATCCACATCATTTCTGCCCCCATAACCAGGCCCTGCTGCATAATACGGTTCATAATAGCGTCCTTGGTTGGGGGTATAGCCATATCCGGGCTCAGGCTGATGCCCTGGGGGTGGAATATACGCATAGTCAGCACCAGCACGAGTTGAAGGAGGACACTGTCCTGATGGAGGAACTGGCTGAGTGTTATAGCCTTGAGGCCCTGGGCCATATATTTGTCCGGCAGATGGGCCAGCCATGTAATGTGGGCTGGGCTGGGCCGACTTCACTTGCACATTGAAGGTGGGCCTCGAAGGTGTGGATGCTGTAGTGTAAGAGGCTGGAACTGGCTGAGGCTGCGGTTTGAGAGGGCCTATTGGCGTCACTGGGATGGGTGCAGCCTGGGGCGAAGGCTGTGGTTTCATCGCCGACTTCTTGGTTGCCGTCAGAGGGGGCTGGTTTGGAATGACCATTCTCTTATGTCCCGTGACGGGAGTAGACACCGGAGGAGAGGATGTTAGACTAGCAGAGCCCTGAAACGAAAGAGAAGCTTGATAAAAAATGATCAGCAATAATGGAAAAACAATACACAACAGGGAGAATGGCGAATTAGGTGAAAAATGTCTAAATAAGACATGGCCTTTCCTTAAGGAGCTCACCAGCCGAACCTCAGTCATTGTGTGCAGAGATAAAACACCAGGAATACGCTTAACCAAGGCACGGACTATTTACTGACTGAAAATGGAAGCAGTGATGAAAATAAGTACGTAAATAAAATTGTAAAAATTCAGGTCTAGAGTGATACTTATCAAACCATACAAATAGAGCAGTTATTTATTTCACACTCAGATGGGAACAGAAGAGACCACACATAGCCAAACCAGTCGTGGAAAGGAGGAGCTTGCAAGAGTCATCCCACTGCTGATTGCAAAATATTTTGCCAATCTTTATAAAAAGAATGTTGCAACAACATAAAGAGAGACCTAGGGTGGAAGGAACAGAAAAGGCAGGCTGGAAACAAACAAACACATATAAAGTTCACTTATTTTCTACATGAGTGCCAAGAAGAAACAGTGGAGAAGGTACAGTGTCTTTTACAGATTGTGTGCAAACACTGGGCTGCATCAACCAGAAAACAAATCAGAGACTGGTCTTACACCACCAACTCAAGGTGCTGCTAAAGATGGAAACACTCGAGGAGAGAACACAGAAATAACGTTTAAGAGAATGGTCTCGACAATGACGTAATGGATACGGCACCGGAAGCACAGGCAACAGAAACACAATGAACCAGGGAAACGATATCATACTGAATATCTCTACACAGCAAAAACATCAGAGTGAAATGCAAGCCATGAATGGAAGCAGATGATTACTTATCCCGGTAAGGGGCCAACCACCAAAATCGCTACGAAAGCCTTACGGCACAGTACACAGAGACAAAGAGGGGCTCAAGAGAGGACTCGGTCCCTAGGATCCACATGCCTGCTCACAACCACCCATAACTCCAGCTCCAGGGGATCTGATATTGTTTTCTGGCATTCATGGGACACCAGGAACGCATGGTATACATGTATGTATACACGCAAAAAATGTCCATAAAATAAACATAAAAATTAAAAAAAGGAAAATTTAAAACACGAGCCTTAGGATTTAGAAATAACAACAAAAATACTTCCCTAAATGGCATACAAAAGACAAAACATTAAACACTATTCAAAATTACTAATATAGAAATGCAAACCAAATTCAAATGAGGAGTCACATCTTTGTCAGAATCTTTGTAACTAGGCAACACCAACAGGCAAACTAGTGCTGGCAAGAATGGTAGGGTCTCTGCATGCTGCCATTGGGGAGGCAAAGTGACAGGGCAGACAGGAAACACAGTAGGGAAGTCTTGAAAATATTAACATGGAACAACATACGACATGGCAATTTCCCTTACTGGTACATATCCAGTATTATTGGAATGTGGATCTTCAAGGGAAAGTGTCATTTTTATGTTCATTATAGCACGATTTACAATAACATCAACAAAAAACTTAAGATGTTTATCAGTAGACAAATATTGCGTGATTTTTACCACATGAAATGTTGAAAATAGCTAAGATTCACCAAAGCCAACAATAGAGAGGGGAGAAGGGCTGGTGTCTTAGTTAGGGTGTCTATTGCTGTGATGAAACACCAAGAACAAAAGCAAGTTGGGGAGGAGAAGGTTTATTTTGCTTCTGTTTACACACCACTGTTTATCAGGATAGGAACTCAAGCAACCCAGGAACCTAGAGGCAGGAACTGATGCAGAGGCCATGAAGGAGTGCTGCTTACTGGCTTGCTCAGCTGTTTTCTTGTAGCATCAAAGACCACAAGCCCAGGGAAGGCACCTCCAACAATGGGATGTCCCCTCCTCCATGAATCACCAGTTAAGAAAATGCCCTACAGGTTTGCCTACCACACAATCTTACGGAGGCATTTTTCCTAGTTGAGACTCCCTCATGACTCCAGCATGCGTCAAGCTGATGTAAAACTAGCCATCATAATGGGGGGAGGATATTAAACAGGGCGTTCCCAATCAATTGATCTGTTCTCAGTCAAGCAAGATAAGCGGTGAAGGTTCCCTGTTCAATAGTGCACTTACTATCATCAATACTAAATTGTGCAATGAGTTTTCTCGGAAGAGACAGGAAAACAAGAAGCTATCCGGACATGACCAAAAGGGAAGGCAAGGCCTGGCTCCTAAGAAGGGACAGGTCAGAGCTAAACCTGTGTCTTCCTGTCTCATGTGCGCAGCAATGCTCACTGTGTCCCGGCGAAGAGTGCTACCTCAGTCCCGCACTAGCAGAACAGGGCTTCATTAATATACACTGAAGACGCTTGGAAAACGAATGGCGGAAAAAATCAGCACATAAAAAGATTCAAGTCTCAGAAAATCACACATACATGCACGTATAGATGAGTGTGATATTTAAATGTGCTCGATTTTCCAAACCGAAGTGTTAAATTATGACAAAAATTCAAGAATTCGTACAAAATCAAAAATAAGATAAAATGTCAAAATATATTCTTGGAACCACCAAATAATCCAATAAACAGAAAATATTCGGCAACATGACTCTTCAATTAACTGATTATGTGGACCAGATAAGCATTGGCACAGTTTTCTTTAACCATGAAGAACACAAATACATACACTTTAAAATAATTATTCCTGCTCTTTTTCCTTTCACATCCAATAAGATAAAATATGTAAAACTTGGGAAGAAAACTGTATACACCAAAATATACTAGTTTTAAAGACACTTATGATAAAAATATCCAAACACGTGCCAGCATACACGCAATAAAACACACAGTGGAAACATGGGGGTATGGGGGAGGTTTGCCTAGGGAATGCTTTTCTTCTTGGTACTTAGCAGAGTAATGGGTTTATTATGGCATTTTCAGACAGACTCTTTTTAGGGGGGGTTCCCCTTCCCCCTGTCTCCTTTCCACTTTGATATCAAACACGTCCTATTAGTACCCTCTTATCCCCTTTCCTTCAACCCTCCTCTCTTCTCTTTCAGTCCCTTTCTAAGTCAAGGAGCTATACCAGCATTCACACCTGCACACATGCAAGCACATGTAAGAATTGAAAAGGAGGTCTTGCATACAGGAGAGATCACGTGGAATTTTAGACAAGCACACAATGGCTCTGAAGATGGGGATCTGAAACCATCACTCAAAGAATGTGGAAGAGAGAGAGAGAGAGAGAGAGAGAGAGAGAGAGAGAGAGAGAGAGAGAGAGAATTATCGAGAAGAAAATTCATGAATTGTTTCTAAGAAGTGAGGGCTACATTATTGCACTGTTTAAATGCAATTGATTGGCATTAGTTTCCAAAAGATATGGAACTTTAAGCATCTGTTCCAGGGCTGAGCTTACAGCTGTAATAGAGAATGTGACTTCTGTTAGGCCAGTTCCTCAGTCACTGTATGCATTTACTGTCAAGTCTGTAAGATGTACAAAGTATGAACTATCCAGGCAGTGGTAGCACACACCTTTAATCCCAGCACTTGTGAGGCAGAGGCAGGCGGATCTCTGTGAGTTCGAGGCCAGCCTGGTCTACAAGAGCTAGTTCCAGGACAGGCTCCAGAACAACACAGAGAAACCCTGTCTCGAAAAACAACAATAACAAAAAAATGTATGAACTCTATGTTGTTGTTGCTGATGAATCATCAAAGAAATCAAAGCTAATCCCTTCTGCAATCAGTTTCACCTCTGTGACATGTTAATGATTGACATTATCGACTGGGGGGAAAAAGTCTAACTTTAAGGTTTTTCTAGGTTCAGTTTACTTTTCCATGTGGTGTGTTACACAATGTCAAGGTCTTAACTGGGTCCTTCTTCATTAATGTCTTCAGCTCATATATTCTAATAATATACTGCTTAGTTAAACATACTCCCCTCCCCACACCCGTATTCCAATTGGACACTATGAAGATCAGTTTCACCTGAACGGAAAGGAACCCTTCACCTATCTAGCAAACATCGAAAATGCTTGGGTTATGACAGTAAATGATAAGTTGTAAAATTAAACAAATTCTGTATTCAACAGAATCCTGTAGGGAACCAAATCAGGAATTTAAAATTAGACCATGTATCTTAGAATTACAAGTTCCCCAGGAAACCATACTTGAGAAAAATAATATGCTGGAAAGATAGCCTTAGGAGTCAGGATCCTCCAAAACAGGACCAAAGAAAAATGACAAGAACATGCTCTAACCAGGCATTCGTGAAGAACTGATACATACAGTCATCGTGTACACCGTGAGCAGGCAGGGTCAGAAGAGCGGCCTGCAACCTAGACTGAGGTGACCATCATCTCCTCGAGGCTGGAGAGGACTAATTGTGAGGGGTGAGGAGTGTAAGCCATTTAATCACCAAGAAGGGAGGGCTGCAGAAGAGAGAACTCAGACAGACAGGTGGGAAATTCACAGTCAATGAGCCCCTGGCGTCTCTCAAGCAGCATTGCTATCACCCTGGGTTTACAACTGATGTGTTGGCCTCTAGTTCACGCAATGTTGATAGTAGCTCGTAATAATCATGTAATCAAAAGTCTATATTAATTTCCAACCTCACCCGGGTCAGTAAGTATCTCCATTCCAGCTGAAAACCACTGGAAATGAGATGTAATCTACTGCCCCATGGGAATGTTTTCATCTTTATCTCGTTTAACCTAAGTGTACAGAAGGGTACATACCTATGATGAGGGATGCCCTGCTGTATATGTGTTGCTTTTACTGGTTCATGAATTAAAACTGTTTTGGCCTGTGGCAGGGCAGAAGAGAACTAGGCAGGAACTCCCAGCAGAGATAGAGGAGGAAAGAAGGCAGAATCAGAGAGGTGCCAAGTAGCTGCCAAAGGAGGCAGACACCATATCGTAGTTCAAGAAGCAAGAGGTAACAAACCTCTAGCCTCATGGTAAAATATAAAATAATATAAATGGGTTAATTTAAGATGTAAGAGTTAGTAAATGAGAAGCCTGAGCTAAAAGGCCAAGTAGTGTTGAAATTAACACAGTTTCTGTGCGATTATTCGGTCTGGGAGGCCAGGAGAGAATGAGCAGTCTCCGCTTACATACCTGAATTAAAATATCCAAGCTTCATATCATTACAAATAATTTTTTAATCTTTACATAGAATTAATAATAATAAAAACAGTTAACAAGCTGGTCAAAAGCCCTCAATTCACAACGTGACCTCTTTTCCTGGTATTCTTTCCTCAGGTCCACGTCCAGAGCTTGAAACATGATCAGTATCACAAAAACACTCAACAGGTCTGTCTCTTGGGTTCATCTGTATTCTGACCCTGGACTTAGACACTCAACCGATTACTTCATCTATTGACTTGAATGTTTTTCAGATTTAACACATGAAAACCTTTTCATCCCTCCTACAGCTGCTTTATTCTAGTTTTCCTAATTCAGCCAGCTCATATGAGAACAGAGGGGGCTACCCCAGCCTCTCCCCTGATGATCACTCAAATGCCTAATCCAGCTATCACTCTTTAAATAGGGAATTTCCTGTTTCAGGTATGTCCACGCTGCACCATGTCTACTAAGAAAGCACTTGGTGTTCTTCAACAATATCCAACCAACCTGGTCACTCCTCAGGAGATCCTTCTGTCTGCAGCTACAGTGAGTTTTCTCAGATGTGCATACAACCCCACTCACTTGCTATTTAAGAGTAAGTTTGTGGAATAATAGACTAGAACCCTTCCATCTCCTGTCTTAGTAACATGCCGTGCCCTTGACTTACACCCATATCTGAGTTACTAAGTTCTCTCACATCTGTGGCTACCCAAATGTCCAGCTCCTAAACAAACCTTGGTTTGAACCCTCTGTTGGAGTGTTTCCCATTTCTCCTTTTATTTAATATCCTATATGTATGTGTCAGCTTCTTCAAAGAAAGGGGCTTGTCACTTTTACTGAAGCAGACATCTAAATAGTTTACAACATCATAGCCCACAGCAGAAATTTAGAAGACATTTGATCAGTGAATGAATAATTGTCTTGTAAGAAAACTTCAAAATACCAGCATCTATTTTTTCCTTAGGAATTTGAGACTAAATACACGGCTCCATTAGATACATGCTTAACTATAGTAGTGCCATCAGGTCCCTCTTTTCTCTAGTTTAATGACTTTAAGATAGAATTATTAATACTATTATCTTTCCGAGAAGCAGTTGAGGTCCTGCATTTTTTCTGTTTGTTTTAGAAGGGGGGCGGTTTATCAACTAGCTGAGACTGGCCTTGAATTTACATTAGACTTCTGAGTTCTAGGATCACAGGTCATACACCAGGACACTGGGCTACTTATTATCATTTTAAGGATCACAGTGCAAATGCAATTTTCTAACTTCTTCACGTCTTCTTACAAATCCCCAGGCAAAAGTTCTAGAATAATTTTATTTTTTATTTTTTGGTTTTTCGAGACAGGGTTTCTCTGTGGCTTTGGAGCCTGTCTTGGAACTAGCTCTGTAGACCAGGCTGGTCTCGAACTCACAGAGATCCGCCTGCCTCTGCCTCCCGAGTGCTGGGATTAAAGGCGTGCGCCACCACCGCCCGGCTCTAGAATAATTTTAAATGCATTCATGGGGCATAGAGAAAAAAAGTTACAGCAGCAGGATTACCACAAATTCAGAGCCAGGCCAGGATACAGAGTGAGTTTGAGGCCAGCTTGGGATATACAGTAAAACCCTCTGTCAAAGGTTAAAAAAAAAAATCCTGGTGGTAGTGCATGCCTTTAATTCCAGCACTTGAGAGGCAGAGCCAGGCAGATCTCTGTGAGTCTGAGGCCAGCCTGGTCTAGAGAGTGGGTTCCAGGACAGCCAGGGCTACACAGCGAAACCATTTCTCAAAACAAAATGAAAAGATCAAATAATAACTAAAAACATGGAATAATATATTCCATGTATATCCACACAAATACAATTAATTTTTTTATTCAATAAACATCTGTTGTAAGCAAGCTCTGTGTCAGAAATTGCTAATAGTTCAAGCTGCAAGAAGACAAGGACGGTGGAAATTCTTGGCAAATGCATGCTTACTGAACGTAATGTGAAGAATGTGATGAGCTATATACATGAGTCAAAAATGAATTCTATTTAGGATGGAAAATTTCCAAGACAACAGGAGACAGTGGTAAAAGGTAAAGATCCACATCTAAACAGCAGTATAATACTCAAACACCCATCCATATTATATCTTGATCAAGGAAAGCAATGACATAAAAATGCCCAAACATAACTGCGAAATGAAGAGTAAACTGTGAGATCAGTCATTTATACAACATAATTGAAGGAACACAATGATATTTCCACATAGCCACGAAACAGAAAAATATGTACAGACGGATTCCTAATTGACTTGTTAAACAATGGGGACAGGGAGCATCGTTCCCATCACATTTCATGACAACGGCCATGTGTTATTTGACAAAAGTGATGCTTTTCTCTTGTGGTTATCCATGTTGGCTTTTGTGTGTCAGGAAACAGAAATTAAAGGACTAGCTGGAAATTAATCAATGCATTATAACAACAAACATTTATATAGCACTCATTTTATGTAAACATCGTCAAGTGCATTTCATACACAATTCTCACAATCACAATTGAGAGAAGAATGATGATCGTATTTTCTAGATGATGCTGGTCAAGCTCAGGTTGTCTCAGATTGCAGCTGGGTGTCTTAAAGACGAGACTATTCTAAGCTAGGCATGATGATGCATGTCTGTAATTCCAAAACCAGGGAGACCGATGCAAAAGAATCACGAGTTAAAGGAAAGCCTGGTCTACATAAAGAAACTTCTGTCTCAAAATTGGACAAATCAGAACCAAAATAAACAACAACAAAAGCATACCATTGTAACCACTCAGTTCTAATGGTCACCAATGAAAAGTAAAACAGACCAAATCAAAACACACACACACACACACACCACCAGCAGCACCTCCAGCACCACCAGCACTAACCAGCACCACCACCGACACCTTAGAAGACCTTTTCAAACTATCTATGGTTTTCATACTTCTAAAACTTCTGTGATCATGATATAGACACAGAAATTACTTTTTTCCCTCAGAATAATTGTTCTCAACCTTCCCAATGCTGAGACCCTTTAATACAGTTCCTCATGGTGTGGTGACTTCTAAGCATACAATTATTTTATTGTTACTTTATAACTGCGATTCTGCTGTTATGAATCATAATGTAAATATCTGATAAGCAACCCCACAGGGTCACAATCCACAGACTGAGAATTGCTGACTAGAAGAAACAAATGAATAAATGAACAGGCGGGCAACGATACTCAATGCCAGGGTCTAGGAAATACTAATATATATCTTAAGAGGCACTTCTCAAATCTCACCATATAACAGAATCATTTAGGCCTTCAAAAAACATATCATAAGCCAGGTGGTGGTGGTGCACATCTTTAATCCCAGAGGCAGAGACAGGAGGATCTCTGTGAGTTCGAGGCCAGTCTGGTCTACTAGAGCTAGTTCCAGGACAGGTTCCAAAGCTATATAGAGAAACCCTGTCTCAACAAAACATAACAAAACATATTATTGACCCATCCATTTAAGAGGTCAAAATATTAAAAATTAATATTATTTATCAACATACATAATCTGTGAAACAGTATTTCTCACCTAGAAATATAAGCAAGTATATGCTTAAAGAATATTAAATAACATTAGTGTAACAAATACACAAAAGGAAAACAGCAAAAACAAAGGCTTGATATATTTTATCTGATTAAAGTTTTATATTGGGCAATCCAATCAAGAGACACTTGCTCACTCTTTCCTGTGTTTTTGCATATTACAGGGGAAGAAAGCAAGCTCATAAATGGTTCCGTAGTGATAGTTAAAATAATTGCAAATTTTTCTGTCAGAATCAAAACAGATGTTTTCAATTGGTGTCCTGGGACAATCCCAACATGGGACAGGCCTAATACAAACACACACACACACACACACACACACACACACACACACACTCGCCTTCCAAAGTCTTTACAGACTTCCTGCCAGAGAGATGCAGGCATAAATATCTCGCTTCTGTTCCTCACATCCACACTTGTTCATTTCACAGTGCTGTGCTCTGCAAACACATACTACAGCTAGTGATGGGCTATTCTTAATAACTTCTGAGGCAGGAATAGCAGAAACAGTATGGTCTGATGTGGCACTCCAGAGCAGTTGGTCTCAGCAGCTTTTCCATTTAATTAATTCTTGCCACACTTCCGAGAGGGAATAAAAGACTGTGAAGACAGGCAGCTCCCTGGCTAAGGATGGCACTGATGTCAAGTTGTTTCTCAGAGATAAAATCAAGTCAAGTGGGGGTACTCAGATCCTCCCTTGAAATTGTTCTTTTTCCCCCTCCTTGATTGTTATACAGACAAGCCAGAGGTCAGGTGAGGCCTACATGCTCAAATTCACGAGCATCCTGAAAGTTCAGAGAGCCAGCACTGTAAGGAGCACCTCCCACTCACTCCAAACATCTTTCAAAGGAGACATCATCAGTTTGAACTTCAGAAGTCACCAAGGCTTCTAATGGGATACACACAACACAGCCCACAAAGTCCCTAGCATGTATGTGTCCATACCTGGATAGAACACCATTGACATAAAGGTTTATTCAATTCAAGCATGCTATTGTTGAGGACTGCAATAAGAGCCTATTTCCATACCAAAAAATTCTGTTAACTGAGCTATCATGCCCCCGAAGGCCTAGCAGGCTTCTCACATCAGGCCAAGAAAATACAAAATTGATTTAGGACGAGAACAGAAAGGTATATTTTCCCCTAATCTGTACTAAGAATATCAGCATGATTCCTTTAGTGGGCAACCTTGCCATTAAGAATAATTAAGATACACATGAATTATTCTGTTTATATGTATAAAAATGAAGAGAAGAATAAGGAAACTATGGCAGAAAGATATGGGGAATGCTATAAAGCTTAAGAGGAAGGGCATACAACAGAAATGTTCATGGGAAGAAAGGGTCTATGTGGACTGACAAAGATTATGGAAACCAGTTATAAGCGAAGACCCATACCTGAAAATTTGTAACATGATGGAATGCCACAATTATCTCTACGTGATGTTCCTATGTGCTAATAATGTTCCCTGTTTTCAACATGAGCTTTTTGGTGTGCTCGTCTGGTCCACTATCACCAGTGACTGAGAGTCTAAAATACATAAATGTACATTGATATATACATCACTTATTTACTGATGATAGCATCTAGTCTCTCACTCCAACCTCCCTCTGTGGGAGTGTGGATGTATTCACAGGCCACGGGACACATGTGGAGATCAGATTACAACTTGTAGAAACTGGGTGTCTCCTTCAACTATGTGGGACCTTTGATGAAAACTGTCCAAGTTGGCAGCAGGAGCCATCTCACTGGACGCAAGGTTATGCGTTGTTTTAAAGTCACTGCTTTCCTTGTTGATTTTGGGTTTTATTCCGTCCTATAGTACATAATGGTATGCTGGAACCAGAATATTCTGAAGACTCTTGCCTTTATTAAACTCCCTGGAAGAACTTTATTGTCCACAGGATGCTATTTAGCTGCACAGCATGACCTTGCCCTCTTACTTCTGGTGACAAGGGACTCAGAGCCCTAGCCCCACAGTGCTGCCTGGATGGGAATACATTCCCATTCTTTAGGTTTTGAATAAAACGATGTTTCTGGGATGCTCAAGGTATCCAGTGGCAACACTTTTCCACATGCCAGTTTAGAGCATCCTGACTATGCCATTATGATTTAATAGGTACTTTCCCTGAGCTTCATGTGGCCCAGGACTTTGTCTTTCAAGTTCAGCATTCTATCTTGTAGATCTAGGAAGAGATGTTCATTAAACACTCAACATCACTTCAATCCTGTATCAGTGATAAATTCCATGAGAAAATCAATGCAATAAGCTAATGCTGGACAGTTAGCCAAATCATAACTGTCTCAAAGCCTTCTCTACCCTGCACCAGAAGTGCTAGGCCAACACGTCAGTCATCGATCTAAGCATATTTGGGCATAATGAAGAGTGTTGTAACTCAATTTCATTTTGAAGAACTCTGAGTTGATGAATTCTGGGTTTCTTCCTGTACATGGTAAGTAGTTTGGCAGTCTGATTTTCCTACAACAATAGCACATTGTTTGATCTACTATAATAAGAATCTACTATAGTAATCAGACTACTTCTGATATTCAGAAACCATCAAAAGAAAAAGGAAAAAATGGTGCAATTCTTTCTGGTTTGAAAATCCCAGCAGTGCAGAGGTGTGTTCGTGTGTGTACGTGTGTGTTACTGTATTAGAGGTTAAACCCCAGCACTGCAGGGTTTTGTGGATTGTGTGCGTGTGTGTGCGTGTGTGCATGTGTGTGTTACTGTATTAGAGGTTAAACCCCAGCACTGCAGGGTTTTGTGGATTGTGTGCATGTGTGTGCGTGTGTGCATGTGTGTGTTACTGTATTAGAGGTTAAACCCCAGCACTGCAGGGTTTTGTGGATGTGTGTGTGTGCGTGTGTGCATGTGTGTGTGAGTGTGTGTGTGTGTGTTACTGTATTAGAGGTTAACCCCAGCACTGCAGGGTTTTGTGTGTGTGTGTGTGTGTGTTACTGTATTAGAGGTTAAGCCATGAATGCTGCCGAAGCCAGCATTTGCAAAGGGTTGTTTGAAACAGTATATTAGGAAGGGATTTTCAGTAACAAAAAAATAAAGGATATTTCTGATCTGTGCAAAACTGAACCAGATGACGATCTTTATAGCATCATGGTGCATTTGATCTGAACAGAAGGTGGAGACCACAGATTTCCACTGAGTCTCCTCAAGGAAACAAAGCTGGGCAAGATTCACTCAGAGAAGGCCCGTGAGCATCAGGGTCAGAAGCGTACTTCTCCAGAACTGCAGAGCGTAGTTCCAACCACCACACCAAATGACCAGACCTTCTAATAATCTACAGAAGGCAAAAAGTCCTGTTTATGATTCCAAAAGAAGCAGACCTCTGGGCTGAGACACCAGGCAGCAGTGTGGAATCAGTGGGGACCAGTTGGGTTGCTGTGTTTTGATGCTAGAGTTCAGCCAGAAAATCCACGCATGTGAGCAAGTGGCTATGTTTGATTCCCCCTCACATATACCGAAGGAATTTGGGTACCCCAAAACAAAGCAAAATTAGAACAGGTATTATGTTTCAGACCTCAGGGAATCTCCTGAACAAGGCTTACTGAAACCAAAACAGAGAAAAACAAGGACACTTAGCGAGCAGGTCATGTCCACAGCTGAGCCACAAGACTTTTGCTCAGGGCTTTTCTTCTTTCTTCAGAGAAAACACATTCGTTTTAAAGTGATCACTGTATCATTACGCTCAAAACCATGTCAACCCCATTGTATATTCAATCGCAAAGTAAGGCTTTTTTCCCCCTACTGACATGTTTGTTCTGAGAAAAACAAGCAGCTTATCCAGAGGCTATAGACAAATAAACGGGACAGACTGAGAAGGACAGAGTTTCTGAGCAAAGAACTCGTTTGCCACAGAGTAGGAGGAAGGGTGGAAATGTTTTCATACAGAGCGACTATTAAGGGCACAGAAGAGCTCTATTCTGCAGACCTGCACACATCCCTTTATCCTTGTAAAACAAGCCATGGAAGCACGGGGTGAGTAACGGTGGCAAAACTGCTCACATTTTAACTCTGTGGAATCACCAGAATGCTTCTGTTATTTTAACCCTCCACTTTCAACAATCCTGCACTCTCAATTTTTTCCCCCTCAACCACAGCACACACGGTTACAGCAAATGAGTGTACCAGGCACGTCTGCCGTCCCAGAAAGAATTCATTTTCCCATGCCAAATTCATGCCTCCTGGAAGAAATCAAGCGTAAGCAGGTTCAGCAAACACCGAGACGAACCCCGCAGTGACCACATGGACGGATTCATTACTGCAGTAATGTGAGTTGAAAAGGGTGAGAGAGAGAGCAGAAGGATCTGGAAAAAAGGCCTTTTAACGCCTCGCTTGGACAATCACTGAACTAAAAGAAAGAAAAGGAAAATGATAAAAAGACAGGTCACACCAGTCTCTACCTATCCTGTAGAAAAAAATCAGATTGCCTTTGTTATAACCTCAGAGGTAAAAGGCATTTGGCCACATGATTCACAACATACGAATAGTATTCTTAATAAAAACAACATCTCACAGAATAAAACAGTGCTTGCTGACATGGTCCCCCAAATACCCTTTGTTATTTTACCTGTAGTTTTGACAGCCTTTCTGATGAAGCCTATTTAATAATTTAGATCATGCACAGAACTTGCACAGAAAGTTGGTGATCATCATGACTGATGCCTGCTGTTAGCCAGGAATCTATGGATGGTTATTAGGGCACACTGCCATGACGCAGTAACAGGGCACTATGGAGAATAAGGAAACGGGGCCTTCACTACATGCACAAAAGGATCAGCAACAAGGTAGGACATGGTTTCCTCAAATGGGGACGTGAACAGTTGAACTCAATTATTTGAGATTAATTTCTCCAAAGAAATGAAAGTGAAGTAAAGAACTAGTTCATCTCTTTCCCATTCTTTTTCTAATAGCGAACAATAGCAAATCCAGACTAAATATCCTTTGAACGCACTCTTCTCTAGGAACAATGCCTGAAAATAATGAGATTGAGAAACGAACTTCTATTCTATTTAGGAGTTCATATTCCTCTTTACAGAAATAAATGGTTTGGTAAAACAGAAAGATTCTTGGAAGGACACCTTTTATAACGGATAAATTCTGGTAACCAAGATCCTTTGAAACAGACTATAAAAAGACCAATCTCAACTGAGCATATTTTCAATTTTTCCCCCCAAATCTCAACCTAGACTGGCTATAAAATGCTAGTTCCCTTACAATGCTATAAGATTATAAGAAAGTGACAGAAGAGAAACTTGTATATAGATCATGATTAAAATCCAGTACCAAAAAAAAAAAAAACCACAACAACAGCTTTGGATAGTGACTGTGGGAAGTAGAAATCAAGACATTGTGCTTTTCCTTCCACACCACAATTTTCTCTTTTTAGTTAACAGTATACTTGTTTGCAAAGAAAACTAATCATATCTCTAAATGTTTCCTTCAGACAGCCCATTACCTTTTCCCAAACTACCCCAAAGCAAAGACATAGACTTCGCTGGCTTTTATATGCATGACTACAGAATCCCCTTTTGAATATGCTGTCATTTGCTCTCAGCTACCTTTGACTGAGCAGATAATATCAGTAATGTAGCCTGCTATGGAGGGAATTGTCATTCCTCGGTGTGGAAAGTCCTTCTGTATATGTGTTGCTTTTATTGGTTAATGAATAAAGAATCTGTCTTGGCCTCTGATAGGTTAGAGTAGAGCTAGGTGGGGAAAACTAAACTGAATGCTGGGAGAAAGAAAACGGAGTCAAGAGAAGCCATGTAGCCGTTAGGGAGACAGACACAGGAACTTTAGCAGGTAAGCCACAGCCTTGTGGCAATACACAGATTAATGGAGATGGATAAATTTAAGATATGAGCTAGCCAGAAATATGCTTACGCTATTGGCCAAACAACATTGCAAATAATATGGTTTCTGTGTTATTATTTTGGGACTGAGAAGCCAGGAACAAACAAATGGCCTTTCTACAACAATTCCTGGCTTCTGTGAGCCCACAGGTAGTCAGAGAAGCAGGCAATGAACCAGTGAAAAAGTCTCAGATTGGTTCCAACATGTGGTCTACTTGCACGCCAACCCACTTATGCTCTAAACACACGCCAGAATCCCTTAGCCAAAGCATGCTGGCTTCAGAAGCAGAGGACAGGGCTTTCATTCTATGCTGAATTAGCAAATGTTTTTAGGCATGTTCTTGTCTCCATGACTTAACTCCTTCTAAAAATCTTAAATTAAAAAAATAAAATGCTTTCTTAATTTCACACAACAGCAACAGATTTCAAACATGAGTTTGCCCCTCCATGGAGCTCAGATGAATGTACTTATGTAGAACATAAATAAACGTCAGGTTTGAAAAGCAGTATTGGTATTAGTTATGTTTGCAGTGCAGTGACCAGAATGCCTGAAACAAACTATGTAAGAAGGAAAGGCGGTATTAGCTCAGAGTTTCAGACCATACCATCCATTGTGGCAGAGAAAGCATAGTGGGTCTTTCCATGGCGGCAGAGTGGAATGGAATTCCTCACGTGACAGACGTTTGGCAGAATACTTGGGCTAAAACCAGGAGTAGGTATTACCTTTAAGGATCCATCCCTGTGACTTAGCACAACCTGCCAGGTCCCATAACTCTAAGGATTGAAAAACTGCCTTGAACAGTGCCACTCAGTAGGGAAATAAGCATTCAAAGCACACAAGCCTATGGGAGAACATCTCAGATTCAAATCCTGAGAGTAGATTAGTATTATAACTGTGAAACTCAAGAGTGGGGGCCCTACTCCAATCCTCTTCTTTCTACCTCGTGCTCCTTAAAGCAAGTTAACATGAGGTCAATAAGACAAAATTAAGCACCAAAATGTCTCTTTTTGGTGACTGCTTTTAGATGCTTCTTCCCATATATCATTGTTTTGAGATTAGAAACTTTAGGAATTCGATATTGGAGAATTTAATATTGAGGTATTTGGCCTGCTGTAGGACTGAAGAAGTAAGGGAGTTGGTCAGTTGACATTCTGTTAGAATAAAGAGAAGTGAATAAATAATTGTTAGAATGAGTGAATATATTTAAGCACAGATTTCTTCCTAATTTTCTCGATACTCTCCAATTTGTGCAGATCTGTAGGGAAAGTTCAAGGGGTGCTTCAGAGAAATATGAAAGCATCATCCACAGCAACAACTATGATAGCATCTAGTAAGAAGACTGGAAAAAGAACCACAACAGGGATCAAAGGATGAGGCCAAGAGATGGAAGGACAGCAAATGATGCCTAGATGCACAGGAACACAGGAGACCCAGTCTTTCTTGGGAAATTTCTCTCTCGAGGACACCAGCAGGAAAGAGTCAATAAAAGGAACAATGAAAGAGCCAAACACACAATTTCTCCATGAAGACCATCCAAAATTAGAAAACAATTCTACTCAAGATTTATTTTTTTATATATAAAAGATACTTTAGTGTTGGCTGTATGGGTATTAAAACCACAAGGAAATTTATCAGTAAAAAACTTCAGTGATAACAGTCTAACATGGAGTCACCTTATTTCCCAGCCTTTCCTACATCTTCTATTTTTATATATTTTATATTTATGCGTGTGTGTGGCAGGGACCTGTGTCAGTGTTTAAATATAAACCCCATTTATGTCAAGTTTTATATCTTATTTTCATTTAACATTAGACAATAGATGTTTTGAAATTTTTTGAAACTCTTGAAGAAGCTACTTGTAACGTCCTAAGCAAGAAGTCAGTTGGCTTCAACAGACACATGCAGTCAACACACAATTGTTCAAACATATTTAACTTCAAGATGAGGCCCACAAAGCGACACGTTAAGGAGTTGTGGCAAAGCTACACTTCATTCTCTTTTAAAAAGTTGCTTCTGAAAACACAGAATGAAAAGGTTCAGCAGCATACCAAAATGCCAGGAACACACTTCTAACAGATTGTCAACTGACCATCTCCCTTACTTCTTCCGTACTACAGCAACTTACCAGCCTCCATTGTACACTAAGCCAGACACAGGCCAAATACCTCAGTATTAAACTCTCCAATATCAAATTCCTAAAGTTTCTAATCTCAAAACAGTGATATATGGAAAGAAGCATCTAAAAGCAGTCACAAACAAGTGATTTTATTGCCAGTAGTATTGTTGTTGTTGCTTTTCCACCGCTCCCTTTCCTTCTGAGACCCCACTATTGGGGAATCAACAACTACGGCAGGAGAGCATCCCTGCATTGTGGAAAGGTTCATTGTGGAAAGCTCTATGTCATGCACACCAGAAAAGGATGACAAAACCCAGGCAAGAAAGGACGGTATACTAAAGGAAAAGTGACTGGGACATTAGCAAAGATGCTGAGAATTGCAGAGATTCTGCCCAGCAAAAGTCTTGCTGGCATTTTTCACACTGTGCAGTGAAACATGGGCATAGGTAAATGAGATCCACGAATATGACTGATTTGACAGAAGTCAAGAACATATGTTTAAAAGTCTTTGTTAAGAAAAATATAAACTGGAGCATCAGAAAAAAATGGAGACTACTGAGAACTCAAGAACAATGGCAATGGGTTTTTGATCCTACTGCACGTACTGGCTTTGGGGGAGCCTAGGCAGTTTGGATGCTCACCTTACTAGACCTGGATGGAGGTGGGTGGTCCTTGGACTTCCCACAGGGCAGGGAACCCTGATTGCTCTTTGGGCTGACGAGGGAGAGGGAATTGACTGGGGGAGG
Organism: Microtus pennsylvanicus; assembly: GCF_037038515.1. Lineage (NCBI taxonomy): Eukaryota > Metazoa > Chordata > Mammalia > Rodentia > Cricetidae > Microtus > Microtus pennsylvanicus. The sequence goes on from NC_134579.1 coordinate 69,693,929, forward strand.
GGGGAAATGGGATGCGGTAGCGGGTAAGAGACAGAAATCTTTAATAAATAAATAAAAGAAAAAAATGGAGAAAAGGAATCAGGAATAATTTTCATGACAGAGGTGGAGGCCTAAATTCAAGATGGCAAATTAAGTGATCTTCACATTCTCTAGTCCAAGAATCTCTGGAAGAGTGATTAATAGTTTTCATTGTTCCAAGCAACACAGTTTCAGTGCATATGCCTTAAGAACACAGTAGACAACTCGCTTCAAGGCACACACAGGTATCCATGTAACATGAACACTCTTGTTCCTAGTAAAAATAAAGACAGTCTCATCGCTACCTATGAAATCCCATCTGAGTGCTTAGGCAAGAAGGAAAAATATCAGAGAAGAGAAATAACAGATATCAAATGGCATTGTTTGATACTTACTTGACTTTTAAAAAAATAGTTTATCTTAAGGGCAGAAATCGCTCTTGGTTTCTATCTGTTAAACCAATAAACTGACAATTTCATACATGGTCTTAGAGATCCTGGGTCAAGGAAACAGAATTCTGTTCTAAGGATCTAGTAATAGGAGTCTACACTTTCACCCTAAGCCTGAATTTAAGCTAGCGAGCGGGTGAATGGGTCTTTCAGACTACAATACTCCCGCCATTCCACAGTATTTCCTCACCAGTGGCCAGCGGTCAGTCAAACATTAATGCCCATTAGAAACTAAATATTACTATATGGATATCTAAAATAACAAAAGATATATGCACATTTCTATAAATACTATATATAAACAAAAAACATCTGCAAAGGGCAACAATCTCTAATACTGCCATAAAAGAATTACATGTTTATCACATGTTCGTCAGCTTACTTAACTAGATCTGAGATGTCACAATTACCAACATCAGTTAGGAGAGCCCTCGTTCAGCACTGCAGATCCACAGACATCATTTTAGCCTACGTCAAACAGTGTTGAAAGAAAAACATCACAGACATTGCTAACAGCACAAAGAAAAAACAAAAAGCAAAACCCTAAACTAAAACATACAAAATCAAATCTGACATCACTTTGAAAAGAAAACATTATTTTCATTCTTTCCAAGAGTTATATAAGCCATTCTTTGCATGACTTTCATTAAAGATATGCTTTTTAAACAAGTCTACATTTTTACATTCAATAAAATGTTACCCAGTTGACTTCATGAAACTATTTTTGTTGTTTTTATCTAAACACTGGACTGAAAAGTATCAATATATAAAAATTAAAAAAAAACTTTGAGCCTCAGAAAACGTTTCAAAGGTTTAAAAAACAACTTTTATAAATGGTATTAAAACTTCATTTTTGAGCATGTTTTTACAGACATACAAGCTTTTGACTTTTTGAATATAGCCATATAGCCATTGTTCAATAACAAATGTTTATTTAAACATTACCAACAAAATTATGCAGAGGAGGTATCTTCCACAGTGTCTGTAAATGTAGTATCCATGTGCATAAACCAAATGCTTATAAATGCTGCTATCAATTCACTTCTGATAAAGATGGCCACACATATGTTGGAAGTAGCAAATCTGTTTTCATTTATCTTTAAACAAGGAATATGTTAATTTTTTTGCAAAACATAGAGCTAAATAATGAGAAAGGCAACCAAAACAACTTACCTATTGCTTAAACTAAGGCTATATACACTTCTTAGTTTATGTCCTCCTATTTTCCAGACCACTAACAACTCCCAGAAAATGTGGTCATGTGTGTATATGTGTGTACATATATGCATGTGTGTGTTCCTATAGCATCCTCCACCTTATTGTTTGGAGACAGTCTCTCAATGAACTTCTACTGTATCACTTCAGCTAGACCACCTGTCCAGGGAGTCTCTAGGATCCATGTATTTCTACCCTACTCCCTGTAACCCCATGTGCAAACTTGTTTTTTAACATGGACTCTGGGTATCCAAATTGCGGTCTCCATGCTCGCTCAGGAAGCACTCTACCCACTATGTCATCTGTCTAACTGGCCATAAGTTGTAATGTGAAAATAAGAGACCATATCAAGAACCGTAAGTGTAAGAGCTATGTGATTGCTTAGGGCTGGGCGCACCATCATCAGTTGACCTCTATTTGGATGAGTTGTGGTTTCTGTAATGGTCTCCAACTGCTGCAAAGAGACGCTTATGTGATGCAGAGCCAGGGCTAGACTTATCTGTGGGTATGAGCTCAAGCTTCATAATGCAGCTAGGGATTCTGCTGCTCTACTAAAGTGGCAGTACTAGGTTCCGCCCTATGATGGATGACCTTACTGATCTGATATCAGGCGTGATTTTCCTCCTCCTAAGTGAACCCTTAGGTCTAACTAGACAGCTGTTGGTTCTCTCCAAGATATAAGCACCACTACTGTAGCTTTAGGGGTATTTTGTCATGCTGGTCATTGTTGGGTTCACAGCCATGACAAAGGAATAGCACTGATGAACTTCCGTTCCACAGCAGTTGACACAGCACCTTCTGCTACTGTAAAAGCTAGACTCTAGGAAAGGAGGCCTTCAGGTTAGACACAGCCAGAGTCTTCCAAGTTGTGTCTGAAGTGTGTGGTGCTTTCAACAACAGGGACTGACCTTCAACCTCTGAGAGACAACCAAGGGCAACAATAGCTTAAATTGTTTTGGGAGACACTTGGATAACAGTGACCAACAACTCGACTTTAGGTTTCTCATGACTTAGGTGTAGATTGTTGTTGTTTTGTTGTTTTGTTTTGAGTATGGTTCAAGAAACACTGCAGAAGAAAGGTCAGTTTTAAGGGTTGGAGGAGTACAGGAAGTCTGCTATGTCTCTTAGAAGTCACAGGGAAGCTACACCCATGACACCTTAACAACATGGCTGCCCAAACAATAACTGGACAAAGGGCAAGAACAGTAGACACGCTAATGTGTAAAGAGGGAAACTTCACAGGGCCTCTCACTCCTAGACAAAGAATAGCAGGCAAATACTGAGAGCCCAGAGGAGGAGGTTTAGTGTTGTCGGGATTATCTCCCATCGGGATCTAATACAAAGTGATCAGCCCTGAAACCACATACATAAAAATAACACTGAACATTAAATCGTAGAGGGAGTGATTAGAGTGAGGAAAGGGAAGACAGAAAGTGGTTTTATTTTAATTAAAATAAAAAACCAGATTATACCATGTATACATATATAGGTAAATAAGGTATAACAACTTATCTCAAGGCACTGGGAGAAACTGAGCACAGATATCCCCAGCCTTGAGAGCCTATGTCAATAAAAGTGACAGAATATTTCTAGGTACCTGCAACATACAATTCAAAATGCTAAGTGGCAAAGAGAAATTATTATATTAAGCTTTCAGATGGATCATCCTCAATCCAGAAGGCAGAGACGGGCTGAGCTCTGTCTGTTTGGATGCTCTTGTGTCTGTGGGCACACACACCTGCTCTGGAAGGGAGAGAAAGTGTCTTGTTTTCAGCATATACTGTGACCAGAGTCATGGAGACAAGGTCAGAGGATTTAGAGACCATTCAAACGTGATAAACTTGGATAATAACAGATACATATTATGCCAAGTCTCAGGAAAATGCTTTACATAGGGGTGAGAAGATCCTATTTTTGTCTCTGCTTTCACAATGAAGAAAATGAAGTTTGGAGAATTGCAAGCTGTCCATGACCACAGGTCCTGTTGGTTCATATTATAGACTCCATGACATCCACCTCTCTACAGTACAGGAAGACGACCACACAATTAGAGCAGGACAAGTTGGGAAGGGTAGCAGCTGCCTTTAATTTTACTTGATAACTAATCTGATACAATTACGGGACACATCACAAGGTAAATGAAGGGCAAGCTGGAAAAAAACCTCTTCCCAGGGACAGCAATTACCCTCTGCAGAGAGGGTCTGCTTTCTTTATGAAGAGTTAAGGGCACACACACTTCTGATGCAAATTACTTCTGTTCAGCGGAAGGTCGGGTGACATTTCCTACAGTCTTTAAAAGGACAGCTTGGTAAATGTTACTTTATTAGAGCCCCATTGTCATGGCTATAGACACCGCTCTGTACCAACAGATCATCTCAGTTTTACTGATATTATTTTTTGAACACTAAACTTTTTTTTTTCTACGTGTAGGGCAATTTAAATTTTTTTTTCTTCACAGGACAGCTAGGGAAATTTAATTATCATGTTAACACATTGTGAAAATTAAAACACCACCAGGAACAGCAAAGAACCAGAAGCCCAACCTCCCATTCATTAGAAGCCATCACAGCACAGGGACTGGGGACTGGGATTAGCACTCTTTGCTTTACACCGAGCTTCTAAAAAGAGTCGGAGGAGGGCAGAAGCACAAAGCAAGTAGGGAATCATTCCCTGAGCCTCTGGAGGAGTGAGCACACTGAGGGATGAGGGAGCCATTTCAGTCTGCAGTTTACACATTATACTAGATCCCTTCCTGATTTACAGTCACGAGTATATTGTACCATGCAATTCTTGCCCACAATCAATTAATCTAAATCCAAAGCTCAACAGGCACAAAGTACATAACCACTTTAGGAACGGCTGTTTCAAATAACTCTGCCTTTTTATTAGCCTATCATATGAGAATTATGTTAATTTCTTAATGAGGTTAAAGAAACAGATCGCATTATTAATTGTATTGCAAATAAAATATTTAATTAAAGATGCATTATCTGGTGGAGTCTAGCATCTGGTCCTCTGGTTTGCAGACAAGGGTCGGGTACTGGGAAGAAACAGCCGCAATAGCTGTTCTCCTGTGCTCAGCGCTTCCGTTGATTCAACTTTTTCTGCAACATTTATAGCTCTTTCTATTTGGCTGCAAATATCTAGGATGAGGGGACAAACCAGACATACCACATATTACACTGCCCAGCATTCTGGGGTTCATTCTCTTAGAAAGTGCTTGTTAAGAGGTAGGTGTTAGTGGAACAGGGGCTGCTCTCTGGATGTTTCGCAACCAAAAAACCTAGACTGATACCGACATTCCTCACTTCAACACCAAGTTGTCTTCTATGTAACTCCCAAAGTTTTCCAGATCCCTTCCTAATGTCAGTAAAACCCAGTCAGTGTGGACTAATGAGACCTCCTCAACAGCGAGCCATAATTTACTGCACGTGCACCGTTGCCTGCAGAGATTTTTCTCCCCTACGAAACCACAATCCGATCTCATTACCATTGCTTCACGAATACTTTTTGGTTTAAATTTTGCTGTTGGCATTTAGCTATGAAAAAGGCTCTTCCATAATATGTATAGAACCTTTCTCTCTTAAAAATATCAAATCAAAATGTCTCCAACTTAAAAGCACTGCAGGCAATGTAAATTAAGACAGCTAATCTCCATGGCAATAATAAATAATACCACCACAATGAGGGGCCCACTCCCTTCTGGCATAAAAGTCATTCCCTTGTGGTTGTAAAAACTGAAACAGACCTGCATATAGATACTTGTTAGTTGCAATCACCTTGTTCTATTCAATGAGAACATTAAATGTCTTCATACTTCATCATGCCCCAGAGAGACCCTTTCCCAAACACTGCATCCTTTATTGCAGAGGCTGCCACAGACTAAGCCTTACAACGCCAAGAAGCAAAAAGAATTCCCAATAGTGTCACTTACATTGTGCCTGCCCAGCAGTGCATGTACCTGTATACATGTATATCTACCCATGTGTTTATGTGTCACACTTTTAAAGGACATTTCTGTCTCTCCTCTTGGCTGGAAGACAGCACTGGGAGAGTAGAGAGAGAATCCTCTCCACCCTGCCCACAGCAAAGGCACTTGGTTCTCAACGGGATGAGGAGGAGCACAGGAGGTGAGAAGGGAGAGGAACCCGACACAGCCCCCAATAACACGGTAGGCTTAGGGGTGGAAAACCAAAAGGAACGGGGCGAAAGGAAAGGCATTAGGAATCCATAGGAACTTGTCTTAAAAAAAAAAAAAATCAGACCACTTACAAAAGCTAAAGGCAAGTTGTGGGCATGGTGAAGTCAGTCTACACTACCAGAGTCTCAAGAAAAATAACAGATAGGCCAAGGCTAGAAGTTTTGGGCTAGCCTGGGCAACATAGCCCGACTTAAAAACAAACAAATCAGCCCAAGACAAAAAGCTCTCTGCTGGGCTATGTAAGAGTTAGAGTATGTTAGAGATCGATGTATTATCTCTTCAAGTTGGAGATAAAGGGAGGTGGAGTCCAATCAAAGACCAGACCATTATTTGTCTGCCTTCAGTGGGAAAATGACTTTTAAAACAAAACTATGAAGAAAAATCTCAGGAATGGACACTGCATTTCAATCATATCAACAACTTTGGACCAAGTTACATGTTGCAGAAGCACAACAGGAACACACTTTCTCACTGAGGGGCAAGTCGTATGATAGAAGGAACAAAATTATTTTTTTGAAAAAATAACTTGGTCTTTTAAACATTTCTATGGCTGTATAAAATGCATTCGAATTGCTCTTCCTCCCATTCCTAACTAGCATTCTCCACTTACAAAAGAACCCTTTGCGCAAACATCCTTCTCCTTGGTTTTGTGACCCACTGTGTTTAATGTAGGCAGTGGTGTGAGCATATTTTATCACGTCTCATATCAAAAAGGAAGTCATCTCAAGAAATCTAGCTCTCAGAAGACTCAAACACAGAAAGCAAAAAATAAACAAGAGAATGGGGTGCAGAAGTTAATAGTCTAACAAGAAGAAAGCCGAAAGGTACAGTTCCGATAGAGAAATGCTTTAGTCATTTCAGGTCATGATCAGATTCAGGCACATACACCCCACTCCAACCCAAAAATGGCACGGAAACCTTTTTCCTCATCTAAAACGGGAAAGAATAGCCTGCTCTTAAAAGAAAACCCACCCATTCCATTTTTCTCTGTTATCAGAGAGCCTCTTCGTCAGTTCCAATGGGAGATTAATCACTTTTGCAACCTACAGAAAGAGTTTTCTGGAAAGCATAACAACCAGCAAGTGTAAATGACGGGATTATTCTTCCTGCGGCTTAGCCGCCTACAAATTCTCTCATCCATGAGTCAGCCTGAGGTAAAAGGAGCTAATGAAGAAGGCCATGCTTCCTTTTAAAAATTATCAACTTTCTTTCATCATGTAGAACTGTTTTTTAAAAAAAAATCCCACAAACAAAGCTTGACAATAAAATAAAGCAGTTTTCCATGAATGCTCATACTTAAACCACTCAGAAACATCTTCAAGTTATACTAAGTAGGGTACCTGTCTGTCCCTACCAAAACTTAACTACTATAAACAATAGTGGCGGGTTTAGAATTCTTATTGCCCATGTTAAATTGATAGGGGTATAAGGCGGTTGGGCGAAGGGATTGGGATTTGCTTTGCTGAAATCAAGGTCTGCAAAGGGAAGACCAGTCAGAGCACTTTGAGGACTAGAGAAAGAACTGGCCTGGGGCTTTACCTCCTTGGAAAATGCCACTTGATTTGATTATACAGATAGCTCTCTAAACCAGTCAGCTTCTGAAGGAGCCCTTGCAGAAACAAAGTTCTATTTTATGTGTTCTCCTATTAAAGTTGTGATCAGTTTATGGGAAATCCCAATGCACTAAATGAGGTTGTCACATTACGATCATTTCCCAAATCTTCATCAAGCACTTATCTTTGCTAGACATGGCCATAAGCACTGGTCAACAAGACGCAAGCTTAACAAGATGGATATGGGTAACAGGTCAAGGGTCTTATGGAACTTACCATGGGTGCAGCGAGAATGAGCCTTACGCGCAGGAGACAAACACTCAGACGGTGGAAAGTATGAGCTTGGGGAAATTTAAGAGTAAAATTTCAGAATAATACCCCAAGGCTGTGAAAATTGAACTAGGCAGTGGGAGTTTGGTGAGCAATCCTAAGAGAAGTGTCATATATGATAACAGCAGTGAAGGGCTGGGGGCAGAAACAGGGTTCCTCGCATAGAGATGAGCATGAGGGTGATCAGCATCCGCCCCGCATGTGTGGCCAGACCAACACGGGGACAGAAGGAGAAGAATCCACAGAGGTACACCACCTGCAAACAGGTACTGCAGGTCCTTGTCTCTCACTCATATGAAAGGTGAAATCCAAACCTGTTGCTATTGACTTCAGGGTCTGCTTTCCTGATCACTAGAGTTCACTACAGTGCTGTGTGCTAGTGTACGACAAAGTGTTGCGAGGATGAATGCAGAAGTTTTGCAGTTGGTTGGTACATGAAATGAGATGTAGCTCAGGGGAGGCAATGGGCTACAAGGAGCTGATGTAGAAAGGTATAATCTATGGTTATTAGCAGATAGGAAGTATTCCCACAAACAGCTCCAGTACTGAAAGCTTAGCTAATAAATTTTGAGAGGTGATGAGATCACAAAATGCTAATGACATCCATGGACTGATCTATTGATTCAGAGCTGGAGGTAGGGCCCAGTAGGAAGAAGTAGGTCATATAGGATAGGGAATGGCTCACCTCTCCTTTCACCTGTGGTGGTTTTCAAAGAAAATGGCACCCAAAGGGAGTGGCATTCTTCAGAGATATGGTCTTGTTGGAGAAAGTGTGTCACTGTGGAAGTAGACTTTGAGGTCTCCTATGCTCAAGCTACTCCCAGTGAGACAGACCACTTCCTGTTACATGCGAGTCAGGAGGTAGGAATCCCATCTCTGTCTCGAGCACCATGTCTGCAAGCATGCCAGCCTGTTGTACCATGGGGATAATGGACTAAACCTCTGAAAATGTATGCCACCCCAATTAAATGTTTTTCCTCTATAAGAGTGGCCGTGGTCATGGTGTCTCTTCACAGCAATAAAAGCCCTAAGAAAGACAGCACCTTTGACAGCAATAAAAGCCCTAAGTAAGTCCCCTGCCATGCCTTCCTCTGAGAAGTTTTGCACTGACATGCCTTCCTATTGCCAGGGTGCTCTGACCCAGCATAGGCCCATAGCACTGTGGACAATCTGTGAAGGAATGTGGCAAAATGAACCCTTCCTCCTTTACGTCAGGTACTTTATCACATTGACAAAAAGCTAACTAATGTACCCTGGGTCCATGGAATGGTACAGTGATCTGAAATTACTGACCAGTGGTGAATACAGAGGAGACAAAAAGCAAAATGTTTAGGAGAGGAGAGTCTCAGAGACAGTGGAGCCTAGACAGAGTACCTAAATGTCTTGCTTAGGGAACTGGCTGGACAGCAGTGCCATAGTAAACACCACAGAAGAAAGAACTCTCTGCAGAGATGAGATTTCTTTTGGACACAGAGACTGAAATTTCTGTAGCATATCCAAATATACTTTGAAGAAGCAGAGAAAAATCATCCACGTCTGAAGGGCAAGAAAACAAGTAGAATACAGTCCATAACAACACGACATCACAGGGAGCCGAGGCCATGAACAGGCCTTACAAAGGATGCTCTCACTCGGAGGAAAACACCATTTGAGAGGCACAAGAGGAACCGCTAAGGAGATTCCTAAAGAGGGACTGTGCAGAAAAGTGGGAAGAAAACCAAGAGGGTGGTGTGTGATGACCTTAAATGGCTGGACAGACCTGAATGAGCCACAAGTTGGCTTTGAGGTGGGCATAGTGGCAAACTCTAAAAACAGACTACTGAAAGGGGAATGAGAAGGGTCAAAAGAACCAAGCCGCCAATTCTGTGTTGGACAAGAAAAGAAATACAGACATAACTGATGGGAGATAGAAGTAAAGTTGAGCGTAGGTAAACATGTACTAAAAGCTGGGAGTTGCCCAAGGGAGAGAGTTGGAAAAATACCGGGGTGTGCTGTGGGAATGGGACTAATTTTATGAGTACAGAGTTAAAATATGGACCAGCAATTACAAGATTCAAGATGCTAATGACTACAACTGGGCGGAGCGGCAGAAATGAGAGAACAATAGGTCAAGAGGCCATCAAACAGGGCCCTGAAATGCTCTAACAGGACTGGATGCAGGAGAGAAGCCTTCGGCCCCGTGGTCAGGCAAGTAAAGGAAATGTTCTGGAGGACAACAGTGTGGAAGATGGATACATCTACATTGCAACTCCTATAACTATGGCACAGGGAACTCGGAGGAAGAGGCTGGAAAGAGCCTAAGAGCCAGAAGGCCAGGAAGTGGGTTCAAACGCTAATGTGGAAGGGGGAAAAATTCATAGGGTTCACCCCTAGACAAAAATCTAGACAACTAATAACTACTCGGAGTGGGAGAATTAGCCTCTCCCACGAATGAGCTTATCAATACAAAGTGGTCAGTCCTGAAACCATATACATAGAAGGCAAGAGAGAGAGGGACGGAGGGAGGGAGGGGAGGGAGGGAGGGAGGTGGACAGAGGGAAGAGAACTCCACAGGATGTATCTATATATTTGTGCATATATGTGTTTTTGTAATGGTAATAATTAAATAAAAAGAGGCTAACAATTTGATACTGGAATCATGGAAGGGGTCGGAGGAACGGTACCTGAGAGGGGCTAGGGGGAAGAGAGGGAAGGGAAAAAGTGAGGTGTTTAAATTCAAAAAATTTTCAAGATAATCTTTCAGTTCATTTGTTGTACTCTGAAAACAGAATAAAAGAAAAACACTAACTAGAATACACGAGAGGCAACAGCCAACACTGCAGTTTGCAAGGTAGAACACGCATGTCCTCTTTGCCAAGCCATGCTTCTCCAGCCCAGGTCCCAGCACGTCGCGTATTGGAAGCAGACTGGTATTTTCATTTACTGTCCTTGAGACCAAGCATTAATTGGAGATATCTCCTAGATTTAATTAAAATCCAATCAAGTAACTTTTTGATTTTTGTTTTTTGAGACAGGATTTCTTTTAGCTCTTGTAGACCAGCTGGCCTTGAACTCAGAGATCCACCTGCCTCTGCCTCCTGAGTGCTGGGATTAAAGGCTTGCACCACCCCCTGGCCAATCAAGTAACTTTTAATAAGGGATTATCTGGGTGGGCCTGAGTCTGTCATTTGTAAGGCAGGCTGGAGGCTTTCGGGGTGGCAGAGAGAATGCCACTGGAGAGCAGCAGGCTCAACCCTTTGGGGGCAAGGGAGTCAACCTCAGCAGGTTGTCATTACCCTTCCATGTGAACTTCTGATTTCCTAGGTGGCCCACAGAATCACTCCCCATAATATACTTCTTGTTGCTTCTGCTCCTTGACCAAACTTTCTGTGAGTATTATGAAACACAGTGACCTTTGCCTGGAAATAGAAAACCATAACACACGCCAAGGATGCCCCAAGACGAGTGCGCTCTCCTGCTACATCAAGATTTCCACGATGGAGTAAACCCAGCCAGACACTTCTAAGAAACAGGCCTTCCTCCTCCTAAGAAGGAAAGAACTGGAATGCACCTCCCAAGGGCCTTCAACAAGACAGGCGCAGGAATCCCCTTCCAGGGTAAGTGCCACAAAAAAGAGGGGAGCAACATAATTCTTCCCCAAATGTCAAAGATAATTAGGGAAGGTTTTAGATTTTTTTTTTTGAACTTGGAAAAAAAATTATTGAGAAAAGTGCTTCTTTTCGGTAGTACTGTTCTCTTGGACAGCATAACATGATGGTGGTTTTATTTATTTATTTAATATTTATTTATTTCTCTATTGCCACAGTTGTCCTCTTCCAGACAATGGCTGCACAGCAGTTCTACAGTTTATAGGAACTGATATTTAAACCTAAGCACCTACCTCATTGTGGCTTTTAAACTTTAATAATATTTTGAAAATATAAAATTAGATCTTACATAATCAAAATTATTTTTTCTATTTTTTATTTGATTGCTTTAGTTTTCTAAACATTTTTTTCCCTTGGTCATAGACACATGATGAACATATCCGTTTTTTTCCACAACGAAGTAACTGGAACTAGAGAATGTTGAGGATTTAAGACCTTACCACAGTATCTTTATTTTGGACATGACAACAAGGTACAAGGTGGGTAGATAAACTTTGTAGGGTTGGGATGGATCAGAATCAGGTTTAAAATGCAGCCTTCCTATCTTCTCCCCCTGCTATTCTTTCTTCTACATATTCCTCCACAAGAAAGGTTTGAAGTACATCCACAGGCACACCTCCATCTTCCCACACCACCCCTGGCCCCACATCTCTGCAAAGGCCTGAGGTATGCTTTTGGCAGGGTTTAGAAACTGCTCAGGCCATAGGAATCCAAGTGGGAATGCTGGTTAGCCAAGCTTGCTTTTTGGTAACACTCACTCAGCGAAGGCCAAGTACGCGGGAACTGTTACAAACTCTTGCCTTCTCTCTCACCACCTCGCCCCTTTCGGTAAATGACTGACTAACAGACACAGGAAATACATTTCACTGAATGAATTTTGCAAAGTCAAGACTCAGTCTGGGCTGGAAATGAGACAGAGAAATAATCACTTCTAACATTTATGGCAGCTTCACTGAGTCACTGAAAGAGCCCCCACCTTTTCCTCCCCAGGCTGAACCTCTGCTACAGGCACTGAAGGCTCAGGTAGCTGGAGCATCCTTGGTGACTCAGAGGACCACTTAGGGCTGCTGCGGAGGTGGCTGAGACTGCTACAGCAGAAAGAGGCCTTAAAGGCCAAGAACTCCATTGGGGATGGGTTGCTAAGCCCCCTTATGGTGAGAAACTATGTCCCTCTTAAAAACACTAAATAAAAATACTAAAAGAGCTAAGAGTAATCACAGCAAAGACTGACTGTTAACAAAGCATTCTCTGTGCAGGAAGTGGGGGAGGGCAATCCACATTTAAATTCAACAGGGAGAGTCCCAGAAAAAGGGAAAATTAAGTCTCATTATAGCAGATAAAAGCAGATTAAGGAGGGGAGGGGGAATAAGACTTACTAGCTTTAGATCTGGTGACCAAAATTCCTGTATGAGAAGAGGCAAGCCAATCAAAAGGTCCCAAACAAGTTAAAGTGAAGAGATCTGGAGAGGAGGAAGTGGAGAGGAAAAAAGCATCGAAAAGATAGGAGGTGGAGAGAAAAGAAGAGAAAGGGAGAAGGGGGTGAGAGAGGGAGAAAGGAGGGGACAGGAAAGCAAACTAACTGTCCTTTCTGGTCAGGGCAGTTGTGAAGGAGAAAGAACTGTTGAAAAAAATGCTGACATCAATGTTTCAAGTAATAACTATACCTTTGTTGTAAGAATACTGGGTCAAGGATTTCTATATACAAGGGCAAACTACTTCCTGTAAAACAAACTCTCACCTCACTTTTCGACCATACTATATTTAAGGTCTAGGGTTCACAGTTTCAGCTGCAAAAGGTACCAGGCAATGATTTTCTGGAAAGAAAGAAGGGAAAGGAAGAGAGGTAGAGAGGTGGGGGGTACTGAGAAAGAGGGGAAGGAAAGGACCAAGTGAGAATGGAAATTATAATATATCTTGACATATATCGTGAGTTCTACATTGTCAAATATATTGTATGCATCTAATATATATATATATATATATATATATATATATATACACATACACACACATGTATACATATTGCACCACACAAAAGATTTAAACAAATTGGTTCAATATATGTATATATGTTAAATTATATATTAAACTATACCTGTTTGCTATAGTCTAGATCTAGAATGTCCCCAAAGGCAGCATACATTAAGGCATGAGCCTACCGTTGGTTCTGCGAGGAGGGGTAGAGCCATTAGCGAGTAGAGGTTAATGGAACGCAGTTACACCCCTGAAAGCATGCACTTGGCAGGGCATAATGAGCCTAGCACTCCATCTGCATTTTCATTTCAGGCATGAGGTAAGCAGCCTCTTCTTCCTTGTGTGCTGTGCGATGACAATGCCCTCGTGACAGGTCCCAAGCAATAGAACCAACCAACGCTGAACTCAAACTACCATAACACTCTCCTCATTGTAGGAGGATTTTCTCAGGTCTGTTGTCACAGTGACAGAAAGTCCAGACACTATACATACTACATAGAAATTGGTAAAAAAATAAAACCTGTAAAAATTATAAATATAGAATGGTAACCAACAGGCACATTATAGAAACATTAGGGCTATGTACAGATATAAAGAAAGGTCTCCATGCCCCCAGATCTTACAACTATTAGCATATATTTCCTCTTCATTTATTAAAAATATGATGGGTAATACACATGTACACTAACATGGATACAAGTCAAACAGCACCGAAATTCTACATGGAAGGACACATTGAATGCGGAAGAATGGGTGATACGTGTGTAACACTAACACAGACACAGCAGCAGATTATAGATGGAAGGATACTTTAGACATGGAAGGAACTGAAATAGTAGTGCTCACATCATTCAAGAAATTAGAGAATTTGCTAGTATCAGAAAAAATAAAACAGAATTTGATTTGTTAGTTCAAGAGTCAATGATTAGAGATGAGCTGTATAAAAAATAAATAGAAGCCGATTAAATCTTAGTCAGATAGAAAGAATAAGCAAAGAGGAGAATGTGAGAGAGACGGCGACCTTACATTTCTTCAGTATGACAAGGAATTCTGAGGACCAAACAGAGGGCCGTTACTGAGTTAGAGTCCAGCCCCTGCATGAGGATCTCAAGTTATCTTGAAAACAGAAGGCCAGCACAGAAAGTGCAATGGATTCTGAAGGTGCGGGAGAGAACCTCTTTACCAACCCGAACTCCTGTGTCTGGACGTCTAGCCAGGGATGATAAGGAGAAAACCGGGAACCATCACTCTCCAGGCCACAGAAAGATGCAGCCTCGCCTTTCTCCTCCCCAATTCCTATCCTTTTACACAAGGCACTGCTAAAGGTGTGCAGTTTGAGAGATGATAATGGTTCTAGACAAGAGTAACGACTTCAAGAGTTTAGAGACAATATTTCTGACCCTTTCCTGAGAGGAAAGTCAAGACACTGAATCACTAATCATTCAGCGCTGAAAAGAGCGCTGAGCTGTTCAGTGCCCAAATGCATGGCTGAATAGCCCTGCAGGTTAGCAGGAGCCTGCTGATAGCTTTGGTATTACACATTCGGAGAAATAAGTCACAAAACTGTTAATAACAACAATGAAGCTGATGACAATCAGCAGGTAGCAGGTGATGAGCCTGGCACAGCACGTTATACAGATGCAAATACCTCAACATATTACAAGCCTGCCTCATGCAACAACAGTTTGCTCATAAGCCACGGGCATGAAGCAAGGGCTTTCCAGCAAGCTGGTACTGCAAGACAAAACTCTGGCCACACGGACTGGATTGTTTAACCTGTGTAATTTAAAGGCAATATGTCAAACAGTCTGAACCCAAGGAAATTCTTGGTGTATGGGAAGTCTCTGAAGGACCAGAGCCTAAGGGGGAGCTATGACCATTCCTGGACTAAACAGGACCTGGAATCGACAGCAATAAAGAGAAACAGGGACTTCCCATGAAGTTGTAGCCTCAGTAGGTCCAAGCAAGGCCAGAGTCAGCAGGCCTTTGGGCTGGGGACAGATGCAGCGTGAAGAGAGGCAGAAATGTCCCCAGCCTCTTTCCTTGCACTGGCAGCTTCAACCATGGCAGAAAACTGATGGGTCAAATGGACAGTCCCCGTTCGGTCCCTAAAGCTAATCCATCAGATAAAGAACATGTTTCGGTCTGAATGTGAAGTATAGATTAAAGTGACCCCTCATGGCTTGAGACATGGTGAGAATCCAATTCTCAGCATCTTTCAATCAAAAGTCTACGTCATTAGCAACACTAGTTTAATAAACCCGGGTGATGGTGCTATAATTGGATTGCTGTTCTAGCGAGTGAGTTTCCAGGGTAACCATGTTCTTACCCACAGATAAAATCCACCTGAGAGCACAAAATTGAAGGGCTTGGAAAGAGTCAGCAACAAACAGGAGGTCAAGAATTTCGGCTGCAAAGAGCTTTGCCAGCAGTACATTAGTAAGGGTGGACAGAGTGCATCGGTCCCAGCCCCGCCACGCGCAGCTGTGTGATTTGGGGAAACTTAAACTTCTCGAAGCTTCACTTCTGCATCAACAAAATGACAGATATCAGACAGGAAATGGAAGAGTTGCCAGCACATTTTTTTTTAAAAAAAAAAATAAGCAGACTAATGGTAAAAAATAAGGCAACCACCAAAACGCCAAGCCTAAATATCCAGTGGTCAGCAGAGAGACAAATGGGAGACGTACTTTCTCTTTAATACACATTACTGGAAGGAAGGCCCCTGTGGAGAGCGCCTGAGGTAGCTTTGAAAGCCAAGTCATCTTTGCTGAAGCACTTGTTTCTGCCTCTCGGGCCCTGACTTCTGGGAAGACATTACACATCAGGGGCCGTTCTGTGAGAATTAACTGAGGAGGGCTGCAGCTTTTCAGGCCACAAATTAAGGACAGGGAAAGCATCCTTGCTTAGGATGTGACAGCTATGTGGGATGTTTCATAGTCACAAATACAGGGGGCCCATTAAGTCCATTTTCCTGCAGGGGAAAGATTCAAGCTGCTAAGTAGCCTCCACAAGTAGAGGAAGACAGAAAAGAGCCCTTTGAATAAAGCAACAGAGGGGGTGTGGGAGATGATTAAGAGCTTCTTTGACAAGCTTGCTTTAGGAGACGGGGGTTCTCTGCTCTGTGTTACCATCCAGAAAGGTATCCAAAATGCAGCTGGGCTCACGCACATCCGTAAAATCCTTCACGCTCCACCCTCTGCCCCCAGATCAAGAATTAAGGAGGCAAAGAAGAGTACAACGGAAGAGGCATCTACCTGCACCCAACACACACAGGGCCTTCAGTCAGCAAACAGGCAGGCGGCGAGGAAGATAAAGTTTGAGAGCAAGAATCCACACACGCGGAAAGTTTCTGTTGTCCTCAGATTAAATGCTGAGGCAGGAAGAGATACTATTCTTGAATCAAGTGAGAAAAGATGGTGAAGTGCGATATTAAAATGCAGCACGCTGGAATAAGTTTGCCTCGATAAAAACTGCTATGTTCTGTATGTGATTTAAATTAATGCCTATATTTGTGGGAGATAAAATTAAAATGAAGATAAATGCTGCCAGCATATAGCGTGCTCGCTGGAGCAATAAATAAGGCACGAAAGGTACTTTGCATTTCAGTCACATCTACCCAAACAGGGAGCCCGAAGCACTTGAGGAACATTTGCTATTAAAGGCTACAGGAGATTCGTGAGGCAGGCACACAGTTACTACAGGCAGCTTTTAATCGAGCTGGATGTGTAAGGTGGCCTAGAGACCTTTGGATGCTGTAGGTGGGACAGCTGCTATGAATCTCTTCGGGCATTAGGGCCTGGAAAGCCTTCTTTCCCTTCCTGTGGACCCACGGCTGACCTCAGGTGTCTCTGTTTATGAACTGCCAATTTCCATTTAAATGTTCAATTTTGTGAAATTTCTCACACACGTAAAAGTACCTGCAGTGACTGTTGGGCAGATTGGTGTGCTCACTCTTTATTGGATGGCGTGAGGTCATGTGATTTCTTGTCCAGCAGAACTTTGGATGGTACCATATTCCTTGGCTCTATGAGACAGGGCTAACAGACCTGGCAGACTGCTAGTGATCAGCTGGTCATGTGATGCTGAAATCGGGTGGCTTCATCCACTAGGACAGCACCATGCCACTGATCACTAACTACTGAGGACTCCTGAAGATGAAATGGCAAAGGGAACAAAGCTATCAAATGGTGGGTGCTTTTAGGTCTCAGGCTGAGACCAAGCGAAGACCCATGTCACCTTAGAGGTGGTCATTTGAGACTAAAGACAAGTGAATCTTCTTAGAAGACTATAGGAATAACGTTGCTCACTGTTTAATTTTTAGGGGGAAGAATTTTCAACTGTATTTGTTTCTTTTCCATAGGTTAAAAATAAATGCCAGAAAAAAATAATAAAAAAGAACGCCAGTATGATTAGCTATGGCTCTGTAGCAGAATACTGCCTAACATTCCCAAGGCTCTTGATTGACCCCCACCCCCACTGAGATAAAAAAGACGGAATCAAACAAAAATTCTGGTTCACTGCAAACCGAAGCGCACAACTTGACAATTGCTGCGCAACTCGCTGCCTGCTACTCCTGAATGAGTTCGTTGATCTTTGGGTCTTGGTTTCTCACCTGCCTACTGTAGACCACAATGATGCCAAGGTCCTTTCTCAACATATGATGGTCAAGCTGCAGAAGGAATGGCTGAAGTCTGCTGTAGGCAGATGTGGTGATCTTTTATGATCAGAGTCACCAGGGCTCTGACTTAGGCCTCCTACTTCAGCTATAGTATGACTTCCCTCTGTCATTCAACTAAATCTTCATAATCCAGAAAAAAAATGATAAAGAAACAAATCTTTGGTAGACATGAATTTCAGTCCAAGCCTGTGTAATAACTGTCAAGGATATACAGGACAACACACTTGTATAGTCAGAATTCAAGTTCTTCACACTTCTGATAACTCCCAAACTTCCTTTTATAGCGCTCTTAGAGTCAAAGGCCCATGGGCCTCTTCATCCTAGCAATATTAACCTCTAATGAGGAACATAACATTGTGAGTGATTATTGTGCTGTCTCATCAGATCACAGGCACTGCTTATAAAACATACCCTTCACTATTATAGTTCTGGAAACAAAAATTGTTGTCATTTAAATCATGGCTGTTCCTTCATTAAATTTTTATTATATACTTGTTGAAAGACATGGCTTGAAATTATGTACTTACATTGGTTTTATTAAATCATATGTCACTCCCCTGCAGTTAGGAACAAATACATGTGAGGCAGACTGAAGCATTTTTAGTATTCTAAAGAATTCTTCACATTTAGAGTTCAGTCCTTGAGTCAAGTTTCAACTGAGAGGCATAATACTTCTATTTTCTCTATAATACTGTCACCAAGCCCATCAGGAATGACACTGTCACCAGGGCCATCATCCAGGCTACAGACGTTCATGATCTATTTTGAAGATCTTGCACAGTGACTACTAGATCATGACTGCCACCTGACCAATAGGAATCATCTGGAAACAAGAAGTAACTTAGGAATAAAGGGTATAGAGTCACTAAATATCATATGTGAGAGATGTTGGGCTCCACACTTCCATGTACATCAGGGTTCATGCCCACAACTGTTTGGGAGTAAGACTTAGTCTTAGAGCCTATACCTTCAGGAATTCTTTCATGAAGCATCTAGAGATTAAGACACCAGCTGAGCACTGCTGCCAAGTGATGGACAGTGTTTCCTCTACGAATGTCTGATAACTGCACAACTGCTTATAAAGGCTGTTCAGCCTTACATCCATATTGCACAGCTTCTCTTAATAGCAATTAGATCAATTTTATTCTATTTGCTTTATTTTTGTTTGTCTTGGTGGAGAAAATATAATGGCAAACACAAACCCAAGTCCTCAATCATTGAAGTGTCAATGTTTACACACTTATATATTTATTCTGTTTAGAGAAAATCAAAGGAAAAATAACCCCAATATTACTGCCAAATTGGTGATAAAGTGGGAGGACAAGTTGAGGGGTTTGGGGCTGTCCTTACTCTGGGAAGTTCTGTATACCGTCTTATTTTTGGAAAAACACTACTGTTTTGGAGTGGATTATACATATAAAGAATAGGTCCAGATACAATCAGGCATACGTATACACATATGCTCACTAGATAGCAACACATAGTTTTATTGCATTTTATTGTTCTCTGTGTGTATACATGGACATTTTCTTTGGAGATGCAAAACAGAAAAGGGGTCATCACTTACAACATCTGAAGAACAAAGTGAGCTTGATCCCATGGAGCATGAAATTAGACCTAGTCTATGCTGAAGGGGACTCTGCCACAATGGTTGACTTTTTTAGTAGCTCTTCAACTGCCCTTAATACAGGACAGTTAGAAAAATTGAGCAATTACTGAAGAGGCTCACTACAAAGCTTTGAATGTAGGTTTTTTATACACTTATCAAAAGCGTGTAATAGTTTGCTATAATTCTCCCTCCTGATTATATACAGTAGCTATTTCATTCTCTAAATAATATCTTATACTTTTTTTTTTTAGAAGTTGGTTAAATTGCTTAGGAGGAGAATATTAGGCTCAGTTTCTTTGAAGGGTAACATAGTAGGAGTGACTGTATAATTATCTCTGCCGGGCTTTCACCCACCACACAATGGTGTCGACTATATCTATTGCTTTCCCGTCGAGAGCTTGAGCTAATCCCACTAACTAGCACGCAGGAAAATGAGGCAGGCGAATTTTATTTTTAACTCGGGACTGGGAAAATAAGAGAGAGAAATACTAGGATTGATTAAATCCGTTGCATTTGCGATTTTTATTTTAAGGCAGTCGAGAGCTCTGTGCTACCAAGGAGGCTCGGCTACTCGGGCACTGCAGTGACATTTCAGGGTCCTATCTAATGTTCCCTGCTGAGACCAACTGTCCACCAAGTGCCTCTACAACACAAATTCTTCATATGGAGTGATTACTTCTCTACTGTGTACAGAGAACATTATTTTACTTTAAATTGATGAAGAATTGATCTTAAAATGGCAAACACTCCATTATTTCACAGATAATTGAATATAAAATATCAGTGGCTTCTGGAAAAAACAACAAGCAGACAAACAAACAAGAAAACAAGCCTTTTAACTAGCATATCAAAACTTAGTAACATTATACAGACTGAACAAGTTGTATTTATATATTTAGGAGTACAAACACACACACACACAGTCACCGCAGCCACCACCAACAATTAAAGAAAAAAGGGCCAAAAATTTAAACAGGGGGTGGGATCCACGGGAGGTTTTTAAGAAGGAAAGGGAAGAGGGAAATGACATCATCATGATCTCCCAACACTGTGAAAAGGATCATACGGGAATCCTCGTCTATTTCTAAATCTGCCCTCTCTGTGAGGTCTGCAGAGAACTCGAGGGATGACCAGGGCTGCGTCCTCTCCTGACAAAGGACTCACAGACCTTTCACTTCTTTCACTCCGGGCTAACTAACCCAGGTGCACTGATTTCGTCCAGGGCACAATTCCTAGTTCACTCAACAATAAGCTCCTGAATTAGTGAGGTTATTATGCTGCAACAACGCAGAAACAGACAAAGACAAACTAAACTGAGATATTTATGTAAAAGCTTCTTAACAACTAAGGGAGTTGTCTGGGGCTGGCGTGAGAAGTGGCGGACAGGGGTATAGAGTTGTAAATGTTTTAACAGTTAGACTAAGTATGGCGTGAATGTATCATAGTAAAATCCTGAACTGTTCAAAAGTAAAGTAGGAAAACCTCTTTCCAGGATTGCTCTAAGTGTCAGGTTGTCAATTCATGTATTTAGATGAAAAGCCACACCGTCTTAGCTTAAGAACCACACCTGTGCACATAATAACCCAGTGGCTTGTACCTTTCTGTTAAAATTTCAAGAGTAAAATATGGAGAAATGAATATTCTTACGAGTGATTTGACTAATGAAAGTCATATTGAAGATTCTTAATAAATGTCAGTTATTATTTGATATCTTGCTGAAGTATAACTTCCCTAAGGTAAGAACTACTTAGCTACGGCTGCAGAAAGGCTAAATAGAGAGGGTTTATATAACATTGTGCTTGGATAAACCCTGCCCTCAAACAGGAGGATGACCAAATTTGGCTTTCAGTCACAACACAAGGCCCTTCCAATTTAAGTCTATCACAAGTCACCTCTCCACCGCACACCACTTTGTTATCACAAACCTTCAATGTTCTCTGGTTCTTCTTCAGGCATATCCCTACTTTCCCCAGCAGCCTACAGGACAGGGTGCACAATACACAAAGTCAATGCTCGGCACTGAACCCCCTCCATCACCAATGCATTCTTTCAGATACGTTCTTTCTCTAGTCTACTTACTCCATTCTTCAAGCACTTCAAACTCCTTAAAAAGGCAAAAACACCAATCTCTTATACACATCTTACTCTTAAAATTGCGGGGCCTTCTGCTTAAGTCAACTGCCTAGACTAACTGTGGCAAAGTCTGTGACCCACACGCCATGACATAGCCTGCAGCTGGCCTCTCCCTTCAATGTGACCTCATAGAGGGCACACTCACACAGGGCTCGCAGGAGGATAGACTCTCCACCCACCAGTGTTCAGCAGATGTTGTCCCTCCTACCTGCCACTTGGTCAGGCGTCTTGAGCTACTTTGAGCCGCCACACATTTTCTCCCAAAAAAGTTTGGTCTTCTCCATTTCCCAGACTTTCTAACTACAGATGTTACCATAACCCCTCAGAAGACTTCTCAAAGAACTCCTCAAATCAACAACATTTGACTTCTCTGTGCTTCCAACAGGAAGGCACAGCAAACGACACTGACCTCAGCACTTGTATTTAAACCCGCACAGGACATTGTTAATGCAAATGTCATTACAAACTGGGTTTTAAGTCTAGCACATAAAATGTCTAAGGCTCACGGCAGGCACTCAAAAAATACTTGTTAATTTAATGTATTGATCAACTCCTTAATAAGATAAGCTAATTTGATTTACAGATGTGAAAGAAAAGAACTGTATATTGAAAATATTAAAAAAACCTTAGTTATCAAATAATCTCTATACAGTTTAACCTCTCCAATGACTTATATGCTTTGACTCTACTGTGCCTTAAGGGGAACAGTTATGTTGACGATAGTAAAAATATAAACATAAATATTTATAAATAAATAAGCAGAACTGCAAGTATATATTAATGACTGTATTATTAATACAATATATAATATACACATATGAATATTTAATATATACAAAATATATATTAATACAATGTATTATGTTTTATTTTATATTATAACATGAGTATTGTGTTATAATATTTCATATTACATAAATATATGTATTTCTGCAAAGGACTAATTTATATGTGGTTCTTCATCAGGTAGAAACCTACGGCAGCTACAAGATACACTCCTAAAACCAGTTACAAGGAACTGGTTCCTACAGAGAAACTAACTATTATCAATAGAATCTCAAAGGCATGCCTTCTTATGAGCAAAGACTACTACATCCTGGTTGTGGCAACAAAGCCATATGTAGAAAACATAGGTCTGTTTTTATTATTTTTAATGTCATGTGTCACATCTGCGCAATATGTGGCTGTCTAATGCCTGTGGTGGCCAGAAGAGGGCATCAGATCCCCTTCTGCACTTAATGACAGCTGTGGGGCATAATCCAAGTGCTTGGAATCAGTCCTGGGGCCTCAGGAAGAGCAGCCAGTTCCCTTAACCATTGAGCCATCTCTCCCACCCAAGTATTGATATTCATTAGAAGAGAAATAGAAATATCTTGGTTTGATGTAAGAAGTCTTATTTCAAGGCAGAAATAAAAGTTCTTAAGATCTAGTATAAAAAGAAATAATACGAAGAATTATAGAAGTTGAAATAGTCACAATGATTTCACTAATAGAACAATCCATAGGGCATAAAGAATATTCATTTAAGGATTAATAGCATTAACAATTTGTATTTGGAAAATTTGAAGCTTTAAAAGGCCCTCCAAAACTGACATCTAAGTAAGTATGAGACTCAACTAGATATTAGTAATCCTATGTGTCATGAAAAAACAAGAGAGCCGCATGGTGGTGGCGTTCACCTTTCATATAATATACTCGGGAGGCAGCAGCAAGTGGTTTGCTTGAGATCGAGGCCAGCCTGGTCCACAGAGTGTGATTCAGGACAGCTACGACTGTTACACAGAGAAACCCTCTCTTGAAAAACCAAAACTGACCAACCAACCAGACAAACAAAGAAAGAACAACAAACATCCAAGAGGAAGCCTCTCTCTAGCTGCAGCCTCCAGTGTGTTCACCAGGTAAGCAGGGTCAAGGATTCGCGATGGCTGGCCCTGTTCATGGGGACATGGATCTTTCTAATATATCTAAAACTCAAGCTTGTAAGCTTTATTAATAAATCTTCTTTTGCTCCTGAAACAAAGATCCCCAGTGGCTGCTATCTGGACCCTAAAATCACTCTCTCCCCTTAGGAATATAGCCATCAATTGTTCCTGCTCCAAACAGGCTCATGCCAGCTCCAACAATGACCCACGTTCACTCCTGCCTTGGAGCACAGGTCCTAACTACCAAGGGTAAGTTGCCAAGGTGACCTTAAGATTTCTCTTCAGCGGCCAGCTGCTCAGAGGAGCCCTGGACTACCTTCTCAGCAAGCACACAGACATGTCTATCTGCACTTCTGATGCCTGTCACTAGAGAAGGTGGGTTACTGGCTTAGTTTGTCTTTATGTTTCCTTAATCTCTGTTTTCTATAAGGTCATATAAACAAACTCACATGCCTGAGTTCTCCCTAGGTCCTCATCACTAGGGTTCACCTGACACAGGACTCAGAAAGGAGTATGGGAAATAAAAAAAAAAGAAAGAAAGAAAATAATTGTGTGCTCTGTGGAACATCCTCCAGGTTCTAGTATCTCAAAAAAAAAAAAAAAAAAAAAAAAAAAAAAAAAAAAAAAACCTGAAAACAAAAACAATACCAACAATAAAAAAAAAAAAGACCAAGGAAGACCAGGGATCATAAAAAACTATCTGCTTGACAATGTAGTAACCTACAGGGGTTACTGCAGCTATGAATACGATGCCATGAATTTTAACCAATGACAGAAGAAATATTCTGGAATATTCTGTAAGTCTCTGTAAGTGTGGTAGGCACTTCAATAAGAATCACAATCCACCCCAGCGAGACTCCAGCGAGGCCAAGCCTGGCCACTTCTGAATGGAGATGGAGGAGGATGGGAAGGAAAATAGATGGGAGAGGGGAGGACGAATGGAGGAGAGGAGGGAGGGGAAACTGGTTGGTATGTAAAATAAATTAAAAAATGTTATTTAAATAAAATAAATTTAAAAACAGAAGTTAAACAAACACAAACATGGTACACAATGCTTTAGGTTATGTGAATGCATGGACTTGAACATTTCTTTTTTAACATGAAGAAAGAAATAATATTGCCAGTTTATCCGACCGATTTCGTTCTCTAAGAAACTGACTTTCAAAGGTAAGATACTGGGGCCTTGAGAGATGGCTAAATGACTAAGAGCACTTGCTGCTCTAGTAGGTGACCAGAGATTGATTTCTGGTATCCACGTGGCAAAGCACAACCCACCTGCCACTCCAGTTCCAGGGGGTCTGACACACTCTTCCGGCCTCTCTAGATACACCTGTGCTACATGGAAAAATGTGTAGGCAAAACACTCGGACACATAAAATGCTAATTTATAAATAAAAAGCAGATAGTTCACAGAATAAGGATACAGCTTTACCTATGTAACACTCCTCACGACATTATGAAACAGCATCTATGATCAGATCCATCTTACAGATGTGGAAATAAAGGACCAGAGAGGTTAATTTGTATGAAACCATAGTTAAATGCTTAGAAAATTTTCAAAGAGATTCATATAGATGAATAGCTACAATTCTTGGAAGTCCAACAGACACCAAGAGTGGAGCTGGGGGACAGATCAGCCAGAAAAGGTGCTTGTAGCTGAGCCTGGCCACCCCGAGTCTGATTCCTGCCTCCTACATGGAAGGGGAGAGAATCAGCCCTCACAAGTTGTTCTCGGATGGCCACAAACGCCAAGGAGTGAGTGCCCCTCCACATACACATGGGCAAGGAAATCAACACTTTTAAAATGCAACAATGTTGAGAAAATGAAATCCACACTAAAAGTGAGGTTATGTTCCTCTTCATGATGTCGTTTAACCAGCACAGTTTTCCTGACTGAGCTCTATGATGCTCAGAGTTCTGACAGCTCATGGGGCAAAGAGCTAGGAAAATAAGTCTTATTAGGTTTGTTTTCTTGTTTTAAATGGCAGTTTTAAAAGATATATTTTTTTTAGAATATTCTTCTATCAGAAAAATTACCTCGAATTCATCAAAATCTGTCTGCCGATTTCTGATTCCACACTTATGAATGGAGACATATGAAGTCCCCAACCACGTGCAAAAATCTAATGTACGTATTAGGGGAAGGAACCAGGAGGGGAGCCTTATACATTGCCTTGTAAACATACACACGAATACATGAGAAGTAAGGGCGGGATATAGTGTGCCAGTATCTGCTCCTCAAAACATAGAGCGCTGAGGCATTGAGGGCAGACAGCTAAGGCTGGTTTATATATACTCCTCCTAAATGGAAAAATCAGTCCTGTTATAAAACAATAATACTCACTCACAGATTCTTTCTGAAGCCCTTTGTTCCTAAACCCTAGAAGATGCTATGAAATCCCCCACCTCCATATGTACCATCTCTTCACAGGACGTAAAGCTAACTTGCATCTCTTACAAGGAAAGTGGTCCTCATTACAAGAGCTTGAAAGTTTCTCAATAAAGGGATTTCTATGTATTTTACTAAAGACAAATGTTCAAAAACAACAACCTTGAAGTGTAGTCAATGTTCCCCTGGAGGCATCAAATATTAAATGTTTCTCATTATTTTAAATCTGATGCTTTATTGTTATTTAAATTCCTTAACCATGGGAAGATACATTAAAAAATGTTATGCTTTATATATAACACAATAAATTCCCTTTCAAGAACTTTTGAAATGGTTTGAAATGTCAAGTTGAGCAGAAACCGAGCAGCACAGTCAGAGGCCCAGGAAGTGGCGTGTGAGCAGGCCTTCCAGCAAGGACAGCTCTGAACCACGAAATCTCAACAACGTGGCTGCTTAAAGGCAACCTTTGACATGCCAGCGTGGGTGGGGGAAAATCATAGGGTCCCAAGCTCGATGAAGACTGACAAGGGACTAACAACTTCTGAGGGGAGAACTAGTCTTCTCAGGGATGAGGCCCCACCCAATAATGGTGGTCAGTCCTAGGAGCACATTCATGCAGGCAAAACTGAACAGACTCAGTCCTAGGAACACATTCATGAAGGCAAAACTGAACACACTCAGCAGGTTATATTTGTAATATATTCATTTACATGCACACATGACAACAATGGCTAAAGAGTAGGAGGCAGTGGAGTTGGGAGACGGTAAGAACACAGGGGCGGGGGAGGAGCAGGTGGGGGAAATCAATATCCTCACATTTTAGCGAAATCAAAATGGCCATGAAAGCCCCTTGAAGGTAACTGGAGCACTGGTATTTTACACCTAATGTGCTCCTGCCTGAGTCAATCCCATTTTCAAAAATTAATACGTAATGTTCAGACACTGAGAATTTGTATATTTTAAAGTATTCTGTCACTTTGGAGGAACGCTTTCCATGGACGAAAGGTTTCTCGCCACATATTCAGGGGTGCTGTGCTTACAACAGTATATTCTACCCACCTGAAACACATACCTGCCATGAGAGAGCAGACAACGGAGAGCCACCATGAGAGGAAGCCTTCATTGCTAGGATCCAGTACATGAGCGTCCACTAAACTTCTATAAATACTGTTTTGATCACCAGTGAAAGGAAGAACATACACACTTACTGCTACCCCTTATAGGAGCCATTAAGATGTGGATTTTGTTGGAAAAGCAACCCCTTGCAGCGATCTTTTTATATCATAATCCTGTGAGAAGAATCTCATTTGAGAAGCAAATTTTGTCAAAAAATCTAAATCAGCCAAACCACTATCAGCTTCCCTTAAGATGGATGAAGGTGGCTGCATGACACCGCAGATGAGGGGCAAGGCTGGCTGTGACCGTCCTGTCCAGGCCCTGGAACCTTTACATTAACTACAAGACTAGCTGACACTATTCTGTCCTCCCAATAGACAGTAAAGAAGAATTCTCATTTTTAAAAATAAATCCAAAACGCCATCTAAACAGAAATGGGAAAATGTGGATCTAGAGGCCAAGAAGAGAGGCAGGAGGAACCAGGGAGGAACCGTTCTCGGAGTTACAAAGCTCTGTAGGCTGCACGACTGAGGGGAAGCAAATCTAAGCTCTCCTTCACACTGACTTTAAGTCCTCCCTCTCCCCTGACCCTCTGCCCCTGACAGTCAGTCAGGGACACCCACTGCTTAGTCCCCTCACATCCTCATCAACCATGCCCACAATGCAATTCCATATTCATCGCCCCTTTGCCTCCTAAACTCTTTCAGCCTTCCAGAGAAATTGCATAATTCTACTTTCTTCTAGCCCACGGAACGTCACTACTCATTTGAGGGAGAAGGCTAGATATTTACAGGGACATCTCAAATAGTACTATGGTTCCATCACAGAAGGGAAATTCTTCCTGGATTTTCAGAGGACAGAAGCGTCCAGGGAGACACAGCTGTTACCTGTTTCTTTTCTTCACTCACTGTTCTCAGGAAAAGCGACATTCATCTGGTAGTGAGTCTGAGAGGGAAGCCCTTTGCAGGTAGACAGTCTACAATATCACACTTTTCTCTGTGTCTCTAACTCCTGAAGTGTACAAGAGGCAATCTTATGACAGGAGAGAACTTCAGGTCACCAGTAAGACAAGGTTATCTTTGTAGAAATAAAGTGGTTTCCTTTGGCTCAAGGCCAAATCCATACATTTCTGATAATGCTAGGCTCAAACACTGAAGCCATCTGCCTGAAGTCTCTATTTCTAGACAGAGGTGGAGACCTACGCAGTCTATTTTCTGAAGTCACAATCAATGTTCTGCTAAAATTTGTTCCTCTGTTTTTCTGCTAACCTTAAATCAGAGATGGTGGCAATGTGCTTTGAACTGGCTCGGGGTATTGAGACAGACGAGAAACATAACACAGACCTGATCATGGCATCTTCTGCTGAGCCCCAGAGCAACAGCATCATTTAATGGATGTGTGCATTCCTTACTTCAAAGAGCCCATCGCCTCGCCTCGGCATCTAATTCATCCACACAGAACACTGAGCCCTGCTTTCGAGGAAAGTGATTCTATGTGGTGGAATTCTTTTCCTTCGGTTAGTCTCTATAGCTATCTACTGGTGTCTATAGATACACTCATCTTTTCTCCAGGAACACAGGTGCCCGACATGGCTGAAATCTATTTTTTGTTTGTTTGTTTTCAAGGCAGGGTTTCTCTGTGTAACAGTCCCTGGCTATCCAGCTCTTGTAGACCAGGCTGGCTTTGAACTCACAGAGACCTGCTTGTCCCTGTCTCCCGAGTGCTGGGATTAAAGGTGCGTGCCACCACCGTCTGGCTCCAGCTCTGTTCCTAATCATACTCCTTAATGCCTACTCTAACCCTTGCTTCTCTCCATTCCCTAATAAGGGCCTTCTCCTCCAGAAGAATTGCTTTCTCCCGCAGACAACAGAGGACATTCAGCGTTGCAATAACCCCCTTTTTACTCCAAAAGAACTAAAGCTTAAAAAGAACCCGTTTGCAGACATTCCCATTATTAAAGTTGAAACACTGAATATCGGTTTTCTAAAAGCACTTTGTTTCCTTGGATCTTAAACCTCCTCAATTTACCCAAGTTTTAGAGTCTCACTATGATAAAATGTGGAGTTTTTCCACACCACGCTTAAGGAAAGAGCCTCTAGAAGTGTTTGCTTACTTTAATAAATGCATCGCCACAGCTGTGTAACAGGTAATTCTGAACTCTGGCCACAAATAATTGGGTTGGAGACTACACCAAAGCCAGACCAGATACCCATGAGCTGTGTTAGGGGATGAATCCCTTCCCTATTTGTCCTGGAGAAAAACCAGCTAAAATAATGGCCTCACTGCTTTGGGCACTTGAGTGTAAGTATCCAGAGCAGGAATAACCACGAGCAGGGATGGAGTGGGGTAAGGCAGATAGTACAAAGAAGCCACAAGGCCACAGAAAGACCTTCTCCTCCTGTCCACAAGAAAAATAAAGAGAACCACCAACAGTAAGAAGGAAAGAGGGAGGGAAGCTAAGTTCTTGTCTAGGGACCACTCAATGTGGACCTGGAAGTGAATTTCCAAGGATAACAAAACTAGCTATGTTGGATCTACAATTACATACCAAATCTCCATGGAGCCAGGTGTTCTTCACAAATACATCTTCTTTCCTCTTTTGTACATTTTACCTCTTTGTCTATCCACTGTCAATCATCTTGACCTCCTGAGTATCACAAGGGCGTTACTAAACAAAGCCGACGAACATTTCTTTATTCTCGTAAAATGTAAATAAACAGAATTCTGCATCATATGGTATAGGATGGTTTTTAAAATGAATAATTTATTAAAATAGTGGATAAAACATAAAATAAGGAGATGAGAGCTTAGTTTTCATCTCTGTGTTTGCTATGGAACAGCAGATCATCTCTGGTTTGGGAAAATGCTTGTGGGAGATTCTCTAATTCATAAAACAATTCTGAGCTCAGGACCTCTCAACTACTTCCGATATGAGCACTTGGAATGGCAAAGGAAGCAGGGTGACTTGGGACATGGAAGTCACTTTCTGGACATTCATACCCCATACTCACTACTGAGAACTCAAATCTATAAGAATAATGGCTGATTATGTTAGTCCTTTCTTCCTTACCAATGAACAAGATAAAGGCAGTGCTACAATAACACATTTAATGATGGTAGCTATTTCTATGGTATTAAGCATCTTATTCTATCTCACTGTAGTGACGACTTTTATATAAACCAAACTATTACAAGACTACCCTACTCTTCTTCTACAGCGAGTAGCTCCATGCAAACTCCAGGGCTATGGAAAATAACCTCCTCCAAATTTCCTCTCGTGGCCACAAGTGTCTGTTTAGAGAAGTGTCTGAGCGACATGTTCCCAAGCAAGCAACTGAGTGGAAGCCTGGATGGACAACATGAGCTAACATGAGGACGGAACCATTACTCAGGCTAGACCGCAACTGCAAATTCCCTTCCACACCGAAACAGACCAGCAAAGAATCCCATCTTTGTATCTTGTAACTACTAAGAAAAGGTGAAACCAAGCAATATGATACATTAAATAATGTTATCTTTTGCTTATGGAGTTTTGTGTAAGCATTAAAACATATATGCCTATTCCTTCTAACTTACCAAGACAGAAGAGGAAAGAGTGACTTAGAGACAGTAGATAATGGAGACACTTTATGATGTCACAGTTACATACCTACAGAATGTATTGTGTATATTAGGAACATACTAATGCATTTCCAAGGACCACTCATTACTACCTGGGCAGTTAGCTTGTGGAAGCAGTGGGTGGGGAAGAAACGACATTTCTGTTCACCTCCATTTCTTCTCAAATGCTCTAAGGCAGCTGTTCTCAACCCTCCTAAAGCTGTGACCCATTAACACAGTTCCCCAGGTTGTGGTGACTCCCCAACCATAAAATTATTTTATTGCTACTTCATAACTGTAATTTTTCTGCTGT
This sequence comes from Microtus pennsylvanicus, assembly GCF_037038515.1. NCBI lineage: Eukaryota > Metazoa > Chordata > Mammalia > Rodentia > Cricetidae > Microtus > Microtus pennsylvanicus. The sequence continues at coordinate 69,725,079 of NC_134579.1, forward strand.
TATAAATCATAATATAAATATGTGCTATGCAGGATATCTGATCTGCTATCCTGTGAAAGGGTTGCTTGAGCGCCAGGTTGAGAGATGTTGCTCTAATGGAAAGAGAACTGAGTATTTCATACAAAAGTACATTTCAGTAAAGCTGAAAGACAAGGAAGGCCGTGCACAAAGTACCCTACTATATCACATACGTGCCCAGTGAGTGGGCCTGACAGGGCACATGAAGAATCACTAAAATTGATTGGAATAGGGTTAAGGAAAGCTCTGCCACTCAGAATTAGAACCTGACATAGCACAGTCCACTTGTGTGTGAGCAGGGTGAGCCTTTTGGGCTGGTCATCAAATAGCTGTAGCCACAAAACAGAAGCCTACTCTGTGCAAGGCCAAGGACCACGTAAACCTCAACAACCTCTATAAATGCTGCTCGGATCATCCGACCTCCCGCCGGCTCCTGGAGAGACACTGCTAAATGATGTTCAAAGAGCATTTGTTTCCAGCTCCTCATTTGAGCCATACTGTTTTATCATCTCTGTATTCTTTCACCAAGGTCTGAAATTAAAACAAACATCAAACAAGGCCGTAGGATTTTATTTTATCTGCCACATATTGCTGTCATTAAACACACTTGAAATGAGTGGGTTTAGTTCAAGTAAAACTGCTTCTTTCCCAAACTCAACAAACACGAAGGGGGGAGAAAAGGAAGTGCGCGCTGAATTGAATTCAGAAGTGCAGCACGTTACATTTCAAGGAGATCCATCTGGCAGGCTGACGCGGTAATAAGTTCTTGTAATTGTCAGGTCAGGCAGATTACAGATCCAGGCTGTCAATTCTGCTCGAGTTCTATTTTGTTATGGGTGGCTCATTAAAAGACACACACACACAAAGCCCTGCTTCTTATTCTCTATAAGAAAACTGTCTTCCGGGACTCTGATGAAGGAGGGCAGAGAGGCTCCTCTAAGAACTGACCACTGAGTTTTGCCCACAGGGACGCTGCAGCACGGCAGCTCAGGAACCAGCATGAAGTTCTAGCTCACAACTTCAACTCAGAGGAAGGATGGATGCTTACAATCCCAGATGACACTCAAGAATCCAAGTCATTAGAATGGCTGAATTCTCTCTGCTGTGGCCACACTTCTCAGATATACGATCTTACTTAATTTAGAACCTTTATAGTCTATGAACTGAAGTGGCCGGAGCAATAGGTTGTCAGGCCATCGTGTGTGTGTGTGTGTGTGTGTGTGTGTGTGTGTGCGCGCGCACGCGCGTGTGTGTTTGTGTGTGTGCAAAATACAAAATGTTCCTATATTCTTTGGAGTGCTTGAAACTCAAACCAAAAGACCCTTCCCTCTCCTGCCAGCAGACTGCCTACCCCACACAAGGCAGACTCTAGAACCTTCTGTTCTCAACAAATCAGCGTCATCCAGGTGCCATATCTACGCTGCAAGAGTTTCCTCACTGAGAGCATTTCCCTCTTTTAAACTTTGTTCTGCTTTTATTACTTCAAACAGAGACTGCTTTCTACAGACCTGTGGTACACGGAAGCTTCCTAATCCTGCATACGGCAGGTGTTCCACAGGGGAAAAATTAAAAAAAAAAACTTAGTAGAATGAAAATTCTAACATGCTAGGGAATTCCACACATTTAAAATGAACCTTAGAAGTGAAGCAGAAGGATGTGTTATACAAGGAAGACTAGATGTTCAGAAGTAATGGCCCTGGCTAATGTGAAAAGATTAGTGCAAGGGACTGGCAAAGAAAACTCTCCTGTATTTTAGCTCTGCACTCTTCCTGCACTATAGTATTTGACTATATTTTTTAGTAAAATGATAGGACATCTATTGACAAATCACTGAATTAATAGCTATGGGAGGAACATCATGGATGAGAGATAAAGGCTGCTTATTAATGCAAACATGCCTTTCATAGTGTTTGGGTAGCAGAATAGCGCCTAGGAGAAGCAAGCATCGGTGAACTTTTTAAAGTGATCTTAATGAAAGTTTAACACCAAGCTCCACAAAAGCCACCAGCAAATGTCTACACTTGAGCCAAATGCCCATTAGCTTGACGAGGAGTTGAAAGATGCAATGGAGCCATCCTTCACTATCACAGGAAATTCACCCAGAGTCTCCCGGATACCAGATCTGCCAAAGGGACACAGCACCTGCACTGAAATGGTGTGCACTCTCCTGGGCATTTTGAGTCATCTTCAGATTATTTATAACAAGTAATGGGACATAACTTTTACTTAAGTAGCTGTGTTGTGACGTAGGTAGAATGACAGGAAACAAGTCTGTACTTGCCAAGCACCAGGGCAGTCGTTAAGTCAAGACCCATGTGGCTGAATCCGCTGATAAAGAACTCAGAGAAACAAATGACAGAAAAACAGACTTTCCCACGGGCTAGAGGAAGTGATGGAAAGTGGTACTTCATTTTCAGGTGAGAAAACACAGGTTTATTTAAGAACTGATGAACCTGAAGTTAGACTAGGCTTAGCTTTCAGTTTCAACAGGGCTTGGGCCTGGGAAAGGGACCTGCCTAATATCTAGGCTGCAAGGCACCAGTTACAATATGTGCACAAACCAACTCTCAGCTGGATTCTTTATGTCTAAACCATGGAAAAATGCTGTATCATCAAGGGAAACTTCAATGCCAGCAGGTAAATGACCATTGCAAACAGCAATCTTAGGTAAATGCACGGAATTATGTTTATCAATTACAAAGGCCAGTCCTCAGAGGCAGGACTCCTACATCAGCCAGACACATAAAAATGTGGCAACCTTGTACTCTGGTAGAGAACATATGGCTTCTTATTCTAGAATAGGAAGAAAACAGAAAAGGCCATTCCCTTCCTTTTGGAATATCTAGTAACTCAAGCCTAAAGATATGATCCTCAGTAGCCTCCACAGCTCTGGGGAGAACTAAGGTACAGGAATGGCATTTAAATATGAAGAAAGCAATGATACAATGTCAGCCAAACAGTAGGCTAATGTGAGAGACAAGGTTTGAAGGCAGGTCTAAAGGATCCCATTTTAGATATTTCACTTACGCTACATTGACTGGAAGACTATAAAATCACAGACGTCCGAGAAACATACAAACCAACTAACACCACAATGGGACGGAGCATGCCAACAGAGCCGGTGCCTCACTAAAGTGGAAACAGTCCACAGTGATTACCAAAGACTCCTTCTGCTGTCTTATTAGTGTGGTGGAATGCGCTTCAGTGGTAGCACAGGCCAGAGACGCTCTAGGGAAGAAGCATAGCTCAGAGACCCTGGACCACACAGAGGGAAGGTGAAGTGCATCAACTGGGTGTCAGGTAGTGTAGGAGAGACCCCCTCTATGCGGTTTCACTCCTACGTCTGGCCTTGGGAAAAACCAGATGTCCTCACTCCTGCCTGGCTTATCAGGGAGACTCGCGTCTGGAGACATGAAGCATTCCCCAAGAACTCCCACTGTTCCTGATGGGGGAAGCAGAATCTGGGTCTAGGTACAAGAAAGAAACTAAGAGCTCTTTCTGTTGGTCAGCTGGTTGGTGCTATTCTATGCTCAGGCCCAGCAGATGGGAGGGTCTCAGGGCCTGGGAGGAGAGGGTCACGAAAAGTGCTGGGGACAGCCAGTATGCAAAGAAGATGGTTTGAGGAACAGGGCTACATTCAGGTTTTCTAAAGTGGGTTTATGTGAGAGGTGTTTTTCTTTTCTCTAATGAGAAACTGGAGGATGGTTGGTACCTTTTCTTAAGTAAAAATACTGCTCTTCCTGGCACTGACAGAGACAAGGAATAACCAAACATTGGCAAATGCAATGGCCTGCATGAGGACTCCAAGGGGCTTGGACAGATGGAATAAACTGAGGCCTTGTTATTCAGTTTCGGTGAAACAGTGGATTCTGTGAACATGGAAATAGAAAGGCGAGAAAGAAGACTCTCAAAGGCTTGTCTCTGTGAATATGCACTGTGTCTGTAGCTCATAAAAGCCCAACCGCATCACTGGCTCCCAGTCCAAACCTCTTTCATCCTCAGCACATCTCGTCCTTTAGCACTGTGATGAGAGTCCAAAGAGGCCACGTCACATACGCTGCTGCTGGGTCTCACTGTTCACCCTCACTGAAGAGCCTCGTGGAACTCATACATTCCCAACATGTCAACAATGAGATGCCTAAATTCAGCACGGGGCTAGTCACAAGATGGAGACCAGGCTACCTTTTAGCAGAGGAAACCACTCCTGTGTTCCCAGAATTCCCATCTACTGAACTCTGAGCCCGGAGAATGCTGGCAATTGACTACTTTAGTTTCCTGTATTACATCTGGGAAGACAGAGGCAAGGACATATCTAGGATAGAGTAAAGCAAATACAGATGTTAGGCATTTTATTTTGTTGTCTATAGAATACCTGCCTATCCTTAATATGAAAGCAATACTGATGCTCTTTGAAAATGAAAAACCCTATCTTCCTCCCACTGTATTTACAAAAGCGAGGTCTTGCTGTCCATACAAAGGTAGTCATATATACAGCAGACAGCATGTACCCAAGACAATTTGCATAGCCATGTCATCCTTTGCATTCAGATTTTGATCCAGCTCACTCAAGTGAGACCCGGAGCCCACAGCCCTGTGTAATGACCGGGGACTGCTTCCATGCTGGCTGCACGGGGTTGTTAGCCTCTTGGCTCACAATTTGCACTTGTCATTCCAGCTGTTTTACTTTCTGACCAATGCCAGTGCTGGCCATAACCTGTGACTGCCAGTCTGGAACACGCTCTGACACACATCATCATATCCCAGAAGGCTTTGCTCCAGTGCCACCTCCTCCTGAATCCCATGTAAAACATTAACTAGCAGATCATCCCTTCCCCTCTTATGTTTTATCTTCTGTTTTCCCTCTAGCATTTAATTAGACTTTAATATTTAATAATCTTCCTTTTAATTCCTCCCACAGGAAAATGAACTCCTTAAGGACAAACAGTTTGCTTTATTTGTGGCTGTACCCTCACTGCCTAGAAAACAGCTTGGCACCCAACAATGTTCAATAAGTACATCATAAAAAAGAGATAAATGATTCCTTCGGTTAACTGCTGTTGGAGCGCTAGAAATAAGATATGACTGGAGAAATTTAATAGCACAAAACTCACTCGGCAGTTCAATCAGTTAGAAAAGTAGGTTGCAGATTTACGATAAAAGTAAAAATAATATATGTCAACATAGATTTGGATTGTGAGGCATGGAATATAAAACCCGGAGTCACCTGTGCTGGACCAGAACAAGGATAGCTAGGTGACAAAGGTTCCATCCCTGGCAGTGCCACTCATGTGCTGGGGGACAGCAGAAAGAATTCCTTCCACGTGGGACTTCCGACTTCTGTGATTTGGGATGAATTCAACTACCGCTCATTCAAAAGCTAGTCTTTAAGGGTTTGTTTACAGGACATATTTCACTGTTGTCAACTCTATTCGCAAGTTAAGAAAGAAGTCACATTTGAAATTGTGTGGCATTTCCAGAAAACATTATGCCACATCACTGACGCAGAAAGTAGGGATCGAAGTTTCTTCCTCTTCACGCGCCAGTGGGTGTGAGATAGCATCAACTACAACAGAGAAGGGAAAGGATTCAGGATGCTAAACTCTTCCAGAAAAAAAAGAAAGCCACATTCACACATGAAGAATAACTCGCAGTTTTCCTTTACTGCATTCATTTCCGATGCTTCATACCCAAGCTCACAGATGCAGAGGATGTGATACTCTGTTTTCTCCCGAGTAGTAGAGATGACCTTTCAAAATGTACCCTTCCTGATCCCCAGCCTGCAATCCCATAGAGATCAAAGCCAGCTTGCTATTATGCAGTAACATTTCTGTGATCAGATACAGTGTGGGCTCCACGATTCTATCTGTGTCAAGATATTTTCACGCTGGTGACTCACACGGCAGAGGCTCAGGCAGGGCACACCACACAGACACCGTCTCTTTTGAGGTTGATCCCACCTTGGTAGAGCTACAAGCGAACATCCTGTTTCGCTGCTTCGCTCTGCAACACAACAGTGTAATTGGAACTGACTGAACAATAAATCTTAGCTTCCCCGTTCTATCAGGAGGATCTTTCAATCTATTTCTGTGCTTCGGCACATGTGGATTACAAGTCATTCTTAGTCAAGTGTACAGGTTAACCACCTAGTCCTGCATTAAAGGCCTCAGGAAACAGAGGCAATTATTAGACTTCCTAGACTTCCCCATCTGGGTATTGCTTCTGTGCTGAATACATGGAGGTCACACGCCTTCTCGGTGTACGCCAGCTCCAGTGTGCTGCACTGGCAGACAGGTACAGAATCACTTTGTCCTCGTCCCAGCTATAGGCTGCCTCCAAAAGCTAAGGCAATTTTTCACATCATCGGCAATCTGGTTTGCATACAGCTTAGCATGACCTGCCACAGTCCGTAAACTGGAAGTTTGGTCAATGTGGTACTATTGAGATGGGGAACCTTTAGAAGGTGGATTTTAGTAAAGAAATTAGGTCAGTGAGTGCATGCCCATGGGAGCAAATTCTGGGTTTGGATGTACTCAGAGGAGATCTCTCCCATCAAAGTACTTTATCTATGAAGTCATTTATCATGAGGCAGGGACCAAAAATTTTGACTGTGCTTGTTAACAGAGCCATGTTTTTTGGATGTCAACCTCCAGGGCTGTTTTTTAAGCCTCTGGTATTTTGTTACAGTAATAAAACATGGAGTAGCAGAAAGCAAGGAAAATTTGGAGAAAAGCTCTGTACCGTGAATAACATTCCCTCGGGGCCAACAAAGGCCAACCAAGGAGAAAGAAGAGAAAAATAATGCGAACGTTTCTAACATGCATGATACTGAACTGTGATCCAAGACCAGGTTGGAAAACAATGCATTTCATTTTCCCACAGGAACTGAGGCAAATCACTGTTGGCTCCTGGGGACCTGCTGTTGGCCTCAATGAGATACTGCCCGACAGATCCCTATACTAAATGCATCAACTCCCTGTTACGATCAACATAACCTCAGAATGTTTTTACCAAAGTCCAAATCAGACTTCCTGTCTGATCCCTCCAACTACTATAAAGAATCATAGCCAGGCCTGTGATGGGTAGAATAACACCCTCATGATAGCTAAATTCTAATTCCTAGATCTTGTGGACACATTACTTTATTTGACAGAATGAACAGTGAAGATGTGATTAGCCATAAAAATCCAAGATGGGGAGAAAGACCTGAATTACTCAGTTGGACCTCATCTAATCACAATAGGCTCCCAAAGCAGAAACGCTCCCAGTTTGGTCAGAAGCAGTCATAGCAAAGGAAGCTTACACAGAGAACTGATTTAATGTATGCTTTCCATACAGAGGAAGAAGCCATGAGCCAAGGAATGTAGGCAGCCTCTAGAAGCTGGAAAAGGTAAGAACTAAAACTCTGCCTACTTCTACATATACTTTAGCTCTACTTAGAAATTCATTTTAGCCCTTTGATACCTAGACTAAACTTGTAACCCCCAAGGATAAATAAAAATTAAAAGTAAAGAAATTATATACTTTTTTTGGGGGGGGGGTATTTCAGCTTACGGTTTCATATTACAGTCTACCGCTAAGGGAAGTAAGGTTAAGAACTCAAGCAGGGCAGGAACCTGGAGGCAGAAGTTGATGTAGACAGATGATGGAGGAAGGTCATTGGTTAAATAAAAAGAAACTGTTTGGCCCTCATTGGTTAGAAGATAAGTGGGAGGAGTAAACAGAACAGAACACTGGGAGGAAGAGGAAGTGAGCTCAGACTCGACAGCTCTCCTCTCGGGACTAGACTCCTCAGAGAGACGCCATGCTCCCAGCTCCCAGGCAGACACACGTGATGCAGCTCCGACCCAGGATGGACATAGGCTAGAATCTTCCCAGTAAGCGCACCTAGGGGCGCTACACAGATGATTAGAAATGGGCTAAATTAATATGTGAGAATTAGCCTAGAAGAGGCTAGATAGAAATGGGCCAAGCAGTGATTAAATGAATACAGTTTGTGTGTTGTTATTTCGGGCATAAGCTAGCCAGGCAGCCGGGGTGCTGGGGGCGCAGCCCCGCCGCTTTTATTACTACAGACAGAGGCCATGGAGGGTGTGGCTTAATGGCTTGCTCTTCTTGCTTTCTTACAGAACCCAGGACCAAAAGCCCAGGGCCATGTAACTAAGTTTCACCTACATACTAATCCCACCCTACTGGCCAGATGTTTCTCCTGGATCACGATCATCTACTGACCCTCTTAGAATGTCATATATACTGTCTATCAGCTGGCATTTAAATCGGCAATGGACATTATTTTCCAATGCCAATATGCACACAAATTCCCCATGCCTGAATTGATCCCATGCTGGGTGACTAGCCCATGACATGCCGAAATAGCTCTTACGTAGAAATCAGTCCAGCTGTACCACACACATGCTCAGTAAAGATCCTGAGTGGCAGGATGAGATAGAATAATCCAGTAGAAGACAATGGAGGAAGAAGCAACTGTAGAAAGTACAAGTAAATACTTTCTTTGAAAGATGGGGTCACTGAAACCTGTGAAGGGGAAGTCTTATGAACACAGTGCCATAATTCTTTGCATTATTGGTTATTCAGTCAACGAGCATAAACTCAGCCATCTCATTTGCAAAGACCTCCAAGTTGACAGCCTAGGTTTCGAGGCTGTACATTTATCATTCTTCAGGGCTCATACCCTGGTTTCTCATACAAAGCAAAGCTGTTCGTGGTTAGTAGAAAGGGCTCATGCTGACGATCTCTGCCCCCAGCTCCCTCGAGCTAGTATTACCGAATGCTCATGCTTGAACGGGCAATAAAAGCCAGGCTCATGCAAAAATGATCTCCTCATAGACAGACAGGAAGGCAGAGGAGGGGATGAATCTGCAGAAACTACCTACCATCCTCTCAGGCCTGACTCATGACATCTGCTCTCACTGCCTAAGCTTCACCTTAGCCAGGCATTTCCAGTGCTCATAACCCATTTGCTTAGATGTCATCAGATAAAGGCTTCAGAAAGACAGCGGAGCATCATCCTCAGTGAATCCATCACCTTGTTCATGAGTCCAGCGTCTTTGATCACTATTTGCCCCATAATTACACATCGACTCCGACTCCGTGTGTTAGAAGTCCAGTGCAGCATTGGAAGGGCTAATTGTTCACTGTGTTTGTTCCTTTCAGTGTAGTCCAAATCCCCTGAACAACATGAGATTACCATCTGCGAGATTGCTGAAGAAATGAGTCATTAAAAGAAAAATAAGTTTAGCAACTGATTGAAACAAACACTCAAATAACTGTGGGTTTTCCTATTTGTGAATCAGACTCTAGTTTTAAAAGAAAAATCCAGTACCAAAATGGTAATTGCTTGAAGATATCATCGGGTAGAATACAAAGGAGTTATACACATTTGCGAACAAGAACTGACACTTTCTCAATTTCAGTAGTTTCCAATTATAAGCCATTATTTCCCATTTTCTCTGGTTTCACCCAACTTTAATTACTCAGCTGCCTTCCATAAATATCCATAGGTGATTTTAAGCATTTTATGTTAAGGGTAAAATCATTTTGCCCCCTGTGAACTTGCATGGGACCAGTGAAATGGTAACTTCCTCCTTTCCATGAAGCCTCCAGGCAATGGTCTTGAAAATGCCTTGGAAAAGCTCAGAGCCATCACTCCCTAAAGTAACACAACTGCTGCAAATAATTCGGTTCCGCCCATGCTGCTGGCAAAACAAAAGGATGGAGGGGAGCAGGGGAGTGCTGAGCAATGCTGCAGATGTGACCTGGGATACCGAAGAGACAAAACAGTAGAGATCTAGGAGAAGAGCTAAACATGGGGCTCAGAAAGAAAGATCTGCACCCAAATTTCAACTTTGTCCCTTGAAAGCAGACTTACTCTCAGCCAAGGTACTGAAGATTTCAATTGTTTGTTTTTATTTATAAATATACAGTTAAGGTCTTACATACCCAGGAAAAAGTGCTTCTCTGAGTTAGTTTTCTCTACTAGCACATGAGGGCATAAAGTGGGGGCAGCTGTTGACGACTGTACCAAGGAATGGAGGAAGGGTCTTCACTTATAAAGGGTTCTCAAAAACCTGCATACACAATAGCATTGCTTCGAAACTCTACATAGAAATTCCTAGTACTACAGCCCTCTCCAGACCTACTGAATCCGAAAGTGGGTAGGGGCTAGTAATCCCTGCTAAACAAGCCTGAAAAGACTTTTGGATGAATAGACCTTAATCATTGCTTTACAGGGCTTAGTCTCTGGACAGTTGAGACTTCACGACAACAGGCCAATGATAGACTTACTAACTTACGGAAAGTTCATAATCTATGACTCATGATTTTAGTTTTTAAGAGAACTTTGTTCACTCAACAGAAAAATTACCTTGTAATCTACAAAAACAGATGGAGTGACTCATACATTTGTCAGAATACGGTACAAGCTCTAGCTTTTGAGACCATGCGTTAGAAACCAAGGACACAGCCAAAGGGTTTGGGCAAAGTCTACAGACAGCTGGATCATCCTTGAAAAACCTAAGAAGGATGCCCAGCTCAAATGAGTGAGATGAACCATTTCAGACTTGGATAAAATGCCACAGACTAAATTTATATATCAATATCTTTACAGAAAAGCAATAACAATTTAAAAATAGGCATTGAGCTTCCAATAAGATTTGCTAATGTATATAGTGCTAACTATATGCCAAACACTGTTTTAAGTGCTTTGCACATTGAGACTCGTTATAAACTACTATTTTGACTAATATTGTCCTCATTGCTATCCTAGGAGAAAGGATTATCTCTTCACAGAGAGGAGGAAGCTGAGGCACAAGAGCTTTTAAGTGATTTATTCAGGTAGCATCTAAAAAGTGATAGAGGTAAGGTTAGATGATAAAGCATGTCAGTTCTACAATCCATTGTTTTAATTATATGATACATTTCAATAATTGCATAAGCTTGGATTCAATTCATCATATGTTTTTATCCCCATCAGTGAAGATGAAGAGGCAAGTAGATCTCAGGGAGTTCTGGGCAAGCCTGATCTACAAAGGAAGTTCGAAGTTAGCAAGGGAAACACATATGCAAACATACACATGCATGTGCACATATACCTCATCCTAAACATGATGAATTTGGGGTCAAATGACTGTCAAGAGCATGATTGGCTCTTACTGCCTCTTTCAAATATCTGCCTCTGGTTGGTTAAAATGAATCCCATCAACTACAATACCATCTTAAAGAGTATCACCTTAGTAAAATAACAAATGCTCAAAACGAATGCCCATATAGGTTTGTAATATGTAGCAAAAGAAATACCCACTCAAAGCCATCATGATTATGAAAAGCTACTGATAGCATTTTATAATACATTGGGCAATGAAAAATACTGAATTTGAGTGAGGGTTAGAAATCAGCCACTAGATTCTTTTAGCCCATCCTGAAAACATCTTAAATCAGCAGTTCTTGACCTGTGGGTACCCACCCCTTTGGGGGTTGAACAACCCATTCACAGGGGTCATATATCAGATATTTATATTACAATTCATAACAGTAGCCAAATTACAGTTATGAAATCACAATGTGAACGATTTTATGGTTGGGGTCAGCACAACATGGGGAATTGTATTAAAGAGTTCCAGCATGAGGAAGGTTGAATGAAAACCTGTCTCCTTCTGCGAGACCCTTCGTGCTGCATCTGGACCCTTTTTATGTGTTTATAATGACTGCTACACATTAGGGCTGTCTTCTGAGGTCACTGGAGGTTTCTGTCTGCAATAATTCGAATAAGTGAAGCACCTACAGCAACATCACAGCAAATTACAAGGCCATGATTAAGTTAGGAGAGTATTTTGCCTTTGGCCAAGAATAGCCAACTAGAGGCCTGGAACAGAATCAAAGATATCTATCCTTCCAAGCTTTATAGCAGGGAACAAAAAATTCTAAGAATGAGAGTTCCTAAAGATGTAGAGCTAGACATGAGAAAACCCTGAAATTTCAGATCGTTCACATCAGTTCTTCCATCTGCTGTCTGGATTTCTGTCCTTGCACTGACACCAGATTCTCTCGCTAATGGTGCCAATGGTGAGAGCAATAGGAATAACGGCACACATTACAGAAGACTGAAGGCATACATTAACGATCGCCTATTATTCCACACGGTCCTCATGTCAACTCTGAATTACTAGCTCAGACCACCAAGAGCTTATGTATTATAGAGAGCTTAAATAATTCATTTGAAATGTCACCAGAGAAGACCATCCCGCCATGCTCTAAAGTGAGGGTCACTAAACTCCAAGTGCCAGTTCTTTAAAATATACAGAATTTTAGATTGCTGATGGCCCTTGCTTGGCTTTTAAAGCCATTGGTCTTGATCATGTTTCTGGAAGTGGGGGGTAGTCAGAATTTTTTTTTTAAAGCTGATTCTTTCCAATAAGGGATGATAGGAGGGATCAGGAGCTCCCATAATCTTCTGGGCATCTTTCTTCATCCTTGGGTTCATAGCATCCTATATGCTTTTACATTCTCACTATACGTCTCTATAGGTATTAGCTTATACCTTGTCCCATAGATTACAAGCTTCATTTTCCAATGCCATGTGTGTATACTGGAAACATTGTTCAAAACAACTTCCTAATCATGTATTTTTAAGTTTTTAGGTACAGTAATTCATATATCATAAAACATTTACCCTTTAAAAGTAAAAAAAATTAGGCCTACTGAGATCAGTTAGCAATTAAAAGCTTTTGCGGCTCTTGCATTCAGGTAGCAGTGCTCAGATGGTGGCTCAGAACCATCTGTAACTCTAGTTCGAGGGGATCTGACACATTCTTCCTGACCTCCCGAGGCACCATGCACAGATACAGTGCTTTTACATCCACACGGGTAAAACACAGTGATACAGGAAATAAAAATAAATATAGTAACCTGTAATTTAAAGGGCTAATTACATTTTAACAATTATGCAACGTATCCTAATATTTCTAGAATAATTTCAGTCTTCCCGAAATACATCAGGTGGGTACTAGCAGTTACCCTACTTGCCCTTCACCCCAAATGCAGGCACACAATCCACTTAGCTACTGTGAATCACGGTGCCATGCATACCCAATGGAGGCAGTTTCTACACGGCCCTGTGTTTGAGTTCACTTTGATATCATGCACACATGTCAAACTGTATGATCATGTGGCAACTCTGTTTAATGCTTTGAAAGCAGTCAGACTTATTGCAAACTTACACACTTTTCACAATACACCAGCATTATCTAAGGATTTCAGTTCCTGTCCCCTGCCATCAGCCCATGATGACAATGACGATGACTGATATTTTAGTAGGCACATAGTGGTATCTCACAGTCACATTGATTTGCATTTCTCTGATGACAAATGCTATCACAGCCTGTCCTTGTTAGACATTAATTCGTGAGAAAAGTTCATTCAAATATTTTGCCCAACTTTGAATTAAGCTGTCATCTACGGAGGTAGATTCATTTTAATACATATTAAATATGAATTCTTTTTTCTCAGGCATGTGATCTACAAGTAGCCTGCTATGCCTTGTTCCATTATGAGATGGAATCATCTGACGTACGGGAAACGCTTAATTTCCATGAAGTCTGGTTTATCTGTATCATCTCTGTTTGTGAGCTATGTACCATATGTAAGAAGTTGTTCGTTAATCTTTTACAAATGGATAATCTAGTTATATCAGCATGATTTGTTAAAATACTAATCTTTATATTCTTCAATATTTTAAGGCCACGTTAAAAATCAATTAACAATAAAGATGGATTATTTCTGGAGACTCAAATCTGCTGTACTAATATCTATGCTTACGTTAGGTCAATACCACATTGCCTGGCTCTTTGAGATTTGTAATAAAATCTGAAATGGTTTTAGTATTCTAGTATCCTCCGCCTTTTTCTGAACCATCTTGCACTTCCAAGTTGCTTGAAAATGCAACTCAGTTTCAGGATCAGCTCATCAAATCCTAAAAAGAACCCATCTGGGATTCTCAAAGGGTTTTCTTTGAAACTATTAATCCAATTACAAGGTATATTACGTTCCCCATCTAAAATGTTTATCCCTAAACAATGAAAGTTGGATATCTTTCCATGTAATTAGGACCTATTTTGCTTGAGAAATTGAATAGGTTTACGCTTATTTCATAATCAAAGAAAAAGAGTTCAAGAGCGAATCATGCAATCCTTAAGTAACTAGGGTGAAAAACGGCCACTGTCTTAAACCTCAGGCCCTCTTTGAAGGTTTTTCTTATCAAGGTTGATGTCACTGTACTTTAGAAAATCCATTCAAATATGAACCATGGTTTACGGTCCCCCTCTGCTCACTTTATCAGATCAAAAATGGTAGAAAGGTGAGGGCCATGATAAATTCACCTTCCTCGGCCCACACGCTTCCTTCTAACGCCAAGGCACTTGTTCTGGCACTGTTGCAAACAGAACACCACAATTCTTCCTGTGAGATCAGACCCACAAGTCATGGGGAAATTCACTTCCTCACACCCAAAGCCAAAACTTAGAATTCTGTTTCGTACAGCCCAGTTGATGGGCTCTACAACTGGAATCCCAGGAAATACTAAGGCATTTGGGATGCTGTTGGAAGCAATAACCATAAATCTATTTCCTGGTTTTGGCTGCCAGGAAAGATTACATAAACCATCCATTTGGGGAGTAAACTATGATTCTGTGCATGCTGAAGAGATGGAAAGGCACAGAGGAGGAACATACTGAGAAGGAGCCCTAGCATCCCTAACAGCAACTAACAAGTAACAACTTCACTACTTTCCCATGTGCAGTACACATCAAAACGGAATTAAAACAAGTGCCAGACACTATATAAATGGCTCACAGTGTGACTATGAGAAATGAAAGGATTATGAAATATTGAATTCTTGAAATAATCGAACTGGTTCATCCTTTAATCCACTGTAATCTGTACATTTTGTTTGCACTTGCAGGATGCCATTTCGAACTTACTGATTATTGGCCAAACACGCAAAAATCTAGTTAGGATTCAATTCTTTTCTTTTTAATATAAAGCCCTACAGTTTGTACCTTTTAAAATATTCATGAGCTTATATATGTAAATACAGTTATTTCCACATAAAGAGCATAATAGTGGCACAAGTGGCATGGGAGTTACCAATCACTTCCTGACTGAAGGGCCACTCCACAAGATGAAACTCGGAGTGGCATCCCTATGAGGCTAAGACATACCATGGCTATACAGATCATGGTTTCTAGGAGCGAGCCTACAACTGTATTCAGAGTATCTAACCACCTCCTAATGACTTCTCATTATAACTCTAGATTCGTGCATCACATTTCCCTTGTCAGAGGTTTTCTGTTTTTAGTAGATGGCAACCAACACAGAGACCTACAAATGCTGAAGGTGCAGAGACTAAGAGACTGGAGAATTTCCTCCAAGAAAAAGAACACATAGATGGTACCCACTCCTCCAAAGATTTAAAGGTCACTGCAGGAGATGTGGTAGAAAGAATATAATAACCAGAGGCAGTGGATGACCACAGGAAAAATACCTTCTGTGCCCAGCAGGGAAGATGAAAATATGAACTTAAAATGGGTGTGACAACATGCACCAGACCTGTGCAAGCTGAAGCCAGACCAAGCCCCATCAGGGAGAGAGAAGCTGGACACGATGTTCCAACCCTAGCTGACCAACTATTGGTAATAATTAGGTCTTGGAGAATAAGGGTTAGTTTTCTCCAAGAGTGTAGCCTCTCATAAGTCCACCATGTTTCAGCAGACAAGAGAATTTAGACAGTACGAATTTGTCCTGAAGGAGGGAGAAAGACAAAAAGTTAGGTGGGAAGGAGAAATCTGGAAGAGTTAAGGAGGGTGTGAATATGATCAACACACATGAAATGCTCAAAGAACTAATAAAAGCCTGACAAAAAGTAGGCAATGTACGTTGAAATGGCACAAACATCACACACACACACACACACACACACACACACACACACACACACACACACACACACCATTTTGCCAATACGAGGCTGGAGTACCAGAAATAAAATCCAACTAAGAAGGAGACCAAAAGTGCTGTTCCTACAACTGTGGACTGCAGCAGAAACAGAATTCATAGGTAGTTTACATGGTTCTGGCAAAGAAAACCTCACCAGGTCGTTGGCCAGGTAAGCTCTGGCTTCCTGTCAATGAGTCCAAGAAATTCATCACATTGGTAGTTGCTCTGAAATTAGCATGAGATGGTCTCATGTAGAGGGGGGGCAGGGTCAGCACAAACAAACACACACACAAGGTTTTATGTTTGTATCTTTTGTCATTCCAATAATAAGAGAATGGGTATAATATTGAATTATAGTTCACAGTAAGAACATGTTCTCAAAACATCCACTACCTTCAAATGACACAAGTTATTGTTAAGAAAAACTGAGAAGTTCACGGCAATCAGTGGTTACCATTCAACTGCCCTTGCAAAACCACTATTTACCTAGAATACATTTTTATAGCACAATTATACGTTCATTATAGAAAAGTCAAAAACAGATGTGTGACTGCTGCACTAATTCCTCCTCAGCCTGAGACAAGATTTCTAGAACATTTCTAAAGGGCAGATGCCTGGGTTTGATGACAGCTTCCAACTGTTTATCGAACAAACATGAATTTGAGTGCTTCTTTTGTGTCGAGCCAGGTGATAATCTTGATCTTGCCTTGAGGTCTTCTGGAATTTATCACAATCATTTTTGATAATTTCTCAAATTTAAGGGATTTTGTAATTTATACTGACATAGTAATGCATATTCCGTGAGGCAAAATGTCTAGAGATTTTACTTTTCATTTGAATAATTTGTGGTTCAATATAATAACGCACAGTTTGACTTTTCTTCTGCGCTACTAACCCTGAATAGGACAGCATGGGTCACACAAGCAATTGAGTGGGGGCCCCGAGGTCAGACCAGAAAGATAAGTTCTAAATACACAAATAGCCTCACCTCCGTTCACACATGAAAGGCAAAAGGACAATGAATATGGAGGCAACAGTACCGTGTGTCCAATTTGACCTTATAATCCAACGGAAAATCAATTCATTAGTTCTGTGAGGAAATAGGTATGTTCAAGCAACAAAACATAGATAACCCAAATTTCATATTAGAAATAAACATATCAACTGACAGAAAATGTTTGGTTTTCTCGGTAAATTTCCTATGATGTGAAATGACTTTAGTAGTTAAGCCCTCACGTGGAATTTTGGGTGAAGAGCCAGCCAGTCACTCACCACGTCTAATACTGTTATATGTAAGGTTGATGATTCAACGCCTCCTATCGTTAGTCTATAGACGCCATCACCATCATTATACTTTACTTTGGCTATAAACCAAATAAAGGGTATCCAAATGGACCAATCAATGTGGAGACACAGCTTTTTTTCTTAAAGCACACACACACCCACACACACAAAATGTAACTTATTTTCTGTGGTTATGTCTAAAAATCTGACATGAAAAAAGGGCACAATTGGATTTGCTTTAAATTACTTATTTGCTGATTTAAAAAGGGAAAAGGGGGGCTAAAAGGAGCATGGTGTGTCTGAGCAAGGCACTTAAATAGTGGGGGAGGATGAAATTACACAGAGAACAGTTCTAACAAGAGCGCACTTTAATTTTGCAAATCTGATGTGGGCTTCTGCATGGACACAGGGCTGATTATGTCCACTAAGATGCTGTTATAAAATAGAAACACTCAAGAAAGAGGTAGCTCTGTCTGTTTCCTATAAACCAATGACTGGGTTGAGCGATTCAGTGTAATGAATGCTCTGGGCCAAGAAATCACCAAGGTCGAGCAAGTAAATCTCAGCAAAAGACTACCTCTTGGACCAGAGCTGAGCTGCCCCAGATAAACTAGCACCTCCTAGGTTTCGGCAGAGTGGGTGCTCCGTAGCACACTGCACAGCTATTTGCTCACTGTCGGAGGAGATGCATGCACTGGAGACTTTAAACTGGCACTCATGTTTGCAGGGTACAAGGCAAGGGGGATTTGGGGGACTAAATTTTCATTCTGAATATAGCATTTTGTAACATTCTCAACAAAATCTAGCAGCTAAGTTTGATTTTGTGGATCACGTATGACAGAAACATAAGCATCATTTTTTTAAAAGGAAAGAAGAGGTATAAATGTTATAGAGGTGCAATTATATGCAATCTAAAAATTAATTGCCCGTCATCAAACCCATAGCATGCAACTGTGAGTCAGCTAACCGCTTGTCCGCCCCCACTTCATTGTTATTTAACTTTAGGTCTTCTGGCAGGTACAGACTAGTTCAAAATAACCCAGATCCTCTAAACACGGGCACTGCAAAATGCCTATCTGTTTGTCTCCTAAAGGGCTATTTTTCACATTTTATTGTGTTCCAGCTACAATATTCCACATGACATTTTTAAAGTGTTCCATCTTTAACCACATTCTCAGAGAGAGAGCTATAGTAAGCAGACCATGTCAGTATGCAGAGAAACTGACTCTCAGGAGATCAGGGTCTGCTCCCAGGATGTTTCATCAAAAACAACGCAGGAAGAAGAATATAGTGAGGACACTATCCCAGAGAACACTATGTTCATATCGCGATTCTCAAGAAGGTGCCCACCCCAAGACGGTAAAATCCTTGGTCTGTAAGGACCACATGATTCCTCACACAGTATGAGCATGCTGGGGCTTTGATCTTCCAATAAACAGCATGTTTAGATAGCGCTGAATAATACAAAACATTGCATTTTTAATTACTAATAAATCTCTCTTGCAGCTGCTCCCACCTTTTGCAAGCTAGAACATGGGAGCACAAGAGAAGAGACGATCCATGGCACCACAAGACACCACCTTGATGACTGTACATAATACCTCAAGCCACCTGAAGTCTTAATAAACAACCTTCACTGCAACATGGGCTTCCATGAATGGACTTCTCGGGTTGCCTCACAGGTGACCGTTCTATAAAATGAAGCCAGCGTGGGAGGACTGAGGCTGCAGTTCAGGCTGTATCTGTTCCGACATGAAGCACCTATGTACTCAACCACCAAAGAGACTAAGAAGTTTCAGTACTTTTCTGTCCTTGAAAGGATGAGGTGATATTTTTCAGTACAAGGAATCTTTAGAAGGAATCAGCCCAAACTCCAAAATGCTGACTTTGAAAGCAAACTCCAGACATGTGCTAATAACCTCAAGGACAGCAGTAAAAGCAGTCCTACCCAAATCAGTGCTGGAGGCCAGTTCCTGTCAAGGGAGATCTTTCTGGGGTGTATCCCATGGCTGTGAAGAAGCAGTACACTTCTTGCCTTGCAGACTCAGAGACAAAGCAGCCAACCTTTATAACCTTGGCCTCTAAAAGCTCTCCAACTGTTTCTTGTTAGATGACAAGGAAAATACACTTGTGTTCTCTGAATGTATGCCTCACATAAATCTTCACTTTGATAACCATTTTCTCCCTCATAGGTCTACTCTCAGACACCAGTGAATATCCAACAATTTAGTTTGGACACCACACACCTCTAACCACTGCAGAGCCTCTAATCCCCCAGGCTGAGCACAGTCCCATGCCAGCTGTAAGTACTGAGCATCAGGTTATTTGTATTTCTGCATGACTTGGCTTCAATCTGGTGATCCTAGCAAAATGGGTTTGATGATTTGTCAGAGTGGCTCAAGGAACTTGGGGAATTGTAGAGGCCACGGTAAAGTCACAGATGAAAAGATGTGGAAGAGAAGTTCTGAGCTAGGTCTAGAAAGGACCTAACTGCAGAAGTTTCTGTCCCTGTGTAACTAAGGACAGCCATTCCCCAGGCACATGGACACCTTCCCCCACTAGCAAGTTCTCTGACCTCAATCTATTGGGATTTTTAGAGCTTTCATTAAAGGCATGGTCTGTTCAATCTCAGTTCTTCTCCCTGCCTCTGAAGATGGAAGACAGAGCCAAAAATTTCAGTCTTTAAGTGGCAGCTCTGCCTTTTCAGTGACCCCCATCCAAGAGCTCTTCAAGAGTCACCTCCTAAAGAGAAACAGTAGTGCTATCAATGGCGGGTGCTCTGGGTTAGAGGGGCCTGCATCAGGACCAGAGCCAAAGGGAAGATGGTACTAAACAGAAGCTGTTCCTCCTGTCACCTTTACCACTCAGTTTATGAGGGTATTAGGAAAACTGTCAGTCGGCATCATGGGGCGCTGACTCTCTCTACCCCCTGCCTGTCTCTCTTTTACTCTCTCTCCCAATCACAACTAACTCTATAATAAATCTGCAGTATTACACTAGTCTAAATGAAATCCTTCTGGATCCACACGTCAGCATGAACCCGGGGTGGCTCCAACAAGGCTGCAACTCTGGTGACGAAGACATTCAACTCTGTGACTGGATAATGGAAACGGAGCATACCATCTGACATTTTCTGTTTACCTTTGTGATATCCTCTTGGTACATCTAATCCTTTGATAAATCGCCAAGATATTAAAAGGCAAGTGACATATAAAACAGAATTTTGGAAATAAAATGAAGATATTAGTGGAAATTACGCTTGCTGGCTGCTGGCATCACGGAGAACTGCTCTTTTATGGACCAGAAAAAATGAAAACAATTCCTCTGCCTGCTTCTAAATAAGCCTTTTAGAGTCATGGCCCTGCGTTGTGTGGACAAAAACTCTTTAGCTATAAATTTTGAGCTGTACTACATGACCTAAGAACCAAATAAGTCCTGATATTTTTGGATCATTTTGGGCTGCAGTTCACCTAGAATCCCTTTCAATTCTCATGTGCATTCATCTAAGACTATTCTCTATAACATGAAATGCTTGTAAGCTTTGATTCTAAACACTAAGATGTTTAATTATATAATTTCATGCAGCGTCATGGATATGTTTGTATGTTTGTGTATGTGTGTGCTTATGTATCCATCATGTAAATTTTGCAAAAGGTGATTTATATATATAATTTATGTGCAATATATTATGTATATACATTAATTATGTAAACTTTAACAAATATATTTTCATATTGATTTTTATACTTTATATGATACTTATAATATATATGATCTATACCATATAAACTTTGCTAAAATATTATATAGATTATGCTATATCAAACATTATAGACATATGTTATCTATATGATATTCATACACACATACATAAATATATCTTTGTGTGTGTGTGTACTTGATATAAACTTCAGTAAAGGCATTAAAAACACTGTCGATCTCCTTAATAAATATTTCTCTTTGCTGTGAAAGCCTTAAGCAGTAAGCCTGCTATCGGGTCTTAAGCTCATCTGAATTTCTGAAATCTGTCATTCTCCTTAACAGGCCACACACTTTATTTTGCTGTTTGAAATAACCTATGCACTAGACAAGACATTCACTGTCATCACCGTTGGAACTTCTGAAATTCAGTGAACTTCCCAGGACAGATGCAGTCAAGAGCACACATGGCTGTCTGTGTGGTGGGGTCCCCCTGATTCTTAAATGCACAATGCTAATATCTGTATGATTTTTTGATATAGGGTCTCTGAACAGTTTCAGTACATGGGGGGGGGCACATGGCAATAGAAAGAACATAGTGAGTTCCTTCTTTGTGCTGCTCCAGACAACTTTTCTGTCTCTTGGCTATAAAAGACCTTTATATTTTCAAATATATGGAGTTCAGCTGCAGTGTCCAAAGAGACACAAGGATTTAAAAAAAAAAAAGGAAGCTGAACTAACACGGGACAACATGAGATGCGAGATCCTTCTTTAAAAAGGGGGAAATGCTTTGGCAAAATCTATCAAGAGCAGAGGCACTTTCAGAGTTGTTATGTGACTTTGCTCTCTGGGACCTCTTCCTGCACAAGCATTAAACATTACATATCATTTTTTTTTTTGCAGATCATGAGTCAAAGTAGCCATACAAAGGTAATTCAGAAACAAACTGGTAAGACACAATGAGCGCTTGAGGAGTGGGGGACCACAGACCTAGTAACCTACTTGAGGTGCTCAGGTGACTCACACAGTTGTGAATTTGAAATCTGGTTTGCCTCAAAAACAGAAAACATCAAAGTTAGGCATGAAAGTCTATTCTTCGAGGACATTTCAGGTGTCGTGTAGCCACAACACATCAGGGTCTACAGCAGACATCATCTGCTCTTGGCACGTATTTTAATATTTAAGGGTGTGATTATTGTTCTCACAGCATATAATTAGGTTAGCAATAAATACTAACGCATCTACTTCAGTTCCACGGGAGCGAAGATAATTCAGGAGGAGCTGGAGCTCCTAATTAACTCTTGCTTTCCTAAATTAGAATAATTGAAAAGAACAGACTAGACCAACCTTTGATTTGAGTATGGAACAGACACACTGAAAGTAGACTTCAGCCTCATTATGAAATTATTTAACTTAGAGGTCATCCTAATTATTATTTGAACCTCATGAATGTTTTGCTTTTTTATGGGAAAGTGATTCCTAAGGAACAATGTCACTTATAGGACTGACTTCGTGATTTCTTCCAATAGTAAGACAATTAAAAATAAATAACCGCCAAAGTCTTAATCTGGTTTTAGAACATACAGTCAAGAACAAGTCTAAGGTTTGGGTCCAGCTGTATTCACATAGCAGTCAAAAACTTAAGTCATTTACAGGGCAAGTCTTGGTTGCTCTGTCCACAAAACAAGTGCACTGCCCCTGCCTCCAAGAAATGGCAGCTCACGTGCGGAGTCTTGGGTTGTCAGTGATTTTGAGAGTGCTTGTATAGTAAGACCATTCCGACAGGAAGACCACAACTGAATGAACCAATTAGAATTCACTACTTTTCATGGGAGTCATGAGTAGCCACAGACCTAAGGCAGAAAAACCATGACAAGGAGACACCTTGCAGCAGGGACTTTTCTATACAACAGCTTCTTTGTCTCATAATGTTTTGCTGGAGCATTTCTTTCTCTCTCTTGCCCCCCACCAACTTACTAGTTCTTTGCATTGTTGAGTTTTTATGGAATTCCCATATGTATGAATGTATGTGTCTTTGCATCTATATGTGTTTCTGGTGCTTTATCATCCTTTTGCCCTATTCCAGTTTGTTCACTTTAGTTTTATATTAATTTTATTATTATTCTTTAGGTGCCTGCTTGCTTTCTAAAGAGAAAGAGAAACGGTGTGCAGAGGTAGTAGAACGGCAAGAAGAATCTCAAGAGGAGTCAGGGGAGAGTAAATTGTAACCCCAAAATTATCAGAAAAACTTTCAGTATAAGAAAAATGGAGAGGAAAACAAGAAGTCTCCAGGAGTGAAAAACAAAATCCCTGCTTAAAATGAGTGCATAGAAGCATTTCGCAGAAGGTCGTTGGTCTAGTGGCAGGGCATGGACTTGCTATCCTGAGAAACTAGGCATGTAACGTTTATTTGATTGGCTGGAATTATAAATCAGTTAAGGTCAGATGATAATATATGCATTATTTCCAGGAGGAGCTTCCGCCTCTCCCCCTGCATCTTCAGAGTTGGTCTTGTTTCCAGCATTTCTGTCCCGAATAAATTTTAGCTTTCCCCTGCTAGAGACCCTTCAAGAACTTTCCATTCTCAATCTATAATTGACGAGCTAAAACGTCAGTTGAGTATCAAAACTGATCCAGGGCTTCAAAGTCAAGGCAAGCCATTGATGGAGTGGTTTCCCTTAGCCTCATGGGCTTGAAAGTCCCACCCTGCCCTGAGTCTCCAGGGACACGACTCCACCCAGTCTTTGGCTATATTCACTAGCCTGTGGGTAAGACTGTTCAGGTTCTGCCACCTTCTTAAAAATCTATCGCTGCTTTCCTGTGCCCTTGCCACAGCAGCTGCAGTTTATCTCACAGAGTGCCAGGAGCTACTAGACAACTACCGAGTACGTTGACTCTGCTCCCAACACTTTCCTTTGCCTCTCAGTTCCCCGCAAAAGCCTCCATGCCTGCTCTCCACCCAACGCTCTGCCAATGAATAAGACATGAAGAGCATGCGCACTGGCGGGACTGGCGACGCCAACACAGACACAGGAGTTCATCTTCTGTCTGTTTGGCCTTTTGCTGCCAGCATAACTGCCAGTCCCATTACATGAGTAGGGAGGGTGATAGGGAACTTCCATTTTAGATGAAGACAAGCCGCGAGTGATTGGCAGCACGGAAGCTGGGCTGCTCTAGAATTTGTTAAGGGATCACTGACAATACAATGGCAATACAGAGTTCACCAACAAGAGCGGGACACACAGTGATGCATGTACTGTCAATTAGAAAAACAACAGCAGCCGAGCGGTGATGGCGCACGCCTTTAATCCCAGCACTCGGGAGGCAGAGGCAGGCGGATCTCTGTGGTCTACAAGAGCTAATTCCAGGACAGGAACCAAAAGTTATGGAGAAACCCTGTCTCGAAAAATCAAAAAAAAAAAAAAAAAAAAAAAGAAAAGAAAAGAAAAGAAAAGAAAAGAAAAGAAAAACAACAGCATTTTCGGGTCAAGCCACACAGTGACAAAAAGGACCCACCTAACTTGTACATCTAGAATCCTTCTGAGGACACAGCGCCCTGCAATGGATTTCACCCTTTTCATATTTAGCCAGGTAGAGGATGCTGTTCAGTGATGGAATACCAGCTCCAAAAATGTAAATGATGAATGAAAATGCAGAAAAAATATCAAGCTCTAAGCAAAAATAAGAAAGGAAACTTTAACAATGCACCATTAACACTAAAAACACAATAATTGATCTGTTTAATTCCTGTGAATTCTAGGAGAAACCAATATAGTTCAACTTCTGCACCAGTGTGCACACACTTCCAAAAGGCTAGGTTTGGTGGCAAATCACTTTAATCCCAGCACTTGAGAAGGAAAGCAGGGGATGGGGATTAGAGGAAAGAAAAAAAAAGCCAGTTTTTCTCTTGTGTGTGGGAATCACACTGGTAGAGGTCTTGTGTCCCTTGTAGCGTTTGTCATTACTACTAAAAGCCACAAAAACAAACGCTTCCTCAACATGCAACCTAAGAAAAACAAGACATGCCCTCACTAGAACCTTATACAGACACGCATGCCAAGTCATATATGTAGAGACCGCAACAATGCGTAGGCGGATATCCACAAAGACAGGTTCAGGAAAAGGGCACAGCAATGAAATGAGCTGTGCTTTCCTCTAACAACCTGGAGAAGCAGCACTGTACACTTGTTAAGGGATCACTGACAGTACAATG
Organism: Microtus pennsylvanicus; assembly: GCF_037038515.1. Taxonomy (NCBI): domain Eukaryota; kingdom Metazoa; phylum Chordata; class Mammalia; order Rodentia; family Cricetidae; genus Microtus; species Microtus pennsylvanicus. Next base: position 69,750,298 of record NC_134579.1, read on the forward strand.
GTGTCTGTTCACCAACAAGAGTGGGACACACAGTGATGTATGTACTCTCAATTAGAAAAATAAAAGCATTTTCAGGTCAAACCACACAGTGACAAAAAGGACCCACCTAACTTTGACAGGAAGAAGCCGCCAATGCACATTTAAGAAGTCACTGCTGGTGATCCAGCATGAGCTGAGAGTTAACAAAGACGAACCGTGGTCAGCATGGAAGTGCATGCCTATCATGGATGCACTCGGGGGTGGTACAGGAAGGTTGTGACACAGCGAGGTCTTCTCAGATCAGGGGTAGGGTGCATCTTGGGCCACCAACTTTAAGGAGTTGGAGAAAGAATGGAAGGTCCTAAGACACACTTCATTCTCCTGATAGGGTGAGGACCATGGCAAGAGGGATGCTGTGGACAGCACCTACCTGTGGGGGCCGAGGTTTGTAAGGAGAGCTGCACTCCAGATCAGCCAGGATGCTGGTCAAGGAATCGATCTCTGCATCCAGACTGGACCGTCTTTCCTCCAGGGTCTTGCCTCCAGGATTTCCCTGATAAAAAACATATATATTAAAATTTAATAAACCTCTCTGCATAGCATTTTGAGTTCAAATCGCTCATGCTATAATTTGCTCTTTTGGACTATTTCCTACATGTATTTTCTTTTAGTTTTTCATCAATCTTACTAAGGTAGGCAAGAAGAAAATTATCATCACTTTTTGAAAGGTAAGAAAACAGAAAACAAATGGAAATGTTTTTCTCTGGAGTCATATATTTAGCACTCTGATAAAGATTTAAGTAGAAGAAATTCATGTCCCCATGTCTACAACGTAGGATCAGAATCTCTGAGGCCCTCTGTACTCAGAAATCATTGCTGATGGTTTACCACAGAAGCAATGGGTAGGGAGGAGAAACAGTCTCCTATAAGAAAAATCAATGCTAGGCACCATGAAGCCTGAAACTATTTATCTGGTCAGTGATCAGGAGGTGATAGCAGTGTATGTAAGGGAGCCCATGCACAACTCATAAAACGTGAAACAGAAAGAGGTGACTTAGGACTGAAGCCACAGAACTACACAGGAAGCAGGTCACGTAGGACACTGGCCACAGAGCTGCACAGGAGGCAGGCATAGCGAGCCTGTGTGAGGGAGCTGGAGAGCAATGGGACTTAGCCATCAGTGGTCCACATCACCTGCCCTCAGAATGAACAGGAGAGCAGCAGTACTGTTCCCCTTCTCTTTTCGTTCTTTCTCCATTTATTTGTTTATTTAGAGTGCTTTTCCCAACATGCCACTGCAGAACCTGACTAAATTCCTATTTTTATTTTCTTTCTTCATTTTCTTACTTACTTACTTTATTTATTTATTTTGAGTGCTTTTCTCACCACGCCACTTTCCCTGAGTCTTAGAAGTTATTTACGTGTGGTGAGGTAGCATGACTGGAGTCTGATGTACTGGCTGGCATTGTGCCAAGACAGTCAGCACAAGTGAAGCCTCCCCAGTCCTGGGTTGACACCAGGAAAACTGGGACGATCAGCTACACGTATGTTGAAAGTTGGGCATCAGTTCCATGGATCCTACCCTAGATGACTGATCACCTTGCTTCCTTGTGTGTGAGCCCTCTTTAAAAATGGGTGCCCATGAGCACGTTGTCTAAAGTAGGTATTTTGCCATTTGGGATATCCGGCCGAGACGACTCTGTTCCTTTATCCCCTCAATCTGCCCTGTTACTTGGCTGGTCATCTTGACCACCAATGACGTGCTGTCTTTTATATCCATTTGTATACGGCCCTGTCATGCCTACAGCAATGCAAGACTGATGAAAATAAAGATGCAACTCGTTTAGGTCACACTGTGCCCCACAGTCTCCTGCTCAGGGCCTGAAGTGTATGAATGTTTCAGTAGGCAATCTTTTTTTTTTATATTAAAAAAAAGGCATTGGTGAATAATGACACCGTCAGTATTCCAAGGATTTTCATTCAGGGCCTTGCTTGTATCAACATCTTCCAGGTACTAAACATGACATATATACCAAGAAGCAGGAAATACTCTAGTATATGATCAAGAACTGACATCAAATGGCTCAGACTATGTGCACCTGTGAGCAGCAGGATGTAGAGCACAGCCTCCAAGACTGGATTTATGAAATTGAAAAATTACTCTCAGAACTCACGCGCAGCCCGCACTGGAAAAAGAGTGGTGTATTAGGTAGCTGTGTTCTTGTCTAAACCTGAGATTCCGTCTTATTCAACGTTTTAATTTTATATTCTTTTAATTATTATTGGCATGAGGGGTGCTTATGTGTGTGCGTGTGTGTGTGCATGTGTGGGTGTGCGTGTGTGCGTGTGCATATGTGTGTGTATGTGTGTGTGCGTGTGTGTATGTGTGTGCGTGTGTGTATGTGTGTGTGCGTGTGTGTGCACATGTGTGTGTGCGTGTGTGTGTGTATGTGTGTGTGCATTGTGTGCACATGTGTGTGTGTGTGCGTGTGTGTATGTGTGTGTGCGTGTGTGTGCACATGTGTGTGCGTGTGTGTGCACTCTCATGTGGGTGCAGGTACAGGTAGGCACCCACAGGTCGTAGCCTTCCACTGGAGGTTAGAAGATAACTCTGTAGTATTGATTCTCTCCTTCCACATTTATGTGTCCTCTGAGGATAGAACCCAGGTCACCAAATGTTCACATCAAAAACATTTAACCACGGAGCCATCCCACTAGCCCATGGCAAAGCTATGAAGGTAGATGTGTTTCTATTATGGAAGTAATACTGATAGATTTCTCTATCACAGAGTCCTATCTTTACCCACAATACAACTGTATCAACATCTCAAAAAAGTAAAAACAAAGACCTCCGAAGTGTCAGAGAACATTCTGCATAGAGAGAGTTAGCACTAGGTGGAGGGGGAGGACATACCACCCACAGGACGGCTACCGAGAACCAAATGAATTTGGTATTCCTGTGTGTGGACTTGAAATTATGATGAGCAGAAATCTGATAGGGGCATCCACACATACACATAGCTAACACAGCAAATTGGCAAGGACACTGGATCAGAGCCTGGTTAAATGCTTCCCAGAGCCATAGTTTCTTCATCTGGAAAGCAAGGAGACCATCGCCAGCCCTGCCTCAGCAAGAGAGTTGTTGAAGACTCAGATAAGAAAGTGGATGGGAACATACTTTGTAAAGCACTATAATTATGATGATTTTCATAAATAGCATTAATTATAGCAACCAGTAACTATAAATTAATAGGCATAATATAGCTATTGTTAATTCTTCTTCTTCTTGAGGCAAGCATCACTCATTAAGTGTTCCCTTGGGGTAGCAGCAAAGAGACAGGATATAATCAGGTCTTCAACTTCTATACGTTACTCTAACACAAAATACCCAACTGCTTATGGCCTGAGTCACAGGATTGTAACCACCGAGACCCAAGTCACAGGATTAACCTGAGCTATATAGTGAAACAAGTAATTAGAGAAAGCAACCAGCCCGAGCTTGTAGCCCTCCGCTGGCTCCAGTCACCTATGCTCTTGTCTAAGCTGGGACTGATCCCCACTTCCCTTTCTCAGAATAGGTTGATGCAATTGACTAATGAGCCCAAGCCTCACTCAAGTGGCCTTTACAGGAACAACCCCAAACTGCCTGACTTGACCTGGCTTTGTGTCTCATTGTGGCCATCATTATGAACAAGGAATGAATGCTTTCTGCCTCCCAGATGTCTCTTTTGGATCTTGGCTCTATCACTGGAATTCATCCCAAGTTCCCCCACAAACCCCTTTCTTGAAACTCTCAACCATGCTCAGAACCTTTGGATTCATACACTTTTGCTCCCACAAAAGTCTTAAAAGAAGCTGGACGAATCCTCCAGTCTTACAAACTTGTCTCCATAGCACACTCTTACTGTGGCTCTGCCGTCATGGGATGGGAAAATAACTTACCAGAGGCTGAAGCGCGACTAGGAAGTCTCCTGATGCTCTGCGGGAGGTTTGTTCTAGATATTGTGGGCACTCAAATAAAGTGGCCATTGTAATAAGTTCCCACACTCTCCAGTCATAACTAGAAAGATCCCATTGTCTAAGGCTGGTTTCCCTGAGACACAATGCCCTTGACACAAGGCCTGCATGAACGTTATTTGGGGAGTCAATTCTAAGGGTGAGTGCTGAGGGGACACAAAGAGCAGGGGAACAGGAAGAGTAACATTCAAGAGGGTTAGACTGAGCTCATCAGCAATGTGGGCAGCTCATCCATCCTCTTAGGACTTGTTCTGCAAACCAATCCTTAGATCTCCCAAGCAGAAGGATGAAGAGAGATGCTTCCTCTCAGGCTTCTTGTCCTTTACTCATTTGCAATGGCTATAGGACTTCAAACTTCCCCAAGCACGAATCAAACAATAGAAATGGGTATGAAGAAGGCCCAGCACAGGTGAGGACAAAAGATTGATGGCACGTGTCCCACCGCATCACACCCATGCAGAGCTCATCACTGCAGCAATGGCTAGAATAAGAACACGAGAATGAACTAGGAAGAAAAAAGTCCAGCTAAAGAGGGGTATTCAAACACCGTGTTTCCCGTGATGGAACTGTTCACAAGACCTAATCTGCCATAAGAGGTATTTCCATTCACCCCATATATACATGTAAATGACTGAACTTCAACTAAAACTACATGGGAAGCTGATTATATCATTTGGAAAACAAAACCTTAATTTTCAGCGATACTAGTGGAGTTACAGGGAGATGACACCATTGTGGCAAGAACATAAAGACGAGAACATGAAACACAGGTCCCAAACTAACACACAGCATGTGAGAAAAATAAAGGCAAACTATACCGCCAGACTGACGTAGATGGGCCATCCTTTAGCCCAAATGTTACTAGCCAACTAACTAAGGGCAAAAGAAAGGAGGCAACAGCACTGAGGAAGGCAGAGACGTTATATTTATTTATTCATTCCTCACACTTAACATTTTTACTAGAAATTAAAAAATGTTTTAGAAAATAAACAAGGAATTCCATTCATTTATCTATTCCCAAGGCTCACTATTTCTTCACGTTCGCACCCCACTTCTGTGAACTCTATCCGATGCTGCAGCTAAATCCTTGATGAAATGTTGACCTCTCATAGGCTAGCCAAGTCACCTTATAAAACCTGAACGAGGTGGATCTACCTGATTCTTCGACGTAGATCAGACGAGCTGGAGAGAAATGATAAGCATGTGGCATGCCTTTATAACCACATCCCACCAAGAAGTTTGTCGGCTCACCTAGAAATCCCATCTTGTAATGCTAACTTTGATGACTGCCATCATCCAGACAGTTTCTATCAGCTTCTACTACTGTAAAAGTATCCGAGGTATTTACAGTGTGAGGCTGTACTGGAACCTCCAACGATAATCTGCCCACTAAAGACCTTCTGCCCACAGGTTTCAGTGGCTGTGCACAGCCCTTGCCTGAACTGATGCTGGCTTCACGGGCGGCACACCAGTCAGGCCATCAATATGAATCAATGGAAATGAACTGATCTTGTTTTGCATGGCATAAAGCTGCAAGCATTCATTTCAGTGAAAGGTGTGGGAACAGGATGAATCATGGGAGCGAGCATATCAGAGTGTTAGGGGGCTCCTGCTGCTGCTGAAAACAGGAAGGGAAGGAGGAAGGGAAGGAAGGAGAGAAGGAGGAGAGATATATACGATAAAAGAAAAAGAGCTCTTGAATTTGAGAGAAAGAAAGCAGAGATTATGGGAAGGGAGGGAAGAAAAGGGGGAAAATAATATAATTACTTTATAATTTAAATAATTTTTTAAAATTAGTCACCTTAGAAATTTGGTTCCCTAGAATCACAACCAACATACAATATTACACCCAGACTACAAAAGTCACTGGCATTCAGAAGTCCCCAGAATCTGACTAAGCATGCTGGCGCATCACACAAGAGGGACTTAACCCAGGTGTGCATGTAACTGTTCAAAAGTAGAAATGAAAACAAACCAAAAATTTCTGAAAGAAAGGCAGCTTAAATGCTCTAAATGGTAGTGTGTGTGTGTGTGTGTGTGTGTGTGTGTGTGTGTGTGTGTGTATCAAGCTTTAGAGATCTCCAGAAACTCCTTAGACAAGCTCATACAAAATGAGAAAAGGGGCTCCGCCATGCAATGACCAAGATTGCACTTCCCTTGTGTGATACTAAAAAAATAACTCCGTTAAAGACAACTTAGGAATAGAAAACAATTTCATCATTGGAAATTCAGGAAATAAGTAACAAAAGCAAACCATACTTATATATGTCACTCTTATTGTCTTTTCAAGTCTATTTTTCAATGACTTAATATGAAAGAAAATGGACTATTTTTCCTATTGTAATTATTAAAATTCATAATTACCAATTTACAGCATCAGTAGGAGAAAAAGATGGCCAAAATATATTCAAAAATCAATAAAAGGGCATATTCTTTATGACCAACAAAACTTAGAATGTTTATCTAATTTAGTGATCACCTATATAATATATATCACACTTCGTGATGTATATTATCTGAGGACATGATCATGATATGGTCTATTTCTTTTTAATTAAATCATTGCCCCCAAAGACATGACACAAAAATGAATACAGGCAAAGACTTTAGACTCACACCATGAGAATTTGATATGCGGATCTAACATCTGCTTGCTTTGTAAGTTTAACTTATTGAACTTAGATCCCCATTCACGTCATAAAGCTGTAAAGATATAAATTCATACTTGCTAAATGCTGCCCGATAAATATCTGTATAATAAATACTTTGATCACAGTAGCAACAAAACAAATAATGCTTTGTCTTGCAACAACTCGACTGCAGATATAACCATTAAGCATATTTTGATCCAACACAGCTCAGTAAGTTGGGTATAGTAACGTTCACACATTTTTCAAGGACTGGATATTTATAATCTTGATGCTGGGTTCTCAAACCTTTTTGATTGAGTTCTTTCTATGACCTCGCCAGCAAAATATGAAATCAAGAAAAACTGTTCTGTCCCATGTCAAGTATTCCATGCTAGGTAACTAGAACTAAGAAAGAAGGGACATGCCAGACAAGTGAGCCTGAGAAACTTCTGGAAACTCCAGGCTCCTCTTCCAGAAGCTACGACCAGGTACTGGCCTAGCTTTCTGTCAACTTGAGACAGGTTAGAGTTGTCTAATAGGAGGAAGCCTTAACTCTGGCTACAAAGATTGCCTGCAGACAAGGTGATGGTACACTGTCTTGATCGATGATTAACCTCTGGGCTGATGGCCCTGGTGGACAGAGAGCAGAGTCAGGAAGCCAGGACATCATGTTCATCTAGAGTTTCGCCTCTAGTTCTTGCCTTCATGGTCCTGCTTGTCCCAAGCTTCTGCTCCGACTTCTCTTGGTGATGGACTGTCACCGAGTGAAAGATGAAATAAACCATTTCCTCCCCAGGTTACTTTAGTCAGGGTGTTTAATCACAGCAAAAGAAACTCTAGCTAGGACAACCACTAATCAGGGTGAGCAGGGAAGGCATATTCACGAGAGTGATTGACAACGATTAGCACAGGAGAAGGCAGGCAGGTTAATGAAATGTTAGGCCTAGGAGGCAAAAGGCACTCAAAGAGCTCTTCCAACAACCTCTTTCGTTCAGGATAAAATTCTCATAAAGCGATGATTTGACCTGTCTAAGATAACAGCTCATTAATAGTGCCGAAAGGCTAGAAGGTGCCCCCTCTTCCCCACACATACTCTGAAACATCTCTAATGCCAAACCACATAGATTGCATCAAAGGACCATTTCAGAAGCCTATAAAATAAACGGGAACCTTAATTTTACTCCCTCTTGCAATGAGAAAACCTTGATAATAGAGGGACCCAAGAAAACAACATTCACTGACTGCCAGTCTCATTGATGGGGTAGGAACAGCAAAATAAAGGAAAGAAGAGCCCATCTTCAAGCTCGTCTACAGTGTAACATACACATACACACTGCAGAAATCCTACCATCAGCCTTACAGTCAGACTGTGGGCACCTACCAATATTTTATTCATTTAATAAGGAAGTAAAAGCTTAACAGTGACCTAGTCATGGGATAACCATGAGACATGCAGACCTGCTATCACACAGTTCCCTAATTCAGAAGCCCCACTCAAAAGTAAAGGAGATAGTGGCTAAGACGCTCATAAATGAGCTAATGTCAGAACATGAGCAACCACTTAGATATTTGACACCCAGATATGACACTGCCTACCAGTCAACCTCAGAATGCCCTGAGCAATCAATTGAGACAGATGGGGAGCAAAGCACCACCCTGGGCATCTGATCCTGGCTCTGACACCACATACAAGGGAAAGCTGGGCAAATCACTGTCCCTTTCTAAGCCTCTCACCAGCAAATGAGCTGGGACTTGCTCTTTCTGCTCTTACAAAAGGGAAGTGATGCTCCATCTAATCACATGACTGCAGCCTACATGGCAATACAGAGGCATAAAGTGTTAGTTTGTAGTGTGTCTTGTGTTCACCTATAGCACCCTTTTCTAACTACATTGTTCGGCTTCCATTTAGCTTACGCATTGTTTTGATACGCAGAACTCTAGAAGTTATAGATTCAGCCTGACATATTCATTTCAAATTGAAGCAGTGACAACATTTTTCTAGAGGAAGCTCATTGTTTAAGAGTCATCTGCTGCGTAAAGGAAATGGAAGCAACAAGGTGAGAATGGCTGGATTCCAGCAGGCAGTTAGGTGGGGAAAAGGGAAGACACATCACATCCTATCACAAAGACCTGAAATGGAAGTCACGATTATGCCAAAGAATTGAAAATTAGAGAAATCGTATTTGCTAGCAATAAAAGGTAGATGAGCTGCCGGAGAGGCACGCCAAGTCTAGATGCTATTTTCTAATTATCAAACCTCTTTTCCCTTCTGAGAAGTAGTCTTTGGGTGTACAGCAGTCACTGCCCGGCGCATGTGCCCGGCCTACACAGACACTTTTGCACTGTCATGGTCAACAGATGCAGTTACACTGAGCAAAGCTTCACAGACTTCTCACTAAGTATCCCAGCAGCCTTAGAAACCTGGAGATCTTATGATCCACGCTTATCAGAACTGGATACCAAAGATCAAAAGGAGACTGCTTCTGGTCATCCACACAGGAAGAGAAAGAAAGAGGAAGAAAGAGAAAAAACTGGAGTTCGAGCTACAAAGGTCTCTCTGCTAAGTCCTTACAGTTAGTTTTACGTCAAAGTGGAAAAAGCCTGTCCACAGACAAGCTAAGATTAAGTGAACTCACTAAACGACTCAGAAAGAGGTCATAGATAGAAGTGCACAAAAAGACAAGCCTCCGGGTGGGGGAGATGTAGTTGGTAAAGCACTTTCCCATATCTTAGGGTTGGTATTTTAGTGAAGAAATACCATGAGCAAAGAAATCTGGGGAGCAAAGGGTTTATTTGTCTTATACTTCTACAGCAGTGTTCATCACTGAAGGAAGTAAGGGAGGCAGGAGCTGAAACAGAGGCCATGGAGGGATGCTGCTTATTGGCTTGCTCCGCATGACTTACTCAGCCTGCTTTCTTATAGAACCCAGGACTACTAGCTCAGAAATAGAACTACACACAACAGACTGCCCCCCATCCATCAATAACTAATTAAGAAAATGCCTTACAGCCAGGTCCTATGAAGTCATTTCCTCATTTAAGGTCCCTCCTCTCAAATAACAATTCTTTGTGTCAAGCTGACAAGCATACCCCAAAAAAGCCTAGCTACCCGAGTCCAGATTCCCAGCACTGACCTCAAAGAGGAGAATGGTGGTTAAGCACCAAGAGTCCCAAGGCTGGGGTAGGGCTGGGGGAAGATACAAACAGATTCCTGGAATTGACGGGCCAGTCAGCCTAGTTGAAACCAGCCACCTCTGGCCTTTACACACACACACACATACTTGCATGTGCACCTACACATGTGCATTCTCATTTCCTGCCCCCTCACTCTCAAATTTCAAAAAGAAACCCAAGCATTGATAACAATCTCATTTGCCATCTAATACCCTATGTGGGATAGTTTCATTCACATTCCTATAAAACTGCTATTAGTTATCAAGAATATACTGACTGGCACAATGGACGAGAAAGTAGATGACAACGGAGGAAGGCCAAAAAAAGGAAAGAGAGGGAAGGAGAAGAGAGACGGAGAAGGAAGGAGAAAGCAGGAAGGATCAGTCCTCCCAGTGTGGATTTATCTACAGATCTCATTAGAAAGCAGAGTAGATGAGGGCCAGCGTATGAGGCAAAAGACATGAGAGAAAACAAATCAAAAACAAAGAGAGAAGACAAAAAGTAAAAGTAGACAGGGCTGCATGGACAAAACAACAACCGAGAGGACTTTGGATGGAGAAGACCATGGAAGCTCTTTGTTTAGCTGAAAAGCATGAGGACGCTGGCGGAAGAGTGCAGTGTACGCAAGCCCGGCAACGAGACTGTTCTTCAGGAAAGAGCAAAGCGAGGTCAGACTCGGAGGGTCATGGGTGATCACGCCATACACATGTATAGATCTTACAAGGAGCTTGGCCCTGCTCCCAGATGTGGCTGCTGAAAGGATAAACACAGTGCATGACGAAGCAGAGAGTGGGCATGGGTAATTGCATCCTGGGACTTGGTGTTGATGTGGGAACAAACACATGGCATGAATCACATATATTTTAGGAAGTGCTCAGAGTTTACATTAACACTCCCAACAGGAATTCCTATTTTTATGCCCAAGGTTACCATTGATAAAAACTGAGTATGAGACAAAATCAGAAAACCACTGATCTTGCCCTAGTCGGGAATAGGCGTGATTCTGCAACATAACAATCATGACCTAATCAGGAACCTATTCTGTGGGTGTATGACAAGTTAGCAGACGGCCATGACAAGTGATGTCAGCATCCAGAGGATGAAGAAATTCTGCAGGTGACAAGGGATGATGTCTTTTCAAGTCTGACTATTCTCATTCCAACTTAAAAAGCCTTCCTCTAATCCAGACTTCTGCCCTGGCTCATCGCAGGCCTCGCTGACAAACACTTCCTTGTTCACTGCCTACTCAGAGTCAATGGTAATCAAAGACCTACTGTGCCCTCAGCAAGGGCTCAGTGCTGAATCTGTGTGAATAAAATCACCAAACAAAGGAATAATGAAAATCTGAACTGGTCATTCTGCCTTGACTTCCCAGCTCTCCCCTCTTCAGATAGGAATTTTATCTCGAAGTCATATTTCACTTCAACCAGGTCTAAAGGTTTTATAATTGACTTACGACTTTCTCAGTGTCTAAAAAGTCTTCCTGTCTGTGGTTCAAACTTAAAGGTGAAATCTAAGTCCCAACTGGATTTAAATGGGAAGGATTTAAAGACACATACTCTTTAACGAAATCACATGCTCTTCACTTTGGTTTCCACTTAAGAAACAGGAGAACGGTATCACAACCCCAGAAAGAAAAGTTAACTACTGGGCGAAAAGAGAGACACACGGGTGAGAAGGCTGGGCATGCAGCAACTGGTAACAGGTAATGCTTCTGGAGCAGGCTCACATGAGTTAAGTTCTAGGAGACCGTTAATGGATGAAGGGAAGAGTCCTGGCTCCAGGGAAAGGTTGTGTCGACAAAAACAGGCTGGAATTGGGCATCAAAGGGAAGGTATGCTGTCTTCAATGCAGAAGATTCGGAGACATCTGTTAACAGGTACAGCTTTAACACCTCCCCTGGACTGAACAAATCTAAAATTGTGAGCTTTTAGATTTGTGACCAAATCTAAAGTTAAGAATTCAGTCTCTTTCCAAATTCTTTTCCACACTAAATTTGATATATAGTGGCACAGTTTGGCAGCCTGTTGGTAACCGAAAAGCTAACAGTGAGTGGAACAATTTAATTAAAACCTCACAGCTCTAAGCACATTTAAGCATAATTCCTTAATAATACATTCTAATCCAAACCCTAATGATGGAAAATACTTTTCTCTACTCACTAGTTCTTGGCTCTCATCCACAGTCCTAGTAGGGTTGAGCACAGCCTACTTCACTTCCCATTTGTAGAAAGGGTAAATATGTTTACGACCCCCAAGGGGTGCTGTGATTTTCCATTTATTGGTGTTTATAAATCTTCTGAGTGTTCTGGAAAATTGACTATAAGTTGACACTATTTGTTGCACCCCGTTGGAGCTTAATACATATTCAATTAAAGAACAATGACAACAATATGGCAAAATCTACAAATTAGGAGGGCATTATTTTTATCCTCCTGCCACACTATCTGGAGACTGCATAGAACCCCTCATTAAGGAGGGAATATTATCAACATTTCTTCTAGTAATACGCACTCACATTGGCCTCGGAGGATATTCTCATTCCAAAAACACAAAACCATGCCTAACCATCCACCCTGACAAAAGTGAGACTCCTGCAAAGACCTTGTGCCCTGCTCCGACCCCACCACTTGGCCCTGCCATCCTTTACACAGCTACTCCTTCATAAAATGCTCACTTTCCCAAAGCTCCCTTTGCCAACAGAAGGGTGACTACTACACAAACAGCCACAGTCTGACTCTATGGAGGCCAAGCCATCCTTCCATTGCTTCTTCTGCTCAGTTGAGTGTTGTGGGACAATGGTCTTTGATTCTGTCACGTGTATTGCTGGAATAAAGCACTGACTGGACAGTAGTCAGGCAGGAAGTAGAGGTGAGGCAAGGAGAATTCTGGGAAGAGATAAGACTCAGTCTGCAGTTGTCACCCAGACGTGGAGGAAGCAAGATGAGAATGCCTTACTGATAAAAGTACCAAGTCATGTGGTTAACATAGAAAAGAATAATGGGCCAATTTAAGATTTAAGAATCAGTTAATAAAAAGCCTGAGCTAGTAGGCCAAGCAGTTTAGAATTAATGTAGTAGACCTCTGTGGATTTCTTTGGTACAAACGACTGTGGGACCGGGCAGGACAGAAACCTCAGTCAGCAGCTGAGTCCCACCCTTTGGAGGACACAGTAGATGATCACAGGCATGAGTATGCAGCTTTTGATCATTCTCAAATAATCCATCAAGCTTTAAATTAGAAAAAGTCTTCAAAGCCAATCATAACTGCTGAAGAAAATCATCTGTTTATCGGGACCGGGGCAGGGGTTGTGAGACACCCAGGGTAATGTTACCATGAAAAGTTATGGAGAAGGGATAGCTGTAGCAAAAGAACACAGCAATTTGTCCCCATGTAACCAGTTCTGAGCCCCCATTCAACAGGGCAACTCCCTATGTGGGCAAAGCAGCCCACTGAATATGGAGCAGCATTGCCAGTGGCTCCCATGTTCCCTGCTGCCCTGTCCCTTAAGGGCTCTATAGCACATCTCATGAGACTGGGTTTCACTGGCTCCAGTCTCCCGCTCTGGGTGCTTTTCTTTGACATACATGGCTGAGGTTGAGGAATCTGCATAGTTGGGTTGAGGTCTAACCAACAGAAAAAGGGGAAATCTATGTGACTTTACTATTTTCACTACGAAAAAAAAAATCCCAAATTTATTTCCCCCCTTTTGAAACGGCACTAAGGAAACACATGCGAGGCTGCGATGAATGGAGGCTGTACTTTCCAAACAGTAACAAAAGACTAAGAATAGAAAACCTTGATTTGCTCAAGATGTATATAACTTCCTCTCCCGTTTCCTTTTCTTACCGCCCTAAGCCAACAGAAGCAGTACATGGTGAACCCTTGGCAGGCTCACAATAGCATCAAACAGATAAGTGTGGCACATATTCCATAGTCTACTTTCCAAAATTTCCTACTGTTGAATCACAGAATCACACAACTGATCCACACATATCATCCAAGTGGCTAAATTACGTCCTCAGAACAAAGTGAGGACTATGGATGATAGAGGAACTGTGGTACACATTCTAGGTAGGTACTAAAAAGCAAATGAAAGGGGAAACAATGGGAAGAATACAAAGGCAGTACTACCAAAACTTCTCATTGAGCTAGTGGTCAGCTTGCCTAGCAACTGTGTTGCCATGGATAAGTGGTTCAGTTAGGAAATATCTCCTCATCATACTATCATCTCATCATAAGAACCAGTGGCTAGAACCAGTCAAAGGGACCAGTCAAATGTAGTGATTTATGATATTAAATTACTTATAGGGGAGTTCTCTATACTATATTGTACTTCTGGTTTTTATGAAACACAGCTGAGAGTCAGGATTAATGTACACGAACTCATCGCATCACCCCACAAAGAGGCATAAGATGACGGGAACATGAAGAAGCATTAAATGATTATCACAGTCGCCTAACAGATTTCACAGTCACCTTCACAATGAGGCAGATATTGCTAGACAGAAGAATTTTCTAGGACAATTATTGTTGAAATTGACACCTTGCACATGAAGCTGAGCAATGTGAAGATAAGGAACATACAGGAGGGTTTAGTCATTAAGCCATAGGACATCAGGAGTGTCAAGGCAGGTGCAGAGAAGGAGCCAGAGCATTGGGCAGACATGAGAAGCAGTGTACAATAAAGTACCATTTTTTTTCTTAAAAATGCAAAGAATGACTGGCCAGTAAAAAGAAAATGGAAGAGGATGTGTCAGCTAGCAAGAATGAAATAGGGAAAGGTAACTTTGCATTTGTTAATAATGGAAGGATCATATCAAGAGCAAAAGGTCATACGGAGAATACACTGGGGTATAAGTAAGGTAGGCCATGGCATATCATGCTCTGAACAGCTAGATAAAAGGAGAAAGTTCACGTGGCAGGAAGTAAAACAGCCACAGGAAGAAAATAATAATAATTTCTGGACCACTAACTGTTTAGAGATATTCAGCTGGAATATGAAAAAAATAGAATACAGGTGATGAGTCACTTGTAATATAGAGAAAGAATGAGCTAAAATAATGGGCAATGAAATAAATGGACTGGAACAGAGCTGAGACTCATTTTTATACCCAAAGACCTTGCTGATAAATACAGGGAAAAAAACGGGACATGTGAACAATGATCAGAGAACCACAGGGTTTAGAGTGTGGGAGACTACAAAATAAGATGGCATGTCAAACCCGATGATGAATATACTTTTGGGAACACTGGGAATGAACAGAGAGATGGCTTTCCTGCAAGAAAAACACTAAAGGATTAATGACAATCCCTACAAATGTCATACATTGCAGGAATCATAACCAGATCGAGCCAGCGGATGAACAATGACTGAGCTGATTCTCTTAACATTCTTGTTTCTAAAGGGAGAAGACAGAAGGTCAAAAGAAGACAATCATCTGGGCACCAAAAGGACCAACAGGAAAAAAGAAGATCCAGTAAGGGGAATGTATCAAGGGAGGCAAAGGACAGACAGCGGGTTCTGGGAAGGTGGCAGAGTTGGAAGCAGTTAAAGGAAGCCTGCCCTGCCCACTAGACAAAAGCAGCAAAGGCATTGCCTGTATGATGTGACAGAGCTGGAACTCTGGAGTCTACTGAAGGCTTCCAACTCCCAGGCAGAAGCCTGGGTTGTAAACTGTGGTTAATTTAGGTTAATTTCACTTCTGAGTATAGTCCCTACTAACCAAAGCCCCAGCTTGGCAAGCAAGTATGCAAGTTTTCCTATTGCAACTCATGGTAGGAGCTCAGAAGGCAGGGAGTGCTTCACTTTCCAAGTACAAAAGATCTCTGCAATGATTCGATTGCTTTGACTCACAGAGGCAGCTGCCACGTGTCCACTATGGTGTTGTGTCTTCCCAGCTTTTAAGGGGAGCCACTTAAGATTTCCTTGTATATATGCCACTGTCTCCTAGTTTGGGTGGACACACATTGATGACTAGAACAACGATTTGGACATTGTTCTAATCATAGCATACATGAATGAAATTAGTAACCCTTGCAACCCTGCTCAATTCTCTTAAGGGATACGGGATGGATCTTCATTATAGTATTTAGATATGGTAAATGTGAATCTATCATTATATTTTTAGATAGGATTTTACTCATAAATAAAGGATTGCCCAATACTGAAAAATTGGGAGAATAGATCACTCATATAGCCTTCCATAAAATTATCCAATAAAGCACAATAGCATAAATAGTAAGCACCTGCAAGGATAGAATTGGGAAGAAGACTGCAACAGAAAGCAAACAGAAACCAGAGGACAGTATAGGCCTGAAAGGGAGAGAGCAGGGTGCTGTGGTCACACAGTCCAGCATAAGGAACAATAATACTAAAAGTCACTCTCAATAAAGCATCTTAATAACACTTGAGATAAAGGAAAACAAGTTCTACTCAAGGCTTACTTTGTCTATAAAATGTAGAGCATACTTTTTCTTTGATAAAAACCTTGCAAATCTTTCACATATATGTTACTTGATTTCCTTACATTATTTCTTATAAGTAGAAAATATGCAATGCACACTTCGATGAAAAAAATACCACTCAGCATTGACAAAGCCATTAAAATTAATGAAGGGAAAGACAAAATGGATATGAACTTCAAAAGGAGCCAACAACAGGTTCATAATTCTGTGAATGTGGCTGGAGCACATAGCATAAGAAGTCATTCCCTACACACAACTCTGGTTGAGAGCCAACCACACGGCTTAACTCACAGTCAAACAGAACTGGGGGACCAACTTCCCAGGGACTGTTTGACCACGGATTCACTAACAACACTGACATATCCTGGATTATTTCTCAAGGCTTAGAAAAGTTAGGTATACATATGTATCTCCAGAATCAAATCCCAAACAGAATTCATCATTTGTTTGTTTTGACTTTGAAACAGGATCTTGCTACATAGCCCAGGCTAGCCTGAAACACAATTCTTCCTTAGTCTCTTAAGAGCTGGGATTCTAGGTATGTAAAACTACACCCAGTTGAATAAATGTAACAATAGGAAGAGACTGGTTGTGGATGCTGTGAACCAGTACCATGGCAAGTATACAGCCCTGGACTTGATTCCTGGCTCCTTGAAAAAGGAAGACAAGTGAAAAAGCAGAGGAGGAGGAAGGCACCATGTGAAAGAGTCAGTATTGTCCAGGAAATACTAGAAGAGTTGCCATCAGCACTAGACTTGCTGTCCACAGGCGTTTACAAGTATACATTTCCACCACCTGCCCAGCTCACCTAAATGCCCAGCCAGAGGCCAAATCAGAAAAAAAAAAGCAAACAGGCAAATCATATTGACCCAATTCAGAAACTTTCAAAGAACATGCCAGTCTTGCACGCACACACACACACACACACACACACACACACACACACACACACACAGAGAGAGGGGGGGGGACTGGAGGGGGGATACAAACACAAAGAGATACGGAGGAGAAAATCACAATGCCAGCCACCCACCCTGATTGCTGCTCTTCAGTCAGGACCACTATCTACAAATCACTTAGGGCCCACTGGCCTAAAAGGAAGAGGCTGAAGGATGATGCAGAGAAGAGCACGCCAGGCTTTCTCATCGGTTCATGCATCACGTGTCTCTGTAAGAACACCCTAAGGAAAGGGCAAGTGGCTTAGAGAGGGTTAGCGCCTCTGCTGGCTAGTCTACTCATGATCCTGCAACACACCCCACAATAACCGGCTGGGGCTTAGGAGCCTGGATCTGCTTCTGTGTGAGTATCCTCCTCCCTCATCATATTCATTGGCAGAGGAAGAGGAAACCTCTGTGATAAGAATCATTCAAACTATGGTAAAGGTCAGCTGCTAGTTTCTGTGGGCTCACAAAGGAAGGTGGCCATGGCTGTGGACTTGGGGTCATTATGCCTAAACTGTGTAAAATGGGAAAATAGGAAAGTATCAGCCATCATGTATGTGTGTGTGTGTGTGTGTTTTAAATTTTGACAAAAGGTGAGTTTGCTTAAAGGTGTCGAATCTCACTTTAAGAAAGGAATTGGGGGGTTTCTTCTTCCTATGTACTGATAATTCTGAGGCTAGTTCACAATACGGTGCTCACTTTAGCCTTAACATGCCAGCCTCTCTCCACAGCTTTGCGGACCAACTCTTTGTGGTACACTGCCCTCTCCACCTCGTCCAGCCCCAACTGACCCTTTGTGTATCATTTTCAAGGAGTAAAGTAATCAAAATATGAAAAATAAATGTTAAAGGGAAAGATTGCATTTGAATATGAAAAATTTAACAGGGAACCAATCAGTTTATGTGTGTGTGTGTGTGTGTGTGTGTGTGTGTGTGTGTGTGTGTGTGTGTGTGTGCGTGTGCGTGTGTGTGTGTGTGTAAGTGCTGGCCTGAGTAAATATGAACAGAGAAAAAACAACCGATTGCAACTGTTGCACACCAGGAAAGGAGAACCAAGCTACAGAGTCAGACCACAACCAGGCCAAGCAAAAGGTGGTTTCCTGGAGGTCATGGAAAGACCAAGCCAAAGTGTTGCATACAGGGCCAGTTAAGGGAGCTTGGGAAGCCATCAAGCAACTCAGAGCTATGTGCATGTGGTTTGTTTCCTCTGTGTGTGGTACACGCACATGAGAGCACGTGTGTGTGTGTGTGTGTGTGTGTGTGTGTGTGTGTGTGTTGATGTAGGTCGGTCTTCTTTCTATGTGTTGCTTTCATTGGTTAATTAATAAAGAAACTGCTTGGTCTGATAGGTCAGAACATAGGTAGGTGGAGTAGACAGAACAGAATGCTGGGAAGAAGGGAAGTGAGTCAGACACCATGACTCTCTTCTCTGAGACGGACGCTGGTTAGACTCATGCCGGTAAGCCACAGTCAAGTGGCAATACAGATATTAGAAATGGGTTAGATCAATATGTGATAGTTAGCCAATAATGGACTGGAGATAATGGGCCAGGAAGTGTTTAAATAAATACAATTTGTGTGTTGTTATTTTGGGTGTAAAGCTAGCCGTGCGGGAGCCAGGAGGGACAAAAAGCAGGCCTGCCCGCAGCTCCTTCTACAGTGTGTGTTACATCTAATCTAACAATCTATCTCTTTATCTACCACCATACCATTGCCTCACTATATATGTGATCTTTTCCTTATGAAAATTAAGACAATAGCAAAAACCCTACCAACTAAACAATAGAAAGACTTAAAAAGTCTGATGTCAAATTTCCTGGAAAATAAATATCTATTAAAAGATATTTTAAAATACCTTACAAAGGATATTCTGTTGTCTCATCCAAGTGATAAGCAATGTTGTGCACCTGCTCTTGGGCTGACCGAAAGGAGAATTGACAGACTGTGACATCCACTAAGAGTAAAGTGCCAAGGTTGAACTCCTGGACTGCCAGACAGAGGAGGCCGAGTTCTGAGGCTAGACTACCTGGAGCACAATGTGCCTACCTACTGAGTACATTCACTTTACTCTGAAAGAGTAAAGAACCAATGAAAGCAGGGACTGTCAAGGGGTCAGTGCAAACGTTACAGGCAGAAAAGTTAAATGGATTCTGGTAAAGAAAGCAAATCAAATCTCCCATTTGAGTTCAGTTTCATCTTTCCCATAAAAAAAAGCGAATTCTCAAGACAAGAATATTTCTTTGCAATAAATATTTATTACTTTTGTATGGAAGTTTATATAACATATATCATAAATGCACAGAGCCAAGCGAAACTCCAGAAGCACCTGTTCTTGCCAGATACAACATGCAACCCCCTACTCTGCATCCGAGAGCCTGACAGCCTAAGAGAGTACTAAGACAGGCCAAGCACAGTATAAAAGCATTCAACAGTTGGAGGGGGGAGCTATGGCCAAGAGGGAAGGCTTCTAGGTGAGAGTTCTGTTAGAACAACAGTATCTACAGACACCTCTTTGGGTCTCAGACGCCCCATTTTCAAAGAGGGTCGAGAATTAATTCCATCAGTGGGGGATGGAAAGTACTTTATTCTAGACATCTCGCCCTAAGGTTGGACTCAATGACCACCGAAGTCCCTTTCAGCCCTGAGTATCTTGCAATAGCCCTACTTAGTAGACAGTCTTCTGGCTCCGAGTTGAAAATCTGGCTGGAAATATAAACAGACTTCTACATAAAACACACATTTACCAGCTATGATTTGGAATTGGCAAGATGAGGCTTTACCAGAGTTGAGAGGAAAACGTGCAAAATCGTCCCCAGTGATTACACTGTTTCGGCTGCACTGAGCTCCATCTAATGGTGCTGATGCAAGGCCAGAGCGGGGTCAGCCGCTGTCACATCCAACTTGCTCTTGCCCGACAGAGGGACATGGGCTTCGTTTTTAAGTTCCCAAGAATGTCATAGGAAGAGCTTCAAAAACAACTCCCTCTCCCTACCAGATTTGTCCTTTTCCATTTGGCAAACATTGCTTTATTTTTTTATCATCCTCCCTTCTGTTTTACAGAGAACATAAGCCAACATGGCAACAGGCTTCTTGTTTATTTCCTTCCTCTTCAAAAACAAAGCCATGGCTTGAGTACATTTATCAGAACAAAGTCCACATAGAAAGGGACTTTTTGTGACTTTAGTGAAAGCCCCAGGAACAGGGCAAGGATGCCACTTTCATTGCTTCTGTTCAGCAAAGAAACGGTGGTCCTCGCCAGGGAAATTAGACAATACAAAGAATGAAAAGGGAGGAAATTAGAAAAAGGAGGAAGATGAATTGTACCTGTTCAGACAAAGTGAACACACAGACAAGTCCAAGTCTCAAGGAAACATTATTAAATTAATAAATTCAAAAAATTGCAGGATATCAAATCAACCTATAAGGGTAAGTAGGTTATTTATATTAACAGTCAACTCTGAAAAAGAAATAATCAAAAAGAAGTCACATTCATAGTAGCTACAAAAACATAAATAAATTGGAATATAATATTTTAAGGATATGAAAGATGTTTACAATGAACTATCCAACGCTGACAAAAGTCAAGCAAGGGGCAATTATTTTGAAGAGTCTATGTTCAGGGGTTAGATGAATTTTAAATGGAACCCATGGGCAAAACTTTCTTGTTATTGTGATTAGTAACTTCTCATAGTAACAATCATAGCTTTATTTTTACCAGGTTCATACAATATCTATTACAATCTTATTATCATTGTTGCTATTTGATTTACATAATATCAGCAGTAATATCAAAATATCACCCAGCTATATTAACTAGTCCATTGAAACACATCGGTACATTATCATCTTTTTTTTTTTTGGTTTTTCGAGACAGGGTTTCTCTGTGGCTTTGGAGCCTGTCCTGGAACTAGCTCTGTAGACCAGGCTGGTCTCGAACTCACAGAGATCCGCCTGCCTCTGCCTCCCGAGTGCTGGGATTAAAGGCGTGCGCCACCTGGACATTATCATCTTTTTAAGGAGGCGTCATTACCTTCTTTCTAAAGGACAGCTAGGACTCGATGTCAGTGCCCACAGTCACTGCCTTAGAACATCCTTCTCAACTACTTTTCAAACTGCAGACATTCGGCAGCAGAAATATTCAAAACATACCATAATAGATTTAATAACAATCCAGGAAAGAAAACAGAAGAGAATTTTAAAATTATGCCCATTAACCAATACACAAAGAAGCATCCCAATAATAAACAGCAGCATATAAAAAGCAAGCAAGAATATTTCATTAAAATATGACTAAACCGCATGAAAATATACTCCACAAGAATCCATCTGTCTTATAATGCCTTTCTCCCTTAAGCCTCTGTTTAATGGTGCTGTCCTGAGGAGGTTCCACTCACCAAGGCCACTCTGGGAAGCCACCAAGTGCCTGCTTCCCCAGCACATAACCCCACCCGAATACACAATGGCGCTTGTACTCCGTTTACTTGCAAGGCCCACAGCTTCCAAATGAGTCTTGCCTTTCGTGCCCTCAGATCTCCAGTGCTCAGATAATATCTACACTGGAACGAAGACTATTTGGAAAGAACTGAATAATTTCTGCTTTGCTCTCCCAACCTAAACTTCAAAAGAAAGGACAACAGATTAGACCCTAGACAGTTCTTCCTTACAGCTTCCCTTCCATCCCATTCCCTGGGGGCCACTGCAGACACACATACGCGAGCACACTAAGTATCAGAACAAGCCACGCAACAGTCAACATTAACACAGTGTCCCTGTGTTGTAACTCGTAGGTTTCTGATGCTTGACTGTGCACAAGCAAACACCAGACACCATGACATCTCATCTGCAAAGCCAGGATTTCTCTAAGACAAATTCTGTATCATTATCTTCAGATATCTACGTTAACATCACCTTATCTGAGAATGGCAATCTTAATAATCTTATAATTTTTCTGTGTTGACATGATGTCTTCAAGCTTACGTGGGGCTGCTGGTCACAAGTCACTTTTGGTCAGAGCAAAAATGTTTTTCTTGTCACTCAACATCTAGCTGGAGTTAGTTACTTCGTAACCTGTACTCTCCTGAGCACAAAACTCATACATCACTGATATGCATCTATAATATTCATCTTCGAAAATCTAAAACAAACGGCCCTACTGCTTTCATGAAAACAATGTAGCTGCCAGTGAGAGTCCACAATGAATAAGCAGATCCTTAAAATTTCACTTACTTATATAGAATACATAGCTTAAGGACAGAGAGAAAAGATAAATTTTAAAGGCCTGGGTTCGTGCCAAAAAAAAAAGTGTAAACTTCTCAAACACATTTCTTTAAAAAAAATCACCTTAGGTTTGAAAATGAAATTAATATGTAAAAGTTTTCTTTGGCTTCAGAGTGTAAGCCAGAAGAACTCTGAGAAGTGTGACTTGGGCATTTTGCATTCAAGTATGTTAACTCCTTGCAAGGTGTAAAGCTCTGGATAGACCGGAGGTAAATGCTCATGACACAGAAACCATTGGTGACATCACAGACACCCTAGCATGTCTTATCAACCTGACATCTCCCTCTGCTCTTACCTGCACTTTGAAAGCACCTTCATCCAGTGGTGGAGGAGGAGGGAAGTGTCCAGGGCCAGGAGGAATGGTACCAGGGTCATCCAAAGGTGGAGGTGGAGGTGGGGGAAAATCACCTAGAGAAAGGAAATACATATGTGATTTTTTTCTTTTCTTTTCTTTTTTTTTCTTTTCTTTTCTTTTTTTTTTTTTTTTTTTTTTTTGGTTTTTCTAGACAGGGTTTCTCTGTGGTTTTGGAGCCTGTCCTGGAACTAGATCTTGTAGACCAGGCTGGTCTCGAACTCACAGAGATCCGCCTGCCTCTGCTACCTGAGTACTGGGATTAAAGGCATGCGCCACCACCTCCCGGCTACATATGTGATGTTAAGAGGGATGCCATTTCATAGTACCGTTTAAAAGATACATCTGCTGACAATGTACTGTAACTGGTTTAGACCGAGTATTTGCCTTATATAAAAAACTTACCTTACTTAGCTAACATGGATTTAATTAATAGCCTTAGCCATCATAGGAGAAAAGGCCAAATTTGATATTACAAAATGGCATAAAAGTTAAGTGTAGAGAGGTCAAGGACATTAAGCAAAGGCAAGGGGTGTGCTTGAGGTGGGGACTAGGGGCACTGAAATAAAAGACTTGATAACTGGCATTAATAAAATCCTAACCAAGCAGAGGAAGACAAAATTTTGATATGTAAAAATAACAAGAAGTTCAATTTATGAGGAAGACAAACTTTGGGAAGTTAGCTAAAATAAAGCTTGTGTATAGGTAGGACAAAGGAAGGCTGCGTTATCATTACCTTCACCTGTACGACGTGGACAACAGACTCACTGTAGGTAGCAAAAGAATATCAGCATACAAGTCACGTAAGCTACAACATGAACAAAGTCAACTACTGCATAGCAAAAACCATCGGAATCCAAACAGGAGAGGTAAGACAAAATAGCTGGGTGCTAAACAGCTAGGTGAGTCACACCCAGAAGGAGTCTAGCTTTCACCATGCAGACAAGGAACCAGAGAGCAGATGAGCGGACACTTGACCACAAAGTAGATAGTTCAGATATCTAAGTACAATACACTTAAGAGACAAGAATGTCCCCAACCTCTTCAGCCAGCAAGAATGCACATGGAAAAATTATGTGTGTCTACTGATGTCTGAGGCAAACATCCAAAGCTGTATGACATGTTATGAAATATTTAAAAGGGTTTTAAAATGAATTTATTTAGGAAATCGGAAACCAGGGTTGGCTTATTATTTTTTAGCCATTTGAAAAAGCATTTTTGTTGTTCCTTTAAAAATGCAGTTTCGATGCTCCACTTAGAAGTTTTCTTTACATGTAAGTGGCTGTTCCTTGCATTTCAGCTTTTGAACAATTGGTGAGGTACAGGAAGCAGGCTTCAGAACCAGATTTCTAGATAATACCAAAGTGTCACAACATGGATACCTGGATGGAAAGTCAGTCTAGGACTAGAGAGAGGAGACCTGTGAAGGATAGAGAGTCAATGGGGCTTTGAAACACCTGGACTCCTATGTCTTTAACACCAAGAGTGCTATAGTGGGAGGGACAGCTAAGAGCAGCCAGGCCTAACTCTGCCACACTCAGCAGCTGAGACACTGTCCCTTGAGCCACCCCATTCAGTCTAATGGGCTGTCCCTTAGGCAGCTGTCAGTGGATTGGTTGATTTTCATACCTCACTTCACAGTTCATCAGAGCCTCTAAGAGGTACTGGAAGATGCAGACTGCTGGCCTGCACTCCCACAGACAACGACTGAGCGGCTCTGTGTGTCAGGGGGAGGGGCACCAATGATTTGCTTTTCTAAAAAGCCCAGGCAATTCCAGTGGCCCCAGTTCTTCTTGGACCATACTTGAAGTTTCACTGAATTTTCCAGAGAGCATTCTATACGTGCATAAGAACCACAGGACTGGAAAGGCTCCAAAACTTCTGCCATGTAAGATCTGCCTGTATCTCTGACTCTCTCTTGAGAAACACTTTACTTTCTTTTTCTCTTTCTTTCCTTCCATTTTTTTGTTTTTTGTTTTTCTGAGATAGGATTTCTCTGTGTAGCTTTGGTGCCTGTCCTAGATCTATCTCTTATAGACCAGGCTGGCCTTGAACTCACAGAGATCCGCCTGCCTCTGCCTCCTGAGTGCTGGGATTAAAGGTGTGCGCCACCACCACCCAGCTGAGAAACAACTTTCTAAACATGTTCTTATCCTGTTAGAGTTACAACTTTAAAACCTCTAACAGTTCCCATCCATTGGCCACAACTGGAATCTCTAAGAAAGACACCTAAAACTAGGGGTGTCCAAACTCTCTCATATGGATTTGATTCAGGGAGCATCCTTGGGATTGGACAAAATGAGAGGCGCCAATGTTTCTTTAAAGCCTAGGGGACTCAACTTGCAGCAAGAACTGAGAAAGTCTGGTGTGGCTGGACACCTCGTGAAGTTCTACCTTATATCAGCATGAAGGAGAAAACTGTGTACAAGGTTTTACATGATGAAGCCATGACTAGGTTATTCCCATCCTAAATTTAGATTCTAGTGTTCTCTCCGGGCCTGTCTTCTGACCTCCTTAAAGCAATATTCTGAGAACCTTCTGATTCATGAGATTCTGTGTGACAGTCACCATACACTATTAAAGCCGACAGCGTTCCTGGCATTCCTATCATACAGGGAGAATAAAAGGCACATGAGCAGAACAAAAGGTTGTAGAAATTAATTAGAAAATAAAGGTACAGTACTCTGTCTCTGAGATCCCTTTTATGGACACTTCTCCTCACCCCATTTCTCTATAAAAATGAAATATAGAGGTAAACAGGCTGGAGATAACCCTGGAAGGATTACATGGACAGAAAACTGATTTTTTTTAAAAAGAAAAATAATGTAAAAACAACCAAGTTCCTAATCCTTAGCAAGATCATGTAGGTTTTTAAAAGCCAGCTGATAACCTTTCAATCATCAATTATTAACTCCCACCAAGGTTTTAGTTCTGCAAGTCCAACCATTTAACGGTCGGTTTGTATATCCTATGCTGAGACTCACATTTTAGAATCAGAAATAAGAACTAGCAAATGTCATGCTAATAGGGGAAAGGGTGGGGCACTGGGAAGAGAAACACTCTGGAGGCAGGGGATGCACTGAGAAGGGGTGAATGGGCTGCAGTATCCGGAAAGAACCTGGACAACTTTTGAAATCACTCCAAGAATGATGACAATTCTGATGTGTAGATGAGCAGCCAGTAGACAAGCATGCTCAGTGTACAAACATGCTAAGCACACACGATATGTATTCTCGGGGAGAACCATGACAATGACAAGCTGTCTCAAGCTGAGCCATAATCACTTAGGTTTATTCCTCTTGCTTCACACTGGGAAAAGGGGCACCCAGCTCCTTGTCCTTTCCTTGTAAGGACTCCTATGTTTGTGTTTCAAGTTTGGATCCCGCCATCCCTGAAGAGACGGGGAGAACCTTTGACTGCCACAGTGACCGTGTTTCCACATCCAACTGAGGGCAGAGGGAGAGAGACTGTGGGTAGGCACGGACCCGGGAACCCCATGGGTATGCAGAACTTAGGTCATTACCAAATGGTGAGCTGAGCAGTGCTTTGAAAACCATCTGAAAGAGCTGTGACGTGGCAGGTCAAGAGAAAAAACCGAGGGCTTGTCTCATTCAAGGAATCACTGTCTCTGTCTTCTCAACCTGTGGACTCCTGTCATAACCAAAAATATGAACCTATGTCTTCTCCTGGAGATGAAGCCTTTTCACATGCTTCCCCCAGAGGTTGGCTATCCTCTGACAAGGGGAAGTTGCCAAACTCATGGATCCAGACACTCCTATGAGAATATCCGTCCTCCTTCTCTCCCTTCCTCTTCTTTGTGACATGGTCTCTATGGGTGAGCTCGAACTTGTGGCCCTCCTCACTCAGCTCCCTATGTGGACCGCTGTGTTCCATGAATCTCAGTCCTAGAAAGCATTCCTGGGAGTGCTTTCTTGAACCTCTTGCTTCAGTGTCTGTTTTCTGGGTCCAAGGAACAACAAAGACAACTCCAAAGAGCAGAACACAGCATAGCAATCGGAGCTCAGTGAGTGTGGTGGCTCCAGCAATGACTTAAGCGGAGAGAAGGTAGGAAGAGAAGTCTGTACATCACCCAAGTACACCCAGAGTCCCATAGAAAGACGGAGCCTCCCTCAGTGCCCTTATTACTTAGTGTCTGGATTCCTGCTTTCCCAGTGTACAGCTCTTTTGAAAACTAGCTGGGGCAGTGCTCACTATCAACATAAATCATGAGCAGTCCTGGTTGTCCATGTTCATCATCAAAGAATCAGCAACAATACCTCCCCCAGGGAGGAAGCCTCCACTGTGGATAAGAAGAGA
The DNA here is from genome assembly GCF_037038515.1 of Microtus pennsylvanicus. Classification (NCBI taxonomy): domain Eukaryota; kingdom Metazoa; phylum Chordata; class Mammalia; order Rodentia; family Cricetidae; genus Microtus; species Microtus pennsylvanicus. The sequence continues at coordinate 69,777,451 of NC_134579.1, forward strand.
TGCAACACCGACTAAGGTGCTTTTAGTTGTCACCTGGACAACCTCACATTGGGGCTCCTGGAGATACACAACAAGACACTGGAACACTAATCCTCGATCCTTTTTCCATCCTCCTTTTCTTCTGGTTAACTAAATAAATTACTAACTCTGATGGTACTTAATTCTCTAACAGAAAAAAATTGTTTTAAGGAAAATACTAACGTTAAAATTACTAATGGAAAACATGTCTTCCGTGAGAAATATGCTAATTACCCTGTTTTGTGCCTACTTTCACATATGCATGTATCAAAAGTTTACATCTGACATGATTGCATAAGCTTCTATAACTACCACCCTGCAATTAGAAATATCATATATGTAAGCATAAAAATACAGATGAGCATGTAAAAGCCGTATGTGCTCCTAGCAGGAACAGAAGTAATATCAGCTAAAACATCCCTTTAGAGTACATTGCAAAGGGTAACGAGTCCTTAATCATATTTACAGGCCTTAATTTGGGAATATCCACATTCAATAATTCATCCTGCGACAAAGTAACATTAAAAAGGCATGCAACGAAGCAGAGTCTGCATCTTCCACATGATGCAATATAGAGAAAGCCATCACAATGCTCATCAGTACAGTCCAGCCCACAAAGAAACTGCAGCATTGTGCACGGGAAAGCAGGAGAGCCACCAGGCTGCTGGTGCCCACCCGCTTCTGTCATCTATCCACCCACTCTGCCCTCTGTGCACCAGGTATTACTCTAAACCAGTGGTGCTCAACCCTCCTAAAATGCTGCGACCCTTTCATATCGCTCCTTATGTAGTGCTGACCTCCAACCGTAAGATTATTTGCGTTGCTACTTCATAACTGTAATTTTACTACTGTTATAACCTGCAATGTTAATATCTGCTATGCAAGATATCTGCTATGAGACCCCAAGAAAGGGTCATCTGATCCTCAGGTTGAGAACCACGGTACTAGACCCTAGAGTGTGTAGGTACAGACAAGTAAAACACACAAAAGATGTTGCCGCCAGAGAACTTACAATGTCTCAGGAAAAGGAGGGATGATTAAGAAACCAACAGCGAATATGAGCTGGCTGTCACGTGGCAAGGAACATACTGAAGAAACACAGAGTCGGAAGGGGAGTTGGTAGGACGATGGTGGGATGCTGCAGCTTTAAAGAACAGGATTGAGAAATGCCTCACCAAAGTGGCATTTGGGGAAAAACTTAAATGGAGTAAGGGAGTGAGTCACGGAATATCTGGGGGCAGGATAGGAGGAACAAGTACATTACCAAGTGGAAGAGACGGGCAGGCTCCGCAGAGGGCTGCCAGCACGGAGCTGCCTTTCTACCCGGCTCTATGGAAATAGAGGTTGGCCGGAGCTTACAGCAAAACAAATGTTGTTTTGTACCCTTCTCCTTCTAAGTTAATTCCATACAATAAATATGAATTGTATCCTTGCATTTTTTCACAATCAGAAGAAAGATACTTTGAAATGAATCGCAGAATCTACTCAGACTCAGAGTGTAATTTTAATGCATCACTATATTTACCCAAGCTAAAATTTAATGTGCTGTCATCTTTCTAAATAACTTAGCTCGAAATGCTCTTTGAGATTCTCAAATTAAAAGCAAGAAGACTTATTATCTTTCAAGAGGATGACGTCTCTCCACTTTCAAATTGGACCGTCTCACTCCATATTTAGCTAATACCGAATTTCTGGGACTTCACTGTCTTCAACAATCCTCTTGTTTAAATTCCAGATAAATTCTCTGTGCAGCGGCGACCATCAGTGTGCTGTTTCTAACTGATCATATTATACTTCTCTATCACATGGCAGTTTCAATTTGCTGAAAAAGAAAAATCATTTTCTCAGTTGAAAACACGGAATGGATTTCACATAACACGAAAAGCGAAGGAGGACTTGGTTCAGAAAGATGGACTTGACCAAAGGCACGGCTCAATTTGTAGGGTGCCACTTGTCTGACAAAAGCATAGTAATTGCTATCCAAACAACAAACCACGTCCATATATATTTTGACTTTCAAATATGGGCAATAGAAATAAGCAGGACAATGGGTTAACCTTGATGTGTGGGTCTTCTAGCAGTTAGTGAGACACCCTCAGATTCAATACTAGAATGTAAAATTCTCAGCGTGAAGACAACTGAAAAAAAAATTTAGACGTCATCATATGGGAAAAGATCAACTCAAAGTCAAAAAAGGAGAAAAAAATCTTAATTTACAACTCAGAAAAGAAGCTGACAGTGAATACTGGCGTGCTGAAAGAGTCTCCCCAGATTATCTCATCCCATTAGAGACAGGTCATCCCCTGGAGTACCCATCCAATACAGAAGGTTCCCTTCCTGTTGAAGGCAGCCACAGTGTCTGAGGGGGTGTGTTTTCTCAACACAATGCATTGGGTAACTGAAAACATTTGGCCTCTGTTGATTCCGACTGTGAATGAGCATCACTAATGACAATGTACTGAGAACCACCACAGTACAAATTCTGATTGTAGATTAACTGCCTGTCTATTTGTTTTCCCTACTAGACTAGGTAGGAGATAGCTAAAGATGGCTTCCTGGTTTTTTTTTTTTTGAATAATTTATCATCAGATTATTACTACTTACTGACAATGTGTTTTCTAAGCTGCATGTAGATATTAGTAAACATATATTAATGGGATGTTCTATCGGGAACTCACGAAGGCCAGCTGGACTGGGTCTGAAAAAGCATGGGATAAAACCGGACTTGCTGAACATAGCAGACAATGAGGACTACTGAGAACTCAAGAACAATGGCACTGGGTTTAGATCCTACTGCATGTACTGGCTTTGTGGGAGCCTAGGCAGTTTGGATGCTCACCTGACTAGACCTGGAAGGAAGTGGGAGGTCCTTGGACTTCCCACAGGGCAGGGAACCCTGACTGCTCTTTGGGCTGATGAGGGAGGGGGACTTGATTGGGGGAGGGAAATGGGAAGCGGTGGTGGGGAGGAGGCAGAAATCTTTAATAAATAAATAATAAAAAAGGAAAAAATACAGAGAGCAGAAAAAATATAAACTCAAATGAACTGTGAGTGAACACATATATTTTTGCTATATACAAGTTTGGTCCTTTCTAATTATTTATGGAAGATACAGCACAACTTCTACCTATGAGACTAGTATCAGGGATGAGAGGTCTTCTATGGCCATGGCAGTCAGGCAGGAAACGATGCCAGTCTCAAAGGACCTGTCAAGTTTTGTTTTGCTGCTGCTGTTGCTGTTGTTAATTTATGTCTTCCTGATTGTTTACACCTTAAATTACTGAGAGTCTGCCAAGTGTAATGACCGAGTCCTGAACCCTAAATTACCATCTGGTCTGGGGGTATTTCAGCATCCAGGAGGGTTGCAACTATCTTCATTGCACTGGATTTTTCTTCCCTGACCAAAGATCTGAGAATAGACGTTCACGAAATCTATAATCAGTAGGTCTCCAGAAAGTTCTACAAATCCCCCAAGAATTTCTGGGAAAAGAGCCTCATTCTGTAAGGTTGAAACTGTGATGGAACAGGGAATAGAGGTGAAATACAATTCCCAAACACCACTGCTAGGGCTATAGAAAAAAAAAATCTGACTTTTATATATTATTATTTGCTTTTTTATTTTAAACTTTACTGTATAAAGAATAGCAATCCCCCCCACACACACACATCAAGATTTACCAGCCCCACACTATACAGTTCAATGAAGTTTTATGCTGTTAGAGCAGGCATGCAAAGTGGAAGTGGTGGAGCTCCATACGAGATTTTATACTTTTGCTACTGAACATATTTTATACACTTATCCGGTGTAGGAGGTCCTTCTGTTTATGTGTTAATTTTACTGGTTAATGACTAAAGAAAACTGGTTTTGCCTATAGCATGGGAGGAAGAAGGCAGAGTTAGGGAGATGCCATGGACCCGCTACCGGAGATAGACGTGCTAAAATTTTAGCCAGTAAGCCATTGCCATGTGGTAATACACAAATTAATAGAAATGGGTTAAATGAATATGTAAGAATTAGCCAATAAGAAGCTAGAGCTAATGGGCCAAGCAGTGATTTAATTAATACAATTCCTGCGTGGTTATTTCAGGTCTAAGCTAGCTGGGCGCCCAGGAACCGACAAGTGGCCCTCTCTTCCTGTACTTATCTACCACCAAAAATGACAAGCCCATGAGAGAGTTAGAACCAGGAAATCCGCTTTATGTCCCCCTTTGCAACAACTCCTGTTACTTGCCTGCATTCAGTCTCTTCCCCTTCTCCTCCTCTAATATTTAGCTTCTTTTCTTCCCTTTTCTCCTTATCACACTTCACTCAGATGTATCTTTGTTTGCATGTTGTGCTTGTTGTTGTTTTTTTTTTTTGGCCAGCCTGACAGAAAAGCCAGAATATCCGGGGAAGAAGGGAAGTCTATTGGGGGGAGCGTGTCCACAGAATTGGCCAATAGGAATATCTGCAGAGCAATTTCTTAATTCATGAATTTAGTCCATGGGCCATGCTGATGGTTGTCATGGGATATTTAAGAAAGCAACCGAGAGAACCAGGAGGAATAAGGCAGTAAACAGCATTCCCACATGGCCTCTGCATTCGATCCGCCTCGAGGTTCCTTCCCTGCTTGAGTTCTTGCCCAGACTCCCTTCAGTGATGGACTTTGTTGTAGAGGTATAAGATGAAGCAACCATTTCTTTCTTTCTTTCTTTCTTTCTTTCTTTCTTTCTTTCTTTCTTTCTTTCTTTCCTTCCTTCTTTCTTTTCTGTTCTTTCTTTCTTTATTAAAGATTTCTGCCTCCTCCCCGCCACCACCTTCCATTTCCCTCCCCCTCCCCCAATCAAGTCCCCCTCCCTCATCAGCCCAAAGAGCAATCAGGGTTCCCTGCCCTGTGGGAAGTCCAAGGACCACCCACCTCCATCCAGGTCTAGTTAAGGTGAGCATCCAAACTGCTCCCACAAAGCCAGTACAAAAACCCATTGCCATTGTTATTGAGTTCTCAGTAGTCCTCATTGTCCGCTATGTTCAGCAAGTCTGGTTTTATCCCATGCTTTTTCTGACCCAGGCCAGCTGGCCTTGGTGAGTTCTCGATAGAACATTCCCATTGTCTCAGTGTGTGGGTGCACCCCTCGTGGTCCTGAGTTCCTTGTTGGTGCTCTCTCTCCTTCTGCTCCTGATTTGGACCTTGAGATTTCAGTCCGGTGCTCCAATGTGGGTCTCTGTCCCTGTCTCCTTTCATCGCCTGACGAAGGTTAAACCAATGATAGCCTTTGCTGGAGAGGTTGTGGAGAAAAGGGGTACACTCATCCATTGCTGGTGGGAATGCAAACTTGTGCAACCACTTTGGAAAGCAGTGTAGCGGTTTCTCAGGAAATTCGGGATCAACCTACCCATGGACCCAGCAATACCACTCTTGGGAATATACCCAAGAGATGACCTATCATACAACAAAAGTATATGCTCTACTATGTTCATAGCAGCATTGTTTGTAATAGCCAGAACCTGGAAACAACCTAGATGCCCTTCAATGGAAGAATGGATGAAGAAAGTATGGAATATATACACATTAGAGTACTACTCAGCAGTAAAAAACAATGATTTCTTGAATTTTGCATGCAAATGGATGGAAATAGAAAACACTATCCTGAGTGAGGTAAGCCAGACCCAAAAAGAGGAACATGGGATGTACTCACTCATATTTGGTTTCTAGCCATAAATAAAGGACATTGAGCCTATAATTCGTGATCCTAGAGAAGCTAAATAAGAAGGTGAACCCAAAGAACAACATATAGGCATCCTCCTGAATATCAACCATTTCTTTCCCAAGGTGCTTTTAATCATGACGTTTTAGCAAAGCGATAGAAAGCTAACACACATAAGCATATATTATTGGTTTGGTTCTAAGAATAGGAATGCATTAATGAAGTAATAAGCATTGGAATCTCCCCTATATTTCCACCTACCACAGGAACAAGAAGGCACCAGTCTAGAATTCTTAAACTGGAATCTTTGTATTGTGAAGCCAAACACAGGTATTTTGCAAAGCATCCTAGAGATTCTGTTATGTATTCCCACTTAAGCATCGTTGATCAACATGAATGACACTCAGAGGTCACAAATGGAAAAGAAATAATAAGTGAAACCCAATTCTCAACAGAATTGAGACTAAAAAAAATGCATATCAGGATAGAAAGTGACGAAGTCTGAGTAAGTTCTACTTGTTATTAATTTGTATATGATAATTACTTGCTGTAGGTAGGTTTATGCTGACTACATAAGGTGCAAATATTTGGGTAAACTAAGTAATAAAGTATCCTTGACACAAGTTTTTGAATGTTTCTAAGGTCTGCAATTGTTTCAGAATAGCATGCTAAAATTCACTTTCAAATGATAAAAATTGAACTGTTAAGAAAATTTAAATTATAAAGACTGAATAACCGAATCATTTCAAGCGATTAGATGGAGAATTTTGGTGCCAGTATGGTGAAGAGCCAAATAGTGTAGACTACATATCCGACCCAAACTCTCCTGAGCTCAAAGCCCATATTTAAAATGGTCCATGGCAGATTTGGGGTGAGGAACTGAGATTTCTGGGGGAAATGTGAAGAACAGACCCTTCTTACAACTCCTAAGAGCTGAAGACCACTGGAGGGAGTCCCCAGTAGACGGTAGGAACTTGGAGTAGGACTTCAACCCAAAGCAGCCTAAACGCTGTTTACAACATGGGTAGGCTGGTAATTCAAGCTCCTTAACCATAGGAGCAGAAATCCCAGTAATCACCATGTCTCCATTGTTCCTTCCCCTGTTTCAGGAAAATGCAGACATGAATGGCCACAGGACTAGGAGCCTTCTGCAGCTTCTCCAGTCTTCATCTTTTATGCACTTCAAGTTCTTGCTGAGAAACTCTTGTTACTATTTATATAAAATGATGCCAACCATTACTCACTCTCCTTCAACCCTGCCATTTATTTCATCAAGGCTGAAGCTTAGCAAATGCATAAATGCTATAAAAATAATCAAATAGAGACACTCATTTCATTTCAAGGTGGTTGTTTTTTTGGCATGCATTTCCCCCCACAGGAATACTGGAGCTGACAGGTACTTGCTCTAAAAATTTACTTCACCACCTGCTAGCTGAAATATTGCTTCCATGGATTTATATTGTATTAAAAGGTCACTGGCTGTTTAAGTCTTAAACAGTTTTAATCATTCTAAAAGTCTCTTAGCAGTAAGAAAGGAAGCTCAGAACAAACAGCAGCGGGGACTCTAATTAAAAGGGCCAATTCATCTAATTTTATTTGGGGTTAATTATTCAGGATTCACTCTTTGATGTGTAAGGAATAGCAATTAGTAATTTTAGTGATTTGAGAATCATTGGAGGTGTAATCAGTTAAAATGAGTGAGTGTTTACAACACAAGATGGTGAATTAGTCTCTCTCAGCTGGAGAACAGGAACATTAGTCGCTGGGAGATGAAGGCAGAGGATTTCCAACCCTAGTAAGAACAGTCACTTCAAAAATCAAACACATGTCAACAACCACCTAGCACCATTTCTCTGAGCCACACTAAACTGCAGAAGGTTCCCCCAAACTGTCTTCAACCGGGTCACTTTCTCCACTCTCCCCAGCCATTTTCCTCTGACTGCCTCACTGCCACCATGGTAACAATAAATGTGCACCACAAAGAAGAAACTCTAAATGTGCATGCCATTGACAAGCACTGCAGATTCGCTGCTCCCGTTCCATGTTTCTGATCACTGTATCAGCTGAGCATCAATGACTAAATCTCTAGCCCGGTACTCAAAATCTGACTTAGAAACGCTGGCCACAGACCGGCTGACCTCATTCTATTTTTCTGTTCATTTTATCTCAGTTTCTCCACATCACAAAGCCTGAAAAATGCCTAATTGTTTTTGTCCCAGCCATCCGATCTGAATGCAAGGGGAACCATATTAAGTTATCTTTGATGTTTTTTTTTTAATTTATTTACTATTCTTCATCTCTACTGCCATGTAAATATTATATTTAATGCATAGTTACCTCATATTTAGACTAAAGAAATGGTCCAAATGGTTCCATTCTTCCCGAGCTAGGACTTTCCAAAGTAACATCTATACTAGCCAAAACAGAGTCTCCCGATGATGCCCTTAAAGCATCACCAAAACAGTCCTAAAGAAGAAGGATCTACTTCCAGATTTCACAACTTGGAACAAAACCATAGTAAGAAAAACCAGCTGGTGCTGGCAAAAGGGAAAACATATCCTCCAATGCAGAGAATGGACAGTGTAGACACAAGTCCTCAGACTTGGGGCAGACAGATCCTGTGGCAATCAGGGTAGGGTTTGGGGAAATAGTAAGTAGAAGTCTGTGAGAAGCCTTGTATGGGGTTCCCCAAGATTTGACAAGATCACATTCTGGATAGAAGGAATTTCGTAGCTACATGAAGACTCTTTAAGAATAGAGGGGAACTGACAAGCTCAGTGGGTATGGTCCAGCACCCAAATACACTGGTCAGTTAGCATCTTTTAGGTGTGAACAGTTTCTCTGGATGTCAGAAGTTCCATGCACACTTCTGTAGGTTGAGCCATGTCAGTGTATGTTCATAGGTACACAATAACCATACATGTGCATATCAATGTAAGTGAACAGATCAGGGGCGTTATCAACTCCACCTCCTCAAACCTGAACCATTCTTTTGTGCTGAGAACTTCTGAACCTAATTATTTTGGAATCCATCAGAGATCACTGTAGACACTAATGCTGGAAAGTATTGCTAAACTTCGGTGAGCCTTACCCATCAGCTTTCCCTTTCATGGGACCCTTCCAGTTCTCTAGTGACCTCATCCCGCAGTCTTCTTCTTTGAGACTAATTTATTTTAGTTGTTACAAATGACCAAGAACGTGTATTTGCCTTCTTGTATCTCTTTGCTGAGTATAATTTCTAATCATATTGCTGTAAAAGATGGGGTTTCATTCGTTATATAACTATTCATGCATTCTTTCATTCACTGGCAGACTCCTGCTGGAATCTGTATCTCAGATACTGTTTAATAAGAGCAGAGATACCTCCCTGATCTAGAGATTTCATTATCTTTGGTGATATAGTCACTAAGGAGATCTGTGGGTCATTCTTTAGTTTAAGGAAATCAGAACATGGTCTTCCTCAGCGGGCGTACCAACTTGCACTCCCAGCAACACTATGCATAGCATACGTTCAGCCATATTCTCACCACCGTCCATCACTGCTCATCTGTAATAGCCACTTCAATAGGTGACGTGATTACACATTGCTGTTTTGATTTGCATTTCCCTTGTGGTGAGTGACGTGAAAAAATACTCCATTTGCTCATCTTCTTGAGAAATATTTAGTCATTTTATATGTTTTTAGTGGGTTATTCCTATCGTTTTCTTGAGTGGTGATGAATTCTAAATATCGATCTCTTTCCAGATAAACAGCTGTAATGTGTTTTCTCATTTTTCTGGGTGTCTAGCTCTTCACTTCATTGACTGTTCTTTGTTGTGCAGCCTTTGATTCTGAGTTTGTTTTAGTTTTTCAGTTTTACTTTTATTGCCTTTGCCTTGGGGGTTTTATTAAGGAAAAAACTTTGCTTACACTAATGTGTTGAATTGTTTCACATATGTTTTCTCTAGTAGTTTCACAGTTTTAAATTACATATTTAGATCCCTGACCCAATTTTATGTGATTTTTTTTAATGTACAGTGAGAAATGGAGATCTAGTTTCCTGTGCTTGCACACACACACACAGGCTCACACACAAACACACGTGCACACACACACACACACACATACACACACTCGCACATGCACACACACATCACTTTCTTGGCATCACTTACTGAAGACAGTGTCTTTTCTCCAATAGAAGCTCTTCATGAATTGTGACATGCATCAGAGAGCTCTCTCCTCTGTTTCCTTGGTCTATGGATCACTTTTCCTATTGGTAGCTTGGTAGAAAGTTTTGAAGCGAGGGACTGTTCACCTCCTACTCTGGTAATTCTATAAGAGTGTTTTGCATGTTTGTGGTGAAACATAAATTTTAGACTGTTCTTCTGTTCTGTGTTTATTAAGACTGTCATTTGTACTTTGATGGGAATTATACTGAACTGAAGACTACTGAGTTGCCACAGTCATTTTGACAGTATTAATTTTCCAATCTATAAGCCTATAATATTTCATTTTGGTGAGTCCTTATTGAGTTTATTTCATTAAAGTTTTATGATTTTCTTTGCACATTTCACACATTTTCTTCCTTAAATATTTTCCTAGATGTGTTTAAATTTGCAGCCATCTTGAGGAGGATGGCTTCTCCTTTTTACTCAGCCACTCTGGTGGTCTGCACAGTTGTGTCTTTTTGACTCCAGACCCGAAGAACCTGCTCATTCACACCTTCCTATCAGCACCATCCAGTCTGCAGGGCTTTTGTTCGGCTTTATTTGTTTGTTTTTCATGTAGAAGCCCACATTTTTCCTGAATATGCAGACTACGCAATCCTACATTGATACCCTTAGCTATCCCAAAGACTTTCTCCACTGACTAATTCTCTACAATACACATACAGCATTTAACATGGGTGCCATATGAAAAATATTAAGACATTTACCCCATTGCCCTGTGCCGTCCTTGACAGCAGCTAACATATGAGCTTCATAGTCTATCCCAACAGCACCTCTTCCAATGACTTATACAACTAAGAGCAAAAAGACTTGAAAATTTTTGCTGAGTGTGTACATGCATTCTTCTTCTTCCCTCTTGCCCCAAGTTGAATCTCAGCCACCTAAGATAGTCCTTAAAGAAACAACTTGAAAAAAAGTGCAAAGACACTGGTCTAAAAATCTGTGGAAATGTGGGAGGGGAGCAGAGAGACAAGACAAAAAGAGGAGAAGGCTGCGGGTAAGGTGTGGGAGAGGACGGGTAAGGTGTGGGAGAGGATGCTGGTGCTTGACTCTATGAAAAGCCTCATCTGAGAGTTCAGAACTGCTCCTGAAGAGTGTGCAGTCATGGGCTTTCCCTGAGATCAAGTTTACATACCCGTGTTTTCCCCATATGAGACTTTCTAAAGAGACCTGACCCAGCGTTCCTTGTGTGTTGTTTTCTTATAAGAATGCAACACAATGTCCTATCCAGAGGGAGAAGGAGAAGGTGGGGATGAGAGAAAGAGAGAGAAAAAGTGAAAACTAAACAAGAGGCCCAGCTCATGAGACAGCTCTTCCAAAGGAGGTCCCTTACCCGCCCATGCCCAGTATGTGAAAACTTAGACACAGAACACAATCAACCCTTCACTGGAGAGTAGATCACATGCAAATCACTTACGAGGTTCGGAAACTTGGGCAAACCATGAGATTCTAAGTCTACACTCCTTTGCAAAATAAGAATAACAGTTTATGTCTTAGATACTACTTAGGGTTGGGCTGTCTTTAAAACTTGAATGTCCTATACAAATATATATTAGGTTTAACTATGAGGTGGGATTTTTTTATTAACTTAATGATCACCCTTTCTTCACAACTATTTAAAAACTCAAATATAAAAAATATAATTAAATATGCTAAGCTTACTAGGAATGGCCCTTACTTCCTTTAGTTCCATAGACACAAGGGCAGAGTTGAAGAGACAGAAAAGAAAAAGAAATGTGTAACTAGAGACAGCCAGAGGAAGACCTCACTGCTGATAGCTTGGTTCTCCTCAAAATATCCAAAGCACAAAACTCTTCTGTACCAGCCAACCCTGCATTCCCCTGGGCTTGGGTATCACCAGGCAATTCATTTTTTTTACTGGACAAACTGTTCTTAACAGTTTGTAAGATATAACAAAGAAATGTGACAAATAGCAAGAAAAGAAAAGATTTGCCCTCGAAATCAAATGTATTAGCCAAACCAAAACACAGACTAAATCTGGTGACCAATATACACAACCCAATGTTCACAAAGAACGTTGGATCTTTTGCCCCATGCTACTCTATAAACCATACCCAATATCTAAACATGGTCAGGTCCTGCATCCAGTAGAAACTTGATAGGAAGTCCAAAATCCACTAGATGTTTATCATCCAATTGTCAAGATAGAATGAAGACATCAATAATTAGGAAATTCCCTGGAAAACAACAAGTTTTGCCCCTAGGAAGGTACTCCTCCATTTCATTCACTTCGCCTTCCTCACTCATCCCAGAGGTCCTGTGATGGAAGACAATTCCAAACAGCAGCGTCTGATGACGCATTCTGGGCACCAAAGTGCAGGCACCTTGCTATTTTAGCAGACTTGTTTCACCAGCCCAAAGACATAATTTAGCTGAGTGAGGAATTCCTTCCTTCCTTTGACTTCATTTGGCCAGCGGCCTTGAGAGGTCTACCATTCCTTAGCACGATGGATTTATTGCACCCTTATACTCTTCCAACAGTAGTTGCGGTTCTCAGAGTCTCAAGTTCAGTGAGCTCAGCCTTGGCATTCAAGGGGTTCCCTGTGTCTCCTCCTTAAGAGCATTTGTCCCAGGTTCATTTGCCAAGGACATGGTAGCAGTTCCCTTCCTGGCACTTACGTCTGCAAATATTACAGGGCTTCTGACAAAAAGATTCGCCCTGTCAGTTGAGGCTGGATATAAGTCCTACTGATAGTTCCACAATGTGGAAGTAGGCACTAGGCAACATTATAAATCTACCAAATAATCAGGTTAGAAGGAAATTAGAACAGAATAAGAAAGTTCAACAGTCTAAGGTTCACAAACAATTTCTAAATGGGTAAATGCCAAATTTTTGCTTTTACAAATAAAGCTTTATTGGAACACTGCCACAACCATTCAATTACTTATTATGTATGACAACTTTCTCATTCCAGTGGCAAAACTGAGAGAAGAAAATACCACATACTCCTATAGTCTATATAAGGCAACTAGGAGGACTTATAGAAAAGTTTTCTGATCTTGATCTTGTTCACAAACTCATTTTATACGAGAGAAAATTTAGATTCAGTAAGGGTACACTTATTATCAAAAAGTCAAAAAAAATTATTTTTAAAGCAAAATATCAGACATTCTGTACACAGACTGGGTAAACACTAGTTCTGACTGATCTCTCAGGGGATTCTATGTCCCTTTCAGACGGAGTTGTGTTGAGATACTGTTTTAAGACATAGTAGAACTTGAGAAATTCCTTTTCCAAAAGGAGAAGTAAGCAAACAAACAATTTCGGTGTAATGTGGCCTCTGGTAGTTTTCTATTGTTTCTATAGCAAATTACCACTTTAGTGTTTAAGCTAATGGAAATTTCTAGTCTTATTGTTTTATGAACAAAAGTCTATCATGCATACCAGGGGATTAAAATCAAAGTATCTACAAAAGTGCTTTATTTTATAAAATTTCTGCAGAGAACCTATTGTCTCACCATGCCCAGCTTCTAAAAGTGGCCCCTCCTTCCTTGGAATATGGCTCCCTTCCTCTATCTTCAAAGCCAGCAAACACCCTTTGTATTTTCTCTCACAGTCTCATCTAACACCTCTTTGCTGCCCTGCACTGACTTCTAAGGAAATTCCTGTGAATTCTGGGCTCACCCTCAGATTGCTTAGCCATGTGAACTCATTTAAATTCCCATTTATGAATTCCCCTTTGTCATGTCATGAACCTACTCACAGGTTGCAATGATCAGGACCTGGCATCATCCAACCAACCATTCCACCTGCCAGAGAGTGCCATGAAGGAGGAGTCGGCACAAAGTATGAGAAGATGAGAGAGGAACAATTCCTTAGTACAGAGTGAGTGCCCTCCAGCTGGGGCATGGAGTGTCTGAAGCTCCCAGAACTTCCTAAGAAATCTTTCCTATTTCAGGATCTTTTCTAAGTTTAGACATTACTTAAACACTCTATTTTGTCCATCCCACATTGTTCTTCTCTTTGTGTCTCTATAATTTTCAGCTAAGACAATTCTTGACTCTACCTGTGGGCTGCTTTTCTTTATCCCACTCCATCGACTTAAAAAGAAAAGGCTTCCAAAAACTTTTTGAGGCTTCCCCAGAGGAGGATGGTCCATACCAAAGCCAAGGATCTGAGAGTTACTTTGTGGCTTCTAAGCAGAGGCTAAGGAACAAACCATGGGCAGAACTATACCCAGGAAGTACACGTGAGATGGTGAAAAGCCACTGTAACTGAATTCATCTCTTCAGACAGGCACACGCCTGACGCTAGGAGATGCAGAGTTATCAGCCTGTGCTACAGTTAGGATATAGCTGGAAATACTAAATGTCTGTTTGGAAAAACTATAAAGAGTTCCAGGGAAACACAGGCAATAGTGTGTCGATACAACGTAACTGCATCTGTTAAGGTCCTGACTCTTGAGAGTGAAACTGATCTAGAAAATAGCTGGCTTGAGAAAGTGCGGAGTGCCACGTTTTCAAGTCGGGGCCAGAAGGCTACTCACAGGAACCCTGTAATGCAGATTACAGCTCTTTAAGTGTGAGGAACTTGCTTAATAGCTTTTAAAGACCCTTTCAACACTGATGGTTTATGACTCCATGACTCAAAAGACGACAGTCAATTAACAGCCAAGAGACTCAGACTTGTTTTTAACTGGAGTAGCCAGAAAATAGCCCCTGATGTTATGGCAGGGCAGTTAGCTCAACTGCATGGAGGCACTCACTGAACGTTATACATAAAACATAATTCTCCAGGCAAGATCAGACAAACAGCAACCAGTAATGTGCACGGCCAACGACTGACCCCAGCATGCCCAGACCTCACGGCCATACTGGAAATAAGCTTCCAGTAATTTTCTCCAAAGTGAAGTCCTGCCTGTCGCCAGCCATCCTTTCCCACAAGCACCTCAACTGTCTCAAGAGAATAAAGAGGACTTTGGACCTTGGGAAATTCCCCCAGGAATCCCTGAACTGGCTTCATGCACACAGTTTAGCCTTCATGCTCAGTGGTTACAGAAAGTTTTGGTGGGTAGAAAGGCATGAAGACGGGCGGGTCCTGGCTGACCTGGCCAACAGCAAGGGAGCTGGCAGGGATGACGCAACGCGGCACCTGAAATGAAGGTGTACACATCTCCAGCCTTCACAATAAAACCCAAGGAAAATACCAAATTACCAAGACGGAAAATTCCCACCATGAGCAACGAGACTTACCCAGAAGAGAAAAACAAGCTCCGCAGTCACAGGAGCCATATCCTCCTGCTAAGAAAACACACACATTCCCACGCAGAACCCTTTCCCTCTGAATAGAGCTAAAGGTACAGGAAATAGCTTGATGGAGACATTATATTACCTAGACAAACCTGAACTGGATTATCTGTTTGCTTATTAGATTATGGCTTTAGGCTCATTGTTCCACGCTAAGAGCTCTTGACATGAGCCGACACACACATTCTTTGGAGCGAAAGCTTTTGTGGTTGTGTTTTATGGTGCTTAGGCTCCTGAAAAGACTTGTGAAAGCAGTCACGCCAGAGGATTAAATCCAGTCTCTTGGGGCCACCTCATTAGGAGGGTCCAGTTTATTTCACACAGCCTTAAAGAGGACATGTGAGCTTTTTGCACCCAACATTAACTTATTCCCTGTGGAATTTCTCATAGGAACCCCCCACCCACTGCTCTTAGTCACAATGCAAACACCAGATCCTAGGTGCCAATGAATGGAAATCAAAGCACAGTGCTCTGGAAATGAAATTCAACTACAGTTCGCTTCTTGTCTGTCCCCAAAGGGGGACATATTGCCCTGGCATATCTGTCAAAACGTCATTCTTAGGAAAATAAATACCAGAACATATCAATCACACCTTCTGATTCTATCTAACAACAACAACAACAAAACCATCATATCATTGATTTACATTCTACTTGGTTGACCTTTGTATTTTAATAGTCAAGTTTTTGCTTTCGGCCTTAGATTGGATTTGGATTAGACGACACTGTAGAGTTCCAAGATTCTGATATTCGTGTCCCAACATTAAAGGGTCCACTGTGGCATTTCATCCCAAGCCAGCAGGGGTATAAACAGGAGAAGAGCACGTTTCTAGAAACAGAACTCTGAACAAGGAACTCCAACACCTGTGGCCTTTGTTTCTCTGATACTCTAAGTATTGAGCTGTGTGGCACTCTTAATCCTCCGAGTTATAAAACAGGCCTAGGTGTCGCTCTGTCCCTGTGTCACTGACACACTGAGAGTGAAGATTTCTTCCATTTGTGTCTACAACCACTGACACTCATGCAATTCAATGATTTACTGATTATCAATAAAGCGAATATTGTTTGCACTAAAGTTAGAGAAAGCTGTAAGGCACGGCTCAGCACAATTTCCCCTTTTCCTGACACTGCCCTTTATGAAGTCATTTCTACCGACACTGGACCTTTTGAAACACTGGAATATTCTGAACAGCCCAAGCATTTGCTGACTGATATTCATTGCCTGAAATATAAAAAGTGGGTAAAACTAATTCTTAAACTGCATGCATCTTAATTAATATTAAAATTCAGATGCATATGAATGGCAACTGCCATATTGGGGGTCAGGATTTATCCCTGCTATGTACACAGGGTGATGCATTCCATTTCCCAAGGATCACAATAAGTGTTAATAAAGTATGAAATCTAA
This sequence comes from Microtus pennsylvanicus, assembly GCF_037038515.1. Classification (NCBI taxonomy): domain Eukaryota; kingdom Metazoa; phylum Chordata; class Mammalia; order Rodentia; family Cricetidae; genus Microtus; species Microtus pennsylvanicus. The sequence goes on from NC_134579.1 coordinate 69,794,042, forward strand.
CTTTCTCTTTCAAAATTACAACATCAAATAGAATGTAGAAAAAAAAGTCCAAGACATGAGCATATTCTGGACCTTCTTTTCATTCCAATGAAGCTGTGCCAACAGAGTAAGTCACCAGGTCTTACTTTCCCTCAGAACCTCAATTCAGATATTGTACTAAAGGCAAGAGAAGAATAGGAACTAAAACAGTGACATAGTACACAAAGAAACATTGTTGAAATATGTATATAGCAACGCTATGGAAAGCCCCAAGTACTGATGCTTGCTAGCCGTATTAAATGAAGACATTCTGATAAGCAAAGGCTGTCCTGGCTTCTCAGGAGAGTTTACTACAGATCAGGCAATGAGCAAACACTTCACAGTCTGCTTTCGGGATGAGCAGAGGTGGAGAGGAGAAGCAGAGGTGCTGAGCAGCATTGTTTACACTTTAGCACAGACAGTGACCAGCAAGGAGGCAAGCAGGCAGTACAATGAGGGAAGGCAAAAAGGGGAGTCCTCTGTTCTAGTAAAGAAACTGCAGAGATGGCAGAGAAAACATAAAGCGAGGGGGAGGAGCTACACATGAGTGGAAAAAACTGACAGCAAACACACAGAGAGAGCCAGGAGAATTAGAGAGGAAACACAAGAGACAGTGCATTAGAGAATCAGCTTCAATCTTCACCCTTCACCAACAGTTAAAAAACTAAAAACAAACTGGAGTGAATTTTATTTCACTTGCAAATTACAACAAAATTAAAAGACACTCCAAATGTAAAGATAAAACTAATATATATGTACATAAAATACACATGCTCATATATGCTAACATAATCTCTGTCTCCCCCTCCCTCCTTCTCCCCATCCATCTCCTTCCCTCCCCACACATCTGAATCAAAAAGAATTATGTGTGAGGTGTGAGAACAAGATAGCAAGGGCAATGGAGCAGGGAGAAAAATCCCAAACAAGGCGCTAAGTAGCTTTGTTAGATTACTTCAAATCTGTATTTCACTTTCCCCATCTGAACAATGAGAACGTGAACATTAACAATTCTAAGATGTAATGTTTACAAAGAACCTGCAAGTTGCTAACTGTACATACCAACTATGTAATTGTTTTATTAATATGGAAAAGTTGCCTTATTAATAATTCAAGAAAAAGCCTCCCCATAAAATTAACAGATTAAGATTACTGTGAGCATATGGCTAGGAAAGCTTATTATGTACTGATAGAATCATAAATTGGTGACTTTGGTGTAAGAACTTAGGAAAATGAATCCAATTACCTTCAAATGTATCAGATTACTTGACAATTACACATATGAAAATCAATTTGAACTACTGTGTGGAAAAGAATAAAGGGGTACGGTAGATGGAAAGAGAGGGCAATGAACCCAAAGACTTTAGTAACAAGAAACCAGAAACAACCTAAATTTACAAGTCAAAACACTGATCACATAACTTTTCAAATTCTACCCCTAACACCTTCATGTTATGTTGTAGACTAAAATACCGGAAAGCTACCGAAAGCACAGCTATTTAAACCCGACACACACAAACAAATGTAAATGATGAATTAAAAAGGCTTGATAATGCTATATGGTTCTTTTCAATTAAAGCATGAAACTGGCAAAACTAATACAAACTGTAATATATCCCAATCCCAGCTTCCTTGTGGGAAGAAACCAGTCCAAGTGACGGGTGAATTTCTAGGTTTGCTCAATCTGGAAAAACCATGACTGACCCATGCATTGCCATATATGAATTATCCTACATGTAAGGCTAAGGCTACCATGTTTACAGGAACCATAACAATTTATTCATCATTCTATAAACAGAACCTATCTTATATTTAGAGGATGGCGGCTGAACTGCGCAAGGCAAAAGATGATCTCTCTTGCGCATCTTGGCACTGTCTCGGGTCACTGACCTGAGGCTCAGCTATCCTCTTTTGAGACTGCCTGAGCCTCCCAGAGAGCTTACTCTACCTCTGGGTCATGTTGCCACCACTATTTCCATACAGAATGAAGACGTGCTTCTGAAGGTCCCATTTACAGCATCATCTGGGTTCCTCCAGGTGCTGCTGTGGCACATGATCCCTGTCTTCTGACCACCTCAACAGACATTGCATCAGTTCCTCAGGAGAACAAACACTCCACATCACTGGAGGTTTCTAGGTGACGCTAACCTTAAAATGGGATAGTCCCAACTGAACTCCACCACTCCAGGTTGAGTTTCAGCAGGAAAACAGAGTCTTAGACGAGTGGGCCTTCCTTACTCCATATGGCTGCCTCACATTGAGTTCATGTAACAAAGAGGATCTATGCCTCGAACAGTTTTCGACATCACTGACTGGCTGTTTCTGATCCTAATCTATGTTCCCTGTTTTCAACTTTACGAATGCTCTTTGAGATTAGACATTCAGGTGGGAACAATTACACTGGAAAATGGTTTCAGAAGCTAACTACATTTCCTGATGTCATGTCATGCTTGCTAAGTCAGAGATGAAGGTACAAAATGGACGTCTTAAGAATAAAATCAATGCTCTTCATGTTTGCAGAAGACTACGCTTCATCAATAGGAACCAGACAGGAAAAGTCAAGTGGTTCGCAGGAGCAGAGTCTGGCTTGCAAGGTCACTGTCTCCAGAGAAGGTGCTCAGTGTCCAGATCAGTCAGCCACCATTGTGAGGAGCCAATGGTCTAGAGCAGCAGTAGAGTTCTTGCCTAGTAATCAAAAGGTTTGATGGTCAGAGTTTACAAAATAGGTAATTCTTCAAAGTCAAAAGGAAAGGCAAGAGAGTTTGATCTTTGGCCTAAAATGGAGGAAAATGAACACGAAGCAGAGACAAGGCTCTCAAGAATGCATGGCTAGTCTACAAGAAAATCCAAACTCCAGCAAGTCTAAGATCTTCACAAGCTGGGCTTCTACATCTTATAAAGCCAATTTTTAAAAAAATTACAGGAAAGACACATAAAAAAATTTGATGTTGTATGGGTGGAGAGAAATAGCACGCCTGTCACCTAATGAGACAATAGCTTATTTCTAAACTTTTCTATCATGGGGTATGTAAAACTAAAGCCAGACTGATTTACAAGCTGACTGATTCACTTGGTGTGCAGGAAATGACTCCATCAAACTGCAACAATGAAACCGTGGAGCCCCCTCTTCAGCAATAGCCCCTGAAAAGACAGGCCAACTGCAAAAGAAGGAGAAGTGAGTACGAGCGAGAACCACAAGAACCTGGTAACTAATACAAAACATGGACACATAACCAGGGACTTCTCTGTACTCAAAAGGAGAGCTCTGCCATAGAGCACCAATGCATTTGATAGTGGGAAACAAGCATGCCTGGATGGTAATTCTATTATTAACAACAGGGTACGAAGGTCTAGATCTAGGCTTGATGTGAAAGGCTGTCTCATTTTTGGTAGACAAATAAGTACTCATGAGAAAGTTTTCTGAGACTTTTTCCTTCTCATGGTGCCATCATTTGAATATGAAGTGCCCCCACCAAATCCTTTTTGTACCTTGGTCCCAGTTTATAGAACGATTTTAGAAGCTATAGCGCCATGAGGAACTGGGTCCTGACTGATGGGAGATACCTCTGGAGATATTCTCTCTCTCTCTCTCTCTCTCTCTCTCTCTCTCTCTCTCTCTCTCTCTCTCTCTCTCTCTCTCTCTCTGCTTCATGGCCAGCAAGGCGAAGAACTCTAGCCAACACTACACAGCCACAGCCTCTGTATCACCGTGCCTTCCCTGATGTAATGGACTGCCAGCCTCGCTTGGAAAGCATGAGTAAAGATCAACCTCACCTCCTTTAAGCTATTACATTATAGTGTTTGGTCACAGTGACACAGAACAAGCTAAAATCCATAATTGCTTTTTGAAAGATTCAAAGTGCATCTGAGAGGATTATTTGAGAAAAATGCACTTCTCCCAATGCCTGGGGAAGTCAGTGTTGAATAGGAAACACACTGATCAGGGCGAATAGGGCCCAGCACACACTCTTCTCCCTTCCCCTAAGAGGATTACTCTGAGGCACCCTTGACATGGGAAGCTTTTGTGGAGCTGTAGTGTGAAAACAAGCAATTGGGGCTGTGCAGTGTCTATCTGTGCGCTCAGGCTACGGTAGATTTCCACCCCCTTACCTGTGCTTCCTTGGGTCTCTTCAGTGCAAGTATATAAAACCTGCAACACTATGGGCTTACCACACAAAGACTTATTGCCCATATTTAGGAAATCAGATAAATCACTCCAATGAAGTGTTGGCCATATACAGCAGTGCTTTTTCTGTACCTTACATTTTGTAAGTTCAAGCTTTACTACCAATACAAGACAATCACTAATGATAATATAGCTTATTTAACTAAACATCTTAATTCTCTATATAATAACTACAATTCACACAGATCACCTTACAAAACCAAAGAACCCCCTCAGAATTAAAACTTTTATTTTGTGACATTCCCCAAGCCAAAAGCCACAAGATCAATAAATACCCTGCAAAAAAAAAAATTGGTAATCCATGACATTATTTACAGTTGAGAGAAGTGTTTTAGACACACCTGAGGAGGGTTAAATTTTATACTAGCATATGGTATACTACCTGAAATTATCTCCAAAATAATTCAGGAGGGGAGGATTGGGGTGTACATAAGAAGGACAGAATACTGTGCAGAGGAGATGGGATACACAGGAGGGAAGGAGTAGAAGAACTATAGACAAGAAAATGAGCCAAACGTTACTGAAGATGGTGGTGTATGCAGAGAGATATGCTAAAAATAACTGTCACCTCAAATATTTGAAAATTTCCAAGACAAAAATTTAAAAACAGTATACATATTTTTAACGTCATGGAACAAGTTTGAATGTTCGAAGGCTAAGAAACATACTCTTAACACATTTCCCTGTTAGAATGGCACAGGCCTCATGAGATGAAGCATAGATAGCTCAAGACATCCTTAGCCGAAGTTCCATCACTGATGGAGGCCGGAGGGTTTTTAACCTGAATCTGTTAGATGCCTGTGGTGTTTCACCCATATCCAAGTCCCCTTTTGATTTTCTCTTCAGAAGCTTGAGGAGGTGTCTACTGGATGCAAAACTAATAGCTTCCCCATGGCACATGCTGACTTGTAACTGTTTACACTGGCAGTCTAGCTTGTGAATGCCCGAGGTAGCTGTGCGAGTAAAATATTTGTATTTGCCTAAGGAAATGAACTAAAAATACAGCTTCTGCTGCTCTATACACAGCTCATGGTTTGAATCCAGAGCACTGCACATGACTGTCAGGAATGGGGTACACAGCTCATGGTTGGAAACCAGAGTACTGCACATGACTGTCAGGAATGGGGTACACAGCTCATGGTTGGAAACCAGAGTACTGCACATGACTGTCAGGAATGGGGTACACAGCTCACGGTTAGAAACCAGAGTACTGCACATGACTGTCAGGAATGGGGTACACAGCTCACGGTTAGAAACCAGAGCGCTGCACATGACCGTCAGGAATGGGGTAAACAGCTCATGGTTGGAAACCGGAGTACTGCACTTGACTGTCAGGAATGGGGTACACAGCTCATGGTTGGAAACCAGAGTACTGCACTTGACTGTCAGGAATGGGGTACACAGCTCATGGTTGGAAACCAGAGCGCTGCACATGACCATCAGGAAGGGGGCCTTCGTTATTTGCATGGTATTAATCCAGGGCTCCAAACAGGTAAGGGGGGACTGCCAGAATTAAACTCCCACAAGCACTGTGAGGAGGTCCAAGTTCTAAAGACCTGACACTAAGCTAGGACTACAAGCAAGGCAGCATTTCCTGATGAACCAATGGGAGAGAAATGAAGGTCCACTCTTGGGAGGGCAATATTACCCAGGCAAAATTTAGTATGGTAATGACTTCTTATCAGTTTAAAAACAACAAGATAGAATCATGGTTAGATTGGTACTCAAATATCTCTGCAAAATAGTAAGGTGGGGATTTTTGCTTGTATTTTATTATTTTTTCTGGAAAAAACCCCAAAACTCTTAAAAAGTACTGTAGCTTACTATATAAGAAGATAGAATGTATGGAAAAGGGAAGTCAGAGAACAGAGAAGATCTCCATGTAATTGGAATACAATCCACAGTTATCAAACATTTGCCGGTCTCCATGGACAACCTCAGCACATTCTGGGGAAATACGCCTAACTTTTTAGGATCATATCTAAGATGGTCCCGTCACTTTGAAGCTAGTACTCATGCACTCTTAGGCATCCCTAGAAAAAATATAATTACTGTGCGGATTGTGTGGGCACACATGTGCAATGGCGTACATGTATAGGACATAGGGCAACTCCGTAGAGTCCGCTGTATCTATTTGTACAAGGGTTCTGAGTATTGAACTAGGTTGCCAGGCTTTGGAGTCAAATGACTTTAAATCCAGAGTTAGCCCCCTGGCCCTATAATGGTTTTCAAAGATTCTGGTCTGGCTAAAGCTCTCTGCAACTGTTAAATCCCCTTCTGCCAAAGACAGCAGCTTACAGTCTCAAAGTTCCCAGAGAGTTAATTCAACTACCAAAGGCACCCATTTCCTGTAAGGATTATCTTCTTTTGTTTGTTTCCAGGTTGTCAAGTGCTCACTGCACAGCTGTGGACAAATTCTGCAACATCACTGGACCTCTCTTTTCTCACATATAAAGTGAGAATAGTAATGGTAATTGTTCCACCATTTTTTTATGGAAAATTAGGTTAAGACAGACACCCCCACACACACACCAACACAAATATATCATGGATTACACTAAGCTTTTAAGAGTTAAACCAAAATGCCATTTGCTCGAGTTTCTATAATACTACTTCAGGTATAGATACATGAAAAAGAAAAAAATTGTACAATAGAGCAAATATGATATTTCAAGTAAAAATGAGAATTTAGACTATACAGCTCTGTATACTGTATCTGTGAACTAAGAGAATCCCATCCCCTTGTCTACAGAATCTTAGGATAAAATAACAGGAGTAACCCATAACATATGATAGAAACACAGACAAAAGTACCTTTCAGTTAACCCTCAGGGGAGGTTTATCAGAAACGGTACTACTATTCTGATAAATATTATATATCAGATACATGGAAGGAGGAGTGTTGAAATGTCACCGGAAAAGATGAGGACAGGAGTGATGGTGCCTCCTAGAGACCATGTCATGCTTTAATCCAAGCAGCAGAGGGGAGCTGGAGAGAAATGGGATTGGAGACTGAAGAAGCAGAGGGTACCGGCGAAGGCTCGCAGTTTCCTAGCTGAATTCGGATTTCTTCCCCCACAGCATTACAGAATCATTTCCAGGTTTAAATAAATATTGTACATGAAACGGAGTTGAGGGCATGGAAAAATGACTCACTAGGCAAGCCTGCCTGTTGCACATGAGGGAGAACAACAGTTCAAATCCCAGTACCCATGTAAAAGGCCAGGCACAGTTATACACGCTGGTAACTCCAGCACTGAGGACAGACAGAAGTGAATCCCAAGGGATCAAGGGTCAGCCTTCCTGGTACAAACAGGAACTTCGGATTGAGTGAGACTAATATGTAAAATGGTTGAAGAATTCTAAAAAGCAGATAAACGTAGAAGATCAGAAGTAAATTCTTAGGTACCCAAAATGTTGGCCCCAGCTAAGGAAGAACCTTAAACAATGGACATTAAAGTTCAAAAAGGTAGAGAATTGGGTAGAAAATATTATCAAATTGAGGTGAAGACACGTAAGAAGTGACTATAAAATGGCCAAAGAGGTCCTTCTGGGTACACAGATTAGCTCCCTCTAGAAAAGACAAGGAAAAAGAGGTTGTTCTCACTCCATGGGCTGTCACTAGGTGCTATGACCCCTTAACCCTTCAGAATGTGAAGGGGTAATAAAGAAATCTCCACAGAAGATCCTGTAAGGGGGCAAAGAAGCAGGCATTAACTATCAAGTCAAGGGTTTAGAGGTCAGGAATGGGTAAAAAAGGAGCCAAAGTCAACCCATTTATTGCTGTTATTTTTCATGCCTGTCACTTCAGGAAGGAGAGATGCTTCTATCTTCCCCTAATAACAACCAATTTAAACTACAAATTCTCAAAGAACTGTTAAGAATCCTTGTTGGCAGTACTGAGGATTTAAACAATAGTCTGTCGCATAGCCAGTGAAGGTTTTCTGAGAGAGAAAATGGAGGGGGGAGAGATCAGTGAGCCAGATGACCAGCTCAGAGATAACATGCTATCTTTTTGGTTTTAACAATTTATACTTGATTTTTTTTAGTGCACACATGCCTCTCTGTGTATGTGTGTGTCCTACAGTGCAAATGTGTGGGCCAGAGGACTATTTTGTGGAGCTGGCACCCCTCTTCCACCATATGGGTTTCTGGGGACCAAAACACCCTCACCCACTGAGCCGTCACGTAAGACCCCACAAATGCTATCTTTTGAAAGCACCTATAGGGAATCCAAGGACATGACTCTTAGCACTACATGGCATGTTGCTTGAATCACAGACAACAGTAAGTAATATTTACTGATTACAACAAATAAATTTAAAAAACACTATCTCTTATTGTTTAATACTTAAAAATCATTTACATAGTCATATTGAACCTCTTGAAAACGAAAGAAAAACTTCCTTGTCTGAGAGAAAAGCCAAAAGCAATCTTCTACAAGATCACAAGAATAACCACCTGAGTATAGGGCTGCCTATGGGAAAAACAAAAAAACTCAAGGGAGCTGAGAACAAGGCAGAGCCTGTCCCCCACCCTTTCGGCCTCATTTCACTCTCCCCTCCCCACAGTTCGCTATCCAGCTCCAGACTCCAGAACATGGGAACACAAAACTGAAAATGAGTTTGAGTGTGTGACGGGGGACAGGGAACACTTTCAGGAGTCTGTCCTCTCCTTCCGACATGTCAGTCTAGGTAGCAGGGCCATCGGGCTTAGCAGCAGGTGCCTTTACCTACTGAGCCACTTTGGAAACCTCCAAATGAAAATATGGAAAACAGATGAAATGAGTCAAAGCAGCCCCATCTTCCTGTTTCATGGGCAGGTTAGTGCTCAGGAGGCCAGGCTGGCTTCTCTCTTTCTAGCCCCGCTTCTGCCTACTGAACAATGCAATTATGGGTGGGCGGGGTCACAGCCAGCAGCCATCAAGTTCCCTCTGGCCTCTGTCAGAATGTCCTCCCCAGCTTGGGATGGCTAATCTTCCTTGTCAATTCAACTGCAGCTGGAATTACCTAAAACACATATAGGGGTTTCTTTATCAGACTGAAGGAAACAAGAAGACCCTTCCTAAATGTGGTTGGTTGGTGCCTGGATGAAAAAGCACGGAAGAAGGGGATTTTGCTTTCTGACTACTTCCTCTCAGCACCTCTGTTGGGCATTCCTTCACCAATATTCGGGATTCCAATACAGACTGACTCGTCAGGAACCCTCCAGGGCCTTCACTACCAAATTGCCATTGCTGACACAGTCAGCCTCACGGCCTGGGCATCTCCAGGATTCTTGGCCTCTCCAGAGTAGAGGTAGAATACAAAGATTATATCTTTATAAAAAATCCCCCCCCCCAATTTATGTCTGTTTCTATGTGTCATTTATATAACTTATATATGTATGAACATATTCATTCCATATGTTCTATTCCTTTAGAGAACCTTGATTAATCCATTACTACATTAACTTTCCCAGCCTATGACCTAAAATCGCCTTAGCACGAACCTTCATCAAATAGGCATACACAGCAGACAGTGACCACTATTAAGACACCATACTCATTCTTGTTTCTCTTCATAGCAAAAGCCATGGTTTATCATTACATATTTCCATGAGCATCTGATCACCTGCATTCCCAACTAAAGTAAGAGCCTTATTAAACCAAAGTCTATGCTTATTTTGCTCACAATCATTTTCTCAAGGAATTGGAAGAAATCTCTAGGATGATTGTCACACAGTAAATGCTGAAACAAACATAATGGAAGGTCCTTCAAGAATATCAACACAATGGCCTATCTTGGCCAAGGCATTATTTTCAAAGGACTTGGTTCCCATTCCCAAAATCTGCCGAGAGGCCATTTGACTCCCTGCAACTCTGGTCCTAGACAGCTCTTTGACCAAAAGAGGACACTTTGCCCTCATGAGAGAGAGAGACTTCCTCCCTACAGTCATTGTGAGACACTGAGTGAGCTTTTCTCATCTAGAAACAGAATCCAGAACTGGGAACAATTACTGTCCCCATTATATTAGCAAAACTTACAATGCTTCCATGGTACCATGGAAGCCGGGACAAAACAAGACAAGCATACCTCAGTAAGATACTCCGACCCTCATGTAGTCTGTAGGTAAAACAAAACAACAGAAGATGCTAGACTGAGCATGTAGATTCACGACTTCCAACCACACCCTCAGCCTGCCAGTCCTGACTGCATAAAGATACTGAAGCCACTCAAGTACAAAGGCCCAAGGACTTAGACGTACACACCTAAACCACTCTGAGGTGTATCAATGGAGACAAATGATGAGAAACAGTGAGCATGCACGACGGGGTACTCTTGTTGGGAACAGTCAGCCTCTAGATCATTAGAAGGCTGGAGTCACGCAGACAGAAGCCCATTAATATGCTTGTTTAAAGTCATTAGGGAGCCTGAAGCAGTGGTTCCTGTTGTGTGGACAGTGAGGGAACCAGAGGCCCCGCTGGGTTGCTTACCAATGTGTGTTCATCAAACATTGTTTGTGTCTAAACATATCTTGCGCAAATCTGACCAGTTTGTAAGATAATATATTAATGTTTTCACATTATCAAGATAATATTAGTATCTTAGATCTATTCAAATTAAATAAATCGAACAAATATTCATCCTTCAAAATGTTATTTTTCTATGTTATTATTGATAGCAGTATTAACCTATTGACTGCCAAACAGTCTTTACTAAGCAACCAGCGTAAATATGGTGAGAAATGGGAAAGTCCAGGCTGACACCATGTCCATGCGATGCCTCAGATAAAGGGTTCAAAACAGCCCTGGGAGCCACAACCTGCCTGACTGATTTTGAACCCCAACTCAGCGTCTCGCTCAGAAGACACCTCACATTCTCTTGCCTTATTTGGTCCCATCTTTCATACAGAAGATTCTTAGAGTTCTATATCAGGACTTCTAACCGTGGATACATTTAAAAGCTAGAAAACACACCTGAAAAGGTGAGAATGTGGCTGAGAAATGACGGCTATGTCACTTTAACCAGCACTATGTATTTCCAGAGTATATTGTGTACCTAATGGCTTCCATAAACACCTTGGAGCAGAAATCCATAGAGCAGAAAGGAAACCAAAATATTCCTTAAATATTCAAGTCCCCTTCTAATGTTAATCCCTTGACACTCTCTTTGGGACTCTGCACATTGAGTCAACAGCTTCAAAACCTGGCCTATGTATAATATTAAAACCTCTGAGCATTAAATAAACTCCAGTCTACTTTCTCATATCATTTGATTTCAAGACTTCTCTATGCTCCATAGGATGAAGATTGAGAGTCAATAATATATATCATATCATTGTACAGTAGCAACAGTATTGACTCTTCACCAGGAGAAAAGCATTCTCTACACCTTCAGGCCTTAGGTACCATAAGTCATTTTTGCTTCAGATCTTATGTTCTCATCAAATCATATGCTTCTCAGCTCTGTCTTCACAGACTGACGTGGAAAACGTGATGGATGATGTGCAAAGCCTGTTCTGCAAAGAAATTCGAAACGGAGGGCCTGGCATGCTGCACAGCAGCTCAGCTAAGCTACTGCCATGGCAGATGCACAGTCATTAGAAGGTTCCATGCACCGCGTATCAACATTGCAGCACTTGGCTTGCCTGTCAGTCTTTCTCAATGGGTGTTGATGATGCTCTCTGGCTGTGGATTCGCATGGGGGGGGGGGAGCTGCCCAGTTCTAGGAGCTCAGATTGTCTCTGCAATGGAGACAACAACAGGGACGCTCTTTCTCCAGCCCCGGAGTCACCAGAACCTGTTCTCCAGAGCACAGCCAGAACAACTGGCAATCAGCAGATGCTATGTAGGGAAAGCAGCTTTTCTAGAAAGCTGGAAAGTAAGAACAGGGGTTTAAAAGAACGGAGAGAAGAAGCAAAAGGAAACATAAAAACAGTCACTCACCACCTTCCCCCCTCTCACTGCCATGTTGAAAGGAAAGACATCAGCAACCCAAAGGGTGGTAGAAGCTGAGGCAAAGCCTGGAGAACACTAAGGACTGAGAGGCACTAACCGGCACCAGGGAAGACCTGGATGAGGCACGGTGTTTCCATCTATCAGCATAGACTAAAGGCAACTCAGAGAAATGTGAAAAGCAGAGGGTGGGAGGGGCTAGATGGTCAAAATACATTATAGATAGCACAGAAGCTAAAGGGAGAAGATGTCACCCACAGTCAGACTATAATGCTGCCTTTCAAAAGAAAAATAAAATGAAATTGATCAACAATTCAATATTTAATGTCTTGACCATGTGGCCTGACTGGCAGAGCCAGGAGAGCAGCAGAAAAGGACATATTTAGAGAGAACAAAAAGCCACTGTTGCGTTCCCTGGTTTAGGAGGGTCCTGTGAGACTGAGTAACAAAATGAAGCCGACCCTGCACAGTAAGGTAAAATGATGGACATTTGCATACCTGAGAGCCATTTCCAGGCATTTCAGCATAGGCTCACGCTGAGCTAAGTATTGTGAACAAAGTCCCCCTGGCATTATTAAGCACAATGCATATTTACATAAAGACATGCCTTTATGTTGGTAGAAGGCTGTTTGTTGGTTCTGGCCACCGAGAACTGAAATAATCACACAGAAACTATATTATTTAAGTCACTGCTTGCCCCATTGGCTCTAGCTTCTTATTGGTTAACGCTTACATATTAATTTAACCCATTTCTAGTAATCTGTGTATGGCCACATGGCTGTGGCTTACAGAGTAAAGTTCCATCGCCCATCTTCGGGAGAGCTACATGGTTTTTCTCTGACTATGTCCTTCTTTTCTCAGCATTCAGTTTAGTTTTCCCTGCCTAGCTCTGTTCGCTATACCTCTCCTACAAGCCCAAAGGAGTTCCTTTATTAACCAGTGGTAATCACAGCAGGTAATCACAGAAGGGAATCCCACACCACCTTTATGTAGATGTTTCTACTGAAAAATAAAAACACTGGGAGGAAAGGGGATGAAAATATCCCCATCCCTGCCCAATGAGACATGGAAGAAGGGAAAAACTTCACTAAGAAAGAAGGTTTTGAACCCTGGGTGGTGGCACAAGCCTTTAATCCCAGTACTGGGGAGGCAGAGGAATGCATATCTTTGTGAGTTCCAGGCCAGACTGGTCTACAAAGTAAGTTCCAGGACAGGCTCCACAGCTACACAGAGAAACCCTGGCTAGAAAAACAAACAAACAAAACAGTAACAACAACAACAAAAACAAGGCTTTAAGAAAGATACTCAATAGCAAATCATTACAGGTGTTCCCTAGTACAAATTGTGTTTATCTCTTTAAACTGCTGTATAAGTAAGACAGAAAAGTTGAGAAAGGAGAAAGAGAGAGAGAGAGAGAGAGAGAGAGAGAGAGAGAGAGAGAGAGAGAGAGAGAGATTGATTGATTTACTCCTTTATCTGCTATGTATTTATTTCTTTATGGTCTACCTACCTCTCTAGTTATAACAGAATAGCAAGGAGGTCAAAGGCCCTGAGTCATACTTATTTTTAAAACAAAAACAGTGAATGGCCCATGACAGCTGCTCAAACACTGTTTGAGTGAATGGATGCATTCATGAATGCATCTTCTGTACTGAACTGATGCTTGTATCTTTTTTTTTAATAAAATCCCGAAGACGCTCTAATTTAGCTAGAATAGACCTATTTCCCTGATTAACATATAATCAAAGAACTGGAAGTAACTTTCTGCTTTCAAATTTAGACATTCAATGCATAGCTAAAGTTCCAAGGCTGTTTGCTCTCTAATTGTGTCCTCCAAACACATATATGAAGAAATACAAAGTTATACATACAATTGATCACTTCTATGGAGAAGACTACAACTGGACTAGAGGCGGGTCATGTAAAAACAAAAGTAAGGCACATGCATAGTGTACTGTATTGAAATCATTTAGTTTTACTCTTCAAAACAAGGGAGGAAACTCTGGATTGCAAAGATGAAATTTCCAGTTTGGAATATTTCAGTGAAGGGAGAAAAGAAATGGACTCTGAGCAGGTTTGAGGCAAACTCAAGGTGTGTCTGAAAAGTTTGCATCACTACGTAAAATATCATATTCATGCTGTTGAAACTAAGACCATGCCACCCTTGCCGAATGAGTGGATTAAAAGGGTGTGAGCCACTACCATGGGTGCCCCAGAGAAAAGAAAAAGCAGGGATGTGTTTTGTCAATGAATCATGTTACTTGCACTTTGAAGGTTCTCAGTCAGAAAGACTTGTAAGTAAGACCGTGATTGTGTGGCAGCTCTTCCCTGTCCTGTGCACGGGAGAGCTTCTATGGAACACTTCTTTCCATAGTAGGGGCCGAGGAGGATGGACTCAAGGCTAAGATTCCCCACTGCTAACTAGAAATGTCAAAAAAAAATAGTTCTGAAGCTATGAGGGTCAAAACAGAAAAAAAAAGTGCAAGCCGTCTGATGCATCCTACCAATTTCTCTCAGTCAGAGGGAGATAACCACGGCCCTCCCTACATGTTCAGCATTTCAGATTCACCACCATCTTTCACCTAAATCCACTGTTGGAAGGGAAGCAAATGCAGGCTAATATTTTCTCATCTGCATTTGCTTCATGGAGAAACTCAGGTTGGCTAGGTTTATATAAGGTAGGTCAAGAGGTCTGTTAGAGGTAGAGCCAGGATGCAATGGCAATGGCAGGCAAGGGCTGAATGTGTTTGTATTTTGTTATGCCAACTCCCTTGCAGCTACAACATCTAACAAGTTCACTTTTTATGTATTGTGTTCAGTCACTGACAAGAATAGTCACTTTTGCAGTTGAAGAGACGGCTAAATGAGCAATTAAATGAAGTCTGAGTTTATAGAATTTCCCTTCTGGAACACTGCGTGTGTTTCTTTCTATATTCAATAAGCCATTAAATCATGGAAACCTGAGTGCTGAGAGGAGAGGTCACAAATATTCTGTGAATGACTTTTCTGTCTATTTCTGTCTTGTCTTGAAACAAAAGGGAGAACCGTAGGCCTAGAGCATTTTCATCATCTCCAGAATGGCTTTAAAAGACAAAAATCTCACTTTGGTCTCAGCCTCCAGGTCCGGTGGTTACAGGAGTATACCACAAAAACTGGCCCCTCCAACATGCTCTTAAAAAGACTCTAGAAAAAAAGACCCAGTGCTAAATCATCAGCTTCCCTAGGGGGTTTACTTCCTGAGAAGGTGGGGACATCCTCAGGGCAAAATACCAGCAACTTGATTGACCAGTTACTAGAATAAAAGGGCTTCTATTTAAAATGCACCCAGTTTGATTCCTAAGTTTAAAAAATTCTTCACAATGAAGATGGAAAATGGGTGTCAGAGATGGCTCAGTGGTTAAGAACATTACCCGTTCTTTCTAAGCATCCACCGTTCCAGCATCCACTGGGCAGCTTACAACCATCTGTAACTCCAGTTCCAGGAGATCCAACACCTTCTGGCCTCAAAGCAATATGCAGACATGGTTCAGGGAGAGACATGCAGTCTAAACAGCCATACACATAATAATTTCTAATAGACTGAAATGATGGGCACATAAAATCAAATGTCAAAAAAACCCACAAAGTTTCAAAAACAACTGAGGTTACATCTTTCTTTGTTTCGTGCTACAGGTGTTAGAGGGTATCTTTTTGCCCAGGGTACCACAGGACACATTACTTGGCATAGCACATTAATCTTATAAACCATCGCCAACTATTCAAACTGTGACAAGAACAAGGAGCAAGGGAAGATGGCGGCATAGACAGTTGAAAGAAGATGTGACAGACATTGGCATTGCATAGACTTTCTTAGGCTGGACACCAGCTCTCAAAACTCTCACTGTGCCCTGCGTTCAGTAGTTCTTCCAAGCTGGTCAGTCACTTTCTAGCATCGCCCCATCCATGGAAAACCTGTTCACAAAAATTCAAAAGAAATCTGTCTCCAGGGAGGCTTATATAATGTCCACAGTCAGGAGAGGAGTACCCTATCTGTTGTTCTCCCCAACAAACTTTGCCTAGATTCTGTCACCTTTAAGAGAGTCACGAGAAATTACCAGGCTTTGGGGTAACAGATGCCATGCCTTGCTTAGCAATGCAAACTATCTGTGTTGGTGGCCAGAACAGGTGTGATTCTCATTAACATATCATCAACTTAAACTAAGAAATTTAAAAAGGTCCCTCCAGTACTACTTTAGACTTTTCTACATCTGGGTAACTTAATCATTTGCCATTTTTATGCCCAGGTGACTTAATAATTTGTCAGCAAGGACTAAGCATCTACAGGCTGCTAAGCATTGTGGCAGACCCAAAACATGAAATGGAGACCTGTGGAGGTTAAAGCTGAATACAGGAGGAAGACAATGCTCCAACTGTTACAAAGAGAAAGGCGATGAACAAACGGTTAGCCATATACTGTCAACACTGCGGGAAGTGTTCAATGGTTAATTTAGGGCACGGGAGTCATTCCATTTACTCTGATATTGTCCTTTCCAGGGACCGCTTATCAGAGCACAGAGACAATTGTAATAAGAAGAACTGTGAAGATTGCTAAAGACGGAGCATCTCTCAAACCCAATGCAGTTTTACTCACAGCAAGGACTTAGAAGTGCATCTTTCAACTCTGACCTCCATCCATGCATGCACATTACCTTCTGATGAATCCAAAAGCACACATGTCCACACATCATAGAGCATCCCTTGATTTGGAGTATACTGACTGCTGACTCTTTGCCAATATGAAAGAGACTCTTGAGATCTAGGCAGCACTATCCACATAGATAAGTAGTCAATATGTAACAGGAGAATTCTAAAAATACATCCACCCAAATGTATGACACATATATAAGCATATAATCACACATGTATAGGCATATAAATATTTTCGTGCTTGCATTTGGAGGGACGGAAGGAGGTATTTCTCATTACAATCCTTTTCTGTAGTAGCAAAATTTCAATCCCCCCATCACCCTTTATTAAACAAAGTTTTATATGAAAGGGAAGGATGGGGATGTATAAGTCGTTTCTTCACAGTTAGAATGGGGGAAAGATCACCACTAATGCACAAAGGGCAAGAAGGACCATTAAACGATGACAATACTTAGTATCATGACTTGTAGAACTGGGATCAGCAGTATCAGATAAATGTCTGTGACTTTAATGAGACCCTGCATTGACATCTAAGAGAAAATGATAGCATAATTGCTACTTAATGTTTTGTCAGCAATCATACAAGAATATGAGATGCATGCAACTGAAACAGCATATTTACATCTGGCTTCCTATATAAAGAAAGCTGACACGAAATCCTAGACCTCATGTCTCTTCTCTATCCATCATAAAGGACCATAAGAAAATCCTAGAAGGAAATGCCATGCGGCTGCTTTGTAAGTAGCTGAAAGATCATTTATTTATGATAGCATTTAGTAAGTGCTTACTAAGTACCAGGCACTATTAAAAGAATGTTAAATATAATGTCTAACCTTCACAAGAAGCAGGAGCTATTAGTCTCCCATTCCTATAGCAGAGACTCAGAGAAGCTCACTCACTGGTCAAATGCCACACAGTTGGCAAACCCCAAATACAATGAACAGGTACGACTTCTCTAACAATGTTCCGGGAGAAAAGGAGGGCAGGGAGGGGGAAATGTCAATGATTCAGGAAAAAGTCACACAGTGACACTACCCAAAGAAACACCTAAGAAAGAATATAAATTATAAGACAGAGTGGAAAATAAAAGGTCCACAGAAATATAGAGTGAAATTGCATTGCTGTGCTTAAATGAAGGGGTGATGTGAGGAGTCTAAACTCTAGATGAAGCTGGGGCCAAATAAAGCATAGAATTAAATGGCTTAGCTTGCTCTACACAACTTCATTCATGTCAGTAGAGGCTGGTTACCTTTAGGATGAGTTCATGCTCTGAAATTCTTTGACTACAGTCAACTATGTAATAGTCACAGTAAGGAGAGTGGAAGCTTCCCGAGAGAGGTGCGGAGTCCATGCTGAGGACGCTGACTAGTACACAGAGATGCCAAGTCACACGGGAAGAATTCATGTGATAATATACCCATCTGGTCATCAAAAAGGGGGCAAAGGATTGAAGGTGGGACCCTCAGCTGGCACACACCTATCTACACTGAAGATCCTGACCTCTAGCTCCTACCTGACGAAGCCACTACCCTGGGGTATAACTCTACAAGGATGGGTTCCTAGAAGATTTGTTTGGAGTCAACTAGGAGTTCTTTTTAAAAAGACTATATTACCAAATGAGCTGGGCAAGGGCTTAAAGAACACTGAAAAGTAAAACATGAACTTTTGTACATTCCCCCACCATCACAGGAAGTGCAGAGTCGACCACAAATACTGTCTTTTCTAGAAGTTTCTGAAGAACTGTAAAGTACGTGATTTGCAGAAGTCGTTGGTTCTGTGCACAGGGGCCGGACTGTTTTGTGAGATTGAGGAAGCGAATGGCGGCCGACTTCCTGGAGTGAGTCACGGCTGTAACCCCCTTTTACTGTATTAATAGAACAGGGGGAAAATTTCCAGGAAACATCTATTACCACAGCCACCAGAATAGAACAGGTGGCGGGTGACTTAATCACCAAACAGAAAGGGCTCGTCCCCTATCTTCACCAGAGCAAGAAAACAATAAATCAAACCAACAGACTTTGAAATGTGTTAACATCTTTTCATAATTCCAGAGTTATGTTTTAAGGCTATACAAGATTTTGCATTAGCAGAAATGCCATACATGATTGCACATGATCCAAATACAGTAGAAATAAGTAGCCCAATAGTTAACTATTCATTCATTCGTTTGAATCTGGAATTAACAGTGGAGACCAACTGTGTGCCAGATTCATGGTCCTCAGGAAAAGAGCTGAAGAAAACAGTGAAAGCTGCAAAGAAGACTGATCCCTGCTGGCTGTCACAGCGATGCTCTTCATCCTGCTTTGGGACAACCCCATCAAGACCGCTAAAATTCTAGTTCTGGTCTGTGCCTCGGGAGTACACCTCTGTTAAGTCTAATAAATATCAACACGTAGGAGACCTCAGTCTGGCTGCACAGCCATGACTGGCTCCTCTGTTTCCTTAGAAGGAAGAAGTGTGGCCGTGATAAGTCTTCATCCAGGCCTGCATCAAGTGAAAAACGAACAAACTTATTTCTTAAAAATCAGTGTGAGAACTGAGAGAGGTGAACAAGATTTGGAATGGTGTTGAGCACACAGTTAAAACTCGAGACTCTTGATTACAGGTCTCATTAGTATTATGACAACAGGGACCCTAAGAAGAGGAGTCTCAGTCTGTCGCAGGGACAGAAGTAGCGCTAAGGACACACACGCCAACTGATCTCTGTCTATTGGTTCACTTGTCATCCATCACCTACTGCAAGGAAACTATGTGGGCCACGAAAATGAAAATGGTGTGCTTTTCCTTTGGTTCGTATACTCAGTGCGAGATTTGAACCCACAGCCTTATACATGCTAGGCAAATACTCTACCACTGAATTATAGACACTCCCAAGCCCCCAAAGGATATTATTTCAGGTGCTGTCATCAGATTACACATGATTTGATGAGTTTATTGTTTAAGCTCTGTGAATATGACTAAAAAAAAAAGTGGAGCCTCCTCTACCACTTTCAACACATTGAACACTTTCAAATAATGGTTTCCAACATTTTACCGTGACTGTCTTATATTGCAAAGTACTGGTTCAGGGAAGCAGGCAGAAGCATCTGAATTCTTCCAAGATGTTCCCCCACAGAATTATACCTACGAAGAACCTGACTATGGTATATATGTTTGTGTGGTGTGTGTGTATAATATTTTTCCTATATTATAATATAGGAAAAATACATGACCAGTAATATGGTAATGGTGATAAAAATTATTATGCCACTTCAATAACGTTAATAAGATGTGGCTAAAAGTGATGAGATACATTCTTATTCTATCATAGTAAATGAAAATGTAAAATGATGTCTTTTGCAAGTTGCATATTACAAAAACTACAGACCTAGGGATGAAGCAATGACTGAGTAGTTACAAATTCTTCCTGCTCCTGTAGAAGACTAAGTTTGTTCCCCATCTGCCACACTGGATGGATTGCTCACAATTACCTATAACTCCCAACTCGCGGGAACACCATATTCCTTTGGACTCTGAGGGTACAAACACTCACATATGCACATACCCTCACAGACACAGTTAAAAAGATACGCCTTTAAGAAAATTATAGACATATAACGACAAGCAATGATTATAAAAGAAATGGAGCTATCAAATCGCAAAAATAAAATGTGGGTTTATTTAAGTAAATTTGCTTTTTTGATCTCACAAAGTCATTTATTTATCTTATAGAGCCATTATATGATTGAAGAAAAATCTTCAAACGTATATAAAGTCCTCAAATAAAAGAATCCAAGATAGAGTTATACCATTAAAACACTCAAAAATAGGAACATTTCCTAATAACAGGAACTTTTCTTCTTAACAGATACATAAACGCATGTCACTAATCATGCCTCCCAAAAACAGGCAACTGGAACAGAAGCGGCAGGCTGCTCAGAGCCCAATCAGGCAGAAGCCGGCAGAGGCAGCACTGTGCCAGAACCATGTTCACCAGCAGCTCGGGGAACGGTGTGGGGGACGACTGCTCCCAGAAAACACTGTCCTGTTTTCTACTTCCTGTCATGTGAGCAGCAGTATAAATGGTGAAATGGGCTATGGCTTTTAATTTTAGGGAGTTTCTATCTTTACTTCCTACTCTAGCTCAGGTTCCACCCTGACCCTTCTGGTTTGCATTGCTCTGCATTGCTACAGTCAGTGGTATTACATGAAAACAGCTGGGGACAGTCAGCTTAATCTCCATAAAATGAGCATAACCCTGGCATTTAGATTTCAAAGAGTTCTGAAGATCAAATAAAATAATGCCTCTCCAAGTGTGTTATAAGACACCACACAATAGTAAGAGAGTTTATTGGCCTCTGTCACTGTTAATATTATGTTTGAGACAGAGGACACATGAGGGCTCTGTGGGAATGTTTCAGAAGGGATTTGTGCCAAGGAAACAGGACAGAGAACACACTACAGGAAAACAACATACCTTTCTGACATTATACTAGGGTGAGGGAAAGCACCAGAGAGTAGAATATGATATGTGTGTGCCCTGAGCATCCGTAAACAAAGGACAAACACGACATGCTTCTGCTAACTCTCCCTTAATAACAAACCTCAGTGTGGGTCAGACAATGACGTCATGGGTGAGTATTTCCAGCATACTCAACAATAGGGTATTTCTAATGCCAACAAACTCCTAAAAAGTGCAATCAAATTGAATTCTTGCCTTAAGGAAAAAGAAAATTAGTAAGAAAATTAAAGTGTTTTCTGTTACGAACAGACAATAGGTATTAATTTCTATGTCCTTATTTATTTCCTTCCAAACCTAAGGGCACAGACACCTTATTTTGATGGAAAGAAAGTTTTTCCAGATCCAATCATACTGCCCAGTGCTAATGAAACTTCACCTAGCCAGCAAGCAGTTGGCAACGGGCTGTGCATGCTAGTGGGGGAGAAGAGGCAACTGTAAAATGTATGTCGGTGATAAAGGACAATGGGAGACCACTGAAGTAAACATCTAAGTCAGGAGAGCAGGAAAGACTTCCTTTTCCAAAAACAAGTATCTACCTGCAGTGATAGCGCACCATGAATCTCATCCCCAGAAACTGGATACAAATGCTGTCTCAGTCTATACCAACTGGTTCTCAACCTGTGGATCTCGACCCCTTTGGGGTTGACCAGCCTTTTTCACAGAGGTCACATATTATATATCCTGCATATCAGATATTGTGTATATTATATTTATATTATGATTCATAAGAGTGGAAAATTTTGTTATGAAGTACAGCAAAATAATGTTATTGTCTGGGGGTCACCACAACAGGAGGAAATGTATTAAAGCGTCTCAGCATTAGGAAGGCTGAAAACTGCTGGTCTATGCTAATACAACCAGAAGACTGTCACTCAAATCCTCTTTCCAGAGTTGTTTTTTTGCAATACTGAATTCTCCATCATCCATAGTTTTTAACAAGTTGTATCTTTTCTTAAAATTTATATGTAAATATAATATATATGTGTGTGTATATATATTATATACACATACACGCAGAATATTCCTCTACTAAACTGGAATATTTAAATTTCAAAATTAAGTAACAGCCTTACGCAATTATCAGTTCGTAACAGCCTTAAAGAAAGTCAAGGGTTGATCAATGTTCATTTTCTAGATCTGACTCTTAGAAACAGACATTAGCGTGAGTTATTCCCAGGGTCTCTTCCAGGTCTGGATTCCAGGATGACAGAAACAGAAGGGATCTGTGGCATTTTCTGGCCCAGTGATTCCTGGCCACCTCAGGGACACCCTTCTAAACCTCTGCAGATCTGGGGTGGGAGGGTGCCTTGGGTTTACTTCCTTTTATAGCTTGAACCTACACTAGGCTCTTAAAATACATTTACTTGACAGAAGAAAAAAAAAAAACAAAAAGAACAAAAACTTAGAATACTGTGACCCTGAGTATCCACCCCAGTGTCTTGCAGGATGCTTCCCTGGGACTGAAATTGCTCTGCAACATTTTAATGAAGCCAAAATGCAAGGCAAATACTGTATTTGGAAGACGGTGTCTTCAATGGTGAAAAGATACTCACAGAGGGTCACGATATCAACTTTGTGGGTTTCCAGAACATTTTAAGATAAAATAAAATAAAAATCACCCAGGACAAAACACATAAATTAAAAGCATGTATTGCTAAGAAAATCTCATTTCAAACTATATATGTGTGTATGCACCACTGTCAAAGAAAAATGTACTTCTTCCCGCCACGGCCAAGCCATAAAAGTGGATAAGAGTCAAAGTCACAGGAGGAGTGCACAGGGACGGGTAACTGCAAAGCTGGCATGCACAGAGTCAACTGGCCTGTAGAAAAGGTGTGTGTGTGGGGGGGGGGGATCTGGGGAAAGGAACCCAGCACCTCTAGATTCCACACTCCTTCTGAATAACAGCCCAGTTCACCACTGGACAGACCAGGCAAAGGAAGCTGTATTTCACACCTGTGCCATATAAACCTCTGTGTGTGAGTTTGTGAGCACACACGCGCGCACACACGCGCACACACACACACACACACGTGCCCCCCCCCCCACGCACGCATGCACGCACACACATGGAAGTACACAGCTCCTCTTTTCCCATGTCTCAACCTCCCAGGTCCTATCTTAGGAGACAATGTTTCTTTAGCCCTGCTCACCATTTCTTTCTCCCTGTATCTCGGGGAAGGGGGGAGAGTGTGGGGGACAGAAGGAAAGGGAAAGCGGGGGGTGGGGAAGATTTCAATTTCTCAGATTTTTTTGTTATTAAAATCCCCACCACCCTGCCACCCCTGTCTGCTGTATTGAAGACTGAACCTGAACATTTTCGGTCTTTCAGAACATTTTTCTTTCTACTTCCCTGGCTGAACGGCTTGGTTTGAGTAATTTTCTCTTTCTCCTGGGGTTGGTTGCTAAGAGACACTCTATTACTTCTCTTTCTCTTATGACCCGATTACTGTGATCAGCAAAGACAGCATGCAGACAACATCCTGACACGGCTCATACAAGATCCCTGGGCCTGTTACAAACTGACGGACTTTCTTAACCCTCTCGCTCCCGCAGATCAGGATTCCTGGAGCCCTGCCTCAAGTGAAGTCAAAGGATTCGCCCGGCTCTAAAGCTGTGGCTATGGTAGAACGCCGGTCCCCACCACTGTAGCAACTGATACACTGCAATGTGCTTCTTTTAAGAGTCCCACGCTACCTATTATAATGATAGTTTCTTACTTCACCTATGAAAAAGGCATTCAGAAAACACCATTCTGAATCCATCTCCAGCTTGGATAAGAACACTTATTGATCTTTCTTGGCCAGAAACTTGAATTTCTCATTGCTTTTCTGCTATAAACAGCCAGAGCAAAGGTCACACCTTTGTGGTCCCATGCCACGCCCAGCTGAGAGCAGAAAACCTAAAACCCCATGTGTTTGCTCAGTGCTTGTAGGGTTGAGTGTTGAGCTTGAGCTTTTTTTTTTTTTTTTTTTTTTTGAGTTTCCTCGTCAGCACGCCTACCCATCTACTTTGGGGGAAAATACTACAGGAAAAGTTGGGAATTTCTTTTAAAAACAGACCTCAGAACAGACCAAGAATCAAGCATCACAGAGTAAGTGTGTAAGAAAAGAATAAAGATTCCCAACAAGGATCGTTATTGTCCTCAGTTGATATTTCCTTCACACAGCTTGGAAGAGGCAGTCACGTTCATCTACGTATTCTACCAACTTCCCCATCACAAAGCCAACCTGGAGCTTTTCTTTGGGGAATCACAAGATGGACTCAGTAGGTAAAAGCACCAAGCCTGCTGAGTTCCATCACCAGAACCCAAAAGTTGAAGAAAGAACTAAATCCTATGAGTTGTATATAATACACACACACCACAATTTAAACTTTCTTGAAAAAGAAAAATTATAAATAAATTTTACGAAATTCAAAGCAAGTTCACATCTGATCAACTAGGACATTTATACAAAGACATCCAGCCTACCGGGTTCCATCCCCATCAAATTTCATTCATGCCTATTAAGGTTATGCTTGTATAAAAACTGAAACCCTGCCAGCAGGGTAGTCTCTCAACTACAAAACTCTTACAAAGACTTTGGAAGGCAGAACATTAGACTATAGAATTGTCACTTAGACATAATAGCTATGCTCAAATCAAAACCTCATTCTTTATCCACCACAAGACTTTGGATAGCTTATGTGTCTGAATTTCAATCTCGTTTGTTTCCAAACAAGAAATGTCAGTGTCAAGTTACAATAATGCTATTAAAATGACAAAACAAGAAACTGGAACATACTTAATGAGGGATCACGTGTAAACTAGAGATACTTAAGATCGTGAACATACACTCCTCATGAACATCGGTGGAAGAGTAGGTAAAGAATTAGCCCATAGGCAAGCTTAGAGGGAACACAGAATGGAAATTCTAAGGTCTACTATATAACTTGGCTAAATTCATGTTTCATGAAGACAATTTTACTCTGCACCCTTCAGCAGTAAACAGTTTTCCACAATTTCTGTAGCTGAAACACACCTTCTCACACTTTAGAGCGGGATAGAAATGAAGACGTGTTGCTCAGTCGCACAATTTTTACAACTCAGAAAACTAACCCCACTGTTTAGTGACTATCGTGACTAGGGCTGTGCTCTGTCCATTTTCACACTCTTCCATGACCTAGCTCATGCTCAACCTTTCTGGCTGCATGCTACTCCTTTTCAGTGTGGCTCAGACCAAGGCAGTATTAGCTCTTCACGGAATGACAATGAGATACCTGGTGGCAGTAAGGGTAGGCGTATGCTGCTAATCCATGTGGTACCCTTCTTCTCCCCACAAGATTCCAGCCTTCCTTTGTAGCTCAAGCTCTATTCTCTTTCCTTCTCCTTACTCACTTCTAACAGTCTTCCAAATTAGTAACATGACAACAGGCGGCCAACTAGTTGTTGAAGAGAATGAAGATTCTCTACCATCCCCGAATACAGACTCTATCAGCCTAGATGTGCACTCCGTCTCAGGTTGCCTGATTTGAAGGATGAGGGACAATAATGCTAGATGACAATTTCATTACAAAACTGGTAACATCTATATATGGACGAGTTCAACACAGAGAAACCTGCTCAGAAAAACAAAAACAAAAGAAACTCTAAATTCAATACTAGCAAAATATGATGTCTCAAAGTCATTAATTTAGTGGGATGATGTCTATAGTTCTATGAAAGAATAAAATCATCCAGAAACCAAGAGACCTGACAGGAAAAAAAAAACAACTCTGAAATTTTTCAACAAGTAACTTGAAAATTCTGGAAGATATAAAATCTACACACACCCCAGCACACAAAAAAATATGAATCCAGAGGATGCTATAAGAAATGATCCAAGTCGTCAAGCATAATCTAAAAGTATCTTCAATTTTAACAACTTGTGCTTATTTTACAGGCTTTGAGTTATGTGTCTGTCTCCATGGGTTGCTATAGAGATGTCCCCACAATTTAGGATGATAACTTCATCAGTGCTTCTGCTCCAGATGTTCACAGATGGGAATCACGTGTGAACACACCAGGTAACAAATCACCAATGTGTCCAAGGGCAACTGCCACTGCGGCTTCCACGCTGTAAGCATGGGAGCTGTGAGGGTTTGGAGCACTAGACACAGGTCCTGGTGCTGTACAACTACAACATAAACATTAGAAATCATTGACATGGACAGAGGGAAGATATAATTAGCATATTTTTATAAAAGAAATAACAAAAATCAAAGAACTAAAAGATAGCTAAACTCACAAACAAGATGAGCTAGGTCAACTGTTAAACAACCAAAAGCTAACCACACAAGCAATTCTGAAAACTTTCTTAATTTTTTCATTACACTTATTTGGGTTCCAAATTATTTATTCAGAAAAATAATTTCTTAATCAATTCAAGTCATAGAAATTATTTAACTTCATTTTCTGACTTCAGTAACTATATTTTTAATGCATAATCAATAAGATTTTCAAATTTGAATATATGTGATAGTCTCATAACTATATATATGAGATATATAAATTGGAGAATATACATGTATATGAGATTATTCTCTAATATATATTCTCTCATATCTATATAAAGCATAGAAAGATGATAGATGATAGATAGATAGATAGATAGATAGATAGATAGATAGATAGATAGATAGATGATAGATATGAGAGAATAATCAGCCACAATGACAATATACAGGACAGTCCCATAAGTCACAACTCAATATACAGAAAATGAACAACTGCTTCTTGGCACTAATTGTAAACAGGAATTCTCTGAGAGCTTGCCATTTTATACCTATGTTCAGTACCATTGCATGCAGTTCTGGAATATCACACAAAACTTTCAGGACAAGATAGATTAAGTCACTGATGCTTTAGAGACCTTGCAATGGAACCACCCAACTTAAGTCAAAGAAGATAGGACACGTTTGAAATGCTTAATGAGGTAACAAAAAGAGCTTAGGGATGTGTTTTGTAATCTAGAAAGGCAGGACCAAAGATAGATTTGGATAGCAACAGGTTTCAATAAATATGGGGAAAAACTTTCAATTTACTTATAACAATGGAAAATGTTAAAAATTAATTTTGCTATCAGCTCTGCCATATGGCCAGGAAAAACAAAACTCAAGGCTGCATAAAGGTGCAAGTCTTTGAGCAAGACTTCTTCCATATCTTGGCCACTGTCCTAGTTAAGGTTACTATTGCTATGATGAAACACCATGAGAGGAAAGGACACATTTGGTTAACACTTTCATCATAGAAGAAAGTCCAGACCAGAACTCAAAAGGGCAGGAACTGGAGGGAGGAGCTGATGCAAGTTCATGGAGGAGTACTGCTTACTGGCTTGTTCAGCCTGCGTTCTTATAGAACCCAGGACCACCAGTCCAGGGATAACATCACCCACAATCAACCACTAAATATGAAAATACACTCTGACAGCTCGATCTTACAGAGGCATTTTCTCAATTGAGGGTCCCTGCTTTCAGATGATTCTAGAATGTGTCAAATTGTCATAAAACTAGCAAGGACAGCAATGCATTCAGCTCCATGCATTGAGTTGCAGCTTTCTGTGCAACAGTCAGGTCGAAGAGCAAACTTGAATGATCCCCCGTTTCAGAATATCCCCACCCTATGGTGTCTTGTTGTTTCGCTATTCCTTTCTCGGAGACTGATGACCAGAAAGTAGACGAGAAGCTCCCAAGTGACAAGGTCTGGGAAACAACTGCCGAGATGTGAACTGAGCGAGGAGGTTTTGGTTCCCATATTGTTTTTGAATGGTGGATGCTTGTAGCTTTAAGTAATAACCAAACACACGGCCAGCAATTGTTAACTTTCTCAATCGGCCTGCCTATGTGTAGCTTTGTAAAAAGGAAGATTTTAAAACTTAATGCCCATACCATCCCAAATTGATTATATTAGAAATGAGTGACATTGCCCAGTTTTGATAATTGCTTTGATTTTGCTGCCATTATCTGGTAATGATGCAAGGATTGACTTCTCTATACATTGCAGGTGACAGTCAAGTATTCTCCAACTGAGCGGATGGAGCTCAGCCCTCAACTTACGTTCCAGCTCTCAAACTAATTCTGGCTAAAGAGTCGGTACACAATTAGATCCCCTGTATTATGTATAATGCCCGTATTAGGAGTTCGCAGACTGTAAGCCCGTCAGTAAAAGTAAGACATGGGAAGGGTCACTGTATAACATTTTCAGTGTTTGGGAGGTCATCAAGGAAAAATTCCATGGCATCAAGACTGGTTATAATGAAGTATTTCAAATTTAAGATGTGCACCCAGAGAAAGGCCATGACTATCCAAATGGACAAAGGTGGAGGAAAGTAAAGACGTTTATTTGGATAGTACAGAGACCATTATTTGATCAAGCTGTACATGGAATAGCTGAGTTGAAGAAGCTGTGCACTTTAGGTTATTCAATGTTCCCATCCCATCCTTCTGTGTTCGCTAGAAACTGTTCCCATTCGCTCTTCAGAAACTGGACTTAGCCTGATGAGTTGTTAGCAAATTTCATTGGGAATTTGGGAATGGACAGCCTAGTAAAACCAGAGGGCTTTGTTCAATCAACACAGTTGTGTCAAGGAATAAGAACAAAAGCAGGGGAACAAAACCCTCAAAGGCCTCACTGAAAGTCTCTGAGCTCAGGTAGCACAAGATCAACACAAGAGAATGACCTATTTTTAGGATGTGAGATGGTTTTTTGAGAACCACTACGCTAGGGAGCCTTGATTGCTGTTCCTATCACACCCCGTTCGCTCTTTCCCAAGATGACCTATGACGAAGGAGAAAAGCACAAGCCGTGGAAGGTAAAGACCACCCCCGACCTTCAGAGACCCAGAGGAAGAGAGAGAGAAATGGGGAACAGAAAGGAAAAGGCGTCAGTCGCGGCCATGGGGAGCACCCAGGTCAACCCTGAGAGGGAGATGAGGAAGTCCTCACTCTCGGCATCTATTGCAAACCACCAGTTTCTCTCACTTCCCATGCCCACCGAGACGACTTTTGCCAGTGGAGGAAGAACTAGTTTCATAAACAATGATCAGAAGAAGACACGAGGGTGCGGGTGGGGTAGGAGAGGCTAGTGAACACGGCAGACTAACTTTTGACTAAAACATCAGTGCCAAGCTTTAAAATGACAGGGGTTTGTTCCTTCAATGTCACTAGACCAGTTTATAAAAACAAGCAAATCAGAAAGAATTAGCTGTGTTGATTTAGTAGAATCTTCGTTCCAGGACACAAAAGGCTTAAGGGTGGTTAGTCAAGAGATAAACTTGACCTGACGAGTGAACTTTCAAAATGTGAATGCTACCGTAAGAGCCACACAGAACAGCAAAGGGTATTTTCGGTACTTATTAACTACCATGCTCCCGCCGGTATCATTATGTAACATGGTAGCATATGGGGAACATTAAGCAGTGTGTTTCCAAAGCCTCACTGCCCAAGTGGGTGAGGCAATGGCCTCCTTGAATCAAAACCTATTGCTTCTTAAGGCCTGCATAGCTGCCTTGATTAAACACAGCAGCAGGCTCCAGTTGAGGGGACAATTCTTCTCTTTTGAGGGGAGGTAGAACAGAGTAATTGCCAGATGTTTGCAATTTCAGCTATAAAAAGATGGCTGCTTTCCATTCTCGAATACGTTGGATCTTTTCTTCTTTTCTACCCAAGCTATTGTGGTTCACTTAAATAGGCCACTGCACTGATGAATCATCATTCAAAACTGCAATAATGGAGCAGAAAAAAAAATATGGCATTTGAAATTCCCATGTAAGAGGAATAAATTAAAACGTACAGGTACTAGTTATGTGCTAAGCAACCAAAATCACGCTATTGCTTAAGACGCTAATTTTGAGTCAGGAGCACTGTGACTATTTCCCACCGTCAAGACTACATACAAACGTCTCACGCTTGAGCTTCAGTCTGTTCTCCTGCACAATGGATGGAAGCATCCCTTCCTGGCCTCATTCTCAGGGGAAAGTCTCTGAGAACATCCATTCCCACCCTGCCTTGCACAAATAAGCACAGCCCAGGGGAGGTATACAAATCTTCTTCAAGGGAAAGAGGGAGAAAAAAATATGAATATGTTTAAAACCCACATACCACAACTACATACACACATATACCTGGAGGCCTCTAAATGGGAAAGCCCATCACCAGCACCTTTTCACAGTCTTCTTTGCATAGACTGTACACTAAATCTTGGGAGTGGGGAGGGGAAAATAGAAACCCAGTTAATATTTAAGCAACACTAATATAAGTGGCTTGAGAGTACAGACCACTTGGTCAGGGCATGGGATCTAAGTTTCTGGGGATCTGGGACACATGTGAGTGTCAGTAAAGCCATGGAGACTGGCTGAATCTCATCTCATAAGAGAACATTCCACAAGATACATCTACCTGTCATAATGCAAGGAGAAACCAACCCTAAAGCGATTGGAAAGTGCCAGGCACTAAGTATGCAGCACTTGCAAAGGGATACTGCCAAAGATTCATTTCAAATTGCCAGGACGATTTACGTTGTGGCACGTATGACTTAAAACAGATAGACAGAAATTATGGATTAAGAGCCCCGGGGTAGTATTAATGCTTTATTTTTAATATTAGCAACACTGTTGATGCACCTTCTCTGACGTCCTATCGTTCCACAGCAGGTGTGGTGCTAATTCGACACTGAATGCCCATAACTGTGGGAGATCCACACATCTCTAGGGCACAGTCCCAACCAACATCACGATAGATACTCAGCCCAGCAGTCCAGTTCCCAGAGAAACTAAAGTGTGAAGCCAAAAATAAAGCAAAGAACTGACTGACTCAAGTGCACACACCCAACAATGGCCTACCCCAAGTCTGTTTTCTTTTTGGTCTTTCAGTGGTCTAAACGCAAGAAAACTTTTCATTCTGAGTTTTCTAATAGTTAAACACAGAGCCAATTTCCATACTATGATTTTTTTTAAACTTATGAAATGGTCAGTTTGCTATATCAACTTTCTCCTGAAAATATAAAGTATTTACTAAGGATTTGGAATGGTTTAACTTATAATTACATATCCTTGTTAAATAAAAATATCATGAGAGGTGGGGTGTGATGGCCAATGACATTAATCCCAGCACTTGGGACACAGAAGCAGGGAGATATCTGTGAATTTACGATCGGCCTAGTATATATAGTGAGTTCCAGACCAGACAGGTTCACACAGTGAGACCCAATCTCAAAAAGAAAGGGGAAAAAATCATTAAATAGATCTGAATTGGACTGAATAATGGAATGGGCATTGATTAATATGATATCAAGACATAAAAAAGTAAAATATCCATGAGAAATCCTATATTGGGTGTCATTTCAAGGAACAGCTGATATTAACTATAGATTTATTTTACAGACAGTAATTTTTAAAGAAGTACTTAATAAAACTCAAATCACTACAGTAGAAATTAACAGGTCAATATCAAATAACGACAGGTTAAAATGTCATTTTAATTTCATTCTAATGTCATGAAAACCACTAGTGTCATCTAAGAAATTTAAGCAAGATGACACAACCCATTGGAATCAGTGGGGCATTTGAAAGGGCTATTCCCAAGGCTTTCTGCAATAATGTCTCCTTGGTTGTAACTTCAGATACCTATGGCTGGTGGATACTGCCACACCTCATTCACATCCAAGCCGAGGCGATTCTAAGTCATATATTTACAAGTTAAGTTTCAAGGAGCTCTCAGTAACAATCAGTGTAGAAAGTAAGAGTAAAAATGTTCTTTTTTAATAGAATAAATAACAAAATTATTAGTGTAGACTTTGATCTAAGGAAAAGAAACTGCCTTATGATGAGAGAAAAAGATTTATATCACATTTGTGCCCTGGGTGACTGTGTGTGTGTGTGTGTGTGTGTGTGTGTGTGTGTGTGTGTGTGTAGGGGGAGAGACAGAGAGAGAAGCAGAGAGAGACAGAGACAGAGAGAGTCAAGCTACACAAGTGTTCTACCAATGAGCTGCCTTCTGTGATCTCTGTTATCTGCAAGTGATAGCATCTTTTACAGCAAAGCTAGGAAGGTACAAACAAAATACAAATGGATTCCACATGCAGTAAAGGTTACACATCTAATAAAAGGGATTTACATCATGTATATATTATTCATGAGAGAAACTGTTTTTTAAACAGTTGAAGTTAGTCGAGAGAGCTAGGATGAGGACTCAAAGACGGAGCACTTGCTAGCAAGTATGATGATTATACTCAGGCTTCTGTAAATTACCAATACGAGGAAATACTACTACTTGATTGCATGTGCCTTCTCCATTGCTAGTTTCACTGCAGGTCTCCTGAGTCTTAGGTTACTCATTTGTCACTAGGAACAAAGGCAACGTAAAGACAATAATGAAGTTTCAATGCCTCGCGGCAACTGAACTGGGTTAAGTGCAACTGTGATATGAAATTGCATTTGCATACCTGTTCTTTAAAGAACTAAAAAATATTTAGAAATAAACCCATTTTTTTTTTCACTTCTGTTCTCCAAATCATCCCTGAGGATGTGTGGATAACTCAGTAAGAAAAGAAAAAAAGTTTAGGTTGGATAAATCGCATATTCGATGGGGTGTATGTTTGAAAAAGTCAAGGTCTATCTTTGGCTTCAGAAAAATGACTCTCCTTTTAACATCTATATTCACAGAAGTATTCCATCATAAGGTTCCAGAGATGTAGCAAGAGCTGTCAATGTCCGGATAGCACCACACGCTGCCGACCGTGCTGTGTGACGGGCATGCCTTCCTTTCTCCCTTTGCTCTCTGTACAAGCTGTTCTGAAAGGTGAGGAGATTATTGGGAAACATGGGTGTACACACAGTGAATTCACCCCATTTTCATGGCAGAGAAGCCCCGGGAGTCTCTGTGTACTTTTGAGGATCATAACCTGAACCCCCTACTTCTGCACACACAAGTCCTGTAGACTGATATATTCTGCCTGTTAAAGCCTGAACTCTTTCTCCAAGCAATAAAACAAATATCAGTCCCCATGAGGCATTCCCCAGTGTTCCTATAAGGGATGTTTCAAATTCCCTTATGACACTAACCATAAATAGTGTGACCTGCTATGTGAGATAACTTTGACTACAGACTATCTAATCTGCATAAGCACAGCATCACACAGAAAACATGACAGACAGGTCGTCGGAGAGCCTGTTGACAGGGGAAAGTGCCGGGAGTCCCAGCATCCCAGATCAACTAGGATACGCCCTCCTCTGCCCCGGGCTCTGCTCAACAGCCCAGTCTGTGAGTATTTTTAAGAACGGACGACAAAAATACTATGCAGTGATTATTTTTATAGCTCCTTAGGTCAATCATTATTCTAGGCCATGATTTCTCAATATAGTCTATTTGCCCAAAGGCTCAGGTGTTGAATTTTTTTATAGTAGCCATAATGAATCCATTTATAGACGATTTGCATAGACTTGCTATGACCCAAAATCAGCTGAGATTTCAGATATCACCATATGAAGTTAACAAAATAGCAAAAGACCTGGGAAATCAAAAATTGAGTATTCTGGAGCCATCTTCAAGGAAGCAAGATCAGGTTGTTCATTTAAAACCTTCTGCTTTGATATCATAGAGCAACATGCATTGAAACAATGTATGCAAAAGCCTGGTAACATAGAAGAGAGTACAGAGGGAGAGGTACAGCGTCAGGAAGAATGACTTCGGTTCTGAATGATTGCTCCCAGAAGAAGAGATGCTCAAGGCTTCAAAGGCTCCTGTCTGTAACCTTGAGGAGTGCACTGGGAGGCACACTCTAACACGGGAACACTGAGCCTTGGTGGTCATGGAATAAACTCATGAAGACCATTGTTTGACTGAACACCGATCAGAATTAACTGGTAATACTACTTGTTATTTATACACAAATTAAACTTGTTGTCTTTCAAGTTTTTGGAAAACCAGCTACCACTGAAAACTAGAAGTTTAAAATAGATGTAAGAGTACTCATGAAATATACAATTTAGGCCATAAAGCACTTTATGAAATCGTGTACTTATCTCATAATCATTAAAAATTTACTGGAAATATGAAATAATAGTAATTTCCAAAAGTAGTATAAAATCAATGGAATGTTTTAGCCCTCCTCTTTCTATGGCAACATGGCGTACAGCTTTTGTGGATCATCAAGACCAAAAACTGTTTACATTAACATTGGGTGAATGTCATCTTATTCCAGCATTCTTGGCTTACACCATGAGCATGCGTGTGTATAGTTCTATGCAGCAAACACACTGCAGGATTAGACACATAGAACTTCCGCCACACAAGAAGGCTTCTTCAGTCTTCTCTTGGCATGAGCACCAGGCTCTGCCCCACTCCGCTTATCTCCAGCTCCTAGCAATTGCTCATCTCTGCAGTTTTCTCCTCTTTGAACTGCCTGTGGATAGATCCATGCCATGAAAACTCATCCCCGTAGTGAGGCTTTTCCCTTTACCTGTCTGGAGGCTGTGCAAGTCCACACTGGGGGCTCTCGATTTTTATTGGTGGAGAGAAAAATTTAGCTATTTGAATTAAAAATATAGCAACAGTGGTATACATTTCTATATTTAAACATGAAGACAGGTTTAAAACATGCCAATGGAGTATACATTTATACATTTTAAAGTAAAGATGAATAAAGAGGGCCTCCCATACAGATCAGTATTAATCACTGTTTTTCAAAGCGTGTAAGAATCAGGAATCCATCACCTTATTACACATTCATTTCAACAGTTAATTAGGCTGACAGGCTACAAAATAAATGAGAATTTTGTCACCAATTATGTGAACACCTCTTTGTTCTCAAACATCTAATCTACTCTGTTCGTGTGTATTAGTTCTCAGGGTAGCTTCCAAATAAGTCATCTGCGATGCACAGTTATGGTAATCATGGAAGAAATCCCAGAAGTCCAAGGCTCAGCTCTCTCACTTACTGTGATATAATACTGAGCTAGTCACTCTGGACTCTTGGAGTCCCTGATACCTGGGTAATAAGCCTGCCCGTACTCAACAGTCAGCCACGTTGGACAGCAAGCATCCCTAGGCAAAGTCTGCATGTCTTCCACGAAGATATCTAGGAATCAACTCTTGTTATTTAGGAAATGAAAGAATATACGAGGTAAGTTCTAGCGTTCTGCCTGGAGATATAATATTGTTCGGTTTATAGCATTTAGGCCATGTGATTTTTAACACTATAAGTTTAGTAATAGTTATTGGTATTTTTAATTTTATTTTTATTTCTTAAGATAGATTTATTTATTTATTTATTCATTTATTTTATATGCCGTGTTCTTGACCGCATGTATGCCTGCAGGCCAGGAGAGGACACCAGATCTCATTACAGGTGGTTGTGAGCCACAATGTGTTTGCTGGGAATTAACTCAGGACCTCTGGAAGAGCAGCCAGTGCTCTTAACCTCTGAGCCATCTCTCCAGCCCCTAGTTATTGGTATTTGTGGAATCCATAAATACTTATTAGTACAAATAAGTAGTTGTTGTTATAACAGTTAGTAATTTAGAATTACTCGCAATAACATTTTACTACTATAACTAAATTTGTAATACAAATTCTACGTCATAACTTAGGAAGTTACTAAATATTACTACCTTGATTATTAGTAACTCATGCTTATTGTAAAGGAAAATACATTAGCAAAGAGACTCCATCTTGCTAATTGTCATTACCTCAGCCCCTAGAAGAGTGTCTACCACAAAATCTGTTTGATGTGAATGTTGAGCATACAGTAACAGTTCCCCGAGGTTCGGAAGCACTCTGCCTCTTAAAAACATTTCATAGTTACCATCATAGTTGACCCTCAAAAAAATCTGAAAAACAATATTTCCAGATAGTTCCCTTTGTAAAACAAGACTGTGAAGAAGAAATGTATTCTGTCCAAATTCATGGTAAAAATATCACAGACCGTCCACCCAGAGCTGTGTAGTAGAATGGATGGCAGGGAGGGGTAGGAACACCTGCTGTGACCTGATCACAACCTAGGAATCACAAGTTCCTTCTTCTTCAAGATGTAACCATCAGTTGAACAGCATTAGCATCTGATTCTTTAATGAAGAAACAGCTGGTTCTCTTTGCCCAAGAGGATCTGAAAATCCACAGCAATGTCCTGTACACCAGGGTGACTGAGAATGTGAGCTTCTCACAGGGCATGCCCGTCACCACGGCTCAGAGGAGTTGCTGATATCCTGCTGAATGCTGAAGATCCGCAGAATGCCTTCTGAAATACGACAAGCAAAATCTTACACACTGCAACAGCTTGCCTATGGTTACTGATGATTTATGAGAATGGGCAAGCACACAAACATACATATGCTATCTGTAGTTCCAAAGTCACATTAAAGATGACCTTACCGGAGCAAAGGTAACAGGACTCTAGAGACAAGATTGCACTTTATGGGGCTAGCACCAGTTCTTTAGGGTAGGGCTGTGCTGTAGTAGGGTGCCTGTCTAGCACTTGGATGATGCATACACAGCCATCAAAGGGAACAATTCTCAAACGCTTCCTGTTTCTAACACTCAAAACAACTCCATATATATGTGTGCAAAATGCCCCAACTATGAACACAGAAAAGAAATATGCGTGGATATATGTCTGGCAGGGAAACTCAGTTCTTAAGGCTGTCAAGGCATTTTGTTACTAACTGTGCCTGATTAGCGATGTTCTACAACTATTTCCTCTGGATGGAGTGCAGTTATTGACATCAGAAGAAGGGAGAAGAAAACGTGCTGGCCTATGAATCCCATCTGAAGCCTTTCATCTGCTCTGCCTTCTTAGACTCAGACCAGTAAAAGCACAGGCATTGTTCTTGATGCAGAAGTGCACAAGGTAGTATATTTAAGAATAGTTTTCAGAAAGGGTCAACCTTTGAATGTAATTGCACACAAATACATGAACTACTAGAATAGTAGAATTATATGAAATATAAGGTTGTATAGCTAAATAGCCAAAGAACATAACACATTAAAATCTTAAAATCAGGTACTGAACAGATGGCTCAGGGGTTAAGAGCACTGGCTGCTCTTCCTGAGGACCTGGATTCGATTCCCACCACCCACCACCTAGTATCTTACAGTTGTTTATAACTCCATGGGGTTTCCAGATAACATGAGGGTTTCTTTGAGCTTTTCAGGCAATGCACACACATAATACACAGACATACATGCAGGCAAATACACACATAAAATAAATGTTTTTAAAAGTTTTTTAAAAAAAAACATATAATCAGTAGGAATGTGAAAATGAAGAATCGCCTTCTTTGTTATGCGATGCCTGTCTTCAGGCACAGACACATGTGTGCATGTGTGAATTTGCATGCATGCATGTGTGCATGCACTAGGTACAGTACTATATATTCAGCCCTGTTACATCCTTCTTTAATAAGCTCTCCATTTCTGGTGGTCTAGCAATCAGTGAAACGGGAAGAACATCTGTTCTGTTGGCCTGAGAAAGCAACAGTAAAACTTATCTTCTGAAAATTACAAACAAAACAGTGCAATGCAGTTGCTGAGCCAACCATCAAGGACCGCACCATGTGACCACCCAGAGTCGGGGCTCTGCGGAGTCCCTTGTCAAACATAAAAAATGTTTTAAAAATGGAATTTTAGAGATTACAGAAAGATAATTCTACATCACAAGGCAACTCCAACTTTACAAACTTATCAAACAATGGAGAAATAGAAAAAGAGAGATAGACAGACAATAACAGAATAACCTCAAAGCCATTTCAAATAAACAATACCTTAGGAAAGATGACATACTTCATTGCCTGTGAAGAACAGAAAAAGAATTCCACTTTCCTGTACCATCAAAGCTTAAGGTTTCACATTGTTGGTCCTGCCTGCCTGTTTTCATAGTTGTTCTTAAGGCAGAAGCCAGATTACAGGATAAACAGTCCTGAAAGGTGGCACTGTATAACCTGAAGAAAATTGGGCCATCTCATTTCTCTTGAGGAAAAAAATCATAATCCATATCAAAGAGCTTTAGAAAACATTCATACACAATAAAAAATACACATTCTGTACCAGACAACAACAACAACAACAACACACACACACACACACAAACACACACACACACAAACACACACACACGAGGGGCCGGGGTCTACCTTAGCATTCAGTGCTGAACACAGACAGTATTTGGAAATGTAGGGGCATTCAAAACAGCTGAGGAAATAAAAATTCATTGAAAATTCTCTGAGAATCAAAGGGCCTAAGGCTTAAAGAACCACTGACTGAGAGAAGGCACACCCAAGAGTGTGTCAAAGCTCTTTAGACAAAGATTATTACCATAATGATTTATAAGGAAAATTATAGCATATGGGTATCACATAAATATAAGCTGGTGTGGAAAACATGTGGGTGCTTTTCTACTTCCACAGTCAGAATTTAAAAGTAAGAAAGCAAGCCCTAGAGATCACAGACATAAGCTAATGTGAGAAATGCAGTTGGTAAGTTGAAGGCTGTCTTGTTTAGTAACTCCTCCAATGAAAACCTCATGGTATGGGTATGGGAGAAGGAAAGTCACTGATTAGGCAACTTGAAGACCCACCCCGCCTATGAGAATAGCCTTGACACAGAAAATCCCTAGCCAAAAAACAATGAGGCCTATCTCCCCTCTGGGAGCTTCAGTTTCTTTGTGGGAGTGGGTGTGGGCTACTTCATAGGGTTCCATGAAACGTCCATCCAATAGAAAGAGAAGAATGGGGTATATACTACCTGTTCAGTGAGCAACGGAAGGCAAGCAGGAGCAACAGTAAAAAGTCCAGAAGTGTGACAGTGAGGAGAATGTTTGCAGAGGAGGAAGGGGTAACTTCGGATTTAGGGTACACCCGACATTGTCAGGGAAGTGGGACAAAGGCAAGCTGGGTGGTAAGGGACAAGGAGTTGTGAGCTCGAACGGAGGCAAGCAGTTTATTACACCACTGTATCTGAAAGACCAGTGGGTTGCCACACAGAGGACAGGCAGGGGCATCACAAGCCAGGGGACAACAAAGGGGCTTGTCTCACTATGGATGACTCCTAGCGCTCAGGAGGGAAGAGAAAACATCGCTGCCTGTGTCTCTTCTCATGATGGCCCACGTATTTTCTGTAGAACCCGCGTACAAATGACCGTTTAACATCTGCTCAGCTCTCATGCCCACTGAAGCTCCCACACCACAACCCTTCTCTGTAAGCCCTCTGCCATTGTTTTCTCCCTATTGGCAGGAAGTCCGTCAGAACTCCCCAG
The DNA here is from genome assembly GCF_037038515.1 of Microtus pennsylvanicus. NCBI lineage: Eukaryota > Metazoa > Chordata > Mammalia > Rodentia > Cricetidae > Microtus > Microtus pennsylvanicus. The sequence goes on from NC_134579.1 coordinate 69,833,628, forward strand.
GTAGGGAACGAACTAAACTAAGAAAACAAGCCAGGAAGCCAACACATGGCTCCCTTGTTCTTGAGCAAGGGCTGCCCCCCTTAACCATGTCTGAGTCCTGCACTCTCGAGAGCAGTGGTTCTCAACCTTCCTAATGCTGGAATTTTATTACAGTTCCTCAGATTGGGGTGATCCCCGCAACCATAAAATTCTTTTGTCGCTACTCCATAACTGTAATTCTGTTACTGTTATGAACTTCAGTGTAAATATCTGATACGTAGGGTATCTGACATAGGACTTCAGGGCAAGGGTTGTTTCATAACCCCAAAGGGGTCATGACCCAGAGGCTGACAATCGCTGCCTAGAGTCATTGCAAACCAGCTTCACGAAGACGTTAGTGAACTGCAGAAGTGCCGTCTCCTCCAAGGGCGACAAAGCGTCCAGGCCTGGCTCTGATTTCAGGGAGTACATGGGCAGCCTGTACTTTTCCCAGAAAAGAATGCTCATACATTGACAATGCCTTTTCAAAGAAGGGACCACAAAAACCCACAAAGATCCACAGCTCGAGTATGCAAAGAGGGCTAGCCTTCCTTCCCATATCTTCTAGGCCTGAAGTCACCTTTCAGAAGGCAGACATCTGAACCATGGGTATGACAAAATTCTTAAAACACTAGCAGGCCAATGGAGTAGATAAAGTGGTAGGCTAATGGTGTGGTTCCTGGGAGGTGGGGACAACTCAAGAGAAACCAGAAAGTAGAAGCAATACCATAGGGTATGAAATAATCCCCAGCAACATTGCTGTAACAAACACAAGGATGTCATCCAAGAACACAAGGGAAGGAACCCTGGAGACAGAACAGCCATTTGTCAAAAGTCGGATGGCACAGAAGACAGAAAGAGCATGCATTTCATTCTCGGCTTCTAGAAGTCTCACGCTACTCTGTTTGGTTTTCATCTCTATTGTTTCGTACATGAAGGAGATGTGGACAGTGATTGGTACAGACACAAAGACGCCGTAGTGGCCAAGTGTGCTGATGTGAGAGCGCATGGAAGATCCACACATTGCATGCTCGGCTCATGCAGACATTCAAAATCTACTTGATGTACAATGAATGCACTGCTACTAAAAGCCCTGGAACTGAACCGGGGTTTCTCTGAACCAGCTGTAACTTCAACACACACGGGTGTCATGGACAACTTTGTCTAACAGCAGAGAGAAAAGCAACATAGATCAGGAACGATTGCAGGGTTTTTATCCTATGGCTTTCTCATTGGACTACTGCTTGGTGCCATTCTGACACATGTCTGATGTGAACCACAGGGTGGAGGACACATCCCCACAAGAGGATAGGGACAGGTAACCATAAGGCTATACAATGTCTCTGAGCTGTAAACAAAGAGGTCACGTTTCTATCTGAGCCACTATTGCTTTTTATTACTGTAAAACCCCAGCCATCCAACTCTGTGAGGATTTAATCTCCTTGTTTCTAAAAGGTGGTTGGCGCAGATGACTATGAAAAGCTCATTAAAATGGGGCGGCTCATAAACTGTGGGAAATACACCGAGAAGCTTCCTTCTCTGATCCACCCCTAAGTACAAATCACACCTCTGATGCTGATTTCATTCCCACTCCAGGCCCCACGACTCACCCTCTCCTCCGGGCTGCTTGTACGGGTTGTACTTGGGCTTTGGAGCAACGACTGGAGCAAACTTCTTGGGTGGCTGTTGTGTCGACACTGAGATACTGGGGGTCCCAAAAGAATGGGTGGTCTCCATGCGTGCAGGAACATGGCCAAGAGGCTCACCAGTGCTTTTGGGTGGCAGCCAAGATGGGTGAGACATGGTTGAAATCTGCAGTAAGAAAAACAGAAAAACAGACAATACAATGTTTAGTGTGGATGGAAGGATGTATAAGAAGCTGACCAAAAATTTAGAGTGGATGACGGGGGCCCAAGAGAAAATTCCGCACACACACCCGGGCTTAAATTTATCCAGTAGGCATTAGAAAAACAGGAAATATTTATTTTCTTAGCAGAGACATGATAGCATACTTCAACATGTCTTCTCGACAAGACTAGCTGCCCCCTACCCTGAAGAGGCACTTGGGGGCAAGGCAGAGAGGCGCTGGTTACCAAAAATACCTGAAACAAACACTGGCGTTTATTAGAGAAAGAATGTTCAACACCAGCAATGAAATGATGGCCCGGCAAATCAAAGAAATGGCCGCTAACACCTAAGCCGGGAAATGCAGAAAAAGCTATGGTATCTCCATGAGGGAGAAGCAGCCCAGCCCAGACACTGTTCTAACAGAGTATCCATACTGTGTGAAGAGAGATTGCAGTTCTCTGTCAGAATATGCCAATCACTCCTCCAGGTAACCTACCTGCTGGGAAAGAGTCTCACCGACTTTTTGAGGAGGGCCCTCCAGGCCTGATTGCAAGAGCCCTCCAGCACAGGGAGGCCGGAAGGGGCCCTGCACCCACTCCCAGCCCCAAATCCACCTAGTAATTTATTAATTGAACTGAATTAATTAAGAGGGTGACATGATTACTTCCAGATGTCTATAAAGACAAAGCACGGAGCAAATGCAGGAACAAATGGAGGCCTCAGCATGTGGCTTAGCAATCAAGAGGGAAGAAGAAGTTGAGAAGCAATATTCTGAGGAATTCGTATGTGCCCACACCACGGGCACACAGAATGATCTAGGACTCCACTGAGGACAGGGTCAAAAGAATTATGATTTAAAAATTCCAGGCCGCCTTAATTCATGGAGCTTTTATGAAAACCAATTTAAAAAATATCTAAGGGGGCCAGGCAGTGGTGGCACACGCCTTTAATCCCAGCAGTCAGAAGGCAGAGGCAGGCGGATCTCTATGAGTTTGAGGCCAGCCTGGTCTACAAGAGCTAGTTTCAGGACAGGCTCCAAAGCTACAGAGAAACCCTGTCTCGAAAAAAAAAAAAATTCAAAGGGCTTTATGCACATACCATCAACTGTAATGAAAACTAAGGGGGAAATACCTGCATTCTCATAGAAAGTGACTGAGAATTATAGATCATTGTACCCAGAGAGAAACGGGCATTATTCTTTCCAAAGATGATGATAACTCTATGGATAACCAAAGGGAAGGAAGTTGAGATTAAAGACACAGGCCAAAGATGACACTGGTGGCCCTCAGGTCTCAGAGCCCTTCTTTTCCTTGTCCTCCCCTGTGTACATGCAGCAAGACACATATACTTGAGAAACTGTGAGCTCATGAGAAGACAGGGACTGTATTTTACATATCCACAAATTTCCACACTAAGGCATGCCGCAAAACCAATAAAGAACAATAATCAATAAATGTCTATTTTACTAAGAGTTTTTAAATCTAGCTGAGCATTTAGAATCATTCAAACAGACTTAAGTAAGCAAACTAAACTTTTCTCTAAAGTAGAGGGGGGAAAAAAACCTTTTTTTTTTATTAATTGAGCCTCTTTTATGAAATTGGGATAACAGTACTATCTTTACTTTCAGCACGACTAAGGTGAAGAGGAAACAGTGAATAAATGAAACCCAGAAAGGATTAAATGTTCCAAAGCCCTATGCATGCTTGTAGTATAAATTTTGATTGTTTGTCTTTAAACTGGTTAACAGCATCCCTGTTCCTTTGCTGCACATTCAGCTACACCAAAACAAAAGCCTTTCAATAAGAACTAATGCAGCCTGTGATGGTCTTAAAGACAAAGCCACAGATCTGCAGAGCCGGCCTGCACTACTTACTAACTCTGGTGTGCTGGGTTAATTAGCTACGCTGCAGACATAAAGGAAAAGGTAATTGCTGGAACTGTAGCAGGAGGAAGAGGGTAAGATTCATGAAAACCGAAGTCAGCTCTGCACCCTTTGTCTTGTGAGCTCTCCTTGCCATGCCTTCGCCCTCGCGTGAAGCACTTGGAGCTTGCCCTCCACAGAGGGTGACATCTGTCTGAAGATGGCCAACACAACATCTTCTAGATGTCATCAGTGCTCTAGGGTTCGTAATCTTCTGTGTTGCTGACCCTGTCTTTACGGTGTGCCTAGCTCCACCGACTCCATTTTCTTCCAATCCCTCCACCTCGGATGCTGGGCTGTGTGACCCTTCTATGGGGGGCCGTTGTAGCAGCATATTCTTTTTACTGGATTCTTCTAGTACTTTTAAACACTAATGTTAGTTTACTAGAAAGCAACTTATCAATCTCCCGACCTGCTGCAATGACTGGGAAATTGCTGGGTGGTGTCACTGTGCTATCCTAAGATACAGACAATTTGAAAATATCTTAAGCAGGAGTGGTTGATTAGCATATGTACCTCCTCTGCAGTTACTCGCGACTGTACAGAGGCTCCACTTCCCCATTAGCATTCCTTGACACAATTTCTTTATCTCTCTTAACTTGGTATGTATGTATGTATGTATATAAGTATGTAATGAATCATATTGATAGATTCCCAGATATTGAAACATCTTAGTAATCCTAGAAAAAAATTATAAATTACAATTATAGTGTTTTGCCATACAATTGAAAAATTCATCTTTTGTACTGACTTTTGGGCATGAGGTCCTAAGGTCATTCTGCAGAGGTGTTCCCTTGGCCACTTTCCTTTTCATTAGCAGACTTCACTCTCAGAGGCTCTGAATCCCAGTGTGGTCTCAATTAACTTAATAAGGACCCTGAATAGTCTGATCTTCAGAGGTTCATCAGAATTCGGTGAAAATACTTCTACATGTGATGATACTTTAATAACAGATACTAAGCCTATCTCTAATACCTTTATGAGACTATTCCTAAGATGATGTGATTAGCATTTACATCTGACAGAAAATTCATCTTTTGCTCAAGATTTTATCACTGAACCCATTCAAAAAAAGCTACCCCTCAGTTACAAAAATTTCTCACCCATAATGCATCATTCATGCCCCAGCAATTACTTGCCGGTGGTTCTTTAGACTGTAAGCCATGCATTTAATCCTTTGTCCAGGTTGGATACCCTGTTCAGTCACAGTACCATTGCCCTGCTGTCACGCGTGCACACATGACTAGCAGCACGCCTATGTCCCAAAGTCAAGTCTCCCATGCTTGAGAGCAGAACTCCTACCTATTATAACCGCAAAGTCTAGTTCATTATAAGGATGCAACAAAAATACCTATTAATTTAATGATCAAATAAACGTATGCCTATCACTATGTCTCCAGATGAATCACAATCTCCTCCATGACTCAAAAAGTATAATGTCTGAGGGAGTTACATTTATCTAAGTGCAAGGAAGGGAGTAACATAGAAAGGAGACAGGAAAATGCGAGGATCTGTCAAAAGAACAAGAGCAGGTTTAGAGAGGCGGCTCCTATCAAGAACTGGAGAGCCGTGAGATTAGGAAACACAACAGAAACAAGAACAATGGGAAGAATGAACGACACGGGCACTGAGGAGAAAATTCAGTGGCTAACGTACTGACCATACCTGTGTAAGGACCTGAGCTCAAATCCCCAGCCCTCACATAAAAACGGAACACAGTAGCGAACATTTGTAACCCCAATGCTACTACAGGGAGATTGTAGCTAGGGACAGAATCACCCTCAGAAAGTCTAACTCAGCTAGCCCTCACAGTGGAAAACAGTGAAACTCTTCCTCAAAAACAAGGTAACAAAGACTGACACCTGAAGTTGTACTCTGACCTGAGATAACATACAAACATGGTGGGGAGTGGGGGAGAAAATAGAAGAGGAGGGAGGGAGGAAGAGACAAACAGAAACAAATCAAAGTATGTGTAAGGGACAGAGACATTAGTTCATGCAAGATGGATCCAAAGAACATGGTAAATGCAATGCTTTCAATATGGAGTCCCTCTGTCCCTATTTTGAGTCTCAGTTAAATTAGAGAGACTTTGACAAGAAAAAATGTGCATCTGCAAACTGAACATCTGTAAACTTCCAAAAGCTCTGTTTTATGGCTGTCTTCTTTCTCTACATCTTCAACTTGCTTTTGATAAGCGAGTTCGAGGAATGGGTGGAATGGCAAATGCCTGCCGAGGCCCCTGTTAGCTTGTCAGGGACAGAACCAGTGAAGAAAACACATGGGCAGGCAGGGGTGAGAGGGTGCTTTGCTGTCCCAGCCCTCACCTTGCTCTTCCTTCCTCTGTCTGTCAGCTTCTTCCTTCCTCTACCTCTGAGGCAGGTTTCACTCTAGGCTTATGATCATCTATCGTGAAATCAAGAAGTGAAACAGAAGACCCTCCCACCCCCGCCCCAGACACTGAAAATGAAGCTGCAGCACCAGGAGAAAGGCAAACAGGAGAAACGGCCCTGATCCCAGCCACATGGCTGCTGCTAGGGAGGCAAACAGGAGAAAGGGCCCTGATCCCAGCCACATGGCTGCTGTTAAAAGGGTTACAAACACTGTGCCCTGTCCCTTCAGGGTCTGGGCTCAGTACAAAGCAAGTAGGAAAAATGTACATGGTTTCACTGATCACCATCTCTATGGCTCTCTTTTTCATCTCTCCCCAGCAATTATACAGGAACAGTAAAGCCACAGATAGATGAGAAATACCGAGTGTCTCCTACGGGTTGACTATTTGTGAAGTGATGTCTAAAGACCACAGAGTCATCACAGCACAATATTATCATGACCTACATTTTAAAATTCAAGAATATAAGGCTGAGGATGGGGTTATGGCTCAGTAGCAGAAAACTTGTCTAGTATGGGTAAGGCCTTGGATTTGACCCCAAGTACTGCTACCTGCCCACCCATCCCTAAAAGGAAAGTTCTAAGAGGTTGCACAAATTGATTAGGATATACAACCACCAAATCACAAACGTAAAAAAGCTTCAACATAAATTCTTCCTGGAATTCTGCATCTCTGGAAATAGTGGTCTGGGCTCTTACCATCCCCATCCCTCTCTCTCGGATCATAGTGGTTATAATATATCATTTCTATCATACTCCACAATCAAAGACTGACTAAGCCAATATCCAACAGACCAAACTAATCCAAACCGCAGAGAAGACAAAGATGTTGATGATGATCAAGACCCTCCCTGTATAGGAAAGAAAACTGAGGGCCACAGTAAAAGGAAGAACCCTCTCCAGGAGTCTATGAATGCCAATTCACCCGCATTAGTGACAGACAACAGGCTGATAGTGGATCATGATTTCCTGTTGCTTCCCTCCAAATCAATACTGAATTCTATAAGCACTACTAAGATCACTGAAGAACAAGCCACCATTATACGGCATCATGCAACATCTGGTGCTATAAGCTTTAAACTGTGGTCTCTAAAGCCACCTCCAAATGTGCTCATGTGGGATTTGTGTACGTTTCTGATTGTTTACCTTGCACTGATGGGGTCACACAGTGCGATCTAGGGTGTGGCAAGCTAGTGTTGCATGGCTGAGATGGCGCCCTAGCATCTTTATGTAGACATTCTGACTTCAGGGCTGAGAGTTAAGTGGCACAAAGCATCCATATTCATCTTTGCCTTAGTCCCTCAATAACTGCTTTGTCAGTGTGATGAATAAATTGATGTGGAGGGAGGGCACAGAAATTAACACCCACTAATTTAGTGATGTAGGAACTGGAGGCAGGGGCTGTGGCTCAAACTTGAAAAGTTGATGGCCGACTTTAGTCTAGCATTCATGTCCATCATCAACAGGATTTTTTATGTGAACAGGCATTTAAGACTCAGATAACATGCTCCTCAACCATGAAGGGTTTCTCTTAGCTGACCTTTGCAGGTGAAAGGCGGTGCCTTTCTCGAATTATCAAAATGCTGCTGTAAGAGTATTGTTAGCATTATTAATTACACAAAAAGAGGGATTTCATTATGACATTTCCATACATGTCTATATATATTCTGAACATGTTCAACCCTCCTGCGATTCTCTTGCCCCGCCTCCTTCTGGTCTCCTGCCTCTTCCCTAATAGCTCCCTGCCTATTTTCACATTTCTTTTCCTACTCCACATACATGAAAAACGTATTGTCTTTATAAATCTGGGTTTTGTACCTTAAATATGTATGACCTCTAGTTGCACACATTTTTCGGCAAACAATCTACACTGGTTCTGCTTTGTAGCTGAATGAGACCCCGCCTCGAATGCTCATTCCATTTTCTTTCCCCACTTGTCTCTGGTGCCACAGAGCCTGATTCCATAACTAAGTCACCTGTGAATGGTAGACAGCAGAAAAGCTTCCTCTTCCCATGTCTTTATCAGCATTTGGTGTTCTTATTTGAGGATGGTCATTTGGGGCCTGGAGGGATGGCTCAGCCATTAAAGGCTCGGCTCACAACCAAAAATATAAGAGGATAGTCATTTGGACTTGAATAAGGGAATCTCAATGAAATTCAAAGCTGATTTCATCATGCCTTCCTTCTCCTTTTCAATGTTCCCCTCGCTCCCCGCATCCAGAGGCAGGATCTGAACACAAGCTACCGTTCACCCGAGCGAGCCCTCTTCCAGTCAGCTACCGATCCCCACCCCTATTGCTGTCTTTTCAACAGCAACAATACACTTCCCTAGTGAGAGCACGGCTACCCATCCTGTACTACATGCCAGTGTCTGGCTGGAGGCTTTCTAACCTTCGAAGCTCAGAATCAGCCTTCAGGAGTAGCTCAGACAGGAGCCTATAGTGCAACTTTAGTTCCCTGGGAGCAAATGTCCTCTGAAGATGCCAGCGTTGAATTGGGAGCATACTAAGCATGAGTCTCCTCACAGGCATCATGCACTTTGAAAAGATCCTGACAGCAAAACTATTAAAAAACCAAGTAAAGTTAGGTCTGAAGATTCCCAAACCAGCTATAATTTTCCTCTCAGCTCATCAGAGGAAATACACTATCTTTCCACTCCCCCCACCCCCGTTTTCTTGTTACCTGTTTTCCTAATTCTGTGACCCTTCCCATGATGGGTGGGAGTCTTGGATTAATCTCAGTGATTACCAAGGTATCAATCAAGACTTACTATGCACAAGTAAATAAGCACTTTAGGCAAAGCTTTTCCAAACAGCACAGGTAAGTCCCTGCCAGGGTAATTACAAAGCAGATAGGCAGATAGGGCGAGGGAAGCGTGGGAAGGCAGCGCTGAGGAACGAGGCGGGCTGAAAATTACACACAATTGCTAGCGGAAAGGCAAACTCAATCATTTTCGGAAGCATCAGGTCACACAGAACAGGAAGGGTAAAGCGGGACCGGGGGCCGGGATGAAAATGTCATGTATTCCCTTAACTTCTCTCTACAGACAGCTTGGAAGGATACTGGCTATACGCCCCATTCCTTGCATGGACAGCTGGCATTGCTCAGAGGAGCAAGGAGAAGATCTCCACAGAAATGCCAACCCTTTATATAGGCTTTCTCAGAGACGCTGGACACACTGGAAGCAGAACCAGACTTAGACACAGAACGGTCGGCCACAACTGCTCGCTCAGTCACTAAGCGGCTCTCTGACTTGTACACCTTTAAAACCCAGTATGGCTCCTTAGCTGGAAACTAGAATGAGATTCCTGCAAACACTGTCCAACAGCTCTCCTATCTCATAGTTTTCTACGACTATAAGCTGAGTCAACTGAGGCTTTGTATAAAACTAAGTTCTAATTACTAGAAATTCCGACCCCCCAGACTGAGGAGGTATGAGGGGGTAGAATGGGAATCAAGACAGATTCTTGACCTGCCTGGCACAGAAAACAATGTACTTGATGTGCTGCTTGCTACTCTTGGCAACACTGTGGGAAGCCAGAAAAATCTGACTACATTTGAAAACCCCAAAGGAACCCAGCAACAGCCATAGGAAAAACAGCAGGTCCCGGGAGTAAAGGCAAGTCACTATCATCAGAAGTGACGCAGGATAGAGACAGGCCCCTGCAAGGCACCTTGCCTTCAGATTCACAGTATCACTGAAAAAAAGAAACAAGGAACTGATAGGCTACAAACAGCACTGAACACCAGGGCTCCAGAGAGAGAGTGGACAAGTACTAGGAAGATTCCTCTGCCACTTTCTTAGCAGTAACAGAAAAAGGAAAGCTGGCTGACAGCCGACAAGATACGCTACAGATAATAGAGAGGTCACTGGGAGTCCCACACACATTAGGAACTAATATTTTTCTTCTCATTCAAATGTAACATGAAAAAGTCCCTAACCAGTTAGAGAAACTGAAGTGGCTGCCCCGATTTAACAAAGCAGTAAGAAGATATCAGAGGCAGTGTGCAGGCCCACATGTTTTACCAGAAAGAAAATTCATAGTGGGAAGCTTGTCTAGGTTAGTCAGTAGCATTGCTGGTCATTGGATGATAACCAGGTGGACTGGATAAAAGACAACTAAACTGGTCGTGAGAATGAAGCACTTTTTTCCCCAAAGACTCAGTCCTGATACCCAACCATTCACTCTAAATCACATTCAACAGCTCTGTCTGACACAGAGAACAAGAAAAAAAATATCTCCAGATTCAGTTTCCCCAGCTCTAAAATCAACTTCCTCCACTGCATTTTATACTCTCTGATAACACTGTTTTTCTGGGCAGTACCCTAGGCTTACTTAAAAATGTCGTCCCCAGGAGGCTACAACAAACTTGTGCTATGTGGGAGCAGCTAAAAATAAGGAGCAAAGAACTACTTGAGTGTGCGTGTACTCGGAGAATTTACTTCTGAACATGGAAATCTGGACGTACAACGCTAAGATGCTATGTGCCCCATTGACAAAGGTTTTGCCTTTCGAAGGGGTGAGAAAGTGATGATGGGAAAAGCCAACAATATAATCCCTAATAAAGCTGAGGAGTCTCTTTAGTGGTTATCTGGAATCTCTCCTGCTAAACCTACCAATAAGTGCTCGGGTCTGCAGGTTAATTGTTGCTCACTCGTCTGCGTTCAGCAGCGTGTTCAGACTTGTATTAAATGCCACGCTTTAGTTATCTGTTTACAAGTCTGTTGTGCCCATTAGATAGGCCTTGGAATTTTACTAGCACTTGAGGTATGTTTTAATTACTTTTAATTCTTTAATGCCTTTGTTTGTATCCTAACAAAAATAGGGATAGAACAACAAAGCCCATCTTACTAATAACTTGAAAAGGGGGAGATGCTTACATTTTTCATGAGGAGGGTGCTATTGGTGTAGTTCTGTACATAACACGGCATGTCTGTGAAACCCAAATACCACAGCGCTCACCAACACCTGGGAAACAGCTACTGTGCAAAACTATCCCATAGCTTTCAAAGTCAGCTTGATCACTCTCATTTACTGGAGTTAGTATCACGGGCTTTAGATGTTAGGATAAACTCTGTGGTATAAACCGCGTCTCCACTTGTTCTTTAAACTATTTTAAGTTTCTGTTTTAAAAGTGAAATAGAAATGAAAGTTAACATTTTAAATGCTCAGATAGTGGGGAAAAGAAGTGATGGTAAGGGTGATGGAGATTTTCAACAAAGATTATGAAAGGATTTTAGAAGACAAGAAGAAATAACCCTATGCATATATGTAATTAGCTTTCAAAATAATAATTTCTTGATTAATTAAAAAGTTAACCAGATTGTGACTCCATGTATGAAAGCCAGGCAAGCCTTTGCTATGATGCATCATTATCCAGACTGCATGAAGTAGGCCACATTTGCAGTTACTCAGGGTGAAACAACTGGGAGGAGCTTCAACGGTAGACCTTTCTCCACAATGTTGGAAACTATTCAAATTTTATTTCAAGATTTTGAAATAAGGCAAAATCTGGTGAGCAACTGACCAATGCCAGCGGAGCAAAGCCCAGCCTGGATGTTTCATCTCCCGTTCAGAATCACAGCAAAGGGGGTTAGTCCTTCTGAAAGCTCTCCAAGAGAGTACGGGTGTTGCGCTTTTGAAGTATTTTTTTTAATCACAATGCTAAAATAAGAGACAATACACACATACAACGCACACACACACACTTTTAGATAAAATTTAAATCAGTAGCTAATAACAATCACCAGTACAGAAAGCAATATCAACAAGACATAAAATTATTAAAATATTTCTATTGTGGAATGCAAATGCATCCACATGTACCTCCTTTCATCTTAAGACAACCCTTTCCATGATACAACCATGATGGCTGCTATAAAGTTCCTCATAGCTGAAATCCATACATAAGGACCACAGGCCCATCTCACCTTTCACTCTGTAACCACAGACTCTCTAATGCATGGCGTTCCTTTCAACAAGTAATGTCACTAATTCCCTGCTCAATGCATATCTTCCTCACAAGTTCAGTCTGGTTCTCTAAAAACAAAAAAATGGTCTTTGACCTTCAGAACACATTTTACACAATGGAATTCAAAGTTTCTTCCCAACACACAAAAAGTGCTTTCTGCCGTCTGTCTTAAAGGAGATACTAATTATCAACTAGACAAACTGGGGGAAAAACACAATTATTGGAACATTTAAATTGTGGTACCTTAGTCAAGGGCAGTCAATGCAGCCAACCTTGTTCATGAACATAAAAAGCATCCTCCTTGATTCCCCGTATGCTATGAACTGAGTTGGAAACCCACTACGTCACAATAATGAGAGCGGTGACTATGAGTGAATGGCCAATCCTGATGTTATCTTCCCTAGTTTTCTTTCAAATGCCCAGGGTCCATCCCATAATTGCTCAACCAGAGAGGATGACCGACCACACACACACACACACACACACACACACACACACATCATAAAGGTTTGGGAATACTAAGAGTTAAGCTCTAAGTCTGAATCATTAGGTCATATGCCAGACACTATTCTCCACGGGTCCTCATATCTACGAGTGATTGTAAATTCAGCTTACGCCTGCTCATTTGCTTGGTGTAGCCATTAATAAGAAGCAGTTCAAAGTGGCTCCGATGGGACAGTAAGTAACCAGGTCAAGGAGCTGTGATGATGTCTTGTTCACTTGGCAAGAGCGAAGCTCAAATGCAGTCAGCTACTGATCCAAGGGGTTCAGAGAGCTCTGAGCCTCTGAAGCCTGGAACTGTGATTACAGGTGCACAGAGCAATGAGCAGCAGGAGGCACACTTTAGGACTGCTACTCTAGAGCATCTGCCCCCAACTAAGGAGGAAAGGCTGGAGAATAGAGAGCTGGCTCAGCAGTGAAGAGCAGAGAAACAAAACTCAATTCCCAGCACCCACATGGTGGCTCACAAACATCTGCAACCCAAGTCCCTCCAAAATCTAACACCCTCTTCTAGCCTCTGTGAGCACTGCACTCAAGTGGTAAACAGACATTATTCAGGCAAACACTCGTAAACACAAAATAATACTAAATAAAATCTCAAAAGAAACAAATAAGACGAAAAGAAAGGATAAGAAAATCCCAGTCACACAGAAGGAAGCAAAAGAGCTCAAACTTCAATCTACCCCCTTTCTCCTAGAGTAGCAAACACTGCCTGCTACAAAGACAAGCTGAAACGCTCCGAGAGCGTGTGTACCATCCATCTTTCCCATGCCTTGCACTACCAGTAACTATAATATTTATTTTCTTGTAAATACTGCAAAAAAAAAAGTTTACCTGGGGCTTAATTTAGAACATGAAAAAGAGCATCTACCGTGTGCTTCAAGCAATTCGCTCGGCAGCCGTGTGTAGTGCAAGCAGAATTGCTAACAATTTTCTCACATTTCTAGATCAGTGTTACGGAAGCATAGAAAGAAGTCGAAATAATTACTTATAGGCCAACAGGTCATATCTGCATATGATATATTTTAAGTAAACTGTTTTGTTTGATTTCCATTGCAAATTCTAAGCACACATTTAAGGCTGGGGGAGGAACAGGACAAAGTTGAGAACCCAGGGTGGGAATCTGGCAACCTTTGCTTAAGACAGAACTCGCCCAGACACAGTGACCACGACCGTAATACTCTGGTCTCCCTCTAGGACTTTCCAAAATGTAACGAAACACTTTACTCTCCCAGGTCATGGCCTTTCCTTTTTAGGCACTTTCTCTGACAAACAGGAATTCCCCAAAGGATTTCCCTGAAGTAGGTGGTTATATAATAGATGATACTGGCATGCAGAGACTTAATAGAGCGCCCCATCGGAGTGCTGACCACACATTCAAGCCCCACAGTGTTCGGTGAAGTCCCTCAAAGTCACTGTGGCGGACAGTGAGTCAGCCCTCACACATGCCACAGAACACAGGGGCTGCACTGGTGCTAGGCATGGATTACAAAAAAAAAAAAATGCTGCCAAAAGATAGGTACTGTCTTGAGACTGGGAAGGCTAGTATGGGCAGAGGTCATGTCTGGGGCTCTGCCTGTTTCCTATGGGAACCCTGGTGGAGGGCAGGGGGGCTGTCTTCTACATTGACATCCTCATAGCCATTCTTCAGCATGAGGGCTTGTCAGCAGCAGCTGTGGTAGACAATACCTGGATCCCATATCTCAGAAGCCATTACCACCTTTCTGATCACGTCTCTTATAGAGTATATCCTTGATTTCAATAGTTGAGAGAACGCCTAGTGACCTTTCTTGGCTATAAAAAAATGGGGTTAATTGTAATTCTGGGGTTCAATTCTAGATGGTCAATAGATCATCTATTCCATGTGGTCCTTTTGATGGATTCTGAGCTACTAAAGCCCTACTTAGATACCTGTAAAAGCTGGCTTCTTGTAGCAAAATCCTGATTTTAAAAGAAAAACAACACCCCTCCCCCCAAGGTTCTAACAATTTGATTCACAAATTGGACAACAATATATTATGAGAAAAAGACATGCCTAGGTCATCCATTCTGTCTGTGCAGAGTGATGGGCCATCCCAGGAAGTGAGCCATGCAGACAGCAGGCCTTCTCAGAGCTTGTAGATTCTGGGAAGACTAGGTTTCAACCCACAAAGCACTCAGTGCTGATGATGAAGCCGATTACTGCCCGAAACATCTAATCTCAGCATTCTGCTCTGGGCTCCATTGCAGGCTGTTTCTCTGACCAAAGACAACACACAGGGGAAGTCCCTTGCCTCCAACATTCGCAACTCAGTCTTCATGCTTATGAGGGAATTTACTTGGATTCCTGTTGTAACCGAGCTTCCTAAACTTTCAGTTCCCTCAAAGATGAAGGTGAAGAAACAAAGGTCACAAAAAAAAAAAAAAGACCAGCCACAGCTTAAAGGGGCAAAGGAAGCTCTGGGGGATTGCAAACATACCAGAGCAGTAGCTCGCTAGCTCCACAACATCTCTCTTTGGAAATATCTCAGCACCTTGAGAGAAGGGAAGGGGAGATACTTATACAGCCTAGATCCTCTTGAAGTACAGAGACTGAGAGAAAGCAGGAGAGAACTATGCCCCAAACTCAGTACTACTGATGTTGCTCAAGAAAAGGCACTAATTCACTCGTGCCAAAAAGAAGAAAAATTCCAGAAACTCATGAGATGGAATAAGTTTGGTAAATAAGATGAAAAATAACAAGAAGGGCCGAGAAGGTGCAGTTGTACCAACTCCAGCACTGACTGAGCTCACACCAGTGCTTTCAGGCCCCACGGGGCTCACAGGCCTCAGTTTCCTCGGCTTTAAATGAAAACACTATTCTGTGACTGGCTCAGCAAAATTGAATGAGCATTTTGAAGTGTGTGTGCGCGCATGTGCATACACGTGTATGAGTGTGTGTGCACAGAAAGGAAA
Organism: Microtus pennsylvanicus; assembly: GCF_037038515.1. Taxonomy (NCBI): domain Eukaryota; kingdom Metazoa; phylum Chordata; class Mammalia; order Rodentia; family Cricetidae; genus Microtus; species Microtus pennsylvanicus. The sequence continues at coordinate 69,849,211 of NC_134579.1, forward strand.
AGTATTAGCAAAGGCATTTCAAGGAAAGTTATAAATAAATATTCTCACGTCAGGGTAACCAAAGGGAATTAAATACAGCAGTAACGTTACAATGTGATAGCCGAGGAAAGATGGTGCTCAGAACTGTTGCAAACAATGGTGTCTAAAGGAGAAGAGAAACCAGCTGAGGCTGTCACAATCCTCTCAGTTCCTGTAGCACACACAACAATGGAAAGATTGCAGGGAGGGGCAGCACAAACATTTCAGCTATGACACACCAAGGACGTGGGACAGGGCCCTGAGAAAATGACACTTCTACCTCATTATAACCATCTCGGCAAGGGTGCTCCTCGGAGTACAGAAGCCTTGGGAGAATGGACAGTGAGCAGGGGCGTGTCTGGCTAGCATACTTCCTCAGACTTCAGAAGAAAGAGCCAGGCATGGTGGCACATACTTCTAACCTAAGTGCCAGGAAGGAGATGGTAGAGCAAGACCTGCCAACCAGTTTATCCTCATCAGTGAACGCCTGACTAAGTGAGAGACCTTGTCTCGAAACCAGGGTGGACAGCCCCTGAGGAATGACATCCAAGGATGACCTTTGGCCTCCACATGCACATGCTCACACATGCCCAAATTTTCAAACACACACATACCCAACACACCTGGTCAAACACACACAAAAGGAGGTTGGAGAATGGCTTGGTGGATATGAACGTGAGCTGCCTCTGAAAATGAATAAGTTTAGTTCAGAACACCCATGACAGGTGGCTCACATCGACCTCTAACTTCCCTCCAAGGGATCCATTATCCCTTCAGTATTCTACATGTTCCCAAACGCACATGCAAGTACATGCACAGACAAATAAACACAAAATTTTGAAAATAACAAAGTACTTCCTTTGAAAGAAGTCTTGCGTGTATGTGACTTCGGGGTTGCCCGCTTTGTAATTCTCCCACCCTCAGCAGACTGAGCTGTCTACAGTTCTTTGTCTAGGAGAGGGACAAATGAGAACTCCTCTTTCTGCATTAGCTTGTTTCCTGGTATCATTACTCAGGTCTCGTTTAGCCACACTCACAGACACAGCAGGCAACATGCATATATGTATGCATTTTATATATGTATGCAACAATAATAATCAAAAAGGCGATCAATTTGAGGAACACAGGAGGAGAACGGGGAAGAGGGAAATGCTATGATTAGATTTTAATTCAAAAGCTTTTAATGAAAAGTCTTTATTTTTTTAATTTTCTAAGTGGCTTATACAAGTGTCTTCATCTATTTCTCAGTTCTACCAAGTAGAACACAGAAATGACTTAAGTTAAAAGTGAAATAGAATACTGACAGTCCTTTGAAGCGGACAGCCTGGATATCTGTTCACCTAGATCGACAGAAATACAAAAGGAGATGTTATCCACAGCTGGATCTCAGCATCGAGGCGGCATAGAAAGGTAGGTTCAGAAAACATCCAGCAGATTACCAGTTCAAATACTTCCAAGAGGGGCTGGGAGGCAAACTGCTGTTGATAAAATAGTCACATTGATTCTAACACTCCGTGATCACGGCAGGTTTCTCCAGTGTTAGGACTTTCCTCAGGGCAGAGGTCTCCATTCCTTGGTTAGGTTAAGTCATCCTGTTTTGAAGCTATTGTGAATGACAGTGTTTCCATGACTTCTGTCTTCGTCACCTCTGTGTCTGCCATTGGTATACAGAAGTGTTTGCGTGTTGACTGGCATCCTGCCACTTTGCTGAAGGCATTGATCATTTCTAGAACTTTCCTGGTAAAATTCTTGGGATCGCTAATGTATGATATCATATGGCCTCTTTTATGCATCATATCAAACCACCTGCAAATAAGGATGAGCTGATTTCTTCTTTTCTTATGTGCTGTCCTCCTCTCCCCATTTTCTGTCTCACTGCTCTAGCTAGCGCCTCAAGCACTATATTGAAAAGAATGGATTCAGTGGGCAATTGTCTCAGTCCTGATTTTACTTGAATTTTATTTTTCTCTATTTAGGGGGATAGTGGCTATTAGCTTGTCATATGTACTCCTTTTATTATATTGAAATACGCTCCCTCCAGTCATACTTTCTCTAAGATTTTATCACGAAAGCATGTTAGCTTTTTGTCAAACATCTTTTCTTCATCTATTCAGAATATCATGTGATTTTTTTAAGTCCAGTTATATGATTTATTACATTTACTGACTTACATATATTGAACTAGTCCTTCATATCAAAGGCAAAGACAACCTAATCTTGGTGTATATCTTAAATGGATATATGTATGTATGTATATATATACAAATTTGTATTTAGTTTGCAAGCATTTGATTCATAATTTTTGCAACTGTGCTCATCAGAGATACTGGCCTATAATATTCTATTTGTTGATGTTGATCCGTCTTTGCCTATCTTGGGTAGTAGTGTACTACTGGCTTCAATGAAGGAGTGAAAGACTGGTGGAATCCTTCTGTGAATCCATCTGGGTGCAAACAAAATTAAATCTTGGCATTTGCAGGTAAATGCCTGGAACTAGAAAATATGATACAGACTGAGGCAACGCAGGTCCAGGAAAACAGAACACTGCATACTCTCTCCTACTTGTGGATCCTAGCTCCAACTCATTATATGTGAGTATGCAACCTGGAGCAACTGCAGATATCGGGAGAGTAAAGAGGAACCGTGGGCCAGGGGAGATCCCCAAGAAGGGGCCAAGTAGGACACAGTTGCTGAGAAGGAGAAAATTGGGGAAAAGGCAGAGTACTTTAATTGGAGACTGAAGAGGGTGGGTAATATATAGAGAGGATGAATGTTTGGAAAACCATAGAAAATGTTATTTTATGTTCACATAAAAATACATTATATATGCCAGGCAGTGGTGGCACATGCCTTTAATCCCAGCAGAGGCAGGCAGATCTATGTGAGTTTGAAGCCAACCTGGTCTACACAGTGAGTTCCAAGACAGCAAGACCTGTTTCACAGAAAGAAAAACAACTGTCTTCAAAAAGAAACAAACAAACAAAAACCAAAAATAAAAAACAAAACAAAAAAAAGAAAGAAAGAAAGAAAAAGAAAAACCAAACCAAAACCAAAAACCCTGTTGTTGAAGATACAACACACACTCAGAACTTGAATCAACCCAGAAGAAGTCCTTCCTGAGGAGTGTGTGATATAACCGCCATAGGAGAAAACAATCAAAGGCCTACCAAGCTGTAAGCCCAGGAACCACAACAATGATCATCCCAGTAAGACATCCCCAAGGGCACAATATTGACACAAATCAAATTGAACATGGGGCCAGATCAATAATAGAGAATTCCCCCTGGCACTACAAACCTAGTCAACGACATCATCAACCCTAGAGGAGGACCTACTGCTGCCTCTTTACCAACCCACTATCAGTTCTAACAGCATCCTAACTAGTTATCCCTATACGTGCAGACAAATGCACCTCTCGCCCCTATCACAGAGCCTACTTTATTAGCAGATGGAAACCACTGGAGAGACCCACAGCTGGCCAACAATGAGTGATGGAACGCAACCCCTGTACGGATGGCTCCGAGAACATGGCGGAAATGGTGGCAGAAAGAACCGGCAGAACAGAACATCTTCGAGATGATCTTCTGTTTGTGACAGGGAAATACAGTCAAAGAGTCTTAGTAATATGGCTATCAAAGTAAGAGAAGCCCAAGTAAAACACATGTTGGCTGGCCAATAGGGATGGCGGAAATCTCCCGGGCTCTATTTCTAGATGAAGAGCTGTAACAATCAATGACATGAAAGAGGGAAATTCATCTTCCCCAGGGATGCATCCCTAATTCAATTCAGTCACAACTAGTCATCCCTACACATACAGAGCAAGCAACCCTAATGACAAAAAAGAAAAATATATATACATACATATATATATGCATACACAAATACCAAGTCTGCATACCTGTGTGTGTATAAGAGGTTATTACCATTGACCTTGGTTGCTGTGAGTGTGTGTGTACATATGAGGTTATTACCATCGACCGTGGTTGACTCCCAGAATTGGAAGGTAAGAACCTGTTGCTGAAGACACCACCCACTTCAGATCCATATGGGAGGAATTAATGTGAGATCTAATGTCACATACACATGCATTTAAGGAAACAATATAGCTGAAAGAGAAGAGGGCATGGACTTAAAGAGGAAGTGTGCAAACCAGAGAGGAGTTGGTGAGGGAGAGGGATGGGTGGGAATTATGTAAATATAGTACTCATGTATGAAATTCTCAAAACATTAAAATTTTAGTTTTCAAAAAGAAATTCAAGAACACTTGGCTTGAAAATGTGCTCAGATTATAAGACCTGTAGGGGGTAAATGACCACTTGCCAATCTCTACATTTTCATTTTAAAATAAGGCATACCTCTCAATTTTTTTCAAAGGGCTCATTGCATGACCAAAAAAAAAAGTTCTAGAATTTCCTTTTAAAAGAATTCATAATGCTTATTAAAATGTTTACTTTTTGTTTTGATATGAATGGGATCCTAACTTTACAAGCCATTCATTTTCAAATGAGATATGAAATCTTGATTAGGCTTGCTAAGTATGGAGGCATATTTAATCTTACAATAAACAGGAAACTCCAATTATACATAGACACACACACACAGAGAGACAGAGACAGAGAACGATAGAGATTCACACATTCCTGTGGAAGAAACAGAAATGCCACAGAGAGAAAAAGATGATCAATAGATGTTAATAAATATAATGTTAGCCTCTGACCCCTGACATCCCAAACTTTTGACCTCACATTTGAGGTTTCTGAGGAACTAAGCAGTATGTATGCACAAAGTATTGATCATAAAACAATTTTAAAATAATATAATGCTTAACTAAGATATATAAAGCCACCCAATGAAATTTGGGAGGGGAGTACTGTTTGTTTTTTATTTTTGTTTTTTGTTTTTCATGGCAGGTTTTCTCTGTGTAGCTTTAGAGCCTGTCCTAGAACTCATTCTGTAGACCAGGCTGACCTTGAACCCACAGAGATCCACCTGCCTCTGCCTCCCGAGTGTTGGGATTAAAGGCATCTGTCACCTCTGCCTGGCCACTCAATGAAATATTAAGGAGCTATTAAAATTATAATCATTTAATAAAATGTAGCAGTAGGTGAACTGTTTAATATAGAGCGCTGAGGTACACAGCATCAGATAATTTGTGCTAACAGAAGAACCCCAAAAAGGCAATCACAAAGTGATAACTTGAAGCTGTATGAGTGTAGATTTATAAATGATATTGATTCATCTTCATTGTTAGCTGAGATACAATGCTGAAACTTTATTCAATTAAGTTGAAGTGCGTGTGTGTGTGCAAGCACAAGCACACGTATGTGCACATGCATGTATGCCTGTGTGTGTATATAGAAGGCAGAAAATCTTAGGCACCAACTAGATCGTGATTGTATAAATTCAAGAACAATATGCCGGCTTATCCTGTAAACTGAGTACTCGAGAGGCTGTAACAGGTAGACTGCTCTGAATTATAGGCCACCCTGGATTATATAGCGAGTTACAGGACAGCCTAGGCAACCAAGAGAAAGCCTGTCTCAAAAAAAAGTGCAATTTCAGCATGGATTAAATGAATTAAGTGATATGAAATGAATTAAGTGATAGAAATATCTCTCCTGAGACCCTCGAAACAGAAACGGAAATGAGATGCGGTCCAGGTCTCCTCCAGATTTAAGACATAGCATTATTTTTCTACATAGCATTTTGTTCCCTTGCTTCTCTACAGGTAAGCCGACTCTGGAGAGTGTAATGTTTTCATGGACTGTACATATGTAATTGGAAATAGCAGTGTTCAGTTACATGTCAAAGACAGCAATTGCTTTTAAATTTTCAGAAAATGCTGTGATGAGCTACAGTTTGAATTGAACTCCTCTTTAAATATGGCTATTCAACAAAGCAGCTGGCATCAAAGTATGCATTTTCTACAAAGCTTGTTTTTCTATACACTAAGAAACAGCCTTTTCTAAAATTTTAGCATTAACAAAAACACTAACAGAAAAGTAAAGGTGAGGTTGGGCTCTGGGCGTTAGTTTAGAACCTAAAGTCCATTTCTTCAATATTATCACCCTTGGGGGGATTTTACATGAAATTCAAGCGCTAATGAGAACTATTTCCTTGACTTTTCCTTGCAGCAATTTGACAACAAACTGGGAAGCGTTTTATACCTGTGTGTGCAATGGACGTCTATAATTAGTGTCTAACATTCTGTGAGAGCTAAAGATAACACTGGGAGTCCACAACTATTCTTCTGATGTTCTGTACATTCGCAACAGCTGTAATTAGGTCCCAGCGGAGGTAATATTTAGAAAGGAAAAAGGAAAAGAAATCATCCTTTATCTGAAAGACAGCAAGAGATGGTGGGTGAGGCGGGGAGATGCATACAGTAGCATGTTTGTGCCTGCAGCCTAATCCACTAAGGGTCCGAGCCACCACCCTCGCTGGCCAGTGGTCAAGGTAGGTCCGCGTGTCTGACCCGTCCTTAATGCCCATTGTTTCCTCAATGCTAAAATTCAAAACAGCCATCCCTCAGATCGTTTTGTGAGGTTTGTTGTTTTGTTGTTGCTCGCCATGTTAAAAAGAGAATCTTATATTCTCAATATTCTTCAAATCATAATAAAAAATAACAGCCAGGAGAATGGAAGTCAAAAATCACAAACATAAACAGCAGGGTCAGCAGGCAGGTAGAATTTTGGATTAAATACATCTTGAGAGGAACACCCTGGCAAATTAGTACAAGTCTCCACTTAGTTTTTTCCTAAAGTATACTTCCTGTCCACAGTAATGGTACTCTCGTCCGATACGGTATCTGAATGTTCACATTAAAACGGCTGTCTTCTCAGTTAGATATGTACCTTAGAACAGGCCTCAGTCATTTTTGTTGGTGATAAACAGTACTAGTATGTAAAAGGTGTAGCACACCTTCCACTGTGTGACCACAGTGCTTGTACCAGCCTGTGAGGTCTAGGTCAGCCCGTGGGCTCCAGGTTGGTCTGTGGGCTCCCAGGACCTGCAGGTATAGCTCACCCTGACTTTCTGGCCCAGCCCTGGGGAGGGTGTGATTGAACCCTGCCTTCCTCCCACATTGCTTATTCAAGGATCCAATTAACATGTAAATCCCATATTCTAAGAATATAAGGAAACTACTCAAGGCTACAACCAACCCACAACAGGAAGGTAAGGAGTTCAAAGGGAGATTACTGTCACTCCGTACTTGAGGTATAAAGCAAGCACCCAGAAAGAAAGACAACAGAGCAAGGGCCTTGTGATTGTGTAGCTACGCTTTCCTACCTACCTGGTGGCTCAAATTATACACACAAGGTCATACCACTCATCTATCACAGTCAACTGCATCTCAGAAAGCTAAAGGCTCTTCCTAAACCCCAGGACCTGCCTCATTTGTGCTGCCAACATCATCTGTCTCAACACGTCCATGAATTCGTGAGTCTACAATTGACTCTCCTTCGCCATTCCAATACAGCCATGGTTGTCGGTGAAGCATTCTCAGAGACTGCTCTAATGCATCGTTTTGAGGTTAAATGGCTGTGATTTGGATACAATGAGTGTACCCCAATGAGCCATATGCTGACATTTAATCACTACTGTGAATGAGCACAAAGACGGAAATTTAGCCCAAAGATGGTGTTTAGAGGTTAGGGACATGAAAAGGTGGCTGGACTTGGAAGAGGTCATTAGTGAGGGGCCTCATGATTCAACCCCTGCTGTTTCAAAGGAAGAGGACAAGAGAGCACACAGGAATGTTCCACCGAGGCCACCTGCTGCCTGCTTCTCCATCAGGAAGAAATGCATTGCCAACTACCATCCCTTGCCCTCCTCAGACCCTGAGTTAAATAACCTGCTTGTTTTCTTGCAAAGTCAGCCTGTTTCAGATTCTTCACTAGAGTAAACCAAAGGTAACAACTTCCGCTCTCTACCCTCAGAAGCCATCACAAGGGTCTGGACAGCAGTAGAATCATTTGTGGCTATTTCCGCGTCTGGCTCCATAAATAGCCTGCGTGTGCTTTCAGGGGAAACCAAACAAGCTATGTATTCCTATACCCAGTCCGCTGATAGGAGGTAAGTGCTTCTGTGAAAATTAGAAACTAAACAAACAAAACAAAAGACTGGACCTCGTGATGCATAGCAAATGAAGATCGCGGTTGTTAGCCAGTTTGCAAGAGACAACTTAAGTAGGTATAAGCAGCACCCCTGGCTTGACCCACCCTCCTCTCTTCTCCAACAGCCCAGAACACATGCACATGGGACAGGAGAAATCGCCACACAATGAAAATGACTGTTCGAGAAATATGTCATACATGAAGGCATCCCTGGTTGGAACAGAAGTCAGGAATGTCTGTCTCTGTCTGGCTGTCCCTCCCTCTCTCCCTCCCTCCCTCTCTCCCTCCCTCCCTCCCTCCCTCCCTCCCTCTCTCTCTCTCTCTCTCTCTCTCTCTCTCTCTCTCACACACACACACACACACACACTTTTACCAGATGATCATTTTCTCATTACATAAGAACATCATGAAAAGTGTTCTCACTAATTTGATTCAAAAAGTTTTGTACATATGAAATGTAGCAAATAGTTTTAATGTAATAAAAATAAAAGATACTTTTCTTTTATTATATTTAGAAAAGTATCTTTTGTTTTTTATTACATTAAAACTATTTGCTACATCTCAAGGTCCAAATCAGGAGCAGAAGGAGACGGAGCAGGAGCAAGGAACTCAGGACCGCGAGGGGTGCACCCACACACTGAGACAATGGGGATGTTCTATCGGGAACTCACCAAGGCCAGCTGGCCTGGGTCTGAAAAAGCATGGGATAAATCCAGACTAGCTGAACATAGAGGACAATGAGGACTACTGAGAACTCAAGAACAATGGCAGTGGGTTTTTGATCCTACTGCACGTACTGGCTTTGCGGAAGCCTAGGCAGTTTGGATGCTCACCTTAGGAGACCTGGATAGAGGTGGGCGGTCCTTGGGCTTCCCACAGGCCAGGGAACCCTGATTGCTCTTCAAGCAGATGAGGGAGGGTGACTTGATCGGGGGAGGGGGAGGGAAATGGGAGGCGGTTGCGGGGAGGAAGCAGAAATCCTTAATAAATAAATAAATTTAAAAAAAGTTAAAAAAAAAGATACTTTTCTTGCCTCATTATAGTGACTACCAAAGTTATATGCCATTACCACGACCACTTATATAGGATGAAACGGGAAGAGAATAAGCTGAAGAGGCTTTGTCCTCAAGTGAGTGAGTGTGTGTGTGTGTGTGTGTGTGTGTGTGTGTGTGTGTGTGTGTGTGCAGTGTACATGTAAAGCATTGTGGTCTTTCTACACTAATGAAGGGAAAATAAAATTCTAGGTTTATACTTTCATGGTTCTGTGTATGTAAATGTGTGCATGTCCCTGGGGAGGTCAGAGATCAACATCAGCTACCTTCCTCAGTTGCTTAGTTCCTTGGTTTTGCAGACACTGTCTTTGCTGAACCCGGAGCTCGCAGATTCAGCTAGGCTGATGGCATGTGGGTTCTAAGGAATTTGACTGTCTCCAAAGCCCCAAGCTAGGGTCACAGACTCCCCTCCATACACACACACACACACACATTCTCTCTCCCTCTCTCTCTCTCTCTCTCTCTCTCTCTCTCTCTCTCTCTCTCTCTCTCAGCTTTTATGCGAGTACTGGAGATCCAAACTCAGGTACTTGTGGTTACAAAGCAAGCACTTAACTGGCTGCTCCATTCCCCTATCGCAACAGCTTCTGCCATTCATAAACACGAAATTTTATTTGCACTTCTGTAATATAGAAAGAACATGATACTTCTCATACAACACTCAATGCATGCCAAATATTTCAAATACCTCTTTAACTGAACATAAAAAAAACACAGTTTAATACACAATACACCAAAGAAAACTCATGAGTTCAAAGGTTCTTCCTCTCTAAACCTGAGTAACGTTTGGGCTGCCACTCTCTCTGCCTTCTGCAGGGCAAAGGTACGCCCCCTCCAACGAGGTCAGAGCAACCCACAGCTTGTCCCACAGCTCATGATGCCTTTCCATTGCAGCACTTAGGACGACGCAGCATTTGCAAGACTGTGGATGGCAACTATAGCTATAAACCAGATGCAAAATTCGGAATGCTTTTCCCCTAGACCAAAGCTTGTGAGAAGTGCCCTTGTATCTGCCTCCTGTCTCAGTCCAATCCATGTTAGCATGACCTAAGGCAGGGTCAGTATCCAACACACAGCTACCAAACATTCCTATGTAGATAATAGATAATTTCAATGCAGGCCATTTAATTGGATTTAAAGGCTATCTTTGAGATGTTATTGGAGAAACGAAGGCACTGCGTGTGTTAATAGGAAGAAAGATGGCACCAGGAGGAGACTTCAAATAACTCAATGCAGAGAATCTAGCCTGCACTAAGATTTCCAACAGCTTCCTGGCCATCCAAGAGTAAACTCTCTCCTCGTGTTCACGGGCATGACTCTGACACGGGCCATTCTCTGCTACGATCCTGTGTTATCTTGGTCAGCACCTCAGAAAACCAGATCCCTGGAAAAACACAATTAAACAAGGACAAAGCAAAACAAAACTGCAGCACCCAGAAGACGTTAGTTGAGTTACACAGAGAACAATCAGGGTGAACATACACGCCATGTGGAAAACAAGCAGGCCACAACTTGAAAGCATGCTTCCCCTGGGGAGAGACTAGTTCAGAAGCACGCCAGAGCAGCCTCCTCAAATGCCCTTCCCCGCCCTGCATGGGGCAATGTGAACCACAGCTCTGCCAAACCCAGCTATGGTAGATGCCAGCAGCAGCTCTGCCTGAGGGGTTCAGAGAATCAAAAGGACAGACAAGAAACACACTGCGTTCATCCGGCAGGACAGGACCTCCTAGCAGCCCTGATCAGTGCTGGGAGTACACACTCCAGTACAGAAACCCTGCAATCAAGATGCTGGGAAGCTAATTGTGAAGTTAAGGATAGGACCAACCGAAAACCTAAAGAGCTGGCTGATAATCATGCTGCTGATTAGATGTGGCCAGATGCTAATGACATCACACACCTGCACTGCCAGCAAGCCATACCAGTCTATCTAGCTGCCATCAAGAGCCAAGGTCGAAGGTTGGTGCCACTAGTTACTGCCTGTGCAGTCTTAGAGAGCTGACAAGGACACTCTGTGCTTCCCAAACTCCTTATCTGTGACATGAAGATTATCAGAGCACACAGTTAAAAGTGAACTCTGATGAACTAGCAACTGGGCCTGAAAGACCCAAAACAATCATTTGAAAGAATCCCATGAGTCTAAAGAGAAGAAGCTGTACAGTCTACATGCGCCTATTGTTCTATCTACAAAAGGAATTCTCAGGCCAAGGAAAAGAAGGGCTATACAGAAATACAAGCAGAAAGTCGGTCACTGAAACATATGGAGCCAAGAGCTTCTGCTTCACGATGCTTTGGAGTCATTCACTGAGGAGAACTGCGGTCAGAAATCGGAGGTACCCTAAACGCCATGTGCTTAAGACAGTACCGCGTTAACAGGCAGCACTGTGTGTGTTTGCTATGCCTGGCAATAATGTAGCTTTCATATACAGCATTTTCCATATCTATTACCTTATTTAATCCCTACAACTACCTAGAAGGTAGCTAAGAACAGGATCACAACTGTTGAAGCCAAAATGAAGAAACTGGGCCAAGTGTTGCTGAGACGGCTCTTGACTTAACAGTACCTTTGTTGCTATTTCCAGAGATGTTCAGCCCCTAACTATTACCCATGCCTGAGGGTGAAGTCCCTTCCATTCACAGGAGGCTACAACAGATTGGAGTCCAAACCAACTTTTTAAATGGGGAATTTAAACAACAGATCTTGCCCATGATCCCTAAATCCTAAAAACTTTCTGTATGGGTCAAGAAAACCAAGTCATGTGTTAATAGATTTCAGGTCTGCTATGATTTGATTAAACTTAGCAAAACAAAAATCTTCCCTAGAGCTTACCATCCCTTTCTATGGAAAGTTAGACCCCAGCTTTTAACAAAGACAATGGAGATGGAACTGGGTAGAAGAAACCACAAAATACATAAGTAAGCAACAACCCACCACACCACACACTTAGCAAGTATTAAATTCCTATGGCACGCGTTAAAGATAACACATGGACACTTTATCAGAAGACAGATGGAGAAAACACAGGGTACGACCCCACTATTCCACACACTTCTTTTTAAATGGATTAGTTTTTAAAAGACTGGCCTGAGGTCAGCACAGTCCTTTTAAAGAGGGAACAGCCGAAGTCCTGTGGAGACACTTCTCTAGGCTAAGGAACTTTCCAAACACGGACTACCTGACTACCTACCTCCTATTTATGTATCTACAACATAACCAAAGAGACATCTTGGATTCGGTGTTTGGGTTCTATCTTATTTTGTTTTAAGGGGCATAAAAGGTAAATGACAGCTCCTGGGCTAGCATTGTCACCAACAAGGGATCCAGAAGGAAGGTTGCCAAATAGCCTCAGTTTCTCCATCTCTACAGTGTGGAATTCTGTAAGATCTTAAGGATCTTTCCAAACTAAACAGCTAAAATTCCAAACAAGCAAAGAGAAAAATGTCATGATGGTCAAACTAACTATTTCCAAATACTTTAAAAAAAGTGCTAATTCTGCACAAGTTCTGAGACAAAATATACATGCAAGCCAGTTTAAAAATTCCCAAAGATTCACTTTTCTCACTGGTTGGTTGGTTGGTTTTGGTTTTCCCAAGACGCAGAGTTTTCGATAGTGAAAAGGCTAGTCCCTATAAATAACAGACGTTTGCTGGAAACAGGCTGCATTCAGAAAGCCATCTGGGTTACAGGTCAAAGTCACACGTTGGTCTGGCCAGTGCAATGATGTCTTTTCCCTGCTATTAGCCAGACTCTAAATGGGTTCCTCCTCCTTACATTTCATTTAAAGACTTAAACAAACCTGTAATTTCTCCTGTGGAGAGGGGAGGCCGGGAGAGGTCTACAGTGAAGCCAAAAACAACTTCATATTTCACACAAGATTGCAAGAACACAAGTATGCACCTTAAGGATTTTAACAATGAAGTCAGGGTGGCCAAAGAATATTCTAGAATCTTGGGATATTATTGAGAAAACCATTCCAATACAATGTTAATTTGATAAAGCCAAAATTAAGCACAGCAGGAAAGAAGTTGGGCTCACTTGTTGTTTTGTTTTGACCTTCCCGAAGTTAAGCTTGGTAAACATACAGGCCATACCCCAAAATGGATGGACTAAGGAGCATGGGTTGCTGAAGTGAAGCAGTCATATGTGGAGCTGGTACTCTGCAGCACAGTTTAGGAAACATTTGCCAAATATACAAAGTGACTGAGACAGGACATGGATTTACATCTGACAGCACCCCATCCCAAAATTAAGCTAAACACCACATTCATTGAGAACTGCATGCTCAACTATTTTACCAGTACTATATTTACATATCAACTAGTATGTTTAAGGCTATTTTTATCTATAGCAAATCTGTCATCTAATTCATGGATAACATCTAGCTCCAATCATTGTCAGCTAAAATGACTTCTGTTTCTTGAGCGTTTCCTGAGACATGAAGGCACTCCTGAAGGACTGGTTCTCCCTCTACTAATGATATGTGATATGACAGGAGACAAGGCCAAGGGAAATCTCCTTTTCTCTGCTGCTGCTTCTTCCTCCTCCTCCTTTATCGCCTCTCTCCTTCTTCTCCCCACCTCCCTCAATACAGTTAACTAAAAATGAATCAATTCTCTTTGTGGAAGGAAAAAAAAAAACACATGAGAACATCAGGCAAGGGAGCTAGCAAGGGAACGAAACTTAGAGAGTCCTATCCAATGGAAGGGCCCTGCAGTACACGTGAGGATTTATCTTGGGGCCTCAGTGTTCTCACATACATGAGATATGTTTTCAGTTGACACTGCTGTATGATTTCGAGGGATGATGCACTGTTACCACTGAAGACAAGTCAAAGGGGAGTATCACCATGAAGAAAACAAAGTTAGCAGTCCTTACCCTTCCCAGAAAGCATCTGAGGAAGTATCCATACACACAAATACCTGTAAAACAGCTAAGGCATCCAAGTGGCAGACTGCAAAACATAGAGCAAAGAAATAAGAAAAGATGATAGAAAGAAGTGGGAAGGACATCTCCATTTCCTGTGCTACCCTACTCCCAAAGCCTGCGAAGCACAGTGCTAGGAGATGCGGCTCCCAGATGAGCGGAGTCAAGTGAGCATCTGCTGACCCTCAGCTTTATATTGATCTTACAACAGAAGGAATCTCACGGACAAACACTTGCAGAATTCACAACGGATGGACCCAGAATCAACACAGTGTCCACTGACGGGTGCTGAAATATGAGAAGGAGGGGAGGGAGGGGACGGAGAGAGGAAGAGAGGGAAAAAAGGAGGGGTGGGTAGATGGGGGGGGGGTGGATGGATAGATGGATGGACGGAAGGACAGAAGGAGGGATAGATAAATGGAGGGAAGAAGGGACGGATAGAGGGATGAATGGACAGACAGACAGATTAGAGAGGTAGATAGGTGATAGATAGACATAGATACACACACAATTAAAATAGCTCAGCCTTTAGGTCAATAGAAAGCTGGTTGATCCCATCTAAAAAAATAAGCAAATATAAGTAAATTTTTAAAAGTTAATTTCTTCAATTTCTGACAATATGGATGGGATCTGGAGAAATCATGTCCACTAAAATATCCCAAGAACAGGAAGAAAAAAAACACCATAAGACATGATGTCAATTACATGTGGGGTGGAGTAATTAGTCAAGGAAGCAGAGAGAATGCTGGTCCCCAGGCACTAAGGAGGAAGAGCAGGAGGGCACTGATGACAGTCTAGAGCAGCTCGGGAACTCAAGGAGAGAAGTCCCAGAATCCAACGGACAGCATGAGGGCCAGGTTAACACTGCCTTGAACAACTGAAAGTTGCTAAGCAATACCTTCAATGCAGTCAGTCTCACGTTCAAAGCAGCCACAAAGCGGGCAGACAGATTTGTTAACTAGCTTGATAGTCACCTCCATTTCACAGTGTAAAATATACATCAAAATATAGAGCCCGTCTTAAACGTGCAAACTTCTCATATCCCAGCTATAGAAGAAAAATGATGGAAATGCTTTTAAATACAAATAAAACTTCTCAGAGAAACATTCCAAGGATGTTTTGAACAATGGCAGTAGCTCAGGAGTTGGTGTTCCTACATCTGCATTCCACCCACAGAGAAAATGCTGCCTGATTACCTCCAGCACTTGCTGCTACATGCTCTGGGGTGTTGGCCACACAACGACGGCCTTATGATTTCACAGCTATGGCATAGAACGTGTGGCCAGCCGCAAGCACATTTTGGTGCCTCGTCGTGACAGTAAATTTAAAACCGCCATTACATGTAGGGAGGAGAAACAGCAGCAACAGGGTTAAAACGCACTGGCCACCCAGTGCAGAGCTGCTGGGAGCATCCTAATGAGTGCCCACAGCAAAGGGGCTATGGCATCCAGACCTATTGAACAGCGCGGGCATTCCAGGACAGGCTCACCTTTTAATGGCAAAGGACAAGAGCAGTTGAGTGCTGGCGCCCAAGAAATTAAAGACATATGGAATAAAATTTGATATTTTTAATTTGCATTTTAATTTAAGATCAAATTATGTATTCACATTATGTTTTAAGCTCGTGGAAAAAGTAAGTAAATAAATAAATAGATAAATAAACAAACAAACAAACAAACAAATAAATAAATAAATAAGACATAGGACTGGGTAGTATCCCTTTATTAGTTGATTTAGTCTTCTGAAGAAGTCTTTTTCTCTTCAGTTCTTCTCCACACTTCCACCATTTTCAGCTTTTGTCCCTCCTGTGAAAGTCTGTCTCTCACAGAAAAGAGGCCAGTCCCTTTTCGGAGACATTCACTAGAATAGGCCAGCAGCTCCTTCCTGGTTCACTGTATTCATGGCACATGGAGGAAACATTCTGCTGCAGCTCATGTGTTTATTCCCCTGGTCCTCAGATGGGGAAGCAGTTTTGAGAAACTGGAACCTTTGGGACATGAACCTCGCTTGGCACTCATGGGCTAGCAGGGTCCGGTCTCTGAAGGTGCCATGTCTCTGCGCTAGTTCTGGCTTTCTGGCCTATAGCTAAAATGGGACAGCCACATGCTTTCTCTGACATGACCTCAGCAATCCCTACTGCCATGTGCTTCTTGCCATGACGGACTGAAAAGCTCTGAAGCTATGAGACAAAAACAAAACAAAAACCTTTTCCTCTCACACTGCTTCTGCCAGATATTCTGTCACAGTGACAAGGTGACTGCTTCAGTCACTGTTCACATCCCCTGAGGCGGGAGCCTTGGTGCAGCAGATGACACCTCTTCGCAGCACTGCCCATGGTAACAAATGGCTAATAAGAGAAAACTGGCATAGCTCATACCCGTCGCAGCCTGGAAACTTTTCCCCCTCTTTTGTGAGGCATATCAAATTCTTCCCAACACGCTGGTGATACTTCAAACCACTTCTCCTTCTAGAAGGCTCTATTGGCCTACACATGTCTCAGATACCAACAAAAAATTTACTGTTTCTGTCCTCTGATGACCACAGATCCATTACCTATATATCTAAAGAATTCTCAGGTCTATCTCCAAGAGAAGCTGCCTGCATTGATTGCCGCCAAACCCATTTTCCCCAAATGGCAGACCTTTAAGAGAAGAGGCTATGTAGACTTACTCCAGCAAGTATGAAGATAAAAATGGAGCTGGTGAGATAGCTCAGTGGGAAACAGCACTTCACACCAAACCTAATAGCCAGTGACCCCCAGCACCCACACGGCAACTTCCACAACTTGTCCTCT
This sequence comes from Microtus pennsylvanicus, assembly GCF_037038515.1. Lineage (NCBI taxonomy): Eukaryota > Metazoa > Chordata > Mammalia > Rodentia > Cricetidae > Microtus > Microtus pennsylvanicus. Next base: position 69,866,113 of record NC_134579.1, read on the forward strand.
GACCTGCACATGCGTGTAGTAGTGTGTGTACACACATGCATATTCATGTAGAAACCCACGCACACAACTAAATAAATGTAATAAAAATTAGTCTTAAAAAGATAATATTGGATTAAAGAATAATGCAAATAAATATCATACGGGAAAGACTGTCAAAGGCAGTAAGACGAAGACAGCCGAAGGATTCCGGATTGGAAGCTGAGCAACGGACTATGCAATAGAGAGGAACTGCCTTCAAATACAGAACAAGACATTTCATACGGGCACAGCTAGAGGTAGGGCTGAAGACGGAGCTCAGCGGCCGAGCACAAACATGTGTGAAGCCCTGGATCTGAGTCCCCAACAGCACAGGACAGGAGGAATGGGAAGGGGCTGGAGGGAGGGAAAGGGAAGGGGAAGAAGTGGAAAGGAGAGGTAGCTAACATTAACAGTGTCAACCATGAGTGAGAATTTTCCAGTATTAACTCTGTCACGCACCACAGTAACCCTTAAGTCACTGTTTTTGCCTGAGTTAGCTAAGAAGGGAATGAGGCCTGAGGTGCTCAGAATTCATGCCCTTGGAGAGGAATTAAAATCGCTTAGGATAGACTTCAACCCTAAGTTAAGGCATTCTAGCTAGCATGCCTGGCTTGTACAAAAGCTGGCAAACATCTTACCCAATGGAAAGGAGGAGCATTTTCTAGAAGCAGAATAAAAACAGTTGTAGGCAAATGACGTAAGAAATAAAGGGTGTATCGAAGCGGAAGACAATAGAGAGATAAACAAGACTGTCCAGAGAGCTAGTCTGCCTCCTATGGCCTCCTGTGGACACACACATGCACTGGTACCTGAGAAGGGAGACCAACTAGGCTGAACTCTTTACTAACTTGTCTCCTTTCTTCAAACTGGAACTTACATAATCTTTACTGAAGCCGAGAGCCTCCAGCGCTAGCTGTGTTACTTAGCCAGTCCAGGGCCCAAGGCTGTTACCTTGACTATCACCATTATAAGAGCTGATGCTCTTGTCCACAGGCAAGTCCCTGCCAGAGAAGGCAAAGGGCGTTTTAGCAAAGAAATGGAAATCAAACTCGAACAGTGAGATGGGGCATCTTGCGGCCAATCTTAATGACACTTAATTCTCTGATGAGGAATTCTGTAGCAAACAACCTCTTGATTCTATGCAAAACATTTTTAATTTCATGCCCTGCTTATCACACAGCTGCTAAATTTCTCTTCCCATCAGTTGTAAAAAAGTAAATAGATAATAATTGTAATAATAATTTAAGAAACAGTTGGCCTCAAATTTTATTTGAGGCCTAATGAATTTTCCCATCTGGAATTAATAATGCAGTGGATAGCAAAGTTTCCTTGATCCAGTTGATATAAATGTTCTTGCACTATTATAAGTATCAAAATATAATGTTCTAAAAGCCAAAGGCCTGCTGATGGGGCCACAGAACACAGTCTCGACTACATTCTCTGACAACTCTGATGGAGTCTGACAACGCCCTTCCTTGTGGCATCTCCATCGCCTCTCATCAACACCAGGCACAATACACACAGCTGACTACATGTAAATTTGTCAACAAATGTGACCAGACACCAGCGAGAGGGAAACCAATGTCTTCCTAGAACAAACACATAGACTGAACCAACACAGGGAAAGAAAGCAGAATCTCTTGTGAACGTTGCGAACAAGAAGAGCTGTAAGGGATGGAACATGGCTCAACTAAATATCTGAAGATGAAAAGGAAAGCCCAAGAAACAAGGCAGCATGAATAAGCCACATGGGGCAGAAACGAAGGACTAGTAAGAAAATTATGAGTGAAAAGTACCCAAAGAAATAGCCTACAAGTAAGTAAGAAAAGAAAGTACACAAAGATGAAACCCATATGAATAACCATAGTCAAATGGCCGAGAGCATCAGCAAAGGGACTGCGGAGGAGATATTCCTGCATTCCTTTGCCCTCAGCCTTGCCTGGAAAACACTAGGAGGAGCTCAAGGTACCACCACTCTGTCCATTCCTCCGGTCTATTCTGCACTTTGAGTTCATCTGCTGAAACTTGTCAACCTTGAAAGTGGCCTCAAATGCCATCACCTCCTGCAGCCCGAGTCCACTTGAGGGTTTGCATAGCCTTCTCCTTACCTGGTCATTGTACCCATAGTGAACTGTGCTTCATATGAGAGCTGCTTAGTCTCCTACACATGGTTATCTCCAAGATGAAAGGGAGTCCTCTGAGCAAAATGTACTCCTTAATGCCAGGCCTTGATTTTGCAGAGTGGGTATTTGTCATTGTTTCTATTGTCAACATGACAGGGTCTAGAATCAGCCAGGAGATGAGTCCCTTGCCATACCTGTGAGGGAGACTTAGTAGGGTAACTAAGACAGGTACATCTACCTTAACTATGAGCAGCACATGGGCTGAAGTCCCTGACTAAAGGAACAAGTGAGCAGAGTATCACCACTCACCACCCACCCTGGTGACCTGGTGGGTGCACATGCAATGTGACGCCATGACCTCCCCGCCATGACAGACTGTACCCTGTAAAGAAAAGCCAAAATAAGCCCTTCCTTCTTAACAGGCTCCTGTAGTTATTCTTTTCAGCAATGCAAAGAATAGCTACCAGCATCCTTGAGGAAAGGGTGAGCTTTCTCACACCATTCTACAGGACACTTCCTCACAATGTATTCTGACTGCAGACAATGTATATTTAAGGAACCCTGAATTTACTCACAACCATCAGCTTCCAACCTATGCACAACAATGACCAGCGAGATGTCCTTGCTTGCATGTGCATTTGAGAAGTTCATAAGGGAAACAGAAGCAGCAGTAAGCACCATGAGTCTGCCCACAAACTTTCAGCACCATCTAGGAGGTTACCAAAAATGTAAACAATCCCCCATCACAGTACCTGAGGACCCAAAATCAAGTCAGCAGAGGGCAGGATTCACCATTATTTCTAATGAATGGATGTGTGCGGAGTGTGGACTCAAGGCTTAGGTTGAACCTAGGCAAATACAAAGAAGCAGACACACACCAGGAGGAAGGGAGCTGATAATAAAAATGAGACATTGAGTCAAAAAAACTCATGATCTATCAGGTACATCTCCTTGGCTGACAGAGGACTTTGAAAAGAACACGTGGAAGTTGGTCCTCGGCTGCTGTTTCTGGGCTCAGCAGTTTTAGACATCTGTTATTATGAGCCTGTCTCACTATAAGACCTATTTGAAAGAGTTCAGCGATCGTTCAAAAACAATATTTGGTCATTCTTTCTCGTGTGGACTTCAGTCATTAAAATACAGTACTGAATTGATTCCACAATCTTATAGCTTCAGAAATGTAGTCATAATGCTTCAATATCTAGGAAACAGCAATTCGTCTTTTTCCCAGATTTAGTGTATTTCTTGTATCCTTGGGAAATTTTTTCTTTTTTCTTTTTTTTTTATTTTTTATTTTTTTGGTTTTTCAAGACAGGGTTTCTCTGTGGTTTTGGAGTCTGTCCTGGAACTAGCTCTTGTATACCAGGCTGGTCTCGAACTCACAGAGATCCGCCTGCCTCTGCCTCCCAAGTGCTGGGATTAAAGGCGGGAAATTTTTTCTTCAATTCAGTGTTTTTCTGTTTTGTTTTACAGTATATTTTTAAATGACAGTAACAATGCACTCCCCTTATTGGGGTATGAGACATCCAATGTCACTGAATAGGACCTTAAAAAGTAACAGTTCAAACAGAACTTGTAATTGCACATAAGTCCTACAAAGCATTAAGAAATGTTGAGAGTGGGTGCAGGCCCTGTGGGCCTGAAGTTCAGTGGTGACCGCTGACCCATACAATACTGACAGTAATAGCTCCTCAGCGGCCACAGGAGGAAGAAGCCCAGAAGTCATGGGGCTGTGACCATAGGATTCTGTTGCATTTAGGAACTAATGAGGTCATCGTCATCACTGGCCACTTGGGCACCCATTTAAATTTCTTTCTATGTTTTTGTTTGTTTGTTTGTTTGTTTTTGAGACAGGCTCTCTCTTTGTAACTCTGGTCATTCTAGAACTCACTATATACACCAGGCTGTCCTGGTCTCCCAAGTGATGGGATTAAAGGTGTGTGCCACCACTGCCTGGCTTAACAAGTGATGCTTTCATTTATAGTCTGCTAGTAAGTGGTGGCGAAGGTTCCAATTCAAATCCCAACCTGGTTTTCTCGATACTTACTTGCTTTTGAAAGTTCTAATAAATTCATGCCTAGATTGCCTCAAGTGCTGACAGCCTCCAGGCTTATTTATCATTCAGAGCTTTTAAATTATGCTACCCTGCCATATCTGAGGATATGCGCAGAAATACACCTACAAAGAGGCTCATGGTGGTGCTAGCTGTGTCTGGAGGTGGGAGGAGAGTACAGAGAGCAGAAATCAACACATGAAATGGTTAAGGAGGGACCAGTAACAACAATTTTGAGTTTTGGGTATGCATCCTTCTCCCCAAAAGATAAAAGCTCATTAAGAATAAAATTTATGTTCTCTACTAGAAGCAGAGAAGACACTTGACCAAGTCCCTACATTCCTGGGATTCGGGGACCATATATTTATGAACAGTAACAGTTCAAAACCTGAAGCAGTTGAGTGGTAGACAGATTCCCTACCATATAAATGGAACTGGATTCCATCCCTGCAACACAAAAAGGAAATAAAAGCTAAAATGAAGCAAAGACTAAAGTCAGACACAGATGATGAATTCCCAGAATTCCACAGTCCAGGTCTCAGTGTGGAGAGCTCTAACCTGGGAGGACTTACACAGGGACCAGAACAGGTAGGAGCAATTGGCACTGATGTCCACTAACAACCTGCAGGAGACAAACCGCAAGAAGTCAGAGAACACACTACCTTCTGCCCAAATGGGATGACTGGTACCCACAGTGTGCAACTCCCCCCTCGGTGTGATTGCATAAGAGAGTAGACACTAACAAATCGAGACCAATGCACCCAGGCTTGCTTGGCCCAGAGAACCACTGTTCTCTTCATACCGTCTCCTAGAAAGCCTTACTTCTCCAACCTTAACATCCTTAGCAGAAGCATTAGAACATAAAAAAAAAAAAACCTGATAAAATCAAATGTCACCCTCAATGACTCTGCAGAAGAGACTGAGGCATAGAGAATAAGTAAGAGTGGCCCATGGGGACAGAAGTAGTAACTAGCACATATGTCAACTTTCCTAAAAGAAACCAGACTGCCTTTTCCCAAATTCAACCCCTGTATAAGGATGACCTAGTTGACATAAACAATGTGCCAAGCAAAATTCGCACCTGCATCCAAGGTCAAGGAGTGACCAGTGACAAACACAGATAGCTTCTGAAACTTAGGGAAAAACAGCTTGGGAAAACTCTAAACACCCATGCTCAAGTCCCAGGGAAGGTTCTACAGAAAAATAAAGTTAAAAAAAAATGCTACTACTCATAATGTGTCAGGCACAAAATCAAATGTCTGAAACGATGTGAAATCCATTCATTTTTAAGTACAGAAAAACACAGCAGCCTTTGCGAGGTACCGGAGACACACAACCCAACTGTGCTCCGTGGGTGAGTAACTTGAACCAGGAATTCACCAGGAGAGTATGAGGAGCCACAAGGCACAGCGCTGAGCAGAAACCCTTCTGAGACACAGTGGATGTAATAGTCATATGATTAACAAACTGTCACATCAACCGTATCTGCAACGTGGGAACACTCTGGCACTTCGTATTTTTAAAATTGACATTTTGATTCATTACTGTAAATAGCACTTTGGGTTAAATATTGTGACAGGGAACAGATCATATATATGTACATATATATCCACTCTATATATTACTACACATGTATATTTGTCTAGCTCTGAAGCAGTTTATAATCTATGAAAGTGTCTCCTCCACTGATGTTTGGGCTAGTGTATGCACTGGCTACTCCACTCCTGAAAGATGTTCCTCTTTGGCAAGAAGGCTGAGGAGTGGGAAGATGGGGTGACTGACAGGAGTGGCTTGGGAAGAGACTGGAGAAGTCTTCACGCTCCCACAAAGGGTTTTAGAAAGACTACAGTAACTTCCTGTTCCCACCTTTATGAAGCCACTGTCGCAAGCACATTAAGAGAGTTCCTGTCTTCAAGGCGCTGCACAGCTCCAGAAGGAGATAGGAAGCAGGAAAAGAGCAAGGGGGGGGGGGGGGCGGGGGGAGGTACGAAGAGCAAACAAGCAAAATGATGCTTTGGGGGTTTGGGGTTTTTGCCTTTTGAGGTTTGGGGGGTATTTTTGTTGCTCTCCTTTTTCTTTTCTTTTTCTTTCCTTTTTCTTTCTCTCTTTGCATTTTCCTTTATTTATTAGGGAGAGTAACTGTTCACACACAGTTTAATACAACTAAAACAAGGTATGGCTATCACTAGACAGTAAGAAATAAGGTAAACAACATGTTGAAATCTATGACATTCTTTTCAGAGAAAGCATATTTGACTTGCATCTCATATTAACAGTCACCAACTTTTCCCTTTCCCTGAAATTCCTTTCTTCCCTTTTTTTTAAATAATTGAAAATGGATTCTTCTCTCATACAATACATCCCAACCAGTTTCCTCTCCCTCCACTCCTCCCAGCTCACCCCTGCATCCCCCCCCACATACACTCCCCCTCCCCTCCATTTCCTTTCAGAAAAGAGCAGGCCTCTGAGAGCCTACAGCCAAAAAGGGCAACGCAAGATATAATAAGACAAGGCAAAAACGCTCACACCAAGGCTGGACAATGGAACCCAACAGGAGAAAATGAGTCCCCCAAACAGGCAAGAGAGTCAGCCTTAACTTGCTCCTTGTAAGGAGTCTCACAAACACCAAACTAAGAACCCTAAGGTAAGTGGAGAGGCTCTGGTGCAGACTGATGCAGGCACATACTTGCACTTCGGTCTCCGTGAACCCATATGGACCCTGCTTAGTTGATTCAGTGAGCCACGTTCTCCTGAGGTCCTCCATCCCCTTTGATTCTGACAATACCCCCCCCTCCCTTCTGAGCTCCAAGGGGAGGAATCCAATAGAATCCTCCAATTTAGATTCTCTCTCCACATAATGTCTGCTGTGCATCTCAGCACCTGCTCCCACCTGCCGCCCGAAGAAGACTCTCTAATGACAACTGGACAAGGCTTCGGCCTAGGAATATAGCAGAATATCATGAGCAATCACTTCAATTGTTGATTTCTTTTCCATTCCTGTTTGGTTCTACCCTAGGTCTCTGGCTATTCATTCTCTTGTTATTGGCCATCCGAACAGCATGGGCTGGTTCTTGTGGTGTTGGTCTTGAATTAAAACAGACACTGTTTGCCCGCTTCCACAAGTCCTGCACTACCATAGCCCAGCAGATCTTGCAGGCAAGACAGGTTGGAGGTTGAACATTTTGTGGCTAGGTTGGTGTTCAGGTCAGCGCCTACATAAAAAGACTAGAGAGATCTCACGCAAACTACTAAACAGCATACCAGAAAGTTCTAGAAGAAAAATAAGTAAGCCCACTCAGGAGCTTAGACGGCAGGAAATAATCAATCTGAAGGCTGAGATGAATAAAATAGAAACATAGACAACAGTACAAAGAGTCAATGAAACAGAGTTAGTTCTTTTAGAAAATCCACAAGATAGACAAACCTTTATCCAAACTAATGAAAGACCAAGAGAAGCTACACAAATTAACAAAATCAGAAATGAAAAGAGGGACATAACTACAGACAGCAAGGAAAGCCATAGAATCCATAGGTCATTCTTCCAAAACCTGACTCCACAAAATTGGAAAATCTGACCGAAATGGATAATTTTTTCAATAGGTACCACTTGCCAACATTAAATCAAGATCAGATGAACAATTTAAATAGAACTATCACCCTAGTAAAATAGAAAACAGTCATTAAATATCTCCCCTCCCAAAAAATGCTAAGGCCAGACAGTTTTAACACAGAATTCTACCTGACTTTCAAAGTAGAGTTAATGTCAATACTCCTCAAACTATTCCACAAAATAGAAACAGAAGGAACACGACCCAATTCATTTATGCCCAATTATTAGGCGACAGTTTCCCTAACACCCAAGCCAGACAAAGACTCAATAAAGAAAGCAATTACAATTTCCCTTATGAACACAGATGCAAAAATAATGAAAGTGCTTGCAAACCAAATCCAAGAACACATCAAAAAGACCATCGTGCATAACAGAGTAGGCTTCATCACACACACAAGATTAGACCGGCATATAAGTGCACAAGAATGTGTACAGACACACACACACATACACACACACTACAAAGGCAGACCAAGACAGATACTTTGTCTTGTGTTTTCAACTTTCTCTCTGGACTCTACACTGTTATTACTCCACTCGCTCTCCTCCAAACACTCAAAAAGGCACAAAAAAGAAACCCAAGAGCTATATACAGCCAGATTTACACTTACTACAGATTAGTTTGCCTCAATACTGGTTTAAATTAGGCAGCAATGTTCTCTCTCTGAGTACATTCTATTTTATATAAAAGAAAACTGATCCAGTTTTGTGCTCCAGGTTTGTGACTTCTCAGAAAAGATGCCAATGCTATCAATAAATAAAATGCTATCAATAGCACTCACCCAGGATCAGTGGATAAAGGTGTCTGCTGTGTAAGCCTGGCAGCTGAGTACAATGCCCAGAACTGGGCAAACGGAAGAGCTAACTGCCTCGATAAAGCTGTCCTTAACATTCATGCATGTTACTGTACATGTGTTTACTCACACATGTATACAATATGCACACACAATATAATTATTAAACAAAACTCATCCAGAGTCTAAAATCCTTAGGAAAACAAAATGAACACCATTTAATAAATAAGGCCAATATTGAATAAAGCCTTAAATGGTCAAATTCAAAAATTCCTATATCCTTCAGCAATCCAGAAAGGAATCTAGCTGCAGTATGTGTTTCATGAATCGAATCATACAGGGCAAAAAGCCTGTATATGCCACTGTTAAAGGTTAAAGGAGTCACATAAACTATTTCCAAAGTTGCTGGAAATTTTAGAAACCATTGACAGAAATGTAGTCCTTTTCCCTCGGCCTACTGAGAAAATACATTAGTTACTGTACCCCTCAAAGTGTAATGGCTGTTTTGAACTTGGGCCTTATCATTAACTCCCCAAACTCTTCTAGAGGTAGATCACAACCATCAGAGTCTGGAGCCTCCTCAGAAGACACCTGAAGCACCGGTGAGGAATGAAGCCTCTAAGCGCTAGGGCATAAGAGAAGTGACGTCACAGCATATAGTACACATATTTGGATGTCAATCCATTCTCAGTCACTTACTTTTAATACGTATACTAAATTTTTTACTGATTGTCGGAAGTTTTGTCTGCATGCCTATCTTTGTACCACACGCATGGTGACCACAGAAGCCAGCAGTGACTATCAGATCCCCTGGAACTAGAGGTAGAGAAAGCTGTGAGCCACCATCAGGTGCTAAGACAAACCTAGGCCCTCTAGAACAGCAGCAAGTGCTCTTAACCACTGAGCCATCTTTCCGGCCACAAGCACTTACTTGAGGTCAATTTCACTTTCATATGTTCATTGCAAAATGTGGACAATAAAATTCTGGGGGCTGTTATGAATATTAAATAGCATACCAGAAGTCTTAATAAAATCTAAATTGGTGAGAACACTTTTCCCCAAACTCTAAATTTGCCAATTTTCAACAGCAGATAATAAAAATATTAAGAGCTCATAAAAATCCCACGAAGTTCAATTCAACAAACATTTACTGTAAATGCTTGACCTGTTGGTTTAGGTCTCTATTTAATGCCAGGATTGTAAGACAAGGGAGGAAAGGAAGAAGTCCTCCAAGTCACCATTTCGGTCCCTAAGAACGTTCACTCATTTTACAATATGACAGAGAGCTTTTAGAAAAACACGTGGAACTGGACAAGAAAGTACAAAAAGAAAGCCTGGTACTGGTAGTGAACGGTTTCTGTGTGACTTAGGGATGCTAGACATGGCAAGAGGAAACGGCTCCGACAACAGAGACCATGCCATTGTTCTTCCAACTGAAGATATGGGATATGACAGGACAGTCCAGCCACCATGGCTCTGCACAGAAGCACCAGCTGCAGTTCAGCACCTTTGGCAGTTGCTCCGAGTGTATTAATCCTCATCTTAGTTCATCTGAGTTGATCTAACAGGCTAGCTTATACTATGCAACTGAGAAAGAAAGAACGGAGGTTTACCAGGACTGCGGGACTGGGGAAATCCAAGAACAGTGTAGCAACATCTGATGGGGGCTTTGTGCCATGTCATCTTGTCGTTGCTTGCTTTTTACTATTGGCTCTTTTAGGGGCCCGCCACCAAGCTCCCAAATAACTCACACACAGAGTCTTATTTTTATTGTGAATGCCCAGCCTTAGCTTGGCTGGTTATTAATTATTAGCTTTCCTTTAATTATCTCGTCTTCCTTTTGTCCATGGGGTTTGAGCTTTCTCTTCTGTAACTCTTACTTTGACTCTTCCTCCGCATCTTGCTGTGTAACTGGCACCTAATGCCCTCATCTCCTTATTCTCTTGCTCCTCGCTTGTTTGTTGTTGTTGTTATTTGTTTTGTTTCCTTTTCTTGTTTCTTCTTCTATTTATACTTTCTGCCTGCCAGTCCCACCTACCCTTGCTCCTGCCTCGCCATTGGCCCCTCAGCTCTTTCTCTGCACCACCAGGTGTTTTAGACAAGCAAAGAATCGCAGCTTCACAGAGTTAAACAACTGCAGCATAAACCAAAGCAACACAACTTACGATAATATCCCTTAATATCATCTCATGAGAGAAGGCAGACGGGCAAGAGAAGACTAAGGCAGGGGAGGAAAGGGGGAAAACTCCAGTCATCAAACTCCATGAGCAGTCATCATGAGGCCACAAACAAGACGGGAAAGCTCATGTTAGCATAACGCCACTTTGCGACAACTATGCCACTCCTGTGACCACGGCATTCATGGTGGCAGAGCCTTTCTAATCTAATCACCTGCTATAAGAGCCCAGCGGCCATCCTGCTGCACCAGAATTAGGTTACCAACTCATATTTGGTGGAAGACATCTAAGCTCTAATACCGTGACTCGTTTTCTGTCTCTGTGCTGAGCTAGTGTCCCGTTTTTGTACCTTCTCTGGCCACATTGGGGAACAGTGACATCTGCACCCTGCTCCATTCATAGCTGTCGAGGCAGGGCTCCGTATGACAGGAGAAGCATCACCTGGCTGGGAATCAGACCCCCAGCCACTGACACTCAGCGGCCGCAATCCCTACTGACGAACAGTGCTGGGCCATATTTACCAGCTCTTCTAGCTCCTACACATTCAATGTCTGGGCCCCACAGTTTCCAAGTGACAAGAGGGCTCAGCAGTCAAACGGATGATGAAAAAGCTCAAATATGACCACAGCGACAATTTCAAGTTGTTTGGAAGGTTAGGGGCTCCTTCAGAAAATAGCTGATCTAAACAGAGCCCAAGGGGTGTCATGGTAACATCGCGAGCGAGCTGCCAGAGGTAGGGAGAAACACAGCCAATATGCGTGCGCAGCTGCCACATTTCCAAGCAGCACTCAAGCCTCGTTAATATCATCTCGCTTAATTCTGAATCCCATAGATCATGAGCTATTTTTACTGTGGGCTTCACAGATTGGCGACTTGTCTTCTCTGCCCACACCTCCACAGTCCGAAACGGGATGATGCTAGGGTTGGGCCTTCAGGACTTTGGGCTACTTGGGTGGGAGAAGTAAAAGAAACAGAAGGGAAGTGAATATTAAAGAGAAAATATTCTGAACAGGACCAAAAGCCAGGAAGGAAAGAAGAACATGATGTAAGGGCATACGAAAGCACACTAGGAGCTTCTCAGTCAAACATCATGCCCTACCTCTTCAAAGATTCAAAGACGTACATGGGCAAGAATCTGGGCGGCTGTGTCCTCCTCTCTCCTCATGAGTCATGCCTGCTGACAATTTTCACTCACCTCCATAATCCTCACCCCTTCTAGCAGGCTCGCAGGCACTCCACGGAGCCCTGCACCCATTTGGTACAAGCAAGCCCCCAGGCACCATGTATTACTTTTCAGTGCGTGCAGTGAGAGCTTTTGCTAACTGCCCTATTGCTAAGCAACCTATCTCCCTCCCTTGTGGAGGAAAGGGAACTCTAGGTTTCGGTAACAGCAGCCAGCACAGAACCTGGCACACAGCAGACACCCAGTGGTGTATGATACGGTCTTGTATCCATCTGTAAGGTCCAGCATTAACGCTACCTGTACCACATTATTCCTCGTGGTCCCTCAAAGAAACAAAGGAGACAGCCAAGGCCTTGGGTGGTACACAGTGACTTCAAAACCAGCCAGTTCTCTCAGGCTTGGTAACATTGGGGCTGAACTTCTGGTCTGCCGGGAACCAGACAGATAAAGCGGGTGGCGAGGGGAGGTGGGCTGCAATACACAGATTATTTTAAGTTCTTTCAGGCTTCTAAGACTAGATAAGCATGTAAGCCTCATATACCCACCTCAGATACAGGCAACAGCAGAGGGAAACATTATTGAAGAATATAACTCTGTGAGCGGCTTCCTTGAAAACTCTGTCTAGTGAAACTCGGGAAGAGGGGAGGCAATGAAGGCAAGGCAAAACAAAATAAAATGTAGGTATAAAAGAAAACTGAACCAGATGTAATGGCATGTGTCTTTAATCCCAGCTACTTGAAAAGCTGAGGCAAGAAAGTCACTTGAGCCTGGGACTTCAAGACCAGCCTGTGTAACAGACTCTACCCCAAAGGAAAAATAAAAGTATAACAAAGTTAAATAGTAAGGCAGATTCCAAAGCTAAGCGGTAGACATAGATGTCTTCCCTAGACAGAGGAACAGTCCTTTAGATAGCACTAGATACACACAAATGGAGGTCAGGGGGGTGTTCATAAGAGCTAGTCCCCTGCAGCAGAGAGGCTATCAGTCTCAGAGACTGGTGAGTTTAGTGGCTTCCCATCTTGGGTCACTTTAACAGACTACATTTCCTACACTGTGACCTAGACTAATGAACAGCCTCCCAGCCACCGTTGAAGGGTAAGGCAGAAAGAGAGGGAGCAATGAAGAAGTCCATGTGGACTGCGGGCTTGCTCCATTGCCATATGAGCACGGTAGGTTTAGCTAAGGGGCTTATTGGGCTAGAGAAAAAAGAAATCTTAGAGGCAGAGGCAGGCAGATCTCTCTGTTAGTTCAAGGCCAACCTGGTATACAAAATGAATTCGGGGACAGTCAGGACTGTTACACAGAGAAACCCTATCTCAAAAAGCCAAAATAAACAAAGAAAAAAAAATCTTGTAGAATTCCAGATGGTGTTCAAGGTGTCTGAAAATTATCTTGTTCAAGGCTCAAGACTTAAAAGACTCAAAAATCATCACAAAAAAGAGGCTCTTTTCAAGAACGTATTTCTGTGATCTCCATCAGTCTCTCTGCCATTCCTGATGTTCATCTGCCTCAAGCCAACCTTTCCTTGTATGTTAGAGGCTGAATCTCCAACTCCTTTTATTGCTCTATCAAGATCCAATTAATTATCTTCAAAGTTAGCTCTAATCTCTGGGCATCTAAGAAACTTCTAAAAAAATAAAATAGCTTCTCCAAATCCCCTCACCCCACAAGGTATCGCTGGAATTACACATCATTTCACAGGCTATCAATGGGCTCGCACACTGCCCTGAATCCTGACTGGATTCAGTAGATCAAACTCAACTCCACATGCTTCCTGGCTCCATCCATAGAGTAAGTTATTTTATATAGGTGACCCATAAATGCTCAGGGACTTGGCTTAGCTATAAAATGTTTTTTTGGTCACTCAGCCAGGTACTATCTCAAACGCACCATGCTGCCTGAGAACCTTACAAGCCTTCAGGTATATATTCAAACACACTATTTCCAATCACCTTCCAACCTACCGAGTGTCTTAACACGCCATGGATGGAGCAAAAGATCTGTAGACACAGACTGCAGCTTAGCTAGGCAGCAATGCACATGAACAATGGGACACCACTGGTACTGTGCCTCTTCAGAAGCAAGTACATCACAATGTGGAGACAGAGTCTGCTCATGGGACTCACACAGTGTCCCTTGTGGAATGGGAAGGTCCCAGCTCAGCTGGGACAAGGTACTGTTTGCCACGTGTGCTACAGTGTTGGGTAGACAAACTCTCAATGTCTCATCCTTAGCTGGGCACGTTCACTCCATCTAGTGTGCTGGATTGGAGACATCTGCCAAGGGAGCCCCTTTGCAGTCACTTGCCATAAAGGTTTTGCACAGAATCCACACTCAACCAAGACTGTCTGAATGGGGAGGATCTACGACACAGAACTCTGTAACTCCCAAAGCAACCCAAGGCACAAATCAGATGGGAGGCTTTAGAAGCCCTTCAGCAGACGAGGACTCAGATGCCAGCACACGTAGCATAGGCATGGCCCCAGCCAGACAGCTACGGCATATTGGCACAACCGTAATTTGTCCATCCACCAATATGCTCCACAAAAAACACCCATATGCTTTCTCTTAGCTTCCATATGCTTTTATAGCGAGGAAACTAAAATATTTCATTAGTTTTGAGTAATTAATAATTACTTATTTCACAATAGTCACCCTCATTAAAAAACGAAAATAACTGATTAAGCTGCAGGATCCTGGCTTTCAGTGCAAGCTTTTTGCTTTTTCTTCTTCTTCTTCTTCTTTTTTTTTTTCTTAATTCTTCCCCCGTAGGAACTGCTTGATAGAGCGGAGCACCAGTGTGGCACAGTCACCTTACAGAGAGCGAAGCCTTATCGTACACATTGCTCTGCATTCCTCTTGACTGAGACATTACAATTTAATAAAAAGAACATGGATTGGGGGATCAGAAAGACTCTGGAATCCACTCCAGTTTGGCTTCTGTGAACGGTACTTCTGAGGAAATGAAGGGTGTTGAAAAGATAAACCCGTCTGGATCCCTTCAGCCTAGTCCTCCCCTATTCCCAAGGAGTAACCTCATGGTGTTCCCACCCTCTCTCTGGAGGCCTGGGTACCACATGCACCAAGAATGCTGGCAGAGAGCCAGGGCTTGCAAGCAGGCTGTGGCCTCTAAGAATGTCCCTCATGTGCTAATAAACACGGGAAAGACCTGGGGATTCTGTAACAATGCAGACTGATTCAAGATGTGGAGGGTAAGGTCTGGGATCTCTCTGCCTTTCTAGGAGACTCCCAGGTAGCATGGGTATTGCTGGTCTCTGATGGGCCAGGACCTAAGACACACTGTGAGGAAACAGAGCAAGTAACAACGAGGAAACCGTGTCTATCTCATGACGCTATGAGGATTACTAAGGACTTAAGTCAGTGGTTCTCACGCTGTGGGTTGCCACCCCTTTGGGCGGGGGGGTCAAACAACCCTTTCACAAGGGTCACTCTCAGCTATCCTACCCATCAGATATTTATATTACAGTTCCTAGCAGTAGAAAAATTACAGTTATGAAGTAGCAACTAAAATGCTTTATGACTGAGGACCTAAAGGGCCACAGTGTTAGGAAGGTTGAGAGGGACTGGTTTACAGGACTGGTAATGAGGGTATGATTTCCATTTTAGAGGCAACAAAGCTGAGGGTACCAGATGGAATCAAGTACCCTTGCGAGGGCCATGGAGGTAACAGAGCTGGTACACCGGCCTCTCAGTGAGGTTGTGCCAGCGGAAAACAGGAAATACAGAAGGCATTCTCGTACACAGTTGCTGTTGAATCTGTTGCTTCTCCATTCTTCTCAAGGAGCTACTAACCTGCTGCCTGAACCTGGCTATGTTGCCTCTGCTCTATCTGCCTCCACTTCCCCACCTGTAAGGTCAGGGTGTTGCCCCGGCAACCGCTGAGGCCTCCACTGCTTCTGGCATAGGCTTTCACCCTCTGGCTCCCACATCTGCTCACAGTGGGTCACCAGCACTAAGTATGGGGTTCATCCATGTGGCAGTCATTACAACTTGGCAGAAACCAAATTCCAGCTGTTCACATCTGGAATTACGTGGAGATACGTACGGACAGAAATCTGTCTCTATAAGAAGCCCCATGCCTGGGACAACAAAGAAGAAAGAATAAGTACTTCCCTAAGCACCCAAGTCCCACACCTGTCAGTAACTCAGACTCTACTCAGGACGCTGGGACCTTAGCTGCTTTTTGCTCTCCCTTCTCTTACAAATACCGCCATTCCAGAGGTTCCAAAACCAAGGGAAAACGATTAGTTAGTTATAATTCTCTGATGTTCATTATTCTGACCAAAGGTTGAGATATGTAACTAGTGAGTTATCACATAAGTGACTCAAGAAGGTGTGAGCTTGCTCCTTGTCAAAAATCCCAGAATGTCAGCCCTGCTTTCGGACGAGGCCCATTCACCATGATCTACCGGGATTCCTGCTCATACTCAACGCAATCTCTGGAAAGACTTGTGTTTTGCGGTTGTTCTGGACTTAAATCCAAACGAGGCTATTCACTAGCCACACTGCTTTGAAGAGGAATTTCCACTTTCTAAGATAAAGTTCTTTATGGGGTGGGGTGCAGCTTGAGTTCATCATATGAAAAAAAAATATTTTGAAAGTAAATAATTTACTGTATTAAAATTATAAGCACTTAGCAAACTCCCGAGTTAAAAGTACACTTGCGGAAGAATAAATTAACAAATGGAACAAGAAGAATAAGAATTTCGAGGTTAAAACATCACTTAACAGGTCTCTGTGTGGTGTGTGTGTGTGTGTGTTGCCAGACGGTGGTGGTACATGCCTTTAATCCCATCACTTGGGAGGCTGAGGCAGGCAGATCACCATGAGTTTGAGGCCAGCCTGGTCTACAGAGCTAGTTCCAGGTATGTGTGTATGAATGTCCAGAGTCGTGTTAAGGAAGGCTAGCAGAGAAAAATAACACAGGATCTATGATTAAAAACCCAAGAAACATGAAGCATGAAACAACCAAATGGAAAACTCTAGCTTCTCACATACAGAAATATCATTTGTCTACCCTAGAACTCATGTAGATACAGCCTTCAGAGTATCTATAAAGCCTTCAAGCTGTCTGGCATTCTTTGAGGATGTGTATATTTGAGATAGGTCATACTTTCATATGTGTCCTCTTTCTCCTCTCCTGTCTCCACCAACCCAAGTTGTAGCAATGATCATATTAAACAAGAGCGATGCTCTGGATTTCGCTCCTAGCATGGCTGAAAACTTGCTAAGAGAGCAGAGGCAAACTGGAAATTAAGGAAATCAGAGTTGGGGATCCTAGCATCTCTAACCAACTCTCAACTCGCTGAAGGAGAATCAGAGGTTCAAAGAAAAGTCTGCCCTTCCTAATGTCATCACACAATGACCAAAGCAAGGGTCTGAACCACAGACAATAAAATAGTTCCTAATCTCCAAATCTTAGTATTCTTTAAAAAAAAAAACCTCCAGTTTTAACATTCTGATTTGCCTTAACACACTGGATAATGCAAACAACAGATGAGGGACTAACCTTTATTTAGTGGTGTTAGTAACAGGTGAGTTTACCAGAGCCTTGAAAATCAGAATACACAACAATATCATCGATAGAGCAGCGGTTCTCAACCTATGGGTCACGACTCCTCTGACAAACCTCTGTCTCCAAAAATATTTGCAGTAGCAAAATTACAGTTATAGAGTGGAAACAAAGCAATTGTATGCTTGGGGGTCACCACAACGTGAAGAACTGTATTAGAGGGTTTCAGCATTAGGAAGGCCAACAGCCACTGATATAGACAGCTGAGCCCCTTACTTTCTAACTTGAAATTGTGTATTGTTGAAGCTTGAGACAGTCAGGTGTCCAATACCCAATTACAGAGTGCATATACTCTAACATTCCCATCAGTAACTGTTCTCCATTAGATCAAAGAATCAAGGGTTAAACACAATCCCAATTTTCCACACCAGGCTCTTTGATGAAGTCACAGGGTTGTGGAAACATGGCAGAAGGGAGAAGAATGATATTCTAGTCACTAGAATATTTAACAGAAGAAGAAAAAACCAGGATCATCTGGTCCACCTTTGCCCATCAGCAGATGCTGGGATGATCTCAGAGACAAAAGAGGCCTTGCCCGAGGTGACACAGCCAGCGGATACCAAGACGAGGGACATTCACAGGCTCATTGCTTCCATTCCACATGACATACTGCTGCATGCCCCAAAGCAATGAGAGTCTATCCAGGTAGCAAAGGAAGAAACCCACACATGGTTACCACTTCTGCTACACATCAAAGAGAAGAAACAGTAGCTGACTAGGTTTATTCAAGGCAGACCAAGACAATTTCCCAAAACTGAAAATTTAACATTGCATATAGGTGATATAAACAAGTCCATGGGGATTAATTTGGTATTATTCCTCTAATGAGTCACCATGCAGAAAATGGAGACAGCCAATGGTCTGCAGGAAGCCAGAAGTCAGCTCTTGTTCTAGAACAGAGACCAACGATTTGGAAATGATACCTTATGTTCTTTAAGAGTAAACAGGGTGTACAATTTCAAATGCCATGAAGTGAGGCTTTAAATAGATTTGGTTTGGAAACGGGACAAGGAGCACACCACAGTTGGTGGATCAACATCAAAAGGAGAGGAAAAACAATGATTACACTCATTGATATCTGCTGACATGTACACTGTCAAGTCTAGTTACGGATTTAAATGGCTATCCTTTATTATTCCCACTAATACCCATTTTTACAAGACTGTTTTACACGTGTACATCATGCTCCCAGAATATTTAGTTCTCCATCTTCCAAAGGTTGAGATAATTCTATCTCTTAGTCCCCCATGAACCTATAAATCCAAAAGATAGGGACTACATTGCAGGATATATAGATGACTGACAGATGCACATGGATAGGTAACAAACAGATGTGTAGGGAGGCAGGTAGGTAGGTAGGTAGGTAGGTAGGTAGGTAGGTAGATGGGGAGAGAGAGAGAAACAGACAGACAGACAGATAAATGTAGATAGATGGTAGACTGGTAGCAGGGTGGGTAGGTAGGTAGGTAGATAGATAGGTAGGTAGGTAGGTAGGTAGAAAACTTTCCCATTTTAAACAGCAATTTTTATAACTTTTCAAGGTTGAATTAAAATATCTTTTTAATCCTGAGTTGGATGTCATTGGGGAGAGGGGATGCAGCTAACTAAATAACCTTCCCGGCTTATCCTATCACCATTTAATAAGGGAAACTAAGGGAATAAGCATGTGATAACTGCAGTCCCTAAAGAAACAGCTCTCTCGAGCAGATTTCTGAAGTAGAAAATTTAGGTAGATTCACTTTTTAAACCCCCTTTGCATTAGGCATTCTGACCTGTCCTAATCGGTCTAATGATTCACCCAGTATAAGTCAGAGGACAGACGGGGATACTCCCTCTTCTTTAGGGTGTTGACCGTGGGTGAGTTGGCTAGATCCCTCGAAAGTTAGACTCCATACTAACATCAGAGAATAGAGGAAGGTTACCTTTCTTCCTTTCCAACTTGAATGTACATGTCATGGAGTCTATCAAAAGCTGGAACAAGAGATGTCTTCAGGAAGTTCTCTTTTGATATGTTTGTCCATGACAATGATATGGTAGACACAAGGCTTTGTGCGGAGATTTTGTATGCCATAGTATGACTGAAAGAAACTTTCTTGCATCTTTTTTGGCATCCATGTCTCTTAATAACATTTTCTTTTGTAGAGCTAAGAAAAAATTCACCTATACGCACAACTGAGTTAATGCAAGAAGTTTCTCAATTCCTGTCACCCACTTGTTACATATTTAGTATATCTGATAAATATTAGCTTTGAAAATCATATTAGCCTAAAACCATAATTCCCACTTGATTCTAAATGAGTAGTTCCTGTGCTTATGGGGAAATACCAATCAATTTCAGGTTTTTTTAAAAAAGAACTGTGTGAAGTCATGTTTGCAATTCATCATCACGGAAATAGTACACCAAAGTTATTAACAAAGTGTTCTATGGAACAAACGTTTATAGCAATATGATGACTCCAAATCTAGAACCGCTTTCTACTCTAAGACCTTGGGTCATGAACATCCTATTGACGACTTCACCTCCTGGTAAAGAGGATCATACAGCACAAAGAGGCTTCACTGGGAAGAGTATAGACCAGCAGGCTGGCTATACAGAAAATTAGAAGAGCTGAATGACAGGTGTTCCTTTTCTCTTCTAACAACCTCCATTTTCTCAGTAATACATGATGAGGTTCTCTCCAATGACCTCTCTGGCCTTAGCAATGGTCCATCAACAGAGGGGCAAGACACTGCAAAAGACTAACTCACTCTCTGTGTTCTTACTTCACTGCAACTTTGAAGTCCTTGGTGTGGGAGTAGACAGTTATCAGACAGATCAGACAAAATGACTAACCCCTAGAAGCATTCCTTAGTCCAGAGCCAAACAATTCTGACGGTATCATAGAGTAAAAATTACACTCAAAGAAGGAAAGCTGAGCAGACAAGGTTGAAAGCCAGCCTGTTCTACATTAGCCAATGGCATGTTAAAACCATGGAAAAGACTACCCTAATGTATAGCACCTCTGTGGATTCTCCGATGTTGATTACATGTCACTTTTCCATATTGTCCAGATGCTTCCCTGTTAGGTGTTCAAAGAGCAGAAATTGAAAGGAAAAATTAAATCAAGAAGACATAAAGGGAAGGCAGGTTACCATCTCATATATTTTTTCTGATTCTCATGAACATAAAGTACTTTTCTGTGTCTTCCATTGGAAATCAACCTTGAGCATCATAGGTTTGGGTGGCTATTAGCATTATGTAATTGTGAAGACTCCAATCCTCTCTTACCTCAAGCAACTTCTGGCTTTTGGAATGGACAATGGGCAAGGCTCACCCAGACAATGTGTTAGTCTCTGTAAATTAAAACAGGCAGAAGTTACTTGTGGATACTGGACTCCAAGCGTACTTTAACCCATCCATAATAACAACCTTATATCTATGCAGCAGTTTGTTTTGAAAACATTTCTGCATTCATAAATTCATTTAACCCATGTGAGCCTGATAAATAAACGGAAAGAGATTATCTCATTCATAAGTGAGGGAGGTAGGACTTCATAGAGAGGCAGAGAAAGACAAGCGAACTGGTAAATCTTATGTAGAATTTCACAAACAACACTAAAAACGGCCTTTAGCTCAGAAATGATGACTTGTCCAAGAATATATAGTACAGTACAACAAATGACAGAACATGAATTCAGAAGATGAAGCTTCTCCACTGGCTTAGTGATCTACGCTTCCTGCCTCAGTTTCTCCTATGTCACTACAATAAGGAATGCAAACGACTCACTCACTGGATCTTTAAGTCACGGGAGATGAGGATGCTAAAGTCAAATAAGCAGTCTGACTGACCTGCTGAACAGGAACAGTGCATGGCATTCAGAGCCTGGCAACTGTCTTACTCTCGCCAATAGCCTGGGGCAAGATATTAAAGGTCTCCATCAATGTCCTCTTATGAAAATGAAGATTATTGGGGCTGGGCAGTGGTGGCACATGCCTTTAATCCCAGCACTTGGGAGGCAGAGGCAGGTGGATTTCTGTGAGTTCGAGGCCAGTCTGGTCTACAAGAGCTAGTTCCAGGACAGACTCCAAAAGCTACAGAGAAATCTTGTCTCGAGAAAAAAGAAAGAAAGGAAAGGAAAAAAGGAAGGGAGGAAGGGAGGAAGGAAGGAAGGAAGGAAGGAAGGAAGGAAGGAAGGAAGGAAGGAAAGAAAGAAAGAAAGAAAGAAAGAAAGAGAGAAAAAAAAGAAAGAAAATGAAGATTATCTGTATTGCCTAGTCAAAACTGTCCTCAGCTAAACCTTTAGTGGGGCAGGGAGATTTTCCTCCATATCCACAGTGACCATGCACAAATTGCTAATATTTCTTTTCATGAGTCAAACACACACCGCTGGAGCCATTCTGAGATGGCTATTTCTGGGATTGGTGGTCCTAGTTTTAAAATGTTATAAGAACATCTATGTCATTTGTTTGTTTGTTTGCTTTTCAAGAAAGGGTTTCTCTTCGCAATAATTCTGGCTATCCTGGAACTCACTCTGTAGACCAGGCAGGCCTCAAACTCACAGATATCTGCCTGCCTCTGCCTCCAGAGTGCTGGGATCAAAGGCGTGCACCAACCAAAGCCTGGAAATGTCTACTCTCTATGTCAGTCTTAAATGGCCTCAGCAGACACACACATGTACATGAGCATACATGCACACACAAGGCAATAAAAATTACAATGATATTAGAAACTCAAGTGCCTTATTAAACTGCAAAAACTAAAGTTGGAGGAGCTTTAGGTAGAAGAGCTGCTCCAAGTTTGCAGTCTTTCCAATTCTGTGCCTATAGCACTGCCTGAGGCAAGCAAAGAGAATTCATTGGATATTTTACATAGACGGCTAGAAAACTGGTTTGCTGAGTGTCCACCTTTCACAAAGCACTCAAAATGTGATCAGAAACATGGCTGGTAAGATGTCCTGTCAAAATCTCATCTCCTAACTGTTAACCATTCTTTAACATCATATTTTATTTTGTAGTCTAGAACACAGAACATGCCCATTACATCCTAAATCATCTTCATTATATGCTCAATGAGTCCTTATAGCTCCAATTTTACAACTTCAAAGGTCACAAACCTAACACAGAGCAGATGAAAATTTAACCTTGAACCCTCATACCAAGCATTTGCCTCTGATATAAGGTGAGAAGCCTCCTGATTTGAGAGAATGATTTAACTTCAGGAACTGGAAAACAAGTATGTAAAACTGAAATTGCAATTAAGCAGAGAATGCAAAATTCAGAAAAATAAATATCTTCTGTATTCTCATATATACAGAATGAAAAATAGAGATTTTGGAAAGGAAGAAAGTGAGGAAGGAAGGGAAGAAGGAAGGGGGAGGGAGGGAGGGAGGGAGGGAGGGAGGGAGGGAGGGAGGGAGGGAGGAAGAAAAGACAGGGAGGGAGGGAGAGAGGGAGGAGGGGAAGGAGGGAGGGAGGGAGGGAGGGAGGAAGGGAGGAAAAGAGGAAGGGAGGAAGGGAGGAAGGGAGGAAGAGAAGACAGGGAGGGAGGGAGGGAGGGAGGGAGGGAGGGAGGGAGGGAGGGAGGGAGGGAGGGAGGGAGGGAGGGAGGCTTGGCTTGAAAGTGGGGAACTGATGGAGCAAAGGGGTTAGGAGTGAATGAAACATGAATGAATTGAACTGAAGTACATTGTACAGATCATCATGAAAGCCAGTCTCGTGTAGAAATAAAAAATGCACTTTAGTCCGGATTGTGCCTCAGCACCAAGCAAAAGGGCAGAAACAACAACTTCCCATCTGTGGTCTCAGCAGAAGGTGACACATGACTAAGGAAAGCAATGTGCAGTTCTAGGTGACCATGAACACTTTCTCAGGCCGCCCCAGTGAAGTTTCACAGATGCGTTGTCCTCACCCAAAGTGTTAAAATACAAGCCACTAAAGAAGAACCTACAACGGTGGCTTTCATGCAGACTTTCAACAAAACCTCTCCTCACAGCAGTGGAAAGGTTCCTAGCCATGCAGTCACCAGCCTGTGCGCAGGGTTTGACGGTGATGTGTCCTCTACAGCTCTCGGGTGCTTCAGAAGGCAGTGAAACTCTCCATAACTCACACGGGGTCAGGACAACTGGAAAACCCATGACAACCTTTGGCAGTGATGTCAGATATCCTTGGTTACTTCTGTGGATTTTAGGCCTACTGGTCCAATGGAATAGATAAATCACTTCTCAAATGATCTTTCCTCTCCCAAGAATGCTCTCACCTCCAGAAGCAATTTCAGTCAGAAAAAAACCAAAAACAACAAATGCCAAAAAAAAAACCCTATATATTCAAATTCAAACTTGTAAATTAACTTGTAAATTCTCAACCTATTAATTGGAATTTATGTAAAGTTAGACTCAGAACCTAACTGAAATTAAAATAGCATTAGTAAAATTTTCTGTTTTATTCAAGATAAAATCAAGCAGAAATGTAGAATATATGGTGGAAAACAGGAGAGAAAGACAAAAAGAATGCTGACAATAAGAACAGGCACACACGCACACACACCACACATACACGCACACATATGTACACACACACATGCACACATACTACACACACACACCACAGTACACAACAGAGATCATTTCAATGGGCTTCTCATGAACTATGGTTCTAATCTATCATTTCAAGCAATAAAAAATTCAAACCCTAATGTAATAATGCAAAAAAAAAGCAACAACAAAAAGTCTAAGTAGCAAAGTCTAATCTAGCAAATGAGCAATAAGACAAAGCTTTGTGAGAAAAACAATTCTGCTGACGTCTAGTAAGCACATCATCCCAGCCATCTCTGAATAGTGATCATTGCCAAGCAAGGAACTCTGCAAGGAGAGAACTGAGCACCGGGGCTCCTACGGAGCTCCCCAGTCTGATGGCTAAGGTTTGTAAGGAAAGATATATATTTGAGTTTCTCTTCTCAGAAGAGAGGTCTAGACTACGGCTGCCTAGAAACCATTTAGAGAATTCCAAAAGTTATTTCTTCAACATTTTTTGTACTTTCATAAATTTCAAGTGGCAAAAAAGATTACTTATAGTAAGAGTTATTTCAAGTAAATGATGTTATGATACAAATTTGGAATTCAGTCCCCAGAAGCAAGTAAAATGTTAGATTAGGACAAAGGCATTAGATGACAACTATGGGTGGCCCCCAACTCAAACCATCAAAAGCCAAGTGATTTTTAACTATACTATCTCAGCCACCATCCTAACATACTTATCAAGAATACAACATATTCCACGGCTTATAAATGATCTGGTTGTCTCATTAAGGTAATGTTTGTCAGTATTTAATTGCTTCCCTCCCTGATTTTAATTTCCTCACCTGTCAGCATCGATCAGAAACAGTGAAATCATCTGACATACTAGTTGATTATGTTCAAATTAATCAAGATTTTTTTTTTAAGTAAAATTGCTTTGGCCCTACAGGTAATGCACAACTTCATAATTTAATATTTAGGAGAGGTCTACAATGGAACAATCTAAAAATTAAATGGAAGACTTTAGGAGACCCGAGGAGAAATGTAAGTTATTTTCACATCTAGAGATGTGAACGTTAAAAGGCCAAGACTATCTTTAAAAAGAAATTTAATCAACTAGTGTTCTCAGAACAATGGACCATGCCTGCCTGCAGGCAGGAAGAAGCGTGGTTATCTCGGAATATTTGAGAGATATGTTAGGGAGGAATGAGTAAGGATGAGCTTGCCTTAAATAATACAACTTAATAATGTACATAAAATAACATTAAATATAATATATAATAGTCAATAATAATCTGGCTACTCAGAAGTTGCCATTGATATTGGTAACTGTCAACAGCTCAATGTATGTTTCCATGCAGATTGATCAGAGCAGAGGAACTGAGGGAGCTAGGACTGGTGTTATTAGTAATAGTAACCATCTTTGCATGAGACAGGAGGCAACGCTGAGGCTCAAACAACAAAGGAACACCTAGATTTTTTTAAAGCATATAGGTGTTTTGCATATACATATGCCTGTGCACCATGTGTGTGACTGAAGCCCACAGTCCAAACAAGGATATCAGATGCCCTGGGGAACTGGAGCTACAGACAGCTGTGAGCAGCCATGTGAGTGCAGGAAATCCAACCCAGGTCCTCTGGAAGAGCAGCAAGCACTGCACCGTCTCTCCAGATACAGCAAAACAACTGTTAGATACCTAGTCATGGACAGGCCTGGCCTCATGGTCTATGTGAACTGAGCAGCACACTACAATTACTCAGCAGAGAGGGCAAAATATAAATCCTCCATATATAATTATTCAGTGCTAATATCTATCAGAAACAGTGCTTGAAACACACTTAGGAAACCCTGAGCAGTAAACTCTTTTAGAGGAAATAAATGAAATGACAGGAAAATACTCCGCACAGCTTCCTGGCACGAGATTATGCTAATACACTAATGTTATTCCTACCTAGAAATAGACACACGCATGAATGTAATAATAATTGGGTCCCAAAGTGAGCCCATAAAGTGGAAAACTTGCATGTGAGTTACTCTGCACCTATCTTGAGACTCTTAATTGAGCAGAAGAAAGGAAGCCACTGGGTGCATACAATGGGGGTAGGAAAGGGGAGGGGGGAGAGGGGAGGAACAAACATAAAGGTAAGGTCTTCAAAAAGCAGCTTTGGAATCCAAGGTAAACCAACCCTTAATATGTGGTGTGTCATGTCGTTCTCGTAGACTCTGGCCCTACTGGACCTCAAGTGTCCCCTTTAATGCAAAGGTTTTGGGGTACTGCAAAGTTTGATGAGGCAGACCTTTTTTCCTAGAAGTAATTTATTATTAATATTTACTTAGCATTCACAGTATGTCTCATTATGGCATCTTCAAACAAAACTTGTCTTTGTTCATTCTCCCCACTTCGCTCTCACCCCCCAACTCCCCGTTATTGTCTGATTTCCCATTCTTGTGCCCCTTGTGTCTTGTTAGGGTTTTCAATTGCTGTAAAAAGTCACCATGATTGTGGCAACTCCTATAAAGAAAACATTTAATTGGGGGTGGTTGGCTTACAGTTCAGAGGTTCAGTAAATTATCATCATGACAGGAAGTACGATGGCATGCAGGCAGGCATGGTGCTAGAGCAACAGCCAAGTGTCCTACTTCTTGCAAACAACAGAAGCTGGATACACTGGGTGGTATCCAGAGCATAGGAAACCTCAAAGCCCGCCCCTACAGTGACACACTTCTTCCAACAAGGCCACATCTACTCCAACAAACCCACACCTCCGAATAGTGCCACTCCCTTGCGATTATGGGGGCCAATTACATGCAAACTCTCACATGCTCCTCAACACTGCGTCTTCCTGACTACTACTATTCATTGTAGTCCCGCAGTCAAAACCCACCCTGACCTCCGCTGAAAACAAACAAAGACCATAGGCTAGGGTCTGTTCCCATGTCCTTAGATATTTAAACTAAAGATAAAGGCATGACTATTTTATCTTTAGGTCTTGGGTTACTTCATTTAGTATCGTATTTTCCAGATCCATCCATTTTCCCACAAAATTAATTCTTTCATTTTACCTCTGAAGCCAAGCCTCTGCGTTTTTCTGAGGCCTGTAGTCTAGGCTAGCCTAAAACTGGTGACCTCACTGCCTAAGCCCTTCAAGGATCAGCACTACAGAACAAGATACTATGCCAGGTCGTTAGAGAGAAGACTACCTCGGTGCCCAGATTCACATACTGAACACCAAAATCACAGCATTTGATCATTTCTCATTGATCACACACCTTCAATAGAACTAACAAACTTACGGCCTGACTAAGGAAACAAAGAAAGGGGATTAGGAATGACAGAAATGGGGGAGACAGATTTATCGGGAAAAGATAAACAAATGAATACCTATGTGAAGTCAATGATTGTTCTCCATAATGTATTTAGAAAATGTTGTGCGCTGTTTTGTCAAACGTTTTAACAATCTTATATGTTTAATAGAGAAGAGCAACACCAGATACTTCGGTTGTGGTTGTGGTTTGTATTGTGTGTATCCAACTCAGAAATTTCATCCATTTGGTAGAAGTGTTATAAACATAAGGTAACAAGAAATCAACACTATGTAATCATAACGTAGCCTGATGTGCTATGGATATGTGTATATTATTTTGTGTTCCATGCTCCTTCATGTCCTCTTTAGCTATCTGTCACTTCATCTTGAAATACTGCCTTATAAAGGATGCCAGATAATTTAATGGAAATGAGATTTATTCTCTGTTGTACTGTGATCAGAGGATTTGTAGGAGATAGGAGATCAGTTTAGTGTGGAGGACAACCTTGAGGGATCTACTTTTGGCCATCTTCATATGCTGATAAAATCAGGTTCCAGCACTGCACACCACAGACATGCCCCCACTGAGCTGTCTCATTGATGCTCAAGGAAGATGAGTTGAAATATTATATCAGTAAAATATTTTTTTTCTGATTGTAAAAATGTTGTCATCTAATGATGGAGGAAAACAGGACAATTTGAGTAATAAATCATATTTGTAAATAAAAAATGTGTGAATTAAAATTTGCAGCTTTAATCCCAGCACTTGGGAAGTAGAGCCTAGCAAATCTTTGTGAGTCTGGACAATCTGGTCTATGTAGCAGGCTCCAGACCAGCCAAGAGTACATAGTGAGAACCTGTCTCAAAATAATAATAATATTAATAATAATAATAGTGATGGTAATAAAATGATGTACAAGTGATTCTAAACGCTTGGAGGTAGGTGAGGGATCCGCTAGGAATAAAGATGCCTGCCATGAGACCGGTGCCACTGACCCCCTAGGGAGGGGTAGGCATCTATTTTTCCCATGAAGGCCATTAAGGCGGTTACTAATATATGAGCTACTGAGAAACTCATGACTAAGAAAACAGTATTTCTGGGAGAGAAAAAAATTAAACTCTATGGGGAAAAAAATGAAAGGACATAAGTCTAGTGAAGTTGGGAGTTTCCACACTTTTTCATGACTCTGTTAATAAAATCCAGTGCATCAGGGTGAGGATAAATTCTAAAAAACCAAGCCCAAGTGTTTTCTGAAAAGCAGAACTGTGGCACAGGCAAAACAATCCAGCTAAAAGTAATGTATATAATGCATACAATGGTTATCAGGGTTGGGATGCTCGGTCCTATGGCAGGAAATGGGATGTGTAGAACAAAAAATACAATGTAACAAATATGTAGAATGAACAAATCAATTATCTAATACAAAGCAAAAAGACTCTTAGTAGTAGCAGGACTAGTAATAGGGTTTTCTTTCTAAACAAACAGATTATAGTTGTCTTTGTCAATAAGAATGAGATATGATGGGTATGTTTAATGGATTGAATGATACTAGTCATTATACAATATGTATATATGTTACAGATATAAAGCATACCCAATAATTTTGAAAAGAGAAAAAAAACTACACCCCAAAACTTCAGAGTAAATTAAATTTGAAGGAATAATATTTAATATGTTTCAGAACAGAGTTAGATGTTTTACGTGCATTTATCCTTTATATTATTCCTGAAAGTCATTCCTAAATCAGCTTTACATCTGGAGTAATCCGAACTTAGAAAGACAACATAAAGGGCTGAAGAGACGGCTCAGAGGTTAAGAGTGTTTGTTGCTCCTGCACAGGACCCGTGTATGGCTCCCAGGACTAACATTAAGGTTCACAATCATCTGCAGCACCAGTTATAGGGGATCCCACTCCCTTTTCTGACATTTCCAGGGCCCTCAGTGTGCATGTGCTTCATACACGGGCAAACATTCATACATGTAAAATAAAAATAAAATCAATAAAATACAAAGAAAAAGTAACCAAGTTAAGCTCACATATACCTGGGAAGCATCATGCTAGAAATCATACCCTAGCCTTTAGATATACAGACACCTACTGCATCCGGCGTGTTCTCAGAACACAGAGAGGAGGGCCGAAAGGAGTCCCTAAAATTGGACAGCATCAAGAAATCCAGAACGTAACACAGAAAAGGCAAAAGCAATGTTGATACAGGTGAGAGGGAAATGCTGATGAGAGAGACGCACTGAAGGAAATAACCCAGCACTGAAGGACATACATGACCCTTAGGACCTACATGCACTGTTTAAACTTGTGTGCGCATGTCTCCACACAAGAACATAGAACACGAAGACTGAAAGAATAGAAAACTTGGTCTCAGAACAATTTGGTGGACAGTTCTAAATGTCAGGCTGCTCACAGGAGAACACAAGTGTTTCAGCCAGAGCTGGTATTTGTCATGGAGGAGTCAAACAGCCATCACTAAGAGAAGCCATGTGTGACATCATGGCCTCAGCAGGCGTCTGCAGTGAAGGATGGGCAATTGCATTCTGTATTTCTGAGGCTTAAGCAGCTCAATCTTGGGAGCAAAACAAGATCACAGATCTCTGGATAAAGATGAAAGATGGCTTCTAAAGAAAAGACTCCTGGATCAAATTACTCAACACATCCCCAGACGCCTGCATCCGGGAGGTGAGCACTCTATTACCCTTCCTTGTTTTCCAAACGAACAGTGTAGGATGCTACCAATCAGAGGGAGGCAGAACATGCCCAAGGTCAAACACCTGCAGCCAGGCAATACAGATGAAGTCCGCCACCAAAGCACAGAAGCTGTAATTCACAGAGGTAACCTATATTCCAATCAGATCACACTTCAGGATGACTGAGGAAGACAGTGAGGAATCGAGAAAAAGTTCCTAATATTTAACTCCAAAAGTTCACAAGTGGAAGCGAGAGAGGAAATGAGAACCTGCAGATGAACATCCAGTCCCTTCACAATTAAGACCATGTATTCAAGAAGCTGCAAGCCTACTTAGACTTTACAGTGTTCATCCACGTACCCACCTACACACTCGCACCAGCAAGGACCAGTGCCCCTCTCCTCCTGCTCCCCCAAAGCAGAAGTGACAAAAACGGGTAGGTGCAGTGGCTCGGTCTCCTTCTACCACCTTCCCCGTTTTCTACAGTTTCGCAGTTGAGTTTTACCTAAACAAAACAGGTCACAGAAGATAGTTACCACAGCTAAAAGAGAAAGAAGGAGAAATTTATTGGACAACCAGCCCCAAATGAAACGAGGAGAAAAAGAGGGAAGAGGGGACATACAGGAGAAGACGAGAAGGAGGGAAGGGGAATTGGAGGATTCACAAGGAAATCCATGAAGACGGGTTTGAGGTAACAGAAACACAACTGCCTTCAGTTGATCGTGTATCCATGTGCCATCCCATAGTTCTGCACAAACATTATACGCCCATTAAAACAAAATAAAACATACTGGAACATGCTCAATGGTAGAGCAGTTGCTGGTATGTACAGGTTGTCTGGTTCTGTGTAGAACATTGAAAAAATAAGCAAGCAAATAAAAGGCCCCAATTCCACCAGTTACTCAAAAAGAGGGGTCCATGATCATGTAGGGGTCCCTAAGACCTCAGCTGGAGACTTCAAGTTCAAAACTGTTTTCAGAATAGCAGTAAGATACAATAAACTTTCCCCACTATGTTAACTGACATTTGCACTGATTGCATACACACAGCCAGGTAAGAAAGTGCTGACCATGGTTGGATTTTACGGTGAGCCAAGGCAGTGACAGAAACAGGTACTGGTAGTCACTGCAGTTACGATCTTTTGTCTCACACATTAAAGCTGGGCAGTTTTCCTTAAGACTGCCATTGATACATAATATTAATGTTACTATCTCAATAGTCTTGAGTACAAACCTATTTAATACTCCGAGGAAATTTCAAAGATCAACAAAACATCTATACTAAAAACCAAGCAGTAATAGTTATTTCTATACCTGTCCCTGGGTAATGGCCTTGAGAGATGCTAACTGACCACTCTATGGAAGCTGAAAATGAACAAACCTAGGTTTTTTAAATATGTATTTAATATATATTAAATATATATAATATGTAATATATTTAATATATAATTTTAATTAGCATATACAATATCAGTTTCAATGTGACACTTTTTTTATTTATCTTTACATCTCAACCATAGATTCCCCCCTCCTCTCCTCTCAGCACCTCCCCCACCCTATCCATTCCTCCTCCATTTTTATACAGAAAAGGACAGGCCTTCCAAGAAAATCAACAAAACATGGCATGTCAAGTTACAGTAAGACTAAGCATTTTCCCTCACAACCCAATATGACAAATAGGATCCCAAAAGCCAGCAAAAGAGTCCAAAACAGTCCCTGTTCCCACTGTTAGGAGTCCCACAAGAAGTCCAAGCTAAACAACTGTCACATCTATGTAGAGGGCATAGGTGAGTCCCACACAGGCTCCCTGGTTGTCAGATCAGTCTCTGTGAGCGCCTAGGAGCGCAGGTCTGTCAGTTGTAGGTTTTCTTGTCATGTCATTGACACCTCTCAATCCTACAATCTTTCTTTCCTCTCTTCTCCAAGATTCCCCAAACTGCACCTAATGTTTGGCTGTGGGGGTCTGCATCTGTTTCCATCAGTTTCTGGAAAACACCTCTCTGATGTCAACTGGGCTAGGAACCAAACCCAGCACATTCAGTACGCAGGACAGACTGTAGGTTGAAGACTCTGTGGCTGGGCTGGTGTCCCAATCCCTTCAATGGAAGTCTTGCCTGGTCACAGGCTAGCATCTTAGTTGGGGTCATCCGTGTAGACTCGTGGGAGCTTCCCTTGCATCATGTTTCTTTCTGGTGGGTCTCTTCTTAATCAGCTCTAATTGCTTAGCTCCAGCTGACCAGCATCAAGTACCGCAAAGTTTTGCTTTAGCAGTTCTGGTATCTTCTTAATCACAGCCGATTCTTCAGCCCCAGCTAACCAGAACCACAGAATCTTAATTCAGAATAACAAATGTGCCTGATACAATCTTTACACTCCCCTGTGAAACTCCACAAGCCAGGCCTCCATCCTCTACACTGCTCTCAATATTCTTATCTTCCAAGCTCCCAGAGAACATCCCAGAGAGTTCTTAACACTCAGTGGCTCTTCTAGCCCAAAGTACCAAAGTCCTTCCACAACACAATCCTCCCCAAAACACAGTGAAGTCCGTCACAGCAACACCTCAAGACCGTAGTACCAACTTGTTTTAGATAGGGTTTCGATTGCAGCAACTGTAAACATAATGACCATGAAGTAAGTTGGGAAGGAAAGGGTTTATTCAGCTTACACTTCCACATTGCTGTTTACCACTGAAGGAAGTCAGGGCAAAAATATAATCAGGGCAAGAACCTAAAGGCAGAAGCTGACACAGAGGCCATGAAAACGTGCTGCTTACTGGCTTGATCCCCTAGGACTAGGTTTTCTACTTCGCCCAAAATGTCCCCCTTTTTCCTGTCATCTCTTTTAATTTTCTTCCCCTTCATCCCCTCCTCAAACCTGACCCCTATGTTCCTATACCTATCTGCTGCCATTCCACCCACGAAATCTATTCTACTTCCCCTTCCCAGGGAGATCCAAGCATTCCCCTCTTGAGCCTTCTTGTTACCTAGCCTCTTTGCACCTGTGCATTGTAGCACAATTATTCTTTACGAATAATATCTATGCCCTTACAAGAGAGAACATGCCATGTTTCTAGGTCTCGGTTTACCTCACTCAGGATTTATTCCTAGTTCCATCCATTTGCCTGCAAATTTTATGATTCATTGTATTGCTGAGTAATAATCCACTGTATAAATGTACCATGTTTTCTTTATCCATTCTTCAGTTGCAGGACATCTAGGTTGTTTCCAAGTTCTGGTTATTGCAAATGAACATAATTGAGCAAGTGTCCTTGAGGTATGATTGAGCATCCTTTGGATATATGCCCAAGAGTGCTATAGCTGGATCTTGAAGTAGATCGATTCCCAATTGTCTTAGAAACTGCTATATTGATTTCGAAAGTGGCAGGACTGTTCCCTTTACTCCACATCCTCTCCAACATGAGCTCTCACTTGTGTTTTGATCTTAGCCATTCTGACAGGTATAAGATGTTATCTCAGGCATTTTGATTAGCATTTCCCTGATGGCTAGAAATATTGAACATTTTTATAAGTATATCTTGGCCGTTTGAGTTTCTTCTGTTGAGAATTCTCTGTTTAGATTCGTACCCCATTTTCTAATTCTATTATTTGGTTAACTGATGTCCAGTTTCTTGAATTCTCTATATATTTTGGAAATTAGCCCTCTGTCAGATGTGGGGTTGGTGAAGGGTTTTTTCCCCATTCTGTAGGCTGTCATTTTATCCTATTGACAATGTCCTTTGCCTCACAGAAGCTTTTCAGTTTCATAAGGTTCCATTTATTAGCTGTAAATCTTAAAGCCTGCACAATTGATGTTCTCTTCAGGAAGATGGCTCCCATGCCAATGTGTTCAAAGCTATTTTCTACTTTCTCTTCTATCAGGTTCAGTGTATCTGCATTTATGTTAAGGTCTTTGATCCAGCTGGACTTGAGTTTTGTGCAGGTTGATAGATATGGATCTATTTGCATTCTTCTACATGCAGACATCCAGTTAGACATCAGCACCATTTGCTGAAGATGTTTTCTTTTTTCCACTGTATAATTTCAGCTTTTTTGTCAAAAATCAGGTGTCCATGGGTGTGTGGATTTAGGTCTGGGTCTTCAATTTGGTAACTGATCCACCTGTCTCAGGCTCAGGTTCTGTAAGTGCATGTTTTGATAGACTTTCGAAACAACAGGCCGAAAGAGTCTAGCATTTCAAGGATAACAATCAGTAACACTTATGTTAATAACAATTCAAGTTTTATAGTGAAAAAAAGAATTCTGAGAGTCTGAAACATAGGACTGTGCACCTGATTCTTCAGGGGTTTTATTTTTTTGATAAAATTATTGATGCAATTCATAAGGATCATTTCTGTTACATGGAATGAACTGTGGACTGTGGGAACTTTAGGAAGGTCTGATTAACTCAGTGAGGCTGCATCCTCCGGCTGATGAACACAGGATGCTATGACTCTCAGAAGACCCAGAGAGAACAGGCCAGTGGGTTTCAGTAATACGTGTAGACGTTTTACTATGATAATTTCAGAATCGCATCATAACTAACCTTTAAGAAATAACCAATCTCAGTAATTATCAAGATTAAGTTTTGGTATAGCATCAAAGAAGAAAACCCACAATTCCTTTTTTTTATTATTTATTTCCTTTCCTCTTCCTTCGTCTTCCAACTAGAGAGCTATTTTGAGACTGGGTTTTCTTTGTGATCTTGACTCAAAACAAAGGCCCACGACAGTGAAATGCAGACTCCAGACACTGCTTTTCTCACTCTTTGTTTTGTTCTGTTCTGTTTGGGGTGAGAGAGATGGAGCAGCAGGCCGAGTGCCTGCTTCACAAGAAAAAGGTCTGAAGTTAATTCCCATCCCGTGTCAAAGGCTGGATGAGTACAGCGGCCGCCAACCTGGGATGCCTGCCTTGGAAGGCAAGGAACCAGAGAACCCACGAGTATGCCTGACTAGTCTGCCTTAAGGGTGAGCTCTGGGTGTGACTGTGGTGCCCTCCCTCAGCAATAAAGTGGAAGAGTGACTGAAGATTCCCACGATCAAGCTCAGGCCTGCACAGGCAGTGCGCACACATAAATGCACATCCCCGCATGCACATCTGTAAACAATTTACATGCTGACAGACACCACAGGCGCACAGGGGGAGGGGGGTAGGATGTACCTCTTTTGCTTACTCTGACAGCACATAAACAAATGTACTTTTTCATGCAAATGTTTTCATTAAAGTTATCTTTTCTCATTTTAAATTTCTAATATGAGAGATAATATTAGATCTACCACAGCTGAATAAAGGTTCATTTCTTAGGAGTTTAAAGGAATTCAGAAATTAAATCACTGGACTCGGTGGCATTTAAGCTCTCCCTACTCAGGACGTGTCTTTATAAAGCCAAGACGGAAGAAACACTTGCTATCTGTTCATCCTTAGAGAAAGGATATGTCACAGAGACTCTGGAACAACAGCTCTGTGCACACTCGCCATGGAGTAGACCACTCCTAAGTAAAACTGACCACACACTTGACATCTTCCTTGACGCACTGGTCACTAGTCACCTGGATCAGAATTCAGCTCTCACTAACATTTGATCTATCCTCTTGTTCTCCATTTTGAGCTGCTTCCTTGTAGGAAAGTAAAAATTATGAGGAAGCCTTGTAAGGAACAATGCAGACCCAAGGAATAACCCATTCGATCCAATATGCTCATAGAACGCAATAATGCCATAGCTTAAGAAAGCTTACAGGCCATGTTCTCAAGACGAATAAAGACTGTCTAACCATATACACCCACAGCTTCATGATGGATGCCAATGGTGCACTCAATCGGATGAAAACCATGAGAAACCTATTATTTTGTACAATGAATATAATATGCAGATAGACTATGATGGTCCTGGAGTACTGGTTTCTCACCTCCGGAGCAGAAGACAAAAACATTTGGGCTGAAATAAAATCAGAATTGTGATTATGACCCAGCAATTATGTCTATCCCAAAGCTTTGTGATCTATTGAGCAAGTAGATCAAGCCGTGGTCACTCTCAGAACTTCACAGACAAGACAATGGAAGAAACAGAAGTGAAGATTCCAACCAAGTTCACAGTTAGATAAGACAGAGCTTTCTTCCCCCTTTTCCTGTGCCTGAACAAAAACTCTTACTCAATACTACTTCTATACTTCAATTTAAATCCAAAAATCAAAAGATTGTGGAAGGTGGGCATGTTTGTCTCTCCAAGGTCAGAGCCAAAGACAAAAAGATGTTCTCATTTTTCTAAGAATAGACTGTAAGCAGGAAAGTGAGGAAGAGAACCCTGATAATGCCCTAGATTAAAATATAATGCTGGGAACCAGACATACAAAATTCACACAGAATTCAGAGATAAATATATAAAGGAGGTAATCATTAAAGTAATTATATTAGTCAGGCATAAAGTGCACGTGGAAAGAAGAAAGAGCACAGAGACCTCTTTATTTGACTTTTCCTCACTAAGTTAAAGTAAAATCACTTCAAGCAGAATCTTCACAGCCTGTGGGGCCTCAAGGGCTGATTTAACAGGACGATATGTTCAACTTGTAGACTAACGTATAGAAATGATCATCCCCCTTAACAGCACTTGGATCTTCAATCAGGAAATTCAATTTTAGCTGCAAAACTATGTTTTGGCAAAAGTGCAATTGAACTCAGTGTACTTGTCACATTTCTAAATATACTCCGGTCACCATGACAACAAGGGAGACTGATGGATTGCTTAAAAGAGTACGGTATATTTAATTGTCAGCATTTTAAACTGACTCAGAAAAAAATGCTGTGTGATAGGTCTACTCACCATGGTTACGGCTGGCTGAGTCCATAATAATAAAAGGTTCATATACGCACATCACTAATGTGCGCAAAACGAACGTAAAAGTCAGAAGGTCTGGTATTTCCAGCCACACCAAACACCAAACTGGAGGTATAGAAATAGTTTGTGCCCATTAAAGTGCCACTCTCCCAAACGGTCAGGTGAATTCAGCATCTTCATCTATATCCAGGGCCAGAAAAGTAAATCCTGGATCCAGATCCCAGCACCTGTTCCCCTTTCTTAAGACTGAAGAAAAAAAAAAAAACTTGATATTTTCCCCAGAGACATACTACCTCCAATCAGTGATGAAAGAGATTCTGTGTTTCCTGTAGACCTGCTTTCAAGTGGTGTTCTCTTGGATCCGACCATTTCCTAATCAAGCACTTCCTAAACAAACTAACTTTGGTAGGGGACTTTCGACAAGCGGTGTTTATAGATGTGACAAGCAGACATAGGCTCTACCCTGAAGGAGCTGACATCCTTAGGACAAGAAGAAGACAAAAGTACAGATTAGCAATCCATTAATGAGAATGGGACAATCAAGTTCACTGACGATCTGTTCACTGTATAGAGTATATCCCATATAACAGAAAATCCTCTAGAACACATCCCTCCTACCAAGAGTTTGCCAAAGGAATAAAGGAAACAAAAACACCCCCAGCACTAATCATGTATTCAGAGAACCGTATGCACAGGACAGAATATAAAAACAACACAGTAGAAAAAAACATCAAGGAAACTCATGATGCTGGAGCTCAAGACAAGGGATGGTCTCTTAAAAACATGACATTTGAGGTGCTTATTACATCATGACTCCAGGTCAATTTTATCTAAGCATACCATCAGGTGGAAACAAGCTTGATGTGTACGCCAGGCCAAGGACAAATCTGTATGTCTAGAGTTCACTGAATACAATTATAAGATGTGATAGCTAGCGTATACCCTAGGGTCTCAAAGGCCATGGAAACATCCCTTAAATGTTTGCAGACACAAGAAAATCCACCGTGCAGTTTCCAAGGGAAAGCTGTGTTAATATGATGCACTCAAATATTCCAGAAGAGCTCTCCATGAGATGCTGAAAAAGACCACAGCAGATTTAGTGTCAGAGTCCAAACAATCGTTTGGGTGAACTGAAGAGGGCAGGGAGATCATTCACAGTCTGGAAGGACCCCAAAAAGAGGATAAACATACACTGGCAAGCGTGTGTTAAAACGGGTTAGACAAAGGCCCTGCACCTTGTGAGCAAACACAACCCATGATCCAACAGCAGGTCTGGGTGAGGGTAATGTGAGTCCTTTCTAGCAAGCGCTCAGATTTTACTACTGTCTGTGGACCACACTCAGGTCACCACACCATTAGGATGGGCAAGAAGAAGAGTTTGGGTTAGAGCAGTAACAGGCAAACTACGAAAAGGAAGGGGGGGAAAAATCAAGGAATAAGAAAATATGTGAAGCTAAAGGAAAAATAACATGAGTAGAAATTAGTAAAACGATTGAATTATTGAATCTGAACTTTACTGACTCTTTCCCACTAAAGAACCATGTAGTTTCTGTCTATCCCATGCACAATACTTTCACAGCCAATATTTCATTGAGCCGAAATTGGAGAGCCCTGAGAAATGGTTCTAGATAATAATGAAAACAGCAGCCATTTGTTGAGAGCTTATTTCCTGCCAGTTTCACGTGTGCCGGCTTCTAATCTGACAGGAACTTCACGCTTATTTAACAAATGCCAAACTGATGCTCACAGAGATTACGTAACAGAATCACATCAGTATCCACTGGACTCCTTCATGCAGCAGACCCTAAAGTCACGAGCCCATATTTCCCTTTGCCTAGGACACTGGTTTTAGGGGGCAGTGGTAGGCTCACTTGGAACACTGATCTTCAAAGTCAGACTTCCCTTTTCCTGTAACTCTGATTTTTCAAGACCACACCTGACAAATTCTTACACACAGACTCTAGCAGTCGTGGAGTGAGGAGTTGAAGGCAAAGCAGTTGATCTCATGGAGGCTGTGATTCATTTCAGACCAAACATAGCTGGAGTAGGGCAGAGGCCAGTCCCTATACTCATCAAAGCTGCTGAAGTCTCCATTCTCCCAGCACAGGACTCTGCTACAGCCCCGCACCTGACTTCAGGACTCTGCTACAGCCCCACACCTGACTTTCAACTTTTGTAACATTGTCCGCCAAGAAAGTAGTTGTGCCTCTACATGGTTTGCAGCACGGATGTGAGAAAGAGGCCTGCACTTTTGAAGATGCATGGTGAATGGCAAGAGATATTGACAAGACATCAGCCACTAAGAAAGATGAGCTCAGATGCTTCTCCCCAGCATAGGAAGTGGGTAAGAAAGGAGCCGCAAGATCTCCCCTCTGGTCCCCCACACTGTGCTTCCC
Organism: Microtus pennsylvanicus; assembly: GCF_037038515.1. Classification (NCBI taxonomy): domain Eukaryota; kingdom Metazoa; phylum Chordata; class Mammalia; order Rodentia; family Cricetidae; genus Microtus; species Microtus pennsylvanicus. Next base: position 69,905,386 of record NC_134579.1, read on the forward strand.
TGAGATGATTCACAGGTATGGTTCCACAGGCCTGACAAAGGAGCCATTTCAGGAAGATGAAAGGGATGTTTTTATGCCTGCTCCCTCTCTCCCTCTCTCTTTTTTATTTGTTCCTTCTCAAGTAATAACTATTAATTGTGCTATGCGGGCAGCCCTGAGACCAGTCTGCCGGGAAGCCAGCACAGATCCATCAAGTGCTTTTAGTCCGAGCTTTTTAGAAGCGATTGCTTACCACATTTTCACTGTTCTTTTCTCACAGCTAGAATTAAAGTGGATTTTACCACACAGCCACTCCAATGCCCTTCTCTCCCTCCTCTAAAGGGAGGACGGAAGAGGGTTATTGGCCTATGACCAGCAAAATCAGATATATGTGAAAAAAACTATTAATTTAGTGTTTCTAAATCCCAAGTATCCACATGAGGCAGGTATCCTACATACATCAACGAATGGCAATACCCTTGTAAGGCAGAAGATACTGGCCAACTTGGACAGGTGAAAAAAATGAATGTTCCCTGGCAACGAGCTGTTTGCCTCGAGTGATGCAACTAGCAAACAACAGACCCTGAAAGCAAACTGGGTCTTGAGCATTGTAGCCCCCAAGAGTACCCATTATCTTCCACTCTGCTCTACTGCAGAATCAAGGAGGCTGTGCCTAAGAGGAGGCAGAGAATAATAAATAGGGCTACAGCAGATTCTGGAAGGATGGCCTCTGAACAAGACCACACTGTGCCTGGTTTTGGGGTGCCCTTAGCCGTCCTGGAATCATGAAGGCTCTTGAATTTACCATGACAACACAAGATCACACAAAACCCTGTCCCTCACCAAGTACCAGACTGCACACCACATGAGCAAGAGTCAAACGAAAGTAGGGAGTGAAAGACTGAGGGCCTTTAGTTCAGAGAGCACTTGGCTCATTATAAAGTCTAATAAAATAAAATAAGGAGAGAAAAAGTCAATTTAGTCTAAGATTAAACTCGCTCTTCCACTATTATCCGCACCTCCTCCGACAGATAGGCACGGGAAAGGATCAAAGAACGGGAGAAGGGAGAATAATCTAGACTGGAGGCATTCGGAGAGAACATCTGAGCAGAGGTAAAGATTAACATGTGTAGGCAGCATCCTTTTCTGTCTCCCTCACCCAGAGGGGGTGGGAGGTTAAGTATTTTGAAAGATTCTTTATCAGGAGCTGAGCTGACAGGGACACCTGATGAGAATAGTAATTAAATCAAGAAGTAAATAAACACTTGCATGCATGTTCTGTATTTTTGGTGGCTGTCTTAAGAAAATGAGCTGCCTTTTGAAGGTAGACATTTCTCTTTCCCGTTAAATATAGGGTAGCTTCATAAAATGTTCTCCTTTTCAAAGCCTTTTAGTTTCTCAACAAGCAGCTGATTGCCTGGCACACATGTGTGTGGACTTTCGGCCAGTGCCAAGGATGCTAACAAGAGAAAAGTATTAGTCCTTGCTTTCCAAAAGCCAAAATCTGATACCTGTGGCCAAGCACAAAATGTTGTGATTTTTTTTTAAAAGGCAGCAAGTTATGTTCTCAATTATGAAAATACCAAATGTCAAATTCTTCTCCAGTCCAAGCAATAACATAAAAGCAGCCAATTCTCCTGAACCAGAATATTTTTAATGAAAATTATGACTGTTGAAGCTTTCCCTTCTAATGCCAATTATTGTTAGAACTCAGAATGAGAACACAGGCCATTTTCCTGTGTTCTATATTCTCCCCAGGCTCTGACACAGCAATGTTCAACAGACATATAATAAAAGTCATATGCATAACTTCGAATTTTCTAGTAGATATGCTTTAAAAATAAGCTAAAATTTTATTTTACAAATATATCCAAAATACAATCCTTTCAACACATGGCACTAGTCACATCTGAAGTACTCAGTAACAACACGTGGTAATGGTGGCTACTATGGTGTGCAGCTCATCTCCAATTCTCTACCAGCATCACCTCCCAGCCTAGAAGCAGACCATAGCATCTGATGGAGATATGGAGGAGATAAACTGAATAATAGCTGTCAAGATTCAGATAGAGTTTCTCTCAATTGTATGCCGCTAGGACCAAAAGCCTGTAACACACCGTGAAGGCAAATGGCCATGGCTACAAAATGGTTCCATCAGTATGTGAAGATGAGGAAAGCAAGCAGGACCGGCGGATACTGACAAAGAAGGAATGCAGAGAGCATCACATTTGAGACTTGGGATTTTACCCACAGGCCTTTGTGGCTTGAAACCATGCTCCCATTCTAGCTCTAACCACCAATGCTTCTTCTTGCCAACCCTCTGCCCATCCTTAGAAAATATCACAAAGATGGAAGAGTTCAATAAAAAGTACAAAGGTTCGATGCATAAAGATACCTAAAGTATTGAGAAAACATCTTTTCTATATGCCTTTGATCTGGGGCCCATCAGTGAAGACATTTCTACGCCCTTGACAAATAACAGTATACTCTCCCCATCACCCTCCATCACTTCTTCCTGGCTCACGGATGAATGGGGATACCAATTAAGCCATAAATAGTAAGGAACGGACATTTTCAGTAGTCAGAGTGAAAGACAGACATCTCTCACTCCTTCCTACATTCTCTAGTGTAACCCCTCCCACTGGAGACTCATTCTGTACCAGCCCCTAGGTCACATGTTATTCGCTGACTAGGTGGGTACACACATCCTCAAAACTACAATTCATATCTATCCATCAACTGAGCTCAGGATTCAGGCTTGAAGGTTATGAATACCAAGCTCCAACATGGTTTTTGGTTATAATCCATATGTTCAAATTGAGGTTGGGAAATAATTTGCTTTTGGAGTCTAGGCTCTCCATTATAAAACAGTATGAACATTGGCCAGTAATTTGCAAAGGTGTCAAATGTTAACAGTGCAAGATAACTGGTCTTCCACTATAATAGAAAACAAAAAAGCAAAACTAGCCAACCCTAAGGTAACATCACCAGTCATAAGTCACTTTGAGCCCATATACTCAATGACACAAATCAATAAAAAAAAAGCATTTTTGCCACGTCATAGTCTACTCAAAAATATATAGCTGCAGTCTCATCATGGGAAGGCATTAAGTAAACAAAAATCAATAGAGATTCTATGTTGACCCAGGCTTGGAAATTTGGAACTTCTCACGTGTCAAGGTCATAAAACATGGGAAGAGCTGGAAAACAGTTAAAGCCATCATGACTACAAGCAAAGGAATATCCATCCACATCTGGATGCTGATTCACAATAAGCACACCTTGCTTATGTGAACTGGTCACATGACAGGAATCCGGGGAGATGCCTAGAGAGCTCTCTAAACTGTGCTTATACCTCACCAAAATCAATAGGGAAATATTACTCAGACCACCTGGAGACCAAGAAAAATGCCATCAGGAAAAGAGTCGCTCGCGCTGAACAGTGAAGGGTATTACACAGCGTTAACTTGTTCTTCTTACAAAAATTAAGAGTTTCTATGATTCACTGGATAGACAGATAGATAGATAGATAGATAGATAGATAGATAGATAGATAGATGGCTGTTTTCCAAACAGAATAAAAGAAATAATGGATAAGAAAGGTCAGCTTGACACTCATTACCACAAGAGGTTGTTGTTGTAAAATTTCCATTTTTGTTGATCAGTAAAATAAACGGTTAATTTTTGGGTTTGGGCTGGTGACAACGAAATAATCATCACAGCTGAGTATACTGGTCCACACCTATGACCACAGCTCCCAAAAGCCTGAGGCAGGAGGGTTCTTTTGAGGCCAGATGAAGCCAAACAGGAAGTTTGGCTCAGAAAGCTATAAAAGAACCATCTTCCCAAACCTCCTGAGATGGTTTCCAAGAACACAGGGTCCTGACATCCTAAAAGGAAGTCTATCAGAGAGAAAGACTCTCAGGCAACATACTGGCAGAGATCTACAGAGATAAGGTGTGCCCACGTGTTTAAGTTCCCACTGGAAATGCTATTAAACTCTGTAGTCCTGCTTAGAAATAATCCTTCTGAGCAAATTATGGAATTTTGTCTATCAAAACTTTCCATGATAATTTAGATTTTTATTTTGAAATTTTAGTTTACTTAACTCATAAATCACCCAGAAAGAAAAGAATGAATGAACGACAGAAGGAAAAATTAAAAGTCTATCATATTCTGCATGTCAGTAGACAGGAAGAATAAAAACTACAATCATCAGCTGAGTTTACAAATTGAAGTTTTCCACCAAATAAAAGAGTTTAGAAATTATTAGACCCCCACAGCACTATAACCAAAATATCTACCTATGCGCCAAATGTTTTTTTAATCATAACATTTAACCGTAACCAAAACCTTTTCCCTTAGACAGAGGGAATGAGTATCATAGAAGTATCATGGAGCCCAAAATGTTCCAGAGGAGAAGAGAAAACCAGAATTTCTCCTTGTTAGCTCTTTCCTGTTTAGAAACCCTCTTAAGAATTTCCTTGAGTGCTCAGACCTTGAATAAAAAGGTAGCCCCCAATATGTTTAGGACTATGTGGGAAGCAAAGTACACAAGTAGCAGGTGCGAAGAAGACTCAATGAGAGAAGGCTGTGTGACAGCCTGGAACCCGTTCCTGCCTTCCTCAGAGAACGTTCCTAGAGAAGACTCTTTTTGGAGAATGCTGTTTTCCCCACAGCCACCCTGTGAGGCTGCCTGTCCTCCCACACTCCAGATACATGTGTCCAAAGACAGTGCTGACATTTTTCTAATTGTCTAATTGCTCTTGTTGCCTCCAGAACTTCACTCCACTAACACACACTCGAGCCACCAGGCTCTGTTCCAGGCTCCTCCTCCTCCTCCTTCTCTTCTTCTTCTTCTTCTTCTTCTTCTTCTTCTTCTTCTTCTTTTTCTTTTTCTTCTTCTTCTTCTTCCTCTCCTTTTTCTCCTCCTTCTTTATCCTCCTCCTCCTCCTCCATTGAGACTCTTCATTCCTGAGATCCACTTTTCTCCCTAAGCACCAGCTCTTTGTGGCCCTAATTTTTCCCCAGTTCAAGATGGCAGTTCAAAGAAAAACCCTTTAAAACAGCACAGTGCAGGTATTTTTGGTTCTCTCTCTCTATCTTGACTCCCCCGCTCCCAGTATTGGTTTCATATAGCAATCGGCCTCCAGTTCTCACACCTACATTCCTTGGTTGTACTACACTAAATATAACCTTAATTGGCTAAGTTGGCAATAATGCAAAAATAGCTTGAATAACAATCCTCTTCATTAGCGGTGTAGCCTTAATGAAGCATTCTTTCCTTATGACCTCATTTGAGTCTTATAATCCTAATACATTGAGTACAACAGAACTGGATGCCCATTTAAGAGGAGGTACAGTTGCAGAGACTGGAAGGAACCTGTACTAAAATATCACTGGGTGTATCTGGCACTGCTGGAGCCTGATGTCAAATTTTTTTTGTGTGGTATAGTGCACTCTCGTCATACTACATGTTCAAAGATGTACAATCATCTACATGAAAAAATACGTGCTAATCATGGTGATCACCAATCTTTAACCTATGCTAGAATTGCACCAGCATTTTTGGTAGACTTAGAAAGAAAGAGAAAAGATTAAAGATATTAAAGAGATTAAAGAGGAAGGAAAGAAAAAAAAACATTCCTCCAACTGATTGTGGAAGAGACGATTAGTGAAAATATCTTGCAAAAAAACGTGGGTGTCCTGGAAGACTCATCGCCATCCTCATTATAATTTCTAATCATGCTGTGTGGGCAGGTGTCCCTGTAGAGAAACACCATTGGCACCCAGATTAGCAGCTTCATCAGGAGACTAGAATGGAAGTCTGCAATTCTTAGACCTCGGAAGCTACATCACAGATTCCCCTCTGCGATCAGCAAGCACACAGCCTGTGCCTTAGCAAAGAGTGTTGGGTCTGCCAAGAGAAGTAATCAAATGTCAAGTCCCTCTGAAAACGCACAGTGGGGCAAGATGCAGAAGGCTCCCAGGGAAACTGGAAACAGCACTGGCTACAGAGGCAGAGAGTCGGTGTCGGAGTCTCTCATGACACAGCTCCACAGAACTCAGAGTACTGCAATCAGTTGTTTTCTTTGTATTTCCCTTTGCACTTGAATCTGAAGCTTGGGTTCTGAATGAAAGCTGGTTTTGGAAAGAATCATGAGGGAAGAGCAGAAGAAAGCTGGCCGGCAGCTAAGGGTCTGGGCTCCCCAGTTCTGCACTATGTCCTCCCCTAGCATGGTTCTGTCTTTATCATTTCAGTGCTGGAGCTGGGCAACACATCTAAGGCCACAAGGGTCACCAGCATCTTATGACCTCTGCTATCCCACCTGTCCGGTACCCTGATTCTGCCGGTGTACTTTTCCCTCACAGGTTAATCTCTTAGAAAAATTATCCAGGTTTATTTGACATAAAAGAAATTTTATTAGTAGAATTTAAAAATAAACCTATTAATATGCTCCGAAGGAGTGATGTGAAGGGTGCCTACCGTTACCTTCTGCCCCCACAGCAGCAGATACCTAGAGAGAATGTCTGAGAAAGCAAGGATGAACACACGCAATGCAAGGGAAGCAGTCCCAGTTCCAGTAACTCCTTGAGAAATGATGTTCTTCCATGTAAAACATTTCCTTTTCCTCTCTGTTCTTCTTTATAATCATCGGTTTATTAGAAAAGCTGTCTCGAAGCACTTAGGTGAAGGGATGCATAGGGAAAGGTTTGGGGAGGGGCAAGCAGCTACATTCTCTGGGCATCGCCAACTCCGACTAACGTCCACATGATCAACTCTATCGAAACGCTCAAATATAATTTTAACTATTTATTTTGTTATTCGGTTTTGTGTGTGAGCTTCAGGTGTGCGCTGTGCTACAACCACCACAAGGAAGTCAGGGGACCACTCTGCAAAGTCAGTTCTTTCTTTCTACTTTCCCAGGGGTTCTGGAAATCAAACACGGGTTACAAAGATTGGGCAGTAAGAGTCTCCACTCACTAGCCTAAGAAATTACAAAATATTTTACCACTTAAATACATGAAGCTATATGAAGTACATTAGAAGCACTGTGGAAGACATAAGTCAAACAGACAAGGTGCCTGTACTGTCTCTCATGGAATCTGTATACCATTCAACTGTCCGTAGCCAAGTCACCCAATGAAAAACACAAAGTAGTAAAGAATATACGATGTATTGAACTCCTCTAAGAACCTGTTAGAGGAAATTTTATAGCATACTGATATTAGTTAAAAAACAGAACTAGGGCTAGAGAGGTTGTTCAATTGGTCCAGCATGAGGACCTAAGGTCAGATCCCCGATATCATTGCCCTGCAATCCTAGCCCTGGATGAGAACTGTGGTGAGGGCAGAGACAAGCAGGTCCTTGAAGTTCATTGGCCAGTAAGTCTCACCAAATGAGTGGATTCAGACTTATGGACTAGAGCTTGTCTCAAAACATAAGGTAGCAATTTGTGAAGGAAAAATACCCTATATTGCCTCTGTCCTCCAGATGCACACATACACACCCACACTCACAAGAACACACACTACATACACACAACGCAACACACACAACCACAATAGAAGAAAAAGAAAAACATCCAAAATAAACCCAGGCAAAATGGGAGTTATAAAGATTTAAAAAGGAAATACAAATCTAAGTCAATAAAAAGATGGAAGAACCAAAAAGTAAGACAGAAGTTGATTTTTTAAAATAAATGATTAACTTTGGCTGTATCAAACAAATGGGAGGATAGATAAATACAACAAAAAGCCAGAAACTATAAATTGTAAGATGAAAATAAACAAATACAAGTCAGCCTCAAGTAATTAAAGTCAATATAAATGAATTTGAAAAATAGGTTTGCTAAGATCTAAGAAAAGGGCCACAGAAATATATATATGCAAATCTATTCGTTATTAAAGAAATATTAAAAAATTTAAGGAGAATAAACCTACACACACACACACATACGCACAACAAAGCACCAAGTCAAGGTAGTTTCAGGGGGAAATTCTATAACACTTTTAAGGAAAAGTTGTATAGATGGTTTTTAGATCAGTTTTTAAAATGGGGGAAAGACCTTTATTAGCTTACATGATTTAAAGCACAATGCTGATGCTAAAACTTAAAAATGCTAATAAACACATACTGCATGCAGAACTTCCAAACAATCTAAAAAAAATAGAAAAATCACTTAAAAATTACTAACACCCTGAGTCTAGCTACATGAGCTCACATGTGCACGCATGCACACATACACACACACATAGACATACACAATATCTGAGCAATATGAACATATCATATTTGAAATTTCATTTACATAGTACAGCAAATGTACAGAATGAAAAAAATAACCATTTTCTTAAAATGTATGATTTCCATTTTTAAATGGAAAAAAATCTAAGAAAGATTCAGATAGGCATTTAACAACAGGTTCAATTTTAAAGTGAAAACTCTCAAAATAAGTATGCATGCTTCTTAGCATGATGCCAAACGCCAGGACCATAATTAATAATGTTTCCATTATAGTCAAGTGCAGTAGGACATTTACTCTCAAGTAAAATCCTTCTGGATATAACAACATGATTAGAAGAAACCTATGAATTTCTATAATTTCAAAGACTAATATTAATTAAAGGTTTGGGCAGACGATGTGATGACTTAAAAACAATATAAAGAGATATACCTAAATATTCAATTAAAGTAAAAATTTGGTAAAGTGGCTGAGAAGGAAGTCATTATACAGAATTCAAAACTTTAAACCCACATACATACAATTAAATGATAGAATACATAACTGTAATTATAACAAGCAGAAATACCTAGGAAGGCAATTATGTAAGAAATATGCAAGGTCTATCTGAAGACACATGTGCATGTTCCTGGGAACATACCACGCTTTAAGAGGACATAGTTCAGCTGTGAAACACCTGCCAAGCAACTGTGTGACACTGGATTCAATCCCTGACATCACAAAGACAGACATTCCAAGACAGAAAAAAAAAATTAACCTATTATAATGTACTATATATATATATGGATCCTGAGTAAGTGGAAAGCAATGCCCATAAAAATATCACTAGAGAATTATTTTTAAAATTAGACAAGTGCATTCTAAAGTTCATGGAAAAATCAACAAGGACCAAAACCACAGAATTTCCTAAAAAATGCCTAAGGAAAGTAAGGTGACACCATCAGACAGTTACATAATACATTTGTAATACATGAAAATTACAAATGGTACATGAAGTGGCAGGTGCCTGGTACAAAAGACTCAAAGCCATGCAAATTTCAAAGCATTAAAAGAGTAAATACTTGGCTCTAGAGATGGCTCAGTGGTTAGGAGGTTATAATTCCAGAGGACTGGATAAGTTCCCAGCACCCACATGGGAGCTCATATCTGTAACTCCAGTTCCAGGGGCCAGGAGATAAGCACCCTCTTCTGGCCCCTCAAAATGAGTATGCATGCTTTTAAACATTATATATAACATGATATATATAGATATAGATATGAGATACCTGGTAGAAAGTCATACATGCAGGCAAAACGCTTACAGTAAAAATAGATCAATAAATAAAATTTAAAGACTAAAAGACAAATATTTAAGCATTGATGAATTCACGTGTAGAAAACATGGCTTTTGTTTCTAATGCTCATTTTTCACTTATTTCAGTGCATGTCTGTATGTGCTGCTGTGTACCGCCTGAGCTCAGATGCCCTTAAGACAAGTGGACATTGAGCCCCCCAGAGAGTACAGGTGGCTGTAAGTCACCACCAGAGTGCTGTGAACTAAGTCACTGGCCAGGGTGTTGGGAACTAAAACCCCATGTCTTCTACAAAAGCAGTAAATGCTCTTAACAAGTACTAAGTCTTCTCTCCAGCCCCAAAGATGACTTTTCAGCCAACGGAGAAAATGTAGATTCATGGAGTCTACAAGTATGAGTCCTTGACACATACTACTTAGAAATTTATACATAAAAGAAAATACCAACACAGTTACCTACCTTACAGTTTTACTAAAAGAAAATGTCACTAGATCAGATGGGGAGAAGGGAGAAAAGAAGAAAAAGACAGAGGATCAGGAAGGAAGGAAGGAAGGAAGGAAGGAAGGAAGGAAGGAAGGAAGGAAGGAAGGAAGGAAGGAAGGAAGGAAGGAGAGAGAGAAATGTTTAATAATAAAAAAATAGGAAAGCCATTTCTGAGTGGCCTGCAATACTCGAAAGTACAAGTCAAAAAATTACTGCTCCCCCAAGCACTGCAATGGTGGTAGTAAGGTACCTGTGTGTGCAAAGACTGCTCCCCTGAGCACTGCAAAGGCAGTGTCAGAGCATCTGTGTGTGCAAAGACAGCTCCCTCAGGCACTGCAATGGTGGTGTTAGGGCCTCTGTGTGTGCAAAGACAGCTCCCCCGAGCACTGCATTGGTGGTAGTAAGGCACATGTATATGCAAAGACAGCTCCCCCGAGCACTGCAATGGCAGTGGTAGGGTAACTGTGTGCAAAGACTGCTCCCCCAGTCACTGCATTGGTGGTGTTAGAGCATCTGTGTGTGCAAAGACAGCTCCCCTGAGCACTGCATTGGTGGTGTTAGGGCCTCTGTGTGTGCTTATTTTGTTTATTTTCCTCTCCTGTTTTGTTCTTGAAAAAGATTCTGATATGGTTGCTATCAATTCTCATTTGAAGAAACAAGGACCCTGGTATTAATAATGAAACAAAAGTACTCCATTTTACTCTCTGTGGTCGGCAAGAAGTTTCACATTTCACTCAACTCAGAACTCCACATTTTACTGATGTGAAAGTATGTGGTTTCGTGATAGCCAAGTTCTTCTAATATTTAATTTTCTGTTGTTTCTTACTTGCAATTTACAGTAAGTGAATCCCAACTTTTCCCCTTTGTCAAATCGCCCATTTGCAAAACAACCAGCTACCTCACACGTGGCACGTCCCATGAAAATTAATCAGACACAAACTCAGATCCTTTGGCTGAGCTCCACAGCTGAGCTCTGAATGACAGTGACTTTTCTCATTGGAATGCAGAAAATGCATGTTTTCTAGAGAATGACAGCAAAGACAAATCCCACCTTGAGCCCCTCCTGTGAGCCTCCAGAGGGAATTTAAATGGAAAAGGCTCATCAGTCTGTCTGTCCACGAGAGAAAAGCCCCTACACTCACAGCTTTCGCCATGATCTGCCTATGACAGACACGTCAGCTCTCCACCGCTCTCCCAGGAGCTCCATCAGTCTGGGAAGGCTGTGAAGTAAATGAGGCAAAGCTGCCTGCCTCCTGTCACCCACAAGGCAAAACAAGTTCAGAAAGAAGCAAGTGCTTCACTGAGCTGATACCAGCAACAGGTGGGAAGACCAGGCGCTCAAGCCAAGCTTTCCCAATGCAGGGAAAGGCGCTTTCCACTCTTCTCTGTCTGGAATAAGCAACCTAGATGTCTGTGCATGTGCATCTCATCTGCGACTCTTAGCTGCTGCATCCTGACCCACTGTGACTCCATAGACAATGGTGAGGCAAGCAGCAAATGGCCAATGGCACCAGTCTAGTCATCGATGCTGGTTCACTGCCTGGGCGATATCAGCAGATGACTGTCTGCACTGTCACCACGGTTCCTCAACTGTCAGGTGTGTCACGGGCAACTTGTGGCAAGTAGCTACTAAAGTCCTAAAGTTCCAAATGATTTGTTTCTTCTGAGAAAATGGCGCTCTACCTAAGCTATCCTGTAATAGGGTCGTTCTGTTAAGTCAGCGGAGCAAAAAGATGAATTCCAGATTCTTCTACAGTGACTCCTTGCTTTGGCTTGCCAACCTTCTATCCGAGCCCATAGTATGTTTAATATAAATGCTTCCCATCCTGAGTGTCTTGGATGAATGCAGGCTGAGAACTGCTTCTGTACATGGTAGATACAGGGTAGCCAGCAATGCTTTTCTGGAAAGTCAAGAAAATATCCGAATTCCATGTAGACTGGAGAAAATCTTACTCTTGGTACTGAATGTGTTATATGGATTGATACTTGGCTGACAAAATTTAGAATGTTCTACTTATTACCTCTAGTCACCTCACCGAAAAGCTGTATCCAAACAGGGAATAAGAGCGTGACCCCATTGCCCAAACTCTCTCTCTCTCTCTCTCTCTCTCTCTCTCTCTCTCTCTCTCTCTCTCTCTCTCTCACACACACACACACACACACACACACACACACACAGAGGAGTAAGATAAGTACACAACATACTCAATGCACAAGATAATTTATTCTAACAGCACTTAAGAGATAAACAGTTTTTGAGTGTCAATGAAGCAATCTTGAACATTACTGTTACTAGTTGATCTCACAGAAGCAAGTATGCATAATCCCCCTTGTGGACTGCAAGCTCCCTGTAAAAAAAGCACACTTATTCAAGTGAGTATTAAATGGGCACCTCCAATATGCAAGGCACTGCTGTACCAAGTGAGGATCTGGAGTGCGCATCCCGAGAGGAAAGGCAAGACTATTGCTTCTCATTCTACCCGGAGGTGTAGAGTACCCACACTGGGGTCTCACCCTGACACTCTCGATTTCATGAGTTTGAGAGGGAGCTTGGACAGCAGCAGTTTTAAGGACACTCTGGTGATGCTGACAAACCATGGGGATTGAGAGCCATTGGTACACATGACTCTGAAGGACTTGCTGAGAACTCTGATGACAAGTCCATCCACATGGCCTCTGAGCTCCCATGTGCTGTATCCATAAAATGAGAAACTTCTTTGGTTACTACGGGAACTCCGTGACATAAGTAATCATAAAGAGAACCCAGAACATAGGAAGGGTGCAGTGTTTGCTGTCACCTACTGCAAAGCAAGAATATGATGAAAATTCTAAGCTATTTGGCTAGAATGTGTTTCATAGTGCCACGCCACATTTAGCTAATAGGCATCATCAGCAGGGCCCCTCCCATCAGAAATTACGGGGACTTGCACTAGGGAGGTGGCTGCTAGCTGGCCTAAGCCAGGAGCTGAGGCGTCCAAGCAATGTTGCACACACTCTGTGTGTGGGGGCGGTACTGAGGGGGGGAGGGGGTGGTGCAGTTCCTGGGCAGCCCTTACTCCTTCTCACCCCACCCTCACCATATTCCCTGTTACCTATTTCTAAAGTCACCTTTTCTGTCGATAAACCTCAAAACATAATTTTATTTGAGAAATTTTTTTTTTGCTTTTAAGTAACAGGTGGATTGAAGAATATTTAAATTGACTTTCTATTATGCATAAATATTTATATTTTATCTAAATAACTGAGCTGTAACAAACTTTGTGTCAGTCAGATGTTTGGAACTCTTAGAACTGGGAATAACTCTCCCCGTGGCAAGTTTCCCTTGGCATAAAATGGACTGGATCGTTGACTGTTGAAGGAGGAAGGGAGAGTGCGGCCTTCGTTGTCCGCTCTGTGCTCCTCCTCAGTTCCAGTTCTTTCCTAGGGACCAGGCACTAGTTAAGGTTAGGTGGAGGTTCTAGACTTGATCTGAAGAAGTGCGGTAGGGCATGACCAAAGGGACCAGTTCTCACTTTTCTTTCCTCACCTCCTCTGCCCCTGGAGCTGGGTGGATTTTCTCTTACTGACAGAGTATTTGCTAAGGAAAGCAGGTTTAAAAAAAAAAACTGCCCGTTGCGTCCCCTCCCCTATCTGGTAACAGCAAGAAACCATCAACACCAACAAGCTTCCATGTTCCTTTTGCAACCAAAGGGACTGACTTTTCATAAAACCATATGTGGTGTCTTAGTGACTTTTTGATAATGTACATTTTTTTGTGAATTTACATTTACTTCTTTCTATATTTTTAGGAACAATCTCATTTTTAATAAGGTTTAAAAAAGGAAAAAAGTGTAGAGAAAAAAAAAACACCGCACTTTTGCCATGTGATGTTCCACAGGTGTGGCTGTAGAAAGTGCTTGTCATTGAATAAATCCACATTTGATAGAGACTCAAAAAAACAAAAACACAGAAGATGCAAACTGGAGAAGTGCAGGCCAAGCCTGGTCTTCAGATGGGTTCTGTCTGGAGCACATAGGGTGAACTTTGAAAGGATTCTACTGCCATGAATATCACACTGTGTGTCATACTGCGTGATATCACAGGTTGCATTTTCCCCTTGTGGTTTTTTCAAAACATCTAAATCATTAGACAGCCTTTGATTTTTAAACAAATGATTTTACAGGGAACCTCAAGGAAATGAATCCTGCGTGGCAGTAATTGGCAGGCCTGGACCGCCGTCACCTCTTTCGGAGGTGGTCCTTGCCTGCTGCCCTCACCCTGTCACACCCTGAAGCTCTTTCCCCACTCACCAGCTGAGTGAAGCCAGGAGCCAGTCCTGCATCCGTGAACGCGTGCACTGCTACCTAAGAAGAAGAACAAAATAGTCCCCATCCTCAACACTATGCAGGGAGGAAAGGTTGCACTGGATAAATTGCCTTATGTTTCAAGACCCTCCTGGCTCTGCAGACATCTGACCTCTCACATCCTGACGCCAAAAGAGAACTCTGCAAACCTGAGCCCCTTTAATCCCAAAATTCCGTGAGACTATTTTTCATAATCACCGTTTCCAAGGATAGGGAAACTGAGCCTTGCAATGGGTAAGCAACAACCCTCAGTCCCAATAAACAGGAGAGTCAGGCTGACACGCCTTTGATTCCAGTACCCAGGAGTCAGAGGCAGGCAGAACTCGGAGTTTGAGGCCAGCCTGGTCTAAAGAGTATATAATATAGGACAGTGTATTATACACTGAGAAACCCTATTTGAAAAACCAAAATAAACAGAGTCAAACTGGTGGGCCTCAAAACCAAAACTCCAATTCCTGTAGGAACAGGACAAGAAAACCCTTGGGCGGGGGCAGAATCCATCACCAAGAGACTCTCGTCCACATCACTACTACTGCTGCTATCTGTTCATGCAGCCCGGTCTCTTAGGCCTTAAGAAAGCCTCAGATGATGTCATGAAATTTGCTCTGCTTCTGTCTCACCTCATGTGAAAATACTATTAAATCTGTAGGTGAACTGATCACAAACATAAAATATCACCGTGTTCATATGCATAACTGCTTTTATACTGACAGATCAAGATCAATACCGAATAGACTAGAACACACTAAGACTCATCTCAAATGTTCTTTGCTGAAACCTCTCTTGATTCCCATTGCCAGAATTCACCGCCTCCTTATGGTAGCGTTCCCACCAAATTAACCACGTCTTTCTATGCTTCCCCTAGTCGATGTGAAACAGTCTAGCTATGCAGGCCGCGATGGCCATGAACTCCGTCCTCTAGGCCTTGTCTCTAAAGTACTCGGTTTACAAGCATGCAATCACCCCACCAGACAACATCTGTGTTTATTCACTGTAGGTTCTGACTCCAGATGATCCCCACAACCCACGCTGGGCACAAACCATGCAAAGTCAGATGTTCAATAACGGGTTGCTGAAGTGAGAACTGCAAAATAAAGGTGGGTTCAGCATATAATTGGCCATTTCTAAGGGTATTCTCTCAAGTAAACATATTTTCCAAACAAGGGCAACACAGCCAGATGTCGGTAGGATGCAGAGATAAATGTTTTAAGTGTTTCCACTTCAAAGAAATCATCATATATCGGAAGGAACAAAGGCCCAATAAATAACTACAATCAAGAGAAATAAAAGCTACATTTCCTAAGATATGTACAATGGATGATCTTAGTTGTCAACTTTGCACACTTGAGGGAGGGGAACCTCAACTGAAGAACTGCCTACTATCAAACTGGCAGTGAGGCATGTCTGGGGGCATTTTCTTGACTTCTGCTACCTGATGTAAGGAGAGCCCAGCTCACTGTTGGCAATAGGCCATGAGCCTGCGTGGTATAGAAAAAGTAGTTGCCCTTGAGCCTGCGAACCAGCAAGGAAGCAGCTCTCCTCCACCGTTTCTGCTTCAAGCTCCTTCCTTGGTGTCACATGATGATAGACAATAACCTCTAAAATTAAAAAAAAAAATTCTTTCCTCGCCAAGTTACTTTTGGTCATGATGTTGATTACGCCAACATAAAGCAAATAGAACAGTATGGGAACAAACAAAAAATTTTATCAAAAAGGAGAATTTTCTTGGTATTTTCCTATAAATTTAAGGTCAATTATAATATATCCACCTAAGTAAATGTGCAATTTCTTTCTCTGATAATTTGCTGACATTTCTTTTTGAAGTTGCTGACATTTAACAATCAGAAGAGCTGTTAAGAAAGGTCTCAGCCAAAATGGGGAGGGAATTCAACTTCTTTCTAAAGGAAGTCTAAGAGACAGCACCTTTGTACTTCAGGACTCCTGGAAGAATGACACTTCTGACAATTAACACTGCCAACAGGAAAGCCGCTCAGGGTATCTCCAGTCTACAGTCACCGCTAGGTGCCAGGAATTATGCTATGCTCTCTGGAGAACAGAGCTCAAGCTGCAGGGGAGTAACAGCAGCTTACTGGTCTAGGAGACGAGACTAAAATGCAACTTCATGGGGTTTGGGAGATAGTTTTATGGTTAAGAGCACTTACTGTTCAACCACAAAGACAGGAGTTCAAATCCCAGCACTCATATCGGATGGCGCAAAAATGCACGTAACTCCAGCTCCAAAGGTCCCCATCTCCTAATATTGCCTCTACAGGCACTTGTGTGTAGAGGCACACACACACAAACACACGATTCTTTAAAGAAAAAAAAAAGTAACTTTGTGGCAAGCATCCAAAGGAAGGAACACTCATGAGTTTCATTATAAAAGGGGCATGATGTTAAGAAAAGAACACAAAGCTGAATAACTTCACATCAGCACCGTAGTCTGTTGGTAAGTGAGTAACTGAATTCAAACAACTGACAGCCCACCCTTCAGCAGCCATGCTCACAAAGGCAGCCTAGATAATCCAGTCCTTCCAGGGCACTACAAAGAAATACAGGCTTTAAACTACCCTCTGAATGGAGGGTACAAGAAGATACAGCTCCTAATGTCATTCTTACTAGTTTCCCATTTCACACATTTTCAACCAGAAATCCAAAACGCATTAGATCTAGTAACTACACATAACTACACCAGGCTTGACACTGTCATTCCAATTGACACAACCTTAGCTGACTGACTCAATATGTCACCGCCTCACAAAACGCTGCTGAGCTCCCACATCTCAAGGAATGTCTGAAGACAGACAGGTAAGAGTGGATTTCCAGCGAGGTGCTCCGTCCATTCTGTGGCACAGACGGGATAGAATTAACCATAGGTCTAGACACCACTTTTCAATACAGGCCCTCTTTATTGGAAAAGTTAGAATGTTACTTCCAAAAGGAAATGGTTCCAGCGTGTCTTCTCAGAATCATGCTCCTTTTCAAGTATTGGCTGGCCAAAGTCTGATAGGAAAGGAAAATCCTGGTTAATAGCAACTGGCTGTGAAGAGCAGGTAAACTGGGAACCTCAGGTTAGAACTTCTGATCTGTTCATTACTCGGTGGGACTGTCACCTCTTTTGTCTCTTTTGAGAGCTGTTTCAGCCTGCAACGGGCTTCTCCCGTCTCTACCTGGTGACATATATTAACCTTTAAGATCTATTCCAAGAATCATGCCAATTCCTCTGATTGCCAAACAACCCTCCTCTCGCTTTCTGCAGTCCTTTACACTTCCTTAAAGTGTATGAATTGCAAATCTATGATTCCTAACCTCCCATTTGACTGTGAGTGCTTAGAGATCAAAGCAGGGGTTCCAACGCATTCACTTATGAATTAATACATCCACTCAACAAATCTGTACCGGGCACCTATCACACACAAAATAGTGTAAAAACAAGGCGACATCTATGCTCCGGGTTGATTTCTGTGGTAATTGCTTACGTACTGTCTCTTGTACTTTATGTACTGTCTGAGAGAAGAGTTGGTAGCCCAATACAGGCAACATGGACCACAAAGGCAAAAGTCATCTCTTGCAGAAAAAGTGAGCTGACCTCTGTTCTGGTATGTTCTTGCCACACGGCACACATTTGGGCACACGGTAGGCAGTTGACTGTTTAAAGAGTAAAGTAAGAAATAAACCTTGGAATAAAATCGCATAAGATGAATTCTATAGCAGAATATCTTTGTCATTTCCTTCTTCATTCTTAATTGTGCCAAAATGAACTCCTACCCAGAATAGAGCGTTGTTAGCAACGTTACAGTTTAGCATGATTGAAAAAAGAGGGAGGGGGAGGCTTTCAAACCTATGGGAAGTTAAGGACTAAATGTGCTATGATTTCAGAAGCCATTACTATTCTGGGCTCATTTGTGAGTGTAACAGCTGTCCTGGCATAAGATATTACAATAGCTATCTTTCTCAGCTTCCTAGAGCTTACCAAAGTTTGAGGAAATGTTCTTCGTTTCAATGATTTATTAACCTTTCTAGAATGTACCTTGTGGAAAACGCTAATGTGTCTTTTGGGTAGGATTGTGTAGGGAATTAGACTTGGGTTAGTTTAAAGATAAATAGGAAGAAACCCTTATCATGCCAAATTTCATAGTGATGTTTACACATCCAATCTTTTGTCCATATGGTTGGAGCTGCCTTTATTATGCGCGTATAAAACCCTCTAGTCTCCCGAGAAAAGAACTGAAACCTGTGCTGTCTGCAGGGTTCTGCACAGGGTTGAGTTGTTCTAAGGTTTGAAGCAGAAAGCTGGAAGGCAAGCGCAGCACAAGATTTTGAATTTCTGTGCATGTTTTCTGTGTTGTTGACTGCAGAAAACAAGAGCCAGAGAGTCAAGTTCTTCTCTGGTCCACGCGCAAGACTTGTAAACTTGAACAAATCACACAGGGTCTCAGTCTCTGCTTTCTTATTCAAAACTGGGATTACTAGTACACTGCGAGGCTGATGGGAAGATTACACAATAGGAGAGCGGCTTTCCCAGACACAGGAGGGAACTGGCTTCATCAGTGGCTCATCAGGTTCCTTCGGTTCTGGCCAGCATTTGTTCATTATCATACATCTAACATTCTGAAACTATTGCAATATGTTTGTTTTGATTCAATGCATTTGAAGACAAGGCCTTTGGGCATATCTGCAAATTTTCCACCTGACGTAAACAATTTTTTTTAATTCCATGTCTTGGTGACTGATTGCTAGAAAAATGTTATTTGGAATGATATTACCCAAAATGCATTCTTCTGAGAACATCCTGGGAACTGTAGAGAATGGGTACTCCAGTCAGTTTTGAACATCCTTTTAGATCTTGAACCAAAACAAAAAAACGGCTCTTCTCGCCATTTTCACTTTCTGGTTCCCATGAGCTTGTGCACATGATGCTCTAAGTCAAATGTAAGCGAGGTTTATCCATGAAAATCATCCACTGACCTGCAAATAGATGGCCGGCATGAGCCCGCATAGACGAGGATAAGGGAATCAACACTTACCAGTCACAAATAAGGACGGGAAACCACAAATGAGTCACGCAGGGAAGGACAGCAAGACAGTTAGGTGGTGGGAGAACAGCCAAGGACAAGGACAAGCAGGTTTGCAAGATGCTACCCAGGCGTGCAGGGAGACAGGCAATGGATCCAGGATCTCAGGACTGCAACAGCAGATGACCTCTCCCCTAGGTTTGCACAAATACAAGTTTTCAGAGTACTCTCTTCATCTCAGGCCATGTACTAATGGGACAGTAGCTACAATTTTAGACATTTGCCCAACAACAAGAAGTGCAAGCTTGGGGCACTGTTTTGCCCTTCTAAAATGAGAAAAGGAAAGGCCTTCCAGAGGTCTACAGGGGCGTGCCTAACGCAGCACATTCACAGGATGACTGAATGATTCGCCACTGTTTCTCTAACTAATGTCACCTTAACTAACACAACAAAGGGCATTACATTTCGTCATGAATTTTCTCTACAGTATCAATTCTATACATATGAACTTTATCCTTCACTGAGCCAAAAATACTGCTGAACTCCAGTCTAACACATGAGATGATATCAAATACTTCAAATTCCATTTTTATAAAAATTTGGTCAAGTGTCCCTACCTCATTTTAAAGCACTTTTATTTGTGGTAAAGAGCTGCCCTTCGAAAGGAAGTGACATCCTGGTGTATCACGATGCACATAACACATAATTCAGCATTACACAATTAAAGCACTTTATTTGGAGAATGTTATACGATAGAAAATAATTTAAAATAAACATAAAAAGGGGGAAAAAACAAAACCAAATATGAGTATGTGTGTGTGCGTGTGCGCATGCGATGTAGTTACGTATGTTGACTAGACCAATATTGCCCCAAAGTTCTTGTGTGTCAATTTTCCAAAAGGTGCCTTTGTAACCTGTAATTGAAAAGACTCGCATCCATGACAGACAAGAGTTCCAGAGCACAGAGCAACAGAGGCCGGCCTAGCTTCCTCACTCCCTGCTGTAACACAAGGTCCATTCACTCTGCTCAGAAGTGGGGTTTGTTTCACTTTCCTCTAAAAGGACACAGAAACCGTTTCATTCCCTTCTCACCTCACAGTTCTACCATCCTACTCGAAACAGAAAGCTGCACGTTCTCGCCGGCCTGCCCCTGAAGCCCCATCCCTCCTGAAGCCCTGCTGGACTTCTTACTGTTGCTATTGTCAGGAACCCACAAGGCCTGTGAGCTTCACAAGGTCACGTGGCCCCTGTTGAGGACGTCCCAGCACAGGTTTTTAAGAAGACACGGTTGCAGTAATCCAGACAGGAGAGACTCAAAAGCGGGACATCAGTGAGAGACTCAAAAGGCCTTAAGACAACAATCACACCAAGGAGACTTAATGCCTCAGCACAGAGGAAGGCAGGCAGCTCAAGTCCAGCTGCTCTCTCAGAATGAGCCACCAAGGCTGCTTGCGAGGCTTTCCTGTCCCTGCAGGAGGCAGCTTCTTCCATTAGAATTTACCGGCGCTGTGTTCCCCGCTAAGGCAATAAATGAAATTCTACGGTTCCAAATAAGAAAGATGTGACTGCAAAGTTACAATAAGACCTCTGCATGGTGTGCACAGAGAGGCCAGGGAGGGGCCTGTGCTGGGGCAAGAACAATGGCTTCCTCAGGGAGCAAACTCAGTGTCTGTCTGGTCGGCCCTTTTTGACAAAGAATTAAGAGATTCTGAAAACAATCTAAAGGGCCCCTACAGGTGTAAGGGCTGGTTCATTATACAGAGAACATGTAGAGAAAAAGGTTCAGTCTGCTGAGGGCTTCAGTTCAGAAGAAACAGTGGGATCACTAGGAAAACACTGAAGCCTCTAGAACAGGACGCTCACAAAACTCCTTAAGGCTGAGAATTTCCCTCAGTCTGCTCCCAGGGACCAGAACCTAGTGCACACACAGAGTTGGGCGGATTAAAGACAGACTGTGAGAATCAGCCTAGGGCAGAGCAGCAGCAGGTGGTCAGGATGCTCTCTTCCTCCCCTGTGTCTCCTCTAGCTTCCTCTCCAGCTGGGACCACACCCGATTTATGACCTTTGTGGCCGCCTCACTCTTCCCATGTTCGCAGTGTGTCTTTCTCTTTCAGGCACTTGAAGCACTGTATAACTCGGTATGGGTTGAAATTCGATAAATTTTGAGCAGTATCCATCAGAATTACCCAAGAAGGGTTTCAAAATGCAAATGTTGTAGTCCACACCCAAAAAAAATGGAGAAATGCAGAAAAAGCAGACTACTGGCTCGTGTTTTGAAAATCTACAGGCATCCCTGTTTTCTATAAGCAATTTACAATTCCCGTTGCATAGCCTTGATCTATTTGCTTATTCATTTGTGAGAATCCCCTCTGCTTTCCTCTAACTTTCAAAACCTGGGCCTTGTCAATTAAATACCCTGAACCAAGGTTATTAGGGAATGAGTCCCTTTTCTCCTCAGATTTCTTAGCCTGTGGCAGACTCTAGGAAGATACTAGGAAAGGAGACCCATGCTGATGCTGAGGAGGTCTGTCCCAAGTTTGCCATTAAGGAATGCTTATTTCTGCTTGGGAGCTGACCCTTGGACCACAGACCTTGACAGCATTGCACAAGATTTGTTTGCTTAAGTCTTGTCTATCTAAGTGTGGCCTTCATGGGCAGTTGCATCAGTAGATTAGGCAGCCTAAATTACAGACCGAATTACATCAGTGCCTGCTCAGAAAACCATGCCCAGTTCCTCGCTTCCCCACGTTGCCCCTGTTGTTCTGTTCCGCCCTCCCAGTTTTCCCTAAAGGAACTGAATTGACACTGGAGAGTGTGGAGGGCAAGAAGCCAGGCAGTCTCAGAACATCTCCTGCCCTTCTGGCCTTTCCCCTTTCTGCTGGGATCCCTCTGTTCCCTGCAGGAAGGGAGGTGGTGAATGGCAGGATTGTCTGCTGTAGAAAGGAAACCAGTCATGTGCAGCCAGTCCCTTCCTCCAAACCTCTGCCACTCAGCTGACTACTTGGAGCTTCTACTCCCTGATCTGCAAGGTTGGGCGTTTTCTGATGTAGCCCATTATGGAGGAGGAATTGCCCAAGAGAAAGTCAAATGACTCAGGTTGCTGTGTTGCCAAGCCCGCTGAGCCAAAAGACTTAAAACCTTTCCACAATTTTCATACTAAGCTCTCTGCCTGGCCTCTGCATCAGCTTCAGCTGGTTTCTAGTAAGTCCGAAAGAACAGTCAGAACAGCAAATGGAACTGGAATGATACTTGGTGGCCAAGGGCAAATGTCAACCCACTGATGAGATGCCTCATTCCTACTTGAACACACTGAATGCTCACTGCCTTGGACAGCCCTTCCTCTACTGTTGCTCATACTCATGGTTAGCCTGGGACTGCCTTTCCAAGCCCTCACCTGTGTCTGCCCCAGTCCCTCGCCTTCTCACACGTAGCCAGTTTCCAACATCTCTTTGTTCTTTAAATCCTCACTACATATGACCTCTTCCAAGTATCTGTCCTCTGTCACTGAAATCAAATAGCCATTTCAAGTCCAACATAAATCCGATGGTCTAAAAGGACCAGGAACTGAACCCATTCATCTCCAAGTCATCTTTTTCAGCCCTCTTCCATTTATCCAAGTCACTAAACAGCCCCTTGATCTTATGTGCCAGGTCCCAAACTAAGGCATTATTTTGATTATCATCTTTCCCAAGAAGAAGGTATAATCATCAGTCTCTAGACAGAACAGGACTATACCCATAAAGGTTCACCATTCCCAGATCAGCATGCTGTTTGGGGTGTGGCCATGAGAGTTCATAGACGGAGGCAGACCAACAGACACAGATGGAAGTAGGCTACTGAGATGCTAATTCAAAACAGGTGCCTCTAGGTTTTGAGGCCGAAAAGAATTGCCACTGGAGGAGTGGGGGCAATCACAGGTAGAAGGCAGAACACAAACGCGCTAATGGACGGTGCGCCAGAGGAAGCCTAATTGATCAGTGTGAACAAGCCTCCCAGCCCCAAACCGCCTCTGAAAACAGAGGTCTGTATGACTCTGGTTGTGTCACTAGATGAATAACAAGCCCCGAGGATTGCTAGAATTACAAGACCCAGACCAGATCCACTCAGATAGAGCTGGAAGCTTTCTAGTAACTCTAACCGTGCATGGGCAATGAGCTCCTCGGAGAAGTGAGTCACTTACTGGAATCCACGCTGCCTACATTACTCAGCTGATATTAATACACCCACTTGTTCATTAAAGTTTAATTGGAGTTCATGTGAATTGGTTTCACTGGATACTTAATCAAAGAGGACTGTTTGTGTACCAATTGTGCCCATGCAGAGGTAGAAAGACAAGTCCTCTCTTGCCTCGGCACACATCCACTAGGACAGGACAATGACCTATAAGGAAGAGGAGGGACAGCTGTCTAGACTCACCCCAAAACAAGAGTAAATGAACCATCCTTTGTTTTAGTCTGTACCAGGCACAGACTCCAACACCATAGCATGACCGGAATTCGGCCAGGACTCAACTGCCAACACCTAAACTGGAACTTGTTCCTTCTAAACCCTTTCTGGATTCAGTAACAGGGTTGCAAGTCTCCTTTGCACCTCCCGGGCACCTGCCTTCCAGCTGTATATCTTTATTTTTAAAATGGGTGGATAAGAAAATTAACCATCATTCAACATAATCACACAGTTCTCCTGTGCTGACAAGCAAACCAGGAACACAATCCCAGACGCCTATTTATACAATCAGGGCTGTCAGTACCCTGTTATTTCTTATCGGATATCTCACTAATCAACATCTTAGGAAGTATAAATTTTTAAAGCTCATAAAACAGGCTATGCACAAAGTAAGGGAGAAATACATTTCAGGTTTGGAGGCTCCGGTTGTGTCACCAAACTTTTCCAAATTGTTTCCATCATTAAAGGATGCAAGACAACCTCGCCCCCAAACAAGTCAAGGTGAGTTAAAAACTTGGCAATTTCTACTACTTTGATTTCTTAAAGGAACTTGAAAAGATTTCCCATTGAAGTGGGGACTGATTTTCTTCATAATCATACTGAGAAGTATTTCAGATACAACATAAAGTCTAGATACAGTTTTAGATAGTCACAGACTTGTAGGACCATCACCAAAGTCTATCCTAAGAGTATGTTCAAGGTTCCCAAAAGAAACCCATACCATCAGTTGTCAGTCCCTACTACCTACCCCAAACGTGCCAGCAACCACTCATCTAAAATACATCTTGATAGACTCTGAGCTTTTCGGAGAAATGGAATCCATGGAGCATGGTCCTCTGTGACCTCCTTCCACTTAGAACAACGTTTTCAAGGTTTGGACATGATTTAGTAAAAAAATCAGCATTTTATGTCTTTTTATTGCTGAACGATGTTCCATTTTAAAGATGTATAGTATGTTGATTTTCCACCAATGGACATTTTAGAATTAAACAAACTCCATCTACAAAAAAAAATGAACAGTACCTATTTTACACCCAAAACCACTCCTGGTTATCTCACAAGACAGGTGACTGAGGAAAGGGCTACATTAGTATATTAGGGACTTATAACGTGTGGGAAGAGGAGACAGAGCATTCTACACAGATATCAGGAGAGCCTAAGAGTTGGATTCCAAGCTCTCAAAGTCGGGATAGCAAGATGGTGTGCCCCTAGGCAGGGGCTACAGACACAGGGCTCTGAGTGGACAACCTTGAAACAGACTAGAAAACCAATATGCACCGTCAACTCTCTGCACCCAAAAACTACCTTTTCAGTTTCTAGCATCAAAAAGCCCAACGACTTAGCAATCAGCACCATTGTGTACCACATACAAAGTGGTGATCAGTACAGGACACCTGTCCTCCCAGAGTTCAGAACCGAACAGAGATGACACATCCCAAAATCCCCCGTTGTCCTCTAGTGCCTCCCCTGCCACACTAGTGATTTCATCCCAAAGCCTGTGTGGAGAGGTAGAAGAAGGGGCGTGCAATACACAGACTCCCCTGAAAGGAGAGGTTCCACAACTATGTGACCTTGAAAGGCACAGGCTGATCCCTACCTGATGCGTCAATCACACTAAAAAGGATTACTAGACTCCGCAGACCTCAAGAAAAACCACCAAACACAGAAAGTCAAGGAATCAAGAGAGTCAGCCACACAAATGGAAGCGTGTTCTGTCTTCCTCCACTGCAGGCCTTCAAAAGTGTGAAAACGGAACACACAGGAGGTGCACATAAGAAGCTAGACAGTCTGCCTCTGCCTCCCGAGTGCTGGGATTAAAGGTCTGTGAGTTCAAGGCCAGCCTGGTCTACAAGAGCTAGTTCCAGGACAGGAACCAAAAAGCTACGGAGAAACCCTGTCTCGAAAATCCAAAACAAAAAACAAACAAACAACAAAAAAAAAGAAGCTACACAGTAAGAAGGAAGGAAATAATAATCTAAAACACACATTCTCTGCGCTCGACTCCGAGGAATTCCCAAAGCATGTGTCAAAGAGAACTTAATCCTTTCCACTACCAAGCAGAGTCCACAGACCATGCAGAGTCTGTGCCCTTAAGAAGTTCAAGAGCATCTCTGTTCTGCCATCTGAGGACATGCAGGACTCTCCAATAAAGGCGCCGTGTAACCAGAACTGGATCCTTGAGTCAGGCCTGGTTGTTTCTTATGTATACAGACATGTAACCTCTCGGATCCAACTTAGCAAAACGGCTTCGTTTTCCCCCAAACCAAAGTAATTAACATACTCAAAAAGAACCTCTCTCATTTAACACTTCTACCAGCATGAAACCCTGTGAGGTGCCCATCCAGGTCTGGCATCAGCATGAATGCGCCTCTTTAAATTCATACAGCAGGTTCACACATCCTGTTTCCTAATCACCATGCAAAAAACGGAGTTTTTCCTTCACCTCTCCTGTTCATTAAAGCAAGTTTCAGGAAATACATTGACATTTGATTTTTTGAGAAACACACGCTGGTTCAACCGAAAGTCCTAGAGATTTAACTCTATTTATACTTAATTCATAGCTAATTACAGATAGTTTTAACCAACCTACTTGAAGGAGGAGAGGCAGCGTGAGCATCACCCACTCTCTATAAACTGGTAGTTCTTGGTAAGAGTGACCTCAATGAACTCAAAAGCAGGGCAGCAAAACAGAACCCACCCCAGAGTCCAAACGCTGTGGGTTTACATCCATCAATGCTGTAAGGAAACTCACTGCACCTCGATGACCCTCTGTGACTTACATAGAAAGGCAGCCCTGCCTTGCCTGCTTCTCGGTGACACCACGAAGCACACAGAAGGAAATGGGTTCAAGTGCTTTAGAAACCGCAAAGCCCCACACTCCGTGTAAGGCTTCATCTTAATGTCCTTTCCAATAACTATTTTTTAATGATATGAGTAAAGTAGGCCATTTGAGTAGGTCAAAGAAATGCCCCCAAATCCACATTATCAATTCCAAGAAATCACACACACACACACACACACACACACACACACACACACAAACTGCACAGCTGCTGTTTAAAACAATGAGACCAATAAAGCACAGGCACCAGAAGAAGCCTCCGTCATAGCGTTTACCTCCTCCACAGGACACCTGTAAAACTGCCTACAGTGGCTGGGTGATGAGCCTTAGTTAGAGTAGGTCATCTCTGAAAGTTTCTACCCAGCCCCTGGTACTTTCAATTTGTCAATGCTTTCTAGAGAAGAGAAATGTCAGACAGCTCTAGGACAGGACCCAGGCATGTACAGTCCAAAGAAAGAGAGAACCTGCCAAGAAGACCCAGAAAAATACTACTCTCGGCCCATTGCTGGCCAGCAAGCTGACCTGTGGTAGCCACAAGGCAACTTGCCAACACAGTTTATCAGGCACATACGTGCGTTCCATCCCACCCATCCCCTGTCACCTAAGGTTTCTTGCCGCTTCCATTATCTGCTGATACCAAAGGTCAAAGATAGAGAAACACAAAGCTTTCAAGGACATCGGTGGCTGTGTAAACGCAATTCCTCCCGCCAAAGCTAAAGTTGCTCACTGTGCTTGATGAACTGGACAAGAATTCTATAGGATTCTCTTACCACTAGAGCACAAGGAAACAGGAAAAGCTAACACTGTAAGGGGTTGTAGGTCCTAAGAACTATTCTGCATACTTTATTTTAATCTATGTAATCCTCACATGATGCTCATCATCCTAAGGAATTTATTTTACTGGTGAGGAAACTGATGCACAAATAAGTTGTTTTCCAAGGTCACATATTATGAAGTATAATGGACCTAGGGGAAAAAAAACAGCTTTGGTGGCTGTCCCTGACCAGCACACAAAACTGCTGCCTCTAGGGCAATTCAAGAGATGCTGGACACTCACCAGGAATCATGCACTTGCGCTAGCTTTCCTATGCCTTGCTTTTTACCCTTCTGTCAAATTTATTTCCATAATGACACTAAAATGAGAGAATTATTTCCATTGTGGTAATAGGAGAGAGATTTAGGGGCTAGGCATGTTGGCACATGCCTTTGATCCCAGTACTCAGGAAGCAGAGGCATAGGACCTTTGTGAATTGGAGGTCAGCCCGCTCTACAAAGCAAGTTTGAGGACAGCCAGGGCTGTAACACCTGCCTCAGAAAACCAGAGAGAGAGGGAGAGAGTTGTTTCAAGCACACTAAGAAGGATCCTGTCCAGCTTCAAATTCATTGCTCTTTGAATCTCTAGGTTCCACATCTTGTACTATGGCTCATCTGTCTCCCCATTCAGTCTCCCCTCCCCCCACCATTTACTTTCTTCTTTGCCAAGGGGTGCAATGAGATGTATAGGGAGAGGGGGTGCTGCATGGCGCCTCTGCTATTTGTCAGGTGTGTGACAGGGACAAATCACCTAGGCCCTCCTCCCTAAGCTTCCTCATCTACACACTAGGAACAAAACCAGCAACTAAGGCTACCAGTTTTGACAACAATTTAACGAGATGATGTGGGCAGCACACCAAACTGTCTGGTACAGAGTAAATGCGCCATGGATGCTCACTCAATGAGTAGCCTAATGCAACATGAAAACCCAATGTCCTAAGAAAGCATCTTAGCTGAGCTCCTATTATATGATAGGTCCTCAAGGAGGAGAACGTTTCCATTTACTATCGCTGTCCCTTCTGAAAGTAGAAATGGGTCTTCAGTCTTCTGTCCCCAACTGTGTTAGTCAATAAATCCCAAGTGCCCTGTACAAAGTCTCACATCAGACTTTTCAATTGGTGATGATAATCTTTCCTGGAACTTACTGAGCAAACAAAAAATGTAAGACGCTCCAATAGCTTTTCTTAAAGTTTACGAGCTTCAATTGCCCATTTTCACCAAAATACTTTATCTTCAATTTGAAAATTATTACCATAATTTCAGCCTAAACCACACTAAAAAGCATCAATTTCATGTTCTTTTTTCATTTCGGATACTACATTTCTCAAGAACTACAGATGAAAAATGACTTCTAAATCCCCACCTTTGAAAATTCGATCCATCTGTTCTGAAAAGCTGACGCGCTACTTATAAAAAACCATTTCTCCTGTACCAGGCCCTTGCCAGGTGGCAATCACCAGTACTCTGCCGAGTCATCCAGAGAGTGAGAGTGACAGATATACATGGCCAGAGATCGAGACTTTAAAGACAGAGAGTGGAAGACACTTGAGTCAAGAGAAACTCGTGCGACAGAATTACCTAAGAAAACACAAATGAACAAAGAATTCAAGACGGCTCAGTAAGTCCAATGCCTGCCACACAAGCAAGAGGATTTGAGTTTGGAACCCCAGCACCCAAATATAAACCAGGTATGGAGGCACACTGTCTGTAACACCAATAGAGTAACACTCAGGCAAGTCCCAGAGGCTCGCGGAACCAGTCTATCCAAATTAGTGAGCTTCAGTTTGAATGAGAAACCTTGTCTCAAAAAGGAAGTTGTGCTGACAGGACCTATGGCCTTTCTGTGCACCCACAGGGATGAGGGTAACCACATACATATGCACCACATGCATATAACACACAAATACAAAATAAATTAAAAAACGTTTGGAGGGGGAAAATATATGTGGCTAGATATGGTTGCACATAAATATGCACATATATGTATACACACACACAAGTCTGTGTGTAAAGGTATGTTTATGTATATTGCCTGCCTGTCATTTGGTCTGTCTATGTATGTGTGCACAAACAACCTAATGAGATACAGCATGCTAAAAATCCTGCATCACATAGCAAGGTAAATAATACCCAAGCCAGGAATTGGGGACAGTGACATGAAGCGTCACCATGCAGAGGTGTGACTAGAGGCTGGAAGAAGAGCTCGTGAGTGGCTATGTCACTGAAATGCCCCAACTGGCAAGACTGATTCCAACTCAATTCCTTATTTCTAAGAACGGAGGCCTCACAGAACTGGTATGAAATTCAAGCAGCAACACATATTTGAAAGTGTTTTGGAAATGTCTGTACAAACAGGAAGGGACATTTCTACTCATTTGTTCCAATGCCTGGGAGAGCACCATCTTGTCTGAGCCAACATGCCTCAAGTGGAGTCTATTCCCAGCACAGCCTGCATTCAGCAACGGAGGACGGGATGTGGACCATTTTCCAGAGAGGCGAATCTTTCTAATTCCTCTATTATTTCTAAAACAAAAAATGAAAACTCTTTTTTCCCTCTTTTTGTTTTTCCAAATAAAAATAAATTATAACCCTTACTCGCTAATAAATGCAGGCTGGAGCTGTCCTTAAGTAAAAGCTTTTGATAACAAATTGCCTGCACTAACTGCTATTTTACTGCTGAATTTTTTATTGTTGCTTAAGCACGGCAATTATGCTAATAAGCCTGGGAGGATGGTACATAGTGTATTGAATCTGACAGATAAAATACTCAATAAAATGTTAATCTCACCTGAAAATTGGAATCAGACAGTCTTATTAGTATTTATGGATATAGCATCCGAAACATGATTTTTTTGAAGATAGATATATATGAAATCGATGTCTCCGAACACAGCCTGCCATTTCTAGACCTCCGTGTGCTGAAATTCAAGGTGACGATTACTCATTACCTTTGCCTTGCTTCTTGCGGGAGAAACGAGAGCTTATTGGGCACTTATGCCACATAAAGAATCCGGCAGATTGTTTTCCTTCCTCCACCTGCCTCCGCTTCCATCATCGCCCCCTCCCAAAAGAGGGAAGGTAAGAACCGCTTGTCAGAGCAGAAAGAAAGGCAGATTTGACAGCAACAAGAACCGTTTGTCAAACCATCTGCTTCTCTCTTCACCTGCCAGCGGGGAGGAGTGGCGTGTTAGAGCAGAGAACCAAGGAAGGGAGCCATGGCTTCTAGTCTCGACTTTGCTGTTTCCTCAACAAGTGACCTTGCCAGACCTCCACTGGTTAGTAGGAACCTTCCGCCACACAGTGACTACGTCTCCATGAGGAATATTATCTCCATGGGTTGCTTCAAAAACGGGATCCGGGGTCAAAGAGATGGCCCAATTGGTAAAGGCACCTGCTTCCTAGCCTGACCACCTGAGTTTAATTCTCCAAGACCCACAAAGCACGGGAACAGACTGCTTCTCTCAAGCTGTCCTCCAAGCTCCACATGTATGCTTTGGCACACAAATGAACATGGGTACACATACGAGTTGGGGGAATTGTTTTTTAAAGTGGGGCTCTCAAGGTCGTGGATCTATGGCAACACTTGAACCATGGTGGGTGGAGGCTGGTGGAAGAAGGCTAAATGTCTTCAGCTCAAACTTACATGGTTCCTTTTGAATCAAATAAATATCCTCAAAATGGTGCCAGTTTAAATGCATGGTACCACTTTCCAATTGCCCTCAGGTTTAACCTGATTTTCTTTTTGAGAATCAGAACATTTACTCAGGGAGGTTGCTTCTTTTCTTCTAGTCTTATATGTGAAGGGAGCAGGGCATGTGAGCCATAGTGTAACACTCACAGAAGACAACTTCTGAGAGTTGGCGCTCTCCTTCCACCATGAGGATTCTGAGGCTCAAACTCAAACCACCAGGCTTACTGGCACACACTTTTACCCACTGAATCATCCTACTGGTCCCTAGCTACCCCTTTGAAATAGCTTGAGCTCTAAAGAGTACAATATTACATTTAAAATAAAATTCTTCTTGATTTCCACATCAAACTCATATAAGGCAGTAAGAGAGAGAAGACTCTCGAAGTGACCATGGTCACGGAAGGGAAGGTTCGGAGACTGTCAACCATGCAGAGTGGGTGGGTTCTACGGTTAGAACAAGTAGCTTAGCCTTCTGACTAATTTTAGTGTGCTGCCAAGCACACCACAGGGTCACAGTGTGTTGACTCATTCAAACCTGAATAGCCAAGGAAGGAGTCACTGGCACACGTTGGGGAGGGGAAGGAGAGCCTCCACCTCTGAACAGCACCAACCAGAGGCTTCTCCCACCTTCTCAAGGATTCAGGAGCTAAATAACCCTGCAATCTCTGTCTTCTTCTGTGAAAGACCTAGGTACAGAGGGAAAAAAAACAGGTTCACAATTGTGGCGCATTGTAACAAGGTATGCCATAGATCTGAGTCCAGGGATTTCCAAGGCCCTTAGAGAATCCCCTCCGCATCGATGTTCTCCCTTTCCTCTTCTGACCAGTAAGGTTTTTTTTTGAAAACTAAGGGAGTTCTAGGCCACTAGCAGCAAGCATGGGAGAGCTCACGGATCTCTCCAGCTCACATACTCATGCAAGCACAGGTGAGCTTATTAAAAATAATAATGATTATTATTATCAAAGGGCTAGAAACTCAACAATTCTCCCAAGGCAACACAGTAAGCTAAGAAATTCTAGACCTAAAGGGTTTCTTATTCCCTAACCTGGAAATAATAACTTGGGCAGAGGACGCTGATGGCAGGCCTTTGCCAAGGGTAGAGTAGAACCACACAGTGGGTAGATTCAACCACCACACTCTAAAACAAGTCGTGTATGTGGGTACATGCATGTGCTCACAAACATACAGCTCTTATATGAGGGCCCTGCCATGTTCTATAATGTGCACAACACAACTTCCAAGCGCTGGTCAATTCTTCGCTTCCAACTCAGGTATAGGGAAAGAGAATTCGAGTCCATACCCCCTGAATCTTTTTATCCTATGATCCATACTCAGTTTGCAAAACACTGTCCGAATAAACTTACCACACAGAAACCATCAGCCTGCGATGTATAGGAGGCAACCGGAAGCAGCGGCATGAACTAGTCCAGTCCACACAGGCCTCCAGACCCCCACCCAGGCCTCCCGGTGCCACTGCATTAGGTATTTTGCTGCTACTGCTGCTGTTGTTCATTTGTTTCCTTTTGTTCCCATTTGACTCTGCTACCTCTAAATTACCCGTTGTTGCCCTGTTTTAGTAAACAAGCAGAGCAGAAAGTCAGCTCTGAACTGAGACATCTCCCAACAGAGCAACGACTCAATTCATACTTCGAGGAATAGCTTCTGGGAAAGCAGAGGAGGTGATGCTATCAAATACTGAAACTTCAAACTCCTACTCATAGCTGCCTGGGGGGCAGGAAACGGGGCAGAAGTCCTCTCCCTCGGAGCTCCTTCGACCATTGCTATCACTCACAGTCATTACCAAACTTAACTCTTCAGTCAAACGAAAGCTTTTTCCTAGCTTTACGGCCTTGGGTAAGTCCCTGAGCTCACCGGCCCTGTTATTCATACACACTTATGCACAGCTATGCAAACACATACGTGGGGCACGGACTAAAAGATGGTCCTGCAGAACGCGGCAGCTATAGGCTGCAAGTCTACACTATCTCAGACTCGATCACAAACTTCACCTTCTCCTTTGGCCTCTTCTCTGCCCACCCTTCCTCCCAGCCCTCACCTGACACAATTCTAGATCAGGTCTGGTCACTTTTACCTACAGTGAACACTAACTCGCCCTCTCCATCACCAGCCTCAACCCTCCCCTACTACCCTTTCGGATAACACTCAGCCAGGTTCTTCAAGAGTCCTTCATCAAGCACTTCTAAAAACCCCTCCACCACAGTTGCTGCCTTTTCTATGCACGCTGTGGTTTATAGCTTCCTAAGATCAGCAACTCTAGGACCAGCCTGGTGCCAAGGTCTGGGATTTTAAAGAGAAACTGGGACAGAGCAAGGCAATATGGCCACCGAGCTGAACAGCAGCCAGCACCTGTGAGTATGCCACCCCGAGAAGAAGGCCCACCATCCAGAGGCTGGCCCTTTGGGAGGGTGGTGCACCAGACACTATTCTAGGCCCTGACAGGTATCCTCTGATCCTTACAACTCAGCACACAAGGCATATTTACCCCTAATGAAAGTCACTGAGATTGCGACTTAAATAGGTTTTAGTATTCAGTCTCGCTGAAGTCAGGCACGTCATTCAAGTACAAGAAGCCTCCGAGCTCAGATTCTCAAGTCTGTACATCTTTGCTATGACACCGCTGGGTTTTGTTCTGTTTTATTTTAATTTTCTTAAGTATGTTTATTCAGTAACAATGATACAGTTTAGAATGATAACAGGCTTTGAAAAAAAACCAAGTTTCTCATTGCTTTGAAAACCCTGCTGTGCTCCTCTTTGAGACTGAGAGGCAATAAATCAGCATTCACAGAGTTCTCCAAATTTCCAACATTACGATTTTAAGGATACTTCTAACACTCTTCGCGCTCTATTCTTTGGATAGCCAGTATCACGGTTTAAAGAGGAGAATGCACTAAGCATAGAACTTACAAAGAACCGCAGCTAACAGGAGTGCAATAAGAAACTATTCAAAATCCAGATCTCCCAGTCTGGGGACAGCAGTAAGATCAGCATTTCTGTAACTGGGTCGGCACCAGGGTCTGGGTTCCAAAAAAGAAACCAGGACAGAGGAAGGCGATATGGTCACGGAGGAGGAGTTGTGGACACTGCCCATTTAAGGACGGTATTTTCCTAGTGTTTGAAAGGGCCAGGCACACTGAGAGGGGCTCCTCTTAGATAAGCCCAGAACACTCACAAAACAACCCTTCCTGACGACTGGCCCCATGTCACAGATCTTCACACATCTCATCTCGTGTGGGCAGACTGGGAACTGTATCCCCGTCTTGTCCTTTCAGTATGGTTCCTGCCGCATGGATCTTCACTCTCCTTCCATTCTGGGTCAGGAGCGTTTGAACATAAAGGATTATTGCTTATGAGTCACTCGAAGCAGCCCTCAACTG
This sequence comes from Microtus pennsylvanicus, assembly GCF_037038515.1. Lineage (NCBI taxonomy): Eukaryota > Metazoa > Chordata > Mammalia > Rodentia > Cricetidae > Microtus > Microtus pennsylvanicus. The sequence continues at coordinate 69,939,931 of NC_134579.1, forward strand.
CAAGTCAGGAGACGGCGTTTCACCATCAGCAATCTAGTTAAGATCCTACCAGTGCTGGTGGGAAGCAGATTTATCGAGGACATCGGGGAGCAGTCTGACCCTGGACCGTTGCCAAAGGCCAGACTCATAAAACAAAGCTGTAATTTCCCCCAATTTCACAAACACAGCACCTTGACTGTGTCTGCTTTCCTGGTAATAGGGTGAACATGCAGTCTTCCTAAAGGAGATAAACGATCAGAGGCCGGGGAAGCACCTCAGTGGCAGAGGTGGGTTCTGAGTTCCATCCCTGGTAATAAACGCGACAAGGAGAGAGGGGTAAAACTCAAAGTCAGACACCAGGAGGTCGTCATGCAAACCACTTCCTCGCTCGAAAGGGCAAACAAAAGGGTGACCTCTTAGGACCTGAGCGCTGGAGGACAGACAATGTTCTGTCCTGACTGCAGCAGCCCAGTGTCCGGAGCAGGCATGCATCTATCTCCCTCTGCATGGGAGAAGGGTAATGGTTAAAGAGAAGTGGAAAAAAAGACTAGCATCTGCTATGTAGAGCTCGGCCTCTAAAACAACTTCCCATAAGCCTTTCTCATTCCCTGGGCTTCCTGTTCTTAACCCTCTACACCTCAGACTTTCGCAGTGTAACACAGGACAGGTTCAAGGTGCCACCAAGACGCAAGGGCTCCTGAAGGCAGAAGCATGTATTATGGGTCGAAGGTGGAGGAATCGTTCCAAATGGAAAGCTAAGGGGCTCAGGGGACGTGGAAAGTGAGAGGGCATGAAGGAGTTCCTGGAAGCGATGGCCATCTCCTGAGACAGAGCATGTGGTGTGCAGAGAGACTCTGGAAGGAGAGGCAGAGAGAAGTTGAGGCAGGGCTGTCACTCCAATGAGGGACATGATGCTGCCAAGCAAACACAAAACAGGCTCCTGACTGAGGTGCTGAGCTCGCTGCTCTTGGGATTAATGGAGATGAAGTCTATCCTTCCAGCTAGCCTGGGGAAATAAATGTATACAGGCCTTTGTCCTGCCAGCCTACATACAGGATAAGAAACTGCACAATTCGTGTGTTGATCATACCCCGCCATGGTTTCCTAGGCTGCAGAGTTGACTCACATGACTACAAAACAGAGGCCTGGCTTTAAGGCCAGACAACCCATCTCCACCACTTCCAGGGTTCCAGACAAGGAGCCTGGTAATACAGAAAAGAGACCAGACGGCCATAGCCTGCTTCTCCATGGATCCATTGCATCAGAAATGGCTGGTCATTGAGATTCATGTTAAGTCGGCAAGAGCTTTATGTAAGGAAGACAGTAAGATAAGTAGATAGCAAATTAGAGACAGGAGAGAATAGAAAGGGGTGGAGGAGACAATCTGGGTTGGGGACAGACGATTTAAAAAGTGTCAAAGAAAGGGAAAAGCCCAGTCTCCAAGGCACAGGTGTGAGAGTGAAAACAGTTTACACTGCGCTTGTGGACACAGGGATGACAGTTCACAGGTCAAACAGCACTGCTACTCTAGGTGGCAGTTCAACGCGCAGTCCCGATCGGTCACGCAAGAAACAAAGGGTGCGACTTCATATAAATGACTGCTGAAGCTGCTCAACCAAAATGTGTCAGGTAGGAAAGCGTTCTGGGAAACTAGACATATACCAAATTATTCATGACGATTATTTCATGAGAGAAAAAAATATAGAAGAGATGAGTTAGTTAGTTAGATGGAGTAAGTTGCAAAAACAGTCACTAATTCTCCTCTGCCCTGCATCTTCCCTGTATATTCCTGAAACATGACTTCAGATCTTCTCACACGAAGACACACATTGTTTCTCTTACCATATGACTCCTGAACAGTACATATGAACCCACAAACTCAGCCACTGCCTATTGGATAACCCAGTTGGCATGTTCCTACCTTATCCATAACTATGTTAAAGACTGTTGAACGTTTTGGTGCATCCAATACCTTCTGAAAAATAATAACCATAGCAACATTGATGAAATGCTTAACGTAAGCACATTGTCCTTGAAACATTTCACATAAACTTCACGAATGCCTTTGTAGGTCCCATTAGCCCTTTCACAGAGGAGAATGCTGTCACAGAAACGAGGCCACTTGGCTAAGATCATGGGGCTGCAAAACAGAGACTCCTGGGTTTAAATCCCACTGATGAGCCAGCATTGTGTCCGGATGCTCCAACACTGCTGCTAGCAAAAGGGTAAGTGACCCTGCTGAGTCCTGGTAAAAATGGCTTCTCTTCAAAAACGCATCCAGCCTCTGTGAAATAAGTCATTCTAGAATTCTACCAGGTATGACACTGAAGTCAGCAGATTCGAGAGTCCAGATACCTGGCTCTGAACTGTACAGATTCGAGACTCTGGATACCTGGCTCTGAACTGTACCACTGAAGTCAGCAGATTCAAGACTCTGGATACCTGGTACTGAACTGTACAGATTCGAGACTCTGGATATCTGGCTCTGAACTGTACAGATTTGAGACTCTGGATACCTAGCTCTGAACTGTACCACTGAAGTCAGCAGATTCGAGACTCCTAATGGCGGGTTTTGTGATAACTGCTATCTGTGTCCTCATCTCCTCACTTCTGGCATTTCTGTTGGGTTCCAGATTTCATCAAAATGACTGGCAGCAGAGCAGGTCCTCACCAGAAGGTCTCTGTCCTTGGACCCTGAGATGCAGCAGATGCGGCCCACAGGGCCTGGGATCATTTAGGCAAACAGGAAGACTCTCTTCCTCTTCCTCGTGTGCCATGAGCAGCAATTCCTCAGTAAGTGTTAATTCTATCTCTTGTGGCCCGCCTCTCTCTCCTCGACAGAGAGAAAAGACAGACGCAACCTCTGCTTTCTCGCTGTATTCTGGGCCATAACATCACCCTCCCAAGGTTAAGAAACTGCTAGGCATCCCCACAAAATGACTCCCCCTCCTGGAGCTCACTGGAATCCCACTCAGGCCTGAGGTAACTGAAAATGAAAGGATGTGATTGGCTGCCAATTACGTCACCCAGGCCTGATTAAACTCTTAATTATTTGAATGTCACTGGCTTTCTAAACCTAACTCCATAGACAAATAAATAACCACAAAGGGAACAGCAGAAGGTGACAGCCATAATGAACTACAGCTCCTGGCCCAGGTGGGAGAGAGGAACTATTTGCTAGAGTCGCCTGTCATTAAGGACAATCCAGTCACCAGGTGGGGACATACAGCTCTCTATATTAAATTAGAGGAATGATTCAAAGGGGACCAGTTTCAGCTGACAAGAGTAAAAAGAAAATCAATTTCAGGTTGCCAGGACAACTAGACTTTTCCTGCACGTATAAATCTGATACAGCCCTAAAGCCTGACAACTCAAGGCTTCCTCGCATTACATCACAGCCCTAGAACGCACATTGAACCAGTGAGATAATCAAGACGGCTAATTACTTTCTACAACACCCAGAAGAGAGAGAATTGATAGTTCTGGCTCCACTCTGGTTTTTCACCAGCAGCTCCACTCACTCTCTCCGTCTTACCATGTCTGGGACAGCGTGCTTCTTAAAATAAAGCTAAACGTACCTCACTGGCAGACCTTGGATCCGAGAAAAAGCAAGGCTAGCATCTGGAATACAAGGTCTCCAACGGCTTAGATCTATAGTTCCCCACTCTATCCTCCATGAGATCTATAGTTTTCTCCTCCACTCTATCCTCCATGAGATCTATAGTTCCCCACTCTATCTCCATGCGATCTTTAGTCACCTTCCCCACTCTATCTCCATGAGATCTATAATTCCCCACTCTATCTCCATGAGATCTATAGTTCCCCACTCTATCTCCATGAGATCTATAGTCACCTTCCCCACTCTATCTCCATGAGATCTATAGTCACCTTCCCCAGCTCCTCCACGAGCTGCACCAGGGCTGAGAAAAATGCCAGAGGCACCGAACCACACCTAACACAATCCTCGCCCTGAAGTGACCGTGCAGAAAGCTCTTGTTGTGCCAGTGAGAGAGTCTGAGACATGGGTCAGCAAAGCAGCTGCACAGACTCAACAGGGTCAGCCAACAGCAGAGGCAGGATTGCTATCCAGCTCATGCTAACAGCTCCTATCCCACGTCCTCAAATAGCTGGAGTCATTCCATTTCTGCCTTAGAGACTCTGGGAGCCAGAGTTAAGTCCATTTGATCCCCTACTAATCCACAGAAGACAGTGACCCCAAATGGCCTCATCCCAAGAGGTCAGAGTCCTGGACCCAGATCCAATAACATCGGATGAGATGAGCCTACTCTATGCATTTATATTCTCGGAAGGCTGAATACCAACTCATCTCTGGGGGCTATTAAAAACAAGAACAGCTAATAAATCACTGGAAAGCACTTTGCAAATATAAAGTAATACAAAAATGCTAAGCACCAATACTATAAGTGCCTGAGGCCGAGGCTGCTCCCTGGAGAGCATGGGGATTTCGCATGCGCCAGGATGTACTACACACCCTCCAACACCATCCACCGACAGAAGCAATGGCCAGGCCCCTCCAAAAACTTCATTCTTCACTCTCAGGCTGCTCCCAAATGCTCAGAAACGTCTCTAGACTGTACCGCCCCATGATGTATTTATTATAAGGGCCATGTAAAAAGAAACACAGTGAGAACATCTGTACATCACCCCAGACTACAGACAGGAAAGCAAATATCAAGTTGTCCCCAGCCGGCGATAAACCGAGTAAGCCGTGAAAAATAATGAACTCATTAGAAGGTATTTTGTAGCAAATTTACCCTTGACAGCCAATCCAGGGTCTGAAGAGTCAGATTCTGAATAATGGATACCAGGGCGGGCTCCAGTGAGAGGCGCCATGGGAGGAAGAAGTAAGGGCAGAACACTCACACAGGCCTCAGTGAGAACCCTCTCCAAGCGGGGAGAGGGGAGCGGGGAGGGGGCAAGAAGAAAGCAACAGTGAACACAGCATACACAGATCCAACTCTTCTGTCAGAGAGAATTCTTTCTAACCCCGACCCTGACCCTGCCATGACAACGTGAATAACCTTGGAGCATTCGAAACCATTTGCATCTGTCCTGTCACTTGCCACTCGATATAAATAACCTACCTGCTGCCCCAGCTGTCTTGAGGATTACAAGAAATAAGGCACAAGAAGCACTTTACCGCCCTGCCTGCTGCACGCTGTGTGTGCCCAGTCAATGAGCTCAATCATGCTAGTGCAAATGACCTCAGCATGTCGGGGGCTCGCGTCCGGCATAGAGACAAAGACAAGAGAAGAAGCAGAGGCCAGAGGTCTATGCCAAAAGGATGGAGAAGGAAAATACCGGTTCCCAGAGGTTCTGCCTTATTGCTACTTGGGAACAATCACTGTCCTTACTCCTCAACATTGAATCCATGGTATGGGCACCAGTAGTGAAGGGATGGTCAGGCGTGCTCAAACCCCAGGCTCTTGCGGAAGTCAGAGAAGAGCACGGCCTAACTCCTGGTCAATATAGACCTCAGCTCTTGGAATTCTGCCATTGCAATCTCAGCCTGAGTGTCAAATGTGTCCCAAAGTTTCATCCCAAAACAAGGCAGTAATCTTCACAGGAGCAGACTGTTCTACGGTCCTCTACAGCTAACATGTGGACTTGCTCCATGCCTCCTATGGGACTTGCTATATAGGTACAGTAACATGAAACTAAAGAACAAATTAGTTCTCTCTTACTGGGCATGGTGGCATGTGTCTTTAATCCTCTATCTGAATTTCTGAGTTCCAGGCCAGCTTTGTCTACAAAGCAAGTTCCAAGATAGCCAGGGCTACACGAGAAGCCTTGTCATAGATTCATAGATAGATAGATAGATAGATAGATAGATAGATAGATAGATAGACAGACAGACAGACAGATAATAGATAGATAGATAGATGATAGATGATAGATAGATAGATAGATAGATAGATAGATAGATAGATAGATAGATAGATAGATAGATAAAAGAATAAGCTGATTTACATCTTATTACTAGGATCTTACCTATCATTTATCATTATTACTATTAAATAATTTCTATCAAGTGTAGCAGTCTGAGTGAATAAATTCTATGGCATTTAGGCTACCAGGCCACAGCCTTTGGGGATGCCATCATTTCTTTAAAGGAATCCTGCAAAGCAGTAACACTAGATGGGCCCTAAGGTCCCACGGCCACCAGCCAGTCTTCCCTCCAGGTTCTCAGATTCTCAATACCCACTTTCATCCCGTGCCTGGAGAAAGGGAAGCAGCCAGAGAAAGTTGAGTTTCAGCCCAAGTCTTCTTCCTTGTGCAAACAGTCCAAGAGCCCAAGGGGACAAACAAGAGAGAGAGCAGGAAACAAGAGAGCCCGGGTCACAATGCCGACTGCGACTCCCCAGGAGAAACACCGATGGGGGAGTGAAGAAAGGCATAGAAGAAAGGCCGGTGAAAGAGATACCATCAACTTCGCTTGTTATATCTTTAAGTGTACTTCGGTCAGATCAGTTTTTCACAATCAAACTCCTGTCCAGATCTTTAATTTTTGCTATAAGGAATTTTCACTGACCTCTGCCTATAGAAGTTCCTGGGACATACTGGGTCCTGCCTGACTAAATCTTTCTTGCAGTCTGACTGGATGCACACTGCTAAGGAGGAGAAGACTCTCAGGGTCAGCAAGTGAAAGATTCAGTGGGCGCTTCTGCTTCCTGGCACTATGATGAGAAAACACTGCTGAAACTGTAGTTCATGACGGTGATGACCACCGTCCAGTCACCTTGACACAAATGACCTTAGGCATGCAGTCTCCCAGAGGAAATCTCAAGGACAAAAAGGAGATGTCTAGGGCCACCATCTAGTCACCAAACTTGACATAGAATGACATGACCTTCATTGCCAGAACAAACAAAAGACATGCAATTCCCAAGGCAAAAGGGCCTGTCTAGGGAGTGTGGGGAAATGGGCCCTGTCCAATCAACTTAGAATTACAACAATATTACTCAGAAAGTGATGGTCCAGAACCAAAGGAGAGCCTGGGGGAGCCACTGACTACTTTGGGAAGTGGTACAAACATCCATCTCTTAGGATAACCATGAAGCTGAGCCTGTTCTCACAAGTCAATAACTCCCAACTACTCACAAAGAAGGAGGGTCTGCCTAAACCACAGAGTTAAGTTCAACACTGTTCAGGTCAACTTAATAAAACCCTGTCTCAAAATTTACATTTCAATTAATAAAAAAGTTTTTAAAAAAGACACTCACTGCTAAGAACTGAAGTAACAAAGATGATAAGCAACTCCTGTTTTATTGGAGAATGGGACAGACATAGAAAGGGCTGGATTCCAGCCCTGACTTAAAAGCTTGCCTGTGACTGCTTCCTTCAGCTAGACTGTCCAACCAGAACTAGGAGTTCATTCCTAGAGAGTTCAGAAAATAAACACTGCTCACAATGGGAAATGTGCCATCACTTGGAGGTGAGCGTGGTAACCACATAATGATGATAGGGGATCGGCTTCAACCAACCACCCTTCTACCAGAAGGTCTAGCTATGGCCTGCAAGGTCGGCACTTTTATCTGGGGCTGGGCCTCATCTTGAGAAACCATTATTATTTATTACATATGAAGCACTTTCTATCTGCAGAGTGCTTCGGAATTAGTTTTTATCAGTTACTCAGCATTCTTAAATCTAAACAAAGCACAAGCCCTTGGGGTTTGGAGGAAGGCAAACCCCAAGATTCACTCATTTATCACACTGGATAGGTCCACACCCATCCTCCCAGGAAGAAGCAAAGAGAACAGTGAGAACAAGAAACACAAAGCAATTCAACACTCGCTGAATGGGGCCACCGGGCGCTGGGCTAGCTGTTTGGAGTTACAGCAACTCTGAACCTCAGAATTTATGCTCCAGAGCAATTTGAGAGGGCCGTCATGGTCCCCTCTGTGGCTATAAGAAAAGTATAAATAGGTTTCACATATCATGTGAAAGGATGTAGAGCGTGTTCCTACATAACTCAAAACCTGAGCCACTGTATGGATGTAATTCCACTACCAAAAGAAATGGTATCAAAGGGGGAAACACAGAACGGCTTACTTCTCCAGTCTGTAGTTTCCAGATTAAGTAAGGCAGGAAGTCTCAAAACAGAGAAGAGGGACTTTTTAGAAAAATGAGAGCTGACAATGAGAGACACAGAGACAGAAAGAACGAATAAATCTAAGAAACGGTTTAAGAAGATAATAGGAGTTTAAAACAAAGGCCTAGTTCTCCTAACACTCTTGTGCCTTTGTGGGTTAGTGAAAACTAGGAATTAAATACATAGCTCTAAATAGTAAAGGTTCCAGCCACTCTCCACTGCAGACATCTCCCAGAACAGTCAAGCTGTGCTCATTACCAGCCACAAACACTGGGAAAGAGCCTGAGGGACAAGAGGGAACCAGGGCATGCTCGCTGGAGCAGGGGGTGACAAACCTGAAGCCACATTGGATTACACAGGGAGCCCTTGTCTTTAAACAACACGGAAGTAGAGGCAGGAGAGCTCCGCACAGAAGCTCATGTCTGATGTGGGAGTGTCATATATCAATCTGTTGATTTCATTGGCTCTAAGCAATAAAGAAACTGCTAGGCCCATTGGATAGGCCCACCCTTAGGTGGGTGGAGTAAACAGAACAGAATGCCGGGAGGAAGAGGAAGTGAGGTCAGACTCCACAGCTCTCCTCTCCGGAGCAGACGTAGGAGAGACGCCATGCTACCTGCTCCAGGGAAGACGCACACCATGCCCCAGCTCCGACCCAGGATGGACTTAGGCTAGAATCTTCCCGGTAAGCGCACCTAGGGGCGCTACATAGATTATTAGAAATGGGCCAGAGCAGTGTTTAAAAGAATACAGTGTCCAGTAATTATTTGGGGCATAAGCTAGCCGAGCCGGGCAGGCAGCTGGGGTGTTTGGGGACGCAACCCCGCCGCCGCTCCTTATTACTACAAATGACGCCCAGACGTGTGGCTAACTAAACCCACTTAAAAAACCTGAGAAGGCTTAAAAATAATGGAGAGAGAGTTTAACACAGATTTTTGCTGTTTGTTGGTGGCGTGCTGTAGAGAGATTTCCTGATTCGGCAACAGCAGCAGAAAAAAAAGCTGCGTTATCTTAAAGCGCTGCTTCCTGGGGCTGTGCCGCCAGTGCAAACTCTGGCTTTATGTTTGTGTTCCCGCTTGGGATCGGAAGGAGAGTGCTCTGAGACCTTGATGATGACTCAGAGCTCCCCGCCTGCTCCTGGGCAGAAGGCAGAATCAGGCTTAGGCAGGCGGAAGAGCATGGCGGATTCCTGCCGCCAAACAGGGACGTGTTTTCAGACTGAGCAGTGCTCTGCATGTCAGATTTGGATGTAACTTGGATGAAAAGAATTTCTGTGCTGCACGCTCAGTTTCAGAATTAAAGTGCTGAGCGCCGCTCCTACCTGGCGGCCCCAGAGCTAGCACAAAATGGTACATCCTCTGTTTTGAAATTTTCCTGACTCAGCAGCAGGAACAAACCTGTGTTGTTTTAAAATGCCGGCTTTCTGGGCCATCCTGCCAGGGCAAACTCTGACTGTTTGAGGCAGGAGGGCCGGCTACCGAGAGAGGACTTGAGTGTTGTCTGTTGTAGCTCGCTGGCTGGCAGGGACCTTGAAATGCCAGTTGTGGCTATAAACATGGCTGCAGCCTGTAATCAGCCATGAGGCTGGAAAGCTAAGGAATGGGCTGGATCCAGCCGGCAAAGCCACGCCTTTAGTCCTACTAATATTGCTTGCTAAATTAAAGACTCATGTGGTCAGAAAAAGAGAGATATACAGTAAAGAGAGATTCAAAGACAGAGAAAATTTCTGAATGGTTTAAAGTGTGTTAAAAATATATGCAAGCTGAAAGTTGAAGTTCTTAAAGCGAAAAACAAAAAAAAGAAGAGAGTTGTTGTGTGTACACACCTTTAATCCCAACCCTTGGGAGGCAGAGGGAGATAGACCTCTCTGACTTCAAGGTGTGGTAGCACACGCCTTTAATCCCAGTGCCTAGAAGGCAGAGACGAACAGATCTCTGTGAGTTCAAGGTGTAGTAGCAAACACCTTTAATCCCAATGCCTGGGAGGCAGAGACAGGCGGATCTCTGAGAGTTCAAAGACAGCCTGGTCCACAGATATATGCTCAAAAAGCAAAAAGTTAACTTAGGAATGTCTCAGCTTAGATTCTTAAGCGCCTAGTGATTTAAAGGCGTAAATCAAAAGTGCTCCTGGATAGTAAAAAATTTGCAGATTCACAATAGGACAGATTCAGACCACTAAACGAGTCACACTGTTGGATGAATGTACGTAGGCTTGGGAGAGAGAAGAAAAAGAATATAGAGAATAAAGTTAATGGTTTAAAAAGAAAAAAGTAAAAGTAAAGTCATTAAAGAGACAGAATAAAGTAAAGTGATAGAGTAAAAATAAGCCGCGTAAAGATGAAAAATTCACAGAGAGTCTGGATTCTTTGTATTATTGTGTTTTCTTTAAAATTTTTGACTGTGAAGGAGCTAAGTACAGAGAGACATTTTATTACATGGGCTGCCAAGCTAAACCAGAATGGATATAAGGGTATTACGATTTCAGAATTTGGGTCTAAGGATATGATGCTTTGGAGAGAGTCTTCTTTTGTTTTCACAGAGGATGAGACTCTATGGATTTCTTCTATTCCGATTTGGTATGATGGACCACGTCCTCCTGAAGGGTTGCTGTGAACATCTTCAGAAAATTGCCTTGCTCAACTGCCAACTGAGATAAACCTGGCACACAGGTTACACCCTAAAATCATTAACGACGCCCCCATTCAGCAGGAAGCAGTTTGGAGAGAAAAAACTGCGCCCATGTTCCCAAATATAGTTTATAAATGTTCTTTAACATTTAAAGGGGGATATGATATAGATATGAATAATTTGCATTAGTATAGATTTTTGCTTTATTGATAGAGATTTACGGTCAATTTTGTTATATGTATGAATGTTTCTGATGTAATTTTTACTTGATAACTGTTTTGTTATATGTAATTTTGCTATGTTAAGGTTAAAGCCTTCCTTTTTTTGTTTAAACAGAAAAAGGGGAAGTGATGTGGGAGTGTCATATATCAATCTGTTGATTTCATTGGCTCTAAGCAATAAAGAAACTGCTAGGCCCATTGGATAGGCCCACCCTTAGGTGGGTGGAGTAAACAGAACAGAATGCCGGGAGGAAGAGGAAGTGAGGTCAGACTCCACAGCTCTCCTCTCCGGAGCAGACGTAGGAGAGACGCCATGCTACCTGCTCCAGGGAAGACGCACACCATGCCCCAGCTCCGACCCAGGATGGACTTAGGCTAGAATCTTCCCGGTAAGCGCACCTAGGGGCGCTACATAGATTATTAGAAATGGGCCAGAGCAGTGTTTAAAAGAATACAGTGTCCAGTAATTATTTGGGGCATAAGCTAGCCGAGCCGGGCAGGCAGCTGGGGTGTTTGGGGACGCAACCCCGCCGCCGCTCCTTATTACTACACATGTCTGTCTCTAATCCCAAGACTTAAGAGTTAGGGGCAAGAGGACTGCTCAAAGTCAAGGCCAGCCTGCTCTATGGGAGTGTCAGGCCAGCCAAAGCCACCTCTTTTTTTTTTAATTTATTTATTATGTATGTAGTGTTCTGGGCACCAGATCTCATTATAAATGGGTGTGAGCCATCATGTGGTTGCTGGGGACAGAACTCAGGACCTCCGGAACAGTAGTCAGTTCTCTTAACCTCTGAGCCATCTCTCCAGCCCCTCTTCTTTGGTGTGTGTGTGTGTGATTTTTTTCGAGGCAAGATTTCTCCGTAGCTTTTTGGTTCCTGTCCTGGAACTAGCTCTTGTAGACCAGGCTGTCCTCGAACTCACAGAGGCCTGTCTCTGCCTCCTGAGTGCTGGGATTAAAGGCATGCGCCACCACCGCCTGGCTCAGAGCCACCTCTTTATATTCCATACAATTTCAGGTCCTTCCCAGGCCCTGAATTTGCAACCACAAATTACTTCTGAAGAGCAGCACCCAGCCCCAAAGGCTGGCACAAGAGCAAAGTTCGAGAATGATTAGTTCTTTGTTGCCTTAAGTGAAAGCAGGCACATGTGGATGAACATCAGCAACCAGACCTCCGTAGTGCCATTGTCCAGCAGAGAGCCCGGGATAATTCAGCTGTGAAAGGAAACTGGCTGACGCATAGCCCTGCCAACCACAGGACTGGCCCAGCGCACATCATTAAATACCATCCCCTACCCTCCTCTGCTCTGTGTACAGCTGTGTACGGGGCACAGCTGAGTGTGTGCCCTCACCCTCCTTCGCAAGGAAAGTTGTCTTAAACAAAAGTAAAGGTACTTGCCTGAAACACAAGAATCTGCCCTGCCGCCTCCTGACCACACGATGCTCTATGAGCCTCCCTGCGGTCATTAGTAAAATGGAGGTAATATTCCTAAGTCTGCCACCTTATGGACAAGTTACAGGGATCTGATAAATTAATAAGTGTGAAAGAGGTTAGTCCATTGTAAAGGGCTTATATGCCTACGTCACATATCATACTCCCCAAAGGATTAGTCATGGTCAATAAATTATTACTGTTTATATGACTGGTCTTTCCTGTGGTTTTCTCATAATAGCACCGAGCATTTGTAACCATTAAAATTTATGCTTTTACTGAAACAGAAGATGCACTGGTCTCAATATCCCGAAGTCTCGCTCTGAACCCTTTGTAGAGTCTACTCCAGGAACCCAGACATCCTGATTGCTCTCTACCCTGCAGTGCTAGTCCTGACCCAGAGGCTGCCATGCCAGTGTTCAGTGTCCTCATTGTTTTTCACACTCCTACCTCTACAGTAAAAAGGACTCACAGTTAGCTCAACATAAAGATGGCGCCACACAAGGCAGCAAATGGTTTCCCTCAGCTGGCACCATCCCTAGGTGCCAGGGTAACAAAGGGAGTCAAATGCTACACTGAAGAATCTGCTGTCCAATACTGCACTGGTGTGATGTATACACACAATGCAAAGGCATGGCCATGCAATGTATACACACAATGCAAAGGCATGGTCATGCAATGTATACACACAATGCAAAGGCATGGTCATGCAATGTATACACACAATGCGAAGGCGTGGCCATGCAATGTATACACACAATGCAAAGGCATGGTCATGCAATGTATACACACAATGCAAAGGTGTGGCTATGTTTGGGCTCTGTTCCGTGTTAAAAGAGAGTAATGGTAATTTGGTGCAAATTGACCTTCTTGGTATATCAGAGGAGAACAAGAAGGGACAATATGAAACATAAGGAAAGAAACTGGACACGCACTGAGTTCTGGCTTAAGGCTAGTAGAAACTGTCGAGGACTGACGACAAATCTCCTTGCCAGTGAAAGAAATGAAGATCACAGAAAGTGAAGTGTTGCGGGAGGTCCTCCCACTCCTCCAGCCTATCGTCGCTGAGATACCAGCCCCTTGGGGCGTGGTCTCTCTCCCTTTAAAAAAGCAGCCACTTCCCTCTCCTCTCTCTCTTCACTTCCTGCTCCGCCGGTGACTTGACTTCCTTCCTGGTTACGCAGAGGGCTGACAGTGATCTGTAAGTTTTTTCCCCTTTAAATAAATACCACCCTATTAATCATAATTCCAAACTGGTGTGGCATTGTTTGTGACTTACGCCTTCATTTGGCGCCCAACGTTTGGTTTTAGAACCTCTCCCGGCTCGCAGCCGCGAGTTCGGCTTGGCGGCCGGAAGTTCGGCTTGGCGGCCGCAAGTTCGGCTTGGCGGGCGCTTGTTCAGCTTGGCGGGAGCCCTTGCTTCCTCAGCCGCTGCCTGTGGATTTAAACTCCACAGGCCCGCGTTGTCTCTGCCCGCCTGGTTTGCTCTTTTCTGAGTCGTTTTTAAATCTCCCTTGCAAGCACAGCTCTTAAGTGGCGCGAACCAGAGCACGCGGTTGCTGAAAGCTGCAACCCCTCAGGGTGACTCTGTCACGTGGAGGCATAAGCGGCTTCCAGGTTGCTCTTCTCTACCCCTGGATTCTGGTTTCTGGTTCCATCTCTGGAATTGATTTAATTACATTTACTTTGTTGAGCAACTTACATTTTCCAGTTTTTAACAAATACTAGGCAGACTCTGAAACAGGACCGTGTTTTCGTCGAGACTTGGCAACAGCGCCACCTGCTGGATAATAGGTAATATGGCAGTTCCCGTTTCTAACGCGAATTTTACTGTTCTGGTTACCAATACAATGGGTTATATCATGCAAGGTTTATATGACTATGGGGATAACTTAATTTACTGGTTACTAGGTTTTAGTATTCTTTTGCATATTCTATCATTTAGGAAGATCATGGCACTCCTAAGAACCATACAATCTTTACTAGAAACTCATGCAGGTCAGGAGATTAAGGATTCAAAAGAGACAATAATAAAAAGACTTGAAATGATTGAAGAAATGATTGGAGCTGGTGAACAGAGTAATAAGGCACAAGGACAGGATACAATGCCAACACCAGCTATTAGAACTGGCTTACCAAAGGTTTTAGCAGCATACCCTATACTTAATTCTGACAAAGCGTCAACTTCTAAAGGCTCAAAGGGAGTCAGAGAAGCTAGATGGACGCCAATAGCAATGAATGATCTAAAAGAAATTAAGCAAGCTATTGTTAATTTTGGCTTGCACTCTGCATACGTAAAGGAAATGATAAGGACTTGGGCTTCTAATGCTAGAGCTACCCCCCATGATTTCCATCAGTTAGTGTCTGCAGTTTTAGATAATGGACCTTCCTTGATGTTTGGAATTTATTTCAGAGAAGAATCCAAACATATGGAACAGCAAGGAAGAGCAAAAGGTATTGAGGTTTCCCAAGACCAAATTCTTGGTGCAGGAGAATATGCTGATCCACAGGTCCAAGCTCTTTATGATGATGAAGTACTGTGTCTATGTCACCAAGCAGCTTTAAATGCTTGGAATAGGATACAAGATCCAGCAAAAAGGGTTGAATCATATACCAGAATTAGGCAGGGACAGAGAGAACCCTTTATTGACTTTTTGCAAAGATTAATTAAGGCTCTGGACATAGGGGTAACAGACCCAGAAGCTAGACGAATACTTCTTGAATCTCTAGCTTTTGAGAATGCAAACATAGAATGCAAAAAGATAATTGGGCCTTTAAAGTCTAGATCAGCACCTATGGATGAATGGATTCAGCATACGATGAATGTTGAGACGTTTAGCTATAACGATGAATCTTGGGTAGGAGAAGCGATTTCCACAGCAATGAGGAGACATCAAACTGCCAGGTGTTTTAATTGTGGTAAATTAGGACATCTGAAAAGGGATTGCAGGCACAGAATTTCTAGGAATATTATCTCCTCTGGGAATGACAAAGATAGGAGACCTAGGCCTTCAGGTATATGTAGGAGATGCGGTAAAGGCCGACATTGGTCCAATGAATGCAGGTCAACAACAGACAAACAAGGCAACCCGATACCGTCGGGAAACTCCTTGAGGGGCCTCTCGCAGGCCCCAAAGCCAACAGTGGCCCAGTCATTCCCAGTCACAGTGGAGAATGTGCCTCACCAAGAAAATTAAAAGCTCCAATTTCTGCTGTAAAAAGTAATACTGGTCTAAATGATGAAATCCATGTGGAGGATGAGTCAAAAAACCCAGTTGGACAGAGTAAACGTATATTTTGGCAGACTTCTATTAATGATCAAAGACCAAAGCTAAGAGTCTGTATAAATGGCACTTTTATTGAAGGCTTATTAGACACAGGTGCGGATGTAAGTATCATTACCCCAGAATCTTGGCATCCGAATTGGCCTCTTAAAGAGGTAGATGTTCAGTTCCTGGGAATTGGAACCCTATCTCGTGTAAAACAAAGCACAAGATGGGTTGAATGCATAGGGCCCGAAGGGCAAATAGGAAGACTAAGGCCATATATAGCCAATATTGCCATAAATTTATGGGGCCGTGACCTGCTACAGCAATGGAATACCCAGATTAACATTCCTGTAGTTCCAGGAACTCATAATTCTGGGAAGTATATGATGAGGTATTATGGAAAAAGGTCACTAGCCATTCAGGCTGTACAAGAACATACAGCAAATACCAAACCTTTAGAGGTACCAACAGCCCTACCTTTAAAATGGCTAACTGAGAAGCCAATATGGATCAAACAGTGGCCTCTAGCTGAAGATAAACTACAGGCATTGGAACAGCTGGTGCAGGAGCAACTAGATGCTCACCACATTGAAGAATCAACCAGCCCTTGGAATTCTCCTGTGTTTGTTGTAAAAAAGAAATCTGGTAAATGGAGAATGGTGACAGATCTAAGAGCTGTCAACAAAGTAATTCAACCTATGGGCTCACTACAATCTGGAATTCCTTTGCCTTCTCTGTTACCAAAAGGATGGCCTCTTATAGTTATTGATTTGAAAGATTGTTTTTTCACTATACCGTTACAAGAAAAGGATAGAGAAAAATTTGCCTTCACAGTGCCTACTTATAATAATTCTCAGCCCAATAGGAGATATCAATGGACTGTCCTCCCACAGGGTATGCTCAATAGTCCTACACTGTGCCAATATTTTGTAAGTAAGCCATTGGAAATAATTCGTAAACAATTCCCCAAGTCCATTATTTATCATTACATGGATGACATCTTGTTATCTGATTCAAATAAAGATACTTTAGAAAGGATGTTTGAAGAAGTAAAGAAAGTCTTGCCTAGGTGGGGATTACAAATTGCCCCTGAAAAGATTCAAAGAGGAAATTCTATTAATTACCTAGGTTACAGAATAGGGTTAGAGAAAATTAAAACGCAAAAGGCACAAATTAGGAGAGACCGGTTAAAGACTCTTAATGACTTCCAAAGATTGTTAGGAGACATTTCCAGTCTACGACCAGCTGTTGGGATAACACCTGATCTAATAGTTCATTTAAACAAAACCTTAGATGGTGATAAAGATTTGAATAGTCCAAGAGAACTGACAGCTGAAGCAGAAAAGGAACTGACAATGATTGAGGAAAAATTACAGGAGGCACATGTGGATAGGGTGAACCCAAATCTTAGCTGCATCCTAGTCATATTGCCTTCCAGAATTTCTCCTACAGGGATTCTAATGCAGAGGGAAGATATTATTTTAGAGTGGATATTTATACCTAATAAACCAAGTAAAAAATTAAAAACTTATGTGGAAAAAGTCTCTGAATTAATTATAAAAGGTAAGCTGAGACTTCGTCAACTAGCAGGTATAGACCCAGCAGAAATTATAGTGCCTTTTACTACTGAAGAAATAAAAAAGTTATGGGAAGACAATGAACCGTGGCAAAGAGCTTGTGCTAATTTTTTGGGAGAAATTAATAGCAACTATCCCAAAAGTGGTAGACTTAACCTCATAAAAAGAACTTCTTGGATTCTTCCTAGAATTGTACGTGATGCTCCAATAACTGGAGCCCGTACGTTCTATACTGATGCAAATAAATCAGGGAAAGCAGGTTACAAGTCAGATGAATTGAGTAAGGTGGAACAAAGCCCTTATAATTCTGTCCAGAAGGCAGAGTTATATGCCATTCTTATGGTGCTAAGGGATTTTAAAGAACCTCTTAATATAATTACAGATTCACAATATGCAGAAAGAGTTATCTTGCATATTGAAACCGCTGAATTTATACCAGATGACACAGAGTTGACTTCATTGTTTATCCAGGTACAAGACATAATCAGGAACAGGCTTTGTCCGATGTACATAACACACATCCGGTCCCATACAGGTCTGCCTGGTCCTCTAGCCCAAGGCAACGCTGAGATTGATCAATTATTGATTGGAAGTGTGTTGCAGGCCTCAGAATTTCATAAGAAGCATCATGTCAATAGTAAAGGCCTAAAGAAAGAATTTTCCATTACTTGGCAACAAGCTAAGGACATTATAAAGAGATGTCCTACTTGTTCTTTCTATAATCAAACACCGTTGCCTGCAGGGAGTAACCCAAAGGGCACTAAGAGAAATGAAATCTGGCAGATGGATGTGTTCCACTTTATGGAATTTGGTAAATTAAAATATGTACACCACACCATAGACACGTATTCAGGTTTTCAATGGGCTACTGCCCTGAGCTCAGAAAAGGCTGATTCAGTAATCACACATTTATTGGAAGTTATGGCCATCATGGGTATACCTGCGCAAATAAAGACAGATAATGGTCCAGCATATGTATCTAAGAAAATGAAACGCTTTTTTGATTATTATAATATAAAACACATTACAGGTATACCAAATAATCCTACAGGTCAGGCAGTTATAGAAAGATCAAATCGTACTATAAAGGATATGCTGAACAAACAGAAAGGGACCGAAAATACCCCCAGAAATAGATTACATAATGCTTTATTAACCTTGAATTTTCTTAACGCTAATGAGAAAGGAACGACAGCAGCAGAGAGACATTGGATAATGGAAAAGTCTGCTGAACTAAATCAACCGATTTATTTCAAAGATGTGCTGACCTCTCAGTGGAAGCCAGGAGATGTGCTACGTTGGGGAAGGGGTTTTGCTCTTGTTTCCACAGGAGAAGAAAAATTGTGGATACCATCAAAATTAATAAAGTTTCGATTTGAAGAAGAGAAACCTCTTGGAAAGGAGAAATGACAACTCATCCACAATGATTATATTCATACAGGTGGTAAGAAAAACATATAGAATGGGGGCAGGGTTCTGTTCTTATCTCCACAGGAAAACACTCATCTTTGAGAAATTCAAGGGACCCTGGATGTTTGGATACTGACAGATGGAAAAATACCTGCCCGATAGGAAATATCAAGAAAACTGAATGGGTTGTGTAAGTAATATTAAACCATATTTCTAAATTTATAAAGCTGGTTTTGAAGTTGGACTCTGGCTCAGTCCCTCTCCAATTCCAAGCCTGTTAGTAAGAGAAAAACCCAGAGTTTCTGGAGTTTCTGTCTCATGTCAAGAGCCATGATGTGGGACAGAAAGAAATATGAGTTTAGAAAACATCTTTGCTTTTCTTCATATCTATCATACTTTTCATTGAATATATCTATCATGTCTTTCATTGAATATATATATGTCTATATATGTCTATATGATTAATGCTTAAGTTTTTCATAATGAACAATGAGTTTTTCCTGAAGTGACATTTGAAGTTTCCAGGCAGAAGATGGGGCCCCATAACAACAACTCCACCTGGTTGATATGACGTCAGATACTGATAGCGCTACAACAAGACCTGCTTTGGGTACCAGCTGCACAAGACAGTTCCAACTTGGTTAGCTGAAATGGTGCACATCTTGTACAACATTCTGGCCAGACCTCCACAAAATACTCAGAGACTATTTGCAATTTTAAAAGACATTGATCTTGAAATTTAACCATCATTTTACTTTCACAGGATCCCCCAGAAAGAACGTCGCCCCTATGACAGCTGGAAGTAATTTTAGAGGACGACGTCCCCTCTCCCAGTAAAGTTTGCCCTTGGGTTTAGGGACATCATTTAGGGGTTGATTATAATTAGTATACGATTGAGGGTTGGGGGAGGAATTTTATAAGCTCAGGGATCATTTTGAAAAAAAAAAAAAAGAGGGATGATGGGATAATAGATTTGTAATTGTGAGTTACTGTTGTTAGACAAATATATTGATATAGATTCTTGTATATTGATACAAAGTTAAATTGTATTGACTATTGTATGCATTCATGTTTCTACCTCTGTTTAAAACATTTTTTATGTATTGACATATATATATTGTATATATTTATCATATTGCAGTGTACATTTCTACCTCTGATTAAGATACTTATATAATGTTCGTGTATTGGTATATATTTACCCACTGCAATGTATATTTGTACATTGTCTATATTTGGAGGTCATTGTCCTCATTTGTTTCACAGTCGTTTATTGTCTTAGTCTTTAAGTTAGATAGATATTGAGAATTATATAGACTAATAGTCATCTAAGTTTGTCATTTATAATTAGACTAATCAGGTTCTTTAGATATATAGAGATTATACTCAGTATAGATAGATAATCTTCAACTTCTTCAAAGAGCTGTAGAAAATGGCCTTTAATCTAACTCAGAGTTTTGTGGTAGTGAGACACAATTGCTCCTGGCAACACCACTCTATTCCCGAGAGAATGTTGAGCACCAAAGACACTCCACCTGGAGCATTTCTTTTTGGCAGAACTGGCCTTGGGGCAAAGAAATGCCCATACCTCAACCACTGACAAAGATACAGAGCATGCATCAATGGATAAAACAGGGCTGTCTTATCCTGCCAAGACAGGGTAAGATAGTTTTGAAAGTTGCTTGCCTTTGAAAATGGTGTGTCAGTTATGTTAGGCCTTAGCCAAAGTTGGTTGCTTCAACGCTGCTAATGTGACTTTGGGTGATTGCCTAGGTAGCTAGTTGTCTCTGTGATTTGTTGCATGTTTTGGAAGTTGTTTTACTGAACTTCCTAATTACCCAGGTAACATTATTTCCCTTCTCAGATCTTTGATGGGGTTGAAGACTATATAAATGTAGTTACTTTCTCTCATGACTTGGCCAAGTTATTTATTAAACAAGACCTAAGCTAGTTAGAATAGCATATTTGTACTTATTGTATATAATTTCATAGTAGGTTTAGAACTCTCTTATTTAAACAGAAGGGGGAGGTGTTGCGGGAGGTCCTCCCACTCCTCCAGCCTATCGTCGCTGAGATACCAGCCCCTTGGGGCGTGGTCTCTCTCCCTTTAAAAAAGCAGCCACTTCCCTCTCCTCTCTCTCTTCACTTCCTGCTCCGCCGGTGACTTGACTTCCTTCCTGGTTAAGCAGAGGGCTGACAGTGATCTGTAAGTTTTTTCCCCTTTAAATAAATACCACCCTATTAATCATAATTCCAAACTGGTGTGGCATTGTTTGTGACTTACGCCTTCAGTGAAGCACCATGATTCCGAGCGAGCTCTGGCACAGACTCATCAGCCACAGATCTCTCATCTCCCCATCTCCAGAGCAATCCCTTGCTCATAACAGCCTCATCTCTGTCTTTCCCTTCATCCCAGGACCAGGCGGCTGCTCTGTAGCCAACCTGGGGAGAGGGAACTGTAACCGAGAAACGGACCTTCTACAGAGTCTTCCACAATCAGAAGGAAGGGGCACTCTTAAAGCACTACGTTTTTCTCAGAGCAGTAACTTTCCAAAGTTACTTGGGAAAGACAAGCTTGGGATACAGGCCACCACTGAGATGATAATAATCACGGGCTGGAAAATTGTCAAGGAGCAAAGAAAATTCCTGTAGCTCATGTGAGAAATATACTGTGGAAATGGGAAGAGGTCAACTTTGACCATAACCTTCTACCAAAAGAACCGTAAGTCACAAATGCTTGTAACAAGGCTATAGCCTTGGTGACAACAGACTGCAAAACCCATAAAGATGAAAAACATCTGAAGCCTTTCACTGTCTCACAGGCAGGTGACTATAGTTGACTCTAGGGCCAGGGTCCTGCGATCCTATTTCTTTTCCGTCGTTAACATCTGTGACAGCCAGGGGCTCATCCAGTTACTGGCTGGGAAACTATCTCATGTCCAGTTCCATCTTGTGTGGGGTAAAGAAGCAATAGGAAGGGACTCCTGGTCCCCCTTCTCCCACTAAGTAGACTGCATGTGTTATTGCAGCAGACAGTGGGCAGCGCCATGGTGCACTGACTTAGTGTAAACCTGCCCCACGACAGCACGTATTGGATGCGCCCTCCCCTATACGCACGACTTGTCCAGCAATAAAAGGATGAGGGTAGCAGGTAAACCAAGGTGCGCAAAATGCATCGTGCGCCTATGAGCAAGAAGAGGTCTGCCAAGCAAAGACGACAGCATGCCCCAAAACACTTGAGGAAATCACAAAGGAAGATGCAAGATCAGTATTTATTTTATTTTGTCTTTTCCATTCAAGTCACAGAAAATATCTGGAAAACTTTTAAAACGCTTTCTTTGGGGAATTCCACAGGCAATGAAATTATCTCAGGCAAAATTAGATGTCAGGCAAACAGTTCCAGTAGATATCGTGCGGATCATCGCATCCAAGCCTGCCACTTTACCATGGAAAAAGACATGCCAGGAAGAAAGTGAGTTTCACAGCTGAATGGCAGTCGAACTGGGCAGAAAACCTATGTCTGCTGGCAGTAAGAATCACTTCTTAGTTCTGATCCCATGCTTGCACTGACTTGAACAGTAGCTGCATTAAACCGACTTGTGTCTGAAAAGCCAGGGAAAATAAACTGTTCCCTGTGGCAGATGCCTGGGACACTGGCTTCTTTCTCAGAACTTCACAGTTCATGTTCTGCATAACATGGAAATCAAGGAGGGTCCTGTTTCTTCAGCACTGCGTGCGTGTTTCTTAGGAATGTGCTGCCGTGTCTGGCATCCTCCTCAGCTCCTGCTCCTGCTCCTCTTTTGACCATATACGGCACTAAGTTCCAATGTCTGGGTCCCAGAACTCACTCAGGCTGTGGGTAGGAGAATACAATCTGCTCTCTGAGCTGTTTGTCTTTACTGGAAACCCACTGAGTACATCTAGGAAACATTCGCTGAAATGCAGAGGGCAGGGAGAAGTGATTCATACCCTAAACTTAGAAAGGAAAGAAAAGGCTGGGTTTTGGTTCGTTTTCTCAGGCTCACCTGAAGGGACGAGAAGCAAATTTGAAAAAGAAGGTGGCAAGGGTTAGCAAGTGTGAAAGGCCTCAGTTCTCCACTGTTGGAAAACCATCCATGACTGACACCGTGGGAGGCGATTTCCGAGACCTTGGAAGAAGACAATAAGACAAGACAAGAGTCTTGTGACCAGTTTCTTCCAAACACAGAAGTGTTCTTGGAATGCAGTTTCGTGTTCCTCCCAGGGGTAGTGGACAGGCATGAGCTGACTTCAGCTGGTGTCACTCATGTGTCTATGGAAAAACCTGTTTTTGTCATGAGTGGCTTGTACTTGTGACTGGACACTTTGCTGGGGGGACTCTTTCTGTTTACCCTCCGAGCACACACTGTCTGATGCTCTGAATAAAGTTGGTGGTTGCATGAGGTTCATTTTTAGGTCCCGCTCTCTGAGGTTCAGGCTGCCAACTAGAGCAGTAAACACTGCATAATTGTGTGGGTGTCTGTGGGTGGGTGTGGGTGTACGTGCAAGAGCACAGTCATGCCTGTGTGCTTGGGAGAGCCGCTGTAAACATAAATGCCAGGGACAAAAGAAAAAGGTAATTCAAAAGAGAGCAAGAGGCAACCAAGCAGCCAATAAGAACCTAGGTTGAGTTGAGTGTTTGTCTTCCTGCTATGACACAGATATTTCAAGTAGTATCAACTTTCAATTTTTGGAAACTGTATTTCAAGAGCAAAAAATGTTATTTGAAATATCCCTGATACTAAAACAACATTTTAAGGATCTGTAATTAAGTCCAAACAACACTTTCTTAAAGCACTATTCAAATCCAATTTACACATCCTCAAGTCATATAAAACTTAGGAAGGGTTTGAGCAGGAAGAATAACTATTCTATTCAGAAGAAAACAAGGTATCAGAAGTGGAATTACCTTGCCTGGTATACAATTCTATAGAGTAGAAGATTAATAATTTCATTATGAATGTATAAAATATTAATTCTTTGTAAAAAGCAATCAACAGAATGAATATTATGAGACATGGTAGCACCCAAGAGCAAAAGGAAAGAGAAAAAAATCTAACTGCAAACCCTGAGTACCATGTAAGATCCAGTATGTGATCACCCACGAAACACCTTTGCTAGTTTGGGGGGTTCTATTTTTTTACCTTCCTAATGAGGACCAAGGATGGGCAAGGATCACATTCTACGTTGGAAACCACCCACACACACACATCCGAGGTGATTCTAAATAGAATCTTCAGTTCTGTAAAACCGAACAGTGAATAACGTATTATCTACCATATAAGTAGGCATTCTTCTGCAAACTGGACATAATCATTTCTACCTTATAGTGTAGTTGAAAAGATTAAATGGGCTTTTAATGAAGTATCTTACAGTGTTGGACATACAACTAAGCACCAAGTCCACCGAACCTTTCAATAGGATTTCTAATTCCTGCCGAATGACAATGGTTGCAGAACTAAGGCATGAGCCAGCAAGCCTAGGTTCAAATTCCCACAGTTCTTTGCCACCAGTCAACTTGGGAAAGCATGTATAATCTTGTTCAGTTCGGTCCCCATTGCTTCAGAGTTTCTATAAGACTCAAGTGAGACATTAGCCAGACAAGGTCTCTAGAAATCACCTTGCAATGTAAGAGCATGAAATGTGATCACAAAGGTCAGAACGGCACAGTCCACATGAACGTGGGGCCAGAGAAGCGTCAGCAAGCTGCTGAGGAGAAAAAAATCCATGCTGTAGCTTCCACTGACCCAATTGATTCTGTCTGATGTTTTCCTAAGAACAACTTAGAACCATTTCTCCTAAATGTTCCGATGACAGAGGCCTTTGTCCTCAAGTCCCAACACTAGGTGAAGAGCTTCCTGAGAATGTCATTGTCAGGTCTCTACAGGGTTATGAACAACTCAGAAGGATGGTCCAGCTGCCCAGTAGTTGCCCAGACATGCAAGTTCAGACTGAGGTATGAAGGCCTGAGGAATGCTGGGTATGGAACCTACTGAGAGAAATGATACAGAAGGGGCAAGCAAGGACTCATGCTAAGCCCCTGTCGAGTCTGTCCTCAACTGCACAGATGTCATTTTCTCAGGCTTGAGAGATGGACAGACGCCAAAGACTTACAGAAGGCAGGGCACAGGTTGCAGGTGAAGCATTAATACAGTGGTTTCCGCGGTGGGTTCCATGGAGACACACCAACATGGACAGCTGGCCTGGCCCACGGTAGAAGCCAACTGGATTTTTGTAAAGAGTTTCTTAAAACAGATCTCAGTAAGAGAAACATTGAAAACACTGAGGTCAAAGGATTTACTGCCCCTATAACAGCCAGTCAAATCCTTCAGAATCTGTTGTTCAGGAAAAGGCCTCCTGCCTGTTGGCAGGACCCTACAGGAAGGGGCCAAGTAGGCAAGAGGAGACATGTTGGACTCCTGGGGTGCTTTGGTGGAATAGCGGGGAAACTCTCTTACGGGTAAGGGTGCCTAGACTCTTCATTCCTCCTTCTATGCCACAGCGGTCAATACCAGCTCTAAACTCGTGTGACCACAGGGCAGCCAGGCCTCTTTAACCTGCCCAGTAACAGCAACAAAAAGTGAAAAATAAGTGAGTCAAGAAGTATTTCCGGCAGCGCCACTCAGCTGGAATGCACGCCGAGCCACCCGCACTGCCGCCACTGCATCTGTCCCAACTCTCAGGACATGCATAAGCCTGGGTTTTAAAAAGGACGAGCCAGCCAGATAAATAAATAAACAGAGATCTCCCAGTGACTCATGCAAGCTATTAGGGAGAAAGTTATGCTCACAATAAAAACTTGATATCCTCCTCCTCCCCCCACCCCTCCCCTGCCCAGAAGAAACCAGCAGTAGAGGGGAAAGAGGGTTCCAGGGGCAGGTGCCTGCTCCCTGCCCTGTGGGAGCAGGGTGTTTGGTCACTGGGGAAGGTTTTGATGGGGGGGGGGGGGTCATGGTTACAGACCTCTTGAGACTTTAATAAGCAAGAACGAGAGAAATAACTCTCTCCGACCCCCACGCTGGTTTTCTATCTCATCGCAGACGCATTTGGTAGCGAGCAGCTTGTTACACATCCAAGGGAGGCGTCACAGTCCCAGGCACTGGCGGCACAGCCATTCCATCTAAAAACATATCATCTGTCTGTGCGGCAGCAAGCCCGCTTGGAATAAGCAAGATCTGTGCGTTCAGCTAGAAAGCACCTTCTTGTGCTCGCTGTCAAAATACTTCTGTATTAAACTTCTGGGATATGTGACTAACGCGCCTGGAACCTTTTCGAGTGACTGGATTATTTATTTTAGGGAGGGGAGTGCTGCTGCGGCTGCAGCTGCTGGGGGTGGCTGCTGACAGAGAGAAAGGAGGAAGAGAAGAGGAGGGAGGAGAAGAGAGCAGCAAGGGCTTGCACGGGGTGGGCCCTGAGGTCTCACAGCAGCGCCAGGGGCCGGCCTGCCACACTTCATTATCGGGAGCAGAAGGAACTGAGCCAGGCAAGAAAGAACAGGAAAGGAAAGGCATATAAAGACAGGCAGGGCACATTCCCCAGAGGTACAGTTGCCTAACAGTTCCTAAAAAGACAGAAATTAAGAAAGAAAAAAAAAGCAAAACAAAACATAACACACATACCCCAGAGTAATCTTAGAACGGTTCTTCTCCAAAATTCCACAGTAACAGCTCCCCACAGCTTTTAGAAGCAAAGCCCCAAACACTGTAAGCAGGCCCTGGAGAACTCAGGGACTGAAGGCAGATGCCTCACCTCCACAAGCCTTCCAGGCTGGGCTTGCCAGTCCCAAATTCCGCTCCCTATCTTCATGACCCTATCTTCTGCTACACCCTTTGACTTCCACGCTTCTCTTTTGTTTATGAAACTACTAGAGATCTATGATGTCGCCCCTCGCAGCTGTAGGGGCAGAGCACCTGGCTCTGCCAAGGCACTGAAGACTTTGCAGCCTGACTCCAGGGATGCTTGGAGGGCGCCTGTTCACCTCCCCCTGACCACTCACAAAATGCATTGCCTACTTGTCCAGTACTATACCACTGAGCTACATTCCTGCCCCCTTTGCACTTTTTATTTTAAGACTGGCTCATCACCATTTCAAGATGACCTTGAACTCACTCAGTAGTCCAAGTAGGCCTTGAACTTGCAACCCTCCTGCCTCCACCTTCAATGAGCTGGGATTACAGGCCTGCACTAACTGTCTTTTAAAATAAAGGATAATAAACACCTACTAATATGCACCTTACCTTCCATGGCCCTTATGTCCTCAGAGGAGAGACTGAACAAGCCCGTTGAATGCTACGATAAGTCCATAATGACCAGCAACAATACTGTAGACAGACCTCAAGTAGCTCAGAGGACTATGAAAGGCTCCCTAGATAATGACCCTGGCAACACAGTAGACACCCTCACACACAAAGAAGCCTGTTAAAGGAATGAACAAATATGCAAATGAAGATTAAATGCATGGAGACTCATTAGACAAGGGATAAAGATTGGTAAGACAGAGACTCATTAGACAATGGCCAAAGAAGAGGTAAGACAGAGACTCATTAGACAATGGTTGAAGAAGAGGTAAGACTGGGCAGACAGAAATCCAAGAAAGCAAATGATAGCTCAGGGTTGAGGGTCACAGCTACAGAAGTGGGAAATGAGAGGTGTGCCCAGAAGCCTGGCACAAAGGAGAAACGCTATCAGTCCCAGATTAAAAGAGAATGTCATAAACTACCAGCAGTTTCTATGCAGTAGACTGTGAACTCCTTAGAGCCTGTTCATAGATATAACTCATCTACACCTTATAGAAACCCTATGTCCAGGATACAGGAGACCCAATGGTGGCATCAGCAGGTGAGATGCAAGTTGGTTCCGGAGCAGCCTGCTACAGAAACTGGCTCTTATGACCCCCTCTGTAGATATCATGAGTTTAGCTGGGAGGCAAGACTAGAGGAGGTTCTGTCCCACGTACACAAGGAGGCAGCTGAAGAAACTGGGAGCAAAGTATGATCAGGCTTAAGTAGAAGGAATGATTCGGAGTTTGTATTTAAAACAGACACGCCGAAGCCTAAATGGTAACCAGACCCTAACGCCACCCCCACCTTGACTCAAAACACTCAGAAGTCCCTCTTGCACTGAAACGCATTTGGTCCGACAGCGCATGTGCTAATTTATTTTCTGTGTATTCTCACTCTAAAATTGGATATTTTTTTATTGGAATAGTTTGTTCCCATCTGGTTTCTGGGCCAAGGATTCCATGGAATCTGCCATGGAGGAACAGCACGGCTTCAGCCAGCAGTGAATGGGCTCTCAGTCTGGCCAGAACACTCCAAGAGGCAGCATTGTACATGTACTGAATAGTCACAAAAATAGCTCCACTAAAGGACACTGTGAGAATGGACGTGTTTTTCCCGTTCTCCCTCTGCCACTGCTCCGAAGACCTTGCAAGACGGTGTCACTGGAGAATGGAGAAGTGCCGAAGGAACTCAGTGGACCTGGAATTGAGCGTGTGCAATGCCACTTGGGCTTTGCATGTCATCCTGGACAAGTTCTAGGACCTGCCTTCTCATCTGTAAAATGAGGCTGATTCTCACCTAGCATAATTTTCCCTGCTTGTGTAGACCATTTGTGTGTGTGTGTGTGTGACTGTTTATATGTGAGTATATGTATGTTTGTATGTGAGTATGTATACGTGAGTGTGTGTAAAGTGAGCGTGTGTGTATGTACACATGAATATGAGTGTGCATGAGTGTGGGTAAGTATGTAAGTGTGAGTGTATAAGTATGTGAGTAGGAGCATGTGTGAGTGAGTGTTTTGGAGTATGTGTGTGTACATGCACACTCGCACACACACGGGCTCACACTGAGACAGACCAGGTAAGAAGGTGTATCAAAAATATACAAGTACCATTTTAGTTGAGATACTGTTTTGTTTTGTTTTCAGTTCTTAACAGTGTTATATAAGGTAGGCTGAGAAGGTGGTTGCAGAGGGTCAGTTAAGACTTAACCACCTAGGGTCATATCGCCAAGTTAATTTCCACAAATGAAATGTGCAGTAGCTAGTCACCAAAGGGAGGATCACAGATAAATGTCCTTTCTTTTCCACATGTGTGTAAGTTCCAATCTTATGCATGAGCTCATATGACATTTTTGTAGGTGAAGAACAGAGTGGAGACTGCAGCCATCAACTCCAAGCTGCTTCACAGCTCCCTACAGCACAAGCCACTCTCCTTTATGAAACATATTTATTACATGTGTCAGTATGGCGTGTGTGTAGGCATGCACATGGCTCTGTGGACATATGGAGATCACAAGCCAACTTTGGGACATTTGCTCTCTCCTTTCACCTTTAATTGGATTCTAGGATCTTACCCTGATCCTCAAACTTGTGTTGTGTGGCAAAATGAGCCTTTACCTACTGTGCCACCTTGCTGGCTCCTTTTCTTTTAATGTATCTGTTTCCTTTGCTTAGAAGCCTCAAGAGGGCAAGAATAAGCATATTGCACACTTCTCAGTCCTAGCATCTGCCACATTCTAATACTAATTGAAGTTTCCTAAATTAAGAGGAATTATTTCAGTAGCAAATGTACTTAATATTCAACTGTAACTAAACTATTGCTTTAATTATGAAGATATATAGGATTGTAAATATTACCAATAGTTAAGAAAACCATATTTAAAGTTTGGAGCAAAATATTCAATCACTAAAAAGGTTACATGGATGGATGGATGGACGGATGGATAGACGGATGGGCAGAGGGAGGGATGATAGAAGAATAATATACATGTATACACAGAGACATGTACGTACATATGTACATACATACATTCAGGGAGTGGTGTGGGAGAATTGTCTGTATTCTGTTAATCGTGTTTTAAATAAACACTGATTGGCCAGGCAGGAAGTATAGGTGGGTCAACCAGACAGGAAGTAGAGACAGGGCCATGAGAACAGGAGTATTCTGGTAAACAGAAAGCTCCCTCCACAGTTCTGCCCAGACCACCAAAGAAGCAAGATGTGAGCTACGCCACTGAGAAAGGTACTGAGCCATGTGGCTAACATAGATAAGAATAATGGGTTAATATAAGCAACCAGAGCTAATAAATAGCCAGAGCTAATGGGCCAATCAGTTTTATAACTTACAGAGATCTCTGTGTGATTTCCTTTGGGGCTTGCTGGCTGTGGGGAACTGGGCAGGACATAAACCCCAACAAGTCAGCCCCCCAATGTTACAAGGGAGGGAGAGAAGGACTTTTTGTTCAAGTGCTAGGCATGACAACAGGTACCCATAGTCCCAGTTAATTATGGAGAGGAGGAGATGTCAAGACTGAGGCAGGACAATCACTTCATAACAAGAATAGAAAACTCACTTGAGTAACATAACAAGACCATGTCTTAAAAGGGGAGAAAGGGGGCTTGTAAAGAGAAGAATGGATGGCAGGGTGGGAAGGAGCTGGGAGAAAGTAGCAGTAAGAATAACCAGAATGCATTATATAATTCAAGAAATTGCCAAAGAAACATATATAACCTTCTATGACCACTGACTGCCAACTGCTCCCTGGCATCCTCTAGTCCCGAGACGGGTACCACCACTTCAGCCCCATCCTCAACAGCTGATTGTTTGTACTTCTAGGTCCTCATGTCCAATCCACACTAACTCTTAGCAACATTTCTTCAGTGACAACTCAGAGAACTATATTTCGTTGACCATGTCTCAGAGCAGATGTCCCCAAATCTTCTTCCTCTACTCCCTCTCATGTCCTGCTTGACTGTATTTGGAGATCTCTCTCTCCTCACTGCCTAGAAGGTCTTTGAAGGCTGGTGACATCTCATCAACCACAATGTCTACCATGCCCCTATAAATACAACTTCTTTTTTATTTATTTATTTGCTTATTGCTTGTTTGCTTGCTTGCTTGCTTGCTGTTTGTTTTGTTTTTCAAGACAGGGACTCTTTTTATTACCTCATAATCTTTCGACGCTTGAACATACAATGTTATATATGTGCCAACAGCTATTCAGATTTACAAAGGATTTTCTTAGGGCCTGGAAAGATGGATCAGAGGTTAAAAGCACTGACTGCTCTTCCAGAGATCCTAGGTTTGATTCCCACCATCTGGCCGCCCACAACTATCTGTAACTTCGGTATCAGAGTATCTGACGCTCTCTTCTGGCCTCTGCAGGCACCAAGCACACAGTGCTGCATGCAGGCAAAACATCCACACACATAAAATATCTTTTAAGTTCTTAAAGAAGAAGAATGTTAAAGACATGTCAGTCGTCAATCACATCAAGGTTCTGGTTATTTATACAAACTGTACACACAGTCATGCATGCACCTTTCTATGCTTCTCAGAGAGAGGGGGAGGCAGGGAAGAAGCAGAGCAGGCTATAAAACTTTCTTCCAAAATTTAACAATGATCATTAATGCAGAATGCATTGAGGGTAAATTTTGTCTTCTACTTTGTACTTTCCTGCCCTGCTCAAAATCGCTATAGTGCTTGGAAAACATTTAAGTAATAAAACTGTCTAAAAATAAGAGAAAAAAGTAAAATGAGAAATAACCATAAAAACAAAAGAAAGAGGAAAAGCAAATATTAGTCCTCTGTGTACGACCAAGCATCTATAATCACAAATATCATTTATCCATCCCAGACATGTCCAGGTTAAATATGACACACTGGAAAATGGTACCCATTCTTATTTCTTTTTTTGTGGTACTTGGAATTGATTCCAAGGCCTAAAGAGGCTCTGTCACTTAGCAAAACCCTAACTATGCAATGCTCTTTGAAACTGCCCCTGCCGCTTGTTTCCTGGCTTAGCTAAGATCCATTACTATAAATGAGGATGGTATGGAGACAGCTGTAGCCTTGGAACAAAAGCTCTTGGATTCTCTTAGGAGTCCAACGAGAAAGAGAAGGTATGCCATGCCTTCCCACCACTTCCATGTGGCCTGCCATCTGCCACACCCTGCCCATCATCGTTAGGTCACCATACCTTACTCTACAGAAACCGTATTGTTAAACTTTGGTCCCATTGATGTCTCTATTTGGTCCCACTGATTCCTTAGTTGTTGCTAAGGCACAACTCAGGCAAAAAAAAAAAAAAGACACCCAATCCTTTTGAAATACTTGGTGCTTAGTCACTATGCTGCCATAAAGTCCACTTTGGCACTACCTCAATGGTGACAGTATGTACTGTGGCTCAATTTCAGGAAAACAATGAAAACAGTCCACCTATAGGACACAGTGGCCTTCTCCATCAGTTGTTAGTGCCACATAGAATCAACCCACACATACTAGCACAGGACACCCCACATTGTCATGCCTATTAAACCAGAGCAGGTTTGAAGCAATAGCTAGACGCACTCAAGGTGAAATTTATTTTCTTTTTGAGTCCTAGTCTGCATTTACTGGATTTTCTACACGAGAATTCACTGTTTTCTTATTTAATAAAAAAGAAAAAGAGGAAAGGTCCCTTAGGAAGATGTGTCAACAACAAGCCCCTTAAAAAGGCGACATCTCCCTCAGAGCTGAGGCCGGAGCCTCCTCAGAAGCACGGCTGCAGGGAACGGGCTGTAACTAGGTCACTGGATTTTGCTTCCTCACTGTAGACCTTTTGCACACGCTCACCAAAGCCTCCAAGAGCTCAGGAGGCTAACTCTGTACAACTGCTGAGATGAACTAAAAGCAGCACCGTCACTCGTGAAAACCACTCTGGAACGCTTCCCATATTCTTGGCACGGCAGAAGGTGCCAGAAGTAAGCAGAGGCCACCCCACCCTCCAGACGCGGGCAGTGGCAGACGCTCGAGGTACAATGTGATGAGTTCTCCGCGTTCCCACTCAAAGCACTGTGTGGCTCTAGCAAGGGGAAGATTATTTCTAGCTGGGAGAATGACAGGTGGCTCCAGGACAGTCAGTGTTCCACCACCAGGAGACACCGGAACAAAGTCGGATGGGACAGATCCAAGGCCAGGGTACAGCTCTGCTGGCTGGCACCCAGGGCAGCAAAGGATGACCTTAATTCTGAAAAGAACACTCAGTGCCAGGCTAGGGACTTTGGGTATTTCCACAGCAACAAGGCAACAAGGCAGACTGTCACCGTACGCACAGTGTGTGCCCCAGGGAGTATGACAGTTGAGGCGGATCTTTATGTGTACCAATAAATTAAAGATGTTGGAGGAAAAAGAGGAAGAGACTGTAAACAAATGTCGACATTATTGTAAACGATCCATAATATGTTCGGGGGGAAAACTGTTGGGAATGACTGTTCCTCACAACTGGAAAAATACATCTTTTCAGAGTTGAAACTCTGGTGAGGAGGGAAGAAGATAATGGAGGGAACACTGGCAAAAGCCACTGCTCTGTCTTCAGGTGGCTGTCACTGATCCAGTCCAGATGGTTCAGTCCCCTCCTTTAAGGCGACAAAGTTCAACATCTGCTCATGCCCATGCCTGTAGCATCTTTTCCACAGCCGTGGCCACCCGCAAAAACTCTCAGTAAGTAAATCCTACCCTTCGATGGAATGATAACATCGTAAGATTGAGGGTTTGCTGCTTTCAAAATAGAAAGTCCACCACACCAAAAAAGGGATGCAAACAAGAAGCAGTTGTTCTTCCTAGGCAGGCAGGCTCCAGCCCAGCCCATTCCGATCAGAACCCAGAGAAGGAAGCCTAACCATGTTGAGGGATGAAAAGCTACCAAGTGATTTTCACACACAGCTAGGTAAGGAGGGATGGGGGAGTGGAAATGATCACAGGACAGTGAGAACGTGGGCGAACCAGAAGGGCTGACCACGGAGCATGGGCATCACAGTAACCCTGGGGGAAAACCAACTCACTTGCAAAGTCTGTTTCCCTGGCATTCCCTGAAGAGTGAGCGTCTTGTCAAGACAATGTCAGGATCGCCTGGGCCTGTCAGCAGAAGCAGGAGTATCTTGGAAAGAGCACCACCCAAGGGTCTCCTGCAAATGGGGCCCCGAGCTAGCCTTGTCACATTCCACTCCACACCATGACAGGGCAAAGGGAGAGCGAGCAAGCCCAATCTCCAGCCCTCTGTGTTGGAGCGTTGCAATGGGTAATTAAGATCCAGGATTGGAGAGGAGCTAGACAAGCAACAGGTAAACAAAGTCCACTATATTCCAAGGGGGTGCAAGCAGGTCCTCTTGACCTCTCTGAGCCTCAGTCTCCACATCTGCACAGTGGAAAGGGCAGTGTATGTCTTACGTGTTGCTGTTTTTTCCCAAGATCTGGCATGATGTTAACATCACCGTGATTATCAAGCAAATAAATTAATATGAAAATTTGAAATTGCATTCCATGACAAGATTATCTGCTGAAAATAAAGATGCATGAAAACATGCAAGAGAAAAACAATAAACAGCTCGTGTACATACATACATATGTCACTCACATAAACCAAAAACAGTTCTCTCTAACAGAAGAAGAAACTAATTCTCTCCTACAGGAGAATTGGTACATGAAAAGAAACCATTTATAAGTGAACTGATAGACAATAAATGGGGATTTTTCCCCCCACTGGTGCTTGTACCTCCCTATACAAAAAAAAGGTCTATTGCTATAAGAATTGATCCAGTACCAGATGGCTAAGTGTTAAAATCAGTATTCAGCCAAAGCCAGTGCTGAACTCCATCACTGTCCCCATCTGAACTCTTATAAGAATAAACAGAAAGCTTCCTGACCCTGACCCGAGTTCCAGGGAATAGTACAGCTATTCCATTTAAATCACTAGATGTGAAATTCTTAAGTAGACTTTTTCTTGAAAGATTTATAGCCTTTGGTAAAATTAAATAATTAAAAATTTAAAATACTTCTTAATGGTCATTCTGTTTAATGATTTCATCAAGCAGTCCTAAGACAATTATAATTATGATATAATCTAATCTCATAAAAAATATTGTCATTCTAATTCATATTTCATAATCATTTGATGGCTTCAAAAGAATATAATCTTCCGAGGAACTGAGTTCATGTAGTCTAAGATTTAGCTAGTCTAAATATATGTGAACCACCAATTTCTTTAATACTTTAACTATTTCAATAAAGTGTTTTATCCATCAAATAGCTCACATGACCATCATAACATTTACTCAGAATATTTATGTTAATATTTCAGCTGACTAATCAAAGCGCATGAACACTTTTAAAAGATTTTCATTGCATATTGCATGCAAAATGCTCTCCTACATTCCCAGGTACGTATCTGGGTGTCAAGAGCAACTCGCAAGTACTTGTACTTATCTGTTCACATTGTTAATGTTTCTGTACTCACACAAAAGTGGTAGCATCTCTGATCATACATACACACAATGATTGCTATGCACAAATTCAAGCAAACAAAATGTTAATGGGGGTGAGAGCCGGGCAGCTTTACCCTCTAAGGGCTGAAAGCAGATGTCTAAAAACAGGGCAGGTTTTATTCAAATGCTAAAGTCAAATCAGGGCACTCTTAAATTGGGTTACCTAACTGTATAGGTGTTTCGTGACTATGGAAAGGCAGCAAATATACCATGGAAGAGAGATCAAGGCATATGTATCAAATACCTACAACCAACTAGACAGTCCAGCAAGACATCTAAAAGAGCTCACACCTCACACTAAAGACAAACGTGCACACAACCAACCACTACCATGTTCATGTGGGGGAATAAGAGTGGCCAGAAAAATCTTCACAAGACTTCAAGCCCTAGACTACAGCTTGCTTGCCCAGACTCATGAACAACTCAGAGAACGAATAATCCCTGACAGGATGTGGCAGGTGGCAGGTACATGAGAAAGCGCACATTCCAACGCTCTCTCAACATGACTGAGCCTCAGTTCTGGGAAGGCTAACATGGAGAACAGCATGGTCGCTACACCTAAGTTTCTGCAGCTGTACTAGAGAGCAAATGTATACAGAGTGCATCTAGCGGGGCATCCAGCACGCGCTTCGGAAAAGTTCAGTATCGATAGTCTCTTTTCTGCTACATTCCCAGGATGAATGCACACAGTAGGTGTGCTCAGACAACCCACACAGTAGGTGAGCTCAGACAACCCACACAGTAGGTGAGCTCAGACAACCCACACAGTAGGTGAGCTCAGACAACCCACACAGTAGGTGAGCTCAGACGACCCACACAGTCGGAGAGCTCAGATGACCACAGTTCTATCACCTTTCGACTTGGTTTACAACTTCGACCTCAAGCTGAACCAAGGAACAAGCTCTCAAAGCAGCAAGTGAGGGAGCCGCAGCAGAAGCAATACTTACACAAACCACTCTAAAGTTTCTCAGCTCCCTTCCATAGGATAAGCAAGGCTTCCAGCCGCTTCAGCTATCTGGGCTCTAATCTTTCATCCTGGAAGCAACATGTGTAAGTAGGTATAAGGACTTATCTTAGTTTACCAGTGATTACACAGAGGAAAGCCATATAGTCATTGACAATACAGCATGATTAAGGTCTCCAGAGGTCTAAATGCCCATGTCTGTCTGCTGAGGACATCAGCATGCAGGAAGACAGCCCTATTTGGGGAGCTAGTTTAGAAAGGCCATATATCCTTCAGCTAACGCCCTGCGGAAAGGCAGTGAAGGATGTCTCTCCCTTGCACCTGATGACATGAGATGCCGGTGCCTTCAGTTCTACGTCAGTCATCCTTCACCACACAATGACTCTGACAACCAACTCCACTTCTGAAGCCTCGGAGGCACAGGAAAAACACCGGTGATGACACCAGCAATGAATGGAATGGAATGAATGGACACTCATGCTCCCAGATGCACGTGAACATTACATCGAGCTGATCACAGGCTGCCTTATACATCTGATTAATGCAAGCCAGTTCCCATCAGGAAAATCCTTTATTTAAAGGGGTACCTGGGCCCAAAGTAATAAACAACAGCCGCAAACAGCACTGACCATGAGCTACAGGAGGCCCTGTCTCAAACCATTAGACCGCTCCCATGCACCAAAGGCAGCACCTACCACACTGTAAAGTCAGCTTCTTCATGTCCATATAAGGGCAGCTTCACTTGCTCTGGCTCTCACCTTTCTTTTGTAGTTCTGGAACGCATCATGTGCCAAGTTTAATTTCTTAAGAAAAGGTGGGCAGGTATTTTTCCAGCTTAGTGTGGACTCACTTAAATTTACCAGACGCTTTGTGTGAAACCACTATGTATACAGACAGCTTTGGAGTGAGACCCTGGGAGTACAAAAGTGAATTAAGCCACAGTCACTTTATGGGCATAACTCACTGCACTGAGTGCAATGTAGACACTGAGTGAAGATTATCTATTGAGTGCTGCAATACCAAACTACTGTAAATGTTTTTTCCATGAAAGTCCTTAAAAACAGAATGGGTTTAAAAGGCAAACACCAGAATTGCAGTCCATAGTGAATGCATACACACACACACACACACACACACACACACATACACATTCCTTACTAACATTATGCACTATCTGTTATTTAGGATGATAAGATTATAGGTAACACTTCCTTCCATCTTCCCTCCTCTCATTCCCTTTCCAGCTCCTCCTGTGTCCACTGGGGGGAAAGGGGCATAATTGGCCAAGTTTCTAAAAGAATTAACTACATGTATTATCTTCAAGGAGCACCCATAAAGGTCATTTTGAATAAAAACAGTAATACTCCAGGGACAGAAGTTGAGAGTAAATGAAAAGGGAGATAGCATGCTCAGAATTTTGAGTTCTTATATTCTACATAAATAACATACCGTCCTTTGCTAGAAGATGCATGAAAAGACACACATGTGTATATGTGTGTGTGTGCATGTGGCCGCAAGCATGTGCACCCATCCACACACACATGCACAAGTGAGACTAGGTCCTTTATAATATGACTCATGCACGGAATCCTGTTTGGATGTATTATATGTTCAGGAAAACTAGACAATTTCCAGGAGACTGACATTCATCTCGCAGAGCCTCGGAAAGTAAAACACAACAGAATACATGCTGACAGGGCTACAGAGGTGGCTCGGTATTTAAGAGCACTGGCTACTCTGTCAAAGGGGTCCCAGCGCCACACGGCAGCTTCCAGACCACCCGTCACTCCAGTTCCAGGAACCCAATGCCCTCTTCTGGCTCTCCTGGGCACAAGGCACATGTCTGCTACACAGATATACATGCAGGCAAACACTCAAGCACATGAAATTAAAAGAGGAGTAGGGGACACCACACACACACACACACACACACACACACACACACCCCTGCTGCACAGGAAAAGAGGGATGGCACTAAGGAAACCAAGAGCAGAATGCAGCAGACACCCCCAACTGAACAGCAGGATCAGCCAGCGTATGACGTGCTCCTGAAACTATAGCCAACTCTAGGTGCTCATCATCGGCAGCACACAGCTAAGCTTAACCCACGTACCTATGTCTATTATTATATCTGTCTACATATTATCATGTATTACATATCATATATTGTGTTATATATAATTATAGATAGATACAATATGTCTATATCATACTATATATTCCTCTGTGCCTATCTTAGGTGGCTCTGGGCAGCATGAGAGAAGGTGAAACACGTCTATCTGTTGTGCACCTGCTCTGGGTGGTGAACAGCAGTAGTTAAAGCATATTCAGTGACTCACGGTTGAGCCTTACATCCTTAGGAAGGCCAAGGAGTTACTTATACAAGTCTGAGTGAATATGTTTATTGATTTTTGTTTTATACTAAAAGTAAGAATCTGTTATTTAAAACATCTACATGTAGGAGGCAGAATCAAAGCACAAAGATTTCAACAAAACTAAGGGAAGGCTGAGAGCTTCAGACTCAGGAGCGTTCAATATCCACTTCTATGGAGCAGGCCGTGGGGTGCAGGTGCATTCATGCCTTAAACAGATCATCTGCCTGCAGAGAGCTCCACTTGGAAAGAATTTAAGGGAAGATAATAAATTAGGGGGACACAAGGAGTCCCTGCACTACAGTGCCATCACCTACAAATTTACCTTTACAGACCAGAGGATGAATGTCCTTTAGTCAGGGAGCAATGGCAAATTTTTTTTCCTAACAGACCTGAGAAATTCAAGTATAAACAGTGATACAAATTTGTAGTCCCAACACTCAGGAAGGAGAGACAGTATGTCCTAAGTTCTATGCTTTCTGCGGCACCATAGGGAGTTCAAGGCCAGCCTGACCACATGGGAAAGCCCTGACTCATGAAACCAGGAGTCAAGGATGCAGCTCAATGCTGGACTTCTTATCTAGCATTTGCCTGGTCTAATCCACCTCCACTACCACCACCACCTTGACCAAGAGCACCACAGCCTCCACCACCACCATCACCACTATCACCTCCACTACCTCGACCACCACCTCCACCACCACCACCTCCACTACCACTACCATCACCTCTACCACCATCGTTTCCACCACTATCATCACCATCACCATCATCACTACCACCACACACATGGGATGGGGCAGGGAGAGATCCAGAGAGATCAATTAATAGCAAATATTCTAAGAAGTTCTACAGCAAAGAAAGACGGTCTCAATTTGCTTAAGTAAACATTTTTCCAAATATGCCTTTCACAAACTGACCACCCTTTTCATGGGGTACTGATGAACAACATCAAGAAGATTAACAGCATGTGCAAAGACCTTCACCTTATGGGGGAACTATTTTTCTTTAAGAAACAGTAAAGCTTATGCTTTCTATAAAAATTTTAAATGTCTTGATTCTTTGAGGTCAAAAAATTTATGTGTTTGGAATTTCTCATTGCCAATATTCTGGAGGAAAGATACTTCTAGTCCCCAATTACAGACACGTAAACAGCTCAGTCCACCACTTCCCCTACCTACCTACCTAATTCACACAGATCATCAAGCCCCCAAATTTCTCTGGTCAGCTTCTCACCCTGTGTGGCTATAGGTGTCCTATGGGCAAAGGCCCCACCGAAACAGCAATTGGCAGAAAAGGGTACAGTGGGGACTTAGCACAA
Organism: Microtus pennsylvanicus; assembly: GCF_037038515.1. Lineage (NCBI taxonomy): Eukaryota > Metazoa > Chordata > Mammalia > Rodentia > Cricetidae > Microtus > Microtus pennsylvanicus. The sequence continues at coordinate 69,979,534 of NC_134579.1, forward strand.
GGCAGGAGTAAAAGACACTAGAGTCTCATTGCTGTTGAAGATCCATGCAACCAAGTTCCCAGAATGCACACGGGAAGGCCACTAAGAAGGAAGGCAGGGGCAATCCTAAGCCAGTCTTTGTGCCACACTCCTTCCTGTTAATACAGTTACCAGGAAGGGAGGGAGGGAGGGCGCGACGGAGGGAGGGAGGGGGAAGGACGGGAGAGATCAGAGAGGCAGACTTGGAAAAGGTCAAGTATGCTTAATTGATATAAAGAGAGTTCAGCTTTCATCTGATTCCTGACATCATCCAACCAGGAAGATTCTCTGCTAATTTCCCTGTTGCCTCCGTCACTGTCCTTCCTCCCACCTAATCAGAGCTCGTGTTAAAATGTGATAACAGTAACTGGGGATGTAGTAAGCACTGGTCATCCCAGCTTACTGGGATGCCAAGGTGGAAGGATCCCTTGAGCTCAGGATGTCTAAACCAGCCTGGGCAACAGGGCAGGGACCTGCCCCCACCTGAAAAAAAGGTAAAAGAATAAAAAAGTAATGACCAATTTCAGACAATATGGGCAAAGATGTTTTCACAGTTAATCTTACGAGAACATAAGTTATCGTTTGGAAAAAGAAGCTAAACTTAGATCAACTTGAAACTGTATACACTGACCCCAAACTAATCAGATCTGCAGGTAAAAAGTCAAACTTTTTGGTTAGGAGGAGACACTAAGAGGGATGCAGGAGAGCTCACATCTGTAAACCAAACACTAGAAAGGCTCCAGTACTTAGGAAGTTCACTGGAGTTTGGGTTCCAAGCTAACCTGCGCTAAGGGATGAGACTGTGGCTTGACAATATAGTGATAATGGCAATAATAATAGCAAGCAAAGTACAGACAATTCACAAAACTGAAAATCATAAAACAAATATGATCAGTGAGACACAGCATAAAGATGTCCGCGTTTACTTATACCAGGGTACCGGCAACTCCAAACTATTTCTCACCCATCCGGTTGGCAACAAGTTAAAGTTCGACAGACGCTGGCTAAAGATGCTGGTGGAACATCCAACAAGGGAACTGCCAGCAAACAAATAAAACTGATCGCATGACTACATACATAATGTGCATGTGAAGGCATCATTTCCTAGAAAGGAAGTTACCAATAGCAACGAGCACACCTGGTACTCAGATACTGGTATCCAGTGACATTCTCCACGCAAAGGAAGGAGGACACACTGCGGGGAAAGGTATTTCCAGAGGCAAGACAATGAGGGCAGATGAAACCGGAAGGCCTTTTTTACTCCCAACAGCAACATAAACACCCACAAAATATGAAGAAGATGTGCACCAAGCTACCTTACTCTCACCGGCTAAACCTGGAGCCAACTGCGGAAAAAAACTGAAGCACGGCAGCACTGGATCCTGAGAACTGGGACTCAAAGTCCTAAGAGCCATATTACCTAAGGGAGGAAGGGTACCAGGGAGAACAGAGCAGAAGACTCTGCTTAGAGCAGACGTGGAAAGAAAACACGCGGGAATAACGAAGGTGGGAATGCCAGGATCATTACACAGACTGGCTTAGGCACAAATTTACAAGATAATTTTCACAGAAGCAAGATTAAAGTATCTCCTCATGGGTTGCTGAAAAGCTGCCAAGGGCAGCCAGGCACGTCAGTAGCCCAGCACTTGGGAGGTAGAGGCAGGAGGGTCAGGCGTTGAAGGTCAACCTAGCATATAGTGAGACGCCATGCCCAAAGAAACCAAAATAACAAGCAGAGTGCTGACAATAAACGCAAAGAGCAGAAGAATAGCTATATAAAGCCTACATCAAAGAGCATCTTGGCAAAACGACACCAATGCTCACTCGGAGCGTCCCATGCGACACTAGGACTTGTAGCAGTTGCACGGCATCCTCTAGGGGAGCGCACAATTCAACCTAAACATAAATAGTTAGCTAATATACAAAACATTTTAGACGGGGTTCTGATGTGTGCAGACATGCCAGCGCCGTGAAAGGATGTGGAAATGTTCCAGATCAAAGGAGACCAAAGAGAAATGAGAACTCGATGACAATGAGTCTAGGCTGGCCCGGGTGCTAAAGGAGGGGAATAGCACTGAGAATATAACCAGGCTAGGTGATGAGAGAGGAGGGCAGACCTGACGGGTAGTACTACATCACCACACAGTGACAGGATGAGGGTTGCCACCTCCCTCACTCTTGGGAAGCGTGCACAGTATCCAGGGGTAGGGAACCACGCACATTTACGCAACTTGTTCTCACTTGGTCTTACCCAAAACTTCAAGAAGCAATGCACACTGATCCTCAAATCCTTCAGAAAAGAATATGCATCTAAAGTAGCGAAAAATCGGAGACGCAGGTGGGGAGAGGATGAAACCAAAGAGACAAAACATAAACAACAGATGACTGCAGAAGAGATACCAACTCCACTTGCTTCCAAGGCATTTAAACTGGAATTGTTTATAATAGAGGGCTTCAGGGAAAAAACAAACAGTGGGGAATAATATAAAAATGTGACAATTGAGAATTCACTCTATTTTTTAGCATGATTTGAAAATGATTTTTAAATTCAGCCCGAACTTTGTCATTACATATACTACTTGTGTATGTGGATTCATATGTACACACAGACCTTTTTCTCAGAGCTACCTAAAAATCTGTGTATCATTTCTTAGCATGAGAAAAAAGAATCCTGTTTCTTGCTAAGCACCATGGGCAGACCACAACCCATGTCCTCGAGCACAGCGGGAACAGAACTCCATCTACCTTTCCAAGACTTGTAGGTCAACAGAAGCCTCTGAAATTCCAGTGTCCTGTGTCTGTAACCTGAGGACTGTTTCCCTTCTAGAAGAACAAGTTCAGAGCTGGAAGATGAGCTATATCTAACAGCATCAATTTTTAAAAACCTATTAGCGGTGGCCTTTGGGGTTAAACACTACATTGCTGAATGGACTGGAGGGGGAGCAGAGAGCTCCCCTCCTCCTAATTATGGATTAGGTCATATGTGCCGTCCTCCCACATCTGTACCTTGAAGAGGGAACAAGTAGAAATCCAGTCCCCTTCTTGGGTAAGTGTCAAGGACCACCAACAGAACTGGATTCGATGCTTATGCAGAAATGGGTTAAATCTCAGGGAGAGCCACCACAGACCCTTAGTCTCGGACTCCAAGGCAGGCTCTGCTGCCTGAAGATCCAAATAATGAAAAGTTATGCTGCAACATAAGACGTGGTATTGTTCCCTTCCAAAGAGCATTAAAATATAAAGGTCAGTTAAGCTTAAATGGTATTTTATTGCATCCTTTAAAAAGACCTTGAACAATTAAAGCAATGAAATATACTACTTGCTATCAATTTTAAACATTCGCAGAAGCATAAAAAGGCAGCACATTCCGATAGTGAAAAAAAAAATGTTAACTCCTGCTCTTCCTGTACATGCTGACTTGGGGCCAGGTGGCTCTCTCAGGGAGTTCCTGCGATGCTCTTGTCGGCCTGAACTCCTGACTGGACAGCAGTTCTCAATTGAGTGTCAGGAGGGGATAACCCAGAACTGCAGCCTGTCAAGACAGACAGTAACTAAGATGCTATCAATGCAACAGCTGGAACTCAAGCCTGGGGAGGTGACTGAGACTGTCACTCGAGCCCCCACTATGGACACTTAGATGTGGATGGGTAGTTTAAGGACTAATCGTTTGTTTAAAGTTCTTGTGGAGAATTTAACAGGGAGTCAATTTTGCTAGCCATGGATTTAAGGGTTATAAGTTACTGTTCAGTTGCTCAGTTGCAGGAAAAGTGTCTACCCTCAGATGCTATGGCCTTTAACCTCTTGACTTCCACTGATAGCATCATCTTACTTTTTATCTTACTCAAGCTTCCAAAGCAATAAAATGTCAAAACAAAAAAAAATCAATTTTGCCACTCCAAAGAAGCAATTAGTAAAGTTTCAACCACTCTAAATATGTCTTACCTTCATTAGCTTCTCTACACTCTACTGTATAAACTATCCCTTACATTCCAGAGCTATTGCTTTACTGCCAATTAGCTGACAAATGAAGGCTTTAACCTTTTAACCAAAGTACCTAACAACCAGTACCGTGGGAATATGATGAGCTTATTAAATTACAGGCCTCAGGACAAACAACTTCTCCAAAAGTCACCAGGATGGCTCAGAGCCCCATTTCAAAATGGTTCCAGTGAGGCTCAAAAGATTCAAGTAACTGTTTCTCATGCACACTCAGGCCTTCACACTGGATTTATAGGTCTTTATATAATAAGGTGGGCCTGAAGCTAGGGCTCAGCGTGATGAGCATCTGATGCTCTTCCAGAGGACCCCAGTTTGATTCCCAGTGTGTGGATGGTAACTCACAACCCTTTATAGTCAGTTCTAGGGTATCTAATGCCCTCCTGCGGTCCCCATGGGCACCAAGGACACATGTGCACACATCATACATTCCAATAATAGACACATAATAGAAATAAATCTGAAGAAAAAGAGGAAGAGGAGCCAGGCCGTGGTGACACACACCTTTAATCCCAGCACTCGGGAAGCAGAGGCAGGTGGATCTCTGTGAGTTGGAGGCCAGCCTGGTCTACAAAAAGTTCCAGGACATGTTCCAAATTACAGAAAAACCCTGTCTTGAAAATCAACCCCCCCCCCAAAAAAAAGAGGAGGAGAAGAGGAGGAAGATAGGAAGAAGCCGCCACCACTGTGGCCTCACCAGCCTTGCTTTGCCAATCTCTAGCAAACGGCCCTGAGGCCCCATAACTTCTGGACAGAGGCCTTAGAATCAAAGAAATGTTTCAGTCACCAGTAAGGTACAGAGCCACTCCCTCGATTAGTGCGTTTAAGCAAGTAATTTACTGTTATTAAGATTCCATTTCTCCGTCAACAAAGTAAGAAGGCTCTCACGCTAACTGAAGAATTCAGGGGACACACATACACACACACACTATGTCTTCTTTACATCAGAGGCAAGCCAAGAGTGAGTTTGCTGACACTGCTGACTTCCGGGGCTCCCAGGTTGTCACCCATCTCCAGAGACTAGTAAGACCCGAACAGCAAATGTCTGAGGCAAAAAGAATATTTACAATATCAAGTCCTATTTACATTATTAAATCAATTAAGAGGTGGAAAGCCAGCAGAGGATTCCGAGTAAAAGAAATGACACAACTCCGCGAGAGGAAGGAATTCCCTATAATTAATTTCAATCAGTGGGTTTGGGATATGAGAAAGGGCAGAGGATGTTAATCACAAACAGATTAGTGAACAAATTGCAGGCCGGCTGCTTCCTAGAGGCGTCTGAGAGAGACTGAGCGTGATGGGTCAACGTTCCTACTTAAAGGGTAGGAAAATGAATCAGACACCTAGATAAACCTGCCTGATCCCAAAACCCTCATCCACCGCAGATTTAATGTTATTGAAAAAATAATAAAGGAAATTATCTTGTTCAATAACCTCATTTTATAGGTCAGTGAATATTAGGGGTTAAAAGAATGCCCACAAAGATAAAAGAATTAAGACCACAAACAGAATATTTCAGGAATAGCGTGAGTAGGTACTCTCTCGAAGCTACTTAGGGGACTCAGACAAAAAGGTGACAAATTCAAGGCTAATCTGTGCAGTTTAGCTATCCCAGGAATGAAGTAGGAAAACACACAAGATCAACACAATTTCCATTTTCCTAAATCAATTAAAAAGCAAAGAAAAACAAGGATGCTGTGGTTATGTTAGTCCATGCTATAACAAAGGACTGGCCCAAACAAGTTCAGGAGGGAGCTGTCCTGGCTTAGTTTGAAGGTGCGGCACCATGGAAGAGGCAGTATGCCAACAACAACAGCTCCAGCCATGGCCCCAGGAGGGTGAGGCAGTGGTCACAGGCAGCCATGGTCACGAAGCAGAAAGAGATGGACGCTAATACCTTGCTCACTCGCTTTCCTTTCATTCTGGACCCCACCCCATGAGGCGCAGCCACCTACATTCAGAGAGGGTCTCCAGTCCTCAGCTAAACAGCTCTGAAAACACCCACTCAGACACGTCCATAGGTGTCCTCTCTAGCAGAGTCTAAGAGCAGTCGTGATGACTGTCGATCACAGATGTCATGGATGGAGAACAAGAAAATACAGCACATCTTCCAGTATTTGACCCGTGCAAAAGCGGGACCTATCAAATACAGAATAACTCTTACCAAAACTAAAGCGAGGCAGTGGAAGATCCACGTTTCTCACTTTTTTCACATTTATTTAAAACGGGGTTCATGTGTAGAGGTCAAAAGGCAACTTCAGACACCAGATCTCCTTCCATCACATGGGACCCAGGGATCAAACCGAGTCATGAGAAACTAAATGTACAGAGAAGGACAGAGATGAGAGCTGAGAAAGAAGCAGCTTACAGTCCGTTCTCATGGATTTGTTCCATGATGTGTTGAAACTCATGAAGAGATGAAAAATTACATTTCTGGAGCGCTCCTCAAAGGGAGTGTCTGTGAGGCTGTGTCAACTGTCACCATGGCATTTCTTATTAGGAAGTCTCTTACTGTCATTTTTTTTGTTATTTTAATTACAGTTTGATCAGCGAGGAGCTATTTTGAATCTATGGGACTTTCCTAACCAGATTGTTTTGGCATTTTAAAGTCACTCAAATTCAAGGCCTACACAATATGGCAAGTATCTCCCCCCCCTCCGGCTTCTCCCCTTTATACTCAAAATTCTAAACAAAGGAACCATCTGTTCCCTCTGAAAACATCAGCCCTTGTTTTCGTTTTTCCATTAATAATAGTGCCTCAAACTTATATAATATCTCCCTCCAACTTGCTTATTAAAGCATTTTGTAGACATTGCCCCATTCATCTTACCATTATAGTCTACAAATGGGAGGAAGGGGAAATGTTTGCCAATTTTCAGTTTGATAAATAACTGTTAGATCGTTAATGAATTTGTGTGAGAGACTGCATGTTAGCGTCCGGAGGACCCTTCGCTGATCCTCTTGTCCAATTCTGGCTCTCGCACGTGAAAAGAGAGACTGAGAAAGGAGAAGTGGTTCTGTGGCCTATTTGTGGACGTGGCTCTTTGCTCCTGAGGGTGGGCAGAGGGGTCAAAAGCGCATCTTACACGTTTTACAGTCTCCAGAAGCTGGTGTCTAAAGTGCTCATTTAAATACTTGTTGAATGAATGAGCGCATCCGTAAATAGTCTGGACCCAGCAGGTGTTGAAAAGCTGGGGTAAGAGCTCAACAATTCTGCCCCCCTAGTCAGTGTGTGTTTGGTTGGCAACCTAAATTCAAAAAGAACCAAGTCGAGAAGAGGTGAGAAGAAGATACAGCCGTATAAATATAAAATTCGCTGAGCAGATGCAATGGCTTAGCCACTGGCCATGTTAAAATTTAATCTACATGCAGGCAAACATTACGGTCAACTCCCCAGATGCTCTGCACTCTCTGCCTGGTCCCTATATTTGAAAGTTTGCTGGAGCTACTCATAAAACATCACATTACAAAACAAAACGAAAAAAAAAAAACAAAATGCTAAAGAACAGTAAGTCTGCATAGCACACATTAGCCCAATAAGGACAGGCCTCTGTCCTCTGATTTAACTTGAGCAGTCCCTGTATCATGACTCTCAGCATTACGTCATGAAATTAGCAGTCAAGGAGCACAGAGGTCACTGGAATGAAAATCTTTCTTCCCATGAAGTCGGCAGTGCATCTGGCCTCTTTTTCTTATGTTCAGAACACCTTATTCCCCGATGCAAATCCTTCTTACTGGACAGAAAACTCACGGTTCCCACATCTGAAACCCTACCATCCAAAATGCTTAGGAGGTCCAACATGGTCAACAGTTCCATAAAGATCCTTCAAAACAGGCTGTCCCTGTAGAAGAGAGAGGTGGGTGTCTAGAACAAAAGGGATTTCCTTTCTACTGTGAGGAACCAGTTCAGGACTTCACACACATTAGGAAACCACTGTCTCTGATGAACAGCCTGAAGCTGGGATCACTTTCCTTACAGCAGAGAGAGAGGAGGGAGAGAGGAGGAGGGAGGAAGGGAAAGAGAGAGAGAGACAGGGAGAAATAACCAACTACTACCATGTGCTCTCACATAGGGTGGCTCATTTAAAGTGAGCAGAAAATGAATTCTTTTCAAGTCAACACAAGTGGAATGTGAGATCTGAGCTCCCCACCTGACAAAGGAGAGGCTCACAGAGACAGGGCGACCTAAGGAAGATACCTGGATCCCTGGGGGGTCGCCAGTCTCACATGCTCAGGCACAGACAAGAGCAAACACCTGTCTTGCAGTGGAGTCAGCCTGAGATGCATACAGTAGGTGCTAGGGGGTGCACTGCAGTAGTGGCCTACATGGATAGGTCGCAGCAACCCCAGCTCAGGCTGCATACAGTCCATATTAAGGCAGCAAGATTCCCAGGACCCTTCAGTGTTCCGGCAGAAAGGACGGAGAATGTTAGCCCTTCCTTTCTCATACTCTCCATATAAAACTGTCCTTTCACTCACGTGGGCATTCTTGCCACAAAACCACTTTCAAAAACAAGAACAACAACGATGATGATGATGATGACGATGACGATGACGACGACAATGACGACGACGACTTTGGTCTTGGCACACAAGCTCATAATTTAAATCCTAATTAAATATTTCATATTAAAGTAAAGGGCCCCATATTCACCATATAAAAGCCCTATCAAATGGAACTGAGTTTCATCTCTGAGCCTCTTTCAGGGCTTTACTTTAACATAGCTGCTGAAGAGGTCCATGGTCCCAAGGATTTATCTACTCTCTGATTATGTCCGTAAACCAGCCTGCAAGGACCAGAGGGGCCTGCCTGATATAGGATTCTCATAGCCCAGGCCAGGCTCCTGCTTCAAAACTTGCATCTGGTAGCGGAAGTCCCCTAAGAAGGCCAACGCTTCCTCTCACATGTATACCCCATTAGCTAACTAGTCAATAAGATCTGGGGGTTACAAACATCCTTTTCCCATGTAAAAACGCCTATCAAAGGATGCTGCTGTTCTAAACGGTAACCCATCAGTTAGCATCGGTTGTGCTGGGCTCAGCCACTGACGGCATCAATCGGTCTCTCCTTTTGCAGATAAATGGTCAATTCAAGGAAGCACTAGACTTCACCTAGAGACTCAGTACTTAAAATGAAGTTCTATCTCGGGAGAGTTTAACCTCTCCTGCTGGGAGATTCTGCCCACTCTGATGCCCTTCCCCAACACACACACACACACACACACACACACACACACACACACGCACACACACACGCATCATTCTTACCTAATAATCAACTTTTGTATGGCAAGCTCCAAACAATTCCCACTACCTTCCCCTTCCCTACTTCTTTGCTTAAAATTCAATACAAAACAGGCTTTTAAATGAAGTAAAATGAGTCACACAGACACCATTGAACACAAACCCCACCTTAAGATGATGATGATACCCTCTGCAGGGTTAGCCGCTCTTCATCACTCCAGGCCAGGGAAACAACCATGTGCTGTCTCCTCCAACCTGACCCTGTGGAAATTCCATAAGAAATACAAGCAAATGCCGTACACAAGCAAATGCCACATTCCATCTAGCTCCTGGGGTTTTCTGGTACCTCCTCTACAAACAAAAGCTACTTTTTGCTTGATGTTGTGCGATCGACAGTAACAATGCCTCAACAGGAAAAGAGCACATACTTCTCATTTGTGTTTGTTTGTTTATTTCCAGACTAAGGAAGTTTGTGCATCATCCACCAATGGCCTTTGGAAACACTATAATGTGTCTTTAGGATAACAGGCCCCACGTTCAGAAACCAAAGAGATGAAAGCAAAACCACACAATAAAAATGCAAAGCCTAAATGGTAAGAAAATCATTTGGGAAAGTAAATTAACAGCATAGCCCTGTTTTAAACTTTTTAAAGGAATAAAAATTAATAATGGCTAAGAAAAGGTGATAGAAAACAGAAGTAAAATTGAGCTCAGAAAAGACTCATTTGCCTGAGATCCCTCTCAGCCATGTAATTGAAACTGACAGCAGGGAAGATAATATTCACGTTTCTATTTGCTACCCGCAACTGACATGGTTGGCCGTTTGTTTTGTTTTAAATAAAATGGGGAAGCAACAAATATATTAAATCCATCTGCAAAAAAAACCCACATTTGCATGTGGAAAACAAATAAGTGGGTGCCTGAGTGGGTGATTAGGCATGCAATTGCCCATCTGCACGGGCCGAGCATCCGCGCAGGTGTGCGCGGCACAGGAGCAGAACATCTGAACCGAGAACCTCCCCCAACCACCACTCCCCCACCACGCCATGGAGAGCTACAGGTGGAGGCAGATCAAAACTCTCGGGCTCTACATTGAGCCACCCAGGGTTACAGCCCCACTTGAGCAAATCCTTTTGTTACATATCTGTGGCTCCTTTAAGGGATCGACGCATCTCCCCTTCCCCCAGAGTACCCTCAAAGTGTGCTTGATGGCATCTGCTGGCACTCTTGTTAGCAGACTGTGCGACCCCCCTCCTTCGGTCTTAGCTCCAGCTGTGCCGGCCTAGTCTTTCATGGATCGAGAATACTTCAGCCTCGGGAGCTTTGCAAGTACTTTCACTCATTCTGAAACACTTTCTCTGTCCCCATTCTGGTCTCTTTGGCTTTCTGGTTTGTCTCATTCATAGCCCGGTTCACACGTGCGCCTATCCTCTAGAATAGGGTCTAGCACATAGCAGGCGTTTGCCCAAAAGGTCTTAAATTAAGTCACCATTAGAATGATTTACTATGTCAGGCACCATAGACCTCTAATGAAATTAAGGTAGAATTCAATTAAGTTTCAATCCAGTGGACAAGGAAACATTGGTGATGGGTTAAAGCAACAGAACAAAGCATCGTGAATGCTCTGCTGGACAATCAGGCAAAGCACCCAGGTAACCAGCAGCAAATCGCTGACCGTGAGTGGGAAGGGTGGGAGAAGGCCCAAAGCACGTGAGTCTCTGGAACTTTCTTGAAAAGAAAAAAAAAACCCACAAAAATACAGTCAGTTCAAAGAAGTTCTAACGAATCCTCAGTTAGCTCCTTGTGTTCCTTATCAATAGCTCTCGATGCGATAAGACTTCCTTACCAACAGCACTGTGTGCACCTGCCCTATCAGCAATTCCGGGTGCCAACGCCTGCAAAATAAAGAAGAATCGCTGTCTCCGAGCTTTCATCCCACCAGGGAATTTTTAATACACGCAAAATTCAGTTTCAGAAAGTTTTAGATTAAGACAATGGAAGCCTTCCAAAAACATGCTAAGGGTGGATCTGGAGAGATGGCTCAGTGGCTAAGAGCAATGGCTGCTCTTATAGAGGACACAGGTTCAATTCCCAGCACCCACACGGCAGTCACAAACATCACAACTCCAGGTCCAGGGATTCTGATACCATCTTCTGGGCTCCGAGGGTACCAGGCACACAGGTGGTAAACAGACATGCATGTAGCCAAAACACTCATGCATATAGAAGTAATTTGTAAAAGGCAAAAAGGTTGCTCACTGAGAAAGACTCTAACTTGTTCATTCCCCTACTTAAACGACTGTAATGATGAAGCTCTTTGACTCCCCACCCCACCTCCCCAAAAATTCTAAATGTGGCTTGTTCTCCATATTGAAAATGCAGCCCCACGCTGTCTTTCTGTTGCTCCATCCACATCTCCAGAGCTCGTGCAGAGGTCAAAGTGAGCTTAGCTCTTATCACATTAGAGTCCCATGAAAGTTCCCCATCCCCTCTGCTCGCTCCACAGTGATCCCTTCCGGCTCTCACTCTCCAGGCTTTTCCAATGCACCTAGCCAGTGCAGAAGGAGATCACTGATGAGCAGAAAGGGTGGGAGACAGCCACGATAGTCCTCTCTCGTCTCCTCCATGCCTCTCTCACCATTCCATGACATGGCTTCTGAACTGACCTAGCACACAGACAGTCGGGCTCTTTGCCGAGAGCTAAGCACTGAGCCTGGGAGAGGAAGGGAGGACACAAGATCTAATGGCATCAAGGAGCAAGGTCAGTCCAAGAATGACTCCAGCGGCATCAATTACTTCTCTGACCTGGACCTTTAACTGCCATCTTCAGCGTAAATTAGAACATTGTGGGAAAGCAAAACAAAAACAGACGGAGCCAACTCCTGGCCCTACTTCATGCGGAGACACAGAACTCAGGAATTCACGCTCCTGAAAGTGAGGAACCTTCCGCTCCCTGTCCCAGTTTCTCAACTCTTTCAAGCAGCATAGATAGTTAAACTTGACAGTAGCGTATGGAACTTTTAACCTCCCCTACAACTGAGAATTGAGTTTAGTGCTACAATTTGCTACATGGTCATGGAAAAGACACATAAAAGTCAACAAACCAAAGAATATCAGAAAGCAAAACAAAGAGAGAACTTCATTTTTACGTGTTTATTTACTGTCTGGTGGCGAGTGTGTAAAGGCCAGAAAACAACTTGGGGTGTCCCTCTTCCTTTGCCATCATCTGCCTTATATTTAGAAACAGGGTCTCCTCTCATGGAGCCAGGGCTCAGCAAACAAGCCAGGCTTCCTGTCTCCCCAGCACAGGGATTGTAGGTGAACACCACCATGCCAGTTTTGGCTTTATCTTTAAAGATGGATTCTAGAAGCCAAATTCAGGCCCCCAGGCTTGCACAGCAAGTACTGCACTGAGTCCTCCCCATATGCCCAGGAGGAGCTTCACACCGTCTAGTACCAACGGTCAAGCAACTTCCTGTATGCCTTCACTCTCACTTTTCTGCCTAACCACAGCATGCAGTCTCAGGATCCTTTCCACTATGACCCATCCAAAATACCTTGCCAATATACCAGTGGACCCAGGAAAATGAGATACAAACACCCATTCCTCAGACCAAGAAAGATGAGGTCCATGGGCAGGCTGCAACCTGGGTCAACTTCAGGATGAAGTGCCCAATCTAGAAGAAGAAAGCCCACTTACTCGACTAACTCTGTTACCCCCTGGCTATTCTTCACTACTGCGTTAAAGTATGAGAAGTCCGCATCAAAGGTTTCTAGGAGGGGGCAGAAGGTTCTGCAGGGCTGGATGACAAAGAGGGAACAAGTGTCTGTGAGCAGAACTACCACAGTGGAGCAGCTAGGCCTAGCAGACTGCATTGGTGTGGGAAAGCGGAGGAAGGAGGCTGCAGGGAGAAGCACAGGAGCCACGAAGGGCAGCAGTGGTCAGGGAAGCAGGGACTGGGGAAGACGAGCATAGGAGAATAAAGCAGGCTTTGGGCAGTTTCACGTGGCCCTGGTGAAATTAACTTAATGGCTTGAAAACTCAAAACAGAAAGGCAGGTTAAGAAAGGAGGTAAGGGGACCTTCAAAGCCTATTTCCAGTCTCAACATCAACTGGATAACAGGAATAGCTTCATTATGTAAAAGCCCATTTTGTTTTCATGTCATTCGTAGATTACATCATAGAGTGGCTACAGCCGTCTCATACCTTATCATAAATAAATCACTAGCTTAAATCAGAGAATGAGCCAGGCCCACTGATTTAAAAGGAAAATATTAGATCATTTTTAATAACCGATATAATTCAAGGCAGTTGCCATTGAGGCGGTGAGGTAATTCTACGCTACGCAGGCCCAAGGAGGAACCAAGGAGGGTCATCACCGGGCAGGTCTAGAGACAACACCATGGAGAGATGCAGAGGGGCCACCAGAACTTGCATGAGGGCCGTCCTCAGATCAGAAAAACACCACTTACACACTATTGGTGCCTCCAGAGCCTCCCTCATAAAACAGTTCACAGACATTCTCCTCAGAAGCGAAGATGAGCATCATGTGGTGTCTGAATGTGTACCCCAGAATCCACTGGAGTAAATGAGCAACAGTGAGGCTTCCGGGTATTCAGGAAAACATGAAATCTGGGGTGACTGACATGCCAGCACTGAGGCGTCCCCGCAACCACGAGGGCATGGCAGGGTGAAAACGTGGAGACAGAGGTGGAACAGAGAAAATGACTAAGAGTGACTTCCAGCTAAGATTATACATGCCCTAGAAGAAAGAACTCTGGGGCCGGAGGGAAGGCACAGCAGTCACAAGCACTGGACGCTCTCATAGAGGACCCAGGTTCAGTTCCCAGCACTTAAGAGTGGCTCACAACGACCTTGAACTACAGGTTCCGGAAATCAGGTGCCCTCTTCTGGCGTCTGCAGGCACTGCATGCATGTGGTGCACAAATATGCACACAGAAAACACTCATATAAGATTAAACTAAATAAATCTTAAAAAGAAGAAGAGATAAAACTAATGCTACATCAACTACATGTTTACAACACTCCGGAGAACAGAGATGTACAAGGTGGGCACTCTATGTCCCACAACCAGATGTGGAAGCAGGTTTCTTTTTTTTTTTTTTTTGAAAGCAGGTTTCAAAGGAAGACACTTACGTAAGGTTCTGCATCTAAACTCGGCCTTATTGTGTCGCCTTCAGCCATAGAACTCAATGCCTTCCTATGTTTTCAACAAATGAAATGCCGGGCATGGAACACTCTGAACGCACTGAGAGTATATTTAAAAAGGACAGTTGAAAGAGACCATCAAGCACAGAGTAGTGACTTTCTGGCCAGCAGCATTTTAAATGACCACAGCTATGCTTTCCTCTGTCTTGGGCTCCAGGGCTACTAGTAACCTTGACCCTGAGTTTAAATCTCTCTTTCCATTGACTTTGAGAGTGGTGATGGAGATGAGCTCCACAGGAACCTGACACCCACCTATAAGATGACCTGCTGAGCCTGTTCTTAGGAGAGGACTATTTGGGTCGGGGAAAGAGACGGATGTCCTGGAAAGAAACTCTCTGCCAGACATAGGCATTGGCTGAGGTTTCTTGTCTGATCCCGTCATCCCCGTGGCACGGCTGTGCATCAGCTCTCTGTTCCTAATGCAAATGGTATTCATAACTACAGAGACGCACTGTCTGAGCCAAGAAACACTGATTTATTCAACTTCTCAGGACACAGTATGACCCAACAGAGGCAGTGCATAACGAAACATAATGAAGGGGACACGACGGAGGCTCAACGAGCCAATTTTAACTTACTTTGACCTAATCCATTTCTGGAAAAGAAGAAAGGTTAGAAAAAGGAATGAAAACACGCCTAAAGGCTACATGGAGTCATTTCAAAGAGCTGAGGTGGGCAGGAGGGATGGAAAAAAATATTGAGAGGAATTTCACGAATTCTCCCTGCACACTGAGGCAGGGCTGTCCCCTCCCTGGCTCTTGGCGTCTCACCTACACAGCTAAGGGCTCAGGCAAGAATTCCAGTCGTTTCCACCAAAGCAGCTCTGACTGCTGACAAAAGCCAAAAATGGAGAGGTGGGAAAAGGATGGCCTTAGCTGCGAGATTTTGCTTCCATGCTGTTGTGTGTGCATCAATGTCTTCATCGCAAATTTCTCATGGAATTTTCCTCCAAAGAGGTTCCAAGGCAAATTGATCTTCAAAGATGCTGAGTTTATTCGGCTGCCTGGATCTGCCTCCTGAGTGCTGGGATCCAGTCATCTGACTCTCAGCATATCCTAGGTAGCCTGGAAATCTGTACCCAGAAGGCACTCAGATAGGCCTCTATAATCCACAACCTGGAAGTCAAGTCCTTTCCCTCCCATTCCCCCACGTGAAACACAACTCACACAGAGAAGAGTGTATTATTTCCAGAGTTATTAATAGTAGTAAAATAAAATGAACTATAAAAAAAAAGACTATGGCTTATAACACAAACAAAAAACCTTTGACACTCAGAGAAGTCAACTGCCTTGGAGCTTGCAACCTGAGGGGGTTAGATCCCCACTGCTGCAGTCATGTGACTGGACTTTGTAGAGAACCTACAGAAGAGACAACAGGTGTGGGAAAGCTCACCTGCAACCTCAGGAGAAGGCCTGAGGAACCCATCTAAGCTGCCAAATCTCTGTCCTATAGAAAGTAGGAATGAATAGATGGTTCTTTTTTCTGTTTTTGTTTATTTGTTTATTTCTTCTCTTTTTCCAAGACAGGGTTTCTTTGTGTAGCCCTAGCTGTCCTGAAACTCAAGAGATCTGCCTGGCTCTGCCTCCTGAGTGCTGGGATTAGAGGTGTGCACTGCCAACCACCCGGCTTAAATGCATGTTTCTTCTTTTAGTGGAAAAGTTGGGGAAAATGTTACACAGAAACAGTAACTGATAATACTGCATGAGAGTTTGCAATGTTCAAATTCTAGAATATTTGCTGATTCACCCCACTAAATCTACTATTTTGCATTAAGCCTAGGAATCAGATCGCCAGGATTCCATATCAGGAACTCTGGAAAGAAACACTTTTGCTCACGAACACAGAGCTGCTGTCTACCTTTGGGACACAGAGCCAGGCACACCCTGGCCATGCATGCATAACTGTGAATATAACAACAGGGTATAAAAGTCAGGGCAGCACTTTCTGCTGAAGCTTGTGATTACAGATGGGCTGGAAACAGAATCACACATGAAATGTTGACGTGTCCAGTCAAATTTTTATATTATCCACTTCCATCCTCAGATACTGACCAGCTTCTGTGCCACAACTATGGTCACAGGCTCACCATACCACCCCCTGGGTGTCCCTTAGAGATAAATCTTCTCCCTGGAAACTGTCCATAA
This sequence comes from Microtus pennsylvanicus, assembly GCF_037038515.1. NCBI lineage: Eukaryota > Metazoa > Chordata > Mammalia > Rodentia > Cricetidae > Microtus > Microtus pennsylvanicus. Next base: position 69,996,166 of record NC_134579.1, read on the forward strand.
GATCCTCTCCACTCTCCATGCCCTTTGTCTAGACTCAGGGAGATCTGGGTCTGTGATTTACTTACCTCCACGCCCCAATATAGTAAACTTGAAACACACTGTGTGACAAATAAAAATACTATAACCCATCATTTTCCCATTATATAGGATGTCTTCTCTCTACATTTCTTCCCACTGTATGTGACCTTCTTCTCTCTGTTTTTCTTCCCATTGTATGTGACCATCTTCTTTATGCATCTCTTGCCATTGCATTGTGTGAGTCTCCTCTCTCTTCATCTCTTTCCACTGTGTGTGACTGTCTTCTCTCTACATCTCTTCCCATTGTGTGATCATCTTCTCTCTGTGTCTGTTCCCATTGTGTGTGACTGTCTTCTCTATGTTTCTCTTCCCACTGTGTGTGACCATCTTCTCTCTGCATCTCTTCCCACTGTGTGTGACTGTCTTCTCTATGCATCTTTTGGCTTTGTGTGTGTGTGTGTGTGTGTGTGTGTGTGTGTGTTACTCTTCTCTTTGCGTCTTCCCTGAAAGTTACAAGCTTCTAGAGATCAGGGAGTGAGCCTAACTCGCCATTGTATCCTAAGGAGTCTGGGCTGCGCATGGAGCTCAGTGCCAGCTTGCTCCTCATACGCAAAGCCATGCGTTCAATCTCCAGGACTCCAGGAAGGAAAACAAAAAGACTCTGCAATTGCTAACTTTCTGACAAAGACTAGACTCAGGGGAGAAAATAACGGCATACACTATAACAAAAAGTAGTTGTGCAGCAACGGTACAACACACTTAGCCGCACAGACTTTTGGCACCTTCTACCACAAAGGAACCAATGAAAAAGAACTCTTAAAAACAACTCTGATCTCCTAGATCCATAGCAAGGAAAGAAAGAGGCAACCCCACTGCACCAAAAGTCAAGAAGGCTGAAAAGGGATTCCTCTGCCTTTTCTTTCCCAGCAATCCTATCTCCTATAAGCAATCCTCCCTGCATTACAGGAAGACCCACTGACTCTGGGAGACTGCATGGGTCTCGGTTCCCACTCAGTAAGTCCCCTTGTAATTTGTGAAACAAGTAAATAAAAATGAAACCTGGCCTAGCAGATGGTGACAAATACTCAGAAGCCACCTGGCCAAGGAACTGCAGGGAGCCAAGACACACACCTCTACCAGAAATGACCAACGCTTTGCTTCCGGCAGACTCTAATACCTGGTAGCTCTTAAGACCAAAACGGAAATATTAAAACTGAGAGGCCTTGGCTACAACAATTGTACATGGATATCCAAAGAGGGAAATCATTTCCTTCCTGACTCCCACTGGGCCAGGCATGCTTGGGGCAGAAGGCGTGATTACGAGAACAAAGCAAGAGTCCCACAGGCTAGACTACAGCTTCTCTAGGTACTCAGTTTCCTAGGTCTCTGCATCTACCTGCTACACTTCTTCCAGCTTTAGGTGTCAACTTTAATGTTTTTAAATAAAGCTCCAAATTGAATTTTTTTCCAAGACTCAGAATGCATTACTGCTCACCCAATCTTGGTGAGGACAGGGTCTGGGCATGGAGAAGGACGAAGGGCAAGCATAAATACCATATCCGCGACACAGTGCTAGACGCAACCTTTACGGTATCTTACTTCCCTTTTAATTCATTTTGAATCTTGAAGGAGAAAACAATTACAACAACCTATGAAGGGACCACACTTGATAAAGTACTACCAACAGGCTTGCACAAAGCAAACCTAAGTGGTCAGCAAGACAATCAATGTGACCTACAATTCTGGGATCCAGAAGATGAAGGCAAGAAAAGGCTAACATTGGGCAGGCTTTCTGTTCGCCCGTCCTGCCATACTCTGTCACTGCACGCACTCACAGTACATGTCTGAGGCTACGCTGCTCTCAAAAGCCTCCTTGTGTACAGTCATCTGGTGAGCCCTCATAAAATCATGCTATCCAGCTGTAAAACTACCCCAACAAAATTAGTCAGGACATGGTAGAGTAGCCTTGGGGAAAGGGACACTCCCAACCTTCAGATTTAGATTTATTCTTCTATCCATGAAAATGTGTCATGTAATTGTTATGCCCCACTAGACTATGGGACAGAGGCAGAGAGTGTCCTTCTGGCTGGGTATTCTATTTTCTAAAAAACTATTTATTTGTATGTCCTTCGGTGCCTGCATGAACGTCTGTGTGAGGGTGTCAGATCTTAGAGTTTCAGATAGTTGTGAGCTGCCATGTGGGTGCTAGGAATTGGACCCAGGTTCTCTGCAATAGCAGTCAGTGTTCTTGACCACTGAGCCATCACTCCATCCCCGTGGGGATCATATTCTTGAAGGTCAAGATTGTGTATGACCCAGTATCCTGTCTTTTCCTAATCGCGCTCTTGTAACTAGCTCTTGATGGCACATCATCTTGGTCTTCTCAGAACCTCTGCACAGACCAGCAGACTAGCATTCCTTCCAAAAGATGCCATGAGCACTGAAGCATGACACCAATGAGGGCTGGGAGCAAGGCTTCTAGTCCTTTCTCCCCAACAGTAGAATTGCTTTGGGGAGCCGCTTCATCTGTGCTGTGTGACTGCCAGGAGGTTTGAGTAGGACAGTCTCCGGTGTGTATATTCCAAGTATCATAGTCCCAACCTTTCGGCCTCAGTGATGGTTCATCACTGGGAAGTAACCAAAATCTCTGTGAATGTGGCAACAAGGCTCTCTTCTCCTCCAAACAGGTAAGCAGATGTCCTCATCCTGGTCACTGGGCAGTGGTCTACTAACCATAGGGCAAATACCTTGAGGATGAGAGAGTCAGCAACCAAAAGGGGACAGAGCAAAGAACACGGCAGAGCATCAGAGATGACATCACTCAAGTGGAGCCGAAAGTCATCTCCCTCTGAACCAGGTCTTCTGGGATTGCAAGGTCACCCTTCCACCTGGTTCTAAATAACGTATGCCCAGGCCACATCAGGGCTTCAGAAGCAAGAGTCATTGAATCATAACAATCTAAGGATAACAGAAACTCCCGAGTCTCTTCCAGCTGCCTCGTGTAAGGCTGTCTTTCCTGTTCTACAATTATACCACTCGAGTTCATTAAACCCAAGTTCAAGGCTACCACAATTTGTTTAAACACTGAGAAACTCAAAAGGTGAAGCAGGTAATATACCTTTCCACTGATGCTGCAACCATAACGGGTTTGCATGTTTGAGATTTTAATAAATACCGCAAAGTCAAAGACAAAGAGTGCGGGTTACCGATGCTATGGACACCAACCCTCCGCGAAAAGGAGTCAAACACCGATGAGGAAAACAGAATGACAAGACAAGGATGAAGTCAGTTACACTTTCAAATCAAGTTGGCTTTTTTCCAATCACAATAACATTCGCTGTGTTTTGGAAAACTCCACAACACCCATAGTGGGATATATTATTTATGTAGTTTCATGTCAATCCTTGCAGTACATAGGGATTGATCCTCATCATGGAAACCACAGAACTACAGTCAGTAGAAGCAAGAATCCCCCAACTATTTCCCTCAGCTTGTTACCCAGGCGCCCCAGGTCATGCCTTATCCACCGTACCAATGCACCTATGAACTAGAGAGCTGCTGCAAGAAAAGATATCTATCACCACTTTCCTTTCAGACGGACGGTAACAAAACCCACACTCAATTAGCACCGGAGCACTAGCAGGTCGTCAAAACAAGGGCTTCCACGCTCTGCCAAGGTTAAGCTAGCCCTCTCCACCTCCAAAGGTTGATGGGAAAACAGCACATCACACAGGAGCAAACAATAAATATCAGCTTGTTCCCTGTCATCTAATGCCAGCCTTTCAAGTTCAATGACACTCCACTTTCTGCCAAAGGAAAAGGAAGGGAGCCACGCAGTTACTGGCAAGATGAAATCATTGCCACTGAGTTTTCCTCCAGTTTCTCGGTACGCCACCTTGTCAGAGGTGAAGCCCACCTTTGCCGTGCCACAGATTTTATTGACATTTTTATATGTGGTCTGTTGCCATGAAGCCAATTCAGATAATGATGATGATGATGATGATGATGATGATGATGATGATGATGATGATGATGAACATTTTAGAATTATCCAGTTCTCAACTCTTGCTCCCAGAACCCGTTACTTTGCAAAACTGATCAAAACATGTGTTTTGCTATTAAAAAAGAAGCATATTTCTGTGTAGCACTCACCAGCTAAGGGAAAATTCCTCCTCTCCAATGAGGGACCAGGGAACGATGACAAATGCAGAACCAGCTGACTCTCTGCTTCTCTGCTTCAGTTCCCACCTGCGGAAAACAGAGAGAGGAATGGCTGAGGCTTCCGGCTCCAACCAGCAACAGGACAACTTCCTGGGCTGACAATGTCCCTGACTGGACCATACTGGATGATGTCTGACTGACTCCCAGACCTCCCAGTCCTTCAGTCAGTACCAGGCGCTCTTGTTTGGCAAGTTTGTCTCAAAGGAAGTGGGAAGAGAATGCTCCCACTCTCCAGCGCTCCTGGAAAACAGGCCCATCTAAACAACACAAGTCCAAGACAGAGCAATTAAGGAGGAAAAAAAAAAACACGACGTAGTGGCCCTCTGAATTTCAGTTTCCTTCCCTGTAATACGAGAACAAGGGAGCCATAGAGAGCTGCGAAGTCTTAGTATTCCTTGGTAAAGCCTCAATGCAGACTTATCTCATTGAGAAATATGGCTCTTTTCTTGGGATTATAAAATGTATATTCCAGAGCTGTGGACTATTGCAACCCTTGTCCAAGGTTCATGGAACTGAAACTCATCAGGAAATTCTACCCTCATTCTCATAGAATCTTTGACTATCTTCTAAACAATCATATAATTGCTCCATGTCCCTGATATCAGTCTTCCCATCTGTGTATAAGCTTAGAGTGGCGGGGGGGGGGGGGAGGCGGGGGGGAGGACCTCAAAGTGACTTCCCCAATTCTTCCACCACAAGAGAGCCAGGCACCAGGACAGGGAAATGGCCATCACTAGTAACAGGGGATTTGGGGCTCAGCCCACTACATATAGTTACTGCCCATCTTTAACAGAGACTAACGAGGCCAGGAACCTGCCTTAGTTCTTATACACTTAAGTATACCTCAACAACAGAAAGAAATCCCATAAGGAAAATGGAATTCACTCAAGTCGAGCCCACTGAAGCCATTCATTCCTGAGAATTTGAGGTCTTCAGAATACCAGAAATCTTGAAAATCATTTTTACCAGAGATAGGACTTCAAAATTGCTGAGAAACTGATCAGTAAGAGGCCAACTTTACCACTATGGACAGTGAAATCTGATAGAAAAAAAAAAACCACCTCCAACCCCAACCTCATAAAATCAAAGCTCCTTATGCAGAGCAAGGGGTGAGGGAGAGAAACCCAAAGCAGTTTCTATGAGAGGTAAAGGGCTTCTGACTCCCTAGATTTCTAAGCCTCAATAAAGACACAGTCCTCTAGCCTTGGCCCCGGGGGAGTCACATCCACGCTCCAGCTTCCTCCGGTGTGCCAGTGTAAGTGGACGCCCTTTCCCAGAGTCAACTTCTCTTCTAATAATTTCCTTCTCCGTTGCCATAAAGGGAACAAGCCGCTTTGCTAAAGAACTGCTGTGAAATGATTGAGGTTCCCATGCAAACAAACCATTAGTAGAGTTCAAATGCAATTTAAATTACCAGTTGTTAAAGTGCTCCTCAATTTCGCAGTAAGTTTCCAAGGAGAATTATATGCTATATACTATTTAATTGGTTGTTTTCTATTTTTTAACATCCTTTTATTCCCTCCACCCTTATATTTCAGAAGTGTCTATAAGAGCTTCCCTTTAAAAAATTATACATTGTTGAAGAGATTAAATGTAAAGATTGAAAAGTGTCAGAGAAACAGCTACAGGAATGTGCAGATCAGCAGAAACTCATACCTTGGAGACTTTGGAAAAAAAAAATGTAGAATTTTAGAACCTTAGAAATCACCAACAGGGCCCGCACTCTTACCAGGTGAGTAGGCTAAGGACCTGTAAGTGAAGGGAGGGGCCGGTCTGAAACCTTCTCCCTGGAGAGTGACTTAGTCAAGGAAGACAGCTCCCAATTTCTAGCCAATGGACATCTTTTTCACACAGAGTCTGCAGGTTCCAGAAGATGGTGAGAAACACTAGTGAATTTGATTTGTCACTTAGATGTTTTAAATGAAACTATGGAACCCTCTTCACATAACCTCCTGGCTTCTGAAGTGGAAATGAAGAATGTCTCCCCAAAAGGGCGGAAGAGACACAAAGGCTGAAGAGTGGGCGCGAAGAAGCAGGGAGAAGGCACATTCCGGGCAGCGGATGCCAAGAAACTCATCTGGACTCCCCACTATCAAAGGGGTCGCGACTGCAGATTGCCACTGCTTGATCTGGCCCTAAACCAGCCGCCGCCATGGTGAAAGGGGACAGAGAGAATAAAGAAAGCCAGGGCACGTGGGTAAATAGAAGGGTTTCTAAAAACCGTCAGTAGCACAGTTTCAAATCCGGGGCTTATGGAAATGATGTGAACCTCTCTGAGCTCAAGTTCCCTGTCAGCAAAACAGGGCCCACACTACCTGTCCTTCCGGGTGTGGAGAACCATTTCCCTGAGTTCTGCACTCAGCAGAGGCACTACAGAGGCACACATGCGCAAAGGTCTCTATCGCTTCTCAACGGCTATGGACCTACAGACAAATTATTTGGATTAAAAACTTAATATAAATCATTTATGTTCTCTAAGATAATGTGATGGTCCTCCAAAGTAAATTTATTTATGTTATCATTTTCAAAAATACAAACATGAACGCTTTACATATATTTTCCTTCTAACGCAAGCTGCTTTAAAAAAAAAAAAACGCTACTTTCAAAAATATTTCCAAACCTAATTTTTGATCGCACATTAATCAGCTTCACATCCAAAATCTTCTTTAAACTCTATCAACACTGAGGAAGAGCTCCTACCTCACAGAGGAGCCTGAGCACTGGAGTGCACATCAAAGGTTTGGGGGATTATAGCAGCAGTCTTAAACCAGAGTATTCAAAAACCAAGCTCTGTGACAAGGGTTTCATTAATTATAGTCACAAATAGAATATGGACATTTATTCTTCTTCTCGGGGCAGAAATATACCTTTTTTAAAAAAAAACTGCCATTTTCACACTTCGAATTGCTTTGGTATAAAAATAATGGCTGCATTTTTTTTTAACGTTCATGTAAGAAACCTGCAAATCTGTTGTCTTTTCTACTTTGCTGTGAAGTTCTTAAGTAAAAAGCTCAGAGGCCTGGCATGAATCAGATACACCTATAGGAGTCCAGAATAGGCCTGAGAAAGGACAGCCATGACATAGCATCAGATCAATTCTAAAACAGATTTCAAACGGCTGCGTTCTTGATCAAACAAATCCTGAGTAACCCTGGTATCGACTTCTGAGGCCCCCTGGGACAGCTGTTAGCTGACATGATGGCATATTCCTTGCAGTCAATGCCCAGAAAACAGATGCTTACCAGTAGCCGGGCTTTGATGAAGCAGTGTGGACCTAGCAGGCTCAGGTGCCGACACGTGTCTAGATTCCCTGAATGCTTGGACATGCAAGACTGGGTGAAAAGACCGTAAAAGCAAGTCTGTGCCATGTTCTGCTGAGGTGGCAGCTTTGCAAGGAAGCCTGAAAACCCAAGAGGGCTTCTGACTATAAAGGAAGACAATGGGCACAAGGGACCAAGTTGCACGGGCCTTGAGGATAAAGTCAGGCTATTCTCAGAGACCCTAGTAAGGACAGCAGCACTTAGCTAAAGCTGGAGACAGATGTTACAGACAGAACATGGAGGACTTGGTATCCTGGCCTAAAGGACTTGAATTGTAGACTCATGGTAGGTGCTGCATTTGAGGGACTGATACAAGAAAAAGCTAAACAACTGAACTATCATTTTAATAAAGATTCCTTTCCATAGTCAACCTTCCATAACAGCAAGCTATGAACATGGAAGGGATTTTCCCAGAGAAGATGGCTTCTGAGTGAACTCTTAGCCTCAGCTCCACTACCCCTTCCTTCTAACTCTGCAACTCTTATAGGAAAGAAGCCAGGTCATGCCCAAGCAAGACCCCCACTCTGCCATGAGGGACAGCTAGCACTATGAGCTTCCAATAGACTGAGACTCCCAACTGGCTAAGACTCAACTGGCTGAGACTCTGGATTGGCTGAGACTCCAGATAGGCAGAGCAGCGCTAGACTCTTCCCTATCTCTCAAGAAGCAGTATCCCACCAGATCCATCATTGTGTGTGCTGAGAATCCCACAATAGAAAACTCCTTCCAGGCCAGCCTAGCACACCAAAGTGGAACCTTCAGTTAACAATGCCCTAGCTGGATATGCTCAATTAGGATGTATAGAATTGCTCTGTCCTTTAAAGGAGTCCTGGCAGCAATTCCATCCATCCACAGACCCAGGAAATGAAATACTCTCTGTGCCCTGAAGCAGCTCCATATGAAAGGGGAAAGGGCGAGGGCTGAGGAAGAAGCACAGGCCGAAGCCCATGTCCCAGAAACACTATGACACAGGTGATCAGTTAATTACACCCATGTCATGAAAAAGAAATTCAGTCATATGTTTCTGGCATGTTTCAGCTCACAGCTAGGAAGTACCACAACCAGGAGCCAAGCCGGGATCTTGTGTTTCTAAGCGTGAGCATATACACTCGGCTGCCTGTAAACGCAGCAGAATCTCTGTGAGGGCAAAGGAGGTGGTGGTAGGGAGCACATGGTGACCGCGACTGATTCCTCTATAGGACAAGAGTTCTAGAAAGAGAGAAGTGAGCTCATGTCACCTCTACAGGAACAGCGAGAGCGGAAGCATGGAGGTGGGCAAGTGCAGGATGTCTGGGGAGAGGCAGAGAATGCGCTGTGAGACAGGGGTATCGCTGGAGTCTAAGGTGGACACACACTTTGATTCCAGTTATGAAAGGCGTTCAATAGTAGGGACAAGAGTATCGCTTCAAACTGTGACTACTAGAGAAACCACACATCTCAAATAGAACCATGGCACAGTTTCAGTTTTCCTTGGGATTCCATGTTCCAAGGTGGGGCAGGGTTTGGGGGACCACATAGTATTTCAGATCTGGGCCAGGAAACAAAGGAGCCCTCGAGTTTCTTTGGCCTTATAAAGAGTAGGATGCTGTGTGCAGTTTTGACGTTTTAGGGGTAGGAACATCCTAATCTTGAGAAAAGACACTAGTGAACCGGGCCCTACCTGGAGTAAGTGCCCAGATTCTCTGACACACAGCACGGGGAGTGGGGTGGGGATTAGAGTAAAAAACTATACTCCACTCAGTCATGGGTTTCTCCAGTTTCACCTGCAGAGTCTTAGCAAGTCACCTCCTTTAAACAAGGACACAGTTATAAGATGAAAATGATACTTCCAGAGCCAGGTTACAGTGAAAGCAAGGAATCTGTGAGGCTGACGGTGAAGATGTGTTCCTGCATGTAAGCTGACCTGTGTGTCACAGGTGCTCCCCCTCCAGAAAACACCGCGCTGATACAGTGTAGCGTGAAAGCTACCGGTCCTCCAGGAGAAGCGGTCTAAATCCGGAGTTGTCAACAGTTTCTCCTCCTGCTGAAAATGGAGCTTTATTCCCCAGGCGAAGCCATTACATCTTTTTGTGCCAAATTGTTTTCATCTTTTAAATGACCCGGTAATCCCACTTTGGGCAATATACATCAGGGAATAATCCAGAAGGAAAAAAAGACGGCAATTTGTTCAGAGATGTTATTCATAGTGCTATTTCTAGTTCTTTATATATCCCTCTATTATAGCACTGATCTCACTGCGCTGCAATTATCCACTCCCCTTCCATACGCCTCCAAATTATCTCTGAATCAATCCCCAGCACCTAGCACAATGCCTGGCATACAGTAAGAACTCAATAAATGTTTGTTGACTGAATGGGTGGTATGAAAGAAATTTTGAAGAAAAAAAAACGAATGAGCACAAACAAAGCACAGTTTTTTAAGAGATGGTGTTAAACTGATTTCTTTTTCCCTTTTTAGAAAGCCTGGTAACTTTAGACTGTAAACTACTGGAAAAGAACCATGTAGAGAAACCTCAGGAATGACTATCCACAGACTTAGGACGTTTTGAAGAATGTTCAGAAACAGACAGCTTTAGTAGAGGTGACCAAGGTTTAACCAGAGGCATAGGACCCATGCAAGGTCATTTTGGCTTGGTGACTAGAGGTAAGGGCTTAGTCACTGTAGCTTCTCAACCTGATTCTGACATTATTTGTTGTGGGACTTTGACTAAACCACTGCCTAACCACTCGGAGACCTTTCTCTACGCTAAAAAGCAGGGGGACTTTCTGGAAAGCCCAGCTCATTCACAGGAAGTCTAGGGAGAACCAGGCAAGAGCAAGCTAAACTCAAGTGAAGACAGGGAGGTGACCTCCTTGTCACAGCCGCTAGCCACAAGGGGTTTTGATGCAGCAACCCCTCTGGGATCTTTGCAGGTCCGTTTTATATGACAGAGAGTGTGTTTGTTGCTAAAGGTCTAGGACAAGAGACAGAAATCTCTTCATGAACACAAAACACATTGAAAAAGAATTGGAGACATAGCTCAGTGGTGGAACACACAAGTGCTGGACAAGACAAAAAGAGAACACGATAAATATAATCGCTCAGAAGGCTTAAAGAAGGAATACTTTATTTAAAAAAAAATCCCGAGAGAGCAAAGGCAGCTACACATTCTGAAGGCCTTGTTTGGGGGCATTTTTATTGCTCTGAGGTAGGAGTCAGAAGCCAGAAGCCGCTGCACCCTCAACTGCTTGGCTAGAAGCTAGAGATTTGAATTCAAAGTACATACTCTTGGGTCTGGAATTCTGGTAGCTTCTCCATAAAATAACACTGATGTGTCTGTTTGCAGCTCTGGGTCCATTCGGCCTGACATTTCTCCAAAGGAATCACTCGATCAAATCCTGAATTTCTCCCTCCTCCATCCCACTGCCACAGCACTGCTCCAAGGCAGCAGTAACCACCCCCTCCACACACACACACATGCACACAGCACACAGCACACACAAGGAATGTGCCAAACGTCTCTAAGCTTCGCACTTCCACTATTGTCTTCACCTTTCAAAGAACTCCTCACACAGCTGTCAGAAAGACATTCATAAAAACATAACTGGGGGGGCGGGGGGAGCAGCAGACCTAGACTTGGGCACTTGGAAGCAGTCCCATGGTTTCCTCGCACCAGTCAGCCCCCTCCGGCTTGCCTCTGCTGCTTTTGCACCTGCAGTCCGGAGCTGCTGGTACAGCAAGCCCGAGTTCACACATGAACTCCTTCCCACTTTGTGCCGGCTGCCTGCACGCAGGGCCCTCGCCTCTGTCCTTTCCATGGCTGGCCCAAGTCACTCAGATGCAACTGCAACAGATCTTGGGGAGCCCCTCCCCCACGCTCAGCCCTTTGTGACTCTAGATTACTGGCTACTCCCCTTCATTTCCAGGTTTATTTCTTATCTCCTCCCCCAGCACACCCTTGCTGTTCTGCATATTTAATTATGCAGGCCGCACCCTGTGCTGGGACACTGCCTGTGACAGAGCAAGGCACAGGAGCAGAGACTCTGAGGGTCAATAACATTAGGAGACCAAGGACATAGCTCAGTCAGTAAAGGACTGAGTCCAAGTCCTAGAACCCAGGCTTTAAAAAGACAAGCACGGGGTCACACATTTGTAATTCAAGTACTGGAAAGATACTTCGTGAGTTCCGGGCAAATAAGAGATCCTATCTTTAAATTTAAAAAAAAAAAATTAAAAACTGGACAGCTCCTAAAGATGTCCTCTAGCCTACACACACCACACACACACATACTCGCAGACATGGCAGTTAATAAGATTAGACGAATGCATGACACAGAAGAAGCCTGGGAGATTAGTTAAGGGAAAATGTTAGACTGGCGCTAACCCCTGGCCCTCACAGTCAAACAGACCCAGATCACTGAGCCTGTATGCAAGGGCTAGTGAGGGACCTAGGCAGCTTCTCACGCTTCCTTAGGCCTTGCTTTCCTTAAAGGTAAGTTAAGATCAGAACATCTACCTTCTATCATGGGAATATTAGAGGTAATTACAGACTGGCTACTGTAGGGCTCAGCACAGAAGAAGTATCTGCTGTCAACAGCACGGTTTCTAGGCAAGACTCAGAAAGCAGCGACGTGCTCCCCGAGCCAGACACAGATGAACAGCAGTCAGTCAAGTGCTCCCTCCTGTACCTTCTTCCTCCTTCTCCCTAGCTGAGCAGAGCCATTCATTACAAGGGCCTCTTCTGCCTTGCTCGTAGAACACCACTGGGTGCACGGTCGGGGGGAACTGACTGAGAGACTTCTGGATTCTAACCCTGCAGAGTCATCTACCAGGACAAGAACACTCTCAAGGCCTCCTGCACAGCACACTGCTATGCAGCACAACAGATGGACTCGCTAAGGGCTGGCTCTCTGCAACACGGGCAACCCATGCTATCTACACACGGTCCTACATGCAAAGTATTTATTCCAGACTCTGTGGACCACAGGAACGTGACACACCAGTGTGTCACACTTCAAGTCCAACCATAGCTCTGCTCTGCAGGGTAAGACCGCCCCTCCCCAAGTTCCCACGCGCATCCCTTCTGGTCCGAGCTTTCCCCCAGTAAGCAGACAACACTCGCAAATTATCTTTCTACCCAACCGAAACTAGGCCTCAGGTGAAAACAAATATCTGTTTAAGTTTGTTGTCTGTTGGTGTGGGTTTAGGAACAAATAAGAATTTTCCTGTGGATGACCCCATTTCTAAATCCATCCATGAGAATTGCTCCCCTGGGAAAGCAGCTGTCCCCACCCCAGACGGAAGTACGCATGGGCCTCACACTATTTCCCACCGCCGTCCCTGTGCCAGCAAGCATCCCAGGTCGGCTAGCAGAAATGCCATTGGCAATAATGATGTACTCACGTGAGGAGGTCACCACCACGGCGGGGGGCCTTCACTGCCCTGGCTCCCTCTCAGGAAGCCTGACCCAGGAGAGAACCAAGCAGGGGTGTTCTCCAGAAGCCTGAGGGGAACTGAGCTGAGGTGCCTCCCAGAACAAGGGGCAGAGGCACCGAGGGGGAAGGGCAGGAGGCGGGGGGAGGGGGCTCCACTTGGTTTCTGGAAACGAGAATTCAAATCCTGCTTCTCCCAAACCCTGAGTCACCTCCTTCCCTTCCAATAGATGAGTGTGGTGGGTAAACATTTCCATATATGGAGAAGAAGGCTGGAGGATGTCAGAAAATCAGCCTTCTCTCTGGCACTTCAAGAGCATGCCCCACACAAGGCAGCCCTCCTTAAGTTGAGTAAATCATTAACCCCCAAAGATATGGAGTCTCAGCTACTACTACGCCATACAGAGAGACACGGAGTATCAACTACTACTGCTGCTGCAACAGAGAGAGAGAGAGAGAGAGAGAGAGAGAGAGAGAGAGAGAGAGAGAGAGAGAGAGAGGATCCTGTTCCAGGAAAACAGTCTCCCACCCAACAGAGCGAGTGGCTGGTTTGAAAGCTTAAAGTCTACCTGAGAAATGGGGCTGTCCAGACTGCCACAAAATGCCTACAGATTGGGAGAAAAATCTTTGCCCGCGATTCATCTGAGAGAAGATTCATGTCTAGAATAATCGAAGGACTCAACAAAGTAAGCAACACAAAGCTGAAAAACCCAAACCATGAACGAACAGGCAGAAGACACCGCTTTCAAAAGATGCAACACGATGGCCGACAAACGCAAGACGGTCCACGTCACCAACCCTCCGAGGACTGCGGACGGGAACTACAGTGAGATTCCATCTCACGCCAGTCAGTACGGCACTCTCTACCAACAACTGCTGCGTGTATGTGGACCAAAAAGAACGCTGAAACACTGTCAGTGGGATGAAAACTGGTCCAGCCACTATGACAACCAGGATAGAGGTCCTTCACAAAGCTAAACTCACAACTACCATGAGATCCAACTATCCTACTCCTGGGTGCTTACCAAAACAAAGCTCCCAGCCACCATGCTAGAGAGATACTCCAACATGCGTGTGTACTACAGCAACATTGACAGTAACTAAGAAACAGGACACACAGGCGTGGATGAAAAGATGTGGCATATATGCATGACGGGGTATGTTGGCATTCACAAAAAAGAATAAAGTTATGCTGCCTGCAGGAAAACAGATGCAGCTGGAGACGGTCACACGAAGAGCATTATGCCGGTCTCAGGGAAACATAGGATGTTCTTTCTCATTTGTGGCCCCTCGACTTTACATAGACACAAAATCATTTATGTATATATAGCATGGACACGGAAGAGAAAAACCTGTCTATGTGGACAGCAAGTAATTCAAGGTGGGAATGGGAAGGAAGGAAAGGGAGGGGTGGAAGGAGAACATAATTGTGTCGAAGTGTCCTACCACAACCCAGCACTGTGTGCAATGATCATAGACAACATTAAGTTAGAGTGGAAAAAATCAATACCTTACACGTAATAGTACACATAAAAATACATGGCATTTTCAGCAGCCCATGGGACACAGACACTGAAACAAGTCTCCGCAGACCTCTGGGCTGGGCAGCTTCCTGAGCACTTGGTTTAGCGTGAATTCTCATCACGAGGCAGACATCAGGATCCCTGATGCAGTCAAGCCGGACTACTGACAGAGCGTGATTGCTAGGGGAGGAGAAGGCAAATCAGATAGTAAAATGTGTAAAAATCAACTCTAACCCCAAACTTCTGTGTCATGTTTGATGACTACATATGAGCCGTAAAGCTAATCAAGAACGAATCTGGTCTCAGGGACTCAAGGCCAAATCAAAGGAGAAAGAATGAAAGGCAGACATGAGAATCAGTGGGGGCTGGTGGGGACTGTTCTCCAGTTGTTCCTAAACGAACAAGGCTGTGCCCAACAGTTCTGCTCTGGTGGCTGACATTTCCTTATCCAGAAACTGACCAGCTAGCCCCAAATTACCAAGCTATGTGCTCCAGAAGCGGTTTCGAGTTCTTCAGTCCAAACATTCCCTTCACGCTTATTCTGAAAACTCGCTGCTAGTTTAATAAGCATGTGGACACAAACATAAGTGACCCTGGAAATAGGGAAGACAACCGGATCAGAGCACCAGCCACTGCACACCAGCACCAGAACTCAGTACTCAGTTCCCAAGCTGCAGCCCTCCCAGCCCACCCCAGCAAGGATGGAGGGGAAATGAGTGGTCCTAGCTCTGTCTGGAGCCCAGCTTCCGCTCACACAGAGACAGGAGCATTTCAGAGAGAAATAAGACGTTTTGCTGTACACACTTTCTGAGGGAAAGGGCTGAAAACTTCCAAAACCAAGTTCCAAACAGGGAGGCATCAGGATAAATGTGAAAATCAGAACAAAAGACTCACATTTCTCCTCTACTTTGCAAACATTTAGAGGGTAGTCCCCTTAGTAGCCAAGGGACGTTTCATGTCCTTTGTGTATGTGTTCTTTCTTCCTCCCAGCCAAGGAGCGCCTCTGACCCAATATGCCTGACTGTTCCTGAATCCCCCTGAGCATCCCCACTGTCTCCCATGAGACCGAGATCATATTTCTTACAGCTGTTAATTCCATCTTTGCACAAGAAAGTTCTTCCATATATGGAACCAAACTCTGACTCCCTGGTCTTCAACCTCCTGCCCCCTTCTGCTTCTGAGGAACATATGTCAAAGCTTATCTCACTGGTGTGGAATGTTTGTAGGTAACTGCATATATAGAAACAAAGCTATCCAAGCCCTCAGTCCACAGTCAACCCTGCCGTTATCCTGACCCCATCATCATGCAACTGTTACCAAGATGAAATCCATTCTTTGGAGCGTTTTCCAATGTGTCAATGCTAAGTAACACATTCAACAAGTACACTGCTATCCTGTGACTCAAAAGTGCCTTACAAAATCCAGTCTCTCCTCTCCTTCACCCACCCACCTCTCTCTCTCTCTCTCTCTCTCTCTCTCTCTCTCTCTCTCTCTCTCTCTCTCTCTCTCTGTGTGTGTGTGTGTGTGTGTGTGTGTGTGTAAGAGAGATACAGACAAGCTAGGCAAGTGCTCTACCACTGAGCTGAATCTCCAGCCTTCTTTCCCCTCTTTCCTTTTTACTTTGAAATAGAGGGTCACTAAGTGGCTCAAGATGATCCTGTAACTCACTTCTATACCCCAGGCAGACCTGAAGATTGAAATCCACCTGCCGTGGCCCCCGGAGCACCCTGGATTCCAAGGGTTGCGCTACCATGCACAGCAAATGAACGTTGGTTCGCTGGGAAACCCAACCCAGCAAACCTTGAAGACTAGCTCTCCATCCGCCTCCACTCCACCAGCACCGCTACATGTCCATCCCTCACAGATGAAGTCTATAATGCAGATCCCACACTTCAGCATTAGAAGCCGGTCCTGCCTGACCCAAAAATGCACCCTCTAAGGCTCTTCCAAAGACCATTAAGGGTGAATCCTGTAGCAAAGGAGGGTTGGCACAATTCTCTGAACAACACAGGTCAGCAAGGTCAATTGCTCATCACAGGGTTGGAGGACCTCAAAGATGTTCAGTGGGGTAGGGGACTATAGTACTTCATGTTTTTCGCGTGTTCCACCATGCATAAATGCCTCCCAGGCGGTCTCATTGACTCTCTACTCCAAACTGCCTTGAGAGCAACATAATACCCACTGTGCCAACAAAAGGCAGCCAGAGGCTCAGAGCCCACAGGTCCACTTCCGAGGTCACTGCAAAAGAAGAGTAGGCAAAGGAAGCCGGCAGCCCTGAGACTCCAGGTCTGACTGTCCTAGACTCACCGTATGACCTCTGGCTTTCTATTTAACTTTTCTAAGCCTCGGTTTCAACACCTGAAAATCGGAGATTAAAGCAGTGGCTCTGCCTCCCTCTTGGAGCAGTTATAAGGATCAAATGAGCTAATGAGAGAGAAGCCCTCTGGAGGAGAGGTAGGCATTCTCCAAGTGTGAGGGATTACTGGGTGATTACTTGCAAATGACTCTGCATTCCATTACAAATACAAAAAGCAATGAGGTCATTGACAAGACAAAGAAACGCTAGGCCCTGGGAATCAAGGGAGAACCAACCAGGCTCTACAGGTTACATCTATAAGCTGCTCACACTAGGAGCTCAAAGCTTGGCAGCAGCTGTCAGGATCTCAAATTCCAAGTAGCACACATCTACAGGGCCGCTCAAGACAAAACACCTCCCTTTTCAGCTAAAAGCAAAGGATGGTCAAGAAGGAGGTAACAGAGATAGACGTCTGGAAGACCCCTGAGAGTCTTGGCTCCGGAAAGGTGGCCTTTGATGTTTTCCTTGGAGCAGTTGTTAGAGACACTGGCTCCAGTCTCACTGCAGTACGCCCGTGGGGAAATAGATGTACCGTAAGGAGCTATTTACCAAGGAGCCTGAGGAAGCGTCCAAGCATGAATTAATCAAGGGCATAAGACATTTCAAGTTGCAGATACCAAAAGGATAAGGATCTCCAACCAGTTAACCCTTCCGGCTCACAGGGGCTCCACCTGGAGTCAGGCACACAGGCACCAAGGCGGCATGCTGCCAGCAGCAGAGTGAGCCCTTACATCTGGTCCCTTTACATACCAGCCTTCTACTGGAGACCACCGTAAAGAGAGGTCCCAAGCAGCTCAGAGAGCAAAGCCTCCTGTCTGCCTTCTTCTCAAGCCTCTTCCAACACGCTAGTTATCAGGATTCTCTTCAGGTCCCACAAAGAATCCAGCACTCGCTGTCATTTACGGAGGAGCCATAGAAAGAGTCCCCAGAAATGCACCTCTGGAGTGGTGAGAACGCAGTTCAATGCTGTCTCCCCTGCTAGAAGGAAACCACTGTGCAGGGCAGGCTAGAATTCCCTCCCAGTGGCTGGGTCAGACATGGGGCTAGGTATTAAAAGTGGCTGCAGCAGAAAACACCCACGAAGGTGCAAAGGAAAAAGTAGATAAAAAGAAAGCTTCCAGCGTAGGCACTGAGAAGACATGCTGGGGACAGCAGCCAGCTGGAGTCAGTCTACAGGGTACACAGGTCACTGGTGAGGGGTGTCCAGGGAGGTGGACAGAAACAGATTCAACACAGAGCCCTGAATAAAACCAACTGCTCTGAGATCAAAGATCGGGGCTTTGCTTTGTTTGTTTCTGTTACGGAAGTAAAGCCATGATCACACCACTGATAAGATTTTTAAAAAATAAGCTTTTGCTCCCCCACTGAGAAACACTAACAGCAGTAACTAGAGTGTGATAAAGGTGTGCTTTATGTTAGCAACTGTACTACAGTTTACATGAACAGGGATTTGTGCGGGGTACATTATTTAACGGCAGCAATAACCGTATGAGCTAGGCACTCTCTTCTCATATTACAGGGGGAATGAATGCTAAAGACAACCTATTGAAATCCCAGAGATGATAAAAGCAAGAGGCTAATATTAACGTGTTCACAGAATAAACTTGAGCCCTCGCAATCCCAAAAGTGCCCTATGTCCCTCTTCTCCCCCATTCTACCTTCTAGCCCACCTTTTACCCACATCACTTCCCTGAGATAAAATACGCTCCCTATAACACATGCACAGTAATCCGCTGTAGCACGGCTGCCTCCATAAGTAGGTGACAATAACTACGCCATTGCCAGTGAGCACTCAATGGCTGTGTGTTCTTACACGGGCACTGTCTTAGAAGGCTGGGTCAGGAAGGTAATATAATATGGGCCATAACTGTTCTCTTTTTTCCTCGACAGAAATTAAACCAGCCAAAGCAAGACTGCCAAGGTCAAAAGGGAGACCTAGCCAGGGTGACAGGCACAGTTGAAGGACACTGTGCACAGGGCAGCCTAGCCAGAGTCTTCCGCAGCTGCGCAGAGCTGAATGACCCTGAACCTCCAGCTGCGGTTCCCAAGACCTCAGAGGGAGCTCAGCAGATCAAATACTTCCTTGAAAAAGGCAAACAGCCACATCCCACCAAGCCTGGAATGTGAGTTCAAAGAGAGGGTTTCAGCTAGGTGTCAGGGAGTCCAGGCCTTGCAGAGCTGGGTGTCTCCACCCTGCGACCATCACAGCTAAGCTAAGCCACTTGGCCTCGTAGCCTTCATAAAGACTTGTTAGGCTACCATGGTGATTTCCAACCTCTCATCTCTCAGCACAATTCTTCCTTTAAGTGAATACTATGGGATGTTTGATTTTTAAGGCCAGGGAAATCAGAGCTGCCAGCAGGCTTCAAGCCTTCCTCCCTCTCCACTTCTCACTTTATTGGCACCTCAGCTCTCAGACCACACTGGAACCTCCACCAGGGCTTGAAAACCATCAGCACTCTGAACTCTTTAAGGACCCTTTATCTCTGATGTCAGTAACGTCAGGGATCTAAGAGGTACCTCCTTCAGTTTTGTAGTTTTGCCTGTATGAGAAGCAGACATAGTATGGATGAGGCATAGTACCAGACAAAGAACTCCCAAATAAAGAGCGCGGGGTAAGGATCCTATGTTCACGGCTGTGGTGACACACACCTTGAGTCCCAGCACTCAGGAGGCAGAGATAGGTGGATCTGAGTCTGAGGCCAGCCTGGCCTACAGTGCAAGTCCAGGACAGCCAGGGCTACACAAAAAAAGCTCTGTCTCAAAAGTATCTCCTCCAAAAAAAGAATCCTGTTTTCCCAGAAGTTAGGAGTTGCCTGAAATTTTTGTCTAGGGATGGGACCCTGTGAAATAGCACTCTGTTGATATTGACAGCCTTGAAACCAACATCACCAACAAAAATGGATCCAGCAGGTTGTGCTTTTGTGTGGCTGTATACATATTTTATGTGTGTACATAGATAACAACAGTAATCAAAGCAAAGGTAACTGAGGGGGCATGAGGGATTAGAGAGAAGGTGTCACAGCGGGACTGAAGGGAGAAAAGAGGGGGAAATGAGGTAATGCTACTTTAAATAAAAACACATTTTAAGAGAATTCTTTCATTTCTCTAAATGTCAGTTTTCTCACCTATAAAAGAGACAACATCCACCTCAAAAGGCCTTCAAGACAATGACTTCGCCTAACAAGTTAGCCGAATGCCACAATACAGGCTGCAGTGATTATCAATTGGTATCTTGGTCATACATGGGAAAGAAGATAATTGCATGCCTCTGTACACTTGTGGACATGTTCAACCCAAACGAACACCCTGGCAGAAGTAAAGAATGAGTAAGAAAGAAGAATATAAAAGCTGGAGGGTGTGGCCATTGGGAGGTTTCCAATGCCTGGGTGGGTGGCCCCATACCCATGTAAATATGTCACTAATTGGACTTAGTGGATTATGGGAGGGGGGGAGGGAGGGAGGGAGGGAGGGAGGGAGGGAGCGAAGGAGGGAGGGAGGGAGGGAGGGAGGCATGGGGAGAAGTTGGGGGAATATGGGGGAAATGAATGGGGGCCAGAATGTATCTGATCTTTCATTGTATACATGTATAAAATTCTCAGAGTTATCTTTTGTAATTTAGTTTGAGAAGCCCAGTTAGAGTCCAAAATTCTATGAACAGCTTATTTCCTAACATCTTCAAGTTCATCTTCAGAAACTCTGCAATCCCGGGCCTTTGCGTTGTGACAACACCAAGACGGTCAAGGATACAGAAAGCAAACGAAAAAAACCACTGTTCCAGACCATGAGAAGAAGGGAAAGAATTTGTCTCTGCATATTGACACCAGCATCCAGACAGTGGTGAAGTGACCTGAGAAGTCCCAGCGGCCCTCTGACCTGCAGGTGCCTGGTGTGCACAGATGGGGTGAGGACAATCCCAATACACAGAGAACCGAGGAGTCGCAGGTACCTGATTTCCTCCCGGTACAGTGCACACGTGACCCCTTGGGGATGAAGTGTAGGAACAGGAGTATTTTCACTAACCTAGGCATTTGCTAAAGCTGGCCCCAACAATGACCAGTGCACAGACATCCAAACCATGATCGGAATGTTCCTGTGGTTCTTCACAGTGACAAAGCTTTTCGCGTGCCTCCCTTGTTTAAAGGCTTCTTGGCAGATAAAACCACGCGGTCCATCTTACACAGTCCTCTAATAAGTACTTGAGCCAGAAGTCACGTGCCCCACTTAGGCCCTGCAGCATGTGCACTGAACTAACTCACATTCTCTCTCTCTCTCTCTCTCTCTCTCTCTCTCTCTCTCTCTCTCTCTCTCTCTCTCGTAGCGGGGTGCAATTCAAGTTCTACAATTAAAGGGGCCATGGAGGCCCAAGGCCAGCTCACTCAGGACCCCTAGGCAAGTCATTTTCATCCTTTTAACCACAGTTTCTTTATCCATAAAAGGAGATTTACCAAGCCGCCCCACGCATCCACGCGCCCTTCCATGTCACCCTGAAAGCTGTCAGAAATGAAACCAAGCCTCGCCTCACACACAGAGACATATTTGGTCAGTTCCATTCCTGAGATTCCCTGCCCAAGCATCAAAGCCATGGAAAACCTACCCGAAGTGTCAGAAACCCACCGGGAGCTCCAAAAGAGGAAAGGGAACAGCCTGCAGCTGCCACTATCCCACAGACCAGCAAGTCGCTCCCCAACAACTGTGACCACCGTCACAGTGCATGGCACTCTCGTCAGCAAAACGCTGGTCTGAGTGGCAATAACAACCAACTCAGGATGCAAGAGCGTTAACATGAAGAATACAGTATGCACCCAGCATGCCTCATGGCCGAGAATCTAGGCCCCTGATGGTTTACAAGGAAGAAGAGGAAACAACACACTTTTCCCAGAGGACTCTTGGAAGATCTGCTTCTCTGGTTAGCATAGGCACCCATTGGTACCATCTGGCCACCACATTCTTGTTTAGCTATGAAGGCGATACTGACGTTGAGGCCAGCATGCCCCCTGTTTATTCTACAAAGAGCTAATGCTGTCTGTCAGGCTCTCTCCAGCCTACAAGACCATAGTCCTGGCAAAGGCCAGGTGTCACCTAAGCCAAGTCCTGGAAACCATTTGTCTGGGGCACTCAATCACGAGGAAACACAACACAAAACAAATCGAAACATTGCTGATGTTTTTGTTGAGCACGTGATACATAAAAGGAAGGTCCGTACTCGCGAAGACCCTGCTCCAATATCTTACATGGTGTTGTAGTTCCTAAAGACCGCAAAGTCCCAGTGTTTTATGTAATAGCTCCAGTGTCTCCAGAACCCAGCCTCAACCTTCTGTTTCCGGGGTCAATACATCGCACTGCCATCAAGACACTTTCTTTAGGGTGAAGTCGTGGCTCACGAAGTCTCTCCTATTGCTGCAGCCTCCAACCAAAGATGCATGTTCTACATATCCCTCGGAGAATACTAGGAACTCTCAGCAGGGTGGGACTGCCTTAGGAGAAAGTAAGTTATTTATCTACTCTATGTCCTGTCCAAAAGAACATCTAGCACTCTTAGACATGCCCTCTAAATACCATTGGTGACCCTGCCTCTGGGGACTAAGACAACAGAACAATCCCGTGCCTTTTCTAATCCTCTTAAAAAGACGCTGGTTTGCAAAGGCCCTCACTCCCAGCCTTTTAGTGTGATGCTCTTTCCTGGATTTCCCAACCGGTGTAGAACATCCATCATGATCTTACTTATACTATTCTTACTAGGAAATTTGATTTATTTTCCTTCCCAGTACAGGCTCCTCCAGGAAGAATCCAGGCTAGACCTCTCTCCACAGTGCCAAAGTACGGCTCATGGTCAGGTCTGTAGTCAGTGTTTATTAAAAGCCTGAAAGCAAATTATGTAGAAAGGAACAACTATGCTAGTTCACAGGGCCTAGAAAGAGATGAACATGAACTGGAACATCACAAATAAGCAACTCTGGCCAAAACTAAGAAAAATACAATTAAGAAACTGAATGTAGGTAAAGAGCCTACTCTTTTGGGATATTAAGCATATTAATTTTATATAAATAAACTTAAATAGAAGGTATTACACTTAATTAGAATACTAAAATATTAAGATGAGTTATAAAGATTAAGTATTTCAGGATAATAACTCCTGGGACTTTTAAAGGAACGTGTTAGGGTCACGTAAATTCTCTCCATTGGCTAAGAGTCCATTTCCCTGCCCTGAGGTCCCTTGCACTACAAGCATTCCGCTGCAAATGACATGACCCCACACTCTCAAAGCTAGGAGATGAGGCTCCGTCACTGACATGTACCTGTGTGTGACAGGGAAGCCAAATCTTCCTGCTGCTCTCTCTGCTCCCAAAGGGTAGAATGCAATCAGAGTCAAACAGCCTCTGCACTGGCAGCCAACCCGATCATGGCCAGTCACCAACCAAGGGGGCAGTGGGACAGCCAACTTTCAAACACCTCCATAGTGGCTTTTCCTAAGCCCACTTTCACTGTCCCTCGGTCGTGTCAGTAATCAGTTTGGAAACTCAACAGCTCGAGATGCTACCTTCTGTCTCCACTGCTCGCATCTTTCCAACAATTTTGTTAGCACCTCTGGCTCTGAATTAATTCCTTTCTACTTAAAGTATACAGAATGCTTCCCCCCGTGGTTTTCTAATAGATACAGAAGGAAAAGAAAGAGAGAGAGAAAGGAAGGAAGGAAGGAAGGAAGGAAGGAAGGAAGGAAGGAAGGAAGGAAGGAAAGAAAGAACTGGTTACTTGACTGGACCATTCATTTCTCTGTTTCTCATCTGCCCAACACTATGTCCTAAGATATCGCCTCTGTACAGGCCAAAATTCCTCACTTTTATCGCAATAAGCCAATAGAGCTAGAACTCTCAAAGTGACATAACAGGAATAATAATCTAATCGCAATTACACAAACAAGCTTATGATGAGTGTGAATATCAAGTCACACAAAATAAAGCAAGCCTGCGAGATGATTATTGGCCTTCTCCTCAAAGCTCTTAGATTGGACTATTCCAGATTCGTTCCTCATGGGCTTACTGGCTGCGCTCCTGGGCCATCTAGCTCCACACAGCCCCACAGCACAGGACTTGAGAAACATCTGCTCCTTTCTCCTCTTGGCTGAAAGGAGACTCTCACTCTATGCTCTGGAGGACCACCCCAGAAATATGCCCAGCTCTTACAGAGCTTTGCCATTGCAGCAAGATTTGAAATCCCCTCCCCTGAAACCTGGGTGACTCCAGGACTAGTACAACCAATGGACACGGCTTCTGATCAGCACCTGCGGCCTTGCCAGCATGGGTTGTCAGTGTTCGGTTCTCTCCCTCCACCCCTTCCTCCTTTCCCCATCTCTGGCCTTTCCCTCCTTCCCTCCAACCCCCATCTTTCCTTTCAAGGCTTCTAAACGAAGCGCATGCTGGAAAGAAATCTTACATGGAGAAGCACACACAGACATCTTGACCCATGACCTGTCACCATGACACGCCTCTAGTGTCCAGCCTGAAATCTCCCAGCCAAGGCCATAGGCCTCGTACCATAAAGATTTGAGCCACGGAGAAAAATGTCCCTGTCTTCTTTGTTCCACCCAAATTCTTGACCCAGAAAACCCATGCGCATAAATGACTGTTATATGCCCTAAGAATAAAGATAATCTGTTATAAAGCAAGAATGCACACAACACAGCCTACCACTTCTTTCAGCTTTCTCTGTCCCCTGCTCTGGCCGTTCAGACCTGCCTGGCTTCACTGATGACAGTGTCTGTGGACAGCGGCCCCTGCGGGTGGTCAGATATGAGGTATGGGCTCTATCTGTCACAGCAACTCTGGGACACAGAGATTTCATGGAGGCTAAGTAGATTTGGCCAATTCTGTATCTATTTAGTAAGTGTGCTGAGGAATACGGGGCTTCTCCGGTCCTCTGTTTTCATCTGTGAGATGGGTGAGTATGATTAGAAAGGCTAGCTGCCAGAGGACTTGCGAAGATGAACTGAGAGAAAGAACTGAGGGAACTTCTCCCCCAGCACCTGAAATCTCAGGCACTAAAATAGCCCTCTTTGTAGCTGTGGGCTGCCACGACACTCCCTCCCTGCTAGTGCGACCACGTTCCCAATACAGCACGATTGCCTTCCTGCCCTCCTACTCAGCATGGAAGCTAAGGCCACAGGCACAACACACCGGTGAAAAACACTAAGTCCTGGCTAGAAATGAAGCAAAAACTCTTATCGCTTCAAGACCACCAACTCCAGGGGCTAGGAGAGTACACCCTGGAATCTCTGGTCTACGTTCAATCACTATCCGTGTCAGGACTGGTTGATGGCCTGACCTCCCTGGGCACGGGTTTCCTTCTATGTAGAACAAGGACAGAAACACACCTTCCTCCCAGAACCAATACAGCTACAGCAGTGTGGCACACAGTGTCACTTCCTAATGTCACCGAGTGTGTGAATGGAAGAACAATCTGAGGACACAGATTTAAGTCCTGTCTTATGAAGAGACCGAGACTCATTCAACTCTCATACTTGTCCAAAGCCAGGCGTCTACTGTAAAAGGTAGAGGGGCAGGACCCAGGTCCAGCCTCCCAGCAGTCTACCGAATCCAAAGCGCTTCCCATTCAGCTTCCTGACAGGCACCTTTGATGAGAAATGTGTCTAACTGGAAAGGGAAGAGCAGTCCAGACAGAGCAGGGCTGTACCTCTGGGCACAGCAAGATGAGAAGGCCAATGTCAGAAGCCCTGTCTTTCAGCACAGTCAGCTCCTGTGGGTAAAATTAGCTCAGTTCTGCTCCAGTGCCAACCGGAGCCCCAAGGCAAAAACTCACCCGCGGCAAAGCATGACCTCACCTGACCCTCGCTCACGGGAAGGGTCCCTCGTGCACCTCATTAGGGGCCTGAGATGATTCACTTGGCTGTTTCCTGTCTCCGGCTGCTGAGGTCACCTCTCCGCTATCCAAAAACGCGGCTCCACAGGAGAACTAGAGATAAATGCAAGCAGCCATCCTGGCTTCCTTTCCTCCAGGGCAGCTCACAGCAAGGTCTGAGGAGCCCGCCTGCTAAGCCAGCTAAGTGCTGAGAAAGCTCTGTAAGTGGTGTGAGCCAGTCCACAGGCGAAGAGCGGGCACTTGCCCAAAAAGACCCCTAAGATGACAGCCTTTAGTTTACTATGAAGAGGACAGTGTTGGCCAGAAGACAGGCCTCTGCAATGCCTTTGTGTCCTACCTAACACAGTAGAAGGGAAGCTAAGACTCCCTTCTGTACCTTCGCACCCCAGTACCTCCAAGGCAGAGCTCAAGGGTCACTTCTCCTAGGACTCCTTCCCTGTCACACCCCTACCTGGCTAGAATTCCCCTCGACTCACTGCACCTCTACTCTTTATTCTTGAGCATTTCCTTGTTCAACAAATACCTACTGAACACCTATCTTGGACCTAACTATATAGAAATGAAAAGAATATCCCTTTCCCTCAAGGAAAGGCAGCCAGCTTCAACCAACAGCCAAAAATGGAGAAAGTCGAGATAAGCAAGGTCAAAGGCGGTAAGAGAGTGAAGTCCTGGAAGGCGCACCAGCGCTTGAGAAGAAACATGAGTGTTAGTAGCGGTTACAGAAAACCCAGGGGTACACCTAAACACACACCTGCCTTTTGCCACCTCTCCCCTCTAAGAGATGCAAAAGAAATTGGAGAATCTGAAAAAGAGAGGTGAACATAAGCAGATTTCTGAATCCACAGCTCCATACTAGAGGGACAGGACACAATCAGGAAGGGTGGGACAAGGAAAAGAAGGCCAGCTGAGTGAGAACGCTGGGCAAGAGAAAGCCTGGACTTTGGAAGGGCACCTCAGGCCTAGAAAAAGAAGTGTGGAGAGGCTACCACCCCAGCTGACATGGTATACAATCTGAAGACAGGGAAGGGGAGCAAGTATCCAGAGCACCCACACACACTCCCATTCTCAGGCTCCTGTGACTCAGCAGATAGGCGCTGAGATGCTTTACACAGTGACAATGACGTGTGGAGTCTCAGGTCTCCTTAAACATTTCCAAGTGTCAATTACCACACATGGGCCTACAGATCAGGAGATCCAAACCAGAAAACCTCAAGCACCGTGGCACACCAAGACACAGAGACGATCCAAGACCAAGTTCTGTAAGCCCTACGTCTGTGGTGTGAGGAAGACAGAAGCCAGCAAGGAAATTTTGAAGAAAGCCCAGAGAGGTAAGGGATGCCAGGGATACTGACTGGTAGTACCACTGCAGGAGCCAGGAGGAACAGATCTGCAAAGTACTGGAGCTGGCTTCCCACACTAGAGTGGAACACTTCTCTCAGGACTGAAAAGGGGCAGGGCAAAAAGACAGGAGGGTATAGACACCCGTGTAAATGTAGGAGAGAGGAGGGAGAGCCTGAGCTCAGAGACCAGCATCCCCAACAGACGTCATGTCTCCCTCCAGACCTCTAGACTAGCCTTGTCCTCAAGAAGTGTGCGTACCACATGCGTCACTGAGTACTTCCTGGCAGTCGCATTTTTGAAAAGTAACAGACCAATTTCAAGAGGATACTTCATTTAATACAACAATATCCAAATACCATTTTAAAGGCACCAATAAATCAACTTTATTAAAAAGATATTTTATATCATTTTTGTACGAAGCTTTTGAAACCTGATGAGGATTTTCCAATGACAGCTCACATGAGGTATACACATTATGATTTCACTACTGCCGCATGTCAATCTGATTTAACATGGATGAATCAGGGCTTAGCATGGTACCTGACACACTGCATTTTTACAATATGATGAGAGAGAGATAGGTAGGTAGATAGACAGATGATAGATAGATAGATAGATAGATAGATAGATAGATAGATGATAGATAGGATAGATAGATAGATGATAGATAGTTACATAGATAGATGATAATAGTAGATAGATAGATAGATAGATAGATAGATAGATAGATAGATAGATAGATAGATAGATAGATAGATGATAGATAGATGATAGATAGATGATAGATAGATAGATGATAGATAGATGATCGATAGATGATAATAGTAGATAGATAGATAGATAGATAGATAGATAGATAGATAGATAGATAGATAGAGATAGATAGATAGAGAGATAGATAGGATAGATAAACTACACTGTCATTTCATTAAGAAATTTCAGGTTTCTTCACAATCAACTATACTTTAAGTATGAGTCCTAGGCTATATTAAGAATAAAGTCTTGATATAACTTAATGTTAACATTAGCAGCATAATGTTCTTTCCTCTTTCTTTTAGAAATGACAACTGTTGTCAGTCTCTTTGGGGAAGCAGAGGGGCGGTATAGCAATTGTGTTGCATGCTAGTCAGGAGGAGCTACTGCTAACACAGCTCAGGCAGGAGACTTCCCTTCCTCGAGAGTCTCATTCTCCCTCACTACAAAGTCGCTGGCAAACTCCAACTCAGCGTGTCACACAGGCCCACCGTAAAGCGCATGTGTACTGCGAAAACACAGCAGCGCTACTGAGAGCCAGCACAGAACCCAGGAGTAGCTCCCTAACACAAACACACACCACAGGGAACCAGGGACGTGACTCAACACGTAAGAGTGCCCATGAATCGTGCAAGGGACCACGCTTCAGTTCCCAGCACCCACCCGGCAGCTCACAACTGCCAAGTAACCCCACTCGGGGCACCCAAAGGCACGTGTATGCAAGTGGTCCACATAAATCCACCACCGCTTGCATCCCGATTCACACTATGCATGACTCGCTGAAGCAGTCTGGGGGGGGGGCGTCTAGAAAGGGTGAAGCGCTGAAATGAGAAATTATTAAAGGCGAATTCACCAAATGGAAATGAAAATAAGATGATCGGCATGCTGATTTTACTAACCAGAGTCCCCAGCAACAAACAGCCTTGACCAAAAACCCTTCCTTCAATACTCTACCAACAGCATGCTAGGTTTAGGGCCTGATAAGGTGATAGACACAGATGATCGCCCCCCCTTACAGTCTGTCTTTGCAGTAGCGGGCAGGGCCAGTCCATGAAACTTCATGGTTAACACATACACGGTATCTGGTAGATGCCAGGCAGTTTCCCACACTTTAGAAATACTAGTTTATTCCACTGTCCCCGCAATCCTGTGAAGCAACTACCTTCATCACTGTGCCCACTCTCCAGGTAAGGAAACGGAGGCAAAAGCAAACACAGCAGTAGACTGTGGCAGAGCAGGGGAACAAACCTAGGCCATCTGACTCTGTGTTCTTCATCACAGCGCTATGCCGCCTCTCTCTGTATCCTTGTTTGTGTTGTCAGTGGTGGGAGCATAGCAGAAGACCCACCTAACGTACGGCGAGAAATCAAGAGTCTGCGCACAGCACACAATCAGCCTTTCTCTCCCTATAATGAAGCAACAGGAGAGGCCAAATCTTTACCAGGAACCATGCCATCGACGTATGCCAAAAAAAAAATCCTTTTACACACCAGAAACACCCACCATCCATATGATCAGCACATTCCCTCTCTCATCATTAGGATGTTGTCTCAGGGAAAGGAAAGTCGAGTCTCAGGGGCAGAGAAGACAAACAAACGGAAGCCGCCATGCTCTCAAGGCAGCGGTGCAGAGAACACTCAGACACCCTGGAGCTGAGGTTTCCTTCTCCCTCGGCACTGCCAGCCTTTGAGATGAGAACTTTCGACCCCGTTTTGTAGAAAAGGGTAATGACACCTCCGCTTCCCCTCAGCACTTGAGCGTTTGTGCAAGGAAAAGCCGTGTTTCTCGCGGATGCCACACAGATGGACGGGATAAGGAGGCGATGCGGTCGGCAGGTGTGGAAAACCTGAGCCCAAGCACTGTGTCTGCCACTGTGCAACTGCGTCTAAGTTCTGGGCTCCTATCCTGCAAGATGAATGACGGATGAAAATTCCTACCTCGTGGATTGTTTGCAAGATTGGGAACAACACTTACAAACTGCCTGACACCTGATGCATGATAGAAGTTATTTAAAATAATAATAATAAAACACCACCCCAACATTCCTCCCTCCCTCTCTCCTCTCTCCTCTTCCTCTCCCTCTCCCTCTCTCTTCCCTAATCTTTGAAAAGGATAAAGTGGATGATTTTTTCCTTCAGGGTTTCTCTTTCTTCATTGTTCCCTCAGGGGGTACTACTACACTCAAAATTACCTGCACTCAAACTCCCAAAATGCTCAGTTTAGCCCCAACACTGCTCTTGCCTCTTACCTGACCTCTCTTCTTCCTAGATTTCCCAAACTCCTATTCTTATTACAAAACCCAACTGGAGCATCAGCAACCCCATGAAACCTTCAGGCTACATGAATCATCATATTGGTGACACCATGAAAAAGAAATCCAAGAGTTAAGCTAACCAGGACACAGACAAATGGCAACATGTGTTGCTAAAAGATTAACAGATTTCTTTGCACGTTGGCTAAAAGGAAAAAGGAAACCCATCTATCCGGTGATTACAAAGTATGCTAGCGCCAACCTAATTTTCCCAGTCCCTTCTCTGGGACCCCTTGAACCTCCACACACCAACAAGAAAGTTGCCCTGGCAGAACTGGTGCTAATCAGTACAGGGTACCATAGCCATTCAATACCACCATCTCAGTCCATGTAGACAGCGCATCTACCAAAGCGAGGGCCGATTCGCTGTGGGTGGAAAGCTCCTTCAGGCACAGAGTTCATTACTCCCAGCATCCAGCACCCTCGGCTGTGCAGATGCAAAGCTGATTCAGTAGCTGCTGTGCCTCCCTGCTCAGCAACAGCCTGGCACATCATAAGCCTCAAAAAGGTGTACTCAACAACTACCCATGCATACGACGGTGATGACAGACCCAATTTGACTCCAGGCTCTGCCCTTTACTCAGCTGACCTCCTGACCATGGACCAGGGCTCCTCTAGCCCATCCTCACCTCCTTTCAAAGCTACACCCTGAAAGCCAGCCCTCTCTTTAACACATCCAAGGTCCTCTGTCATCGCCAACCAAATCCAAACCTGCTCAAGACAGGCGGCAGGGATCCTCCTTCTCGCCCTCGTTCCAGGAATAAGAAAACAACCAAAGGAAACAGTTGTTTCCCTCGAGCACACAGAAGGCACTAAATAAATATAAAAATCTCCCTTTGAAAAGTAACCAAAGCTGTTGAAAAAACAGTTCCTTGTGCGCAGATAACTGAAGGTTGTTTTTAAAGAGGATACTGAACCACTTCGCCTCCATTACACAGTGGTGTTACTATAACAGAGCGGTGACTTGCTCGAGCCACATAGTTGGTATATCTTATGGCTCAGAAGAAATTATCATCCCAAAAATCTCAGCACTGCACTCCGTGGCTTCCTCAGCCACACATTATCTCAGAGTAGAAAGTGGAAATACTGCCACCGTTACTCCCTGGCTCCTAAAATGGTTGCATTCTCTTGCTTAGTACGTTCACTATATCTGAAATATGGATTTCCTTACCTGGTTCCTATCTATCTTTACTTATGAACTTGTAGCACTGTGAAGCTCTCTCCCCAGAACCTAGAAGAGGGCAGGGCACAATCCTATCAAGTCAATATCCATTCCCTCCTCCATTACCAGTCACAGAACCACAAATAACCAGATCTCTCCAGGCCTCAAACTCATTCTCTTTAACATCCATGGTCTAGCCCGCTGCTATTGGGAGAAGTCAAGTGCATGAACCCACAGTCCACACAAGAGAGGCACTCGGAATAGATAGATTTGCCCTTCGTTTTCTCTACCAGGACCCCAGAGAGCCCAAAGGGCTCCTCTATCAATCGTGGACCACTCCTTGCCTGCATCACCAAAAGCCACAAGCCTGCCCTTCTCCACTTCCCACCGTCATTCCCTCTGCCTTTCTGAGGCAGGTGTCTGCAAAGGGCAGACCTCACAGCTGGTGCTCACCCCACTCTCATGTCTGCCAAGCTCTGACCTACTTCCCACCCAGACTAAGGCAGGTGATGCTGCAACTGATTCAGCAAGGTCTTTTTTTGCTTACTTTTTACCTCCAAGTTATCTTGGACATGGGACCTAAGGCAGAGCCACAAAGTTAAAAAAAAAAAAAGAAAGAAAGAAAGAAAGAAAAGAAAGAAAGAAAGAAAGAAAGAAAGGAAAGAAAGAAAGGAAAGAAAGGAAAGAAAGAAAGAAAGAAAGAAAGAAAGAAAGAAAGAAAGAAAGAAAGAAAAGAAAATCAGAGCAGGAGAGTCCCTACCAGCCTACCAAATGTCACCCTTCTATTTTGTAGACATCAAGTATGACACAGAGAATACTGGCGTCTTGCTCAAAACACACCCCGCGTATCCCAAACATTAAAAACAACAGCCATTAAGACAGAGCCCTTCCTGCCGCTTTCCCTTATCTCGGAAATGGTTCCTTATGTCTAAGCTTAAAGGCCCCCTGAGGCCATCCCAACCATATGTCTGCTCTCCATTTAATGCACCACATCGCCCCAGATGACAAAGTTCTAATTTCTATCTTCATAAAGTACAGTCCACATAGAGGAATTAAGCCGCACACATTTTAAAATCCTAAGAGGTGGAGACAGAGATGCATGAAGTCTAGCACGGGGTGCACCACTCACTACTAACCCTGAGTGAGCTGAGACCATCTCCCATCCGGCCCTGCTTCTCACACCGGATCACATCCACTCCAAGCGATTCCACTTTAGCTCTCTGTGTCTCGCCATCACCTCCGATACAACATCATCACCCCGCATGGAATAACTAGACTGTGAGTCACTAAGCTCAGAGCTTTCCTCCAGTGCATCTGGGTATACGTCCTTCGGTATGTGTGCGCAGTGCTCATTAATGAGTTAACACAGTCTCCTTTTTCTACAGTTATGTCATTCAGCCTTCTTTGGTAACCAAGCTGTCAAAGTCGCCTGACGAAGTTTCGTAAGGCAACAGAACATTAAGCTCCCTTCATCTACCAAAGCATATGCTTCCCTGGACGAGGGCTTTCTTCACAGCAGTCTGTTGATTCTAATACCAGCCAGTCCTTAAGTCTCTTCCTGCTATACCAAGTACATAAGCAGTTCTAAGTCATGTACAATGTTCTGATGAGAATTCTTCTTTGCTTTTTAAGAAAGAATCTCATTTTTTCCAGAAGTCACTGGGAAAGAATTCTAGTAATTATGGGTGGTGATCCAACTGGAGGTGCCAGTGTTGTGATAGAACTGACCACAAAGTTGACGGTGAACAAATAATTCTGGGCCTAATTCCTGGTGCATGACTATCCAGACAGCACCAAGACCAAGACAAGTCATAATGTATTTTCCTGACTGAGGCCCCCAGGAGACGCTGCTCTTCTCCCAGATCCTGCTGATCCTTTCAAGAACGAAACTCTTAAATGAGGCATGTCATATGATCCACTAAAACCCATCACAAGTGCCAGGAATGAGAGCGGTACCCAGACATGCTGACAACCGCACCCACATGAAATAAAGCAAAGACAGGGGCTCTCTGTACAGAGATGCCCGTAACAG
The DNA here is from genome assembly GCF_037038515.1 of Microtus pennsylvanicus. NCBI lineage: Eukaryota > Metazoa > Chordata > Mammalia > Rodentia > Cricetidae > Microtus > Microtus pennsylvanicus. The sequence goes on from NC_134579.1 coordinate 70,029,491, forward strand.
TGTGATCGATAATCAAGAACCCTAATCCAACACTATGTAACAAACAGCACATCCGTGCACTCCGTACAACAGCTGGACACACCTGAGAACCATAAACCAAGCTGGAAAAGCCATGAGTATCACAGGAGGGGGTGAGGAGCAGATCAAACGGCTTAATAAAAGCATGATTAAGAAAAAGTTGGAAAGCACTATTTCAATTTATCTTCTCTTGCGAAAGAACGACACAACTCAAAGAGCCCCAGAAGGATACCTCAGGGACAGACTGGAAATAGGAGTCTACATTAAGACTGGTCTTCAGATAAAAGGAGACATTGTGGTATAGACCAGACCATCACAGTGTAAGGTAAGTCTGTTTCTTTCCTGGAGAAAAAGCTACTTCTTTGGAACTGAAACATTCCCTCCTGGCAGGAAGAGGGAAGCTCTTAAAACTCTGGAAAACTAAGGACTCACAGGGCTCCAGGAAACTTACAAGGCTCCAGAATATCAAAGACTGTTAGCAAACTGGGAAGACCACAGGCAAGATTATATAAACAGCAAACAATCCCTGGGGAACAGGAGACTCTCTGCTAGAGTTGCCTGCAAGCTGGGCAGGAAGCTCCAGGGATGCGCTTTTGTGAGCTTTCTCATGATGGGATGCTGGGGAGGCGGACACCTTTCTGTGAGCAAACACAATCAACTCAGTGCGCCACCAATCTCGATTTGGGTGCCATTAATTCTCTGGTCTGCCATCAGCACTGTCGGAAGTGAATGGACAGTTGAACGTGTCTCCCCCAGAAAGGGCGCACAACAGGAGGTAATAGCAATCTCCAGGGGAGGAATTCTGCATCCGTGAGAAAGCATGCCCAAATATGCAAACCAGGTCCAAGGGTAGAGAATAGGTGGGTGGGTACAGGAAGAAGAAATCATGAGACAGACAAAAGACATAAAGGATGTGGTTCGACGTGGTTAGTTTTCTTTCCCCAGCCAGAGAAACAAACCTCAAACTCCAGGAAAATAAATACATCATAATAACTAACTGGTTCATTGTAGAATTAAAACCAAAACCTGGCGTGATTGTGAAGAACTAGAAGAAAGCTAGACTTTGACGTAAGGAAAATGTTAGTCCCCTGTGAGTGGCTTAAAGGTCATGACCTCTAAAAAGGAGATGGGGCCCCAGCACATGAATTACCCCTGTAAGCAGCAATGTCACTGTACATGACACTGTTTTCAACTTAGTGCAAACCACAGACAGAGCACGGAAGCCCTCGATATTGCTGCGAACAACGTGTAGGTGTACATACAGTCCATATAACCCTTTAGGAGACCAACAGTAGCTGAAGTCATGACTGACAAGTTCAAGGGTAAACTAGAGAACCATGGCAGCTGAAGGACATGCCAGCGGTGTGAAGACACTAGGACAGCTGACTCAGCAATCTCCACTAGGCAGGTGCATAAACTTCTAAGGAAAACAAAGGGTTAAAACAGAGACTAGGCTAACAGCAAGGGACTAAGGGAATTGTGAGGGTGAACAGGCTATAAATAACCAATCCTTTTCTATCCTAGAGCAACGTCAACAGGCATATTTCCAACCAGTAACTCAAGAAGAAAAGATGGGAACATGTTTTTCCCCAGACATGACAGTAAACACAAGAAGGATTAAACAAAACTGGGTACAAGCCGTTGACTATTGGGAATGAGACTGTGTTTGGGAAGAAGCAGGACAAGAAATCTTTATTTTATTATAAACACTTCTGGATTGTGTTTTAAGTTACGGGCATTAAAGACAAAGTCGAGCGGGGTATGAGGACATGTGTCTTGAATCTCAGCACTCAGGAGGCAGAAGCAGGCAGATCTCTGTGAGTCTGAGGTTACGCTGGTCTGCAGACTGAGTTCCAGGACAGTCAAAGCTATGTAGAGACATCCGGTCTCAAAAAAAAAAAAACAAAGCAAAAGAGACAGAGGCAAAAGTATCTCAATGTGAAAAGGAATTGCTTGGGCTGGCAAGAAGGCTCAAGATGGGGAGGCACTGCCCTCAAGACTGCTGGCCTGAGTAGGACCCCCAAAACACACACAGTAGGAGAGAACTAACTCTGGAAAGTGTCCTCTGACCTTCATATGCACACACATGCACACACACACATACACACACACACACATACACACACAAAATAAATGTTTAAAAATATTTGTTGCTTAAATATGTTTAAGTTATACCGAAAATATTTAATAATAATAATATTTTAAGATACCATGGCTGAGAGTTCAGCAAAAAAAAAAAAAGAAGAAAGAAAGGAAGAAAGAAAGAAAGAAAGAAAGAAAGAAAGAAAGAAAGGGGACTTTTCTAGGAAACCACTGACAAAGTGTCAATCTTTTGAGATCACTCTGTGACAATGGGGTTCACACAGGTCACGTGGCCTTCATTTAAAACTATCCCCTTTCTCTATGCTCCCCAAACTTGCCATCTTCCCGTACAATTTTAAACACTCTTTGCCCTTCAACTCTCTTAGCTGGCTTCCAAACCCAAAGGTGTCCCCAGTGAGAACTTAAAAATGTAAAGAATCCCTGAGGAAAGCTGGGACTCAACAGCCAGTGCAGCCGGCAGAGCTGTGGCCCAGAAGCACACAAGGCCTCGAGGTTGGAGCTATATTTAGCAACTTCAGGGCAGACAACAAGGACTCCTGTTCCCTGGAAAGGAGGTAATTAAAGGAGGCAGATTTCGGCCTGAGGTGGTAAGTCTCAAGGATCTGCAGCTCCAGGCAGTCAGGGCCTGCGCCCTGAATGAGGAAATGGTACCCGCAGGCCTGACATCCACTCCTCAACCATCTCTACTTCTCCTCACAGGTTTCTGTAGCCAAGGGAACGACCACCAGCCATCAGCTCATCCTCTTGTTTCTGCCGTCCTAGCACCCAGTGCCATCTGCGAGGGACTTACTGTGCACCCAAGTGATGAGCTCAGTGCTGCAGGACAAGTAGCAGTGAGCCAGCCCTGACCTCTGACCTCCAGGCAGCTTGCTGGTGAGATGCCACCAAGTAAAAAGTGATCCCAGCCCGTGACAGGATGGGAGAAAACCATTGCCTGCTGGATCACCTAAGAAGTCATCCAGAGGCTTGACCTGAACCAACAGAAATAGTCTGAACTTACAAGACTGCCTTTTATAAACAGCGGCTATTGAACGAGACACAGGCCAGCAAGCTACAGGGCACGGAGAAAACAAAAAGTACCCACATAGCTACAATGAAAGAAGGTAGAGAAGACGAATGCTTGTGTGCCTGAGTTACAGCTTAGCTTGCTAGTTCCGGTCTGACTGCGTGTGCCACCATTCTCCCCACCGTGGATTCTTCACAAGCATGTTGTGCCTTGTCATGTGTACGCAGGTGCACATGGGGGTATACATGTGTATGTGTGCATATGTAGAGGCCAAAGGACCACCTTCGCATTCGTGTTTGAGACAAGGTTTCTCACTGGCCTGGAACTCACCAAGTAGGCCTTGCTGTCTGTGACAAGGTCCGGGAAGCTACCTGTCCTTACCTCCCCAGTGCTAATCTTCCCAAAGTGCAAGATCCATGAGCTCTTTGTTTGTGAAGGTTCTGGGGTTAGAACCCAACCATACTAGCACCGCAAACATCTTACCGCCTGAGCTACTTCAGAGGCCTCAACATGATTTCTGATGCATGTTTCCCCCATCTCAGCAGCCCATGTCCTACACAGTACAGAAAGCAGAACATCTTTCTCAAGACCATGACTGGGGAATACTGACAAATTCCAAGGCAGGCCTCGCTGACTCAGATCACAAGTTCTTTTCTGCCTCTGCAACCAAAAGCAATGGAAAGGAAAGGCACCCTTCAATCACAGCAAGAAGATACGGCAGTGGCCATGGGCAATCCCCTCCTCAAAGCTCAGAGCATCATTCATTGTTGCAATTCCCCAAATCCATACCCATGTGTACCTGGGGTCACCCAACAGCTGAGCATCCATCTTAAAACTCTTCATGATCAGAATGTATTCACCTTACCTACAAGGTCCCCCTGCCAGAAGGCCCTGCCCAAGATCTCCTTCAAGATAATGTTTACTCCCCCTTGGAGATCACCCCCCCCATTGCTCCAGCCACAGTAACCATATTGCAAATAATTGATAAAATGGAAAGAGGTAAACCTCCTCTGTCTCTCCCACCATCAGCAAGGATGGTTGAACAGTAACCTGTTAACTCTGGGAAGAAACGGGGAACTCACTTGGCAAGGGTCTTCCCATCGGCCAGCTCAGCACAGTGATTGAATGACATCATCTGCCATACTGCTTTCAAAGCCCAAGTCGTGTGTAATGCTAAAAAACTATTACAATAAACTCCCTCCTCGTTGAACTTAGCTACACACACACACACATTTATTCCTGATACTCTCTGGCAGTGGCCAGCTTATCATCTTTCAATGGGAGATTATTTTCCATGCCTTCCTGAACAGAAGGTTCCATGTGCTAAAGCTCTGACGCCTGGGGAAGACCAAACACCTAAAAGTGCATGGTACATCCCAGGTACCCAGGAACTGTTAATAGCACAGCTCTCGGGGCCATCAAAACACAATACTTTCATGCTCCACCCATGTCGAGCCTATATAAGTTTGACCTAATATTGCCCCCTGAATGGACTGTGGAATAAAACGACACATGCTCCATCAGACCCACGATACACCTGCGTCCCCACCACGGTGGAGCTTACACACCTCCAATGAACAGTATCTTTTACTACTTCACTGTATTTCCTGACATCTCTGACCACATCATTAGACTCGGAGTTCAATCCATCGCCACAGGTCTTCTGGTTAAATCCCTGGGAGTGGCAGCTGAGATGAGAGGCGATGAGCGCAGCTGGAGAAGCCAGGTATAAGGACTTTGAAATCAAGCAGCAGCAGTGAGTTCACCTCCCGCTTTACCACTGAGGAAGTCGCTGGCCACCCCATCCCCTCCCTCACGGCTATTACAGGATTAAGGGAAATGATGCAGGCGGACTGCCTGGCAGAGTGAGCACTCAATTAATGGCAGCTATCATGGTAATTAGTTCTATTCCTGTTTCCCATTCCGGCCTGCCACACAATCAAAGTGTTAATCACATCCTTGGTCTCTGTGAAGTCCATAAGCCCTTCCATGGGATGTCTTTGCAAAGCCTCGGCCAACATCCCAGTTGCCTTGCTACTGACTAGACATGACAGACCAGAAACAAAAAGCTGTCTAGAGTCCCCATTAAAATCTCAGACACGGCAGCAAGGGGAGCCACAGAGAAACTACAAGAGAACACAGCTTCTCTTGGCCCTGCCTCTCAGCGTGTTGCTCACCACAGTACAAAGATGAAAGAGGACTCAGATGTTAGAGCAGGTACCTGGGTCAAGCCTCCCCAGCCTCTCCAGCCTTGAACCAGGTCACCTGCAGCATTTTGATAGGTCAGGTTTAGAATCCCAAGGCAAGGGCTCTTCATCCAAATCAAAGAGCACGTTGGCTAGTTCAGGTGTTCCAAACTGTGCCTGGAGAAAATGCACAATGATCTAGTTCTGGTCTTGCTGTTAAAATCCCTGTGACCTTGGGATGCCAAAGATGGCTTAAGGCCTCGCTTTCCTTACTTGTACAACACTGGCAGAGACTGCTAATCCTTTAACCAGCTCAGCAGAAATGCTAAGGCAGACTTCTAAAATGCCAGACCTGTTTCTCAGAGATTCCAAATCAAGACCAGGGTTGCAGCTGAATTAGCATTCTCGAATTCTGATATTTAAGAATTGCAAGCCTTACAGACCCATATGTCCCCTCAAACTAAATGACTGCTTCCTCCACCAACACACTGCCACCTTGACAAAAGCAGTAGTCACCAACTAGTTCCACTAGGCAAGAAAACAGCCGGGACCACTTGGGAAACTGAGGACTTCACAGATGGATTCCTGAGTTAGCAAAAACAGACAGTCCATTCACTGGAAGCTCTTAGCCTTGAGAAGAATGGCACAGAGATTCCTGTCATCAGTAAATGCCCAGTAGAAGGGAGGTGAGGCCCAGGGTGCTACTTGGCAGGCACAGTGTGCAAATGAAGCACTCAGGGTGTGTGCTAACTTGCAGACTCTGGTATAGGGCTTCATTTCTAACAGGCCCAAGATGATACTAGTCCACGAGCCCAAGAATCAGATCTTGACAGCAAAGTTCTGAATGCAAGCACTTGGCAAAGGTAAACTTGAAGCCTAAAGCAACCTTCCTACACAGATTTGCTGGGCATCTACTAAGTCTCAATTAGGGGTTGTGCCAGGCTAAGAAACCAGACATACCCAAGACACAGAAAAGAGACATCTCAGCGAATACCCACAATAAAAAGTGCTGTAATGTCTGGATCAAAGGGGGAGGCACGGGGACCATCCCGGTAGGAAGCTATTCATTCTATTGGGCCAGCATGAGACAGAACCATCAGGACAGTGATGCAGTTAAACTGCAAAAGAGAACAATTACAAAGCGAGTACAGAATGGTCCTCAGGCAAGAAAGGAGGACAGAGACAAGAGCCCACCACCCAGAAGTCTGTTGAAATCCCTGGCGAGTTCAAAGTCAAGAATTCCAGCACAACTAACAGAGTCTGCTGTGTTGGGGCTGGAGAGCTGGCTCAAAGGTTAAGAGCACTGACTGCTCTTCCAGAGGACCGGGGTTCAATTCCCAGCACCCACATGGCATCTCACAACTGCCTGTAGCTTCAGTTCCCTGGAAGCTAACACCTTTACACCAATGCACATAAAATAAAGTTAAAATAAATTTAAAAAAAAAAACAGAGTCTGCTGTGGCACTGTCAACATAGACAGGCTTCCTTCCTACAGAGCTCTCTCCAGGATACTGAAATAGTCATCACCCATGCTTACGGCCAAAGCGTTCACAGCCACGGTTGGCCTTTCTCTTTCCCCAGGTGTAAACCTTTCATTTTCTAGGAACCAATTTGACTATAAACTCCATTTTCAGTAAAAGACGAGCCTTATTCTTAATCCCCTTGGGCAGCCTTTGTAACCCATGGTTTCAGGTAGTAATCCTACCCAAAGCCCCTCCTTTGTGATCTCATTTCTCAAAAAATAAAAATAAAAAGAGGAAGAGGAAAGATAGAGAAGGGGTCTCCTAGAAACCGGCAGTCATAGTATAGCTATTCCCCAGATGAGGCTGAAATGGCTGTCTTGAGAAGCACACACCCACACTTGGGTGTGCTCTGACGCCCATGCTTGAATCGATGTCAAAAATCTCTTAATGAAATCCAACTCTGCCCCACGGTGACTCATCCTGAGATTCTCTTGTACTGCACAGTCAAGCAAAAATCCTGACTTCACCTGAGTGGCGTTCTCTGAAAAGAACCCCTCAAGATGCCACAGGGGAGAACCGTGTCCCCAGCCCCCATTCACAGCCCCATGTTTGAGAACAAGATCCACAAACGGTATTTATAACTCTACTACCCCCAAGAATAGTTAGTACATTTCAAACAGAACAGAGAAGGAAGAGCAAGAAGAGAACGGGGAGGAGGAAGCCAGGTGTGGTGGTGCAGAACTGGAGCACTGGGGAGGCAGAGGCAGGCAGATCTCTGAGAGTCTGAGGCCAGCCTGCTCTGCAGAGCAAGCTCCAAGGGAGGGAGGGAGGGAGGGAGGGAGGGAGGGAGGGAAGGAGGGAGGGAGGGAGATTCATATACCCTACAGAACCCAATATATTTTCCTAGAAAGCCTAATACATTTTCAGTCTGGCCCTTTAGAAACAATATCTTCAGACCCCTGGAGTAAAAGTAACAGGCAATACACAGACTCAATTAACATCCAGTTTCGTATTAGTTAGTACAAGTAGCCATTGGTGGGTTTTGTTTTCCTCTCTGTACATTCCCAGGTGTTCCTAACTTTCTCCAGTGGCCATCAGTTTCTCTTGAAATTAGGGTTCAGAACAGTTCTTGCCCTTCCTGTGTTTAAGTGCACCCCCTAATAACAGGAACCACTGATGATAACAAAGGCATCCATCACAGCGCTGTTGAGCGGCAGAGCACAGATCACCAGGTCCTCTTGTGATGGCAAAAGCTGTAGTTATCACGTATATGAAGGCGGCACGCCATGAAAAGCGGCTCACACCCCACTGCTCGGTGAGGGGGGACATAAAACCACACATCCAGCAAGTCTGAAATCAGTACAACACAAATGCAGAAGAACTAATAAAAGCAAGGACTTGCAAAAGAACATTAAAAACATAAACTGTGCCTGCCTCTAAACCCTGAATTTATGAGTGATTTTCATTCATAAAGTGGTTTTGTTTCTTAATTTTTCTATTATGGGCATGTGGTACTACTTTTATTACAGAAAAATACAACACATAATAAAACTTCTTTGGGTTTGCTCTTGCCTTCATTCCCCCCTGGGGGAGTTAGAGGCCACTCAGGGAGGAGGAGACATCTGTGCTGGGCTTTGAAGGATGAGCAGGCATTTACCTGACAATAGGAAAAGGCAGTTCCTTGGGCTGCAAGGAAACGGATACACAGAGGGGTGCAACTCAGTGGGACCTGCAATGCTATTGGGGAGATGTTGGGGGTCAGAGAGTGGAGCAGGAGTGCAATGGCTGGGGGGCGGGGGAATCTTGGGCACGGGCAAAGTCAGGTGCTGGCAAGACTAAGGTGTGAGGATAGTAACTGACCCATAGCCAAGAAAGATGGGGAGGAAGAAGGCAGGACGCCAACTGGGAGTGGAAAGAGAAAGGCTTTCTCAAGTGCCCTTAATCACAGCCGAAGTGAGGTCCACAGAACCAATATTGGGCAGGGCAGAAGGGAACTAAGTGTCCTGGAACCATTTCTATTTTCAAATGGTTCTCTTTAATTTTCTTCAGACAAGGCCTGACAAATCGTTGCATCAGGAAGTAAAAGTATTTGTTCTTGTCCAAGCATGCCTAAAAGACAATCAGACTTCCTCCTAAAGACAGGCAGTCCTTGGTCGCCTCAGAAGGAACCTGTGATTGCTATGCACAGGTAGCAAGCAGAGGCGTGGTCTGTGGCTGTCGCTGTCCAGCTGTCCAGTTGTAGAACCAAAGCAGAAGGAGGCAAAGCAGAAGAGGAAAAGGACCCACCCACCCCCACCCCCCGCCCTATGCAGGGAAGAGAAAGAAGATGCTAGAAACTAATGGCTGGTCTCTGAGGTGAGATGAGGCCACCATGTCACTTGTCACAGCCGGAGGGCACAGTCTGGGAGGCGACAGGAGGCTACAGAGAGTCTGCTGGTGCCCACTCATGGCTGGATTCCTAGCAGGATACCAAGAGGGGTTCCAGTAAGCCAGAAGGAATGCTGCTGGCAGGAGACACTCAGACCTCTCAAGAGGGCTTTAAATGGAAATGTAAGAGCAAGGGGAAACTCTAACAGCAGAAAATGTACCAGGCAAAAAAGCGTGGCCCAGATATGGGTACCCCACAAGGGAGGGGCTCTGGAGTCTCAGGGAACCAAGGCAAAGTGGGTCTAGCCAACTCTCCAAGCCCGGGGTGGGGGTGGGGAATACGGGATGGCAATGGGGTAAGTGAACTGGAGAAGTGAGCCCAGGGGCCTAGGAGGAGGAGCGGAGTATGGTGGAGGGCGAAGTGTCATGGAGGGCTGCCGCGAAGGGGCATGCACATAAGCCATATACAGAAGCTATACTCAAACAAGACACCACTAACGCACATGACTCCTGGAGACTAAGTGTGCAACCATGGGGGGGAGGGGGTGCAAGTTCAAAGGGGCAAATGTTTCCATGGTTATTAGCTAAGAGGAAGGTTCTGAATAAGTGAGATGCACATCAGTGTTTTGAAAATCTCCATCTATCTCAATATCTGTCTTTCCTCCCTGACCTAACAGGTCTCCTGTCCACACCACCACCAAGCTACAATATTAAGGGACTCTCAAGTACTGGGCAACTTCTTCTATATGTAGCGCATGCATACACAACGAGAGCAGGACTTCAATGGTGGCCTGATTTCTGCTTGCATGTCTCTTTCCTGTGCTGCCCACAACCTCCTGTCCAGGCCAAACATGATACTTTATGCACCTGTACCCATTCTCTAGAATGACAGCCAAGAGGGCAGGGTCAGCAAGTGTCCTTACTGCTCTACAAATGACTGTTAATCTTCTTCAAAAGACACATCCATCCTCTTCAGCTTCTCACTCTGACTAACAAACAGTGCGACCCAGAGTCAAGGGAACCAGAGGTGAATGGTGGCTAAGGGTACAATACCGACCAAGGAAGGCAACTGAGAAGGGGCAGAAGATAAACCATTATGGGAACGAGATTCCCACAACACCTTGGAAAAGGGAGTGGCCAGCCACTAACAAAGTACGTGGAGTAGCTCCATGAAGAGGGAGTGGACTAACACAGACCACCAGCCTCTGAGAGACTCAGCACAAAGGGACAACGAGGACTGTCACAGAGAAAGGAGACGAACGAAGCTCTCTTTTCCAGGAGCCCTTCCTCAGCCATGCAGTGTCTTCACCGAGGGTCAGGTTCCCAGGGGGCATCATTCCCAACCTAGGAAGTAAGGTGAACCACTGAGATTTCATGGTGAAGTAACAAGGCCATCTGGGAACCGCAGGAGTACCAGCACAGCCCTGACACCCTACTGGAGCGAGACCACAACAGCTTCATCCTTCCCACACTTATAAATCAAGAGTGTCACCTTCTGAGTCTCTCAGGTCCACCCATGCAGCAAAGAGACACATGTGGATGAGAAAGAAAGACTATGGACCAATGGGCCGGAGCGTATGACACTTTACATGGACTCTTAACTATGACCCCAGGGTCCATATAGTCATCACTCCAGAGTCACTGTCCCACCTCAGTTAGTAGCTACCAAAGTTCTCTCCCAGATGGATGTTCCAGAGTCCCCTGGGCAGCTCCTTCTGCCCATCTCACAACCCTCCCCAGATCTTCAGTACATTCATGTAATTGGAACACTACATACTTCCCTGGGATGTTATGAACATGAAATGCCTTCCCACAGCAAAGTTCTTCAATCCAGCCCAAACGGAATCACACATCACCACACCCCACTCTCCCCCTGATGAAGCTGAAGTTCCTGGAACAACTTCACTTTATGTTCTCAACTTCTAGCCAACAAATCCAGGCAGGTTAAGTCCCTTTAGACACTTAGTTGTAGAGAACCAAACAGAAGGTCCTGGAAAGACAACCAAATGAAGTAACGTTGGTAAAACTGGGTTTGACTCTGAGGGAGCGCTAGGACGGATATCGCTCCTTTAGGAGCACTGGTGACAGCGGAGCGTGTCTAGAGCCAGCCCCTGTGAACTGACGGTAACTGACCAGACAGGCCAAACCTTCCCACAAAACGTCAGGGTCTAGTTTCTCCACCTATTTCTCTTTAATAAGAAACGGGGAGAGGACTAGAAGCTAGACTAGACCAGGAGTTCTCAGCAGCACTGGAGCTGCCCATGAACTCGTTAGAAATCCAAGTCTATGAGCCCTACCCAATCACCATGTCAGAGGCCACAAGGGAGGAAGGGCAAGTCCAGCAAACCTACCAGCAGCTGATGCACCGACTCCGCCATGGTCTCAGGATCCTGCCAGCTCGACCACTTGAGTGCCCAAAGCTTCCTCGGCGTGGCATTACCAGCCCATGCCCCATGCACACATACACACACACCACTACCACCACCCACCCACCCACACACTGACACCACCAACACCTCCACGCATATACACACACCAACAACACCCACACACACGTACACACACACCCAAACATCAACACCCCCACATACACAGCACCAACATCCTCCCCACACACACACCACCAACAACAACACCCCCCATGCGCGTGTGCACACACAGACACACACACACAATCTTTCCACTCCGACTTTGATCTGGGATGAACTTAAGTCAGCTGGGTAGTTCGTGTGATTGGGTTTGACAGCTTCCTCCTGAGATGAATACAGAGGACCATAAGACATAGTCTGTTTCCTCCAGGGAGCAATATTCCATTTACCACCTCAGCGGTACATAGTCTGTCACTCTCTTTTAAAAAAAAAAAAATCAAACCACAAGGAAGGAGGACCAGCCCTTGGAACACAGGCATCGGGCACTAGCTTTTAAAAACCTGTAAGGGGGTTGGTTGATTCCTGGGCTAAGTCAATAAGGAATTACTCTAAAATCCGAAGAAATGGGGTCTTGGTAAACACAGTGCTCACGTTTTTAATACAAGTCCACATAAATGAATTAAAGCATTTGTTTTGTACCCCAGGGATACATGTAGACATAACAAACCATTTCTGGCTTGATCCTTATGTATCAAAACAATAAAAATAACCCAAGCAGGGCACAGTAGTGTACGCCTGTAAACCCTAATTTAGGGAGGGAGAGACAAGAGGATCAGGAGTTCAAGGCCAGACTCAACTACATAACAAATTCAAGGTCATCCTGGGCTTCAAAAGAATATCTAAAAATAAGCAAGAATAAGACAAGCCAGACAAAGCTTAAAAGTATAGAAATATGCCACAAAGTACCATGGACTGCTAGTTCCAATAGCTCTTGATCTACTGCCTAAAATTACCATGGAATGAAGGAATGAACAAAAGAACATCTTGCTCCAATGCTGGCACTAGAAGGTGCAGATATGAATAAGTTAAAACCCTAGTCCAAAAGAACTAAGTTTGAGTTGAGTACAAGCAACATCAAGCCTACCCTCTGTCCACCAATCCTTCCATCTATCCGTGCCTACACGCAGCCATCCTTCAAGTGTATGCTGTGCGTCTGCCCGACCACAAGCTGGAATGAATATTCTAAAGAACTTAAAAGCCGAAACGGAGACAACGACAATCAAAGAAAGAAAGTGCCAGTGGCAAAGAAAAAGGCCATGGGAGATGAGAAACAACTGTTTGCCCATTTAGGGCAGATGTGCAGGAATCATGGCTTACTTTATGGAGATGGTATTATCATGCTGAACCCTGAAGGTCAATTTGGCTTCAAAGGGGCGATGAAGGGGAAGAGTGATTTAAACTACGGACATGCCAGGACAAAGGCGAGAACGAGAAGGGCATCATGACGATGTTGAAAGGCAGCTGGCCCCATTCAACAGCAAGACAAGAAAGATACACAGAGGCTTTCCTACCCAGCAGCTCAGCTTCCACCTCCCCCTGCCCCATCCCCGGCAGGGCCCCCTCCTCCAAGTCTACTGGCACTAAGGACAGAGCTGCGCACCTGCTGCCTGCTGAGGCTGCCTGACTCCCATGCCATCCCTGCTGCCTCACCCATGCATTCCTCTGGGCGCTCGTTAGTGCCCGGTACAGGCTCCCCTCTTCTTACTACGCCATATCTTTACACTTCTGTTTTGTGTAATTTATAAAACACACACTGCCCACGAGTTTGTATTTTTAATTCTCGCAAGAAGTTTTGGGATCCAATTTGCGCGGAAATCAGGCTGCCACATAAGGTTGTATTGTATGATAAAAAGCCTCCAGGAATAAAGCAGACAGCACATCCTGCTTATCAGCAGCGCGAACACTGGTTCCACCGCGTGTAGCACAGACTTCCTCATGAATGACTGACTATTCCTGGTTTTCTCATCAACTTCGCCCCAGTCCTCCTGAATGAAGTGGTACGGGTGGTACTGGCTTTTCGGGGCTTCCTTTGCAAGCACGCCTTCAGAACTGTGTTCTGAGCTGCTGCTGCTGATGCGAACACCTCGGGAGGTGCAACTGTTGCGCCGTGAGCCTCGACCTCTGAAAGCATTGCAGGCTACTGAGCATATTTTGAAGTTAAGGAGGAGGAAGGTGAAAGAGCCTGAATCCAAATGCAGATTTGTGCGAGTTTGTGGATGTTGCTCACTCCTTCATTCAACGGCAGGACTAGAGGAATGCCCAGGACCTTCCTGTCACCTCCTCTAGGCTACAGCTTCCCCTAACACTGCCAGCTGCATCTCCTCCCATTGAAAACAAGAGCATGGGCTACTTTCCCGGGATCCCTTCAAGGAGAAAAAGCAGGAGCAGAGGGAAGATTGGGTCCTATTCCACTCCATCCTTAACCAGTCCACTGTACTCATTAGACATCACGGGCTGTACCAGATTTTCCCATAAAGCATCTTCTCAATGGCAAAGACAGGGCAAGCATTAAAACCACTCATGACTGGGAAGAGATGAGAACTAGATGTAACATGCCATGCAGACTGCATCTTGGACAAGAAGAGGAAATTCGTGGAGAACCTGGTGGAGTCAACACAAAGCGGGTATAAAATGTGGCTCACAAGAGTGCACCCGTGTCAGCGTCACAGTGTTGACAAATTCCAAATAACATACAACATGTCAAAGCTATGAACACGAAGGTGAATTGTGTGGAAATTCACTAAACGATGCCCACAGCTTTTCTTACCAGAAAAGTGTACATTTATTTGCTGAGAAAACAACAACGACCAAAGGTCCCTGCTCATCTAGGTGGTCTCACATCTCCTCCAAATCACTGCTCCAAGAAGCCATAGGGAGAAGACATAGCACAGCGCCTAACGTGTACGAACTCCTTTATGCTGCCAACCACATGAGACAAAGTTTTTAGGGTCTCGTTTTATGGATGAAGGAACCTGAAAGGGCTCAGTAACAAGCTGAGACATCCATATAGAGCCAGACGCAAATCTAGCAGCTTAGCTCAGAAACCCATGCTCTTCGACGCTGCATATCTAGACCAGCGTTTTCCAAATACTAGCAGAGTTTTCAAGTGGCCCCGTCCATCTAGAGCTAAGAAGATGATCAAAGAGCTAAGACTGATCACAAAGAAGGAAATGTGAATACTACACGTACTGTTCACATGCAACAGAAAGCTTCTTAAGGCAAATGTGCCAATTTGAAAAGCTCTACTGGAGAAGTAGACCTCACCGCCATTGTCAACGGCCTCTCCACATCTAAGTACGAACCTGTACTCCCTCGCCCCGTAGCCTGCCTTTTCCAGATGCTGTTCTAGGAAAGCTGGAGTCCTCGGTCACAGTACGGCCTCCAGTCTGCCATCTGATGGTACTGAGCTCCTGAAGTGTCCGTTTCAGAAGACAGTGAAATCAGACAGACCTTTAAGGGTCCGCCATGCTAAGTGATGATATGCGGGTTGCTGATTGGACTAGGCACTCAAGAGTCATGAGAGCACCTATAAATACCTTGCCCCGTCTGAAAAAGGAAGATGTTCTCCTTACATAGTGGACGACACTGGTCTCACTCACTCAACAATGATGCTCAATAAATAATGGTTCTCCAGAACTGAGGGTTCTCAGAAAGCTTAGTGGCTGCCCAGATCCTAAACCCTCAGTCTCTCCCAAATTGGCAGCTACTTGTCTTTGCTTTACAAGGTTCCCAAGGAGACACCTTCCATTGGCAGATGCTGGAGAATAAAACAGAGTCTGAGAGCAGTAGATAAGAAAAGGCAATGGGCAGACACTGAGCAGGTGACAGAGGTGTGACTACAAGCCAACATAATAATGGCAGGAGACCTAACAGCAGTGTGGAATTCATGGAATGTCAGCCTACTTTGGGCAGGAATGCAGTTACGCACACCTACTATGTGTGGGCATGCAGCTAGGCTCACTATACAAGTTTTGTCATAGAGCCACC
Source organism: Microtus pennsylvanicus (assembly GCF_037038515.1). Classification (NCBI taxonomy): domain Eukaryota; kingdom Metazoa; phylum Chordata; class Mammalia; order Rodentia; family Cricetidae; genus Microtus; species Microtus pennsylvanicus. Next base: position 70,045,050 of record NC_134579.1, read on the forward strand.
CTCAAAAATGTTGTCATCAATTCAGGTTTACTACAGCGTATATTGACTTAGTAAATGTTAAGGCTCAGCAGTTTCTATTTGAAATATACCCTCTCAACTGAAAAGGCCTTAAGTGCATCAAGCCTAATACTGACATTTCATTGATGGGTAAACAAGTTCAGATAAAAGAATATTCACGCACAAAAATAGAATGAAGAAAAATATCCCCCAGCCCTTCTGCCTACACCTGTTTCCATATACATGTGGAAACAAGGAGACTATTCTAGAAACTGAAAAGATGTGGCCTGGGGCCACATCTCGAGCAAGACGGTGGAGCACATTTTATAGGCAGATTATCTCCATAGCATCTAGTATTTCCCATCTGCTGGCTTCTATCAGAACAAACATTGGTAGAATTATTTGGGGTGATTGATAAAACAGAATATCTGAAAGAATAGCTGGTCTTAAATGAAAATGATCACATAGATAAAGATCAGAAAAAAAATAGGTGATTCACCATAATAAGAAAAGCTGGGGAGGATGGAAAAGATGGGGGATGTGATATATAAGAGAATAAATGAAAACCGGCCTGCAGTGATGAAGCAGCCCACCAAGGAGTCAGGACTGACTTTCAAGCTAGATTGTAGATTCTCAAGGGTGGGGCTCTGCCCCAGGAAGGCACCAGAATGCCTTCCTTACAGAAGACTTGGCAATCACTTCAGCAGACGGCGGTTGCTCAGATGGAACAAAACCTATAAAAGAGAATTACGTACCAGTCTCCTATTTCTTGCCCTCCGGATGCAAGCTGTCATAGAAACTAATCTAAGGTATGTCACTGTGTTAGGATGTCCGCCCAAGCAGCTCAGTGATTATGTGGCTCCCACAAGTACTCTGCTCCCACAATCTTCACCTGGAAGACCACCTCTCACCGTGAGGAAAATCTGGTCAGATTCTGGGTCTGAGGTGGAAAATCATCTCCAATAACAGACGTGGTTCTCTATCGTAGCAACTAAAGTAAATTCACGCTCATCCTTGGCTAGGAGAGGTGGGAGACAGCAACCATAATCCAGAGAAGCTTTACCACTAGATCATCACTCCTACAAAACGTTCTGAGCGGAAGAAAGGGAGAGGGAACAAACTCACTGGGAAACAATCCTCTTGCAAGTTTACGAAAGTTTCAGGAAAGTTCAGGTAAAAAGAGCCACTTCCTTTGACTTAGCTTGGACTCCGCCATACTAGATACAAAGAACAGCTTAGCCATTGGGAACCAGGGTCTCAAAGACACACAGCATTCTAAGACACCTTCCTACGTGGCAGCTCCCACTCTAGACCGTATGTCCTCCTTAGGGACAGACCCCTGTCTGATACCCCTGAATACCCAAGAAAGTGGCCTCACTCGCTACAGTCCATCCTTATGTCATGAACGAGCGGAACCAACGCCTCTCGATTAGATGAGAGAAACCCAAAACGTCAAGACGACCTTCACTGTTTCTTAGTGTTTAAACTAAGAAACACACACAGGAGGCACTCAGTAAGCCTTGCAAACTAGAGAGGCAAGACATCGAAGGGAAAAGTGTCTCGGCTATATGTCAACCAAAAGTTCCCAGAAAGAGCCCTGCTCTGTCTCTCCCTTTACTCAAGGCCATTGTCAACTGGAAGACAAACAAAAACTGAGAAGAGGAAAAACAGGGGAACATCACCTGTCCTTCGGGGGCGACTGGAGGCAAGAGTTGGGGGACACAGCACAAGGAGAATAGATAGGGCTACACAAGACCTTCCTGTATCTAATTTAGACTTAATAAGATAGTTTGCTGAATGTTAATTAAATACTCAGTGGTTGTTACTAACTGTGGTGATTAACTTAATTTTGAATTAAATAAGCAATAAAGGCTTAACTGAAGTTCTATTAAATTTCACCCAGCAAGTGAGGAATATGAGGCTCTTAATTGACTTTAAACAAGATAGTTATGGCAAGTTAGTTGAATTTTTATTACCTGATGATAACTGCCTTATTAAATCTAAATTGACTATTTTATTTGATGGGAAAATATGTCATCTGTCCTTCCAATTTACGAGAAACATGCCCAAATGGGTTCACAATTAATCCAACTTACTTGGATTATGAACCTTCTGCTTTCTGGTCCTGGTTTACTACTGACTGTAAGCATAAGTATAAAATAAATGGGGCAGCGGGGCATGGCGGTGCACACCTTTAATCCCAGCACTGGGGGAGGCAGAGGCAAGCAGATCTCTGTGAGTTCAAGGCCAGTCTGGTCTACAAAGTGAGTTCCTGGACAGCCAAGGGGTTACAGGAGACACTCTTATCTTTAAATACTGAAAAATTAAAAATAAAAAAAGAATGTGGCAACACACACATAGAATATAAAAATAAAAAGAAACACAAAGTAATAATAAAATATTGTTTCTTTTTTGTTTTTATTTTTCAAAACAGGGTTTTTCTGTGTAACAGCCCTGGCTGTCCAGGAACTCACAAAGATCTGCCTGTCTCTGCCTCCTAAGTGCTGGAATTAAAGGAACCACCACCCGGCTGAAATATAGTTTCTTACATACTCATTTAGTAAAATCAACTTATAAATTAAAAACTGGTGCCATTATAAAGAAACCAGGTGATTCGTACACGACCAATGACAACAAATCAGTCACCTTCTAGAAGCTGAATAAAAAGTAAAAGAAATATATGGAACTTTAATGCCTATAATTCTCAGGAGAAGGTTGAAAGTATTCCACCAGTCAGTACAGGGTACACTCTCCAGAGAAAGCACGGGTGTCTGTAGCTGGTGGTGAAGACAGCATATCGGCTGAGAAGCACAGTCGACAATCTTCTGGACCACTCTATGGCAGACTGACAATACACTGACAATACACCGGTCTACAGCCGTAGGACAGGCACCATCATTCCCCTTTCACAGCTGAGCAGCTGCAAGGTTACAGGAGATAAGTTCCCAGAACAATCCCACTGCTAATGACTAACAAGCCATGATGAATCCAAACCTCTGACGCCTGAACTAACCCTGAAGTTCTACCTCATCCCTACAGGGAAAACAACACGTGACAAATGAAGTGACGAGGGAAAGGAGAATTATGCCAAGGACATAATTATCTCCAGGAAATCACTCAGAAGGGACCAAAAGTTCTCTGCGCATTGATGACTCTCCCTACATTTATAACGATACAGTTCATTTTTACTTTTTCACAGTCAAACCTATTCGAGTGCCTATCTACGTGACGGGCACAGAAGAACTTACCAATCTCAACAAATTGGTCATGTGGTCAATGAAATAAATACTTTTTATGTTATAATAGCGAGTGGAAATAAACATTAGACATACACAAAAATGACTACAAACGCTTTGGAGGAGTCTCCATTAAGAATATGACCCATGAGAGATCAAAGGAAAGTATCCTAAGGAAGAGAACGGCCATGGTTTTGGTTTCTGGGAAACTTAGTATGTGAACTTTAAATGAGTTAACTGTGGTGGTTTGAATGATAATGGTCCCCATATGCTCATATAGATGAATACTTGCTCTGCAGTTGACTGGACTGTTTGGGAAGGATTAGGAGGTGTGGCCTTGTTGGAGGAAGGGTGTCCTTGCGGGTGGGCTTGAAGTTTCAAAAGCCCAGGCCAGTCTCAGTGTAGCCCTCTTTGCTTGAAACTTGTGGCTGTGATGTGAGCTCTCAGCTGCTGCTCCAGCACCATGCCTGCCTGCCTGCTACCACACTGCCCACCTTGATGGCATGGACTCACGCTCTGGAACCATAAGCAAGTCCCCAGTTAAGTGTGTTCTTCCGTAAGTTTCCTTGGTCATGGTGTCACCTTACAACAACAGAACAGTGACTAAGTTGCCCTTCTATGACACTAGGCAGAGGAAGACTGTGGTGATACTTTCTTTGTGCTATAACAAATAAAGCTAGCCTGAGGATCATAGAGTGGAACTAGCCACTAGTTAGCCATAGAGACCAGGCAGTGATGGCACACACCTTTAATCCCAGCACTTGGTTGGCAGAGACAGAGGGATCTCTGTGAGGTCAAGGCCACCCTGAGATTGATCCAGTCTCAAAGAGAAACAGAGCCAAGCAGTGGTGGCTCACACCTTTAATCCCAGTACTTAGGAGGCACAGGCCTTTAACCCCAACACTAGGGAGGTAGAGACAGGAAGGACTATGGCTGGGTGGAGAGAAGAATATAAGATGGGAGGAGCCGGGAGCTAGAGGCATTCAGTCTGAGAACTTGTAAATACAGAATACCCCATTCAGGCTGAGGATTCGTGGAGACAGGATCTTGCCAATTTTGATCAGAGGATTTCGTAGAGATAAGAACTAGTGGCTGATTGTTCTGCTTCCCTGGTCTTTCAGCTTTCACCCAGCTCTGACTCCGGGTTTTTGTTATTACGAACAATTAGAACTCTCAGGACAGAAGACAAGGTCACTTCAGAGTTGTGCTGACACTCACCATCCCTAGGCATCTCTGCTGCACAGTCCACGCCCATAAATGTGATTTTTTCCCAGATATCACACAGTTCCTCACCTAATGTCTCTGCCCAAGTTGCTTTCCCCTACATAGTCTCTCTTCCCAGTTACTTCCCCATACATTCTCTCCCACGTTACTTGTCCCTATAGTGTCTGTCTTCTACGTAACTTTCCCCATATAGTCATTCTCTTCCACGTTACTTCCCCTACACATTCTCTCTCTTCCCCAGCTCACCAAATTCCCATTGCGATTTCAATGCCTGCCCAAATAACAACCCTTTGAGCTGCAAAGACCCCTGTAAAGGGCCTGGAGTTCATCACCAGCCAGTCACAGCCAGCAGATATTACCTACACAAAGTTGTAATTTGTTCCTCTAACAAAGGGCCTTTCTGTCTATAGCCCAGGCTGACCTGGAACTCATGATCTCTTCCTGCCAAAGCCTCCCATGTACATAGTGACTCGGCAACTTACATGATCACCTAGACATGGGCACTCACTCAGCACTCAGGCTTCCAATTCCCAAGGCCATGCTTGTTCCACTGTGCCTGCTGGTTTTTATCAACACAAACCTAGACATTTCTGGGAAGCAGAAACCCTAATTAAAAAAAATGCTCTATAAGACTGGCCTATAAGCAAGTCTACAGTACATCTTCTTAATCCGTGATTGATGTCGGTAGACCAATCCTATGGCAGGAGAGAGGGAGTCAACCCTGGCAGATGGTACTGGGTTGGATAAGAAAACAGGCTGAGCACGCCAGTCAGTAAGCAGCCTTCCTCCATGGCCTCAGCTTCAGTTCCTGCCCCAAGTTCCTGCCCTGACTTCTTCAGTAATGAACTATGACCTGGAAGTGTAAACCAAATAAACCCTTTCCTCCGCAAGCTGCTTTTTTAGTCAGTGTTTTATCACAGCAACTGAGATAGTCATATATTTGTAAGGTCACCACATGTTGTCGAATTAATGAATATACCGGCTCAAACTGATGGGAAAATGTACTATACTTTTAGGGCTCTGTCCACCTGCCAATACTAATACTCTCCAAGTGGACTGGCTAACCTCCAGACAAGGAAAAAAAGGGCTCTCAGGGGTAGAAATACAAACTACTAGATGGTGACCTCCATTTCACCTCTGTCTAAGAAAAGGTACCACTTACCTGCCTGGTCAGCGTAGAGTTTACCTTTCCCATGAGTCAGAGAACACTCTGCCCTCTGGGTGGCTACACCTGTCCCTAGTCCCTGAAAGGGATTCCTTTCCATACCAAACAAGACAGAAGGTGCCAACAAAATTGTTTTCTTCCTGGAAGGTACACAAGGCGGCACTTGGCGGCAGCTCACTAGAACGGGTAGGTGTGGGTGGCACTGTGACTGCCTGGCACTTGGTTCAGTACAGTGCTGGCAGTCACACTCGGGGATCACTGTCAAGGGGGGTCACAGCACGAAAAGCGACAGACCCAGGAACCCACCTGAAGCACGCAAAGAGAGACTCAATCTCTCTCAACTCCGGGTAGCCAGAGCACTTGGGCTACCCGGCACGTCTATGCCTAAGCCTTCCCACTCCCGAGGTCTCAACAAGCCCAGCATTCCCAGCAGGCTCCTGCCCACGCCCCAGCCCACGAGGCCACTTCAGCACCCCCACAGCACTTTCACATATTCTGGGAACCTGCTTCTCATCATCCAAATGAACTCAGTGGTTACAATGCTGGCACCCATCACCGGCAAACACCCCGAAATTCGGCCTTTCCATGTTCCGTGGGTGCGTGGCCCCACCCGAGACAAGACAGTAGATGTTTGCTGAGTCCTTAATTCAGGTCTGGCATCATGCACATCACTTACCAGGCCCCATTCAATCTTCACGTGGAGACAGGACAACCTGTAAGTGATCCTCCAAATCAGAGCACCGCTAAGAAGCAAAAGCAAAGGAGCCAGGGCACAGGCAGAAAGGATGGCTGCTTCACCCGAGGCGGCTGGTGCTGCTGCAGATGCACTTGTAATCAATTACATGTACTTACTTATGTATTTACCTTATTATTTATGTATTTGTTATGTGTGCACACACATGCTTGCATGCTGCAGCACATAATTAGAAGTCACAGCAGGTACTCTGACGGGGTGAGTCATCTCACCAACCCACTGCAAATGTTTTTATATGTAAGGAAATTGAGGCTAACCCTAAAGACAGAAATATTTAATATAGAAAAAGAAGATGCATTTCAGCCGGGCCTGGTGGCACCAGGGTATAAATATCAGCTATTGAGGAAGCACTTTCTATGCACCCACCCCAAAGCTCTCGGTGGGACGGCACTGAACTGGGAGCTGCCGGAATGAGCAACAAAGACAAAGACACACAGGGAACAGCTTCAGCAGGGAAAAAAAAATTCCATGCTGAGAGTGTTGAGCCACCAAAGGCCAGTGACCTGGCCTGGCCTGATCACCTAGTTTACGTGTCAACCGTGACTCTGTGGAAAGCCGGGCTCCACCCTTCAATGATAGCTTTCCATTTTAGCACTGAGAGCCATCCTGGAGTGACGTGAGGAGGCCACATCACAGTCAATGACTACAGAAGTAGCCGGTGGCTAGAAAGGTGCAAACATGACCCAAAGAAAACATAAGCTAGAGCAGGGTAGTCACGGCAGAAGGAAGGGCCTTGCCACAGCTGGTCCCTGAACATTCCGCACAGCTGTGAATGTCTGAAGCGCTCCCTCACTTTGTTCCTTCCATGAGCGAGAGGTCCCAACGTCAGGCCTGGTGAGAGCCCCCCTATTAAATGGTACAAGTAGAACTTGATCATAGAAGTGCCAACATCTAAATGTCATCTCTTCCCATCAGGGAGAGGGTCACCACAGGAGTCAGAAGCCATGCTGGGCATCCTGAACTGGCCACATCGATATATTATCTGGGCACTACACAGAGATCTAGGACCTCACAAAGGAGCTGTGAGGTGAGCTACACAGACACAGGATCAGCGTTCCTGAAGCAGTGTCACGGGAATGCCTCTGATCTTTACAAGTGCATTCTGATACATCATATGATCCCTCTGAAGGGACCTGAAGCTCAGGAGTGTTCCAGACTGACTGAAGATCACTGACCCTTTGCGTGGCACAAAGGCACGTCTTGTGTTCCCTTCAACAAAAGCCACCAGTGATGGCACTGTCAAAATGACAGCCCACTATAGCCCCAGACCCTTGGGCCCAGCAGTCACAAGTGTCACACCTTCCTTTAAGCTTTCAAAGCCCCCACACAGGCAGCTCATGCTGCTGTGAAGTCTCTGTCACACGGAAGTCACTGTTTCCCGCCTGTGCCGGTGCAGCAAGGGCATGCACAACAATTATCTCACATTCCCACGAAGAACTTAAGGAGCAACACAGAAAGCTTGGGCATGAGTCCAATTCTTACCTTGTCACTCAAAGCCCTGGGACTAGTGGCAAGGTTTCTTCACCCATGACTTCTTACCCACTCTGCCAGACAAGATAGATCTTACCAATATATCTCTTGAGTTGCACCCGGGAACTAAGTAATAAAAATGATTATAAAATGCATTTGCGGCAGAGCAAGTATTACTGAAGGCAATGCAGTGCTCATGGGCTTGGAGAGGTAAGTCGTGCTATGCGGATATAAAGGGATGAGGAAAAGTGTTCATGCACCCTAGAATGGGGCTCTACACGTTTAATGTTAGCACTAGAGAGACAGAGGCAGGAGGATCTCTGCAAGTTGGAGGCTTGGCTGGTCCACATAGGGAATTCTAGGCCAGCTAGGGCTATATGATGAGACCCCAGCTAAGAAAACAAATAAATATATAAAAACCTAAATGGTGGGGAATGGCAATGACAAGGGCTGTCTCAAGAATTGCGGAAGCTAAGAGGTTCGGGAGTGCGGGTCTTGACGGCCAGTAGCAGTCATCAGCAGCAGGAGAGTGAAGAAATCCCAAACCAGGCAGCCTGCAGCTGAACCGCCACCTTAATCACAGTGCTTTGAAGTTCAAAGGAAGCCTGAGACACAGTGAACTCCAATTATGGCTCGGGGGTGGGGCATGTGGAGGTGGGGTTGGGATTCTGGTCCCCGGATGGAGCAAACTGAGTATTTAAAGACCCTGCAGGAAAGGCCTGCCTGGGAAGAAGGGCCAGGTGCTACTGGGCAAGTCTGTGCCTCTCCTGTTTCATCTGCGCGACATCATGTTTTATCACCTGTGACATCAGAGGCTGCAATGTTCACTGCCGCAACCGTAGCCCACACTTCCTTGGAAGGCAGGCCCTCGCTGCCAGCTTGGGCTTCCCCTACTGCCAGTGAGCCTTAGTGTCCATGAAATAGTTCTTTCTCAGCCACGACTGAGAAGCTGGCAAATAGTCAGAAACAGGAGCAGGAACGAAGCAATTTGACAATACTTATCAGCAAACAGCTCCCAGGGTCTGATGTTCCCCCGCCCCCCATCTATTCTAATAAGCTAAAAGCCCATCTCGCCTGGCCTGGAACATCTCAGCAGCCTCCTAGCCTGGGTCCCCAAGGCTAGCCTTGACTCGCCACCAAAGCTTGGTAGAGCACAGTTCAAACCACCTATAATAGAAGCCACCCATTTCCTCTGCCACAGACTCACCAGGTCAGCTTCCAGACTTTACTCTCTCCTCTTCCCTGACCATTTCCATCGCTCCCAGTTATCTATAAACACGTTTTGATTTTTATTGCTCCAACACTCCTAGGTCTCAGATTAGGGTACATATTGTGGCGGTCCTTTGCCTACAGGCCCACGGTGAGATGGCTCAGCTAGCGAAAACACCTGCTGCCAAGCCTGAGTTCAAACCTTGTGGACCCACACGACAGAAGGTAAGAATCAAACTTCCCCAAGCTGTTCCTCTATCCTCTGCCCGCCACACTTACACACGCAAGTACAAGGTACACACACGCTAACCGATGAAGAACAATAATGACAACAAGTTTAAAATTCCCCTGCCAGCCAAGCTTTTCCGTCTCTATTGTGAGAATGTCTGTTCATTCCTCAAGATCCGGCACAAAGGTCTTCTCTGCCATGCTCTTCGCTGGGATTCCAGGCGATCAGCCATGCCTTTCTCAGGGCTTCGTCTGGATGCTTTCCCCCCACCTCACTGGGGCCTTAGGCTGCCTACGTGGGTCTCCTCAAAAACACAGACTTCCCACACTCCAGCACTCGGGAGGCAGAGGCAGGCGGATCTCTGTGAGTTCGAGACCAGCCTGGTCTACAGAGCTAGTTCCAGGACAGGCTCCAAAGCCACAGAGAAACCCTGTCTCGAAACCCGCCCCCCCCAAAAAACCCACAGACTTCCCTGTAAGTCAGCATGCAGCATGTCTGCCTGACATTGGGTAGTCTAATCCCACAGGACACATACAAGATAGGAGCTATTAACTGTCATACCTACCACAGGGTAGACAGAGTAAGCAAAAAAAAAAAATCTAAAAATTTCTTCATGGCACAAAGTGGATTTTGATCTCTGGTCTTGAGAACCAGGTTTACAAAAGGCTGAGTCTATGAACCTCGGGTGAGCAAACAGAGGTATCCATTCAAAAAGCAGAGGGGCATTCAAGAATAGCCGACCACCCGGATGCATGAGGGAAAAAAGGCAAGAGGAATGATAATTCTTCATCATGGATAACCCAGAAAGCCCCTTAGTCTTCACCCAGTGACAACATGACCGGCCAGTGCCACCTCTAGCAGGTAGAGACAATTCTCACCCCAATTCCAGGTCTCAGCACGCCCCAAGCAGTCAAAACCTGGTCCTTCCCCAAGTCTGCATCCTGTGGTTGTAGTTAACAATGTCACCCCCTCTTTAGGCAGAAAATATTTCCAGAGCAGCTTTCACGTGACAGGCGCTCTTCCAGGCATTGTGAAGGAAGCCATTTGTAACGCACACAACCTTGCAAACCTCGAGAAGCTTTTCCTTCTCGCTGAGGATTGAGCCCAGGGTCTGCAAAGGCTAGGCAAGGGCTCTACCACTGAGTTACATCTCCAGCCCATGAGAACAGTCGAAGGCAAAGAAGAAATCCTGGCCTAACGGCAAACACCTAGAATCACACTTGAGAGGCTGAAGCAGCAGGATAAAGAAGAGTTCAATACCATCCTTAGCTACATAGTGAGTTCAGTCCCCATGTGGACTGCATGAGACCCTGCCTCAAAAGGAGAGCCAACGCAGAGCGGAAGGAGAAAAAAGCAAGCCTATCAAGTAGCTATCATGATTTTACAAACCGCTTATTTACTTAACAGCTACTTCAAAGTATCAGAGATAAGAGGAACTTGAGAACAAGAAAAGAAAGTTTTATTAATTTGCCCAGGTTCCGTGCTGGGCGCTGGGGCAGGCAAGGGTCTGTCTTTCTTCCACAGATAATAAAACAGCTCCTATAAGACTGTGACTGGGACTACAGTCCACTAGACAGGACCTAGAAAATCTAGGAGGCGAGGCTCCCATCCCACCTGGGAAAGATTATCTTGATCAGGTTAAGTGAGGTGGGAAGACTAACCCCCCACCTAAGTCGGTGTCACCACTCAAAGTGCTGGGACCCGAGACTGAACAAACTGGAGAAAACCAGCCCACCAAAAGCATTCACCTCTCAGGACTTACCGAACGTGGAAGCGATGTGACCAGCTGCCTCAAGTTCCTGCCGCCATCCACCGTGACCACAGGTGACTTCACCACTACGATGGACCTAACCCTCAAACTGTGATTCCCCAGCCAAACACTTCCTTAAGTTGCTCTCCAGGGTGTTTTATCAAAGCTCCAGGCACAGTAATCAAGGCAGGGCTTTATCTCTGAGCCATAAAACACGAACTGTGCACCTGAGGCAGGAAGGTGGCAGACGGCAGAACTGACCAGTCAAGGGCCAAGGCTATTTCAAAAGTGTCACAGCCTAAGGGAGGGCAAGAGCCACAGGAAGAATAGGGTCCCCTGGAGGAGGCATAAAAGCAGGGAAATGACAGAAAACCAGTCTCCCCAATATTGGATCACTGTCTTATTGCCGCCCCAACTGCCTCTCGCCTCGGTGCATAAAATCCAGATGCATTGCAAGGGCATGGAACAGGAGACACAGTGGAAGGGGCATTGACTTGCTGGCTCCATTTCCACACAATGCAGCTTGGGAGAAGGCATGGCAATGTGCTGACAGACCGAAAGGGTCTGTGGTAACACCAGCATGGAACCCAGAAGCCCACTCGCCCAGGTTCATCCTCAGGCGCAAACCCAGAGCCCAGTGCACAAGCATCTGGATCTCTAGTTTTCTTGATTGTGAACACAGATAGTCATGTGCAGTGAAGAGGCCACAGACCAGACAAGGGCTTAGAACTAAACATGCCACTTAGCCGTGGAACCTCGCTTCACCAAACTCATCTTCTCATCTGTAAAATGAGACTGACAGTCATCACATCAGGCCACTATTAGTCCTGACTGGGGACCATAATGAAAAAAGGAGGCCTTCTTAACTCAGGGTTCCTACAAGCTCAGGGCACATCACCAATGTCACCTCTGCTCTGGTGAAGGCCTGGAGGATGGCACATAAATAACGGGGGCGGGGGGGGAGTCCACGGTCACACCACTCAACAGGAAAATAGCCAGAGCCAATCAGGAGTCAGGTTCGCTTTTCCGTAACTACCAAACCAAGTTAGATTTCAAAAAACTTCCTTCAAAGGACATTCCCTGAATGACCTAAAGAACAATCCACTAGGCCTCACCTCTAAAAGTCCCTCCATTCTGCACATACTTGGGAAACAAGCCTTCAACACTGAGTCTTCAACCACACCCAAGTCACAGCAATCAAATCTTAGGGAATCAATGTGGTAATCACATGAGCATACAGTAAGCATTCAAAACATTTAAATTACACTGCTTCCTAGAAAGGACAGGAAGATAAACATTCTCTAGCCTCAGCCCAATGGCTACCTTCTAAGCCTTTCTACCTTTAACCCTAGCTAGTGACCAATCTCATTCCCGTGACCTACATTTGGTCCCCAAGCCTTGAGGCAGCTCCTGCAAACTCCCACAACAAACTTCCACTGCCCCTCACTGGCTCGCCCTCACGTTCTGTTTCCATATGTACCTTTAGACAAACAGATTTCTACCCAGGTTCTACCTTTACACAGGCAACAGCAACAAACACTTTCTTCCCCCGCCCCCCACCCCCTGCTTCCTCACCTCCAGTGAGTTTGGGCAGAGCGCTGCATTCCAAAGCCATATTCCAGGAAACGTCCCCACCCACCAATGCACACATCCAGCTCTGGGGCCCTCCTTACTGCGCTGGGTCAAAGTCTCAGGTTCACTTATCCACTTATGAAAAGTGTTCTTAGGCCTTCTGCCTCGACATCACAAACTCGATCCCACAGCGAAGCTTCCAGAGGCCCTGCCCAGCCTTGTTACCCTGTGAATCATGACTCTCAATAGGATTGATTAGTGGCCCCCACAGCTGCAAGACAAACAGAAACTATACTTCGGGGAAAAAAAAATAAAAAAAATCAGTCCTCCCTTTTAGGGCAGCCGAAGAGGCTCCACAGGCAAAGCTTCTTGCAGTACAAACATGGTGCTTGAGTTTCTGGAACCCAACAGATGCCACAAAGTTGTTCTCTAACCTCCACAAACATGCTGACCCTTCGAAACACAGCTAAAATAAACCGCCCTGTGCCCTGCCCTTGCACAGAGGACCCTTTGTCTAGCGGCTCCATCTCAGGCCTTCCTTCCTCCCCACACGCCTCTCTTTCTTAGCGCTGGAGATTCAGTTCAGATGGTAGCCAACGACAGGGGTTTGCTTCCCTGCGGCTCATCATTTCCAGCCCCTGTGTAGCCGGAACACTGACCACACCCTCCATGCTCCTCTGCGTTAGCACACACCCGGTGCTCCTCTGGCGAAGGAAGGGTGGCCTCCTCAACTTATACGCTCAGCAGCCTGCTCAGTGTCTCCCTGGTCCACGGGGGAACGGGCCTGAGGCATGCTTCCACACTGGGTCTTTTCTTTAGCCTTTGGTGTACAGAGTTACCTTGCAGTTGGTTCCCAGCCCTTCCAAGTTAAACAGTCGTTGATTTACATGGTCCCAGGACCCCAACATGGAAGTCATAGTTCTGAAGTCAAAGCTAACCTGCCTCTGCTCCAGCATCCACTAACCCATGCTAGATCCACTGTGGGGCAAAGTTACACGTTCCCACCAAGAACCTCAAGTTTGGAATTACCACTTTCATGAACCCCTCTAATTAGCTCCGTAACCTCAGGTAAAGGGTTAAAATAGGGAAGGCCTGTCACCATGCTTACTTCTCAAGAAATTCCCATAGAATATTTGATGGAAACGTTTTTTTATAAAATGCAAAAGTTCTATACATTTATAAAAGACCTAGCAACTAAGTTTTATCAAATTTAAAACAGCAACTGTAAAATGCACAGCATTACTAACTTTAGAAGAAAACCTTGTTCAGCTAGGGTGCATCTGTACTTAAAAGACCATCACACTTCAGTGGTAGAAAAGCGGGGAATAGGTGTAGTTCAGAACTCATTTAATAAAATCTGCCTCAATAAAAAATAACAACCGTATTTGACAGTGGGGCTGGTGCATGACAGGCGTTCAGCAACACATGCCAGGCAAATCAAACAACCCATGATCATTTTCTTTAAGCCAAATTATCACCTCTCTCACTGAACCTGGGCAGCAGGAGGCTTCTCAATGCCAGTTCTCCAAATCATGTTCCTGCCTGCTCGAAACCCTCAAAAGTCATATGGCCTGGCATTCCTAAAGCCTTCCAGAACCAAGTCTCCTCTCCTACCTATCACTGTCTGGCAATGTCTACCCTCTCAGAGAAGTCACCTCCTTGCCAGAATGTCCCTCCACGAAAGGACACTCAATCCCAGCAATAATGACCAAGTCAAGAACTGGCTTCCCCTCCCACTTCCTAAACCCAACTCCAGGCTCGAGCTGCTTACGAGGAACTGGGGATGGGGGAGAAGAAGGGGGGTCAGGAGATGCAAGACAAGATACTGTCCAAGCCTCAGGACCCCTGGCATGTCCCCCTACCCTTCACACAGCGAATTCTTACTAGACAGCATACTGGACTCCACAGGCTGCCTTCTAGAGATTAAATACAAAATCCATAATTTCCTCTTTAAACGCCCCTTGGTGCTGACAAGAACCTCACCAGGAGACTCTGGGGACAGGAGGAATCTTACTGGGTTTCTGTAAACCACCACCACCCTCCCCCAAACACACACCTCAGTCCACCACTATCCACCAAAGACTACAGGACTGGCACTCAACTTCTGCGGATCTGGATTTGTTTCCCTATTTGTAAAAGTGAGAAAAGGGGTTAGGGAGAGGTTTACTTATTCCGCAGCAGCCTTGTACACTTTACTTCTCTTCCCCTAAAGGTTTTCGAAAAAGTTGCTTGGGCGGGGAGTAGTGAACCATTAAGTCACCAACATCTTGGAAAGAAAGTTTTATTGGGGAGGCAAGCTTGCAAAGGGGAGAGGGGGTCCAGACACAAAACGTTGGAGTCTATTGAGAAAGTGAGAAAGGATGGCTGGTGAGGTCTTGCTAGGCCTTCCTTGTCGGGGAGGGGAAGCAGTGGACCCCTTCCTAAACAGAAATGAGGTTAGAGACATTTTACACCACCTTCCGGTCCAAGTCCCCAAGCCACAACTCCACTGCTATGGTCTCCTGTCATACTCCCACCCCAAAGCCATCAACGCTATGTCCAATCCCCACCCTTATTTAGCTTTCTCTGGTCCACAGTTGCCTCCCTGACAAGGAAGGCCTTGCCTTCCTTCAAAATAGTCAATCACAAACACACACAGCCCTCCAGGACCACTTCTGGTCTCTTCATGGAGACCGAAATATGAAGCTCCTTCCCGAGACACCCCCCTTTTAAAAAAAAGCCTGATCTTCGAGTTCTCCAGCATTTGGCCCTTCTTCCTACTTTGGTCAGGTTTAGCTCCTGCGTTCCAGGGAGCTCTCCCTGAGGGCAAAGTCTGGCCTGGAGTAACCTACAGTGCTTGAAAACAGTAGGGACTCCAAAACAGCTTACAGAAAAAGGCCGTCGGGGTCCTAAGACACCGGTCTTAGCCAGGGCTCCACCTTCCAGGAATGACTTCCAGGAAAGCCCGCCTCTCGGTGCCTCGCCAGCCCTGACTGTAAAATGGGAAGACTCTCGAGTCACCGAGTCCCTAGGCCCTTTCCGCTGTGACAACTGAGATTCCACGAAAGCTCGAAGCAGCCGGGCGCGGCCCCGCCCCCTGGGCACCCACAAAAGCCCGGGCCGAGGGGCGCTCGCAGAGGACGCCCGCAGCGTCGCCCCTCCCCCCACGCCGTGCACCCCGCTTCCCGGCCGGGAGCCCGCACTTCCGCGGCGAGCCGGGCGGAGCAGGGCGGTCCCGCGCTCCCGCCACCGCAGCGGCTCGCCCCGGGAGGGGGAGAGGATCCGGGGTTCGAGCTGGCACCCACGGGCCGAGGCTGCGGGAGGAAGTATTCGCTACTATACCTGGGGGAGGAGGAGGACGGGGCAGCGGTGGCCGCGACGGCTGGAGGCGGAGGCTCGGGCGGAGGAGGAGGTGCCGGGCACTCCCCCCTCCCATTGTCCCGGCCCGCGGCCCGCAGCGGCCCGCTCCGCCTGGCCCAGCGCCCTCCCCGTGCCCGGTCCCCGCTGCTGGCCCTTACCTTGCAGCGGCCGGTTCTTCCCGCCGCTAATGCTACTTATCCCGGGAACGCTCGGAGCGGGGCCCGGGAGCGAACCCACAGACAAAAAGTGAAACTTCGGCAGGCCGGGAGCGGCTGCTGGTTGGTGCTCTCCCCCTCCTTCCTCCCCACCCCCTCCCCGCGGTCTCCCGTGCGGTGCCCTGAGCGCTGGAGGCTGACGTCAGGGGCCTGAATTCCTGACTTTGCCTGCACGCATTTGTCCATGTAAGGTATGGGGAGGCGTGTGCCCGCGGGGCCGCTGCGCTAGCCGGGCTGGGAGGGGGCGCGGCGGGCAGCGCCCGCTCGAGGTGGGCGACCCTGGGCAGTGCACTTCCTGGAGGAGGGGACACGGGGGTGCAGGGAGCATGGGAAGAGGAAGGGAAAGAGGGATCTGCCTCCACTGGAGGAAGAGGAAGGAGATGCAGGAGGAAGTCGAAAAACCGGCACACTAGGGTCCGCTCTGCAGGCGACAAATTGGAAGGCTGAGTTTGAGCGAAGAGATCCTGCCACGGAACACCCCCTCACCCCCACTCTCCCCACCCCAAGAGTCTCGCTGGAGCCCCGCCCAGGACTCCTGTAGGGCTCAGAACTACGGGATGGTGGAGAGCAACTTCGGTTCACTTCACACGTGAGAGCGCCGAAGCTCTCAGGCGCTGCGACCTGACCCAGTCGCACACAGTGCAAATCTAAGAGCAGATCCCATTCTCTACTCCCAGCTGGGTTTCCGCCTTCAGGCAGGACGAGGCTGTGAACTCAGAACCGAGTTAGACCTGGCAGATGACTCGACCACCCACTGAAGTGACTAGCCCCAGTTCCTGGAAGGTTGCGGTTGACAAGCCTTAAGTAACAGTGGCAATCAGGGCAACTTCCTGTTCTTTGTTAAGAACAGAAATGAACCTTTGGAGTTTAAGATGGGCTTCCCAACCCAGCTCTGCCGGAATACCAGAAGGCTTGCTCTTTTCTTAGCGCTTAGAAAAGAAAATACACAAACTGGGTGAACTGGTTTGAATAAAGACAGGCCTGTTCTTGGAAGGTTGGGGTTGGATTTTTTTTTTGTCTTTGATAGTTGTAAAAGTGAGCAAAGATGAGAACCCCATGTACCAGATGAAGACATGGAGTAGGAGGTACTGGAGGCCCTCTGGGCCGCAGTATTGAAGGCTTTTAATCCCAGCACTAGGAAGATAGTCTATGTGGTCCCTGTCCCCTTCAAAAAACAAAAACAACCTATGATTAGTTCTTTTTGTCTGTCTTTCCTGTTCCTACACAAAAGAAATGCCTCACCTTGGCCCACGCTGACAGCTACCCCAGTCCACGCTAATGGCTCTCCCACCCATTACTACCATCTCAAATGGGTTGCATGAACTAAATGTGGTAACGTGACCTGCGCCACACAACTGCCTGGGCAGGATCCTGAACCCTTCCACTCAGAAGCCACTTTCCATCCTCCCCCCCCCCCCCCCCCCCCCCCCCCCGTGCTCCCTGACCTCCTGTAGCTAAGCCAGTCATGCACATACAAAGTACACCAAGAACCTATGGGTGCAGGGAAGCTTAAACGTGGCTCTTTTCGGGTTCGATTTCGATGACCCCATTTGACTAAGAATTAAGCAAATCAGGGTCAGAGTACATATTCTTGTGTTTAACGGTTATTGAACAACGCCTCCCCTGCAGTCTTCAAATTCAAACACTTCTGGGTTTCAACTACTTAACCCCTTTGCCCCGCGCCACTTTCCCAGCTGCACGTTCAAAAGTTGGAATGCAGCAGCAGAGAAGATCAAGAGTGGCGTGCATTCCTCGCAATAATGAAATCTTTTCTCCTTATAATTAAACTGGTATCAGACGGGAAGCTCCTGGCGTTCAGACTTTGAAAGATCACAGTCTACTCCCTCTGTCCTGAGCTTTTCAGCCAGTCTGGGTCCTGTGTGCTATCTACTACTGATTGTGGGGAAATCACCCAGTTCTCGTTTAGACATAACGGAACTTGACCGGCATTGCTTGCTTGCTTTTATTCCCTTCTCCGTAACCCACTTATAAAGAATAATAGGGTTCTAATGAGGATTAATAAAATTTAATAAGGTATAATTAGAGTCATTCATTTCCCCCATCATACACATTATAAGAGTGCTGTGTTGATCCAGAAATGCTGCTAATTATGTTGAAAGTGTTCCGTGTCTTAGGGAAGATCACTGTATTGCTTCTCCTGAAATGCTGATGAATTGCTCAGGTAGGCATGAACGTTATAGAAAGTTAATCACAATAGGTAGTTGCAGTTCCTGAGGTCCTCCCCAGGAGTATAAGTGACAAGGTCAGAAGTTGAATGTTTGGTGAACCACAGGCCAGACCATCAGGAGTCCCAACCCAAACCAGAAGCCTCATTCTGCCTTGTTGTTCTGCTTTCTTTCATCCCCTCATGTGCAGTGCGCACAGACGCGGGCCAGATCAAAAGTTTGCTCACACTTGCAAACACGGTGCAGTTTAAATACCAATTTACCATAGCAGAGAATAAAGGTAGCCCAAGATTTCAGATGAGGTAGAGGGCGTGGCCCCGTGGCCAGAGGAAGGCTCATGGGTGCTATGACCGTTGTCACTTGTCTAGTGACAAAACACAGGCAGGCTGATTGATCCTGTTGCTCCATTGTATTCGCCACCTTCCTATACCGGAAAGCCGCTCAGAAGTTATAACCCTTTTTCTGGAGTCTGTGCCCATCCATAGTGTAAGGCCTTCCTATGCAATTCACTTAACCTGCAGCTGCCTTGACGGGGCTGATGTTATTTCTGTAGCTGGTACATGAGGAAACGAAAGCCGGAGGAAGCCAAGCAGCTTATTCTTAATACGAGCTTTTGGGAACACAGAGAGTCCACGGTGAGCCCAGGGAGCCTGGCGCCTGTCTTCACACTGCCGAGTAGCCATCTGCTCTCACTGTGAACATTCCATTGCAGTGCTCATAATCCGCAGCCATGGAGAGGAAGAGCACAGGGGAGGCTACCGGCGAAATAGGAAGGGCATAATCGCCAGGGAAGATGGGAGGCAATATCGGTCTGATGCCGCTTCATCTGGGCCGGATTCCACAGCATGGTTTGCACAGGCCTTGATGATGCGGCACCGGCATGGGCCTTCTGCTGCAGTTTTGCAACCCTCCAGCTGTATGCAGCCAATGGAAGTCAGAGCAGGCTCCTAAGCACAGGTGCCTGCTCTTTGTGCAGGTTCTGCTCTCCGCAATAAACTTCCTTCTCCATCCACCTAGCAACCCCTTCAAGCTCCTGTGGAGTCCCATGTCCCCTGAGGACTCCTCTACCCCCTGTGCCACCTCTAGACCACTCCCTGCTCTGTGGTTAGGACCTCAGACACTGTGTAATGTATCCCAGAATCCCTAACATTATTCCTGCCTTGGTCATTGTAGGCATTCAAAACTTCATTTTTTTTACCTTTCTGTTGATCCTGTCCAAAGGCAGAGGGAAAATGGAGAAGGCGGAAGGCCTGCATGTTTAAATTAATCATCAGAGAACACCGTCAAGAAATAAGAGCTAGATCGCAGCAGACCAATGGGAAAGTCCAGAAAGAGCCAAAACTCCAAAAACTTGAAGGTGACACCAAGGCTAGCTCGTGGTGAGGAGGTCTCTGATTTACTTCCAGGTTGTTGTGCATTCTCTTCAGGAGTCTCCCAGAATCACTTCCTCCACGGTCTCAATTTCTTTCTCCCATGCAGTTAAATTATTGGATTTGATATTCTACAACATTCTCTCCAGCTCCCAAACTTGATTCAGCCTTGTCATCAGTAACCACGTTCATTTCCACAAGACATGGCATCATACTTCACCTTGCAAAGTTAAAATATCATTGAACTTAAGGGCAGACCCTTCCGCTGCTCTTTTCATATTCCCGGAACTAGTCCTTGTGGGTATTTTCCAAACTGTAGGCTGTACCTCCATCCTTCAGGGCCCCAGCCCCTTCCTGCTGGCTTCCCAGAAGATACAGTCTTACCATTGCCTAGCCTTTCACGTGACCTCCATTGATAATGAAAGCAACCTTTGGGCCTTCTAAGAAAGATACATACTTGCTTGTCCTGCCACTCTGTATTTGTCAAATGAGTTGGAGCCCTTCCTTCTGTCTGTTTTAGTCAGGGTTTCTATTGTTGTAATGAAAAACCATGACCAAAAGCAAGTTGAGGAGGAAAGGGTTTATTCAGCTTACACGTCCACCTTGTAGTCCGTCATTGAAGGAAACCAGGACAGGAACTCAAACAAGGTAGAAACCTGGAGGCAGGAGCTGATGCAGAGGGGTGTTGCCTACTAGCTTGCTTCCCATGACTTGCTCCATCTGCTTTCTTGTAGAACCCAGGGCCACCAGCCCATTGATGGCACAACCTACAATGGTCTGTGCCCTCCCATATCAGTCACTAATTAAGAAAATGCTTTATGACATGATCTTATAGAGGCATTTTTCTCAACTGAGGTTCCCTCCTTTCAGAGAACTCTAGCTTGTTTCAAGTTGACATGAGACTAGCCAGCAGGCTGTCCCATGTAAATACTTAATGGTGTTTCATGTTTTCCATTCTTTTCATACTAACAACAATTACCCAGTGTTTATAACTAAATGTCATGAATGAGAGAGAAAGAATCCTTTATGCTTTCTAGGAAAGCAACCAAGTATCTTCTCCTGAAGCTTGGTCATGTACCCTAGGCACAAGGCAAATCAAAACGGATATATGTAAAGACCTCAATATCAGGCTGAACACACTGAACCTGATAGAAGAGAAAGTGGGAAGTACTCTACAACATATGGGCACAGGAGATCACTTCCTACATATATCCCCAGCAGCACAGACATTAAGGACAACATTGAATAAATAGGACCTCCTGAAACTGAGAAGCTTCTGTAAAGCAAAGGACACTGTCACTAAGACAAAAAGGCAACCCACTGACTGGGAGAAGATCTTCACCAACCCTGCAACAGACAAAGGTCTGATCTCCAAAATATATAAAGAACTCAAGAAACTAGACTTTAAAATGCTAATTAACCCAATTAAAAAATGGGGCACTGAACTGAACAGAGAATTCTCGACAGAAGAAATTCAAATGGCCAAAAGACACTTAAGGTCATGCTCAACCTCTTTAGCGATCAGGGAAATGCAAATTAAAATAACTTTGAGATACCATCTTACACCTGTCAGAATGGCTAAAATCAAAAACACCAATGATAGCCTTTGCTGGAGAGGTTGTGGAGGAAGGGGCACACTCATACATTGCTGGTGGAAATGCAAACTTGTGCAACCACTTTGGAAATCAGTGTGGCAATTTCTCAGGAAATTCGGGATCAACCTACCCCAAGATCCAGTAATACCACTCTTGGGAATATACCCAAGAGATGCCCTATCATATGACAAAAGCATTTGTTCAACTAAGTTCATAGCAGCATTATTTGTATTAGCCAGAACCTGGAAACAACCTAGATGCCCTTCAATGGAAGAATGGATGAAGTAAGTGTGGAATATATACATATTAGAGTACTACTCAGCAGTAAAAAACAGTGACTTCTCGAATTTTGCATGCAAATGGATGGAAATAGAAAACACTATTCTGAGTGAGGTATCCCAGACCCAAAAACATGAACATGGGATGTACTCACTCATAATTGGTTTCTAGCCATAAATAAAGGACCTTGAGCATATAATTTGTGATCTTGAGAAGCTAAATAAGAAGGTGAACCCAAAGAAAAATATATAGTCATCCACCTAGATATGGGAAGTAGACAAGATTGCAGGGCAAAAACTGGGAACTTGGGGGTGAGGTGGCATGGGGCTAAGGGGAATTGGGGTGAAAAACGTGAGAAGGGGAGGATTGGGGGAGCTAGGGGGAAAGGGATGGTTGGGATAAAGGAAGGGTGGACACGAGAGCAGAGAAATATACATTCTAATTAAGGGAGCCACCTTAGGGTTGGCAAGAGACTTGAATCTAGAGGGACTCGCATGTGTCCAGGGAGATGTCCCCAGATAGTACCTTGGGCAACTGAGGAGAGGGAACCTGAAATGACCCTATCCTATAGTCATACTGATGAATATCTTGCATATCACCTTAGAACCTTCATCTGGCGATGGATCGAGATAAGAGACAGAGACCCAAATAGGAGCACCCAGACTGAGCATATGAGACCTCAAAGCACCCCTCCACAGTGATAGCTTCCTCCAACAAAGCTACCCCTACTCCAATAAAGCCACACCTCCTAATAGTACCATTCCCTTTGGGGGCCATTTTCTTTCAAACCACCACATTCCACTTCCTGGCCCCCAAAGCTTTGTAGCCATGTCATAATGCAAAAATGCATTCAGTCCAAGTTCAAAAGACTCATAGTCTATAACAGTCTCAAACTTATTTAAAAGTCTAAAGTTCAATGTCTCTTCTGAGTAGTTACCAATTTGATTCCAGGAGAAGGCCCATTCAGTCACCCTCTCCACTACCGCTAGGAGTCTTAGCTGGGTCATCCTTATGGATTTCTAGGAGTTTCCCTGGTACCAGGTTTCTCCAAACCCCAAACTGGACCCCTCCATCAAGGTATCTCTTTCATTGTTCTCCCTCTCTGTCCCTCCTCCAACTCGCCCATCCTGATCCTTCATGTTACCATCCCCCGTCTTCTTCCTTCTCCCACTCACAGTTTTCCCAGGAGATCTAATCTATTTGAAGGTGAGTCTAGAGCCTAGAAGGGCTGTAATTATCCCTAGAAGTGATAACCATGGAGACCAATGTGTGATATTGGTAACCAGAACTTTATTCCTTCTTGGTTTTTATCCATTGGAAAGAATCTAAAGCTCAAACACCAAAACACACCATCTGTGTCCCTTTTTGTTGTTGTATCAATTATCTACCATGTATCTACTGTGATGGCTCTTCTTAGTGGTCAGTTTGGCATACCTGGGATGAGGGAAACTCAGTTGAAGAATTGCTTCCTTCGGACTGTCTTGAAGATATGTCTGTGAGACATTTTCTTGGTTGCTAGTTAAAATATGAGGACCTAGCCCACTGTAGGTGGTGCCATTCTTAAACTAGTAGGTTTAGACTGTATAAGAAAAGTAGCTAAATATGGCAGATGATGGTGGTGCATGCCTTTAATCACAGTGCTCAGGAGGCAGAGACAAGCAGATCTCTGTGAGTCCGAGGCCAGCCTGGTATACAAGAGCTAGTTCCAGGATAAGTTCCAAAGCTACAGAGAACTCCGTCTCAAAAACAAAAGCCAGAAAGAGAGAGAGGGAGTAAAAGAGAGAGAGAGGTAGCTAAATATAAACCAGTGAGTAAGTAAGCCAGTAATTAGACCTTTATGGTATCTGTCTTAAGATCCTGCCTTGAGTTCCTGCTTTGGGTTGCACCAATGATAGTTTATCACCTGTAAGATGAAATAAACCCTTTCATCCCCGAGTTGCTTTTGGTCATGGTGTTTGCCACAGAAACAGAAAAGCAAGCTAAGATACCCCTAACTGTTACTTTGGAATGAAGAAATTGATAAAAGTAAATAAAATCACTACCCTGTGTGTTAACACAAAGGTCTGTAGGATTGAGGGATCTGTTGAGACAGCTTGGAAGGATTGCAGCTACTGTGAGTCCCTCTGATGGTGCTGACTGAGCCTGGAAATGCCTAGTTCCCACTGGAAACTCAGATGTAGAGTACACTTCTGTTTTCATACAGCAGCCCCGGAAAGTAGAGGATGATGTCCAAGGATTTGCTATGTATAGCCAACGCTTCTATCGGTAGCATCACTAATCCCTTTAGGATGTTTTTATAGAAGACTATCTACTCATCCTTAGTAACCAGGACTTCATGGCAGAGGCTTGCAAAAATCTTTGCTGATGGCTGTAATCCACAGTATCATTCACGCAGTAGCCGTCACAGACCTCAAGGTTGTAGGCGGAGACTGTTCTTCATTTCCCTGACAGAACTATATTAATTACAATACTGCTTGGCCTATTAGCTCAGGATTCTTATTAGCTAACTCTTACATCTTAAATTAACCCATTTCTATTAATCCATGTAATAGCACAAGGCTGTCGCTTACTGGTAAGGATCCAGTGTCTGTCTCCCTGACTCTGCCTACTCTCTCTCTATATCTCTTCCAGCCTGGCTATATTCTACCCTGCTATAGGCCAAAGCATCTTCTTTAGTAACCAATGGTAATAAAACTTATTCGCATCATACAGAGGGGAATTTCACATCACAAGGCATGGATTTTTATTTTTATACTTTTGGAAAAGTGTCTTTTCAAATAGCACTGAATGGCCTCCAGCTGAGCATGTGGTCTGGGATGACCTAAAGTTTCTGATCCCACAAGTGCTGCAATAACTGGCATGTGCCATCACACACACATGGCTCAAGACAGTTTTAGACTAATAGAAAATACATGATTGACAGATGACAGATAGATCCTCTCAATATATATGATTACGTAGAAAATGATCCCTCAATTAAACTAATTTATAAATATCCTACATATATATATATATGTAGTTTAATTGAACTATATTTTTTATCATAAGATTCATGCATTTGAAGCTTTCAGGTGATTTTAGTAAATCTAGTAGACTTATGAATTGTAGACCCATTGATGCAGCCTAATATTGGAATTTTTCATCTCTTCAGTAAGAAACCTAACTCCCCTTTATAATCATTCTTCATTCCCACATGTATCTCTAAACAACTCTCTGCTTTCTGCCTGTGTAGATTTGTCTGTTCTAGGCATGTCATTTAAGTAAATCATACATATTGCATTGTTTTCTTAAGGTGCTTCCTCTCACTTAGGATAATGTTTGCTAACTTTCAAGGTCTGCCTATGTTCTGGCATCATGTATTGATACCTGTTGATCATATATTGATTACTTGTGATGACTAAATAATACACTGGTCTGTGGCTATGTCTTGTTATGTTTATTTATCTGCTTATGAATACTGGGATTGTTTGCTTTCATGTGGAGGCTGATATCACTATGCCTATCGCCACTACCTGCACAGCCGTGGGATTGTCTTAACTGGGGCGACAGGAAATGAAATGATAGGCACACATGCAGAAAAACTGGAATCCGATGAGCTGTGTGCTCTGATGGAGTTGCACCAACAGCAACCCGGAAACTGAACACATTTATTATATAAGCACAAAAGAGGTGAAAGGGCTTACCTAATCCCAGTGGGGAGTCTCTATAGGGAGCAGTCCCAGGCTGCAGCCATCTGAGAAGAGGAAGCTGTGGTTGATACTGCCTGCACACACTGTCATCATATATACTTGGGACCAGGAAAGACTTTGCCGTTCCCATGGATTTGATCAGGTTTTTTTTTTTTAATCAACATGGCTGTGCTCATGTCAATAATCCATATTCATCTACTTCCCACATGCATGTGTGAGTTTCACTGTGGACACCTATTTTCATTTCTCTTCATTATTTTGATATTTTAAAATAGAGAAAAAGCGTAACAGATCTTATAGGTGCTCCAAATTCTGAAAAATATTTATCTTTAAATGGCAGGATCATTTTTGGTTATCTAATTTTTCTAATTTTCATATACAAAATGTATCGCTTAAATCTTATGCATCTCTAATAAGAAAAAACAATATGTCCTTTTAATATTTAATATTTGGAAGATGCTCACCTTGCTCTTGAATAATCCTAATGGTCTACTCCTGCTAGTTTGGAATAAGATATTATCTCAAAACGCTTAACAATGTATTTATCCACATTGCTAGCCCTGCCCCTTTGCCCACTTGCTTCCACTAAGAAATAGAAGGGCATTCTCATAAGGAACAAACTAGACCACAAATTGAATGGATCTGGGTCTCTTACTTTGCAACTAAATGTAATTTTAACTATAAGCTGTAGTGGCATTTCAAGTGTATTTTAATTAATAAAACTTGCCTGAGGATCAGAGAGTCAAACAGCCCCACTGGTCAGCCAGACCAGGCGGTGGTAACACACACCTTTAATACCATTAGCCACGCTAGTTGCCATAGAAGCCAGGCAGTGCATGCCTTTAATCCCAGCACTAGAGAGGTTATAAAATGGGATAAACAGCTCACAGACACAGCCTCACTCTGAGATTCCTGAAGGCAGGATCGCCATTTTCGGACTGAGGTCAAGGTAAGAGCTTTTTAGATCTTTAGGTTGAACCACAATTTCTCTCTCTGAGTTTTTATTAATCATGCTTCAGTAAACTCCTGATGTGGATAATTTTCCCATTTTTGTTCTCTGTGTAGATGTCCTCTGAGTAAAGCTTATTAAAGGTTGCTTATCCAACCGTTACTTAAGAATCATCAAATTTATTATGGCTCAAAGTTGTATGTACTGGAGCTCTTTCTCTGGGCCTCCTCTCTCCCTGATAATCTACCCAGTTACAATCCAGGGGCCTCCCTCTCGTACTGACCCCTCTCTCAATCAGTTGCCAGACTTAGTCTAAAGCTCTCTCTACTGTGAGGATACTCCTTCTGGATCCGGAAACCAGACATCGGCATCTTTAACTTCTGTAAATCCAATGCAAGCAGAGATGATAAGTGCACGCAGCAGTGGAAGCCCCACTGGCAGTCAGTCCTCTCACGCAAGGTTTTTGCTTTTTAATTTTATTTTGTTTTTTATGTTTTTTGTGAGATGGGTTCTTACTGTGTAGCTCTGGCTGTCTTGGAACTCACTAGTTGAAGCAAGTGTTTAAATATTCCCATATTTAATGGAGGAGATAGTGTCCCAACTACACATCTTATGCTACCAAGTATTACCTCCAGGGCTAGGAATGAGTTATTTCTTGTTGAGTCATTGACCAAAAGGGTCCCATACACTACTCCCAAACATCACAGGTTGTTATCAACCTATTGTTTACTTTCCAGAACATGATGGTAAGGCCCTACTGTGGAAGACACAACTTACTTGTGATTTCAAACATGGACAAATCAAGCTGGTGCCTAACTAAAAACTTCACCCCAGTGGTGAACGTTTATGGTACTGGAAGGTACTAGTGGATAAAAAAAGTAATCATCAATATCACCCATCTACAAACCTTGCAACCTACAGCAGCAACGGTGGCACAGAAGTCATGGGAGTAACCATCCACTTTTGGGTTCTTTTTAAGTCCCGCTCCATGAGATGAACTCTATCCCTGACACTGCTAATGTGAGAAAGAGCCTGAGACTAGCCAGGTAGTGGCAGCTCATGCCTTTAATCCCAGCACTCGGGAGGCAGAGGCAGACAGATCTCTGTGAGTTTGAGGCCAACCTGGCCTACAGAGCAAGTTCTAGGACAGCTAATGCTGTTACACAGAGAAACCCTGCCTAGGAAAAAAAGAAAGAATGAAAAAGAAAAGAACCTGAGACTAGCAAAGTTATTGGTCCAAAGGAAAAACCTAATGCTACTATCATGATAAAGGAACATAGCAATAATTCCAGATGACATATTGCTATATCATTTGGTAAGTGTACCACTCAGCCCTCATCAGAGACGCTCCTTCTTTTGGTGGATGGTAATTAAGACAGAGACCCACAACTGGAAATGTACAGAGCACTCAGCTTTAAAGGAGATGTCTTTATTAAACTATTCCCCTCAAGAATCGGGAGTCTATGCAGAAGAGAAGGCAGAAAGATTGTAAGGAGCCAAAGGTGATGGATAATTTCAAGGAAAGAGCATCTTCCAGATATAACAGGACTGATACTCATATGAACTCACAGACACTGTGACAGCACACAAAGTACCTGTACAGGTTTGTGATGTCCCATCCTGAGAAAGGAGGTGGAGACAAAGTCCGACCCCTAACCAAGAAGCTGTTTGCAATTGATGCCTGCAGAGGAAGGTCTCCAATGGAGTGTCACTGGAGACAGTCACACTGCAGGGCAGGTCTCATGGCCAGTCGTGGTTGGACAACACAAAATAGATATTATGGGGTCAGAACATGCTCCGGGAATGGAGTCGGGTGAGGAGAATTCTGAGTAAGTATGAAAACACTCCAAGAAAACAAGAAGACTCTTGAGTCCTCAGTTTCTTCAAAAACTTGGACTTATCCTTGGAATGAATTTGCACGTTCCTCCCAGGGGTGTTGGAGAGGAGTTGCATTTTCTTCAAATGCCTCACTACTGCTTGCTGTTGCTATTCAATGAAATGTTCACGTACCTCTACAGTAAAACTTATTTTTGCTACTTGCAGCTTGTTGTAATTGCATGCAGCAATGAGAATTTATGAGGACTTGACTTTACTTTGTGACCTTTCTTAACCCTCAGAGTACAAACTGTTAGAGACTCTGGATAAAGTTGTCTATTGCATGCGGCTTCGATCTGTGTCATATTTTGGCTCTACTCTCCCCAGATCCCACCACCTCTAAAGCTGTGGCACTGTGGTATTTTGTGGGCTTTTTGTTTGGTTTCGATATGTTCTTCTTAGCATTTTTGTTTCCTTGCTGTTGTTAGTTTTAGTTTTCGTTTTTTGATTTTTGACTTTTTGCCATGTTTTTTTAAAGAGAGAACTAGAGAGACAGCATTAAGTTGAAGTTGGGTGAGTTGGGAGGAGTTTGGGAAGGAAAGAATATGATCAACATATTGCATAAAAATAGTTAAAGAAAATATCCCTGTATTTTATTCAACATGGCCTCAGCTAAAAACTAACTGCTGCTTCTAGCTCTCAGCCAGGGAGTAGTGAACAGTCCTAAAGTCAAAGGGAAATTTCAAGATAACAACTGTTCTGCATGCTTTCATTGAGTTTACTAACACTGTCATTGGATAGGACTGTACTAAATATTTACCAGAAAAATTGAAATGTGGTCTAAATATGTAATATTAATAATGCTAAAATAAATAAATTTGAATAAATTTCTCCTATAATTAATAATGGTGTAGTGACTTACATCTGCATTTTTAATTTTAGTTTATTAAATTTTATGTGTGTGAATTTTTGGCCTCATATATGTATGTGTACCACATGCATACCTGGTTCCCCGAGGAGGTCAGAAGAAGGCCACAGATGTCTTGGTACTGGAGTGACAGCCATGTTAGCCGCCATGTAGATGCTGGAAATTGAACCTGGATCCTCTGCAAGAGTAACAAGTTAGAACATAGCCTCTATGCTTGTGTTCTTTTCATGATCATTTTTAAGCCAAAAGGGCCTGCTGTTTTCAGTTCACAGGATGTGACTTCTCTTTACGTGCTGACTCACTGGCAGTGAACAATCATTCCCTCCGTTCCCCTCCTAGCTCCAGATCCCCACCTGGCTGCAGCCTAGAACTAGAGTCACCAAGAAGACTCTGGCCTTCTAGCTTTCTTTGAGCAAGGTAGTTTGCCATCAGCATCCTATTTGCCCACGACACATCATGTGATAAGAGAACCAGAGAAACACTGGAACCCTATGGCTCTCCTGAATAGGAATATAAGCAGCTTCATGGCATCTATAAATGCCAGGTAGGATAGATCACAAATGGCAGGTCCACACGGAGGATGCTCAGGCTCCCCTGGTGGAGCCTTGTGCCCTCTGTCTGACTCTGCAGATGAAGGTGTGGCCTCAGGTATTTCTTCTCCCCCATTCTTAGTCATCCAGCCAGCCACTTATTCATTCATCCGATTTCCACTCCACCTTCTTTTGTCTCTTTATGGCATGAGTAAGGCACATGAAGGAATATAAAAGTATGTTGGCAACTGAGCACTACACCAATGCAGAAATCATTGGTACTTGAG
Source organism: Microtus pennsylvanicus (assembly GCF_037038515.1). Classification (NCBI taxonomy): domain Eukaryota; kingdom Metazoa; phylum Chordata; class Mammalia; order Rodentia; family Cricetidae; genus Microtus; species Microtus pennsylvanicus. The sequence goes on from NC_134579.1 coordinate 70,074,838, forward strand.
TTTACAATTTTTTATTTCTTTTGAGACAGGCTCTCAATTATACTATATAGCCCTGAGTGGCCTGCAACCTGCTACGTAGATTAGACTGAACTTGAACTCACAGAGATCCCTCTGCCTCTCCCTCCCGAATGTTGGAATTGAAGGTGTACACCACCATGCCTGGTGAGTTCATGATTCATAACTACTTCTTTTCTAAGTTGCACCCTTTGCTCAGATTTAACCTCCAATGGTCTCTTGTGGTATATTTGGCCCTTCATCTCTCAATCTCTAACTGAGAAAAGATACCCCAAACCTCAAACTGACCCGAATTCAGTATATACAAGCCTTGATTTCCCCAGAGCAGGAATAATTTTCCAGCATTAAGTTCTTAAGATAAAGGTTTGATGTCTAAATGATTCACATTGATGTCTAAATACCCTGAATGTTTTTCTTTAAGGAGGAAAATGCTCGCCACACTGGGATGAGGACAGAATCCCTAATTAGTTCTTTCAAGCATATGTCTTTGACATTTTATCCTACCTTTGATTACAGTTAAAGGATTACACTTGATCACCCTGGCAGATGCAAGAAGGAACAGATTTGATTTTGTTTCTTTCTATTTTATGATGACTAATGATTAGAACTCACAAAATGATCTAAATTGCTGTGTCTCCTATGGCATGTATCCGACTTCATCAAAAGGCGAGCAGCTTTCATTGGTGCAAAGAATAGAGACTTAAGACTCTTGGGCAATTATCTGTCCCTGTCTCTAACTTGCTGCTTATTAGTTGACTATGAAATAATAAACTTTGAATCTTTGTCGTCCTGGAGAGTGGATACAATGCCAGAAACTCCTCCCAATCTGGTACCTTCAGTCTTGAATCCAAGTCTAAAACATAAATCTTCGCTGTAATTTGTTAAATAGGGTGATCCTATGTGATTGGTAGCATTGCTATGCTGCTTAGTCTTGTGTCAACTTGAGGAGGGAACTTCAGTTAAGAAAAAGGCTGCAGGCATTTTCTTAATTAGTGATTGATAGGAGAGGGCTCAGCCCAGTGTGGGTAGGGCCATCCCTGAGCTGGTTGTCTGGGGTCTATAAGAAAGATCCATGAGGAGCAAGCCATTAAGAGCAAAGCAGTAAGCAGTGCTCTCCATGGCCTCTGCATCAGCTCCTGCCCCCAGGTTCCTGCCCTGCATGAGTTCCCATCCTGACTTCCTTTCATGATGAGCAATGGTGTGGAAGTGCAAATCAACTGGTCATGTTATTTCATCACAGCAATAGAAGGTAACTATGACAGTTACCCTTCTCAAAAGTGTGCAAATTCAGGGAATCAAAGTCTTGCTTGTCCCGAAGGATAGGACTTCTTCAGATAAACCTCTCCTGAGTGGTTATTATCTAAAATGCGTAATCTTTGAAGCAGTCATGCATCCTACTGTTAAATAAAGAAGAATAGATAGGCTATACACAGATAATTTACAAAGTTATTATGTTATATGTTAATATAAAGTTAATCTAGTTATTATGCTTGAAAGTGCTATGCTGTGTGTGCTTCAAAAATAGGAAATAATTATATTCTTTTATTTGCTCATTTGTTTGGTTGTTTTTTTTTTCCAAGACAGGGTTTCTCTGTGTAACAGCCTTTGCTGTCCTGGAACTCACTTTGAAGACCAGCCTAACCTTGAACTCACAGAGGTCTTCCTACCTCTACACTTAACTGGAATTAAAGGGGTGCACCACCACACCCGGCATCTCTTAGTCTCTTAAATATTTCAAGTACCTACTAGGAAGCAGATACTTGACTAAATATTAAAGATTTACCCGGGAACGATCTGTTGTCAAGGGGCTGATCCAGACTAGTTAAAACTTTAAACACAAATGTTCAATTACCGTCGGGATTGATATGTGTTAGGATGTGCGTGAGACAGGGTGTTATGGGAGCTCGGAGGTACGCATAGGTATTGGGGAATAGAGGGGTCGACAATGCTAATGAAACAAGAAGCAGGGCAGGAGAAATTGCTCAGTGTTGAAGAAGAACACAGAGTGCTTGCTCGGAGGGCACTTTGTTCCCAGTGCCCACATCTGAATTCGTCTCCAGCTCCAGGGCATCCAAGGTCATCTTCTGCCTCCCACTGACACCTGTACACACATCGCACACAAGAAATAGTAAAACAAAGCAAAAAGAAACCCCAAAACAACAACAACAAACATAGAAAAGAAACAATAGGTTAAATGAGACCTAAAGGCAAAGCAGTCAGCATACTGACAAAGGTACAAAGACAACTGGGAGGAACCTCGAGTCAGGGAATTCAAAATAGTTCACTGAAACCAACATAGAATATGGCGAAAATAAGAAAAATATGAGCTTACGATGGCAGAGGCAATAGAAGGGACATAATTTGGGCTAAAGTGGGAAGAAGATGAGGTGAGGAACAGAAGAGAGCAAAGCAGGGAATGTGGCCGAACAGTAGGCAGTCTGTCCTTGTCATTGTCTTCACAGTGGATTCTTGAATACAAGGTGGGCTTTGCAGACCTGTGCTCAAGGTACTTGTCATAAGCAGCAATGCTAACATGATGCAAACCCACTTTACACATCTAATCGATCCACAGTGCCTCTTTACCTGCATGTTACATGCATGGACATAATTCAGAAATTAACAGAATCCAGTACTCTGGGTTGATGGGCAAAGAAAAGCTAGACCTCTACAGAAGATTTTTTTTTTACCAGAAGGTTCTTATGTGTCATCTCTATTTCCGCTTTCCCAAACTAGACTACAACAGCCCCAGGCGCAGACAGGAGAGAAGCCCATAGATCCACTGGATTGAGGCAGAATTAGAATATGATGTTCAATTCTCCAGGGGGAATGGAATTGACCAGGACCTACATGGACAGGGTAGAATAAAGGGTCAACCACACTGTAGAAAGCAGATGGTCAGTCATTGGAAGAAAGATAACTAGAAAACAAGGCAGCTATAATGTCTACTTAAAATATATCATAACACCAGGGAAGCAGAGGCAGGCAGATCTCTGTGAATTTGAGACCTGCTTGGTCTACGTAGTGAGTTCTAGGACAGTCAGGGCTATGAAGAGAGACCCAGTCTCAAAAAACTTCCAAACTAAATATGCATAATTTTGGGCAGTGTTTGCCCTTGTAGGAAGTGAGCTGGAGTCTAATAACAGAAGCAGAAAATAAAAGATTATGATGATATTGAGTAAATTTTGGAGTCTGTGATATGACATAAAGCTATTCAACTGGTTAATGGGGACATTCCTGGCACACCTGCAGCCTATTGATATCACTATACCTCTGGGGTCCCCAGTTCTCCGTGCTACCTGGGAAAACAAGAAGTTCTGCTTTGTTTCCTTGAACATTCGTCAATACTGGGAGTAGACACTCCTTTGACAATAGAGAGACCTGTGCCTGTCATTAGATGCTAGGGGAACTCCTGTGCAATACAATCTAAGGAGCACTAGCTTACTGTATGAATAAAGATGGCAATCACAATTAAGAACACGGGACTGGAGAAATGATGGCAAAAATGACTGACATAAGCGACATAAGCCAACTGCTCTGTCAGCAAATCCCTCCCTTGTCAAGAGGCCTACAAGGAACATGCTCACCAATCGAGGTTACCCACGCAGACACATCACAGGATGCCTTACAGGGCACAGAAAGAAATCTATGCCCTCTCACAGGCACCTGGGGAAAGTTTCCACAGCTCCCACCGTGTTTATGAACGCTTAACAAAACTAACCCTGTAATTGGACATGTATGTTTCCTAAAAATACTTAGATTGTGCGTGAGTCAGAAAAACTCAAATGGAATTAGAGCATTATTGGTGGTGTTCCAACTAATATACTCAATCCATGAAAAGAGTACTGGAAAGAAACAGAGCAAGTGAACTTTTTTTTTTTTTGGTCTTTGAGACCGGGCCTCAATATGCACCATTGGTTAGCTGGGACTGATCCCCAGATTTTAGTGATCCTCCTGCATCAGCCTCTTGCATACTCATATTTTAGGAATGTGTCACCTTGCCCAATCAGAGCAATTCAAAACAATTTATTGAGTAATGAAAAATAGTACTTCTTTTGATATCTTTTTTATGTACTTTCAATTAAAATGATATAGGCTATAAAGATAGGCTATGCTTATGTTTTTAAAAGGGTTTTGAACACGATGAAAATACCTAGACAAGGAGGTGAACCATGGTTCGTTTCTGATGATTTCCCTAAGTCTTTCTTCCCGGGAGTGGCTCTCAACACTCCTCCTCCTGTGCTTTATTCTGCTGACTCTAGCTCATGTCAGTGTCCATGTTTACTAGAATTTCCCCTTCTTGGGTCTAGGGAGATAGCTCATTTGGTCAAGTGCCTGCCACACAGCATGAGAACCTGTATTCAGATCCTCAGCACCCATGTTTGAGTAGCTGGGTGGCTCACATCTGTAATCCAGTGCTGGGGTAGGGTGTGGCAGGCCAATCCACAAACTCATTGGCCATCTAGCTTAGCCAATAATTAAGTTCCAGACTCTGAAAAACTTGTACAAAAAATGTGTAAGGTGATCGAGGAAGACAGCCTCTGGGCTCCATATACACTGGCACACAAGTAAATACATATTACTGCATGTAATATATACATATATACATACACACACACACACACACACATATATATATATATTTATATATATATGACTCACTTGGGGGGCAGCCCCCAGTCAGCACCAAGGTATGCAAAAAAATTCACAAATGCAGCAGGGCTAGACTCTTCTATCTGAGGGGATACCCCCATAACCCTATGTGTATATGTGTGTGTATTATAATATATACTATACATATAATATAGTATGATATAGTGTATATATAGTATCTATAGTACATATGTACAATATATAATAAGATGGTATATAATAATATAGTACACATAGCAGTAATATATGTTACTATAACACATACACACATAGAAAAAAATTCCACCTCCTGGACTACTCAAAATGCCCTTGACCACAAGTTCTATGGTCCTTCAAGGCCTGCCCAGGTATAACCATTCATGAAGACATCCCTAAAAATTAGATCACTGCTACTGCAACCCATCTCTGTATCTATATGCCTCTTAAGTTTCTGACTAAGCACAGTAGTAGCTGTAGTCATGGTAGTATCGTTGGTAGTACTGTATGGTGAGCTTCCACAGGCCTCTTTGTGTTTTTGAAAACACCCAATAATAATACGCATCAATAAGAGGTAGTGGATGATGTTGGCTCATTTGTCCTGGGCTTCAGCAGATCCTAGAGGGAAAGCCAGGGTATGGCATTTCTCCTTTTCTCTGCTCAGTGCTACAGCACCTCTCCACCTCTGCCAGGATAACAAGACAGTGAGGCCAATAGCTCCGGGAGGTTAAAGAGAAAAAACTCCAGTAAATACATTTTTAAAAGAGTTTCTTTTTAAGGTTTATTTGTGTGTCTGTGTGCATGCGTGTATGTCCATGTCTATATGCATGCACCTGGGAACAGGTGTCTGCCAAGCCAAAATATGTTGAATCCTCTGGATCTGGCATTTCAAGTGGCTGTGTGAGCCCCCACATGTGGGTGCTGTGAATCAAACTCTGGTCTCCTGCCAGAGCACTAGAAACTGCGTTCTCAGTTGCTAAGATGTCTTTCCTGACCCTCAGATACTTCTTTCTTTCTTAACTACAGTATTTACTTGTTTATTTGTCCCTTTTTCTTATTATGTATTTTGTTTACGTGGTCCACTACATTTCCTTTTGGAACTGATACATTAAAGTCATAAGTCGTCTTACAAACAGGCATACACTCACACACTGGCACATGCACAGACACAGGCACACACACACACACACACACACCCTCCTACCCTAGGAATGTTACTTCCTTGGTTCTAGAGGAGCAGTTCATTTTAAAGTTAGAAGAAATGAATTTGGATGGAGATCATTCTAAGGCCCATTCCAAGTCTGGCCTTCTACAATTCAAAACTGATGGTGAAGCCATGTTTTGCTTTCAGAGGGCTCTGATGCTGTCTGTGGTGCAAGCGCTATAGTGTCAAGGTGCCACAATTACTAACAATGCTTAGCGAGTTACAGCAGAGTTCAGCCCGATTCTCTGTCCATTCTCAGACCATCACTTTCCTGCCATGTTGGGTAGTCTTTTCTTTATAGAAAGACTTAACGCCAGAGGCTTCCTCTATGAACTGCTGGCCTTCTTCAAGTGAAGACATGCCTTATGCAGACACAGCTGTCCCCAATTAATCTCTGTCTTCATGACCAGGCATGACTCAGCAACCCCAGCTTCTGAAGCTTCTCCTTATGCTGTGGAATAATCTTTTTGTACACTGTAAAGATATGCTGCTCTGATTGGCTTAAGAAAAGGCTGAACAGCCAGTAGCTAGGCAGGATTTCTAAGCACAAAGGATGCTGGGAAGAAAAAGATTGAGTCGCAGGGAGTTGCCAGCCACATGCAGAGGAAGCATGACATGTATGGGATGAGGTAACAAGCCATGAGCCATGTGGCAGCACAAGAATGAATAGAAATGGGTTTGTTTAAATTATAAGAGCTAGTTAGAAGAAACCTAAGCTACCCGTCAAACTTTATAATTAATAAGAAATCTCCTTGTCTTCCATTTGGGAGCTGACTGGCAGGGCAGAGAAAGACTCGCTACAGCCATCTGTAAGAATGGCTTGATTGAGTCACACTTCCCCCAAGAAGCAAGGGGCGGAGTGATTAAGAGCCAAAAGCCGTGGGTTAATAAACAAAATTCCCAGCGCCAGGGGTGGGCTACCTCCTAATGAGTTGTCAATCAGGGAGTTCAGAGAGGCCCTCGAAACATTGCAGGTTTTGCCATTGCTCTTGGTTCCCCACAGGAACTGAACAGTAAGACTGATGTAGGTGGGTTTTCTATCTATCTGTTGCTTTCATTGGTTGATTAATAAAGAAAACTGCTTGGCCTGATAAGTTAGAACATAGGTGGGTGGAGTAGACAGAACAGAATGCTGGGAAGAAGGGAAGTGAGGCAGATGCCATAGAGTCAGCCGCCAGGTCAGACATGCTGAATCTTTCCCGGTAAGCCACCATCTCGTGGTACTACACACATTAATAGAAATGGGTTAATCAAGATGTGAGAGTTAGCCAGGAAGAGGCTAGAGCTAATGGGCCAAACAGTGTTTAAAAGAATACAATTTGTGTGTAGTTATTTAGGGTGTAAAGCTAGCCATGCGGGAGCCAGGCCGGGCGAAAAGCAGGCCTGCTCGCTTCATGACTACATAAGACCTATTGCTGAAGACGCCACACACCTAGGAGGCATGAAACAGAAAAACCAGACTGAAACTGGGAAGAAAGCTTCCGCCTTACCAGCTAGCTCTCATGGGGCGCTATGCAGGAGGAGAGGCATCAGTGGTCCTGTGCAGATGTGAGCCTTATGACCCATGAGGCCATCCTGCCAAGCAAGCAATGCCCTTCTGTGTAATATTGGGACTAAGGTCAGGGGAGCATTGGTTTTCTGGATTTCAGATCCACTCCACAGTGAGAATTCATTCTTGGTAGTGTAAATCTAGCCCAAAATCCAAGATGGGGGAGAACCTAAGTTTTAGCAAGGATCAGAATACTTATGTTTAATAAGCTGACGTGGTGTTGGGCAGCCTTCTGAGTACTTGTTTGTACAAATCCTATGCTCAGGTTTCATCAGAGAAGCCTCTCCTTGCAGTGAGTGGTGGAGAACACAGAAACTCAGTGGTGTACAAGGTGCCAAGGGATAGGTCAGTGAGCATCCACCGCCTCCACAAGACTTTCATTTATATCATTCTTTCTAAGGCTCAGGGATTATTGCAGAAGAGGAGGGGTGGGGGAGAAGGAATACAAGAGCTAGAAGAGCGCTCAGTGTCATACCCTGGCAGAGACCCAGCAATTGCACTCCAGGACTTAGAGCAGCTGCAGGTCCCTGTACTGAGTCTGCAAAAGAACAGGTCTACCCACAGCCAGGTCTGTGTGAGGAAGAGTAAGGGACCCCATGATAGATTCAGGTGCAGAGAAATAACTGTCTTACATTTTAAACCTACCAGTGACCCCACCAGGCTCCAGTGGACACTCCTTCCTCCTCTTCCTCCTCCTCCTCCTCTTCCTCCTCCTCCTCCTCCTCCTCCTCTTCCTCCTCTTCTTCCTTCTCTTCCTCTTCTACATCTTCTTCCTCCTTCTCTTCCTTTTTGGTTTTCTGAGCCAGAATTTCTCTGTGTAGCCCTGGCTGTCCTGAACTCACTCTATAGACTAGGCTGACTTTGAACTCAGAAATCTGCCTGCCTTTCTTTGCCTCTCAAGTGCTGGGGTTAAAGGCATGCACCACTCACTGCCTTATAGCTTTCCAATGGGCACTTCTAATCCAATGGTCTCATAGATGACCATAGTTAAACTAAATGGGTCATGAAACAAAACTAAAAGTCATAAGAGACAGACAGGAAAAAAGGTAGGGCCGATAGGGATGGTAGGATATAAGAGAGGATGTCAAGGACAGAGGAATCAGAATACACTAATAGAGATGCATGAGATTGCCAAATAACAATATTAATTCATCAATACAAATTAATTTTGAAAAATACCCAGGTATCGTGGTATGTGGCTTTGATCCCAGCTTTCAGGAGGCAGGTATAAGTGGATCCCTATGACTCTGTTGCCAGCCTAGATGCTGAACTCCAGCATTTGTTTCTTCTGGCTCCTCGGCTGCAGAGGCCCCCCCCTTTTTTTCTTTCTATTTATTTATTTATTTAGTATTTATACATTTGTCATTTTATTTTATTATTTTTATTTATTTATTTATTAAATATTTATTTATTTATTTTGTACGGAGTTAGCCAGAAGAGGGCACCAGACCTCAATACAGATGGTTTTGGACCACCATGTGGTTGCTGGGAATTGAACTCAGGACCTTTGGAAGAGCAGGCAATGCTCAAATTTCCGCCTCCTCCCAGCCTCCCATTTTCCTCCCCCTCCTCCCACTCCGCTCCCCCTCCCTCTCCAGTCTGAAGAGCAGTCAGGGTTCCCTGCCCTGTGGAAAGTCCAAGGTCCTCCCCCCTCCATCCAGGTCTAGGAAGGTGAACATCCAAACTGGCTAGGCTCCCACGAAGCCAGAACATGAAGTAGGGTCAAAACCCAGTGCCATTGTCCTTGACTTCTCATCAGCCCTCATTGTTCGCCATGTTCAGAGAGTCCGGTTTTATCCCACGCCTTTTCAGTCACAGTCCAGCTGGCCTTGGTGAGCTCCCAATAGATCAGCCCCACTGTCTCAGTGGATGGGTGCACCCCTCGTGGTCCTGAGTTCCTTGCTCATGTTCTCCCTCCTTCTGCTCCTCATTGGGACATTGGGAGCTCAGTCCAGTGCTCCAGTGTGGGTCTCTGTCTCTATCTCCATCCATCGCCAGATGAAGGTTCTATGGTGATATGCAAGATATTCATCAGTATGGCTATAGGATAGGGTCATTTCAGGTTCCCTCTCCTCAGCTGCCCAAGGAACTAACTGGGGACATCGCCCTGGGCACCTGGGAGCCCCTCTAGGTTCAAGTCTCTTGCCAACCCTAAGGTGGCTCCCTTAACTAAGAATTGTGGTTCCGTGCTCCCCTATCCAACCTTCCTTTATCCCAATCCTCCTTTTTCTCCAAGTTCCCCCCTTCCTCCCCTTCTCCCTTTTCTCTCCCCATTTCCCCTTACCCCCATCCCACCCCACCCCCTAGATCCCAATTTTTTGCCCAGCAATCTTGTCTACTTCCCATATCCAGGAGGATGACTATATGTTTTTCTTTGGGTTCACCTTCTTATTTAGCTTCTTTGGGATCACAAATTATAGACTCAATGACCTTTACTTATGGTTAGAAACCAATTATGAGAGAGTACATCCCATGTTCATTTTTTTTTGGGTCTGGGATACCTCATTCAGGATAGTGTTTTCTATTTCCATCCATTTGCATGCAAAATTTGAGAAGTCATTGTTTTTTACCTCTGAGTAGTACTCTAATGTGTATATATTCCACACTTTCTTCATCCATTCTTCCATTGAAGGACATCTAGGTTGTTTCCAGGTTCTGGCTATTACAAATAATGCTGCTATGAACATAGTTGAACAAATGCTTTTATAATATGATAGGGCATCTCTTGGGTATATTCCCAAGAGTGGTATTGCTGGGTCCAGGGGTAGGTTGATCCAGAATTTCTTGAGAAACCACCACACTGATTTCCAAAGTGGTTGCACAAGTTTGCATTCCCACCAGCAATGGATGAGGGTACCCCTTCCTCCACAACCTCTCCAGCAAAGGCTATCACTGGTGTTTTTTTATATTAGCCATTCTGACAGGTGTAAGATGATTGCAGAGGTCCTGTGACTAACCACATTACACGCTTGCCGCCATGCCGACTACACCTTCAGACTGTGAGACAACACAAACCCTTCCTCTTTTGAGTTGCTTCTGTCAGGTATTTTATAAGAGGGGTAAGAGAAGTAATTAATCCATCAAGGCAATGTGAGTGCACAGGTTAGACCTAAGCAAGCTCTCAGCGAAGGGGAGAGGAAATTTGAATTTATTTTCACATTCTTTATGACTTGCATATGTTTTGCTTCGCAAACTGCTTTTTTTTAACATATTGTACTTTGTTGAAATATCAAGGAGTAAAAATAACAAATTTACTCTTTAAGCAAAAGTTGGCATTAATTTGGGCAATCGTACATTTACATAGGTGGCAATGATAATCTTACCTTGCCATATGTACATATCTTCACAGTGTGACTTTGCTAGTTTTCTCACACAGGAGTGAAGTTTACTGATCTTATAAAATCTGGACTGGTGTTGCTTGGAGCAATAGAGGAAGATGGCAGAATTGGCTTGGTGTTCTTCTGATCTTTGGTGGTGAGGAATATTGTGGCCTCTGCTCTTACATACATAACTTACATACGTAGCATCTCTTACATACGTAACTCAGCCATGTGGAAAAGCCTAGGCTAGCTTACTAAATGACAGAGACATAATATCTAGTAATTGGCCATAAACTGACCTACCACTTGTAGGTAGCTGTCTGAATACATGAAGGCAAGTTCATCAGAATGGCTATGTGGCTGATTCTAGCTCAAATTATTAATGGGGCAATAATTATGTTTGGTACTCAGCTTCACACTGGCTGGTTACACAGAAAATGCTAACTTATGTATACAATGCATACCATTGAAAGCCCTTAGTTTGGTGAAATTGTCCAGGCCATTAACAGTTTCCTAGACTTTTAAAAGAGAGTCTGGAATGAAAAGGGTCATTATCACACTCACCATAGAAAAGAAAACAGTATAGAAGGCTGGAGTTTTCATGGGACTATTTTGGCCTTTTTTTTCCCCCCAAGCATGATACTACTACATGCTTTAGACTTACAAAGAACATGCTTCTCAATAATCTCTACACTTATCATTCATTTTATATTTTACCAAGTGTTTTCAAACACGAAGTCACACATGGTTTGGAATTAGGAATCATTACAGTTGGTCATTACTTCCAGAAAATGTCCCACAGAGCTGAGTAGCCAAAATGTGTGACTTCACCGAGGACCAGACCACAGAATTCAAGGAGGCCCGCCAACTGTTTGATGGAACAGGTGACGGCCTGTACCTGAACCACAGATATTAAAATGTGATGAGGGTGCTGGGCCAGAACCCTACCAACACCAAGGTGCCCAAGGTTCTGGGGAACTCCAAGAAGGAAGAGATGGATGTGGAGGTGCTGGGCTTTGAGCACTCCCTGCCCGCGCTGCAGATGGTGACCAAGAACTCATGAGGACTATGCTGAAGGCCTTCATGTATTTGAGAAGGAAGGGAACAGTATTATCATGTGGATGCTAAAATCCTAGCCTTATCACATTTGGGTGAGGAGATGGCCCAGGAAGAAGTAGAGATGCTGGTGGCAGATGTGAGGACAGCAATAGTTTTTCAACTATGAAAAGCTTGTCTTCGTGGTGCTGAATGGCTGAGGACATTCCCAGTTCCTGAGCTTGTGACTTGCTCAGTGTGGAATTTCTGTTACCCCCAGAGGCTTCCTAGACTCCTTGCCCATCTTTGTCTTCACCAAATACATATGCTTTCTTTCCCGGAAGAGAGAGAGAGAGAGAGAGAGAGAGAGAGAGAGAGAGAGAGAGAGAGAGAGAGAGAGAGACAGACAGACAGAGAGACAGAGAGAGAGAGAATTGTTAGAACTCAGTTCTAAGAACAGATATTTTTCAAGTTGCCATCACAGACCTTAGGGCCATTACCCCAACTCTCTGTGTTATCTGTTTTTAAATTGAGATTTCATTTGCAGAATGTGTGAAATGGTAACCCATGCAATTCAAACTGTTCATTCACAGAAACTACAAATGCAACAATCTGCCTTCCATACACATGTAAAAGCAGGTTTTGTACCTTACTGTGAGCTCTAGAACTCCACCACAGTCTCGATTTCCTTCCAATTTGGGAATCTCGGTTTGGGATCAGTTTGCCTGCCAATGCCCTAACAGTGGCCTATGAAGTCTAAGCTTGATCTTCACTTGACAATGGTGTTTGGGAGCTTATAACTCTCTTAAAACTTAAGCCACAAGTATATGTGTATATGTATGTATGTATATAGATAGATAGATAAAGAGATAGATAGATATGTATAATTGCCCACCTGTTGCCATGGTCACCATAAACAGATTTCTGATTAATTTTAGAGAGTGAAATGGTCTATGTTTTGATACTCTTATATAAATCTTTATGCACTGGTATTAAAAAAGCATTGGCTTTCTTCCATCAGTAACCGACAGAAGAGAGACAAGTTTGTCCTTGTAACTCCAGAGGGACAGAAATAAACTCAAAAGCTAGAGGTAACTGAAGGCAGAGGTGGAACTTAAGTAAAATAATCATATCAATAGTTTAATCATTATACAACCGGTGGCTATGTTAGAGGTTGGGAGCACTTGCTGTTTCTGCAGAGGATCCAGATTTTATGCCTAACACCTATATTGGGTGGCTCACAGCTATCTATGACTCTACCTCCTGGAGATCTGATGTCTACTTACAGCCTCTGAGAGGATACACGTGCATGCACATGCGTACAGGAGCACATCACACACACACACATACACATGTATGTATGCATGCACACACGCCCATTATAATAAATAACCAAGATAAATCTTTAAAAAACGGTACAGACTGGCTGCCTGACTAGTTAGGACCTTAGATAATCTAACATCTATCACTTTATTGGCTCAAAGCAAAAGAAAAAAAGGAGGCCTCTCTCACCAGTAACACTCAGAACACCTCATTCAGGGTTCAAGAGCACAAAGCAATTTGCCCCGCTAACCTGGCACCCATAACTCCTCAGTCCTTTGTCTGTGCCAACACCGTACCAGAAATAAAAGCCTGGTCTGCAAGGGTCTTGGCTGTTTTTGTGAGAATGCCCTCCATACTGAGAGAACAAACGCTAATCCAAGGAATAAACAAACCCCATTGGTTTTCCTGATTCAGTTCATACGGAAGCAACAAGATGTCATGGGTGGAGCAGAAAACCAAGTGAGGTATGTGACATTTCACTCATCCCGGAGTTTCTGTCAGGCATGGGGCTCGGAGTTTGACCAAAATTATTTTTTTCATCCTCAGGACAATTAGGTAAACAGCGGGGTCCACTCTCCTTAACTCCCACACAGGTAAAGTGAAATCTGTAGGTTACCGGGGTCCCACACCCCATTTCGAAAGGGATGACCTGGCGTGAAACCTGCCCTTGTTCTCTCGCACTCACGAAGGATTTAGGCAGCAGGATGTGCTTCTCTGCTGAAGTTGAAAGGAATGCTGATTTACTGTTTCCAGCTACTTAATCTGTAGCATCTGGGCAACACCGCCCAGCCACCTCCCCCTCAGGGAGTCCGGGAAGAAAAGAGAGCTATTCTGATTTCCAAAGCTCGCCCCGCCTGCCTGGCCAGATGCGCGCCTCTGCTCAGCACTGTGCTTACTCGTGCCACCGGAATTTAGGCGACTCAAGTCTTAGGCCCCATTTCTAGCTCTAAAAATGTGCATGGGCTCCGTCAAAGGAAGCACTCATTACCTGAGAGATGCGCGTGTTAAGGAATTTCTTTCGATAGCAGAGAATCCCTATTTCCCTGAGTTTTATTTTTAAGTTTTCTGTTCTGCTCACATGCGGTTTGGGTATGATTAGAAGGTGTTAGAATCGGGGGCCTTTATTTATTCCCGGGGTGTTTTTGGCATAAGCAAGAACCGCTGTGAGAGCTTCCCCCACACATGCGCGTCACAGACACCTCTCCGAGGGTGTGAGCAGAGCCCTCCGCAGGCTGTGCTGAGAAGATAGCAGCCTGCCATGTGGGGTTGGAGGTGATAGGGAAGGTGATGGGAGCCAGCTGGAAGGAGCACGGTGTTAAACATCATGAGATTCCAGTCTAGATGGGACCCAAAGTCATGGTGTGGGGTGTGGTCCTCTTGGCCGGCTCTGAAACAGGCAGTGGGGTTGACAACAGATGGCTAAGGACCATTTACCATCTCTCATTGGCTGGGAGTCTTCAGTCCTTCGGAGCTAGATGTGAAGCAATTCCTTTTGCATTTGCTTTGTTCCTCATCCATCCGCTTATTGGACTATGTCTATGAACTAGCTTCCCGGTAGACTATCTGACTCAAGGTTCCAACCCTGGGATCGGATTTAATTTTTCCGTTTATATAAAAGCACTTTTTTTTTTTAAAGAATGTGCAGGATTGCCTGGAACAAGCACTCAGAATTCATACAAAATGACTGTGTGGGGAGATTATGTACTCATCGTTGAGCACAGGACCGACTGTCCCTCACAAACAAGCCAACAACGTATCTGACTACAGAACTTAGTCTCAAGGAGTTCAGTGCTCGACCCAGGCTTTCCCATTGGTTCCAATGCAAGACTTCAGCCTGAAAGCCTTGGATGACAGTGGAACCAGAGCATAGAAAACACTGGTCTCTAGTGCATGACTATTTCGTCAATACTTGATGTCTGGTTTCTTTTCCTTTCTCTTGCCAGGGATGGGAATCCCTTAGGGTAGCCCTGACAAATGGCTCTTTCCTCTTTGTCTCACCTTTCCTGACAACGGAAGTCTGTAGCATTTGGGTAGCTAACGGTTTCATTCTTGAACAGTAGTAAGTCAGAAGATTATACTCTAAAAACCAACGGTCTGTAATGCAGTAGAAAGAGGTGGATGGGAGGCTGGGGGTTTAGCTCAGTTGGTAGAGTGCTCATCTAGCATGTATGAAGTCCTGGGCTCAATCCCCAGCACAGTCATCAATTGGGCATGGCAACCCACATGTGTAATCCCAGCAATTGGGAGGCAGAGGCAGGCAGCTCTCTATGAATTCAAGGGCAACCTGGTCTAAAGAGCTAGTTCCAGGACAGACAGACAGACAGACAGAAAGGACCCTGTTTCAATACAGGTATAAAGTCCATTTATCTATAACATTCTAAAGGATAAATCATCTCATTTTAGCGTCATTGACTGTAGGGCTCTGGTTCTCTCATCCAAAAAGGGATATTAGGGTTCATTTATAAGTCCATGAGGATGAACTTAGACAGGAGACAGAGATCTGCACTCAAGGCCCTAGGTCAGGAGCAGTCTGGTCCATTGTAGTTGCTTTGAGTTGTCTTACTATTTGATCCCTAGTCCTTGCAAAGTCCTGCAATGCAATGGGTCAAGCTTAAGCGGTGTGGTTCAAATATGGCTTTTTCTTCTAAAGAGATAACCATTCACTGTTGTCAGTGAACAGCTAATACATACATGTGGCTTCCTGTTTTATACCACAGTGGTACCTTCTAACGACCCACTCCTGTCCTCTAGAGGAGAACGCAATTATCCTCTGAGAGATTCCTCTGTAAAAGTGAACACATTCTACCATCAAATCCAGTTGCAACCCCCACCAGCTGGTTAATTTTGCATACGGCTGTGCACTTCCACAATCTTCACGAAAGCCTTCCAGTATGGCTTAATGAACTTTTTTAATTGGCTCTTTAAAATAGTAGTGCAATCAGCCTCCTCATTTGATTCATGAACAGAAATCTCCAGAAAGGCAGAAAGGGAGAGTATGAATCACCATTTGCAGAGGTGCTTTTTAACTATGCCCTAAGACACACAGGCACATTCATCAGTACAGACTCCAGGGCATGCCACATACCTGTATAGTGGGAAGAGAGCTGAATCCTGTCTCACCAGAGACAAGAGAGTTTTGAACCTCTCATACACGATGCCGTTTTGTTTAAAGGAATGACTGCTTCTGAGAACAGTGAGTTTGAGGCTTATTGCAGGCCTTCAGGGACCTGAATGTGCACAAAAGTGCCCTCTGGATCTACAGAATGCATGTCACATAAAAATGAGATGGCAGTCATGGTGATGCACGGAAGACAGGAGACACCTGGTTGAAGAACCTCAATCATTAATAGAGTGAAGACTTGAAAACGGTCTTTAGATATAGCACAGTTGTACTCTTACCTGCCCAGAACTTAAGAGGAAGTAAAGTTGTGTGACAGCGGAGGGGAATATCCTGGGGTGTGCGGTAGGATGCTGAGCGCTGAGCTTTAGAGGTGGAAGACAGCAGCTCCCTCCCCGGATGAGATCTAAAGGGATCACTTGGGTACAGACATGGACTTAAGTAGTCATGTGTTCTTTTTATTTCACTATTGTGGAAAACCAATATTGTTGTGTGAAAAATGAGCATGTTTCTTCAGAACAAAGACTATATGATGGATCATTGGACCTTTGCTATTCATCCCCACCCACTTCGGGTGGTTCTTTGCACAGGGGTATAGGTCTGATCTTACTAGGCCTCAGGCAGGAGACAAAAGATTATGGCTCCTCCTCCCCCAATAATGTTGGCCTAACACACAAGGTATTTTCAGTATGTGTTTACTAAACGATTGAGTTGTGGGGCAGAACGCAGCAGGCCCAGGGGTCCTTCTGGCCCAGGAAGAATTACTCTTATTCACCTTAGCTTTGCTAGGAAATTAAGAGGTCAGATACGAGCTACATAGTGGATATAAATAGGTTTCAACTTGTATATATTATGTACTTAGTCTCCTTTGGGAGGGCTGTCTATTCAGATACTGTCTTTGGCTAGATTGTATACTGCTGGTATGAGTAAGAAATATTCTGCCTCAAAGAAAAGAGATTGGACATTTTGAAGTTTTTGTACATCTGATGATCTTTCTGCCCAGCTCACTTACAGGTTGCTGTATATGTGTGTGTGTGTGTGTGTGTGTGTGTGTGTGTGTGTCTGTGTGTGTGTATGTATATGTGTGTATATATATATAATTTTTCATGGAATGAAGAAGAAATAACTTGTGAAAGAAAACCTTAATAGGATGCAAAAGATGTGAGTCACCACCAGCCTTTTATCTAGGTAGAATCTTGGCCACTCCCCCGCCCCAGCAATTCCCTAGAAAAATCATGTTTATTAAGTGTGCGGGTAAAATCAAAACAAAGAGGCTGTGGTGTACTTGGAGTACCAGATGCAGATGGGAGGAGCCCACTTCTCTGACTGATAAAGAACCATTTAAGATGCTTTTTGGGATACAGGCTCTGAGCCCCACCCTAGAATAAATGACTCAAAACCTCAAGACAGAGACTTGGAAGAAACATTTATACTAATAAAAAAAAATTTCTAAGATGCTTCTGACACAAAGCCAAGAATGGCAAGCACTGTTTTTAGTGGCTGAATCATAGCCCCCAAAGCACCTGCACAGGGTGAAGTGAATGAACCAAATAAGATACCAGAA
Organism: Microtus pennsylvanicus; assembly: GCF_037038515.1. NCBI lineage: Eukaryota > Metazoa > Chordata > Mammalia > Rodentia > Cricetidae > Microtus > Microtus pennsylvanicus. The sequence goes on from NC_134579.1 coordinate 70,092,592, forward strand.
ACAGATGTAAACACATCAACTGAAAAACAGCAGGGACTGGAGAAACAGAGGCTGACAGCTGTGGATACTGAGGTTGCAGGGGGTAGTGGTCTCTCATCATGAACCAGGTCTGAGATGCAAGCCCCCCCAACCCCAAAACAGCTGTAGTCATGATGGCCTGAATTCACAGCAATGTGAATTTCAGAACAAGAGAGGTCTGCCTTCCCTAATCTGCCTTCTCTGGAGACCGCTAGGATATGTTCTTATTTATATACCCGTTAGGATCTGTAGTAGTAATAGCAGCGAGCCGTCAGTGGTAGTCGCAATAATTTTTGTAGAGTCTATTGTTTATAAGTTTTCTCGGTAGAACATCTTCCTAACCCTACAGAAGACCTTTGATTGCATATGGAATGGAACTTGTTGGTGGATGCACAACCCATATGTGGTTCTTTTATCCCACAGTCCCACATCCTGCTTGGAGAACTTAGGGTAAGATCCTCGACAACCCTGTCATTAGAAGCGCTAGCATTCTTTTTCCTGAAGCAGACCAAATGGCTACGTCTGTTATTGCCAAAGGCTTGGCATTTCTTGGAGAGAATGGCAAGCATTGTTGAGCGAGCCCTCGGAGGCCAGAACTTGCCCAGTGGTAAAGGTTACAGAGAGACACACCTTTGGATTGCACCAATCCAAGATATTTCTTCAAAATCAACATCCCTTAAAGACAGAGCCACCTCCGGGGAATCTGGGAACTTGTTGAGTAAAAATGCTTAGGACCATCTTGAGTGGGTGACTTCTGAGGTTCTGAAAGGAACTGGGCTGTTAGGAAGCTTGGCCTGTATAGTGAGTGTTGGGCTGAGTATGGTGACTGAGACAGGTTGGCGAGAGGACAAAGATGGCTGTCTCAGGCTTGGGAAACTCCCTCTCTATAACCAGGGCACCAACAGCTTCACTCCTAGCCTTTGGCTTACACTGGAAAGTCTCATTCCTTACCTTGAGTTAGGCCACTGGAAGAAATATGGTGTCCTTTCTGCCTTTAAGAACCAGGCTCCCCTTTGACACTGGTTCTAGGAGCCTGGGTTCAGCCATAACTGCAGACACCCAGCTTCAGCTGACATCTGTATAGCTAGCGAAAGAAACAATGACCTATGTGATTTTAATCATAAACATGAAATACTGGAGTTGGACAGGACTCCCAGGCCATGTCCTATCTCGTGCTCTTTCACTTCCCTGCGGAGTGATTGCCTAAGCTCACGGCCAGCGATGCCATCAAGGAGCCCGCACTGCTCCGTGTGATGTCTCCTGGGTTAGACAGTTCACCTCCTGTTTCCCACCGAACGTCTGCTCTCTCTGTCTCTTCCTCCAGGGGAAGTATTTACGGTCTTGGGTGTCAGGGGGGCCAGAGCTGAGCTCACAGAGTTGACAGTGCCAAATGCTCCGAGAGCCTGCCCTCGGGGTCGTGTACAGCACCACGGCAGCTCTGAGAAGAGGAGACTGTAAGCCCACGAGATAGCTGGGGGGCTTGACTAGCTGGGACTGGGGTTTGTACATGGACACACTACACACTGCCCTGGGTGATTCTGCATGATAATCCCCCTGTGTGTTGCTTTCATGTGTGGATTATGTGTTCAAAACCAGAGTTAAATTCATGACTGGCAAATTTAGAGTACAATAGAATTTATGTAACTCCCACCACGTGTGTGTGTGTATATATGTGTGTGTGTGTTTGTGTGTGTGTGTGTGTGTGTGTGTGTGTGTGATGTGCATTATGAGGATTCACGCATGTGGAGAGGCCACAGGAGAAATCAGGTGTTCTGCCCTGGCTGTCACTTTCTACTGTACTCTCTTAAAAAGAGGCTGTCACTGAACCTGGGGTTAGAATGACAGCCGACAGCCGGCAAACCCCAGAAACCCTCCTGTATCCACCCCACAGAGTGCCTGGGTTACAGGGTGCAGCTAGGGTTGCTGGTGAGTCAAACTCAATTACTCACGTTTGTGCAGCAATTCTCATCTGCCGAGCCATCTCGCCGGCCGAAAAGTGTCTTTCAGATGACATAAAACAATAAGCACAAATGGGTAGTTTTCTCCTCACCTCCCATCCTTTCCACCCCACCCCCTCATTTTCCTTTCTTTTCTCCTGAGTCCCCCAACTCAGAATTGCAGGAATTTGCTAACTGAAGAGAGAAACTTTTTACTTTGCCAGTCCACCCATACCGTTCTCGTTTAGGCTGCTGTAATCTGTCCTGCCTCTTGGCTTCGTTGCTGAACAAGGATCAGAACTGGGTCATCAGACTTAGGTCCTCGCGAGAGTCTCTATTCACGGCAAGCCCAGAGTCCTTGTTAAGTCTGAGGTGCACTCCAATCTGCTAGGTAGGACTACTTCTGCATTTGCAGTCACAAGCACCGGAGGCTCCCCGAGGGCCTGCTTATCCTGTGTCAAAATTCCTTTTGTGATGGCTCACCACCTCAAGAAATTTTCCTTTCTTTCCTGGAATTTTCCACAGGATACTCTACCCAGAAGGTGAAATTTTCTACTGAGGAAATATAAATATCCCATTTACAGATTTAAAAAAAAATGTCGTGAGTGTCACTTTTAGAAGGAAAATTTCTCCAGTCAGAAGATCCAACTTCTTAACTTCTAACTGCCCCCTAAAAGATGACTCTCTAGGCTAAGGACAGATTTCCCCAAATGCACATAAGCCAAAAAGGTTTTGCAAGCCATGGTGGTAATGGAAGTCGTTGAGAGAAAAGAGTGAGCAAGCAGATCAGGACTGCATCAGGCTGGAGGCCCCACACATCTGCCTATTTCTGTTTTCATTCGTTAATTGCTGCCTGAGCTCTCAGGCTATTGGCAGGCTCCGAGGCCTAGAGCAAGTGACTTGGGCCCCCTGCAGCTCACATGATGACCTATACGTTTGCTATAAGAAACAAATAAGCATGGGCTGGTGAGATGGCTCAGTGGTTAAGAGCATTGCCTGCTCTTCCAAAGGTCCTGAGTTCAATTCCTGGCAACCACATGGTGGCTCACAACCTCTTCCAGCCTGCAGGCATACAGACAGACAGAATATTGTATACATAATAAATAAATAAATAAATAGATAGATAGAAACAAATAAGCAACTAAATCTATGACCTAATGCATGGGTTCCCTGGCAGCAGAAGTACTGAAGGAAGTTGGAGTGAGCAGGAAGTTGGAGTGAGCAGGTTGCTGGAACAAGAAGAGGACACACACAGCATCTATTCTGGACCCAGCTGTGACTAAGAGCAAGGGTCAGCAGGAGACCAAGGCTGGCCTGACCTGTACGCTGATGGTCTTAGGAATGGCAGGCTAACGGAGGGCTCAACAAGAGATGCAGTTCTCAGCTGGGCGGTGGTGGCGCGTGCCTTTAACCCCAGCATTTGGGAGGCAGAGACAGGTAGATCTCTGTGAGTTTGAGACCAGTCTGATCTACAGAGTGAGATCCAGGACAGGCTGCAAAGCTACCTAGAGAAACCCTGTCTCGAAAAAACAAAAAACAAAAACAAAGAAAGAGAGACATAGTTCTGAGGATGTAGTGGAATTCACACCTGGGGGTGGCAGGGTGGGGTTGATGGCTGGGTTCAACCCCTAAGACCCACATAATGGAAGGAGATAACTGCAAGCTGCCCTCTGAGCTCCACTTGCATGACATGTACACACACACACACACACACAGTTTTCAAGATCATAGGTGTTCATATGCATTTTGATCAGGGATCCCAATCTTATTTCTGTGTGTTAGGAACTTAAAATTTGACTGTCAGCAGGTAACTCCCTCTGAGGCCTTGTTGCCTATTTTCTTAGTACGGGAACCTTTGCTAGATCCTGCATTCCTCCTCTAGTGGGCAATACCTAGCAATTTCTGGTTTGTGCTTGTTCTCTTTAGCACTGAACCAGGAGACCAAAGCTTACACTAAATGTACTTTTCAGGAAAACAAAGACAAGGAGTCCTGATGACCTACTAGAGCAGGGGAGCTGTGCCCCATTTCTAGTAATTCCTGGCAAGCACGTCTAACAGAAGCAGCTTGCGTCCCCTCCTTGGAGTGTTTGTGGAACCGGAGATGCAGATTGTAAGTGGAAGTCACCATCTTCCTGTCTCCCTGACAGATATTTCTGTCAGGGACATGCTGAATATCTTTGAATGTCTGATAAGGCATGGGAAAAGGGGAAATGACATTTTATGTTAATTTTATTCATGTCATCAGCTCATGCCAAGTACACACGATGAGCCTTTGGGCATGGCCCGTGGAAACCTCACTTGATTTGGGTCCTGTAAAAGCTTCAGTGTGGTTGAGGAGAATGAGAGGCGATATAAAAATCTCTTTCATGAGACCCATTGAAATACGCTTTGGAGAGAGGCTGGTTTCACATCTCCTGGGCTAGTCTGGAAACTCTTCACACTGAGAGACAGGAACTTGAACGTTCAGTAAGAGACTTGGGGAAAGGGAATTCCAGGCTATGAAGACGACATGAGAAGACTGATGGGAAGAGGAAAATCTGTTGCATTTTAGGGCCATGTTTCTGAAACATATAGACGTGGTGATCTTGCAGAAGGAGTTGGAAGAGGAGTATTTTCTTTAGCATTATTTTCCTTTAGTCACTTTAATTTTAATTGAATTTCCTTGTGGTTCTTACTAGAGAATTTTATTCAATATTTATTGACGGAACGAAGAACAAAAAAGAAAACGCTTAGGAAGATGCATTTAAAAACTCGATCAGGTTAGATGCCATGAAGTAGGTGGCAAAAAAAAAAAAAAAACAAAACTCGATCAGGTGCCCAAAGTCATACAGAAATGATAAAAATTCCTGAGAGATGGATCTTGGTTTTAGTTGTTTTACTAACAGGAAGAGATCTGTTGTGGCTGTAAGAAGATTTGGTGATGGTGGTAGGGGTCTTGGACAAGATTTGTTGTCTTCCAGGTCATATAGTAAAAGAACTAGAGTAGCTTGAAAGGGATTTTTCAAAAATAGAACACACGATCTGGGCGTTGGTGGTACACGCCTTTAATCCCAGCACTTGGGAGGCAGAGACAGGCAGCTCTCTGTGAGTTCGAACTCACAGAGTTGAATCTCTGAAATCTAAAGATTAGAAAACATTGTGAGAATCTGCCTCCAACCCCAGAAACAGTGAGTGTCCTTGGCATGGGGCGAGGCAGTCTCCTCAGGGTGTAGTCTCCCTTGGGGCAGCTTAGGGAAGTTTTCTTTGTTGGAGTCAGGTCTTCTCCAGTAACCTTCCTAACCTTTGGAAGTCACCTAAGGCAAGCTTAAAAAGTCTACACTCAGTACCTAGATGCACGCCACTCACTGAGTATTCTGCCACCTGCATCTCCCCAGTCCAAGGGAATGTCAGGATGGGGTGGGACTAATTGTTAGGAGAGATGTATCTCTTTCTCTGGTAACCCCTCCCCCCGAATAACATTTCCTCTCGACTATTGAATCTTTCAGTGTCTGTGGGTGCCACTAACTCTCTGGAATCCTAACTTCCATGACTCCTTTACTGCCCCCTTGACTACTCAGGGGCGTGAGATTACATTATTGTCTTTTGTTCAGTGAATTATTCATTAAGTATTTCTGTTTAAACTTTTCCCTCGGTTTTCCTCCCCTAAGACCATACTCACAACATTTATCTCAAATAAATAGTCACAGAAACCAGGCGGACAGAGGTTTTCTCAGAGACATTTTCCAGCCCCCCCCCCCCCGAAATGCTCTATTTGTCTTCATTCAGACTCTGACAAGGGTCCCACCTTGTCCCTTTGTCATGCTCTGCCTGGTCTACAGGTCTGTGGCTCTGTCCTTCTTGTCCTAAATTTTAGGTAGTGTAGAAATTATCACTGACCTTCAACTCAAAGAATCTGTGGTTAAGCCTTAACTAATGATTCTGTGGACTATTTCTGCACATGGTCAAAGGACTGGAAAATAGGATCAGAGGCTTTTAGAAATCAGGTCTTTAGAGAAGTCGAGTCAGAAGCTTTAGGATTGCGCCTTTCCACTGCCCGGCCCATTGGCTCCCCACCGTGCGCCTGTCCTGGGCTTCTCAAGCACTTCCTGTTTCTGTCCACCTTGAAGGCCTGTTTCTGTTTCCTCTCGCTTTCACTCACTGTTACAAAGCTGAATGGACAGATGGACTCGGAGCCAGCTGGGCAGGCAGGATTCTTCCTTGCTCGATGATGTCAGCAGCAGCTAAGGACAGCAAGCACGGTGGTGCAGAGTTTTGGAATGCGTCTCTTTAGCTGTCCCTTGCGATGATTTCTGTGCTGTTGACCCATTGCTAAGATGGAACAGCTGATGCCCAGAGAGATGAAGGTCGATTCGTAACATCAAAATGCAGACGCTTCTCTCTGGTTGTTGGTCTTTAACCAGCTCTTCTAATACTGTAATGAAGGGCCTCCAAGACACCAAGTGTCCTCAGGTGGTGCACAGGAGAGACAGCAGTGAAGAGTCGGGGAGCAGGGAACGGAGCACATGACAGAGAACTTGGCTAGGGTAGGCTAGAGCTGGGAAGAGGGTACAGACATCTAGCAGATGCCTTCCAGATCTGGATTCATTTGAATGATTGGAAAGGAGGAGAACACAGGGGCCCCTCTGTGCTGAGGCTGTGATCCACTCCCTGGGGTGGAATAACTAATGCATCCTTCTTTGAAAAGCAAAGGAGGGCTTGAGGGAGAAGGTGATGCAGGCATGGCTTCAGAGACCTTGGTTCCCGAGCGGGCAATGCCATGAACTTGCTGTGGAACGTTGGGTCCCAGCTCCTGCAGGACTCTGTTTCCTTCTTGGTGCGGAAGCAAACCTTTAGGCATTGGGGCATAGCAATTGTGGTCAGCTCACAGGACGACCTCTTTCTGGTTTACTGTGGACAGTAGACACAAGGGCAGATACTGGGCAGAAATGTAGACACAAGAGCAGATGCCGGGCAGAAAGTGTATGTGTTCTGCCACCAGAATCAGCAGACCACAAGCAGCGTTGCTGGGGAAGAGCTGTGGGAATTCAGTTGACATACACTGCAGTAAGGCACGAATAACATATGCCTACAAACAATGGCTTGGGTCAAGAGAAGTTGGTTTTGCTACCAGTGTGGTCTTACAAAGATGTCCTGGCCCAAAGCCCTGTGGCCTATAAATGAGTTAGGTTATGGGCCAAACCCCAATTAAGGAAGATCAAATAAGTTTGCTAATAAACCCACTTAGAAACAGATGATTTTGCATTACCTAGGCAGGACAGATACAATCCCAAGGGAAAGAGAGGCCAGAGATAAAAGGGCATAAGGATTGGCTTGACATGGTTTGCTTTGATAGTAGGAGACAGCCCAGATTCAAGGAATATGTGCAGCAGGCTTCTAGAAGCTAAACCAAAACAAGGAAACCAGTTTTCCCCAGCAACCTCCAGAAAGGAAGGCACACAGCTGATACCTTAATCCTATCTCTTCAAGATCCCTGCCAGACTTCCACAGAACCTTAAGATTAAAACAAATTGTGCCATGTTATGCCGACAGAGCAGCAGTCAGAAATGAATATAAACACCTGAAAGACATCTGGGGCAAGCGACATGGGGTAGGTGGCTCCAGTCCCCCGTACCAGCGATCCTCTCTTCTCGCTCTGCTGTGTGATTTCTATTCACAGAACAACCTCCAGGGCAACGACGGTTGCCAGAGCTCCTGCCATCACATCTCCAGTCCTAGAAGAGAAGCTCTTTAGAACCCCTTCCAGGGAGTTTCTGAAAGCCACACTCAAACAGTTGCTGCCTTCTGACAGCTAGGAATTGGTCCCTGGAGAACAGTGAGCCAAGGAAAGGCTAGGAATGGAGAGCATGACTTAATGCCCTTCGTGCCCAGCCAGACCCAGGATGGTTAATGAATGGAAGAGATTTGGGGCAGCAACTAGCACTTCCTGGGATAATGATGACAGATTCTTTCTCTCTGTCCAATCAGAACTGCAAGGCTTGGGATTTCTGGAGTCTAGTGTGAATGTGGGTTGGCACCAAGTGGAGGTCACGTGTCTCCTGGTCCTCACGGTTGCCTTCTGCTTAGCAATGCCTCTGATTACTCTCTACCTTCAGGGCTGATGTTCTGGTTCAGATGGATGCTATCCATTCTGTTAAGGTGGACAGAGTTGATATCATTACCCCACTATCTCCAAATGAGGGAGATGGAGAGAAGAGTAGGGTGGACGCTCTCCACTCTTAAGGTGGACAGAGTGTGTATAGTTACCCCCACTTCTCTCCTAATGAGAGAGACGGAGAGTAGGGTAGACGCTGTTTACTCTTAAGGTGGACAGAGCGTATATAGTTACCCCTGAGAGACGGAGAGTAGGGTAGACATCCACCAGTCTTGAAGGTAGACGGAGTGGTTATGATTACTCCCCCCTCTCCAAATGAAGGTGATGATGGAGAGAAGGGAGGGGCTGGAGCTGGAGAGCAGGGAGGAGCTGGAGCTGGAGAGCAGGCTGTGGTCTCCTAGCCACAGGTGGCAGACAGCAAGTTAGTAGCAGCTGTGGCAGCCTGCTTGCCTGAAAGTTGTACCACTTGTTTTCTCACATATCAAAGACCACCGGGGTAGTTTATAGTCTCTGGAGTGTTGACTGGGAAGCGCCCAGAGGAGGGAGGATGTGAGGACACAGAGGTGGAGAAGGTTAGTGACTGGGGATGCTCTCCTCATTAGAGTGAGTATACTGCTATTTACAGGGGGAAGTCTTGCATAGCTCCAACCTCGGCCCTCCTTCCCCAAAGTCTCTGTGGGATTTCCCAGGGTAGGAAGATTGGAATCGTCTTTATGGTCCCCTCCTACTAGCGTCTTTCCGGTTTTGTGTCCTGTTTTCATGGCCAGATGCTGTCTGTGATTATGCACCAGTATGACCTGTCATTCCCATTGCAATCTGAGACTGAGTCTCTCTATCCCTGACTGTCCTTGAACTCACTTTGTAGCCCAGGCTGACCTTGAACTGCCTGCCTCTGTCTCCCAAGCGCTGATATTAAAGGCACAAGCCAGCATCTCCAGCCTCGTTTTGGACTTTAAGCTGCATAGGGGTTGCTTCTCTTCCATCTAACCTTTTGTCAGCTCACACTATCTCTTCTTCATGAAATTTCCTTCCTTTACCACATCGTTCAAGTCATCTGTGCTTTCGTTCTTGAGTGCCATTGGTGCTTCATCCATTAAACATTCATCCCTTTCCCCATGAACCCAACAATCAGAAGTCCTTTTCAGGGCACTATTTTGAAATACTACTTAAGTGTGTCCCAGCAACCAATCTCATGTCTTCTAGCCTGGCCTGTGCATCTTGTGTTAAATTTGTAGTGGGTATGAGTTTCTTTGACCTCTTCTCTCTGTCTCTGTCTCTCTCTGTCTCTCTCTCTCTCTCTCTCCCACAAATATATATGTGTGTGTGTGTGTGTGTGTATGTCTGCACACATATATTGCATATATTGGGATAGAGTCACACTGTACAGCACAGTGTGATTGGAACTTGTAATCCTCCTGCTGCAGCCTCGTAAGTGCTGAGACAGACTAAATTCTTCAAGGATTAGACTATACTGAACTGCGTGTCTCTGTACCCTCTTCTTCCCCCTGTACCCTGTGTGTGTTATTCACTCGGGAAGCAAACAGTAAATGAACTAAATATTACAGAGAATTACACACGATGAATTTAGCAAGCATCTTTGCCTTCCTTTGCCTAGAGCATATTTGGTTTTGGAATATTAAGGTGGTGCCATGCCTTTGTTGCAGAGAACTTTCTGATAAAAGAATGCTTAGTTATTTTTTTTAAAGGGTGCGGGGCGGGGGTGGCATTTCAAATCCATGACCAACATTTCAAACAGCAAGCAGATGGGCCCTGCAGGTAGCATTAACTGACTAAATCAGATGCTTTCAACTTCCTGAGCTAAAATAGGCACTGGAGGCTGATGTCTTGCTTGTCCTGTCTCCTTAGAAAGCCATCCTCTTTCTAAGATGTATTTCAGAGAAAGGCAAGAGAGAATGAGAGGAGAAGAAAAGACAGCTGCCAGGTAACCACCGTGGGGAAACTGTCCAAAGTCGAGGCTGTAGCTGGAGAGAGACTGGCCGCCTCACCATTCTTCTCTTTATTAACTCTGCGGCAGAGCGTCAAACTTTCCGTCTGATTGGAGCTTTACAAAGGAAGGAGCGTGACCTTTCTTTTGCCTCTAGGAGACTTCCCAAGGCTCCTCTGTTCTGCTCAGCTGCTAGTTAACTGAGCGGGGTGCGACCTGGCTTCCTCCTGCTGTTCAGAGGAGGAGCTGACAGGTGACCTGCCCGCTGCGGCGGTGGGGGTGCTTTGCCCAAATTAGCATCACTGGGAGAACTCAGCGGCATCCCTTCTGGCCTCAGAGTGTGGTTCTGCAGCCAAGGTTGGGCAGGGGTAGAGAGAGAGAGAAAGAGAGAGAGAGAGAGAGAGAGAGAGAGAGAGAGAGAGAGAGAGAGAGGTAGAAGCAGTGTGGAAGTTAGACTGTCATACCTTAGATAAAGATGGAGAAAGCAAACAAGGCAGGAGACAGATGATAAGCCCAGGCCCACAGAGTGAAGCCCCTCCCAAGCCCTGGGGCAGTGCTGGTTTGGGGTCTGAAAGGCAACCTTGGACTGCGCTTTGTTAGCGGCTGAGTGATGACTTGACCCACCAGTGAGAACAGAGCTTGGCTGGGATGTCACTTGAGCCTCTTACCGCGGAAAGAACACAGTACAGGGTTGTTTGACCCTTGGACAAATCAGTTTCTTCCTTTCTGGAATGATGGTTTGTTAGAAAAGGATTCGAAGCCTGAAGGGCTTATCCGCTCTGGGTACAGGCCACCTGCACCTTTCTCTTTCAAGGCGCTGACAAGCAGAAGACAAATCTAGCTTGAAACTCTGACTTAAACTCTACCCTGGGAAGAAATGAAGAACAGGCAGGGACAGACACCTGGGGACAGGAGTGTTGAGAAATGATCTTGACAGCAGATGTCTTGCCAGAGAGGGGAGTGTACACCTTGCACAGGCAAGTCACGCAGACACCAGCAAGCCAGCAGGGGAAGTCACAAAGGAGGGTCCATCAGAGAGCCGTGGAGGAACTTTTCATCCTTTCTATAGAGAATACAAACTCTGTAGATGAGGAAAGAGAAAGGGTCTGGTATGGACCCTTTAGGGATCTTATAATGTAAAATAAAGTTCACCTCCAGGCCACAGAAGATGTTCGTTTGGAGACTTGTTGGTGAGTCCGGTCTGAGTCATCACAGGTGTCTAGTCATTTTGTGCCGAGATGGAACTCACAGGGCCATCTCCTTCACAGAGGTGGCTGCATTCAGGTGGGCTGCGACCCAGGCTACTCTTCCTAGATGAGCATCCTGTTCATGCACACGCACATGTGTGTGCACACACGCTCACACAAACATACACACACGATGCACAATACACTCACATACTCACACAATGTACACACACGCACACTACACTCACACACATATATACACTTCCTGGTGAAACAAGCCCCTGGGAAAGGAGGGCTGGGCACTCACCAACCTTCTCCCTCTGACGACCTTGATTCATCTGTCTTAGCCTGTTTTTCAAGCCTGCTCTCATTAAACAACAGTTCCGAGTTTAGTTTCCACTGCAGATTACTAGGAATCATCACTCCGTGGGAGCATAGAATGCCAGCAAAAAAGTTCTGGGCCGCAACATCAAGCTTCCCTTAACCCAGACAGTGCACGGTAGGAGGAAATTCTCTACTCAGACAGCATCATGCATGAAAATGGAGCCTATTGTGCATGTGTTTTTTCACTGATGTCCTCAGACTGGTGCAATGGCCACTACCTAAAGGCCTGGGTGATATAGATATGAATAATTTGCATTAGTATAGATTTTGCTTTATTGATAGAGATTTACGGTCAATTTTGTTATATGTATAAATGTTTCTGATGTAACTTTTACTTGATAACTGTTTTGTTATATGTAATTTTGCTATGTTAAAGTTAAAGCCTTTTTTGTTTAAACCGAAAAAGGGGAAATGATGGAGGAAGGTCATTGGTTAAATTAAAAGAAACTGCTTGGCTTTCATTGGTTAGAAGATAGGTGGGAGGAGTAGACAGAACAAAACGCTGGGAGGAAGAGGAAGTGAGGTCAGACTCCACAGCTCTGCTCTCCGGAGCAGACGCAGAAGAGACGCCATGCTACCTGCTCCAGGGAAGACGCACGCTATGAAGCTCCGACCCAGGATGGACTTAGGCTAGAATCTTCCCGGTAAGCGCACCTAGGGGCGCTACACAGATGATTAGAAATGGGCCAAGGCAGTGTTTAAAAGAATACAGTATCTGTGTAATTATTTTGGGGCATAGGCTAGCCGAGCAGGTGGCTGGGGTTTTTGGAGTCGCAGCCCCGCCGCTCATATTACTACACCTGGGTACCAAACTGACTCTCTGAGTTTGAGTCAAGTCAAGGTGCCTGAGGCATGGCTTTGGTATCTACACGTTTGTAATTTGCTATAGGTATTCCTGATCATTAGTCTAATCAAGGGATTGCCAACCAGTTTCTCTCATATACCATACGACAGTGATTTAAAAGCATTGGTGAAATTATTTTGAATTGTATATGTACAGAGTTGTTTTACTTATCTTGAATGTTAATAATATATATTTACATTGTTGTTACCAAAATATCATTCACATACAATAAGTTACCAATTTGAAGTAAAAAAAAAAACAACAAAGAAACAAAACCACACTGTGCCACTTGTTTAAATAAAATAAAAATAAGTACTTTAAGCACTGATTGTTCTTCCAGAGGACCAGAATGCAGTTCCCAGCACCCACATGGTGGCTCACAACACTCTATCACTCAGACTTTAGTGGCTATGATACCATGTTCTGGCCTGCATGGGTACTGCAAGCATGTGGGGCTCATACCTACATGAAAGTAACTCCACCTCCAGAAAAGATGTGTATTTTAAACAAACACTAATGATTTTGTTTGCTTGTTTGCTTTCAGCGATGTATGACCACAGAAGACCTCATCCTCATGGTCTGAGACAGTGACTAGTTCCAGCCAGAGCACTGGTTTTCCGGATAGGAAGGCAACAGAAGAGGCACACTCCTTGTCTTTTAAGCAAGGCCATAAGAAGCTGTGTCCCAGCACTTCTGCTTGTACACTATTGGTCAAACCTATCATAGGGTGGGGTCAGAGGCAGACAATTTCCTGGCATGTGCAAGGCCCTAGGTTTGATCCTTAACACAATCAATAATAAATAATAAATAAATAGCTTCACATGGTCATCCAATGTTAGAAAAATGCACATACATATAATTTTTTTTAAAAATATCATTTTATTGTATGTGTATGATGTTTGGCCTGCATGCATGCATGTACACCACACATGTGCAGTGCCTATGCAGGCCAGAAGAGGGTTGCTGTATCCACTGGAACTTGAGCTATAGCTTGTTGCGAGCCTCCATGTGGGTGCTGGGAACTGAATCCTGGTCCTCTGGAAGAGCAATCCGTAGTTAAAGGACGCATCTCCCTGCCACACCAGCTTCACGTAGAGCCATGCGGTTGGTTAGCGTGGTGCTGGGTCTTTCCCAGGATGCTTGCACCATTGCTGAGTTGCTGTTTGTCATTTAGACCCTCTCTTCTCCGTTCTCTGCAGTGAATATCCCTGACTACCCTCCAGTGGACCTGTGACGGGGACTTTTTCTATTGTCCTTCACTTTTTTAGCATAGGTTCCCCAGAGACCAGAGCTGAGGCAGATGAAATACACCGATTAGAGAAATCTTCCACACGAAAGAGTAAGAGGCAGGAGACTGGGGAAGAGCCCACCTAAAAATAGTGACTGAGCTTTTCCTGTTAACTGACATTAATCACCAGTTAACACATCTGGATTTCAACCTCACCAAGGGCCCTTCAGTAGCCACATTCCTGCTAGCAATGCCTTGGTAGTGAGAACTGCCTGTCTGACTTCAGTTGGGAATTCACACACACACACACACACACACACACACACACACACACACGCACGCACGCACACGCACACACAGACACTGGGAATTTGTAAACAGGCATCTTGGTGCACATGATTGCCACATAAAAGTGATGCTCCTTTGCTTAAGCAATGATGTCCACTCCCTTCAGCCTCAACGTTAAGGCCTTTGTTAAATGTGATCTGACCCCTACTGGATTCCCAGCATTCTCCCCTCCCAGAGGTTCCTCTCACCTGGTGCACTCTGATCCCAGAGGGCTCTCCTGGATGCAGGCATGACCCTTGTAGTGATGTCACACATTCCTGTCACAGGTATGCACATACTAACCTGGTTTAACTTCTGAGGTCTCACATGATACACAGGGTGAATTAGGGAGTGCAGGAATCCAAAAGAGAAGCCCACGGTACCCCAACATAAACAGGTCTGCTCAGAAGCCATGTTAGGACCCCATTTCCCTGTCACTGAGGACCCTACTTTCCCAACATCCAGCCCAGACAGGTCCTCTTAGTGTTGTTATTAATACAATTCTTTGTTCTGCATTGCCGTTCTTTTTTTAGGTCAAAGGCTTTAAAGTGAGTAATAGATTTAATTCATTGAAAATTAACTTGTGATAATAATTAATAATTGACTGATCTGTCTCTATAAACATATTTTATCGTTGTCATTTGTTTGGGTGATGCTTGGAATTCAACCCAGAGCCTTGTGTGTGCTAGGCAAGTATCCTACCATTGAGCTCCAGTCCCAACATTCTTTAAGTATTTCTCTTTTCTTTTCTTTTTTCCCCTTCCTTCCTTCCTTCCTTCCTTCCTTCCTTCCTTCCTTCCTTCCTTCCTTCCTTCCTTTCTTGACAGGCCTTACTATGTAGCTCAGCTAACCTGGGACTCCCTTGGATACCAAGCCTCCCTCACAAGTGCTGGGATTAGGCTCTTAGGTCGCCACACCCAGTTTTCATTTAGTTCTTCGCACATATTTATCAGGGTTGTGACAGACACAGTTTCGAACCTGACCTCCATTCCATGCCTTTTGTTCAAGTCGCTTTCCCTTCGAGGGTGGCCATTCGACCTAATTTTAGCTAAGACAGTAAAAGGGTAAAACAGATCTAGGGATTCTTAGAAATGTGACATAGATGTCACGCTTTCCTTTTATCCCACCCCCGAGACTGTGTGTGTGTGATGGTTGGTACTGGAGGCAACAGAATTCAACCTTCAGTCAATCAAAGTTTAGAGAACTTTGACTGCACACCGTTGCTGTCTACGAGCCCCTCAATATCGCAAGCAGCATTGTATGTGACAATCTTTTTGTATGAGGTACAATAGCAACTTGCTGGAAACTTCTGACTGAAAGAGAGGATCTTACAGATTTGAGGGTGCTGTTGGCCAGAACTTTTGTTTCATGATCTCTTAACAAAGTTGTCTATGGGAAACAATTAAAAAAAGAAAAAAGAACGTAAGAGCTTAGATAAACAACTTAAAAGAAAAGAAAAATGTAGAGCAAAGAAAAGAGCAGGAAAGGCAAGCCAAGCAAAGCCACCCACAAAGGGGCTGGAGACAACATCTCTTCGGTTATTCCATTTTCCTCCACAAATGAGGCACAGGGAAGATTTATCACTGGGAGACCGGGACAAGAGTTATAGGTGTCTGGCCTTCTGTCTTTGCACCACCGTATATTTCTTTAATGAAGTGTGAGACCAGAACTCCATAAATTCTCATAGTAGCAGAAGCAGGCAGGAGCTCGTCAGCGGAGCTATTCAGGGAGCCCAGCATCACTCTTTGCGTATTAGAGAAGTTCACAGCTGGTTAAAAATAGGCTTGGAGAGAAGTCACTTTTAGACCGCAGCTCATTTTGGATTTCTCTGGAGCCCCATTCTGGGCCACAGTGTATTTCCTTTTTCCTTTCGTTCTAGTAAAGAGCACCCAGGCGGGTCAGAGACAATAGCTGCATGGTTATTTTAGTTCCACTGTGCGCTGAAAGCAGAACTCTTAAGAAATAACAGTAAGCCACCCCCCTCCGCCCTTAACCACGCCCCCCCCCCCCCCCCCCCCCCCCCCCCGGCTCATGAACTGTTACAGCTTTTTAATAAGCACTAACACGAATTAATTCTTTCCAACTTCCTGGTCACTGTGCTTGCTTCAAATTCTCAAAACAACCCCAAGAAAGAGCAGAGAGAGAGAGAGAGAGAGAGAGAGAGAGAGAGAGAGAGAGAGAGAGAGAGAGAGAAGAAAAATGCTATGAATAGCCTCCCATCTCTGCTGAGGAACCAGATTCAGAGCAGACAAGCAACCAGTTTCCAGCCAGTCACAGATCCCCTGGGTGTGAACCGGTGCCAGATTCTCTTCAGAGCCTGGGTCCGTGGTACCACCCTGTAAGGAATACACAGGCTTTCTGCATCACTTCAGTGGGACTTCTGGTGTGGGGCTATCAAGTAAGCAGAGGGGACACCCCAGGGCCATCTCAGTGAACAGTCCACACACCTGAAAAGGGGACTTGAACCGACTTCTGACTTTCAGTTTCGGAATCTCCCAAGACACAGGTGTCTTGGTCATGGGAGGAGGTGCGGAATCCTCTCGCTGGATGAGTTCTGGGACTCAGCCGCGGGCCCTCAGTCAAGGATCCAGTTGGCCCAGGGCAGCCCGGATTTACTTGAGGTCTGTTAAAGACCCATTTCTCCCTTACACATCTAATGAGCGATGTCTGTCTAGTACTTGCATTGAAGACCTCAAATGTAATATTGTTTTCACAGTTAATCCAGCCTTCCTTCAAACAGCAGGAGCCGAGAGTGAGCAGGAGCGGATAGGTAGCCTTAGTGGGAACACGGCCAAGTTAGCTGATAAAGCTAATACCAGATTTCTTTGAACATTTAAATTATCTAGTGACAAGAAAACTGAGACTAGCTTATAAGGGTTGAGGGCAGGTATTGTGCGTGTGAATTTTTTTTTTAAATACCTGAGTTTTGAAAAATAAAAGTGTTCTGCCCACATTTTCAAGCACAGTGGTAGTCAAAAGAAACCTCTGCGGAGGTAATAATACCTTGTATTTTAAATACCGCTTGTCTCTGCAAAGCTCAGAGTAGTCTATAATCATTTCCTTATTATCATTCTCAAAACTTCCTGGGTCAAAAAGTTACAAAGTTGGAATCTTAACAAGCCAGCCTCAGTTTCCTCTTTGGGCAGAAGTGGTAGATGGTGAAGCTGCTCTCGAAGAACTGCCACTTCAAATGGCTTTCCTACTACCCCCACCCCACACCCCACCCACCCCACCCACCCCTGCCAGGCAGCTACCCTGCTTAACTCTATATAAACCAAACAAGGCAATCTCATGGCTTAGAACTGATGTGGGATTCCCTTCTGTATGCTGTGAATATCATTGGTTAATAAAGGAACTGCTTTGGGACAATAGCAGAGTTATAGGGGAACAGAGCTAGGTGAGGCAAACTAAACGGAATGCTGGGAGAAAGGAGGTGGAGTCAGAGAGAAGCCCTGTAGCCCTATGGGAGCCAGATGCAAATTTAGCTGGTAAGCCACAGCTATGTGACCACACACAAATTAATGGAAATGGGTTACATTAATATGTAAGAGTTAGCCAATAAGAATCTAGACAAGCAGTGATTTAATTAATACAGTTTCTGTGTGATTATTTTGGGGCTAAGCAGCCAGGAACCAACAAGCAGCCTCCTCCCTACAACATAGAACCATGGAATATTTCAGTAAGTTTCACACTGGCGAGCTGGAGGCAGAAGAAATGGTTTCAGGTGGGCAGGAGCGAGAGCCATGTAGTCAAGGTGGCTTTCATGGTATCAGATTTTACACACTTGGAAGATTTTATCTTTAAGGAAACATTCTGATTTAATATATATTAAACACTATTAATATATAAATATATAATAAATATATAAATATTATTAAATAAACTATATTTGATATATATTAAATATAAATAATATAATATTATATAAAATATATAATTGAGCAATGTGATCCAGCTCTTTTATTTTACTGAAGCTCTGCCCTACTGGGTGTACCCTACTTCCCATCCCTAGGACAGACTCACAGCAGAGGGCTCAGACCCTGAGCTCTGGAATATGTCTGACAGAGCAGTCTTCCTCTTAACGAAAGGGTGTTATTCTACTGGGTGCCTTGAGTAGAATGTGCAGCAGGGGTAGGTGTAGCTAGTTAGTCAGCACATGCTGTCTCCAACTTGTCCCCAAATGGTTCTCCACCTCAACTAGGCCATAAAGGAAAAAGAGCCAAGCTTACACACACACACACACACACACACACACACACACACACACACACACACACACGTTTATATATCTACTACCTTCCAGTGAGCTCCAAGCATATGTCCGTATACATAATCTCATTGGTTCTCCTGGTCGTGACCGCCTCATCTGTCTGAGATCGTCATAGAAAAGCATAGCTGGCCTCTGCTTAAACCATCGCCTGCTGGTGACACTGGAAATGAGGTTTTGTATTCCATTGTTCTTTAGCTGAAGAGGGTGAGAAGCCCAGGACGCGGCTCTACTTTCATACCAGGCTGTACTCCTGGACCCCTGAACCAGAGCTCCCCATGTTTAACTTCGGTTTCCTCTAGTGACACCTGGATAGAGAAGGGTATTGGTCATTTTCTTTCAATGGCTCCCTTTATTATGGGGAGACTGAGAATCACAGGACTTGGAGCTGCATGGGGGTCACTGTTCCCATCCTCAACTCGGGGCACTCTGGCTTTTGAGAAGTATGTGGTCTTATAGATTGGTTGAACTCTGGAAAGGAATACACAGTAAGGCTCCTTTATAAGACAGAGTAAGCTGGGTCTTAGCTGTCTGTACCTGGGGCTGGGAATGAGACTAGATGGGTTTATGTGGGCCTGTATGCCAAAGCACTGGGGGTGGAATGGGACATATAGTTAGTAATGGTTCTGCTCGTGGCCTTAGGGAGGTGGACTTGAAGCAAAATGAGGAAGAGACTGAGTCTATTTGGGCCCAGGAGTGACTGGGTACTTGTAACTATTTTAAGCTATTTTGGGGCTTTATTTCCCTTTTGTTTCCCCAGAATGTTAGCTATCCTATTAGGTTCTCCTTGACATTGCTCCAAGGCAGCACATGAAAAGCTACCCAGCATCCTTTGTCACCAGGGAAATGCAACTGAAGCCATCACGCCACCCCACATGCCATGCCCCACTTATCTAAAGGGCTATGCTGCAGACATGTACGGTGCAGGAAATTACAAACGTTGCCAAGTGTCTGGAGAGATGGGAACCTCACCCATCGCTGGTAGGAATGTGCCAGAAACAGTGTAGCAACACCCCAAAAAGTTAAAGACAAAAGCACCCTATAAAGCCAGCTATTCTAGGCCTAAGCATAAATACCAGCGAGCTGAAAACAAGGCTCAGAACAGATCCCCGTATACACCAGTCTTCATCAGAGATGAGCAAGTCAGAAACGAGGGGGTAAACTCAGTGTCTCCTGACGGATGAGTAGAGAGATGAGTTGTTTCATAGACCTAGAATGGCACATTATTCAACCTCGAGACTGGAAAGGCACTAAGTAGATGTGTGCATTTAGCCGATCAGACTCAGAAATAAGGGAAGGAGAAGGAACGGGGTGGGGTCTGCCTCGTGCATGTGTGAAGCGTGGGACGTGAAATGAGGTCTCTTGGTCTGTTACTGATCATGACGCTGTAGGCACAAGGTGCTGATATTCTGTAAACTCAGAGCTGAAGCCTCAGAGCAATAATTAGAGACAGATTAAGCCTGAATTTTTTTTGGCTCATGTCCTCGGGCAGGAGAGGAGCCCTCACCTGAAGGACAGCTGGTCTGAGCTTCCAAGGTGTAAAACCCAGTTGGAAAGACTAGAAAGAAAGACTAGAGGGAGCTGCGACTGACTGAGGACAGCATGGTGGGCCTCTGTCTGTTTCCCACGTGAACCTCATTACAGTCTAAGAAAGTGTTACTTGATCTGTGTGTACCTCACATGACACTTTTGGGGTCAACCTAGGGTCACACAATGAGCATAGTGCCGTGATTCTCAGTGTGGGTTCAAAATGCAAGATAGCAGTGATGTCGCTACTATCAAAAGTCAGCAGAGTTTAAGCAGGCCAGTGGTAGTGCACACCTTTAATTTCAGCAATTGGGAGGCAGAGGCAGGAGGATCTTTGTGAGTTCAAGGTTAGCCTGCTCTGCAGAGCGAGTTCCAGGACAGGTTCCAAAGCTACACAGACAAAGCCTGTCTCAAAAAAACCAAAAAAGAAAAAAAAATCCAACAGAGTTGTGCACCACCCTCAGGGGCTTCCCTTTCCGCATCTGATCAGTAGTGCAGGAGAGCCTTTCGAAGGCTTCCTCTGCTGCTCTGCCCCCTGGCCACCCGGAGCACGTGGTTTGGGGTTTCCAGGGAGTTCGGGTTGACAGCCTTGCCAGTGTGTCACTACAAAGCCCGGGACCACACAGCCTTCTGTCTAAATACTTCCGCTCAGCACAGCTGTGAAGAAGGTACCCCTGAGTTCTCTGGTAAACAAAGCAGGGCGGTTGCCTTGGTGTCTTTCCATCCCTCTCTGTCCCTTAGGAGATGCTCGCAGTCCAGACCCGAGAAGCCTCTGCACAACAATGAGACAAAAGGAGCCAGAACTGGTCTGCGCTCTTCCCTTGTTGAAATGCCTTCGTTTTTCAGCAGGGCTTGGCTGCCTTGTTTGGGAAAAGGCAGAAGGCCCACGCTTCATCTGATGAAGGATTTCACACGTGTTATTAGAGTTCTATTTTAGCTATCGATCGGGGCTGTTGGAGTTTGGAAGGGTAGAATGTGTTACCTGGGAGGTAGCAAGTTCCCCAGAACTGTGAGTTTGAAGCAGTTGAGTAGAGAGACTTGGTAGCACATACGGAGCTTTAAGAATGAGATGGTCTCTTAAGTACATCTTAGACTTGTGACTGGGTTATAAATATTCTGCCATGGAACTCAAACAAAATGAGCTAAAACCACAAAAAGTCACAGGTTGGGCCATTATGAAGGTATGGTAGAGCCAGACAGGAAGGCAGCATTTGAGCTTTGATTTAAACAAGGGATTTTCAGATTCTTTGCCTGCATGTATTTTTTTTTAAACAAAAGAGTTACATAATAGTCACTGAATGTGCATGCTCCCGTGTGTATCTTCTGGACACTTGAGAGGACCGTAGCTCCTGGCTACCTGTGGGTGGGGTCAATGTACCGTGAGCAGCAGGGACACTCGCCACGTCCACCAGTGTCATCTTGTCGAGTCTGATCCCTCGGTGTTTTTCTTTTCTGCCGTCTCCAGTCCCAGCAGTGTTTGAAGCAGCAGCTGGTCTGTCAGCCTGAGTCTCAAATCCAGGGGACTAGTGATGGAGCGGTGACTCTCCGGCTGTTAAGCCGAGGTGTGCAGAGGGACTGAGAAAGACTGTCTGCTGTTTGGCGGACCCAGCCCGTTCTGACTAAGGGCTTGGGGGGGGGGGGGCGGCAGCAGGCTTAGCTTTCAGAAGTGTTAAGCTTACCATGGTATGCAAAATAGATTTCTTTAGAAATCAGAGGAGCGGGTGAGGAAGGCTAACCAAGAGAGAGCGAGTACGTGAGGGAGGGGAGCGGAAGATCAGGAATTGTGCACATCAAGTGACTCTCAAAGTATTTTGAGAGAGGAGGCGACACATAGGACCTAGAAGACAAGGAGATGAATCTGCAGGCAGATTTTCAGTTTCACATCAAGCTTTATCTGTTGGTTTGTTTTTAAGTGTGCGTGTGAGAGAGTCTACCTGCATGCAGGTTCTCATGGAGGCTTTGTGGCCCCTAGAACTACGGTTATAAGCAGTTGTGGGCTTTCTGACGGAGGTGCGGGGGGACCGAATGTGGGTCTCCTTCAAGAACAGAAAGTGCTCTTACTTGTTGGCCTATCTTCCCATCCCAGCCAGGGAACAGTAGGGCTCCCATTGTCCTACTCCGTTGTAAGCATGCTTACCTAAGAACATTCCTGGGATGTCACTCTCGCTAGCCTCCTTGGAAAGAAATCACCATCGCCCTTCCCCAGCAGGAAGAACAACATGATTACTCAAATTCAACTTCGTTCTCACACGCCACACCAAAATCTAGCTTCGAATAGATCTGGAAGAAGGTATCTTTTCCTGGACAGACAAGGGGGTCTGCTCTGGAATCCAGCTTCCTAGGAGTCCCCGAGTGTTAGGTACTTGGCTTTTCCATGGAGATCTTATACACAGTCACACCCGCTAGCTCGTGAAGCCAGTTATTCCACTGTCGCTCACCTCCATAAGCTCGTGACCTTTCAAACCACATACCCTCAGCCAATCCAGAAGGATGCCCTGGCCCCCGAAGCCCTCTCCCTCCTTGGAACAGTTTCAGAGTTTTCTAGAGTGTTCTACACATCATCTACTGCTGACTTTTAACCCCGCAAGCCTTTTTTTTTCTTTTCTTTTTTTCTTTTTAACAAAACTTGAAATCCCCTAGCAACCCATGCTCTGAAAGCCACCCTGTCCCGAGCCCAGCTGCTTTAGCCTGACAGGTGTTATAGCTAGTCATGCACGGTGAGGTGACCGTGGCCCCAGGACTTACGGTTCCCCTCTTCAGACTGCTGGGGTAGGAGGACAGACAGGCAGAGGGCTGTCTGGCGATCTGCGGACCCCAACTCAACCAAGAAGGCGGACGCATCCGGATTCTAGCCAATGCAGTACCCGAAGTGGCACACAGCCTTCCTCCCAGGTAGGCAGGCCACCCCGAGACACCAACTGCATTCCATTGCCATCCCCCCACCTTTTCTTTCGATAGAGGATTCATATTGTTTGGAAAGGCTGATTTGCACATTTCCAGTTTTAACCCCCAGCCTCTGACTTCCTTGAAAAATTCTCCAAGGTTTATAGGGTTTGTACATCATACCTGTGAGTTGGGTCCAGGGATGTTCCAGTTGGTTCTTTGGAGTTCTAGGCATCCATGTTGGATAATGTTTCCAGTGGCCACTAAAGCCCAATTTCACCTCTCTAAAGGCTTTTGCCCTATCACTTAGCTGAAGCAAGGAATGGTTGTGTTAAAAACAGTAAGACAATAGTAGTAATATAGGGTAGTACTTTTGTCTTTTTTTTTTTTTGGCAGCAGGGAGGGGGATGGAATGTTGGGACCTGAGAAACACAATAGATGAGGTTATTGATAAGAAACTTTTGCAGAATTTCTCACGGTACCTTCTGGGTGTTTTTAAGGATTGTTTGAGGCTGGTGAAGTGTTTTCTGTGTAATATCTAATTTCACTAGAAAATGAAGGCCTTCCTCCGCCTTTCGCTGGAGCTACAGCTCGCACGGCTCTTCGTGGTTGTCAGGCTGAGGGAGTGGTTAGTGCCACAACTCATAAGAAAAGAGAGGCTAGGATCAGTGGAGAAAAGAGGGCTGAAAAAAACCAGAGCGGATGTGCTTGTCCATGGAAAAGAGATATCTCCTGGGAGGAATGACTTTTGGGAGGTGGTGGATGAAATCGGGTGGGGGCTGCTACGGCTTCAAGATCCCCGATGGGGAACCGAAAATGGACAGATAGCCCCAGTGCCAGCCGCTTTCGTCGGTGCTAGTCAACCAGAAGCCTTGCGTGTGGGGACTTGAACTCAAGAGGCTGTGAAGCCAGTTGTAGGTGATGAGCAAATGTGTTTCTCAGTCACCACAACAGCAACGTCGTGGGAGATGCAAGGGATTGAGGCGCTTGGTTTCTCTTTTCTGACTTTTCCTTCAATTCACTCTCTGTAGTAAGTGGCCCCTGGAAGAGAGTGGTTTATACGTCCGGGGAGGCTGTCTTACCCAGGCGTGGTGTGGTGGCCACTCTCCCGCGTGAGTTCAGTGATTCTCAATGATACCTGTGACTGCTCTTCACATGCACTCATATTTAGTTGGTGAGATTGTTGGTGGGTAAATAGAAAAGCTGCCTTTTATACACCATGTAAGTTCAACTTTATACTCAGGACCCCTAAGAACACTTTGTGGCTAAGTTTCTCTCATTTATCAAATCAAAGGCTACTATTGCCTTTACTGGAAATATTGTTGCCAAGAGAGGTGGGGTAAGGGAGAAACTAGCCATGTAGAGATATTATACATTGCAACAATCTTTTAAACATTTAATCTTTGCATGCATGTGTGTGTGTGTGTGTGTGTGTGTGTGTGTGTGTGTGTGTGTATGTTGCGATGGGGATGGCCTCTGTGTAGAGGCCAGAACACAACTCTGTGGAGTCTCTCTTTCCATCTGCACACAGTTCCAAGGACTCAAACTCAGGTCAGCTTTTGCAGCAAGCACCTCTACCCACTGAGCGATCTCATCAGCCACATAGAATAACCTCTTAGTCTTTAATAGTGCCTGCTCCTCTGGTGTGTGTTGATGCTTGGTCTCATTCCCTCTGCTGTTCGGAGGAATGTTATCCCAACAGAACTGGCAAGACAGCCATGGCCCAGAGTCGGTTTCTCTAGATGTGTCTTATGTCTGTTAGGGGTGGAACGGTTCTTCCTTCTTCATTCTCCATTCTGACAATTCCTTCAAGATGGGGTGTTTCCAAGGTGGGGTACTCCTGACCTCTTTCTGCTCTCTGTGGGTGGATGGAACCGTGGTGACTTCTGTTGCTGGGCCATTTGGAGGTGAGCCGACAGCCTGGGCACCTTCTAATCTCCACTTCCTTTCTCTCCTGATCAAATCTGCTTTTAAGGATGGTCCAGAGTAAACACAGCCAACACGGCCGCGGCCATAGACAAGCTATGATGCTCAATGGGAGAGCACCTGCTGAGCATGCCAATGACTCGGGTTCAATCCCAGCATCAAATAAATGAAAACTTCTGAGGAAAGACCTTGCGCATGAGAGGACCCTCTCCTGGTTGATCACTGCTGGCAATGAGGTATGTAAGTCACCACAATCCAGCACGGATAGTGTGGCAGAAACCAGAGGCCTTGAACCAGACCAATGACTCTGTGCAATGGACACCGGCAAGTAGAGATAAATGGATAGAAGGGTTTACTGCGTGACTCACAGTGTCACTACAGCTTCCATGACAAAATCGATTTTTCCTTTTCTTCTTTGTTTTTCCTCTTAAATTTTATTTTTGGGGGGTTTGCAAGGGCAGAGGGCAGATACAAAGGGACAGGAAACAAATGGGATCAAGATGCATAATGCAGAAGACACAGAGATAAACAGAAAATTTTAAAAAAGAATCACTGAACTGCAAAATATCACCGTTCAAAAGCTCCGATTTCTCCTGCGAGGTGCTTTTCATATCTTATTTTGAAAACTGTACGCAAATGAGCTGCAGCAGCCTCCACTCTCCTGTCTGTGTTCTCTGCATGGTGGTGTGACAGTGTCTGTTTACTATAGCCTACTAACAAATACATAGCCCAGTTTAGACTTAGACAAATCATGTTTGGGGAGCCGAAGCCTTTTTTTTTTTTAAGGTTAAAAACAAAGTCCTCTTTAATTGTAGATCTACTGATTTTGCCTTTCTACAATTATTTTTGACTTATAGTGTATTAGAATGTTCAATGCCAGATACTCCGGATGAGAAATGGAGAGTTTGAATCATTGGGAACTCTTGCATGTGGGTAGGACTCTGCTTCCTCTGTCCTTGGTAAAGCTGGGTAAACTTAGTAAAAAAACAAACAAAGTCCTTTTCTGGGCCTGTGTCACTGAGTTGCTGCAGACCTGGAAAGAGATTAGCTGGGGTCTTCCAAACACAGATACATGGCCGCTGGGAAGAGCCCTGGAGGACAAGGGACATCTACCCTGAGTCCCAGCAGGTGCACAGACACCAGGAGCTCTTAGGGAACATCAATCCGGCTTCCGTAGTTTCCGTCACGGTCGCTGTGGGGCTTCCTGTGACTGAAGCTAACAGTTGTCTTGCCGGCACTCTGCTAAGTGCCTCGTAATCACGTAAAAAGTTAATTAATTCAACAGGCACTGACTAATCCCCCGCCTTGCATCACACACTGTTACGGGGCTACACAGCCAGGTAAGAAGCCTGACACACTTGTCAAGTCAAGGAAAGGTGGAAGCACAGGCAGACTCATGGAGAGACCTGGGTCTTTGTTGAAGAGCTTGATTCCCAGTGGATGGTTTGGCAGGGTGCTCTAGGCAAGGTGGAGGTGGAGCAGATTCCTGGGAGCCTGACCCTACAGTCTGCTCTCTAGTGCCTGCGGTGTGCCTGAGCATCTGGCTTTAGTGGAGAACCAGCATGTGGTGGGGACCCATTAAATATTCTGGAGTTAAAGGCAGGTCGTATTTTGTCTCAGAGTATGCAGAGGTGGTTCAGTCTCTGAGCTTATAGACTTCTTCCCAGACCCCAGTGGGTTGCTGGCTGCTTTCCTCCTCGCCCACACTGGTTGCGCTTATCAGCCGCTTGCCCCTTCGTAGGTCTCTGGGATAGAGTGCCACGCCGAAAGAATAAAGCAGTTCTCCGAAAGCGTGTGGGGGTGCCAGCGACGATCATGTGAGACTTGAGGCTGGGGAGGTTGACCATAAAAACAGCCATTTCTGCCTGTTATGTCAAGGACTGCTTCCTAGGGCGCTTTCAAAAAGAGGTTAATTATCATTGTAGATAGCTAGAATCCTAGGGTTATCCAGGGCTAATAATGCAATTATGATGGCCTGCTAAGGAACGGAGAATTATATAGCTGATTGGTCCAAAGCTTTAGTATGGAGAGCTCAAGGTAGGATGTCACAGCGGGCTGGCTAGCCCTAGGGTGGTGTCCACATGAGGAGTCTTTGTTTTCTGTGTAGTGGAAGTGAAGCCTGGGGGATCAGGCGGATGCTCACGGGGCTGTGTCTTTGCAGGAGTCTTTCCCCCCCGGCATCTCCATTTCTGATTCAGTCCTATCAGTTACTAATTGTGAGACTCAAGGAGGGTCACAAATCTTGAAGAAACTCATCAATACAATAAGATGATGACATCTCAATTGCCTGCTCCACGGTGTCTTGATAGGCTCAAATTTGTAAGTACTTATAAAACGTTCTATCGGGCACCAGCTCTCTATTGGCCGGCTGGAGATGGAATGTGACTTCTTGCCTTATGATCCCTCGGCCACAGCTCACGCCTCTAGCATCACTTTGTTTTTCCCACCATGATGAGGTGTGCTTCCAAACTCCGAGCCAAAACAAACCCTCCCTCCCTTCCATTGCTTTGTCAGGTATTTTATTGCAGAAATGGAGTAGGTTGTTGCTACGGCACTGGCGGTATGGTGTTTAAGTCTTTGCCGAGAAATGTGGAAAACCTTGAAAAGGCGGGCTAGAGGAGCCCTAGAATTCTGTAAACACACTTCCTAAGTCATTTTTTTTGTGAGTGTGTGTGTGTGGGGGGGATTTGGAGACCAGAATGTGGAGAGATACGCATACAGCAGAGCCCTGACATGTGAGGCTCCGGAGTGAACAAGCACTAAATTGGACTTGGGGGTTTTGACTCCTATTAGAAGTGTTAGGGTTTAGGGGACTCTCACAAATGAACTAAATGCATATTGTATTTGGCGATGTCTGTGAGCCTTTGGGGATGTGAGGTGGGTTGTTATGATGAACAGTTGTAAGAAGTGAGTTTTTATGATGGGTTAGTCTTTGTTGCCAACTAAATGGGATTTAGATTAACCCAGAAGATACATGTCTGCATGTGTCTGCGGGGAAATTTCCAGAGAAGATTAACGGAGGAGGGGGTGTGGGTGGTACCATCCCATGGACTTGGGTCCTCGAATGAATACAAAGGAGAAAAGTGGGAAGAATGCTTTGTAGAGCTGTAAGATGTGATATTCGTGCCAAGACCTGTGTGTGTGTGGATCACATACTTGGCTTCCCACGTAACTCTCTCATGCAAGTTTGGATACTCTCGAGCATCCCTATAGAGTACTGGTATGAAGACTGGAAATATTTGGAAGTTATAAAAACCCAGTAAGGCCTTTATTGACCTGAAAATCTGAGTTGTAGGCAGGCCTGATTTTTGTTCTCGTAGAGGGAAGAATTGTTGACCTTGGTTTTTACAGGGTTTATAAGTTGTCTACTGTTCCGTATTTTCCTTTCTAATTCCTCTCTAAGTGAAAATCACAATCACTCCTGATTTCATACTCCAACCAAGGCATAAAGGATAGTGAAGTGTCCAAAGTCTTGTGAGAAAAACCAGGTGCCACATAAATAATTATACTCCAAGTAAACCATAGAGAAGTGAAAACATTAGCTTTTGACTGTGTGAAAGGTGAGAAATAGCATCTACCTAGGAGGCCAAGGAGTGACTCACGAGTGCCTCTCTCTCTCTCTCTCTCTCTCTCTCTCTCTCTCTCTCTCTCTCTCTCTCCTGAATTTTGGACTTAGTCTCCTTGATAAGGGAACCTTCCAGATCTTAAGGACCAGAGTAGACTGTTTCCTTGACAACCTTTCTTTGTGGGAGCCAGATAGCAGCACGGCTGAGTGGTCTCACTGCCTCCCTGTGAGGCCGAAGCTTATGTGGCTAGGTTGGAGATTCTCCACCTCCTAACCTCCCAAAGGGTAGCCCTTAGGCAAACCCCTTAGACTCTCTGTTTTCTCATCTGGAAAATAGGTGTCATAATATTTACTTCAAGGGAATTTTGCAATATTTAATTGATGTTTGCAAAACCTTCTGAGATCTACAGATGAAAGGCCTCAGAGAAACACAACACAGTTATTAAAGAGAAGTTAATGCCTTTGTCAGCTCTTGGGAGTGATGTGCTTTTTCAATGTGTGCCCTCTTTGGAGAGCACTGGGCTGTATTGTTAGATGCAAAGCATGCTCGCAGGAAGAACCACGTTTGCTTGGTTCCCTGATCGACCTCCTGGACTTCTTTAACTCAGTGTCATCCTAGACAGTCCTATCTTCCTGTCTTTTCCAACTCTTGAGGCAACAGCCTTGCTGTCTCCCTTCTGGTCAGAAGTCTTCCTGAGTGTTCCCTGGAGTGTGTTGTGAGGAGACACCCGCTGGGTGTGAGCTTCTTGATTTCAGACACTGCTTCCTGCTTTTTGAACTATGGTACATACCACCACGCTCTGGTACATACCACCACGCTCATCTCGGATATCAGTGATATCTTCATTGCTTTCAAAACACAGGTCGGTTGTCTGGAGTTTGATAATCTTAGTGTCTCTGTTCTGAAAATTTGATGAATTCTCACTGAAAAGTCTCTGATTCTTTAGTGGAGAGCGGGGGAATGGGACTTCATCCTGTTCTGATTATTCCCTTCTGTTTTGTCATTGGCAACATCACTTGGGTTTTGCTTGTTTTCCCCCAATGATTTAAGAAGAAAATGTTGATCATTTATATGTGCGTTAGTTTTCTCAAATGGTTACCTTGAGAAGAGTGGGGTCACATGTAGGAGACTGCTCTGCAAACTGTGAAGGATGCATAGACACAGTCGGGAAGTGGGAGACTACCTGACGCACAATGCAAGAACGATTAGCATGTATTGTATAGCTTTCTATAGCTGGGTCTGGAGAGAAAGGTAATGCTGCAGCGTTAGGACTCCTCCCCCATCTCCAAAGGACTGCAGAAGTCTCATTTGCAAGCTCTTGTCTGCTGATCGTCTGGCCTGTGAACACCTGCAGCAGAGGGGAATTCACTACCCAGCCATGCAGTCTCTGTCAGTGTTCTCACTGATTCAAAAAATCTTTTGTCAAAGTGGATCAGCTCCCAGGACTGGCTTCTGGTTCTCGCTCCTGTCTTCCCTATACAGGGCTTTGCGGTTTGTCTCTTGCGCATTCTCACTTGAATCTGCCTCCAGGTTGCGCAGGATTCCAGAGGTCTTATCAGGGTTCTGTCCAACAACGGGGTAAGCAGCCTGATTGGCAGCAGAGTGGGTGGGAAATGATGGGTCCCGGTGTTCTCAAGGCTACAGGGAACAGCACGTCTAGGACACATTTTATCATTTAGATGAGAGGCAGCTATCCAGGCACCCAGTGCTGCTAGTGCCTCGGACACAGTTGGAGCACATACTGTGACTGGATAAGCGCAGTGAAAGCTTCGCTGTGTGTAGGAGATGTGTTTTCCTTCCTCCACAACACTGGAGTTTTGGGATGTATGCGCTAACAGTTTTGCACATAAAATATCATCATGGAAAACCACACGACTTTCTGTTGCTTCTGCCCTGAGAAGTAGGGGATCCCACTGAAGTTTGCCTGTGAGCCTCAGACTCCAGGAGCCTGTAACACTAATTGGAATTTGGTTGTAAGAAGGTGCCACCATCCCACTTTTTTCTGCAGCTCATCCCCTCCCCAGTCCCCCGATTACAAAACATTTAGGCATTAAAATGTGGTTGTAGGGGGTGGAGAGATGGTTCAGCAGTTAAGAGCATTTAGTGTTTTGCACAGGACCCAAATTTTGTTCCCAGGACCCACATGGTTACTCACAACCATCCCTAACTCCAGTTCCAGGGAATCCAATGGCCTCTTCTCACCTCAGTGGGTACCAGGCACCTAAGTGGTGCACATGCATACATTCAATCAAGATACTCATGAACATAAAATAAATAAATATAAATAGAATATGTATTCATATCTGAGTCACAGGTACAAATGGGAGAGACACTGGGTATCCGTCAGTCCAGTGCAAACCTGATATGCTCTCCTTGACAGCAACACAGCCTGGCTTGGGTGATATTTGTCAAGAAGCTATATTATAACAATCGCTTGGCTGCATGTTAGTACAGAAAATCACGCACTCACTTCTCTCCTCTCTGCAGCGAGGCAGATATTACAGGAGCCCTTCCCAATCAAGGATTGGAGACCGACATCAATACTGTGCATCTATCACTATCTCCTACCATTTCCAAGGTGATGTGGTTAGTTAAATCAACAGGTCTGTGAATCTCTCAGCAGGGAATCCCCAATTCCTTCTTTCAAGCCTGGGGAATCATTACAAGGGATCTCTGCATCAAGATACAGTCTTGGGATTGCCTAGAACTGCAATTTTACTCACTCCATTTTCTCAAGTATACATAGATGCAATTATGATGAAATGCCATACAGAAATTCTGCTAAAACACGGTGGGTTTTCTCACTATGTATTTTATTAATTATTAGACTTTTCATAACTATATCATAATTATGAAGGAGTTTTAGATGTACAGACATAATGATTAGACAGTCTACAGAGTTCCTTATACATCCTGTCTTTCCTTCCCATTTCTCTTCTTGCATTGTGTTGGTACATTATGACCAAGAAAAGTCTGTCGTATTCATTGTGCCTTAGGCCTTAATTTTTGAGTTCAATGAGTTTTGACAAATACATGATTACAAAACACACAGCGTAGGGGCTGGCGAGATGGCTCAACTAAAGGAACCTGATGCTAGTCATGATGATCTGAGCCCAATCTCAGGACCCACATGATGGACGGAGAGGACTAACTCCTGCAGTCCATTTCACTACTTTCCATTAGTGTATCCTTCGCTTTCTCTCCCTACTCAGGTACCTTGGGACTCTTGGTTGTCTCTCTAATGTTATGGATTAGATTTGTGCAGAGAGCAGCATTTTTCAATTGGCTCTTTTTTCCCCATACTTATTGGCAATTTGTGTTTTTTCATAGACCAGCGGCTGATTTCTTTTTATTGTTAAATAACATTCCATTGTATTGATGTACCACAGTGTTCAAAGAAAATCCATTCTCCTCTTAAATGGCATCTCAGCTGTTTCCAAGGTTTAGTAATTATGCGTGAGGCTGCTATGAGCATCCACATGCAAGGTTTCCATTCCCTTGGGTGAGTACCAAGGGATGCTGTGCTAGATAGTATCGTGAGTCTGCATTTAATTTTGTAAGAAATTTCTGAATTGTCTTCCATGCTTTGTTCCATTTTGCAGTCCCACCAACTGACTAAAGCCTCGCTGTCCCACACCCTCAACATTTGCTGTTGTCAGTATTTTGAGTTTTCCTATCCTAATAGGTTTGATGTCTCACTGTTGCTTGAACTTGAAGTCTCTAATGGCAGACGACATCTAGGGTTGGTCTGTCTGTCTGTCTTTCTTTCTTTCTTTCTTTCTTTCTTTCTTTCTTTCTTTTTTTTCTTTCTTTCTCCAAGACAGGGTTTCTCTGTAGCTTTGGAGCTTGTCCTGGAACTAGCTTTTGTAGACCAGGCTGATCTCAAACTCACAGAGATCCGCCTGCCTCTGCCTCCCGAGTGCTGGGATTAAAGGCGTGCGCCACCACTGCTCTGCTTGGGGTCCTTATTTATATCATCTGGTTATCTTCTCTGAGGCATCTCTCAGATCTTTTGCTTATATCTTTTTTTAAATATTTATTTATTATGTATACAATATTCTCTCTGTGAGTATGTCTGCTTATATGTTAATTGGGCTGTTTGTTTCTATATTTTGAGACCGGGTCCCACCCTGCCTCTCTGCCGATTAGTACCCCTCGCCGAGACCAGGGTGACCTTGATACTCACAGAAATCCACCTGCCTCCTCTGCTTCCTGACTACTAGAATTAAAGGCCTACTCTACCACTCCCAGGCTTACTGCTGAGTTTTAAAAGTTCTTTACTTGCTATATCATGGTTGTTACCTTGGTGTTCTTTGTGGACTCCTGACAGTGAGAGGAGGGGTGCCTCTGACTCTTCGCCTGCTCTTGGGACCCTTTTCCTCCTACTGGGTTGCCCCATCCAGCCTTGATATGAAGGTCTGTGCTTAGTCTAATGGCATCTTGTTATGCTGTGTTTGGTGGACATTCCTACGAGTCTTGCTCTTTTCTGAAACAAAATAGAGGAGTGGGTCTGGGGGAGAGGGGAAGCAGCAGTGGGGGGATAGTGGGAGGAGGTGAGGGAGAGAAACTTGAGACTGAGTGTATTGAAACAGAACAAAACAGAGTTCTTTATATGTTTTGGATGCCAGGCTTTATCACATGTCATTCAAATATTCTTTTCCTAGTCAGTGGCCTGTGCTCTCACCCTTTCAGCAATGTCTAGAGAGCTCCTTATGTATCCTCTCCTTCCTCCCCCATTTCTCTTCTTGCATTGTGTTGATACATTGCTACCAACAAAAGTCTGTAGTAGACCTTTTGAATTTTAAGGAAGTTCAGATGGTCATTTTTTTGATGACTTGTATTTTTGTCAAAAATCTTGTGGTCATCAGGAGCCTCGACGCCGCCTCTAGGGAACCTTAGTTTTCTGTTTTAAACTGAGCTTGTTTTTGTGGTAGGTGCTCATATCCACAAAATAATTTGCTGAGATGTTTCTTCTTTTCTTTCAAAACAAAGTCTTACTATGTCAGCAAAGCTGGCCTCCCATTTGTGACTCTCTTATCTTAGTCTCCCAGGTGCTGGCGCTGCAGGCATCTCTCAGCATGACCTCCTGTTCCTGGAGACTGGGTTGCTGTTACAGTGAATCTTTAGATCAAGGTGGGGAATAGTGACATCTTGATAGTGCTGAATTTTCAACTATCTGAAATATCTTCCCATCTATTCAGAATATCATTTTGTCTGTGTACACATGTTCATGTGTGTATGCAGATGTGTGTGTGTGTGAGAGGAGAGAGAGAAAGAGAGAGAGAGAGAGAGAGAGAGAGAGAGAGAGAGAGAGAGAGAGAGAAGACCAGACACTGCACACTGAGCACTTTAGTGAATGAACTCTCTCTCCAGAATCTGGACCATTTGTTATTTTTTTTTTTTAAATCACAAGTGGTTTGTCATTTTCCTCATAGAGGTCATGTGCACACCATGTTCACATTTTACTAGATTTATGCCTACATATTTTTGGTGCTAATGTTAAAAACACTTAAAAATGACATTTAATGGGAGGTCCGGGCAGGTCATAATGTAGTTCATTCATGTAGGAGATGAAATATCTGGTCACATAACACTGTATACAAAGTAACTAATGGCAGGTCTCTAACACTTAATGCCAGTGGGTGTCTATTGATGCTACCAAGGTAATGCCACTTGCAGACCTAAGAAGGAAAAAACTTTTCCCAAACCAAAGAGCTTTAAAGTCTTTTCCCTGGCTGGCACACACCCCCATTGCCAAAAGATGCCTGATGCATCTCTGTAGCCTCTGCAGAAAGCACTCTATCTAGCCAAGGCAGTGACTTACTCTATTGCCCTTAAGTCATAGCAAGGATTCTTAACCCACAGGCCTGTGATGCTCTGACCTATACCAGTCTCTTAAACTAACCCTGCCTTCCTCTTCTATGTGGTCACAGTGGCCACGCATTGTATATTAGCTTCTTCCACGGGGCCTTTGCATGTGTGGTTTGTTTCCCTAATTCCTCAAGACTAATGGATATACCACAGATGCGATCCTCTCAGGCACCAGCTGTCTTGAGCATTTACAGTTTTATGCCAGTGTGCTCAACTGATGATGTGACCGTAAGTTTCAGGAGGGCAGGCACTGTGTCTGGATTGTCCACTGCTGTGGTCCTAGTGACATAATTCCTGAAGGTAACAATGACTGACTGGCTATCCTATAGATGGATCCAC
Organism: Microtus pennsylvanicus; assembly: GCF_037038515.1. NCBI lineage: Eukaryota > Metazoa > Chordata > Mammalia > Rodentia > Cricetidae > Microtus > Microtus pennsylvanicus. Next base: position 70,126,932 of record NC_134579.1, read on the forward strand.
CTGTAGCTCTCTCATTTAAGAGTAAGGGGTTCATCAACTACTTTGTTGTCCTAAAGACTCTTCGAGCTATAAGCTGAACCATGAAGGCTACAGTGTGCAAGTAAAATGTAACAAATAGAAAATTCCATACATGGCTTCATGTACAGTCACAATCAAAACACAAGTAGGGTGGAAAAATTGTATAAAATTACCTTCTAGATGTATATGAAGTGACAGTGAAATGTATAAAAATTTGTGTTTAGTTTTGGGTTCCTATCTCCGGGACATCTCATGACGTCGATTCAAATATACCAAAATCCAAAAAGAAGTAAAACATTCAAAAATATTTCTAGACTGATGCATTTTGGATAAAGAATATTTACCCCATATAATGCTATCAATAGCTAGTCAACATAGGTTGACTTTCACTCTGAGAATATGATCAACATTTTATTTGCCAGAACAGTGGATATTGAGCTCTAGATTCCTTTATAGACACTCATAGTATTTTAAGAAAAGCACTAGCTTAATTTTAAAAGCTTATTTATGTTTATAATTTCAGAATTTAGGTTAAAGGCAGGAGGACTGCCAGGAATTAGAGGCAAGCATAGCTTTTAAACTAACAGCTTGCCTAAGATGCTATGAGGTTTTATGGGAGACTGCTTGCTTTCATGTTAAAGGCCTGCACTACAAAATAAACAAACAAAAAAAACTAACATTTCCTCCAAACAACAGACAAGGATAACAAGATCATGGAGACCCTTAGTCACGGACTTCATTGTGTGATGTTGGTTCCACGCAGAGTGCAGTGCTCAGGAGTCGAGCCTCAGTAGGGGCTGTGTGTCTGAGGGCCAAATGGATCCAACCCAGTGCCTGTTTTAGTCCATTTTATGTATTGGCTGAACCGCCATTTAGGAACTTTTTTGACCCGAATGGCGCTGGCAGTTCCTGTACATTCTGTTCTGTTTCCTGCCCCTCCCTACTGTCTCATGCCTGGTTTGGAATTTCTCTTGACTCCACTGCCTGCCGGTCCTCCAGATGCAACCCTGGTCCAACCCTGGTCGAGTCTTGCTCTGAGTCAGAGAGGGAGACAGTTTTCCACATTACTGTTTTGTGCGAGCTATGCTGAGATACACCATTAGCTTTTGAATCATACGGTGCCTTAACATCCAAGAACTCAAAGTCCACTCAAGTGTTAGGTGTTTCTTAAGACGAGCCTCTCCACCAACGCAAATGATTCCAATTGGACCAAATTAAACCCAATTAAAGACGCCCATGTTTAATGCGTTGTTCCTGGGTGGAACCGGGAAAGCATGGAGAGGGGAAGAGAGAGAAGGGGAGACCACGTGCTCATTCTCTGGGGGGCAGTTTAAGGAGCCTGTGGGAGTGGTCTTTCCCTTCCCTGGGGAAGGGTCACTGTTTGGTGGGTTTTCTTGGAGGTGGAGTTTGGACTAGGGCAACTCCCAGGAGAGGGGGCTTAAAATGGAGTTGGGGTAAAGGCCCCCAGGCAAACAATCCAGACTTTTTGTATAAAAGGGTTAGGGAGCTGGGGTGATGCTTCCAACCAGACATCAAGAGTGTGATACACAGGTGGATCTATGTGAGATCGAGGCCAACCTGGTCTACAAGAGCTAGTTCTAGAACAGGTTCCAAAAACAACAACAACAAAAAAAAAACAAAAAAAGAGTGTGACATACACACAAAGGGGACAGACCATTCTGTGCCTGGGTGATTGCGAAACAACTGTGTAGAGGGACTGGAGCCCAAACTTCTGATCCTTGTGTCTGGTGGCTCCTGTCCCTGGACCAGTGGAGGAGCAGGAGAAAACGAGGCAAACTGGCTATGCAGGTCATTAACTTGTCCTTATCCTTAAAGGCGACATTAACGGTGACACCGTTGCTGGGTGACACTCAACAGGTTGCCACAACTTTACCTCTTGGAATCTCACTTTCTACCACATAAGCTGTAAACACTATAAGGTGGTAATTGACCTATTTACAATGTTTGAAAAAGAATGTGTAAGAGGATACTTTGCATGTCTCTTCATTTAGAAGAGACAACCAACTCATGTCAACCCCAATCTGGCTTTGCAGAAGCATCTATAGATTCGATTGCAGAATGTGTTGGCCTACCTTTCTTAGAAAACCTCAATAGGGCTTGGAACAGCCCGTATCCCTATCCAGCCATCAGCTGCGCAGAACATTTTGTGCCGGTGGCCGGCCTGGCCATGTGACCTCTTGTCTTTCTTGGCTGTTCCCCCTGGCAAGCCCTGAATAACCAGAGGCACCCTCCACAATACTGAGGCCTTTTCCCAAAGAGCCCAATGGGGAGACTGTTCTGTGTGCAAAGCCGGTCCGTCTTCTGAAGCCAGTTCTACTGAAGATACAGGGTACAAAACTGTTTTGTGTTCTTCAGGTCTCCTCCCACTCCGTTGGTGGTCACTGAAGCCACGCTTTCCCATAATAAATGAAATGCTTACCAGAGTCAGTACTTGACAGTCTCCGTGGTCACAGGAGCACAGTCTCAGAAAGTAAGGAGGAAGGCATCTTGAGCCTTATTATTTGTCCCATTTCAGGAGCTTAAGGTGACAGAACCCAAGACTCAAAGAGACAAAGCTGAGAGCCCCTGCCTTCCAGGCCTGGCTTCTGCTTCGATCTGAAGCTGCCCTCTGTGTGAGCGGAGAAACACTGAGTCACGTGCAGACTCCTCACTACATCTCTGAAGAAGCTTTTCTGGAAGCATGTGTTGTAGGGAGATGGGATTTGTGCCTGTGTAACAAAAAGTCAGGTTACGTGGGCTGTGGCGGGTCCTGGAATTTGTTTTCTCCTCTCCCATCTCTCAGCTCCTCTTTTTATGTTGGCTCAATTCTAAGACCCTCCTTTCCCCAGGAAGGCTTTCAGAATTTCCAGAGCAAAGTCCCCTCCGGATCACTTGCTGTAGGAAACCAGGAAAGTTTTCCAGCCCAACCTTCTTTGTAAAAACTGAACATTTCATTCTGATTGGCCTCCTTGTGTCATGTGTTTTCCTGTGGGCCAATCACAAGCTGGACAGTACACAGCTAATTACATAAGCCTGGGTTTTTTGCTCCACCCGGGAGGAAGGGGAGGAGCCCATTTAGATCCCATGGACCCTTTATGGATTAGGATTAGGATAAGGAAACAGGACTCTGTGGAAAAAAATTAAATATTTTCTGTTGCTTCTTTAGTATTTCTAGGTATAATACACTCATTGTGTAAGGGTTTATCAAAGTTTTTGTGTCCTCAGTTTTGAGTGTGCTTCACTTTCTAACAGTGCAATTATGACAACAGAAATATAATAAGAAAAACATTCCCATGGGTGAACTGTGTTGAGATCCCACAGCTGTTGATTGCCGCACACAGCTGTTGGAATTGCATTTTAAAAGCTACTCATTGTGGCACACACCTATAATCCAAACACTAAGGAGACTGAAGCAGGGGGATTGCTGCAAGTTCAGGGCTGGCCTGAGCAGAATAGTATTAGGATAAATAGAGCTACATAACAAGACTACCTCAACAAACAACAATAACAATACACACACACACATGCATGCACGCACGCACCCACGCACACACTCACATACGCATGTACGCATATACGCACGCGCGTGCACACACACCACACACACACACACACACACACACACGCACGCACACACTCATACAATGCATGCACATGCACACACACGCACACCAGGCAACCACAATGAAAAACTCAAAGCTTAATCTCTTGGATCGCTAGGAAAATTTGGCTGACTATACTGTTATTGAGGATAGGAGCTCGTGCAGTTGTGAGGAGGGTGGGGTATGCACCCTCCTGGCTGAACTTCGTTCTATCAACTTCAGAAGCTGGGTGTCAACCACTTAGGAAGCAAGTCCACGCACGAGGCAGTGCAAGAGGTGAGACCCCTGAGCAGTTTGCCAGGAGTCGGTCCCTCGACTTGTCAGTGGCACGACTCAGAAGCCACCTAGTCCCTTCACTCCCAGCCCCTGCCTTCTTTTACTAGAGGCGGCTTCCACTTTATTTTCCCACATTAAAGGGAAACGTCAAATGAAGATGCAAATAAACACAAGCACTACATGTTCTTCTTATTATCAAGTTGAAAAATGTCTAGAACATTGAGAATATCGCATTTTATCAAGAAGATGAGAATACAGCTTTTCTCTTCTATCTGGTAGATTTGTAAAAACTGAAAACATCTTCCCATTCAAATTCTTTTCAGAAAGTTCTTTTAGCTTTTGAGATTATAATTACATCACTTCCCCCTTTCTTCTTCTCCCTCCGAATCCTCCCATGTACCTCTCCTTGCCAGCAGTCATTTTAAGAGTTAATTGTCTGTTTCTAAAGAGAAAAAGCAAAACTATTCATCATAACGGTGATTAGAGTAAATTAAAGAAAACTAGGCACTGCCTACAGGTCCACACAGGGGCTGGCTTATAAGACCTGGGATGGCGACACTGCAGAGATCCAACCCCACTTCAGGGTCATTGTACAACTATAGTAGCTGGCGTAGTTACCACAAGTCCTACCTAAGATCGAGTCAGAAGCAAGTTCCAGCACGGGGCTGGAGAGGGGCTCCTGAGGCCCCAAAACTAGCAGAGGAGTTGCTGGCAGTTACTGGTGGCGGGGGAGGGAAAGTCACTTTCTGGGAGAGTGTGACCACTGGTCAGTTCCTCATGTCCTAGTGGATGGCCCATGTTCAGGCACATATGAGCAGCCTCGGTGGGACTGGATTTAAAAGGTTTTATATTAAAAAAAAGAGGATATCAAGTTGGGAAGGAGGTAGGATAGGATGGGGGGCTTCTTGGGAGGGCTTGGAAGGGTGAAGGTGGATATCAAGACACGTTATATACATGTATGAAATTGCCAAGAATAAAGAACAGTTCTTCAATCTGTAGGACCATCGTTGAATCTGGAGATCATGAAATCGTTGGCAATAGTAAAACATTTCTGAATACACTAGGACCAAAAATTAATTTAAAATCAATGTATAATGATTTCAGGGTGTTTCTGGCTGTGTTGGCCCACGCTGCTGTGGGGACTTCACTACAGACTTTGTTCTGAATGCACGACTTTTGCCGTTTGAGCTGTTCGTGAAAAACGACACACACCGTCAATGAACACTGCCCAGACATCCCTTTGAGACCCGAGACGCCTTCTGTCATGAATGGCAATGTTTCTACTGTAATACAAAGTTTACTGTTCTTACAGAAGCTTAACTGTTTGTTTATGAAAAAATAAAGGACTCTTCACGTTTTCCTATGGCCACCATGCAGCAAGTTAGGAAGTCTTAGGAGTATAGCATGTGGAAAATTTAAAAAATTTTTTAAAATTGCTTTCTTATTTCTGATTTGAGTTCTAGTTTTAAAAACATTAACTGGGCGTTGGAGAGGTGGCACAGTGAGGAAAGCGCTGTAGACTCTTCCAGAGGACCCGGGTTCATTTCCCAGCATCCACACTGTGGCTCACAGCCATCTGTAACTCCAGTTCTCGGGAACCTGATTCCCTCCTCTGGCCTCTGGGGAGCCAGGCACATGATGTATAGATATGTGAGCAGACAAAGCACCTACATACAATGGATGGATGGATGGATGGATGGATGGATGGATGGATGGATGGATGAAGTGATTTAAAGGCATTAAATGAGTTTTAGCTTGGGATTACGATGGAGTTCCTAGCATCCTCTGTAATGGCCCTAAATGTATTTATAACACTCTGTACTGTATATTTATGTGAGCCGGTATTCTCAGCATTGATGATTATGAAATAAAAATATGATCAACTCTGAAAAATATTGAAGACATTCCATATCCTGCAGAAACAAACATTTAGCCAAAATTTATTTATGCAAACAAATAACATACCCATTTTACTAGCATGCAAATCTGCCTTTATCTTTAGCACATGGTGAAACAATATGCATATCCTATAATTAAAGTTTAAAATAAATTTCTTTATTATTTTTATCAGTAAATGTTTAATTTGTATACCTTTTAAAAATTCTCAGAATTGTATACAAAGTTCTCAGGCATTAAATTGTCGAGAGTGGAGAATGTTTCAGACTTTCAGGCTTAGGTGATGTTAACAGCGGTAGTATTCACCTTTCACAGTAAGGCTGTATTTGTATTCCTTTATAATTTAAATATTAAAATATCTTCTTTTCAAAGTATATTATGTAATTTAGATTAAGACATTTTGTTGGTAGCTAAGTTTAAAAGGAAAAGAGATTGATTTTTTTTTTTGATTTTTCGAGACAGGGTTTCTCCGTAGTTTTTGGTTCCTGTCCTGGAACTAGCTCTTGTAGACCAGGCTGGCCTCGAACTCACAGAGATCCGCCTGCCTCTGCCTCCCGAGTGCTGTAATTTTTTTTTTTTACAGAACTTTCTTCTTAGACTAAATAAGTCTTGCAAGCCCTCTTAGTTTCATTACTTTGACCTTTGACACTCTGAATTGCAGATCTACAGACGTTTTGTGCAGGAGGAAGGTAGACCTCACTGGTACCCATAAATGGAGAACTAGCCCACTGAGGACCACAGTCCAGTTATTTCCTATTTCACTCCCAGAAGAGCCACCTCGTCAGGCTAGGGTCGCACACCAGGGTTGGATGTATCAAAGCCTCGGGTCCTGGGTGCGCAGTGTGGAGACATCGGCCTCCTGCTACCTTTCTCCTTTCTCCCAACAACGGAAGCAATCGGTGATGATAAACAGACCAGGGAGTTATCGATCATGAGAAAAAACGACAGAGGCTGACATCATTGCTCTCATTTCCATTTTCCCAAACTTTCACAAGCCGAAGTGACTTGTCCAAGGACAAGCAGCGATGGGATCAGGTAGTCTGGGCTTTGGGGTCTTGGTGGCACTTTGCAAAGATGGGGTATTGCTTCATACATGCCTGAGAAGCTGCCTGCTCCCCCTGGAGGCAGAAGTTTGTGAAGTCAGAGGGAAGAACCTGCTCACCGTCTTACCCTGCACTGCTATCAGGACTGTGAGCTACAGGACAGGCTTGGGTCCTGGGCTTTCCCTTCTTTAGATTAAGCACACAGGCACTCTTGCTGAAATCCTCACCAGTGCCAAGAGCCTGTGACTTTAAGATGGAAGACTACTCCAACAGCACTTATCCTCTCTAACCAGATGACCCACTCCCCTAATCCACTGAATCTTTGGGAGAGTCGGCTGCCGGCTGGGTGAGGGTGAGAAGCGCGGGGATCAGCCAGCCCTTTCATGTGGGGAGAGTGAGAAGGCTTTTGTAGGAGCCTTAACTGTGGTGTCCTTGGATGATGTGGGCTTGGATGTAATAACACCTTGTGCTTCTGCAGCTTCGTGCTTCTGAGGAGCTCAAAGAGCTTCCCAGACATTATCTCACTGTTCCCACCATCTTCTTCGGAGGATGGTTGAGGACCGCCTCATCATTCCCTGGTCCATCCCACACCAAATGGATTAAGACGTTTTTTCTCACAATCATATCCTGGCTGAGTCAAGTCCAGGATCCCGGAGACCAGAGTTCTGGCTTCTCATCCTGCTCCTTGCCTCATGTTGCTTTCAGGATTGATTAGCTGCTCCTGAGGCTAAGATTTACTGTCACTATTATAGCGACTGGAGAGATTTGCTGGGGAGCCCAGGGAAAGGAGACTCCTTCCTTCCAGGCAAATGATATTGCTGATGGATAAATTGATTAGAGAGAAATATTTGAGCGTAGAGTGACTCATGCTAAAGAGGAATCTGGCAGCAGATCAAGAGACACGTATAGATACTGGGATGCAATGTGTAAGATCGGGGAGGCTGATGTGGCCATCTTAGTCATCTAGCTCATTGTCGGTTCAATGAGTGTTGTTCTTCACCAGTGCAAAATCTTGGACTTCAGGGGGGATCCTCTAGCTCACTCCATGGTTATTTCCTAAGTAGTAAATCAATATGGAAGCCAAGAGAAAGGACTGGGCTAGAAGAAAGGAAATATGGGTTTCATTCACACTTCATGTATTTTGGTACAATACAAAAAATTAATTTGTTAGGAAATTACTTAATTTATTTGCTCATTAATTTCCCCATTCATGAAATGGGATAATACTTGCTTCATCAGTTTGTCATGCAGAATTCTCGAAGAAAGGGCCATTGAAGTCCTGTTTTTCACAAGTATTTGGATGACTTCATAACTCCTAGGGCATACTCCAAACCACGGTGTTTCCAGGATTCCAACTTCACTGTATATTTTGGGAGACATAATTTTCTATTAAAATCAACACGCAGGTTTAGGGCAAAGTAGTATGATCAAATGGTATCATGCTTTAGAACAAAAGACAAAACGTTTAAAAAGAAGTTTCATCTTATCTTGGAGTCTAGGTCACAACTGAGTTTTTATCTCCACATCTGACTGAATAGAATTCCATGTTTCTTTACCATCAGGTACCACCAGGAGTCTGGGAAGACTCCTGAGATGCGTTTGCCTAACAGTCCATTTCTTTGGTTTTCCAGAGTTGTAATCTTATGTCAGTTTTGTTTGCTTACATTGTATTAGTTCACATTCTTTAAGCGAGGTCTTTACACTTCTTTCCTCCGGAAAACATATTCTTAGCTATTAAGACATGCCAATATAATAAACGCCCGTATGGAAAATGATTCTACATTCGCTGGAAACCCATTGCTGAAGAGCTTGTCTTTTTGGCCACTCAGTGCCTCTTATGTAAGGAGGCAGAAGAAAAAATTCTAGCTGAAGCTCTCAGTTCAGTGAGAGGCTTCTTCGTCTGAAGAATGGTGCTGAGCCTTCTGATCACGTGATCACAGCCAGGCAATTCATCACTGCCCCATTTTGCAATGGCTGTCGGAAGCCTCCATACTATTTCATTTTTATATTCCATGTTATCGAAAGAAACAGCTCTCACCTCAGAGGAAATAATGGCTTATTCTGGAACAGATGTGAGCGATCATGGCTAGGGAACCATATACATGGGTCTCCCCAAATACAGTGTTCCAACATGGAAGCAGTTTGGGGAGGGGGGTTGTAGTAACAGAATGAAGAACTCCATAAGTCAAAGCAGTTTGAAAACACATTTGTGAGTGTAGCAGAGAGGAGGGTATAGGGACGGGGGAAGCTCTTCTACTGGCCTCCGGTGCTATCTGATGATGGCCTTAGCTTTTGGGTTGGTGGAAGTTGGTGATAGGAGATAGGAAGAGATCCCAAAAGGTTTTTATCTATTAGTCACTGGGTGTTAGTTCTGACTCAGAAGTGGAGAAGGAATGACTATTTTGGGGCTTAATGTAGTTCAAGATAAGGTAATTTGGCTCTGGATTGGCAGCATTTTAACCTCTCCATAGGGCTGCAGTTCTAATCCATCCACCAAACTTTGCAGAGGCGGTTACTCTCCAGGGATTCACATCATATAATGATAAGGACGTGTGAGGTTCCTTGGATAATCATTCCCTTTCTTTTATACAATGATGTGTGTGTGTGTGTGTGTGTGCATGAGCACATATGTATGTGTGTGTGTGTCCGTGTGCGTGCATGCGTGTAGTTTCCTTTTAAAATAGCTTTTAGACGTGTGGGTGTTTTTCCTTCATGTATGTCTATGCACCATATGCATACAGTGTCTGAGGAATCCAGAAGAGTACATCAGACCTCTTGGAACTGGAGTTACAGAGGGCTGTTAGTTTTCCTGTGGTTGCTAAGAATGGAATCAGGCTCCTCTGGTGTTGTGGAATATTACTTTAAGATGTGTTGTGTTTGTTTATGTTGTGCAATATTGGTTTAATGATGCAAAGATGTTACATTCTTTTATGTTGCACTTGTTTAACTCTGTGAAACTGTGTGACTTTGCCTGTCTAAAACACCTGATTGGTCTAATAAAGAGCTAAGCAGCTTATAGGTAGGAAGGAGAAAGGATAGGTGGGGATGGCAGGCAGAGAGAATAAATAGAAGGAGAAATCTGGAAAGAGAGGATTGAGGAGTGAGAAAAGGAGAAGGAGAGGAGGGTGTCAGGGGCCAGTCACCCAGCTACACAGCAAGCCATGGAGTAAGAAGCAAAGAGGGGGAATATAAACTAGAGAATGGTACAAGCCCAGAGGCAAAAGATAGATGGAATAATTTAAGTTAAGAAAAGCTGGCTAGAAATTAACTTAGTTAAGGCCTGGTATTCGTAAGTAAGAATAAGTCTCCATGTATTTATTTACAAACTGGATGGCGGGCCCTTAAAGAGCAAAGAGTAAAAAAACAAAAAACAAAAACAAACAAACAAAAAACAACAACAACTACACTCTGGCAAGGCAGTAGGTGCTCTTAACCACTGAGCCACCACTCCAGTCCCCAGATCTACACATTTAAAACTCTAGTGCTTTAACTATAATTCCCTATTAGGTATTTCCATTTGGATTATTTTAGTTTCTCTCTTTTGAGATGGATAGGGATTAAATTACAAGGAAATCAATCCAGCTATTGTTTTATTTGCAAGCAAACACAAGAAGTATTGAGTTGTGCTGGTGTGGGAAGTCCTTCTGTTTATGTGTTGCTTTTATTGGTTAATGAATAAAACTATTTCATCCACTGGCTTAGCAGAATAGAGCTAGATTAAAAAACTAAACTGAATGCTGGGAGAAAGAAGGTGGAATCAAGGAGAAGCCATGCAGCTGCTACCAGAGACAGACATGCCAGAGCTTTACCCAGTAAGCCAAAGTCATGTAGTGATACAGAGATTAATAGAAATGGGTTAAATTAAGATGTAAGAGCTAGCCAATAAGAAGCTAGAGCTAATAGGCCAAGGAGTGATTTAATTAATACAGTTTCTGTGTGGTAATTTTGAGTCTAGGCAGCTGAGAACAAACAAGCAGACTCCTACAACAAATTGACACACCAACTTGGTTGACTACGTCCACATAAAACCTGAGAAAGCTTAAAAAGTAATTCTAGACACAAAAGGACAGAATTAAGCATGGCTTCTTGGTAGCCAGAATTTTGCTGGCTTCTGGCGGCATGCCACACCTCCTTTAAGAGAGGTCTTCCTGATTCAACTGTAGCAGAAAAAAAAATACTGCTTGGTTTCAAAACAGTGATTTCCTGGTTCACCAGCACGAATGGCTCTGACTCTTTTGGGAGGTCCAGCTATGGAACATTTCAATGGGGTCTGTGATCAGAGTGCTACAACTTGCTTATAATGGCAACACAGACCTGCTGTGTGCCTAAAAGTGGGCTGTGAGCATGGCTCTTAGAGGCCGCAAACATGTCTCTGCCATGTTGGACTGGGTGGAAACAAAAGGCAAAGCAGCCTTAGTCTTAGTAATGACGCTTAACATTTTAAGAAGCACTTCTGGGCAGAAAAGGATTTCAGATATACAGTAGGACAGATTCAGACATAAAAGACTTCTAAATGAGACACAGTGTGTTTAAAAATGTACATAGGCTTGAGACAGAGAAGAAAAAGAGTAAAGAGATAGTAAATGTAATATAAAAGAGTATATAGACAGTCATAGATGAAAGGAGGAAAGATAATAAAATAAATATTAAACTTGTAGAAAAATAATAGAGTAAGGAAAATAAGCTATGTAAAAATGGGGTATACACAGAGAGTCTGGATTATGTATATTATTGTATTTTCTTTAAATTATTTGTCTGTGAAACATTTTATTGTATTGGCTGCTAAGATAAACCAACATAAAGTTATCTTTAGTTCAAAATTTGGGTCTAAGGATTTGTTGCGTTGAAAAAGAGGTTCTTCTTTTGTTTCCACAGAGGATGAGAACCTGTGGAATCCTTCCAGACTAATGTGGTTTGATGGACCAAGACCCTCCTGAAAGGCTGCCATGAACACCCCAAACATTACTTTGCTCAACAGACAGCAGGAAGTAGTTTGAAGAGAACTATGCCCAAATTCCCAAATATTGTTTATAAATGTTTGCTTATATTTAAAGAAGGACATGTTATACAGATGGATAATTTGCATTGGTATGGATCTTGGTCTATTGATACAAATTAAGATCAATTTTGTTATACGTATATTTTTTCTCTTGATTGAGGTATTGTGTTTGTGCAGCTTATTTGAAAATATAATGTATAATTAAGAAATATTGGTTAATAGTCATCTATAATAGTGAAGCTTGTTGTCACGTTAGTTTGGTTTTCTAGATATACAGAGATGTATTTCAGATGGATAAATATTCTTCAATCTTTCAAAGACTACAGAATATGGCATTTAAAAATGTTTTAATAACTTAGGACTTTTCATGACATGAGACATGTCTGCTCCTGGCAGCACCAATCTACTTCAAGAGGAAGCTGGGCATCAAAGAGGCTCCTTAGCCATTTGGGCAAGAAACTGTTCTGCCTGGACTGCTTGATGTTATTCCATATAAACTGGACATGCAAGATCCACAGAAAATGACTGTTGAACTTGCCTAAAGGTGAGACTGTCTTTTGGAATTCCTGCTTTATGAAAGAATTTTCCAGACATTCTGCAGGACACAGAATAAAGTGACTGACAAACTGCCAATATAGGTTGAACCACCTTTGAAATTTCTTGCTTCATGGAAAAGTCTGCCTGATACTATGGGCTAGTAGGCTGAAGATGGGTGCCCCAATGATACAGAAGAACTTTGGGTGACTGTCCAGGCAGAGAGATGTCTCTGCCAACTCTAGAGTTTTGGAAGTTGCTAATAATGCATTTCTTGTTTTCTTAGGTAATATTATATCTTTCTGGACTTTTTGATGGAGTTGAAGAATAGATGATTATAATTATAGTTTTCCTTAGTCATGATAAAAGATAAAGTAGATATAAATATTATAACTGTAATTCTTGCTTGATAACTGTCTTGTTATATGTAATTTTACTATGTTAAAGTTAAAATCTTTCTTTTTATTTAAACAGAAAAGGGGAAATGTTATGGGAATTCCTTCTGTCCATGTGTTGCTTTTATTGGTTAATAAATAAAGCTATTTTGGTCAGTGGCTTAGTAGAATAGAGTTAGGTGGCAAAACTAAACTGAATGCTGGGAGGAAGAAGGTGGGGCCAAGGAAAAGACATATAGCTACTGCCAGAGACAGATGCCAAATGGATCCTTGCTGGTAGGCCATGAACTTCATGGTAAAATAGAAAATAATGGAAATGAATTAATTTAAGATATAAGAGTAAGCTAAAAATATGCTTTAGCTATTGGTTAAACAGTATTGCAAATAATATAATTTCTGTGTGATTATTTTGTGGTTTGGGCAGCCAGGAATGAACAAGTGGCTTCCCCCAACAATGTTCATTTAAAGTATAAAATTAGATTACTCCAGCGGTGAGGCCTAGAGACAGGCTGGAGAAGGATCCTGGGTTTGCCTCAAGAATTTTTTTAAAAAGGTTTATTTATTCATGTACTTTATGTATATATATATATGTTCTGTTTTCATGTACACCAGAGGAGGGAATCAGATGCAATTATAGTTGGTTTGTGAGCCACCATATGGTTGTTGGGAATCAAACTCAGGAAGCGCAGTGAAATATTCTCAACCGCCAAGCCATCTCTCCAATCTAACCTCAAGACTTGTAAGCAACCCAGTTTGACAGTATCTACTTAGAAAGAATCCCATTTTCCCCACCTCATCACCAACAAGAATCCTTCCAAGTCTATTGTTCTACCACTTCCGTCCCTCACTCAACATCCTCGGGCCAGTTAAGAGTGCATATGGGGGACCCTGTCAATAGACATCCTTGGCAGGGTGCAACTGGGGGGCCTGGCACTGACAGATGCGGGCACCTCACACTGATGGCTTTATTTCTCAAATGTTTCCATACAAGTATTCTTGAAGAGTGGGGCTGGGACATAAAACTATTGTGTTAGTCAGCTTTCTCTCCTGGAGAAAAAAAAAATCTGCAATAATCAACAGTGTGGAGGAGAGACTTATTTTTGACTCGTGGCTTCATGCTTGTGGTCAATTGGCTCTGAAGCTCTGGTACTTGTCAAGGCAGAACATGGTGGAAGCTTATGGTAAAGCAAAGCTCTGGCCATTCTATCAGAGAGAGAGGAGAGGGGAAAAGAGAAGAGAGGAGAGAAGAGGGGATGAGAAGAGGGAGAGGAGAGGAAAGAAGAGGGGATGAGAAGAGGGAGAGGAAAGAAGAGGAGAGGAGAGGAGAGGAGGGGAGGAAATATGGGGCTGGGGCTACTATCTCATTATATATGTAAAGAGATATCCTAAAGGACCTTTCTTCTTCTTTTTCTTCTTCTTCTTCTTCTTCTTCTTCTTCTTCTTCTTCTTCTTCTTCTTCTTCTTCTTCTTCTTCTTCTCCTTCTTTTTTATTTTTGAGACAGGATTTCTCTGTAGCTTTGGAGCCTGTCCTGGAACTAGCTCTTGTAGACCAGGCTAGTCTCAAACTCACAAAGATCCGCCTGTCTCAGCCTCCCAAGTGCTGGGATTAAAGGCATGCACCACCACCTTTCTTCTTTTTTTTAAATTTATTTATTTATTAAAGATTTCTGTCTCCCCCCCCACACCGCCTCCCACTTCCCTCCCCCTCCCCCAATTAGGTCCCCCCCATCAGCCTGAGGAGCAATCAGGGTTCCCTGCCCTGTGGGAAGTCCAAGGAACCCCCACCTCCATCCAGGTCTAGTAAGTTGAGCATCCAAACTGCCTAGGCTCCCACAAAGCCAGTACGTGCAGTAGGATCAGAAACCCATTGCCATTGTTCTTGAGTTCTCAGTAGTCCTCATTGTCTGCTATATTCAGAGAGTCCGATTTTATCCCAGGCTTTTTCAGCCCCAGGCCAGCAACAAAAGTATATGCTCAACTATGTTCATAGCAGCATTGTTTGTAATAGCCAGAACCTGGAAACAACCTAGATGCCCTTCAATAGAAGAATGGATGAAGAAAGTATGGAATATATACATATTAGAGTATTACTCAGCAGTAAAAAACAAAGACTTCTTGAATTTTGCATACAAATGGATAGAAATAGAAAACACTATCCTGAGTGAGGTAAGCCAGACCCAAAAAGAGGAACATGGGATGTAACCACCTTTCTTCTTTAAGCCCTACCACCACCCCAGTATCTGCAACTTCCTAATAATGATATGCTGAGGCCCAAGATTTGAATGCATGACCTCTAAGGGCCATAACAAATGCACTCACTATAACAAATGTCACTCGCTTATTTCATCCCTGGACCACCCTTTAGGGTGAAGTGGAGCTGTGGAGTTCTTCCTGGAGTTATTAAAGGTCACGGTCTGGGCTTCCATAGTCCTAATAAACCAGGCTCAGACACCTGTCCTTAGTAAGCCAACGAAACAAACAAGTAGTAGTGAACCACAGGAATGAAAAAATGTGTGAATCCTAGAGTTGTGATCTTTCCTAGGTATGAGGAACCAGGGAAGAGATAAGCCATGGCCTGAATGTTGACTTTGAACCCCTGTGTGGGGGCACTTCAGGGCCCCAAGCACCAGAGATTCCATGTGCATATTTGTGTGGTCTCGTGCGCTTCTCACCTGGCGGGCAAGGCCGGCCTGCGGACTCTGAGGCATGGAGCCTGCACTAGGAATGGCAGGTGGCTGATTCTACTGTCTTGCAGCTCTTGTGCACAGAAACCTGCTCAGTGACCTGTTCAGTCCTGGGACCCTGATGTGTAGGAGCCAGACGATCACAGTGACCACCTGTCCAGTTCCTCATTTTAAAGATGGAACTCCTGAAGTCATGAACCTCTCAAGTCCCATATATTGTATATTAACTACCCATGTAAGAACCCCGCCCCACCCAGCACAGGGTTAGAGCATGGAGAACAGAAAGATTTGATTTCTGTGCTGATGATAGCCAAGTCAGATCCATTGCGTTGAATACATCTGCAATTAGAAACTCCTAGAGGTCTTGACACAGAATGTGAGAAATATGAGCAAGGAGGAGGAAAAGAATATCATTGAGTTGGACTGTTAGAAAGAGTAATCCCCTCCCCAGCTCCAGATATATTGCACTCGCTCCAATCTGCTCTTGCGGAGCAGAGATAAAAATTAATAGCTTTGTTTCCTGTGATCTCTTTATCAGACGAAGTGCAGGACTATGGCTCTCAGTTACTTTAATGGAAAAACTGAAGTTGTATTATCAGATGATAAGGCTGTGTCAGGTGTTATTTTATTCCCTTATCTTCCTTGTTCAAGGTGAGGTGCCGGAGTCCTGACGGATGAGCCGGCCTACTGCAGACTCTCAAGCCTTGATCTCACTCTGCTTTTCAAGATAACCGTGGCAGGTGAGAGAGGCCTCCAGGCCAGCAGATTCTGATCACAGGACCAAAGCAGGGGCCTTGATGGCTCAGGTCCTTGTCACAGGACAGAGGACTTGGGGAGCTGTGCAGACTCAATCACGCGGCCCAGGGTAAGCTGTAGTGCAGTTACCTCAGGACTCCTGGAGAGTGTGTTCGGCAAGCATTAGCAGGTGATCTCAGATGTTCCTTGTGCTATGTTTGATAACGATGAGTCATGCCAGTCCCTGCTACCCTTGGGAAGCTCACAGCCCAGAGGGCAGAAGGCTTGATCACAAGGGAAGGAGGCTTAGTCACATCCTCGTCCTCTGGGCTCCCAAAGCCCTTTGTACCTCTCTGTGCTTCGGTTGTTGTTATTGGGTGTGAGCAGTTATTTTTCTGCAAGACTGTGTTTTTTTTTCCTAAATGAATGCATGCTCATCAGAAAAGGAAGAAGGCTTAGATACAGTCTCATGTCCATTGTTTAGCACCAGAGCTGAAATATAGCCAATAAGCGTGACTTATTCGTGTGTAAGAGAGTTAATGGGCTTATTTGTTATTGAACAACTGGGGTATGTTTCCTCTATAGCACCCCCTCCAATCAGTCCTTTGCCAAATGTCGTACATGAGTCACGAAATCGGACAAACCTCATGCCTCAGCCCCCTAATCACTCACAAAATGGCCTGGTGCTAGTGGTGGATGAGGAGTGACCATGGACCAAAAGTATGAGGTCACCAGCAAGGTACCATAGATTTTCTGATTGCTCCGACTCTCCACTGAGCTTGGGAGTAGGGAACAGGTTGCTCCCTATCTAAAAACCTCAGTTACTTTATCTGGGATTTTTTTTTTTCATCATAAAGTTCTGTCTGCTATGCTTCAAAAGGCTGTTGAGGTAGAAGTATAAAAACAAATGCAGAGTACTTCCAGGTAAGGTCACCCTGCCTCTGTGAGAAAAAAAAATCAAAACATGAAAAACTACACCGAATTAGAAGAGGAGAAAGAGGAAGTGATTCAGAAATGTACAGAAGTAGTGACAGGGTTCCTAAAGAGGGCAGAGCCAAAAGCAGGCATTGCATGAAGAGAAAGTCTTACCAGACAGAGTGCCAGCTGTGCGGCTGCCTGAAGGGGGCCAGGAGGCTCACTCCACATCAGCTTGCCCATTTTCCTGGTCCGTGGTCACTGGTGATGTCAATGATCTTTAACCGATCTTAAGTCTATGCCTATATTTCTTGTCCACTTGGTACCGATCCCATTCGGACAGTTTGTTTTCTCCCCACTGACTGGTACTGGAGAGTAAGCCCTCAAGAGCAGATTACTCAACAAGAAAATCCCCAAATCAACTAGATGAGATAGATGTCCAACAAATGCAAAGACCTTGTGTATCACAGAAACACAAGAGATACCAAATGACAAGGTGACAAGCCTCCTCCCAAAGACCACAGCTCCTTAACTATTGAATGAGAAGATGCTAATATGGGTAAAACATTACACGAAGACTTTAAAAGTTTACTAGTAAAAATTATGAGGGATCTTAAGGAGGATGCACACAGGCAAATGGATTCAAGGCAGGTCCTAACATGAAAATCGGCAACACGAAACAGAAGACATCAAAATGAATGAGAAGGTGAGCAATATGGGTGGAAAAGCGAGCGCCATGGAGGAAGAATTCAGAAAGGAAGCTGAGATTTTGAAAAATTAAACAAACAGAAAGTTTGGAAATGAAAACATTCAACTGAGTAGATGAAGTTAAAAAAAAAGTGGCGACAGGACCCCAACATTGAAGGACTCTAGGATACTCTCAAGAGACCAAACCGGAGAATCCAGAGGCTAGAAAAACAAACCGAGACAAACGCTAAAAGAGTAGAGAATCTATTTGGTAAAACTGTAGCAAAAATTTTCCTGAATTTAGAGAAATGGATGTCCAAACACAAGAGTCAGTTAGGGCACCAAGTAGACACCATGAGATGAGATCTTCTCCAGAACATTCCAAGATGTGAAGAATGCAAGGCAAACCATTATCAAAAGCTGTGCAGAAAAAAATTGCCAACTCACTCACAAGAATAATACCTCAGAATAATCTCTCTCACAAACAACTCTGAAAGCCAGGAAAACATACACCATAAATCACTGCTAACAAAGATTGCTACATCCAGCAAAGCTATCCTTTAAAATTGACCAGGAAATACGGGCATTTTGAGACCAGCACAAAATAAGGCAGTTCATGACAACAGAACTCGGCTGCAGAAGGAATGTGTGAAGGAATGCTACACACATAAGGAGAGGAAAAAAAGTCAGTCTTGGCAATAAGAACAAAGGAAAAAATACAGATATATAGATATAGAGACGGATAAAGGGAAGCTATATCCAAACAGTAAATGAGAAATCCCCTCATGCTAACGGGGAAAAAGGAAAGAAGAAACAAAAATCTAGCCACAAGAAAAACAATCCACAGAATCACAGAGGTTAATAAACCTCTCAACAAAATCTGAAGTATACATATCCTCAACCCACTGATAAAGAGACAGAGACTGGCTGTTGATAGAGAGCCTAGATATAATTGTCCATTGTCTCTAATACAATCTCACTGATAAGGACACCCAAAGTTGAGAGTCAAAGGTCAGAAATCAATTTATCAAACAAAACGAATCTAGAAACAGGCTGCCATAGCTATTGTAATGAATAAAGTGGACTTCTAACCAAAATTAGAATAGACACAGGCCTTTCCATACTAATTATAACTATATATGCAGCACCGTATGTTGTGATACTTAATCTTATAAAAAGCAAGCATCCATAGATATAAAAGGTCTGTCAGGTCCTATATGTCAATAGTAGTAGCTGACTTCAATACCCCAGTCTTATCTTTAAATGGGTAATTAATATGGAAGGGCAGCAAAAAAATCATTAAACTATACTATAGAAATTAAACATATATATACACATATATACATATATAATTTTCCTCAGTAGTTTATGGACCCCCTAAAATAAACCGTATCGTAAGTTATAAAATATGTCTCGACAAACAACAAAAGAATTAGTGATTTCCTGTATCTTCTAAGATCATGGGGAATTTGAACTAGAAGTCCAAGGCGGGAGAGACTGCTCAGTTGTTAAGAACCAAACCCTTGATTTTGCCGAGCACTCAGAGCACAGGACTCAGAGTCAGGACCCACCCAGCAGCTGACAACTGTCTGGGACTCCAGTTTCAGGGAATTTTCGTCCTCTTCTAACTTCCAGGTCAGCAGGCATGCACATGGTGCAGAGGCATGCACACAGGCAAAACACTCATGCACATAAATAAAATGATAAAAAAACTCTAATAACAAAAAAATAGAAGCCAATACCAAGAAAAACTACAAAATATATGGAGACTAAGTTATACACTCTTCAACAGTGAGCCAGTTAGATAATTGAAACGTTCCCAGAACAAGTGAAACTGTTGGAGTCCTTAGGGCACGGGTAAGGCTGTTCTGAGTTGGAAGTTAATAACCTTGAGTGCCTACACTCACAAAACACCCGAGAGATCCCAAATAAATAACCTAATTGTATTAGTTACTTCTCTGCTGCCTTGATAAAAAACCACGGCCAGAGGCACTTTAGAGGAGAGAAAGACTTATTTGGCTACATTTGCATCACAATGAATCACTGAAGGAAATCAGGTTAGGCATTCCAGGCAGAAACCAGGAGACTTGAGCCACTGAGAGAAGCTGCTTGCTGGCTCATTTGCTGCCTTCTCTGCGGCTTACCCACAGGCTCATACTCAGCTAGCTTTCTTATTTTATTTTGTTTTAATTTTACACTATGTATGTGCTCCGTTATATGTTTGTAAACACGTATGTGGGTGCCCTCAGAGGTCATGGAAGGTTGTCCGATCCTCTGGAGTTGGAGCTGGAGGCATCATAAGCCACTGACATGGATCCTGGGAACTGAACTTGAGTCCTCTGCAAGAGCAGTACAAGCTCTTGACCACGAGCCATCTCTCCAGACCCTTGGTCAGCTTTTCTTACAGCCCTGGAGCCACTCGGTACAATGGTGCCACCCACAGTGGGCTTGGCCCTCTTAGATCAGTTAAAACAACCAAGACAGTCCACCACAGATATGTCCATAGACCAGCTTGATGAAAACAATTACTTAATTGGTACTCTTTTTCTGGCGAGTCTAAGCAGAGTCGAGTTGCCAGCTAATGCTAACTGAGACACTTGATGCAACTCATGACTTTAGAAAAACAAGAAGCAGCCACACCCAAATGCAGCAGGTAACACAGGACAGTAAAGATCAGGGCAGCATTAAAGGGAGAACAAAGAATAGCACACAGCAAATACTAAGTCCATTGGAAAGATCAGCAAGACTGGCAAATCCCTAGTCAAACTGACCAAAATCATTCTCAAAATAAAAACTAGAGATGACAAGGGGGCAGTTATAACAGTTTTCCTTTAAGGATTGTTAATTAATACTTTTAAAATTTAGGCCACCTAAAACTCAAAAGTCTATAAGAAATGGATAAATTCATAGACACATACGAGTCATCAAAATTAAATCAAGAAGACACAAGCAATGTAAACAGATCTTTAACGAGCAATGAGACTGAAGCAGTTGTAAAACCTCTTTCCATAAAGGAAGCCGCAGGACTAAGTGAGTCACTGCTGAATTCAGTTTTCAAAACTAACACCAATCACCTCAAACAGCACCATCAGAAAGAAAAGGAAAGAACACTAGGAAACTCATTCAATAAAGTCAGTACTGCCTTGTCACCAAAACTGGCAAGAGCAAGACGAAGAAATAAAACATAGACAAGTCTTCCTGATAAATCCTCTCAATAAATTCTTATAAATCATAGTTAAGAACACATCACAGAAAAATCCTATATCATGATCTAATACCCTGGCGGGGGCGGGGGAAACAAGGACTATTCAACAAATAAATTAATAAATATAATTCAACATGCAAATAGAACTAAGGGCAGAAATCCCAGGGTGAACTTAATAAACACAGAAAAGGCCTATGATAACGTTCAACATTACTTCCCAATATAAGACCAGAAGAAATGAGGGACACATGTCAAAATAATAAAGACTCTCTGCAGACAACAAACCTCTAGACATTATCCTGAGTGGAGAGAAACCGAAAGTGTTTCTCCGAAAGTCAGAACAAGGGAAGGGTGGCTACTGTCACCACACTTATTCGATATAATAATCAAAGTCTTAACTAGCCCGATAAAACAAGAGAAAAAAATTAAAAAAGATAGAAAGGAAGAATAAAGAATAGCCCTGCCTACAGATGACAGGATCTTACTGCTAAACATCCCTCATGACTCCACCCGAAGACTCGAAACACTTCGTCAAAGTAGCAGAATACAAAATGAACACACGGAAATCAATAGTCCTTCTCTGTAATAACTGCCTTGCTAATAATCAATTAAAAAAATCTCATTCATACCAATTAAAAAAATTACACAGAATTTCTAGGAATAAACCTAACTTAGAAAGTGAAAGATTCCTTCAGTGGAAGACTTAAGGCAGGAGAAAGCAATCAAAGACACTAGGAGAAAGTCCTCTGACGCCCATGGATCGGTGAGTCAATATTGTAAAATTGGCCGTGCTACTAAACACAATCTGCAGACTCAGAATAGCCTCTATCAAAAGTCCAATTTTCTTCTTTACAGAAACAGAGAAATAATCCTAAAATTCATATGGAAGCACAAAAGGCTCCGAGTAGCTGAAACGGCCCCAAAAGGAAAGAGCAATGTGGAAGACATCACAGTCCCTGAGCTCAGGCCAGGCTGCAGAGCCACAGGAACACAATGAGGCAGACCAGCGGGACAGAACTTAGAGCCCAGAAACACGCACACACAGCTGTAGATACCTAATTTTGAACTGAGATGCCCAAAACATAGATCAGAGGAGAAGAGCCTCATCAATGAGTGTTAGGAAAGTCTTACCTCTACCTGTAGAGAACGTTACAAAATCTTTCTCCCCACCAGGGAAATAACTGCAAATGAATTAAAGACTCGAATGCAAGACCCGAAAGTTCGAAATTGCAGGAGGAAAACCGATCAAATACATCAAGATCTAGGCACAGGAAAGGCCAATTGTGAAAAAGAACCCAAAGGCACAGGGAGTACGCCCCCCCCCCCATCTAAATGGATTACATCCAATTACAAACCTTTTACACAGCACAGGAAACCAATGGCAGAGTGGCTAGGCCTTGCTTTAGACAAAGGTGTGATTTTTTCTCCTGGTGCAGAATATGAAAGTAAACAGGGAACGGAGAAGAGGAGGCAGAGACCTTTAGTAAGGCAGGGGAGGGAAAAGAGATTAATGGCAAAAGTGCAACATGAAAGCAAATGAGCACCTCCATGACAGGACTAGGGAAGCAGAGGGGTTGGCACAGGAACCGAGGGAAGGTCACAATAAAGGGGCATCAAGTAAGAGCAAAGTAAAGCGACGGCCAACATAGCAAACTAAAAGCATTTAATAATCTTATCTATGGTTTTATATGAAAGGAAAGGGATGTGAATGGCAAAGTCCACACAAAAAGAGGAAGGTGATTAGGCTTTGGGGTGGGGTTTCCTTCCGCCCCACTTGGGACTCTTCATGTGCTTTGGGGAAAAGGCTTCTAACTCAGAACTCAGGTGGACTCTCCCGTCTCATACACACATTTATTTCTCTATTGGTTATGTTGTATTATGGTGTCTGGAGGAAAATTTTGGCAAGCACTGGAACCAGACAGCCACACTGCCACCACAAAATAGGATCCACATTTCCACCAGGGCTGAAGGAGCGCATTCCCACCTTGGCTGAAGAGGCCAGCTAAAAGACAGGGCTTTGGAAATACAGTTCTGAAATTTCCTTGCTCCCAGGGAATGGAGATTGAAATGAAGATGTTGCTTTATTGATGGTGGTAAGCCAGTTCTGCAGAGACCGGGGCCCTGGCATGCCTTTGCAAGGCTGGTCTTAGACAAGCCACTGTCTCTTCAGGTTTCCAGACACTAACCTATCTTCTGGCTTTGCTAGTTTGTGATTCTACGATATTGGTTCTTTTGATTTCTGGCTGCCGTGAGTTGGCTGTCCAGTGGGGAGCCCTTGTCTTACCATGCCCCCATCATGCCCTTGACCAGCCAGAGCCTCATCTCAAAGCCAGGGCTCCAGATGTTCATTTGCTGTGCCTGGGGAGCCAGTAGCAGCTGCTCTGCTCTTCCATCCTGACCCTGGGTTAGCATCCACCCAGCGCCCCTGTTGAGTTTAAGCTTCTCACTACTAGCCTAAGAGGACCAACTATGTCTCAACTCTTCAAGGCTAAACTCCAGTGAGTCTTTTTCTATGAGGCCTTCTAAGAACACCTCCTGGAAGTTTCTCTTTCTTGAATATTCATGGCACCAGTTTGTACTTTCCAAGGACACTTAATACTTTCTACGTGACTTCTTGGTTGTCTATAGTCTGTGAGGACAGTGTGACAGGAAAAGTAGTCTTGTGTCTTATAGGTCCTGGTAATTTTTTTTCTTACATAATAAGCCCTCAGTAATCAATGATCTGAGGAGTTTGATATTTAAATTTTATTATTCTCATCCTTGGTTAATTATGTCCAACTAAGGATCATTGATGTACAGAAGTCTGTTTAGTAGTAATGACTGAAGGGGGCATTAAATAGAATTATTTTAGCTGTGAATGATAAAAATCTGGAATTGCCTGTCAGAAAAGAAAAGAAAGGGTGTTGGCAGACTTTTCTTTCCAACCCGCAGTTCCCAAATAACCAACATGGAGAGGAGACTTAAAATTAATTATAAATGCTTGGCCAGTAGCCTACGCTTATTATTAACTAGCTTTTACAACTTAACCCGTATTTCTGATCTAAGTTCTACCATGTGGCTCATGGCTCCATACCTCATTTTGTACATGTCCTGCTTCCTCTGTATCTGGCTTGTGACTCCCCTGACTATACCCTCCTGCTTCCCAGTGTTCTTACTTTGGTAGTCCCCCTATACTCCCTGTCTGGCTACTGGCTAGTCAGCTTTTTATTAAACCAAGTCAAGTGACAAATCTTTACAGTGAACAAGAGGGTTATTCCACAGCAAAAAGAAGAGAAAGGAAAGAAGAAAAGATAGGCCAAATTACTTTTGGAGACAGAGCTGACATCTCCTGATATTCGCTCTGGACTGGTGTTCGTCTCTGCTCACCACTTCTAATTTTTGTTCCCATGTAAGTTACTGCTGGGACTTACCACTGGTCTTAGTCACTCATCTATTGCTGGAAGAGACACTGTGACCAGGGCAGCTCTTATGGAAAGAAAGCAGTTACTGGGAGCTTGCTCACAATTTCACAGGTTTAGTGCATCATCACCGTGGTGGGAAACATAGGCGCATGCAGGCAGGGTCTGGAGCAGTAGCTGAGAGCTCCAACCTGATCTGGAGAGGGAGAGGAGAGAGAGAGAGAGAGAGAGAGAGAGAGAGAGAGAGAGAGAGAGAGAGAGAGAGACAGAGACAGAGAGAGAGACAGAGAGAGAGACAGAGAGAGAGACAGAGAGAGAGACACAGAGAGAGACAGAGAGAGAAAGAGAAACATTGAGCCTGGTGTAGGAGTTTGAAAACATCAAAGTCCATCCCCCACCCCCAGTGATACCTTTCCTCCAACAAGGCCACACCTCTTGATCCCTCAAATGCTATGAGAGAGTTCCACTTCCTGGTGACTAAGCTTTCAAGTATGTGAGCCTTTAGGGGCTGCTTTTACTCAAATCCCCACAACCTTCATGGTGGCAATATGGCTGGCAAAAACTAGTGGAAATGAAGGGTCTTTATTTCTTTAATTTAATTTAATTTAATTTAAATTTCTTCTTTAAATTTTCAAGAGAGTTAGATTTATCTCTCAAGCATCATCAGTTAACAGTTTTTACAGCCAAAAGGAAACTAAGAAGCTGTGGGGAGATGGTTTCCTAAAGGAAATGTGGGCACTGCCACCCAAAGGGGGATTGATCTCAAGGCAAGGCCAATGGGGCATGGCAGCAATACTTTCAGTGCTTCCAAAAACCTAACAGAACTGCCCCATATGAGACGCCATGTTGACAATAAAGGTCTAAAACGCCATAAAATGGGCCACATTGATAGTGAAGGTCTAATAAAAAACTGCCATTCAATAGGATATAGGAGTTCAAGTTCTATAAGCTAAAGGACACATTTCTTTGTTTTCTCTGAAATTATATCAATCCAGTTTGGGAACATTGAATATCATCTCTTGCTGGTCATAACTTTGTAAGGCAAAGAAACTAACTTCTTATAGATGCATTTAGCAGTGCTGGCTCATTAGAACTCTTTTTCTTGAAGCATGTATCATATTACATCACCATAGTTCCAACAGAAACTAGAGGGCTGGTGCATATTCTAGTCAATGAGAGCCAAACAAGCTTGACTGGGCTCAGCCACCCTTGAGCAGCTCTCAGCCAATGAACATGCCAGCATACTTTGAGTATTGACTTTGATAATTTGTGCTTTTTTTCCCCTCTGTAGACAGATATTTTGTGCCTTGTTATCTCATGAAAGATATAGATATAAAGAAGGATCTGGAGAAGATGAAAAAAAAAATGGACTAACTGTTGAATCTTAAAATACAAGAAACCTCCAGAGAAACAATCCAGGGGCTCCAGAGAGATGCTCATGGGTTAAGAGTATTGACTGCAGTTCCAGAGAGATGCTCATGGGTTAAGAGTATTGACTGCAGTTCCAGAGGACCTGGTTCAGTTCTCCACCCACATGGCAGCTCACAACCATTTGTACCTCCAGTTCTAGATGATACGACACGCTCTCCTGGCTTCCATGGAAGATGAATGTGCATGTGGTACAGAAACAGACATGCAGATAAAACATCCATGCACATAAATGAATAAGTAGAAATAGTCCAGAGTCAACATGTAGAGGTAGGGATTTATGGACGTCTTTAACCTTGGAAAGGCTGGATGAGAACACCTGCACCCAGAAGGGAATGATGGGCAATTATAAATAGGGACAAGTTTTAGTTTTAGGGCATTGAAAAGAACTAGAAAACTTATGTCCTAGAGGAATCAGAGTTTTATAAATATGAGCTGTATCATACCAAGCTATGACATCTGGCTCTCACCATTTTGAGGATTTGCAAAAGTTAATGAAAAATTAAATTTGCTACATGGATTTACTGAAATACCCAAGGGACGAGAAGGCACCACTCACCTGCATTGTGTCTCACATCTTTAAGGAATTCACTCTTTTCTCAGGGTTTATTTGTTCTGAGCATTTCAACTTGATTCACCTGGAACATCCTCCTGTGGGGTGAGCCTGAGGGAAGAGGTCTGATGGGCTCCAGATCTAAGAAGGAAGTGTTTTAGAGAGATTAAGTCCTATTCCCAGATACTCCTGCTTGGGACAAAAAGTGGGTCGTGCAGGTCCTACTTAAAGATGTGATCATATATATGGGGCCTGGTGTGGAAGACAGTAACTCCCAGCCAGAACACTGTGGGTGGCGTGCAGCATGGAGGAACCAGCTGGGAGCCCTCAGCCGCCGCACCCTTCACACTGTGTTCTGCATAAATGATCTATCTTTGTTTCCGTACGCACATGGCCTCTTTGAACTACCAAGGCAACTAGAGGCAAGGGACAGCCAATTCCCAAGTCATTAAAGCTCTGTTGCCTGAATCAGGGCAGAAGCTCAGAGAGGAGACTGGACCAGTTCTCCCCCGTGGAGGAACAGACAAGGAGGAAGAGTGAGTGAGGACTGGCAGGGTCTGAGAACTTGCTTCCGTGTCTGTGTGTCTGGATGAGCTGGGCATGAGTGTGGGAGCTCCAGTTCTCGGGTGTCTTCCCACACTCAGGAAATGTGATGCTCCGGAAGCGGCCCTAGGAAAGATTCCTTGGGTGGCTTTTAGACACTCCAAGTGTGAAGACCACTGGTCAAGGCTGTTTTGCAGTTGACTCTGAAATGGAAGCACTGAGTCTATTTCAACTCTATTCTTTGACACAAGTGGGAACAGAAGACAGTGGAGACAGATCAAGGAAAGAGGAAACTGTAAGGAGCCATATTTTGTTTCTAATTCTTGCTACAATCTGAGGGATCCTTTGCCTCTTCTCTGATTGGGTGTAAACAAGGGAGCAAAAGATTTCTGATGGTCATCAAGCACCATCTCTTTTAAATGTACCTGTCCTGAATTGCTGTAGCTATTCTCTACATCCAGGTGTCCACTCGGTGATTGAAAAGGCCCTCACAAACAGCTCTTACTGCCTTTTGAGTTCATGCCCTCCTCCAGTCACCACGATTCATGTCACCACTCACAGACTGGTGGAATTCCTTGTATGACTTTTAAAAACAGATTTTAAGTTACCCAAAAATGATAAATCATCTTACTTATAGATAGAAAATGAAAAGGATTCATTGTCTGGCTTGTTTAAAATGACAGAGCCAGAGAATTCCAACAACATTTACCTCTTGTTGTAAGCAGGCATGGGTTTTCATAGTTCTTCATGCAATGACTCCTTTTAATGTTTTGAGATGATTCCTTTGGGATGCTCAAGAACCTCTGTGCTACTGCAGTTCACCTTACAAAACTTAATTCTTTTCAATTACATATAGTCATAAATAAATCACCAAACTACATATAAGCACTAAACAAAAAAGTACACTGAGTTTTAGCAATCAGTTTATGTCACTTTTTTCTTTATTTACTCTTTGAGAGCCCACTACTCAACTCCCAAAGAAATGCCTGAAGACTTAGTCTTACTTATGAATGCCCAGTCTTAGCTTGACTTGTTTCTACCCAGTTTTTCTAACTTAAATTATTCTGTTTCTAGTCTACATTTTGCCTGTAGGCTTTTTTTACCTTTATTATACATCTCTTTCTTTTCTTCTTACCCTGTGGCTGGCTGTGCAGCTGGTTCTTGGCATCCTCCTCTCCTCCTTTTCTCGCACCTGGCTTTTCTCTCTCTAGCCTAGCTTTCTCACCCTATTTATTTTCTCTGACTTTCAGGCCCACCTATCCCTCTCCTTCCTAGCTATTGGCCTTTTAGCTCTTTATTAGATCAATCTGATCTTTTAGACAGGCAAAGTTACATGGCTTTGCAGAGTTAAACAAACACAACATAAAAGAATGCAACACATCTTTGCATTCTTAAACAAATATTTCACAGCATAAACAAATGTAAACATTTTAAACTAATATCCCACAACAAGTTTACATGTTGCTATAGAACATTTAACTGGTATGCAGGGCAGTAATTAAATGCTGACTCCATAGAACATTTGTGTAAACTTGGACAAGGCACTTCCCTTCTCTAGGCTCAGGTTCCCCCTTATAGACCAAGAGGCTCAAATTGGTGACATCTGTAAACCTGTGAAAGCTTCAGGGCAAAGGACTAGGGGGTTGTGAAATGTCGCACGGTGTGGGAAGGAACAAACATGTCACGACTTTGTTCCAGTATGTTTCACATTTAGTATAGTCCAACCTGTGAGCGGTCCTGTGGGACACAGATGACTCATTTCCTGTCCTAAGTGTGTCTTCTCCGAGGTGTGGAACAGATCCTTCAGATATGGAGCCAGCGAAGGGGGTCAAGTCAGCGGGCCTCTGGGCAAATTCGGTAAGCTCTTATCTGTGTCAAAATAAAGCTGGTAATCAACACACATGCATGCGTACATGCACACACACAGAAACACACGCATGCACACTTGTATGCACCACACCTACCCCCCTCCCCACGCTCACTGTCATTTAAGGACAATGTAGTTTAGAAAACAGATATTCCTGAAAAGTGTGCCCATCAAGTTCCTCCCAACACAATGACATTTTAAGCTCAGTAGATTGAAATGAAGTTGAGATCTTGTAAGATAACGAATGCTTTCTGCTAAGTAATTCTGAGCACTGAAAAATTCCAGTGCATCTGTCACTGCCTCCAGGGAGTCTCCCCTGCTACTGAATGCCTGTGCCTTCTTTCCCCATTCATTTACTTCCCTTCTACTTGTCGGGGGATGAACTGCACCAGTAAGTATGAAAATACACCCTTAAGCCTAGAGGCTTGCAAAATGTTAGAGCCAGAAGAAAACAATTGAATTATCAAAGTTCTTCACTTTGCCCTTAACTTAATTTGTTCTATTACTAGTGAGAGGGAGAGAGAGAGAGAGAGAGAGAGAGAGAGAGAGAGAGAGAGAGAGAGAGAGAGAGAGAACTGGCAGGCTGATGGAACAGGGAATAGGGTGGATAGAGAGAAGGAACTGATGATGACAAATATTCAGGGACAAAGGGAAAAAAATTCAGCAGGCAATTAATGGTGAGCCAGGACACGGAGGATGGAAAAACCTCAAGCTTGAGGGGGTGACAGAGAGGCTGGTGGGTAAGTGCCAGACAACATGGAGGAATAGGGCTTCTGAGATCAGTGGGAAGCCCTTGGATGGGAAGAAACAAGGAAGTAAATGATCTAATTTATGGTCTTAAAAGAACCCTCTGGATATCTTCTGGAAAGTGAGTATAGGAAGCTGAGCAGGCAAGAAGAAAAGAAACAAACAGGCCTCTAGGTGAGAGTTAACGGGCCTATTTGGGGTTGTTGGGTTGGCTTGCAGGGATCTAGACCTTTTAAGGCAAACATAGGAGTTGGTATGTCTGGGTGGGAAGAAGAGACTGAGAGGGACTCAGGGGCAGAGCTTTTTAGCTGGGAGCTGGGTGGGAGGAACTTAGTGGTGGAACACCATGGACCAGTGGCTCTCAACCTTCCTTATGCTGGGATCCTTTAATACAGTTCCTCATGTTGTGGTGACCCCAACCCCCCACCACCATAAAAAGTATTTTGTTGCTACTTCACCACTGCAACTTTGCTACTGTTATGAATCATAATGTAAATATCTGATATACAGGATATCTGATATGTGACCTCCGTGGAAAGGTTGGTCGCAGCTCACAGGTTGAGAACGGCTGCCGTAGACTTTTGGGGGGGACTATAAAATTCTCGTTGTGGGTATAGGAAGTTTGATGCTGTCACTGGATCATCAAGTAGAGATCTGGGGTAGGACTAGAGAGAGGACTCTGTGTTTAAGAGCACTTGTCAGTCTTGCAGAGGACCTGAGTTCGGTATGCAGAATCCATGTCAGTTAGATCCCAGCTACCTCTAACCCCAGCTCCAGGGCATCTGGTGCTCTCTGTGGCCTCCGAGGCCACCTGCACGCATGTGGATACACACACAGACAGACAGACACAATGTAAATGAATCTTTAAATAATCCCATTTATTCTAAAAGGAAAAAGCGAAGCTCTTAACCTAGTTGTGCCATCATCTGCACCGCAGCCAGGGCTGATAGATTGCAAGCTTTTGCAAGGGCAGCCAGAAACCTAAATTTTAATGAGGAAATTCTCAGCTGCTAAATGTTGACTTAAATTTTTAAAAACTCGGCATGGTCCAAACAAAACGTTGGCACTGTCTTCACAGGACCAAAAAAACCACCAGGGTTCAGCTTTATTTGACGTTTCCATCCACGACCGCTCATTCATCTTGGGGAGAATGATGAGAAAATGGCTCTCCTGATAACCCTGGATCATGAGCTGCATCACATTGATTCGATCATAAAGTTATTTTTTAGGTGCAAATGCTACTCTTTAACACGAGGGACCAAGTGCCTGCCAGTTGTGTTGATGTTGCTTTTCCACGGGACTACGAACTCCCAGGAGGCAAGGGCTATCATCTACATCTTGCTGTCTTCCGGGTATGTAATTCAAGGACAGCCAATAGGCACTTGTTTTGGAAGGAGCCTGAGAGATATCTTATCAGGTTTCCTGAGAATCTGAAGCTTAAAGAGAAGCCACTTGTCACTGTTCTCAGCAGTGAACAAGAGCTGGGGAATAGAACCCACGTCTGGGTTTTAGCAATGAAGGATTTAGTAATGATGGGTTTTAGTAAGAAAGAGAATCGTGATGCTCAGGGAATATTTGCTGGATGAACAAGTGCACATTCGTGTACTAAGAAAGACAGAAAAATGAACGAGAGTGTAAACAAGTAGACACAACTTGACAATGCGTCTCGGCTCGGTGCATAGTTTAAAGAACCATGTGAGTTGGCATCTCGTCTCCCACTTGTGGAAACTGTGAAGTTAGTCCCATAGAAGAATGGAAAGTATTAGTGGATGAGAGAGAGTGGGAGAGGCAGGGCACAGATGGACAGACAGAAGCTGGATGAACACAGTTAGTTTTGGTTTTCTGCAGCACAGCAGGATAACTGTTGGTTATAGTAATCTATGCTGTACTTCAAAGAAAGCGCAAGAGTATAAAGTCCCCAGCATGTAAAGTAACTAATGTTTGATGAGATAAAAGAGCTTTGGTTGCCTTGATTTAACCATTATACATTATACACACAACACACTATTATGCTGTGTACCATAAAGATGTATAAATATTATGTCTCCATTCTTAAAAATGCTAAGGAAAAAGGACTACGTGAGTTTTGAGCTGGATCTAGTTTTTCAGCCAGGTACTATGTTCCCTAGGTAAGTCCTTCTGGTCCTGGGCTTTCTTTTCAAAATATCCTATTTCTCTTTTCAAAAATATTAATTTTATTTTATGTGTGTGTGTTTGCCTGAATATGTACATACATATACCATGTGTGTACTTGGTGAGTTCCGTGGCATTGAAGATACAGATGGTTGTGAGTCAGCATATGAGTGGTCCTGGGACTCAAATCCAGGGCTCCTGGAAGAGCAGTCAATACTCGTAAGCACAGTGCCATCTCTCTAGTCCTGAAAGCTTGTTTCTTGATGATATTTCAAGCTAACATAAAGCAACAACATTGGCCAACACTACTCTATGTGGTGTAGCAGGCTTGATAAAGTACACAAGTGGTTTTGTTAATAAGATTTATAATAGTTCTATGAAGTCTACACTGTTTTTATGGTCTGTAATTTAAAGATAAAAAACTGAAGTTGTGGGGTGTGGTGGCCCACGCCTTTAATTCTAGCACTGGAGAGGCAGAGACAGACAAATTTCCATGAGTTCAAGGCCAGTCTGGTCTACATAGTGAGTTCTTGGATAGCCAAGGCTATCCAGAGAGACCATGTCTCAAAAACCAAAACAAAATAAAAAAAAAAGAAAGGAAGGAAGGAAGGAAGGGAAGGAGGAAGGAAGGGAGGGAGGAAGAGAGGTAAGGAGGGAGAGAGGGAGGAAGGAAGGAAAGAAAATGTCAGGTCTCAAAGAAATCCAGGACAAATGGCTAACTGAGGTACTCATCTAAACACATCAAAAGTGACGCTGGCCTCTAGGTCCTCAGTGCCACAAGGACTTGCTACAGAGTCCTCCTGGCCAACACAGCTCGCCCTATTCTAACCTTTCCAGTCCCTGAGCTTCCCTTCCCCAACTTTTCCGACTCCCAAGTAACTCAACCATTTGACTACAGAGTCTCTTGCTTTCTTGGTGCTCCTGGAATCTAGGTGTGCAAGAAATACAAGGATCAATCTATGTGACAGACTGTAGATGAATAGAAATGGGTTAATTAAAGTTATAAGAGCTAGTTGAGATAAGTCTAAGCTTTTATAATTATTAAGAAGTCTCCATGTCATTATTTGGGAGCTGGCAGGCGAGACAGAGAAAGACTCGCTACAGGTGGATGCAGAGCAAGTAGATATGATGACTGCCAAGCCCACCTGACTCCACCTGTCTCTGAAAGAAAAGAGACAGATCTGATGTAGTGGATCCAAACCTTCAGCTCGGAACCACAAGCTAGGCTGTTGGTCCTTAGGATGAAACAAACCACGTGTGTGCATGCTTTTGGGATTTCTCTGTTCCACTTTCAGAACGATTTAGACATAAACAGCGACATGGCTGAGTGTCACCGAGTTGTCCTTTTACCTTATAAGAACAGTTCCCTACCGTGGTGTTCATGTCACCTGCAAATGAAGGAAGGAAATAAATGATCAGGCCTTAAGAAAGGATTACTGGAGCCGTATGAATTTACAAGCAATCAACTAATGGGGCCACATGGCTAATGCCTCCGATTTACCCAGTATCTCTTGTTTGTGCTGCGGCAGGTGACCCGCTTCTTTGCTTCTTTCTGCCTGGCACTGGTAGTGTCAACAACTTGCTGTGGTTGACACGTGGTCACTTGCATTGATTGACAGCAGGGAGAAGGAGTGGAAGCTAGAAGGCATTAGCTTGTGATAGTCAGGCTTCTTCCAGGCTGTAACTCCTGTAAGATCTCCATAACCCCCCTAATAAATGTCCAGCTTTACTCTACATGGTGTGCCTATCTATCCATAACCCCCCTAATAAATGTCCAATTTGACTCTACACGATGTGCCTATCTGTCCCTCCTGCCTGCCCACCGCCTTTCTGTTTGTCGCCGCTGGGGACCAGCAACCTTCCCTAGCATGTGGTCTCTGGGACTGGCTGCTTTCGGGTCCCCAGCAGTCCTGGAGACTTGCAGCATCTGTGCCTCTCACCCGCTGCCTGCCCACACCACTCGCAGGGGACAAGCCAGCCGCCACATGGCTGGGGACCAGCCACCTTGGTTTGTAGACCTGCTGCATGGTCTTGACTCCGCAGCAAGCTGCCAGGGACCTGCAGCAAATCCATAACATTAGAAAAGAGCATGATTCCCATTCAAATGCACTGAACGACGTGAGCTCACAGGTGTTAGAACTGAGGGGATTTCAGGCATTTCCTAGCTTGGAGCTTTCATTTTACAGATGAAGACACTGAAGCCCGGAAAAGGTAACTGGCATGGTCTGAGGTTGTATGAAAGAGGAGGAGTTTGTCTTACAAGCCCGAACCCAAGTGCAGAGTTCTTGGCTTTCTAAATGTCCATGTTGCAACAACATTGTAAGTTTCATTCTTTCTTTCTTTTCTTTTCTTTTTTTTGTTTTGTTTTGCTTTGCACTCCAAGGCTCTGGTAAGAATTTTGAATTATGGAAGCTTTACTTATAAGGAAATTGCATTATATTTAATCTTTGCTGGAAATATGGGTGTGTATAGTGTGTATGTTTTAATACGCTAGGCCATAACCTTATGATCAGAACCTGCACAGGGTCACATATCAGATATCCTGCATATCAAATATATACACTATTATTCATAACAACTGCAAAGTTACAGTTATGAAGTGGCGACGAAATACTTTTATGGTAGCGAGATTACTGCAACATGAGGAATTGTATTATAGGGTCTCAGCCTGAAGGTTGAGAACCACTGCTCTAGACCTAAATACTCTTTAATTCTCATTTTTTCCAAGATAAAAGAATCGGAATAGCATGCAATTCTTTTACTTTAGAAAACCAAATCATAGTTTTTGGGTCCCTGACAGGGATGCTCTCCTGTGCGCATGCGTCTGTTGGGCTGACAGACCCTAAGGGAATGCTGGAGGGGTTGGTGATCTGAACTCTGTACCTGGATCTGGGTCCTGTTGGGTAATTTTGTACAGAACAGTCTTAGGGCTTTGGTTTCCTCATTATCAATTTAGCGCATTCTTAAGGCTTTAGTCATCCTTGGGCCTCAGGGGTCCTTTAAAAGAATCTGCTAAGAGGACACGGGAGAAACAGTTCTCCTTTCCTTGGGATTATTTTGTTTTTATGACAGCACAGGCCGAAGCAGTGCTCAGTAAGATGTTGTGTGTACTTGCCTTCTTGAGATCATCCTGTCCATAACCATCCTGGTGTGATTACCAATATTATAAATTTTTGTTCTCAGAGCTGTTTATCTGCATTAGCAATAAATTACATAGCTGTTCTAAACTTGTATATTGCTTGTGTTTGTTTTTGAGAGATGACGGTTCATAGAAATGATTTCCCAGGTTAGCTACTCTGTCTTCCCAGAGCCCAGCTGGCGAACCCCTTGTCTCTGCAGCTGGGAAGGAAGCAGAGAGGACCATAGTGAGAGAAGGAGTGGTTTTCATCTTTCCTCTGCAGACTCTTGAAGCAATTCCTCAGCAGGGGCCCTGCCCCATCCACCTCGATTTCCTGGAAAGTTATCAGTGATGTCATGGGTTCCAGGGGCCATGAAAGAGTTGGGGGAGTGGACGTTACAGGAACCTAGAGAGGAAAGCACTGTGTGTGTGTGTGTGTGTGTGTGTGTGTGTTCAGCAGCCAGGAGAACAAGCCCAGAGAGAGAAGCACTGGCCATTAACGTAATTAGGTCTTGTTTCTTCGCACTGCCGTAGTCAGGATTCTGGCTGGTTTAACTCACGGCCTTTGGAGGGGAATGCTGGGCGACATCACCACTAGCCCTGTGCAGTAGAGAAAACAAATCCCTTTCAGACAATTGGCTTGCTTTAGGCTTCCCACTGAGCACCAGAAATGAGACACAAGTTTAGTCTCCCGGCTCCTTGCTCCTCGTTGCTTACACCTCTTGCTCACTGCAGAGTCGTCCCTGAGGCATTTCCAGTGCATTCTTCCCCTAACAACGATAACAAGGTCTCTTTTCGGTTGGGCCCCAAGGTAGACCCTACCTTGTGTTCTGACTTTGGCTCTGTGGATAGTGGTGTCCGAATATAGTTCATGATCAGTTGGCGCTGCTCCACAAACACCATCTTTGCATAAAGAGAACATGGAGGAGGAATGGGGCATTTTTTTAATAATCAGGAATAAGTCTTTTGTCTTTTACATAGTCTGGGATGTGAGGCATGAGGCTGGCCATTCTGCAGTACCTAACCACACTGCGCTTGAGGACCACTGACCCCATGACTCACAGAGTCCTAGGTTAGAAAGATTTGTCCTGTGGAGACTAGAATTCCTTATTTGGAACTCACAGCATCCCGGTGCCTTAAGAATCCAGCTTGACGAGATGCAGGTCCATCCATCATCATGGTTGCAGAATGGAAACAGGAGTCAGAGACCCCAGATAAGGTCTCAAGCCATAGCTGACCCATGATGAAGGCACTTTTTCAAAAGCGGTGTTTCATGTTCTTGAATGCCAATGTTGAAATTGCATTAATTAGCATGCCAAAACTTCAAAGTGGCAAGAATTTCTTTCCTTTCTGTGAACACTATGGTAAGCCTAGCATGTGTACCAGAAGTGGGGCGGGCAACTCAGGGCCCCTTTATCCACTCACTGTGATGCCATACGGCAGCCATGGGCTCCAGGGCAGAAATGGTGGATGGGTTCCTTTCAGCCTCCAACACCAGGCTTCTGGGGGCTAAATAAGGACTCAGAGATAGAGATCTCCCCTTTCCTGAGGACTTGCAGGCATTCTGGAATTCAGGATGCAGAACTGGACAGACGGGGCAAAGGTTGGAGAATATAACTAAGTGTAAAACCTGAGACTGAGGGTGTCCCCATCCACCATGCTATGTGAAGGGGCCCTTCACTGTATCACCTGCCTGCTTGTGCACAAAACTTAATACTTTATGAAATATTTGCACAACCACTGTGCCTTTTGGTATGCCGGGCATTCGTATAAGGGCCTTTCATGAAGCAGTATGAAAAACCGTGAGAGGTACACACAACTATTGGGGCGACAAAGCAAGGCGACCCATGTTTTCCCCTCCCAGGAGGGGAGAAAAACATCAGTAGAGAGGAACCCCGTGAGGATAATTCCCTATGAGAATAAACGAGAGTCTTTTTGGTGGGGGAAAGCCACACACCTGAAGCTGTGGAAGCCCTAGAGAAAAGAGAGAGAGAGAGAGAGAGAGAGAGAGAGAGAGAGAGAGAGAGAGAGAGAGAGAGAGAGAGAGAGAGAGAGGCTGGCAGAGAGATCTGAGAGGAATCAGGCCTTGGGGGTGATCAATACAGTATCAAACAGTGAAGTCAGGCTATAGGCTAACTGGTTAGTTGGATACTCATTCTCCAAAAGAGGAAACAGGCTCCCAGAAGTCAGGACCTTTGCCGAAGCCACATTTATGTGTAAGGTAACCGCAGGGCAGGCCGGAGCGCAGCACTGACGCTGTTTTTCGCTACCCTGTGCTGCCTCCAGCAGGCCTGAGCCACAGCGGGCCATGCGTGGGAGAGGCCTCTGGGCTGTTTATCCTAAGCCAGTGGGGCTGGCTCTGGCAGAGAGTGGAAGTGGGTGGGGTGGGGTGGGGTGGGGGCTGTGGAGCAGAGGAGGGGCCTGACAACAAGGGCTACATTCAAGGCCTGCACTGGAGCCGGTCGAGGAGAATGGAAAGCTACAGTCTCTTGGAGCCGTCCAGCCTTGGCAAGGCAGCCCGGGGCCTTATAAGGAAATGTTGTTCCCTCTCAGCCAGTGGGACTGGGATAGAGCCCCAGGCCTGCAGGACAGAGCTGCCCTTGTGGCGGTAGGCCGGGGGTGCCACCCGTGAAGCTCTCAATGGACCCCTTCTGCCGGCTCAGCATTCCCTCCCAGTCCTGACACTGTAGCCCCCACTCCTCACACCCACCCACTCCTCAGCGCCCAGCGCTGATTGGATGAAAGGGGGAAAAAACAAAACAAAACAAAGACTTGGCAAAGTCCCTGGCCTCATTGCTTTTTGACGCTGAGTTACCCAGAAAACAGATTGAAATCGAATTCTGTCTTTTCCCTGAAGGACGCATGAGTAAAGGAATCCCGCTTTGAACTCCTGGCCTTGCCAACAGCTTGTCTCTCTGTGAACACAAGAATTAGCGCTCTGCTCAGTCTGGTGAATAAGGGCCAAAGGCTGAGACTTATGGACGGTGCGGTATGCCCCGTGAATTTGCCTTTCCTACCTCCCATGGGAAAACAGTAGCCTTTGGAACTCAAGGGAGAAAGGTGACTCTCCTCAAGCGCCTCACCTGTGCCAGGCAGGCCAGAGGGTCTGCAAGACTCAGAACTGTGTTGAGGAAAAACACGGACTGCCCAGACCGAGAGCTATCTTTCTTTGGGCAAGAACTGTAAGCCTTGCTCAGCCCCCGGAAGGATGCCTTTTCTGCAGCCAGGCGAGGGAAGCCCGAGAAGACGCCACTCAACTTGATATTGAACTTGGCAGTGGGGTGGAGGCAGAAACGATCTTAAATGTAGTCTTCGGCTTTGATTGTTCAGACACAGAGAGATTCATGAGAGACTTGAACCACCTAACACAGGAGTCTGTGGAGGAAAAGTCCTCTTGACTACATCTCTTAGTCAGAGTTCATTGGTGTTCTAAAACATTATTGATCAAAATCAATTCGGGGAGGGAGGGTTTACTTTATCTTACATTTCACCTTCTTCACTGAAGGAAATCAGGGCAGAATCTCAAGGCAGGATCCTGGAGGCAGGAACTGATGCAGAGGGCACAGAGGGGTGCTGCTTACTGGCTTGCTCCTTATAGCCTGCTCGACCTGCATTCTTATTGCACCTGGGACCACCAGCCCAGAGGTGCTACTGCCCACAGTGAGCGGGGCCCTCCCACATCACTCAATAATCAGGCACCATAGGCTTGCTTGCTTGCATGGTCTAATCTGACGGAGGCATTTTCTCAGGTGAGGCTCCCCCTTCTCAAATGACTCTGGCAACATGAGGTGTTTGGAGGAATAGAGGAATGCATCAGTCCAGGTACTGTAGAAAAGATGACATTTGGGGAGCAGGTAAGGGTGGGGAAAAAGCTAGGATCGGAGAAGTAGCATTTTGAGAGTGTGGAAAGAAGAGATTTAATTTCTACAAGAGGCAACTACTTTGGGAAGACTTGGCTAAAGGAAAGTTTGAGGCTCTAACAGTGCCTGTAGAGAGATAGGCATAGCTGGATACAAGGGGGGAAGGAAGGACATAGAACTGGGAAATGGACGTAGGACTGAGAATAATATTTTAGAGGTCTTGAATACCAGTGAGGAGAGTCACGAGATAGGCAGGAGCCACAGGGAGCACTTGAACATTAAATAGACGTGGCTATAGTTACTATAGGCATAGGGTAGAAGCTTGTGATAGCCTCAGGCACACGGGAAGAACTGGGGTTGGGGTATGGCCTTCCCCGGTTCTCTACAGTCAGGGTAAGCTCTTCTTACAGTCAGGGACTCTGTTCTCAGGCTGTCCACCAAGAGCATCCAGCGACACTGGGTCTTTGAGGTACGTCTGAAGAGCTGGTAATGTTTCCCTCAGGAGCGGGTGGGGATTGGTTGCTTTGATTTCTTTTCACTTTGAGGCTCTTCATACCCAAGTCATACCGTTCAGAGGTGTACTAGAAATGTATGCTTCTGTTCTTTTGGATAGAAATATATATATTTCTAGAGTTAAAAAAGAAAAGACACTATGACGTAGCCTCCTACAAGTCTGTCTTTTATAAGGTGTCCACTGTCTGCATTTCTGTACTTGCCTCATGGCTTCTGATGGCAGAGCTGGTGCCTACACCCCTGCTCCTCCCCGGCAACATGAGATTCCCCCTGCCCTCCTCTCTCTGGGGTACTGTCTCCCTATAGTGCTACCACTGCACTTAGAAAACATGGGCCCTCTGCTGAGTGGTTTGGCCTGTGTTGGAAGGGGCACAGGAAAAATGTTTTACCCTTCAGGCAAAGCCAGTATCTCTAGAAGAGAACAGTGAAGTCCCCTCAGTGTTCCAGACCTGTCTTACTGCCCAACACGCCCAACTCAAGGTGGACAGACATGTAGACTTGAGCTGAGCCTCACGTGTGGTCGCATGGCTATAGAAGGCTGTCCCTGAACGGCCAATGCTCCGCACCTTGGTCGCAAACTTTGACTGCCATCAAATTTCTTCCTTGATATTGCAGACACTGCCTCTGCACTAGAGGTTCTGATTATGGCTCATTATGGGTTTTTAGGTGATAATGAGTTTAATTCTCCTTAAAGGGATGTATACGATCATTTTATGGTGTAGTGCTGCCATAATTGTAAAGAGAGCATTTCAAGGAGTAGTCATCAGCCTGATGATCGCGGTCCTCTAGGTAAAGCACACATTTATTGTCATCTCGGTGTTTCTCTTCTTAGTTTTTAGTCCTCCACCTATGCTGTCTGTCGACTGGCTAGTCTCAGCCTCTAACACGAGGGAATGCTATCGACAGTTCTGCCCTGACCGTTTTCATTTTGTTTGATTTCATCTAACTGCTAATTCATTATTCATACAGTTATCCAGTGCAGTAATGGTGAGTTTGAAACCTCAAATAGTACGAGGCCAATTCAGTGCGTTCTCCTCTTCCACTTTGCCCTCTTTCTTCCTCCCCGAAGCAGTGTGTGTTTCCATTCTCTGGTGCCTCGTTCTCTGGGATATTTGCAGGCAAACGATGATCACCAGAGGTTTTCCCTGACCAGCGTATACAGGAAGAAGCAGCGCTATCCGCACAGAGTTCTCTGGGGGGCATTTGTCCTCCCAGGTGTTTCTCCTCAGAGTAAGAAACTCTGCTTCTCCTTGCCGGAAGACCTCGTTTAACACAGGCAAGCCCGGAGCAACCCCTGACCTCTAGCTTGACCCCACTTGAAGATTACCTGAGGAAAATCTGAGCTTAACATGGGAGGGCACTTAAATGTTGTTTTGGTAGGCGCTAAAGGAACCTCAGAATGAGCCGGATGGGGACTGTCCTCTCAGGTGTTGGGACGGACGGTTCTGGAAGATCTTGGTGGGGAGTAGTGCTGTGCCGTGAGCGTGGCTGGGGAGAGGGGGAGTGATGTCTTAGCATTCTTCTCTCCAAGCGTCTTGTCTTTAGCTCCCCCCATGTACTGGGCTGGACTGAACTGGATATCGTGTGGGGATATTTTCTGACTCTGCTTGCTCTCTTGATGCTGGTCC
The DNA here is from genome assembly GCF_037038515.1 of Microtus pennsylvanicus. Lineage (NCBI taxonomy): Eukaryota > Metazoa > Chordata > Mammalia > Rodentia > Cricetidae > Microtus > Microtus pennsylvanicus. The sequence continues at coordinate 70,167,709 of NC_134579.1, forward strand.
TACCTTCCCCACTGATGCTGTGGGGTTCTGCCTTGCCTTCTCATCACACTGAAGCCCTTCTGTTCTGTGACGATGCTGGACCACTGTATGGCTTACTAGTAGTACTGGGGCTACACTTACTCTGAGAGGATCAGGATCGATCACTTCTGGAAGCTCTCCTCTGCATGATGGTTTCTGGGAAGGCTATCTCAGGCCTATTTGGTAAATAATTCTTTTTTCCAAACACAAAAGGTACCTTCCGTTTGTGAGTGCCATGGCCCTTTCAGGGCCGCGTCATTAAACATTCCCCAAGATCAGCAGCCTGGGACACCGCTTGGGACACTTGCCCGGTGTCCTACGGGTTTCACTTACAGAGTTAGCAACAAGTCAGCACAAACAGAACTATAAATATCTTGATAGCGGCAGATGTATGAAATCCGACTGGGTGGGGAAAAACAGATGCAGATACCCCGCTGGGTAAGAGCACAGGTTTGAACCTACTGAAATACTAAGCAAAGTACGTCAAGGATAACATTAAAGAAAAACTTACCTGTTTGTCTTTCATCGTTGGTGGCATTTTCATTTTCTCTCATCTCGTGCGTACACAATATATCTTTTCTGCGGTTGTAATCATCATGCAAATGCTATTCGGCATTTTGTGTTTCCACTTAATATCATATACACTTGCCATATTGCTCCAATCTTCATTTTATGGCTCCAGAGATGCCATTGTGGTGATTCATGGGGAGCGTTCTCCTTCTTACCTATAGCTGGAATTTTATGTCCCCAGCTGCTTAGCATTATGGATACATTTTAAAGGAACATCTTAGCATTTATTTAGTTTTGTGCTTTTATGGATTTTTCTTAAGATTGGATTCAAGGAGGGGGGAACGGAATTGGTCAAAGTTTGGAGTGTTTCACAGGCAGCCACATCGCCTCTGGTATAATGCCAACCGTGTCAGGCAGGGCTCTAAGCCTCATACCGATCCTATTGGCTCGGAGCTCGCGGAGCCAGGAACTAGCATGTCACCTGGCAACTGAGCAGCAGAGAAGACATTTGCTGAGTCCTCAGGGAAGCTGTTCCCGCACAAGTTCTTTCTGCTGACAGCAGAGTGTACACGGGGTGGGCAGCGATGTGTGCACTCCAGGGGTCCGTGGTGTGCAGAGGTTATCTCCTCGTGACTGCCACATGAAGGGCCTCTGAACCCAAAGTGCTCGACAGCAAAAGGAAGATGGTAGCGTCAGGAGAGAGGGCTGCCTGGGGTGGAAGGCGATGCAGTCACTGTATCCTTAGTGAGGGGATACTCCGGCCCTCAGGGACACCACACCGGGGCACACATCCTGTGGCAGATGTCTAATATGTATAGCACAATATACTTGCTGTGAATGCCCACAGGACATGTATCATTGACACCTACCCTGTATCCATTTGATGACAAGACCCGGTTGTCTCTCTCGGTCTTCATAAAAACCCACTTGCTCCCAGACCCTTTTGAGTTTGATAACTGCTGAAGATTTGGGATAAGAAGAGGGATTACCACAGTGTGGTGGCTTTTGCTGTTATTTTCTTTCCAGTTCATTTGTCTGAACAAGAGGCAACTGAGTTCTTCTGTCTTCTTCACAGTAGCACCCCACAGTCTGGTGCCTTCTGTGTCCACCCAGGTATTTCCCTGAAAGAAAGTCAGGTAGAAAATATTTCTCCACTTCATCGCCAACTGTAAATAACCTTGTCTTTACAGGTGTTTGGTAGGCAGGCAGGTATACCCTGCAGGTATATGGTAGACGGGCAGGTATACCTTACATGTATATAGTAGGGGAGCAGGAATATATTACATGTATATGGTAGGTGGGCAGGAATACATTACATGTATACGGTAGATGGGCAGGTTGGTTTGTTTGCTTCTGGATTAGACATAAAATCTGCTAGGGGGATAATTGCATTCAGGCCTCCCAGTAGCCACCACAAATGGATGGATAGATGTGCAATTGAATATTTGTGCTGCGTTAAAATCTATCTGTTGAAACTCAGTCTTTACTCTGAGGACATCAGAAGGTGGTAACTTGGGAAGGCCTCATGTTTGGTTCATGGTGCAGGATGCTTCTGGATGGAATTAGTGTCCTCATAAGATAAACCTGGGGAGCTCTCGCACCTTCTACCACTCTGGGATACAGCGAAGAGCTGGCAGTGGTAGCCTTGAGAAAACCATCTTTGAGTAAAATCTTCACCAGAACCCCACTATTCTGGCTTCCCGACCTTGGAAATCCAGTTTCTAGACCCGTGAGAAATAGACTTACGTTGCTCTTAAGCCACATAACCACGATATAAGTGTGTTATTGCGCCCCAATGGATTAAGGTAAAATCCTTATCCTGGTTTAGAGGCAAACCAACAGACCCAGAGACGGGGAGAAGTTGCTTCCAGCTTCACAACTGGTTACAGATGTGTGGAACCGGACATCTAGTCTGAGTTGCACATCATCCTGCCATCCAGGCCCGGGAGCCTCACCAGGCATTGTGTGTGGCGGACATTCAATAAACACCTGAACACCAGAAGTGCCTGAGCCCTCTGGGTGCCTGGATCAAGTAGTGCAGGATGAAGGATTTCTTATCACCCCAGTCCTTGACCTTTAATCAAAGGCAGATATGATAAAATATGTTGTGCATGTTCAGAATGGAATATTATTCACCCATCATAAGGAACAAAATGCTGATACATACTGCAACACAATAGACCCTGAGGACGTTACACCCGGAACTCCAGACTCAAGGCCACAGTAGGCTAGGATTCTACTCACGTGAAACATTTACATAAGCAAATCCAGGTCCAGGGGAAATAGTCAGGTGTCGATAGTCTTGGAGGAGGGAGAGATTGGCCGTGCAATCGAGTAGAATGAAAGTACCTTGTAACTGTCTGGGGGTGGTGGTGGTGAGGCAGAGCGGCAGACTAAATGACGCTAAACTGTGTACCTTAAAAATGTTAGCTGTTATGCGATGTCACTGTCGCTTAGAGCGCAGGAGGACACTGAGGAAGTGAGAGTGAAAATGCGCTGTGCCTTTCCTCTTTCTCCAGTGAGCCTCAGACGTCCTTGCATGACTGGAATCCATGGTGCTGCGTCACTGAACGGAGAACGGCACGGACGGGTCCTGACTTTGCTTACCGCTGTCTGGACACCGGGATGTTGAGGCCTCTCTCTACCCCACCCCTCCCAGTCTATAAGAGGAAGACATGGTCCAGATTGCACCTGCAGCCCATTCTGGAGTCTTTGGGGGCAGGGATCCTGAGAGCAGAAGCCGGGGGGGTCACACTAGAAGAGGAAGTGTTTTGTGTGATTCTGTAGAATCGTCTCTTCCCAGTTCATGGGATGCTGTGACTTTGAGTATCCTATCACCTGGTCCCAGGGATAGTCACAGAGAGACCTGCCTGGGCTCCTGACCTTGATGGCAAGGCTGGGGCTTCCTCCCATCGTGCTTCAACAGCAATGTAAGTCTGCTACCCCCAGTCTTTCATTAGCAACTAATTGCCTTCCTGTGGTGTCCCAAAAAAGGAGAGCAGCCCTAACCAGATCACCAAGACTTGACCTGAAGCAGCATTTTCAACTTTCATAAGACATTTAATTGGGCTGTGATTTGGAAACTCACCGCGTATACATCAGTGTTGAGAGGGGACACTGTGGACTCACTCATTCATCTTGACCCGTTTCCTGCCCGTCTTACAGCACAGGCACGTTGCTAGGCTTTAGGAAGAGGTAGCTATGCTCAAGGAATTTATTTTCCACCAAGAAAGACAGCCCCGAACAGGAAGACAGGGCAGCAATTAAATTATAAAGTACACGGACAGGCAGTGCAGTCGAGAGACAGTTGAGTTCGAGGTTGGGAATAGTGAGGGGTAGGGTGGAGGGTCGGAGGGTCAATGAAGGTGGTACTTAAGCTGGGTTTTCAGGAACAAAGTGGGAGTTCCATGTTCCAGTGGTACCTCAAAGAAGGTGGCAGTGAGAGAGTCTCCTGTTCCGACAGGAGTAAGGTTTTTTTTTTTTGTTTTATTGGGTTTTTTTTTCTGTTTATGGTTACAATTGCTAGTGCTACCTCACAATAGTGTGTGTATCTCTGTTATTAGGGTTTAAAAATTCTTCGGGCTGGGCGGTGGTGGTGCACACCTTTAATCCCAGCGCTTGGGAGGCAGAGGCAGGTGGATTTCAGTAAGTTTGAGGCCAGTCTGGGCTACAAAATGAATTCCCGGACAGCCAGGACTGTTACACAGAGAAGCCTTGTCTTGAGAAACAAAACCAAATTCCTTGGAAACAGTTCTGAATCCTCCTTGTAAAGCGCTGGGAAGAGAGACTTTCTTGTCTCACCTCAGGCCGGGGTCACTCCCTTCAGCTAGGCCTAACGGCATGAACACTTGAGTCCTAGCTTAGATCCTCCAGTGTCCTGTCACCCTACTGTTAGTCTCTCCTGACTGTCTCTGAGCAATCAGCCTGTCAAGGGCAAATGTCTTTCAAAACTCTGTTCCACTGACTGAACCCCGCTTTTTCCTCTGGCCATGCTCGGTCTGGATTCTCTTCAAAGGAGGGCAAAGCACCTGGAGGCTGGGGCTGGGCATTTGACTTCTGGGTCTGCAGGGCTAAGTCATGCTCCAGGCATGCTCTTTTGGGAGTAAATGTTTTCAAGGTCTATGATCTGTGAAGCCGGAGCCCACCACATGACTGAGCTCACTTGGCCTGTGCATCACAGCCTACCCGGGCAAGTCCTCGGGAACAGATATGAAGGGCAGAAAACAGGAGATGGGCTTTCTTACCAAACCCTTTGCCACCCGCTTCCTACCCAGCCTTCTCCTGTAAGAGCAGGTGGCTTTGGCTCAGAGTTTGGTGGTAAGAGAAGTATTCATGCCGCCAGTGCAGAGCCCAGTCCCCCCTAGTCTTGCACCCTTCCTTTGAATAGATCGTGTTGGAGTGCGCAAGCATCTGGCTTGTGATGTTTCAGAATGATCGTCCAGGCAATAATGAAAACTGTCTTATGAGGTATCGTACGCCTAGCCATCTCAGAACTACCAAAATCCCTCTCTTGAAAGGTGATTGTTTTGAGTACTTCCTACGACCTTCCTCAAGGCAGGTTGAAGCCAGTCATCTCTCTTAGGGTGTGCTTGCCATGGTCTTCAGACATGGTACCCTCCAAGGGGAAATAATTCTAGATATTGACTGATTAATTATCTAATGGAGATACCACAGAGGCCAGTGATCCAATGCAAAAGGACATAGGACAGCGAGGTCTTAAGGCTGTAAATTCTACAAGGAAGAAAATAGCCCACTGGGGAGAACCTTGCGTAGGAAAGAACCTCCTTTTGTCGGATGCAGTGTAATGGAGCCCTCTCTACCTCTCGTGGTGTGAACAACATGAGCTGTGTGGTTTGACTTCACGTGACCATGGAAAAGACAGACTCTGGCTCCTCTGTTGCTCCTGTAGGTAGTTCACGTCCGGGAGCAAGGAACACAGGCCATTGCTGCCACTCCAGGGTCCTTCTCCCCGTCTCAGTTTTGAGCAGCTGATGGGGAAAGCCTGTGAACAGAGAGTACAGATGCGCCCTTCTCTCATCTCCTTTCTACTTGGTAAGCCGTGTGTTCCCAGGCTCCAGCTCTGTAAACACCACTTTTGAGATCTTCGGCGAGGCTGCCTAACACCTGTACTATAATTGACTTAATACTCTCTTTAACTTGATTTGCATTATAATTTAGTTTCACCAGAAGAATAATATCTTGGAAATCATAGTTTTGATGTGATAATTATGTTTTTCTAATATATTCTAAAACACATCTATAATTATTCCAATACAAATATTTGCACATTTATGGTCCCAAACACTAGTATCGCACCAGGGATGTGCATGTTTTAGAGAAGACTATGGCTGAGCACAGAGAGCCCTGCGCGACCTGCCCCGTCTTTGCTCTGGGTTTGTGTTCTGCACTCTTCCTCTTACATGTGATCCTTCTCATTAGCCGTTTTATCTTTTGTTCTTGAAGTCTGCCAACCTTATTCCTATCCCAGAGCCTTGGTTGTTTCTACCTCAGGACCTTGGTTATTCCTATTTCAGGGCCTTGGTCATTTCTATTTCAGGGCCTTGGTTGTTCCTACTTCAGGGCCTTGGTTGTTCCTACCTCAGGGCCTTGTTCCTACTTCTGTCAGGAATCTTCCTGTATAGCTTCACATGTCCGATTTCCCAGACATTGAAATCTTAGCTCAGTTAGCTCTACCTCAAGGAAACATTCTCTCCCACCCCAGGCTATCAGTACCCCTTATCTCAGCACTTCTACCTTACAAGACCTCATGTGTTTTTCCTAGGATTCATTTACAATCTCCTAATCCTAATAAAACGTACATTTCAAGCGAGTTGTGATTGATGGCTTGCGCCCTGCAGTTCTGTCTCTTGGGCAGGAAAATCACAATTTTGAGGCCAACCTGAACCATGTAGTGAGACTCTCTTTCAAGAAACCAAACCAAATATACAAATGACAACCAAAAAAGACTCGGAGTAAAGAATCTCACCTGTTTTATTTATTTCACCTTTCCCAGTACTTAGTCCTAGCCTGGTATCATTCAATAACATTTGATAAATGAATACAAACTGAAAAAAATTAAAAGAATTAAAAAAATTAAAAAGGTTATAGGCTATGTTAAGGCTTGCTATGCATTGCTCCGTTTATAGACTGAGAAGCAACTTGGACGTGAGGCTCTTTGGGGCCAGTGTCTGGGCCTATAAGCTCACAAGCCTCCTGACTAACCTGGCCAGCCACAGTGACAGAAGCTGGACAAGGGAGAGGAGCAGACTAGATCATCCACTAGACAGTTCTGAGCAGAGGTGCAGAGAGCAGAAGGGACAGCTCCTCCAAGCATGAGGCAGCCTCAGAGCTCCAAGGAGCCCGCCCTCAGGAGCCTGTCAGACTCCGCCATCACACCACAGGAGGGGGGTGGCATTAAAATGAGGAGACCTGAAAATCCTCAACACATCTGTTTCACAACTTTAAATGGGAAAGGAGGATTGGATTAGAAGGCTTCCTATTCGTAGAATTACGATGATGTGGGAGTGATTTCGTTTTAATCTGTTGCCTTCATTGGTTAATTAATAAAGAAACTGCCTAGGCCCATTTGATAGGCCAAACCTTAGGTGGGTAGAGTAAACAGAACAGAATGCTGGGAGAAAGAAGCCGAGTCAGGCAGTCGCCATGATTCTCCCACCTGACACAGACGCAGGTTAAGATCTCCCTGGTAGGCAACCAGCTTGTAGTGCTACACAGATTATTAGAAATGGGTTAATCTAGATATGAGAGCTAGCCAGTAAGAGGCTAGAACTAATGGGCCAGGCAGTGATTAAAAGAATACAGTTTTTGTGTAATTATTTCGGGTATAAAGCTAGCCATGCGGGAGGCTGGGTGCCAGGAACGTAGCCCGCCGCTCTTATTACGAAGATGGTGGACATTGCTTCTGTGGCAGACTAGAAAACAGCTAACAAAATAAATTGGAGATGAAGAAAGAGGCCACCATCTCCTAATTCCACTTCTTCAGAAACATTTGCCATGGATTCTGTGATTCATCTCCCTGATCCTCTTCTGGATCAATGAACTTTTTCTTGCTACTCATTACTACTGTAAATTATAATTGGTTTCTCTCCAGGAAATGTTCCAAAAGACTCACTTACCCTAGGGGCAGCTTAGATTCAATGACTAAAGAATACGAAGGTACAAAACATTGCTTCGACTCCAATTCCAAAGGGTAGGACCTCCTGGGGCCCCATGACACCACTTCTCAATCTCTCCTGCTGCCTGAGCCCTCTTTTCTCTCACACTCTAAGGCTCTGATCATAAATCTACATCTTCAGTCTTTCACAGGGAGCCCCAAGGCCGTGTGTGTCAAACCCAAAATATATGTGTCCTCATCATCATGACTGTGTTGGCTAAAAACCAAACACTTACCAAGACCTTTACTACATTAACATATTGCTCTTCAAGGTATGACAAATCACATCCAAATAAATGGTGCTTGGTGCACCTGAAGGAATCAAAATGACTCAGATGAGCAGGGCGTGGTGGCATGTGCTTGTACTCTGAAGTTGGGGGACTCATCGTGGGAGAACAAGGCTGGCAGATCTATAGAGCAAGAGACCCTGACTCAGGCAGATAGACAGGCAACTCTTACTCAAGACAACAAAAGTTAAAACTATGACCTGGCTGTAGGGAAACCAGCGCCATGTATATGTGGTTCTTTCTGCTTGGTCCACCTGCTCCCTGGTCTTCAGATTGCTCAAGGATGAAAGCCTTGAAGGTGTCTTCCACCACTGTCAGACCTCAAATGCCCTCTGACCATTCCCAAGATGGAGTTGGCCTGCATCCTGGCCTCTCAAAAGTCTCCTGCCAGGGAACTAGTACAATTCAGCCTTTTCGGGGTCCAGGTGTGACCCACAGGTCTTCTTAGCTTACTCTGAGGTATGAGTGGAGCCAGCGTCATCATTGGCTGCCAGAAACAGCCAGGTGCCCCACATGGGAGCCTAGGTCAGTGAATTCATGGTATGATGAGTAGCGGGATCTGGGAGGAAGGTGACTGATATTCTTTCTTTCCTTCTGGCTTCTTCTAGCTCTGTGAGTGTGCTGTTATGTATGGCACCAGCTCCTACGGCCTCCATCATGGGCCATAATCCCTGTGGGGGTGAGAAGCACAATGCTTGCCTTCTTGAGCTTCTTTTCCTCATTTATTGCCCTTCCCTTTACTCTTGTTCTGCTACCATGGGATTCCAGCACCCCGCCCCCACCCCACACACACAAAAGGAAAGCATTAGTAGGTACACTTTTTAAAATCTTCTCTCTTTAGGAAACCCAGGTGAGGACACCAAATTTTATTTATTTGATTCTCACTAAATGTTTTATGGAGGGGGGCAGTAGCTGGTGCCCAAAGCTGCTCTGGAATCAGTAGATGAGGGTGTCAAATGTTGTTTAGCTCCGAACTGGATGCTTTTTCTTACACTGGAACCTAAGTTTTCATGGAGAGCCTCAGCAACTAACTACCATCTCTTTTCCTGTAATGGCAGCGGTGGTGGGACAAGCACATGGTGATTACTAGAAAGGAAACTGAAAACACCTCAGAAAGGAGGAAGAGGAGCTGGGACAGTGATTGTCTGTCGACTGGAAGGAGGACAAGGGAGGGGGCGATGACCATCTGTCAGCTGACCTTCAGAGCTTTCTTCCTCTCTTTAGTTTCTACAAGTTCACAATCAGATGCTTAAAACATCGAATGCCGTCATCCACAGTAGTTTTCTAGGTCTGCCGTAATAGCCACAGTGGGATGGCTTAAAACTACAGAAAGGCTGGAGCCAGGCTAGAGGTCAAGGGACCCCATGAGCCTTGGGAGAGGAACCCGTTTCTCTCCTCTTCCGGCTTCCAGTGATGCCAAGGACTCTTGACTTACTGGCCATCTTCTTAGGTCAGTCTTCACGGGCCAACTGCTCAGTGTTCTTTCCCTTCGCTTGTCACTCGAGAGTACTAGTAACGGATTTCTCACGCCATCTATGATGCTCTCCCCACCTTTCCCCCAAAAGGCAATTATAATTCCAATGGTCAGAGCTTGTGGGGTTTAGGGGGCTGTTATGCAGTTCACTAGGCTGTGTTACAGCGATATGCCTGGATGTGTTGACATGCCCTTAAGCGTGTGTTAAGCCCTTCTGTGTCTTCACTCTGCCCCATTGTCCCTTCTGTTGGTGCAGAGGGAGGACTCCCGAGTTACACCGCCAGCTGAGGCACACTTTCTGCTTATTCAACTGCTAATGGCCCCTGAATGATGTGTACCACGTCTCACCCTCCCAATCCAAGGTGGGGGAGAGGGACCCCCTTGTGGTGACCCCGTCTATGGTACTTCCTAGAGGAAAGTGGTATTCCTGCCAGCAGACCACTAAGGATCCCTGAGCCGCCTCTGTGAATTACGCTGATTCCAAAATTTGCATTTTCCAGAACTGCTTTATGGTAAATTTAAGAGCAAAAATCTGTGTGGGTTTCCCCCACCCCTTTTTAAGAAAAAATAAAAACTTTTATTGATTCTTTGTGATTTTCACATCATGCATTCCAATCCCACTTATCTCCCTCCCTGCCCCCTGGAATCTGCCCTCTGCCTTTGCAACCCCCCCAAACAAACCAAATTTAAAAGAAAAACCAAACCAAACAAAACAAAACCACAGAAGAAGGAGGAGAAGCATCTTTTGAAGCTGCAGTGTAGCCCGTTAAGACACAGCTTACCCTTTAGTCCGTCCATCTTTACTTGAAAGTGTTCATTGCTAAGAGTCATTGATCTGGCTTGAGGTCTCCGGTTTCTGCTACGCCACTGATATGGCATGGGTGAGGGAACATGCCATCCTCTCTCTGTCCCTTACTACCTGTGGCAGGCTGGAAACCTGGCCCAGGGGTCATGAGAGTGAGAGAAGCAGCCTAGCTACAGCACACCCTGCATCCCGCCTCGGGGAGCATACTAGAAATGACCCTGTTGTCGGGGTTGTAGCCATTCCTGAGGGTGTCAGAGCAGGAGAGTTGACACTGCAAACTGTGTCCTCCCCCCCCCCCCCCGCCAACTCAGTTATGTCCCTGACAGCAGGAGAGAGGGCCCTGCACCTTGCCTGGGCAAAACAATACAGCTGGCCCTGGCAATATGAGTGTGGACGGCAGCAGTAGCCCCTCTTGGGTGTATGGGTGGTCTGGGCTAGGCCTGCTGCTGCAGAGGACCAGCTGGCATGGGGCACTCAGCCTAGTGCTGCTCAGCCTAGCACTCAAAGCATGACCACACTGGCCTGGTTGGTCATGGAGGTGGGCATGGCCCTTGTGAAATCCCTCCCTTCTCCCCTCCCCTGGCCAGTCCATCATTATTCATGTGCTATTGGTGTGGCCATCTTTGGCCCACATTCACTGCTTCACTGCCCCAGGCCAAGTCAGCTGTCACCAGCAGCCTCTGTGAACCCCACAGACCTCTTGGAGGTCTCATGGGCAGCTACCTGGACAAGCCCAGCCCACCAATGGGGCCAACAGGAAGAACAGTGATCATTGAACAGAGTTGGGGAAGTAACGAAATGTGGGGGTCACTGTTGCAAAGTCTATTGATTTAAAGGATAAATGCAAGATTACTGGAGCTATACTTGTTCAAGATATTGCCAATAACACAAATGAGGAGGCCGGGGATGACACTACCACGGCTACTGTTCTGGCATGTTCTATTACCAAGGAGGGTTTTGAGAAGATCAGCAAAGTGACTAATCCAGTAGAAATCTGGAGAGGTGTGGTGGTGGCTGGTGATGTTGTAATTGCTGACAGGGCCGTTGGCCAGCACCTCCTCAGACTCCAAACCTACAGCCTCCTTCCTGGGGCTGACTCCTGCTTCATCTGCCACACCATTCACTGACACCACGTCCCCTGGAATCCCTCAGGTTGAGCAGCCTGTCATAACCCCAGCCTCCATGGCTCCCTCACCTACCCCGAAGCCCAGCATGCTGTTTAGGATACTGAGAGCACCTGCCAACTCTTCGTCCCTTGCCGTCTCTGGTCCAGCTTATGCTTCTCCCATATTTAAGACTATTGTTATGGCCACTCTTAAAAGTGAAAATAAGAGCCCCTTGCCATCTAGCTCCTCAGCTACCACTTCAACTTCGTCCAGCATGCATGCACTATAACTCCTTTTTCAGTCTTAAATATGTGCACGTGATATCAGATACCTGCTCCTCCTTTGTTTATGTCTTGCCCTTTCTGGGGAGAAAGCCATCATTGTTATCAAGGCCCTCAAGTTGGCCATGGTAGTTATGGGGGTACCTTGGGCACTTAAGACTGATAATGGCCCAGCCTATGCATCTCAACAATTCAGTAACCCTTCTGGGGTCCTGGAAGATTTCCTATGCCATTGGCATCTCTTGTAATCCACAAGGAGAAGACATTGTGGAGAGGAACAACAGAGCTCTTAAGGAGCTGTTGGCTAGGACTATCTCACCTGAGGCTAGGAGAGATCCTCATTTGACCTTAACAGAGATCCTCTTCCATATGAACTCTCTCAGTAGCAGATTCGACAGCACCAGGCAGTAACTAATAGGACCCTTCAGGTGTTCATGGCTCTTAGGCATCCTTCTTGAAGTCCTCCACAGGAGGTTATATTTGACTGGTTATCTGTAATTCAAAAGACTACTGCCTAGTCCTCCCATCCTGACAGCTCTCCAGGAAAGAATGCTTTTTGAGGACTGGTAGTCAGTGATGGGTAAGAACTTATTCAGCAGGCCAACCTAAGACAGACACAGTCCAGTTGCTGAACCCTCCTGAGGGGGGGGGGGTGTCAACAAGGCCTGAGCAAAAAACTCTGGCTCCCACTGAGTGCCCATGGAATAAATAATAAAGGGTGGGTGTGTAGAATGATAAGGCCTTTTAAGCCAAGAAAAGTCAACTGGGAGTCTGCCTGGTGCTATCAGAGGTCCTGGTTGTGCCTAGGCAATGAGGGCCAAATGCACGATATTGTCTGAAGGCCCAGCAGCAGCAGAGGTTCTGATCATGCCTAGCCAATGAAGGGCGACCTTGTGATGTCAACAGATTGGAATGCCTGGGTGCTGGGAGGGTATATAAGTTTTCCCCCATTGTTAAATGAATCTGCTGATTTCCTTTTGCCAGACTCTCGGTGTCTGTGTCCGTTGACATCAAACCTTCTCACCTCCCCTTCAAGGAAGATGTTAGGGCCCAGCTACACCTCCCCACCTTCAGCAATGTGTGTATTACTATTTTTTATTATATCAAGCTCATTCAATGGAAATGACATGCCATTTTCTTGATGACCCCTGATATCAAACCTCTCTTCATGACGTTCTGTTATGTGTCCTCTTTGGAGAATATCTGTTCCCATGTTTTGTCTACTTAAAGTCTGGCTTGTCTATTATTGAGTTGTACTTTTAAAAGTATTTTCTTGGTGTATTAGTGCCTTACCAGATTAATACTTTGAAAATATATTATTCCACTCTATAGGTTTTTTGTTTGGTTGTTTGTTTTGGTTTTTTATTTTTAGATTCCATCCTTTTTTTATTTACTTTCCTTTAATTTTTATTTTCTTGTGTTTCTAATAGCACACATGCTTTTCAATTTTGATAAAGTCCAATTTACTTGTAATTTTGTTGCCTATCTTGAAAGAAGGTCTAAATCCAGATGATAACGATTTTTTTTCTCCTTACTTTTCCTTTTAGGAGTTTATATGTTTTGTTCTTATGTTTATGCCTGTAATCCATTTTTGAGTTACAGTTTTATATATGGACTAGATTAGAGGGCCCAAATCACCTTTTCATGTGGGTATACTGACATCAATTCTTGAAAAGGTTATTTTTCTCTATTGTGTTGTTGTTGTTGTGAAAAGTCAACTGACAAAGATTTTTTGTTTTGTTTTCTGGGTTATCAGGATTGCTTCATTGACCTGCAAATCTATCTGTCTGTCTGTCTGTCTATCTATCTATCTATCTATCTATCTATCTATCTATCTATCTATCTATCTATCTACACCAGCACATTCTATCTTGTGTACGGTGGCTTTTGATTGATGTGCCTGTCTTTTATGTGTATGAGTGTTTTGTTTGCATGTGTGTACAGAACCCTTGGAGAAAAGAAGAGGACATTGGGTGCATCCTGGAATTAGAGTTAGGGATGATCGGGAGCCACCATCAGGGTGGTGGGAATTTAACCCAGGTCCCCTGTAAGAACACCAAGTATTCTTAAATGATGTGTCATCCCTCCAGCTTCTTAATTAGTCTTTCGATCCATGAACATGCGATAAATCCATTTCTTAACTTTTTCTATAATTATAACTTGTGGTTTCCTTTGTACAAATATTTTATGTAGTTTGTTAAATTTATTCCTTAAGTATTTTATTCTTCTTGATGTTCTTATAAACAAAATAGTTATTTTTAATTGTTGGAGTTTTTATTGCCAGTACATGGAAATATAATGGAGTGTTATTCTGCAAATTCGCTATGATTGTTATTAGTTCTCCTGTGTGTATGTGTGCATGCGTGTGAGTGTGTGTCTGTGCTTAGGTTTTCCTATATATAAGATCATGTCATCTATGTGTAGAAATACTTTTACTTCTTCTTTTTCAGTCTAAATTTGCTTTATTTTTCTTGCTAAATTGTCCTAAGTAAGAATTCTAGTACACAGAGTAGACGTGGAAAATGGGCATCATCCTTTGGTTCTTTATCTTAAGAACTCATTCAACGTTATATCATTTTGAAGGACATAATAGCTCTGCATTTTCATGGATGCTCGAAAATTTCTCTCAATTTCTAGCTTGTTGAGTGTTTTAATTTATTGTGAAATAATGTTGAACATTTTCAAATATTTTTTGTGAATATTGAAATTATAATTCTTTTTAATTCTACTTCTATCATTTTCACAGTGTTATATTGACCTTGCACCTCTGGGATGAATCTCACTTGGCTGGCTGTGATATATGGAATCCTGTTTACGTATTGTTAGTATACAATGTTGATTAATTTCTTTTTATTTAATGAATAAATAGGATAAAGTTTGTTTCACAACCACCAGTAAGATAATGTACCTTTCAGGTCATGCAACTTTTTCTCTTCTATAATTATTTAAGTTTTGGAGAAAGTTGTCCTCTTTTTTTTTTTTAGCATAGTATCAATTCATCATTTAACCATATGGAAATGCTTTTGTTGATATATGAAGGGCTTTCCAACTGCCAAAGTTAATGCATATTTTAGCCCTTTCTTTCTTGGCTTTCTATAGCATTCTACAGTTTACCACTTCCTTCCTCTTTGAAACTTTCAAATCTCTAGTTGTCTTTTTATCTTTTTGATTACAGTATGTTGGTCTCCTTTGAGGATACTTCTTTTCCATACTGTTGAATACTGGTGACCCTTAAGATTCTGTCTTTCAAGATCTCCTGAGTAAATTGGGAGCATGGGGACCATTGGAGAGGGTTGAAGGGGAGGTAAGAGGAAGAGAGGAAAGCAGAGAAAAATGTATAGCTCAATAAAATCAATAAAAAGATTCTGTCTTTAGGCACTTCTCATATTCAGCTAATGAATGCCATAGTATCTCAAATTTTACTGTTACTTGTATCCTGATGAATGTTGGGTTGTTAGTTTTCTTATATCCATTCAGTTGTGTCCAGCTACTTCCTGAATATACTCTTCCATTTATTTAAAATAGATGTTTTTTCATACAATATGTTCTGCTTATAATTTCCTCTCCCCCTGCTCTTCCTAGTTATTCTCCATCTCCCTTCCATTCTGAAGTCACACCCTTTCTGTCTCTTGTCAGAAAACAAACAGACATCTAAGGAACACTAATAAAATATAACATAGTAAGATAAAACAAAACCAAGCAAATCGGAATAGGACAAAACAACCAAACAAGAAAAACAACAAAAGAAAAAGTGCAAGAAGCACATATAGGCACAGAGGCGCGCGCGCACGCGTGCACACACACACATACACACACACACACACACACACACAGGAATCCCATAAAAACACAAAACATAAAGCAATAATATGCACACAAAAGGACCTGTGAGGTTAAAAAACAAACAAAAACCAAAACCAAAAATAAAACAAGAAAAGACCTGAGTTAACATTATGAGACAAAGAACCTCCAAAGATGATGTCAAGTTCATTTTGTGCTGGGCATCTACTGCTGGGCATGAGGCATATCCTTAAGAAGAGTTTGTTTCTACCTTGGAAAAAATTAATTTTTCATTTGCAAATTGACATCACTTGGCAATAGCATTTCAGTTAGGAATGGGACATGTGTCCACTTCTTTCATTTCTAAGACCCATCTTAGATCTGTGCAGACCTCTGTAGGCCCTGTGCATGTTGCCACAGACTCCGTCAATTCCTATGTGCACCAGCCCTGTTGTGTCTAGAAGACCTCGGTTCCTTGGTGTCCTCCATGACCTTTGTGCCCTTTCTCTCTAACACTCTTCCCACCTCCTCTTCTGCAGAGTTCTTTGAACCCTGAGGGGAGGGATTTGCTGAAGATATCCCCTTTAGGGCTGAGTCTTCCAAGGTCTCTCAGTCTCTGCCTATTGTCTGGCTGTGGGTCTCTGCATGTATTCCCATATGCTGTAGGAGGACGCCTCTTTGAAGATAGTTGAGCAAGACACTAATCTATGAGTGTAGCAGAATGTCTTTTTATTGCTACGTTCCTTTAGCAGACCAGTAGTATTTGGTTGTCCCCTATGTCTCTGACCTATCTAGTCTCAGATTTTAGCCATTCAAGCAACATCAGATATGGGTCCATCTCATGGAGTGGGTCTTAATCCAAATCAGATATTGGTTGGTTACTCCTTAAAGCTTTGTGCCACTATTGCACCATTTTACCTTGCAAGCAGGTCACCATTGTGAATGGAAATGTTTTTGTAGCTGGGTTAATATTTACTTTTCTTCTTTGGTAGTGTTCATTGTACCTTCTTGTAGCACGAATACTAGTTTACTACTTCATCCCTTTACTAGGGGTGAAGGTTCTATTTACACACCAACTCTGCTTCTCTCTGTTCGATGGGATGTGCAGCTATTGTCTTCAGTAATAGAGCCTCGCCATCAGTTTGTGGAGAGCTACCAATAGCCTTGACAGGAGCCTGGGTTGTTTTCTCAATATATTTATTTGAGAATTCTGCAGGCTTTTCACATATGAAAAGTCAAAACAACACTAAGAAGCTTTTTTATCTCTCCCCCCCCAACCTGTTCTTCCAGCTTGATATAAATACTGGCACTCAGAAAAAAAAAATCAAGCCGTTTCCTATAGAAGGTAAGAAATATCTCTGTTTGTTAAGACAGTTGATTGTCCTGACTCTTCATTAGGATGAGATACAGAAAGACTGGACACGGATGGTTGTATTCCTTGGCTGATAAAGAAAAACCGAGAACCAAGAGATACAGAGATAGAGACAGAGAAATGGAGGGAAATAAGTGCTCAGCAAAGTGTGTCTTAGCACTTAGATTCCTAGCTGTCTGGGCTGCTGTTAAAGCTGATACTCATGTGCACCAATGAACATGTGTTTTGGTGTCTTTTGTGGGAGGTTGCAAGTGGCAAGGTGGAGGTAAGAATGTGCAGTGCCCTGAATGTCACATGGAATATTTGACACTTGTGTATGCAGGGAAAATCTCACTGCCACTGTTAATTAGGGTGGTGGTGTGGTTCAAGTCATATTTTAAGAGCATTTGAGGAATCTTGCTCATTTACATTTAGACTTGTATGTGTGTGTGTGTGTGTGTGTGTGTGTGTTTTCCCCTCTCTGTTTTTAAAAGACATTACTGGATGAGTAGTATTCTGTTGTGTAAATATACCACATTTTTTTTTTATCCATTCTTCTGTTGAGGGACACATAGGTCATTTCAAATTTCTGGCTGTTATGAATAGAGCATCAATGAACATGGTTGAGTAAAGTTCCCTGTGGTTGTCTGAAGCATCCTTTGGGTGTATGCCCAAGAGTGGGATAACTGGATCGTGAGGTAGATCTATTTCCATCTTCCTGCCACACTGATATCCATAGTGGCTGTACAAATCTGCAGTCCCACCAGC
This sequence comes from Microtus pennsylvanicus, assembly GCF_037038515.1. NCBI lineage: Eukaryota > Metazoa > Chordata > Mammalia > Rodentia > Cricetidae > Microtus > Microtus pennsylvanicus. The sequence goes on from NC_134579.1 coordinate 70,185,263, forward strand.
AATGGATGAGTGTTCCCCTTTACTCCACATTCTTGCCAGCATGAGCTGTCATTCGTGTTATTGATCTTAGCCCTTTTGACAGGTGTAAGATGAAATCTCAAAGTAGTTTTGATTTTCATTCCCTTGATGACTTAAGAAGTTGAACATTTCTTTAAGTGTTTCTCATTTGAGTTTTCTCTTTTGAGAATTATTTTTAGATCTTACACCCCAAGTTTTTTTTTTTAGTGGGTTATTTGTTTTCTTGATATCTAGTGTTTTGAGTTCTTTATATATTTTCGGTGTTAGCCTTCTATCAGATGTAAATGGGAAAAACAAGAAAGAATCACCCCGAGTGAGGTAACCCAGAACCAGAAAGCCAAATATGATCAGTGCCTTGCTCGTGGAAGAAGCTTTCTCCTACAGCTAATGGGGAAAGATACAGGAACTCAAGGCTAGGCAGTGTGCAGAGTGAGAGCTCTTGGAACACTGAGTCCTAATCGGTACATCTGTCTCTGTTAGATCCTCAGGCTCAGGGAACCTGCAGAAGAGGAAGCAGAAAGAGTGTCCTTTGGACATGAGTATAGTTGCTTGTGGACACTGGAAGGTGCTGCTGCATTCTCTGCAGCTGGAGTTTCAGGAAGCTGTAAGCCACACAACTTGAGTCCTATTATGATTAACATGAGATTCCAGTTCTCTTCACATGCATGAAGCAAACATTCTTCGTGGCTGAGCCAGATCTCCAGCTCCCCTTTTAGTAATGAAGTTGGTTCTTTGATAATTCCATCCATGCATAATGCATTGAGATAGGATGGTGACCTATCTGAGCACCAGAGAGACTGAAGAAGGATTGAGTTTAAAGCCAGCCAATGGTATATCATGTAGGAAAACCCTCATATGATGGAGGAAGGTCATTGGTTAAAAAAATAAAGAAACTGCTTGGCCCTCATAGGTTAGAACATGGGTGGGTGGAGTAAACAGAACAGAATGCTGGGAGGAAGAAGAAGTGAGCTAAGACTCGATAGCTCTTGAGCTCCGACCCAGGATGGACGTAGGCTAGAATCTTCCCGGTAAGTGCACCTTGGGGTGCTACACACATTAATAGAAATGGGCCAAGCAGTGTTTATATGAATACACTTTGTGTGTCATTATTTTGGGGCATGAGCTAGCCAGGCAGACAGGAGCCGGGCTGTGGGAAGAGGCCCGCAGCTCCCTACAACACTCATATTTTAAAAAAGATAAATAGTTTGGATTGTAAATATATGTATATATGTGTGTGTATATATATATGTATATATATATGAAAAGCATCAATATACATTGTCGCAGTGATAATCTACATATAGATACGGTGTTCAAGTTTTCCAAAGCACATCTATTTATATGCACAAAATAATTGCAAAAGCATCCAGAAGCACCTCCCCCCTTGGAAGTTTTATGGGGTTAGATTTCCATCTGTAGCCCTGGCTGACCTGGGACTTGAGCAATTCCCCTGAAATAAGCATGGGCAAGATCAACTTCTTTAGTAAAAGGAAATCCTACAGTGAAAAGAAACAAAACCAAAACGAAAAACCAGACATTATTGGGTACCTTAGAGTCAGCGAAAAGTAAAAAGTCCTGGGAGAGCAGTTGCCATTCTCTGGAAAGTGGAATTCATATATTTAATAGTAAGAGATCACTGGTGTGGGAATCTCTCCCGTTAGCAGTCAGTGAGCAGCAAGTGAATCTCTGTGAGTTTAAGGCTTTACATAGGGCACTCTAGGCCGTGAAGTGTTATATAGTGAGACCCTGTCTCAAAACAACAGCAATAATAGCAACAGTATCAACACACAGAGAGACACATACACACACACACACCAACAGCCATGGAATAGAAATCAATAAAGCATTATGAGACACCATCATTATTATCATTATTGCAGGGTTGATTGATAATACTCAAATAGGTCAGATGGTGTTGCACACACCTTTAATCCCAGCACTTGAAAGGCAGAGGCAGGTGGATCTCTGTGAGTTTGAGGCCAGCCTGGTCTACAAGAGCTAGGTTCAGGACAGGTTCTAAAATGACAGTGAAACCCTGTCTCAAAAAAAAATATTTGGGTGATATTTTTGTATTTCCCCAACTGCTCCAGCATTGAGTTAATGAAGTTCAGCCTTCCCTACTAGAGGAGTGTCTTGTCCTTTGCTGTGGCAATGTACTTGCTGAAGCAGAAATGTGTGTCACGATGTCCCAAAGGCAGGAGGGAACAATAGACATGAAACAAACAGGAAAAAAAGAGACAAAAGCAAAACCCACCAACAGTCACACATGGCAGGTGTCCCCCAGTTGGCCTCTCTGCCCCGACATCCTGTGACGCTGCTGCACCTGGAAAGGTCTGGGGGAGAGAGAGGCTCCCTCAGGGCACAGAATTCAATTATTTTTTTATTCACCATGATCTTGTCCAGGGTCTTCTTGTCCCTAGACTAAGTCACCCCCTTTGCTCTCCCACCTGCAGTATAGATGCTCTCTTGTCCCTTTTCCTGGGTTGCTTGTGAGCTCTTGAAGGCAGGAGCTGTGATATCTGATAATGTTCAGCACAGAAGAGACCCTCCCTCGGGACAGCAGTCCGAAGTTCATCTCCGTTGATGTGATGTAAAGCACTATCTTTGGAGAGTGGGAAGAAAATTCTAGAAAATATCTAAAGTATAAAAGAAGCCAACGTTTATTATTCTTTATGGTCTAGATTAAAGAGTTATCACATATAAAATATAAAAGTCTAAACAAATGCTTTGGTATGACTTTTTTTGTGGTCTTGATTTGAAATAATTGGGATCACTGCTCCAGTCTTGCATTCATGATTATTGCTTCAAAAATCAATAACTCAAAAGAGTTTAGCTTTAAGTGGGAAAACTCAGTACCCAAGAAAATCTAGGGTATTTGTTTGTTTTAACCAGCATGTAAATACAACTATGCAGCCCATCCTGTGTCTTGTCAGTTATCAGGCTCTGAGAGTTACTTTGTTTCTCCAAGATAATTCCTCATGCTTTGATGGGGAAGGATTTCAGAGAAGCTGTAACTCCAATTGCATCATGTAATAGCAACAAGTGGGCAAGGAGGCTTTGGGGAGCTGGGTGCTCCCTATCTTCTGGAAATGGAATTCAACACCTTTTTTTTCCCCTGAGGGATATCTTGACAAATATATCAAGACTTTAAAAAATACCATGCCATTGCAGAAACAGGTATATGTATATTTAGCAATTTGCATAAATATATACATATATTTAATCCTACAACACAGTCTATTACGGTCATTCTTGAAAACAATTCAGACAAGCATAGAGACACTGGCAAGGGAAAAAAGAAAAGGAAGAAAACTGAAGGAAAACCTCTGGCCACTGTTAAACATCTTTGAAGTTTAAAGATTTATGTACGTATTTCCCTATAAGAATGATTATTACATTGCTCCTAATACTAAAAGTCATAATCAACCCTAATGCCCAGCCATATTCAACACTTGATACATTTTATATCGATTCAGAGTAGCATGAGCCAACCCTTAAACTTGATATGCAGACACAGATTACATTGAGATTAAGCATTGCAATATTAGAATGGGTTCCATCTTGTGTAATACAGAGTGAGTCTATCAATGTAAGGCTGGATAGGAATGCCCAGTCGCATTCAATGCTTGATACATGTTTCATATCAATTCAGTGTAGCATGAGCCAACCCTGAAACTTGATATGCAGACACAGATTTAAATATATTAAAAGTCAGTATTGTAAAATTAGAATGGTTTCCATGTTGTGCAATACAGAGTGATTCTATCAATATAGGGCTAGATAGGGAAAACATACCTGCTGTATGGTGACTTCTTAAGTTTTATTCTTAAATCAATAGAGGGTAGAGTACAGTTTTGTGAGTTTTAATAAGGTGTAGGTTTATGTGAACACCACAGCAGTCAGGATGGATGGTCATCACGTCAAATACACCTTGTGCTACCAGTTAGAGTCACGTGGCCTTCTGATCCTGCCTTGCACCCATAGCGTTCTCTGCTGCTCTAATTCCCCTTTCCAGAGGGTCAAGGAAATGGGCTCATGTAATGCTGCCGAGCTTTGTCCCTAGCCCTGAGTTATCTGTTTACTCTTCTCTTTAAGGAGATTTAAAGGTGTTGTCTCTCAAGGGCACTGTGATCAGAACTCCCATCATATCTACATGTAGGTTTTTACATGAGCACATACTTTGCCGGTCCTGTGGTAAGGGGATTTTCATTTTGTGCGAACCCATCAAACTGTGCCCTTTTACAGTCCCATCATATAAGAGAGAGTGATGGCTATATTAGACTCTTCTCAGCACTTGCTATTGTTAGCTTTTAGAAATGATTTCATATTAGTGATCCACTCAGGTAGGAATGCAGCAAGCACGGTGTATTTTGTTTTCATTTCCTAATGTTGAGCATCTTCTACACTCATTTGCCATCCATTCATCCTCAAAGATGAAACACTTATTCATAGCATAGGTGCATTTTTTAAAAATTAGAAGAATTATTTACTCTTAAGTTCTGAGCTTTTATTTATATACAGACAGAAATGCCTTCTTAAGACATGATTATCAATGGTCCTCGTTCTTTACCTTGCTTTTTTTCTCTTAACAGAAGTATTCATAGAGAAATGAATTTAGTTTATTGAGTTTGGATGAACATTTTAGTCTTCTACACATTGTGTTTTCACTCCTGTATCAAACACCTCTGCATAACAGACCGTTTTGAGTTAGTGTTCATGTGATATGATGCTAAGTGGTTCATGCATTTGTATGGGAGAAACCCGATTCTTACCACACAGATTTTTTTTAATTTTTAAATTTTTGGTTATTCACATGTACGTTTATGTCTGGACTGTGTGCCCCTTTTCAGTGACCTCCGTGCTCATCTACTTTGCAACACAGCACTGTCTGAGTACCTTAGAGCACACTATGAAATCGCAAAGGTGTCTCCTCTAACCTTATTCTTTCTGTTTTGTTTCGGTTATCCTAACTCCCTTGTTTTTACACATAGACCTTAGAACCACTTTCTTCATTAATAAAAAAATTATGCTTTCTTATTGAAACATTCTTAATTACCTATAATTATGTGAGTACTTATAAAGATTGCATTTTAGCCTAGTGGTGGCTTACACATATAACCCAGGAACCCTGGAGGTAGAGTTAGAAATAGTGTGTTTGAGGTCAGTCTGGGCTTCATAGTGAGCTCTAGGCTATCAGGAGATAGAGGTCATGACCCTGTTTCGAAACAAAGCAAAAGCAAAAGAAAAAAAAAAACAGCTATTATCTTAATAGGACTGAATTTTCCTATCCACGAGAATTTTCTGTCTTTCTATTTGCCCTGATTTTAACTAAAGTTTATGATCACTTTCTGTTTATTTTCTTTGAAAGTCTCCTGTTGAAGTTTATTGCTGTTTTCACTTTGGAAATCAAAAGACCTTTCTACAAGTAAAAGGAAGGCTAATCAAGAAAAGAGTGGAGCTACAGATCAGGGAGGCCAATCGCTGTAACCTAGGGGCAGCCCCAGCTGCTAGTGAACCGAGGAAGTCTAGCTACAGATGTGGTAAGGGAATCTTGTGGGGATCAGTAAGGACCAGGGTAAGGACCTAGTGGTGGGAGAGCATCACATCTTGACTCTGGTGGCATCAGAGTGTCAAGGGGGAATCAAGAAGTGGGGTCCTAATGTAGGAGGTACCCAGTTTTGTAGGAATAGAACCATCAGCAGGAGCCTCAAAATGGGTAGGAATTGCTCCACATATGGGAGAAGAACCAGACAGAATTCAAACTCACCTTCAGCATTGTCCTGGGAGCATAAATCAGATACATAAAAATGCTGCATTGTTTGGGGGGCGTAGACCATAGCCTCTGATATTCTGTTCAAATAAGTCTTGTTTAGCCTGAGACGTGGCAAAATATTCGGTCTGCATTCAGGTGGCCTCAGCTGCGAGAAGAGGAGGGATGCTAGGGGTACTGAGCCAGGTGCATCATTGGTCATGCGTTCGTTTGTTTACTCATTTACTATATGAAAGGCATTCTTACTATTATTGCTACAGCCCGCCTGAGGAATGAGCCAGGCATTATGTTAACACATGCATGAACATATCCACCCATTCACATACACACACACACACACACACACACACACGCTTGTAGATACACACATGGGTGGTTGCACAGGAGGAATGGTAAGCATTGGTCATTTGCCAGCTGGGAAACCCACAGCACTCCTGAGCCTTGGGCACCGGGAGCTCCATGGATCAGTTCACAAGGTAGCTGCCAACATCAAAGAGGGACAGTTTTGTTTCAGAACCCCAGGTCTTGTGCCTCCAGAAAGTAAGTTGACACTTTCCCTTAGAATTAACAGAAAGGAAAGAAAAATATTTGAGTGGCCTTTGAATAGCTAAGCCTAAGTACAGGATAGACTGGACAAAGAGAGGACCTCGTTAAAAAGCAAATTAGTCCTTAAGGTAGTGGAGTGGGACTCTGTTTTTCCAACTAGAGAGCAGGCCAGCAACTTCTTTTCAACATCTAAGAGCAAAAGGACAGTTAGTTTGTTGAGCTTGAACCTGCTTATTATGCACCTTTATCAGAAACCATCGCTCTTTGCGTATCGATTTCTGGCCAACCATTAACTAGATATGACCTTAGAGCCTTGGTAATAGCTGGGGAACTCACCCAGGAGAGGGAAGCCTGCTAGTGTGGACCCCTCAGCCTGCGGTGAGTACTTTTCCATCCAGGTGGCATAAGAAGTGACCAACAGCCCAAATGGACCCCCAAGCGGCTGGCACTTACCACCAGAGACATAAAATGATCTAGACTTGACTAAGAAGAACTTCAAACCTGTGATGCTAGCTGCTGGCTTTGAAGGGTTAAAATCCATTTTCACGTAATAAAATTACTGATAGTCATGGTATTTAGCTGGGTGTACTTTGCACTTGACAAAATAGTATCCATTATCCTGACAACTTTTTCTCTCTCTGAGTCCATTTATATAAAGTTCAAAAGTAAACACAAGCAACTATGCTGTTCGGAAATCCATGCTTAGGTGAAACCGTAAAGCATTTCCAGGAAATGGCAATGGTGACATCAGGCCTTGCCAGACCCCGACAGAGAAAAGGCGTGTGACTGGGATGGGCCGTAAGAACCTTTTGGAAGGCAGGCCGCACTAATTTTTAACTGAGTAGGTCTGACACAGGCCTTAGATTGACATTCATGTGTGGCACTGTGCATTTATGACTTGTTTCGTTTGTCCACAGGTGTTTGATTTTACATATACAACAAATAACCAGGGAAAGGTCAAGAAAACTGGTTATTTGGGCTGTTATATCCAAAACTGACTACTGAATGTCTCAGTAATGTTGGTAAATATATTCCTAAATTAAATATATGTTATAATATTCTTGATATTTAGGCGCATGGGCGTATTTTTGGAAAAATGAGCTACAAAAGACAATACTAGAATAAGTATAATATACAAATTAAATTAAATACAAATTAAATAAATCAGAAATGTAGCAGAAGATTTCTTTAATTCCCCACTCTAAAACACCTGCCTCAAAAGCACACAGCTTATTATAATCTAATCTGTAAAGGAATTATTATTATGTCATTCTAGTTAATTACAGTAAACGTTAAGAAAAATGCTTACTGTCTTCATGAGAATAACATTGTTATGTCATAAGGTCTGCACAAGAATACTATCATGTATTCAATACTACAGAATATATTTTATATACATTCATATATGTGTATATGTAGTACTAAGATAGTAAACATCAAATTTATGTATTAAAAATTGGTTATTGGTTATTGTAGATCTAGGCTAGAGGTTAGAGAGGACTCAAAGTTATATAATATCCAGCAGTAAGATTGCCTTTGGTAATAATTAAGATAAATATATATTGAGAAATTTACTTGATGAAGTAAATGGTAACAACTCCATTTATCTGAGGACAAATTCTTAGATTGTAGTTAGGGATTATGCTGATTTTAAAAATTGATAATTTTAAGATGGTTGTGCTGGCCACAGAGATAAACCTTGTCTCAAAAAAAAAAGCCCCACAAAAAATTCAGAGTGGGGGGATTGGTAGTTTTAGGTCCTCCTATAAGATTGGTGATTTTATTAGCCCTGGGAGGTTGACTGGGTTTCTGGTAGGCATGATGATCAGGTCTTATATTCAATTAGAGAACTGTTGGTTGCTGCCAAGGTATGTGTGCCACTACTGCACTCTTGGCATTATTGTGCCACGCTGATCATTGTGGCTCATTGACTTCATAGTTGTGTAAGATTGTTGGTTGCTTCCTTCTTTTGGAAGCTTGTAATTATTTCTCTTTGCAATAGATAGAGGCCATTAAGAAAACCACAATCAAAATGCAGAGTTATGGAGCCCAGTTCCAAAAGATATATTTACAGTACAACCCCTACACCTAAGGCTCAAGAATCACTACAGAGAAGAGCAGAAAGATCATCAATGCCAGAGGAACAGGGAGATTGCTGTTTGCTTGTGTTTCCTAGAAATGTCGGAAGCTATATCCATAAAGTCTCACTAACATAACTGCCTATACATGAGTTGAGCAAGACAACAGAAAAAGACATGCAAACGTGCATGAGGGAAAATTCACAAGGTCTCAGTGTTACACAAGAACCACAGACAAGTAAGGAACACTGAGAGTGGGAGAAATAATTGTCCTCTGGGACGAGCACTCCAATTGGTTATTCAATTCCAAATGTTCATCCCTGGGAAAAATGCACATAACATTATCCATACTGAGCAAGTTGTACTTATGTATGTAGGCACACACATGAATGCATGCACACATCATATGTAACAACAACTAACAGAAAAAGAGGCTGTGAATTTGAAAGTGAGCAAAGAGAGGTATATGGGAGAGGTTGGAGGGAAGAAACGGAAGAAGGAAATGCTATAATTGTAATATATTCTCCAAAAATAAAAGGAAGAATTAAATAATACATGTTGATTTTTTTGTATCACTTGTTTTTCAGTTATCTATGAACCCAGAGCTTTCCAGTCTGGAGCTGCAGTCTAAGCAGCACCAAGAGACCTGCTCCAGGTGTCTAGGGATTACTTGCTGATGTCATGCAACAGTCTGCCCTATATCAGATGCTCTGGAGAAGCGGTGATGCTATTACTAACCACTCCACAGACCTCTTTATTTCAAAGAGAACCAAGCAGAGATTCTGGGCTGACTTTGGAATTGTTCATTAGTTTTCAAGCTTTCTTAAAGAGCGGTTTGGCCCTGTAACTGCTAGAAAAGTCAAAAACAAAGTGTTTGATTACCTTAGCCCTTCACTTGAAGCCAGTGGGAGAGATGGGCTCGCTTTCTTAGTAACAGCAAAACACCGAGAAACTGAAACTTTTACACATGAGTTTAGGTCTGGTTTTGATGTTTTCTACACAAGTGTGTTATATTCTTATTAGAAAATTCCTAGAAGAGTTCAGAAGAGACTGAAGATGGGGAAAAAAGCCACTGAGAAAGAAGCCTGACCTCCAGAGAAAATCACTGTTGAATTTTCGTGTCTTTAGTCTACGTTTGCACGGTGTTCCCAAAATGGGCACCCTGCAAATACCTTTTTGAAGCTTCCTGTTTAAAACTCAGCATCACGCTATGGCTACTTTTTCTAAGTAACAATTCTTCAGTAACATAATTCCTACCGCCTCTCTAACATAGCATTGTATAGAATAATAATATAACAGTTTAAAGTCATTCTGCTTGTTGGTTATTTGTCTTATTTACTTGCTGCTGTTATAATGTTTCAATAATCATCATTGTGAAAATTTTTTTATACAAACAACATCACCATCACCTTAGAAAAAGCTCCTAGAAGTAAAATCACTGGGTGTGGGTCAAAGGGTATGCCTACTTTGAATACTTTTGGTAATATTTTCCAAATTGCCTTTCAGAAAAATTGCATCAATTTATACTCCCACAAGAATACATAAATGTATTTCTGTAGTCAAGCCAATACCAGATGGCCTAATTTAAATAAACAATTTTATGATATTAAGATTAATTTTTTATTTTTTTAACCTCTCTATTGATTTGATTGCTTTAGCTATGCAAAGAAAAATTTTCTGTTATTTCTCCTGCTAGAGCTATAATGATAGATGGAAACTTGAGGACTCAGAAGCCTCGGGATGTAAACATCTTAACAATTTTCCAGCTAAAACATGAAGGGGGTCAACTATTAGTAAGAGAATAGATTTGTCTGCATTAGCGTTACATCCGCCAGGTCACGTCTTTCCTTTAAGGAACGCCCCACTAGGTGTAGCACATGCATGTGTTGTTAAAGTCCCTAACAATCATTCACAGAAATGAGGAGTCCAGCAAACCTCGTGTATCGATTCACCAAATCAACAATTCCTTGGCAATCTATTTAGAAGACCCTACAGGGGACGGCTGTGGGCAGAGGTTAGGCTGCCCATTAGCTTGTGCAAAGAGCTCCTCATGCAGCAATCACAATCTGTTTGCCGGCCCCTCAGACACTGGTTTCTCTCTTTGAGGTTAGGGAGGTGGAAAGCTTTTTATCCCGCAGTCACAGGCAAAGCACTTAGTAGCACAATGGAGAAGTTAAACCTGGAGGAGAGGGAGATTGCTGCAAAGCAAACCTTTCTACAAGGGTGTTGGGCGCCAGGCATGGGATTCCGTTTGCTTGAAATAATTTTTACACTACAAAATGCTCACACAACAAAACAATTGGGACAATGCTTTGGTGCATTCTGTTGGAATTTGATTTATTAGAGATGGCTTGACTAATGAGGCTTCTGGAAAGAACTTAGATCAAAGTAGCCTGGAGAAGTTTAGGGGAAGTACGGGTTTGTCTTTTGTTGTTTCAGAGCTCTGGAGGGTCGAACTGAGAAGGATGGTAGGTGTAAGCAACAGAAAGGCTGTTTTTAGGAGGCCCAAGGAAAGAGATTTCTAGCAATAACAGTTGTACCAAAAAGTAGAAAGAACACCTTTTCCAAGCTGTTCCTGGAGACCGTTTAGGACCATGGAGAAGCTATGGCCATTATCTTGGGGTCCAAAGTGGGTTGGGTGGACATAAGTTACAGTGGGTGGCTCAGCCAATGACTACGAACAGAGGAAATTTCAATTTATTAATCTCCAAATGGCTTATTGGCATTTAAAAGATTGAACCAATCAAATATGGCTCACAGCAGTAAGAAACCAATGGGTTGGTTTAGGCTGGAGCAATGGTTTTCAACCTGTGGGTCACCTAAGACCATCAGGAAGCACAGATATTTACATTACAATTGATAACAGTAGTAAAATTTCAGTTATGAAGTAGCAACAAAATAATTTAATGGTTGAGGGGTCACCACAGCATGAGGAACTGTATTAAAGGATTGCGGCATTAGGAAGATGGAGAACCACTGGACTAGAGTGTTAGGTTAGGTTGTTCTGAATCATAGGAGAATTTTTTTACGGAAATTTCCCTGGGAACTACACAGCTCTCCAAGGTAGCCCCTCTTCAATTAGCGAAAATGTCTGCTTTAACTTGCACCTCCAGTTCTCAGCATTGAGCTCCTAGTGCCTGCAAGACAAAGGAGGGAACACAGAAGATGCTCCTCCTAGGTAGTTTTCTGTTGCTGTGACAAACACACCCCGTCCAAAAGTAACCTGAGAAGGAAGTGGCTTATTTCATTTACTAGGTTACAGTCCACTGTTGAAGGAAGCCAAGGCAGAAACTTAAGGCCAGAATCTGAAGCAGAAACCATGGAGGAAGGCTGCTTACTGGCTTGTTTCCAGGTTCCTCTTCAGCTACTTTTCTTGTGTAGCCCAGGCTCATGTGCGTGAAGGTTGTTCTGCCCTCAGTGGGCTGGGCCCTCTTACATCAAATAGTCATCAAGAAAATGCCCCCTAGACATATCTACAGTCAATCTGATGGAGGCAGTTCTTCAATTCTGAGTCCGTCTTCCTCGCCATTATATTCACGTTTCTGGGCTTTTCTTGATGTTACATCTACTTATATCTTTTGGCTAGAACTCATCACCTCGTCTTCTCTGGTAGTGAGGCAGAGTGGCAAATATAGTATTCTGTTCATACAAAAGAGACTCATGAAATAGGTCTTATCCCACCGTGGGAGGAGACAGTGCTTTTCCTTAGTATTCTGCTTTGGTGGAAAATCATGAACTTCATTGTATCAGAGAAGAAATTGTATTGTACCTTGATTTATGCTTTACCACATAGACAACTGATTTGATCTAATTTTGGCAATATTTTTCTTCCTCCACAGTTGAAAAAAAGTTTCTTTTGACTCAGAAATTGGGGTATGTTCTCTGCGTTTGTATTCACATCTTCACTTACAATTATTGTCATGTTTAATACATGTAGAATGTATTCTACATGCGTAGAAATAATTTTATTATGGCTGACATTTTGAACATAAAATATGTGGTGAATTGACTAAGAACGGCCCCTCTAGGCTCAGATGTTTGAATGCTTGGTCACCAGGGAGTGGCACTATTTGAAAGGATTAGGAGGTGTGGCCTTGTTGGAGGAAGTGTATTACTGGGGTTTTAAAAGCCCAGGCCAAGTTGAGTCTCACTCTTCCTGCTCCCTGTGGAACTGGATGTAGAATTCTCTGCTCCTTCTCCAGCACCATATCTGCCTGCCTGAGTGTCTCTGTGCTCCCTTTGATAGTAATGGACCAATCCTCTGAAACAGTAAGTAAGCCCCAATTAAATGCTTTCTTTTATACGAATTGTCTTGGTGGTGGTGTCTCTTCACAGAAGTAAAGCAATGGCTAAGACACAATGTGATTTCTTCATATTCAACTCTTAACCTTTCTCTCAGGTAGCACTGGGCATCTGCTTCTTTTGCTTTCCTTGCTATCCCCCCCCCCACCTTTCCCAGTAGACCCTTTAGTTCCCATGATCCTTTTTTTATTTCCCCGCCCCCTGGCTTCCTGTCTGAGAGAAGACGCGCGCTGTTTGTATCTGTGGAACTTTTTTCACTTACAACAATGATCTTCATTAGTCTCCAGCCTTCGTCTAATTCCTGTATTTTAGGGAAGGATTGTCAAGGGTAGTTTCTAAGGTATAAGTCTAGTTATGACTTAGTCCTGGGATCTCTGGATACTCACTACTGAGAACATGGCTGGATTAGATATCGAAACCATACGCTTGGCGAAATTTTGAACAACAAAATTCTCTCTCTTGTAGTTGTAGGCCAGAAGCCTAAGTTCAAGATGTCAACAGACTTGGGCCCTCTGAGGACAATCTGTCCCAGGCTTCCTTCTGAGCTTCTGGTGTTTTGATAAAAATCTGGCCTTCCTTGGCTCGAAGAAGAGACATTCTGATCTCTGTCTGCCTCATCCACATATGTTCTCTCTGTGTGTCTCTTGGTGTCCAGATTTCTCCTTTTTATAAGGACACCGAGCATATCTGATGAGAGCCCACTCTGATGACTTCATCCTAACTTGATTGCCCCAGAAAAGACATGATTTCCAAAAAAGGTCCTAGTCTGAGGTCCAAACAGAACCAGAACTGCGACGCATAGTTTGAGGGAACACGATTCAACCCGTCACAAGGCAAACAGTGTTGTTCTGGGCACAGACTTAGATCAGCAGCTTAGGCTGGCATGGTGCCCACATGTGCCCACACCCATTTGCTGCCCAGCAACACGCTGCTCTCACTGTGGATCAGGGGCAAAGCTCTTGAGTGAAATCGGCGCCGTGTAAGGACTAAGTAGGAAGGACAAGCCCTGTTCTTACTCCAAACATCAGGGAACGAGCGACAAGTTTCTTTCCGTAGTGAGCTGCAGGAGAGGGTGTGTGGTGTCACAAGTCCCTCACCATTGTTTGTGGTGCTCTGCTCTTTCCATTGGCCTGTGTGTAGTCCTGGGATAGCAAGAGAACACTGGGGACAAAGAAGCAAGAGACATGACTTTAGATGCCCACTTTCTAATTGGACCTGGGAGGGAGGTGGCCTGGAAGCCTTAAGTTCTAGAATACATTGAATTTCTGGGTGACAGTTGATGGTGTTAACATAGACAATGTTAATAGAGGAACCTGTGACCACAAAGGTCTGTGTGGCTTTCTGGGACTTCAGTGTGGCGCAGGACGTTGAGAGAGCTCAGAAGCCATGGCTTAGGAGCCGATGGTGATGGCTGTAGCTTGGGCTTATCTCCACGCCCATCTAAACATCTATTTTCTGTCACCTGCCATCTAGCTATCTATGTCTTATACACACACAGATGCACACACCTTTGCTTTGGTGTGGGGGAGAGAGACATTTTTAATAGCCAGGTCCTTACTTTTTCTTTTGTTTTATTCCTGGAAAAAGATGAAATCGTTGATTTATTCTGTACCCGTTATAAACACTAGAAAGCAGAGGATCAACCGAAAGCTTGGTCACAAATAAATATCCAGCGAGGGAGGAGGAGGGCGGGAGGAAACTGTTATTGATTGGCTTTGTAAAAATCTGCTGCTGAAATCGATAGCAATTTCTGGAAATGCCAGACATTAATTTTGTGTGGCTTGAACAGCGGAGATAATAATAAACGTACTTACAAAGTGGGCCTCCTGACACTATTTCCTTGAGCCCCTTAAAATAACGCATGTGCCTGAGGCGTACGAAAGCCCCAGGAGACAGAATGAATATACTTTGACGGGAATGCCAGCCGAGCTGACCCCCACTTATGTCTCGTCTTTGCTGGAGGTGGCACTTGGGTAGGCATAGCGTGGAGAAAAGAGGCTCATTTAGGAAGGGCAATAGAATGAGGTGGGTCCTCACAGTCTCAAGAATAGAAAACTTTTTACCTCTCTCTCATGTTTTCTCTTCCCTGCCTCTGCCAGCTTGCCTGTTCCTTCCTCCTGGTTTGTGATGGCGGATAAGCCAGTCATCCCGAGCTCAGACCTCTCTCTGGAAAGCCAACTGTAATGATACTATTGCATATGGCTTCCTGCAAAGCCAACTGCAATGATACTATTGCATATGGCTACCTGCTGAACTGGGAACAGATAGAAGTCACTTTTCCATACTGCGCCTTCACTTGGTTTGTCATGGTCAGCAAGAATTTGCACTACTGATTTGAACAGTGAGAAAGGGCGTTGGTTCTATCAACCGGAGGATTTCTTGTTCTCTTGCTATGTGTTATCATTATATAACACTTGCAGTATTCTGAGTTGTCATGGTGTTGAAAGCCAAACCATGTCCTCTCATAGTGCCTGGCTTGGTGAAGCCTGATGCTTTCTCTTCAACAATCAAGAAACCATATTTAATGAGTTAGTCCTGGAAATATAATTCTTTTTTTTTTTTTTTTTTTTTTTTTTTTTTTGGTTCCTGTCCTGGAACTAGCTCTTGTAGACCAGTTGTTTTTTTGTTTTTTGTTTTTTGGTTTTTTTTTTTTTGTTGT
Source organism: Microtus pennsylvanicus (assembly GCF_037038515.1). Taxonomy (NCBI): domain Eukaryota; kingdom Metazoa; phylum Chordata; class Mammalia; order Rodentia; family Cricetidae; genus Microtus; species Microtus pennsylvanicus. The sequence goes on from NC_134579.1 coordinate 70,200,636, forward strand.
TTTTTTTTTTTTTTGTTTTTTTTTTTTTTTGAGACAGGGTTTCTCTATAGCTTTAAGCCTGTTTTAAAACTAGCTCTTGTAGACCAGGCTGGCCTCGAACTCACAGTGATCCACCTGCCTCTGACTCCTGAGTGCTGGGATTAAAGGTGTGTGCCATTACCACCCAGCTGAAATATAGCTCTTTAAATACTTGAACTTGAGAAGTCAAAGAAACTTCTTGGTTGAACTAATTAATATGTGGAAAAAAATTTAAGTTAATTATTCAGTTACTTTTCTTTCTGTATACATTATTCCAGGGCCTATACAGAAAGCCAAAGTGTTACTCCTGGCTTCATGTCTGTCCTAGTTGGCGTACGTTAACTGTCAACTTGTCACATTCTAGGGTCACTTGAGGGGTCTCAGTTAAGGGATTGCGCAGATGAGATTGGTTCACCCATTTGTCTGTGTGAGATTGTCTTGATTGTTGACTGATGCTGAGGGCCATGTCTACTGTGGGCTGCAGTGTCCCCAGGCAGGTGGCTCTCAACTGTGTAAGAAAGCAATGTGCATAAGCTGGCCTGTGAGGAAGGCAACACTCTTCCGTGGTTTCTGTTTCAAATTCACGCCCTTTGACCTCCCTCAATGGATGGATCGTAACCTGTAAGCTGAACCAAGTACTTTCCTCCCTAACTTGCCTTCGGTCAACAGCACTGAGGAAACTAGAACACTCCCTGAAGGAACTCACAGCCTGTCCATGGAGATCAATTCATGCTCACAAATTGCCTCTGCGGATGTAGGATGCATTCCACATCACAGAAAGGCCACAGAGCATTCAGCTCATGAAAATTCAAAAGGAAGCTAAAGAGTTAGGCTCCAGTTTCCGAGTGCTTAGATGTAGAGGGGGAAAAAATGAAACGTTGAGTTGTCTATCTGCATGGAGTGGCGGAAGGAAGAAGAGGCAACAAGAAATAGAAGCTTTTCCAAGGAATATGAGAGAGGTGGGAGTTCCAGAGTGGAGGAGCCGAAGCGGGGGGCTTCAGATGGACAGTGAACCCTTTACACATCACATGGTAGGTCTCTATGTTGTTTCAGAGGCTTCAGACGGGTAGTGAACACTTCACACATCATGCGGTAGGTCTCTACGCTGCTTCAGCAGCTTCAAGATGTCACAAGAATGAAAACGGCATAGTCTGCCAGTATTTCGCAAGTGGCATCACAATCTGCTGGGATGACACTGAGTTGAGCCGTTGCAAAACCTTTTCAGATTTCAGCGGGACACAGGCTCCTAGGAAGATGCATAGGCTCTGATCCGCATTCCTCCTGCTTGAGGGATGGACCACAGTGGTGGTGGTAGTGAGGCCTCCCTTCACTTGTGAACTGGGAGGTTTCAGTGGAGCTCTTCCTGGGGACAAACTCCGTCGTGCCCAGAAGAAATGCAGAGCCTGTCTTCATGTCAGCAGGGTCTAAGTACACAACCTGGATCTCCACTGAGGGCCTGCTGTGACAAGGCATGCTCCTTTCTCTGACGAGCACCGTCAACAAAAAATTATCCCCAAACTTCCACATTTGGCAAAAGACAGGTTCACAGATGGGAGGCAACTTCAGGTAGAACGAACTTGGGCGATTTCATACCAAGGTATACTATACTCCAATTTCTGACATCATTTGAAAGCAGCCAGAGAGAAGCTGATCCTTGACTGTAGGAGGAAAGCAGCTGGGTGGCAGATTTCCCATCAGAAACCACAGAGGCCAGGGAGAAGCAGCCCTGCGGTGTCCAAGTTCTAGAGAGAAGCGAGTGAATCCAGGGCCCGGCATCCCGTAGCATCACATCCTTTAATAGTGAAGGAAAAGCAAGACATGCTCAGATGTAGGGAAATCGCCGAGCAAGAGGACAGGAGGATGCCTGCCTGGGCTGCCAGCACTTGGGAGGCAGAGGCAGGAGGAAGACTCAGAGGATACCTCAACAGATACTCTTTAAACAGAAGGGAGTGAAAAATGAGAAGGCTTGCAAGACTGAGAATGAAAAATACAGTAATCCAAAGTTCCAGCAAGTGCAAATGACCTTCCTTCAAGTCTTCCAATTTGTGCTTGAGGATTGGCACATAGCATACGGCTTCCTAACTCTACCCCCAGACTATAGCGAGAAGAGATCTATGTAATGCAGAAGGAGAAAGAGATGATAAGGTAGATAGATTTTCTATACTTTAGGAAACTTTAAATTGTGGCATGTATATGTGATGTAAAGCCTAAGAAATTGATGGTTTAAAATATTTTATTAGGTGATATATTCAAGAACAATATGGATAAAATTAATGGAATTCCCTGAAGTGTTCACATAACATTTTTAAAAAGCAGGATAATGAAAACAGAACAAATAGAAAAAAATAAAATGTCAGATAACATCGATTATATTTGCAATTTTGTTGTATGTTAATGATATGACTATGTACATGTATGTCAACTAAAAGATGGAATGGAATATAATATGTGGATCTATAGGTTGTGTGTAGTGGCACACACCTTTAATCTACACAGTAGGAAGGCAGAGGCAGTTGGATCTCTGTGAATCAAGGTCATCCAGACTGTAGAGTGAAATGATATCTAAAGAAAAATAAAAGGCTGAGTGAAATGTGAAAACATACCTATGTATATAGATACAAATCCATGTAAGCTGCCCCCAGGAATTCAACACACATACAAAGCCGTGGAAGGGAAAAGGGCAGAAGATAGAGCATTCATTCAGACATTGCTCAAAGAAAGCACACATGACTGGCTAATATCAGAGAAAGTAGACCCTTTATCTTTTAACATATTTCTTATTGATTCTTTGGGAATTTCACATCATACACACGAATCACAATTATTTCCCAGTCCCTCCATATCTGCCCTTCACCCTTGCAGCTCCCCCTCCCATCAGAAGAAAATAAAAATAGTAATTAAAAAGAAAGTGAACAATAAATACTTCTCTTGGTCTTTCCTGCTGCTCTACCACCTCTTCTGCCTTGGTGGCATTGGGAGCTGCGGTATGTCACACAGTATGCCCTTTTGTCTAAATAGCTTTACTTGCAAATGTTCATTGCAAAGAGCTGTTGGTCTGGCTGAAGGCCTCTGGCTGCTGGTACACCATCAATCCTGGACCCTCACTGAAACTCCCCTCTGATACCCTTCTGTTGCCTAGAGTCATGGAGATTTTGCAGCTATGGTTCTGCGGGACCTGTCCCAGCAGCTCATAGATGAGTAAGACTGTTGGTGATTTTTCACCTAGTAGTATATAAAGAACCTTCCAGCACTATGAATGGTAGCTGGAAGGAATGAAGCATCTGGTAGGTAGCATTTTGATGTCTCCATAGTCTATGACTCAACTGGGTAGTACCTCCATAAAGTTCTAGAGGGTGGCCAAGATCAATGGAAATAATCTGTACTGTTGGGGGGAATGCCTGTAGCATCCCACTGACCTACAACTCAAAAAGAGGCAATCTATACTCAACACTGGGCTTTTATTTTGACAGCCTATGGTGTCTGAATGAGGCACTGCCTTCCTATTTTAGGCTGATTCTATTTAAACTTTTTATATATGTCTATGGATATATTTTAGGAAGGGTCTAAAGTAATAGTTTTCTATTTTGCATTTTCAAAGATTTCAGTATTAGATCCCTCTCTATACTTTTATCCTGGCCTTCCAGTACCCACACCACTCAACCCCTCCTGTTCCATATCATCTGCTTTCTCTCCCCCTTCTGCTGAAATCTCTACCCTTATGAGATTTCTCTCTTCCATAGGTTCTCTAGTTTAAACATAATCTAAGATTTAAACACATCTAAAGATTCAAAGAGAGCACCTATATGTGAGAAAGAACATGTGTTTGCCCTTCTGACTCTGAGTAACGTCACTCAGAACAATTATTTACAGCTCCATTCATTCCCCTTTAAACTATCATAATGACCAGCCTGGCAAGAAACACCCATGGAGCAATAGTGACATGAATGTTATAGAAATAACTAACTACTTTCTAGTTAGGTTAAAGCCCACACCCAAGACAGAACTCATGCCTACCAGCCCATTCATGGGTCTGAGTACCTGCCTGTTGCTAGGTATAGACCATAGCCCCTAGGGAAGAATCTACTATTATGTAGTGCAAATTCCAATTGGCCTTAAGAATAAGAACCTGGAGTCAGATATTGGGATTAATGCTGAAAGATCAGAGAAGCAGTGTGGCCTGCCACTGTTCTTATCTCTACTGAATTCTCACACCAAAGGGGTGATCTTGTCTCTACAAACCCTCAGACTGAATACCTTGCGTTCCTGTCTCCCCCACCCCAATTCCCCTATCTTCCTCTCTCTGCCCAGCCATAGTCCTTCCTGTCTCTGTCTCCCCAGTGCTAGGATTAAAGGCCTGTGACTCCCAAGTACTGGGATAAAAGGTGTGAGCTGCCACTGCCTGGCTCTGATTCTCTTTTAGACTGGATCAAACACGTGTAGTCCAGGGTGGCCTTGAACTCACAGAGATCCATCTGCCTCTGCCTCCACCTCCAGAGTGCTACGGTTAAAATGTGTGCCACCACTACCTGGCCTCTATGGCTAACTAGTGGCTAGCTCTACACTCTGATCTTCAAGCAAGCTTTATTTGTTAAAGCACGAGTAAAATATCACCACACTGCTATTACTCTAGTAAATGGACATAAGGTTATACCAAGCTCTAATGACTTTAATATCTATACTTACATCTATTTCTCCTTAAACTGTCATCGGAGAAGCTTCTTGCAAAAAGTGCTGATTAACACAGAGACCCACAATTGGCCAAGGTGCAGAGAATAAGAGACAGCAGCGTGCTGGGTCTTGACCTCTCTATTACCTGCCCTCCTCTCACGCCTCATGGATGATTGTGGGAGAGAGGGCGGAGATACTGCAAAAGGCCAAGGAGGTGGATGACTACAAGGAGACCGTGTTTACTGGACACATCAGGGCACTTGTGCATATGCATTCACAGCAATTGCGACAGCATGCATAAGACCTTGCAAGAATAAGCCAGAGAAACACGGCTGTATGGGGAGTGGAGGTGAGCATGAAATCTCACCCATAGCTAAGTAGTTACTGACAATTGATAGCTGCGAGGAGAGAGAGAGAGAGAGAGAGAGAGAGAGAGAGAGAGAGAGAGTGTTAGTTTTTCTTAAAAGTATGTCCCCTGGTGGGTTAACCATGCCCCAGTGGAAGGGGCTGTATGTTTAAGATTAAACATGCAACACAGATCGGTCTTATTAGGTTTATTTTACAAAATGATACAAAATTGGGGGGAGGCAGTGTAGGGGGAGGGGATCTGGGAAGAGAGGGGCTGGGGAAGGAGCTGAATATAAATACATTAAATATAAACAAATTATTATTAAATATAAATAAATTAAAATACATTGTACAAAATTCTCAAAAAAAAAAAAAACAATAAAAGCACACTCCTTTAATCACTGCATTTGAGAGGCAGAGACAGACAGATCTCTGTGAGTTCAAGGCCATCCTGGTCTACAAAGAGAGTTCCGGTACAGTCAGAGTTGTTACACAGAGAAACCTTGTCTCAAAACACCAAAATAAATAAATAAATAGATAAATAAATAAATAAATAAAAATAAGAAAAAAACCTCTCCAAATCATACAAAATGAAATCAATGACATCGATAAAGACATTCCACCAAAGATTCCACACGGCTGGCAAATAAGTGTGAGAAGAGACTTCAGTGTATCCATGAGTGGGGACCCAAGGTAAAAATAGGAAGTATCGTATCTCTACATTCTCCATCAGAGTACCAAAACAACAACATCAACAACAGCAACAACAACAAGCCGTGAGAACACCAAGTGCTAGCAAAGTCTGCAGAGAAACTGGCTCCCCTGACCGACATCTTCCATGGTTGGTGAGAAAACAAAACAGCACCATTTCTTTGGAAAGTAGTTTGGCGGTGTCTTTAAAAAAAAAAAAACAGAGAAAATGAAGCCAGGCAGTGGTGACACATGTCTGTAATCTAGGCACTCAGGAGTCAGAGGCAGGGGGATCTCTGTGAGTTTGAGGCCAGCCTGGTCTACGTAGTGAGATTTAAGACAACTAGGGCTACACAGAGAAACCCTCTTTTGAAAAACTAAAACAAAATATCTCCAAACCAAACCAAACAAACCAAACCAAACCAAACAAACAAACAAACAAAAAAATATAAAACAAACAAGCAAAAACCCCAGAGGAAATGACGCTGGCTGGAGAGCAGCTCTGTGTTTAAAAGTGTGGACTGGCCTCACAGAGGACCTGCGTTGGTTCTCAGCACCCACATCAGGTGGTTTGCACCCATCTTCAGGGGGTCAGATGCCTCTGGGCTCTGGCTGTACCTGCATCCAAGTGCATATACCCACATGTAGACAGACACAAATACAGAATTAACAGTAAAATAAATCTTAAAATGAACCCAAAGGAAACAAGCTTTCGTATGCAAAACAAGTGTACGTCGTATTTATCCTCAAGAAAGGAAGACCTGTGCTCAGACGAAACCCTAAGCAGGAAATTCACAGTAGCTCCAGAAAACACCACGAAATTCATAATAGCCCCAAGTTGGAAATAACCTAGGTGCCCTTCAGTGGGTGGACAAACTGAAGGGCGTTCAGTTACAAGATTTAACCCAGCAATAATCAGCAGCTACTGATTAGTATTCTGGATGGATCTCCTCTTTACAGTGGACTTTTTAATTTTTAAAAAATGTTTTATTCAGGTGACTGAGAGGTCCTTGGAGCCAGGCAAGAGGCCCTGCTCCTGTGCTGCTTGCATCCAGAAAGAATCTTTGTCTGGTGACAGATGGAGATAGAGACAGAGACCCACATGGGAGTACTGGACTGAGCTCCCAAGGTCCAGTTGAAGAGCAGAAAGAGGGAGAAGATGAGCAAGGAAGTCAGGACCGCGAGGGGTTGGTCCACCCACTGAGACAGTGTGCCTGATCTAATGGGAGCTCACCAAAGCCAGCTGGATGGGACTGAATGAGCATGAGATCAAACTGGACCCTCTGAATGTGGTTGACAATTGAGGCAGACTGAGAAGCCAATGATAATGGCACTGGGATTTGTCTCTACTGCATGTACTGGCTTTTTGGGATCCTATTCTATTTGGATGCACACCTTCCTAAGCCTGGATGGAGGGGGGAGGGCCTTGAACTTCCCACAGGGCAGGGTATCCTGCCCTCTAGGGAACGGGAGGGAAGTGGGAGGAGAGGAAAAAGTGGAAATTTTGATTCCTATTATTAATAAAGTCATAAAAAATTTAAAAAAAGAAAGTAAATTAGGTACAAGACTTTGGACTCATCAAATTACGATACATATGTAGTACTTTCTCTGAATTTGTTAAAATCAAATGGACTAGACAGTGAGCTACACTTATTGCTTGTATATATTGTATATAGTCTTTATACTTATTGTATATAGTTTTTCTTATATTAATTATAACCTTTTATTTTACACACACAAAGAATATTTTATTCATGTTACTGAGTGTGCCGTGTGTGTGTGTGTGTGTGTGTGTGTGTGTGTGTGTGTGTGTGTATGTGTGTTTAGGAGTGTCAGAATGTGTTCATGTCTCTGTGTGAGTGCATGCCCTGTATGTTCAGATGTCCAGGGAGGCCAGAAGAGGATGTTGGATCAGTTGGAGTTGGAGTTACAGGTGGTTCGTAGTCATCCAGTGTGGATGCTGGGAACTGAACTCAGGTCCTCTGGAAAAGCAGAAAGTACCCTTAACTGCCAAGCCATCTCTCTGGCTCTTAGATAAATCTCTTATTAGAAATTATCCTATAAGGATAGCGCTGGTACTAAAATGTTACACTTGCTCTACTTATATTTATATTTAATTTTTAAAACTTTTATTTATATTATTTTTCAAGTTGAAAAAAAATATTTACCCAAAGAAGAGAATAACAGTTTCCAGGGTTCCAAAGAGGTGGGAACAAGAGAAAAGTGGGCATGGATTTTACGAAGCAGTAATGAAGGATTCCTTGGCAATGGATGTTCACTGGGCAGCACTATTCCAACTTCAATGATAACTGATCACCATATTGTAGTAGAGTTTGACAGAAAGCTAACATCTGGGAAAGCTAGGTAAAAAGGTGTACGGAATCGCCATATAATTTTTTCAACAGCAATCCTGTTGACATAAAAGGCTGCTTTCAAATAAAAGTTCAGAGTTGACCCCAAGGGTGATGGTGGTGGCAGAATGACCAGGCTGTCTGTAGACATGCATGGGTGAGAAACAGAAGCCAAAGAACTGCTTGACCTTCCTCATTCTCCATCAGGGTCATATCTCCTGGCCGATCGGATGCTCTCAGGCCTCTCTCTGGAGGACAGCGTCTCTCTCCTTTACTCCTTGCTTGATGATAACAAGGGAATTCTCCACCCAGTGTCCATTGCTGATCCGGAGTTTGTCTGCTCTGATCTCTGGACACCCTGAGGCAAAGCAAACAGACACTTATGGAAGACTTGCAGGGGCCGAACTGTACCACTCATTGAGACTAAGTTTGGAGAAACTACACAAACATTTTTTTTTTTTTACAAAATTCTTCAAGGTAGGAGGGAGGTGGGATGGGCAGTATGGGGTTGAACTGAATATGAGCTTGCCTGCGAAACCCATGGGATTAATAAAGAGAAGGAACAAAAAGTGAAGGAACATTGGCTTCTAGTGTGAAGACATTGTTCCTCTCACGTCCTTCAGACCATATCCTCATCACCCCTATGCCCACATTGCTCACCCTCAGAGGTGAGTCTGGTACAAAGCAAGGTCATGAACCCTTGTGCTTATGGAGTGAGCCTTTGCAAATAGAGCTGACATCGTCAGTTGCTCGTTCCTTCTCCTGGGGCCTCTTGCCTCATGCTTGCTATGGGCTGTCCTCCGAAGATAAAGATGGGCCTGGGAAATCTGCTGCGTCCTGGGACCCAGCTGAGACGAACCTGTCTGGAATCTGACGTCAGTGATGGGGTCTCCCTCTGCTGGCCTTGTAGACAGTTCCTATAGCAATGGGCTCCAGGGTTTGAATACTGGATCAAAGGGAAGTCCAGCTTGGGGGTCAGAGAGAGGACTATAGCTCTGACATCTCTTCTTTTCTTTCCATCCCACCCTTCCTTTCTTCCTTACCAACTGCAAGTTTCCTCCACGTGCTTTTGTGGTGGTTGTTGTCCATCTACTGCTTCTCTTGTCTTCTTCTGTCTTTCACACTTTTACTTTAGGCAGATGATAGCAGTTCCATAACTCAGCTCATGGGTCCCACCTCACGCTGTGTCTTTAACCTTTCCCCAGTTCCCTCTCCACTCCCGTCATTCTCGATTACTTACTGCTTCTTGAACACGCCAATGGGTACTGGTCTCAGGGCCTTTGTATATGCTATTTCTGTTGTTCCCATTACCTCATACAGCCATATGCCTGATGGAGGAAGGTCATTGGTTAAGTAATAAAGAAACTGCTTGGCCTCATAGGTTAAAACATAGGTGGGAGGAGTAAACAGAACAGAATGCTGGGAGGAAGAGGAAGTGCGCTCAGAGGCCATGCTCCCCTCTCCCGGGCAGACGCGATCGATGAAGCTCCGACCCAGGATGGACGTAGGCTAGAATCTTCCCGGTTAGCGCACCTTGGAGTGCTACACACATTATTAGAAATGGGATAGTCCAGGTGCGAGAGTTAGCCGAGAAGAGGCTAGATATAATGGGCCAAGCAGTGTTTAAAAGAATACAGTGTCCCTGTAATTATTTCGGGGCATAAGCTAGCAGGCGGCCGGGGTGCTGGGGATGCAGCCCCGCCCCTCCTATTACTACACACGCCTTGTTTTTTTTGCTAGAGCCTACTTTTAAAAACATTTTCAAAGACACTGTCCCCACTCCTCTCCCAGTGCACTCACCCAATTCCCTGTGCTCTCTGGTCCACACATGGTGCGCATGGATCCCTTCAGCTTGGTCTACTCTTGTCTCTTACTCAGTGTCTGCTCTGCACAAACCAGACCACAAGCTTTATGGAGGGCAGGACTCGGTGTCTGTTTCTGTGCACTTCTGAGCGTATCTAGGACAGAGCCTGGCAGGATAAATGGGGTAAGAGAGCAAATATGATTCTTTCTAGTGATAGGTAAAACACACACACACATACTATTTTACTACTATAAATTAAGTCTATTAAATATTTTATTGGTTCAATTGCCATCATTACCTAGACTTGAGATAAACACATTAAGTGTTTTATAGATGCCCTTATTTCTGCAGTGCCTGTGACTTTGCAAAGGCTCCTGGGTGGGAGATTTTGAGGATCCAGGTCAGGTGTGGCTTCTTGTAAACAAGACAGGACAGCATTTCCCCTCCTTGTCTTGATGTAGTGTCTCGGCAAGTGAAGTGGTTTGTGCATTCCCAGTGGACCTCGTGGAATTATTGGGCTAGTTTAATAGCACCATGACACAGACGTGCCAAGACTCAAAGGCAAGTCACACTCATGTGCAAATCACTGCTGGGTCAGAACACCGCTGGTTCTGTCCCACACCAGGAGGGGAATCGAAGAGCGGGCTCCTCTTGGTAACGGAGACTCCTAACGGGACAAGGAAAGCCAGGGATTGTGCTCACGGGGACTGGGAACTGCTCAGAGAAAAAGGACTTTATGAAATCTGAATGCTATTTGGGAGCTTATCAGTAAGGAAAGGCAAGCAGAGGCCGCGGTGTCATGGAATATTCCTTCCTTTCTTCCATTCCCCCAAGCTCTGAGCTGTCCTATCTCTCGCTGGGTATTATTGACAGAGGAAATGCTGATTCATGGGCCTGAGTTACAGGAAACCTTGTTTCCTGGTGAAGAAACAAGCTTGGCGGAGCTGCCAGCCCCCTCCCTGCCAGTTGCTGCCACTTGCCCCCACTCTGGGCCCGCACCCAGGTTGTCTGAGGAGGGGCAGGGCTCAGTCAAGCTTAGCCAGTGAGGTCACTTTCCCTGGCCCAGCTCCTCACCATGCTTCGCTCTTGGCCTCTCTGCTCTGACCTCACAGAACCTTTCAAGCCCATCTCCCTTGTTCCCTGCTTGCTCCATCAGCTGCCGTCACGAATGAGCATGCCCGGCTCCGTGAGCCTCTTGGATGTCCCAGTCTGTGCCATGGCTCCTCATGTCTGTTGGCCTACTGAGATCCGACTCCTACGTCAGCTCAGCACAGCTGCTCTGCTCCGTGAGGCCTGCCCCACTTCCTCCTGTTTATTGGTATTCCTTTTAGTGGGGGTGTTTCCAAATCTTCCTCCATTTGCGTAACTTACGAGGTCGAGCAAGTTACGCAAATGGATTCCTCCTAAGAAGCCCCAGCTTCTCCATCTTTGAGCTCCCCTCTACCTCTTGCAGGGCTGTGCATGTTACATTTCTTGAACACAGAAGAAGGTCAGTCAGTGGCTTTGAACTTTCTTCTCTACTCATCAGATGCAATGAAGACTCGGAGGCCAAACAGGCATGAGCTGAGCTTGCCAACATCACAAGATAGCGGCAGGCTGGGATCAATGTTTTTCTGAAAGGCCTCATGATCTAATTGAAAACGGGCTGCTAGTTAGTATAATCTGAAGTTCAGGTTACATTATTATTAAGTGTGCAGGGAACGAATAAATGTGAATGAATGTAGGGAATGAATTAAGTGTGTAGGGAATGAATAAATGAATCCTCCAGCCAGCTAATAGACATCGGCTCAGCACCGGGCAGTCAGCACCAGGCAGCTCTTTCTGTGGTCTGGTCTGCTCTGTTTTCTGACCCCCACCTGCGGCAGGAGATAACTGATTCAGATGGAGAGAAATCCATCTGATTATAAAAACCCATGCGAGGCAGTCGAAGCTTAAATCGGTAAGTACAATACAGTCCTGTCCCTCCTGCTGTCGGACATTGCTGTTTTCCTGGACTGGAAAGCAGATATTCAGCAAGGAAGAATCGAACAGCTCTGAAGGAAGTCTCCTCTCACTAGATGGGAAGAGAAATGAGGAGAGTTGGGTGTGTGTTCTCGGACCCTGGAAGGCTGAGAACGAAGGCCATCTGCCAACACCGGAAGCTCTTGCCAGGGTGGAGTGGGGGTAGGTGAAGTGAGGGTGTAGGTTTCTCATAAAGACAATTCGAGAAAAGCATAGGTGCTGTGACCAGTCCCCTGACCCCAGTCACTATGCCACCAGCCCCACCTCTTCCAAAGGATGAGAGTCACATCAGTGCCTGCCTAGGTCACATGGTGGGGGGGGTTGCCATCACTAAAATAAGGGACAAAAATGAAGCTTGCAAGCTGTGAGGGGCCTGTGGGAATCTGACTCCCCACGCTGGGCATTGCTTCAGCACAATAGTGTACCTGACGGCAGGAGACATTGTCTCGAAGGCAGGAGGAGAGGCTGGGAGGAAAGGGGACAAGTTCGGAAGAACAGCTTGCTTGTCACAGTGCAGTGTGGACGAGAGTCCTAGCTAGGTAAGGAGACAGCTGGGGGAGTCCTGGAACTTCTGTCCTTTTCCCAGGTCCTGGTTTTCTGTCTTCTGAGGAGATGGTCATAAAACCCTCCCAAAGAGAAAGCTACCCACGTGCCGGGATTGGGGATGGCATGTCCAGGCAGGGTTTGTGGGAGGAGTTGGGTGGGGAGAAAGTGTTCAGCATTCCACAGCAGTTACAGTTACAAAGAGATGGGAATAGGTGGGATTTGAGAAACCAGTGGGGGAGACACAGGCTTTAAGGTTTAACTGGCAGGAATTTCCATGGATTGGGCTGTGGGGAAATCTTTCAAGTACAGACAGGAAAAAAACCCAGCTTTTCAGAGGAGACTCACGAAGCCCGTGACAGACGGGCGGAGTTCCACGACAGCAGAGAATTGTCAGCCCTCAGAACTCAGCAGAATGCTTCCTCAGGAGGAGACCTACCCCGCTTCCTGCTACTGACAGACCACAGCTCTCATCTTAAAGGAATAAGAGATAGATTATTCTGGAACCATTTTGAGTAATCATGGCATGGAACACAGATTTCGGTTATCCAAATTCCACGTTCCAATGTGGAAGCTGTTTCAGAGGGTTCTCATAGATTTATAGAACAAAGACAGTCACACATCAAGGCAAGTTTAAAATCCATGGGTGGGTGCACCAGAGGGAGGGACAGCGAGATGGGGAAGCTGTTTTATAACCCTGAGATACTACCTGATGACACTCTTAGCTCTCAGAGTGGGTGTTAGGTCAGATACGAAGTGGGCCAAGGAGCAGCTGTTCCAGAAGGTTAAAACTAGCACAAGAGAGAGTCATTAGCATCTGAACTTAACAAAATTCCAGCCTCTTCACAGTACTGAAATTCCTACCGGGCCCTCAGTCTCTGCAGACACAGAAACGCCTTCCAGGAGTTGTAGGTTCACAGGCAGATGCAGCTTCTTTTCAGGATATATTCCCACCGCCCCACTACTCACAGGTAGCGCACCAATTGATTTCTTTAATAAAGTCTTTCTCCGGGAGGACTGGATAGTAAGTGTGGCCTGGCACTGAGGGGCTCTTGCACACTCCCACCACAGTCCTCAGTTCCAGTGAGCCTTCCCTGAACGACACTGAGAAGGAGAGGCCCCTGCTCTCTCTCCAGCCTCCTTCCTCCAGGAGCTGCAAATTAAGACGAGGTTTGCGCTCCCACGGTGCTTGTACCTTAGCACATGTGTGTTGTTTGGAGCTGTCCCAACTGAGAAGGAAAGGCAGGGCTTCCTTTTCATCTGCAAAGGATTTGCCTACTTCCATACAGCTTTTACTGCAGGAGCTTTTTCCAAGGCTGAGCCGAGGCATTCCTGGAATGGATGGAACACCCAGTCACCAAGAGCTTGGGAGATTTCCATCAGTTCTTAAGGGACCACCTGGCCCAGGAGAATGCATCTCCAGGAGGAAGAGTCAGTGGGAGGAAGCATTTGGGCTGTGTTGCCTTGATCTCATTAGTCGTGGGGTTAATCCTGACATTAATGTATATTCATTTGCTGTTTGGTCTTCTGTTGTGATGTTTCTGTTTCTTTTTTCAGTGCTGGGGATTGAACTCAGGACTCCACAGATGCTAGGCACATGCTCTAGCACTTAGCAGCAACCCAATTCCTAGTTCCATTCTTTAAACAAAGGGTTGCTCTACAAATCTTGATGAGGATTTAGCATTATTTCCACTGAATTGCAGGGTTAGTCTGTGTATGTAAGTTCTGAAGCCTCCTCTTGATTGGATTATAGTTGCAAGTTTAGGCCCCATGATCAAGTCCAAAGAAGACAGAAAACTATCAAATATCTATCTGCACCTGTGAGCCTGTAAATGTAAACAAACCACTCTTGAAGGGCAAGCGGCTAATTCACCGTGGGGGTCGGGATTCCTTGCTTTTGTCTTTATTTTCATTTTGTATTGCATATCACCCCCACTATAGCTGCTCTCGAGCTCCCAATATGATAGCTACTGGCCACTGGGAAGAGGTGTCAAGAGCCAGTTCTCAATAACTGGTAACAAATTGACCCTAGCACAAGACCTGTCAAGAGTCAGAACAGACAGACACACAAAGGCTCAGAGGGAGGAAGCAGAGGAGTGGGGACTCAGATGGGGAGTTTGGTAGGCATGTGTGTGTTTGGATGCGCAAAGTATCAGCAGTAAGTGGTGATTGGCCAGCCATAGCTGGCATCAAGTATTCAGTTTGTCTAATTAATGTCCATCCTTAGGAAAGTAGCAACTGTTCACCACACAACGCTTGTGATACTCTGTGATACAGAGTCTATATCCATGTCAATTCTTAGAGACCCTCCATAAGGTTACTCTCCTTGTTTGACAAGCCAGGAGATTGAAACCTCATCAGATAAAGATGAAGCAACAGATAATTCAAGCCTGGGGTTTGCCACCATTCTACTCCTGGGTTGGGGAACAAGGTGCTGGACCACGCTGGCTTCTTAAATAGTTCAGACAAGGAGAATTGGTGGTTTTATAGGAATGAAGACAGGATGAGATAAACCAGTGATTCAGAGTACGTGGCAGGAAGGGAGGAACTTGAGTCCAATTTCTTAAATTCTTCCTAAACCCAAAACAAAGTGAAGGCCATCAACCCTGAAGTAGGGCTGAGCACAAAATTAGGATCGCTCTAGATGTCAGCCAATCAATGTATTGATAACGAAGTTCTTGCTGAAGCAGTTGAATTTCCGAGATAGGGACCGAGGTAGAATGATTCCAGATACGCACTTGGCATCTACAGTACTTCAAGACAAAATAGAGTCCAGGAAGCGGCCTTGAAATTGCTCAGGTGTACCTTGTTCATGTATATCCTATGGCCAGGCATCGTTCCCTGGTATTGTTGAGGCCAGTCACAGCTGTCTGCAGTGTAAGGCATGAGGACTGAAGGAGGGGGAAGTAGAGTAGTAGTTTGACAGATGAAGATCCGGGTGAGTTAGGGATTGGGAAAGCAGTACTCCAAAGTATAAAGTACATGGCGAGGACCCTGGGTCTAGGATGAGAGCCGGAAAGATAGAGAAAAGGCCGTAAAGTCCTGGGAAGACCAGCTTCCAGGAGGAGGTTGAGAAGAAGGCTCGGGTCTGAAGGCCCTCTAAGGAGGTTTCCTCTTCTATAGATAAGAAATGTATAATCTCTGCTTTTCCATGTTTTCAATGTTGAGGTTCAGAGGAACAAGAGGAACTTAGGCTCTCAAGGAAAGAAAACCCAGTGGAGCCCTTGGTGGTGGGATGTTATGAAAGACAAATAGCAGATACTCCCCACCCTCCAACCCCTCCACCCCCCAGGCCACAAGGGGAAAACCCCACTGTCATTCTCCATAAACCTCTGATCATGTGACGCTTGCGGCCAAAATCTGTGCCAGTTACACCAGGTGGGGATTTCTTTCCCGACAGCCCCCTCCGGGTATGAATGGTGGCAATGTCCTCGTTTTAGATACGCATCAGGGGACAGGCATGACTCCCTGATACACTGCAAAGTCCGAGCCTGTATCATTAAAGCTCATGGAATGATGTTTAAAATTTGAGACTGAAAGTGGGAGAGATGGCTCAGAGGTTAACAGCACATTTTACTCTTCCGGAGGACCCACTTTTAACGCCCAGCACCCGCATGGTGGCTCACCACTGCAACTCCAGTTCCAGTGGATCTGTGGCCCTCTTCTGGTCTCCTTGGGCATCAGAAATGCACATGGTACAGAGACACACATGCAAAGCACACATGCATTTAAAGCTAAAAGAAAACTAAAAAAAAAAAAGAAAAGAAAAGAAAATTTGAGGTAAATATTGATGATTCTTTGTCACTTGGCTTTGACCCTCTCTGGCAACTGAGAATGACCCAGAAGTAAACATGACCTTCTGGCTGCTGAGAGTGAAGTAAACAGATGTCGCTGCTCCTGAGGACAGAACAATTGACCAGCTGCAGCTGACTTGTGGAGTGTTGCCTGCTCTAGCACATGGGACACCAGCAATTGGAAAGGCACGCCCAGACGCAGAGCTGATGAACTTGCAAGGTTGTCAACACAGCGGAAGTGACTTGAATGTTCTGTTTAGGGGGTGGCCACTCAGATGGGCAGAGATCTTGAGAGGGATCCCCCAGCGGGCAAGCCTCCCGAGGAGGCAGCATGCTTCTGTGGAATGAGTTTCTAAGATGGCTCTCCCCAGTGAGTGAATTTACCACTCACAGCTCAACATCGCGGCTCACAGTTGAAATCTGGGGAGAGCAAATGGTGCTGGGGAAGAAGAGCCAGTGATTGCTCTGGTTTCTTCTACTGGCTGAGCAGGTGGCTTCAGGAGTATCCCTTCCTCTCCCTAGGGCCTGTGTTTGGCGGACAGGCCTGTGTTTGACGGGCAGGCCTGTGTTTGTTTGGCGGACAGGCCTAGTCTTTCCAATATTTCCTCTGGCTAATGATGAGAATCTGAGCAGCTCGGAGATCCTTGTGAGCCTTGAAAGAGTGCAAAAGTATTGTTGGAGGTGAGAGATAAATTGTTTAACTTCATAGGTAGCAATGCGCTGTCTAGTCAGAAATTCCTCCCAAGACTCAGTGTTGAGGGTATCAAGAAGGGGCCCCAGAAAGCATAGAAAGCAGCCCAAACCTGGTACGGAGCCTTGAATGCAACCCCCCCCCCCCCCCCCCCCACTTCAAGCATTGGCTTCACCTGCCACTGGAAGCGATTAGCACCAGGCCTACCACCACTGTGGGTTTCCTGCCCTGCTGCTCCAGGGCCTGACCCCTCCCAGCCTCATTCTTAGGGCCGCCTCCTCATTCCCTGTGAGGAGCAGCTGTGCATAATCCCCTCTCTCCTTCCTGCCCCTGCCCAGGACTCCCACCTGCCCCTTCTGATTCGGAGCCAGCAGCTGGTCAGTGAACAGGGGCCAAATGTGCAGAACAGATGTGAACAGCATTGGCCGGCACGTGCGGGGAGGCTGGCTGTCCAACCCAAGCCTACTGATGGCTTCCTGTCAACTGGCTGAAGGCTGGGAAGTCACGTTCAGGGGCCCTGTCAGAGAAAGTTCCCATGCTACCCTGGTTTGATCCCTCTCCCTGGCTCGCATTTCTCCCCACTCCTTTTTTTTTTTTTTTTACCTCCTCCGACTTCTCATCCTATGTTTGTTTCTCTCTAACTCTTCCTCCTTGATCAAGCTCCCGAACATGTCAAGGATGATATTTTTAAAAGGCTAAACTATAGGCTTCGAAAGAGGCTTGCAGACTCGGTTCTTCCAGATTTATAAAAGACATAACAATAGGTCAGAAACCAGCCAGCACAATAACAGCCGGGCTTCACCGCAGCCTGCCCCGACCTAGGTTCTTAACGCTATCACTTCCTTCCTTCCTTTCTTAGTCAGTGGCATGCAGAAGTCAGGGTGATTCTCAGAAGCAGGTATCCTTGCCAGCAGGCAGCTTTGCTTTTCTAGACAATTGGCTAATTCCCCTCACTGCCACCCACCTCTCTAAGTGGGGGCGACCTAAGAACAGCAGCAGTGAACCAGAGAGAGTCCTGAACAGACCAGAGCCCTGGGGAGACCAAAACTTGTGGAAAACACAGTTAGCAGGCCAGGCATAATGACTTGAAGGTTGCTCAGATTTTAGGTTCTTTTTTTTTTTTTTTTTTTTTTGGTTTTTCGAGACAGGGCTTCTCTGTGGCTTTGGAGCCTGTCCTGGAACTAGCTCTGTAGACCAGGCTGGTCTCGAACTCACAGAGATCCGCCTGCCTCTGCCTCCCGAGTGCTGGGATTAAAGGCGTGCGCCACCATCGCCCGGCCAGATTTTAGGTTCTCTGGGCGTTTGCTTTATCGACATGAGCAGAACCAGTTGCAGCTTCCACAAAAATGAAACGCAGTGGCAGCAACAGAAGTTTAGGGATTTTTTTTTACAAGTGTTTTAAAAAAAAATACAAGGTTTTATCCAGGCATTGGTGACATATGCCTTTAATTTCAACACTTGGTAGGCAGAGGCAGGAGGATGCCTGAGTTTGAGACCAGTTTGGTCTACATACACAGTCACTCCCAGGGAAGCCAGGACTACAAAGAGAAACCAAATGTCAAAACAAAGCAAAACAAAACAAACAAAAACAAAACAAATGAACAAAGATTATAGGCACATATAACATGCCTTTTACAGGTGTTCACCGAACAGAAAACACAACAAGTAAGACCTAATCTGGATTTTTGTCTACTGCTTAAGAAGTCAAGGACATATTTATGAAATGTTAAATTGTAGGGATGGGTTTCTTATTTTGCCCTGACTTCTAGGAGACTCAGAGGTGAATTTCATGCTCAGTCCAGTAATGATACTAACGTTTGCCATTGGCATCTCCTTTGACTTTTATCAAAATTTCTATGTCCATTTTTAATACCCTTTGCATATGACTCGTGATGTCAGCTGACCAGTGTTCTTTATAGAAAAATTAGATGGCATAATAAAGAAAGGAAATCCTATAAAAAAAAGACCTCGACTAATGGTGGAAAGGATTTCTTACGCCCCTCTCTGCCTTCAGTGGGTTGGCTGTGTCTTTACTGTACGATCCTCATGATATCATACACTCCCTGCTCATCTGCCTCCCTGGAGCTGTGTGTTTAGTGAGTTTCTGTTTTAAAAAAAAATACAGCTTTAGGGTTAATTTTAGAGGCAGCAGAATGGGTTTTCCATCCCCTTCCTCCCCCCCCCTTTTCTCTTTTTAAAGGAGACTACTGATTAAGCCTGCAGTTGGGGCTGCCCCGGGTTAGTAGGCCGCCTGCTTCTGTGTTGATGGGTGAGAGGTTCTGGGCTCCTCTTTCCTCCAAGAAGCCTGTCATAATTTTTTTTCTCTTCCTCTCCATTGTTCTCTCCCTCTTCCTGAATAATACCCAGTAATGTTCTCCTACATAAATAATAACCACTTACATTTACATAAGCACTGCTAACATTGACACATTCTTTCCAAAAAGGATTTAAGATGGACGTCGTAGAGGATTTTTAAGTTTTACAATGCACTCTCGGATGTTATTGCTGCCGTTATGAACTAATAATTTATCATGCATTTACCATGTGCCAGACACTAGGCAAGGGCTTTTTGTACTCTTTCTAATTTAGACCTGCCCGTAATCCTATAGAGAAGCCACTCACATTACTCTCTCTTTGAATGCAAATAGACAAAGAGGCCCTGGGTCTTGCCCATGGTCACACAGCCAGAAAGGGAGCAGGGCCCCGGGCTGGAAAGCCAGGAGACAAAGTTCTGATCTTTGGATCACAGTATCTCTTTGGGCCATTGCTCAACCCTGGGAAAGGGGCGGAGCAGGGAGGCTTGCCATGTCTTGCAATTGAGAGGAAAGGGAAGAGGCATTGGATAGCGCTTAAAGACCCATTTACTCCTTTCCACCATCCTAGGAGGTAGAGACAGGTTTCTATATCACCCATGTGGGGATAGAACTTACCAGTCCTGAATTAACTCACACAACCACTCAGATGAGAAAGCAAGGTATCACTCAGGGTCTATTTGACTCCAAAGTCCTGATTTTTTCTGCTGACTTGGAGAAACTGCCCCAAGCTCACTATCACATGGTGGCTATCCAAAACACCACCGAATTTGATCAAAATTGACTTTCTTCAAGGTCTTTGTACAAATTCTGGCATTCGATTGGGGGCCGTTTCTCCATGTGACCTTGATGCTGGGGGACTTGACCATGCAAAAGGCAACTGAGTTCCCATCTCTTTCAGAAGAGAAAGCTGGCAGCTTTGGGGACAAGGCTCGTTTGGAACACGGGCTCCTGCAGCTAACTAAAAGCTGTGCCGGAGCTGCCCTCTTCATTCCTTATGAATCTTCGACCTCATTAAATAGGAAAAAGCAAACGGAATTTTTTGATTGTTCTTTCTGCAGATTCTTCAGGGGATTAGAACGGTGAACAAGTAAGAGACGTTCCTAGAACTGCCAGCCTGCATCCTGTAGTGACATTGCTGGAGCAGGGGAAAGCTCGCCTTTCTTCACTGCTTCTGCAGAGACAAACCAATGGCACTGACTCTTATTGACTCTAGTGTCCGGGTCTCTCATCTCCTGTATTCCCTTTTCTGCCACCACAGAGACAGAGAAATCATTTATAAAACCAAGCACAGTGGACAAAGGTTTTGAGACAGGGTCTCACTACATCACTCTAGCTGGCCTAGAACTCACTACGTAGACCAGGCTGGTCATAGAGATCCAGACAAATCTGCCTCCCAAATGCTGAGATTAAAAGCATGTGCCACCGTGCCCCGCCAAGCAGCTGTTTGGAGGATAGCACTTCTCTTTTTGTTGGTTTTTTTTCAGACAGGGTTTCTCTGTAGCTTTGGAGCCTGTCCTAGAACTCGCTCTGTAGACTAGGCTAGTCTCAGACTCACAGAGATCCGTCTGTCTTTGGCTTCTGAGTGTTGGGGTTCAAGGTGTGTGTCATCAGCACCCGGCAGGGTAGCTCTACTGTGGGCTTTTTCTCAGATACCTGAAGCAAACCCTAGGTCATGGTTGCAAGGTTCCAGGCTGAAAGGAACAGAAAACTTGATAGACTTTCCACATGACCTCTAGGCAGAATAAGAACATTATTCTAATATTTATACATGTCTAGATGTCGTGCTTGCTTCAGGTGCCTGAGATGATCAACATGTGCCCATACCATGAAGATGAGTAGAATTTGGAGCATATGGTGTGAGGGCAGCTGACTTTTTTAGTTTAGGCTCAAGGTCCACTTGTACGCATTCAGTGGTCCCAAGCACATTGTTAGCAGCTTGGCATGCATCACATCTAATGCTCCCAAGGACCCTTTATCATAGCTGCCATCTTCATTTCATAGGGGAGACAGGAGAAGCCCCCAAATGATCCTCTTCTCCATGGCTATTGGCTCGGGCCAAGTTAATGGAGTATAGTAGGAAGAATTTTAGTTTTTCAGGCTATCAGAACTGCAAGAAATAGCAGAGATCTTGTCTACCTTTTGAGGCTAACAATGGAAAGAGATCAGAACTGGGAATGTGCGTAAGTGTGCTTAAAGCCGCAGAGTAGACCTAACACACCCCGCCAGTCCTCTGGGCTGTCCCTACATAGTGGACCAGCTTTTCCTCTTAGTAACAACAGGGATGAAGCTGCCATCTGGGATGGATGGAACAAATGCCATGGCCTGCTCTGGCTCTAAGCAACCATCACCACTGACATGGCATTTTCATGTCTCACTTCGAAATGGGAAGAGTGGAGCCTTGAGTCCTGAAATAAAGCGATTACCAATGGCAAAATTGTGCCTTGGTCTCTGTGAACACGTCAAGCCTCTCAGAAGTGGGGCTCAGAAAGCAAGATGTCCATAATTTTGGAGTTTCACCTTAGCTATCATACAGTGATGAATCTTTTTGAAGCAGTTATCAATTGTTTTTCTCATTCTTGATTTTTTTTTTCTCCAAAGTGCTAGGGGTTCCAGAGGCAAGGTCCTTTCCAAGGGCTCTTGACTTAGCTCACAGATCTCTCAAGACTGCACTCATGGCCAGAATGATTGCTTTGACTCTGTAAATCAGAAATCGGACAGGATGCCTTGTGGGACTCGGCTGCAGCACACTGTATGAGATAGTTGAGAAACAGCGGGTCTGAATGACAGGGGTGGTGGAGACCATATCAAAAGTCACATGTCATTTGTTATCCATGTGACCATTGACCCTGAAAAATTGGCCCTGTTACTATATTGGTAGCCATAGCCATTTGTGAGAACACAGAATAAGTGGTCTTCTAAACATCAGCTAGAGAGTAGCTTGCTATCACTGACTAATGACTGCTTTGCGGTGATTTATCTGCTTCATAGATATCAAAGAGGGACTTGAAGCTCAGCGTTTCCTTATACAGCAGTGAAATGTGTGTGTATGATTTCACTGGCTCCCAAAAGGGCCCCTGATGTAGATGGGAGAGAGAGCTGCCTTATGTATCAGTCAGGGTTCTATTATTGTGACGAAATACCATGGCCCAAAGTAACTTGTGAAAAAGGTTTTATTTGGCCCACTTATCCCAAGTCACAATTTGTTGAGGGAAGAAGCCAAGGCAGGAACTAAACTGGGTGGGAATCCGGAGTCAGGGGCTGATGCAGAGGCCATGGAGGAGTGCTGCTTACTGGCTTTCTCCTCATGGCTTACTCAGTCTGCTTTCTTATACTACCCAAGACCACCAAAATGGGCTTGCCCCTACTACATCAATCACGAATTGAGAAAACGCTCCACAGGTTCGCCTATAGCCCAATCTTATGTATACCTTTTCTCAATTGAAGTTCCCTCTTCTCCGATGACTACAGTTTATGTCAAGTTGACATAAATCTAGCCAACACCATGGACCCTTGTCAACTTGACACAAAAACACACCACTGTTAAAACATAACCCTTCCTTTCTTGTTTATCTCCAAAGTCACACATTACTATCAAAGTTACAATATAAAACATTTTATCCACTTAAATGTCCCATAGCCTTACACATTTAAACACTTTAAAGGTTGTCTCTTTAAAAAAATCTCTAGTGTCTTTTTAAACATAAAATCTCTGCAAAACTCCAAAACCTCTTTATAAGTCCAAAGTCTCTCAACTGTGGGTTCCAGCAAAATCAAAAATAAATACTTTCTTATTCCAAGAGGGAAGAATCTGGGCACAGGCACAATCGGATCAAAATCAAACCAAACTCCACTAGCGTAAAGAAATCAATGCCCAGCGTCTGGGATTCACTCGTGATCCTCTGGCCGCCTCCAAAGGTCATTTCTTTGGCTCCACCCTCTGCTGCACACACAGATTGTCTCGCGTTCAGGCTGCCTCCCTTCTAAAGCTGTTCTTGCCATTGGGGGGTCACCCCCTGCTACTGGCATCTTGAAAATTCTGGGGTAGTCTCTTGTCATGGAGCTGCACTTTTACCAATAGCTTCCCCTGGGCTTTCTTCATGGTGCCAACTGTCTTCATGACCCTTTCAATCCCGGGTCTTCAACTGCTACCGAGGTTGCACCCGTGGCCTCTTAATTGTATGGAGGCCTTTTCTTAATGGACGCTCCTTCCTCCCAGATGACTACAGCTTGTGTCGAGCTGGCATAAAACTAGACAGTGCAGGATCTTTATTCTCATTCTGCAGATGAGGAAATCAAGGTCCTTGCAGGTGAAACACCCAGTTCAAGGCCATAGATACAGGACAATGTCTCCTGTGTGCCAGTCCAAAGTCCTTCCTTCTGTGTGGTATGGGATACGTTCTCCGTTCTTCCATGACCTTACTCCCTAGGGACAACGAGGACCTGTGCTTCCTTGTTGGGACTGTCTGTGAAGGGAATGTTGTTTTCTCTTTCTTCCCCTCTCTGCATGGCAACTCTTCCCACAGTGTAAGGCCAATACCACCATATCCACTCCCTAATAGATTTACTTTTGTCTTCATGGTCTCTTCGAATGCTTCTTCTGCGCCAGCTATCTGTGGGCTCTGATGTCCAGCTAGGTGCTGTTGATAGAATCACAAAAGAGAAAGAAACCAGTGACTGATCATAGTGGAAGCTTGTTGTGTCAGGGATCAAATCTTTGTATTGTGTGTGTGTGTGTTCATCATATAATAAATAATCAGTAAGTGATGGACCAAAAGTTGCTTATGCTTAAAAATCAGGCTATTCTGAAAAAAAAAAATCCAAGGTGGTTAAGAAATGGAAAGTAAGTTTTCAGCTTTCAATCTTCCGGGATTTCTTGAGGCAATGGATGGCTTCCCAAGCCCTGTGAATCATGGGATGGTTATGAATACTTGGGAGGCAAAGGGACTCTGGGAAGCTCTTTGTAAGATGGGTCTACCAGTACTTCTTGTTCTCAGTGTGCCTAACCTCCCCTAACGGATGCCCTGAAGAGTTGGCATGCATGCACAGTTGCTTTCGTCCAGATTTTTCCTCTAACTGAGTGTCAAAAACAACTCTAGACGGAGAAAAATGAATTGGGTGAGAAAAAAAAAATCCACGAGTCCCAGAATAACCTCCAGTTTGGTAATGATTTATCCTGTCCCATTGTTAATTTTGCAATTAAGCAAGAGTACTTTATATGCCTGAATGACCCATGGATTGTATCTTAATCAAATTAATGCGTCTGCAACATCAGACCGATCCAGTGCTCAGCCATTGGTATGACAAATGGACAGAGTCCATGTTTTCTCTCTCTTTTCTTTCTCTTCTTCCCTTCAAACCCTCTAGCGTGAAAGGTCAGCTACCAACAGGCTGTTGTGCTGAAGGCTGCCGTGGAATCCTATTGGTTAAAAAAAGTGAGAAGCCAGCCCACCCACCCCCAAGCTCCATCAAACCAACTGTAAATGTGTGTGACTCTTGAATCTGGATGAAAAAACAAATGTGGTTAATTCTTCTTGTTGTGTACTTCCTGCCACTGACATTTGTCGCTGTGGCTGTGTAATGAGGTTGAGGCTGTGTAGGCGAACCCAACACAAGTGACCTATATTCGCATCCCTCGTTGTCACCGCTCCTCTCCACCATCATTCCTGGAACACCTGGGAAGCAGAAAAAGGCGACTAGGAACATCATCTAGAATTTCTACTTCCTTGTAGAAGCCCTCTCAGACTCTTATGATCTACGTTGACAAGACAGCTGAAAATCTGATTTGGTTTAGTAACATGATGTGCATTTTTAAGATGATAAATCATAAACAATTGTTATTTGATTCAGATAAAGGGCCTGTGGTTTGGGTCAAGGTCACTCACTCTTGAACCTTCCTGAAGCTCTACACAACAACTTCCTGCAAGGATGTAAGTAATAGTTTCCTTGTTCTACCCAATCCGTTTTATGCACTAAATGAGAACATTTAAAACAGCATGTTAAGAGATCAAGTCATGTTCCTGCTTGAGACTCAGACGGCCTCCCACTGTCCTCAGCACCTCCATGGAAGCTTTGAGTTCTTCCCAAGGCTTAGATGACCCTTGAGTCTAGGCCTTACCTTCCCCAGCGATGCATCTGTTTGAAATTCTTCTGCCGTTTCCTTGAGAAGTTCATACATGTGTACCATGAGATGTGATCCTACACACTCCTCCCAACTCCCTCTTAACTCTGAGTCCACTTTATTTTTAACAGCGTGCGTCCCCCCTCGCTTTCCATCCTCAGAGGCTTCCCGCGGGCTGGTCCTCCTTCTCCTCCTCTTCTTGGTTCACAGTAATGAAGGACATCTCTTCAGACAGGACTCTTCTCTCCTACCCTGAAGCACCAGGCCATCCCTTCTGCCATTTTCCTTATGCTTGGTTCTTCACTCTTACGTCCTGGCCTTCTAACCTTGTAAGTGTTTCTGTCCTTAATGTCAGTTTGTTTGCTAGTCGATACACCCCATATCGACTCTGCATCTTTCCCTAGTCCTGGGTGTCTGATAGGCACTTAACATTGACTTTCCTAATACTCGAATTCCTTGGCTCTTAAATTGGAGAATATGCATGCTGTCCTTATTTGGCAGGTAGCCATGATATTCACACCTATGCTTGCTTTGCTTGGTACCTTTGAGATGCTGGGATGTCAGGGGGATGTGCAGGACATGGGAGGGGTTCTCTTTCTTTGTGTGTATGTGTGTGTGTTTTCTTTTTCTCCTCTGTTCATAGCTAAGGGGCTCGAGTATCAGAGTTTAGGAATTGCTGCCGCTTTACCACGTTCCAGCTGTAGGCACCACCGCTGCAGCGGCTCTTCTTCGGCCTCAATAGTCGGTGTCTTTCCTGTCCGACAGGCACTCAGAACACACATGTCAACCACTGGACATGCTTCCCTCAAGGACTTCCTTGTCCTCTCCACAGCTTCTCAGAGGGTAAAGGAGATGCTCGGAAACGCTGAAGAAGGTACGTGGGACATCACGCTGTCTCAATTCTTTGTCAAAAGGCTGAGGATTGGTCTTTCCCATCCCCTTCTGTCCTGAGAGGCCACAGCCTAGATTTATTTCGTTGCTCGTTCTCAGAACCCAGGGCTCTGACTTCGTGTCTTCTCTTCCTCCAGGGTACGCTGCTATGCTCCACGTTTTCAGGAATGCCAATGGTTCTCTCTGTAAAAGAAGGGTCAAAGCAGCCTTACACGGCTTCAAGACCAAATTAAATTGCATACGTAATATTATTATCTTTCAAGATTTCTTACTCGGCTCTGAATAAGTGTCAACTGATGATTGCTCTGCCACCTGTATAGTCCCTGTGCTCAATGTGCCCCCAGGTCCATGTGTTCAGGCCCAGGATGAATGAGAAAATCAGTTTCTGTTAGTCCACCTTGTCACAGGAGCGCTGGCTTAAAGTGGACCATCTAGGGGCATTGACCTCACACCGGAGTCTTTGTTTCAGCCCCTTACAAGTCTGACTTTCAAGATTCTAGTATGTGAAGGGGGTGAAGTGGTAAGCAAGTTCAGCCGACCCTATTCATTCAGGGCCAGCAATCCAGCGGATGGTCTTTGGTTAGAACCATGCCCCCAGCTGCTTTTATAGGCATGTGCCTTTTCCTCTCCCCAAGGAAATACAACCAGGGAAAGAATGGGAGGTGAGCAGGAAAGAAGCAAAGAGGTTGAAGCAAAGAGGTTGTTGCTCCGCTCACAACCAATTTATCAGAAACAAAGTAGAACTGTTTACTTTTAACCAGAAAGGCAGTTGCTACCATTGCTACTTTTTATAGCTGGTCCCTTAAAATGGTGGCAGTTTCCCTGCCTCTGAAGAGGGTACATGGATAGCAGACATGAAAGGACACCCAGCCACGTGCAATGGCACCTGCCTGGGAGGCCTAATGCGACTGATAACTTTAGAAAGAGCCTGGCTTTACAGCTGCTTTTGTCTGCTGCCTTCCAGCTGGGCTGGGCTTTGGACCCTGCTGGCTTTGTTCTTTTTTAGGCTGCTACCCAGGTTCTCGAGCTGAGAGAGAAAGCTTCCTGCTCTAGGCAACAGTCCTCTTTCGAGATTTCCAGTCCTTGAAAGGACCTATCTTAGAACTGCAAAGTTCGCCCACTTGAGTTGAAGAGCGGAGGCGAGGCTCCACCTTTGCCCCGCCCAGCAATGGGAGCACAAGTCAGTCCGTCCCATTGCCTGCCTGGTGAATTGTTCCTTCACGGGACAGTAGAGAAGGGCCCCTGTGCCACAGAGGAGGCAAAAGAGATCCCCTAAGACACCCGCAAAGTGCGTGGCATGGGTCAATCACCAGTGCAGGCTGACGGAGAACCTCAGGAAAGGAGGGTGTCAGGAGACTTCGAGAGGCAGCTAAGGGGCTCTCTTACGAGTGGGTCTGCAAGTGAAGAAGCCTCACGCTTCACATTCGCTCGCGTACATAGATTTATGGTCTGAGAATGAGAAATGAAATCGCAGTGGTAGATGAACTTTCTTTTCCTCTATTTTGATTTTTGTTGAAAGCGGTCTTTCCATCAAAAGAGCAAGAGTATGGGGGTAGCAGGTGAAGAGCTGGGACTGTATTAATATGGGATAGTAGATCCATGCCTGTGTTATCAGATTCTTCAGCAGAGAAACTGGGATATTAAGTAATAAAAGGACATTGAAGAAGTGCCATGAGACAGGTGGTGTTTGCACCCTTAGAACATCCTGCAGGGTGCTGAACCCTTGGAAGATGGGGGTTGCTAGCTGTGGTCAGGAATCACTGCTGGAGAGAGTGGCCCCTGAAGAGACAATAGAGAAACCCAGGCAGAGTCAGGAGAATGCCCCAGGGACACAAAGCGGCACTGTGCCCCAGCCCGAGGGAGCACACTGATAGCAGACCACTGATGTCTGCTTGGGCTGCAGTGGTAGAATAGGCAGGGGCTATTAAGAAAGTAGACAGGATACAGTTCCAGGAGAAGCCAAGCTGGGGGTGTTAGCCTCCAACCTAGAACCTCCTAAGTGTTTTGCTCAAGGAATGGTCATTGTCAGCACAGCTAAGCGCGAGGACTGTCTAGATGCAGGACAAGCAAGTGGGCAGAGTGGTCTGGACTCAGCAATGATGGCGAAGGTGGGGAGAGGAGAAACACAGAGATGTTTTGGCAGCGCAGACCTTGGCAGTAGGGCAGCGGGATAGATGCTGGGTGCTTGAGGAGGAAGGAACTTTGGGGTCTGATCCAGGAATTTAAGGTGGGTGTTGGGTGCTTGGAATGTGGGTGCTGGAAACCAGTCAGAGAGATAGGAACCTAGCGAGGAAGAAGCAGCTGTTGGCAGAGGGGGGATTTAGAGCAGAGATAGAGTTGGGGGGTTATGGGCATGCATTGCTTCTCAAAATATTTACCAGGTACCACCTGCACCACACCCACCTGTGGTACTCAGAAGGAAGTTGTCAGGGGTTTATTCACAGCTAGACAGTTCGTAGGCATGTTATCTATGAAGTGGGTGCAGAGAGTCTAAGATGGAGCATTCTTTCCAAAAAGTAACGGGGCGTGAGGGTTTCTGGTGAGAAGTGTGTAGGCAATGCTGAAGATATAGGAGAGGGTTCTAGCCTTCCTCTTGTCTCAGGTTATCGGTCTGCTCTCATTTGCCCCAAGCACGTGCTAATTTGTTTGTATTGGTTTCCTTGGGGTGGGGGAGCACAGTACAAATAAGGCTTAGCCCATTCTTTCTTTTCTTTTTCTTTCTTTCTTTCCTTTTCTTCTTCTTTCTTTTGCTTTAATTCAAGAGGAGAGAAGAGCTTTCATCTAAAAACCAGATGTCTTCTGCTGTGGTCTTTTGTGGTCGTTTCATTTTATTTCATTAAAAAAAGAAAGAAAGAAATTCTCTTGTACACGAAGCTCATTTAAACATAATGGCAAAACCACAAAAGGCTCCATACAGAGCAGCTCTCGGGCTAGGCTGGGCTCAGCCGAGGAGACCAAACAAGGAGATGTCCTGTCCTTTTGGCTCCCCCCACTCCCCTTTCAGGGGGCCAGAGCAGCTGCATTTCAGATACAAATGGAAGATGGGGAGGAGGGGGCAGTGGGCATGCTCAGGAAGCTGGCGTGCAGGTGCTGAGGATTCCAGACACCACTCCAGCAACAGGCTCTGGGAACACAGAGCCCACAACAGGCTTGAGCGTGCCCGCTCAGAGGGCTCAAGTGGGCCCGCAGCTGCACTGGGCATTCCTTTCTGTGGTCATCAATGGGCCCTGTATTGAAAGTAGGAGAGGAGCAACTGGCACGTTGAAGGAAAGGAAATGCTTTGGAGTGGGAGTGAGCCCAGGGTTGTGGGGGCTTCCCCTGGGCTATGCTCATTATCTAGATTCAGGCCCGTGCATAAAATAGATATTTGATATCTGATCTTACTGCATCTGAGGTCTGGAAGGAATCCAGGGAGTCATCCAGACCACCTGTTCCTAGAGATGAGAAAGTACACACCCTCCCAGGAGTCAGTGACTTGCCCCAGGCCACACCTTTTGTCGGTGAGATAGGGAATGCAGGGGGCGGGTCATGACATGGATTGGGCCCTCTTTGTCCTAGATAAAGTATTTTTTTGTATAATCCTCACAGGAAATCTATGCGACTGGCTTCATAATTTCTTTCTTTTTAATGCGGGGAAATTGAGACTAGTTAACGTAAAAACTATCCCAAATCAGAAAGTGAATGAGTAAGTCAGGATTTAAATATATGTATTTATTTGTTTGTATGTATGCATGAGTGAATGTATGTATGTTTTACTCTGAAATTTATCCCTTTCTTTATGCTTTATTCCTGACTCCTAGGCAAGTGTTGTTTTCTCTCAGAAACAACACACATATCAGTACATATGCAAATATTGTTTCTTTTCCCATATGTGTAAAATGCACTAACCTAAATTTAAACCTCAAATGTAGAGCATTTGTCTTCAAACATTAAAGGGCTGTGTTATCAAATGCAGTATAAAGTAGTTATGGCTATGGTTGGTGGTGCTCTCGTTCACACATGTACCCGGTAACTGTTTGGATTTTAGTTTTTCTTTTTTATTTGAAAGACTACTTTTCCTTAGAGACAGAACCTGGTACCTACTAGCCTTATCATTACTATGAATCTTATATATTTACACTCTACCTGTGGTCATGAGACGCATTTGTAAGTCCTGGTTTGATGCATCTTGGTTTTACTAGGAAGGAGGTAGTAAGCAGCTATCCTATAAATAAGAAAACTGGGTGTCCTGAGAAGATAATAATTCTCCCAGAAAAATCTAAGCTCAGGTCTTCTCGGGGGCAAAAGCTGCTCAGCGAGGGGCAGACAGCTGATAGAACCTGGAAAACCATAGCCCTCAGCATCGCTAAATTACACTGGCTTCCTTTCGAGAGATGATGTGGTCTGACGTGTAGAACTGCGGGTCTGTAGACAGACAAGCTGACTCTGTGTGCGTGAGCGTATGTGTGTGTGCATGTGTGTGTGTGTGCGCACGCGTGCTCTCAAGTGCTCTTCTGTGGGTGGCACCTCAAAGTGTGGGTGGTACTGGAAAGGGAAGGGATGGGAGAGCGGTGACCTAGAAGAGGTGAGACTCTGTGGGTGGCTTTCTTTGCACATAGCTATCACCCTCTGTCTGCCTGAACGCTGTGGCAATCCTTGGGTGAGTGCTGTCGAAAGAACACCCAGTGGGTAGAGGCCAGCCATGCTGGTGGCATAGCTAGAATCCTGTTTTAAGGTGGCCCAGGTTCTGGGTGCTAGTGTTAAGGCGTTTTGTGACTTCAACCTGAGGTTCTGAAAGCAGCCTTTTTTTTTTTTTTTTTTTGCTGTGTAGGTGAACCCACTATCTTTCCTTAGGAAAATTAACTCAGCAATCTCCTCTGCTGACTGATAAGCCAGAAGTGTGACCTGCCTGTTTGGAGAACAATATTGCCTGTGATCTGAGACTGCAGTGGTTGTCTGCTGCCAAGCTCAGACTCCTGTGTGGTGGGTGGAACACTGGGGGCCAGGGGCTCAAACAGGCTTCAGGACCTCATGCCTGCCTTTGCTAGTCCACACACTCAACAGACATTTGTTGAGTGGGTATTTTAGAAAGCTGCTCTCAAGGATCTCTCGGTGCTGGGGGCGGGGGTAAGAAAAGCATAATAACCAGGTATAGTAGAGGGCTCCATGGGAGAGAAAATCCAAGTCAGATGCAGAAGATAGATGCAGATTGCCTAAGATGCACATCCCCGTGCAGTGGAGTAGCATGATCAGAGATTCAGATGTGGGAAGAGGGCAGTGTGATGCAGGACTCCTAGGGCTGGCTGCAATCTTGGGCGTGTCGCTGTGCCCCTGAGTTTGGTGTTGGGAACAGCCGGCCAAACCAGCAGGTAGAGAGGCGTCGGATGATGAAAGGCCTGAATCTGGACCATCCTATGAGAACTGCATTGGAAGATGGCAAACCGACGCACAGCAAGACAATACATGAAATCTGAAAGCGTCGTTCCGCACACAGTCTGAGAACCGGGCTGAGGCTAAGAGGCAGGGAGAGAAGTCAGAAAAGGTGAGAAGCAGCCGATGAGCAATGGTGGTGAGTTGTCCAGCTCAACAGCAAAGGGGAAGGAAAGAGAAAAGACGTGTGAAAATCCTGGAGCTGGTGTTCATCTAGACACAGGCGTGATTAAGAACACAGGAGGAAGAGGAGCCCAGAATGTGCTGGGGTCGATCTAGCCTGAGTAACGAGGTAGATGGCGGCACAGTCAACCAGCGGAGGAGATGAATGTGGCTGGGTGAGCTGGTACCTTGTGTTCAGGTACAGACCTGCTGCTTGTCCAATGCTCAAGGATGTCAACGTGCAACTATGGGGCATAGTCTGGGGTCTAGCCGGCTGTTGGGATTAGAACTGATATACGCTGACTTGGGTGATACAGGACGTGTTTAAACATCCAGCTCATTCCCGTGGTACGCAAGTGTCCAATGTCCAGCTAACTGTCTCTGGAGGATTGGGGATGCTTACTTAGCATTGGTGCTGAAGAGCATACAGGAAGCACACTGTGAGGTGAAGTAGAAGAATACACAAGGAAGCGCTCGGGCCCCAGTGTGTCTGTGCGGTTACAGCCAGGACAGGGACCAGATTAGATCTCCTTATGTTGGAGCCAGCCTCCATCAGATAGAGCGTTCATTCATTTCCTCTTCGCCCCCCACCTGCTTCCCACTACCAGTACCTCCTCGCCTTAGTCACCGAACTGAGTCATCTCTGAGGCTATTCCTGTCACCCCTCCCTCCATCGGGGTGCACAGAGTTTGACAAGACACTACAGGGCAGAAGCATTGTGGGAACAAGAAAAACGGTCTCTCACTCTGGGCTTTCAATTCATGGAGCACTCTTGGGTTCCCAGAAGTCGCTGTCCATGATTCTTGGGGAAAGAAGGGAAGAAAAGTGTGATGGAGATAGAGTCCGCCTTGGATGCTCAGCAAATGTTGGCTTTGTCAACATCCACTCCCTTCCACACTGGTCATAGGCAGTGGCATTCTCCTCAGTGAGTTAAGCCTTCTCCTATGGCTATCCTGCACGTTCAGCTATAATATTTCAGAGATCGTGGTGTTGGACTATATTTCTCTGCCTCCTTATATCATCTCCAGGGATGAATGATTTTCAAGCCAATTCACCATGACTACCTACCCTGTGCACTGGCCTGCTACTACACTAGAGGGATTTCTATAGGACTTGAGCTCTTGAGAAGCTCAGTGTCCCTTAAGAGAGCCCTTTGTCCTTTGACTTATCCCTTGAGAGTCTCTGAACCCCACCTATAAGTAGCATCATTGTAGAAGATGTTTAGGTAGGTGAGCAGAACTTCTGCTTTGCCACCTTCTCCTACAGTCCACAGGGTGCCATGGAAAGATAGAATGGGCGCTGAATACTCTTGATAAAGAGTTCAAGAGATAGCCCAGCTCCTTTGGATACTGTTAAACATGGAATCTGGGTCTGGGAACCAGGGTCATGGCAATTAAGTGCATTGGCGTGGGGGACTATGGGAAATGTCTGGTTGCCAG
Organism: Microtus pennsylvanicus; assembly: GCF_037038515.1. NCBI lineage: Eukaryota > Metazoa > Chordata > Mammalia > Rodentia > Cricetidae > Microtus > Microtus pennsylvanicus. The sequence continues at coordinate 70,233,878 of NC_134579.1, forward strand.
GTTAGATGTGAATGGCAGTGGTCAAGTGATTGAAGGAAGCCTTTAGAGCAGTAGGAACAAGAAACGAGTTGCTGAAGTTTTCCATACTTGGTTTTTCTAACAGTCAGTCAGTTATCTGTTGTGTGGACCCCCAGTTGCACATGCTACTGATGAAGTTATGGAAGTGACTCAGAAGAAAGAACTCTCTTGACTTTGAGGAACTCAGAGATGCATGAAATGGCCACATTTTAATGATGGTTTTCAAAACTTGTATAATGTTAACAGTGGTAGTGAGTCCAGAGAGTTAGGGGGAACTGGTACTTTGGGAGTGGTAAGAAAAGGCCCTTTGAAGAAATGGCATCAAAGTTGAATCTGAGCAATAAATAGGAGGTTTTCCTTGTGTGTGTGTGTGTGTGTGTGTGTGTGTGTGTGTGTGTGTGTGTGTGTGTGTATGTGTGTGTGTGTTGGGAGGGCAGTGGACACAGGGATGTTCCAGAATGATGACCTTAATGAAAGGAATCAGACAGTAGGACAAGTAAGCCAGTAAATTAACAAGACAGAATGGTCTGAAAGCCAGCCACACTGTGCTGACGTCCTTGAACTCTGTCGTCAGGGTCATGCCCTTGAGTTCATCCTGAGAAGCAGCTGCCTTGCCCTGGCCTTGGCTTTCACTGGTTTTCATTCTTGGTTTTTCTCAGTAACTAGGACCTTCATGGATCAGCATCTCCTTCTCCTTGAACGCAATAGAACACACGCTCTGGCACAGCACAGAATTTGTTTATAGACGCAGGAAACCAAGCACTGCGGTTGATGGTGAAAGCAGAAGGAGGGCACCGTAGCTGGGATTGACCTTCTCCGTAGCTGGGATTGACCATGTTCGTACACACATAGAACCCAGGAGGTGCAGCGTCTGTCTCCGGTGGACAGGTGTGGTGTTTTGTTTCCATGCCCACATATACGTAAAATGAAGAGGTGGGCTTCGACAGATGCTTGTGCTCCTTGGAACGCTCTTGAGAAGAGAGAATTGCCTCCATTTGTCTTCATTTCTAGGCACTGTCTTCCAAGGATTTCAAAAGAAGATCAGTGTGGAGCCAAAGGACATCATATACAAGGATCACTGTCCCAGATGGGACGAGAGTCTAGAATCCCACATTCTTAAGGGCCACCTGCTGAAAACTAGGCCAGGTCAGCGTTTTCTGCTTTGTTATGTCAGAACCTAAGGATGGTTAGATTCTACAGCATTCAGAGACAATTGCAGAATGATGTCCATGGTACTGGGGGCTTTATGTTCCTGGGAACCGTGTAGACTGTGACACTTCTCAGAGTGTTGATGGGCAATGTGGACACCAGCTCTCAAGGCATGACAGAGCATTTTGTCTTGGCTTCACCATGTATTCTCTGATGACCTTTGGACATGGCTGCTTTCCCAACTGTAGCCCCATTTTCTCATTCCCAAAACAAAGCAGTTGGTGCTCAGCTACTGAAGGCCTTGTAGCTCTTGCAGAGGACAGTGGACAGCATCTAAAAGGATTCGGGTCACCTGATTGGTGGACCGGGTAGTTGGCTGGTGACTGGATTGTCTACTCCATGGACCAGGAAGGGCCCACTCTTGTTCTTGCCCATACTCTGCCGTCTGAATCCAAACTGAAAAGGGTTTCTTCCACACACGCAGTGCTAGCATTTTATGGATGCCTTCTATAGACTTTGAATAGTTTTTGGTTGGTGAGGCCTCTGCATCGATGCCAAACAAAATTTGATTTAGAGTTCCAGCAGCACAGGGTTCAGCTGTTGCAATCCTGGAGGACCATGGTGGCTACCATGATGTGGCACTGCCAGGGTGTGGATAGGCACACTGACTTGGTCCAAACCAGCAACCCTTAAACCTGTCCCATTCACCTCCACTCTCCAGCGATTTCTCTCACCCAGGAGTCTAAGGATTAATTCCCCTGCCTGCTAAGAGTCTGCTTGCGAAATTTAGTACTTTGCCTATTTTCACATATTCACAATGGTGCATGTACATATATAGTAGATTTATGATTTGATATCTGCATATTCCTTGATTGCAATATCTCTATTTAATCTAGATAATCCCTCATGTATCTATTCATTTGGTTGGTTTGAAGCAGGGATAAAAAGTGTCAAGAACTTCAATCAATGCTCTAAGACGGAGCCAGGGAGAATCTGGCTGATTTGTCCCGGGTTAAACAGTTTTTAAAAAGAGGATTTATCCTCCCCACCACCCAACTTGAATTAGTGTAACTTTCTTATATAATTTCCTTAGCTATCTGGGCATGATGGCACAAGCCTTTAATCTCAACACTTAGAAAAGGCTAGCACATCTCTGTGATTTCAAGACCAACCTGGTCTGTATAGAGTTTTAGGACAGTCAGGAGAGAGAGAGAGAGAGAGAGAGAGAGAGAGAGAGAGAGAGAGAGAGAGAGAACCCAGTGTGGTAAGTAGGGTTTGAGGAAGGAGTAGGCTCGGAAGGTCACTTGGGTAGTATATTGTAGCACTAAAGACAACTACATCTGAACCAAGTTGTCTGCTGTGACTTTATGTCTTGTCATTCACAATAGTGGCACAAGGTCCTGGGATCTCTGGAGCCGACTCTCTGGTGCTTCTGGGCTTCCATTTGGCTTGGCTCTCTAGGTGACTTGGACAGATGCCCATCACACAGTGGGCTTCCGTTTACTTCATTATGAATGTCACCAGGCTGGTGAGACAATTTTACTCATGGTTCACACGTCTCTTACTCTCTGCCCCCTTTGAAAGCCTATTTCATGGTTCACTAGAGCAGAGTTTCAGCCACTAGCACTCTGACTTGGTGACTTCCAAGTGCAGCTCCCATCCCAGCGCAGGCTCCGGCTGGGTTTCAGGCTGTATTACTTCACAGTCTGATGACCGAGAGAGACGCAATAATGACACAACAGTCAGAGTTGGTTCCAAAACCCGATGGGGCCCAAACCTCAAGCTGTAATAGAACGTGTAGAAAAGGGTGCATTTGCAATTGTGAAGAATTGCTGCTTTGTGTTTCTTTACCTAGATAGGACACGGAACCAATTTCATCACGGACTAGGATGCTACAAACTTGTGATCTATAGACCACCTCTAGAGTCCATAAACCAGACTGAGGTAAGCTAGAATAACGAATTCTAAAATTACCCCAGACAACCTTCCTTCTACATGTCCAGACTCAGCTAATAGCTAAAGTGTGTGACATTCCAGTTTCTCTTCTAAGCATTCATTAAAAACCCCATCTAGCTCTGATGCCTTGGGCTCTAAGGTCCCCAGAAATGGAATGTCCTAACTTGTTTCTGTCCCATTTCTAGGCCAGTCCTGGCGTGAGGACCCTGAAGTGACGAGGCGGTAGAGTTGCAGCTTTCAGTACCCTCAGATGGCCCAGGAAGAGAGTCTTCCTTTGCGGTTCACGTCAGGGCAATGCAAACTGAGCTATGCATTTACTGTAATTCTAATCAGATGATTCTATAATTGGAAGGACACCAGTGGCATGCTGTCTTTGGAGTCTTCTCCATTAAGCAACTGAACAAGGGCCAGGGGACCTTTGCTTGTCCCAAATGCAGATGCTGATAGAGACTCTGGGATGTGTGTCATTATGTTCCATTCTATTATGGGATCATGTTCCTTTGTCTCTCTTGGTAAGATTATGAAATGCGGGTAGCAGTCTTTTCCCACATAGTCTCAATAAATTCCTACTAGTTGTGATTCCAGCTACGGAAAACAAAGAATTAAAATCTGTGTGTGTGTGTGTGTGTGTGTGTGTGTGTGTGTGTGCACGCACGCACGTAAGCCCCCACACACGTATTTGAAGCAGGGTATGTCTGCAGGTATGGGGACAAACATTTTAGGTAACTATTTCTGAGTCTAGATCATAATCATATTTGGCAATAACTAGCTGAAAATAACAAAAGTAATAAATAATAACTGGAACTAAAAATCTCTTTCAATAAGTAAAGTAGGAACAAAGAGAAGCATTATGGACAGGAGCACTGCGGAACTAGTTTGTGATAGGAGCATTCCAAAGTGCTTTGAGAAACACAGAAATAAATCAAATGTAGACCTCAGCTTGAAACGCTAATACTGAGAGAGGGGGGTGGGAGGGAGAGAGGAACTACGATCATAAAAGCCCATAATCTGAGGCAGAAAGTTCAAGGCCCTGGCATCTGGACTTAGAAGAAGAAGAGACCTGTAAATGGCAAGAGCTGGTTGGATTCTTGCTGGAGGTGAAATTTTTAAGGCAGTCTTTACTGGATAGAAAAGATTTAGCCCAAGGGACAAAAGGACAGAGAAGAAATTGCAGGATCCCAGGCTGGTACAGAAACAGGAGGCCATGGAGCTGGTGAGGGTTGCCTGCAGGAGCAAGCAAGGGTACAGCCGGTGCCTGCGGTCTCATTAAAATACAGTTCTGATCTAGGGCAGTCTGGGCAGCCCTGACATTCTGCACTCCTAATGAACTCCCAGGTGACGCTTCTGCAGCGTTCTGAGGACCCCTTGTCGCGACAGGAAGCCTTTGAAGTGTCTTGATAGTAGGACAGTGTTTCTGTTCTTACCTCCAGCCTTAAAATGTCTCTCTAGGTACTGCTTCTCAATCTTCTTAATTCTGGGACCCTTTAATACAGTTCCTCATGTTGTGGTGAACCCCCAACCATAAAATCATTTCGTTGCTACTTCGTAACTATAATTTTGCTACTGTTATGAATCATAATGTAAACATTTGATCCGCAGGATATCTGATACGGGACTCTTGTGAAAGGGTTGTTCGGTCCCCAGAGGGGCCATGACCCACAGGTTGAGAGCGCTTTAAGTAGACATTCTGATGTTGGGCACACATGGCAGCAGGCACGGCAAGGGGGCAGGTGTTCCTCTGAGCCTTTGCTTTGTTCCACCTTCCTCTTCTTCTTCTAGTGAACTGAAGAAGCCAGATGGCAAAAGAGTACAGTGAGGGTTGGGGAGGGGCACACACTAAAGACCTGGATTCTAGAAACCAGACAATGGGAACTGCAGTGTAAATGCTGCTTTAATTTCACAAATGGTTCCTTCCCCTAAACTGTTCACTGAAGGGCAGGGGTGATTAGCTCCTGTGCATTTGACATTGGCTTAGAATACTGACCCTCTGTCTTGATCCCTAATAAAATATTACCCCAAGCTGATGATGTGTTGACTGTATGTGAGGAGAGAACGGAAATTAAAATTAGAAGATCTGACTCAAGTTCTTCAACCTTCTTGCCTTCAGAAGCATGTCTTCATCTACGACAAGGGAGGTGGAGCCTTTCCCTAGCCACCCCCCACCTTGTCTGCATGAAAACCAAAGAGCTAACAGGCATGAGGATGCCCTGGAGGTTATGAGCCCTACAGGTGTCGTGGTCCCCTCTTCTTATGTCTTTTCTCAAATCCTGGGGGTTGTTAGTGGAGCAAGTTAGTAGCTGCGGGGAAGGAATACCGCAGTCTTAGGGTCCAGCTCTCAGGCAGCATGACAAGAGTTTGGTCCTCCCCTCCCTTCAAATCAGGATGCCACTGTGGCTGCCTGTCAGAAGCACCCTTGTTTCTGGCTGTGTAGCCTCCTGCAGTCTCTGGGGAAATGTTAGCAGCAATATTGCCACTCACACTGTCCCCTGGGAGTACCTTGGGGGTTGTATTCAAATGCCACATCTGTTTTCTGAATTATGACCTTTCTGCTTTGCCGCCCCTAGAAGGTCTTTTGGACCATGTCCCAGAGCAGGTATGTAGGTGGGTAGGAGTGTTCACCAGGTAAGGCAGAGGCGGGACTAGTGGGAAGACACCAGTAACCATCTTTTAGGGACAGATGTGCCATTCAAAAGGAGTCAAGGAAGAAATTCCAAGAAGTCCCCTCCACCCCCCCCCGCAGCAAAACCAACACCTGGATCAGAAAGATCAATTAAGGAAAATTCTATTGCATTTCATAGTTAATAGAATTGAGTGTTCTTCAAATAGCAGTCATTAGAACAATGGAGGTTGGGTTTAATTTTAAAAACGTTTGCATTTATAGAAACCAACGCGCTTAGCAGAAAGGTCTTGCCCTGGTTACCCTGAATTAAGAAAAGACTCCTTGGATGAACCCCCCATTCCTTGCTGTTTGAGGAGGGTCACTATTTTTGCCCCTCCTGTTTCAGCTTCATGGTCGGCCAACCTGAGAAAGCTAACTAACCATCTGCTAACACCATTCTCCTTCATCCCGCGGTGGGCAGGTGCGGATCCCAGGCCTAGAGAACTAGAGAATCTTCTCACCTGAGCCGCTCCAGCATGGGGGAGGGGGCGCCGGGGGGGGCGGTTGCAATTGTGCTCAATCCCTGCTAGGAGACTCACCTGCCTAAGGAAGACTCAGTGAACTCGTCAAGCAGTTAACCGCAGGATGATGCCTAGGCCTGTTTGCTCAACCAGGTGCTCGAGGAGGGAAGTTGTATGAGTCACTGTCGGCCAGAAATGTAAATCTGGCCCAAGGTTTCCTTTGCAGTAAAATCCAGGTCATTAATAGTAGTGACCATCTGCATAGCACGTTACAGGCACAAAGCATTTTACATATGCATTTGCTTATCACAACTGTTCAGAGATGTGTTATTGTTGTGCGCCCCACCGGTTTTACGGAGGCCCTGGAGGTATCGCACTATGCCCAAGGCGAGAGGAAATTTGAGTGACAGGCCCTGAACTCCATTAAGTCTTTGCAGGTGATAGTCCCTGGTGTTTGTAGGCTCTCCCTTCTGTCTTGTCACCCTCCAGATCTGTAAATAAAAGCAAGGAAGGTCAGGCCGCCTGGAGCCATTTGCTCCAAGTCCTTGTTTGAAGAAAAAGGGTCAGTCACAGTGTCCCTGTGGTGTGACAACCGTGATGCAGTTCCCGGATGTGAAGTCTGTCCTGACTCCTCTTATTCCAGCCATCTGGACTCTCTGCATAGCCCCTGCAACCTTTTAAGGAAACAAACAAAAATAGCCCCACCCTTTGTAGCTGACCTCTTCCTAGCCTTCTCTCTTGCAAGTGCAACTCCCATCCCAAAGATGTGTTCATGTCCTATCTATGTTTGGCTTGTTTATACCATAAGTGTCCAGGATAATATAGAGCATTGTTTAATTATTCGAAAAATTCAGAAATGATATAATACTGATTGGTTCTGAAAATTGCTCTTTTTCTTTTAACCTTGTTGCTTTAGGCATAGCAGCACTGGTGCCTTCGCCCGAGTTCATTCACTTTAACTTCTGCCTCCACAGCATCTCCTTATGTGTGTGTGCCACAAAGTCTTAAGGAATTCTGTACTGGTGAGCTTTTAAATGACATTTCCCTCTTAGGAGCAACGGTGCAGAAACTATCCTTCTGCAAGGGCCCTTTGTGTATTTATGCAAGGATTTCCTCGGTTGTACAAGCCCGAGTAGAACTTCTCAAATGCAGGGTGTGCCTAGCCTCCCCTTTGGGGGTATTGCAGATTTCTCCCCACGGTGGCTATATTCATCTAGAGTTCTATCAGCTCTTAGTTGATTGTCTTATTGCTGTTCAATATCGCCAGCTCTTCCTATTGTCGGATGTAAACCATTTTGGCTAAAGGGACCGCTGTAAAATGACAGCTCTTGTTTTCACAGTAGCCTTCCCTTGGCTATTAGTGAAGGCATCTGTGTGCCTAGGCATCGCTTCCTTCCCCAGCTCTGCGTGTTCATGCACAGTCTGATAGCTTTTTCTGTTTTCCCTTCTGTGTCCCGGGTGCTCGTCCTCTGACAGTCACCTAAGCTGCAATCCACTCTCTGTATCTGACTCGTCCTTGGTTTGGTTCCCTGCCCGGTCACTTTGGCTTGCAGGCTGTCCCTTGTCTCCTGCACTCCCTTGACTCTTTGGAGCATAGCAACTCTATGACAAGAGCTGCTGGGAGCTGTGTTTTGGAAAGCCTAGGTGAATAGGTGCTCCCTGATGCTGGAGTGAGCTAAGGACCTCGTTCCTGCAGGAGAATCAAAGAAGGACCTGTTTGCCTGTTAAGAACTCTTCGTTTGCTAATACAACTGTGTAGTGAAAGCAAAAGAACCAAGTGTAAGTGGGAAAAAAAAAACCTTAGTCATTGAGAGTTGTTTGGGCTGCTTAATGGCTACCGTGGTATGTGGATGGCTTCCCCCAACACGGCGCATCCTGGCGCAGTTTGCCTGGGTGTTTATACGTACTGCAGACCTGGTATATGTGTGAGAACACCTGAAGGAGTTGCTCTCTCCTGTCCCCACCCATGATGCCGGCAACTAGCCAACAGAAGGTAGGACTAAGCGGAGACTTTGAAACCCTCTCACCTCTGCAGCGAGAGAGTCGCTGTAAGGCTTTGTTTATTTCTGGGTGTCTCAGCCAGCCGTCCCCAAAGGAAAAAGCGGAGCTCAGGACAGGAAGCACAGAGCACCCAGAAGGAAGACTTTAAAGCATAGTGCTATTTATGCCTCTGGTTGCGTGTCTTCTATACCGCCCCGTGGGGATGGGGGTGGGCTGTGGTGTGCAGGTGCTCTGAGTAGGGAGGGCACATGTGTGCCATCACTCCCTAGGAAGCCAATGGGTGTGCAGAAGCAGAGCTCTGGGAGCAATTATGCTGGTGATGCTACAGAGGCCAGGAGTGAAGCAGAAGCTTTGTGGCTTTGTAAGACTCAGTGAAAAAAAAAAAAAAGAAAAGACCTGATGTTCCCAAGTGGAACACTGTGGCCCCCGGGGAGGTGACCCCAGCTGTCCGGTTGGGCAGCCAGAGCATCAGGCCTAGGGAGCCAGGACACACCTTCCGTTCCAGTTGACTCACTTGAGTGGCAAATTCTTTTCTCCCTCACCAGCCTCTCATCTTCAAAGGGAATTCATTGAGCCCTACCATGCCATCAGCACTTGGCCAGGTGTCGTACTGGCCCATTAGGTGGACACGGGCCATAGCCCCAGGGAACATGCCAAATGAGGTGGAGAACAGCAGCTGAGCCCTACTGCTGTCCCGAGATAGTTCGCGGGCACTTTCTAACCCCCACCCCCCAGCTGTTTCAAACTCTTGTATGGCGCTTTCTACACACCCTGGGTTTTTCCTTACCCGCTGCTTTAGCTCACTCTGTCCCCTTTGCCTGGAATGCTCTCCTACTGTCTGCTTTACGTACTCAGAAGCTTACTCCAGGGTGGAGCCTTCTCTGGTAACCCCAGGGTGCAATTACCACTATAAATTGTCATATTCCATAATGCTGTGTTTATCTAATATAGCATGTACCCTCTGAGCTGGGGGCCTGTTCATGCTACCGTCTTCCCTGAATTCTACTTCTTCCTCCTGTTTCCCCAGCCAGAATTTGGTGGACACTCAGCATATGTGTGCTAAGGGAAGAGAAACGGCTCACCGTTTGCTTTGACTCTGCCTTGAGGGATAGCTGGAAGCAGGGCCCTCTCTGTTTGAATCTGGGTTTCCTTTTCTGCAGCGTGAGTGGGGTGGGGCTCAATGAGAAAAAAAAAGATCTTTGGAAGGTTATCTGGCCCTACCGCCTGTGATTCCTGTCTTCTATTGGAGAACAGAGTTCATCAGTCTTTAGAGACCAAGATGATCTTTGACTAAACCCCAGTGTCTTCCTCCCACCTCTGACCGTCACCTTTCAAAAACGTGTACACTAGCAGTTTTCAAAGGTCTGGCTAAGGTTGCAAGAGGCTTGTAGAACTGATCCATTACCGAAAGTTTGTACATTTTTCTCTTGCCTGGGGATTAAAATGGTGGAACAAATTGACCCCTGGGAGCGGTTTCTAACTATATTTTTTAGTGAATTTTTCAACCTGGATCTTCATGGGAAAGGGCCACTGTATAACTGTGGCTGTCACCTGGAGTGTCTCCTGTCTTGTCCCTGTGCTTGCCCTGATGAGACTACTGTTTCTTCTGACACCACTTTGCTCCTTGAGTGACAGGTACTCAAGTCTTAATGACACCTGACAATGGTCTTAGACCCTCCCATCTGTGAAGTGAGGCTGCAGAGGGCCATTGCTGACTTTACGTTTCAGAGAGCGTCAGTGAGGTCACATCTGGTCACGTGGCTTAGAAGAGTCACTTTGGGGAGCTTCATTGAATGATTCTTTACAAACTTATTTATAAATGGCTGTTCTTTTGGTTTGTTTGTTCTTTGTTTTTTGAGACAGGGTTTCTCTGTGTAGCGCTGGCTGCCCTGGCACTCACTCTGTAGACCAGGCTGGCCTTGAGCTCAGAGATCCACCTGCCCCTCTCCCAAGTGAGTGCTGGGATTAAAGGTGGGTGCCACTGTCACCCAGTTTATAGATGGCTGTTTTATTGATAGGCTGTTTTCAGGTTTCTTATCTGGTTCAGCTCAAAGCAGATAAATTCTATTAGAAGGAAAAGAGAAAGGGACTCCCAACCCCGGCTGACTACGTGGGGACAAGTGGCCGCATACATTAATGAGTGAGGAAGTCAGCTTAGTTGAACGCTGCCATTTGGTGGCTGCTGTTACTAGCACCTCATCATGCCAGTAAGCGAATTGTTGAAGCCTGAAGTAGCGCTTCCTTCTGCGAGCCCGCGAAGACTCTGAGGGCTGGGCACTGTTTGGGGTATATCACAGAGTCAAAGGCCTCCTTGCCTGCGCAAACAGCAAGAGAGAGCACCGGGGTTTGGCAGCCCTCCCTAGGATTCCTTTCTGGCTGTGCGAAGGGGTAGTCAAGTTTCCTCCAAACTGCCTCAGAAGACACTTGCGAGGGTCAGGCCTTAGGATGGCGGAGGTGTCGTGCTCTGGAGTCAGAAAGGGCGTCATTTTACTGCTGCTTCCTTCCCACTTTGGATCTGAGGGAAGGCGCTGAACCTCCTAAACAGGGCCCGAGAAATGCCGCAAGAGACCACGCACACTATCGCACACTACCGTCCCTGCCCCGCGAAGATGATAAAGACAGGACCCCATTTCTCAATTCTGAAAGTCACCTTTGTGATGATGTTATGTGCCCCCCAACCTAGGGGTATCCCGTATAACTCAGAAGACTTTGTCCAACTCTTCTGCAGACTGCTCTAGTCACAGCGTGTGCTCCCGGAGAACCATGTGCTCCTGGGGCTGAAAGTGGAAGGCAGACTGGGCTGGAGCCCCTCTACTCTGGCCTTCCTCCCCGTACTTTCTGGCTGCCTAGTTTGCGTCATTGTTTCTAGTTGTCTGTAAGGATCCGTAAACTTCAGACTTAATTTCCCAAGTCACCTCAAATGGGACATTTTCCAAAGTGGGCTTCTTAACTTCCCCCTAAAATTCGTCCAGCACCCCATGCTCGCTCTCTTAGTATTTCACAGACACACACACACACACACACACACACACACACACACACACACACACACACGCCACCCTGGGAACTACCTCCTACCCACCCATACCCAGTCTGTCCTGGAGACTCTGCTTCTTCACTGATAGCCTCCCTCTGCTTTCAGCCCATCCCCACTGCTGTAGTTCAGAAGGCTGTCATCGCTCACCCAAACACTGTCGTAATTCCTTCTCAGCTCGCCTTGCTATTTCAACCGGGCTCCACACCGCCTCTCTAGAAGCTCTGGTCTTTAATTTTTTTTTTAAAGAAAGCAGACATCATCTTTCAGAGACTCTCTGAAAGACTGCACATTGCTTTCAAGGAGAAATCTATACTCGGGGCTGGGAACGTGAGCATGTCCCCCTGTAATGTGGGAGTGTCATATATCAATCTGTTGATTTCATTGTTTAAGCAATAAAGAAACTGCTAGGCCCATTTGATAGGCCCACCCTTAGGTGGGTGGAGTAAACAGAAGGGAAGGCTGGGAGGAAGAGGAAGTGAGGTCAGACTCCGCAGCTCTCCTCTCCAGAGCAGACGCAGGAGAGACGCCATGCTACCTGCTCCAGGGAAGACGCACACCATGCCCCAGCTCCGACCCAGGATGGACTTAGGCTAGAATCTTCCCGGTAAGCGCACCTAGGGGCGCTACATAGATTATTAGAAATGGGCCAGAGCAGTGTTTAAATGAATACAGTGTCCGTGTAATTATTTGGGGCATAAGCTAGCCGGAGCCGGGCAAGCGGCTGGGGTTTTGGGGACACAGCCCCGCCGCTCCCCATATTACTACAAATGACGCCCAGACGTGTGGCTAACTAAACCCACTTAAAAAACCTGAGAAGGCTTAAAAAAAAAAGGAAGAGAGCGTTTAACACAGATTTTTGCTGTTTGTTGGTGGCGTGCTGTAGAGAGATTTCCTGATTCAGCAAGAGCAGCAGAAAAAAAGCTGCGTTATTTTAAAGTGTGGCTTCCTGGGGCTGTGCCACCAGTGCAAACTCTGGCTTTATGTTTGTGTTCCCGCTTGGGATCGGAAGGAGTGTGCTCTGAGACCCTGACGATAACTCAGAGCTCCCCGCCTGCTCCTGGGAAGAAGGCAGAATCAGGCTTAGGCAGGCGGAAGAGCATGGCGGATTCCTGCCGCCATACAGAGACGTGTTTTCAGACTGCGCAGTGCTCTGCGTGTCAGATTTGGATGTTACTTGGATGAAAAGAATTTCTGTGCTGCATGCTCAGTCTCAGAATTAAAGTGCTTGGTGCCGCTCCTACCTGGTAGCCCCAAGAGGCTTCCTGACTCAGCTTCAGCTGCAAAACCCTGCAGCTCATTAAGAGGTCCTGCCATGAAACGCTTAAACGGTGTTGACGAAAAGCTGAACGCATGCTTTTCGGTTTTCAGCCGTAGCAGGAAAAAAGCTGCGCCGTTTTAAAATGCCGGCTTTCTGGGCCATCCTGCAAGGGCAAACTCTGACTGTTTGAGGTAGGAGGGCCGGCTACTGAGAGAGGACTTGAGTGTCGTCTGTTGTAGCTTGCTGGCTGGCAGGGACCTTGAAATGCTATAAACATGGCTACAGCCAGTACCTCAGCCAAGAGGCTGAAAAGCTAAGGAATGGACTGGATCTAGCTGGCAAAGCCACGCCTTTAGTCCTACTGATATTGCTTGGCAAATTAAAGACTCACGTGGTCAGAAAAAGAGAGATATACAGTAAAGAGAGATTCAAAGACAGAGAAAACTTCTGAATGGTTTAAAGTGTGTTAAAAATATATGCAAGCTGAAAGTTGAAGTTCTTAAAGCAAAAAACAAAGGAAGAGAGTTGTTGTGTGTACACACCTTTAATCCCAACACTTGGGAGGCAGAGGGAGATAGACCTCTGTGACTTCAAGGTGTGGTAGCACACGCCTTTAATCCCAGTGCCTAGAAGGCAGAGACGAACAGATCTCTGTGAGTTCAAGGTGTAGTTGCAAACACCTTTAATCCCAATGCCTGGGAGGCAGAGACAGGCGGATCTCTGAGAGTTCAAAGACAGCCTGGTCTACAGACATACGCTCAAAAAGCAAAAAGTTAACCTAGAAATGTCACAGCTTAGATTCTTAAGCGCCTAGTGATTTAAAGGCGCAAATCAAAAGTGCTCCTGGATAGTAAAAAATTGCAGATTCACAATAGGACAGATTCAGACCACTGAATGAGTCACACTGTTGGATGAATGTACGTAGGCTTGGGAGAGAGAAGAAAAAGAATATAGAAAATAAAGTTAATGTTAAAAAAAAAAAGTAAAGTCTTTAAAGAGACAGAATAAAGTAAAGTGATAGAGTAAAAATAAGCCGCGTAAAGATGAAAAATTCACAGAGAGTCTGGATTCTTTGTATTATTGTATTTTCTTTAAAATTTTTGACTGTGAAGGAGCTAAGTACAGAGAGACATTTCATTATATGGGCTGCCAAGTGGAACCAGAACGGATATCATGAGGGTATGATTTCAAAATTTGGATCTAAGGATATGATACTTTGGAAAAGAGATTCTTCTTTTGTTTTCACAGAGGATGAGACTCTATGGATTTCTTCTATTCCGATTTGGTATGATGGACCACGTCCTCCTGAAGGGTTGCTGTGAGCATCTTCAGAAAATTGCTTTGCTCAACTGCCAACTGAGATAAACCTGGCACACAGGTTACACCCTAAATAATCTGATTAACGACGCCCCCATTCAGCAGGAAGCAGTTTGGAGAGAAAAACTGCGCCCATGTTCCCAAATATGGTTTATAAACGTTCTTTTACATTTAAAGGGGGATATGATATAGGTATGAATAATTTGCATTAGTATAGATTTTGCTTTATTTATAGAGATTTAAGGTCAATTTTGTTATATGTATAAATGTTTCTGATGTAACTTTTACTTGATAACTGTTTTGTTATATGTAATTTTGCTATGTTAAGGTTAAAGCCTTCCTTTTTTTGTTTAAACAGAAAAAGGGGAAGTAATGTGGGAGTGTCATATATCAATCTGTTGATTTCATTGTTTAAGCAATAAAGAAACTGCTAGGCCCATTTGATAGGCCCACCCTTAGGTGGGTGGAGTAAACAGAAGGGAAGGCTGGGAGGAAGAGGAAGTGAGGTCAGACTCCGCAGCTCTCCTCTCCAGAGCAGACGCAGGAGAGACGCCATGCTACCTGCTCCAGGGAAGACGCACACCATGCCCCAGCTCCGACCCAGGATGGACTTAGGCTAGAATCTTCCCGGTAAGCGCACCTAGGGGCGCTACATAGATTATTAGAAATGGGCCAGAGCAGTGTTTAAATGAATACAGTGTCCGTGTAATTATTTGGGGCATAAGCTAGCCGGAGCCGGGCAAGCGGCTGGGGTTTTGGGGACACAGCCCCGCCGCTCCCCATATTACTACACCCCTGCTTAATTCCAGCCTTATCTGCTGCCACACGTCCTACAAATCCTCTGTTCTAGCCAGGCAGGCCACCGTGCATGCCCTTGGTGCATGTGATGGCTCCTCCCTCCCTGTTCGGCACTTGGAGCATGCCTTGCAAAGACTATTCCTCTTCTCTTGCAAACCTGAGTTCTGTTCGAGGGCACTTGCCGGGTGCCCTTGCAATGACACCCGGCTAGGCTACTCTTCTTCGAAGCACCACAGAGCCTGTGCATCTCAGACTCACCACCCTTTGCTGTGACTCTTGGCTTAGTTTCAAGCTCCGATCCTGAAAATGAAATCTCACGTCCGACATTTCCAGCCTTACAGGTCTGCCTAAAGTAGCTGGCGTCTGATCAGCACTTGCTGATAATGCAGGTGGATACAAAGATTGAACAGATTTTGTTTGTTTGTTTTTGACAGGGTCTGTCTACATAGGCCTGGGTGCCCCAGAACTTGTTATATTGACCAGGCTAGCTTCGAACTCACAGAGATCCTCAGCCTCTGCCTCCAGAGTTCTGGGATTAAAGGCGTGCACCACCACACCTGGCTGAGATTGAACAGTTTTGGGTGTGATGCCTGGTGAGATAGGGATAAGACACGTTGTATCTACTGCCAAAACTTTCCTCTAAGGAGCCTGGAGGAATGAGTGGATGAGCTTTGTGTTTTAGGTAAAAGTGTCTGACATCCTCTCTTTGTTGACATTCAGGAAGAGCTAGGCAGGAGGGAGTAGTTTTGTTCTATACGGAGGTCAAGTATGCCTCCCTGGGCATGGCTGTGAATCTTAGCATCCTGTGTGTTGTTTCTGGGTGGATAGAACTATTGATTTGCTAGTAATGAAGGAAGAAGAAGCCTAGCCTCGCAGTGTGTTATGAGGGCTCCCACCGCACAGGCAGGGTTTCCCCAGAAGCTCTGTATTCTATTGAGTGCTTGGGCCAATCAATCGAGAATCCTCCCTTTATTCTGCTCCGTCAGGTTTCGTATCCTGCAGATTTTATTTATTTATTTTTGCTTCAGTTCTGCTTCTAAGTGAATTACTGTGACCACTTGTTTAAAATGTAGATTCCCAGGTCCCTGTAATGCTGAGCCTTTAAAGTTGGCTGGGACCGTGTCCTGCTCTTGGTGGTTATGATTTAAGTTGTGTCTGTCAGAGCTTGGTCTGCATATTGCTTAGAAACTCCATGGATCACTGGTGGTGTGAAGGCTTGTGGCAAAAGCAGCTCCCAATGTCCCCTGGCCCGGGGCAATACTGCTCCCTGGCTGCCCTCAGGGGCTGCTGTGCACGCCTCACAGCCCTTCTTGAGCACAGCTATACTTAGCAGAGGACACTACAGGGGTTTGAGCTCTAGAAATAGGATTTGAATGGTTGGGCAGGGCTGGGCTGCTACAGCACAGGTTCCTACTTATCAAAAATGAAGTCAAGCGGTCCTGCTCATCAGTGCTCGAGGTAAATAATAACAACAATGCAGAACAATCTGACCTCGCTGTTCTCAAAACTCCTGCCCTTGGGTTAGTGTCTCTGGTCTCTCAGTTGCAGCGCAGTGAGGGAGGCAAAGGCAGAGCGGATCCCCCTTTACAGATGGAGCCTGGGCCTCAGAAAACAGGCAACATGTACAAGGCCTCACCGAGAAGGTGACTGGTGGTTCCAGATGTCTCTGACTCCTCTTCCCTGCATTGTTTCTTTCTACCCTATTGATTCAACTCTTCAGTCATTGGATTTGAAAACCAAGGATCATCTCACCCAACCCCACCTCCGACAATGTCAGCACTGTAGTTTAGGGATCAACAGTCTTGACAGAGACACAATTAAGAGTCCCTATACCAATGATCAATACCAATTTAAATAAAAATAAGAATTCCCATCTGAGTACACACACACACACACACACACACATTATGTTCATTGGTGTTTTGCTTACATGTATGTCTCTGCAAGGGTTGTGGATCCACGGGAATGGAAGATACAGACAGGTGTAAACCGCCACGTGTTTGCTGGCCATTGAACCTGGGTCTTCCAGAAGAGCAGCAAAGCTCGTAGCCCAAGTCATCTCTGCAGCCCCGACCCCCCATTTGAAGCATTAGAGGAGGCGCTCTAGAGACTGTCTCTAATCTGAGTGCCATCAAGCTAGCAAAGTATGCTGTCCTAAGCAGTTTTTCTGAAGTTTCCAGTGGGGAGCAGAGCTTGCACTGGCATGGACCTACATGCGTGGGCGAGCTGTGGGCATCTTCTCCCCACCTCGTGGTGTGGACGGCTTACTGATACTGAGAAGTCAATAGGCCATGGTGGGAGCACTTACTCAACAGAACCAAGTGAGTCTCACATTTCAGGGCTTGGGTCACCACCGCAGGAGCAGTTGTTAAACATTCACCAGCCACCCAGGCTTGCAGCTAAGTGTGACTAGCACCAACTGGCACTCAGATGTTCTCTGTCATCTGCACGGGCTCTTCTTCAGGGCTGGTTTTGACTGTAACCACAAGTCATACCTGAGTGCCATTCCTTAAATGGGAGATTCTTTCTATCTGAGCTTGCAAAAATCACACCGACGGGTTCCCGCTAATAGTCCTCTGCAACTGTGCGGCTTGCAAAGGTGTTTTTAGACCCCTTGTGGCTTCTGAGCTTCATGGGGTCCGTAGAGCAGATGCCTCCTCTCCTAGGTGGAAAGGAAAGGCCTCAGGGGTCTGACAGGTGACGTGGCCACTCCTGCAGTTAGAGGCCTTGCAAGCGGCACATGGGACTTAACTGTCTCCAGCTTCCTGGCTCTGTGAGCCTGCCTCTCTTTCCAGTTGCTTTCTTCCCCTCAGACACTTGAAATGCTTGGATGTTAGGCTACTGTCTGCAGCACAGAAGTGCCCAGCAGCAAGCTGGAGTTACCTCTGGTCTTGGACCTTGATGGGATAACCTAGACTCCCTAGCTTGGGGGTACAAGCATAGGCTGCCCTTTCCCCTGAGCTCCTGCAAACAAATGCGCCCACTTTGGTTCCTCCTTCATGCTTAGCCCTCTCTGTGAACCCATCAGCCACTGTTATGGGGGCCCTGGGTTTTGGGGTCCTTGCTCTTATCAGGAGTTAGATGCCTCTCAAATGACCCAGCACAAATGCTCCTCCGCTTCCCCTCTTGCACAACCCCCCAGCCTTGCTCCTGCCCAGCGGCGTATTGATTGGAAAGCTTTTCAGGACACATTTTCAAAACATGCCGAAGGTCGAGACTGAATGACTCACAGGCAGTCACATTTCTTCCTGCCTTAGTCCCACTGGACTTCATTGGTTAGGTTGGCTAATGGAAGCCCCTACAGAAACTGAGGCGAATGTTAACTCTGCCTAGTCCTAGCCAGCAGTAGCATGTGGCTTCGCAAAATAATTCCCAATCACGTCTGTGGCGATGGACCCATGGAATCTCGTTGGTTTTGGGTGGCAAGTCTCTGAAAGAGTAAGAGAAGGTAGGAGAGGGTTCCCAAGCTCAGTTTGCCAGCTTTGGATCCCAGAGTATCAGAGAGCGGAGGAAGTCAGGTGAGCAAATCAGTTAACATCTGACATGCTTCTGTTGCTCTGATGGTCTTTGATTCTACATTAGTCTGCAGAACTCAGGGGTATGACCCTAATTCAGGCTTCCAGAACTGGATGCCAGAGGCCAAAGACGGCTAGCCTGTGGAGTAAAGAATGCCTTGGAGCATAGTAGTAATGGATAGTCCCAGGTCAGCAGGGAAGGATCTGGGTTGGCGCGCACACAGCCTCGCCCCCACCGCCTGAGTTTTCTGACAAGCAGTTTGATGTGTTAGCATCTTGATTTTCTACCACCTGGTAAAGGAAGGCCTTGATGGCGGCTTAGTTCTCAGGGTTGGTTCGAAGAGCAAGTGGAAGAACCTGTGCAAGCGTCTCGGGTTCGCGGAAAAGCCCACCGCGTGGTTCCTCGAGGACTAATAATAGACAGCTTTACTACTTTTCAATGCTTACATGCAAGCTTTCTGGACTTTTTTTCCCCCCTAAAATGTAAGTTGTCATAAAAAATTAAAAGCTCCCAAGTGAAGCTCCTGTTTAGCTAGATCAGTCTTGGGGTTGAAGCGTTCTTGGTGGCCCTCCTCCCCCAGGATTTTACACTTGAAGTGTGACATTGCAGGTCCTTGCACTCTAACTCAGCATAATCCCAGAACTAGTGCCACACAGCTAAGGCCTTGCTGCTGTCTGCAGGTCTTTCTCCCCAGTCTGGCTTTCCTCAGTCAACTGTCCTTGCATGCATCCTGCATCCCCGCCAGCCGCAGAATCTCACGCCTGACTGGAGAACGATCAGACTAAAAACAGCAAATTCCATCTTGTAAAGAATATTCCCAGTGAGGAAAGGACACACAGTCTTTCTGTCCCACTGGGATTTTCCCACATGCCACGCCAGTCTGTCCTTTCATCAGAAAATGTTAAAGATCTTGGCGATCACCGCTCCGACCTCTTGAGTTTAGAAATGGACGGCCCAAAGCTCAGAGTAGTGATGTGGCTTTCCTGGGGGGCCATGCAGGCCACATGTGGCAGAATCAGGATTTGAGCCCCAGATTTCTCCTTGTTCCATTGCACCCAGACAGTAAGAGAACCCAGAGAACCCAGGAGAAGAAAGAATAAAATAGGCCTTTGTGGCGTGTGTTGGACATCTGGCTTTCAAGGAGAGTTTATATTAAGTAGCAATGAAGCCTCCAAAGCTATGGTAGCTAGCGTGAATGAACTTATGTAATCAACATTTATCAGGAACATGTGTCATCAAACACCTGCCAGATCTGAGCGTTGGCACCAAATCTGCTTTCATTGTCAAAGAAAAGAAGGGAGAAAGGAACTTGGCTGAACAAAGTTGGCAGACGTTTTTACTAGAAAATTCAGAGATATTTTCTTGAGGAAAAAGAGTATACTTTCAACATCTTAAAATTTATTTCAACATGACAGGGTGACTGTGGTTGTCAGAGAATTAAAAAAACACAGATGAATTGGTGCCCAGAGTAACATCCCAGGTTGCTGATCTCCTAGACAAAAACACCCCCAAATGCTTTGTTTCTCATTGGCGTCTCTTCTCACTGGCACAACATAAGCAGGTCAGACAGACATGGCACACTGTCCACCCAAACTGAGTCCACTCTGATACGGCAGAGCTTATAGTCATTGACTCTGAAATGTTCCCTATAGGCTCCTGGTTTGTATAGTTGGCCCCCCAGCTTGGGCTACTACTTAGAAGTCTGTGGAGCCCTGGGAAGGTGGAGCCTGACAGATGGAAGTTGGTCACTAGGGGTGGGCCTGGTTGGCCTTTCCTGGTCATAACTAACCTTGGTTCAGGCTGTAGTTTCTGCATCCTGTCTGGAGCCATGCAAGCAAGCGACCTGCTACAATGCTCCTGTTGCTGTGAATACCACTGTTCCTTCCTTTCCCTGGTGAATGAAAGCCGTCTGAAATGTGAGCCCGAATAAATTCTTCCAACTTTAACAGGATTCTGTAGGCCTTTTGGTCATGATGAGAAATTGGTATCATGGAGGAGGATTCTAACTGTAACCAAACCTAACTACATGGTTCTGGGCTAACACCATGAAACCCCCGCCAAGGAAAACTGCAGCCCACATGCACTGCAGATAGAACTCAAATGTGTTGGAGCTTGTATCATGTCTTCGTGTGTCCAGATCCCATCCATGGAACCCTCGGGGTGAATGTGTGTCCTGCTGGGCTTCAGTCTTGCTTCAGTCAAGCCTTTCCTGGTATGTTCCTCTTCTTCCCTTTTGGAATGGGGATGCTTATGCCACTGTGTCTTGGAAGTGTTTAACTTTTTTTTTTTAGAGGGATTCACAGTTGAGAGTTTATGATAAATCTCAGAAAAGACGTTGGACTTTTGAACAATCTTGAGACTACCAAGACTTTGGGGACTCTTCAAGTCGCTTTGAATGCAGTTTTCATTATGAGATGGCTTGATCCTTTAGGAGCCAGGGGAAGATTATGGTTTGAATATGAAATGTTCTCCTTGGCCAAGTTTGCATTTTGAATGCTCAGTCGCAAGCTTCTGAGGTGGAGCCTCCTGATCAGAAGTTAGTGACTGTGGGCTGGCTTCTGAAGGTTACACCTAGCCCTGGTTCTGACTGGACTCTGCTTCTCGTATGTTGCCAAGTGAGTAACACCTTGTCACAGACTTCCATCACCATGAACCCCAGCAGGCTTTCCCCAGTGATGGACGGCAGCTGTTTGGAAGTGTGAACTCAGATGAACATCTTCTCCCTTGTCTCTGTAAGTATGAGCACTGGAGATTGAACTTATGATTCCCCCATCTCAGCTTCCTGAGAGCTGGGAACCAGATGAACACCCACACCACTAGACTGGCTTTTATTAGCCCTCAGGGCTGTGAAAAACCCTCCAAACTCCTTTTTATAAATTCTTGATTATGTCCCCCCATTTTTTAAAAAAAGATGCATGCCTGCCTTCTTGAGTAAGCCTCATCATCTCATTGATGATTTCCCTTTTGCTGAATAAAATGCTTTGAAATATGTGTGACTTCATCTTCATTCATCATGACCTAAAAACAGGAGAGTTGAATCCTGGACCTTATAGGAAAAAAAGAAAGAGATGGGAAAGGGGGAAAGAAAGGAAAAAAGTTATGAGATTCATATTTTCTTTAATGGGATTTTTTTCTTCTTTGGCTAAAAATTCAGGTTCCGTGTAACCTGGGAAATAAGTGTTTTCATTCTTTTCTCTTCCAGCTGGTCAGTTGCATGTCTTTTCAGGGATTGGTGTCAGACATCAAATCCAGCGAGTGGGAAGTTTGACAAGATTGAGAACAGGGCCATCACATAGCCGGACAGAGGGGGAAGGTTAGGCACGTATGTGACAGAGGATAGAGGCAAAAGAGACTTTGAAGATTGTTGACGGGAATCTAAGTTAGTCCAGCCATTATAGAAATGAGCATGGAGGTTCCTGGACAGAACTAAGAGCGGAAGTGTTCTGTGTGACCAAGCTATACCACTTCTCGTTAGACACCTGAGATCATCCAGACTGGCACACTGCAGGGGCGCCTGCCCATCCATGTTTACTATTAAACTAATTATAATAATAGCCAAGTGATGGGATCAGCCTAGACCCTACCAATGGATGAATGGATAAAGAAAATACAGTATATTTACACAATGAAATATTATTCAGTTGTAAAGAAGAACAAAATCATGCCATTGGCAGGAAGATGGACCGAACTAAATGTCATCATGTTAAGTGAGATAAACCAACGAGGATAATCATCATGTGTTTCTTCGTACATGTGGATTCTAGATGATTAATATCAACATGAAAACAGAAGAGAGACAATTGGGAAAGATAAACCAACAGGAGGCTACATTCTATATTTAAATAAAAAATGGAATCATGAAACACATTGATTTGTACAATCAGCATTTGCTAAAACAACAACAACAATAATAATAATGATGATGATGACGATGATGATGATGAGTAAGCTCAGTGCTGGCTGGAGTGCTTGCCTGGCATGGACAGGGTCCTGGGTTCAAACACCAGCATAGTGAATACACTTCGAAAGGCAACGAATCTAAAGTTAATGATGAGTTTACCAGGTATTTGTGTCAGTAAAAGGATTCGGTCAACAGCAGCTGATATGAATAAAACAGAAACCAAAAGAAATAATGAGGCACAACCAGGAAAACCACAGGATGAGTCTTGTCTTTTTGTAGGAAACATTGAAGCACAGGCGCCTCCTGTATTTCATGAAATAGAAACTCTCGTATTTGCAAAAAATCGTTACAGCTAGAGATACTGTCATGGAATGAACAGTAATGTCTGAACACGAGAGAAAAAAAAAAATCACGGATCGCCGCATAAGCCACTGACTTCCAAACATCTCAGTCGATTCAGAGAAACCCCAGAGAAAATCTGTGTACATACTTCCTTGCCCAGCTTAGAAATCTCGGGGGCCTAAGTAAGTCACAGAGCCATGGACTCTTCCAGACAATGGGAGAGGGATTTACCACTCACCTTGAACATTTAGAAAACACCATCTTTCTTGGGAACACAGACAATGTTCGACCCAAACAAACAAGCAAACAGACCTAAGCAGGTCATTTTTCTCTCTTTGGCATGGTGCAGGACCATATGTTTCCAGAGATGGGGATTTAAAAATAGCCTGTCATACAGCTCGCCCTGTAGCCCTGGGACCAGGTGGGGGTGGGAAGGATCGCCTCACACTTAATAATAGTGACACTTCACTTTTCTGTCTGGTCACTTTTTCAGAGCAATCCAAAGTAATTTTCAGCTGTGATTTTTTTTTTTGTCTCTTGATAAAAAAAAATCATGTCATCTGGCTGATGTGGTTGAGGAGGAAGGAACAGGATTCTCCGCTCCTCGCAGAGATGTCGAGTGGGGCTTCTACAGACCACGGCACTCAGAGCGATTGCAGGTTGTCTCTCTCACTCTGTAGAGACCAGAATGGCCACCTGCGGCAATATCCTGTGTGAGCCGTGGCTTGACCGGTCATTGCACAAAGAGCTTGTTGCTTCCCATGGCCGATGTTGAAATGCTTTGCCTTTCCCTGTGAGAATTTCATCAGTTTCTACTCTTCAGGCAGATTGCTTATGGGCCGCGGTGACCTATATTCGCTGACATTTGAAATCCAAACCTCACACCAGTAAGAGTCTTAGATTTGTGTGTGGTGCCTCCTTGCAGCGTCAGGCGAGTCGGGTAACTTTCCCGGTCTTCTAATTCCTCCCTCTTAACGGTTTGACATTTACCATCTCATCAGATCTGTGCACCAAACTACAGTTTGGGTTGGGTGGTTACCACAAGAGGGAACAGGTCCAGAGTGGGAGCGGACCCAGTCCATCTGCTAAATGCCTGCCCAAGTCTTCTCCCAGCAAGTCTGAGGTTCTCTCCTGCCAACTACATTGCCTCCCGGGTCTAAGGAATGCATGAGATTTGACTGAAAAGCACAACCCTGATGGGAGGGGGATTCTGAATCTGGCAGGGTCCAGGGGAAATCAGGAATGAGCTTCCTTATGGGGTGGGGGAAGACAACTGTGTCTTCTAATGGGTCCTGGCAGACTGGGAGGCTACAGGAGGAGCTCATTGGTGACGGCTGGGTTTACTCCCTACTCCAACCTGCCTACTCTGCTTCGTAACCTCTCTCTCTAACCATCTCCTGCAGGGGTCCCTTGAATTGTGCCTGGCAAGCCCCTAGCTGGAGAAACACCATGCCTCTTAGTGTTCTCTTGCGCCTCACCAGCAGGCTGCTGTCAAAAGCAGCAGAGACTATACTGGCTGGCTCCCTTTAAATACGTGATCAAACCCTTCTACGGGCTCACCAGGTGGGCCCCACGTCACTTCCAGAAAATTATCTTTTCAAGTTTCTGGATCAACTTTCCCAGATCTCGGCCCCCTGCTATTCCCCACACACTCTGCCCCACCCCCGTACCTCAGGGTCATGGACATTTCTTTCTCACTGTCAGAGAAGCATTTCATTGCTATCAACAGCTCCTTAGCTTGCCTGTGTCAGTTCCTCCTGCAGCTGCTCCCAGCTCCTTCTAATGGCATCGACTTCCATCTTCCTTCTAGGTCCCACCTCCTTTTCTGTCTTTGTCTCCTGTTACACGGATCTCTCTGGTCCTAAAATATATACTCTCTGGCCAACAAATACACCTTTTAAATAACCATTAAAAAAAAAATCAGTGACTCTCCTTTGACCTGTATGTCTGTCCCTCTACTCGGTTCTTACCTTTGGTGCTATCACAAAAGTTGTTTTGCTTTTTGTTTTTGTTTTTGTTTTCTAAATGAGATCTACAGTTCCTGTCTGCACTTCTTTCAGCTCCCAGTCTTGTCTCAACTCTGCTCCAATTTTCTTCTGACCCATCACGCCACTTAAGAAGCCTTTATCAAGGTCACCAATGACCTACATTCTTCTAAAGCCAAAATGTACTCAGCTAACTGGGCCCTTGAGCACGGCGTGACAGCATTGCGACTTCGTGCCTCTTTAAACATGTTCTCTTCCAAGCTTCTGGGATCCCGAGTGACCAATGCCTCCTTGCCTCTCCGTCTCCTCTGCAGCCCTCTCTTGTACATCACAGTCTGAAGTGCTCCCAGGTTGTTTGCTGTGTACACGCTCCCTGGGGGCTCCATCTAAAAAGATAATTTTCTGGAAGTGTACATGCTTCATGGCTTTACCAAGCCACCTGTACCCTGACAACTCCAAACCTCTTTCTTTACCAGCTCTCCCTGGAGCCCCGAGCTGAGAGCTCTGTTTTTACCGGTACTGAGCATTCCGTACACACGGGGAACCACACTACAGTCTGAATCAGTTCCTCCCCGCTCCCATTTCTCTTTCTCAAGTTTTTGTCATTACAGTGAGTGGTGTCTAGTCTAGCAGCGAACAGAACAATTATTGCAATTATCTTCACTTTTTTTTTCAAATTCTGTTTTAACCAATCATTCAAGTTATGTGGGCTTTACATCTGAAATACCCATCAACTTAGATGATGTCTCACCATTTCTACAGGTGACTGGTTTATTCCCTCTGTCTTCCTACTTTTCCTGCCCCCTTCTGACCACCCCGTAAAGCCATATTTTCATAGAGCAGAGGCTGTTTATTCTCCTCACCCCCACCCTCAGTTTTTTACAGTTGTTTTGAGACAGGGTTTCATCTTATGGGCCAGAGTTTTATACAAAACCCAGGCTGGTCATGAATTCAGAATCCTTGTGCTTTGGCTCCCTGAGATTACAGTACTAGGGTTACAGGACCATATTACCCCATCGGATGAGTTGTGTTCCCAGCCCACTGCCTGATTTTTCCTAAGCTGTAAAATAGTCCCTCTTGCTGAACTGGTCACCATGACTATGCAGGCCTTTCTGATCTGGCCACGACACCTTGCTTAGCCTCATCTGGCCCTCTACTTCACTTGAGCTAAGTCACTAAAACCTTCCTGCAAATTCCAACTGTACAGCTGAGGAATTACTTCCAGTGAGTTGAATTTGAGTAACTAATACCTCCACCTTTGACAAGAACTAAGTTAAAAATATTATTGCCTTGCCTCTATAGCTTTCATTGCTATCAGTCTGGGAGTATTTGTGTGACTCGCCCCTGAAAAGGTTTGTTTTCCTTGATGAATTGGCAATACCACGCTGCTTTTCATTTTTCTCTTTTGGGTTGGATAATATGACACTCGGAGCCAAAGTTTTTGGTAATTTATTGCAAATGTATTATCTGTCTAAACACCACTGCCCAATAGAAATTCCTACAGCGAAAGCAGTATTCCTGTTTGCAGTGTCCAGCAGAGAGTCATTAACCACATGTCACTACTAAGCCTTAAAATATGTTCCATGAGCCCTGATATGAAATTTTAAGCCATGCTTAATTTTAATTAATTTAAAGTAGATAAATACATGGCTATCACACTGGCAGCATGGACCCAAACACCTTATAGTCTACTTTTATGATACTGGGCTGGCATTAATACTCTATACTCCTCGCGGTGCATCATTGCATTTTCTGTAAGTTACCTGATTTCTTTGTGGCAAAGGGAAACAGAGGTAGGGAAGGGTAAGCCACTTTTGTCTAGGTTGGCTGGTTGTCGCTGTGATAAACACCACGAAGCAAAGCAGCCTCAAGAGGAAAAGCCTTGATCTCAGCAGGAGCTCAAGGCAGTACCTGGAACTGCAAAGGAGACCATGGAGAGCCGCTACTCACTGGCTGGGCTGGCTTGTTTTCCTGCTCATTCATCCACCTCTCTTACACAACCCAGGAGCACCTGCCCAGGAATGGCGTTTGCCCCTAGCTAGCTCAGTCCTCTGCCATCAATTAGCCATCAAGAAGAGCCATCAAGAAGATGCCTGTGGGCCTATCGGAGTAGGCAATTCCTCAGCTGAGGGTCTCCCTTCCCAGGTGACTCTAAGCTAATGTCAAGTTGACAGCTGAAGCTTACTCTGGCAACATTGAAATGAAGAATTGAAGTGGAGGCCATGAGACTATTCACTGTTGGGGGGAAGCAGTCAGTATCTCCTTCCATCTCTCTGGAATTCTGGGAAACCTCTTACACCTATCTGGTCTTCATTTTACTGTTGTGCACAATGTCCAGAGGTACATATGTTCATTCATATGTAAGATGAGACTTCTGGATACACAACCTGGAAGCTTTGGAATCTGTACCCATCAGCCACTTTACTCATTCCTGCTTCTTCTCAAGCCAAGGAAGCTGACACCTGACTACACACTTAAAACACAAGGCAAATAGGTCCATCACCTCATTCAAGCTGCTGTGTTTAGGCAGGTTGGCTGTTAAACTAGTTTGAAATAAATAGAAACAGCCCTAACTTCTAACTATGTTCTGGGAAGGAAAATGTTCTGAAAATTCAGGAACCCTGAGCTTGTTATAAAGAAAGAAATACGGTGCTCTATGGAATGTAGAATCACAGCATGAAAATCATAAGACGTAGCCAGGTGTGGTGGCTTGTGCCTGTTCTCCTAGCACTAGAAGCTGAGGCAGGGGGTTTGCTGCAAGTCTGACCTGAGCTCTACCGACAGAGACGCTGTCTCAAAATCAAAACTGAAGTCCTAGTCACCGCTACTCCGAGAGCTGTGTGCGAGGAGGCGAGAGTCAGAGTTTCCTATTGTTTTAAGTGCGAGGGGCCATGACCAGGTGACCTTTAACTTCCTGTCTAGCGCTGGAATAGACGAGCCAACAGTACTCAGCACTGAACACCGACGTGGGCAATTACCTCATCCTGGGCTGTGCAGGCCAAACAGCTTCATTTCCATTTTAAAGACAGGGCTTTGAAGTGTCCCAAACTGGCCAATGGGGGTTTCGATCTGAATCCCAGGGTCTGGCTTCAGGAGTTGCCTCTTATCGGTTCTTCTATTCTAAAACCTCATTTTCTAACAGGTCAGCTTGCCGTGGTTTTCCTGGTTAGTCAAGGAACCGAGATCTTTAAAACAGGGCTTTCCAAACAAAGTCTGCCCAGTGCAGTCAGAATCAGTAGGCAGGTTGTTAACCAGCGAGAATAAGTGTGTTTGTTTTCCTAGTACTCTGGGCAAATGATATTCCTTGCCAGGAACGCCACTGTCTGGAAAATGTGGGAGTGTGTGGCTCGAACACAGCACAACACACTGGCAGAGCTTAGCACGCACATCTCACAAGTCATATCACACAGATTTCACAAGATGTCATCCGAAAGGGTTAACTCACTCAAAAAAAAAAAAAAACCCAAACAAACAAAACCAAAAACAAACCCTCAATAATCGCTTTTGGAACTGCTTTCTTAAAGCTCCTTGTACTGCTAACGTGTTGGTCCCAGGTCCTGGCTCCACATGGCCCTTACTACATAACTTATTTTGTATTGATACAGCAGCGTTCCCAGGCTGCTGAGTATCTGAGAAATACACACACACATAGGAACTTTGGAAATTTTAAGTCTGACCTAAAGGAGGTGAGGAATTTTCTCAAAATCAGTATCAGAGCCGGGAGTAAATTCTTGGTCTCTGTTGTATGCTGTTCAGTGTCTTTCCCCCACATCAGATTGGGGATGAGAGCTGTTTCCTTGGGAGCCGGGGCAAAAGAAACAATTGGAATTTCTTCTCACCCCTGCGGGTGCCGGGAGCGATGTGGAGGAGCGGTGGGTGAGCCTATGTCCGCGGGCTACAGCAAAGCTCCCAGACCTGTGAAAAATCGTCCAGCCTGCTCTGAGCCTCATGCCTGGAGGTCACAGAGGCATGCAGGAAAGTGAGAGGAAGTGGAAACGTGCTACCCGAGGGCTCAAAGCAATGTGCTCACCACCGGAAAAAAAAATAAAAATAAACACACTCAGAAATAGTGTAACTGATATGCAAAGGAGATCAAAACAAGGTTTAAAATATCTGGGCTGATTTAGAGTGGTGGGGGTGGGGAGGGAGTGAGGGTGCACATGTGTTGGGGTGCTAGATAGGCCTCTGAGTCCGGCACACTTTGGGAACCCTGGGCCCTAAGGTGAAAATAGGATGTTTGCAATGTCAAAAAAAAATTGAACCCACAGAAGCAAAGAGAATGGTCATTCCAGAGGTCATGGATGAAGGGATTGGGGAGATGTTGGTCAAAAGACTTCAGAATTTCAGTTAAAAGAGAATCCCATTGTGCATGATGAGCAGATTTGACGTATAGTAATAATAGATTGTCTGCTTCAAAATTGCAAAGAATTTCTTTTCAGTGTTACAAAAATGATAAGGTGATTCATATATTAATTAGCTTGATTTAGTCACTCCATAATGGGTACCGATAGCAAAACATCATGCTGCATGTCTTAAGTACGTGAAGTTTTAATTAGTCACTTTAAAGAAATGACAAACACATAAAACAAATGTGGGTGGCACAAAATCTTCTGGCTAACTCAGAGGCAGAAATTAACTCTAGAGCAGTGAACTGTGGGTTCCTGAGTCCCAAATTCCTCGCTCTCCATCCTCCTGCTGTTCCTGAAGACTTGCTCCATTTGGAATTACGGGCATTCGTTCCAGGGAAGGCAGGGCATCCAGCCTTAGACAGCCCAGCGGGAAGGCACCAGGGAGTCCACCCAACTTGGCTGAATTTCAAGGCTCAAGTTCTAGTTTGGAACTAACGTTCTTAGATTAGAGACCAAAGCTGAGTTAACTCAGAAAAGGCAAACTTCCCGGTCTTACGATGACAAACCCCTTTCCCTTTCCGTGTGTTGTGCAGAACTGCCCAAATGCATAGGGTTTACAAAAGCCAAGAAATTAGAAATTGTTTTGAAACAGGCTCCTGAAATGGGAAACCAAAAGGTTAGTGCTGGCTGTGCTGGCTGTTTTTAGCCTCCCTCTGCCAATTTCACCAAACCTAATAATAGACCAAGCATCATGGGGGCATTTTCAGCATCAGAAGGCCACAAGTTAAAAGCACAGGTACAGAACAGTGTTTGCACTCTGCGGATCCCAGTAAGCTCAGAAATACACTAGGGGAGGCCACAAGGCAGGTGCTCCTGCAGGTGCCTGGGCTTGGGAAGTCAATCACCTGTCACACGTGTGTCTTAGAGCAGTACTTTCACATCCGTGCCTTAGAGGGATGGAACGGGCGAGGCTGGTCACCATTTTCCAGTGAAAGAAGCAACGATCCAAGGTCCCAAGCATGCATTCAAGGTGCAAGGTGGGTTTTATAAAACCCTTCGGAACCAGAGACAAGAATGTCGTTCTTTTTATACCTCAAGTATAGTCCTCCAGCTTGTCCCCCTCCCGTCCTTGATGAGGAAGGGTCATGGGAAGGATAATTTTGGTTGTTGATTTTTTCTGTTTTTGTTACTTCGTGAGAGTAAAAGCCTTGCTCAAGTCCAGTCTTGATATTGTAGTAGATCATCACCATGAGCTGCTCAGAAGCAACCCTTTCCTGGCTTGCCAAGCCCGGCCTTGGGCCGAGGTGGAAGATGGTGGGTATTCTATTTTGCCTTCTGGTCCTGTGATAAATACCATGATCCAAAGCAACTTTGGAAAAGAAAGAACTTATTTGACTTCATACTCCCACATCATACTCTACCACCCAGAGAAGTCAGGGCAGGAACTTGTGGCAGGAACGGAAGCCGAAGCTGGGGAGGATCACTGCTTATCGAAGTTATTTTATTTCATTATTTTTTTTAAAAAAATTATTTTACATGCCGACTGCAGTTCCCCCTCCCTCTTCTATTCCTGTTCCTTCCCCCACCCTCTCATCCCATCTACCGACCCCCACCCACTCCTCCTCTGTCTCTGTTAAGAAAGGGGCAGGCCTTTCATGGTAGTCAACAAAGCCTGGTATATCAAGTTGAGGCAGGACCAAGCAGTAGGAGGTAATCTTTAATGAAGGGTAGGTCTGTACTGAAGTGTAAGGAAACATACGGCAGTGATGGGGTTCAAGGAGCCCCATCCAGTTAAAGCCGTGGAAATGATGTCAGGAAGGCATTCCGAAGTCACACTGGGCATGGTCTTAGAGAGAAGCCAAATAAAAGGCTGTAGTTTTAACTGTTGCGTGTTTCGAAGTTGCTGCGGGTGTGTGGATGGACAAGTAGTCTGAGAAGAACAGTGTTCTAGAAAGGTTTTCATTTAATTGGACAGGCGAGATGAATAAGAAGAAAGAGTGCCGAGTAGCAGGAAGATCACAGGGACACCAAGTGTGGAGTCAGGTGGATTCTACTGCTCTCTTTAAAAGTTTTTAATTAACTAATGAATGTTTATGTGTATGCATGTGTGTGTGCACTTGTGCCTTCTTGTGCTCGCAGAAGACAGGACAACCTGTAGGCGTCGGTTCTCTCCTTCTACAGCGGGGTCCTGGGGATACAGCTCAGGTTACCAGGCGTGCTGGCAAGCCCCTTTACCCGCTGAGCCATCTTGTTAGCCCCCTGGCCTACCTCTTTCTAACTGTTTAACTTCGGTTGATACAAATCCAGATATAAGTATAAATGTATCTGATTACCTCCCCTCCACTGTTCAAACCTGTCCTGACTCTCTCCCCCAGGAAGGTACTGGAGTATCCATCACAAGGAGAAAGGTTAAAGAGCATTGTAAACAATAAAACTACAGGACAGACATGAGAGATAACGAAATAGCCGGGCAAATGTGATGAGAAGCGGTGGAGGTTGACAGCCCTGGGGAGGGATGGAGGGGAGATTGGTGGAAGCCTAGCCTGGTATCCAGGGTCATCCTCCCATTTTCTTCCTCCCCAGTACCTCCCAGTGTCACCTGTACCCGACTGGAAGCAAGTGTGAGATGGAGGCCTACGGAATGGTCAAGAGTCCAAGAAGAACCTTAAGTTTCTAGTAACCCAAGGGAAAAGGAAAAAGTACAAAGCTGCCTCTTCAAACTTGAACTTAAAACAAATAGCTGGGCTACTGGCTACTGGCTTTTGGAGTTGCTAAGCAGTCTGAAGGACAAAGACCTGTCAGGCTGCAAAGTCTATGGCTCAGTGGCAATGTGGGTAAGCGTGAGTGACAATTGTCCTAAGGACAAAGAGGGAAGGAAGACAGGGCTTGCTCTTGTGGAGGAGAATGGTTACTATCACCCGGCAGGATGAGAACCGCTGAGCTGAGACTAGCCTAGGAGGGTTGATAGAGAAGCATCCGGGCCTGCAGCCAGCCCTGGGCTTCAAGTGGAAGCATTTCTCAACCTCTTTTCCCCAGGGGTTATGTCCTTGGATTCAACAGCCATGGGGGCATTTTGAGGTAGTGGAAAGTGCACCGGACTCAGAGCCAGAGAGCTGCATTCCAGACCTTGCTCTGTCGCTGCTTGCTGGGGTGGCCCCTCCTTTCCGGGCTAGGGTTGAAGTAGACTGGGTGATGCTTGGGGTTTCTTTTAGATCCAGACCTCTTTCTGACTCTTGTCTTTTTCAAACTAAAATGCAGAAGGATAACAACTGTGACAGGACCCAAACCGCAGAGCAACCAAATTCTGTGACTGGGCTCTAAGTTTGGTCATGACTGCAGCCTAGAGAATTTCAAATACGATTCTTGGGGTAGAGGCAACTGTGTAGGTCAGATGACTAAGAAATGTGGGGCCTTTCTGAGTTTCTGCTTCCCTGCTGTGAGGTTCTGTGGACCCAAAGGAGAATTTCTTATTCAATATCAAGGCTCTTTCAGCCTGGGATCCCGAGGCTTATATCATTTCCCTCCACTCTCGTTTTCTTGCTTCTGCTCTTAGACAGTAAGATCTCCGCCGTTCTCTTCCCCCTCACCATGCAGATTCTCAGTGATAAATGAACTTTCTCTCTTGAACTTGCTTACCGTCAATCTTCCTGGCCAAAAAGAACAGTATTATTAGTTCTGACTTTTGGGTGCTGGGATGTGAGCGTAATGTTCACCAAGATGACTACTCGGTCCCTTGGGCGGCCCAGGCTACAGTGTGTATCCATAGAGGCAGAGATGTTTCATAAAAAGTTGCTTTATCTGAAGAGGGAACCCCCCCACTCTTCCCCAGCACCAAAGGCCTCCTAGCCAGAGGTTCTCGCCCCATGGGTTACAATCCCTTTGGGGGGTCGCATATCAGATATCCTGTCTATCAGATATTTGCACTACAGTCCATGGCAATAGCAAAATCACAGCTATGAAATGCTAATGAAAGCAATGTTATGGTTGGAGGTCAAGCAGAACATGAGGAGTTGTATTAAAGGGCCACAGCGTCAGAAAGGTTGAGAACCGTTGATTTAAGCTTTTGATGCACAGTCCGGAGCAAAAGCTGGTGGGAGCTTCCAGATCACTTTCAGGTTAGGCAAAGAACTGAGATGTGGAACTGTCACCGTCCTTACCTTCAAGGGAGGAAACAGAGTGAGTGAGTAGCTCACTGAAATGTCCTGCATTAGGACAATTAAAAAAAATACAAGGGGGGGGGGGCGCGTCTCTGTTGGTAATGAGCTTACTGTGTAATCCCAAGGCTCTGAGTTTTGGGTCCCCATTAGCCACTTGAAGCAAGGCAGCCTTCCACATCTGTACCCTCAGCATGGGGGGCAGGGATTGGGAGAGGCAGGGCATTCCTGGAGTTCATGTCTAGCCAGTCTAGATGAATAGGTGAGAGTCAGCCTCAGTGAGAGACCCTGCTTCAAAATTAGTGTGGAATGTGATCAAGGGAGAAACCTGGTCCTGGGGTTCCGATGTGTGATCACAGAAGGTCTTTCCAAAGAGGTGACGTGAGATAAGCCAATGAGCGATGCCTTTATTAGTTTGATTACTGTGATTCACACTGACTTTTTCTAGAGCATTGTGTGCTCATGATACTGTTTTCTGCACTTTCATCTCATCTCAGTTCCTCTTCGTGAAAGTCCTCTGCAAAAAAAAAAAAAGGCTTTAGATAATCCCATTTTGCAGATGAAGAGACTGAGGCCCAAGGAGAATAAATAACTTTCTCTGAACCATCAGAGAGGAAAAGATCAGAACCTGATTTTGATGGAGGATTCCCGATGAGATACTCTTCGTAGAGAGTAAAGAATTAACACTAAAATTTGGGTCGACTGAGGGGACTGTGGGAGTAAAGGCCACTGAGGATTAAGGGCATTGAAAAAAACGATAGAAATTTTACCCTTGGGAGTTGAGTTAGATGAGGGTGGGCTCAGAGACCGGTGTATATTGACAGGCCATGGGGACTTGAGCTAGCGGTGCTGGCCAGCGTCAGAGACGTCCGCAGACTGGGGCTGAACACCTGCCTCCTCTCTTGCTCTGAGCACCAGAGTCAACACTCCTCTCTGGTGCAGCTGCACAGGTGTCCCCAGAGCTTCCTGGCACTCAGTCTTGCATCACGAAGCTTGCCTCCCCTCCGCAGTCTTCAGTGAGAGCGCCCCCTCTAGGAAAGGACGCTTTGGAGTCAAGCAGGTTGTACCCTTTCTCAGCCGTTCTTGCTTCCCCAGGCCCAGAACCTGAGAAAGGCAGTGGCGAATGAATCACTGGGTTCTTTTATTGGAATTGAAGTCTGAAGGAGAATACCTGGGTGGGACTGAAGAGAGGCTGTTCTGAGTCATCAGCCACCCCAAGAAGATCAAACAGAAGAGATCAGAGATCAGAGAGACAGAGCAGGGCTAGGGTGCCCAACAAACTGTTGCGTCCAGGCTGTCTGACGGGACGCCCCAGCGAGCGCGTGCCGGCAGCGTCTTTTCCCAAGGTTCCAAGGGGCCTCGCAGGACAGCAGAGCCCATGGCCATAGTGACTTCTTTCTTGATGGAGAGGGTCTGCCTGCTGAGGATCCTATTCTGCCTTGGCTTCTTGGGTACAAGGAAAGTACAGGGTGGTATTTCTAGGACCGTGGTCTGCGACATTGTCCATCTCAGTAGAGGAGGGGGAATCTGAAGACCCTCATCCAGCCTGGGAGCTCCCTGGTGGCGATTTTGCAACATGACTATCGCGTCTCTTTCACAAATAAGGAAACGGAGGCATGGAGTTGTGAAGCAATTTGGCCCATGCCTCACAGTCGGCAACAGAGCCAAGCCCAAGCAGTTTGGCTACAGAGTCCAATTTAAGAACGCTTTCCCCTGTCACCTCTTATTCCACTTAAGATCACCGTCCCTGCAATAAAGAGGGTCAGACAGCTCATTTCTAACACCGCGGTGCCCTCTTTGGAATCTTGAACTCTCTATATAGTTCAGGAGAATCTGCGCAAAATTAGGAACAGGCTGTCGGCCTCCAGTGGGCTGTTAAATACGTGGCGGTTGTGTCACTAGTATCTTGCCTCACAGATATCAAAAATCCCAGTGTTCCTTGGCTGACGGCCACCAAAATAGAGAAGCAGGATCAACTGGGTCTCCAGCCGCCTTGGACCCCAGGCTTTCACATGGCAATTCACACCGGTTTGCCAAACAAGCCTCATCTAAGCGGAGCAGAGCAGATAAGGCAGCGGCCACTGGAGAGTGCAGTGGCTCAGAGAGATAAGAACAGGAAGCAGGAGTTGGAGCAGGGCTGTGGGAGAAGACGGGGAGGGACTCTTCTGTTTTTCTTAGTCAGGAGAGTGAGGGAGATGGTTGATAGTAGCAATGGGGTTCCAGGAGTTGAAGAAGTGAACCCTCTCTGGCTCCCCACAGCAAGAAAGGTTCTGTAATAGGGACACAGTTTCAAAACTTCCTGGCTTGTTTGAGCATTCAGTGGGATAAAGGCTAGATTAACGCGGTAGGCAGGAGAGCTGTAGACGGGAAAAATGCGGCCCTGGTGTTAAAACATCTAGTTTACAGCCCTTGGTCTTCCAACAAGGTGAATGGCCTTAGATTAGCCTGTGTGTCTCTCCTTGGCCTGAGAGTGCCTCCAATAGCAGTGACCTTTCACTGAGTGTTTGCTTGGCTTGGAAAACAAAGCCTGAGTAGTCTTATCAAAGTCTTTTAGAAGGTCTCTACAGACACTGTAGCCCAGAGGTTTCGGAAAAGACAGCAGCTCAGAGAGGTTTTACAACTCAGGTGAGGTGGCACAGTAGGCAGTGGAGCTGGGAGTCTGTCCCAGAGTTGGCACACTGCCCCCCCCCCCGCCCGCAGCACAGAGACACGATGCTGTGTGCCTTTAGAGACTGCTGGCGTTCAAGATGGGGGCTTTTCAGGCCTCTCAGCTCAGGGCTTCTCTTCTTTAGGATATTTGTGCTGAAAATGGCCCCTCTAGGCACAGCAAGCAGCTTTGCTCTCTGACTTGAGTCTGCGCCTCAGCTGAGCCTGTGTCCTGATCACACGTGTGTTTTGGTGACGTGTGTGTGATAGTTTTTGTCACCTTGGGCTCGAAGGTGAGGACAGAGCATAGGGACTCCTTGAGATGAACTGTGGGCCTCAGTGGGAGGACTGAGTAAATGCAGGGAGAGACTGAGACCCTCTCCCACCCCCAGGGCAGAGCAGCAATCAAGGGGCAGAGGACACAGAAACAGAACAGGGTGAGCTCAGTGGGGTGTGACAGGTGCCCCGTCTAGAAGCTGGAGCCCTTCACAGAGAGTCAGAGCTTGCCTTTCAGTTTAAGACGTGCTGCGCAGCTCGGGGTCTCAGGATAGCAAGACACAGTCTAGTCTTTCTTTCTCTTTGGGGTCTAGATT
Organism: Microtus pennsylvanicus; assembly: GCF_037038515.1. NCBI lineage: Eukaryota > Metazoa > Chordata > Mammalia > Rodentia > Cricetidae > Microtus > Microtus pennsylvanicus. The sequence continues at coordinate 70,270,018 of NC_134579.1, forward strand.
TGAATATGTCTACTGAAGACTGTTCCCTAAACTGTCTGCTGAGGGAACACTTTGCGAACTGAGCCCCGGGAGCTCTGCTGAGCCCATTAGCTTCTCTGGGTTGCCGTTTCTGCCTGCGTCTGACTGGGGTGTGTTCTCAGCCATCCACCCATCCACTTGCCATGGCCTGAACCCGAACCTTTGCCAGAGTTATCCGTCCCATGTTCTCCACTCCTAGAATCCTGCTCTCAGCCAGTGGCCATGCCTGCAGCTCTCGGGAATTCATGCTCTCACCCAGGTGAAGCATCCACCTTTGATCTTGCCCTCAAAGATCTCCTTAGTGATGGTCACACGTGCAAAGGCAGGGGAGGTTCACTGCGACATTGTGTGAGAGGGTCCAGCCTCTGCCCTGTGGGTGCGAGGGGGAGTCGTTATTTTAAAAGAAATGGGATTAAAATAGATTGAAATTGTACCCTAGCAGTTGATTCTGCATTTGTAGTTTTGTCTGCAAAAGGCCACGCCCCTTCAAGCTTTCTCTAGCCTTCACTTCTTGAGACGCAGGTGCGGTGAGCTGTGGTCTGCAGAGGGCAGATGAGGTTCAGTTCCACCTGAGTCATAGAGTACACATGGTATTTGTTTGTGGCTCCCCACACAGTATCCCCAGTGTGTCAGCACAGAGGTTATTAAAATTGCCTCTTGGGATCGAGTAGAATAGTCAGATTGGGGTTGAAACCCAGGGCTGGGACCCTAACCCTGTTGGAGCTTGTGGGGTTTCTTGGATTTCTTGGTCTGGATTTTGTGGAGCTCTCCCAAGGTCCCGTTACAGACTGGCTTCCAGGGAACCTTATTCTGGAAGGCCAGAGACAGCCCGCTCCCCGACTTTGTGTCACATCCTCTCCACAAACCTTTCTCCCAACCTCTCCAAGAAGATGGGTTTCGTGGATACTGATTGGAAGGGTCCCTGGCTGGTTAGCTCCTGCTGGAGTCAGATGAGCACCGAGGCTATCGCCAGGCTGGCCTCTTCCACACTCAGGGAACTGCTTCTCCCCTTGTTCTTTCAGGCTCAGGACCCAGAGAGCCCTCTCTCTCGGTTCTTGGAAGCCTCAGGACGCACCTTCTCAACCATGCCTACATTTATGGGAATCACCTTTACCTTCTCTTCCTTCCTGCACTTTGAATGTGTTTCTTGTTTCCAGGATCACGGATACACTCTGCCCCGTTCCTGTTTCTGCTCCAACACGTCTTAAGAACATTAAAACTGACTCCAGTTTTTCAAATTTGTTTTGAATTTTGTGGGAGGATGTGGGACTTTTTGGGTGAGTGGGTATGTGTCCAGAGTTCCAGAAGGGAGTGTCGGATCCCACGGAGCTGAAGCTACAGGTGACTGTGAGCCATCTCAAATGAGTGCTTCTTAAGTATGTTCTTAATCACTGAACTGTCTCTAGCCTGATACCAGGTTGTAATATGGTCTATGGATGCTGTCTCTTTCAGTGTTTTTGTTTGTTTGTTTGTTTTTGTTTTTAAAGTGTTATAGAAGAAGCAAATGTAGGAGTTGATGGGAGTTGCTTTCTCACAGAGTGGCAAAATAGCAGAAATAAATAATTTAAATGCAGAAAGAAGTTTGGATCCATTGTCACCTTGATTGATGGGTTCACAGTCTGAGGGGCTACTGGGAGGTGATGGAGGGAGGAAGTAGGATCTGTCATTCAGGGTGTAGCTTTGGTAGCTAGATCTTGTCTCAGGGTCTCCCTCTGCTTCTACCCCTCCCTCTTCTATTTTCCTCTTTCTTCCCTCTTTCCCTCCCTTGCACATCCCCAAATTTCTCCTTCTCATCTCTGTGAAATGAGCAATATTTCTCCCACATCTCTCCTGCCACGATGGTCAGGAAAAAGAGGAGCCGGGTGACCTCATCATGATTCACTGATACCCCAAAAGCCCCATCTTGGAATATCAATGCTATCAACGCACCAGGGGCAAGAATTTCAACATGGGAGGACGTTTCAAAACCAAAACATAATAGGGCTGCAGGGGGTTATGATAAAGGCCCGAGGCTAGGCCTGGGAGCTAAGTGACCCAAGCGGGACTATTACTAGCTGTGTCATATTGCCTCCCCGACTAATAGGAGAGGGGACAGTCTTTTCCCTATCTTCCTCGAGGGCCTCCTGGAAAAACAGGATGCAAGAAGTTTAGATGGAATGCTCTGTAAATGCTGAAATGCTTCCCAAAGGGTAGGTGTTTTAATCAGGCAGAGCAACCAGATTAAACCTTCAAAAGGCACACACTGCATTTCCAATGTGCTCACATATCCCCTCCACCCCAGCCCTCCTGGATCTGGAGACCTGGCATTTGTGGAATCCAGAATCAATGTCCAAGGAGGGCTGGCAAAGTTTGGGCCACATGGCATCCCTAAAAATACTCCTGATCTCAGTGGGAGCATCTTGGGACCCAAAGGGGGCAGACTTGGGGGACTGAGGGTTTAAAGAGGGAATGTGACTTCCATCAGATGGGGTTAGGAGAGCTCAGGGGAAGGTGGATATTCCAAGGTCCTCCTTAGAGACTGCCTGCCAGAGTTATCTCCCCCCACCCCAACCCTCTTCTTTCTGCCTGTGCTCCAGTGGCAGGTGTGGATGGGAAGGCCTGACTTGACCTTTTGTACTTCTCTGTTGGAGTAAAGGCTATGCCTTCAAGCTCTTCCTCATGGCAGGGCACTTAGGAATTTCCCCAGCCTGCCAGTTAGACAATAGACACCCAGAGCCTGAAGGAGTTAGGGAGGGGTCAGCAGAAGAACCTGGCGTGGAGCTGGTGGAGAGGTGTAATCCAGAAGTCTCTCAGGGAGCTCCAGGCCTTTGCTACTTAAAACTGGGTGCACGAGTCAGCACCTCCCATATTAACTAGGAACTTTCTAGAAAGAGGCTCTAAACCAAAGCCTGTACACAGACATGTCCACTCTAGACACACATGTGTACTTAAGTTTGGAATGGACTGCTCTTGGACCTCTCTGAAGTTCCTTAGAGGGCCACCGAGAAGTGGGGTCCAGTTGTATAAATCAGGTCTAATTTAAAAAATTGACTAGAACAACCGAGGATGCTGGTACTGCCTACAGTCCAGCACCTATGACTATGGTAGGAGGATTGCTGGGACTTTAGGGCCAGCCTGGGCTATATAGTGAGTTTCAGGACAACTTGGTCCATGCAGTGAAATGAAAAGAAGAAGAAGAAGGAGAAGGAGGAGGAGGAGAAGAAGGGAAAGAAGAAGGAGGAGGAGGAGGAGAAGGAGAAGAAATGAAAAATGAAGACTATATTTGAAAATTGACTTCATTTGCATTTCAAAGATTAAAAAGTTGAAAACATTGTAGCCTTTCTCTTCTTACCATAGGTGAGGAAGTTCTGTTTACATTTAGAACCCCCGTAGTCTGCTTTTCCTTCAGAGCCCTCTCCACCCCAGCCCTGCCTTGCTCATTAACCCTTCCAGTGTCTGAGTCCCTCAGGACTAGCACAAGGCTGGCTGGGCGGGGACAGCTCCACCAATGAAGGTCCGCGTTAAGAGACTGGGGAAATACTGGTTAGTTTCCCAAGCCAAGGCCTTTCCAGCCCTGAAGGAGCAGCCTGAGCTGGGCTGCCTGGTGAGATGCCCATGGCACAGAAAAAGAACCTGCCATGAAGGGTGTGCAGGAACTAGCCCCATTCTCTGTGAGGGGAGGGCAGAACTTTCTCCTCCGTGGGCGGAATTATGCAGGCAGCTTAGTGTTTGTTGTATGAAGAACATCCTGGCAGCCGGGAAAGAAGCGCCAGGAGCTGAGAAGAGATAAGCCTGCTTCCAGCTGGGATCTGGGCACAGTCCTGCAGCAGGCAGCAGGCTTTCAGGATTCCAGAGGGAGTGCTTGGCGGCTGAGGCAATGTCTTTTCAGAGCCTCACTTGGCGCCATTATAAATAACTATGGTTTGCATTGCCTTTGCGCTCAAGCCTGGGGAGACCTAAGTATTCCCGGTGCGCTCCTGGCCCAGCCTTCCCCTAGTCATCTATGGAGAACACCCCTGGCTTCTGCTGGACAGAAGGGGACACTGAGGCTTTAAGAAGCCATGCCACTTATATCTGGGATGAAGTAGGACCAGCAAACTCACTGAGCAGCCTGGTATAGCCTCAGAGCTCACCAGAATGCTGGCCTGTCTCTGGCCTTAGCCCCATCTCTCCCTTCTTGTAGCTTGCCCTCTGCCCGTCATCCACCTGGCTTACCTGCCCTGGATGCTCTGGCTGTGTGCACATATCCCCCGTTTCCTATTCGCTGGCTTCTTTGCTCCAGACAGGGATCTTTATTTCCCTCCTGTGACCCAGTTCCCCTCCCTTGATCAGACTTGATGATATGCCCCGTTGCAGCTTGCTCACCTTCAAAGCCTTGACGACCAGGGAGTGGCCCAGCCTCTTGGAACCCAGCGAAGTGTTGTCCTTGGGAAATGCTCAGAGAGGGATGAATTCATTCAGGCTCGTGGCTGAGGCAGAGTCTGTGTTTATAGATTCCTGGGAGGGAGAAAGGCTTCTGTTGTCCAACAATACTGTCCTTGAGGAGGGCAGCAGGACCTGTTCTCAAAGACCTGGAGTGGAAGCTCCAGCCGCCTCTGAGAACTGTTGTGATCAGAATGGTCTTAACTTGAGTTCTCCAAGTTAAAACACTAGGTTTCCTCCTCCCCTCTTTCTTCCTCCTGTAAATAGAAGTATCCTAACTTCCCATCCAGTTGTTAAGAGGAGAAAATAAGGTAGGCACTTGGAAAGCGTTTCTTGGAGGATTGGCTCCTACAAAGTCTTTGCTACAGGGCAGATACTAGCTAGCACAAGGGACTATCATTTCTTCTTCTTGGAGCCAACTAGTGCCTAAGGACAAAAAAGGGAAGTAGGTGGGAAACCCCAGATTTGGACCCTGGACTATCTTCTCAGTGCATGAATGTTGTAAATCTAAGGAAATGGTTATTGAGAATTCTACAAGATGATTTAAAACACAAAAACAAAACAACAGTGCCTGATCCAGCCCCGGGCTAAGCAATTCCTTCTTCCCAATTAGGTAAGTATTCAGGAGTAATTCAGGAGTCAATTGAGTCTAGTCCCTGGGCCATGGACTGTGTTCTGGCGAGCTTCCTTTTGGTTAGCCAGGGGTGCAAGGGTGGCGAAAGAGAGAGGCTGGGAGGCGGGGATCCTCCCAACCTGGACTTGTCCTCTGACTCACTCTGTGATCATGGACCATTGGCTCTCCTGTGAGAACCAGTCGCACGAGGAGACTAGCCCGAGGTCCCGGGTGCTCAGTCTGACGTGGAAAAGAGGGCATCCACAGCCTCCCCTCTCCTGCTAGGCTTCCTCTCACTCCTCTCCATGCCTGCGTGTTCTGGAGAGTGGGATGGCAGTCGCCTGAGACAGACTGTGGTGATTTCTGTCTTTATCCTACCTCCACATCCTTTTCTAGCTGAAAATCAGCCCAGCAAAGCAATAAGGGATATGTCATAATTCCCATCTTCTAGAATAAAACTAAAGCCCAGAGAGGGCAAGAGGCCCGGGATCCCCTTGTTCAGCAAAGGGGACAAAGTACTTGTACTTCCTCTGTTCTGATTTTCTTGGCCTGCGAATCTCAGGACTAGTGCTGACCATGGCTGAGTTGGCTCCTTTACCACAGTGAGGCCCTTTACTCCTCCTGATCTGGTTTCCCTACCCATTTAACTTGTTCCTCTTGCTTGCCACCCCTTCCACCCCCACGGGAGTGGGCGTGACGGGCTGGATCATGGCAGGTCCTCTAATCAGACTCAGAAGAGGATATTTTCCACGGCCATCCTATGCTCCATCCTTCTGCAGGTAGCATCTTATGAGGAAACCTTCCCGTGAGGACCCGGGGGCTTCAGGCTACTGCTCTCCTCCTGGGACTCCGATGCAGAGTCTGGGTAGTGCAGACAGTGCCAGGAGCAGCCGAGGCCAAGTGTGACAGCGAGACTTCTGAGCTGCATGGTTGACCTGCTCTGAGGGGTTGAAGACAAGTAATTGGGCAGAAAGTCATGCACCTGGAGGATCAAAAGATAAGCTTTCTAAGGGGGCGGGGCAGGGGAAGGCGCATGAGTCAAGGCGTTGGAAGAATTCGGGCAACTGTGTTGAAACCCTTCGGGTTTCTCATTTCTATGCCTTCCCTCCAGTCTTCACTGCTCCCGCCCTCTCCTGTCTCAGAAGGCTTCCAACTGGTCTCTCCGCTCCTTACACCGCTGCCTGCATCTCAACCTTCCTGTTTAGCCCTCTCGGTCTTGCTCCAGTTTGAGCACGCAGCGCTGTGCGCCCGCCAGGTGAAGCTGCTCATGCTTCCTTCTCCTGTATTTTTCCACTGTTAGTCTCCCGTTTCCCAGTCCAGTGAGTGCAAACCCAACTTCAGACTTTCGGTCCCTTCCAAATGCATCTTGGGACTAACCCTCCAACCCTGAGTATGTATGTGGTCGGCTCATCGGCTCTCCTAGTTTTAGAGTGTTTGTGGCCATTTGCCTGATGCCAGAGCCAATTCTCGACGTGTTTCACATCCTGAACACACGGAAATCTTACTGTTAGGAAAGTGATCACATTCCAATTCCTATTCCTCAGTGTCTTGAGTGTCACGTAGTTTTCCCATGACTTAATAACGACATAGAGGAAGGGAGAGGTTCCAGCGCTCCAGAATCTAAGCTTCAGTTGGATCAACCATAAAACCCAGAGTAAACTGAGATCCATTCTGATGGACATGCAGATAAATACCTCCAGAGGGTGGTGAGCAAAAGGGGAAAGTCTGGCAAGGGAGTTGTAAATCAGGGAACCGAGGAACTGGGTATGAGGTGGCACTGCTTGTCTAATGCTTGGTAACAGAAGTCAACAGAAGCTGGAAGAAGCTTCTGAGGGTGGGACCCGAATGAATCAGAAAGTTTTCATTTCACCCTTATGTAGTACCTTGCATCTTCTCAAGCGGAAGTCATGGGGGGAATGTGCCCAGCACGTTACTGGGCTTCTGCAGCTGCTAGAGTGCTCCACATGAGCCAGGCCAAATCAGAAAGCTCATAGCCTGTTTGGGGAAAGACAGCACCATGTCAAAAGTCCTGCACAAGCACCCGTGCCCGTGTTTCTTCACGATTTATGTAACTTGAGCTGGGTGGACACAACCACAGAAAGCCCCCACAGGGGCGAGGGGAGCAAAGGGACATGGGGGGAGGGGAGAACAGAGGTTGGACCTGGAGTTAGGTGGCCTTAACTCCCTTCCAAAGAAGTGCTCTGTGAGGACTCATGTGTCAGCAGACACACAGAATTGGCTAAGGAGACAAGCCTGGTTTCAGCATGACCCAGGCAGTGCGGGCTTAGCTTTCCCAGGGCCATTTGACTGTTAGGATGACCAGAACGCCCATTTCATCTTCTCTGTGCCTATTTCTGTTTCTCTCTCTCTCTCCTTTTTCCCTTCTTCCCTTCCTTCCTCCCATTCCCACCTCTTTCTCTCAAAGGCCTAACAAAATTGTGGAATAGAATATCCCACTGAAAATGGAAAGGAACTTCTCCATTCAGACTCATACCATGCAGGTGACTTTAGGAAGAGGGGATAAGAAGGGGGCCCTGCCTTGGTCTCTTGTCTTCCCATGATTCTGGGAAAATCATGGCCAAAAGGAACACAAAGAAGAAGTTCTTTCCTCTTTAGTGGACTTGCTTTTTCGTGGACCTCATCTGCATATGTAAATCAGAGTAGTGGGCCCTGCAGCTGCACACACTGGAGCACTGGGGAGTCTCTCAAAGCACTAGGCCACTCACCCCATGCTGCTGGGGGCTCACTGCATGAGAAGAGGGAATACTAATAGAAGGGAATGAGAGACCACCTCAGAGAGGGGTCCTGGGTATCATTTATGTGAAAACCCTATTTCACACACAGAGAAACCCAAAACCAGAGAGTTGGTCCAGTTAAAATCAATTGCCATCTGAACTTTGTAGGAATTGCATCTCCTGACCTGAGCACTGTGAGTCCATTATCACTATTATTATTATTATTATTATTTTACAAAACTGGGGTGGAAGAGATGGACAGAAATACATAGCTAGAGGCAGGATGTGAAAAAAAAAACATGGGTTTCCCAGGAGACAGGCTGGCACACACCCCCTATATCAGCTTCTGTCCTTTATTCTCAGTCCACACTTCCATCCTCTGGGGTCACAGAGAGGTCTGGGGGATAAGATTCCATAACAAAGACATTCGCATATCCCATTAACTCAGCAAGTTGATTTTGCTCTTTGTTTATATTTTAGTTAAATTCTTGAAAGTTTTTAGTGCTATTTCGTGTGTGTGTGTGTGTGTGTGTGTGTGTGCGCGCGCGTGCCTCTGATAGCCACTAATTCTCTCTGAAGGCTTCCATTTGTGAAAAAGATGAGCATTAAAAAAATTCATGTTTGTCTCACAAGGGTACCTTACATTTTTAAAAGAAAGATGAACCCTGTTCTATTTTAACCGTTTAAGGTGGACAAGCTGAGAAGCATCTGTGTTCTAAACAGAAGACCAGAACCTTGATATCAGAACACTTGATATACTTTTTTCTTTAGTGAAATTCATTTCTGTCGTCAGCAAGGCAGCTGTGGATCAATGAATTGGCTTAGCAGAAAAAAAAAACACTTGCCACGAAACCTGAGTTTGGTCCCCACAACCACGTAAAGGTTGAAGGAGAGAACCGATGCCACGAGGTGCCCTCTGATCCTCCACACCCACACTGTGGTAGGCATGCCTCCTCTGTGTGCCCTGCTCATTCACTCACGATAATAAGAACTAATTAGCTAAAGCTCCGAAGTCCCTGCCTCTTCTCTTTAAGTTAAGAAAAGAGGACCAGAGAGAAAAGCATACTTTGGAGAGTCTAGCACAGTGCTGCCATGCAGAAGTTGCATAAGCCACACACATAGGATCCTACGATGCCAACATGGGACTGAGAGCCTTGCTCGAGTCTTGGACCTGATCCTGTGACTCTCAAGACGCTCCAGTGTGCTGCCCTGGACCTTCCACAGAATGGTCATAGTCCCTCTGTTTCCCTATTCTTAAGTGGTTTCCACATACAAAGACACTTGTCACCTGAAACTCCTATGCTTTACAAGATCACTGACCAAGATCGAGATCACTGACCCTATACCTCTCTGTAGAATGGTTCCTGACACATGGACCAGTTTCACTCAGTTTCTAATATGTTCCGTCTCTTGAGGGACATCTCTTCCCGACCTTCCTCTGGTGACTTGTGAGCAGCTTAGCTTAAGCAAAGAAAGAGGATCCAATACCTCTGCCTCTTTTTGGCATGCTGTCAAAGACTTAGAAGAGAAAGGAGAATGAATATGTACCACAATCAACAAAATGTCCACTTGACACTGGTGCATCTTGGGGGATTGGATCGATGCCTTCCCAGTGGTGGGTGATACTTTGAAGGGGTTGTTAGGAGACATAGCCGTGGGTCTCAGAACCACACAGATTAATAGATACAAGCCAGAAGGAAAAACAAACACTACCATGCTCAGTTTGTATCTTGCAGTTGGTACTGTGAATAAGACACGTGAGGTCCGTCTGCTGATGGATGGCCGACTCTGTGATGTGGACTTCAGATAGTCACAGAACTGCCAGACACCCAGTTTTCTTGAGGCACCAGAACAACACTTATCTCTGTAGCCTCCAAAAAGCTAGGAAGGATAAATAGTACTCTTCCTCTGGTTTCTAAGATTCCCTTCTGCAGTCCTCAGTGTGTCAGAATTCTGCTCACAGCACTGGCCTTAATAAATAGGACTGACTACAGAATCCAAAATCTAGAGGATATAAAACATGAGCCTCATATTTGTTGATTGTAATCTCAAATTCAAAAATAGAGCCCAAACGGATATAATAAGGATAATTGTAGAGGGAGGTTTTGCTGAACGCTAAGGAAGACTTTTTGGCACGGAACACTATCAAAATTTAAATGCTGGGCCGTGGAAGTGACTGTTTCCTGTGAGGGGTGAGCAAGCAGGGGCTTAGGAGGTCGATGCATTCATTGTCTGCTAACCTTCATGGTCTCACGCGTCTTCAGCAGACCCATATGGGCTGAAGTCGACCTGGGTGTTTAAATAATCACCTCTTAAGGCCACCTGTGCCTGTGTGCGGCCAAGCGGTTGCCATCTCTCACGGAGCTCGCCATCTACTGTGCAAAGTAGCACTTCCTTTTATTGACTCTAAAATTAATCCTGGCAAACTTGGGGGGGGGGTGTGTGTGAAGGAGGCTGCTGTTGTGAGATTTGCTGATTAAGTGCACAGCTCCATGCTATCATGCGTTCTCAAATCTCCACTCAGCTGGCTCCTTTCCGGTTGGAGAAATACACTTCCGCCTGTATACCGACTGGCTTCCATCATACGTGTGACCTGAAGAATTCTGTTTCTGTCCAGTGTCCCCGGTCCATTAGACTTTCCTTAAGGTCCTGAATAGGAACTCCACTGTTTTCTTTTTCTGAGCCCACACACTGCTGGCCTGTGCAAAGGGTGGCTCACAAATTTTCTACAGTTCTCATTGAACCTGGATTTTGGTGTTTTGGCTAGTCAGCCATCCAGCCCTCAGGACCCACTGATTGACACCCTCTCCTCAGAAGGCTGGGTTCGAGGTGCACAGCACCAAACCTGACTAGTGGCAGAATGCCGAGGATCTGCGCTCAAGTCTTTACACTTGCGTACCAAACATTTCACTCACGGAGCCATCTCCCCAGTCATGAACAGCAGGCCTGAAAACAAACAGATGATTGGATAACAACTGAAAACAAACCAACCAAACAAGCAAACAACAGCCCCCCAACAGGAAATGCTCAATGCTACAGTATTAAGATCACAGAAATGCTTGATCTGGGACACAGAATTTGAGCCCACTTGACTTAAAATTCAGATCTTGTCAATTTCTAACTTGTGATCATGGACAATTTGCTGACCTGTTCTCAGTTTCCCAATTCAAAGAAAGAAAGAAAAACACCCTACCAGCATAGCATTGTGGCCACCATAGTTCAAGGGGATGTATAGCATGGCTCCTGAAGGACATTTGGGTTGATCCCTGGCCTGCACACAGTTGTACACACACACACACACACACACACACACACACACACACACACACACGCCTTCACCTGGATATGCACCCATATGAACATGCACATACACACATACATGCACACACATGTACATGTATGCACAGCCACGAGTAGCTACATCCATGCAGACAAACATGCACATAGGAAGTAAAGGTTTTAAATCTTAAGAGATAGAAAAAGAATGATCCATGCAAGTGTCCTGAATGGTATCTGACAGGGAGGCTGTTTTCAATGTGTTTATGGAAGGGAAATGAAATACCTTTAAACACATGGAACATATTTTGAGGTTTGGTCTGCTGAACTCCATAGTGTTAGAAATAGAGATGCCGTATGCTTTTCCCAAGACTGTTCCATATTTGCCCAAACTGGACTCAGTTGTTACCCCTTTTTTCTGTTTCTTCTGAGACCTCTATATCCTTGAGGTTTAAAGTCAGGTGATTCCAATGTGAATTCCATCTCTGATGTATTTGCTCTACAATCTCGGTCAATTAACATCTTTCAGTTCTCTCTCTCTCTCTCTCTCTCTCTCTCTCTCTCTCTCTCTCTCTCTCCCCGTCCTCTCTCTTTCTCCTGTAACATTGAGACCACAGAAATACTTGATCTGGGACACAGAGTTTGAGCCCAGTTGGCTTAAAATTCAAGTTTTGTCAATTTCTAGCTTGTGGCAACAGAGAATTTGCAGACCTGTTCTCAGTTTCCTTATATGAAGAAAGACAAAAAATCCTACTATTTCAGATCGTCCTTGTCATAATTCATCAGGATAACTGTGCACAGCAATTCATGTACTCCTGGTCCCTCACGGGGGCTTGCCTTCATACTACAGAATCATCCTGATGCAAACCAGCCTTAGAGATGTGCGGTTACTGGTAGCGTCTGTCCACACTGCACAAGAGAAAGAGGAGGTTGGAGACCAGTTGAGATTCGAGGGCCCTACGCTTTGGAAAGCTGTTGTTCCTGGTAGTGTGGGTTCCCTGTGTCAAATGTGGATGGACAGAAGGCATCTCCCTGCCTACTGACCTCATGGAGTGCTTTGAGGGTTGCGGACAGTGAGGCAGCATAATCCGACAGTGGGGCGCTGTGGCAAGTATTTGGAAAAGCGATTACTTTATGTCTTTATACTTCCGATTCATTCATTTAAATGTAAAGTAAGACTCAACTCTGATCTTACTGATCCCAGATTTGTGATTTCTGCAGGTCTTTGATATTATCCTCCGCATGGGCAGGGTATAACACATTTTACCGCACCGACACCATTCACGAGCATGGCACCATGCCAACCAGTTCTTTGTTATAAAACACCAATGGCAGACACCTTGCATTACTTAACATTAAATTCTGTGCCAGTGATCCCCTCCTAGGAGCTTAGTTCTGATTTCTTAAAGAACAATGGCTCGTTAAAATGCACCTGTCATTTTGCAAATTATAGGTCATTCCATGCTAACAACCTTTCTTATAGGGTCCAGACAGTAAAGTAGTATTTTATCTTATAACGTCCAGATCACCCATCATATGGGTGGAATTCTGTGAGGAGCAGGACATTTTTTCCTGGTTTATAATATAAAAAGGTTTTCCATTTTACGAGAATGACTATATTCTGTACAGTAACCCCACCCTTTAATCACTACTTGCTCCAGAATCCTCCAGTACATGCTACCCAGTCCTACCGATCTATGCATTTGGTTTGCCCACTGCGTTTGGTTGGAAGAGACATTACACAGCCTTGGATTGAGAGGCAAGCGAGACGGATAACTCCTATGTTCTAGTAAGGTCCTAGATGAACCTGAGCGAAATGTCTGCTTCCCCCTGTGACGGAACACCTTCATTTGATAGTGAAAGGAATAAAGCATCTCCGCTATCTCTCCCAATTCTGTCCATTTGTGATGCTAAAATACACTGTCATCCACAGTCTTCCATGCAAGTTCCCTGACAGAATTGCCTGAAACACCTGATAATATACTTCTCTTTTCTTGCCAGCACCCAGAAGCTTCTCTTCAAATAATTTTTTTTGAGGAAAGGAACCCTTTGTTAAGCAATACTGGATACTGGGAAATGCAGTGAGCATTGTGGCTCCTCAAGCCAGGCAAGAGCTTAAAAGAGACAATAGCAACTCATTCGCATTCATTTTCTATTGTTTAGATAAAGTGAACAGTGCTGTTCTACTTTCCTTTCTGATGCGGTGATAAAACATTCTGACCTAAAGCAGCTCCGGGGAGGAAAGGGTTCATTCAGTTTACACGTCTGGGTCAGTCTGTTGTTGATGGAAGTCAGGGAAGGAACTCGAGTAAGATCTTGAAGCAGATGATTGTGGAGGATTGCTGCTTCCTGGCTTGCTCCAGGGTCACGCTTAGCTAGTTTTTATGAAACCCAGGAGCCTAGGGAATGCTGCCACCCACAGAAGGCCGCCTCCTACACCAGCAACCTCTGATGTCAAGGCACACCCAGCCTCATAGATACGATCACGGGTCGGTCTGATCAGGATCAGCCCACAACTGAGACTCCCTTCTTGGGTGACTGTAGGCTGTCAAGCCAACAATGAAAGTTAATAGGATACCTATCAGTAAACTTTGGTGTAAAAGTTAAAAGAGAGGTTGCCTTATTTACAACTTTCTGCTGGTACTGCCCTCAATCTCAACAGAGGCCTCGTGTGAGGAAAGGCTCACATATTAGATATATTGCTAGGGTCCTTCGTGATTCTGGATGGTGGCCTGGGCAGATCTGCTATCTTTGAGGTTTTTATTTCTACCTATTGCTGAGTATCTTGGACAAGGTAGGACTTTTCAACATAGAAGGACCATGAGGATGGTCTTGTTTATAATACAGATTGTGATTCAGAAACGAGGCAGAAATTTTACTTGAGACACAGAAGGGAACACCAGAGAAACCTCAGGCGACAAAAAACTGTAAGTGGCCCCCGCAGAACAGCGCACAGCAGGTTTGCAGAGAAGTGCGGTCAGTGTTTTACAGGTATTGTTCCGCGTGCCCTTTGCTTCCCGGCAAAACTGGGTGGAGCACCGCGGTAGAAACTAGGTGAGGGAGAAAGAAAAGGACCAACAACGACGTGAACCCCGAGAGAGGGGAACCTCCTTCTGGAATCTGCTCCGATTTCCTAGCTAAGGTGCTGCAGCCCGGGGAGTCCGTGCCTGGGCCTGCTGCTGAGGCTGGACCCTCAGGAGCTGCGTTGGGCAGAGGTGTGGGGGAAGGAAAGTGCTTCAGCACACCACGGGTTTCACTTCCTGCCTCAAAGCCAGAGAGCCCTTATATAAATATCGACCTCAGCAGCTGCCGCTCTCACCCTCTTCTCGCTATTACTCCTGAGGCTCAGCTCTCAGGCAGGCGCCTGCAGCCTCTCACTTTCCCCAGGTCCCACAGCACTTGCAGCAGGCCCCTCGCCAGGTGGGCGCCCGGGGCAGAAATGAATCACAACCACTCAGTGGCCCTCCAGCCAGCCATGCCCAGAAGCTCTTGCCTGGCTGAACAAGAGAGGTTGTCCTGACTAGTGGCCCACGTTAATCAAATTCAATCCTGTTCACAGATGTGACAGGCACTCTCGGCCCATCCGTGGAGGCCGCAGAACGCACCGTCAGCACTCGGCGCTGGTCGCGCTTGGGCAGCACAGAAACTGCCATGATCACCTAGATGTACTTCCCAGTCTGTGGACTGAAGTAGAGTCAAGACTCTCAGGCATTCCTCACTGCAGTATGGAATAAGGGTTAGCTGAAAAGAAAGGCCAAAATGTCTCCCAGTCTCCTGTCTACCGTAAACAAAAACATCACTAGCCTTCAGCCATAGGAAACTTACCTTTGAACACCGGATCATTTTTAAAGTAATTGTACGTTTGAAAATAGTATCTAAAAAAACAAATGAGTAAATGAATGAATCCAGCTGGGTCACATGACCTCCCTGAGCTTCCATTTCTGTCTAAAACTATTATAAGGGAGTCCTGGAGAGATGGCTCAGTGGGTAAGAGTGCCAGAGTATAAAGACTTAGGTTTGGGTCCAGGAACCCACGTAAAAGCTGAGTGTGGTCAAGTCCCCCTGTAGCCCCAGGGCTGTCACAGATCCAGACAGAAGCATCCATTGCAGGCCTGCTCAGCCGCACGTTCAGAGAGAGATTCTGCGTCAAGAAATAAGACAGAGAGTGACAGAAAGGGACCTCTGACATCCTCCTTTGCAGACGCAGATGAGCACAGCTGTACATCACACACTCAGACACACACACATGCACGCGCACACGCACGCACTCACGCACACGCTTGCATACGCTATGAACACAGAGAGAAGAGAGATAAATAACAGAACAAACTCAGGGTGGAAGAACTGCCTCTCCTCCAGGGTTGATATGCATCATGAAGGAGATAGATACCATTCCCTTCCTGCCTGCTGAGCACACTTGGCAAGGACTAGTGTCAACTAAAGTATTTTAATTTCATATATGTGTGAAATTATATCTATATTTAATTTACGTGATATATTTAATTATATAGTCAACATATTTCATATCCTAATTAATTGATTATATCATATAATGTGTAATAATTATATAATGTATATGATTTCACGTATATGTGAAAAATATGTGTGTATACACTGTAGTGTGTGTATATATTTATATGCACAAAGCAGACTATCATGATCATAAGCAGGACTTTTCACTGAGGAGGACACACACACATATATGCATATGTGTATATATGTGAATATACATATATGTGCATATTTGTGCATGTATATGTGTATATATGTGTGCATATTTGTGTATGTATCTATGCATGTGTGTGTGTGTGTGTGTGTGTGTGTGTGTGTGTGTACACTTTGCAGTGCTAGGGAATCAACCCAGCGCCTTCCACACACTAGGCAAGCACTTTGTCATTGAGTCATATTTTCATCTCTTTTGACTTTTCATTTTAAGGCAAAAGTTTGTTCTTTCTCTGTCCCTGAACTTCTTCTGTAGCACAGACAGACCTTTAAATCTGCAATCCTCCTGCTGTAGCTTCCTGAAACTGGGATTATAGGTCTGTACTATCAAGCCTTACAACTGCTCACATTTAACAACATCAGCACCTTAGTCAATTTAGATAGGAAATCTTGGGCATAAGATGGCAAATAGCTTCTCTTGGCCCCTGAGAAAAAAAGTGGAAGGCACTGTTTAGGAATCTCAAAGGATTATATGCTGTTGGAATGTTATGTTCATTCTCTCCTTTGGTATATACATCAGGTTAGATAGCTGTGATTTACTATTAAATGAAGAAAAAAAAGAAACATTTCTAAGCCGTTTGTTGAGGATAGAGTTGTTAAAAAATTGTATATATTCTTTGACTAAAAAGACTGAAAAGTGAACACTCAACCAAGATGTTAACTCCTGGTCATCTCTAAGTGTGGTTTTAGGATGGGTTGGATTTCTTTCTTTGTGGTTCTTTGAACCATTCCAGTTGGATAAAGATTAACATGAGAGAAAGCAAACAGAGGTTAGATGTTCTTAGCTTTTCTTCATGCATACATCAGGTGTCAAGTAGAGAGAGTTCTAGCAGGTCACCATGATGACTAAAAACAATACTTCTCCTGAGGAGACTCTGGGGTGAATTTTTGTCAGATTTGGCTCTCACAAGTGACTGATTACTGCGCTCATAAGTCTTCTATTCATCCACCCCATAAACATCTTTCATATTGGAATATGTGGGGCCCAAAGGAAGAAGATGGCCCACCAGTGAGAGGCTGGCTCCACATCCGGCCCCCATTATCCCAAGGCCACGGGCTATTTCCTCCTCTGAGCCATATGGAGTTCTCCAAGCTGTGAACCTGGGGCTTGTGTAACATGAGAAGGGTCTCTGAGATCAAGCCAGTTGTCAGCAGTATTTGGCTGAAAAGGGATTTCTGGGAAGGGTCAGACTCAGAGCTAGCATTGGAGAGCCAAGGTCTGCCTAGACAAAGAAGACACTCTGGAGAGACCATGTAAATGTCAGCACTGTGCATTCTCCCTCCGATTCGTGGGTTTGTTGTCTTCTGGGGCCTCTCACACATGCCACGGCACCTGACCTTACTCTCAGAACTTTGTATTTGTTCCATAAAGGGTTCATTAAGACAAATTGCCTCCAAGGCTTCAAGCTTGGACACTATAAAATGAACTAAAATTTAGGTGTGTAGGGGAGAACCCTGAAACATACTAAGGTATCTATTAGCAGTCGATATGTGTCGCTGGATAATACAGACAGTCTAAAAGTTCCAGAAACTCTTTCTGGATCTGTCAGTGCTGCTCCTGAGTAGGACCCTCTGATGATCTGTCACGTGAGGAGAGAGGTATGGGAAGACGCTGTACATAGTGAGTTGAAATCCACGCATAACTCAAACACAATAAACAGAAAACCACAAAATGCCCGTCATGCCTTTGCCTACTGTGAGCCTCACCACCAATGAGCTACTCCTCAGATCTCACTGGGAGTCCCGAAGTGGGAGGTAGAAAGTGTGAGCAGTGAGTGATGCCCTGGCCTGGCAATCTGCACCTCAACTTGGGACTGGCTGAGAGGACAGCCATTTACTCGGTCACATTTATGAAGCGCCTAGCATGTGGCAGACGCATGTCTCATCACAGGCAGTGAGTAGGAGCAAACCAAGCTTTATGCTTTTGGAAAGCAGACCCAGCCTGTCCTTATTTACCCAGCATCTAAACATGGCCCTGCCCCGAGGATGAGCACAGACGGTAGGAGAGTCCTTGGGCAAGTAATTTCTTCTCCTTAGTGATTCTGTTGTTACGTGGTGTCTTGCACAGAGAAAGGTCTACATACAGACACAGCACAAAGGTCACGGAGCAATCAGCAGCAGAGGTGAAATGAAACCACGAAGCCTCCAGGGAGTGTGTGAACCAGCCCATCCCCGCCTCCCCAGCTGACCCAGAAGTGCAACTGATGTACTACTCAGGCTCAGCAGGATCCAGAACAAGGCGTTGGGTCTGCAAGGACCTGTATGGAACTCTTCGGTGGAGCTGATGTGGCAAACAGCATCCCAACTGTTCCAAGGCTTCAGCCTTGGAAGAGAATGTTGATCACACTGTGCATAGAAAACCAGAATCATCAAGGGCCTGTCACCTTCCCCGCCGCAAATGCATTACCTGTGTCACCCAAAGGCTCAGACAATAGCAACACCTACCTCGCATTCAACTGGGCTGACTGAATGTGAAAACTCGTGTAAGAGGTCTTGGTAAACTCTAAAGTGCTTCATACATGGAAAATAGAATTATTATTCATGGAGGAGAGAGAGATAAAGGCACATTAGGAAATCAAGAGTCACAACCCGAGTAGATAGCTGTTTAGCTGACCCAGAAGTGAGTACAAAACCCAGCTCATGTAAGTCTCATGAGGTAGGGCCATCGCTGCTCCTGACCTACAGGTGCTATGAAGGGCTAGTGCTTGACTAATGTCTCCACCAGCCAGTGGCAAAGCTAGGACTCACATAAAGTAGTTCACTTTCAATGTTCTTGGCCAGTGTGCTCTTCCATTTCCTGTAAGAAAAAAAAATGACTTCTACTCAGTGAAGATCATCTGAGCATGCACAGGGCAGATGACAATGAAGTCCACAGATATACTCCAAGGCACGAGGGTTTAGATGGCGGGAGTGCCGATGGTATTGGAACAGCGTGGAGACTACTGTGGATACAAGGGAAATGGGAATTTCAGAAGTTCCACGTTCAGCAGACAAAGGAAGCAGGAGTGTGATAGAAACGGGCTCAAGGTTAGACTCAAGGCTAGTGTGGTAGACTTTCATGGTGAAGGGTCTTGAATGCCGTACTAATTTCATGGGACATTAGCCTACAGTCGGAAGGGGATTGCGACAGGTATATGTGCGATCACGTGGAGTCTGAAGAAAGTTAAGTTAGAAGAGAGCTATTTGCCTCAGGTCAGCATTGTTACTGTAACCTGAGAACTGAGGAAGATGAACAGAGATGCATGGATTTGGTATAGCCGTGATTCTAATGATGAAGAGTGGGGGGACGTAGAAGACGGGGCTGAAGGAACACTTCATAGCGATCCTCTCCACCCCATGTGTGACTTCCCAGCCTCCTTATTGATGTGGTACTTGTCTTCTGGGAACTTTTCCAGTTGTCGAAAGTTTTATCTGATCAGACAGCCCCCTGCTGCCCTAGAATGAGCTCCTGCTTGCTTTCTTTCTCCTATTTAGTTCCAAGCGTTTAGACTTTGTTTTATGCAAATCGAAGCAAGTCTTTCTCTCAGAATCCCTCTATTGGCAACCTCTTGGGGCCCAGACCTTCCTTAGCTGGCAACTGAGGAACTTTAAAGTGATCAGAAAAACTTTATCTGGGATGCTCAGGACTGAAGACACCAACACCCTAGACAAGGGCAAACTAAGGTAGTTTAGGGGAAGAAACCAAGTCAGGTAGGGGACACCCGATATTTGTGGGTAGAAGATGTGAGGTTACTATACATGTGGTCTCATCAGCCAAGCTAAAGAACAGAGTTTTCTTTATAGCCGGTTAGGAAATTAGAGAAGGGACCCAAATCAGCTCTAGTTCTTACAAGTATCTGAGACCTCACAGATCACACAAACAGTACATTTTTGGTGTTAGACGATAAGATTTATAAGTAGATTAGTAGGTGGGACTCTTACCCATGATGGGTTCACACTTCAAGGAGGTAGAAAAGGGGAAAGCTACATATGTGTCATATTGCTGTGTCATTATAGATTATCTTCAAGTGTATACATGGGGAGGCACCAATTTATGTAAGCTACATGAAATCATCATTACTTATGGTTTTGCATACAACACTGTGTCCCTTGTGTTGAGAACAGGGCCTGGGACAGCCTCAAAAATATTTCTTATAAGATGTAAATGAGTGGATCCAAGGATAGGTACCTGATAGTAGCTGCTATAAAAGCAGAAACAGGTTCTTCTGCCCTTCAAAGGGAAATGTTACTCAGTATGACAAGGTGAGCCCCGTATTATCATGACTCCAGTGTGAGGCTTGCCTAATTGAGGATAGCACAATGTCATTTCCTAGTTTATATGCTAACACTGTCTATCCCAGTGCTAGGATTTGGCTACAGGACAGTAGTCTTTGACCCAGTCTCTCAAGAGCCTGCCTGATCTTGGAAGGCAATGACCTTATCACAAATCCTGCTCCTTAGCCATCCAGGCAACTTGGGCAAGTCATGGCTTGTCCCTGAATTTCAATTTCTTACATGTTGAGGGAAGGAAATGTCATATCTCTTTGGCATAATTGTTAAATCATTTCACTCTGGACAAGAGACTGACGTTGTTGAGAAAGGCTCCAAATTCAGTCACCAGGCCTCGTTCCTAAAGTGGCACCATCTTCGCAAGCTTTCATCCTGAAGCTTCAGCTGGAGAGAGCAGTTGATGAAGCGGTCTTTGAACCTGGGAACTTTCAGCTTACAAGTAAGAGTTCACCCTTCCTCTGGTGCTATCGTGTTGACCAAATGTGGCTGTGGTACCCTGCCTGTGTCGAGGACCGGAAACCTCACATGAGCTTGCACCCATCTGATAGAGGCGCCTTCCCCAGTTCCTCCTCCAGATGTTCCATGGGGGTTGATGTGAGGAGGAGGAGTTAACCAGACCCACCGTGTCTGATGAGGTCAAGTATGTGCAACCCATATGTGTGCGTGTGTGTGTGTGTGTGTGTATGTGTGTGTGTGTGTGCTTCGGGTGGGAGTAGTGTCCAGCCTGCCTGCTGATTCAAAGCAGGCTCACATCTACAGGGTTTTATTAGCCAGAAGGAAAAGGCCCTAGAACCACACACCAAGGTTTCTCTGTGAGAATGTTTTAGGCCATTGGTTTATCAGAAAACTGCCAGGATTCCCCTGTCAGCAGTAATAGTTCAGTGACTTTTGCACACCTTCCCGCTTAGGCCACCCTGAGCGGGGCTTTGCATTGATGGTACTTATGCAAGGCCTGGCCTTTCCTTAGGAAGGAACGTTCATAACCCAAGCCTAGACATAGAAGCTTCAGACTGGAGCAGATAAAGGTGTAAGTCACATGACAATTTCGCACGTGAACAGTAATGCAAGAGGGGCACAGCAGACAACTCAGAACCCTTGAAATACTGCCCTTGGCTAGAACCTTCCCTGTGTTTACAAAAGCCTGTAAATAAATGACTAAGAATTCTCTTTTTTATTACAAAAATTTTAAATTTTACATACTAGCCCCAGTTTTCCCTCCCTCCTCTTTTTCTGCCTCCCCTCCCCCCATCCATTCCTCAGAGGAGGTAAGGCCTCCCTTGGTGACTCAGCAAATTCTGGTATACCTAGTTGAGGCAGCACTAAGCCCCTCCCCACTTTATCAACAAGGTTGATACAGGCTGAGCAAGGTATCCCACCATAGGGAATGTGCTCCAAAAAACCTGTTCATGCACCCAGTAAGTCCTGGTCCCACTGCCAGGGCCCTCCCAACAGATCAAACCACATAGCTGTCATCCACATTCAAAGGGCTTAGTTTGGTCCCATGCAGGATCCCCAGCTGTCAGCCCAGAGTCCATGTGCTCCCACCAGCTCAGGTCAGCTGTCTCTGTGGTTCCCCCCCACACACATCATGATCTTGAACCCTGCCCCCTTGTTCATGTGATTCCTCCTCCCTCTCTTCAGCTGAACTCCAGGAGCTCAGCCCAGTGCTTGGCTGTGGGTCACTGTATCTGCTTCCATCAGTTACTGGTGGTAGGTTCTACGATGGCCATTAGGGTGGTCACTAATCTGATTATAGAGGAAGGCCAGTTTAGGCACCCTCTCCACTGTTGCTAGGAATCTTAGCTGGGATCATCCTTGTGGATTCCTTGGAATTTCCCAAGCATCTGTTTCTCTCTAACCCCATGTCTCCCTCTATCAAGATCTCTTTCATTTCTCCTCCTCTCTGCCCCTCCCCCAGCTGGGCCATCTGGAGCCCTCATATTCCCATGCCCCATCACCTCCCTTCTACTCCCCTTCCCAATTGGCCCAGATCTTAACTCTTTCCCTCTCCTGGATCCCTCCACACATGTCCTCTTCCTTTTTACCCAGCTTCTCTGGGGTTGTGGATTGTAGCCTGGTTATCCTTTGCATTAGGTCTAATATTTACTTTTGAGTGAATCTATACCATGTTTGTCTTTCTGGGTTTCCTCATTCAGCATGGTATTTTCTAGTTCTATCCATTTGCCTGCAGTTTTCAAGATTTCATTGTTTTCTTTCTTTCTTTCTTTTTTTCTTTCTTTCTTTCTTAACCACTGAGTAATACTCCATTGTGTAAATGTACGACACTTTCTTTATCCATTCTTTGGTTGAGGGCATCTAGGTTGTCTCCAGGCTCTGTCTATTACAAATAATGTTGCTGTGAACATCATTAAACAAGTGTCTTTGTGGTATGCTTGTGTTTCCTTTGGTTATATCCTCAAGATTGGTATTGCTGGGTCTTTACATTGATTCCCAGTTTTCTGAGAAACCACCATACTGGTTTCTAAAGTGGTCAGTGAAGAATTCTAATGCCACCTTCCATTCCTGAACACAGCGCATTTCCTCCTAGAGGGGAAATTTGTTTAGTTTACAAATATCTTTGCTTCCGTGTAGTTTGATGGGGGAGAGTCTTCTGTTTTGTGTTAATTTCATTGGTTAAATAAAGAGACTGCCCTGGCCCTTTCATAGGACAGAAAATTAGGTAGACTGAGAAAACAAAACAGAATGCTGGGAGAAAGAAGCTGAGTCAGTGAGTCGCCATGATTCTCCTACTCCAAACAGACGCAGGTTAAGATCTTCCCTGGTAAGCCAACTCGTGGGCTATACAGATTATTAAAAATGGGTTAGATCAATATGTAAGAGCTAGCCAATAAGAGGCTGGAACTAATGGGCCAGGCAGTGTTTTAAAAAAAAAATACAGTGTCTGTGTAATTATTTCGGGTAAATCTAGCCGGGTGGCAGGACACAGCCCAGCCCGCTGCTCCTACTTCAACAGTAGTTCTTCGTAGTTACCATCCATAGTTAGCCAACAGCCAGGTATTTTGAATGATTTATGTCATCTACCAGAGGGAATTATTTCTCTCAAGCCATTGGCTTCCCAGGTAAGCATAAAGCAAACTCCTTAGCTTTTGGGCTAGCAGTATCCGGAAGTTGTTGTCTTTTTGATGTTGCCTCCACCACTCCTTTTCATAAGCTTTGTTCTACCGAACTGAAAGTCATCTGTGTCTACCAGTTTCTTCGTCTTCATCATTGGTTCTCTTCTGGACCCCTGTTGGGTGGCCTACTTCAGTGTCTCTCTGAATAGCCGTATCTGTTCTGAAATACTTGAATGGCATGTGGTTGTCTTCACAAATCCTTCCTGAGCCCTCTTGCCCAGGCTTATCAATGTGTAGCACCAATTCTAATTGTTCTTAATAATAAAAACCCAGAGTTAGATACAGGTTAATGTTGAAAGATCAGAGAAGCAGAGGAGCCAACCACTAGAGAGTTCTTACCTCTACCAATACTCAGACAAAGGGGCCATCCTGTCCCTACGAATCTTTGTCCCTACGAATCCCCAGACCTCAGGCTCAGGCTGAATCCTCAGACTGTATCTGAGCTCTTGTCTCCTTTCTGCCTTTTTATCCTCTCTACCCAGCCATATCACTCCTGTCTCCACTTCCCTAGTGCTGGGATTAAAGGCATGTGATCCTAAGTCCTGGGATCCCCTTTGTATGAGCTCTATTTCTGTTTTAGACAGGTTCGATCTTGTGCACGTCAGGGTGGCATTAAACTCACAGAGATCTGCCTGCCTCTGTCTCCTGAGTGCTGGGATTAAAGGTGTGTGCCACAACCATCTGGCTTCTATAGATAACTAGTGGCTTAGCCCTGCACTGTAATCTTTAGGCAAGCTTTATGTGTTAGATTAGATTACAAACAAAATATCACTACAACCATACTCTTTGCTTCTAAGTGATCTGGTCACGCGTTAATCTGCATTTTATTTTGCTGCCTCTGTCTTATATTCCAATCAGCTTCTTGAAGGCAGGGCAAGAGTAATATCTGAATAGGATGCTATTTTAAAAAGTGCTATTTATTGTAGGGGGGGTGGTGGCTGCACATGTTATCCCAGCATTCTGTGGACAGAAGGATCAGAAGTTGAAGGATCAGCCTGGGTTACGCGGTGGATTCTATGTTAGCCTGGGCTATGAGTAAGAGACCCTATTTCAGCCGGGCAGTGGTAACACATGACTTTAATCCCAGCACTCAGGAGGCAGAAGCAGGTGGATCTCTGTGAGTTTGAGGCCAGCCTGGTCTACAAGGGTTAGTTCCAAGACAGGCTACAAAGCTACAGAGAAACCCTGTCTTGGGGGTGGGGGGAAGACCCTGTCTTAAGACAGATACATACATACATAAATACATATTTCTTGCAAACTATTGAGCATCTGAATTTGTTTTGAGAATGAACCAGCAATAATTTGCTGCACTTTCTTTACCCTGTTCTTGCTAACTCATTTACTCACCAAACAAAACAACCATGATGATATTATTGTTGTTGTCACCCTCAATAGATGAGAGAACCAAGGTTCCAAGAAGTTCGGGAGCGTCACCTGATGGGACACAACTAACTGATCAATAGGCTGGTTCTGAACCCATGACTGTACAGAAAAAGGACTGTCGAGAGCTAGCTTCCTCCAGGTCACAAGAGTTGACTGGTGAATTTCAGAGGCTCTGTCAGTTGGCTTGAAAGATTATTTTAAATCCTAATATTAATTTACAATAGTTAATTCACACAACAAAAGAATTAGCAAAACAATACTAAATGCTTACAAGTTGCTGTTTCCTATTTATTTTGACTTAGTATTAGTAAGTATACACTTGATGTTGCTTATGTTATCAGTCCTTGGTATGCTTGGAGAGAGTATACAATGACGTATAGCTTGTGGGTCTTCCAAATTTTATGTTCAGAGATGTTCCATTTCCAACTTGAACTCGGCCGTTGTTGGAAGTGTTTTTTCACCAAGGCCATTGGCAAACAGAAGAGATGAGGACTTCCTGTCTGTGAACTAGTTACTAAACATTTGAAGCACACCGCTGGCCTGAAAGGCAGCTTAGCCTGCAGTAGGCAGCAGGCTTTGAGCCCAAGGCACACATAAGCCCTTGCATTTCTTGGCTTAACGTTCACCCAGTCAGGCCCAACTTTGGATCTCCACAGACAAGCGGCCTCCTGAGATTAGCAAACTGCCCTTTCCAAGGCTTATCTAGCCTTCAGGGTTGGATGAAACATAAATCTGTGTAGTTAGCTTCTGCCTATGGCCATACGTCCCAAACCTCTGTCACAAAACAGTTGAACATTCATCACGCCGTCCACAGGAATGTCTCACGCGGCTTTGATAGGGTAAATGGGAGTTCGGAAACGTTAATGTAAATTTATTTACCCAGATGTATGGTAACTACAATGACCCGGTTTTTTTTTTTTTTAAAAAAAAAACTTAATCTCTTTATTGATTCTTCGGGAATTTCACATCACATACCCCAATTCCACTCATTTCCCGGTCCCTCCATAGCTGCCCTTCACCCTTGCAGCATCCCTCTCAAAAAATGAAAATTGAAAAACCAAATATTAAAGTCAAACCAAAGCAACCAAACAAACAAAAAGCCCGTTTTGCTCCTCTGTCTTTCCGCCTCTCCAACAGCTCTTTATTTGTCTTAGAGGCATTGGGAGCCTCACCGTGTCACGTACTAGACCCTTTTGTCCTATCAGCTTTGTTAGCAAATGCTCATTGCAATGAGTCACCAGTCTGGTTCAAGGCCTCTGGACAACCCATTGTTTTATCAGCTAACCTCAAATCTCGATTTCACGTGGTTTTCATACTGTGCGATTTTATGGGACCTTGTGAAACGAGCTGCACACTTAGGCTCAGAAGTTATGCAAGTCAGCAATGGTGCTTTAATTCAAGAAGTCCGTCAGCATTGGGCCTCCATTTCTTCATCTATCCAAAGATAGTCTCGACGCTCTTTGAATGTCCTGTTTCTAGTCTAAATGATACCTCACAGCCATTCTCTTCCGTAGAGCGCTGTTCCTACACTCTATACTACGGAAGACTGAAGCTAATAACACATTTTTGAAGCTTTTCATAGCTGAATAAACTTGTGGATTAGCATGAAAGGCCAAGTTTTGCACCAAATGTATCATTTCGATCAGATAGCTTCAGCTTTACCACCCCAAAATGCCAGTGTACCTGCTGATTACCCAGAAATCTGGTACCAAGAAAACACTTGACGACAGAAAGTCTTTCTGGTCAAGAATTTTGATTGCCTTAGGGGCAAACTGCACTGACCTCAAGTCAAAGGGGAAGGGAATGGATGGGGAGAACTCCATCCATGAGCTGTTTCCCTTTAACAATCTACAAGACTGAGAAAGAAAGGTTGAAGTCTGAACTGGAGATTTGATTTGACATCCTGATCAGGCCTTCAGTGAAAAGGAGTAGGAAAAAGGAAGGCATAAGATGGAAGGCAGACCATGCCTCCTATTGGATTAGGAAGACCTGAGGGGACTTGATGCTAAGGAAAAAGTTTATGTGCCAGCCGCTGGCGTAGCTCTCATGGTCAGAAGAGCACACACAGCTGCTCAGAGAGAACATCTGCCTCTTTACATTTGTTGCTCTTCATCCTGACCCTGTAGATCATGTGTGTCTTCATGGGAAATCAGCAAGTCCTCATGTCCAACCGACCAGTTCCTTCAGGTTCTTGGTTTCCCAGCACTTCTATCTACCGACACACTAGATGACTTTGAACTAGACATTGTAACTGACTTGTCTGACTAAAGAAAGAATTGAAGATTCCAAAAGGGAATTAAGCCAGACATGATGGTGCATATTTAATCCCGGTATTCAGGAGGCTGAGGCAAGAGGATCACTATGGGTTTGAGGGAAACAAGGACTACAGAGATAGGTCCTGTCTGGAAAATAAACAAACAAGCCAGGAATTAACTCATAATCACCTGGGTGTTGAGCTGAGACTCAAGCTGAGCTTGCTCTTTTGACTCTACTCTTGGGGTGCTTCCAGTGACTGCTACCTGGTTCTGTCAAAACTGTTAGCCGAGGTGAGAAAAATTTAAACTGCTGCTTGCTTGAGCAAGCACAGCACATTAGAGAAAGACTCGGTAAGCTCGTAGGTTCGGCAAATCCTGCGTGTAGAAAGGGAGCCCCTTCAAGTTTCAGAAGGAGAAATGGAGTCCCTAGAGAGAGGTGTCATGTCCAAAGTCACGCAGAGTCAAAATCATGGCTGGGACACACGCCTGGACCTCGTGTCTCTGCCTACTTATCACTCCATCTACCCAGACGGTCCTCGTTCTCCCCCTCCTTAAGCCACCAGCAACAGTAAGATAAAAAAAAAAAAAAGCCTCTACTCACAAATCCTTGACCATCATTGCAAGGACAACGCAATGTTTTCTGCCAGCTTGGGAAGGGATTAAAGAAGAGGGGCAGAGGCAGGCAAGCATGCCCCAATCTCTGCTGCCTGTCTGCATTGCAAATGCCCTGTGCCAGGCACACTGGATTTATTGCTGGGGAGAAGGATGACTCATGTTCTTCTGGTGATGCCAACCAACTAATTCATCTCCCCATGCCTTGGTAGGCACACGCGTTGAGTTGTAACCAAAAATAGAGGCCACCTGTCATCCAGTACCTTGGAACTCATCCTCAAGCCTGAGGACTCACTCAAACCCATATCAAGTGTTTAGCCCCAGTATAACCAGACCAACTTTATTTTATTATATTTTTTATAAAATCATCATTTTATAACACAGTGCCAGAAATTAGAATAGGGGTAAAGGAGAGAGGCGTCTCATTTGGGAGTCACCTATCCTGAGTTGATTTCCACTTAACTAATTAAATTAACTTACTTTTTTCTTTCTTTTTTTGGGGGGGGGTGTGAAGGGCCATCTATTTGAGTCACATCATCACATTCTGCTGGAAAAGGCTAAAGTGGATGAACCTTAGCGGATTATCTTTATTTCTTTAAAAATGCATTTTTTGTTATTTCTTAGAAAATTTCATACAAAATATCTTGATCATATTCACCCCAGCTGTTCCCACTAACTCCAACCAAGTCTATTCGTTGTTGTCCCTATTTTGTGCCCTCTTTTTGTTTTTCTGGCTGTCACACAGCAGCTGTCCTGGTCCCCTGACTCTTACTATTTTCCAGCCCCCTCTTCCGTGACACTCCCTGAACCTTAAGTGCAGGGATGAGCTGTCAACGTATTAATTGGGTCTGGTCACCGCACAGTCAGTTGACCTCTGCATTTGACCAGTTGTGGCTTCTGTAATGACTTCCATCTACTGCTAGAAGAAGCATGAAGAGTCAGAGATACACTAATCTGTAGGTACAGGGAGAAGTATTTAGAATGAAGTTAGGAATTACGCTAGTTTAGCAAAGTGGCAGGAGTAGATTCTCTTCTAGTTTCCAAGGCCCCACCTTGGTGGTGATTATTAATTTGATAGGCTCATTAGCTGGTCATACCTTATCAGAGGCCCTTGCTGTATCCTTTTCCCATAACATTCACAAAGTGCTGGAGCCTTCTTTATGCAATGGGAAAACAGTGTAAATTCAATACGGCTTTGACCAGCAGCTTAGAATCTTCTACTATTTGACATCTGTCCATTTCTGTGACTTAAGGCGGAGACTTTGGTGCTCTAAGAAAGCTTTAGGCAGTTTGACAGTTAGTGTTAATGTGGGGAATTACTTTGATTTCATTACTTAACATGAAAAGACCCTTCTTAATTGTGGGCACCATCATTTCCTGAGCAGAGGACTCTGGATTTTATAAATGTAGAGAGGGAACTGAATCATAGCGTGCATTCAGGCCTCTGTGTTCCTCAACTGTAGATGCAATCTGGCCACAAGCTCCCAGCTCCCAGCGCCTTGACTTTTCTGACCATCCATGGTAAACTGGACCTTGAGCTATGCTCGAGCATAAGTTGCTTTCACTGGGTTTTTTTTTTTGTTTGTTTGTTTTTTAATCACAGCAATGGTGGAAAATGAAGACAGGGCATTCAAAAGAATCTGAGATCCCATCTCGCTGAAGAAGCATATATGAGGTTGTGATGATGGTCAGATGAAATTTTAATTCAGGGTAAGTAAAGGAAGTTGAGAGCTTACCCCAGTGTCATTCACCTTTTGAAAAAAGAATCTGTAAAATGTGCTGGGAGCATCAGCTTCATAGGCTTTTGTGTATAACTAGAAAATCAACATGCATTAGCACTCGTACACAGAACTTCCCGAGACATTTTCTTCTTAGGGCTTGAATGAAAGTGCCTACAAGGTCCCTGTAGTCTCAAACGATACTGTGGAGGAAGAGCCATGATGGGTCAAGGATTTTCTGTCATATTTTCTCTCCTTCTTCCCAACAGCTTTTCTCACTCAGTCTGTGTCTCAATACACATGCGCGTACATGCACGCACACACACGAGAGAGAGAGACAGAGACACAGAGACATGCACGCACACTCACACACATGCACACAGATACACAGACGAACAGAGACAGATAGAAAGAGAGACATGAATGCACACTCACACACACGTACACACAAAAAACCTCACACAGATACACAGACAGAGACACAGAGAGACATGCAGAGAGATACACACACACACACACACACACACACACACACAATTCCTTTCTGCAGAAACTAGACTGTTTATCCAAAGCCCCTAGCACAAGAGTCTACCAATGCTCTTTGGAAACTGAAATTGCTCTGGAGATAATAGACTCAAGACTGTGGGTGTAAAATACAAATAGTAGGCAAGTTCATACTGAAATCTTTACTTGTAGGAGTCGTGGGCTTTCCTTTTCAACCTTTTTTTTTCTTTTCCAAAAGCGTCATCATTTATGTGGTTTGTAAATGATCTTTCCTTTGGAAATTAGCCATCACAACATAAAATGCAAAATTGCAACTGATTAAATTTATGAAAAGCTCAATTACTTTTAAGGTGGGATAAGTCCTCCTTTGGGCACCACAGGCTACAAGAGCAAATTTGCTTTGAGTCACATATTTTACATAAACCAAAGAGGTTACCCCTAAGAATGACTGTCTGGCTTATTGTTCCCCGCCCCCATGGTGTCCCACATTCTATAACAGGAAGACATTAGCAGTTTCAAGACTTGAACTTTCTCTCAAATTTTTCTTCACTTAAACCAAGCAGAGTTTCTACAGTAAAAAAAATAGTGATTGTCATGGTGCTTGTCATGAGTGGCCGTGGGCTGTTTGTTCTTTAGATTAAAAGATAGTGCCTGGATATTTTTCACCCACCAAAGGGTGCCAGGCTGTGAGGAAAAGATTGCCCTCCTGGATTCGACTTTGTTTCTTGGATTCCTTGGTGATAAGGGTTTGCAGTTCCTTGGTGATAAGGGTATGCAGTTGCTAGATGCTGGCCAAGATTAGGTTCTTAGGGATTATCTTAGTTTATCCCCAAATCTCTTCATGATTATAGAACAGCAAAGAGAGAACAAAAGTTGCCCAATGTCATTCAGGGATAGATGTTTGAATCACAGTCCAGGATTCTGATAACAAGACAAAAGGTTGAAACTCTCACCCGTAATAATGACCTCAGAAACATAAATGTGCTCATAAAATAATTAAAACACGATGGTGTGATGAATAGTTTTGACCCGACAAGATAGGAAGGTAGATTAATAACACAATAAAAGGGAAATGTCTGGGTTAAATCTTCAAGGGCCGAATGGATGAAAACACCGCAGAACCTCAACTCAAGGAAAAGTGAAAACCAGGTTTTTCGATTGTTTTTGTTTTCAATAAAACAGAATATCCAAAATTTTGTTTTGTTTTTGAAACAGTGAATCAAGCATGGCAGTCTGGTCTCATGAATGCACTTTATAGCTATGTTCCTGGCCCCACCTCCTGAGTGCTGGGATTATAGGCATGTCCCACCACATGACATGCGTGGTGCTGGGGTCTAACCCAGGACATCCTGCACGATAGGCAAGCACTCTACCAACTAAGCAGTAGCCCTGCTTTGGTGGCCGGTGTAAGGGGTCTGTGTGGTACAGCCGTCTTTCATCCAGAAGTTTCCTTTGCATCACCCAGTCCTAGATCCTGCACGGCACAATCTAGAACTGAAGCTGATTTATGTCTCATTGTGTCACTAGGGTGAGAATCTGCAACACAGACCAGTTCTGTCTATGAGAAGAAGTAGGAACACTACGCTTTTCGGTGTTGTTTGTTGACCTAAGCTCACGTCTCGACTTTGAATGGAGGCCCCACGGTGTGTGAGGTGATCCATATCTGTGACATCCCGAAGACTTGCCCTCCAGAGCAGATGAGATCAGAAGAGAGAGCTAAAAATGGGATAGGAAGGTTGAGGTTGTAGATCTGGAAAGGCTTGCAGCTCATTGGACCTTGAAGATAATGGTTTCAAACAAAGGGAGAAACCTGGCAAATTAGAGACCATACGTTCTGCACGTTCTGGGTGTAGATTGGACTTGACCAAAGCTAACCGAACAGTTAAGGACTTCTGAAAAATCTAAGCTGATAGAACATGGAACTGCACCGCTCTGTAGCTAGTGATAGCCTCATCCCGGAAGCCCTCTGACACAGGCAACAGGACGGGTGCTAAATGGGAAGAGAAAGCAAGACAGTTGCAGGATAGGAAAATGTCCCAGAGATCTAGAATTCCTTTCTTTGAATGGGAAAGATTCTAGAATGGCAATGGGAACAGAATGGCAATTAGTAGACGAGAACTTAGGCAAGCTTATCTCTCCTCTCTCGCTGAAAGGGAATGATAGGGTTCTGCTCTCTGGGCAAATAAAAGGACAGTAAAGGACCAAGACAACACAAGGCACTGTCTCTGTTCCTAAACTCAGGTGGCATGTGGAAATCTTTGCTTTCAGATGGGTTGTGGGTTTTCTTTCTTTTTTTCTTTTTTCTTTGACACAAAGCTTCTGTGGCTGGTGTGATAGGATTCAGATTGGACAGCTGGAATCACTCAACTTCCGGTGGCACTGGACTTGGAGGATAACACTGTATGGTCTAGAATGTACAACGCTAGCAGGGGTGAGTGTAGAGGTTTATAGGCTGGAAGTGGTTGTGAAATCCAGGTCAGAATGTATGCTACTGCTTTGAGAGCCCAATGCGATCATCGGGGATGCTTTACGGCTTGTCACGTAGCACCATGGAATGCTTATTCCATGAGATCCAGGGTCTAGGGCCGAGTTGGCGGAATGCTGCATGTCTGTAGACCCTCTCATAGGTGTGTGAAGTCTTAAACAGGACTGGAGATAAGCACTGTTTTGAATAATGGTGCTTTTTACGAACTTATTTTGCCATGGAGGTCAGGTTAGCATGTTTGCCCAACAGTACTTCCATTCTGGGAACTCATACTCCAGAGCAAACACTTTGAATTCAGCAGTCACTCATGCATTATCCACAGGGTATTTGAAATGAAAGCAACACTAAATTTAATACCATTTCTTCATCTTTTGAGTAATGAAAACCGAGTCCTAGCAGGATTGTGTCAATGTAATGACCAAATAGCCAGGAAGCCTGACCTCTAAGATCCAGAAATTTAAGAAGTCACCAAGTGCCTGTAGCATTAGCTCATGGGCGATGGTGCAATAAAGCATTCTATGTAAGGTTAGATGAAAGTAACCGGAACACTGGCCTAGGAACCATAGCCCTGGTGTCTCTGGAGTTCTCACTGTTACTGCGCAGGCCCATCTTCCCACTCTCATTAGCATCGGGTCCCGTCATCTCTAAAGTGGAGAGGGTAAGGCTTGTGTGACTGATTTCACAAGTTCTGGTAAGAATCAAGAGAGAGAAAGGATGTGAAAGTTGTTTGTAAAGTTGTCCTGTGCTATGTACGACAGGAGTCCTTCCTCCTGCCAGCAGGCTGCTGCTGCAGACAGCACCTAGAGGATGTGTCTGTTTTCCGTTGCCTCATTCTTCCTGAGGGTGCTTTGCATGAATCTGTCCGCAGACTCTGTCCTTTAACCGCTGTCACGAGTTAATGAGGTGGCCTGTCACTCTCCCCAAGCCACTTATCCCTAGGCATGGGACAACTGAACATATGGCCGGCTGGCCACACGCGCAGATAGCCTAGGTGACTAGCAGGGAAAGCGGAAAGTTCTGAACTTTACCCATTCTCTCCGCAGGTGTCTGGATATTGAGCTCCCAGGTCATAAACACCATTGTGTGGGGGGCGGGGTAGCGGGGGAGACAAGCCTTCCACACAGTCTGTGCTGTTCAGACAAAGAGTGGGAAAGTGGATAAGGAAGAATCCTCCAATAGCATAGCAACAGAAAAGGGGTAGTCAGGGGAGACAAGGACTGGGCCGGGGTGAAGCGTTAGTATCTTATCTCTGGAATGTAATTGATGATCTGAGTTTAGTGTGAGATCTTAAGTGAAATGAATCGGTGGTTTCAGTTCCGGATATGGTATGCAAAGAAAAAAAAAAGACTCGCTCTTTGAAATTCAGCACTTCCTCGTCTGTGCTTCAGGAAGCCACAGGCCTGATGTTGAGTGTGGAAACTGACTCATATATGGCCCTTTGAGATTAGCCTCTCCAGCCCCCAGACTGTGGGCAGAATCTGGGGCCTAATTGGAAGCCAGAATGGGGTCTAGCTTCATCTAGAGACGAGGGATCAGACACAACATCACGGATGCACAGGTTCCCAGATGGTTCTACAGGCAATGGATCCTCTGGACCATCACCAAAGCATTTCACCAAGTCCTTGGCAGTGACTGAGTGACCTGAAATGACAGAAAACAGAATCACGAATGCAGTGCCTCCCGACACCTTGTTTTCAGAGTCACATTTAAAGGAAATCAGCCAACTGAACCACTTAGTGGAACCATGTGACCCTGAGATCTTATCATGTGTTTTCTCACCAAGAAGCCCCAACAACTCATAGCCATTCTTCTCCTTGACTGTCCCAACAAGCTACTATATGACAGTTAGGTGCTGGGGAAAGCTTAATGGGAAACTGAAACATGAAACCCCAGGTAACAGGGAACTCGGTCTCCTCCAGGGAGCCATGAGTTGTTGCCAGACATTTCACAGGCCATCTCAAGATGGGAAAGAGCCACTAAGACAGCACATTTGCTTCCTTCTAGTTGACATATTCAAAAAAGCTTGCTCAGGAATGTTAAGAAGGTGCTGGCTTATTGAGAAGTCCATGCGAAACTGGTGGTACCGAGGGAAAACTCCAACAGAACCCAGCTTAGCATTAGAAGGTCCAAGCTTCTCCTTGACCTCCTGCTAGCCACCTAATCTCTTAAACTTCTCTTTCCCCATCAGGACAGTGCAATCACTACTTACAAAATGAGATCATGCATGGGGAAGTATTTGCCTTATAGATGGAAAGAACTATTCAAAGATTCATCATTTTGCCTTACCTATAGACATTAGAAAATTAATGGCTAACCTGTGCTGGCCGTGAAGCACTAGCAAACAACCAGAGAATACAGATTAAGCATCCCAATGTTCTTATCTGGAAATCTGTCATAAGATTTATTAGCCTGAACTTTTACCCGCAGACTCCTTATTTCCAAAAAGGGTACAGTGATCACTAAGGCACGAAGAAAAGAGGAGAACAGTTGGAGGAAGAAAACCCACAATAAGAATAATTTTAATGAGGCAGGCAGCATGATTTTGAGGTCCTTAGCAGCTCGGACAAAAGGAAAGGGGGCAAATTGCATTGTGCAACTGTCTCTCTCCATGAAAGAGAGAAGTTATGGATCAGGGTCAGCCGAATCCTTCCTGGCCATACTCGAGCATCCTTAGTTAAGGGCTATCACAAGGAAAACGAGAGGCCCTCCAGGAGACACAGTGAGGATGCTGCTCCAGTCTGAGCACTGGGCAGCATTTCCCCTTGCCAATCAGTGTGTGCCTTTCCAGACTGCACAGGCAACAGGTGATTGCTGGAAGGAGTGGGCTGCCTTAAAAACATCAACAGACAAGCCATTGAAAGAACAGCACAGTGAAAGCCAGCATGCTCGCTCCCAGGTTGGGGTGCTGCTGGCCAAGGTGTTTACAGAGGCAGTAGCTTATATTTTCGGGGGGGGGGGACAGCAAAGCAGGCAAGGCAATATATGCGGGATGCCTTGCACAAGGTCACCTGATGTCTCTGAAACTGATTGTGTATTCTGAGCTCCTCGGGAGGGTTTTGTAGGTCACAGTGTTCTAGGCAAAGCTCCCTGCTGATGTACATCTCTCATGTAAGATTTAGATCACCTCTTTTTGGGCAGAGCTCCATGGAAACACCGCCCATGATTTCTGAAATGGGATCTGATTGGGTCCCCGTAATACCTGGCTGCCTTGGACAGCAATCCTACGACTGACACACCACCGGACAGTTGGCAAGTCAGAGATGAGGACTCTCTAGTCACTGTAGCTTATTATTATTCTAATGTTAAAGCAAGTCCCTGTTTACAGAAAGCAGCCAGGGGATGGAGTATTCTAGGCAATGGAAAATTCTGGTTCATCTGGTTACCGTCCATATCATTTGAGATTCTAGGTTTCCAAAGAAGTAGTTACAACACACTTTGCTGAACGCGAAAACGATAGTGTGACTGAAGCTTTCTTCGGTGATTCACAAGGTGCCCAAGGATCTGTCAGCACCCGATGGCATAATTAGCATCGTCGCTTCTCATTCTCTAGGACCCAGAGTGGAAATGCAGAAAGTGTGGAAATCTGGGAGGCAACTGTAGGACTTCCCTAGCCTGACTGTTGAGATAGCTGGCGCTGCCGCGGGTGGTAAAGCATCTTGTCATCTTTCAGTTTGGTGACTGGTAGAAATACAACAGCAGACACGCTGAATATCATTGGGTGTACAGTTGGCTATTGCATTGCCAATAGTCTTCTTCTCGAGAATACCAGGGAAGCTGGCCAAAGTGACTCATGACTGTAATTGCAGCCCTTGAAAGGCTGAGGCAGGAGGATTTCCAAGAGGGTAAGAACAGTTTGGAGTACATAATGGGTGCCCAGCTGGAGCTCTTTAAAAAGGGACGTGGAGAGATAGATAGATGATAGACATATAGATGGATGATGATGGATGGATGTATAAATGGATAGATATAGATAGAGAGAGATAGAGAGAGAGATAGAGATAGAGAGAGATATAGATAGATAGAGAGATAGAGAGAGAGAAAGAGAGAGAGAGAAAGAGAGAGATATAGAGATATAGAGAGATAGAGATAGAGAGAGAGACACAGAGAGAGAGAGACAGAGAGAGAGACAGAGAGACAGAGACAGAGAGAGAGATGGAAAAGGTTAGGGAAAACAAACAGTCTGATTCATTTGTTTCTCCAGCTTGATGTTCGAGCAAAATCAGTGAGCAGAGCATCAGTTGTGCCAGAGGTCGCAGAGAGAAAACTGCAGACGTCACCATTTCATTTCAGTTGTTTTTTTTTAACGTTTACTGATTTATTTATGTGTGTGTGTGTGTACACGTGAATCTGCACGCTCGTGTCCATACCTATGTGTGTGAGCATGTTTCAGCATGTGTGCAGAGGTCAGAGGACAATTAGAAGGTGGTTGATCTAAAACCTTATGAGTCCCAGGGATCAAACTCATGCCAGCAGGCTTGGCAGCAAGTGCCTTTACAGACTGAGCCATCTTGCTGGTCCACCATCATTTCATACAAGGGAAAACTCAGGCATAGAGAGGGTCTGGGTGGCAGCTGCTGGTTTAATATCACACACACACATGCACACACATGCACACACACACACACCACACACACACACACACACACACACACACACACACACACACACCATATCTGCTGAGGCCTGGCTAGGGCTATGGCAAGCAGAATGCCTCCCACTCAGGCACAGCAGAAGATGGTGGTGGAGCCCACACGGGACTTCACTCTGGGGCTCTAGGAACTCATCATTCTCGTTGAAGGTTATCAAGTCCTCTTCTGTGTGAGCGCCCTCAGTCCAGACCTGAGAGAGTTCTCAGAGGAAGGGATGAGCAGAGTCCCCAGGATTCAGTCAAAATGAAAACCTTCCAAAAATAGCGAGAGAGCCCACATCTGTGAGAAAACCTTTCAAAAAGCCACTCAGGCAGGTCTACATTCATGGCTGTCTTGCTTTGCCTGTGTTCTGAACTTGAATCATCCCTGTCTCTACCTCTTGGGCACTTTAAAAAGAAACCCTGGACTCACTGCCTTTTTACAATGAATTCACT
This sequence comes from Microtus pennsylvanicus, assembly GCF_037038515.1. Classification (NCBI taxonomy): domain Eukaryota; kingdom Metazoa; phylum Chordata; class Mammalia; order Rodentia; family Cricetidae; genus Microtus; species Microtus pennsylvanicus. The sequence continues at coordinate 70,307,226 of NC_134579.1, forward strand.
GTGGCTCTTCCTTCTGAAGGAAGGGGAAGAAGGAAGTTGGTGATTTCCATGCTGATATGCTGATTACAACCCCCCCCCAACTCACCCAAGACAGGGCTTCTCTGTGTAGCTCTGGCTGTCCTAGAACTGGCTTTGTAGACCAGGCAGGCCTTAAACTCACAGAGATCCTTCTGCCTCTGCTTCCTTGTGTGCTGGGATTAAAGACATGCATCACTATGGACAGGTGCTGCTTACGCTTTTAAGGGCAGGATTGGATCTGTTTGGACTGGGCCCCGGTGGTCTGGACATAGTTTCTCTTTCTGAGTTCCAGAGTAAAGGCCCTCTGCTCTTCAGCTCTCTTTCCTCCTACCTCTGATCCTGAGCCTGGAAACCTACTGCTTGCAGGAAAGACGAGAGGCCTGGATCACAGTTCAGAGTGAAGGCAGTCATCTGTAAGATCCCAGGGTCCGAGGGACCCAGCAGCCTGCCTCGCCAGAGCCGTGCATCAGAAGTCCAGGCTTCTAGATTGTACCTTTGCAGTTCCTGGTGTGTCTCTGTGTGAACATTTTCCTGTTTCCTACAGATTCCTTGTGTTGGTTATAAAGATACTCTGTCACAGAATCTCTTTGGAAAAAGGCCAGAGAGGTTTCGGGTCTAGCTCTCCATGTGGATGGGATTATCACCAAGCCTCTCGGCTAGTGGTCATCTGGGTTGAACGGGATGCAAGGTCACACAGCTCTTTAGTAATCTCCATTTCCTGCAGCGTGTTCTACAATGTGGTTGTTGCTATTCAGGGATAACAACGGGGTCTCGCAGAAACTGGCACCAGGTAATTTTTTAAAAATTAAATAAGGAGTCAGGTCCTTAGAGGTGGCCATTCCTTCTTTCTCATATCTTCAAACATCATACGATAAACATCCTCTTTTCTTCTCTCACTCACGCATCGCTCTTCTCCGGTGTCTGTGGTCAAGCCCTGAACATGTTTGTATAAGCAGTTTTCCTAGCTGACATGGCAAATCCCCGTTTCTCTTTGTTGAACACACTTCCTCTCCCCTTCCTCCTTCAGGAGTTCATCCATGCATTGCTTCCTCTCAGTGCTGTGTATTACTTAGTGACGCCATCTTGGCACACCACTGATCTCATGCATGCGTAGACTCCCCAAAGATTGAGGCATTGCATTGTCCCCTGTGTCCTCCATATCACCTAAGACACGTGGCCGCACCAAGGTAGGCCTTGCAGATGAATTTCTTCTCTACTCAGGCAGAGAGGGAATGTCGCGTCTTCACCCTCCCCAGCTGGAAGCAGATTTAGAGGCTCTGTCTTGACCTCTGACTTAAATCTGTGCAAGTTGGTTCTAAACTCTATACCCACAGGGCTGAGGAAAGGCAAAGCTGGCCACTGGAACCATGGAAGCTGGTGCTGCATATACATCGGATCAAGACGTCCCACAGCCCTGGAAAGTTACAGGAATGTATAGCCATGCTGTGTCTGAACCAGCCCAGAACCTGTTTTGCTAGAGGTTTCTTCCCTGGGTAGGTATGTTGATGTATTATGAATGGTGCCAACTGGGACGGGAGGACATTCAGCCTGTGCCCAAACATTTTTTTTTAAATCCCAGTATAGCTGTCTTTCAGGTCAGGAGACTACACACTTTTTGATCTCTCTACTCATGAACCTGGAAGCCCTCGGAGTTATCTCAAGCAACCAGGCTAAGTAGGATCTCTGATTCCAATGACAATAATCCTTTGTGATTTACTGACTCTTAGACCCAAGGACATCAGATCTGGAAATGAGCTTTAAAGTCACAGCATCTCTTCTTTCTTCTCTTCCAAGAGTGTGTACCACACCACAGCTGGCTTACTTGGAAAATGGGGCATCAACCGTCTTTCATTTATGCAACAGTAAATTCTACCTACCTACCTATGCATCCATTTTTTCCATCCAATGATTTATCTACCCGATCGATCCTTACATACTGACTGCTGCTAGGCATGCAGCCTGTGCCTAGTTCTGGCTGTAAAAACATGAAGATACAGTGCTTGCTTCCCAGTAGTTTATTCTGTGTGCGCGAGCACACACACACACACACACACACACACACACACACACACACACACACACAAATGCTTATGATTCAATCTGATGTGTACAAGTGTGAACCAAGCATGTTTTGAGCACACAGAAGTTGGTGACTAATCTCCTCATCTCCTCTGCCTGGATAACTGAGGAAAGAGTTTTAAGAAGTGACAAACAAATACACACACACACACACACACACACACACACACACAGTCCTCAGGGAAGGAAGGGAAAGGATCCTCTAAGCCAAGAAGCAGAGAATGGTGATCACAGAAGCGATGCCCCATCCCAGTGCCCAGCTAGAGATAAGTGCTGCATTCCCTGAGAGCAGGGAACAGGAGGTGTGCATGCCGAGGAAAGCTGAGACTTGGGTGGAGAACTGGTTCTTTAACTGGGAAGGCCGTGTGGGAGGCTAGTGGAAAGCCCTTCACAGTTGTGCTGAATACTAGGGTATTAGCTAGGCACTCACAAGGACCTTTGACAGTTTCCAGAGGGGCAATGTCCTATCTGTTGGATCCAAAGAAACTCGGGACAGATGACTATCTGTGCCACTCACCAATACACTAAACCACATGCTGGCCTCTAGACACCCTCAGTATCACAGCTATCCCTGGCTCTTCTCAGCTCTTCTCATCCCTGCCTCACCCTAAACTTCTCCAGCTCCTGGCATTACTCTCTCCCTCCCCCTCCTCCCCTCCCCTGCCCTGCCCTGCCCTTCCTTCCCCTCCTCTCCTCTCCGTTCCCCTCTTGTCTTCCCATTCCTTGGCCCTCTAATCTCTTTCTCCTCTCTCTCTCTCTCTCTCTCTCTCTCTCTCTCTCTCTCTCTCTCTCTCTCTCTGTCTTCTTAGCCTACACACTCTCTACCTCTCTTCCTCTCCCTCCCCTCTCTCATGATCCTGGAAGGTCTGCCCTGCCCACTAGGTTGAATCTACCACTTTCTCTGTTCTGGAGTCTTCCAGTGTACTCTTCCCAAATCTACAATAAAAGTTTTCCCATTAACCATGCCTTGGAGCCGTCTTGTCCTCAGCTTATACAATATCCCATCTAAATTATTGAAAGACGTCTTTGGCTACAGTAAGAAAAGACAGAAAGCATCGCTGAGGGGAGGAATGGCACTGCTGTGCAAATGTCCTAGAAACAAAGGCTCCGGAAGAAGTGTTCAAAAGCCCACACCATGTGGTTTCTTACCCATGACTCCTCAGACCATTCCCAGTCCCCTCCTGGACGATTTTCCTCACTGGTCTCTGTTGACTTTCTTACTTTGCTTCTTGATTAGTACCCATTACTATCGAAGGTAAATCCCTGATTTGTTTGTTCTGTCTTCCACTATAAGGTGAGATCACCGCTAGTGCATAAGCCTTCTATGCCCTGCTCTCCACAGGATCTCCAGGCTTAACAATTAAACGAGTGTTCATACAGTGATCGGTAGAGAAAACTTGACCTTGGGGAGTGTAATGAGATTGGGATGAGGATGGCCTGTCAAGGCAACAAGCCACTGTTTTCCATATTGAGCTCACTTTATGAGTGGCTATAGCTGGTCTTAGTCAAGAGGGGGTGAGTCCCTTCTCGCCAACAGCATTTGCTGCCCACATCTGAGAAATTCTGGTCCGGATTTTGCTAATGTCCTTCATTTGTGTTTCCACGCATTGCCATTCTCTGCAACAGAATCTTCCAGGGCCCTTCTGCCGTGTGCTCCTGTGTTTCAATCCCAAGTCTGTCACTGGCTGGCTAGGGAACAAAGCAGCTGCTTTTCTCGGAGCTTTATTTGTCTAGTTGTAAAATGAGAGCATTAACCGAGGACATAAAAGATGGTATCTAACATGCTATGGGTTTGATTTTTTTTTCTAGCTAAGGTAAGAGTTCATCTGTTTTCATTTTCCTAAAGATATGCAATAGTTATACACAAAATTTCAATAATTTTTATGTTTCTTCATTATGTCTCAACGTTTAGCTTTATTTTTTGCCATCAGAACATATGTATAGACAAGAGTTGCGCTGTACCCTTGAACATTATTTGCTATGTGTCTTTCATGTTGCCACAGAGTCTTCTCATTTATCATTTTAATTTTCTATGGAGCTAATATATCATAAGTTATTTAACCATCTCCCAGGGAATTTGGTTTCTTTCCAGGTTTTGCTATTTGAAGGAGCTCTGAACATACAGTTTTTTCTTTCTTTCTTTCTTTCTTTCTTTCTTTCTTTCTTTCTTTCTTTCTTTCTTTCTTTCTTTTTAAGAGACTTTTGCCTTAGGGCAAATCCTTAGGAGTGGGATCACTAGATGAGTTTTATGGCTCTTGCATGGTATTGCCAAATGGCTCTCCAAAAGGATTGTTTCAATTTGTGTTCAATTTCTGTGCAACACAGAATGCCAGTTTCAAAAAACCTTGCCAGCTTGTTTTTTTTTTAATCAATTTTTTTCAAGTTCAGTTTGTATGCAGTGGAACTTTCTGATTGTTCCTCTGTCGGGATTATCATCAGTAGGGTTGAAGTTTTAATACAGCGCTTGGGAAATAGAAACACTCAATAGTCAGTCTGTTATTAAATGAAGAGCGAACTTAGGAGGGGCAAACACATCTGTTCTGCCCGTGAACTCATGTTTTCCGACCCCTTGTCTTTAGTTCAACTTAGTGCAAGTATTCCTCCTTTAGTGTGGCCTCCTGTAACAGCGGCAGCGGTCCCTGCCAGTTCCAAACTGCCCAACTGTCTTCCTGGTGGATTCTTTCTTCCTCTTTGCATACTTAATGAGAGTATCTTGAATAGACATGGGCTGTCCCTTCCTTTCCCAGGGCTTCTTATGTTCACCTGAAGCCTTGGAGAGCTAGCTTCTGCTCATCATCCCAGACCTAGCCCCTGGCTACTTAAAGACAATAATTGCTTCCCCAGTGAGTATTTTGTCTAGCTCCTTCTTTGAGTTGGAATTGATCCTTCATTCTACAAAAATTCTTGTCATCCTGCAACCCAGGTTGCTCCCTCTCTGAGTGGGAGCTCTAATCAGTACTTTTTTCCCTCTAAATGCTAGGCCCATTTATTTATTACAATACACTAAAAGGTCATCCTGGCAGCAATCAGCATACAAAGATGACCATGATCTATTCCTGCCTTGGAGCCTAGTGGGTCAGAGAGAAGGACAAGCCTTTGTCTTTAGAGACTCTTGAGCAGCTGGCCAAATGTTAGTAGGTCAAGGGATGACAACCTGAGGCAAATCTGGTGTCTCCTATGTGGAACCAGCCCTACCGGTTTCATAGGTAACATGATGATTGTCCTACCACCAGAGCTTCCATGTGCTATCTGATATGAACGCCGCTCCTGTTTAGAGCCTGATTTTTTGAACCTTACACCAAGGAAAGACTAGAGAATAGGATGGGTGGTGGCCACTCTTTGGGCAGAGGCCCATGATGCTCTAGGCGAAATGAAGACCTACACGCCTAGATGTCTTCTGAAGTGAGACTCGTGGCTATTGTGGGAGGTGATAGGAAGCTAAGGCAGGCCATTGTCTCAGGCTGAAAGAAGAGGAGAATGGGGAAAGCCCAGCTCTTACTTTGCTATTGTTTGATAACTTGGCTTATTCCACTCAGTTTCTCCAGAATGCAGCTTGTTTACATATAGTAGTGCTTAGGGCTGGGCGGTTTATTTGATCTGTAGAATATACCACATAGCTCTTATAACCCACGATCCATAGAGCAGTAAATGCTGATTGGCCCCTCTTAATGTCGCTAATCCTCCTTCACCTCTCCCTGAAAAGCCCAGGAGAGAAGGTGACCTCACTGCTCACGGCAGATGTTAGCGAGGCCTCTGGGACTCCACGTTCTCAGATCACCATAGCAATGGCGATCATGCCCAGGCACAGCTGCAATCTGTTGCTGGCAGGATTTGGACTGTAGCTGTGACCGTTTGCTTCCTGTCATTAAGGCAAACCACCATCTTATTTTGTTTTGTTTTCCCCTCATGTTTTGAGTTTGCTGCTCCCCGGCGCTTGTTATTAGAACAGACATAATTAATAACTCCTGGCACGTGGAACAGCCAGATTGGACCCTCTGCCTCCTGCTTTCTCGAACAGTCTTCTGAGCAATCCGAAAGCCTGGATTTATAGCCTGGACTGAATACAGTGGATTGTTTTGTAACCCGAAGCAAACATCATAAACTCACCACACTGACAGATGAAAATAAATTCTCTTTGTAGTTCTTAGTAGATGTTTTACCCAGCCTCTTCAGTTAAGAACTATAAGCAATCCAGGCATGGTGGTCCATGCACTTTGGAGGCTGGGGCAGGGAATTTCCAATTGAAAGCTAGCCTGGGCTACAAAGTGCGCTCCGGGACAGCCTAGGCTGCATGGGGAGAAGCTGTCTCAAAAAGTAAAACATGAAAGTAAAAAACAAAATAGTTATGTTCTTTCTTAAATCCTCATTAAAAGTTGATTCTCTACCTTTCTTTGGTTACAAATACAGAATCTTCCATTTTGGGTCCTTAGGATTTAATTTCTAAAATCTAACCCAACTGAAGCCTAGACCCATTTTTCTTAGAAAAGTTATATCAGAAGCTCAAAATTCTTGGTTTAGTTTTCATGTGGTGGTAGATAAATTCCCATCCCCTTTTCACTGTGTGCAGCCACAACTCCAGAGCCTTTTCTACTGAGGGACTTTTGTCCCCAAATACGCACCATCTCAAGCCTGCTGTCTGGACTCATTAACTTGCCTGTATTCATTGACAGGTTAGAACCTAAGTAAATCAATGTAATTATTTGATAATATTTCTGTGCTATTCCTTTTGTGTGGTTCTGTGGAGAGCAGAAATTTAATAAAACAATTAATTTACAATTTATAACCAGTGGTGTATTAATAATTGCAATACAGAGTTTATTGTGTTTGAGTTACGACATTACTGTAAGCCACTGTTTCCAGAATGTTTCTATGTATTGAATCTTTGGGGAGAAACTTATCAAAATATTAAGGGCTTATACCACCCATCAGAGAGTTCAGGATAATTACATTGGATGCACCTTGGGACCCTGGAAGGTTTAGAAGATTGCCAGAGGGCCTGGTGTGCAGACCATTTGGGGGAACTCTTGGCATCATAGAAGCACCGAGAAACATAACAGACAGGAGCTGTTGCACTATTAGGAATTTTATAAATGCTTCCCTTGAGCCTTGAGAATAGAATTTCACTAAAGATTACTAAAGATTCTGTTTACCAATGGGGATGGAGGTGTTAGTTTGGGGGCTTTGCAAATTACAATGGAATTTCAGTTCTGGCTTGTTCTTAGCTGCTCAGAGGTCTTGGGTGACTCACTCTGTCTGCAAGGAGCAAGGGCACAGGCATTTTGGAGGAAGAAGGGCACATGGAGGAAGAGGAGGGAATTTAGGGGAGTGCAGAGTTTTTCTGACTGAGAAAAGTGTGGAGGAGGGTTTGCATGATGAGGGCTCAGAGGAGACTAAAGGAAGTGAGTGAACTCACTCTGATGGAGAGAGACGGTCTTCGTATCCGAAAGAAAGAGGGTTCTTCCTCTCCATCTAACCTTCTCAATCATAAAAAAAGACACTTCCACCAAAGTCCTGGAATGAGCTAGAATACAAACCACAACACAATGGCCAAAAAGCCAACTTCAGCCATATCCCACCGACTCATGCTCCTGAGAAAGGGTGAGCAACTCTTCAACGCTCAGCATATCAGCAGAGCGCACGCCCTCCCCAAGTCCCTTTGAGAACAAGGAAGAAAGGAAATGAGGACGAATTGTGTGCACTGAAAGGTCAACCGTTGGGAATTGGACTTGAAGAAGACAGTTCTGGAAATAACTTCTCTTTATCTGGCAATCTAGATCTGCCCGTGTTACCATTAGTTGCCTTCAATGGCCCCATTGTAATGTTTGCTGATGTGGAGACTGGTATATATGGAGGGTCTTGGTTTCTAGAGTTCTGTAGGGGGCCGTGGTTGATGAGAAAGAAACAGCCCACATTTACAGATGAAGAACGAGCTTTCCTGTCCATACTGAAAAATCCCAGGGAAAATGTCTCATAATTTGTGAGCGCTGGATGAAGAAACTGTAGATCTTCTATGAAAAATAACAAGGTTGTAAAACCTAGGCATTAGAAGGGGTTTGAGGCTCATCTTGCCCAGTCTTCCTTGTGTACCAAGTAGGACACGAAGGCCAGAGCAATAAGCATGATCTGAACAAGGTCGTTCAGCCAGACAGAGGTTAGAGGGAAGGGAAATCAGATCTCTTGTCTCTTACTGAACATTTTCCATTAAAAAAAAATTGTTTGGCTTTTTCAGTCAGGAAGACTGTGGGCTTTCCCTGGGTGACAGGTTATCTTCCAGACTTCTGACCTTTGGCACTCGTCTGAGGCAGAGCTGAAGAATCTCACATATTGTGAACCAAACTTTTCAGCCTGACTTACTGTATTGCCTTTACTTTCCCTTGAATATGTATACATCTATAAGCATATCTATGTATATAAATGTATACACATACATACAGTCTTAAGTGAAAGTGGAGGGCAAGGCAGAAAGGTAACTCCAATCCATTGGGACTATTCTTGCCCATAGTTCAGGATTTAACATTTGTTGTGTATACACTATGGTTTCTAGACTTTTTTCTTTGAATCCTCCCAGTGCCAATGCAAGGTATGCGCTATTATTGTCCTCATTTTATAAATGGGGAAACAGTGTCATAAGAATTCCCTAAATTGCACAACTGGAGGATAAGAGGTGAAAGCCAGGTCGGGGCTGAAGCTGGGGTTCAGGCCCCTCCCACCACAGAGTGGATCTTTGGAATCGCCCCTCCTGGAGTGGGAAAGCTCCCCACACTCATACAAAGGCCTCAGCACACTGCTTCCCCACAATCCTCTGCTTTTTATTTTTTCAGAAATGACTAATTATTTCACTCAGAAAGACCTCAACTATTACCCCAAACAACTCACTCCCAAATAATTGGCTATTTCCCTTGTTTTTAATGTTGGGGGGGGGGGAGTAAATAAACCTAACCCGTTATTTTTCTTTTCTGCTCCAATGCTTTACTAGAACAAAAACAATCATAGTAAGATGTCAAAAATAAATTTTAAATGTGCAAATGAGGGATAAAGGCACCTCTTCCCTGAGACGCTCCAAAGACATTTAAATAGAACTCATATGTGTTCTTCGTGTGAAATACAGTGGCCACAGTTCCAATGAGGCTGTTAGCAGGGCAGTAATGAGAATGAACTCGGGGACAAATAAGGGATTGCAAAATAAGTTCACCAAGTTGCAGCCGGGAGCTGATGGGAAATCTGCACTGACGTGTCCTGGCGATCCACGCTGACCCCTGGAGACGTCTTGGGTTTTTTCCAGTTGCTCCTTCTGTTCACGGGTAGACTCCGGGGCCTTTCCAGTGACTATCCCAGGGCCAGACACCATGGGGAAGGGAGCAGTAAACAGTTGGTGTGCTTAGGGAGTGTCTGTGTGGCTCAGGAACTTGACTTGGGTGACAGTGAGCAAAGTTTACACTCAAGAGACCAACTCAAGAGACCATTGGAGTTTGTCATTCCAGGGTTAGGGTTGGGCATGGCGGTGTTTCCCTTCAGTCTCAGCTCTTGGGAAGCAGAGGCCAGTGGATCTAGTCTATACAGCAAGTTCCTGGCCAGCCAAGGCTACATAGTGAGACCTTGTCTTAAAAAAAAAGTTATTGAGGCAGGGTAAATTTCATGGCTTGATGGTTGGTGGAGCTTGCTACCACCTCAGGGCACGAGTGACAACTCATTAGAAGGGCGTCCCAGAGAGAGGAAGGGACCATCCAGAGTAACACTCCGTTACTGTTAGTGATCCTGTCTACTCGCTGGATTTTATATTCTCTACTTTACATACTTTACAATACTTAGAGTTAGGTATTTAGAGATGAAGAAACAGAACTGAGAACTCTTGCTTACCATCCTTTGTGTAGTTTCTCATAGAGGGAAGATCTGAATTCCAGTGTGCACATGTGACTGAAAAGTTCATCTTTTTTTTTTTTATTAGATCCGGAACTAGCATCTACAGACAATTTCATTTCACCGAAAGGTCTCATTTTATCACAAAGAACCTCTGAGTGTGCTTCCTAATTTATAATTATAAGGAATTAGAGGGCTGACGATGAGCAGATCCGAGGACAGTGAAAGGGAGCGCAGGTTGTCAGACCTCCCGATCGTAAAGCATACAGATTGGCTTACATATGAAGATAAGAATTACAACAGAATGCGGCATTGCAGACATCCAAACAATGGCTGTGGGCTATTGGAACAGCGCACACAGTCTGGCTGGGAAAGGGGGCTACTTCACAGGGACGGTGCAGTGTCCTTGAGGTCTTGAAACACATCCAAACTTGTCAGTCAGAGGACAGAAGCACATCCCAGGAAAATGGACAGACATGTGCAGTGCCTCCCTAGCCCCAAATGGTGGAAGGAAGTGTCCTGTTGATTTCAGAGTTCTCAGTAGCTGCATGAGGTGGCAAAGATGAAGAGAAAAAGTTGTCAAAAGGGATGTGTGCCCAGCCAGAACATCTTACCTCCGTTTTGTAAGCAGTGGACCAGAAGGGGGTTTTTTAATGTGGGAGTGTACCTTGACTATATTTGCTTTCTAAGGAGATAACATGAAGGGACATGGGGGGTAGGTAATGCAAGGGTCCTGTTAGAAGAAATGAAGGCTTGAGCCAGGGCTTTATGGGTGGGAGGGCAGGACAGCTGAGATCTTATCTACAGAAGTTTAGCCCTTGGGATTAGTGGTTGGCATGTGGCCCTCAAGGAAAGCTTGCCCTCTCGCTCCTCAGTGTAGAAGAAGCAAATGGTACTAATCAGGGCCGAGCACAAACAACAGAAGCAGATTCAGCCCCTGGGATGAGAGGATGGAAAAGGAGAAGTTGCTTTCGAGAACTTTCTTCTAAATGGCAGTGGGAAGCACTCCACTGGAGTTGGACGCAGAGGCTGGTGTTCAGGAAGGCAGTGGTAGTGCTCGGGGGAGAATTAGGGACGAGTGGCATGGGACTTTGGACACATCAGGATTTGAAGTGTAACTAGAAAGAAGAACTAGGTAGAAACTCAACGTGGATTCTTGAAGAATCTCAGTATTGACATGCACACATCAGAGGATGGGCACTGGGGGACCAAGAGAGATGGTTAAGGCCCTCGAGGTGGGGATTGTAGCTCAGTGGTAGTGCTTGCCTAGCAAGTACAAGTCGCTAGATTCAGTTCCCAGGATATTGGAGGAATGGATGGAGCCGTTGTTTTTGGTTTTTCAATGAAAATGCTGTCGTGGTTCTGAGAATGAGGAAAACTGCAAAAAGGTTCACTTGGCAGTGAAGAGTCCCCTGGGGACCACAGAGGGACCCCAGAAAGAGGGCTGCAGTGGGGAAGAGGCATGGGAAGGGCCTTCTGAGGCAGCCGCAGCAGGGTAGGAGCAAAGTGAGGCCACTCCTGGCTAACTTGAAGTCCCTTGCCAGGCTAAGACTTTGTTTTCAAGTCGTTTTCTAAAATTGTTAATCCGGTAACAATGTATGGAGCGCATACTGCCCGGTGGGGGTAGAGCAACTGTCTCTCTCTATGTTCACGGAGCTGTTTGTCTAGTATTAGGGAGTGAAACAGCAAATTAAACAACAGAAAGTGTGAAAATGCTTAGCAGGTGCCCAACATTTAGGTGAGAACCCATTTTCATTTTCAATTTGATAAACGTAAATGAGAGTGTAAGGGAACGGAGCGCTCTGATGGCAAAGGGCTTCCTAGGTTTTCCTAGGGGCTTCTTTTCACTGTTGTGTTTTAAATAAGGTCTCATTCCGTAGCCCAGCCTGGTCCTTAACTCAACAGCAATCATCCTATTATGGTCTTCCAAGGGTGGAGACTGCAGGCACGTGCCACCTCACTGGGCCAAGGAAAGGCTTCTGAGAAGTTAATTGTGACCATGACGTACGGGCGGGATCTGAAGAAGCAGAGGCGTGGATTATTGGGGTCAGGGAACATTTCAGATGGCTGGAACTTACATGATAAAGAAACTGATTTTTAAAGTGAAAGTCATTCTTGATAGGGGCCAGAAACAATTTAGCACATCTCTGGTAGCAATCCAGTACGAGATCCATGGTTCGTAAGGCTAACGACCAGAAGCAACACCCGTTCCTAAGAACAAGAGACAAGTCTTCCCCACCCCCATTCTGACTCATTGTGGAACTGTCTTGGTTTTAGTACTTCATTTCCCTTGGTCAAACCAAGACCATTTGAATGCACCTGCCTCCCTTCTGTCACCCCTGCCTGGCCCAGTGAGGGTGGCCATGGTGAAGGGCAGGGAGCACTTCCTAATTATGCTCCTGTGGCCAAGGCGCCACGTGAAGGCTTTTGGCGGTCTCACTCAAATGAAGTGGGGGCCGGCTGACTGCTCCCCACATGTGGCGGGCAGCTTGGCTAGTCCGCCAGGTGAACCCCTAGTTTGGTTTTGAGGTTGCAAATTTCAGATGCTGGTGGCTATTCTTAAGAAAGGCCGAAGAGCCGGAGGGGTGCTGAAGTGAAGTTCCACCTGAGAAAGAGCACTCAGGACTTGACCCCCCCCCCCCCCCGTTGTCCTGCATTTTGTCAATCTGAATTCCTCCTTTCCAGCCAAGTAGTCGGCCTTGAGATATCTAGCAAGTGGCCTTGCAGGAAAGAGAGAGAGGGGAAGAGAGGAGGAGGGGGGAGTAATGGAGGGAGGGAGGGAGAGAGAGAGAGAGAGAGAGAGAGAGAGAGAGAGAGAGAGAGAAAGGAGAAACTAAAAGGGAATAAAAGGCAGCAGACATTACCATGCACCCAGAAGGGCCACAATAAAGAGATGTGCCCAAGGACTCCTGCTTCACTAAGCAGAGAGCCACCTTGTTTAAGGACACAAGAGCTTGGCTTCTCTCAACAGTCACATCTGCATGGTGGCCAATAAGCCACAGAACCCTTAGGTGTATGAAAATAGCGTTGTTCCTAAGGACTACAATATAGCAGGGGGTCAATACTCCAAACCAAAATCAAGAGTTTTCACCTATTGAATGTCCTTGGTCTCCAGAGCCAAGGGAGAAAGGGATGGTGCTGGTAATGTCTGTGATGGCAGAAAGGATGGGACTGTGTTGGGAGTCACTCCGCATACTACAAAGGAACAAGAAGCACCCAAACTCACTTTCTCTCAAAAGTGTGTCTGAGATCCCAGGCGTCATCTGGGTACCAGCAAAGGAGCAGTTATTGCCTCGAGCGAGGTCAGACTTGTTGTTTAGAGCTGAGCATAGTGGAGGCTCAGAGTTTTGCATTGTGGTCTTGTCCTTACCAGCTGGGTGACCTTGGACAAGCCATTTCACTCCTCCAAGCTTTAGTGTCTTCATATGTAAAACTGTGTTAATAATAACTGTCTCAGAAGGTTATTGTAGGGGTTTGATGATTTCATGTAAATAAAGAGGGACACTGTAAACTCTAAAGCATTATGCAAATATTAATTACTATCTATACAAGGACGGGCTATCTGCAAGAATGAATGCCGGGGCCGAGAGGCGACGTGTGCTTAGCCTGAAAGAGCATTTAATTTTGACTCAGAAGACACGGGTTCTATTTTGGTCGTGCATGTCAGGTGGCAGAGGAGAGTGATTTTCAACAGGCAAACACAAGCAGCGGTGCACTTGCCAGCACCAAACAACTGCCACCATCCGCCTGTCACCTTAGCACCTGTGATTGATAGGCTGAAGGATGGCCCCAGAGATGCCCACGACCTAATCTCCAGAGCTGTGAATGCATGCGACCCCTCCTTCCCAGATAGGATTAAATTGGGAACTGCGAGATGGAGCACCATCACAGATCATCCAGAAGGGACATGGGAGCACGGGGATGTTTAGAACTGAGGTGAAGGGAGAGTTGAGGTTGATGCCATGCAGAGAGATCTGAGCAATGGACTTTACAACCTGAGGAAGAGGCTTGAATCAAAGAAGAGAGTCTGAAAAGACAAGAAAAAGAATCCTTAGATTTAACGTAGACTTCAGAGGCTTCTAGAATTTAGAAAGATAACTTGTGCTGTTTGAAACCGCAGTGATTGCGCACTTCCTTAGAGCAGCAATCAGAAACTCACAACAGCCCCTTCTCATGGCCCTCAGTTCCAAGCACACCGACTCTGGTTTTCTTCTAACCCTTATCCAGATACCACAGGGGCTGATGGGCCGTGTGCTCTCGGCTCCACACGCTCAGCCCTTTCTGTATGGAGCTGCTCTTGCTGTCTGCACAGGGCTCACACATTACCAGGATTTATGAGTGAATAAATTCTTCTGTTTCATGCCTCCAGTTGCTGGAGCTCTGTGTGGTATTTTCAAGCTGAGGAAATGAGACTTCATGCCTCTGGATGAGTTATTGAGACTCATGAGCGCTCTATTTTCTTATCTGTCATTTGGAGATAAACCGCGTTTCTATACCTAATTCATAGCGTGGAGCCTTAAAAGAAATGATAGCAATGAAAGTCATGTGACACAAATGTGGACCACTGCTATTATCATTATCATTTCCTTAATTTTTAAATATTTTTTAAATGTGTGCATATGTGTGTAAGTCTGTGTGTGTGTGTGTGTGTGTGTGTGTGTGTGTGTGTGTGTGCGCGCACGCGCTAGTGCCCGTGGAGGCCAAAGGGCTTCAACTCTCTTGGAGCTGGAGTTCCAGGTAGCTGTGAGTCACCCATTGTGAGTGATGGGAGCCCAACTTAGCTGCACTGTCAGAGCAACACAAGCTCTTAACCAGTAACGCGAGACCTCCAGCCCCAATCACCATTATGTTAAGTTCCAGCTTGAACTCTTCCACCATATCTTGTGATAATTAGAAAGGGATTTTAAACAAGTGAAAATCTTTTCCAAGGCCACTTTCCACGTGAACATTGGATTTTAGTGATAAAATATAGACCGCCCCCAAATATGCAAACCTTATGCTGTTGGTACACAAAACAATAGCCTGTTTAACGCTGCCCATTTGAAATTGGTAAAATATGCCACATTTCACTCATGGAACAACAAGAAAAAAAATACCAGAATTGACACACGCTGATGAGTAACAATTTCATTTGAAAAGGAGCCTTAAAAATACCTTTGGCTGCAAGATTGCTGAGAGCAGCGTGTTATCTGTGCAAGCCCGTCCTTGCTGCATCTTGTCAGTAGGAGTGAAGATTTCACCAGTGTGTGGTCCTGTCCCATCCATTTAGACCAGAATTTACCTAAAACTCAACTTCAGCCCTTAGAAGAGCTTATGACTTTGACTTCACTAACCAGGAAATAAAATCAACAATTACCTTCTAAATTTGATCAAAGGAGTAAAAATTTTCAAAAGCGAAGAGAAAGGGCTGCGGGTGGTGGGGGGAAGATAACATTCATCAATCATTTAGTTTGAAATTATTTGTGTTTAAAACAATGGTGATGGTGGCTGGTACTCTGGCTCAGCTGTGGAGTTAGTTCATAGTGCTCTCGCTAAGGACCTGAGGATGGTGGACCCGTGTCAGAGGGCTCACAACCTTTCTTTTAGCTACCAAATTAATTCTCCCTTTAGTCCCATCATTTGACTAGTAATCCCCATTTTAGAGACGAGGAAGCTGATATCAGAGACATTAGCTGTGTTTCCTACTGACTTTGCAGACTACTTTTAGTTGATTCTTTTCAAAAAGGACAATAAAAGACTGTTTGTCATTTGTCCGAGAGTCAGACATTCTTGCATATTCTGGGTTCTAAAATTAAGGTTATTAAACAACTGGTCTTGCCTCGACTCTTTGAAATTGTCCCCAGAGTTCTCAATGGTCATTAGTCTAGGAGAACCCAGTGGAGGAGGGTGTCCATCCTTAGACCAGGTTCGGTGCTCTGGGCTGCTTTCCCTAGTGAAGTTCATGGCTTCCCTTGGAGCCGAAGTCCCTCCTGTGACTCTGCCTGGATTTGCTTTGTGGTAGCCAACATTCACTGGGACTCATGAGGAGAAACTTTGTTAGCAGTTTCTGTGTCTAATGTAAGAAGGAAAACAAAATTTGTCTTCAGATCAAAGTACAAGAGGTTAGGAGCTTACTTACCTGTTCCTCGCTGTGCAATGTGAGAGTCAGGAATGGGGGTTAGAAGGGAATTCTGGCCTAAGAGCGCAATCCAAGGCCCATGTACCTGGGCTGAAGAAACGTTAACATAGGCTGTGTTAAAATCTGCTGTGGATCTGAACAGACTTGAAACTGGCTTCCAATACATGGCTTTTAGAGTCCTGGAGCCAATGCATGAACAAAACAACTCCCCAAACAAACAAAGAAAAGAAAGAAAAGAAAAGGGGAAAAAAAATGTTAGCGCTCGGCACATGGTGGGCTCTCAGAAAACTTGCTGCTGTTATTATTAGGATGGATTAAGACTTTTGATAATTTTACTTATGTTTATTAAGGAGTTCAAGTAGGATATGGTCCATCACAGACTCCTGATTACCTGGGAATATCCGAGTGCGCCACTACATCCAGCCTGTCGGTTCACGTCAGCAGTAACTATCACTTGCAGGATGACTTCCGGTGTGCAAATCACACCTTCAATTCTCCTACCAGCCCTGTGATTTGGGAAGTGTGGTTAGGTCCCCACTTAACATTCCCAACCTTAATACTCAGGGTGGTCAGGTGGCTCACCTAGTGAATCCTAGCTAGGAAGTGGCCACGTGAACACTTTGAGCACCATCGTACACCACAGCCAACACCATGATCCTGCCATGCTCCTTCTAAGTTGCCAAGTGACCTTGTGTGCACCTTCTGCATCCCGCCATTCACTCTGATGTCTGTGCTTGCAAAGTGAGAAGCCGGAATGAAATTAAGGTCCCTTTTGGGTCTCAAGGTCTCTGATGAAAAACGTGTGTTCCAGCCTGACTCCCGCTTGCTGTCCAGCTCTCTGCACAGCTTGGATTCAGCAGGGCCTAGATCTGACCCCATTCCAGAAGCACAGGCCTGGGTTTGGCTTCCAAAGTTGCCTCTGTGTAGCTATCAGGGCAGAATTCTCCTGAGGACCTGGATGCAATCTGGCCAACTCCCGATGGCCTCAAGTTCTCCTCTGACCTTGGTCCTTAACCACTCAGCAATTGTTACACTATCTCTCTGGTGACTGCTTTGATTTCTTACCCTCATGCTAGGCCTCTAACAACAGAGGACAGGAAATGGGAGGCAGGCGGTCTGTGTAACCTTGCCCTCGATCCTGCCCTCCCACGCGGGTCAAGTCACGTCAAGACTGGGCACTCTCAAGAGAGCTGTCTTGACCCGGGGCATATATGGAGTCATGTGGTTTTTCGAGGGGAATATGAGAGACCCGGGTCACATATGACTAAGATAAGAACATCATCCGATTTCTAGTAACGGTTGGGAAACTGTCCAGGGATGGTCCATTTCAAAAGCCATTTCAAACGGGAAGTCAGTGTCCCAGCAATGCTAGATGCAGCCTCCGCTCTGTGGCCTCAGCTGTAATCTCGCTCCCAAGCCCTAACTTGTTGCCTGGTTTTACCCTGCAGAATTTAGGCAGTCCCATCTGTTCTGCTGGGAGACAGAAGGTCTACACATGTAGAGGCTCAGGGGCAGCTCCAGTCCCGCCTCTCTGTCCTCCCATCCACTTTGAGGAACTTTGTTTTGTTTTCATTTTTAAAAAATCCATATTTGTTCTTTTTATAAAGGTTAAATAGTTTTGATTCACACCTATTTTATTTACTAGTTTAAGAAGTAGATCATATGCACTTATATGTATATATATACATATGTGCATATTGCACACATATATGTATATATATGTATATATTTGAAAATGGGATTTGAGTGTATCCGAGACTCTATTTTCAAAGATATGAAATCGTAAAACCACCTCACTTTTTGTTTCTTCCATTCCTCCCTTCTTTTGTTTTAATTTAAATGCTTACTTCCATTAGTTACTTAATTGAGAATTTTCCTCTTTATTTTTAAACTACCTAATCTACAATATCTTAGAGAGACCATTGAATGTCGTAAAGGCCTCCAATAGAAGAATATACCTAGAGGACCTGAAGTATTTATTCTAAATCTAAAATTCCTGTCTTGGTATAGTGCTGTCTTGTAGTGCTAGGTCCCTGCTCAGAGCTCAGAGCATGCTCTCTGGAGGGACTGTTAATGTTAAAAAGATTGTGCTTCCATTCAGAGGAGGGAATCTCTTTAAAACGAGTGACAAATCCACTTTCTGGCAATAAGGAGTGACTTGTGCATTGAGCTGACAGCTGTGTCTACAAGGTAGGAGATCTTAACATGCAGGCTTTGCTCGCTTGGCCTGTGAGTGAGGTTAATTCTAATACTTAACTAACCTTAAAAATGAGTGTGTACAGAGGTGTTTATGCTTTTTGTCTTCGGTTGAAAATAGGTTTTTTTTTTTTATACAATATATCTTGATTAGGGTTTCTCTTCCCCTACTACTCCTAGTTCCTGCCCACATCCCCTCTCTTCCATATCCACCTCCATTTTGCTTCTCATTAGGAAAAAAAAAAACAGGTATATAAGGGATTTTAATAAAATACAAAAATAAGATAGAACAAAACTAAATCATAATAGAACAAAAATAAACAAAAAAAACAAGCAGAAGGAAAAGAGTCTAAGAAAAGGTACAAGAAAGAGATATAGGACCTAGAGATCCCCCCGGTATTCGCACACCCAGAATTCCAAAAAACACAAAACCGGAAGCTATAAATATATGCAAAAGACCTGTTGGATTAAAAATAAAAAACAAAATTAAAAAAAAGAAGAGGCCGTGATATGATCTTATGAGACAAGGAACCTCCGAAGATGCTGTTGAGTTCATTTTGTGTTGGTCATCTACTGCTGGACAGGCAGCCTGCCCTTAAGAGTAGCTTGTCACTCCTGTGAGACTACTTTGAACAAAAGTAAAATTTCGTTTGCAAGTGGCTATAAGTTGGAGATAGCTTCTGGGTGAGGGATGGGGGCATGTGTCACTTCTTTCCGTTCTAGGACCCCATCTGCCTCAGTCACTGTGAGTCCATATGTCCATCAAACAAGCTCTTTAGAGAGGGCAGTATTTCTTTGGAGTCCTTTATCCCATCTGGCTCTTACACGCCCTCCGCCTCTTCTTCCATGGGTTTGCCTGAAGCCCATGAAGCCTGAGGGAAGGACTCTGATGGCGACATCCCATTTAGGATGGAGTGTCCCAAGGTCTCTCGCTCTCTGCATCATGTCCGACTGTGGGTCCCTGTATTTGTTCCCATCTGCTGAAGGAGAAAGGTTCTCTGATGACAGCTGAGCATCAGACCTGTTTTGGTTTCATTTTAATAGGGAAAGGGAAGATGACTCCCTGACCCATGTACCACTTTCAGAATATGCTCAGGCTCCAACGCTGCCAATCGTCTCGGGGGTAAGGAGGCCAAAAGTGAGCCTGAGGACAGCAATGCACAGGTCAGCCCAAGGTTCCAGGACAATGTGGAAGAGACGACTCCAGCCACATAGGCAATACATGAAAACCTGGCCTTGGCTCTAATCACAGCGAGGCTACCACTTCACTTCAAAAGAGCTACGTATTCTTCCTCACCCATCAAACTCAGGAAACAGGAAGCTCTGTAGAACACAAATCACATTTCTGTTTGAAAAACACTTTTGGTATCATTTAATGCCTGTGGGTTTTACGTAGGTTGGAGACTGGGTGCCAGAGATGGGGAGTTATTACCTTGCCCAGGTTCACTTCTAGAACCTGAGAGGGCCCTCTCATATCCAGTTCCTGGTTTTTCTTCTAGCTGCTTCCCAGGGTTCTTCCCTTCGCTCTAAAGATGGACTCCCTCCCAGCTGCACCACGGACTTTTCTTGCTTTGGTCACGGGAGGCTCTTCGGTTCTCTTGATGGCATGCTGGGCACAGCTTCTTACTTCTCTACGGCTTGTCAACTTCAAGCAAAGTTGGACAAATCATTTGCGCAGCCAGGCTCGTGGAGGGCACACTAGACGACATGCTTGAGCTCTCAAGGTCAAGTCAGGCCGTGACTTTAGGCAGACTATTGGGCAAGGACAAGATCAGCTTGGCGAGTTGACATGGTAACCGGGAACAAACCCTCACCCTCCACTGAGGTTCAGTTTCCTTATATTTGAAACAAGTCTGTTGACTGCGCTGATCCCTAAGGCACTGTTCAGCTGCGTGTTCTGTTGCAGAGTGTTTCCTAATCTTTCTATTCCTGGGGGAGTTTTAGTTAGAACCTAGAGGGATGTTCTTTACCGCAGGAAACCAAGGAATGCCTGTCAGCTTTGGGATTACAAAACAAATTAAAGAATATATTTTTTTGGTCCTGCACTTCATGTGCCTGTTTTCTAAGTTCCATGCCAAATGCTCCCAGCCTAATTATATTTCAGTTTTTTTTTTGATGTGTAGCTATATGGATGGGGGAGCAGGCGTGACTCCTGCTTTATAGATTGCCTGTGCTTTATCGGAACATTTCTGCGTTTGCTGATGTCAGGGGACGTGTGATTAGGACCTCAGTTTTGTAGACCTTGATCCTATTAGCCAAGTAATTTATCTACCAGGGAACTTAGATGTGTATGAAAGTAACTTAGAGTATATGGCATTTCATGGGGAGGAAAGGCGTCCTACAGGGGAAAGAGAGAGCCTGCTAGAGGTAATGTGAAAGCGTTCTTAAACGGGGGGAATAACATAAACAAGAGTAGAATAAGGACACCATGTGAGGTCTAGTGAATGCTGTTTGCCTGGCTTGGGTACAGTGCTGTAAAGAGGTCATATTGCAGAAGACTAATGACATGCAAATGTCATCTTTTCCTGACTGGTATATAAGTTTTGTTTGTAGAAATATTTGTTCAACTCATCATTAGTTCCTTATTGGGACTGACACAAAAGGCATCTCTCAAAACCGGTTGATGCATAAATGGGCTATATAATGAGTCACTTTCTCCCAAACTTTCAAAATGCTGTGTAGACACAACCTTATCACACACTCTTGGGAGTGAGGTTGAACGTGACACTTACTTTATTAACTGTCACAGATGTGGAGGGCTGTCGCTCAGCTCTGAAACTGGAGATAAGTTATCTCTCACCTGGGGAAAGACATGGTGTGGCCATCAGCTCCTAACAGCTAAGATGTGACATGTATGTGACTCGTACATGATGCTGAATTCCGTAGCTGATAAAGAGATAAGCACATGAGCCGCAGATCGTAATGGTCCATGAGACTACTCCAACAGGCAACAGAACATCCTGGGAACTGCTCCTGCCCATCCCCTAAAAACAATGTGCTGGCAATTGTGTTTGCAACTCTTCTTGTTATATTACAATGAAACATCCAACAAAAGCCATTTACGCAAGGAAGGGCTTATTTTGGTTCAGGGTTTGAGGGCAACGGGTCGATTGTGGTGGGGAAGTTGCGGAGGGAGGCACGGGAGGCAGCCGGTCATATTTCATCCACCGCCAGGAAGCAGAAAGATGAACGCCACTGCTCGGACTAGGATCTCAGACTATGAAATGATGCTGCCCACAGTTAAAACGCCCATAACTAGTTCAATTAACTTAATCTAGATACTTTCTCATAGGCATAGCTGGAGGTTTGTCTCCTAGGTGATAGCACATTTTGTCAGGTTGAAATCAATGTCAACCATCACAACAAAGATGTGTCCAGATTGTGACCGTATGGATAAAAAAGAAATCTAGACATTTTCCTGTATCTGGATTCCGGTTACAGTTAACACGACAATGCTTATGCTAAATTTTCATAGACCTAAAGAGAGATGCACAAGCGAGCACAAGCAAAATGAAGAAATTTAAATAACATAGATTGTATCATACAGGCATGGTGGGGCATGCCTTGTAGTTCCATCACTCGGGAAGCCGAAACAGGAAGATTGCTGCAAATTTGAGGTTAGCTTAGGTTACACAGTGAATCTGATGTTAAGCTGGACCACATATGAAGACTTTGCTTGTGATATAGCACTACACAACCACAAGATGTTAGCATTGGGGGAGACTAGGTCAATGATAGGTAAGGTTGCCTCTGTTTCCACTTACACCTGAATTAAGGCTACAGTCACCATGATATATTTTTCTTTAGGGGGGGGGAATCAGATGGGTTCACTAGTGAATTTTTAAAGAAAAAAATATGCCAATTCCCTTTCAAAGGATAATAAAACAGGAAATACTTCCCAATGCATTCACTGAGGCCACCATTGCCATAATACCAAAACCAGACAGTCAGTACAAATAAAGATGAATTCTGTAGGCCAGCATCGCTAATGAACACAGAGACAAAAACTCTTGAGCAAAATAACAGTTGAATCAAGCAATGTTTTAAAAGAATTCTACACATGGAGCTGGGGAGATGGCTCGGTGAGTAAGAGCATTTGCTCTGCAAGCAAAAGGACCTAAGTCTGCCTCTTAGCACCCCAAAATGAGTCCCACCAGACATGGCTACCTAACATTGTCATTAGCACTGGGAGGTGGCGACACGAGGAGCCTAGGAGCTCACAGGCCAGTCAACCTGGCTAGGATGGGTGAAATTAGGGTTCAGTAAGAGACCGTGACTCAAGAAGGTAAGATGAGAAATGATAGAGGAAGGTACTGACACCCCCTTCTGGCCCCCACTAGTGTGCACATAGATACACACACATACACACACACAGTCAACCAATAAGTATGAACCACCGTCAAGTGGAGCTTATCCTAAGTGTATAAAGAGAAGGTAGGTTGACAGTCTCAACCCAATTAATGAAACCATGTGGTGATAAGTTAAAAAATGAACAATACAGGAGCAGATTAATAATACAGGGAAGGCTTTGGGAAAATCTAATACCCATTCATGACCGACAAAATAATACATAATCCTGGTGGATACCTGGCATCATCTCTTTGTCAAAACCCAGAGAGCATACAGCTCCTACAGTGAACACTAATGCAAACTGGAAGATTTGAGTGACAATACTGTGTCGTTCACTGTAGGGCCACCGCCTGGAAAGGTTCCACTGGGGTGTAGGTTATCAGTAGTAGGGGGTTTGTACATGGGTAGCGACAGGCTATATGGAAACCCATTCATGTCATTCTTACCTAAAACAGCTGTAAAAAAAAAAAGTTCATGACACCAATGAATAAGTAGCATAAAAAGCAGGGAACGCTCTAACCAGCGGTTCTTAGAGTGTGGTCCTGGAGCCCCCGTGGCTCTCTGGAACTGGAATAGACATATAGAGCAGAGCTAATTTCACAACACGGATTTCATAATGACCCCAGGACACTACGCTACTTGTTTCTCTCACACTCATTTAATCACGAACGTGGATGGAGTTTTCCAGAGGCGACATGACATGTGATGTTGCAACCGAGGGCATGTGGCAGCAGCTAGGACAGTTCAGCTGTCCCCAGTTAGGCAAGACACTAGAGAGATTTTGCAAAAAAAAAAAAAAATTGTTAAAAACAGTAATTGTCTTTTTCACTGCATCTGTTTTGGTGAGGAAAAGAGTTTTGTTTTGATTTTAATATTCCATTTTAACTTGTCATGAGTTTATTACTATTTTAAATAAGAGATCATATTTTCTTTATTTTAAAAAAGGAATGTGACAGGTTTGCTCCTTTGTGTAAGAGATTAACACACAGGAGTTACAAAGGTGCCAGTATGGATTATCACATCTGAATGAGTGAGTGTTGAGGGAGTTCAGAAGTCAGGAGCCTTCCTCACAAGAGTAAGCAGAGGCTCCTCCTTAGGGGGAGGGGCACCTGATGGAGGGTCTAAATTTGTGGAGTTTGCTAAGGATCGAGAAGATGCTGAGCAGAGCGTGCAGACACCATAAAGTCTTGTCAGCTGTAAACCGAAGCCCAAAGCACAGAAAATGGAAGCTTAAGCTGGCAAATAGAATGGGTCAAAAGTGTGTGTTTGTGTGTGTGTATGTGAGTGTGTGTGTGTGTGTGTGTGTGTGTGTGTAGGGTGGAAATGGGACTGAGAGGGCCAAGTCCAGTTCCATAAAAGAGATTGTTCTGTTGCTGCATTGCTGTTCCAAATCAGGTATATGTAGTTATAAATTATCTACAATAATTGCATCCCATCTTTATCATCTAATTCTATGAGTTTTGACATCTATGAACATAGATGTCTAGACAATCACAATCAAAGCATAGAACAGTTTGATGAAAAGAAAAATTATTTTTGATCCCTTTTCATCAATGCCTCTTCTATCCCAAAAGCCTGGTAGCCAGTGCTGTATTTTTTTCTTTTTAACGGTCCCACATTGCTGTGGGATAATGCTCTTGTACCCTGTAAAGATTTGTCACTTGTATTGGTTTAATAATACACTGATTGGCCAGTAGCCAGGCAGAAAGCACAGGTAGAGCCACCAGACTAGGAGAATTCTGGGAAGAGGAAAGGCTCAGACACAGTTGCCACCCAAACACAGAGGAAACAAGATGAGAATACTGCACTGACAAAAGGTACCAAGCCATGTAGCTAATACAGATAAGAATTATGAGTTAATTTAAGTTGTAAGAGCCTAGTTAATAGTAAGCCTGAGCTAATAGGTCAAGCAGTTTATAATTAATGTAAGCCTCTGTGTGTTTCTTTGGTACTGAACAGCTAAGGGGCCGGGTGGAACAGAAACTTCTGTCCATACTGCATAAGTGGAATGAATCACAGAATCACTTTTTAGAATTGTTTTCTCTACTTATAATTCACTGGAAACCCATGTGCACAGATTTTATTTATTTATTTGCCAAAGATAAGTTTATTGTGTGGATTTTCTAGTGCTTTAGTCATCCAATCCACGGGCATGTAAGTTGTTTCCAGTGTTAGGTGATCATGAATGAAATTTTATACATATTAATTTCTGGGAATTTTGGCGAACAGGGGTTGGGGAATTAGTATTACTTGAAGGGAAGGTGGTAGAAATGGTCCGGGAAGACAGCTGAATCGCCTCAGCTTAATCAGTGTGCCTACCCTTCTTATATTCCGATTGGAGGTGACTTAATGACCGGTGTTGCAGGATTTCTAAAAATCAATTATTTTAGAGTCAATCTGACAAATACGGGATATGAAACTAGCAACCTAGGCAAATTAGTCTAGGCATCAGAGCTTCCCTTCAGGAGGCAGGAAGCCAGCAGGACAGACTAGACATACAAACAAACAAGATCCCATGGAAATTCAAGGGCAACCCTGGGTCTTTCTCTCCACCCCCACCATGGTGGTGAGTCAAGATGATAGTTGATGCAGCAAAACATCTGGACCCAAAAAGTGATCACCAAGGCCTGACCACAACCTTCCGGGTCACCCAAGATCTCACGTGTTAACCGTTCTCTAGAATCTATTGAACGCATCATAGATGAATTGTCATCCGGGTAGCAGTTCATCAGAGAAAGGAAACATCTTTTACTGGCCTAGGCTCTGTCTATAAGTTGGAGAACAGAGATTCTGTCGGAAGCCTCTGAGAGTTGAATCTCATGTGGCACTGCACGAATCATCCAAACAGACTGTAATTTGCCCTGATGCCATCCGTCGTGAATGGGTTTTCTGGGAACGTGGGAAACGTGATAGAATTACATGCATATAGAAACCTGTTCTTTCCAGAGCGTGTTCTGAGGACCCGCCATCCTACTAACTGCAAATGCCAGGATCCTGTCCTGAGTAGTTACTCTATGGGCCGAGCCTTACGGATACTCACTTTCTAACGTTTTGTATTCCTGGTTTGGGAGAGAAACTGAAAATTTTAAATTTATTATTTTTAATCAAAATGTAATTACATCATCCTCACTGCTTCCACCCTCAAAGCTGAAGTGTTTGAGGTTTGTTCAAACCAAGACAGCGATCGACTCTTTGGGATAAAAAAAAGTTCATCCAGTTATCCCACACAGTCCCTCCCAAGGTTACTGTTTCCCCGTCCCCTCAAAACCTAAGTATTTCCTGTGTTCTATAATGGCTGAATTACTTTCTTAGCTTCCATTCAAACCTCATCTTCTCTCTGGAGCCCTTCTTGGTCAGAGACTTTTAAAAAGTTCTTCCTGTGACCTTGTAGGTCCCCTCCACCTCTGCTGGAAGCACTTGTCAAAACACTCTCACTTACTCTTGTTGCTTCCTTGACTTGTGTTTGCTTTAGATCAATAATTCGGCTGTCCTCATTCCCCGCAACTTCATTTCTTTAAACAGTGCCCGGCTTGTACCCAGTACCAATAAACAGTGTTTAGCCGGCAGTGACTCACTCGCTTCCCAAGCAGCCTGTTCCATTTGTCATTTGTAAACGGTTCTAACAGAGCCGCCCTCGTTGTTTTCCCCCTCCTCCTCATTTTCTCATTCTCCCCTTCTTCCCCTTCTTCCTCCTCCCTTATTTTTCCTTCTTTCTTTTTCTTTTTTTGCTTTGTTTTTTTTAATGACAGTTGGGTTTTTGAACTTACTGAAGACAAGAATATAAATAAATTCTTGAACCTGCAGGTACTGTATCTTAAGTGCTGGGATGTCTGTGTGTTCCACCACCTGGAGTTGAAAAGTCTTCTCTGCAGTAAATCAGACCAGGTCCAGATGATGCTTCGCCAGCCTCTTGGTGGTAGTAACTGGGGCCTTTGCAGGTCCCACACCCATATTCCACCTGCATGTTTGAAAAAAATCTGTCATGGTCATATTTGAATCTTCTATTTTCCCAGTGAAATTCTGCCTGTGTCTTTACTTTGTCTGAATTAATGTTTATTTTATCTATGTAATTAAGGCAAGAGAAACCACATTACAAATGCCACCAGGAATATGGTAATTGGCACAATGAGCTGGAATTGGGAGGCCTATCACAAATCATCCACAGTGACTTCTCTAAATGATTCCTATTGATGATTTCTTAACTCTTCTTTATCTAAGCCCTGAGTACACCTGTGATTCCGAGGCGCGTGACGGGCGATATTTTGAGTTGCTCGATTCCTCTCCCAGGGATCACAGACGTGTATCTTTCAAAGCTGGGACTTCTTGCTGGCTTAACAATGGCCTAATGAGAAAGACGTGTGAGGCTCAGGAGAGACGCTCTCAACTCCGGCTTCATACTTTCATATTGGCAATGCACCAAGCAACGTAGATGGCTCAGCAAACAGCCAGTAACTACAACAAACAACCCAAGCTTACTCCGCTTCGCACATCGGGTCTCCCAGGCCAAAGCGGCACCATCGACAACAATCCAGGTGCACATTTCAAGATAGTCCCAAACTAAGGTTATTCTACCTCAAAACTGTTTGATCATTTACCCAAAAAACTCTGGTATAGTCACCCCACGTTTAGTTCCTCAGCAAAAAAGCTGAGGGTGTAGAGCTTGCTCTGAAAACTGATATTCCCTCCACAGGCCAGACTGTTTATCTGAACATTTGATTATTCACACGGTATAACAGAGAAATAAACAAGAGGACAAGATGCCAGGACACATTGGAGACACCACTCACTTGGTCTGAGACAGCAATGAAGGATGGTATGGGACAAAACACTGGAACCTACCTTATAGTATTGCGCAGACACAACACCCATAAAGATGAGCAACCATGGTAGTTTTTGTAATAAAAAAAGTCACCAACAAATAAGCAGAGAGATCCCTTTAAATATTATTACAGGTATTTGTTTTTGTTATTTGACCCAATTCTTACTATGAATCTCATGAAGTCCCTGTATCCACCAAGTACCGGGACAAGAAACAAACATGAAAAGAGACACGGGGTTTGCGGCTCACACACACTTAAGGAAGCCGAAGATGCAGGTTGCTTGAAATGGGCACGGGCTCCAGAGTGACAAGAGAATCTTAGTCTAGGGCCAGCTCAGGCTCTGTTTGCTTATCCAATATTTACTGAGCACGGCAAACACAATCCCTCAGTGCTCACAGACCAAACACTGTCACCAGGGGCTGCAGCAGTCACTTCTGTTTTCCAGGGGATGTTTCACTATGAGCAAAGGGTCGGCTTTACTTTCACTAGTTCAGAAAGTAAGTCTCTTCTCTTACCACCTTCTCCCTCAGCAGATGAACCAAACCAGAGAGAGAGAGAGAAAGAGAGAGAGAGAGAGAGAGAGAGAGAGAGAGAGAGAGAGAGAGAGGAGGGGGGGGGAGAGAGAGAGAAAGAGAGGAGAGAGAGAGAGAGAGAGAGAGAGAGAGAGAGAGAGAGAAAGAAAGAAAGAAAGAAAGAAAGAAAGAAAGAAAGAAAGAAAGAAAGAAAGAAAGAAAGAAAGAAAGAAAGAGGGCAACATGGACTGATCCACCTGTCTCAAAATCCTGGCTTGGGCAAGCAGCCCTGACCCACAGGGAGAACTGAGCTTTCCTCCCCTTCCAATGACATGTTGACAAGTAAGATTAAGGTGGGTGGGGTATGTTGTTTTTACTGAAATTCCCAGGCAAGACATACTACCGTGTTGTCAAATGGCTGCTTCTGCCCCCAGTTGTTAATATATGTAGATTCCAATAAGATCACCCCCCAATTCCACCATTTGCTCTGTATTCTTCCCGCCTTCTATTTTCATGTAACGTGTGTACAACCCATCCTTTTCCCTTAAGGCCTTCCCCCCCTCATGCCCACCTCATGTGTCCCTTTATAAACTCAGAAGCTAGGCTACACACAGGAGACAGGGCTACAGTGATAGCTGCCTGAGCCTGGGTTAGCCTACTCAATACTTTCTAAGTGCCTGTCATCTGCCTGCAAATTTAACAAGTTTCCTTTTTTCTTTCTTTTTTTTTAAAGAGTTATTTATTTCATGTGTATGTGTAGTAGGGAGGCCGCTTGTTGGCTCCCGGCTGTTCAGCCCTGAAATAACCACACAGAAACCACATTAATTGACTCCTTAGCTCTAGCTTCTTATTAACTAACTCTTACATCTTAAATTAACCCATTTCTACTAATCTGTGTATTAGCACAAGGCTATATCTCACTGGTAAGGGTTTGGCATCCGTCTCCTTTGGCAGCTACATGGCGTCTCTTTGACTCTGCCTATTCTCTCTCTATATCTTTCCAGCCTGACTATATTCTGTCCTGCTATAGTCCAAAACAGGTTTATTCATTAACCAATAAAAGCAAAACATCCCACATCTGATTATGCTGGTGTAGTAAAGTGGTGATTACACATTCTCCCCCAAGATCCACAGCTTCCCAATAGCCATGAATAGCTGGCTAGGTTTCTAGCGTGATTTTCCTCTTTTTGAGCAGGGGACAGATAAAATTTAAGCTCTGTATTATAAAATGATTTCAGGCTTATAAAAGAGTTGTAAATATGGATTACTTGTGAGTGTCCTCTCAGCATTTAGTAAAACCAGGAGCTGGGAAATTAAGGTTGATAAAATATTAATGTTCATCTACAAGCTTTCTACAGATATCAACATTTGACCCACTGAAGAACCTTTTCCCTGCCAGCATGCTGACAGTAGTCTCCAGAGGTTCTTGTGTAGAACATCTGCCTAACGTTATTCTTTTTCTTTTGCATGGGGTTGTAGCATTGTTGATTAATACCATTTTGTAATAATTCATTGCATAAAAGAAGAGATGCCATCTTTATATCATTTCTGCTAAAATTGAAAACCACTGCTCTAACTACTCCCCTATGGATGGACGTTTCAACTGTTTTCAGAGTCTTACATTCAAGCCTGCTGCTGTAAGGAAATGTCTATATCCATCTCTTTATCAACACGTGGCTATTTATGTGGATAAATGCAGATAAACAGACAAGATCATAGGAAGATATGTAGCCGAATACCGCACTGCCCCAGCTACCCCCGTAGACATAGTAAGGATCATTCTAGTTCTTGTATCCTAGATAAATATTTATTCCCAGCTGAGCAGTTTCCAAGGTTCAGGAGATGTACACAAATCTGGAACAACACAGCCCTCCCCTCCCCCCAGCTTTCTGTGCTTTTTATTGCTATGCATCTGAGGACAACTTCCCTCTTCCACGTCAGGGAGACATTACAATTTTGAACACGCTCTGAGCCCTACACAAATCCCCTTACAATCTCTTATCATTTGGGAGCTGAAGGGCCATTACCTGTGCAGCTAGCAGTCTGGACAGCAGGGAGAGGTCACAGAAGGGCCATTACCTGTGCAGCTAGCAGTCTGGACAGCAGGGAGAGGTCACAGAAGCAAAGAATAGTTAGCATGTACTTGCATGGCCCAGAAGAGGTGAGCATCTCCCGCAGGTAATGTCACCTCCCTTTCACTCACTTTCTGGGACACTGGGTACAGATTGCTTGAGAAAAACATTTTCAGGGCGGGAGACGACTCAGTGGTTATGAGCACTCACTACCTTATCCGAGGACCGGGGTTTGGATCTCAGCACTCACATCAGGTGGCTCACAAATGCTTGCAACCCCAGCTCCAAGGGATCAGACACCCCCCTTCTTATCCCTGGGGGCACCTGCACACACACATGCACATAAACACACAGAAAGAAATAGAATGAATTTGGCCTTGCAACTTCCCGCGTGTCTACAATTATTTCAAAATATCCCATAACCAGGAAAGCTAGCACTTTGATTCTCCACAGTCACTTGCTGGCTCTCTAAGATACAACAGCCATGGCCACTCTGAAATAGAATGAATAGAATGTTTTTCTTAGTATGAACCCCTTGGAAGGATCCTGTGGGGGAAAGGTGAAGGATCCCACACTCCAAGAAAGAGCACTATATATGGAAGAGATGAACATAGCCAACCCCAGACCAAGGAACAGTTATACCTTTCTACTCAACAGCCTGCACATGCAGTCTCAGAATTTTAGAACTGAATGAATAACTTCCTGTTTTCCAGAAGAGGGGACTGAGCCTGAGAGAGGAGACCACCTCTTCTAGGTCTCAGAGTGGCCATGGCTGTTGTCTCTTAGAGAGCCACCAAGTGACTGTGGAGAACCAAAGTGCTAGCTTTCCTGGTTATGGGATATTTTGAAATAATTGTAGACATGCAGGAAGTTGCAAGGCCAAATCAACGGTGGCTTGCTGCACCCTTCACCTAGTTTTCTCCAACTGCCGTCCAAAATCAAACCAGGGAAATCAGCACTTTTGCAAGCCGCAGGCCTTGTGTTGAGATCACACACAATTGCATGTTCTCCCTATGCGTGTGTTCTTGATCCACCCCCAGATATAGATTCATGTTCACCAAGAAGTTCTATTTATGTTTTAAATCTTAAAAATAAAGAAAACTTTGCCAGCTTATATGTGTGCATACTTTGTAACACTGGAGCCAACTGGGAGAATGGGAATTGAAGGTTGTCCCAATCCACATTAGTTCTTTCGTTGCTGTTTTGGATTATTTGTTTGAGGCATGGTCTCACAGTGCTGCCTAGCAGGCCTGGAGCTTACGCATGGACCAAGTTGGCCTTGAGCTTGGGACAACTATCCTAGCTCCGCCTCCTGAGTACAAAGATGACACTGTGTAAGAAGACACGCCTTGCTTCCCCACATCAATTCGTTAATCCGTTGACTCTCAGTGTGTTGTGACTGTCTTAGGATTTTGACTTTAATTCTGATTGCTACCATGAAATATCAAGATCAAAAGGAGGGTGGATTGGAAAGGATTTATTTGTCTTACATTTCCACAGCATTGTTCATCACTGAAGGAAGTTAGTACAGGAACTCAAACAAGGCAGAATCCTAGAGGCAGGAGCTGATGCAGAGGCCAAGAACGGGTACTGCTTACTTCCCTTGGCTTGTTCAGCCTGCTTTCTTATAGAACCCAAGACCCAAGCCCAGGAATGGCACCACCCACAATGGGCTGGGCCTGTCCCCAGTCATCACTAATTGAGAAAATGCCTTACAGCTGGATCCCATGGAGGCATTTCCTTAACTGAGGCTCCTTCTCTAACGACTCTAGCTTAAGTCAAGGGACACAAAGCCATCAGGTACAATGACATCCACTAGTTAATGACACCCAATCAAGTGGCTCTGCAGTTTGTATTATTCTGTATTACCTTTTCAAAATGGATTTCAATGTGGTAAAATTATTTCTCCCATAAAGAATTTGGACAACTAGCAGATTGACGATAATATCTATGCCGCAAGGAGAATCAGACAACAAGGAGAGAACAGAGTTGCCTATTCTGTATCTTCTAGAACTTTCCCTAGCTGAGGAGGTAACTCAGTTGCTAGAGTGTTTGTCTAGCCCTGGCTGCAGTCTCCAGTACCACAGAAGCCACGTGTGATGCCTTACACCTGTCCTCCCAGAATCTGGAGGTAAGGGCAGGAGGATCAGATGCTCAAAGCCATCTGTGGTCAGATAGTGAGTGAAAAAACTTCTTTCTACCAGACATATTACAGGTGAAAATGAAGTCACTATCCAACATGCGGCAACAGAGCATGTTGTCAACCACAGAGCAACTGCAGGCATCCAGGAGTGATTCTGAAAATAGATTAATAGTCACACTCTTTCCCACAAAAGCATGTGTTTTGTTATGATATAGTCAAGGATGTGAAGAGGCCATTTTGTGGACATCCTGAGCATGACAGAAAGCCTTTATGTGACAGAAAATGAAGCACAGACCCTTCCCTTGCTGAACACCTGTATGATGCTGGCTCTCACACATGCCCTTCTGATAGGACTGTTAAAGATCAAGAAATAAAATATGTGACACACTTTGTAAACACCAAAGTCCTGTGTAAATGAGATATCACTTATTTTACTATGAGATTTTAGAATTGATAGAGTAAGAGTTCCACGAACCAACAGGCAAATACTTGAGCAGAGTGTCCGTTTTTTGTTCTGTTTTATTTGTTTTGTTTTTGTTTCTGAGTTTTAGTTATGTGAGTAGAGAAATGATTCAGGGGAGAAAATATACTTGGGGCTAGTAACATGGGATAACCTCACCAACCCTCGGCTTTGCTGTTGCCTTGCTACGGAGATGAACTTGGCCAAGACAATCGACACAAATGTCTGTCTCCTCACTGGGAAAGGCAGACGATGTAAGTCATCTTGTAGAGCCACAGTGAGGGTCCAGTAAGGATGGCATATGTATAGAGTCTGGCATGGCACACTGTAGCCTCTACATGCATGCTAATTCTCTTCTCTTTCCACTCTCGTTCCAGGGAGTTGTGGAAGCAGCCAGCAGAAAGCTCCTGGTATATTCTGTCATTCTGTCCATTGTTTGACATTCAAATAACACAGGGCTTTGTTTAACAGTTGGACTGATTGCTCTAAACTTGTTTTTTTTTTCCATTCCCACTCCCCCTGACACAAAACACACTGCATTCAACCATTCTATCGTATAATAGATATAGTAAAGTCTTGTTTGATGAACAGTTGGATTTAATGATCTCTAACAAGGGATTAATTTGAGGCCTCAAACCAAGATTTTTGGCCTTAGGAGTTCAGATATCAACGCTACAGGATTCTTAATAGAGCGCTCCCCAATCCGAATCCTTCACTACTGGCTGTCATATACATGCAGTCACCTCTTTGATTTGTACAGATCATTCCAGCTTCCAGAGTGCTTTCGCATCCGCTACCCTATTTGATCTTCACTATAATCATTTGAGTGACTTAGGCACATATATCTAAAGGGAAATTGTAGACCCATGAAACAAAATTTATCTAAGGCTACAAGGCCAGGCATCTGACAGCACTGGAACAGGCTGTACCTGTTCATTTTGTTCGTTGCTCAAAGTTCCTATACTCAACTTCTGTTGACACTTGGAAAACTATACCCAAAACTCAGAGACACAAAATAAGTTCACCAGGAGTATGAATTCTCTGTACCAAGAATCCAAAAGCCCATAAAAGAGTTAGTTTGCTTCTACTTCAGGATGCCTGCGCCTCGGCTGAAAGAGGCACAGGTTGGAAATTCACAGCTGTAGATTAGAATCATCGAGAAGTATTTCCAGTCATAGAAGTTTATACTGCCTCTCTGCTCAGACTAGAACACTAGAAAGTCACCTCTCCCTGTCACTGAAGCTCCCTTCCAGCATGGCGGCATCCGGGTAATGATCCTTCTTGCTGTGGATGTTGGCTCAACCTCCAACCTCCCTACCACCAAAGGCAGGAAATAGGTGACCTTTTTGACCTAGCACTGAGGTCCTGTCCTTTGTATTCTTTGTGGTATAATTTGCTGCTGACAAGCATGTTCTACCTTCACTTGCACTGCGGGGATGGGGGTAGGGATAGAGGGACGGGGGAGTGTAAATTCCACTCCTTCAGAGGGAGAAGGCAAAGAGATGGCAAGCTTAATATTTGGCCCGTGTCTTCCAGAAGTTTATACTTTGGGATTTGAATTGCCAATATAACAGTCCTGAAAGATGGACCTTATGAGGTGATTTGGTTATAGAGGTAGGGTCCTAAGGAATGGACCAACACTATTGCTGCAGAAGTAAGCCAGTTCTTAGAGTGAATTGTTCTACAATGAGTTCAGCTGGCTCTCAAGGCCTCTTTTACATACATTTGAGTTTTATATTCTGCCATGTTGTGATGCAGTGTTGGAAGTCCTCTGTAGAGGTAGGCTTTCTGTCCCTGAAATTCCAAGTTAGCCCAGCAACAGACATCCTTAGGACATTTTATAGCACTCAGCTTTGGTAAGTGTTTCCCCCACCTTGCTCATCTCCCCCATCAATTTGATCTGTCTACCACTTGTACCCGTCCGCCGCACCCCCACACTATCCTTCTGCCTTCAAGTCCTGTGAATTCTATTACCTTTCCTTAAGACTCTTTTGCTTCTCTCGTGGGCCCCTTTCTCGTTTTATTCATGTCCACACCCATTCCCACATCTCCACATAGACACACAAGTATAATATAAAAAATGGGAGCTAGGATCTGCACAAGAGAAAGAATGTATAGGCTTTGTTTTTCTGAGCCCGGGTTACCTCAATCAAAATAATATTAATCCAGTTCTATCCATTCTCTTGCAAACTTCACAACTTCGTATTACTTTATGGGGGAATAAAATTATTACCCACTCATCAAGTTATGGACATCTCGGCTGCCTTAACACCTTTGCTGTTGTGACTAGAGCAGCAATAAGTGTACATGCAAGCACTCTGGGTTTGAACATAAAGCCCTGTTCAAACATGCATCAAAGAGGCATCGCTGCTCACAGGTGGATATATTCTGATCGGTTTATTTGGTTTGTTGTTTTTGTTTTGGAGCCAATGCAACCTGGACTTTCATGGTGGCTGCAGTCACCTGCACTCATTCCAACAGTGACAGAGCCCTTTCTTTCACATCTCTTCTAGCATTTGTTGTCCTTTGTTTTCCTGGTGACAGTTGTTATGACTGGGTTGAGATTGAATCTCAAAGTAGCTTAAATTTGCATTTCCCTGATGGTTAAGGATGCCAAACATTAAAAAAAAAAAAAAAACCTCTTCATATTTCTTCTTTTAAGATTTGTCTCATAAGTTCACCGGCCAATGTAGTGACTGGTGGTGGTGGTGGTGTTTGTGGATGTTTATTTTTGTGGTCTTTTTTTCTAAATTCCAAATATTACAAAAATTTTAAGAAATGTTCAATACCAACACTTTTAAACTGATCCACAAAATACCAAATTTATCCTATAAATCCAGCATTGCCCTCATACCAAAACTGGTGGAATCAAAAAAAACAAACAAACAAATGACAGATTAATTTCTCTGTCGAACATGCACTCAAAAATCAATGACAAAAGAATTACAAATCAAAGTCGAGAACACGTTAAGGAAAGCATGCAACTTAACCAAGTTGCTTCCATTCCGGGGATGCAAGGTCAATTAAATATAGAACCCAGCAAATGGGATGCACAATGTCAATTGCCTTTAGAGACAGGAGAACGCACGAACAGAGTTAGAAAAGACTTTTGATAAAGCCCAGCATGGCTTCATGGAAAAAATACCTTGCAAAACTGTGAACAGACTGAAAGTAAGTCAACATAATGAGGGGTGTATATGACAACCTATAGCTAACATTATACAGAACGGGGAAAGGTTGAGCCATTTCCTCTAAAATCTTGGATGAGACAGGGATGGCCACTCTTTCCATGCTTATTCAATATAGTACTCAAATTCTTAGCTATATCAATAAGACAAGAGAAAGATGTGAAAGAGATAAAAAAATTAGAAAAGCAGTTAAAGTACTTTAATTCACAGATGGGACAACTCTATACATTAAGATTCTACCAGGAAAACTTTTAGATCTAATAAACAGCTTCAGTAAAGTTGCAGGATACAAAACTGACATATGACAATCAATACCTTTTTATATGTTAATAATTAACTTGATGAAAAATGGGGAAAATATTTCATTCACAATAAATAAAAGAAATAAAAATGTCTGGGAACAAATCTGAGAGAGGAGGTGAAAGACGCCAGTGATGTGAAGACTTTCCACGTTCCTATATCGGCAGAATCAGTATTGAGAGTAATTAACAGACTCGAAGCAATTCCTATCCAGTGACATTCTTCACAGAACTAGGAAAAAAAAACGGCAAAAATATATATGGTAACACAAGAACCATGGATAGCCAAAGCAATCCCTAGTAGAAGGAACCCAGCATTCTTTAAGAGGCAATTTCTATAATTTGTTACTCAGGAAGAACACAGCAGGGGGTGATAATATCTGGCCTTAAACTATACTACAGTGCCAGAATGACAAAGACATCGTTGCACTAGGACAGACGCAGATTCATGCAACAATTGGAGAGGATCTAGAAACAAACCCATACAGCTATCACCCCCTACTTTTGGGGAAAAGTATCAAAAACACACCCTGGGGCTAGTGAAGTCACTCATAAGGTAAAAGTGTTTGCTATCAAGCCTTACAACCTGAGTTCAAAGCCCAAAACCTACATGGTGTTAGGACTGAGTCAACTCTTGCAAGTTGTCCTTTGCTCTCCATATATGCATGCCATAAATAAATGTATAAGAAATACGCCCTGAAGGGGAAAAAACCTATTTAATAAATGGTGCTGGTATATCTGAATATACCCATTGGAGAATGAAATTACATATTTATGTCTCCCCTTGAGCAGAAATCAATTAAAGGCGATTAAAGACCTTAATTTAAAACCTGAAACAATAAAACTACTTGAGAAGAGGGTCTCAATATGAAGGTTGCAACCCCTTTGGGGGGGGTTCACACGACCCTTTCACTGGGGTTGTATGTCAGATATCCTATCTATAAAAATATATATTACAATTCATAACAATAGCAAAATTACAGTTATGAACTAGCAATGAAATAATTTCACAAGTGGTAAGCATCACAACATGAGGAACTATTATGAAAGATCTCGACAGTGGGAAGTTCAGAAGCCCCGTGCTAGAGGAAAACAAGGCCTACACTTCAAAACACAGGTAGAGGCAATAGCTTTAAATAGAAGCTGAATAGCCAAGGAAAAAGTCTGAGAACGCACAAGTGGGATTACATGAAATTCCAACTATGGCCAGGCAAAGGAAACTACCAGCAGGGTGAACAGCTTACTGGATGGGAGATAATCTTTCTGAGCTCTACTTAAACTTCTTTTCTTCATAGACTCCCCGATCTAAGGTGTTCTATGGTGTCCTTTATAGCAGCA
The DNA here is from genome assembly GCF_037038515.1 of Microtus pennsylvanicus. Classification (NCBI taxonomy): domain Eukaryota; kingdom Metazoa; phylum Chordata; class Mammalia; order Rodentia; family Cricetidae; genus Microtus; species Microtus pennsylvanicus. Next base: position 70,344,676 of record NC_134579.1, read on the forward strand.
GAGAACTGTGACAATCGGAGATAGCATGTCCTTATTTGGAATAATGCATTCTTTCTAAGCTATCTAAGGATAAGGAAATTTGAACTCAGAGAGGCCAAGAGAACGCTTCTCATTCACAAAGCTAGAGTAGTCTCTCACCCAAGGGTTAAATGTTAAAATAAGTTTAAAAAATAGTTGTTCCTATTCAAAAGTGCTTTGGAAATCCTTCAGTTTGTTGCCGAAGCACAGAATGTGTGGTTCTGTGTGAGCCCTGTGTTCCAGTGTGTCATCCCCTGGCTGCTGGATCCCATCTACTAGCTTAGTGAAATAGTGGGCAGAACCATCTGCACTGTTTGTAAATGGTTCTCTCATTAAATAATATTTTAATTCCCAAACATTTAATATGTTGGGAAAGAGGGATCAAGAATTTAACCCATGTTGGTTTAATTCCAAAACCTAAGTTCTTTCCATACAGTTTGCTGCCTAGAAACCATGCCCAGGAGGTTGAGACAGAGACAGAGGAACTGCTTTGGGTATATAGCAGAGCTATAGGGAACAGAGCTAGGCCAGTGGGGGCGGGGGACTAAGCTGAATGCTGGGAGAAAGAAGGTCGAGAGAAGCCATGTAGCCCCAACGGAGCCACACAGAACTTTACCCAGTAAGCCGCAGCCACATGGCAATACACAGATTACTAGAAATGGGTCAAATTAAGATATAAGTGTTAGCCAATAAGAAGCTAGAGCTAATGGGCAAAGTAGTGATTTAAATAATAGAGTTTCTGTGTGATTATTTCAGGGCTGAAAGCCGAGAACCAACAAGTGGCCCTTCCTACTACAATAGAATGTGAGGGCCAGAATATGAGATTGGATTCCCACCTCCATGCTTGCACCATGGTACATGTATGCCTGAACTCACACATATAAACATCAGCTCACACACATCATTAATACACAGTACCACACACACACACAAACACACACACACACACATGAGAGAGAGAGAGAGAGTTAAGAGAGATGATGACAGAGACAGAGCAACAGAGAGAGACAGAGGCAATTGAGTGAAAAAAGAACTGAGACTTGAAAATAAATAAGATGTCAATAAAATGTGAACATGATCATTGTAGACAGGATGGTATGGACAAAAGCCCAGGGCAAGTGTGAATGTGCAGGTCATGAATGTTCACAGTCGGGATGTAGTGACAACACAAAGCTACTTCTATTTTCTACAGATAGAAATCATCTAAAGGGCTGATTCCAGAGGAAACGACACAGCAAACGCCATCTGGTCAACCTTGCACTTCACAGTACTCTGGAAAGCTAACGTGGAAGACTGTAAGGAAGAGCTGGGCTGAGGACATTCATTAGGCTACTACTCCTACAGAAGCCATGTGCCTGACTCTGGTTAATGTCAAGGTATCTGAGCAGTGCAGTTAGGGATTTTGCCCATGGTCTTCAAAACACATTTAAGGAACTATGTAGACCTCCAAAGGTGATGAAGCAAAGATCATAAAATTATTCTGATTCAGATGGCTCTACTACTAAAAACCTTCAGGGCCTCAGTGCATGAGGTCTGCAGTATGAAATATATATATATATATATATATATATATATATATAGATATATATATATATCTGTACATAGGCATATTCACACAGACACAAGAACTTAAGACTAAGTTAGTCACAATTTTTGCATATGTAGCCTTTAATTTACTTAGTCAATTTAGTGAGCACTCACAAAACATCTTTCTGTGTGAAAATTAGGTCTTTGACCACATGAACCTGTGTGTTCTTTTATTCCACTCTTGCCCAAAGAATCTGCTGATAAGGACTGTCTATTTCTCATTCCTTGCTTTCCTTTTCTACACAGTTTCTTTCTTACCTGCATCTATTTATTTTAAAGCATGTCTTATTAATGTTGTTCTTAGCATTGTATAAAGAACCTTGTGAGCAATTGGCTCTCAAATACTGTCCCTTTTTAACCAGGATTGTACTGTGAAGACTCATTCACCTACATTGCTCCTTACAGTTCACTCAACTTTACTGTTGCTTTGTGAGACTGTCCAGTGGCGTACTGATCAGTTCTCCTATTGCATGTATTTCTAACAGCTTGTTGGCATGTGCAGTCATTCTGTGTATGTTTATTTTCATATTTCTGGTCTACGCATGTAAAGAGTTCTTTGAAGCACTGTTATGTGAGTACAGTTCATAACGTCCATAAATTCTCACTTTTGCAAGACAGTGTCAAGTTGTTTTTGTGTGTGTGTGTGGTTTTCCAAACTTATAGTTCTAGCTGTGACTATGCCTCTTATGAAAACCAACTGTTAAACTTGGTCAAAGTCTATGAGATAACAGTGAAATCATGGAAGGAAGCCAAATCAGGCAGAAGTTGAGGCATTACTATGCTTGAGTCGTGAGAAGCTCACAAGATCTCTTCTTTCCTCTTTCTTCCCCCTTTCCACTTCAGTTGTGGGGAAATAGAACCCAAGCAGGGGAGCTGAGGGAGGAACATGCTGGCTGGGCTGAGGAGAAAAGGGAGGAGTTCTGACAGGCTAGATAGACCAGAAGGGTAAATTCTGAAGAGGAGAGGGGGAAGGGGAGAGGAGGGGAGGAGAGGGGAGGAGAGGAGGGGAGGAGAGGGGAGAAGGAGAGAGGAGAGAGGAGTAGGAGAAGAGAGGAAAGAAGAGAAGAGTAAAGAAAAGAAGCAGAAATTTCTCTTTACTTCTGTCCAGTTCCTGAGATACACATGTAAAGAAATCTTCTAAGCCGAGCTGAGCTGTCAATAACAGAAGGTATTTCAGACCCAGAAGACAGAGTGTAAGTACTCTCATGGCAAAGGACCCTAGTAGGTCACATGGGCATTCTGTTAAAGCTCATGAAGAGCCACAGCCCAGAGAGGAATGGTACAGTTATGGGGCGAGGGCCTTGCCAGAGGTGAAGAGGGACTGAAGGGGACAATGTTTCACAAAGTCTAAAACCAGGCCGTGTGCTCATTGCTCACCTATCCCTTGGCAGAAACAAATTCCATTTTCTTTATATAAAAATAAGATACCCAAAAGTTTCTGATGTTCACATTTACAGTGTTCAGTATTATATCAAAACTTAAAAGTCACACTAACAATAATGAACAAGCAACTGCAAACTAAGAGGAAAAAATAGGTAGACTCCTAAACTCAGATGTGAATCATATTCTGGAGTTAATTTATCAGGGCTAGAAGTGTGTGATTATTAAATTCAAGAAAACACAGGAAACATGAAAAGCTTAAAGAAAGTTCATTTTATAGTATTATAGAATCTACTTTAAACACTTCAAAGTCTTATAGTAACTAAGGATTAAAAATTCTTTAAAAGTATATAAGATAATACTGGACCAATAGAAGACAACATATTGAATTTCAGAACAAGACAACAGATATACCCAAAGAAGAATATTAACACAAGAATAAAGAATAAAAATAAGATGGAAAGCTTGAATAAAAATACCATCATTTACAACTGGCCTGTGAATTGTTTTAGAAAAATATCATAAGAGATAGAGTCAATGGTTCCAACTAAAGAAAAGAGAGAATAAGGCAAAAGTGGTATTTGAGTTGATACTGGCCAAAATGTCTCTAATAATAATAATAATAAAATTAGTCCACAAAGAGAAGAAGTTCACCAACTCTCCAACAGTCTAAGGAGGAAACAGCATTCATGAACACAAACAAACCAGGAAACATGCACATTTAAAAAGCATTGGCAACCAGGTGGTGTTGCCACATGCCTTTAATCCCAGCACTTGGGAGGCAGAAGCAGGCAGATCTCTGTGAGTCTGAGACCTGCCTGGTCTACAAAGCGAGTTCCAGGACAGCCAAGACTGTTATACAGAGAACCCCTATCTCGAAAACAAAAACAACAAAAACAAAAGAAAAAGACCTTGATTCCCAACAAAAATATTCTTTAAAAATAAAGCCATTTCCATTTTAAAAAGTTTTTTTTTAATCTGTGTGTCAAACAACATATTAAGGCAATCCCAAATGAAAGCATGAAACTTCCCAGAGGAAGGAATGAAAATTGCCCTTGAATCTCCAATAACATATTCTATTTCTTACAGAAGTCTTTCCTATCGTTGGTACCTACCTTTTCCCTCAGATTTGATAATTTCTGATATTTCTATAAAAGATGTTACCCTTAAAAATAATGTTTTCTAGTTGCTTGTTGTGGAGATGCAAATGTCTTTTTCAAATAAATTTTATAATCAGCTACTCTAGTCAAATACTATTGCTTTTCTTTCTTTTTCTTTATTCTTCTCTCATATATTATGTCTTAACTCAGTTTCCCTTCCCTCCTCTCCTTGCAGTCCCTCCCCTCCCACCTCCCTTCTATGCCAGATCCACTCCTCCTCTGTTTCCTTTCAGAAAAGAACAGGCTTCCCAGGGTTATCAAGCAAATACGGCATGTCAAGTTACAATAAAACTAGGCACACCCCCTTATATTAAGGGTGGACGCACAACACAGTAGAAGGAAAAGGGTCCCAAAAGCAGGCATAAGAGTCAGAAACAACTCCCAGGCCCACTGTTAGGAGTCTCACAAGATCACCCAAGATAAACAATCATAACATATATGCAGAGGACCTAGGTCAGACCCACACAGGCTCCCTGGTGCTCACTTCAGTCTCTGTGAGCCCCTACGAGCCCTGCTTAGTTGATTCCGTGGGCTGTATTCTTGTGGGGCTCTTTGCCCCTTTGGCTCCTACAATCTACCTGCCTCCCTTCTGCAGGATGGTCTGAGCTTTCCATAATGTTTGGCCATGGTTCTCTGCATCTGCTGCCATCAGTTGCTGGATGAAGCCTCTCTGAGGAAGACTGGTGGGACTCCGATCTGTGAGTATAGCAGAGTAGCATTAGGAATCATGTTGTTGATGTCCTCGCTCCCCATTGTGTTTGGTTCTATCCTAGGTCTCTGGCCTATCTAGACTCTGGTTCCAGGCCCTCTAGGCAGAGCCAGGCATGGGCTCCCTCTCATGGCATGGGTCTCAAGTTGGATAGCTTCTGAGATGGCCACTCCCACAGTTCTATGTCACCTTTCTCTTGGCACATCTTGCAGGCAGAACAGATTGTAGAGTGAAGGTTTTCTGGCTAGGTTGGTGTCTTAACCCCTGTCCTGGAGGCCTTGCCTGGTTATAGAAGATGGATGGATAAGGCTCATGGATTCTTGGGAGTTTCCATTGCACCTCATCCCTGAAATGTCCCCCAATTTCAGTCTCTTTCAGTACTCTCTCCCTCCACTCCATGACCTGATTCCTTCTTTCCAGGGAGATCCATGTGTCGTCCCCCCCCCCCCCCGAGATCTCCTTGTCAGTCTCTGGGCCCGTGGATTGTAGCACGGTTATCCTTTACAGCTAATGCCCACTTCTAAGGAGTACAGACCATGTTTCTCTTTTTGGTTCTGGGTTATGTCACACAGGATTTTTTTTTCTAGTTCCATTCATTTGCAGATTTCATGGTGTTATTCTTTTTAACAACTGAGTAATATTCCATTGATTAACAATTTTATTTTTATTTTATGTGTACTGGTGATTTGCCTGTATGTATGTATGTATGTATATATGCATATCGTGTGCTTGCATGATGTCTGGGGAGTTCAGAAGAGGAAGTCAGATGCCCTGGAACTGGAGTTCTGGATGGTTCTTAGCTAACTTTTGGGTGTTGGGAACTCAACCCATATCCTCTGCAAGACGAACAAGTAGTCTTAACCACTGAGAGATCTCTCCAGTTCACAATTTTTCTAAGAAAAGGAATATACGCTCTGCCAAAAATGAAAAAAAAAGCATTTTTTTTATCTCCTCTTTCCCAGTCATTAAGCACCTAATTTCTTTTTTTCCCTTATTTACTGGTAATCTTTAGTTTATAGGATGAATTATGTTTATAGCTTTTCCAATATTAAATTATCATGTACCATTGGATTTGTTCAGTGTGCAAAATTAAACTATTAAAATAAATTTATTAAAATTCTGTTGAGCTGTGGTATTTTTTTCTCTGTCTCTCTCATTTTAGTCCTTCATTACTTTTGGTATAAAGTCTGTGATCTTCATGCTATCTGATAATAGTAACTGTCGTAGCTTCTTTGCCTTATGCTGTATTGAAATAAAAGCCGGTAAGGAAGAGAGGGTTTATGTTGGTTTATGTTGTTCCAGGGTACAGCTCATCATGGAGGAGAAGTTCAGGCAGCAGGCGCTTGAGGCAGCTGAACAGAGAGCCATAAATGTTCCCCATGCTGCTCTGCTTCGTTTCTGTGCTTGCACCGTCCAGAATTCCACCACCCACAGAGGCCTCACTTTCTCACCTCAGTCCACATAATCACGATGATCCTCACAGGCGTGCTGGGAGGCCCACATCCCGGGCTATTCTGCATCTCATCAAGTTGACAACTGCCCTACTTGTTCCTTCTTAGTTAAACATTTAAATCATATTTTCAAATATATTGCTTTAGAATGTGTGTAGTAAAGAGCAAATACGTGGATTTATTTTTTATTTGATGAGTTGGCTGGTTTATCTCTGAAGTGGTTACTCACATAACCATTCCTTTTACTCCAGCACAACATCAATTTTCTACATGTCCCTGTACTCTTTTGCTTCTTTGGATTATGTTCTATAAAGTTGTCCGTATTTTTACTCATATAAAACATGATCTTCAATGTACTTTCACTATCCCTTACCTGTTACCCGTGGGGATCTCATCAAGACTTTCAATTCTTGGCTTTTTTGGACATGCTTTCACTTCCTCTTTTCTTTGGTCTCTCAATTTGTTTTTTAAGATGATAAGAAATTTACAAAGGCATTTGGTCACGTGACACAACATATCTCTCGCACCAGCCTCTCATTTGTTTCACTGGAAGTTTTCTACATATGGTTGTTTGCATGCCAAGCTTTCAAAATTGCATGTTTTGGAGCATTTTAGCATGTCTTTCCATTTGCATGAACATTCAACTGGATACAGAATTCTGTATCTTCAAAAAGTTGGTAACATTGCTCCATGGTCTTCTTACATCCTCACTTACTGCTGAAAAATTTTAATATCATTGTTGTTACTTTGTGTTTATCCTTTGGACCTTTCATGCATGTATACATACAACGTACCTTGATCATATATGCCTCCCCTCATACCTCTCCAGGAGCTCACCACCCAATCTTCCTCCCAACTTCAGGCCCCCTTTTTAAAACCAAGTACACATCTTTCCTTTTTACACTGAGTCAAGTAGTGCCGTGCAAACACACTTTAGTGTAGGGTCATTTGCTGGGGCAGGGGGAACCTAACAATGATATCTGATAAAGAAAAGTGACTCTCCCTGTCCCAACAGTCATCACCTGCCAGGGCCTCAGGAACAACTCCCTCCTCCATGCTGGACTCTCTTAACTGGCTTGATCTTATTTATTTATTTATTAAAGATTTCTTCCTCCTCCCTGCCAGGGCCTCCCATTTCCCTCCCCCTTCCCCAATCAACTCCCCCTCCCCCAATCAACTCCCCCTCCCTCATCAGCCCGAGGAGCAGACAGGGTTCCCTGCCCTGAGGGAAGTCCAAAGACCACCCACCTCTTTCCAGGTCTTAGTAGGGTGAGCATCCAAACAGTCTAGGCTCCCACAAAGCCAGTACATGCTGTAGGATCAAAACCCAGTGCCATTGTTCTTGACTTCTCAGTAGTCCTCATTGACTGCTATGTTCAGCAAGTCCGGTTTTATCCCTTCCAGACCCAGTCCAGCTGAACTGGCTTGTTCTTATGCAGGTCTTGAACAGCTGCTGTGAGTTCACATGTTCAACAGCCATATCCATTTCACAGCGCTCCTCTATCCTCTGGCTCTTTCCACTTCCTCTGCACAGTGACAGTCTCTGCACTAACACCGCAATAGGCAGCTTCTTTGACTGAAGTAGAGAGCAGAACTAGTCTATAGATATAAATAAATATTTAGAAAGCCATTTGACAACAAAACTGAAAGAACCCCAAAGTCAGCACGAGACACCCAAGACCAAGTTCTCGGCCCAAAGGAGATTTATTTTCTCCACCAGAGCAAAGGACGGAGAATAAGAGACAAAGACAGGAGAAAGAGGACAAGGGAGAAGGGAAAAGGAATGAGGAGGGGAGAAAAGGGACAAGGGAGAGGGGGAATGAATACTTACCGTAGAGGGACAAAAGATGGCCTCTGGAAGAGAGGAGACAGTCGTGGCAAATGGCTGTGTTTTTTTTTTTTTTTTGAATTTTCTAAACAGGGTTTCTCCGTAGCTTTTTGGTTCCTGTCCTGGAACTAGCTCTTGTAGACCAGGCTGGCCTCGAACTCACAGAGATCCACCTGCCTCTCCCTCCCGAGTGCTGAGATTAAAGGCGTGTGCCATTACCGCCTGGCCAAATGGCGGTTTTTAAAGGAAAATGGAGAAATTCTGTGTTAGGATGACATGCTTAATTTTGATTGGGAATGTTAATTAGGGTAGTCAAAAGTGGCTTTTTGATTTCTGGACCTTAATACTTTGATAGCTAGACCTTGGTGGTCAGCCTCAGGAGGAGGTAGCGGTCAAATAAGGTAAAAGATGTTGGTGACTAGGGTGTAATCTAATGACTGTTAGCTAGGAAGAGAAAATGGGGGAAGGGCAAGGCCTGCCAGAGCCATGTTTGCCGTGCTTGGGCTTATTAGGACCCTTTCAATGACCATTTACAAAATAAATATCAGTAAGTTCTACAGTAGAGCCTACGTCCTCCCTAGCCATGGGTTTTGACCATGTTTACAGTTTCTAGGTGTAAATTTCATCCTGGGATCAGCTTCAAGTACAATGAAGAGAGAAGTTGGTTACCCCACTTACAGTCTTGACAGTATTGGACCAGTGTCCAAATGATTTTCTTTATTTTATTTTCTTCTATGGGTTTTGTCAATCTTTGAACTCTTATCTTTTATTATTGCCCATTATTCTCTTAAATATTTCCTCTTCCCTATTTTTTAAAAAAAATTTAGGACTATCACTGGCTTTTCTTTATTGACTATTGTTGTGTAAACAAGATTTTGTGGGGAGATGGAATGAGCACATCTACACACTCCAGACAGGAAGCCAATGACAGACCAAAGTCCAGATACTATCAAACATCAGCTTGGTGAACCAATGAGCTTGACTGAAGTTATTTACAGGAATGTGGGTGAGGGGTTGTTTACAGGAGCAGAAATGACTCAAGGATAGCTGCATCACCAACATCCACCCCAGGATGGGTGACAGTTCACAAAAGTCGGGAACCTGGGGCACACTGCACAGCCTGCAGGCATCTCAGCAGGTTAGAGAGTGTCCTTTCCAAATGACCCAGTTGGTTTAAACCTCTTCCAGGCCGTTTGGTTGGTTTCTGCTTTTTCCAGGCAACTGGTCTGGTCTGAGTGCCTTAATTGTATCTTGGTTTGTCTGAACGTGACTCTTAGCAGTCTTTATCATTTACCCTTGGGAGAGAAGCGCCTGGTGAATCTGGTCAGTTTCAGGAACTTCCTGGAACTCTTTTGTTTCTTTTTTTTTTTTTTTTTGATTTTTTTCGAGACAGGGTTTCTCTGTAGCTTTTGGTTCCTGTCCTGGAACTAGCTCTTGTAGACCAGGCTAGCCTCGAACTCCCAGAGATCCGCCTGCCTCTGCCTCCCGAGTGCTGGGATTAAAGGCGTGCGCCACCACCGCCCGGCCTGGAACTCTTTTGTGTTGGTTATTTTTCCAGCTGAAGGAGCTTCCCTTTAACCTTGGATTAAACTGCTGCACAACATCTACATATGTTCTACTTTTAAAATGATATCCTCAAGCCAATTTCCCAGTTTGCTATCACCTTGAACTAATGAATCTATGCTTCTAGTTGCCACCATTATCAATAGTCTCATACTTTTAAAGATTTTTTTATTTATAATTATATGCGTATGTGTCTAAGTGTAAGTATATATACATGTGTGTGGCTGCCCCCAGAGACCAGAAGAAGGTTTTGAATACTCCGGAGCTGGAACAATAAGCAGTTGTGAGCCACCAGACATGGGTGCTAGGACTGAACTGAGTCCTTTGCAAGAGCAGTACTGGTTCTTAACAACTTAGCCATCTCTCCAGCCCCAAATTATCATTTTTTACCCTCAACATTTTATTTGATTCTTTCTATGACTCTTTTCATATTACTAACAGGACCCCTTTACTGTGTGTGCAATTTTTCCACTAAACCATTGGGCTGAGTAAACCCCACTTATATTTATCCGTTGATAAATTTAGTTGATCCTTGTTTAGTTTTTTTCCCACTCCAGCTACTACTTTAAAAGAATTTTTTAAACTTTTATTCTTCTCTCATACATTACTCCCTGAGTTTCCCTTCCTTCCACTCTTCCCAGTTCCTCCCTCCACATCCTTTCTTCCCCAAATTAACTCCTCCTATGTTTACTCACCCCGCCCAATAGTCCATCTCCCGGGGGTATCCACAGAACCTGTTCTAACAAGTTACAATAAAACTGAGTACAAACCCTTATATCCAGGCTGAATGAGGCAACCCAGAAGGAGGAAAAGATTGTTTTTAAATTCTTGACGTGTGACTTTTAATACCTTCAATTTCTGTGGAATTATCAATTGTTCTTTTCATTTGGAAACATTTGCTTCTTCTTTGAGCCATGAGCTTCCACTTATTAAAGTCATTGATTGGTTCTGTCCAGCAACGGTGATGGCAGAAGATGAAGGCAAGACTCCATTTCTCAGGTACTGAAAAGCTCAGGGTGGAGCTTGGGGATGGAAGATGAACCCAGAGTGAAGGCTTATAGGTTTTAGAAACCAAAACTGACCACTCCTCACCCCACCAATCAACTCCTCAAATGTGCCCTCAGTGAAGAAGGAATTGTAATCCACTAGCACTGAAGGTTTAGGAGAGAGGATAAGGCGATGAGAAACTAAGGCTGATGCATCTGGTGTTTTCATTTCTCTCACTCAGGTACCAGGTCTCAGCATCACCCTGGCTTCATGCCTTAAGAGCCCTGTTCACGAAATCTAGGTTCCAAGGCAATGGGGTTGAGAAGGAAATGAGAGATGGAGACTTGGAGAAGCAGCAACAGCTGTAGTCTGGATACTCTCTGCTTTAAATAGGGATCATTCCAGATACATACACCCCACAGTCAAAAATAAATAAAATAAAAATGGTAATTTTTTTGTTTCTCCTATGGTTCCTCAGAACCAACAGGTCAGGCTAGTTCAGCATCTTCAGAATACTACTTTGCTTTTTCTTCTCTTAGTTTGCACACTGTCTACTACATTTTCCCCATTTGTCATTTAAAAAAACATGGGTATTTTTGAGATGGGCCATGCACCAAGTACTCATGTGAGAAACGTAAGGTGAATGTTTAGAAGAAAGAGGATGAGAGCCAATCAGAGGCCTCACTATCCTCCTGTTCTCTTTCTGTCTCTGGACTAGTGGAGGAGCCTTATACAAGACACTATCCTTGCTTGAGCCTCGGTGGTCACTTCTGAAATGTCAAATTAGCAAGAACACCAACGTAATTAGGGTAATAACAAGATTCAGATGAGAGCCAAGTGTGGAAGGACTTTGTCAAGTCTTACAGTGTTCTTATCGATCAGCTAGAGGGAAAGGAGCCCTGGGCTGGATGAAAAGTGACTTTGCCAACTTCAAATTTTTACTAAGTGTTGGCCCTGCTCAAAAGCCTGATGCAACTGAACATTCTCTTAATATAGAGAATGACGAATCTGTGCTTGGTGCCAGGGTTGTCACATTCTTCCAAGAGTGCAGACTTTTATGGGTCCTTGGAAGCTCTGTCGGGCTCTATTTCTGAGGATGGGAACATTGTGCCTTGTTGGCAAGGCTTGTTAAACCGAGGCCACTTGTGGTCATTGAAGAATCTGGGTCTGTCTTTGTGACGCTGGGGAGAAGCTAAGGTATTAAAGCCTCTCCACTGGTTTCCAGTTTGGATGGCAGGGCTTCTGCACAGTTTGGTGCCTTTGGCTTCCTTGTGTCATGAGGGTCTACTTCTTTTTTCAGACTAGTTAAGGAAAGAAAAGTACAAAAAGGTGGAGCAGGTCCAAATCAAAGACAAGTAGCAGAGGTGGAAAGCAATAAGAATAATGTGTTCTCTGGGAATTTATGCAGGGACAAAGCTAATGAGACTTTGTTTTCAATAACTCAGAATGTAGCTTGTCACTGGGAAGATGATGTAATGTCTTTAAAGCAGAAAACAAGCCAGAATCCCACACCATATCCAACTATTTGTATTTCTGCATATTCTTATCTATTTCTTGTCTTTTCATCATATGCATGCATAATGCATATTTCATTTTATGGCCTGATTTTTTTTTCCGCTTAACATTACATAATGAGCACTTCCTTTTAAAGTTTGCATTATAATGCCTAGATAATATAATCTGCATGATGTTTCCTGACTAATAAAATCATGCTCTCACTTGAAACCTTCGAGTTGCCTTAAGTTCTCTCTCTCTCTCTCTCTCTCTTTTTTTTTTTTGGTGTTTGCTTTTTAAAAATTATGATTTCATGAAGATCTTTGTGCATTTCGCTTTCTGCGTTGTTAAGCTCCATAACCTTTGCTTGGATTCCAGAATCCATCGAGGAGATGACTGGGGAACTGTGCCCAGACATCTTATGACTTCCATACTGTTTTGTATATAAAAAAAGTGTTAATTCAAAATACTGCTAACCAATTTAACCTCAAGTCTTCCAAGTATTCAGTTTGCTACGTAAAGGGTTTTTCTGCTTTAATATGTAAACGCTTTAAATTTGTTTTCGCTTGTGCTTCTCCGCTTCGCGGCAAGGTCTAATGCTTTCCACGTGCCCTCGCTTGCTTCTAGATTGTGCTATTAAAATTATAAAATAATCTGCCATGCATTTGTAGAATTTTCGAAAGTTCCCAAGAGAATGCTCCCAAAAATCCCTCCTGAGGAACTCAAATTTCCAAATTAATGAAATAGAAATGCTTTTGTGGCCAAAAAGCAAATTGTCCAGTTAGTTTGTCTTTCATCTTCCAGTTTCCTTTCATATCTGATTCATCTCGCCAGGAGTGGTTTGAGGGATATTGAAAGCAACACATCATTAAGACGACCCCTCCTGCTCCCCCGCCAAGTCAGAGTCTAGAAAGCTACTGACTCGGGAATTACCAGGATTCAAAAACTGCTCTTCGTTGTCAGAAAAAGAAAGAACAAGACTTGTCGATGTTTCGAGAACGGAACAATCATGTCTCCAGCTTGGCTGGAGAAATGTGGAGAGTCAGGGAATGCTTCTGGGAAGAAACCATATCTGAGCTGAGTGAGCAGGGCCTGAGGTAGACTCTATTTTAGGGCTGCTACGGGGTAGGGATGGGGTCAAAGCCTTTCACCTAGTTTATGTGAGGAAGCTCCTGGGATTTGGCTACATCTTCTAAGTTATGGATTCTCTCACTAAGTGGGGAAATTGAGTCAGGCAGTGGCGGCAAGTTGGTGCTCACTGGTTCACATGGAAGAGGCTCACACGTTAGGTATGTCTTTAGAAGCAAAGATGGCAGAAACAAAAACCTGGCTGGTTTTTATTGTTCCCATAGTGTTAAATTAACATTGTATATTTTGAAGATCTTAACATTACTGTGAAGCTCAGTGGATCATCCCGCACCCACTCCCAACCCCACACAGAGATCAAGCCATGGTATTATTATCCTAGGATAGGCAGCAAAGGTCATTGCTTACTGCAGGCAAATGACCCTGAATCTTAGATGCTCCAGGTACAGAAAATGGAATGGATCAACTCTGAGACTCTTAGAAGTCAAACACTGCCTGGGACATTCTATAGGTGATTACTAAAGTCAAGTTTATGTTCTGGCTAGCAGAGTAGTGCCCTGGGCCCCCGCCCTGACACAGACAGGAGGGAAAAATAAACCCGTGGCTGGTTCTACCCTCACCAAGCTGTCAGTCATAGGACGGAGATTTTTTTTCCATTCTTAAATGGGAAATAGCACACTAAAACCCTGGATCTTTGACCAAGACATATGACTCTGCGTTACCAGTGAATGCAGCCTCCACTGTCACCTTTTCATGAGAATCTCCCCAGAAGCGATCTCACCATTAGAATAAGTGTAGATGAGAAAATAGCACCTCTTGGTTTAAAAGTAATCTTGAAAGATGGGGAGCCTACCCTATATCCTGGTGAAATAGTCCCGCCATGATATCTCCGATAAGCTGTCTCCAGCTAGGAACTCAAGCTTCAAAATCATCTACAGACAGGAAGGGCTCCCCATGGGACAAGTGACAGGACCACATAAAGAGGAAGGTATTTTCCCACTCTCTGCTGGTCTCAGTTCTAAACAAGGGATCTCAAGATGCTCACATCCCAAGCAGGCAGAAAGGAAGTACATAGATTTTTTATAGTCCCCATTCAACACACAGAACAGTTTGTCCAAGTTTCTGGTTCCTTGCTCAAACTCTCTCTTGCTTCATATATTGTTTCTACCTGAAAGGATGAACCGGTTATCTAAGAATGTCAATAGTATAGAGATGTGGGGTTATAAAAACAATTCAGAGAACGATTTTGCATATTTACCAAACAGATTTGCATGAAAACATTTTTCAGAATTGCCCAACTGGCTCCAGTCCTTCTGTGGGGAATCCCTAAAAGCCTCTGGGGCCATGCTGTGCTCCCGACTAAAGTTCTTCTAGAGGCCAGGTTTATCTTCCAGCTTATGGAAATAAAGCAACACCATGGACTGAGGCCACATCAAAGGGCCGTGTTTCAGCACTTCAGTGGCCTGTGTAAGTGGGATGCAGTTTTCCAAGAGCTCTGGCTGGCCCCTCTGTTCCTTGGAGGGAGGTGTGGAGTGGTCGATCACCCCAGGGCAGAAGTCAGAATTCCTTGGTTCTCCTTCCAGATTGTGGTGAAGCCCTGCATACACTCTTTTTTTTTTTCCCACCTCAGTTTCTCTGGTGAGGCCCTTTGCCATGCATTGGGGCTTGTGGTCAAATGGAATTTCTTGAAAGACAGCCAGGTAAAAATGGGATTTAGGCCTACTTTGCTAGGCTCTGAGAACAGAACCGAGACCAATAAGATGGTCAGCGATGCCAAAGGGACTTGGATCGTACATAAAGTCGAACCGTGAAAAAAATATGTCTTCTTAATTACTTAATGGCACTTCTATGGGACAAGCCAGCTCATCTGAATTCTCAACTTAATTCTCTCAACAGCCCAATTCTCCCAAGTCCAAAAGTAAACATTATTAATTTTATGGACCAGGAAACTAAGACTCAGAGAGGGAAAATAACCGGACTTGGGGTACATCACTTTGGAATAAGCCAGAAACAAAACGTCAATCAAGCCAAGGCTTAATCCCAATCATTTGTATGGAACTGCCTCATGAATTAAAAAAGTAACACTCCCTTGATTAAAGAATAGGGGGAAAAAGGGCTCAAAATTAAACATTTTTTTCAAGCAATAAGTTACTGTGGGATTCCTGAGTGATTAATGTGAGCTTGGTACACAGACAATAGAGACTTGTGGGGGACAGTCATTCTCCAAGGAAGAATATAACTGTACAGGAACTGGGTCACAAATAGCTGATCAGTTGACCAGCAAGAGCACTGAGGGGTGTGTCATTAAGGATGCTGTTAGCATGCTTTCCAACTCTTTCTGAGAATCAGCACTCACCCAGACAGAAATGCCTGCCGTTAAGACCCTTGCTTGCTCATGACATTCTGGAAGAATGGATGTTGTGATTTCCAACCAGGCTAACAGGAAACTCAGAGGAAGGAGGTGACTGTCCCTAGGTCCTCGGGCAAACAAGGACAGGCTCAGCACAGGCGCACATGCCTGGCTCCCAATCGTGTTGAGGCTCTTCCCACTGACCTTCACAGCCTGCCGCTCCCCAGGGTACTTAGGCGATTATTCTGCCAGGACTGTGACTCCATGAAGCTGAGCTCATCTCTCATACTCGCTTAATTTCCGTCCCCACATCTTCACTGGTCTCGGGGACTCACACTCACTTCCTTAAAGTGAGTCCCACTCTTTCTGCGTATGGAGTTAAGGTATTCAGCTTGTCTAAAACTTAGTTAGAAATGGAAAGGGGCTCAAGGTCATCTCACCGAACCACAGAGTTTTACAGATGAAACGTAGGAAATGCAGATGTGCGTGGACACCGTGCAAAGGGCCTTTTAGGTGTTGCTTCTGATGTTGAGGTGTGCCAGTTGCTATGACAACCCATGAAAACCAGGTCTCTTCTCTCAATGAACCTACAAAACAATTGAGTTGAAAGGACACATGACTAAGATAAGGAGGGAAGCCAGGATTCCTTGATCCGGGTATTCTCTAATGTTCGTTGATGGGAAACGAATCACGGTGGTCTCTTGGCGATGTTTGTTTCTCCAGTGATACAACAGGGGAAACCTGAATAGAACCTCAAAGAATCAGGAAGCACCAGAGTGCATTTGGCATGGTCTTGGAAAGTTCTACCTCCGCCCATGTGCTCCCAGTGTTGAGTCAGGGAGGAAGCTCTAGGGAGGAGATGCAAGGATTGGGGTAAGGAGGGGAGTGGTCCAGGATACTAGGTCGTCCATCTCTTTCTAGGCTTGATATTGCCGTAATCAAAATCCGTCTAGCACTGCCTCATGGCTTATCAAAGAGACCCTCCCTGAGTGATTCACTTCCTTTGGGAACTCCCTTTGCCTGGACTTGCTCTTGTGGGGACTTTGACATTGTTCTCCGTGCAGGGCTCTTCTGTCTACTGGCTTCTTAGCTCCGCTTCCAAAGCCGATGACGATAGAGCCTGTGTTGCCTTCTTAGCTGCTGTTTGTGAGTGTGCTCTCGTCCACCCCTCTGTGGATCACTGCAACTTGTGTGTGGCCGTGATGTGGTTGCAGCTTCCTGCAGTAGAGGAAGGGTCCCCAGTGTGTCAGAGTTGTAGTGGGCCGTTCCAGCAAGAGTCGGGGAGTCCTATCTAAGGGTACAGGCTCCATGCCAGCATGCTTTAGGTGAGCCAGACACCTAAAGGTAGCTCTTTAGAATGTTGAATTCTGTTGCGATGTGATTGCATGTCGGCCTTAGGATAGCCCTCTCCATGCAGACACGCTCAGCATTTCTTCTCATTTTCTGGAGAAGGAAAGTGGGTCTTGGGCACCCCAGATATTTAGGGGTATCAGAGGTGTACAGCAGTGCTGGACCTGGCCATTTCCTCACTTTTCCCATAGTGACGGTAATGAGGGATAGATCATTTCAGGCGTCTAAGCTTTACCTGCATGAGAGAGACTGAAGGTCTGTCAGACAATTTCCTGCTCCTGGATGTGTGTAAAGGGGCAAAGGAGGGCAAACGTGTGTCATGTTGTCAGAGGGAAGAGCAGCGACTACAGCTGAGAGCTACCCTGCTGATAAAAAATAATAATTCAGGGTACATTTTAGATCATATAACTTATTCACACTGTTCCACAAAATACCTGTGTTTACTTTCATGTTAAACCAGTAGCTAGCATAGAATGATGCCCAATAAATATTTTGTTGAACAAATACATTATTTTTTTAACGAGAAGAGAATATTTTCTGGGTTCATGTATGTTTATGTATGTATGTGCATGTATGTACAGACATGTGGGGGGTACAGGTGTGTGTGCCTGCAGGCAGAGGCCAGAGGGCAACCTCAAGTGTTGGTCTGTAGAAGTTGTCTGGCATGTTTTCGAGTCAAGGTCTCCCACTGGAACCTGGGCCTGGACATGTTAGGTTAGGTTTCTGAGACACGTCCCAGACTCTTCCTGTCTCTGCTTCTTCAGAGCTGAGATTACGTCTGTGTTCCACCACACCTGGCTTTTATTATTATTATTGACTGTTATAATTTATTTTTATTTTCTGTGGTTGAGTGTTTTATCTTCATGGATGAGTTCATATCATGTGTATGTCTGGTGCCCAGAGGATAGAAGAGGATTCAGATCTCCCTGGAACTAGAGTTATGAACAGTTGTGAGCCACCATGTGGGGGCTAGAAAACCAAACCTGGGTCCTTGAGAAGAGCAGCAAGTATTCTTAACCAACTCTCCTGGTCCAGAGGATCGAATTCAAGTCCTAATGCTTGCAATAAAGTACAGTAGGTAATTTATTGACTGAACTATACTCCTAACAGTGCCCAAACAAAGTTTTAAAGCCTTTGCCAATAGACTAAAATCGAAGCTGCAAAATGATTCACCAAAGAGGCTACCAATATCTTGCCAGGGTTTGTCCATACAACATGAGACCATGAGGACAGAGCTAGGTCCTTCTGAAGCTGAAAGATCTAGGCTGATTTATATGAGGCATCAATACCAAGCTAGTCAGAGGTCCAGGTCTCCTAAGTCCCACCCTCGGCCACACTCCTGAACCCTATTTTATCCTCAGGCATCAAGACCCTCAAGCTTTTGGCGACTCTATAATCCCTGTTGCTTGGATCCCTGCACCCAGTCCTGGGAAGTGCAAGTTAGCGAGAACTCTCTGGGCTGTGCTGAGGCTATGTTTCACAATTTTGATAAATAATCTTTGCTCATGTTTGATTTTGGAATTCTCAACAGTTAATTTTTGGAATAGTTCGATTTACGACTGCTCTCTTTCTCCTAGTTTTTGCTTTAAAGGCAATTCAGTAGGGACACTTTGGGGTATGCTTTGGAGAAAACCTCCTTAGCCTGACTTTGTCTTGAAGGTGGTCCAGAGTCAAGAAAACCTTTTAGACAGATGCCTGCCCCGGACTCACAAACCGTATCATATCGGATGCCTTCCGTAGACCCGCAACATGCCAGTTTTCCTGCTTGGGTGCCACATGGCTCACAGTCTGCTCAAGGAAACCTTCCAGACCTAGACACCCAGTTCTGCTACCTCGATGACACCTCTTTCAAGACAGTCTCTTCCCAGCATACCAAGCATTTCCTTTTTTCTCTCTTCCCCCACCCTTTCCTCCCTCTGCTGGCTCTGGCCCTCTGCCTCAACATTTCCCTGGCTGTCAGAACTTGTCTCTTGTCACTCACTTCTCTCGAAGCCTCGAAACACCCAGTGCGGTGCCCTTGACAAACACGGTGTTGAGGTGACGCAACAACCCAAGGTGTCAAAATAATTAGGTAATTAAAGCCGAGGAAGGTCAGAGTTTCCTCCGTCTGGAAAGACAAACACAAGGAAAAAAAGCTAAACAAAGAGATCGGTTTCTCCTCTCCCTTTGTTTCCCTCCTTGTTCCTCAGCTTTGCTCCTAAAATCCTATACCTGGGATGGTCACGAGCCCGGCACATTGCACCAAGCACCCATCTGACTTAGAAGGCGTGGCCAGCTTGAACCCTTCAAGGTTTCAACACACAGCTTGTTTTTGTCTTCCTTGTTTGTTTTTGTGCCAGCCCCACCCTAAGCTCCAGTTGGTGCAATGGCTCCAAGTGGTGGCTCAATGCCATGGATGGGATATTGCTCAAAGGGGGCTGTGGGTGCTGGGGACAAAGTCTTCTCCCAGGACATGAGGCCCTCAGGGTCACCTACCTTTGTCTCTTTGTTCGTTTTTTTTTTTTTTTTTTTTTTTGCCATATTGCAAGTGAAGAGCCTGTTTTTTGCTTTTGTTTTTTTTTAAAGTGGGGATTGTGCGTGGTGGGAGCAGCCTTGCAGTAAGTTTGAAACACACTCCTGGGTGAGAGAGTGGACACAGAGGGACCATGTGAGCTGTAACTGAGAGCTGAAGGCACTCCAGAGGTGGAAGAGGATGGTGTGACCAGCCCCCTACAGGTGTGCATCAGGAATAAACATTGAGTGTGCCGTTTGAATTACATGTTTTCTCCAGACAGGCAGGAAGAAAGAGGGCATTGTAGCTAAAGGAACAACACATGAAAAGGCCGGCGTCAGTTGGGGGTGGGGGCAAAAACCCAATGTTTGCTCAGACCGAGGCTCTTCTGGAGGTTGGTGGGAGTAAAGACTCAGCTGCATCAGTTGCTTGGGGCGAAATGAGGGCATCTTTAAGAAGATAGCAAGGAGTGGTGTCTGCCCTACAACACCAAGGAAAACCAATGGAGAAGTAGAACCAGGAAAGATGTGACTAGTCTGTGTGAGGGTAGAAGCCACGCTTCCATAATCATGCTCCTGCTTGAGCCAGTTCCTACCCACTCTCCACGGTCAACCCTACTTCAGCCGTAAGAGAAGGCAGCTTCGGGTCACCTTCATCCCTTGGGTGACTAGCTCTGGAGGTCTGAAGACTCTCCTGTCCACAAAGTAGTTAGAGGGGTATGACAGACGACAGTTACACATAGAGCTTTGTCGTCTGAAAGTTCTGCTTTCGCACTTGGATCTGTTGCGAATCAGCTGGGCAAACTACCGAATGCCTCCAAAGCCTGGTTGGTCCAGGTAAAATGGAATGAAAGGACCACCGTGCTTCCTCACTGAGGTTCCTAGCCGGGGCAAGCCGAGCACAGCACTCTGCCAAACACATGGAACTGATGATCAATTGTATGTGTTAGGTCAGACCAACCAATCAGCTCCACCTGGCCGCTGAGCCAGCGCTCAGAAGCCAACAGGAGAGCTCCTAGCTTTAGGTCACTCACTTCACCTCTCAAGACAACCGTCACTGTGCAGCCTGAGCACGGAATCACACGAATCTGGAAGAGGAGGTGTAGCCATTTTGGTCTTTCAGGATCTGCTTCGTACCCCCAAGCTCTTTGTTTTTGTAGCAGACCCTTCCCAGCCTTCAGATCTCATTTGTTCTATGTCTCAAACACAGCAAGCGGCTGGGAATGGTTGGAGCCGAGCTCCTTGTGGGCTTGGGGAGATGGTTAAGGTTTTGGAGAATGAGGTTGGAGTACGGCAGGGACAGGAATAAAGCAGTCCATTAGTGGGGACATTCTTCCTGTTAAATAGCACAGCTGTGTAAATGTGTGCTAACTCTAGACCCGAGTGCCTACTTTCCTTTTCTCTTTATTTTCTCTTCTGTGCCTCTTGAGGTGGTCATGAATTAGCATGGGTGTCCAACTGTTCCACGAGGCAGCTAAGGGAAGCCTTGCAAATTAAACAAGTCCTACTCCTTTTAAAGCAATGAGACCTGTATACCTGATATGATATTGATCCACGACTTTTTCAACTAAGTAGCCATTAGGAACTGGAGTTGATAAGCAGTTCAACTTGTTTAAAGAACCAGCTAAAACAGATTGAATTTTCAAAAGCTTGAATTTAAAACCTTGGCTTTTCTCAAGGAATTTTTATTTTAAGACATTGGTATCATTTAATTATAGTTTGTTTATAGACTTCCTAGGAATCTTAATTCATCATTTTTAATATTTAAAATATTTTCGAAGAAATGTGTGTGAAAAGTAATTTTAATTTGCTCTTTTCCATTGACTTTCATTTACATTTCCTCCTTAAATCCGCATCGTCTGCTAGAACTCTCTGCCACCATGGAAATGCTCTGTGTTTGTGCCCGTCAGCACCACAAGCTCAGACAAGGCAGATGGTGGTCACCCTCGTTGTATCTTATTTGGCTAGGGCTTAAATGCTGGTCTGTGTCTGCAGTCACCCTTTTGTGGGGCAGTTTTAGAGTTTCACAAGCAGAGCCGGTACAGTTGTTGAGAGAAATAGAGGAGCCTGAACATGACTTTTTTCTGAAGACAGAGGCTGTGGTTTGGACAAGCACCAGGAACTTTAAGGGGAAGGAAGCTTAAAGAGAAAAAGAAATGACAAGGTGAACCGGCTAGTTCCTTAACAAATGGCTCCGTGGACAGAGAAGTCCAGGTGGGGTTTTGAGGACAGGTGGGTGACTCGGATCCTCCTTCCCCAGCAATGGGCTGGGCTGTGAGCTCATTCTTATGAGCTGAAAGTAGACACCTACTTCACTGAATATTGCATCTCTGAGACATAGAACTTCAGAGTGCCCCTTGTTTGTTTCTTCTCGGGATTTGTCATTCATAAACACATTCTGGTTTTGCCCCACATAAAGAAAAGAGAAATTACTGGTTGGGAATGGTTTGACAAACAGCATAACTTTTTGATCCACCTTCTCGGGAAATTTTCTAAAGTTCTGGACTGAGTGGAAATCATTTGGAAGGGAATCGAAATGTTCCAACACATAAGACAAATAAGAAAGAACAAGAGTTTTCATTAACAAATTGACCCAGATTGTTCCAGGGGCAAAGTCACATCAAACAACTAAGAACACGCAAGGACATCTCTGATCTATACCAAAGAGAAAATAAAGATGTCAAAATGAGCTTCACTGGTTCATACTCAGGGTGGGGCAGGGGTTGCAGGCTTTAATTTATGTGTGAAGTCAAAGCAGCTGTCTTCAGTTTTATTCATTTATCTCAAAGCTGGACTAAAGCAAGACTATTTTATCAGTAATGGGAATGACGGCAAGAAAAGTCTCTGAACTGGAATCCTAGGCCCAAATTCAAAGTGTTATTTTGTGCTATCTGTGGTCTGTAAATTATATGGTTATTGCAAGAAGAGCTTCAGTCAGAAGCCTAAAAGTCTGAAATCATATATGTCAGGACAAATCCAAGATAATACTTTTATATATTTCCATTTGGGAGTTTGGCCGTGGATCTTGAAGAAACAAAAACATATATTTGGCCTGAGAAGCATCTTAGATACCCAATGGAGAACTCTGTTAAAACCATTTTATTAAAATTGATGCAAGATAGGTCCATTAGAAGAAGCAAGAAAAACTAGAAAAGCTTCAAAAAATTGTGGTCTTGGTTAAAAATAACATTAATTTTGAATTCACACTATCTCCTGTTATTTACTATAAATTGTTGATTGTTTCTAATATTTAAGTTGTATAATACTGCAAAAAGAAAAATTAATGCTTTCTATTTTTAAAGTTTTTTAATTAAAATATTTTTCTGAATTAAGACATTTGGTCAAATATGCCAAAACGTGGTAAAAAATGCAAGAAAATTAGAAGAAAATAAAGCATTTTTGAGATTGTGAGACAGATAAGATATTATATATATAAACAGCCTTCAAGCTGTAGAATGTATTTTCCAGTCACTGTGGGTCATAATGCGATCTCTGTTAAACAAAAAACCTGGTTTTCTGGTTGGGTTTTAATTATCGAAGTACATTGAAAAAATACTGGGGGAGACTTAAAAAATACTGTGGACACTAGAATGTCAAAGCTTTCTGACAATGATCATGACATGCATAATTTTCTCATATGTATTTCCTAACAATCCTTCAATATGATATGTGAAATTGTAGATTATTTTAAGGTATGTGTTAGTATAATAACTTCATTGACGACTTCAATTGCTGTTCTCTCAGGCAAGAGAGTTGAAGACCTAACCCGGTGTCTGGGCCTTTGGGAAAGACCTAGAATTTCTTTGTGGTAGCTAGAGAAACAGGAGCTCTGGAGACTTGAGGGGTGGAGTAGGGAATGTCTGGAGTTTGGGCTGTGATATTTTCCTTCATACTGAATGATATTTAGGGAGAACACAGACCTTAGTCTTGCTGAGATGAAAGATATCTAGGTTTTCAGATTGCTAACAGGTTTAAAGGGATACTGAGCAAAGTGACATGGAGCCCTGGGGGTGACAGGGGGTGTGGGTACCTGGGAATCATCTGGAAACAAGGCCAGAAGTGTCTTCCACAGGTATGCCTTAAACACGGTCCCCACCCCTTAGTTTTAAGTTCCTTTGCATTTTGCCGGGACACTGAAATCCATACATTCATGATCTCTCCCGATCATCCTGCATAGGCATAATTTTGCATCAGACATTTGATGTGAGAGGTCTATGTTTGAAGGAAGTTCTATTTAAGTCTCTGTCTGGATCCATATCATCTATATGCCCATCTCCAGTGCAAAGGATTGCATCTCTCACGAGTGCAATTTCAAACTTGTTGCCAGTGAGAGAACTCTCCACTGGACTCAAGCGTACAAAGTCCATGAGGAGCAATTTGAAAGTTAGCTTATCCAGGACGGCGTCAGTGTGCGGCACATTTTCGTTAAGGTGTTATTCTTTCAAGTTTCTGATTAACATAAGTTTTTTTTAAAATTATACAAAAACATAATACCATGATTATGGAAATAAAAAGCCACCCACAGGCTTACTATCTTTACAAACCATCTATTTTCATTCTTTCCTGTCTTTTCCAAAAAAGCATTACCCCCCACCCCCAGTGTTGGACATAGAGCACTAAGATGCCTTTGCGTTCTGATCTTTTTTGTGAGCCTCACACAATGAGTAATACCAATGTGGTCCTAAGAATAACAGATGCAAGTGACTTCAAAGCACGCATTATTTGACATATCCTAACTTATATCGGCACTCAGATGTGTCAAGGTGAGACTCTTAGGTTACCTGGGATTCACTTTTGTTTTCAATAAGACCTCGTTTTCCCCATTTCCCCATGATTTTTCACTGTTTTCTTAGAGCAGATCTTTAACATTGGAATTACAGGGTCCAAAACCCTGAACATGATGTAGAGCTGGTTCTCACCTCCGAGAACTAACTTAATCCCAGTCTTTCTTTGTTGCTGTTTTCTGTTGTTTTCTAAGAAGGGGTCTCTTATAGCCCAAACTAGTTAACTAGCTGAGGATGACCTTGAATTTCTCTTTCCCACCACCTCTGTCTCTTGAGTGTTGGGGTTACAGATGCCAACCAACTCTTGTCCCTTTGAGTGTGAGGCTTGCCTTTAATGGTTGAGTCATCTCTCTGGGCACACAGCTCTGAATCACAGTCCCCTTCGGCCACTGAATCAAGCTCACCTTAATGGCTCCTTACCGTATTCACTATCTAGATTTGCAGGTTTGTGTCTGTTCAGAAGCAGCAGCTCCCAGAGCCCCTGGCTTTGGCTTCGACCTGACAATGAGCCACTGGGTCACACATCTTCACGCAGGTGAGTTGTGGCGACACCTTTCATTCCCAGCTCAGTTCCTTCAGAGAACAATTTTCTGGCTTCAAAGAATTCCCCATCTGCAAAAACATCCCTGAGACAGTCTCAGGATTGTGAAAGGAGCCTTGATAGGCCAGGGAAGGGCTAGGCTCTGGCTATCAGCTCTTGTCTATTACCAATTTGCTCCTGGCAAGGTACCTTGGGTTCTGACACCAACCTGTCTCACCAGCTCTTACCAAAATGCAGGCAGTCATGTGTGTGTGGGCACATGCTCCCACTCTTTCCAGAGCTGACCCAGGTCCTATGAGCAACCCCTTGGGAACTCAGATGTGATCTTTTCCTTCAAGAACCCTGTGAGCTCAAAGATAAGGTTCAGATTCATTTGCTCTAAGAATCTGGCTGAGAGTTTGTGCTTCTACTGCGCTGCAGAAGTGAAGGCTATACCCAAGGCCCCAAACTGGGATTAGAAGAGATAGGAATTCAAGAGTTGCAAGGGAGCTTGCAGAACTCTTAATCAGCAGGTGTGGCTAAACACTTAGCACATCCAAGTTTCTGGGCTAGGTGCTAGACACCCACAGGTGAAGTAGAGAGGACCCCAGTTTTCTAAGAAACTGCCTGCTTGTGGAAACAATCTTCCAAGGTCAGCAGGACCATGTGCAAAACTTGCCAGCCAGAGAAATTAGCAGAAGGGTGTCTTTGCCAAAGACAAAAGGCTAAGACAGAAAAGGAGGGACCTTAAGTGATGTGGAGTTGTTTCATGGAAGTCACATGAATGGGGGAGGGGGAAGGAGGATCTGAGCCCCAAGACTGACTCCTCCGCCGTCCGTTTTTTAATCTGGGATCTGGAGAGTCTCAGAACCTTGGTTTTATCACTGGAAGTGCCAGGAGATTAAAGGAGAATAGAGGTGATTAAGGACCAGCTTGAGAACAGTATCGTTATTGTTACTACGGGAGAGGGAAGCATTTTAGATATCTTCTGACCTAGATAAGTGAGCAGTTATTGATATGATAGCTTGATTATTGCTATCCTTCCTGTTTTATCCTCCAGTTTTGTTGTTGTTGTTGAAATAAAAAAGGGCATGGCTAAGACTGACTAGATTTTATACTCCCTGCCCACAATATCTTTTTCTCTTTTCTCCTTTGGGCAAATTCCACCCTGTAAAAACTCAGAGTATTGGTTTACATTCCAAAGTTCTGAATTTGATTATTAGCATGTCGTTCTTTTTTTTTTCTTTCAGGAAATTAAACATGTACAATCGAGTAAAGCTACGGAAATTTAAAGTGCGCGAGGATTGGCTGCACGCCCAAGGTCACCTACGCACCCAGGCATTACTGTACAGACCATTGGCTTCATAACGTCTCTGGAGAGGCTACAGTCATAGCCTGAGCGCAAAGAAGTACCAGATGAACTGGAAGAGGGTGACCCAAGGTAACAGCTGGTTCCTGAAGAGGCATCCCTGGGCTTGCAGGCCGCCTTGCGGATGGATTTTTGTGTTTGTGTACTGCTAATGAAGAGTGAAGGATTCACGTTCCTGGAAGTCTCCTGGGTTCTACCCCAGGCCCTTCAGGTCATGCCCCTTGTGAGGAGCTGAACTTTTATTCTGTGACCGTGCTATTCTCCCCCACTAGCCCACAGGTGTGGAGGTTATTTCCACCCTACAGAGGAAGATATTGAAGCATAAAGAAAATAACTAGCCCCCAGCTACTGCTGAGAAAGCCGGGATGGGGACACAGGCTGCCCGAGTCCTGAGCCCATACCTGTGATGAGCCTAGAACGCTGCCTCCTTCAAACAGATGAGCCTGGGATTCCATCTCAGAACACAGGACAGAACGCAGAGCCGGCTTCTTCTACAAGAAGAAATTGAAATTGGGAGGAAAGGAAGGAGCCGAAGGCTTCCCTTTGCCCTCTTCCTGTGTTGCAGCCAGAGGAGGGCTGGTTCACAGAACAAGACCCACATAGTTCTTGCTGGTGGTTTGAGGTCAGTGGCTTACCTTGAAGAGAGGAAGGTTTGGGGGAGAGAAAGAGCCAAGCTATTTTACAACTCACCTCCCAACTCCACCTCCTACATTCCTTTCCAACACTTTTTGGGTTCCTTGAGAAAATGAGATGAGGACACACCCCACCTCCCCACCCCACCCCCACCCACCAATCCAGCTCAGAGCCCAACTCCCACTGTCTGGGCATCTTGGTGATGGCTCCGAATAGCCTAATGCAGCGAGCAAACTTTCCGGAATGGTAAGCTCTGCTGGTAAAAAATAGTTTGCTGTGCGGCCCTAGAGACTCATGGCTCAACATGCGAACTTATCCCAGTAAATCCATCCCAATATTTTAGTCACATAATAACCAATCAAAGCTAGAAATTATAAAATAAGAGAATTATTAATTATTAGTACAAGAGAAAGCTTCTAAATGTATTCATCTCAACAGCATTGCACTGCGTTCTTAGGCCTAATTAGCACCCCGGGAGGCTCACCATTAACACTAGTGTAGGAAATCTATTTTTCAAGCTCAGTCCCTGGATATTTATTCATTTGCCTACTATTTGCTCCATATGACCAGGACTGGCTCTGGTCCCCAAAGTGTAACAAAAAAAACAAACAAAAACCAACAACAACAACAACAAAAAAAAAAAACCAGGACAAGAGGAAGCCCGTCATGATCTTTCCAATTGCTTGTTTCTTCTGGGTTTATTCTTCATCCCCCAGGGTTCACACAGGTATCTTTAAAGAATACGAGGGCCTGTCTACAGCTGTCCCACCTCAATGCTCCAGGTGCAGGAGCTCAACAAGTCACGCCTGGTCAGTGTCCAAATGGCTCAACACTGGCCCGTCCCTCTGAGAGTTTATTTGGTGTGGTCTATATAAGGACTCCATAAACCGTGAAACAGGCTGAAGGAGTGAGCATAGCAGATACACCCTCCCCCTTCCCCCAGTCTGCCATTCTCACAGTGCCTCAGAAAAGCCTTAGCTGCTGATGTAACAAGAAGCCACTGGGCAAAGGGGTCAGGGCACATATAAAATAGCAGTGATGTCAATGCTTTTCTATTTTTTTTTAACGTAAAAGCAAATATAAATGAAAATTTAGCTCAATTTTCATTTCCCCCCAGCAGTATGTGCCTTCTTTTAGAAAGCCTGCTCTCCCAAGATCAGAATCATTGGCCTTCCAAGATCAGTGACCTACTTCTTTACCCAAGACTCCATCGTCTCCGGCCCGCCCCGCCCTGTCATCGCCCACACGTTCTGCTGCACAAACGCACAAGGTAGTCATTTTTCTGAAAACTTTCTTCCCTTGGGACTTTGCTCCTCCTGCTCCTCCTTGGAGCAGCCTCGTCTCCCTTCCATGGCTTTCGCAACCATGCTCTCCCAGGGATGCTCACCTGCCTGGCACCTCCGCTGTGCAATCACAGTAGGACCAGCCTAGGAGCAGGGAATGCGGTGTGCCCAACCTGTATCACTTCATCTAACTGTCAGGGTGATCCTAGGAGAGGAAGAGAATTGTGACAAAGTTGAGAGACACAGAGCTCCAGAGTCACACAGCTAAGAAAAGAGAAAGCCAGGAGCCAAACCTATGATAATGGCAGGTTACACAGTCATTACAAGGTCCCTTATCCAGAACAGACAGAACCTTCCCTCGTCCTCCTGGTAGGGGTCTGGTCACTCCTCCCTGAGTTCCCACATCTATGTACTTAGAAACACCCGCAGTATTTACTCCATGCTGTCGTACAAGACTGTCATTTGCACGTGTGTCTCATACCCCCCACTACAGAGTGAGTTCTTTAGATGAAGACCTATATTGAGGCCTGCACTGCATATAGGAGAGGTAGTGAGTGTGGTCACTGAATAAATAAAGGAATGAAAGAATTGCTGGAGCAATGGGAGGCAAGGGTCGTAGGCTGGGTATAAATTCTTTCTAACGTAACTTGATATACTACAAAGGCAACTTTGCCTTGATCTGTATGGCTTAGGGATTGTCCTTACTGGGGCCGCAAGGATGAAGGACACACAGACACACGAACAGAAAAGCTGGCTTTGGGTAGGCTGTGCTCTGATGGTGGCACACCAACAGTCCGGGGACTTGGCACATTTATGTTATACCTGAATTAAGATGCGGGTTTACTGTATACACCAGAACAAGGAGAGAGAGAGAGACAGAGAGAGAGAGAGAGACAGACAGACAGAGGAAATAGAGAAAGAGATAAAAAGAGAGAGAAATAGAGAGACAGATGGAGAGAGAAGGAGGGAGAGAGAGAGAGAGAGAGAGAGAGAGAGAGAGAGAGAGAGAGAGAGAGAGAGAGAGCTCGCAGTTTCAGAGTCTCAGACTGTAGAACCCTGGGAGGAGGAAGCTGTGTTGAGACTTTCTGTAGATGTTCTCAGTATTCACATTCTGGCCTTGCAATTACTATATGTCTGAGGCACTGGGGTCTTTTACACCAGTATCAACAATACCCATCCACTCCAGACTTCATTTGCTCCCCTCTCAAGTGGGAACATATCGTGATAGGTTACAAAGATTTCGAACCAAAACAGAATACAAAAATTTCATTTCCCAAAATGCATTTGAACAGTCTGGGGTGCAAGGGGTAACAAGTTATCTCACTAGTTAATGTAGGGATGATTCTGGTAAAAGCTCAGAACTGTTTTTATGCAATATAGCATCCTGAAACACTGAGGGTAGTAAAAGGATGTCTGTCACTCTGTTTTATTACATATTAGCATTTGATATCTTGGATGACTGGACGATCCAGGGGCTGGCCATTCTAATAATAATAATTAATTAATTAACAATAATTGAAGTAGGTGACAAAAGAAATTGTGGCACATTTAGTACTGAAAGCATCAGCAACAAAACACACACACCTCAGGGATGCTCTTCCTCCATTTTATTGATTGAGAATCTGAAAGTCGCAAAACTGAAATGACTTGATCAATATCTCACAGCCAAAAAGAAAAAAAAATGGAAGTCTATACTCCAACCTAGGATTTTGGACTCAAATCTGTTGACCATGGATCTGGTGCTCCTCAGATACAAAACGAGTCTCAGAAAGTTAGAGATTTGAGCTCAGACACTCGTTACTATGTCCATGAGCAAGTGACTCCCTACTGGTGCTTCTGAAGCGTTGTTCTGTTA
The DNA here is from genome assembly GCF_037038515.1 of Microtus pennsylvanicus. Classification (NCBI taxonomy): domain Eukaryota; kingdom Metazoa; phylum Chordata; class Mammalia; order Rodentia; family Cricetidae; genus Microtus; species Microtus pennsylvanicus. Next base: position 70,374,573 of record NC_134579.1, read on the forward strand.
CATCTGCAGCCTGAAGCATCCTTCATGAGGAAAGAGTCCTGCGGCGTGTGGTCACTAGAAGACTAAACACAGTGTGTCTGTGATGAATATCCCTTCCGGGGGCCACAGGCATGCTGTAGAGAGTGAACGTTATCCTTCTCCATCTCCCGGCAGAAGCTCTCACCCTCTATAGCTACCTCACCCTTCCATCCATCCTTTTTTCTTTTACAGTTTTCTCTTTCAAGTCAGTGTTCTTCTACGCAGGCCCCAACCATAGCACTCTGGTGGCAAACTGGCAAGCCCCTCTAGGGCACAAGCACGTGGGGATGGAGGATGCAGAAAGCCCTCATTCCAAGATAAAAAGGGAAGGAGCAGGAGAAGGTAGAACTCGAAGCCTAAAGCTACCTTTGCAGGCTCACTGGAGAGAGCGATCTCAAGCCCCCTGTAAAGAAAGGTCAGTAAGGCTGCCTTCTGTCTACTGGAGGAAATGGAGGTGGAAGGCAGGCTCGCCATGGCAGTTCTTTCGGAGGGGGGATGGAAAACAGTTTCCCACTTGTTTAAGGACAGAGCTGCTTGGCAATGGTGAGCTGCAGGGAACTGGGTTGCCTTCTGGAAGGGAAGCCGGCTGTCTTGAGAAGCACAACACAGGGCCATCTCAACCTGAGAAGGCAGCCAGTGCTGGTCCAGTGGCCCAGAAGGCCTGAGGCGGGGCTCACGTCAGAGGTTTCAGGGAGGGTGAGGTTGGGTAGATGATGTCGAACGTGAACTGCCAAAATACCCCTTCCGGCCATGGCGTTTGGGGTTTCCACACTTGAATGCCTTGGGAGGTGAGTTTAGGCCCAGCTCATTTGTTCCACAATTCTTGGCTCCTGGACAGTGCCTGATGACTGGTCACAAAGCATTTTATAGACAGCTGTTGCCATCCTGTCTTCAGAAGAAGCAGGGAAGAGAAAATTCAGAGACAAGTGAGGGACGAGCCACCATGAAAACGGGTGGGAGAAGGGGCCTAGCTCCAGAGTGATAGGCACCGGAGCCCACACTGTGATTTCCAACCGTGGAGAAGAGCACGCCCACTGCGAAGCCCCCCCCCCAACCCTTCCTTCTTTTATAAAGTCTCGCAGTCTCCGAGCTTAAGCCACTTTAGAGGGCAAGGTCATGTTCCCGAGAATCCACAAGAAAGCGGTGTTTCCCTTTGACCTCGTTGAAAACTAGTAAAGGCAATAAGTCCTTGTGGAATCCTGAGGAATTCTGTCTTGGCTCTGAGGAAAATAGGGTGGAAGTCACAGGCTTGTCAAGCGGAAACGGAGTTACAGACTGTTGGGGGAAAGCTGAGCTCCAAGAATGGGGTGAAATGGGATATTGTTCTTGAGGGCGGCAAGCATCTGGAGTGACATGAAGCAATGGTGTCACAATCAGGAGGAAACGTTTTCTTGAAAAACACCTTGCATGTCATGGGTGAGACAGCAGAACGGTTTAGGCCCCAAATCAAAACACCCAAGCCTCTCCAGACTGTGTGACCCTGGGAGAAATCAACTTCTTTAGATCTTGTCTTCCTTACAAGGATAAGAATTTGTGGCCAGACTTGGCGGAGGACATCAAATGAGATGTGAAACTCCTATGATTGGCAACTTAAAGGAAAGATGCCAGGATGACCAACCCTACCCTTTGTGCTTTTTCCTGTGTCTAGGCAGAGGGATTGTGCTGACATTGTTACCATTCCCTGTTTTCAGAGACCAAAAGCCAGGGATAGGAAGAGACACAGGTCTCATTCCACAGCACCTGGACCAAGATGAGGGGCATCCCTCCATTCCTCCGTGGGAAGACAGCAACACTTGCCCATGCCATGGTACTTCCTCTTCTGCTGAGAATGGCACCATTACAGAACTATCCAGGGGTGGGGCCCCAGACCACAGAGACTTCCTTCTGCCTGGCTGCTGGAGGCGCAACTGCTGGGAGGTTAGGAAGGTGCCCACTGGCACACAAGCTCCAGGGTCCAGCACTGCCTCCTGCCTCTTCTCCCTCCCCCTTTTATTCTTGCTATGGTTTCTGCTTTGGGATAAATGAGTGGAGGCCTGGATGCTGGCCCCACCAGCGAAGAGATGCCTGTTCTTTCTCTGGTTCTGGGCTCTTCTGCCTCCATCTATCACACAGAACATTATCCAAACCTTTCGACTTCTGCTTCTGCAACAGTGTGGCCTGTTCTCTAACCACGGGGTTCCCCACCCACTCTGTACCCCCAAGGCTCCTCCTCACCATCATCATGACTCCATAAAATGGCACGGGAAGAGACTTGAAGTGAGTCATCATGGCATGGGTGCAGGAGGAGGGGGGAGTCTGTGGGTCCCAGTGGGTGAGTATTTTTTAAGCAGCTTCATGGTATTTTTACCGAGCCCCATGAAAGGGATCTAAGAATCAGGGTGGTGCCATCTTATCTCCAAGGGCAGACAGAGTGAAAACGAACGGTGGCCGCAACCTCCCAGAACACAGAACAGCTCTCCCTCATGTCCTCAGGTATGAAACAGTAGCTGCCTCCTCTGTGGTAAGGGAATTACACTGTCACATACCTGAACCTCAGCCGTCCTCCTCACTAGGGCTTCCCTGGGCCTCTGACATGAATCCTGGCCTAGGCCGGCTGGGCCACTGGACATAGGATACCCTCTCAAAGGATCAACCGCTGGAACCCTTATCTAAACGCACTCCAGGGTCCTAAACTGTAGACATCCTTGACGTCTTAGAGGCCGAGAATTTTCCAAAGCAGAGTGCAGAGTGGGAATGTGTGGGGTCCGGTTCCTTCATCGGCCAGGGGCCTCAGATGTCACTGAGAGGAAAATAGTCTGTGGCGATAACAAACCAAAAGGAAAGGACTTTAGAAGCCCCCAGGTGTATAGCGCTGTGGTTCTCAAACTTGACCATGCCTCAGAATATCTGAGGGCCAGATAAAAAAAGGTGGCTAGCTGGCTTCCTCTGTGGAGCTGCTGATTCTGACTATCAGAACACATCGGCATTCCTATTGCATGCTCTGTCTCTGTCTTTCTGTGTCTGTCTCTGTGTCTGTCTGTCTCTGTCTCTTTCTCTCTCTCTCTCTCTCTCTCTCTCTCTCTCTCTCTCTCTGTGTGTGTGTGTGTGTGTGTGTGTGTGTGTGTTTCTCAAGATAGGGTTTCTCTATAGCTTTGGAGCCTGTCCTAGAATTCTCTCTGTATACCAGGCTGGCTTCAAATTCACAGAGACACACCTGTCTCTGTCTCCCGAGTGCTGGGATTAAGAACGTGTGCCACCACGGGGCTTCCTGTTGCTCTTTTATAAAACTCCATTGCTGCTCTAGTGCTGACCTTTGAGAGTCACTGCTTTGTTTTGGGTTTAGTTTCGTCTTTTAAGGGCTCGATTCCTCTATTTCATGGAGCAGAATAGGTAACTTCTCCAAGCTGCCCCAGCAGGTAAGAGGTAAACCGGAACAAAGTCTCACTTTTTCTTTGCCAGAAAGGCAAAGAAATGCCCCCTCCCCCCATGAACTCTTTGTCCTCACTTGTCCACCACACTCAGCCTCTTCCAATGCCACATGGTCCCGAGTAAAGAACGCCATGCAGTCTAGGCTCCCTGGTGGCTTTATCCACTCATGGGAGAAGACATGCCGAACTTAGAGCTGGCACGCAGTCATCTTGTATCCCAATTGGGGAAGAGATCGCCCACCCTTAGAATTTCAAGGTGTTTCCCACAAATCTCACTGATCCATAATCCTCGCTCTACTTTCTTTGTCTTATTCTTTTATCCACTGTACTCCGGTTGACAACTTGGAAGTGCTGGGCGCTGTCCAAGATGCTGAGAAAGATACCTGTGGGTGAAAGGCCCCTTCTTACATTCAGGATTTTCACTTCCGGCAGAAGAAAAAGAGAAAGAAAAAAAAAAACAGTCAAATCACTGCCCTACAAAGGGGAAAGCAGGGAGTTCCTTGGGCGTCTGAGGAAGGAGAGATGGGGAACGATTGCTGAGACTGCCGGGAAAAGGTTAAGTCCTAGGGAGAACCCAGCCAATACAGGGTGTGATTAACAGAGATACTCAGTGGGAATCACTGGAGACCAATTACCTTCCATCCTGCTTCTGTCCTTATCGTCATTACACCAGAGGCGCCATCATCAAACCCTTCTGTCGAGACGGGGACGTGGAGGCTCAGGGCGGTCAAACCGCTTGCTGAAGGTCACACGTTATCAAGCGTGAGTTTTCTGACCTCCGAGCCACGTCGAATTGCTCTTTGCCAGAAACCAACAGCTATCACCTGCTGTCGGGTCTTGAGGGCTGGTTTACCAAAGCACAGGACAGGTGTGGGAATTGAGTATGGAGGGAAAGATAGGAGGTGGCTTCCTGTGCTGGGACTCTTGACTGACACTGTGAACCATTAGTGCCTATCTCGAGGGGTGCCCGGGAGTCAGTGTAGGATTTTGAGCAGGAAAACAATGCATGGCACAGCTATGGTTTAGGAAGACGGGGGGGGGGGGGGGGGGGGGGGGGGGGGGGGGGGGGGGGGGGGTATGCTGATAGCGTAGAAAGTGCATGGCAGCAGAAAGCGAGAGCCTGGCCTAGAGTGGGTAGCAGGAGACGTTGAGACTCAGGACAGATGTCATTCTCACTCCTGCCGTTGCAAATATTTGACCACTGACTACATGCTTGACCTATGCTAAGTCATCTGATTCCTGCAGTTGTGTCCCTGTCGGCTCTCTCCCTCCGTCTCTTCTTCCGCTGTTCCTGCGTCTCCATTTCTCCATGCTTAGTACTTTTCCTACTTGGGGATGGGACCTAAGGCTCCTTTCTGAATATCAGGGGAATCCAGGGCTGAGAAAACACAAGATCAAGGAATCTCAGAGCCGCTCATTCTCCTGACCGGACAGCAGAGGAGTGTGAGACCAGGGGCCAATCTGAAACTTGTTCCATCTACGAGAGGACAGGGCACGAGAAGAGGCCAGACGGCTTCCCCGCACCGTTGCCAAGCCCCCGCTCTGGACTTCTAGGCCCGGCTGGAGGCCCTGCAGCTGTGGTGGGTGCCAGATGGCATCCCAGCGGCCAGGCTGCAGGGCGCCTGAGGACCCTGTGGTAAGCCGCGACGGGCAGCACCTCCTCCCTCTGGTGCTGTGGGCACAGAGCACACGGCTGAGTGAAGGGAGAGTGTGCAGGGCAGAGGACAGAAATGGTGGTGACTCACTACTTTGTAGCGTGGGTCACAGCTGCTCGGGGCCATCCCAGCCTCCGTGTGGCAGCTGCCGTCTTCACCTTGTCAGAAAAACACTCGAGCCCCGGCAGCCAGAGCGGAGGAACGGGGGCCTGACTGGAAAAATGGCTGCACTGCCCAAAGAACCAGGGACAAGCTGTGAGTTAGGAAGGCCCAGGTCGCTGGCAACCCTGCTCCTTCTCTCTCCAACCGTGAAGTCTTGATAAGCCTCCTTGTCTGTTCATGGCATACTCCTCTTTGTCCTCCCTGGCCTCGAAAGATAGGGTCTGGCTGGGAGTTGAGGAAAGGAGGGAAAAGAGGAGGAGAGAGCAGAGCATGGGGAAGGAAGGGCAGAGGAGGCAAGGCCATTAGCAACCCAAAGGTTCTTCTGCCTGTGCAGTTAGAACTGTATCTAGTGATGCTATTATTAATGTCACTCGACTCCAGGGAAAAGTGTGGCACAGTGCATCTTTGCAAGTGCATTCGAAACCTGTATTGTCTTTGCCACGGCTCGATGAAGTTTAAACTTCATCGAAGTTAAAGGTGATTCTTAGGTTCTCTCTAGTTGCATTCTCTCCCATTGGGGCAGCTTTGCCTGAGCAGACACCGTAGGCACCTCACACTGCCTCTGTAGACCTCGCTTCCTAGCAGGAAGACCAATGTTATTCAACATGCCAAGCAAGAAAAGGAACTGTTGTGCCAAGAGGGGTTACGTCCCAACAGCAAGCCCTGGCTTGGGGTGGCCAGGGACCCGATTCACAGACTGGAGATGAGATTCCGGTGACCTTAGTGGAGAGCAGGGGCTGACCAAGCACATAGTCGGAGAGGTTCCTGCCTGGAAGCCAGCTTCGGAGTACATTCTAGAGACAAGGAGGCCGTGTAGCTGCAGCAACACTGGATCCTGTCGGGGTAGAGGGGCACGGGAAGGGAGTGGGCATTGAGGTCAAGGAGGCAACATGGGGTAAAGCCTGCAAGACTGTGTGAGTGCTTTCAGGGACTTGGGGTGTCACTCCAGAGAAACGGGGCATCGAGGGAGGACTTGAGCAAAGGAGTGGCATAATCCGGGGCATAGTTGAAGAGAGCCTGTGTTCCTTCACTGGAATGTTCTCTGGGTTTGGCAGCCCTCCTGCTTTCCTCCCTGACCCATGCCCTCTGTGCTTCCTTTTTAGGGTTGAGTCTGAGAATTCTAGAATTCTAGGATCACGGAGGAACTCAAAACATCTCAGCTGGCAGGGACGCTGTAATCACGTTTGCTAGTGAGGGGCTTCTTCCTCCCTTAGTGTTTCACGTGCCTCTTCTAATCCTGTGACGGCCTAGCTGGCAACACGGCAGGCTTCCAATTTGTTCAAACCCTTTTGTTCCACACACAATGAACCCTGAGGCCCTGAAGCTTATTACAGCTCACTTGGTAAATCCAAAGGCCTCTGGTTTCCTGATATTGAACCAACTGGTTGAGCATCAGCTTAGGCATCAGGCCACCAAGAAAAGAGTACATTGCAGGCGGCAGTGGTGTGCCAACCTTTCTTCTCTCACTTCAACAGGTGAGTGCCAAGCCTCTGTGCCCATCTCCACCCTCCGTGAGCTCATTAGAATGAGCAAACTGTAGTCTGCCATAGGATGAGACTAGAGACACTTAGGAACCAAGACGGCTCTCCCTGTTCACCAAGTGCTTAGCATATATCAACAACCCACCCTGGCCAGAGTATGCCATCCGCCCCACCACGCTTTGGAGTTGAGATTCTCATGGAATGCAACCATTGCTTCTTAGATTTTAAAGGCTCTTAGGGAGTAGTTACAAGGAACTGCCTGAAAAACTGCTTGGGGGGTCTTGGTGCCTAAAAAGCCAGATAAGAGGCAAATAAAAAAAGTAGCTGAGTATGGGAAAGTTCAGAATGGTGAAGGATGTGTCAAAAAGTCACTCTGATGTCTTTGCTGGGAATGCCACACCGCTCAGACTGAGCCAGCTTAACCATCAAAAGGTACTGTTTTCCAGTCATGACTCTAGATGCCCAAAGTCTAGGTGTGGGCATAATCAGTTGCTTCTAAAAGCTGAGAAGAAAGGATCTGTTCCCAGCCACTTCCTTGACTTACAAGTGGCATCTGCTTATTCATATGGCGTCCTCCCTGTATGCAGATCTCTGTCTCTGTACAGATGTTCTTATACGGATAGCAGATGTGCTGGATTAGAGCCCACTCTGAATTAGACCTCGTTTTAGCTTGAGTATGTCTGTTCTGACCTTATTTCCATTGAAGATCACATTCCAAGTTACTAGTAGTTAGGCCATCGACACAGTGATTTTAAGGGGGCACGATTCAGTCCATAACCCTCAGCCAACGTGCAACAAATCAGAAAGTCAGATCTGGCTGGCTACTCTCATTCTGGGTTCGTTCACCAACCAATGCATGAGTGAAAACATGAGGGAAGCAGTTGGCTCTCCTGAAGCCACAGCAGGAAAAGATAGGGACAGTGCTACTGATTCCCAAACCAGGGACATCCTTCCACTTATCACCTCATTGTATGCTGTCTCAACACCCTGGAAGAATCTGTCCACATCCAGGGACCCAGGATATGTGTAGTCTGTGTTCCTAAACTCCCCGGAACATGTAGCTAGTTGGGACCTTAGAAGACATTCTGAAGGCATAGGTGGGAATAGCATGGTATCTACTTAGCAAGGTTTCGGTGTTTCAGGTTCATTGCTGACCTCCGAGCAGCTTTGAGGCTTTCCCTGTCAGGCGATGAGTTCTGACTACAGAACCCGCAGAGGGAAATAAAAAAGACCAGCATTGGACTCTGCTGTCTCATCTGCATGAGCAGACATGTTAGCAGAAAATCTAAAACTATATTCTAGTGAATGGGCTTTAGCCAGGCAGGGTGGTTTATGTCTATAATCCTGGCACTTTGGGAAGCTGAGGCAGGAGAATTCCTATGTGTTTGAGGCCATGGTATTTGAGGCCCATGGTATTCTGAGCATAGAGAAAGACCCTGTCTCAAAAATTACTGCTGCCTGAATGGGCTTATTGGATTAGTGGGCTTGTAGACTCACTAGTTGGATACAAACAAAATAGAACAGAAAATTAAAAAAAATAAAACTATGTGGGTATAGAATTGTTGAAAGCCATGTTCTCATAAATAATGCTCAAGGCACTCATCTAATTCAGCAGCCACAGTGGCTCTTCCCGGTTTGCACCAAGATTTTAGCCCCATCTGACTTGGGATTTGTTCTGTGGCCTTTGACACTCTGCACATACCTTTCACTCATACTGGCAGCTGTGAGCACCTGGACACTCGGCTCCAGTTCCTTTGTAGAGCACAGACGGTAGGGAACCCACCCAGGCATTCTGTTGGTGAGAGCTAGACCAATAATCTGCAAGGCAGTGGCTCTCAACCTTCCTAATGCGTTCACTCTTTAATACAATTCCTCGTGGTGGCTGACTCCAAGCACAAAATTGTTTTCATTGCTAATTTCATAACTGCAGTTTTGCCTCTGTTATGAATCGTGATGTACATATCTGAAATGCGGGATGTCTGATATGGAACCCCTGTGGAAGGATCATTCGGTCCCCCAAAGAGGTTGAGACCCACAGGTTAAGAACCACTGTTCCAAGGCACAGGTGATTGTTTTGTGAATTTTTGCAGTATATGTATCAGCATAAAATATACCCTCTTTTTATTCAAAGTAATGGTGGCCCATATGGCACTAATTATTGCCCTGTATTATACTAATGTGATTATCTTGACTTACTTATTTTCTGGTTAGTAGATAGAATGCAAATACAAATGAAAGGATCTGGAAAATTAGGCAAGAGTATGATAAGAACTGGTATTTTTTCAGGTTATGCACCGAAATGCTGAACATTTCCCTCCCTTTTTAAAAATTAAACATCGCTCCAGGCATGGGGCATACATCTGTAGTCCCAGGCACTGTGGAAGCGAAGGCAGGTAAAGTGAAAGAGCCTGGGAGCATGGGTGCCTGGTCCACCCATGAAGATCCTGCCCCAGAAAACAAATCGATGAAACAGTTCACTGGTAACTTGTGTTTGTTCTGTGATCTGTCCCTTGATTATGCCCACATCCCCTGAAGCGTCCATCTTCAACTGTGTCTGGATCACACTGTGAAGTACAGGGCCCTTCATCCCTCTTCTGTAAGTGACACAAACTTATCTAGGATCACTGCGGTGGAAGCTGTGAGTGACAGACTCTGGGTCCTCACTCCAGCTTTGACTGACTTCTAGTTTTCATTCTGAGCACACAACAGCCTTCGTGGCCTCTCCCACCCGCAGGAACCGGTGGAGTGGAAGCTCCTCTGGGCAAGAACCCTGCGTCCTGGTTACTCTATTGTCTAGTGCAGGACCTGTTGAGTCCCAGGAACTTAATACACAGCTGATTTCCACTGCGTTGCCATCCATGACTTACACACTGCTGTGTTCTCTAGAGCAGACTCTGACAGGATTACCTGCTGGTAACCAGGCAGCTGTTGTCAGGAAGGTAGCAAGCTAGACCCTTTGAAAGACTCACCCCTAGCAGCAGAGACTGCATCCTTGGGGTGCAGGGCTTTGTGTCACAGCACTGGAGATGCAGGTGGAATGAAAAGACAGCCCTAACTACATTCTTGAGTTTTTTTTTCCTTTTCCTAAGGATAGCTCTACAGGATGCTGGAGATGTGTATTCTTATAATTTAATCTGTTTTTTTTTTTAAAAAAAAAAAAATCCCTGGGTTTTTCCAGCCTGTTAACACTTCCTCTTTGAAGCTTTTACTTTCTCAAGTTGGTAAGCATTAACTTTCAGTTACAAAAGTGCTGTTTAGTGGCGTGACACACTAACCTGATAACTTATCCATCAAGAGCGTCTTACAATTTAACACGGTGTCTTGCCAAGAAAATCATTGCTAGAACGTGAAGAAGGAGAGGACTTCTTTCCCCAAACTTCCTGGTCATTCCGCCATGGCCCTTCAGTTAAACTCTGGGCCTGTCCACTCAACAATCTGTGAAAACAAAGGACTGAGGGAACCAGGAGAGCTGGCTCCCTCGTTCCTGCTCAGAATCCATCTGTTTGCCCTGAGTTCTTTAATCCATCTCATTTCCAAGCTCCATACCATATCCCTCCAGGTTCACCAATAGGATCGGGGATGACTCAGCAGTGTCTAGAACTCACATGAGGTGCGTGAGACCCTGCACAGCTTGTGAGCACTCAACTCACCCTGGTGTTCCCACGCTCTTCTGGGGCGGGGGGAGCAGTTGGCCCATGTGCCTCCTTAAACCAGGCTTCTTCTAAGCTTCTCTCATGCACCTTTTTTTCTGTGTGTGTGTTTTAAGTGCCCCTCCCCAGATGGCTAGGACCCATCAAGTAAACCCAGAAGGCCTTTGACTCTCCCCCAATAATTCATAGATAATTATGTCACCTGGGCCCCAGTCAGAGAGGTTCTTTGAACCTTGGTATCTTCATTTGATAGGTGTGATGATCTAAGGCTTATATAAGACCAGTGTCAGTCAGGAGAGACAATGCCTAAGAGCCATAACACAATATACAGAGCTATGATCACATCCGAATGTTTGTGGAGTGATTTCTAGAAGGTAATTCTTGAATCATCTCAGCTCAGGGTTTGCAGCACAGATAAACCTAGCTTACAGCTACTCTTCAGAGGTCTTTGTTGGGCCCTGTGGTCTGAGAGTCCGAACAAGGAGCCCTTGACCCTACCTGCTGAGGAGAGCATGCCCCTGGGGCGTGTATGATACAGGCCTGGAAAATCCCAAAGGAAGAGATCCTGTTTGTCTGGAAATGGTCTCCTGTCTGTGGGTGGCCTGGAGACCAAACAACATTTAAGTGTGAACCAGGCTCCCACAATGGTGCAAGGACCACAGGATGAGGCAGGACCTTCCAGGGCAGGAGCACTCACAGTTCCTCAAAACATCTGGTGGAGATTGCCTGTTTTATAAGAGGGTACCCACAAGTGTATTTCAGGTAGGGCTCTGTGTGTGTGTGTGTGTGTGTGTGTGTGAGCAAATGCTACTGGTCTACCTTTGACCCATGCAGGTTCTGCAGCCAAGTTGTCCATGCTTCTATGCAAAAGGGAAAAGTAGAGAAAATGCAAGCCTGGCTATGTTCGGCCTCTGCCAGACTAGGCTGCTGTGTTTCAGGGTCTTACTTGTTTTTCCACAAAACACTAGCAATCTCACGGCAGTCTGTGTGGTTCATCACGGTGTTCAGGAAGAAAAAGTGCAGTTTGGCTTGTGAGTGCCCCAAGGAGCAACCTCCACACACCCTTGAATCTCCTTGTGCCTGGCACAGCCAGAGAAGGTATTCAAAGTCCAACCTTCATGTTATAGGCCCTGCACCACTCTCTTCCCGTATCTCTCCCCACTATTTCCTTGACAGCATTAGGTAGCCAAGCTAGGGGCTGCTGTATACCTTTCAAATATAATCCTCTATGCCTGGAATCGTCACCCCCGTAAACTCCCACCTGGACCGGTCACAGTCTTCATCTCCTCCATAAACTCAGCTCACCTGGAGTGTAAGACAGTGTGTGTTTGCTGGTGTGATAGTTCGGTCACACTCTGCCATAGAGGTTTGCAGAAGCACTATGGACAATGTATGTGGATTTCCACAGAGGCATGTTCTCAACATGCTATGCAAGGGTTCTTGCCTTTGTACAATGCCATTACAAGCAGCTCACAATTCTTCCTTCCCACTTTTTCGTTTCCCTTTAGACTATCACAATAAACCACAACAATAAAGATTTGGGGGTTTAAAAAATGAAATTTCAATTGCTATCAAATTTAAATATTGACAAAAATTGTCATCAGGAATCAATAGCAGATGGTGTTTTGTTTTCAATGACGTGGAAGCATATGTATGGTACCCTGATATGTATTCCAAGCTAAGAACATTATGTTATCTAACCTGTCAATTCCAACCAAATTGAAAACAACTCAAATGCTCAAAATCAGAGAGCTGGGTCCCCAAGTTTCAGGTTATCAACACCCTGAATGAAGAGCCCTCCGGCTTAGCCTACCTGTGTTCCCAAAAGACAGGGCACTTCCTTTTTGTAGCCTCCGTTTTATCTACCACACAGACTATGGAACATCTCTGCTGGTCTTTTGTACCGGTCATATTTTATTCCAAAAAACCATTCCCCAAATGGGAATCCTTGAAGTCAAGCCCAAGCCCCTTCAGGTTTTTGTTTTCAAAGTTTTTTGGTCCCTTTCCCCTTTGGATTAATTCCGTGTCCTTGTGAGATTCATAAGGACATTAGGATATAGCAGGGCTCTTAGGGAAGCTAGCTCCCAGGTACATGAAGAATGTATGAGTGTGTGAGTTTAGACTAAAGTCTGAGGAAGGAATTTCTTTATTGAGGAGACATGGGAAGTCCTGGGCCCGGCAGCAGATGAGTCCCTTTCATGAGGACTTTGCATTCAGGAAAACAGGGGCTCTCTCCAAGCTTCGTGTCTAATCCTCCTTCTGCTGCTGCTGCTGCTGCTACCTGGAGGAAGGCTCTCCGGAGTATCTAGAACTGGAGAATCTATTTTCACAGAGCCTGTTTCCTCATCTGCGAATAAAAGGTTGGACGCGATAAATCCAATTCCACTCCAAGTCTGGCCATGAATACGGATCATGAATTCAAATTGTATCCTACTTTCCTTTCTCACGCATTGGCTCCTGTGGGACGTTTGCATAATACCAAGTAGGAAGCAGTAAGGGCTGAGGAGATGGCTCCGCGGGTAAGTGCTGCGGCAAAGAGCATAAGGACCCAGGTCCACATCCACAGCACCCAAGGAAAAGCTGGGCATACTGGGGCACGTCTGTAATTCCGGGGCTGGTGAGTCAGACCGGGAGATTCCTGAAGCTCCCTGGACAGCCAGTCTAGCTGAATAAACGAGTTCCAGACAGCTCCTTTCTCCAAAAATAAGGCAAAGAAGTGGCAAGGAAGATACCTGATGCTGACTTCTGACCTTCCCATAGGTCCACCTACATAGACATGCAGGCACGCACGTGTGCATACACCTACAGGAACACACGCATACACCATGAACACAGTGATGACGATGACTCTGATGTACGGAATGTAAAGTGTATTGTTCTCCCTTGTATGTGCACCAAGCTTCTAGATCTTCATCCGTCTTCGCTCTGAGCCCTTTACCCATCTACCCTCTGTGCCCTTTATCTGTCTACCCTCTCTGCCAAGAAGGGCAATCCAGAGTTTGACCTTGACATTATGGCACCAACTTCATTGTTTTTCTTATATGTATATTTTTCCACTCACTTTTTGTTTTCTTTCTTTATTCTGTTGTAAATGGGATCTATGTGGTGTTTTACCACGAAAGTTAAAGCTCTGACATTTCCTGCAGCCCTTATACCTCGGGGAGCAGGGCCAGCCAACAGCACACTTGGAATAATGGGGCACTCTCTAGCGCCCCAGTTACTCAGTCTGAACTGTAAACTTGGCTTTCCATTTTAGTTTGAAGCTGGTTGTTGACAACCTACCATGAAAAACGAAACCATCCCCGTCTGCATTTACTTCATATAGATACAGAGTTTAAAAATACATTTCATTGCTCATGTAAAAAGTGAAGTGTCATATATTAATTGAGTGCCTAGCATCTGTGCAGGAATCCTTCCATCTATCCAGGCTCAGTTCTCCCCCAGAGGAAACCCAGGGAGTTCCGCCCAAGGTGGGGCACTGTCGGGCTAGCAGGAAAGCAAGCTCATCTAGGGGTGTGTCTGGTTAATATTTATGTCTCCCACAGAGTGGGCTGCTGGCTCTCAGGTGGAAATCGCTCGGCAGATCTACCAACAAGGGTTGACAATGGATCGTTTAGAATACCGACTTTATTTCTGAGAAGAACGGCACTGAAGATCCACGCAGAAACACCTTAGGCCATAAAGCTTTCGTTTTCATCAACTTTCTCTCAACTCTGACTTCGTAGAAAAGTCATTTTCTCCTCAAGACAAGTAGACAGAGCACCCATTCCTCTGTGGGAGAGCTACCTCAGGGAGAGGAGTGTTGGCCCTGGGGCCAGGCTCCTGAGTCCTGGATTCTCACTTCCTGGTTGAGAGAGCATTGGCCAATCACTTGCTTTTCCTGGTTTTCAGTTGCCTTGTTTCTAAAATGGAAATATAAATAGCATCCGTTGCTTCACTGTGTGGTTGTAAGGATTAAACAGGGCTCACAACAGTGCTGGGCCCAAAACAAGCACACAGGGTATTATCAGTCAGCTGACATCAGCAGTGGGGGAGAGACTGTGGATCATGGAAGAACAGCATGGTGTGTTATATGCTAAAATAGACTTATGTGAAGAATCACAGATGACTTCAGAACAGTTTCGATCAAGGAAGCAAAAGATGAGCTATGATATAGACTTGTTACTGAGCCTTAATCCACACAGCTGTGAGTGCCGGCTAATTAAAATAGGTCAGGCTGGGGCTCTTCAGTTTGTGCCTCACTTGAATCTAAAGGGCAGACAGCTGGGAAAGGGAAAGGGGAATGGAGTAAGTAGGAAGGAAAAAAGACAGCCTGGACCCCACAGGGACACCCTGCCTGTGCTGGTCTGGGATTCATAGTTGCCCTAAGAAGAGTTCGCATAGGAACTGGAAGAACTGGGAGGTGTCAGCTGATGCCACTCCTTAACCACATAAGCCAGCCAACCAGGGACAACTTGTTTCTGGCACTGTGACACATGTTGTCGACACCTTGCACCAGCCACCTTCTATATGTTTAAACAAGGTGACTTCACCTCTATATGCCAGGTATCATTCAAAACATCTCCTACGGCCAATATCAACAGGCAACAATACAACAGAAGGAGTTCTGGGAAATGTAGTTTGTCTGCTTGTGCTAATCTGGCAAGACCCACCCTACTTCCAGAGAGGGAGCAGTGCAACTAGGTTTGAGAGGATAATCAATCACCTGTTCTGAGAAGAAATAAAAGGGTATTGCAATCCTAGGGAAGGCTGAGCGCAAAGCATAATCAGGTCTGGGATATTCAAACTGTCCATAGTGACTGTAGTGTGGGATAACCCCTACCCCCACCCCACCCCACCCTCACCCCTACCCCTCCAGGTTATAGAATCAGTCTAGCTTAACCACAAGCCCTGCCATTTGTGGAAGCAGATTGAGGTACTTACTGGGTCCTGAAGTTTTCAACTAAACAACCCTAATACAAACTCCTTAAGGCCTTCTGGGCTAATTAGTCTCTTTCCTGATATCAAGGTAATGAGAGAGTTGTCACTTTAGGAGTGCTGAACCTGGAACCTGGAGACCCAGATTTAGCTCCAGCCTTGCCCCATGCTCTCGTGGTTACCTCGAACCAATCTTCCGATGCCCGCCTCCCTAGAAGAGGGTTACTGAACTGGGGCAACAGCTGGATCTCCAGAGTCGTTTCGAGCTTGAATAGCCTTCTGTTTTGTGGTAGGTGATGGACTGGACCCTGTGGCTTCCACTCTGGGGTAAATAAAAAACAGAAAATGTGGTACTTTTGCCACATGACTTGACTTTTAACCTTAGACCTTGGAAGCAGTACACGGCAAGGCAGTCTACAATTTGTTGTTGTTGTGGCCCAGACCTAACTCAGGTTGGTTGTTCAAGGCCAGTTAAGGATAAGTCTTCTGTGTCTAGCCCTGCAGCAAGCTGGAAGCACCCAAGGCTGTTAGGAAGTAGGTGAGCCAAATTGTAGGATCTAGTCCTATGCTGGTCTGTAGTCTTACACATCCCTGGATTGGCAAATTTGAGGAGAGCAATACAGACTCCAGAAACTGATTCTTCAGTGTGTTTTGGTATTCATCTGTGTCCCTAGAAGGACTACAGAATTGATTACTGGGGACAGGGCTAGATGCCTAGGACACATAGAAACTGATATTAATCCCAAGGTAACAGCTACCTCCATGCAGCCTTTTAGCCAATGTACTTTTTGTTTTGTTTTTCGAGACAGGGTTTCTCTGTGTAGTCCTGGCTGTCTTGAAATTAGCATTGTAGAACATGTTGGCCTTGAACTCATAGAGATTCACCTGCCTCTGCCTCCTGAGTGCTGGGATTAAAGGAATGCACCACCAGTGCCTGGCTTGGAAAATCCTTTTGATTGGAATAATTCTAGATAAGGAAGTGGACCCCTGCTGAAATACTGGGCAAAGTCAAACTGAGTCTTCTTCTTCTTTGACCTATATCACAGCTGTTTAAATATTGCAGTTCCAGGAAGCTGAACTGTCATCCTCTGAATCTCCCAATAAAAAGTCAATACATTTATATTTTTATATAAAATTAGGATTTTTTCCCTAACTAAATTATAGTTGTATTTTTGGCTATTTTTAAGAATTGTGAGAAATATGAACTCTGGAGTCCAAAAAGCCGGTTCAAGCTTAACTTTTATTACTTAACACTTTTGCACCAACTTGATAAATTGTTTCTTCTATAAAAGGAACTTGACAGCATTGATTGTTCACAGCCTGTCTATTTGTTTTTGATTACAGCTCTTAATTGAGACTATACATGAACCATGTGATACGTGGTAAGTGTGCAGTATTATTCTTCTTGAATCTCAAAAAGCAGAAAATAATAAATATCCTGTTTCTAATTTTCCTGTTTGCTGATTACCGTCCGCTTGCCCTCTGAGCAGGTAAGGGATGACAAACACAAAGAAGCTAATAAAAAAGATTATGGAAAAAATAAAGGTAGATTCATCGGCATCATTGTTGTTATTATTATTATTATCATGTATACAAATCACTAAAGATACTTTGTTGCCCGGTGTGTGGAGGCAGAACTCATTGGTCCTCCTGCTGTGGGACATCCTGCAGGAGCATCCCTCTGCAATTGGTTGGGAGCTGCACACAGCCATATTTTAGGCTCTACAAAGTCTAAGCTGGAGACTGAAGAGCCAGAGCCCATCAGAGCTAAAGTGCTCTCAGCCATCAAGTGAAGCCCTTCTCTGCTGGAGAAACCAAGACTCAGGTTGAGCCCCAAGTGGCTTGTTCAAAAGCTCCCACGTTGTGAGCCGCAGTGTGAAGACGGGTATATATGTCATGCCTCCTCGCCCGGTAACACATGCCACCAGAGAGCCTTTGCCCATGATCCTGGAATCTTGGTAAATACCTCTGGCTTCTGGGTACCCATCTTTCTGTAAAACAAGAGATGGCAAGAAATTGTTGTCCACGTCTCTATCAGATGCACGCAGATTAATTAAACCCAAGCTGCAGTAAGCTCTCAAGTCC
Organism: Microtus pennsylvanicus; assembly: GCF_037038515.1. NCBI lineage: Eukaryota > Metazoa > Chordata > Mammalia > Rodentia > Cricetidae > Microtus > Microtus pennsylvanicus. The sequence continues at coordinate 70,391,948 of NC_134579.1, forward strand.
CTGGAGTTGGCCACAATTCATTTATTATTCATAAACCCGACCCAGTGTTCCAAAGGGAGATACTTCTTCACTGAAGAAAGATCAGACCCTTCTTCCACATGGTTGGCTGACTCTGAAATTAACAGGCCATTAACTCGTGGAGCAAACCAGGAAAAGTTACCTCGGGTCCCCCAAGGTAGCCGTTGGTCAACGGAGGCGTCTGGTCCAGCTTCCTTCTAGACCCCAGTATGCGTGCTACGTACTACCCTCTAGTGTTCTTCACTTTAGAACTCAGCCATGAGCTAAGTGCATTTTCCAATGGCAAGAATCTTTGTTGTCTTAGAGTCATTAGCAAGGCAATCTCTAACACTAACAAGAGCGAGACTGGAACTTGAACAGGAATCCACATTTCTTTCTAAGCATGGCTCATCTGGTCTAGAGTCATGACCAAGGCCAGACACACCAGGATTGCTTCACACTGAGTTTTCCAGTCAGTGTTTCGGGAGCAATCCAAGCTTCTCGTCTCTCACTTTTTTCTCAAGGCAAACCTATTCCCAGCGGCTCAATCTGTGGATATTTATTGACTAACAGTGATAAAAAGCCAGGAGAAGAAAAACCACGCCAAAAGCGAACGCCAGTTTTTGGCGTTTCTCTCACTTCACCTTCTCCGGGGTCTGCCATGGTGGAGGGTGAGCCTGAGGACCTTGGCTTTCTTGCTCCATTCTGAGCTGCCAGTGACTTTAAAATGTGCTCTTCACAGTCATCTGAGGGTTCTCATTCCACCCCTGGTTCCTCTGGGTTTTCAGAATGGAGTCTCCAAAGCTAGCGGGACAGATCAGCTTTAGTAAAAAGCCTGGGGATTTTTTTTTTGGAAGCTTTTCCAAACAAGCCTTTAGCCTGAAGACCTTTGCCCAGCTGGACATGTTTGCTCCTCAAATGTTCAGCCGGGGCTTGCCCATTATGCCCCTCATCTCCGTGAAATTTTAACTCTTTCATCCACAGTTTTAAGTCCCATTTAATTCCCAAGTGAGGGTGAACTCCTCAGGCTTATATATAAAAGAAATCTCAGTGACCGAGTCAGTTGGTGCTTGGTCTTCACAGAGAAAGGGTCCCTTGAGGAAACACACTAGAGAGGGGTCATGTCACTTGGACAATATCAGCTCAGCAGTCTAAGGGTGCCAGAGCATATCAAGAGAACACAAGGTCTCCCCCGTCCAGTTGTCACCCCCCCCCCCCACGCCTGCTGTTAATGCCTTGCTGATTAGAGCCCTTGAGGATTGCCTCTGGACATATTTACTGCGAGCTTTGAGGAAGGGTTTGGAACACAGAATGGGTGTTACAGTGGAAGAGATTTCAGTTGCAAATGGATTAAACAGGACGTCTGTTTGCCAGAGCCCTGGAGGGATGTGGAATGGGGATCTCCAGAGCTGGGGAACAAACTTGGTTAAGGATACTTGCTTTGGCTTCTTTGCTCTGAAAACCCGGGGAGGTTCTGGAGTGTGGGGGACACCCTGCCAGCCTGAAAGCAGAGGCGGAGGCAAGGAAGCAAGAGTAGGGCTGAGATTCTGCAGCCTACACACACACACACACACACACACACACACACACACACCCCTGAGCAGGTCCAGCCACCTCCAGCATAAATGCATCAGATAAGCTTCAGGGCTTTCTGGGTAACTGGCTGCTAAGAGGGTGCTCCTGGAAAAAGCAGGGCGGGAGCTGGAGACCTGGCTGGGTGATTAGGTATACAGACTGCTCTTGCAGAGGACCTGAGTTCAGTTCCAAGCACTCGCATCAGGCAGCTCACAACTGCCTGTAAGTCCAGTTTCAGGGAGATCAAATCCTTCTAACTTCGAGGGGGCAATTGCAACTCCCCCACATATTTACATATATACACAATTAAAAAATAAAATCGATTGTAAAAGAAAAAGCAGATAAATCCCCTGTGTAGAAGTTTAGCAAGGGACAGTGAAAACCAGGTCCAAGCCAGGCAGAGCAAGGCAGAAAGACAGGGTGGGGGTATCAGCAAGAAGACAGGAACTCACATATCACATAGTCTGTGACCCTAAATAAAGATTAGAGAGCAGTGTAGAAAGTTCTGAATTTGGAGTTAGGCCCTTGTGGCTCAGATCACCCCAGTAGCCATGGACTTTTGTTTCCTGGTCCATCCTCCAGGTTGGCCTTTAAGTTGCTGTGTAGCTGAGGATGATCTTAAACTTCTGGTCTTCCTAGCGTGATTCCCAAGTCGTGGGATAGTGACTGTGTGTGTGTGTGTGTGTGTGTGTGTGTGTGTGTGTGTATGTGTTTGCTATCACATGTGCATGCTTGCTCGTACATGTGTGCACAGGTGTATGTACTCATGTGTGTACATACATATAGAGGCCAGCAGGAAACCTCTGGGCAGGTAAACACAAGGCGTCTATCTTGTTTCTCTTACTGCCACTCAGAACTTGCCAGTTAGGTTAGCCCGGCTGACTAGCAAGCTCCAGGGATTCGCCTGTCTCAGCCTCCTCGCCTATAGGAACGCAAGCTCATAGCACCATACCTGACTTTTAAAAAAAAAATGTTGGTTTTTGTTTTGTTTCTTTTTTTTTTTTACATGGGGATCAAACTCAGGTTACCACGGTTGTGTTTCAACCACTGGACAGTCCTCAATATCTCCCCAGACTCATAAAATGGATATTTTGTTCAAAAGTCCCTGGTTCATGTAGTTATGAAGACTAAATTAAATAACTGAATCGATATTTACTGCAACTTAAATCTTTAATTTAAGTATGATTTTTATGCAGACCTTCATTCCTTCTGTGTTCCCCAAACTGGTTCACCCTGATCTCCCGCTCAGAAACACTAGTTGTCACCAGGAGCCGCAAGAGCACCTTATCTCTGGAAACAATAGAAACTGGCTCCCATGTTTCTTTTCACACCAAGTAAAGTGATTTCAAAATGCTGGGAAAAGTCAGAGCCAAAATAGATTACCCCAAACTAGCCCTCTAACCTACCTCTGTCTATCTGATGTGTCTGTCTGTCTGTCTGTCTGTCTCTGTCTCTGTCTCTCTCTCTCCACACACACACACACACACACACACACACACACACACACACACACACACACACGAACTTTTAAACCTTGGAAATCAGACAAGAGAAGAAGAAGGGGGTGTAGAAAACAAAGCGGCCCCGCCTCCCACTGGCTCTATCTGCTCACTTCACAAACACAGGGTGTGCTGTCAAAAGCGCCTTGGGCAAAGTTTGTACTTTGCTAGAGTTCTCGCTTGTGTTTACCAAGGTAATAAACCGGTCCTCCAGTGCTCCAGGTGTAAAGCTATTATGAAAAGGCCTATTTGTCTCTCACCCCACCTCAGATGCACCATTCTTGGGACACTCCGCTCTGGAAGAGCACTGGGGAGTTTATTTACCGAGAGAGGCTCCCAGACTCAGCAAGGAGAGGCTCCAGGCTCCAGGCTGCAGGGATGCTGAGGCCTGTCCCTGTGCAAGCAGCCCCTGCATGCCCCAGTGCTGGTCTTTCTCTCCCTCCCTTTCCACTGTCCCCCTACCCTGACAGATAACATAAGCTGCCAGGCACCTTCCGGGAGCCTCTGTAGTCTTCGTTTAGACACGTTCCATTGCCTTCAGCTCTCTTCCCTGATTTTTCCAATCAGCTCATCGGCAGCACCTTATGTTCACTTGGATCAGGGCAGATACGCGCAGTAGCTATGGACACCTCAGCCTTAATGCCCTGCCTGAAAACCTCCAGAAGCTCCCCCACCCCGCCCTTCTGCAGAGGCTGATCACACCCTCCCTGTCGGGTTATCTGAGGCCTAGGCCGAGTGGGAGGAAACTTTCACCCAAATCTCTGACAGAGCTAAATGGCCCGGAACCCACTCGAAATCGTCGGTCGACTAAAATCTTGGCACTCAGGGCAAGAAAGAATGTATGGAAAAGGGCAGGCTTGGAATGCCAAGGCCATTAGCGGAGGCAAGTGGGAGAGTCTCAGAGGGGGTCAGAGATGTTGCTGACTTCAGACCCCCTCTGGCAGACCACCCAGAAACACAGAAAGCACCCATCGGTCACCTCAGTGGCTGTACTCTGCCATGGTAACAGTCCACCATCCCCTCCCAGCCTGGATCTTCTGGGAGGTAATTCTAATTCCTTCACAACTTGGGTTCTCATATTTCCTGAGCCCTTTCTAGGTGAGAGAGCTTAGCCAGAGAGGGCGTGGGGTGGGTGTGGCCCGTATTGTAAGCACTCAATAAATATCTTTGAACCATGAATTAATTCCAGCACTGTTGCTTCAAAAGTTATGCTCTCACGGGATTCTTAACCCCTGTGAGCTCAAATCCCGTGCCTATAAAATCGAGAGCATGACAGAAGCAAGATGAAAAGCCCTCTGTCAACTCTAGCTGAGCACTGCTTGGTCCAAGGCAGGGCACCCGACTAAGAGTCTGTGGTCTCATGCCTTCCCACCAGGCTTCCCAGCCAGCGTTCCCCTTACCTAACCTAGAAATTCAGGATCACACCCATTTGCTGAGCAATGACTAAGCAAGCCGTGTGAGGCAATACGTAGAACCTTTCTCTGTCCTCGTGGTACCGAGTGGATGAGGAGTGAGAATGGGGACCGGACATCCTACCAGGAAACACTCCATTTTTGAGCATCTACTATTCGGTCCCACACTCAGTACTTCCTGAGGGCCAATCGCTGTCCAGGGGGCGGTTCTTGGCACGGGGGATTGTTTGTTGGGCAGGTAAACACAATGAGTCAACACAGATCCCTTCTCCTTCCTATGACAGTCCTGGTTGGGCATGTCAGTTGCTGGGGCAACTCGACGGAATTTAGTAGTTCAGGATCCCGACTTTCTTTCATCTTGTGCCTCCGCCGTTCCCCAGGGCCTTGTCGTTACCTGGCAGGAGGTGAAACTCATAGGAATGGGTACAGAACGTAGTCAGAGACAGCTGCATTGTACATTTCCACTAGAATTCAAGCAACTAGCACTTAGGCTCACCTAACTAGAACAGATTTGAAGTTGGGCGGTGGTGGCGCACGCCTTTAATCCCAGCACTCGGGAGGCAGAGGCAGGCAGATCTCTGAGTTTGAGGTCAGCCTGTTCTACAAAGTGAGTTCCAGAACTGCCAAGGCAGCACATAGAAACCCTGTCTGGAGAAAAATGGGTTTGAAGTGATCCACCATGTTCCCAAGAACATACACAGTCATCCGGAGAGAGCTAACTGGTACTGATGACAAAGACAGCAAGAGAGACAAGACAGTATCCTTGCCCTCAGAGAGCTCTGTGTCCAGGGTGGCTGGCTGGGGGTATGATGAACAGGCCATCGCGTAACAACAACACATGCCCCATAATATGGAGATAATAAGAGAGGGGTGGCCTCAGTGCCTGGAGTGTCAGGTCTTGGTTTTAGATGGAGAAAGGGTTGACCTGACCAAATAACAGACAATGGAGACCCACACGAAAACAAGTTAAGGGAAATTACAAAGGCACAGGCCCTGAGAGGAGCCAAGGGTAGCGGGACCTGCTCTGGAAGAAGGGAGAGCACTGGAGAAGGGCCAAGAAGCTAGGGAAGAACCGTACTGTAGAGCGTCTAAGAAGCCAGGTGAAAAATAAATAAAAGAATTTCGAACACAGACTATGTGTGTGTTCCCACTTCCACCTCGACAATATATTTATTAACCTCGTCCTTGCCCTTCTCCGGCTTTCCCACAAATCCACGTTCCCACACCAGCAGGCTTCTAGCTGGAAAACAACATCACAATGCTGGGACAAGCAAAAGGGAGAATCTGGGAGGAACTTTTCCTTTACTACCTCACTCTTCTTGCTAATGCCTGCAACGGCTTCTCAATCTTCCAATGTATAGCCACGACTTAGCTGCAAATCGTTCTGTATAGACATAGGAAGCGGCTTCAGTTCCTTAGCTGGACCCTAACGACTGGAGTAAAGCTCGTGGCTTTGGAAAAGCCCTGCAGCATGAGGTACCATGTCCACACTCACCGGATAGGTTTTCTACTTACTGCTGTTGCAACCATACATGTTTATTAGCGTGCAAGTCCAGACATTAGAAGCCTGGCTCTCAGTGAGCTAAAATGCAGTGAATGGGACTGAAGAATCTGTTTGCCAGGCTGCCAGGGCTGCCCCAGCTCTTGGTTCATAGTCCTCCTGCCTGATCTTTCAGCCAGCAATGGAGGTGGAACCCTTCTGAGACACACCACTCTGCTCTGGACTTGGTCACTGTTCATAAATGCTTGTCATGGCGCTGGTGTTACACAGACAGCCGGCACATTTCCCCTTTTGAAACCAGCTGCCACAGGCCTGATTCAATCTGGAGCTTTAATTGACCCTTGTCATGTGAAGTAACACATTCAAAGGTCCCGAAGATTAGGACAGGGGCATTTCTGTGAAACATAGTTCTGCCCACAGGATCACAGCTAAGTAAGCTATTAACGGGGAAGGGGGTCAGAAGGTTTGCTAAAGGGGACAGCAGTGTGGTACTTTATGCCATGAGGACCTAGGCCTGTGAGCTGAAATGAAAGCAGCGACAAGAGTCCTTGGGTCTCTTGGCTCTGAGATTTTTCTCTGGAGATGCTAGAAGCATGACTTGCCGATGGCTCAGCGCGTCTCTTGCTTGCCATGCCTGGGATGCGATGACGGAACCCAGCTCCTGTTTGTCTCTCACTCAGGGTGGCACGTAGGTTTCTTGTTTTCCCAGAAGAAGGTTCGCTGTGGTGAGGGGAGTGGGTGAAGGCAAACTGTTGGCGGCTGCACGTGAGGCCCATCAGTTGCATTGCAGAGACAACTGGAGTTGACGCAGGCATCCTTTCCAAGTGAAATCAAACGCCTCCTGCCGCCAGACGATGTGTTATTCAGTGAGGTTCTGGTGAGGGTTGTTGAGAAGCTGAGATGCCTTCTGTAACTCTATCAGATGGGTCCTGGGAGGAGAAGGAGGGAGGGGGGAGACTTACTTCACTGGCAAGTTGACTTCCAAAACTGGTGTGAGTCCCAGAAGGCCCTTGTTCCTGGCTGCTGAGGAAGAAATCCACAAAGAGGTGGCTGGTGACGGCACTCTTGTGGGGAGGATAGGCCTTATGAAGGACCCACGGTGCAAATTCTAAAGGAATGACTGCTGAAACAGAGAGCCACAGAAAGGTGGCATATGGTGACAGTAGGGTGGGAGAAGAGGCCCTGGGCAGTGCCCACAGCAGAGACTCCCAAACAACAACCTGTGCCCTGGTAACTCATTTCTGAGTGTTAGGATAAGTTTGAAGAGGGCAGAGTTTGAGTAAGTATAGATAGAATGGTTTTCTCTATTTTGAGCAGCCTTTATGGAAATGACTGCCTTAATCTGCCTCTTTGTACTGGAATTCACATGTACACATTCTCTCTCTCTCTCTCTCTCTCTCTCTCTCTCTCTCTCTCTCTCTCTCTCTCTCACACACACACACACACACACACACACACACACACATACACACTCACACCATATGACCTAGGCAGAGTAATGTCAGTCTCATCTGTGGAGAGGAACATCTGTCTTTAGGGGCCTGGGCTGGGGGTGACCGTTCTGGTAGGTACATCCAAGAGACCTCAGTTCTGTCCTCTGTTTCGAAGCTTGAGAAACCATTGCCGAGTCCTGGGAACTTCTCTCAGGAATCTTTGGGTCAGGCACCTGTCAAGGAGACATGTCTCGACTGGGTGCCTCCAAATACTGCTGTTGGTTGGGAACATTTTTTTGGAAGGATCTACGCTATAAAATTGTGGTTAGGCAACATGCAGAAGATGGCATAATTGTGTCTTACCAGCATAGGTGTATTGCACTGAAAACGTTTCTTTTTTATAGGCACTTTTTGGTTCCGGAGAACGTTCAAGGAATAAGAGTCATTAAATCACTCACAAACGGACAATGGCAAGCTGGAGACTCAGGAATGAATATTTAACACTTGGAAGAAAACTGAGGGTTGGAGGATATTGACTTCGTGCTTAAAGTGTGTGTTATCTATGAAAAGAAAATTAAATTTTAATATATAGAATTAGTATCATTTCAACTCCCCACCAAAATCAGACAGAACAAGGAACCTAACTGTCAAATTTAGATTATACTCAATACCCTGTAATGAAAGTTTCTCAGCCACAAATGTTAGATATTTTCTACATCTTCTTCAACAAAGAAGAATAATTAGAGACCTTTTAAGGTGATAAGTTATGACTTGACCAATCAAGAAAGATCAGGGTTGGCTGGGATGCTGCAGACATCTACAGGTCAGGCTCAAGCGCATGAGGTAGTCTCCACTCATGTCCACTTTCTGTCTCCAGATTTCTCTCTGCTTTGCTGCTGAGTAGGGTTATGTTTCTATAGCTGACTCTTGTCCTTTATGCATTGTGAAATGCGAGCATATCACCCTGGGCGATGGCTGGGTTTCGGCATAGGTTGCCACCATACATCACCGTCTACCCATCAGCAAGCTCTTCTTGGTTCTGTACCATTTGCATTTCTTAAGCATTTGAAAACTCCGTCCCCTCAAGTTTTGGTTAAATGCTGGAGTAGGAGTCAATCAGGAGTGACTGCTTCCAGCCTAGTCCGTCCTTTGATGGCGTCCCAAGAGAGGCAGTATATATGGAGTTGCCCTTGGATCTTGAAGAGATCATGCCCTTCAAAGGAACAATGACATATGGCTATGGGAAGCAAGAATTTCTTCTTTGATCTGCATTTGGCTTCCCTGCGACCTTGGCCACACTGTTGTGTGTTATGTTTCTCATGCTGGGGATTTTCTGGCCCGAGTGAGTGTCGCAGTGAAACAGAGAACAAACAAAACGCTATCGGGCTTATAGGGAGCTGAGCTTAATGCTCCTTTGGGAGCCGAACACGTGGAGGAGATTACATATGCACAGATTCTGAGGGACAGGTGGCATTCAGCTGGCTGAAAGGGAAGCGTGACCTCAGAGGAGGGCATGCTGTGTGGGGATGCCCTTGTCTGAACTTCAGACTTGATGTGCAATGTGGAAGGTGATTACACCACTAATCCAAGAGGCTCCTGCGAAGCCAAGTGGCTCACTGAGTGGTACAGGCGGCGTTTCTCCATACAGCTGCCCACAGGCGCTGAGATACGAAGAGCAGGGCCAAGATACACACTCAAGGTTTGGGGGTGAGCATTCTTCTCCGCTATTCCACACTGCGTGCGAAAGGTGAAAACAGGCCAGAAGCAAAAGTGTCTACCACTATGGCTCACATTCTTCCTCCTAAACCTGATCTGCAACTCCAGAGGCTTCTGATGGAAAATTCTAGTTTGGCTTGGTGTCATGGCATAAGCTGATCCTGGCACTTGGGAGATGGAAGAAGAATTATGAGTTTGAGGTCTGCTTCAGTCACAGAGTAAGATCTTGTCTTGAAAATAAATAAATAAATAAATAAATAAAAGGTGAGGAAGAAGGAAACTGTAGTTTGATCCTGAGCTAACTGGGCAGCATGCTGAGCAGTCTGCAGCCTGCTGGCCCGAGGTCTTCTCTGTTTGCTAGAACTTGACAACTTAACTCTAACCAGAGGACCTAGTTTGACTGGGCCTGTGGCATTGAGAGGGCCATCCACCCTAGTCCAACTGACCAGAGCTCGGGCCATCTCTTCCTAGGAAATTACCAGCTCACCCAACGCCTTTCTCTGTTCTGAGGATCTCAGTTACTGAAGACACAGTCACTCATATGCCCTGCAGGAAGACAGGCTTCCTGAGGAGAGAGGCAACACTAAGCCAAGCTACTCCCAGGTACACCGACAGTCAACTGAAGTTCTCTGGACCTTGTCTAGTCACGTGGCACTTTCTTTGAGGGGCTTCTGTCTATACTGGAGAGATGCAGAGTAACTCCCATGGCAGAAGAATGAAGCTCGTCACTGTCTGATTTTATAACTTCTGGGAGGGAACCTGTGATGCCACCATTACCATTCTTGGCAGAATCAGCATCAACAAAAGCCCAGGAGTAAAATATCTGCTTCTTTGATTTTTCAGAAGAAGAACAAATAAATAAAGAAACAAAAACAACAGCAAAGCCCCACACATTTGCTCTATCTTGTTGCTGTTTTATTCTATTATGTTGCCCACGTGCGTAACACTTAGTCTTCCTAGCAGCCATGCGACAGTGTGTGGACATGACGGAGGATGGGACGAAGGATTCATGGAGGAGAAGAATTACATCTGTTGGGGCTCACAGAGGCTGGCTAAGCGGATGAGAATCACAGCCAGTCACTGCTAGCATAGAGCTCTGCCTGGAGATTTCAGGTGTCCTACCTATTCTGAGCTCCACAGAACACCCTATCTTTAGGTCATAGGAACCATAGGAGTCTCTGTAGTGATTCCCATTCCATACTGTGTCCACTCTGAGACCCTTCACCTAAGCAATCTGTCCATTTGGACTGACAATACAACCCAAACCAGAAAATCTCAAGTAAAGGCATTTTTGTTTGTATGTCTGGAGACATACTGGGGTATCCCAGTGGAGAGGAAAAGGTGGACATCACTGGGGGGGTGTATATCAGAGATACTGCAGAACATTTGAAACTTTACAGAGCGGCACCCATAACAAATCATTGTATCTCAACCAGCCGTCACTGTCCAAAGAGTGGGAAACCCTGAGAAAGAATGAAGAAAAAACCTCTATCGCCATATGACATGTCCATAGAGAGCTGTGTCTCCTTTCCCAAGCCAACTATGAGAATTTTGCCAGTGTTTTTTTTTTCCTTCTACCACAAAAAAAGTCTGCCATTCAGAGACGGAGCGAGAAATCAAGGCAGAGGAAAGAGCTGACTGCGAAAGGTCTCCCACATAATCTTGAGAACGAAAAGTCTATTCTCTCCGCCGCCAATCCCAAGCTGAGACACTTCCTACCTCCCCATGATTTGCTCTCCTTAGACCAGCTCTGCTCGAAGTCTTTTCTGACTCACTGATTCAACACAATGTAGCCTGGAACCACTCACTGACACAGACCTGCTTATAGCCTATTCTAGGACAAAACTAGAAGCCTTGCAGGCCGACACAGGCAGCCACTACTTAATACTTCAGTCTGCAGGGGCGGATCCATGCCTGTGGCAGAGGTGTGCTCTGCCTGCCTGCCTGTCTGTCTGTCTCTGTCTGTCTGTCTGTCTGTCTGTCTGTCTGTCTGTCTCTCTCTCTCTCTCTCTCTCACACACACACACACAAACACACACACACACACACAACTGGAAATGAACTGACATCATGGAAGCTCTCGAGTCTCCAAATACTGAAAATAAAGAAGTCTTAGAACTGAAAGATTTTCATTTATTTATTTATTCATTTATTTATTTATTTTTCATAGCTTGCTCTGTTGATGTTTGTTTTGTTCTGTTTCTCAGCCAGTCCATGGAACAGGGATTGTCAGGAAAACTTCCTAGGGTCTGTGGTTTCATTTTCGGGGTCTATGATTTGGTTGGAGCTTCCTTATACCTTCATAGAGTCTGCGAGAGTATTGCGTATCCTAATCCACTGTTTACTGTCAGTGTAGACACAGGAAATGCTCAAGCAGTATTTATTGAGCAGAGTAATTCCCGTGACATATTTATCCTACGAGTGCTGTCTGGACACAAACAGTAGAGCTAGGAGAGCCTGGAGCAAGAACAAGGCAGTTCCCTCCCTAGACTGCTAACAATCCGGCTGGCGACCTGAATGAAGCAATAGTTTTCTCCTCAGAAGCATCCCTTGAACTCACTGGGAGACCCAGCTCTCTTTGAGTTCTTTTCCTACAATATCCTTGCATCTTTGTCAAATGGCTACTACTTATTATTCAGCACCGAGATCAGATGCCACTTCCTTCCAAACACCTCAGAAATCACTCTAGGTAATGAGGATTTTGTTAAATACATCTCCCACTTCTCCAGATGGTTATGTGTGTAAGGCATCCAGTAAGGACAGGAGAAGCCTCTTGTGGGGATTAGAGGGCCAGCTTATCAGGAGGTACTCTTTGTTTATTTGTATGTTTGTTTGAGACAGAGTTTCTCTGTGTATCTCTGGCTTTCCTGGAACACCCTCTGTAAACCAGGCTGGCCTCCAATTCAGAGAGTTCCGCCTGCCTCTGCCTCCCTGAGTGCTGGGATTAAAAGTGTGCACCACCCCTGCCCAGCCAGGAGGTACTCTTGATGACGCCCTGGTTGTATTACTTGCTGATGCCATGGGTAGTTCACCTAGCTTTGGTCTGGGTCCAGTTTCATAATCTGCTGTAAGCATAAAGTGTCGTGAAAGACTGGGTGGGTTTGGCTCAGTGGGAGAATACTTGCCCAGTGTATACAAGGCCCTGGATTTCATATCCAGCAAGGAAAATTAAAAAGATGTAGCATCATAAGTCACGGGCAGTAACTGGCATACGACAGCTGTTCCATGCAAAATCAGCACATGCAAGGATCAGTCATTAAGTTCTTTGTGTTGTAGAAGACCTCAAAATCCAAGCAAAACAGGCATGTATTACAAAAAGTCAGTATTATATAGCAAGTAAGCAGGAAAGAGACCTTAATACAATCAGGACGTTTACCATAAGAAATATCAGGAAGCTGGTAAAAATTGTTTCTGACTGGGTACAAGAACTCTCTATTCTTAGAAAAGATAGAATTCAAACCAGGCTTTGAAAGGAGGCTAGGATACTCCAGGCAGCCAACCTATATACTGAGCATTCAAGAGGAACGGAAGCGAGAGCCCTGGAGGAGGCCACCACCCCTTCCAGGAAGGCCATACTGCCCCGTGGCAGAAGGATGGGACTTCAGAGATGAACTTGGCATGAGAGAAAGGAGGTGAGTTAATTAGGAGAATTAGTTGGAAAGGTAATAGCAAGCTCTAAACGACTTTCAATGCCCAGTACATTGGCTTTCTCCCCGAGGCTGTGAGAGGACGGCTTGAACTCCTCCCATCCCTGCTACCGCGTTACTAAGTCTGGTGAAGAGAACCAGCTCAGGAAGGAATGGCAATTGGATCTGGAGGGTGAGGTCTCAGAAGCATAAGAAAGGAACGATTAAGGTGACGCCTTTGCGAGCGGAGATGAAGGGACCTAACACCGGAGCACCCCTTCCCCAATAGAGCCCCCCCATCATGTCTTCATATCTAGCAATGTGTTGGTGTTCTTCACTGAACAGTGCTCCCATTCATCAAGCCTTTCAAAAACTGCTGACGGATCTGGGAAGTTGTAGACAGCTGTGGACACAGCATGTAGCGTGTTATTTGGAAGGAAAAGTCTAGCAGCTGTTAGGAATTTATTATTTATTTCTTTATTGCCACAACTCATACGAGAAAAGGCAGGGCTAGAAGAGGGCAGCAGGAAGGATATGGAAGAGGTTGGGTAGAGCAGAAACTGAAGAAAAACAAAGCCTGTTAAAGGTGAGGCCAGTGACAGAGGAGGAGCTGAGGGTCAAAGTCTACCAAAGATGTGTCTGGGTGCACGGAAGCATGATGTTACCATGACCTGTCCATTCGAATCACACGGATACCATCCAGGTAGGGGTTCACTAAACATCCGTGGGTAGGATGCGTGGGTGAACGGATGGGTGGATGAGTTCTTGACACTAAATAGGACTTAGCAACTCGGTCTCATGGGGACTGGGGGGAACTTACAAATTATCAGCTCTTTCGTTCCATATACGAGTGAAAAGAGTTAAGGCGGCAACTTATAGCTTTTGATCCCATAGTTGCCTGGTGGTAGATTTGAGGCATGAAAGTAAACCTCGGGACTCGCAGGCTAGTTTCTTTCCAGTATGTGATATGGTTATTTTCTTCAATTCTTAAAAAGAACTTCAGAGGAAATGGTATGCATGAATATCATATACCACTTGTAATTTATTTTTTTAACTAAAAGCTACATCGGGAATTTCATTTCCGTTTCGCTGATTAAAATAGGAATTTTGAAAGTCATGCATATTGATTGAGGCATCCTTGGCTTTGGGGCCAAATTGTTCCAATAACTGTTACCTTCTGCAATCCCATTTCCCCAGACATTTCTCTCCGGCCCACCCAGATCCAAGAGGCCTGGCCTACTGAAGTGTGCAGGAGTAGTTAGCAGTGATCCGGCCTAAGACAGCTCTGAGCACAGCTCATCATTTGCAGAGGTAACTTTGACTGAGATAAACATTCGCATAGTAATTGAATCAATCCATTTCCAGGAGGTGTGGCTTTAAATTTCCTAAAGTTAGACCAAAAACCAGTCCCACGGTGTGTTCCCTGCTTTGCGAGTATCGAGTGGTCTCTCAAGTCCTCCACCGCCCATGCTGCTCCGACGGGTAAGAGAAAAGGTTTAGTCTGTCCTCTGTAGAGTTCCCATCCTCTTTGAGGAGGGGGAAAACGCTTGGAAAAAAAAAAGCAACAACCTGGCTTATGAGCAAAGCCTGCTTCTTTTCTCAGGAAACCCTCGGGCATTAAACAACTGAATGAATGCCACCTCCAAAAGCTGTGATTCTCGTTCCCAGTGGGCATGTAAGTGAGTGTGCCATTGTCATTAGTCTCTGAAGAGAGAGAACACTCCTCTTCTCTTGTGTGTGTGTGTTTGTGTGTCCCTACGGGGAAAGTAGTGTGGTGGGCAGTGGATCGACACATTTAAATGTGAGGTTTCAAGATGGCAGAGGACACATTGAATTGAGGCGAAGTCTTACCTTCTGGCACATAAAGACCAACTCAGAGCCTCTTCGCAAGTCTTTTCTCTTCTTCCCTACTCATCTCCGGTACTGAAGCAGCTGTGAAAAGCTGAAGTTCTCGCTGGGGTGATGCACTTTACTAACACCAACAACAAATATCTGGTGAGCGTTTGCCCCATGCTAGGCACTGCTCTTACTGATTTACGTGCATCATCTTATTGTACGGTGGCAGCCGACAGTAGATCTTGGTTCTGGCATTCGGTACCTGTCATACGCTGTGACAGTCCTGCTGCTGGGGGCCGGGATGGGGAGAGACAATCAAGCAATTGGAATATGGACCAGTGTGACCTTTGGAAAAAGAATGACACCATTCCTGATATGATTATAAATGCATGGTTTCATAGATGTAACTCTCTAACCTCTAGGAATTCATGCTATAGCGGCAATAGCGACAAATATATGCAAGGATTCCTGCATGAGCCTGTCTGTGACAATGTCACTTGTACAATCAAACATGTCAAATCATCACCAATGTCTATCAACGGTAAAGCAAGTGGCAAGATGTCTAGTCTATAGGATGTGGAATTGTTTCCACAAAATATTTTAAAATTAAAAAAGAAAAACTTTGTTGGAACTGGAGAAACAGCTCAGCAGTGAAAGGTGCTTATTTCTCCTGCAGAGAACTTAGGTTTGGTTCCCAGCACCCACATCAGGCAGCTCACAGCTACCTGCAAGCCTAGTTACAGAGAATCCAGTGACTGCATTTGCCTGCCAGGATTAGCTGCATGCATATGGAACACGTTGATAAACTCAAGGCACACATACCATGTAAAGTAAATTAACAAATAGATCATTAAAGGGGAAAAAAGTATAGGTCAGTATTTGCTATAAATAAGAACATCAGTGTAATGTGCACAGCAATGTGTTTAGCTCGGGAAAATGCTTTTTCATGTTGGTGGTGGTATTGTTTTGAGACATGTTCTCAGTGTGTAGTCCAGGCTAGACATTAGCTTACAATCCTCCCACTTCATCAGGTCCAAGAAAAATATCTTGATGGACAAATGTTAACAGAGCGGAGGGTAAAATCCTGCACTGTTTAAGCTCTTGGTTTTAAGTGGGGGAAGAGTAGTTTTGACTGTTTACTGCCCTTTCTCAAAGATGAGCCAACTGTTTAAATGCTTCCTGAAATGCTTGTTGTTTGAAGATGGTGGCATTGACAGGAAGCTCTTACTATCTGGTGGCCTAGCTCTAGAGTAACAGCCTGAAGGTCAGGGCTGAGGAGACCCCCACCCCAGGGAGAAAGTGGGTCATGGCTAAGGTAACAGGGAAGCAAAGAAAAATGCCTGAGCAGGCATGAGGAGGAAGGCCTCTCCGAAAGAAAGTCACCAGTGAGAACCAACTTGTTGGAGGAGGAGGCCACTTGTTGGTTCCCGGCCTCCCGGCTAGCTTAGATCCAAAATTAATCACACAGAAACTGTATTATTTAAATCACTACTTGGCTCATTAGCTCTCACTTCTTATTGGCTAACTCTTACATATTAAGTTAAGCCATCTCCATTAATCTTTGTAATGTCACGTGACAGTGGCTTACTGGCATTTTCGGCATGTCTGACTCTGGCAGCTCCATGGCTTCTCTCTGACTCCGCCCTCTTTCTCCCAGCATACAGCCTAGCTTTTCCCATCTAGTTCTGTTCTGCCCTTGCCATAGGCTCAAAGCAACTCTTTATTAATTAACCAATAAAAGCAACACATAGACAGAAGGACCTCCCAAACCACCAACTGCCTTAGGGGTCTCCTGGGGTCAGCATTTGCCTTGCTTTAGCATCCATCCTCTTTTCCCACCTGTATAGATTGCTTCCTACACAAATAGTTTTTGAAAATGTCAATTGGGCAGATGATATGTGCACTCCTTTAAGCTCCTTTGAACAAGCATGCCCACTATCAACCCTCACCCATGCTTTTTTGTTTTTTACCTTATTTCTTCTTCACCTATATGCCTTGTCTAGTCTGCCCTGCCTGCTACTAGCTCATGTCCATGTGAATTCACACCTTTCACCTTTTACCTTTCGCCTCTACCTACCTTACCTTGGATTCCTACACTCTGTTTGCCTTGTGGGTCCTACTCAGCCTTCAAGGCTGCCCTCAAATGTCTGTCTCCCTTCCTAAATACCTCGCTTGCCTCACAACAGAAGCAGCCATGCTCCCTTTTGAGCTCTGAAGCAGTCTCTTATGTTGGGCAGGGGGGAGCTGCATTGCCACTGTTCTCCCCAGAGGACACTGACGTGTGTCTACTCTTGTCTGTATCCTCAGCCTCTGTGGCAGTGCCCATGCAAGGCAGATGCTCACAGTGGGTGAAGAAATACCAAATGCATGGATTATGAGTCCTCTCTTAGGCCTAGCTTTTGTTTCAATGTTCTCTTTGCACAGAAAAATTTCTCCGTAGAGTATGTTTTTTTCTACTAGTTGAAGATCTATGGGGACTATCTTGCTCCAAGTGACTACTGCTCCATCCACAAACAAGGCCAAGGACTATCCTATGGATTGGTTACACTGGACTGGGCTGACTCCTAGAAGGGCCCTTGAAACCTGTTCAAACTCCAAGGAGCTGAGTCTAGCTGGGTCCTCAGCCAATCCTGGAACAGAGCTAGTGGCCAGGCCAGCAGAGGGGTATGACCACAGGGGTGTCAAGGTAAAGGCTGAGCCTGCCCCGAAGCCACTGGCCCTTGAACAGCACAATGATCATGTAAGAGTCCTTGGCCTGGCTCGGCTCAGCCAGCCACTGATCACTGGCTGTAGCACTCCACCCAGGCCAATTGATCTGTTTCTGTCCTTTGATGGCCGCGGGCGGGAGTCAGCACATTTTCCTCTGTGCCCAGATCGTCGGTGTGCCAGGCTTACAAAAGTGAGCTTCTTGAGCTGAATGGCACAGGCATGCTTGAAGTTGTCCTGCGTCTTGTGACCATTCCTCCTCATCTTGTCAAGCTTTTCTCCCATCCTTGTTTTCTTTCTCCCTGGGTATATCAGCTCTCCTTGTTCTAGTCAGCCTTCTTCCCTCCCTCGCTCCCTCCTTCACCTCCCTCCATCTTTCACTCCCTCCCTCCCTTGCTCCCTTCTTTCCTTCCCTTTTCCTGGTCTTCTGCTCAGTCTTCCTGTCTCTGTCTGGTACTCTCTATTCCCCATACCATCCCTCCCTCTCCTTCAAGGCTACAGGACTTCCACCCACAAACATGGTTGAGAACTAGCCTATGGCTTGATTGTGCTGGGCTGGGCTGACTCCGAGGGGGTCCTTGGAACCTGTTCAGACTCCAAGGGACTGAGTCTAACTGGGCCCTCAGCTCTTCCACTGAGGCCTCGCTCCTACCCTGATGCCAACATATCGTTCCCCACCATTTGCCAGCTTCCCCTGTGCTTCCCTGCCCACGGTGTTGGACAGAAGTCTAATGGCTTTTTGTATTCTCTGCTACTTCTCTCCTCCCCTAAGCACCTGAGCAAAGAGAATATTGTTTCCAGCTCCTGTCAACGCTGCTGCAGGCCCAGGTCCTGTCTAACCTTTGCCACCTTCTCTTCCCAATGGCTAAGCTGCTCTATGCTAACACACAGAGCACAGATCCAGGACCCTGTCCAAAGTCGATAGGGGGTTGGCTCGTGGATGCCCTCATGCTGAGTCTGGCAACCCAAAGTTTATGGATTGTCTTTTTGCCCTTTCTCCCCCCCCCCCTTTCCTGGCAGGATCACTCTGTGTACTTAAGCTACCCATGAGTGGCCATGGATAAACTCTATGATTTTACCTTCACAAAGATGTTAGATGAGAAAGTTGATGCAGCCATGGCAAATACATCTGCCTGTTCTTTTTAAACCCAGAACCTTGCACACACTAGGCTAGCATTCTACCCCTGGTTTACACTTGGAGTCTGGCCCATTCCTCGTCCTTTCTGCTTCCTTGTTTAGAATGAAGCAGAGACTGCGACTAAGTGTCCAATCGCTGAGGCCACAATTGAGATATGGAAGAGGTGTTTTCTTCATTTATGTATCCAACAAAATGTACCTGAGTACCGTTTATGTCCCTGAAAATAAAGTCATTCCAAGTTTTTAGTGTTTAAAACTTCATAACGAAAGAAATGAGTGGGTACACAAGACTGTGAAAAATGGCTGAGATAATTGTTAAGAAAGAGTCAGTGAGGTGATATAGAACACAGATGTATTCAATGAAAGAAACACAGGGTAGGGTGTATTGGCACTGAGTCTTAATAAAGACTCAAGCCCATAAATAAACCTCCCGATTATTTGTATGTTTGCAAGGCAGGGAAACTGGCTTTACTAGAAAAAAAAGTAGCAAATAATTTTAAAACCATCTATAAAGTGAATGCTGCCCTAACAAAACTATCGGTCAGAGATTTAAGTGCCCTGCACCACTGCCAAGCTCCACTGGCATTTTTAATTAAAGCAGAAGTGTCCTGGGCTTGAGAAAGGACTCAGCGGCTAAGAGCGTGCACTGCTCTTACAAAGGACTGCAGTTTGATTCCCAGTATCTTCATCCAGAGCTCAGAACCACTTGTAACTCCAGCTCCATGGGATCTAACGCTGCCTTCTAGATTCCACAGGTACCCCCATTCCTGTGTACAACCCCCAAACACACAGAGAGATTTAGAAATAAACTTTTAAAGTAGGCTTCATTTTATTTTGAGAATTTCATACACAAATCCAATGAATTGCATCGTTTCCATATTTTCTTCTCCTCTTCAAGTCTGCTCCTGTTCCCCACCCCTTTTGAACTGGTGACCTCTTCCTCTCTAATTATTATTGTTACTATGTGTATAATACCAACACACACACACACAAGCCTATTGATGACAACAGTATTATTGTTTATTATTATTCATATGTGCATGTGTTTAAGGATGATCATTTAGGATTCAACAGCCATCCTGGAGCTCATTGCTAAAGAAAACAGATTCTCCTCCTCTTCCACGCATCTGCGGGTAGGGCCATGTGAAGCTTCCCCATGTATGTTGAACTAGCAACTGGTCTTTTTGGAGGTCTTGAAAAGGCAACCATGTCGTTCATGGGCGCAGCATCCCTGTCATGTCTACAAGACTCTATTCTACAGTGGGTGTTCTGGTCCTCTGGCTGCATCCCTGTCATGTCTAGAAGACTCTATTCTACAGTGGGTGTTCTGGTCCTCTGGCTGCATCCCTGTCATGTCTAGAAGACCTATTCTACAGTGGGTGTTCTGGTCCTCTGGCTGCACCCCTGTCATGTCTAGAAGACTCTATTCTACAGTGGGTATTCTGGTCCTCTGGCTGCATCCCTGTCATGTCTAGAAGACCTATTCTACAGTGGGTGTTCTGGTCCTCTGGCTGCATCCCTGTCATGTCTAGAAGACCTATTCTACAGTGGGTGTTCTGGTCCTCTAGCTCTTTCACTTTTTCTACCTTCTCTTTCAAGCTGTTTCCTGAGCCTTAGGGGGTAAGGGTTGCATTATACATGTATCAATCACAGCTGGGTTCCCCATGGCCACTTATTGTTTACATTCGAGCAGTCATGAATCTCTGTATTGGCCTCTGTCTACTGCAAAAAAAAAAAAAGCTTATTTTCTGAGGGGTGAGAGCTGCGCGTGTGGGCATGGTGCTAAGTGTTTATGTATTTGTATTTATAACATATTTATAGTTGGAAGCTATACTGATTTAGGAAAATGACATTAGGAGGTTCTCCTCTAGGGTCTGAGACCTTTCCCACCATGGGATCTCGCCTAGCTTTACCATGTGGGTTCATCCCTTTAAAATGTATTTGTAGAATTAATATTGGAATAATAGCCATCCTATCAAAAACAATTTACAGATTCAATAAAATCTTTGTTAAAATTTGCATGAAATGCTTCACAGAGACAGAAAATATCATAAAATTCATATAAAAGCATAAAACTAACAAATAGCCACAATCCTGAGAAAAGGAATAATACCAGCCCAATAAAAACAGCGTGGTAGGAGCGCAAAAGCAGACATGTGTAGCCACGGAAACACAACTAAAGATCCAACTTAAGCTCACATAGCTCCAGCCACCTGACATTTGATAAAGATGCCAATGATTCTGGGAAAACTGAATGTCCACATACATGTAGAAGAATGAAATTGAATCCATATCTATCACTGTGCCCAAAAGGCAACTCCAAATGAATCAAATAGCTCATTGTGAAACTGTAAATGTTGAAACTTCTGGAAGAAAGCATATGGAGTAGTCTAAGATTTTACACACACACACACACACACACACACACACACACATCCAAGAAGGGATTTTCTGAATAGGACTCCATTCTCTCAGAAACTAAGGCAGCAGCTAGCAAATGGGACCTCATAAAACTTAAAAAGAAAATGTCAGTTGAGTGCAGAGAAAATCAGGGGTAGAAATGAGTCTTTGCCAGCTTTATATCTGAGAGGGGATTAATATCCAGACTATACAAAGACGTCGAAGCACAAAAATCAAGAAAACAAACAATCCAAATTAAAATGTTTTATGGAACCAAATAGAGAATTCTCAAAAAAAAAGTAAAAGTAACTATAACTAAGAGCTATCTTTAAGTGTTTTCTGTCTTTAGCAATCAAGAAAATGTAAACTAAAGCTACTTTGAGATTTTATCCCATCACAGACAGAAAGGCAAAGATCAAGAAAATAGCTCACAACCAATGCTGGTGAAGTCTTATCTATTACTGGGGGGACCGCAAATTGATACAGCCACAATAGAAATCAGTGTGGAGAATTTTCCAGAAGATAAAATTAATCTACTGAAGGACCCAGCTCTACCAACCCCTTGGCATCTGCCCACGGGACTTTATAGCCTACTGTCGAGCTACTTGCTCACCTGTGTTTATTACAGCTATATTCGCAATAGCGAAGAAACAGAAGCAACCTAGCTGTCCATCAACCAATGGACGGATAATGAAAACGTAGAACACACACACAATGGAATTCTACTCAGTGATAAATAAAAATGGAACCATGAGATTTTCTGGTAAATGGATCAGACACAAAACATACTGAGTGAGGTAACTCAGACCCAGAAATGCTACATTGGCCCCTCTTATTTGTGGATCATAGCTCTGAATCTTTAGATAAAAACAGACATGTTTTAATCAATCTGTAAGTCCCAATTTAAGATTAAACATTCTAAAGTCAAAGGAAAAAAGGCATGGGGATTTAGAAGCAAGAGGCCTGAATTGTTCTATATGTGATATGCCATTTTAAGCTAACTCCTCTCTGAGCTCTCAATTACATTTCCGCATTATATCACTTTAATTCTGTTTGATGATCTCAATAGCATAGCATTAACAACCAGTTGGCTGTAAGGAAGGCTTTGCCATAGACGGCACCAAAAGGAGCCCATGTCAGAGGGAGAGATATCCTCACTAGAGAGAACCCCGGTGACTTAGGGATTCGGATCAAGGCTTTTAACTTATCTTTTTAATATTAGTTTTATCTCTACTTATGCATATGCGTGCATCTGCCACATGTGCACATGTGTGTGGGTGCTTCCCTAAAACTGCATGCGGTTGGGAGCTGCCAAACGTGGCTGCTGAGAACTGAACGTGGGTCATCAAAAAGCGCAGCACGTGCCCTGAAACCCTGAATGATCTCTTCAGCCCTTGAGTCAAGATTTTATACTAAATCGTTATCATAAGAACTCATTTAAGATCCTGGAAGAGTGAACTTAACTACTCCCAAAAGGAACATTCTCAAACCACCTAAAGAGCTCCTCCCTTCCCTATTAAAGGTCCCATCACCTCAATTTTGCCTCATTAAGAACCAAACCTGAAAACTTTGAACTCTTAGGTGGCAAAGCACATCTGAGCCACAGCAACTACCACTGTTCTTTAGTGTGGGCCGTTGAGACTTCTACAGGTAGTGCTTCTCTGGTCCAAATCAACGCTATTTACACTAGTTGGGGACATCCAGGACAGAGTCTACTATCAATCTGGAGACACAGCAAACTGCCTTGGGTAAGAGTTTGAATGAGAAGGGTTTCAATAGGTTCATATGTTTGAATACTTGGTTTCCAATTGGTGAAACTATTTGGGAAGGATTAGGAGGCAGAGCCTTCTTGAAGGAAGTGTGTCTCTGCACAGGAGCTTTGAGGCTCCAGAAGACTCACGCCATTCCCCATGTGCGCTCTTACTTTGCCTTTACTCAGAGATCAAGATAGGAGCTTTTGGCTGCTGCTTTGGCTATTCTTGCCACTATGCCTTTCCTCCACCATCATGGGATCTAACCCCCTGAAACCACAAGATAAACCCTTTTTTAAAAATTTAAGTGCCTAGCCAGTCTGGATGTTCACCTTCCTAGATATGGACGGAGGGGGGAGGACCTAGGACTTACCACAGGGCAGGGAACCCTGACTGCTCTTTGGACTGGAGAGGGAAGGGGAGAGGAGTGGGGGGAAGGGGAGAGGGGTGGGAGGAGGGGGAGAAGAGTGGGAGGAGGGGGAGAAGAGTGGGAGGAGGGGGAGGGAAATGGGAGGCTGGGAGGAGGTGGAAATTTGTTTTTTTTTCTTTTCTTTATTCTCCTTTTATCAATAAAAAAAAAATTAAAAAAAAATTTAAGTGCCTTGGTCATCGAGTTTTGTCCCAACAATAGAAAAGCAACTAATATGTCTTCGTCTCCATTAAGAAGATGTGATAAGACATGAAGGAGGGAACGGAACAGATGCTTGTGTTTTGGCAGAGGACACCTTTCCATTCCAACCCAAACATTTCATATGCTCAGAATCCAAGTTCTTCCCCATAACCCTCAGGAAACAAAGACGATCCTTTAGCAATGAATTAACATGACCAAGACTGGGAAGGGCAAATGGACCTTCATTATTGTGAATCTAACCATAAGACAGAATTTTGAACAGGGGGTTGTGAACTCTCCTTGTCTCGTCTAATTCTGAATGTTAATTGCCACCGATTTTGTGTATGTAGGTGGAGCTAATAAGGACGCATGCCTTTTAACCATTGAACTGACTGTGTCTGTTGGTGATTTATTTTGGCATACCCGCTCCCTTCAGTGCTAATTACTGCAAAGGATCGGGGTTTCTCTTTCAGGGGGAGAACTGTAGAATGTCACTTTGCAGCCCATGAAAATAGCCTCCAATTATCAATGCTTTCGCCACCAGAATGGACTTAGCCCCTTCTCCAAGAGATTCGGCTTCACACTATCAGCCATTCCCTAGACACGACCTCATTAAAACTTGCTTTCTAGTAACAGGTGGGTGTGCCTGTGTGGTTCTCTGCACCAAGGTCCTTTGGCGTCATAGCTGCACTGCAGACACGCACCTACCTCCTGACTTCCAGGACAGATTTTTCTCCCAACGAGCCTTCTTCAGTCACTTTGACTGAAGCGAAGACTATGTTTCACTTCCTTTGAAAGTCCCAGGAGCACTTTGCTGGTCACCGCCTCGAAGACTTTGGACAATTTATTCGAATTATTTATTGACATTTGCTCTCTTTGCCTTATCTGAGTTGTCTTTGCCCTGGTGACATTGAAACCTTCCCCGGTGTGTAGTAAATGATTGATACGTTGTCTTAATTGAGGTTTTCCCCTAATGTCCCACCTGCAGCAGAAAGATTTCCAATTTTAAAGGTTTTTTTTTTGAGTTTTACATAGGAAAGGAATTCATACAGACATACCTTTTTTTACTGCCTGGCATTTTATTGTGTTTTGCAGATAATATACTTTTACAGCCTAAAGGTTCTTGCAGCCCTAAATGAAATGTGTCTTTAAGTGAACCGAGACTACGACTGAGTGGGGAAATACTTCTCTGGTATGTACGCAACCTTGGACTCTCTCCCCTAGATTCTATAGCATCAAGACAAACAAAAACTGCTCTATTAATGTCAGTTGCCCAATGGTATGCCTGTTGTGTCTCTGTGTCACTTTTTCTTTCTAAGATAGGATCCCTCTGTCCTTGAACTTACCGAGTAGACCGGGCTTCAAACTCACAGAAATAAATATGCCTGCCTCTGTCTCCCGAATGCTGAGTTGAAAAACACATGCCACCATGCTCAGCTATCTGTGTCACAGTCTTATCATTTTGTCACCATGTCACATGGTCCTGTTATTGTTACGTATGTAAAGGCACTCTTTACTTGGTGGTCTTTGATGTAAATTTCCAGGATGTCAAGAGTTTTTATTTTAAAAGCAGCCAAGTCAACTGAAGAGAGCCTTGGGTGTTCTAACTGCCCCACCCACCAACTGCCTCTCCACTTTTATCCCTGTTCCTGCCCCTCCTTATCTGAGACACAACAGTATTGAAATTATGCCAGCTAAGGATGTCCTCGTGGCCCAGATATATCCAAATGGGAGGAAGAATCTTGTATTTCTGACTTTCAATCAAAATTTAGAAATGTATGTTTGGGAAAGCATGTCAAAGGCTTAAAAAGGTTGAAAACTAGGCTCCTTACAAAAAAAAGAGCCATTTGAATGCAAAGCAAACAGTTTAAAAGTACAGTTCCAACAAGAGCGATAACATAGTCAACACCCTTACTGATGACATGGAGGCAGAGTTCGTGGTTTAGGTAGACCGAAGTAACCATAACATTCCTTTAAACCTGAGCTCTCTTGAATTCTATGAAAGCTGAAAGAAGGCAGGAAACTGCATAAGAAAATGTAGCAGAGGTTAGCTCCCAGGGCTTGAAGTGGGAGAGAAGAAATGCCATCTCTTTAACAAAAAAACAAAAACAACAACAAAAAAAAACCCAGCAATGTGAAGCAGCGAGCCTTGCTACAGGGGCCACCGAAAGGCTCCGGATGTAGCCACACTACACTCCGAAACAGATTTTCACTGTAAACAAAGCAGACTGGTCTTGGACGAGGAGGCTATCTAGGGCTTTCCGAGCTAGAGAGAATTCAGTGGCTGGTTTCAAATGTTCAAAGGTCGGACTGACTTTTGCCAGGAGACAATGCCGCCGGTAACTCAAAGTTCAAGGCAGAGCTCACTCACTATTATAAAGCCTACAGCCCTTAAGGACGGTTCTAAATCTGTTCTGCTATGTTGGCTAAATGGGCCAAAGCCTGGATGAGAGTCTGTCTGTTTATAAATGTGCTTTACTGAGAATTAAGCCCACTGTTGTGATGACTACCCCCAAAGAGTAAACTCATTTATCTCCAATATCATTGTTTATTTTAAAAGCACCTACGAGCTCAGATGGGAACTCATAGTGAAATGAATGCTTTACGCCTGCCCCACCTCCCATGAACAACATCCACTCTGTCATACAAGGAGCAATTCCAAAAACTCAGGTCCTAGTTTTCAGAAACATCCCAGATGGTAAGAAACAGCTCAGCTGATGGGTGAGGGTATAGCAAGCTGGAGACTTTGGGGAAAAGTGCACCTTTTCAGGTACCACGAGGGACACTTGTAACCTGTGGGAGGTCTCGTGAATTAACGGAAGTTTAGAAGAAGCTGGCTCCAGTGTATGTGGATGGCTTTGAAGGGCTTATGACTTTGGTGGAGGAGCAACCACAGCCCGAAGAGCATGGGGAGGCTAAAGAAGCCACTGACGGGTGCAATCTCAGCAGACAACTTACAAAGTGAAGACTAGCTTTTTAAGGTTTTTTTTTTTTTTTTTTTTGACATGGCACGTACTCATGGCAAAGATGCTACAACACTGTTGAATAACAATGAAGACTCCGGAATATTATACAAATTTAGAGGGGAGAGCAGTTCTTCTTTGAGAAGAATGGCTGATTTATTATAAGGAAGTTGTTCTCCATCAGTCAGCATAGTATCCAAGCCTTTAATCCCAGCATGAGAAAGAGTTTGAGGCTAACCTGGTCTACATAGTGAATTCCAGGAGAGCCAGGGCTGTACAGTAAGATTCTGTCTCAAAAAAATAAAAAAAAAAAGATGTGTAATCAAGCAGTTTCTTATACTACAAGGAAATCGTTCATGAAAGGAGGAATCATTGATGCTTTTAACCCAATATTCCCAGTATTAATTTGTCTTAAGAAATTGCTACAGCTGTCCCAACTATTACTAACCACGAAGCTGACAAGCCAACAGTCATCAAAATTGAGGCGAGGACATCCACTAGGAAAACAAAATGTTTTTTGTATGGGAGCAGGTTTTATAGTACAGTTGGTACAGTACTTGGTGAACACATTTGAGGTCCTGCATTGATCCCCAGCATCACATAAACTGTACCCAGTTTATGGCGGCATGTGGCTCATGCCGACAATCCCAGCACTCTGGGGGTACAGTGTAGTTGGACTTTCTTTGGACCACCAGATCCCAAATAATGACACAGAGACTTATTATTGATTATGAAAGCTTGGCCTTTAGCTTTGGCTTGTCTCGTGTAGCTCTTATAACTTAAATTAACCTTTCCCTATTAATCTATATTCTGCCAGGTAGCATTTTACTTCTCCTCCTTTCTATACGTCCAGCTTGCTTAGTGTCTAACCCTGAGTTTCTCTTTCTCACCAGAAGTCTTGCCTATTCTCTCCTGCCTAGCTATTGGCCATTTAGCTCTTTATTTAAACCAATCAGAAGGCACCTTAGGCAGAGATACTTCTTTACAGCATAAAAAAAGATTACCCCATAACTGTACAGGCTAGCGTCAGATGTACAAAACTTGTTTGAGCTACATAATAAGTTTAATATCAGCCTAGGCTACACACAAGCATGTATATGTGTGTGAATGTATACACATGTATATGGTGTATATGTGTATATATATACATACACAAAATGTGTGTATGTATGACTCACTTTAATGTAATATTTGCTTTATTGTAGTGATCTTTTTTTTTTTTTTTGGTTTTTTGAGACAGGGTTTCTCTGTAGCTTTGGTGCCGGTCCCGGAACTAGCTCTTGTAGACCAGGCTGGCCTCGAACTCCCAGAGATCCGCCTGCCTCTGCCTCCCTAGTGCTGGGATTAAAAGCGTGCGCCACCACCATCCGGCCCTATTGTAGTGATCTTAAACCTAATCCACAATATTTCTGAGGCACACTTATACATCTACATGCACATAAATAAAACTACTGAAGTCTATAAGTGATGGATGATATAAAACTAGCAGACATCTCAAGAAAGAAAATAAGCGTACTTCTGGAGGAAATGACTAGAGGTAGGTTCACAGGCTTTAGTACTCAACTACTCCCAACAAAGGAACCAAAATGGATGATACAATATTTACGTCGTGAACTGTGTGGATGAACACTGTAGGTGGAGCACCAACAACAGAGAGGGAAGATGCACTCACTGAATGAAGAGAGCGAATGTGGAACGTCCTGTAACGGTGGACATACAGAGCAGAGGAAAAACAGGAAGCAGGTCAACCCGAATTTGTTGGTTTATTCTTCACCTGTTCGTCTAACAAACCTTTATTAATATGTCTTAAAGTCAAATACTCTGCTTACACTGCAATAATATCTAATTATAAACAATAATATCTAATTCTTGCTATTCAGCTCTGCATGATATGGCCAATGGCCAAATCGGGCTGGACATCAATAAAGTTTTATTGGAGCACAGCCATAACACTTCTTTCATGTGTGCCTTTCCTTTGTCAGTACAGAGTTAAGTAGTACTAACAGAGACCCTGGACCTTGCAGTTCTGAAACCTCGGTCAATAGCATTTATAGAAACAAAGTATTGATCTTGATTTCAGCTCACTAAAAAGTCACTAAATACATGGAAAACAGTGCCACATGGGACATGGTGCCACAAAAGACACACACTCCAGAAAATAATGAAGGAAGGCATCTCTGGTTAGCACCACGGGTGCAGAGAGCATGTTACAAACGACTACATGGTGCCTGGCACATGGTATGTGCTCAGTTCATAATTGTTAACTAAATACGTAAAGAGCAGGGCTACAGAGATGTCACTGTGGCTACTCTTCTAGAGGATCTGGGTTCAATTCCCAATACTCACATGCCAGCTTATACCTGTCTGTAATTGCAGACCCAGGAGGTCTGATACCCTGTGCATCTGGTATGCATACATTCATGCAGGCAAAACGCACATACACATAAAAACAAATAAATAAAAAACAATACTACAATATGACCCTGACCCATTGCATACATAAATGAAAAAGTCAGAGAAAAAAGAAACTGTATTTTTAAAATACAAATAAATTGTTTCTAAGGTTGAGTGGAAAGCTGACAGTCCGGGAGATGTGTGGGTTCACGGGCACAGCACAGACGACAGGGTGCCACTGAGAAGGGATTCAGTTGGAGAGAGCGAACTCTTTGTAGTTGGAGGAGGAAGAGGTAAGCTGTAAGATTCCCGGGGAGGAGCTGGCTCAGCCAGGAGCAGTTAGCCTTCAGTATAGAGCTAGAGCTTGATTGAGATCCACATGATTTTACATTTTAAGACAAGCTCAGAATGTGTCCCCAGAAGGACACGCGGGACACTTTGTAGAGAACCAGTTACAAGAATGGCAAGCCCGGGGCAGGGAACTTGCCTATGAGTTAGGGCAGAATCCCAGGGACTCACAGGTAGTGACACTGGGGATAGGATCCATAGATTCATTGAAGGAGGATTTAGGATGTAGAATTAGTAGGACTCTCTGATTTAGTGCTGTTGAGGCTTGGTGAGGGTAGGGCACAGAAGGGGGAGGTTAAAAAGAATGACAGGAATTTTAAAAAATGTTTTTTATCCATTCTTTCACAATTTTATACCTACTCACAATGTATCACATCCAACGCCACTACCCTTTAGTCTTGAAATTTTGAATAGAAGGTAGAGCCCTTTACAGAGACAAAGAACACATAAGGAATATTTTTTAAAAAAAAGAAGAGAAAAATATTTACTTATTTGGGACATTTGCAGTTGAATAATTCAGGATATATTATAAATATTATAATTCAGTATATATGTGTATATATAAACACACACACATATATATGTATATATATATATATTTCAGGAGGATTTTGAATATGCAAATTCCAAACTAAAGTAAGAAGTTGGTGCTGATGCTGCTTCTGCAAAGGATCCCGGTTCTGTTCCCAGCATCCTCCCTGGGGGTTTGCAATACCTGTAACTCCACCTCCAGAAGATCCAATGCCTCTTCTGGCCTTCACATACATCTTACATGCCTGTGCAAATACACCCACACAGGCAAACATGCATATAAATAAATTAAAGTTAATTTTAAACATCTAAAGAATAAATTTGGGTAAGTATTGTAGTATGAAGACAAAATTGGGACTTATTAAAATCTAGAGAATAAATTAAAGTTATCAGAGTAGGTGCCATTTCCTAGAAAGAGAAAGAAAAGACGAGTTAAAAAGAAAGGCAGAGAAGGAAGGAAGTGTGGAAGGAGTCCAGGAAAAGAAAGTCAGAAGGTTGCCAATGTCTAATAGAAGAATGAAGCCCATGAAGTCATAGCAGAAACCAAGACAGAGCACTTCAAGATCAGGAGCAAAGCCAGTAAAATTTCATGTAAAGGAAATAAAGGACATGATTCGGTCAAGGTCAAGTGTTTCACACAGTTAAGAATGTCTAGTGTACAAACCACTGCAGCTGAGACAGAGGCAGGCCGGCTTTACAATTGCCCCTCACTATAGCGTTTATGATAGAGAGCAGCAGTGGAAGCCAGACACCCAGCCGAGGCCAGAGAGGGGCCAGGCGGTGCAGGGTGTTCATGCAGGATGTCTTACGGGAGTCTAAAAGCTTGTTCTCTCTCTCTGCTCCTCTCTCTGCTCGCTTGTGTGTTCTTTCTCTTCCCTCTCCCGGCTCCCCTTTCCACCTTCCTCCTCCCCGTCCTCAGTACAAGAGATGTGATAAAGCTTAAACTCCAGCTGAGGGGGAAATGATATTTCCACTTTAATAATCATGGAAAGTTGGTTTCTGCAGCAGATGACTTCACAAGTTTTGTTTCTTTAGAAAGAGAAATTTACTGACCCAACCTATTCTCTTTTTTGACTAAGTTTCCAAGAAGTTTAGAATCAAATTCGGTTCCCCTGGCTGCCTGGTAGTGTTTGCTGACACTTCCCTCACCTGCTTTCTGTTCTGTTTTAAACCTACATATCTTACTTAAGATGATTAGCCCGAGACGTTCACAAGAACTTTCTTATTTAATATTCACAGCCTCTGTCCTCCACCCAACTGTGTGACAAACTCCACGCCTGTTGCTACTGTCTGGAGGAGGTGTTAGCAAAGAGGGGCAGGGCTGGCTTTCCAGAGCTATTCAGTGTGGTACCAACCCACTCCTTAAGGTGACTTTGGCAATGTAAACCAGAAGGAAACCATTCTGTTGTTTTCGCCATTTTTACTGTGGACCTCGTCAGAGCAGCAGAACCTGGGGCCTGCCTGACAGAGTCACCAGGGAATGGCAAGCAGAACACCGAACTAACACAAAGTAAAAAACCCTGTAAGTCACAAGGTAGAGTCAGCAGGTGAGCTAGGCATGACCTCAACCTCAGGAAACCCAGCTGGTGACAGAAAGTGTTAGGCACAAGTTCAGCCATGCAAGGAAAGAACAGCTCCAACACCCGAACGCGGGATGGTGGCCATGAGCACGGGCCTTAGGATCAGGGATCATCACTACAGATGGGTAATATTTGAGACCAACTTTCAAGGGGAGATAAAAACTTGACTCACAACAGTGAGTAACAAAAAGGCTAAGGGTCTACCTCAGTGGTAGGGCTCTTGCTTAGCACTCAAGGCCCTGGGTTCAGTCCCAGCACCTCTGGAAACGAAGAAAAATCCGCAAGACATCTCAGATAGAAGGAATTCTACATTTCCCTCAGATCTTAGATTCCGGTCATTTGAGAAGCATGATTCCCCAGAGTGGTTCCAGGTCACATCACCCCCCACCCAAAACAGGACACATTAACCTTGTGAAACCATGACAGATGACCAAATGTTTTCAGTGTTTATGAGAATCACATGCTTTCCAAGCCTCTCTTCTCCCCCATTTACAAGGAGGCCCTTGATCTGCTCTTTTTGAAGCATTTTGGTGAATTAATTGGTGCATTCCTATAAGTGCTTTGCTGAGCACGCTTCACGGACTTATTATAAATTACAGAAAGAGGAGAAGACACCAGAACGGCACCCTCTACAGAAGCGCCCACAACAACTTCCCCCTAAAGCAAACAGACTTTCCCTCCAATTAGCACTCTTTAAGGAAAGGACTGGTGTCTTACCCTATGCTTTTGTTGCTTCCTAGTACCTACGAAGGAGTGAGCCCTGAACAAACTCCAGTGCTGTGGCTTTGCGTGAGAATAGGGAGCCTGCTGCTGTTTGTCCTGCAGTCTTGTCCAGGTGGAGCACAATGTGCCATTTCAGTCTCCATATGCAGCACGTGATGATTAGATCAAGCATTTAGTGTGGCTATCACTGGAGGCATTTATTGTCAGTTTAGGTTGAGAGCGTTTAACAGCTTCTCAGCTACTCTGAAAGGCAAAACTGATGGTTGGAACCATTGTCACTCCTCAGTGATATCCAATATGAAAAGATGTACTTCACATTCAGCCATGCCCCTAAAGTCTAGACTCAGATACTGAGAAGGAGGTGTTGAGTTTGTTCACATAGGAAGACAAGGGTGTAGACCTGAAGCTTGAGGGGGGAAAAACGGGCTGGGTGTGTGAACCAGCTGGAAAGAAAATCTGCCTCTCAGATGTGCTGCTGGTAGCTTCTCCATAAACAGGTGGAGCTGGCAAGTAACTTTAAGCCAAACTTAAATATTCCTGAACCCATCCTCCCATAGTTCAAGCCTACAACATTAAGTTAGGCCCAAACATAGCCCAGAGATTTCGCTTTATTTGTACCCAACAATATGGACTATTGTTTGCTTGAGTTCTAAACTCCTGCTCTAACCTAAAAGACATTTTTTCTTCTCAACACCCCCTTATACCCTTAGGTCTTCTCTCCCCACTGCAGCTGGAGTAATCA
The DNA here is from genome assembly GCF_037038515.1 of Microtus pennsylvanicus. Classification (NCBI taxonomy): domain Eukaryota; kingdom Metazoa; phylum Chordata; class Mammalia; order Rodentia; family Cricetidae; genus Microtus; species Microtus pennsylvanicus. The sequence goes on from NC_134579.1 coordinate 70,424,428, forward strand.
CTTTGACCCTGTGGGATCATGTGAAACTTCTAATCAGATGCTCCTCCCATGGCTCCCCATCTCCTCCAGAGTTAGAACCACATGGCCAGCAGGTTCCCCTGCTGACATGTGGATGCCATTCCACATTCTGCTCCAGTCCCCTGGCATCCTTGCTTTTCCAGGGATGCTCAATTAAATTCACACAACAAGTACCATCTCAAATGATGTCTGGAACACTCTTCCTTCCAGTTGCCACAGGTGCACCCCTTCATGTTTCAACTGAAGCACCACCTTGGCCCTGCGCACTGCGTGCTTTGCTTAAGCTATTCTTAGAACAGATTTTGGCAAACCCTGCAGTGTCTTTTCTTTTTGTGTGTGTGTCTTTTCTTTTGTTCACTCCCTCTGTAAATGTAACTTCTGTTGTTTCAAGAATGTACCTGTTTTATTCATCTAATCCTGTATTCTACTGCTTTGAAGAGCATATGGAATATAGAGACACTCTGTAAATCCTTAAGGAAAGAGTATTCAGCGGACAGTGGTGCTACATGCCTAGAGTCCCAAGCTCTCTGGACATGGAAGCTGAAAGATCGGAAATTCAAGATCATTCTTGAATTTGTAGAAAGTTTGAGGCAACCTTGGACTATGGTTAAGCCCACTTCAAAAAGAGAAAACAAAACAATAAGAACACAAAAAACAAACAAAAGCACTATTTAGAGTGAGACACATTCTTCATAGGTTGACTTATTTCTGGTGTTAGACTTTCATTCATTAAAAAGTCTGGGGCCAAAATTGATGGCTCAGCAGGTAAAGAGCTTGCAGAGCAAGCATGTCAACACAACTTCAATCCCTGCAACCCATATCATGAGAGGAGGAGGGGGCTGATTCCATAAAATTCTTCTCTGATGTCCACAGGCATTCCATAGCAGGTCCATGTCCAGATACATACAGCATTCACATGCATAATGATAAACAAGTTTTTTTAAACTAAAAATACTATAAAAAGATGTCAGACAACACTCGGGCATGATTAATGCAGTCAACCTTGGCCTGAGAAGCTTCCATTTAGAATGGTCATCAGGTAATATAGAAACCTAAAAGTGTGCCCAAGGAAGTAACATCCACAGGAGCAAGTACAAGGGAGCAACTGCTGAGGGAGCTGGCCCAAGCCAGAGACTTGCAAGACCAGTACCAGTTGGGGACCTCCGAGGGAGCAGTCCTGAGCCAGCAACCTCAATGGGAGTAGGCTTGAGGCAGCCACCTCCATCGGAGCAAGCTTGAGCCAGCAATTTCTACCTGAGCAGGCCCAAGGCAGCACAGAGGCAGGCTTGAGTCAGTGACCTCTGCAGAAGCAGGCCTAAACCAGTGACCTCAGCTGGAGCAGGCCCCAAGCAAGCGACTTCCTTGGGAGCAGGGCCAAAGAACCCCTGGGATTGCAGAGGGACTCCCAGGAGTGCTGAGCAACCCCCATGAATACCCAGTGACCTCCAGAATGACTGGAACCGTGGCCCTGAATGCACCACGGGGAGTAACCATCTGAGTCTTGGATCCATTGGCACCTGGAAGGTTGCTCACCAGAGACACAGACAGCTCCAAATACACCAGTCAGAGGAAAAAAAGATGGGTAGACAAGGTAAGAACACACTCAACACTACAAAGAGCAATGCAACACCAACAAATCTAGTGGTCCTACAACAGGAAGACTTGAATATCCAAATATAGATGAAGCAAAGGAAAATGACCTAAAAAATAACTTTAGGAAAATGTTTGAGTCCCTTAAAGAAGAAATAAAAAATTTCCTCAAAGAAATGGAGGAAAAGAAAAAACAAAAATTTGGAAGGATTCAATAAATCCCTTAAGAAAACCAAAATAAAGCAATCAAACAGGTGAAAGAAATGATTAAAGACTTGAAGACTGAAATAGAGACAATAAAGAAAACACAGGGAATTATAGAAGTGAAAATTTTAAGAAAACGATCAGGAACCACAAATACAAGCATAAACAACAGAATACAAGAAATGGAAGACAGAATCTCAAGCGCTAAAGATACAATAGAGGAAATAGACTCATGGTCAAAGAAAACATTAAAACTAACAAAAGCTTAACACAAAATATGGGACATCATGAAAAGACCAAACCTAAGAATAGTAGGGATAGAAGAAGGAGAAGTTCAACTCAAAAGCACAGAAAATATATTCAACAAAATCATAGAAGAAAACATTCCCAACCTAAAGAAAAATATGCTTATGAAGATACAAGAAGCTTACAGAACAACAAATAGACTAGATCAAAAAAAAGTTTCCTCACCACATCATATTCAAAACACTAAACATATAGAATAAAGAAAGAATATTAAGAGTGGCAAAGGAAAAAGGCCAAGTAACATATGGCAGTCCTATCAAAATTATACTTGACTTCTCAATGGAAACAGTGAAAGCCAGAAGGTCCTGTTCAAACATTATGCAGATGTTAAGAAATCACAGATGCCAGCCCAGACTACAATACCCAACAAAACTTTCAATCACCATAGACTGACAAAACAAGATATTCCATGACAGAACCAGATTTAACCAATACCTAGCCACAAACCCAGTCCTACATAAAGTACTAGAAGGAAAACTCCAACCTAAGGAAGTTAATTACATCCACAAAAACACAGACAATAGATGACCTCACAGCAGCAAATCCCAAAGAAGGGGAAAACACACATAATAACATCATCAACAATGAAAATTAAAATAGCAGAAACTAGCAATCATTGGTCATTAATATCCCTTAATATAAATGGACTCAACTCACCAGGTTAACAGATTGGATACAAAAACAAAATCCATCCTTCTGCTCCATGCAAGAAACACACCTCAACCTCAAAGATAAACATCACCTCAGAGTAAAGGTTTGGGAAAAAATTCTAATCAAATAGACCTAAAAATCAAGCTGGTGTAGCTATCCTAATATCTAACAGAATAGACTTCAAACTAAAATCAATCAAAATAAACAAAGAAGGACATTTCATATTAGTCACAGGAAAAATTCATCAAGAGAAAAATCTGAATATCTATGCCCAAATACAAGGGCACCCTCATATGTAAAAGAAACACTACTAAAGCTTAAATCACACATTAAATCCCACACACTAATGTTTCAACACTCCTTTCTTACTACTGGACAAGTGTATCAGACAGAAAATTAACAGAGAAATAAGGGAGCTAACAAATGTTATGAATTAAATGGACTTAACAGACATCTATAGAACATTCTATCCAAACATAAAGAATACACTTTTTTCTCAGCACCTCATGAAACCTTCTAAAAAATTGACCACATACTAGGTAGCAAAACAAACCTCCACAGATACAAAAAAAATTGAAATAATCCCATGTATCTTATTGGTTCACCAAGGCATAAAATCAACAGCAATACTAATTTCAGAAAACCCACAAACTCATGGAAATTAAATAATGCTCACTTGAATCATCAATGGGTCAAGGAAGAAATCAGACTTCATAAAATTCAATGAAAATGATCATACAACATATCCAAATTTATGGACACAATGAAAGCAATGTTAAGAGAAAAATTCATAGCAGTAAATGTCTACATAAAGAAGCTGGAAAAAATCTTTGAAGAAAGAAATTGAAGAAGATACCAGAAAGTGGAAAGATCTACATGCTCTTGAGTAGGTAGAATTAACATAGTAAAAATGGGAATCTTACCAAAAGCAATCTACAGATTCAATGCAATGCTCATTGAAATCCCTGAAAAATTCTTAACAGGCCTTGAAAGAATGATACTCAACTTCATATGGAAAAGCAAAAGACTCACGATAGCCAAAACAATACTGTACAATAAAGGAACTTCTGGGGGCATCACAATCCATAACTTCAAACTCTACTATAAAGCTGCAGTACTGAAAACAGCCTAGTATTGGCATAAAAATAGACAGGAAAACCAATGGAACCAAATCAAAGAGCCGAATATCAATCCACACACCTATGAACATCTGATTTTTGACAAAGAATCAGAAAATATAAAATGGAAAAAAGAAAAGATATTCAGTAAATGGTGCTGGCATAACTGTATATCAACACGTAGGAGAATGGAAATAGATCTATATCTATCACCTGCACAAAACTCAAGTCCAAATGGATCAAAGACCTTAACATAAATCCAACCACACTGAACCTCATAGAAGAGAAAGTAAGAAGTACATTTGAACACATTGCACAGGAGACCACTTTCTAAATGTAACTCCAGGAGCACAGACACTGAGAAGCAATAAAAGGGACCTCCTGAAACTGAGAAGCTTCTGTAAAAAAAAGGACACAGTAAACAAGACAAAACAGCAGCCTACAGAATGGTAAAAGGTCTACACCAACTCCACATCAGACAAGGTCTGAGCTCCAAAATATACAAATAACTCAAGAAATTGGTCATCAAAAGAACAAATAACCCAATTTAAAAAATGGAGTACAGACCTTTATAGAGAACTCTCAACAGAGGAATCTAAAATGGCCGAAAGACACTTAAGGAAATGTTCAACATCCTTAGTCATTAGAGAAATGCAAATTAAAACAATTGTGAGTTTCCATCTTACACCTATAAGAATACCCAAGATCGAAAACACAGATGACAGCTTATGCTGGAGAGGATGTATAGGGAACATTACTGCATTGCTGGTGGGAATGTAAGCTGGTACAGCCCCTTTGGATATCTATATGATGATTTCTCAGAAAATTAGGAAACAACCTACCTTAAAAACCAGTAGTGCCACTTTGGGTATATACCAAAAGGATGCTCAATTGTGCCACAAGGACAGGTGCTCAACTATGTTCATAGCAGCATTGTTTGTTATAGCCAGAACCTGGAAACAACCTAAGTGCCCCTCAACTGAAGAATGGATTAGGAAAATGTGGTACATTTACACAATGGAGTACTACACAGCAGACAAAAAATGATATCTTGAAATATGCAGCCAAATGGCTAGATATAGAAAACATCATATTGAGTGAGATAACCCAGACCCAAACAACAATTATCATATGTACTCACTCATAAGTGGTTCTTAGACATAAAACACACACACACACACACACACACACACACACACACACACACACACACACAGCAGCCTATAATTCACAATCCCAGAGAACCTATACTACAAAGAGGACCCTAAGAGAGACACATACATGGATCTCATGTACCTGGGAAGTAGAAAAAGACAAGATCTCCTGAGTAAATTGGGAACATGGGGACCATGGGAGAGTATAGGAGGGCAGGGGAGAGGAAGGGAGAGGAGCAGAAAAAATATATATAGCTCAATAAAAACAATTTAAAAAATAAGAAACCTATAAGTGGTCAGTAGAGAGTGAATGACAGCTGAGTGCTCAGCCCTGCAAAAGACATCTACAATATCGCATCCAAGGTGCAGGGGACATCTTGACTGAAGGTGTAGAAAGAGAGTAAGAACTGCAGAACAGGAAGGCATGCTGGGAAATACTGTCATCAAGATGTGACATGGAAGATACACCCATGGCAGCAGTGGCTACCTGCTCAAGATAGGTCCATTAACATTTCATCGTGAGTGGGGATGGGCACATGAGGCCCCACTCCTCTGTGGAGAGCTATAGGCAGCTAATCATTGCAGGGGGATGGAAAGACATATCCTTTAATGGTCCAGCCACCGAAAATGGCCCTTGTTCAAGTCAATAACCCCCATTCATGTTGCAAGCAACCCTAGTTAAATGAAATAGGCACACGCAAAGAAGACATGTTAGTAGAAGAGGGGCTTATTAAGAATGGGATCAGTAGGCCGGACGGTAGTCATGCACACCTTTAATCCTAGCACTTGGGAGGCAGAGGCAAGGGAATCTCTGGGAGTTCAAGGCAAGCCTGGTCTATAGAGTGAGTTCCAGGACAGGCTCCAAATCTACACAGAGAAGCCCTGTCTTTAAACACCCCCTCCCCTCAAAATATAGAATGGGATAAGTGGCAGAGGGAAGATGATAAGGGAGTGATTGGGAATGGTATGAAGAAAGTATACTGTATATAACATGAGGTTATGAAAAATTAAAATGCAAAACTCTCAGAAATATAATTGTTTAGTTATTTTACTCTAATAAAATTGAATGTGAATGTCGTCTGATCAAATAATTCAAAACGAAAAATGCAATTCCTTTCTCTGGTATTAAATCAATGACTTAAGATCAACTAACTTTTGTCTGTTAAAAATTTTTTGAATGGTCAAAAAACTGACACACAGAAGCATCAAGTCAACCTATGGAAACAGATAGCTCATTCTGAATACTCCTTTGTTTATTTAAAATTTTTATTTTTATTTATGGTGTGTGCCCACATCCTTATGTGTATAAAAAGCAGAGAGAGAGAGGGAGGGGAAGGAGAGAGGGATGGAGGGAGGGAGGGGAAGAGGGAGAGGGAGAGAATGGTACCTGAGAAAGTCAGAGGAAGATATTGAATCCCTAGAACTGGAATTATGGGTTCTTACAATTGTCTAAGCGTGCTGAGTACTGAACTCAGGTCCCCTAGTATAGTAAGCAAGCACACTAAACCATTGAGCAAGCGCTAGTCCAATTTTTGCTTCCTTTAGACATGGTCTCATGTGCTCTTGATCTTGCTATGGTACTAAGCATAGCAAACTGCAGGACACTCCTGAAGGATCAACCGGTAACTGGCCAAGTGGACAACTCCCAGACCTAAGGGTCCTATCACTCTCGCATGGGTTGGGTTCCATCACTCTGTCAAATCCAGATAACTATCACTGCCTGCCTGAGTAAACAAGGTGACAGGCACGGGTGCGATGTCACTGTGTCAGCCTTGATAAAGGCAACTGTTTTCTGGGTGCTAACGCTATCAGGTGGTTTGGGCTGAGGCAGGCTGTGCTCTTGTTGAGTGGGAATGAAGTGTCTGGAGGTGTCAGAACACAGTGTGGGAGCTCTGGGGACAGGTGTCAGATCCTCAGCTGGCGATCCAAATCTGTGCTTGATGGCTTCACACAGGCCGAGCTTACAGACTTCCCCAACACCAAGTCTGCTCTCCGGCAAAAGGATTCACAAACAGTTTCTGCCTAACCACCTCATGCTGTAAAGTGAGCAGAATTAGCTTGTCTAACTAGACAAGACTCTGTGTAGATTGTTCAGTGAGTGGCTAAAAGCTGTTATCCAGGGCCTTAACTGACTCCTAGAAAGAGTGGGGTCACGTCTGGTAAACAGTCTCGCCCAGATCTCCTCAGTAGAGAAGAAAGCTGGGGGATGGAGGAAGCTAACTTTATGACACCCAATTTTAGGAGCCAGGTGTGGCGGTTTGTTCAGTGATCTTTCCGAAAGACATACACACACCTCAGGACAGGGTTGTTTCTAACGTACGCAGTATCTCATTCAAGTCAGTTCATACTAATGAGCTAAGCTAGACTCAGCCACAACCTTACCTTCTTTCATCTGCACTCCCTGGAAGTTGTGATGGAATTTTAAGACATCATATTCTTGATGCATTTTTTCCTCTGCTGGTAAACTGAGGCTCAGAAGAATGAACCAGTTACCACACAGCTAAATCAACAATAGGAAGCGTTGTTGAACTCTGACCTTCTGACCTCAGTTTCATTCTTTCGAATACTCCTTGTATTCCAACCAGGTCCAAAGGGTCGGGCAGCTACAGGCTCCATCTACCCTTTGAGCTTGGACTTCAATTTCCCTCTTTGGAAATTATCCTTTAACAGTCAAATCCTCTTTCTGAGTCAGTTTCTAACAGCCAAGCCTCCCCAGCCTCAGGGCCACCAAGGCTGAAGGCAGACTGACGTGTTTCGTCCAGGACACCAATACTCCGTGTTCCAGCAATCAGTGCTATATCTCTACAGGAATCCTAAAGACTCATTGTTTCTTCTTACAGACTAGTCAGCAAAGCTGAGGGAAGTGTGTTCCCTGCCCCAGGTCACACAGCTAGAGTGTAGTAGGACCAAGATTTAGATCAGACTTACCCAGTCCAGAGCGGGTTATTGCCTTAGTACCCTCGGCAGAGCTTTGACCTTGGAAAAGGAACCTGGTGATTGGAGCTCATCCCAAGGGATGATGGTCTCCCCGCTCTTTTCTGGGGGTGGCGGCCCTGTGACCAGAGGCTCTGGAACATTTCTGCAGCCTCGCCACATACTAAGTGGTGAGAACTGGGGCAAGTCACTTTACGCCCCCTCAGATACGAGAGGCGATAATGCCTCCCTAGCAGTTGTGAAAACTAAGGATTGGGAGAGATAAGATTCCAGCTCCAACCAGTAGTCTGTGAAAGACACAGCCAAAAATGTCAGCTGATGACCTTGGTTTTTCTAACCCATATGCTAACGAGGATATTGTTTACATTGTTTTATTGTGAAGCCCTTGCTTGTTTTTTTTAACATTATTTTTATTTATGTGTATGTGAGTGTATGCCACATGTTTGCCAGTGTCCTTAGAAGCCAGAAGAGGGCATTGGCTCCTCTGGAACTGGAGTTCTAGGCAGTCATGAGTCACCTGGTAGAGATGCCAGGACCAAACTCAGGTGCTCTGGGAAAGCTGGGAGGACTATTAGAGGCTAGCGCATCTGCCTCTCCTGTCTCCTGTAAGCCTTTTGTAATACCTTGCTTAAATGGACAGACTATGTACAAGAAATGTAGAAATAACTTTTAGAAACTGTTGAATTTTTATACCTGACCTAATGCCAAAGTTTATTTATAGCTTATCATGTCATCATACTGCTCCTTCAACCTTGACAAAAACATACGGTTGACATGTTAACAAACACCTATTGAGCACATGTCAAGAACTGAGCCAAGTTTCCTATTTCCCATCATTCCATTTGATTCTAGAAGAGGCAGATCCTATTGTTGTTTCCATTTTTTAGATGAAAAAACAACTAAAGTCCAAAGTGTCTAAAACCCTCGGTTATATAATTGTTTAGGCAAAAAGAACGATTAGAGGCATGCAAGATGCATTTGATGTTGCCTTGCATCACCACTGCCAAAAGAAAACATTCAAATGTTGTGTGTGACTTGCAATCAGTATACATAAAAATTAGGCAAGATAGAGCTAATCAATTGTGAATTTATGCATGTGCATGTGTGTGTGTGCCTGGGGGGCATGTGCTTGTATGTATGTGTGTATCTGCATGTGTGTATATATGGATGTGTGTGTGTCTGTGTGTATATGTATGTGTGTATCTGTGTGTGTCTATGTGTGTCTGTGTGTGTGTCTTTGCATGGGGGCATGTACTTGTTTGTATGTATGCATCTATATTTGTTTACACATGTATATTTGTATATGTGTGCATATGTGTATTGTGTGCCTGTGTCTGTGTATATGTGTGTCTCTATGTATGTGCATGTATCCTTGTGCCTATGCTTGTGTGTTTGTGTGTCTTGTGCATGTCTGTCTATGTGTGCATTTGTGTGTATACATCTGTATGTGAGAGGGAGAGGGTGGTTAGTAGGCAGGATTGTGAACACATATATAAACTACAGAAATTGTGTATTTATGGATAATAGATATTCCCTCCACAGAGAGACATGTACATGATCTCTAAGTGACATAACATTTATTGTGCACAAGGACAAATGTGCAAGCTTTAAAAGACACAGAACACAGACACTGAGCCTTTCCCCAAACTAAACCTCACAGAATTCTAAATAAATGGCTGTATGAGACTATTTATATTTTATAACATAAGTAAATTTCCTCTGAAGTATGCTTAAAAATTGTTCTTTTAATTTGTTTGTTTGGGGTTGCTATTGTTTTGTTTTTCAAGACAAGTTTAAAAACAAGATTGTTTAGCAGCTTTGACTGTCCAGGAACTCACTATGTAGACCAAGCTGGCCTTGAATTCACAGAGATTTCCCTGTTTCTACTTCCTGAGTGCAGGGGAGAGGGGGAAGGAATAAAGAGGACTCTTCAGTTTGGGGAAGTATGAGGATAGGTTTAAAATAGAAAGAGGTAAGTTCTTTAAATGGTCAAGACGTTGGGCACAGGCTACTTTCATCTTCAGTGGAACGTTGAGCTTCTCAGAAAAAAATCCAATGTCCTGAAACCTAAATAGAGTGAACAGGGCTTCTGATTCCCCAAGGTTCAGATCAAGAGCCCAGCTCTTCCATGGAGGACAGCAAAACTGAGAGATGGAATGTCCATTATAAATTACCCCAGAGTCTGGTCAATAACAATTTCTTTTGATGTCCTTTAAAAAAGCTGGGAGGCAGCCAGAAGAAAGGTACCCAACAGGCTAAGCCAAGAGAGCAGGGAAACATCTACAGCTGATTTCATTTTCATAGCACTTAACCACTACGAATCACAAGGGGAGGGCTGTCCAATTGTCTCCGCTCTGCCACGCAGGCTACCTGGCCTGTTATTCTCGCATATCTGCGTTCCCTAAACCCTACTCCAGAAAAGACTCCTGAAATCAGAAACAATGACATTCACATCTTAGTTGAGCCGTGTAACGGCCATGGCCAAACACAAGATACCTGGCCTCCCCATGTGTTTTTGTCTTGGTCTCACCTCTGCCAGAGCACCTTAACTTACTAGATAACATCAAAATAACACAATGGCTGTAAGGGCACATTGGGAGGCAATCGAGGTTTCGGACCAGGAAAGACTGTATTATCTCAAATCTAAGAGGTATGAGATGGAGAACCAGCACAGTGCCTAAGAGGGCTCACTGTTCTACCAGAAGACTTGAGTTCGATTCCCAGCACCATGGTACAAAATTACAAGCAGTGAATGATGCAGGTGGATCCACAGAGACATCCCTGGACAGAGCCCCAAGGCCCTGCCTGGATCTTAAAATACGCCTCCACAGTATAGTCAAGGATTTTCCCTGTGCTGTCTTGGTCTAACCCATTTATGTCTTCATATTAACTGCCTGGTTGGACTCTTTCCACTTTGGGGGGATATCTTTCTCATTCTGTCCAGTTCATCTTAATCTCCCCAAGAAAGGAAAATTGATTCCTCCTGCTGCCATCGCAAGGTCAATCTGAACCTTGCTGGCTTATATATTTGGACCCCATATCCGAACTGTTCCCTTGCCATGGATGCACAGTTCTTTGAGGTCAACAGTTTTTCTTTGTTTCAGTTGCCAATCAAATGCTAAGAGATAAGGGAGCACCTCACACCTGAGATCCTCTTTAACCCTTTCTGCTGACCAACAACATTAATTCCTCGCTTAGCAGGAGGCAGAGGCTCACACAGGTTGAACAGGTGTCTAAGTTTATAGCTGTGAAGTGGGGAAGTCAAATTGGAATCCCGGGTTCTGCGGTGCCCATCATTCCATGTCCATGTTCCCATACACTATACAGGGGGTAGAGCAGGAAGCCCTCACTAAATGCTCTTTGATTAACCGAAAGAATGGGTAGATGGGTGAGGACCCTGCCAGTCTTCAAATCCGAGCCTGTTTCTCTTCCATACGGAGCCTCATGTTCCTTCTAGGTAGTGGCTGTGCAGCGAGCATTTCCTGAAGGAATTAGAAGGAGCCTGCTGTGTCTGGCTAGCCCTCAGCCTGTCCTGCAGCATTTGTAAGCAGGCTGCCATGCCCTGGACAGGTGGCACAGGAGAAAAGAATACATCAGCCATTTGCTCTGTTCTTCAGGGACTCATCTTTAATAAAAATGGGAATGACTTGTGTTTTTCAAGCCTGGGCACAAAGATGCAGCTGAAAGAAGAAGGGTTGTTTGAACACAGAGAATGCCCAACAGAACATGACAGGTGGCCATTAAGGAAAGCCTCATCCTGAGCAGGAATAAAGGACCCTCCGGGGAGGAAACTGAGCTGAAGAGCATGAAGAATAACCAGATGACTCACCCATCAAAATAGGAAGCTCTTTCTGGGAAAGGTGGTGGCACCAAGGATGCCTAAGCCACAAAGATCCGCTGAGGCCCTTACCACACTGGGGACTATGTTCTTGCTTCTTGGTGCTTGTGGTGGCTGCACCCCGTCAGCCTGCCAGGGCGTCACAGAGGTAGTGGAGCAGAATAGTAGGAGACCCTAAGTCCTAGACTCATTCTGTCTGCCTCTGAACCAGCGGCTCTCAACCTTCCTAATCCTGGGACCCTTGAATACATTCGCTCGTGTTGTGGAGACCCCCAACCATAAGATTATCTCATTCCTATTTCATAACTGTTATTTTGGTACTATTATGAATCATAAAGTGAATGTCTGATATGTTTTGCCCAAATGGGGTTGAGGGCCACAGATTGAGAACCACTGCTCTAAACACAGCTTCTCCTAGTCAGCAGCCTTGCAATGTTTGCAAGGGGGGGCGGGGGTAATAACAGTTCTACCATCACCTCATTCTGAAGAACAAGGTGTTGATACTTGTGAAGTACATAGACCAGTGACTGGCTGATAAGAAATAGTTGGTAAAGGCTGGCTAGTTGTGTGGTGCTTTGAACTCTGTAAATTTAGACTGAAGTATTCAGAGAATCTCGGAAGGAAGAGACGATGTTCGTATTCTACTCAGATCTGAGATAGGTGTACAGCATCATTTATTGTGCATATTCTAACACCTTCTGGCTGAGATGATGGTTGCCCGTCAGCGCAGAGACAGGCTCCCCTGAGCTGCTGTTTATCACGGTTCTCTATAGCCACACTGCGAGTGGACTGTACTCTCTGCTCCGGGTCTATGAATTCCACCTTCAACCCGGAGGGGAGCAGGTAAGGCCAGTCTTCTAAGATCACCAAGTCATCTTCGTTTTTACTTAAACATAGCAGTAGATTTATCAGAACCCATGACCTATTTGTGGAACACAAAAATATTATTCTAATCTCAAAAGTAGACACTTGAATAAAAGAATAAAATGCCGATTTAAGACACATTTTAAACATAAAAAATATACTTTGGAGAAATAATAATTTTATGCAAACAATTAACAGTCAAATGCGAGACTTAGCTTTCATGAAAAATTTCTGGTTTTAAATTTTATAGGTTTTTTTTAAACTATGAACATGTTTTAGCACAAACAATTTTTAAAATTATAAAATGGGAACAAGTGTTTCAGAATTCCATTTATTTACTTGTCATACATTTTAGCTTGCCACCAAATGCTAAAGGTTTTAATTTGTCATATTTTCTGTAAAATACTTTAAATACCAGGACCCAATTAATATGGGAAATGCTTCTTGAACTGACAGAGGAGATAAAACCAAGTCAATTTTATAGGAATTTAGACAAACGAAACAAGTCTATGGCCCAACAGCAATAGCCATATTAGGACTTGCTGTTGAGTGAGACTCCAGATGAGTCTGAGACAGTTTAGAGAAGGTGGTAGTCGTGGTCAAAACAGAACAGGCCAAACCTCAGCTCTGTCACGTTGGCTACTCGCCTGACGGGCTTCAGCATGTTCACCAAAAAAACAACCAAACCTATGAGTTGTCGGAAAGCTGAGAACCAATCGTGTATGAAAAGCACTTGCAACACAGTAGATGCCGTTGGTACGATGGCGATAGCCTGGCGCATTCAAGATTCCACTAGACTGTGTGTGTGCTGTATTTGTTTGCTTTTAGACTGGTATTGCTTCATACTGCTGTCACCTTCAAAGCCAGAGGAGGCTGGCTCCTTTGTTTGTTCTCTAACAGTTTCTTTAGTGTCTTCAGGAAAGCACCCCAGCAAGGCTATCACACCCTACACACACTGAATGTGCTATGTTGATAAAGACGAGAACGGCACCAAAGATAGGATTGGGAGATGTCTTCACTTCTGGTTTGATATCAAAGAGCTGTGTGAACTTAGACCAGGTGCTTGTCTTTTTGGCCTCAAAACAACTTTCCTCTGAAACTGTGACAGGAACCTACTTCTATGGGTTCAGAAGTCTTAGACATAGGTTCAAGACCAGAGAAGGAAGAAAATCTATACAAATGACTTCAGGTGCTGGAGATGGTAACTCTCCACAGCATGTCCAAATAGACACGGTGTTGGTCATCTGTCCACACAGCTCTTTAAAATTGGAATTTCAAATTTAAGTGAGTCAATCCAGCTCTTCTCCCCCGTGACAAACCATTGTTTTCACAACAGCCTTCGTCACCGATAGCTAAGTCTGACGCCTGTCCACACTGTTTCTAGTCCTGGCAGTAGGCGTACTGCTTCACAAATGACCTGTCCTCTTCCTTCTTGTTCTGACCGTATGCACATATGGCAGGGAGCTGGGGTACAATGCATAGTTACAGATTTTATTTTCATCTATTGAAGTCCCATATGTCCCTAAACAGGATTACTAAGTGATACTGAATTGTGACAGTATCTCTTCTCATAGTTAAGTCAGCAAAGAGCTCAAACGAATATTTTTGGTTGTCAGTCCAGCCTTTCTAGCCCACAAGTTCAAATTCAAGCTATTCCACTCCCCAGTTTGACTGAACATAGAAAGAGTTAACTTGAGAGACAGATTGTTCTCTAGAGATACCCCCAAACTGGATGCTTTCACAGAGGTGATAGGTTAGAGATTCAAACAGAGAATTTTTTTTTTTTTGGTCTTTCACTTTCCTTTGAACCCAACGGCTTTTATGATTCTCTAGTGGCCCTCACGCTGACAAAGCCAAAGCTAGAAGTAGGGGTGTGAGGCTGTATATTGGGATTTTTTTATATATATATATATAAAGGAGCTGTACATCAACCCTGTTAGGGAAGAGAGAGAGATGACACACGGCTAGTCGAAGCTTAGTGCTGACAACTCTGGGCTCCGGGACTCTGAGCCATGCAAGGCAATTAAATAGAAATGGCAGCATTGTGGCAATAAATAAATAAATAAATAATAATAAAGTCAGTAGAGGACACTGACATGCCTGAACCTGGACTTGGCAAGCAGAAGGGAGCGAAATCACCTTGCTGGTATTTGCTATGGTTCCTTCTGATTATCTGTTCATTTCTCCCCCAGATCTTCTGAGAATCCCAAAGCCTCCTTGGTTGGTGCCCAGTTCGGTGCCCAGGCTCCACCAGGTTCTCCTGTCGTTTAATCCACTCCTTCTCTTGGCGGGCTGCCAGGTCTAACTCGAGATTTAAAAGGTTGCACTTCCTTAAAATGCAGCATTTCCCAATAGAACGTGCCTCAATCGACTGGTTAATCACTCCCGCGCTGCCCACGGGTGAGCACTAGGTAATGAGCTCTGGCTTTGTCGTCTATGGGGCTGGCCTTTCCCTCATCCATCTGAGAATCAGCTACTTGCGAGGAAGTTCATGGGATTACCTGGAATGCAGCAGGGAGAACAGCTGGTCCAGTCAGCAGAGGCATCCAGAGGCATCTGAAGCATCTCTCCAGATCTGGTAAGGTTGTGGAGTCTTGGTTTTAAAGTTCAGGGTTTGGAGAATGACTCCGGAGTTAAAGCCTGGCGTAGTGACGGAAGGGTTTCCTTGCCTAAAGCTTGCCTCCCGGGTCTTCAGAAAGCTCCAATCGCCTCATTTTCTGGATTCCAGTGGCTTACCTTGGGTTTGTGTTGATCTGTTGGCCTGGTGGAGGAGTAGTCTAGTCTAATCGATTATCTTCAGGGCAGCTGCCTCTGTGTGGATCAAGCCAGGCTAGGAGCTCACTTTGGCTTCAGAGTGAACCCAAGTCTGGAAAGAAAGGCCTTTCCGTGTTAGGACTATACCTGAAAGGCCAGGCCCATGCTTGTCAAAGCAGAGCAAGGTGTCAGGGCCTGGCTTGCTCTGGTGCTCACAGGAACCACAAATGGGTGGTGGCATCCCTACTCATAGAATAAGCTCACCTTCCTGCTCCTGCCTGCTCCTGTCTGGGGTTGCCATGACCTACTCTGCTGGAAGGAAACCATTTGGCTCTAAACTAAATTAATTCTCATTAGGAACCAACCATCCAAAGACTGCCTCTCTCTCCTCTCACCATCCCTGTTCTTTCTCAGATCTGTATTCCTTTTTGCTTATTCCACGTGTTGAGTTGGGGGCCCTAAATGTTTAACATGGCCACCAGAGCAGCCCGAACACAAGGTCTTTGAATCTGTTTGTGAAAAGGGGGAAGTGAAAGTGCCCATTGGCTGAGTGGTGACATCAAAGAGAAGCCTCTGTTCTGTGCTGTGCGGGGTGGCTGGGAGATTTTACTCCAAGAAGAGGATGAAGAAATATAGCTTTCCAGGAAAGGAATGGTGTTTTCTTTGCATGCCCTTCATGGCCCAAACCATTCAGACCCTTGGATACAAAGGGATCAACTTCATTCTGAGGAGAGACATAAAGTCATTGAACATCCATACTAGAATTACAAGCAATTCAAATGATGATATTCAAATGTTGTTCTGCTAACTCTGTTGGTCTCCAAACAGTAGGTTATAAAAGGATGAGTTTAAATATTATCACAGTTTTCCAGAGAGGCAAGGATGTGAAATACCTTGTTTATAGATGAAAGTTACAAACATGGAATAGATTATATACTTTCTTTATTGAGAATGCTTTTAATCTACACCAAGAATAAGGCTCTAGATTCTACAGTTTGGGCCCAATACCAAGGGAGAGGGTTATATTTTAAGTGTGGGTTGAAGATTTATTAGCCTACAATTATTTTCCTGAGACCCAAACCAAAATCCTGCAAACCCAAGCCAGACCTTTTGACATTTCTTGGTGATTATTTGTCGTAGCTGAGTGGCTAGCTATGTTTTAACCTGACTAGTAAGAAGGCTTTCTGGGATCAGTGTCCAGTTATGACATTGCTGTTATGGCCCAGGGATTGACCATAGGCAAGTTCATCTCTCACGCTAGTGAGAGTGACAAGAGCTGGTCCACACGTACTCACACTTTTCCTGGCACAGATCACCCCCTGAGAAACTGTTGGAGTTCAGGCTGCTACTGTGGTCACAGCAGGGTACCTGTGAAAACAGTTCAGTATACTGTGCCCACCTGTGGGGGAAATTTCCACTTCTTATTGATTAAGGCTGTGAATAAAGGACCATTTCTCCCATCTTGTCCTCTCTTGATCACTATCTGCATCATAAAATTAACCACGAGTGCAACCTTACACAGACGGATGTGTGGCAGGAAACACTTAGCTAGGAGTGCGAAGCCTCAGGTTATTGCCAGGGCCCTATAATCTTGGGCAAATGGCTCAGCTTTGCAGCCAATAGTTTCCAGCTACCCCTTGAGAACTGGACGACACAGTCTGGCACTGGATGGAGCTCTCTGTTTCATCTACTTTTTCTTCCCCATGTATAACTTTGTGTTTGTAGTGGGCCAAGACATTAGCTTGAATTTCTTTGGTTAAGATTCGTCTTATTTTAAAGTACATGTGTTTGTGTGTCTCTGTGTAGAAGTGCACCCATGGGACTGCAAGTGACTGCAGAGTCGAAAAGAGGGTGTCTGATCTCCTGAAGCTGGGGTCACAGGTGGTCGTGAGCTTCCTCAGTGTGGTGCTGGGAACTTTACTAAGGTTAACTGCTGAGCCATCTTTCCACTCCCGTGCTGAACTTTTCCAAGGCAAGAAATCCTGGAAAAACTAAGAAGTTAATGAACAATATATACTAATAAATAATTTGTTTTTTAAATAATTATTCAATACACAAAATTAGAGAATAAATAAATGGAATTTAAAATGAGACTTCTTATTGTTTGGCCATTCAAAGAGTTCCACTGTGTTTTGCATATGCATATAATATACACATGTATAACATATGCATACACACACATATACATAGATTTATATGCCGCCTCTAATACATACACGCATTTATTATTTCTTTCTCATTGGTATCCCAAAGAATGTTTCAGGACTTGCTGCTGTGTGTCTGTGACCTTGTATCACGTATATAAGATCTAACTCTATAATAAATCCTTATTTCTGTATCATTTATTGTGGCTCCACTTTCCTACTTGAGTTCTGACTGGTGCAGGATTGACTTTGAAAGCATTAAGACAGTATATTACAAAATAGCTCCAGGACATTAAAAAAATGTCCTCCATTTCCCTACTATATTTAACATTTACCGCACATACACCGTACATGTCAGAGGTCATACTAGGTGATTTATAGGTATAAATATTACTTAATCCTACCTCCCTGGAGGGAAGTATATCGTTGTCCTCATTTACGGATGAGGAAACTGGGGTTTATGCAAGTTAGTTGGGCCAAAGTCACTAGCTAATGAGTGTCAAAATCATGATTCAAACACAGGCAGTTTGCTTCCAAAGTCCACACCGTGGATTCAAAGTTAAACCACTTCACTAAGACACTGGTGTGGAGGGTCCTAACCTGCTGGGACACTGGCAGCCCCTAAGGCGCTTGCGCATACTGTGGACATGCTGATGTGCTGGAGCTGAGTTGTCAGATGAGGCTCCTATAGCCATAGGAGGTCATGAAGTCAAAAAGGCCTGGGAACGCACCCGCAGGCCATTTGACCTTGGGTGTCTTAGTCACCGCTCTATTTCTGTGAAGAGTCACTGTGAGGAAGGGAACTTAAGAAAGAAAGCACTTCATTGGGGGCTTAGGTTATGATCATTATGGAGCCTGGCAGAAGACCGGTAGGCATGGCCCTGGAACAAGAGCTGAGAGCTTGTGTTTGGTCTGCTGATCTGTAGGCAGGAGAATGAGAGAGCAACTGGGCATGGCGTGTCAAGCCCAGTGACAGTCCCCAGCAAAGCCACACATCCCAATCCTTCCTAAACAGTCCACCAACTGGGGACCAAGCATTCAAATGCATGAGCCTATGGAGCCATTCTTACTCAGACCACCACACTGGCCATGACATTGTCTTGTCTCAGCATTAGAGCCTTACTGATGAGGGTTGTGTTGTCAACCGAGAAAGTAATGTATGGAAATACTGGGTATGTTTCCCATAGAATAGTAAATTTGCATCAGAGAAGGTTCCAATGGAGGCCTGGTCTTCAGTTTTGGTTGGAACACAGTTGCTATGAAATTTTGAAAAAGATCTTGAAGGACTAGGCCCTCATCTTTTTGAATGATCACCTGGTTGGACGAGGGCAGTGGTTCTCAGGTTGTGGGCCAAGACCCTTTCGCGTGTCAAAGGACCCTTTTACCGGGATCAAATGTCAGATATCCTGCATATCAGGTGTTTATATTACGATTCATAACAGTAGCAAAATTACAGTTATGAAGTAGCAATGAGAATAATGTTTGGTTTGGGGGGGGGCTGTCACCACAACTTGAGGAACTGTATGACAGGGTCACAGCGTTAGGAAGATTCAGAGCCACTGCCCTAAGTGAAGAGATTTCTGGTGTTGAAGGTTTTGGAGAAGGGTGTGGTTCTTCCTCTATAGTTCCTCACTCTAGCTACCTCCTAGCTTCTCTACCTTACTTCAAGTGTATAACCAGGTCTTCCCATGTACTATTGAATTCATTGCTATGTCTTCTAGAAAAAGTCCACAAGAGCAGTGGAGACTAATATCAGACACTTAGTGAATATCAAGCAAATAAGTAAATAGAGCAATTGACCAAAGACTTTTATCAAGGAGGGACTGGATTTGGGTTAGCTGCCACAATCACTGGCAGGACCAGACTAAGAGAGATTCTGGACAGGGCTGCTCAAGAGAAGGACCAAGAACAGAGCCCCAGAGAGGGGATGATGGTACCATGTAAGATTGGACCCTCTGGCCTTTCCCCATCAACATTTACCTTCCTGACATTATTTCTTCCGGAATATCATTGCCTTTCTCTTGTAAGTGATGGCCCCCTGTGGTTGTTGGTGTAATGGACAGCTCATAGTGGGAGTCAGAGTCAGGGAGCTGGATCTAGAACTATGACTGTGATCTACCTCTAACCTCTCCGGCCTTCAGCTTGCCCATCTACCAAAGCGGTCATGGCTTGCAATTCCCAGGGGACTGTTTGGAGTTCAAAGCAGGTGAACAGTGGAAGGTGCTCTGCTCCCTAAGAGTTGGGCCACTGTAGAGATTGGTAGGATGAGTGAGTGTGTGGATACAAAGTTCCTTGGGTTCATCTCAGTGGTGAGGAAACGGGGAAGGGAGATCCAGACTCTGGCTAGTTGGGGGATCCTTCATCTAGCTTTTGTCTAGGGGAGTAATATAATAGGGGTTGGGGGGTGGGGTAGAAGGTGTGAGTGTCCTAACAAGGTGCTCTTTCTTCCCGGAACAACCAGGGATCGCTTCTCCTTTCATCTTTACATACATGCTAGCTCGTGTTAGATGGTGCTACGTCCTTTAGAGACCAGCAGACTCAAGCTCAGGAAGGTTGTTTAACTGACCCACAGTTACACGGCTATTAATGTCAATCTCAGGGGAAGAAAATCTTCATCTCTATAGCCTGTGCCCTTTCCATTAAGTTGCCTGTTCAGACACCTTATTGCCAACAATTAAGCCCTGATGGTGTGTGTCAAGCAGCCTGGATGTAGAAAAGTACATACATTTAAAGCGGAGACAAAAGAGGTACCAGACTGAGTTGTTCGATACATCCTAAAGGTGGGAAAGAGGGCTGAGGTGTGCCCAACCCTGCAACCAGGACCTATCCAGGCCCAGGGCTGTGAATATTTTATTCTGCTGTACATGATGATTTTTTCTTTTTCAGTAACAGTAAATGAAAAACCAGGGCCGGGAGTGATGCCCTCTGGTCTTTCTATACCCCGGGTTTCCCTTTCAAATTGGTAAAATGAAAGTAAGATCTTTGGGATGATAGTCACTCAGAAACTGCCTGTCACTGAACGGGACTTAGCACTGATTACTAAATATATTCATGGGGCTATGTGTACATATAGAATATGCATGACGAAGGCACAGTTTGGGTTAATATGTAATTTCATGCAAAAGGATGGATGATGGATGTACAAATGGATGAACAGAGCCCAGAGAGCAGAGACGTTTCATACACATGCCTAACCTGTAAATGTGTATACAATGCTGAGAGATCCGACTTTAAAATTAATGCACAATTACCTCCTGTGTGCCGGTAATAGGAAATGGGGGGGGGGCATAGTGCCTTGCAGTGACCTCAAAAGACCATAGGAAACACACATAGGCAATTTGAGGTTATAATTTCTGTAGTTAAGGAACACTGGTATTTGGAGGCAAAGAAGTACAATTTTCCTCCCATGTGACTCACCCACTAGAGAGGGCTGAGATAAGGAAGCCTGGGTCTTTGGGTACACCCAACCACTTCAGATTTCAAAGCTGAGCCACACAGAGGAAAGTTACACTGTGGTACACAAGCAGACTCAAACCATTCAAACAAACATTCCTTCCTGGGCCACCCGTCTGCTCAGAAGTTACCATGGAAAGTTCAAGACAGAGGCCTTAGAAAGGAAACAGAAAGCAAGGAAGAAAAGAAAGAGAGAGAGAGAGAGAGAGAGAGAGAGAGAGAGAGAGAGAGAGAAATCTTGGTGAGGTGGGCTGGAGTCAGGACTGTGGACTCGGGAATCTGGGTTCAGCTTCACCTCCCTGGCAGTCTGCCTCTAACCCACTTTTTGGTCCTCTAATTGGGTTCCGAACTTATAAAATATAGGTACATGCTTCACGTGTCTCTGGTCAGAAAAAAAGTGAGCCACTGCAGTTGAAAGGCATAGAGGGAGGCCCCGGTCAAGGGTTCTCAGTGTTCCATCGCCCTCCAAGGTCCTATGTGCCCTCACACTCGGGCAAGGCATACTCGGCCATCTTCCGCCCCCTCATCCACCATCCTCAGGTGATCTAAAAGGCTCCATTCAATGAGTCTTCTAGTCCCGCCCCCTTTAAACAGAAGGCCAAGAGAATGGTAGCATGTGAAAGTCCACTCTCTGCATTGATGCTTACAAGATACCACTGGGCCTTGCTGTGTTAAGTCCTCAACATATTGCCCACATGGTAGCATGGTCTTTCCCCTTCTACAAAGGACCAAACCAAAGCATGAGCCCTAGAGAGAAATAATGATGTTGAACATGTAGGGGAGACTCTTCTGGAAGACGCGACAGCATTTAGGAACGAGGCCTTTCTCTGGAAAGAAATCTAGCCTTGATAAATCATATGTAAAATGTATATGTAAATTGAATATGATAAATAATGTTCAAAGTTTTGCCCTGTGTCTTCTGTCTTCTTGCATCCAAAGCTTTAGTTGTCTTTTTTTTTTTTTTTGTCTTTTGGAAATGTTGCCTTTCTGGGCTGAGATCAAATCCTCCCAAGAGCTGTGATAGAATCTGGAAGACAAAAGAACAAAACACAGAGTCCTCTGCACCAGGATCCCTGACTGAACATGTACAAACAAATCCGATGCTGCTTGGGAAGCCAGCCCTTCCTTGCTGCCGGAGGCTGTCGAGCTGGCTGTGACTTTTCTCTCATCTCTTGATTATCTTTCTTTTAGCATTTGACTTACTTGCCACAGGATCCATTCTGCAGCCAGTCCTGTTCTCTGAACACTGATTGTATAGTCTCCCTGGAGGGTCTAAATCTGTGCCCTGGGAAGTGGTACTTACTGAACTGTACCTGATGTGACCACCAGTGCCGTACAGGGTTTTGTCATTATTTCAGAAATAGACTGGGCCTGGGGTATCACAGGCCGCCCTGTTCCTAGCCATTTCCACAGACACGAAGCCCGGTTTCAATCAGTTCTAATAATGGAATTAAATTTTTTTTTGAAAACACTGAAGCCAGGTTTCATATTTAAATATTGACTTTTACCACACAGGAAAGGGCGGCCAAATGTAAGAGCAACCGGAAGATTCTGGCAAAGATATTAATTGGGATTTTCCATTGTCAGAAAAGCTACCTAATGAACTCACAGGTGATGCTGTGGATTCTTAGGGTCCCAGGGCTCTTAGTGACAAAAACCTGAGCAGAGCCTGGAAGTGGATGTGAGCGTGGCTCAGGGAAAACCACTAGGCTTCCGGGAAGGAGTCAGACTCCAACTATTTCCCCTTTGAAAGGCAAGGAAAGCCACCACGCAAAGAGACCATGGAGATGAAATTAGAACACTGTCTCTCCACACTCCCTCCCCTGACCTGCATTTTGAAGTTCTGAGCGTCATTCATAAGGTGGATAACAACGAAGTACAGGTTGCAGATTTTTGGAGTTCAGGTCCCAGCTCAGCTGTCTGGAGCTTGACCTTTCTACACATCTGTTTCCGGTCTATAAGATAGGGACAATACCACCACAACTACCACCACCACCACCACCAATTTTATAAGATTGTTACGGTGACTGAACAAATCATAAATACAAAATATTTTCTTAGAACAGGCCATACTAGGTTCTATGGTAAAAAAGAGACTAGTCATTTCAAAGCTGTTGGCTGGTTTTATGCCTGTTATTTCAAGGGCATGCACATTTTTTTTCTTTGTTTCAATGCTATGCTAAAATCTCTCACCTCTAAGAAGTTCCGCTCGATCTTTTAGTCTCAAGCAGCATGGACTTATGTTCAACTAAACTACATTGTTTGTCTCCGACAGCTCTGGTCACTGCTTCTGTTTGTTGTTACCCCCATCCTGGGCCAACCTTGGAGCACCAAGGGACAGAGGCAATGTCTTTGGCCTCTGTATACATGGTCGGTGCATATTAAATCATTGTTGATAGAAAGTGTGCCACTGTAAGCACAGGGACATGCCTGCCCATGCAAGATAGCAGCTACTAGCAGCCTTCATTAAATAACTATATATTTTAAAATATTTTATTTTTTGAGATTATAATCTAATTACATCATTTTTTCCTTCCCTTTTTCTACCTCCATAACTTCCCATATACCCCTCCGTGCTCTCTTTCAAATTCATGACCCTCCATTTTTATTAATTGTTGCATATACATACATGTATATACATATATATTCCTAACTACAGCTTCCTTAGTCTATATAATGTTATTTGTAGCTATGTTTTCAGGGCTGACCATTTAGGATTGGTTAACCACCTGAGATGTTCTTTGCTGGGGAAGACTTTTTCTCCTTCAGTCCTTAGTGGCCTGTAGGTCTTTGCAAGGCCTTCTGGACTTTCCTCTATCCACTCTGGTATGTCTACTGCCGTTCTTGTTTAGATCATGCTTAGCCAGACATGTTGGTGAGACTTTATAAGTGTAACTTCTCTCATTCTAAGGCATACAATCTCATGCAAATGCCTGGCTCTTACAATCTTTCCGTCCCCTCTTCTGGAATGATCCCTGAGTCATAGGTGTGAGAGTTGTTTTGTAGATGTATCCATTGAGACAGGGCTCCAACGTTTTGGATTTTTGTTGGTTGTGGTTTTCCGTAATGTTCTCCATCTCTTGCAAAGGAAAAGGGTTCCCTGATAAGAGTGAGAACTACACTTCTCTGGTGTAAGAACTAAGACTTGGAATGTTAGGGATTGTACTGGCTCAGTAAAGCTCTGGTTGTAGGTTCTCTTCCAATCACCATGACTGCATCAGCCCTGAGTAGTTAGCTAGGTTTTTATTACCAGGCATGATTTCCCTCCTGCTGAGTGGGCCTTAAGTCCAGTTAGAGAGCTGTTGGTTACTGCCAAGGTATCTGTGCCAATAGTGTACCTGTAGGGTTCTTGCATCATGCTAGTAGTCACTGAGCTATAGCACAACTGTATTTTAAAGACTGAACTTTACAAACATTTGTACTCTAACTGAAGCATAGTACACTCACAGCAAATGTGTTTACATAGAAAATGGTAAGAGAAGGCAAGATATTACAGAAAGTTCAATAGAAGTTTCTATTCATTGGTTGTCTCTCATTCAAAGCAAGCATTGAATGGGTAAATTGTTTAACATACATGTCAGGTCTAGATTAGCTCAGGCTAGCCTAGAATTCGCTACAGTCTAGGCAAGCATTAAGCTCATGGCATCCTTCCCCAGCATTCTGAGGATGGTACTGCAAGAGTGAGCCACCTTCTCCAGCCACCACTTTGGCCTTAGTTCTTTTTGGTGTTTCTGTTTTAAACTTGTCTGGTACAAAAAATCAATTCTTTCTCCTTCTATCAAAAATTGATGAATTCCAAATTTGTGTCTTCAAACTGGCATCCTTTTTGAATTCAGGTCTTGAATATTCAATTGCCTCCCTTAAAACACCTACCTCAGAGACATCTAAACATATCATGTTCAAAACTGAGTTTTGAATAATTGCCCCTAATAGATTTTTTTTACCCTGTTTCTAACTGAATAAATAGAAACAGTCTTCCAGATGCCCAGTCAAAAACTCTGAGATTTATTATCGCTAGCTCTCCTTCCTTCTCCACCTACCCCAGCTCAGCCTGGTCTGTTGTTAAATCCTGTCAGTTCTCACTTCAAAGTATGACTCAATTCTTTTCAGGCTTCCCCATCTACAAAGCTAATTCCTTAGACCATGTTAGTTCACCCCCCCACCACAGATCCTACAATAGCCTTGTTAAAAATTCTCTTCTGGCAGGGCCGTGGTGGCACACACCTTGAGTTCTAGCACTCAGGAGCCAGAGGCAGGTGGATCTCTGTGAGTTTGAGACCAGTCTGGTCTACAAAGCAAGTTCCAGGACTGGCTCCAAAGCTACAGAGAAACCCTGTCTCGAAAAACTGGAAAAAAAAAGTCTTTTCAGGCTCCTTTCTTCCATAAACAGTTGGAAGGATGAGCTGGTGAGTTTTGTTTGTTCATCAGCTTGTCGCAAGCTGCGGTCATTTGGGAAGATGAAGCCTCAACTTAAGAAAAAAGAAGTCTATAAGATGGGCCTACAGGCAATCATTAATGATTGGTGTATGCTAGCTTAGCCACTGTGGATAAGTTGTTCTGGGTTGAGATGAGAAAGCAGGTTAAGAAGGAGATGGGAAGGAAGCCAGTAAGCAACACCCCTCCATGGTCTCTGTTTCAGTTCCTGCCTCCAGATTCCTGCCCTGAGTTCCTGTCTTGTCTCCCTGATGATGTAAACTGTAAGTCCAATAAAGCATTTCCTTCCCATGTTGCTTTCGGGTATGGTACATTATCACAGTACTACTAAGCAAATTCAGACAGAATTTTCTGAAAACAGAAGTCAGATCTTGTTACCATCTTGCTACAAACCCTCATATGATCTCATTAAACATTTGGAATAACCTGTCCTAAGCGTGATCTGTGAAGCCCCACATGATTCACCTCCTGATTCTCCCCCAACTCACTTTACTCCAGTGCCTTTTAGCCATTTGAACATACCATGAATTTGTGCTTTGAAATGTTTCGCTACTGTTTCCTTGGCCTTAACAGGCTCTCTCTCACTTTGGGCCTGGCTAGTGCAGCCACCTCCTCTAAATCTCATATTAAAGTTTACTTCCCAGCTATCCCTGTCTGCCTGGGTGAATTGTGGCCTTCCGTAGTCTCATTGCTCTGTTTATCTCCTGTATCCCAGTTGTCACAATTTGGCAGCATCGATTTGTGAATGTGTCTCCTCTTGTAGAACATGAGTTCCTTCAGGGATGTGTCTGTGCTTTTTGTATTAGTTAACTCTAGTCTAGAAGTCAGTGTATACTCGGTGTACAGTTCATAATTAACTTTTGTGGTTTTGACTCTCATGGTTGTCGATTTAGTAAGTCCTGAAGATATGTCTCTGTGGTGAATCCCATGCTGAAAAAGTACGACCAAGTCAGTGTTCAACTGGGGAAATGTGGAATGTGATTAGTTTGTCCGTGTTTCTGTTCTAGACTCCATAAATCAGACAGTACCAAGCTCAGCTTCCAGTGTTGAGAAGGACAGACCTTGTTATGATAGTTCCTCTGCTTTGTTTGCCCTAGATATAGTTAGTTTGGGGTGGGAATAACGGGCCCACAAGTACAGTTGGGTAGAAGGTGTTGGGGATGAGATAAGTGGAAAGAGGAGAAAGTGGAACCATAGTGGGAGATGGTTGACTTTGCTCGATATGGGCATTTTCCAGGATCCTAATTTCTGTCCCAGTGCACCCATCTTTATTTTTTAGTCTATATACATATACGTCAATATTCTTGCTGCTTTACCTCTCAGAATCCCCCAAAAGCCCTATTAATTGTGGACTTGGTGCGACCAGACTGGCAAGTACTGCAGGCAAGCTCCAAACTGTGGGAGTTCTCATGCTATGCTACAGCCCACCACCTTCAGCCCTTTGGGGGTGCTGTGAATCCATACTTGTGGAATCCCTCAACTTTCTGTCCCATTTAGGTACTTACTGTAGACTATACACAGGGGATGGGCCTGTGATGGTGGCACACACCTTTAATCTCAGAACTTGAGAGGTAGGGGAAGGAACGTCAGGTCTGCAAGGCCAGTCTAGGCTACATGGTAAGTTTGGAGTCAATCTTTAAGGAAAAGAAATGGAGGGAGAGAGGAAGAGAGGGAAAGGGGAGGCCTTCTAAATTATTATTTTATTTATTTAGCTTGATTTTGTGTGAGTGTGGTTCATAAACATGAGTGTTCATATACATGAACGTATGTGTATATGTTCACATGAGCATACACACATTATGCATGCATGTCCATCGTACACATGTGGAAGCTAGGGATTGATCTTCGAGTATCTTCCATGATCTTCCATGACTGTCCTCTGTCACATCTTTTGAGGCAGGGTCTTTCCCTGAATCCAGAGTTCATTAATTCGTCTAGGCTTGCTGGTCATTGAGCTCTGGGGATTTGGCTGTCTTCACACATCCACCAGCACTGAGGTTACAGATGTACTCCACAGTGACTGGCTTTTGTGTGGGTGTGGAATAACAGTGTGTCTGTGTGTGTGTGGGGGATATGTATGCATCCGCATGGGAGTATGTGTGTACACACGTGGTGTGGAGATCAGAAGTCAACCTCAAGGTGTCTTGTTTGAATGATCTCCATCTTATATTTTGAGACAGAGTCTCTCCGTGAACCCAGGGCTCAACAACTGGCCAGACTGGCTGGTCAGCAATCTGAGGAAGAGCCTGACTCTGTCTACTTTCTTCTCTGTCTTCAGACGTATACCAGGTTATAGATTCACACCACCATGCCAGGATTTTCGCATGACTGCTGGGGATCCGAACTCAGGTCTTCACACTTATGCATCAGGCATTTTACTTATCTTTACCCATCTCTCCAGCCCCACAAGGTGGGTTTTAGAGTGGTTAGTCTTTTGAATTTATAGCGTAGCAGATGTCAAACATCCATTGTTTTATTTGTTTTATCATTGCCTTCTTCAGCTAGTGGTTGACTCTCCCCCTTAAATACCACTGCTGATATTTCCTTTAATCCGAATGAAGATCCTCTTTTATTTACTGTCATGTCCTGGGGATGGCTCTGTATTTGCTGCAAAGATAAAAGGGATAGATTTAGAGATTCTCTCATGGGATAGAGCTAGACCAGGATTTTTTTCCATCGTTGAAGATTGGGGGTAGATAATTATTCTCCCTCATTATTTCGATAACTCACTCATCCCTTCAATGGCTTGAAAACATTGTAAGCAGTGACCTTGTCGATCTTAGAACGCAGGCTTAGTCAGTTGGAAATTCACTGTTCATTTTTCTAAGAGTGAGGTTAGCCGAAAACAACGGCTATTTTCCTATTTGGGTATAGAAGAGGTGTAGGGAGGAGCTAAAATAAAGGGGAAGAAGGTACCAGAAACAAGGATCTAACACTGGATTTCAGTTCCCACTACAAGAAAATGGTTCATTTCCAATTCTGCATTTCAAGAACAAAAAGACTTTCTGATGATCTTTTTAAATTTTTCTTTGGATCAGTGTTTATCTTTAGCAGAAATGTATGTCTTCCAGTATTTAAAGGCTTAAAGCATTTGAGGAAGTGAAATTATCATATTTAAGAATGGTTACAAAGTCAAGACAGGGCACTTGAAATACAGTTTTTCTAGAAATAATATGGGTCTCGGAGTGTGATATCAAATAAGGGAATGCCTTCCTGTGGCTGGAACAGTTGTTATCTGGTTAAGGATTCCCAAGCCGCTCTGAACTGTAACTTCTGGATCACCTTTCCCTCCATTGTCCTTAATCCTCATAAGATGCCTCTTAGGTTCACCCTTGATAGAAATGACCATTTTAGAGAACAGGAAACTGAGATCCAGAGAGTTAGTCAACTGTGGAGCTTCTCGCTGTCACCTGGGTCCTCGGGCTCCACACTGAATTCTCTTTCAGTTCTTCCTTCTTCCACTCCTTCAACATTTGCTAAGTGAGCATCGTCTGTCAGGCATATGCTAAGAAAACAAAAATGAAGTACCTCTGATCCTGATTTTATACCCAAGACAGAGAACAAGGCATGGAGGCTATGGGTGCAGAGTGGAAGAAACTGCGTGGTTCTTACGGGAGTCTGGTGTAGAAAGTTGTGTGTATGGGATTGGAAAGAAGACAGAGAGCCCAAAGGGCTTCATTTTTTGATTTAACATCACTTCCTTGATTCCTAATAAGCCTTTCTGAATTATGGCCTTTATTAAAGCATCACTATTAGTCTTTTTCTGTCTATTTTGTGTTGAATATTTTGCTGAAATTTTACTGCCAGTGCTTATAAACGGCAAGGTTGATCTCAGCAATTGGATGCTTAAACACTGAAAGCTGCTAGACATTTGATTAATTGTAAAATCTCATCTGGGCGTTACGTATGTACCGCAGTATCTGTGTAGTCTGGATTGGGAATGCCTCCCAACGGTGCCATATGTTAAAGGCTGGACTCCATCCCACTAGAGGTAAAACACTCTAAGAGGTAGCTCTCCTAGGAGGGCTTCAGTTCATCAAGGGTATGACCTCTGTCTTTCGGCATTCTAACCTTGCAGTGAATACATCTCTTTCTCATGATACGCTGCCTTGCCACAAAGCCCAAACAACAAGTTCAATGAACCAGATTGGGACTTCTAAAACCTGGCCAGGATAAACGGTTTCTCTTTAAATGTTATTGTATCGCAGTTGTTATAGGGACAGAAAGTTGACTGCTATAGTATCTAATTTATTTTGCCTGGATGTGGAAAATAGTCACAGCTCCTGGTTGAGAGGTCCAACCTGAGGCAGGCTGGGTCTTGATGACTGGGATGCTGTGGAAACACATCTTGTTGCGGGGCTGGTGCGTAATATCTAAGGTTTGTGATCCCCAATTCTGGAATGCCCATAGAGCAGAGGTGTACTTAACCTTGGACGAATAGACCTCATGGTGCCCAGTTTCTACCGTGAACAATGTTGGAGTCTAGAGTCCAGGATGTGGATGTAACTTGAGGTTGTGTGCAGCAGAAGAGCAACATAATGCTGGGTGATCTCTGTTTATGGTAGAGCCCAGTAGGTACTGAACATGTAGCCCAGGACAATAGGCTTTTCAAGGCGGTTGAAAGAGCAAGTGACAGCTAAGCTGGGGTTCTACCCTCCCTGGGATAAAATTGTGCTGCTGTGGTCTGAGAGTTGGGCAAAAAGGCTGATGATGGGGGACAAAGCTGATGCTGTGAGCATCTTTAGTGCTTTCTCTATGTGGAGAGTTAGATGTCCCTCAAGGTACATCGACACAATTGGGCTATACTCAGTTTTTATAAATACTAGATCAAGCCCTTCAAAGAACCGATGCTGTCAAGAGGGAGCCAGTGCCTCACCCTCATATGGGAGTCATGCCAGAGAAGAACCTCTGAGAAGTCATCAGGACATGTGGGGCCAATCTTCGTCCAGGCGCCATCTTTTGCATAACGGAAGCCATGGCTCACCACCTTTCTGGATCTTTACACCTTCAGGAGATGGTGGACACCTGCGGTGAGGATCCCACACCTTGCTCACTCAGCACAGTGTCTACCTCACAAAAGGTTAATGGAACATCTGAGCTTGAACATGGAAGTACATGCATGAAACAGCAAGCCATCGTGTCTGTAGTGGAAGACAGTCTTATTGGAACCATGATCCTTGCTCTCACCTTCTAGTAGATCCTGACATCTACCGCCATACCCTTCTTTGAAGACCAGCGACACTGATAATGGTGTAATCCCCAAAGTTCTTAACAACTCTGTGATTCTCTGGTGATAACACACTGAAATAGTTTATCTGCTTCCCCCGTCCCCCCACAGGCATTTGCTAGCCAAACATGCTATCAACCATCCATTGACCCAAGAAGGTCTTGGGGATTTAGCTGCCAGGATATCACAGCCCCCAGGAATCCCTTTGACATTCGCAAATATTGTGGAACCCTAACCAACAAGATACCACACTATCGGGGGCGGGGGGTGGGGGAGACAGAGCAGAGACCTGCAGATTCCCTTTATCTCTTCGCAGTCAATGCCCATAGGAGAGGTGGCAGCTCGTTCTTGGGGAGGCCGGTATCTCCAGAGTAGAGGGCCCTCTCTCTCCAGAAGTGCACAGGCAACTCTCACTTTCACTGTGAGCCTCACAGAGGTGATTGCCACTTGACGTCAAATATTCAAAACTGGAAAACAAGCAACTCCCTGTCTGCTTCACTTGGGGTTTTCCATGTCTTGAGTGTGAGCTGGCAAGATAGGTGCTAGACATTAGACATCTTTAAAGTCAAAGATTAGAAGAAAAACAATCCATAATCCTACTACCGTAAAATAGTCACCTTACACATTTTGTTAATGGTATACTCTTGTTTATAGCTCATCTATTTCCTATAAATACTTTGAAATATAGTTGCAAGTGTATTATGTGGACCTATAATAGGTATATGTGTGTGTATCCAACTTCATTCTTTTACTTGTTTTGTTTGTTTGTTTTGAGATAAGTCTCACCAAGTCATTCTCGCTAGCCTGGAGTTTACTCTGTAGATTAGGTTGGCTGGACCTAACAGAGATCCACATGCCTCTGCCCCCCAAGTTCTGGGATTAAAAGCACAGGCCAACTCACCCAGCCCCGTGGATATTTTTCAATATATTTTCAGACTTGGTATTTTGTAATTTACTTAACCATTCTCTGCCTAATACCATTTCTACCAACCTAGTCGTGATCAGACATGTAGACTGTTTAAAGTTTTGCTATTTGACGCAATGCCAACAGGTATATAGTCAAAGATTTTGCTTTCCTGCATCTTTAATTCTACCCAGAGCATGGATTCCTAGAAGTGGAACACTGGGTCAAAGGGCATGACTGTGTTTACGATTGTTGACACATGGGACTAGATAGGTTTCTGGAAAAGGTGTATTAGTCACGGTAGAACTCAGTCTTACAGCATTTCTCCAGGAATTGTTTTTAAATGTTATATATACAATGGATGTAAGTGTTGGTACAAAGACCCTATAAATAGTTGACGTAGAGGCTCGGAGATGTGGGGAAAGCTAAAGGAGAGTAGGAAAGAGACACTTGACTTGAATGAGCTTCAGAACTAGAAGCCACTGGTCACTGACAAGCAGCTAGGAATTAATGCGACATCTAAAGTCATTACACATATCGATGTAGCAATTCACTAAAGCAGTCACTGAGGCTAAATAACGGATTCAGTGTAGATCCGATGGGACATAGACACATAAACTGGCTAAGTGGCCTTTGTAAACTATTTCCCTTTCTGGATTTTCCCCAAACATAAAACTCGTGAGTAAAAAGATGAGACTAGAGAGCATGGGTGTATGAAAACCAGCCTTATATAGCTCAGTTCAATCAAATGAAGGTGAAACCAGAGGCTTTCCACCATTTAGACTGAGGTTGTATGAGATTAATGAAGGCAAGCTCGTGCCTGGGGGTTCAGTCCATGGCTCATCTTCACGTCTCACATCCAGAGTTACAACTCTGATGACCCACAGTCCCACTGGAGTTATTGAATAAAACCCGACATTCTGTAAGAGGCCCCTGGACGTTGAGAGCTCCTATACCTTCAGCAACAAAGCCCTAGGTTCTGTGTGTCCCATATGGATTGACGGCAGGTTTACTGAGAGTTTTGTTTCCATGGAGGCTTTCCACAGAGAAATGCTAAGCGTGTGGACTGATGAAAAGGCTTGGGTCATCTGTTCCTATAGCTACGCTTGGCCTTGGCCATCTCATGGCTATCTAGACCTTGGCACATAAAGACAATGAGCTTTCGATTTAGGAGCTAGGAGAATAAACAGAAGAGCTGGATAATATTGTTGACAGCTCTGGTCACAGAACCCTGGGAACTGAGGCAGGAGGATCGTGAGGTTACATAGTGAAATCCTGTTTCAAAGAACCAAATGAATGAATGGATAAATAGATACTGCAAACAATAAATAAACACAGTGTCTTGACTCTTAGTGATGATAAGGACTTATCTGAATTTAATAGATGCCTAGGTCACCATTTGGAGGTTTCTAATCATGAAAATAAAATCACACATAAATATCATTTTTTGAATTATAGGCGTTATTTCTAAGAATAATTTTTCATTAACAGAAAAGTAGGAAAGTGGTCCAGAGAGTGACCCTGTACCTAATTTCCCTTCCTATTGGTAATTAGTAACAGCATGTTTCTAAATGACATTCTGTGTTGCTATCGTGATTCAGTCTTGCTTGGGTTTCTTTTCTCTTAGGACTTTTCCTGTTCAATGATCCCATCCAGGATGCTCCTCTGTTTGGTAGCCATGTCACTTAGGCTGCTCTTGGCTGTGGTACTCCCTCTGACCTGCCTTGTTTCAGACGATGCTGGTCAAGCTTTTTGTAGGATGTCCCTACTAGCATGCTTGATGTTTTTCTTATGATTAGATATGGGCTACGGAAATAGGACCACAAAGATAAAACCCTACGTTTATCACATCGTAGAACGGGCACATACTATCAACATGATTTGTTATTGTTGGCAGTGTTTTTGCATCGGGCTCAGATAGGGTTGCCAGACTTCTTCATTTTAACTTTCCTTTACTCGTTTTTACATATTGTATCTTTGGGAAAAGGTTCTATGAAATCCAAAGAGAAAACTGACTTTAGCAAAGTTATTCTCTGATCTACACACACATATACACAACACACACACCATGATAAATGTGTGTATACATACACACAAAACACACATACACAATGACAAATGTGTACACACACACATATGAACAAATAAGTAAACAGATGAATAAATGTCTATAAAGAGTTAGGATTCATGCTTCCCCTATATAAATTATTTGGATTTTTGCATTGGTTATTTGTCTTTTTTCTTCTGCTTATTAATGTTTAAAAATAATTTCTATTATATGGACGTCTGGATGGTTATTCTATATTTTAGATAATCTGAAATATTATTCTACTTCATTGCCCAAATCTGTCCATCCTTGGTAGAGCTCTGCACTAGGGTCCCATGTAACCTGGAAGTACCCTGACTGTAGCTTTGTTTTCAGAATTATATACCTCATGTCTTCCACCCGGTTTCATTTTTATTTAGTCCTTTCCCATTCTGGTTCTAAATGCGACCCTTTCCCCAAAGAGTCTTCTTTCTCGATTTCGTCTCAATAAGAGATATTAGACTGCTGGTCAGTGGTGGCACACACTTTTAATCCCAGCACTCAGGAGGCAGAGGCAGGTGAATCTCTGAGTTTGAGGCCAGCCTGGTCTATAGAGGAGAGTCAGGACAGCCAGGGCTATCTAGAGAAACTCCATTTCGAATATGAGAAACTCAGGTTTGGGCACTATGTGTGCCTGTTGTTGGTCATTGCTTCAAGGCCAAACACATTTCTGAGCTTACATTTTAAGCACCAGTGTGCACAGTGTACTATGCAATTGCCTTTTTGTAAGATGCTGCAGACTTGGTGAGAGCAGCAAACCACAGCACTGTGTGACTCTATGGTCCTGAACCTAAGACCTGTATGGGAATTACGGCCTTCTTGCAGTCATGTGAGCGCACCACTAACAGAACGCCACTCACTCTGGCATGCAAAACAGCGTCTGTACCAGGCTGCCCACCCTATTCCTGCTTTCACTAATGAACAATGCAGTTACCACAGTGAGTTCCAGGCCTGGGCATGAGCTTTGGATCCAACTCGGTGACAGTGCACGGTGATGCCTTCTCTCTGAGGGTGAACTTCTAGTGACATCAGATCTGTTACATTGGCTTGGGTAGAGGGAAGGCCTCTCCCACTTTTAGCACACTTAAGAGTCGTAGGCTGAAGGAATGTAATTGGCTTCACCCCTCCTTACACACAGGTCCCGTATTCAGATATTGTAAGTGGTGGACGATTGGTAGGAAGAACACTGCTAAAGAATTCAGGGAACTGTATTATTTTCTGACCATGCCAGGAAAAGGTCATAGATTGTTTAGACGATCAGGCCTCAAGAGACATCAGACCTTTCTTTTTCAAAGACCAGAGTGCAACAATGTGTAGGAAATAATAATAGAAAGTATGTGTCATTCCTTTCAAGTTTGGTCTAATGGATTCTGGAAGCTGCTTGCTTGCCTGCTTGCTTGTCCATGCCTCCCTTTCTACGTCAGGAAGTCTTTCCCGGATTCACCAGAAGTCCCGTGGCTTCAAGACTACCCAGCTTACAGCTGTCCTTCTTTTTTTCTCATTGACTGGGACAGTTTTCCCGAACAAAAATAATAAAGAAAGAAAATAACAAAAAACTGAAAGGCAGAAAAGCTTCCAGTGCCTGCTACCTCTGATCATGAGCTGGGGTGAGTGAGGGGGCACGGTGTCTCGGAACCTGCCTCTTCCGATCCTGAGCATCTGAAACCTTCCCTTGGCTTTTGGACTCACTCAGCACAATCAGAAACTTTGGCCTACAACTGGTTAAAAATTGATAAGGCTAGTATTTGAGGACTGCCTTCCTTTACTTGGAAAGCTTACATTTTAACCTCCAGCACCACGCCCAGACCCAGACACACACCAGACCTGTTCTGCCCCCATTCTAAAGCGGCACACATGTATGTCTGGATACAGAGCCGTAAAAGCCACAGCCCCCTGGCACTCCGTAAGTCACTGGGCTATTCTTCTCCCTTCCCATGGGTGAGGAAACTGAGTCCTCACAGTGGCTCTGCCCCTTGCCTTCTAAACAGTTCCAGGCAGCTTTGTAATTAGACACCAAGAGCTTTGGGCAGCCAGCCCAGCCTTTTCTCCTCCCTCACTCTGTGTACCTCAGAGCCAGGTTTGTGTTCTTTTGTGTGTGCACAGGCTACACAGACACTGGCATGTAGGGCACACGCACCCAGCCTCGGCAGCCTGACCTCGGGGGACAGTTTAATGACTTGAATTTCAGGCAGCTGAAAAAGTTTCTGCGGGCGGAGGCTGAAATAAACAAGAAAAGCCACTGTGGAGATGTGAATGGAAAAGTACCAGCCCGCCCTCCCTCCACACATTCTTCCGCTCTTCAGTCTTCCCTGCCACCAAGCCAGGTTCAGATAGGTTTGTGCACGGTCAGGTGTAGAGAGGGCGGTGTGGGGAAGAAGAAAAAAAAAAAAGAAAGAGGCAGGCACAACACGTAAATCAAGTTTTTCCACTCCGAGCCTCAGGTAGTCAGGAGAGCAGCCTGGCAGGCAGGCCAGCCGCTCTGCGTTTACAAACACCCAGGCTCCTTCCTCCCCACGTCGCTCTCACTTTATAGTCCAGTTTCCGCTTTTCCTCATGCTAAGGTTTCATAGGAAGTGAAAACCTTGCTATTCAAAACAGTGATCGAATGCAAAACACCAAAATGATTGCGTGTTCCCATCCCCAATACTTCTCCATTTTAAAATCCAGATATGCCTGGCCTGTCTAAGTCAGCGTGGAAAACACGGACAATCAGCATCGTCGTGGAAAAGTTCTAAGTCAGGCTGGAGAGGTTTGCTACAGGGGAGCAGATGATAACGGTGACAAAGATGATGATGACAAAGAATGAAGAATGAATGAATGAATGAGCGAATGAGCGAATGAACCCGCTCTGAGCAGGAGGAGAAAATGAAAAGTAGCTGCATCCTCTTCAGAAGGTGACAGCTGGGACTCAGCCTGTGTCTGTCCCCCTCCTATCCCAAGACCTCCACATTGTTGCTCAGTTTCCTCCTTTGCCCTCCACCTTCCCACACTCTCCTAACCCTGCACTCTTAAAAACGCACAAGTCTTCTCTGGTGTCTAAGGGTTAATATTCAGCAGGGCTCATGCAGGTTGGTCTTTTTGTTTGTTGCTGTTTAGTTTGTCTCTCCAAGATGAGTCCTCATGTAGCCCAGGCTGGCTTCCAACTGGCTACGCAGCCTTGAACAGCTAATTCTTTCCCCTCCACCTTCCCGAGTACTGGGGTTACAGATTTAGCTTGGCTTGTTTACAGCAGTTTTAAATGAGGGGAGGGTCTGACATCAATAAAGAGGCAAACTTTAGCAGGTGGTGGTGGTGCACATTTTTAATCCAGCACTTGGGAGGCAGAGGTAGCAGGATCTCAGGGAGTTCAAGGCCCACCTGCTCTCTAAGAGCTAGTTCCAGGATAGGTTCCGAAGCTTGACAAACCCTGTCTCAGGAAAAAAAAGAAGAAGAAGAAGAAAAAGAGGCACACTTTAACAAACATCTCCCCAGACTCTTCAAACGTCACGTTCCAGAGCCCAGGCCACGCACATAACCAAACCCAAATGGCCAAACAAGCTCCCATAAGCATGGTCGGGGGTTGGTTCTCAGAACCAGCTACAATTTACGTGAAACCTAATGTAGTCTTACTTTCCTCTATTCTGCAAGAGACAGGATGCACAGCCCCAAGGGCAGACTGTCAGGTCAGCCTGAGCTTCAGAAATGATGTAGGGCCGGCCCTCTATTCGTACAGCCTCGTGGATCCTAGGTTAGCAACACCCCTTCATAGGGCCAGTCCGCCTTCGGGAAGAAGGACCCGGAGAAGTGATTATCTGTCAGGCCCCTTCTTGTTCTAAAATCTACATTCTTGATAGGACACTTTAGAGACCTATGAAGGTCCCAGAATCTCCTAGCAGTTTGGAACACACTTCTAACCCTCCACAGAGAGGTTACGGGACAATGGACAGGTCAATCTTTATGCCATAGGCTCCTCTTCAAAGATAGCTGAATTGCGGGAAAGGTTTTGTGATAGGAACTGGGTGTGAAATATGTTCCATTCTTTACACACATGTAATATTACTAGCAGGATATTTTATTATGTATTAAAGCTTTTGTTTACCCAGCAGCTGTGCTCAGGGACCCATTCCTATGCTGAGTCCGTGGGTCGGCATGGAAGCTGGCCTGGCCGGGCCTCTGTTCTGGGGAATAGCAACCAGGAATATTAAATCATGGCATTAGTTGATACATGGTATTCTTAAGTTTGCAGAAATATTCCTTAGGACCCTAGGGAATAGAATTGCTTGTGTGGGCTCCATAACAATAATTTAAAGGACACTGAATATATGCCAATTTTAATTATTTATTTTTTTAGCCCAATGATAGCACTGTAGAATTCAGGGAGTCCACATAACTGGAAGTGATGGGGAAAGACTAATAATGAGGGGAGGAAGGATATTCAGAAAGAGATTAAGCTGGCATAAGACTTGACAAAGTTACTTTCCCAAAAATCGAAGAAATCCAAAGGTTAGAGCACAGTTTTCCTCAACATTCAGGAGAGAGAAAAGAGGCTGGTCAATCTCTTCCAACATCAACACTTTGGTGAGGGAGGGAGGGAGGGAGGGAGGGAGGGAAGGAGGGAGAGAAAGAAAGAGAGAGAGAGAGAGAGAGAGAGAGAGAGAGAGAGAGAGAGAGAGAGAGAGAGAGAGAGAGAAAGCAAAAACAACAAAAACTCACCACAGGCATACAAACTCTGGCGCATGGTCCCAGGGAGGATGTAAGGCCTCTGGTGATGGGGATAATTATCTATAAGTAGGCCTGGTGGGCTCTTGTTCCGGAAACTCTTGAGAGAATCAAAGCAGGGCTTGAGGTATGAGAAGGGTAAATTCCTTCCCAGCCCCCACTCTGGTTGGCTCTACCGCCTGAGGGAGTACATTTCCCTTTGCTCTGCAGCGCCCCCATGGGGCTAAGAGTGGCGTGTCAAAGAGAACACAAGATGGACAGGACAAGATGTGCGTGCCTGCGCGCCTGTGTTTAAGGGTTGGGGTAGGAGTCGGGATGAGGCACACGGTCACTTTGACAAAGAAAATAATCAAAGAATAAATAAAGTAATTCTATTTATAGGAATAGCAATACAGCAAAACCATACAATTCCTGTTGCAAAGCTACAATTGCAGCTAGAAAACTGACGCACTTATTGCTCGGGAACGGTAGACAGCTAGCTACACAAAGAACATCGGGGTGTCATTGTGGTCCAATGGGATTTATTTAATCCTCTAAAATGAGAGCGAATGGGAACTCTAAATACAAAAACCAAAGCAGCTAGCCTGCTTCCCGGCAGCGTGGACCCATTTGACAAAGTCATGTGTCTTGGAAGTAAAATGTTCATTTCCACAACAGTGGTAGGATTAGGCCTATGTATAGCCTTCAAATCTCCTTCCCAAGACAGGCTTTTCCTTCGGGACTGCAGTAATTCATCTGCCAGTAAGTATTCAAATATTCAGATTTCTAGGGGACAGACAACAGATTTTGTAAGTGCCAGCCCTGAGGAAAACAATCAGGTCCTTTGGACTCTCGCAGTTCTAAAGCCCGTGACATCACCTTTTGAAGTGGTGGTGTTACTCCAGCAACATAGCTGAAACTTCTTACAGGACCGTCTTTTGGGGGGACAGAGATTCCTCCAAAACCCCAAACCGTCAGCAGCGCTCAGAGCTCTGCTCACATCTGTATTTTTAAGGCCACGTTTGGGGTTGTGGCCCACAAATATTCACGAGAAATTAATATATGAGGACATTTTGCAGAACCTTTCAGAGAGCCCATCCGTGATTTAACAAGCCGCTTGAAGGACTTTCACAGCTAAAGCCCAGAACAGCCTGACCTTTGAAAGCCTCTTTTGCTCCAAACACTTGGGGTTCATTCTTAAGGAATCCGAATATTATTTTCCCCTCACACCCTTCTTTCAAGAGACAGACAGAAAAGAAACAAGAGTCTCCCTCATTCAGGGATGAGTAGAAGGGCAAAAAAACCCAAAAAACAACCAACAATTAAACAGGCAAACTGGCAGCTATGAATAAACACACCAGGGCCCACAGTAAAGGGATTCGGCCCTGCATTCACCTTTAAAATAAAAGAAGAAAGAAGGGAAAGAAAGATCAACCCCCTCCTCCTCTCAGCTCTGCTCCAGGGCCGAGAGGACCGGACTGCATGCAGTGTGCGTCTAGTGGCGGCACAGCCTGTTCTCAACACACGCAGTGTCTGTGATCCTGGCAGGCAGGCCTTTAGAATTCCCTCAGGCTGATCCCTTCAACACGCACCGAAGAGATTTTTTTTTTCTTTCCTCTAACGACCTTGAAACGAACCCAGGGGGGGTTGGGGGAAAAGGAAAAAAAAAGTTCCAGACCTTAAGAAAAAGCAGAACACAAACACGTATTTGGCTGCAGAGAATTTTGTAGCCGACAAGCAAACACGTACCCACACAGACGTTTCTAACAGCCAGAAATTTCCTAAGAGTCAACAGTAACAGAAAGAGTAAACCCACCACTTGCTGTCCTGGAAAGAAACAAACCAAACCAAAGCAAATCCTTTTACATCTCTTTCAAGTGCAGGAAAGCCTCCTGTCAGTAAAAGTCCGAGAGGAAAAGGAAGCTGCACCAAGGGCGGTGTGTGCGGGGGGGGGGGGGGGGGGGGGGGTATGTTGAGGTTGTCATATGTGGCCAAAAAAATTTAAGCTTCTGTCAGTGGTACTGGGGTTGAAATAATGCATATTTTAAATGCCTGAGCGATTCAAAAGGAAAAGAAAAGAACACAGAGACAATAAAATCAACGGATGACGGGTCCTACGCTTTACATAACGCCACAAACTTGCAAAAGGCAAAAATCAGAAGCAAAAAAAGCCCTCTAAATCATCAAAATACAACAAAACGCAATTTCAAGCCACCACCCCAAAAGAAAAAGAAAACCCTCACCCCTCCCCCCCCAACATACTTTGTCCCAAATAAAAAGAAAACAAATGAACCCACCGAAAATTGCTTGGCAAATATTTTTCTCGTGGTGCCTAATATTCTAGCTGGAAGGAGCTGTGGTATTTATTGTTTTCTCTCACTCGCCTCTCTAAACGTGCCTCTAACATACTTGTTCCAACGGCTCAGATCGCTCGCTCCCTTTTGTGTATTTAGCTCGTGGAGCCGAGTTTATGGGTAGGAGAGGAAGAATTAGCCCCAGACCCCGGGAAAGCGTAGCGCACTCCCCCTCTTATGTCACCGAATAGCAAATTAGTTCTCAGAATTCCAGAGGCCGAGCTTTGCTACAGCGAAGACGCCGACGTCACGGAGGAGGAGCCCACGTGACGGCGGCGGAGCGGGCTGTTCCATCGGCGGCCGGGGGCAGGGAGGGTCGCCTGCCAGCCGCGCTCGCCCGCCGCGGGACCCTTGGTGTTCCGGGCGGCGGTGCTGCGGGGAGCTCGATCAGCCCCGGACGGTGGCCAGCGGCGTGGCTCCGAGGCCCTGTGCCGGCCAGGAGGGCGCCGCGGTGTGCGGCGCCGTCATCGAGTCCTCCCCTGCTGCGGAGCAGTGGTAAAGCCCTCAGCTCAAATTCCGAGAATTGAGCTCTGTTGATTCTTAGAACTGGGGTTCTTAGAAGTGGTGATGCAAGAAGTTTCTAGGAAAGGCCGGACACCAGGTGATTATTGCTGTTGCTGCCGCCGCCGCTGCCGCTGCCGCCGCCGCCGCTGTTGCCGCTGGTGCCGCTGCCGCCGCCGCTGCTCATGATCATGATTTTACCTTTTAATTCTTTTTTTTTCCGCTTTTGCCAAATGCTTTGGCCCCAAGTTTCCTATGTGTATCTATTGATATAAATGTATCTATTTATTGATTCTAGCTGTCAGGTGTTAAAATAAATGCCGAAGATCAGCCCCACGTCTCTCCCACTGTAGGATCTAGCTTTACGCATACGTATTCTTTTTCTTCTTCTTCTTCTTCTTTTTTTTTTTTTTTTTGCTGTCTTGGAGCGCCTGGGCCGCCTCGGGGAGGCTGTGCCGCCCTGCCCGGTGTTGTTTCGGTGTTTGGAGACGCTGGGGCGCGGGGCGGCGGGCGCTGGGCTGCGCGGCCTGGGAGGGCGGACCGCGGCGGCCCCGCCGGCTTCGCGCGGCTTGGCTTGCTTTCTCTGCTCGCTTGCAAACTGCCTTCCCCGCCGCTGCCTCCCTCCCCGCTCAGTTCTCCCGGTGCCCGCGTTGGCGGCCGTCCACCGGCCCCGGCCCCGCACCAGTCCCTTGCCTTGCAGCCGAGCCTGGAGTCGGCATGGGGGGAATGCAAGCCAACTCCTCGGCTGGTTGTTTTATTTTCCCTTTTCTTTTTGGTCATAAAGCCAGATGAAGTAGCGTGTCTGCAGTTTCCTTTGAGAGCCGTGATCTTCCCAAGGAGAGACAAGAGTGTTTTGGGGATCCTTCGCTTGCACGGGGGGGCGGGGATGTTGAATACTTTGAAAATTATTCTTTCTTGGTTGTGAGTCGAGGCAGTCGGGAACCCGGGTGCGCTCGGTCTCCCCAGCCCGAGGAAGGAGGCTTGAAGGCGGGACAGGGATTTTGGGGGGTGAGCGGGAGAGAGGGGTGCGCGGCTTTTTTTTTTCTTTTTTGCACCTGCGGCGCGTTCAGCGTGCAGGACCCGGGGGATCTTGGCCTGCCCGTCCAGAGCTCCGGGGAGGTGGCGGGATTTCTGGCGGCCGCGGTGTTTGTATTTTGGGTGCTGCGTGACTGTGTTGGCTCTCAGCGGTAGTTCCCCTCCCTTTCCTAAATTTAATTTCATTTTTCCCTCTTGGTGCAAGATGTGTAAAAAGGCAGCGATGGGCCTGAATATAGCGGATTCCAGGCTTCAGATTCCCAAGGTCCTTCTTTTGGGCGAAGGAATGAAAACAGAGCCGCAGTCCGCGTTCCTGATGTGAAAGACCAGGGAGGGAAGAAGGGCACTTTGTGACTCTGGCTGGGGGACCCGGGACGGGAGGAGCGGGTGCGAAAGGGAGATCTTTGTGAGTGATTTTGCAAAAACAGATTGCGAGGTTGGTTGGATTTGCAACCTGTGGCTCTCCTCGAGGGAGTAGGAATGGGAAAAAGCGGCGGCGGCGGCCCGGGGCGGGAGTGGGTTGGGAGTTGGAACCTAGGAAATTGGCTGCCTGGGGGGCAGCGGGAGCTAGAGGCAACCCTGCCGGAAACAGTGAACGTTAAATGTCTTGAGAACTGTGGGTTGCATTGCCTTTATAATACCGTGTTATTGGAGCCCTGGAGAAAATGGAACTAGTGTTGCAAAAATGAGTTTTAAAACTACCCCATGAAAAGAAACAACACCACCAACCAACATTTTGTTTTTAAGAGTAAAATAAATAACCTCTGTGTTGTGCTCTCTCCCTTAGAGATTTAGTTTTGGTGCTAGGGATAGTGAGAAATTACCTCAAACCTGGAGCTGGCCGTCTAGAGCTGTTACAGGGTTCTTGAGACAAGCGTTGCACCCCACCCCCTTAAAAAGTGATTTTTTTACCTTTGCCCCCCCCCCAACATTGTATAGTTCCCAGGAGGAAGATATGCTATGCCAGTGGATGCTTTACTATCCACAAAAAGAAACAGCAAAAAAGAAAAGAGGGAGGAGGCAAGAGAGAGAGGGATCTTCGGAAAGGACTGTTGTTTAGAAATAGAGTTTGTGGCTCTGAGCTACGCCGCTGGCTTCCTCTGCAGTTCGCTGGTTTCCCTTTTTCTTTGCGAGGTGTTGTGTGTGGTTTTAATAAATAACTTTAAAATAAGGGAGGGGGCAGCATGACCCATCCGGAGACGGCTATCTATTTTGCTCTCTATTTGCTACCAAGAGCCTTTGGCACTTGAGCAGGACCTCGTAAATCTGCAGCCCAAGTTGAAGTTCATCTGGCCCTAGTCCACACGCTATTCCTGGAGGTAGCAAACATGAGCTCAAAGGAGTGAGGTGAAATCATACTCTTCTTTATGTACCGATTTTAATAAAAAGGAAAGAGATTTGTCCCTGGGGGAAGAGGAAATGGCGAGAAAACACCAGGGGATAGACATTTTCTCTTGCTAAAACGACTGCAGTTGAGCCCCTGGGGCCAAAATAGAAACCTGTAGATAGACAACCCCCCACCCCCCATCCCCGTTTATAAATAGAAGTTTCCAGTATCCTATTTGGAAGAATTTCTTTTCTAATACTTTCAGGCGTTGAATGATTTTAAGGGTCTGTTTGGTACCCACAATAAGGCTGGATGCTGTTCAAAACAACTAAGCCAGTGGAGGGGAGAGACCGCCCGGAAAAACGGGTATTCACTCATTACCTTGTTCCTCTCCTCAGTTTTGAAAGGTTTACAGCAATATTTTCTTGAAAAGACTAATTTATTAAGGGCTTGGTGGTCAGGAATGGCATCCTAGATTTCTAAGTTGTCATTTACTGAGCCCCGAGGAGGAGTTCCAGTTATGGGTTGAGTAAATGCCATGACTAGATGTCAAAATCCTTCCTTCCCTCTGTCCCCTGCTGGGGATATCCCACTCTGTTGTGAAAAAAAAAAAAAATTAAGTTTCAGGGGAGGTGGTGCGGCAGCGCCACCCCTTGGTGGGCGAAACTATTGGTAAAAGCCGAGCATTTGAAAAATAATTGTGAAATGACCGTAATTAATTAGGCATGTGGCCCCAACTCCCTCTGAGAGATTTTTCAGAAACTTTGAGAGATGAAACTTTTAAATGAAATACCTTGCAGTTAATCTCTTAAATAGGATAGAAACACGTTGTTTTCAAAGCGAGCACGATGTCCTTCCCGTAAATGAAGGGACACCCTTGCCGGGGTGGAGGTGGGCTGCAGTTGGCTCTTAGCTGCGTCTTCACTGGCCTGATGTAGCTAT
The DNA here is from genome assembly GCF_037038515.1 of Microtus pennsylvanicus. NCBI lineage: Eukaryota > Metazoa > Chordata > Mammalia > Rodentia > Cricetidae > Microtus > Microtus pennsylvanicus. Next base: position 70,468,943 of record NC_134579.1, read on the forward strand.
TTTTCCACTTCGGACTTGACTGCTCAGGGGACCCGAAGTCTGCTGATAGTTTGAGAATAGGAGGAATGTTTTGGTGCGAAAACCCGTAGGAACGAAAGTGCTCTAGTTTCCCCCGGGTCTGTGGTGGCGTGTGCCCGGGTGGTGGGGAGAGGCTTGTGGACCGCAGGTAGCAGCGGTAGGCTGGGCTGCAGCCATGTGGGAGTCAAGGCAGTGTGGCGCGTGCCGGTTTTTTTACACTGCGCAACAAGTGGGACCTCAGCGACGCGCCAGGGCTCTGCACAGTGGCCCCGCTGGCCGGCTTCTTTTCGCTCCTTCCAACCCTTTCTGCTTCCCATTTCCAGACCAGTAGCCCTCCTCGAAGGACATAGTCGGTTCGGTTCCCTTCTCCTGCTTTTGCTCAGTGGGTCAAGGTTTTAAGTCCGGCTCCCTCTTCCTCCGTGGGGATGGCTCACGAACTTATTCCCGGCCTTTGCTCTTCTCTCTCTCTCTCTCTCTCTCTCTCTCTCTCTCTCTCTCTCTCCCTCTCCCTCTCCCTCTCCCTCCCCCTCCCCCTCCCCCCTCCCCCTTCCCTCTCTCTCCTCTTCTCCTCTTCTTTCTCTCTCCTTTTGCATGGATTTCTCTTAATACTTTAATGTATCACTTTTTTTAAGTGAGTGTAGCCAGCTTTGAGGCGGGGAGGAGGGGAACAAATAACCAAATAATACCCGAAAGCAGTTCCCGAAACGGTGCGGTGTTAGATAGAGGCGTGAGCACCGGAAAAACAGAGTTGCATCTGCTCAACTAAATGTTTTCCTACTTCAGTTTTGGAAGCATCTCCTCCCCCTCCCCCATCCCGCCACCCCCAAGAAACAGACAGAAAGCCTCTGGACAGGGCTACCGTGGAAGTCTAGGCTAACAGGGTGATTCTTGAACGGACTGAGTCCGCCACCTAGTGGTAGGTTATGGTCAAGGTTCCTGCTCGGAGCGAGCGGTGGTCTGATCTGATCAGCCAGGACTGATGGGAAGGGCATCATTCTCCAACGAAGATGGCATTTGACTTTCAAAGTTTTGACAAGACAAATGAGAACCATATGCTCACGCCGTTCACATCCACACTCGCTCAGTCTTAAATATCTATCTCAACTAAGAAACGGTCCTGTCTTTGAGGACATCTGTGACTTCACGGACAAAGTTGGTAGCAGAAAAAGATGACACCCGAAACCCTCAGGATCTTTAGGATTTAAACTTCGTCATTTTTTTGTGGAATTAGGCCGAACAGTAAGTTTCTGAATTCCAAAGAACCTATCTCAGTTCACGGGGCAGGGGGACAGCAGTTTAGACCGTAGGTCACTGGAGTTGCCAGTGCACACTGGAGAGCGTTCCCTACCATTCTTTAGCATGAGGTTTTTGACAATAGACATGAAAAGATTACAGAGGTACTGAGGGGGTGGGGCGTCTCAAAGCTGTAGCACGTGCTTGTACTGGGTGGCCAGGGACTACTTAGCCCAGTTGGGGATGTGCGCCAGTTAGCTGTCTGTCTTTACATCCCGTTTATCCTTTTCTCAGTGGCCTGGAGAGAAAGCAGGTTGGTGTGTGTGTGTGGGAGAGAGAGAGAGAGAGAGAGAGAGAGAGAGAGAGAGAGAGAGAGAGAGAGAGAGAGAGAGAGAGAGAGAGAGAGAGAGAGAGAGAGAGAGAGAGAGAGAGAGAGAGAGAGAGAGAGAGAGAGAGAGAGAGAGAGAGAGGAGTTAGTTGTGCCTAAATTATTCTTTGAAAATTTGTGCCCTATCTCTTGAGTAAAGTTCTTTCTCAAAGCTCTTAACTGAGATGGCTCGCTTGCATCGGCGCGCGGGCGACCTCTAGCGGCGGCCTGCGTCCTCACCGCAGAGACACAGCTGTCTTCCCCCGCCCAGGCCGGGTGGAATCCAGTTCATCCTCTATCACTGCGGGAGTTGTCCCAGGCCGCCGCGCGGAGAAATGCGCCTCTGTTCGTGTTGGAAACGAATCTGGGGACGTGTCTGAAGCGCGGTCAAGTTTGACTCATCGCTTTCCAAGGACAGTTAGTGCCTTCCATCTTCATTAACGTGAATAAAGACCTTGGCTGACTTCTGTCTAGATCGAATTTTAAAAGGCATTGTTTGCTTGGGGAGATCATGCGTCTCTCTCCTGCTCAACAGCACCCCCACCCCCGTACCCCAAGGCCGATCCCAGTCCAGCCAGGATGGGGAAAGAGATCTCTGCTGAAGGACATGGTTTGCTGGCATTGTCTGCAGGCCTTCTGGATGCTGTCTTGGCCAGGTTCATGGGGAGCATCCCCTCGACTCTTCAGATCTTGATGATAAAACACATCCCTTTGTTTTATTTTATTTCCTCGAAGTTTGCAACCTTGCAAGAGCTCTGGGGCAGGACGTGTGACAGAAATGAAAGTCAGGACATAAAGTCCTCTGGTTAGTTTGGTTCACGCAGCTGGGAGGCCTTCACGCGACCAGTATCTCTTATTATCTTTAGTGTCATCGCCACCCAGAGGCCAGAGCAGCAATATTGTCCTCCTCTGCCTCCAGAACAGAAGCAACGCTTTGACTCTACCCGTTATCTCCAGAACGCGGTGGCTAGACCTGAGTACCCTGTTAGGAAAGAGCGGTCCTGTTGGCGCCCAGAGGCAATGTTTCAACGCGTCAGCCCCGCACCCCCACCGGGCCTTATTCGAACTCCTTGCCCCTAGACAGTGCTTTACACTTTGAGAATCCACTTGGGATTCTTCGGCGAGCTATTGGAGTTATTAGATTACCAATAATCCAGCAACCATCCTGGATAGAGAGGAGTGGAAAGGCGTTCTCCAAATCCAGACACTGGCCAAACTAGGTCAATGGGAAGGAGGGGCGGGCCGAGCAGCCAGTTGTAGTTTCAAACCTTGATGGAGGGCTCTCTCTAGCGTCAGGACGAGGTAAATACATCATTGTGATTGCACTTGTAATAAGTGCGGTAACTCCTCAGATATTCAACCCTGTCCCGTTTAAAAATTCCCTTAGCCCAGGGCGAAGGAGGAGGAAAACAGAAAACAGGATCTTAAGAGCAGAGAGACCCCATCTCTGGGGTGCGAGCCTGACCCCGCCTCTGCGGCGCAGAAGCGCAACCCGCTACTTTTAGGACTGGACTAGGTTGTGCAGAAACCGCCCCCAAAACGCAAGGCGGCTGAGCACTTAGTGGGTGGTCACAGCGGGGGACATTCCTGAGTTCGAGAGGCAGCCTTGCGGGGTCTTAGAGCTCCGACAGCAGTCGGCGCGGTTACCCTGTCTCTACGTTTTCGGGAAAATAAGATTCTGAAATCCCGGAGCCTGTCTGGCTTCAGCCTGGTAGCTCTGGCACTAAAGAAGGCTGGGCGGAAACCTCCCCTTTCTTGCCAACGTAGGCGGAAGAGACTTTCAGTTTAGTTTTCTCTTAGGTTTAGTTTTCTTCCCAGTCGGCCAGGTCTAGAAGGGTGGGGACCCTTACTCCTGGGGGACTTTATCTCTTTGACCTTGACTTCTTACCTACCCATTCCCTTCTAAAGCAGGGGGAAAAAATAGCAATCAGGAGGACAAAAAGAAACCCCAAGAAATAACATCAAACCCCCAAGACAAACAACAACAAAACAAAAGCAAACAAACTCCAGCCACCCAGTTGTCAGAATGGGGCAAACTGGAAATCATGGAGCGAGCCTCGGACTGTCTCCAGACTTTTGGGCTCCACACTCTGCGGTTTTTTAGCTTGTTGGAGGCAGGGATGGGGACCAGGTGGACTCGGGCCTGGAAGCCAGAACCCATGTGGACGGCGGATTTAGGGGAAAGGGTGCTCTGTCCCCGGCCAATGCTGCATAGCCAGCAAACCCGGATTGGGCTTCCTGGAAAGTTACTTCTCGTTGGAGCCCGCGCTGGGCAGGAGTGTTCTATGAAATCCTCAGAGCTGAGGTCGACTACGTTCCGGGAATGAGAGGGTTGTGCCATTCCCCTCGTGGCCCCCTGCTTTGACAGAGTAACAGGAAAAAAAAAGTCGCACATAATGTTAGCTACCGACGTTCACGAAAACATTTATTTGAATGTAACCAAATTAAGGGCCGTTACAGTCCTTCCACCCGGCCCTGGCCGCACCTTCCCGGGCTTCGTGGCGGATGGGCAGCAGTGCCAACCGATCGCCAGGGGGTGGGCGGTCCCAGGAAGACAGGTACAGACAGCCAGGTGCGGTGAGCGAGTCTGCGCAGGCTTGCCAGGTGGCGGGGCTGGGGTTTGTGCCGGTGCGTGTGAGCAAGCAGTGCGACTGCCTAGTGCCACCTCCGCCCAAAAGGGAAGGGAAAGGATGAAGTCTTTAGCATTGGCTCCTTTGCTAGCTCTTGCCTCGCCTCTCAGGTCTCTCTGCTTGTATGCCCCCCCCTCTCTCTGTCTGTCTCTGTCTCTCTCTCTGTCTCTCTCTCTGTCTCTCTCTCTCTCTGTCTCTCTCTCTCTGTCTCTCTGTCTCTCTCTCTCTCTCTGTCTCTCTCTGTCTCTCTCTCTCTCTTCTCCCGCCCAGTTGTTCCCAGTCCTGCTGCCTTCTTTGCCTGTTTTTTTTTCTCTCTCTCCTCTCCCCCCCTTTTCCCTCCCAATTGAAGCTCCTCTAAAGAAGCTGTCTCACTGAGTGCACACAAGGAAAGTGCCCCGGGAGGGAAAGGACGCAGGGGTGGGTTAGTCATCATTTAATTCTTAGTTGGGGATTACTGCAGCAGGACCTGGAGTTAGAGCAGAGATCCAGTTCTGGTTCCCTTCTTCTTGCTGGCCTGATTCTCCCTAGGCTCGTTTTCATAGAACCTTGTTGGAGGATGGTTTTGAGATCTTGGGAAAGGGCTCGTTCCGGGAGCCTCAGTTTCCTTCATAGTGAATCCTGACCGTTATAAAGATAAGGCACAAGGATGGGTGGGAAAGGACTGAGTGATTTGTGATCCAAACAAGCTGGTTCGCAGAGCTTCCGTGTCTGCAGCGCCTGGAGGGAGGTGCCATTCAGCTAGAACATTAGTCGGCACCCTGGGAGTTGTGGTGGGGCCTGCTGAGGACAGTTGGCTCAGAGAGAAGTGAATCCTAGAGCCTAGTGACTCTGCAGAGCACAGGCTGCCGGGGTCTGGGCAAGCGCTTTGTAGAAGGAGTCAGGCTTAAAGGAAAAGCCCAAGGCCAGCCTGACAGTGGCCGCAGCAGAACTGCCTTTTTGGTTTGCTTTCAGTCTGTCCTCATCTGGAGTGAGTCATTGCCACTTGTCATGGTGAAATGGCAAATCTGGGCTTCCTGTGGTTCCAAAAGTCTGTGACTGGAAATCCACAAGTGGTTGAAGCTCAGCACAAGTATTCCAGAAGGGTTTGTGGATCTCTTCCACGGGGAAGCAGGAGAAAGTTAGTAAATAAACGTCACGTGCCTGCAGCATTTATTTTCAAAAGAGACAAGTTTATTGAAGTTCCGTGAGGCCCAAGTGAAACCTGTTTCCTCACTCTGGATTGGGGTGGGTTCAGGAAGAACTAGGTTCTTTCGTCTTTTTTCTGCCCTCTGTCTTCCCTCGTTTCCTACCCCAGACTTACACACACACACACACACACACACACACACACACACACACACACATCTTAAGCTCGAAGCTGATGAGATTGACTGACTGGCCCTTGGCACCACAGAGAAATACGTGAGTGGTTACAGACTCAAGGAAACCTCTCATTTTAGAGTGCTCATTTGGTAAGACTCAGCCCCGTGGAATGGGACAAAGTTGGTGTGGGGGAAGGAGCTTAAAACTGAGATTCACCCACCTCAGGGTGCCGCTGTCCTGCGTTTTTCACAGCACGTAGGCTGACTTGGAAAGAGGACAGGAATCTAAGCCAGAAGACCTAGGGCCAGGCCATCAGTGATCTACGTGGCCCGACATGACCTCACTGGCCTTAGGCTACTTTACTGGGAAAGCACTTCTGGAGGGCCGTGCTGTTTAAATGGGAGAACAGAGTTCCGATATATTATTGCTCTGCTTTGCAGCCCACATCCGATCATAAAGGAGAGTCTTGCACCTACGTTCTTAATGATTTTTGTTTTAGAGAAACCAGTCTGGAGAGAGCACATATTTCATTAAATCTCTTTAAGGCTCCCTGGCCAGTTCTCAGCTAAACCACACAGTTAAATCTTTCACCAGCCAGGAGAAGGCCAAATTTGGAAGCTAGGGTCAGTCCTCTTTCTAGTTTTAGACCTGGAAATAGAGGGAGGGGAAACTTTGGAAAAGAGGGCAAAGATGCTCAAGGAATGCACAAACATGATGTCTCGGGTTTTATTCTGTAGACTCGGTATTCCGTCTTAAGTGTTCCAGAGAATCAGGAGATACTGCCTGGCTGTTTGTCCTGAACAAGTCATTTGAACCCTGAGTCTCAATTTCATCACCAGTGAAATAAGGATAAAGATATTGGCCGTATCAGCCTTGTGGAATCATTCTAAGACTTGAAAGATAATATTTTTAGCAAGGGTTTGAATAGCATCCAGTGTTTTTCGGTCCCCGAAGAATCATTATCATTAATATTGAAAGAGTTACTTATTTTTTTTTGTTTCCCATAAACCCAAATGGTCTTTTGATGTATATATATATATATATATATATATATATATATATATATATATATATTTACCCTGGGAAAGGAAATATATGTATACAGGTATTTGTAATTAATGCTGGCAGTGGTATTCCCAGCAGTAAGGCTAAGGCATTGTTACCAAATGGCTTTGAGTGCCTGTTGTTTCTATAAGCGCGGAGATGGAATATGTTTGCTAGCTTGTGGGAAAACCGCACCAGCTGGCAGGCTGCAGCTATCAAAGCAAAGCTAACTACGTGTGTCCTAAAATAAGACCGAGTGGACAATCTTACACTCATTTAGTCAATCTCTGTTTGCTCTCTTCTCTGCAGTTTTAAAGCAAAATTTTGGACTGTGAAGCAAGGCATTGGGTGAGTAAATCGAATCATAGGCTGTAAGATTTGTAGATGAATTATTTCTTTTGAATTTCACCCACCCATGCATGTGTGCTTCTTTTTAAGCTTGCTACCTTTCGCTTGACGAGCAAAGGATAATGACTTCTCTCTGTACAGATCTCAGCGCTTACCCCTCTGTCCCGATACTAACTGACTAAATAGCGCTGCGTGGTATTATTTGTCCATCCCTTATTCGTTCACAGTTCAGGCTAGTCTGGTCGCCTACACGGCCAGGGTTTGCTAGTGCTAAAGCATTCAAATTATTGAACAAAACAACTCACAATCCCAGAGCATGGGATGGATAATGAAATGACATACAGATAAAAATAGCTGCACCCTTTTTTTTTAAAGAACCTATTATGGTCTAGGCACGTATTTCTAATTTTAAATACCACATAGGTATTGCCCTTCCTATTTTGGAAAACCAAAGCCCAGAAACAGTAACAACACACTCCACGTCATAGAACTGGTGAAAGGCAAAGCGAACTGGGTAACTCTCCAAGAGTGGTTTTCTTCATTGCAACATACTCACTGCCTCTCAATGCTTGGCAGTGTCTTTAGTATGTGGGAAAAACACTTAACAGTCCTTCCCTTCCCCTTTCCCCTAAAGAGCTTTCTACCTTAGCTTTTATTCTCCCTGTCCGACAGCTATGAATAGAAATGTCCAGAGATGGACTAGGAATTGTCCACTAGATACCTGAGTTGCGTTCTACACCTTAGCTTGCTAAACTATTGTCTACGTCTTTTGGTAAGCAGGGAGTAGGTTCTAGAGGACTAATAGGAATTTAATTTCTGTTCAGGCGAAGACAACATGGCCTCGCCGGCTGACAGCTGCATTCAGTTCACCCGCCATGCGAGTGATGTTCTTCTTAACCTTAATCGTCTCCGGAGTCGGGACATCTTGACGGACGTTGTCATTGTGGTGAGCCGTGAACAGTTCAGAGCCCATAAGACAGTGCTCATGGCCTGCAGGTGAGTGGGGTTGGAGTGAGGGGTGACTGTATAAAACGGGGAGGTAGGCCAGGTGTTGGTAATGCACGCCTTTAATCCCAGCACTCTGGAGGCAGAGGCAGGCGGATCTCTGTGAGTTCGAGACCAGCCTGGGCTACAAGAACTAGTTCTAGAGCAGGCTCCAAAGCTACAGAGAAACCCTGTCTTGAAAAAATAAACTGAAATAAATAAAACGGGGAGGTAGGATTGGCAGCCGTCAGCGAGACGAATATGTAGGCCGTTCCTTGCGTCTGTGATGATATTCCCTTAGTCTCCAGATATCAACACCTGGCCTGGTGTTCTGGACTTTCAGGAAACAATTGAAGGAACACACCTTTAGAGAACAGAGGCATAGGGGGTGAAGACACGATGTGTCTGAAGCCAGAAGGGAGACACATGCTGGTTAACTAAAAGACATTCAGTTGACCAGTGTGCGGATGAAAAGCAAAGGGCAGGTTCTAAATACTTTAAGCATGATAGCTTTTGCCCTTTTATGCCATAACTGTACCTTATTAACAAAATATTTTTAGAAGGAGATTTAAACACATTACTTAGCTAAGGCTGGCCTTGAAATTCTGATTCTCTTACCCCAAGTGCTGGGATTGTAGATATGAACCACCGTGCCCAGATTGTTGGACTTAATTTATACTATAACTATAGTTCCATGGTTTAAGTAGAGAGTGAGTAAGTCTGATAATTCTTCGTATTTTCCTGAATTTCAAGTTTCCTGGGTGATATCATCTTTTTTTTGGGGGGGGTGATATCATCTTAAGTCAATTCTAAGCTCTCCCCACAAGCTGTCTCTTGTGGATGGCACCATATCTCCATTTTGCAATGAAAGCACGGCATGGGTCTATGTAGTGATGTACAGCTCTGTGTTGCAATTAGAGAAAGTAGCTAATGTCTAATAATAGCACTTAAAAAATAATGTGAAGGGCTGGCTGATGAGATGGCTCAGGAGGTGAAGGCACCTGCCTCCAAGCCTGATGACCTGACTTCAACCCTAGGACCAACATGGTGGAAGGAGAGGAGTAGCTCTGACATGCTGTCCTCTGGCCTCCACTCCCATTCCGTAGCACGCGCGCGCGCACACACACACACACACACGAAATAAAAATTTAAAATACAGAGAACAGAAATTTGTACGGACATAAAATAAGAGCTAGTGTTTACTGTGTGCCAAGCATCAGTGCTACCGCTAACAGTTTTCATTTTTGCCACAATCCTATTAAGCACACACAATTCTCCCCTTACCTTGGCAGATAAGGAAACCAAGGTACAGAGAAGTTAAGGGTATTAGACAAGGTTGAAGAATTGCTTATTGGGGAAGGAAGGTCTGGTTTGTTTATGGCAACCCACCCATAAAGAGAAAAGTTGAGATGACAAGCTAGTCTAGAATTCTAGTTTTAGCTGAATAGACAACATGACTTGAAGCCATGACTTGGGATTTGCCTCAAATCCAGGAATAATTGACCTTCTGATGATCCCTGGCCTTTGAGAAAGGTGGTGGAGCATATGGATATATTATTATTTGTCACCCAGCCCTAATTTGCTCCTCATGCCATCGACTTTTTAAAATAAGGGTATTGTGGCAAAGAGAGGAAAGTACTTAGACAAAACTTAAAGTCAGAGTAGTGGCTGCAGATGAGAGCTAAGTCAGGCAACAGGAAAGCAGTGCCGTGATTCGGAGACTGTTTCCCACACTCTGCAAATTCAGTTTCCCCATTTGTAAAGCTGGAACTTGGTGGTACATATCTCAAGGATTAGAAAGGACAGAGGTTAATGTAAACATGCAAAACGCTTCCAGAATTCCTGAAGTGGGAAGTCCTTCTGTCTATGTGTTGCTTTTATTGATTGATGAGTACAGCTGTTTTGGCCAACGTCTTAGCAAAGGAAAGCCAGGCGGGAAATCCAAACAGAGATATATATAGAGAGAGAGTAGGTGTGGAATCAAGGAGATGCCGTGTAACTGTTGAAGGAGAAAGATGCCAGAATGTTACCGGTAGGCCACAGGCTCGTGGAGATACACAGATATGATAGATGTGTTAATTAAAGATGTAAGAGCTATCTAAAAATACACCCGAGCCATTGGTCAAACAGTGTTGTAATTAATATAGCTTCTGTGTGTCTGTTCGGGTCTGGGTGGCCAGGAAACCAAAGCACAGTCCCATCCACAAATTCCTGGTATCTGCTAGGCTGTCCACAGGTAGAAGGTATTAGCAAGTGCCACAGAGCTTAGGGCTCTGGGCTCTGGGACGACAAGACACAGATGCTTTGTGACCCCTACAGTTGTACCTCTGTTTGTCTTACAGCGGCCTCTTCTACAGCATCTTCACTGACCAGTTGAAGTGCAACCTTAGCGTAATCAATCTGGATCCTGAGATCAACCCTGAGGGGTTCTGCATCCTCTTGGACTTCATGTATACATCTAGGCTCAACCTGCGGGAAGGAAACATCATGGCTGTAATGGCTACAGCCATGTACCTGCAGATGGAGCACGTTGTGGACACGTGCAGGAAGTTCATCAAGGCCAGGTGAGCTGCTCTCTAGGTAGAAGCTGGGGGTGCAGAAAGGATACTTCCAGATCAGAAACCGTGCCTGCCACGACAGCATCTAGGACACGTGACACCCACCTCACTACAAAAATTGCGCAATTCTCCCCTTTATTCGTGTACTCTAGGCAGATGTCATTCCTTGCAGCAGCCCAGATGTGTATGTCTTGGGTACCCCCGCCCCCCCACCCTGCCCCATTTTCTTTTAGCCTCTTTCCTTCCACTCACCCTGCAGGGCCAGAACTGGATGCCTTTTCCGCGGAGGTTTAGCCAACTCTCTCTGCTCCTCTGTGTTTGGCAGGCAGCATTTTTGCTTTTCCTTCCAATCTTCTCTTAACGATTGTGTGCATCTGTGGGCCCTCCTTTGGATGTCTACAGTAACTATTTACATATGTGCCTTAGTACCCCACCAGAGCAGAGGCCACCAGAGTGTATGTGGCTGCCTTACTCTTCATCCATATAGCCACGCTCCCGTTGGGAGGACGCGTAAAGAATTGAATTGAGTTCACTTGGTCGAACCCTTACCCCAAGTGTAGGAGACATGAACATCCATGGAGGTCGAGGATGCTGAGAGCTGAGGAAGTGGAGAGCCTTGCTAAATACAGCAGCTACTTGAGGCTCAACTGTCTCAGAATCGCTCGCCTCGGCAGCTTCAGGGAAACGGCCTTCTTTCTTAACAGAAGGCATTTCCAGTCTGCATCTGACCACTTCCAGGGACAAAGAACTCATGTTCTCAGCGCCGTACCATCCACCCGGGGTAGCTGGAAAGTTCCTCCTGACAGACTCTTAAAATCTGGCTCTTGGAGCCCTCACTTTCTGATTCTGGCTCTGTTAGCTGAAGAGCGGGTTGAGCTGTCCTACTTTTTCACCCACATAAGTCCCTTTAAGTATTTGCAGCCAATGTTTTTGTCTCCAGTGGGTGATAATGGCGGTGAGTTCATCATTGCCTTCATTTGGGAGTACTTTATACAGGCCAGGCCTTGTGCTCCCAATAGTTAAGCAACTTGCTCCAGGTCAGAGCTGCGTTTGCAAACCAGGCCAGGCTGCTCCGGAACCAGGGCTTTTGCACTGGTCACTGCCTGCTCTCCTCCTCCGTGGTCTTCTCAGTGCATCTGTTGAACATATGGGCCAGGTCTATTAGATGATATTCTCCGAGTGTATCGCACTAACATTGCGTACATTCTTCCCTCCTTGCTTCCATGTGTATAACATGCCTGCCTTTCCCTGCAGGATTTTACTCGAACGATTTGGCTCATTGCTTGAAACGAGATACGGGCCTTAAACGCTTTATGTAGCCCATCAAATTCTACGTCACCAAAAGAATTATCGTTCCCAAGACATGCATACATATGGGCCTCGCATTTGCAAGGTCAGGTCCAGTCAGACACAGACTATATGAGTGACTCCTCTTCCTCAGTTTCCCCAACTGTAGCCTGGCTACTAGACCTCTGAGTATTAATGCCTTATACTTGTGTTTCCCACTCCAGAGTCAAATCTTCCATGTCTAGCTGACTCAGACCCAGAAGTGGTTATATAGCTGTGGAGAGTCACCTGATGAACAGTTCTAACTTGGGGTCTTTTATTTTTAACCCCCACAGCGAAGCAGAAATGGCCCCAGCACTTAAGCCTCCCCGAGAAGAGTTCCTGAACAGCCGGATGCTGATGCCTCATGACATCATGGCCTACAGAGGCCGTGAGGTCGTGGAGAACAACCTGTCACTAAGAAATCCCCCTGGGTGTGAGAGCAGAGCCTTTCCCCCTAGCCTCTACAGTGGCCTGTCAACACCACCAGCCTCGTATCCTATGTACAGCCACCTCCCACTCAGCAGCTTCCTTTTCTCTGATGAAGAGCTACGAGATGCCCATGCCCGCATGCCTGTGGCTAACCACTTCCCCAAGGACCGGACCCTCTCCTGCGACAGTGCCAGGCCAGTCCCCGGTGAATATAGCAGACCAGCCATGGAGGTGTCCCCCAGCTTGTGCCACAGCAACATCTACTCACCCAAGGAGGCAGTGCCAGAGGAGGCACGGAGTGACATGCGCTACAATGTGACTGAGGGCCCCAAGCCTGCTGCCCCCTCTGCCCGGAATGCCCCATACTTCCCCTGTGACAAGGCCAGCAAAGAAGAAGAGAGACCCTCTTCGGAGGATGAAATCGCCCTGCACTTCGAGCCCCCTAATGCACCCTTGAACCGGAAGGGTCTGGTTAGTCCCCAGAGTCCCCAGAAATCTGACTGCCAGCCCAACTCACCCACAGAGTCCTGCAGTAGCAAGAACGCCTGCATCCTTCAGGCCTCTGGCTCCCCGCCAGCCAAGAGCCCCACTGACCCGAAAGCTTGCAACTGGAAGAAGTATAAGTTCATTGTGCTCAACAGCCTCAACCAGAATGCCAAATCAGAGGGCACGGAGCAGGCAGAGCTGGGCCGCCTCTCCCCTCGAGTCTACCCGGCCCCACCTGTCTGCCAGCCACCTTTGGAGCCTGAGAACCTTGGCCTCCAGTCCCCAACCAAGCTCAGTGTGAGTGGAGAGGACTCAACTATCCCCCAAGCCAGCCGACTCAATAACATCGTGAACAGGTGATTTCAGAGGCCGTGGGTCTAAGGTCAGGGGTTACCTGTGCACAGTTCTGAGCTTCCCAGCCTCAGATGGATGCAGAGTGCGGGGCTGTGAAGTCTGCTGTCTGAAATGCTGGGGGGGACTAGTACGAGCATGAGTTAACCTGAGCCATGAAGCATAGTTCAAGGAAGTTGTATTTTTGTTTCATTTTCTTCTGTTTTCCATAGCAAGAGAGAGCATTGCCTTGTGTGGGAGAAAAGCATTCCACAAATCCCAGAGGCACTTCCTGTGGTCGTGATTGATCAGGGAACCCTCCTTTTAGACCAAGAGAGGCTGTGGGCTGCAGGCCTTAGGAGAAGCAACTGAGCCTAGAAGTGGAAGTTGGGCACTCATTGACACCGGTCAGCAAAAGAGAGCTTGAGGAGGGCTCGACCCTTAGAACTGCAGAAGGCAACTGTGATCTCTGGGCTTGCCTGAGCATACAGAGAGAGATTAGCATGGAGACCATGTGGACTACTACTGCTGGCTGCTGACACCCCTTTTTTTTTCTGTCCACAGGTCCCTGACAGGCTCCCCCCGAAGCAGCAGTGAGAGCCACTCACCACTTTACATGCACCCCCCAAAGTGTACGTCCTGTGGCGCTCAGTCCCCACAGCATACAGAGATGTGCCTCCACACTGCTGGGCCCACGTTCCCCGAGGAGATGGGAGAGACCCACTCAGAGTACTCAGATTCCAGCTGTGGTAAGTCCCTTTCTCCTCCTTCCCTCTCAGTGCCTGGGAGAAGGGAGGCCCCTCTGCTCTGTGGGATTTGTGTTTCCATTTTATTGGTGCTGCTGTGTCTAGGAAATGACCTGGATTATAAATCTGTTGGTATTCACCATCACCGACAATGGTTAGTCTCTCCCCCTCGTCTACCAGGAATGGGGCTGATCAGGGGTAGGTGTTGAACTTGGGTAACTGAGTGGCTGAGTAATCTTCAGCTTCACCCCAGCAACAGTGGCTTGCAGGGCTGCTGGGACTCCCAGAGCTTCCTCAGCCTGTTTGTGCCAAAACAACTGTACCGACCTGGATGCGTGGTAGTGTTTCTTGGAAGGCTGTAGATTCTCTTTGGAGAAACTTCTGGCCTTAGTCATTCCTGTGTCTTTTACAGGCCTTAGTTGGTTCCTAGCATGGAGGAGGTACTTAGAAAAGGTTTGCTGGATTAAGTTAGTTGAACTAAATTATTAAATTCACATTTCCATATAGTCAGTGTTGGCTCCCTCGGTTTTTAACCCGGTAAAAAGTCTCACTCTAGAAGACAGCTCGAGCAACTATCTTTTGTGACCAAGGAAATATATAATCAGTGTTAAATTGCAGGGCTATACCACTCTCTAACTGTTGTGACAAAGTAGAGAAGCTGCTGACTGCGAGCAGCATGTCATGAGGCCACAAATCAGAGGGAGAACAGGGACCGTGCCGGCCTGACCTCAGATGACTCTTCTGCAATCCAGTTCCTGCCTCTGGGCCTCTGTTTCCATTTCTGCCATCACCTTTAGGGTCCTGTCTTTGATGCAAAGATGACCATGGAGTCTTTGTCATTAATCCCTCCTGAAGGGACTTAAAGACTATTTGGGTTAGATCTGGGTCTCGTGTCCCCATAATTTTATCATTCTTTTTCATAGTATAATGTGCTCCTGTGAGTAGGCAGGACAAGGATATTAACCTGACTTGGGAGACTCAGAAAGGCTTAGAGAGTCTTGCCCCAGGGCTGCTGTGTATGAATAGACGTTGAACTTTGAACTGATAAGAAAGCCTTCTCAGTGCTCCAGGAGAAAAAAAAGCTTAAGGTGTCCTCAAATTGGTGAGGCCATGTGAGAGACCTAGACCTTGAGATTTAATCTTTCTCCCATCTCTGTCTTCCACGACTAAATGCTGAGAAAGATAAAAACCCCCACTGGTCCTATGGGTTCCCGTAAGTGTTAGTTAGGGAGCCCGGGGTCCAGGATAGCACTAGCCTACTTCCAGAGAACGAAGGCGTCTGAGATCTACCGTGCTGTTACCTGTCGACCATGCTGACGTGGTTTCCCCCCCCATGCTCTGCAGAGAACGGGGCCTTCTTCTGCAATGAATGTGACTGCCGCTTCTCTGAGGAGGCCTCACTCAAGAGGCACACGCTACAGACGCACAGCGACAAACCGTACAAGTGTGACCGCTGCCAGGCTTCCTTCCGCTACAAAGGCAACCTCGCCAGCCACAAGACCGTCCACACAGGTATGGCCTTGTCCCACAGTGAGTGCTCCAGTTAGGGCTACAGACAAGAGGATAAACCTGGGGACGTTGTTGGCATGAAGCCGAAGGCAGGCCCCATCCTGGCTTCGCCTAGGGCGGTGGTTCTCAACGTATGGGTGGCAACCCCCTTGGGAGTTGAATAGCCCTTTCACGGGGTCGCGTATTAGGTAGCCTGCTTGTCAGATGTTTACATTATGGTTCATAATGACAGCAAAATTACAGTTATGAAGCAGCAATGACAATAAGTTTATAATTGGGGGGGGGGGTCACCATAAGGTGGCAGCGTTAAAAAGATTGAGAACCACTAAAGTAGGGGCTTAACCCTGTCTTGTCCCTGCCACTCCCCTTACCCTTTGTGTGTCCTGCTTCCCCGCCTCTGCTGGGGTTGAGTGAGGAGACCAATGCTGGTAGTGGCAAAGAGGATTGGGTTCGGGTAGAGCCAGCTAACAACAAAAGCCGCTTGCTGCCCCTCAAGGACTTATCAACCAACTTACAGTCTTTTTCCCAGGGCAAGTTTCACAGCCTCATTGTCGTGGGCATTAACTAGCTCTCAGACCTTCCAGTGGCCCCATTATCCCCGAAACTTTCCATAATGGAAGGCTCAACCCTAGATTGGTTTCCTCTGCCCAGCTTCTGCTCAGCCCCACACCCTGCCTGGCCTGCAAATGGAATACAGCTGTAGTTGCCTGCCACAAGCGGAAAAGTATGTTCTGCGAGAGAAACTAGAGCAGCCTGATTGTATCTCCCTGGCGAGCGAGTGGATGATTGCATCAGTCTGTCCAAGGGAAGAACCCGAAGCGTCTTCCCAGGTCGTCTAAATCAGCCCTTCCCACTCAGGGAGGGAAACTGAGGCCCAGAGAAGGACAGTCTCTTGCTCAAGCCCTTCTAGGCTGATGCCCTAATGGCAACACTCGTTCTGCAGGTCGGGCTTCTCGAAGCCTCCCCCGTGTGTCCCAGGCGTAGCACTGTTCACATCCAACCACGCCACTGCTTTTTTTCTTGGCCTTGTCCCCTGCTGAGTATGTTGGTGTGTGTGTGTGTGAAGGATGGCGGGTCCCTAGATCAGTGGTTCTCAACCTATAAGTTGTGATCCCTTTGGGGGTTGAATGACCCTGTCACAGGGGTCACCTAAGGCTTTCAGAAAACACAGACATTTACATTACGATTCCTAATAGGAGCAAAATTGCAATTATGAATTAGCAACGAAAATAATCTCATGATCGGGAGTCCCCACACCATGAGAAACGATACTAAGGGTCACAGCATTCATTAGGAAGGTTGAGAACCACTGCCCTAGATTCTCCCTCTGACCTTGCTATAGAGAAGGGAAGGCCTAAGTCGTCTTGGCCAGTTGCCTTGAAAAAAAGGGGCTGTGTAGACCTTCATTAAATATGATCCTCCCTTTTCCATGTGTCTGGCGACAGGGGAGAAGCCCTACCGCTGTAACATCTGTGGAGCGCAGTTCAATCGGCCAGCCAACCTGAAGACCCACACTCGAATTCACTCTGGGGAAAAGCCCTACAAGTGTGAGACCTGTGGGGCCAGGTTTGTGCAGGTGAGCAAGGCGGCATGGAGAAGGGGTGCCGTGGGGTGGGGTGAGGGCCTGGGCAGAGGTTGGCCGAGCACCCTGGCAGCATCTCTCACGCTGTGCCCCCCCCTCCAGGTGGCCCACCTCCGTGCCCATGTGCTCATCCACACCGGAGAGAAGCCGTACCCCTGTGAAATCTGTGGCACCCGCTTCAGGCACCTTCAGACGCTAAAGAGCCACCTGCGCATCCACACAGGAGAGAAACCTTACCATGTAGGTAAACCCAAGCCATGGTCGCTGGCTGGCCCGAGAGGGAGGGATGTGGAGCAGAAGGGCAGCAGAGGTCCCAGGTCTCAGTGTGTTCATCTTGGAAATGGAGGCATTGGTCTAGGTGACCTGGGTCTTAGGAAAGGCGACGTAATTGGGCTATTCATTCCACAAATATTTTCCGAGTGTCTTCATCATAGCTCTAGACTAGATATGTATTGAAGAGCATCGAAGATGTCAAAGCAGAGCCTAGTCAAAGAGCAACCAGAGAAATATGGCAAAGGGAAACACCAAAACCAGAACCAAAAATAAGCCTAGGAAACATCGTTTCAAGACAGAGCAGGCTGGGACGGGAGGGTGGTTCGGCAGTGAAGAGCACCTGCGCTGTTCAGTTCCCAGCACTTGAATTGGGTGGTTCATAGCAGCCTATGATTCCACTTGAGGGGATTCATCTCCCTCTTCTGGCCTCCCCGGGTCTCTGCACGTATATGGTGCAGATATAGATAATCAAGCACACATGTACATAAAAATAAATGGAATTCAAAAGAAAGAGCAGGTGCCCTCATGCTTCGTGCCAAGTCAAGGACAGGCTGTTGGCATGAGCGTGTCCCAGAGCAGAGTCTCAGCAAACTACAGCCCACTGGCTAAGTTTTAAATGCTGTGTAGATTAAAACTGGGATACTGTGAGTTTTGTGAAATTTAACTTCCGTAGGACCTGAATAATATATAATTGGAACGGAGCTACACTGATTTGCTTCCATAGCTTCTGAGCTTGCTTTGGTGCTTTGATGCATTGGTGGCAGCAGGCTTTGAATGAGCATCTCTGAATTTGCTATTTGTCTCTTGGCAAACTGGTTATTTTCACCCCGAGTGCCTTAGTTTCCTCATCTGTACATTGGTCCAGAAAATAGTGCCTACTTCATGAACCGGCTGTATTTAGGTGACTAATTCATTCCATGCTTCCAGTCACTCAAGCTCGTGGCCACGGCATGATCTGCTCCGATTTTAGTCACAGAGACAAGAACTGAGAGTGGCATTTGGCATTGATTGCCCCGATCCCTTACCGAAGGGAAAGCGAAGGGCTTGGTAGATGACATGGACAGGATGCCGGGCGATGGTGGCACAGTTGGCGTGGACATCTCCCAGACTCAAGAATCTCCACGAATTTAGGCCATCTAATCCAACTGTGCTGCTGTATTCAGACTGACGTCACAGTTTTCTGAGGGTGCATTCTGCTAGATCATAGGGAGACTCTAAGGTTTGGATGAGAAGTATGCACTCCAAAGTATTAGCCACCTGATGAGGACGGGAATGCACAAAGATGGTAGCGGGGCACAGCTGTAAATTCAAGATCTAAAAAGAGATGGATGTTTATCTTAGACTCAGAAATGTGTTACTCATTAGGGGAGTTTGCATTGGAATTGTGTCTTGGATAAGATTTGGAATCATGCAGTTAAGTCAGGGAAGGGCATCTCAAGCCTGGGAAACATGAGTGACCTGGAAGGGAAGGCAGGGACATTTGAGCAATGTATACTTAACCTCCAGTAGAAGCCAGGATTCAAATGGGTTCCCTTTTAGAGGGAGGAGCTGCCGCCACCCCACCCTCACAGAGACGGCCAGCTCTGGGTTTTTGAGAAAAGACTCATTTCTTGAAGTCGCTGACAACTAACGTTTAGCTTCTGGTGTCTCTCCAGTGTGAGAAGTGCAACCTACACTTCCGTCACAAAAGCCAACTGCGACTTCACCTGCGCCAGAAGCACGGCGCCATCACCAACACCAAGGTGCAATACCGCGTGTCGGCTGCTGACCTGCCTCCGGAGCTCCCCAAAGCCTGCTGAAGCATGGAGTGTTGACTCTTTTCTCCCTAGCCCTTTCTCAGAACCTCCCCAAAGGATGCTGTAACACTTTACAAAGGTCACCCCATGATGTAGTGCCTCTCTCATCCACTAGTGCAGATCATAGTTGGGGTGGGGGGGGTGGGGGTGGGGTTCGCGGGACCGGGAGCCAAGGCGGCTCCCCTTCCCACACTGCCATACGACATTAAGAAAATACTATTGCTTCTTCTCCTATGTGTAAGGCGAACAAACCATGTCAGCAAAAAGCAAACTCATCTTCTATATCAAAGTAGGGGAGAAGGCAAAAGTTCTGACGTGACAGGTTGCAACGCGAGGAATGTAAACGTTCTGTGGGAACAGAAATCTCTTTTGTATGTAAATGTGTATTGTTTTCAAAGACAAGACTTCAGTATGTTGTCAAAGAAGAGGGCTTTAATTTTTTAACCAAAGGTGAAGGAATATATGGCAGAGTTGTAAATATATAAATATATATATATATAATATAAATATATAAACCTAAAAAGATATATTGAAAATATAGAACTGCGTTAAAGGCTCGATTTTGTATCTGCAGGCAGACACGGATCTGAGAATCTATTGAGAAAGAGCACTTCAGAGAATATTTTAAGTATTGCGTCTGTATAAGTAAGAAAATATTTTGTCTAAAATGCCTCAGTGTCTTTGTATTTTTTTGCAAGTGAAGGTTTACAATTTACAAAGTGTGTATTAAAAACAAAAAAGAACAAAAAAAAGCTGCAGAAGGAGAAATGTATACATTTGTTCTAGTTTTCAGTTTGTATATACCTGTAACGTGTCCTCACGGTGCCTTTTTTCACGGAAGTTTTCAACGATGGGCGAGCGTGCGCCGTCCCTTTTTGAAGTGTAGGCAGACACAGGGACTTGAAGTTGTCACTAACTAAACTCTCTTTGGGAATGTCTGACTCCTCCCACATTCTGCGTCATGCTTGTCGTTACAATTACTCCGGAGACAGGGTTTGGCTGTGTCTAAACTGCATTATTGCGTTGTAAAATATAGCTGTACAAATATAAGAATAAAACGTTGAAAAGTCAAGTGAGATGTCTCTGAAGCTCTGTCTTTTTGCACGGAGATCCAAGCTGGTCCGGCTTCCAAGCGTTCGGGTTCCAGTGGGAACCGTTCTTGGAAGGGAGGGGCCGCTGGTCCGTGAGATGTTGAAGTGGGCCATTGCTTTGAGGGTAGACTGGGGTTTGTCCTGTTTCTGCCTATTTTTGTCCTGAGCACAGGACCAGCGGCAGACCCCAGCCGCTGGGGTCAAGTGGAGGATTTGAATCCCCTAGCTCTGGGCTGCGCTCTGCGGCTTGCCCTGGCGCGCTTTAGACACAAACGGTTCATGATTCCCCCTCCCCCCACTGCTCTGAGCCTCAGTGGTTATTCTTTTCTAAAATGAGAGGGCCCATCTTGGCCCTGGCTTCGTAAACAAGTTTCCTTCACTTGGCTACACAGGGCAGGTCAAAGGCTTAAGTCATACACTTCTCAGCCTCAGTGCATTTGAGGTCTCCTGGGTGACCAACAGACATTTATAGACTTCAGTGCTTTCTGATTGGCCAGAGGCCAAGCAAGCCTCTGCCCCTGGGCTGGAGCACAGCCACCTCTCCTGTGTGTGTTGGGTCACCATTTTCACCATGGCTCTGTCTCCCAGCTTATCCGAGAGGCGACTGGGTTAACTAGACCTGTTATGAATCCGTGATTCAGATGTCAGTTCACACTGGCCTGCTTTGGCATCCATTTTTATTTTACCTCAGAAAACCCCGAGGACCAAGTTTGATTGGCAGGATCTGAGAACTGGGAAGACAAGTGTGGTTCTGGTAATGGGCCCAGAAGAGAAAGCCGGCATCCCCTTCCTGTTCCTGGGTGGCAGTGGAGAGGGGACATGTGCCCACTGATCAGCTCTTGGCAGTGACTTTGCAGCAGGCTCTGAGCACGTGTTGGAAGCTGGAGGAGCTGACCACCCAAAGCCCCAGAGAGAGCTTCAGAAAGTCACGCCACCCTCTGCCAACCGCACGGCCTTGCAGCTCAGGTTTCCTTTGAAAATGACTTTAAAGGACTTGCCAGCTCAAGGCCTCGACTCACCCTGTTCTTTGGAAAGGGAGAAAATGATCCCTCGGCTCCCATAGAAACCTGGCAGAAGAACTTAGGGAATAGACAGCTTCAGGAATGACAATTCACAGGCCTGAGGGAGGCTGGCCCCAGGCTCCTTTCGCTCCTGAGAGTCTGTTTTTGTATCATTACTATTTATGAGGGAGACTGAGGAGCAGACAGGGAGGGCGGTGTTCCGACAAAAGGGAGATCAAAGACAGAGCTGCTACAGCCAGCTGACGATTAATAATAAGTAAAAAGAAAACATCTCTAAACAGAGTTATTAAGAATACAGCCCAGAGCAAAGGGGAGAGAGAATTTTATTACAAACGCATGGGGTGAATCCATTTTCATATTTAAAAAAAAGTTCTCAAAAAACCAGGCTATAATTGATATTCTTCATATCATGGAAGGGTTTAGGGGCAAAGGTTTGTTAAGACCTCAAGTTGAGGTGTGTATTGAGGTAGGTGTATTAGCTTTTGTTGTCGTTTGCTTTCCATTGCTGTAATAAAACATTGACCAAAAGCAATTTAAGGAGGAAAGGGTTTATCGGGCTTACACATCCTGATCCCAGTCTGCCATGAAGGAAGCCAGGTCTGGAACTCAAGGCAGGAACCTAGAGGCAAAACAAGAGGCAGAAAGCATGGAGGAACACCGCTTATTGGCTTGTTCTCCTTGGCTTGCTCAGTTTTCTGTCCGATGCCACCCTAGCCCATCTGCCCAGGACACCAATCAGGAGAATGTCCCCAGAAACTTGTCCGCAGGCCAGTCTGAGGGCAGCATGTCTCAGTTGAGGTTCCTACTTCCCGATGACCCTGGCAAGAGTGGAGTGGACAACTGGGCAACCCAGACTTCTTTCCGTTGTGGCAGAATGCTCAACATGGCAAGAAAGTGTTGACATCTTTAAGTTCACAGCTCAGATGTTTCTGTCCATAGCCCTTGCTTCTTCTAACTCTGGGCCTGCAGTGAGACAGGGTATCATTGTGGATAGGAAGAAAGAGAGAGAGAAGGACAAAACAGAGTTCCAAGGGCATGCTCTGGAGTGACCTATTTTCTCCAGCTAGGCCTCAACTTCTAAAGTTTCCAGAACCTTCTAAAATAGTGCGGCCAGCTGAGGATAAGCCTTTAAAACTATAGCTTTTGGTGGGGCTGGGGGCTTGACTGTACATCCAAGTCACAACAGTAGACCTATGGACATGGCTGAGTAGACACAGCACAGCTGTTCAGGAGTCGGAAGACACGTAGTAGAGACAACCCTCTAATTCAAGCGTCTCCTGTGACCCACTAGGGGACTGCGGGGAAACAGGTCGGCTGCCATCTAGTGTCTGGACAAGTACCGAGACCAGACTCCTCCTTATCCCAGCCCTTGGAAAGAACAGGTGCTCGTTCTGATTTAGTAATGACGACATGGCAGGTCCGATGTCACGCGGCTAAGTGTCCAGCTTGCCTGAGTTCCCACACCCAGCTATTTGTAGAACTTCAAGTTCCGTCCATGGTTAGGACTCAGGCGTCTCGTTTTCATTTCTTTGTATCCCTCGCAGCAGTAATTAATAAGAAACCAGCTCATGTTCTCCCAGAGGCACGCTCAGGAAAACAAGTGGGGAAGAAAACCAGGAAATAGCAGACCCCCTGGGCACTCGTCAGGCCACGTCAATGGCAGAGCCCCAAAGCGAGGCTCTCAAAGCAAGCTGATCTTCCAGTACGGAGTTCTCTGGAGATGGCTCTTATTTAGAGTTTCCTGGACTTACGTTTCTATGAGACTGGCTATTTCTTTTAGTATTATTATTATTATTTTATTACTTAAAAAAAAACAATCCAAATTCCCGCTTTTTCCCCTCCTCCCACTTCCCTCCCACTCCCTCCACACACCCTAACCTCAGCCCATCCAATCTTAAGAGGAGGCAAGGCACCCTGCCCTGTGGGAAGTCCAAGTCCCTCCCCACTACATCCAGGTTGAGCGAGGAATACATCCAACGAGAATGGGATCCCAAAACGCCAGTACATGCAGCAGAGACAAATCCCAGTGCCATTGTCATTGGCCCCTCAGTCTGCCACAACTGTCAACCACATTCAGAGGGACTAGCTTGATCCCATGCTCATTCACTCCCAGTCCAGTTGGAGTTGGTGAGCTACCATTAGCTCAGGCAAATGTCTCAGTGGGTAAACTCTTCATGCTCTTGACTTCCTTGCTCATATTCTCCCTCCTTCCGCTCTTCAGCTGGACCTTGGGAGCTCAGTCCAGTGCTCTGATGTGGGTCTCTGTTTCCATCTATTTTAGATGAACATTCTATGGTGATATTTAAGATAATCAGTCTGACTATACGGCAAGGCCAGTTCAGCCACCCTCTCCTCTATTGCTTAGGGTCTTAGCTGGGATCATTCTTGTGGATTCCTGGGAAATTTTCTAGAGCCAGGTTTCTTGTTAACCCCCAAATGGTTCCCTCAATCAAGATATCTCTTTCCTCGCTCTCATATCTGTCCTTCCTCCATCTCAACTATCCCATTCCCTCAAGCTCTCCCCAACCCTCCCCTTCCCCCCTCCTCTTCCCCTTCTTCCCTTCCTTTTTCCCCCTCCCCCACGCTCCCAAATTTTGTCAGAGTCTGGCTATTTCTCACAACTGTTTATAATAGGGTACCTGTGTCCAGAACCTTCTTTTCACATGATCTAGTCTGTGTGGGTTCCTATATCCTGGAACCAGAGCACAGTTTATGCTGGCAGCAAGACTTTATAGATATTTTATATTTCATGTTTGATGTATCTTTGGGTTTTAAGCTGTTTATTTACCGGATTCTTATTGACATAACTACTTTAAAATATATCAAAAGGGTCATTTACTAGTTTCTGAAGTAGCAAAGGAGAAACTATCTACAGTCAAACTACTAAATGAGATGACTGAAAACTGTTAGGTAGTAACACTGCTCCCCCTTTTGGCTAAAGGCAAGTGTGAGATTGTTAAGTAATGCTTCCTCAAATGTGGCAAGGAAAAATACATTCATTTGTAACAACTTGACCATTTTGTGTTACCGACTGTAAGGAACAATAACCCCAGGGGCTGGAGAGACAGCTCGGCAGAGAAGGCTTGCCGCTCTTTCAGAAGATCTGAGTTCAGTTCCCAGCATCCACATCGGATAGCTCATACATGTTTGTCACTGCTGCTCCAGGGGTATAAAAATAACGAAATAATACCCTGAAAGATAGTGTCTGACTTTGGGGAATTTTTTTTTACAATGGTTAGGTTACCAGTTTCACATTTAATTATGGTACTACAATGAAAGGTTGCATTTCAGAGTGGATCAGTAGAGCTGAGAACTTGGTGATTTTTCATAAAGAATGCACACACTTTTTGACATAGCTTTCCCATGGCTCCTATCCTTTTGGGTAAAATTCATTTCAGAATTAAATTAAACCAAAGTTTGCAACTGGTTATAATTAACAAAACAGTGACTGCCGTTGGAGAGAGAGAGTGTGTGTGTGTGTGTGTGTGTGTGTGTGTGTGTGTGTGTTCACCTACATGTGGGGACCCATGTTTATGTGGATGGAGGCCATATGGTTTATCTCAGGTGTCTTCAGTCTTTTTCCATGTTATTTATTGAGGCGAGGCCTCTGACTTAAACCCAGAACTCCCTGATTTGGCCACTCTACATAGCTAGTTGGCCCTAAGGACCCCCTGTCTCCATCTTCCAAGTGCCAGGGTTCCAGGCAGCTGCTAAGGCAACCCAACATTTCTGTGGTTGCTGAAGATCTGAACTCAGCTTGCCACACTCCCACACCAAGTGCTTTACCAATGGAGCGACCTCCTCGGCTGCATGTTCAACTTTCTTAATGGTGGCTGGCATTTGCTGCATTCCTCACAAAAAAAACACACAAACCTTGGTCTACCCAAAGTACTGGGACCAATGGGAAAGACCAAGTTCCTTTAATCCCCAGCACAACCAATGCGGTGATCAGGGTATTTTTTTTTTTATCACAAGTGGAGAATGCTTCAGTGGGCACTGAGAAAGGAGAGTTCTAGGAAGGGGGAGGACAAGACAGAAAGAACTTGGAGTCTAGGAAGGGCATGGGGATGCTTAGAGGACCACTGTTCCTCCCACCATTGGTGATCCACCTCTCTAGATGAACAGTTGCTTAGCACACTTAACAAATGAATCAAGCCACCCTTACTTCTGTTTTGAAGATAGACAGCCAGGCCCTCACTACAAACCCAAGTTGTCTTTGAACTTTAGGGCCAGGGTTATAAGTGTGAGCCACCATACAAAGTTTCTCTTTTGCTTTTATATCTTAAGCAGCCAGGCTGGTTAAGTAGCAAGCATGCAAGGAGTGAGAATCATTGACTATTGTAACTGAGGCACTCTAGGGATTGTAATGATTTCACATAGTCAAGGAAACCAGGCCCAGAAACAAAAGACATCAAGGGTCACAACAAGAATTCTGATCAGGAAGATCACTTTTCTCCTGAGTTGGGTTTCTAGCATGATCCAGGCCCTCAAAACATTTGCAGTTAGATTGGAAAACTATACCATGAATAATGTAGAAAGAAATATGAAAAGGCATTAAAATTTTGGTCAATAAATGATGATCCTAGGAATTCTGGGACTTAGAGAAGGACATAGTTGGAATGGCACATTGCTACCTCAAGGTACTATGTGGTGGCCAGCCTTGCTGTCTTTGTTAAGGTTTTTATTGCTGTAAAGAGACACCATGACCAAGGCAAGTTATATAGAGGAAAACATTTAATTGGGGCTGGGTCATAGTTCTGAGGTTTTGTTTGTTCTCATCATGGGGAGCATAGTGGCACGCAGGCAGACACGGTGCTGGAGAAGCTGTTGAGAGTTCTACATCTGAACTGACAGGCATCAGGAAGAGACAATGCCACACTGGGCCTGACTTGAGCTTCTGGTACCTCAAAGTTCCCACAGTGACACATTTCCTCCAACAAGGACACAACTACTCCACCAAGGCCACACCTCCTAACAGTCACACTCTCTATGAGCCTCTGGGGGTCATTTTCATTCAGACCACCAAACTTGCTGAGCAGCTGAGCTGGAGATAAGTATCCTGGGGGTCTCAAGAGCCCCAGACTTCCCTATGAGATGGCAGGGCACCTGCGTTTGGAAAGAGCTATCTTTCTTGATGTGACCACCTCTAGAGCTTGTGAGGTCTACTGTATCAAAATATCACAAAGTGAGTGGCTTCAGCGACAGAAGTTGCTGCTCCAAGGTCTGGAGGCTGGATTTCTGAAGCCAGTTCCTCTTGAGTAAAGTGGAGGAGTCTGCTCCAGGCCTCTTTCTGAGCCTCTGGGGGCTTCCTAGCAATCTTCAGTTCTCTTTGGCTTATGAAAACATTGTTTCTGTCTTTTTCCTCAAGAAAAATCTCTCTCTCTCTCTCTCTCTCTCTCTCTCTCTCTCTCTCTCTCTCTCTCTCTCTCTCTCTGTGTGTGTGTGTGTGTATACACATGTGAACTCTCACAAGTATATGTGTAACTAACCTCTTTAATACCACACCAACTTAAAATCTTTTTTTTAGTTTATTTATTATTTATTTTTATTCATTTTACATGCCAACCACAGTTCTCCTTCCCTCTCCTTTTTTAGGCTCCTTTCCCACCTCACTCCCCATCCATTACCCTGAAAGGGTAAGGTCTCCTATGGGGAGTCAACAAAGCCTGGAACATCACATTGAGGCAGGACCAAGCCCCTTCTCAACTGCATCAAGGCTGAGCAAGGCACCAGTTCATGCAGCAGGGATAGATCCCAGTCTCACTGTCAGGCGCCCCATAAACAGGCCGATCCAAAGACCTGTCACCCACATGCAGAAGGCCTAATTTGGCTCCATGCAGGCTTCCCAGCTGTTGGTCAAAGAATCCGTGAGGTCCCGTGCATTTTATATGTCGAATGATAGAACCTGACTTTTTATTGTTTGAAATCATTATCTATATTTAACTTCAACAGAACGTGTTAAATTTGTTGAATCCTTTTGCACCACTTCTGAGAAATGCATATTTTGGAACAGATTGCTATCTTACTCAGGATAGTTAAAATCTTCTGTACAGGGAAGGAGACAGTAAACACACCAAAGAGACAACCTATAGGATGAGTCAAAAATATTTCCAAACTATGCCTTCAGCAAAGGGTCAATACTTAGACTCTATATAATACTCAAGCTACCCCAAATCAAGAGAAGATCAGACTAAAAGTGGTTATGGGGGCTGGTGGGACAGCTCAGTGGATGGATGAAGACATTTGCCACACAGCCTGGTGACCTGAGTTTGATCCCAAGAATCCATGGAAAGGTGGAGAGAGAGAGAACCAAATACACAAAGTTGCCTTTGACCCCTGCAAGCACAACCATGGCCCATGCGCCTGCACACATAGGCACACTAATAATTAATAATAATACTTTTAAAATGGTATCGATTCATCAGGCATTCATATGGTTGATAGCAACATGAAAAAAAGTGCTCAGTCGTATCAATCATTAGAGAAATGCAATCTCCATCACAGCAAACTGTCACCTTATTCTGCTAGCATGGTTGCTATCAAAATGGCAAGAAGTGCTAATTATTGTCACGTGAGCGGCGAAAGGGGAACTCTACACGCGATTCTTGGTAATGTAAATTAATATAGCCATTATGGAAAGCAGTATGGAAGTTCCTCAAAACTTAGAAATGTCACTATCAGATGAGCCAGCAATCTGACTGCTGGTTATGCACATTCAAAGGAAATGAAATCATAAACCAGCACCCCATATTCGCTGCAGCGTGAGTCACAGTCACCAAGAAGTGGGGATGGCCTCGTATCAATACGTGTATGAACGGATAAAGAAAATGTGGTTTGCAAAGGCAGAGATCTATTATTTATAGTTGAATGGCTTCAGCATAAACCAGAGATCACTGTTAGGAAAAGAGAAAGTATGACCAATAGGCACAGGGCAGGTAGGAGGAATGGTGTGTGATGTATTGCATAGATAATAGCAATTATTAACACTCTTATAGGAGATATTTAAAAATTGGGTAAAAGAAAAGGACATTGAATGGTTTTACCATGAAGAAGTGATTAATAAAGTGGGGGCTATGCAGATCTGATTATTACAAACCTATGTGGACCAATGCACACATATGCCAATACATGTGCAGAACTATCATATGCCAATTAAACATACAAGAAAAAAATAAAATGCCAAAGAAAACTCACAATAAAAAAAAGACATATCAGCCACGTTGCATTAATGCCTATGAATCTTAATGACGGTGTACTGGTTAATATTGATTGTCAACTAGACAGGATTTAGACTCACCTAGGAGTCTAACCTCTGGGTGTGTTTGTGAGGGAGTTCCGAGAATGTGTTCATGGAGCTGGGAAGACCTACCCTCACGGCCTAAGTGTGATGGCCCCATTCCATGATCTGTGGTCTGAGACTGAACAAAAAGAGCTGGGATGTAGCTCAGAGACAGAACTCTTACTTAGTACATGAATAAGGCCTGGATTTGGTCCCTACCAATACCACGCACACACACACACACACACACACACACACACACACACACACACACACACACTGAAACAAAAGAGAAGAGAAAGTTCACTGTCCACTGGGCACCAACGCTCATATATCCTTGTATACTAACTGTGGATACAACAGGATTAGACCAGACACCTCACCTTCCTGCCACTATCCCTTCCCCACCATTTTAGATTGTATTCTCTTGGACTGTAATCTTAAACTCTTTTTTTTAAAAGATTTATTTATTTATCTATCTATTTATTTATTTATTATGGATACAGTGTTCGGCCTCCATGTATGCCTGCAGGCCAGAAAAAAAAATATCAGATCTCATTATACATGGTTGTGAACCCCTATGTGGTTACTGGGAATTGAACTCAGGACCTCTGGAAAAGCAGGCAGTGCTCTTAACTGCTGAACCATCTCCCCAGTCCCTGAAATGAACCCTTGTCTCTTAAAGTTTTTTCTTGTTGGGCATTGGGTCACAGCAAAGAGGAAAGTAACCACTGTAGAATATTGGTGTCCAGAAGTGGTCCTTCGATGGCTGTGGCTGGGATAAACTTGAACATGTGGTCACTGGGCCTTTGGAACTGGTTTATGGGAGGAATGTGGCAATGTCTGGAACAGTGGCTAGAGAAGCCCTAGATGCTATGAGGAGAACTTAAGGGGCCATCCTGTGGGAGATGATTAGACCAGAATACTGAGAGACATAGTGACAGTGCTGGTCCAGCTCATGAGGTATTAGGGAGGAGCACAGTGTCTATCAGGAACTGGGGTAGAGGCCATCTGTGTGATGTCCTGGTGGAGTCTGACTTTATTTTGTTCTGAGAATGTGAACAAGGCCCAATTAAGAAGCAATAGACTAAATGAGGAGCAGAAGGAGGAAGAACATGAGCAAGGAAGTCAGGACCGCGAGGGGTGCACCCACCCACTGAGATGGTGGGGCTGATTTAATGGGAACTCACCAAAGCCAGCTGGACTGGGACTGATGGAGCATGTGATCAAACTAGACTCTCTGAACGTGGCAGACAATGAGGGCTGACTGAGAAGCCAAGGACAATGGCACAGGGTTTTGATCCTACTGCATGTACTGGCTTTGTGGGAACCTAGTCTGTTGGGATGCTCAACTTCCTAGACCTGGATGGAGGGGGGAGGACCTTGGACTTCCCACAGGACAAGGAACCCTGACTGTTCTTTGGACTGGAGAGGGAGAGGGAGGGGGTGGGGGAGGGGGAGGGAAATGGGAGGAGGTGGAAATTTTTAATAATAATAATAATAACAATAAAAAAGAAGCAATGGACTAATCTTTTTGATGGAGAAAAATCTCTAGATAGGATGGTATACAAGCTACAGCTTGCTGCTCTGATCCAGGTCAGCAGTGACTGAGAGCAATAACGGAGCCAGTGCATATGAGAATGGATTGCTTGATGGGGAAAGAGGAGAGTTTAAAGTTCTTGGTAAAGTGGGTGCTGAGAAAACGGCCAGAATTGTTAAAGAGATCAGTAACACCAAAGAGAAATCTCCTGTGCTGCCTTGGGTTATTGGTAAAAATAATATCCCAAGGGCGAGAGCCCACCAATCACAAGCTCCTTCCTTGTCATTTGGAAGATGAGAGTCTGAACAAGAATGCTACATCAGAGTTTCTTGCTCAAAATGACCACCCAGGAAGATGTTTTCACAGGTTCGTCCATCAAGGCACACAGAGGCCACCACAACTCTATTTAAGGGGGCAAGGAGCCATTCTTTTTGCAGTAGAACTTGGCAGCATACTTTACTTGACTGTGAATTTGCAGGTGGGAAAGACAAAAGAGTAAAAGAAAAATGCAGGCTTGAACCAAGGTCTCTAAAAGTCAGTCAGGCCAGGCAATGTGTGGCCAGGAGACCCAAGAGACCACTGCGCAACATTGGGGAGAAGAAGCCGCTAAAGTTGCAATGGAGCCCGTAGAATGATGGAGATGCCAGGACCACAGGTCTCCTGCTAAGGGAAGGTGCAGACATAGAGTGGATTCCAGAGTGTCTCTCTCTCTCTCTCTCTCTCTCTCTCTCTCTCTCTCTCTCTCTCTCTCTCTCTCCCTCTCTCTCTCTCTCTCTCTCTGTGTGTGTGTGTGTTATAGGAGACAGAGCTGTAGATGCAGGGCTATTCATCTCTTTGCTGCCCAGATGAAGACAACAAGCTCTAGATACTGAACTCAGAGCTTCATGTTTGCACTGAAAGTTTTGGTCTTGGTCTGATCGCTCTTTGTTATGTCGCTATTTTGAAACGGGAATGCTGACTTGGTACTATTATGTATTAAAACTGTCTAAATAGTTGTATTTTCCTTTTCTGTTTCCCATTATATCTTTTTATTATTATTTAATTACTTTAAGAGAATACCAATCCAAATTCCCACTCCCTCCCCTCCTTTCACTCCCTTCACACACCCTCCCACCCCCTCCCCTCCAATCATAAGAGAGGACAAGGTACCCTGCCCTGTGGGAAGTCCAAGGCCCTCCCTACTACATCTAGGTTGAACAAGGTATATATCCAAAGAGAATAAGATTTCAAAAAAGCCAGTACATGCAGTAGAGACAAATCCCAGTGCCACTGTCAGTGGCCCCTCAGTCTGCCCCAACTGTCAAACCACATTTAGAGGGACTAGTTTGATCCCATGCTCATTCACTCCCAGTCCAGTTGGAGTTGGTGAGCTACCATTAGCTCAGGCAAACTGTCTCAGTGGGTGAACCCCTCATGGTCTTGACTTCCTTGCTCATATTCTCACTCCTTCCACTCTTCAACTGGATCTGAGGAGCTCAGTTCAGTGCTCTGATGTGGTTCTCTGTCTCTGTTTCCATCTGTTGTGGGGCGAAGGTTCTATGGTGAGATTTAAGATAATCATCAGTCTGACTACAGGGCAAGGCCAGTTTAGACACCATCTCCTCTATTGCTTAGGGACTTAGTTGGGGTCATCCCTGTGGATTCCTGGACATTTTTCTAGAGCCAGATTTCTTGCTAGCCCCATAATGGCTCCCTCAATCAAGATATCTCTTTCCTTGCTCTCATATCTGTCCTTCCTCCATCCCGACTATCCCATTCCTTCAAGTTCTCCTCAATCCTCCCCTTCTCCCCTTCCTTCTACCCCCTCACCCCCATGCTCCCAATTTTGTCAGGTGATCTTGTCTGTTTCCAATTCCCAGGTGGGTCTATACATGTTTTTTTTTTTTAATTTTGTAGGTATGTATGGGATGAACAGATGGTTCAGCCATTAAAGGCTAGGCTCACAACTAAAACTATAGGAGTTTACAGCTAAGGGATTGTCTTGACTCTCAGAAGAAACTTGGACTTTGGACTTTTAAACAGTGTTGGAACTACTAAAGGCAATGGGGACTTTCAAAGTTGGACTGGACACATTTTGCACTATGAAATGGCCCTGAGCCTATGGGGACAAGGAGCAGAAGGCTGTGGCTTAAACGTGATGTGTTTGGGCGTCAAGTTGACAAAGGGTGGACTTAAAATAGTTAATATTGACTATCAAGTTGAGTGGATCTGGAATCACCGAGAGACGAATTTCTTCTAGGCATGCCTAGGAGGGATTAGCTAAAATTAGGTTAATCGAGATGGGAAGACACTCCCTCTCAAATTCATAACCTCTTTTTTTAAATCATTCTTCATATATGTTTATATACACAAATAAATGCATAAACACAGTATACTGAGCCCTTTCAATGCTGCTAGTGTGTGTGTTTTGGGGACTGATCAATTGAACCAACTGGGAACTCACCCTAAATTGGTTTTCCCTCTCTCAGCAACTCTTGGCTGCCCATTTTGAGACTATTTTACCTGTGCAACCTGAAATTAAGCCACAAGGTGGCAGGGTAGGACAAGAAGTGGCAGTTTTAGTCAAGCCCACCCCCCAGGCCCACACTGTACCCCCCCAAGAAGATGTAAATTGGGTCAGGCTGTCTTTTGGAGCCCCTCCCATAGGAGCCCTTCTCTCTTTCTTTAATCCCTTTCAACTCAAGTGGTTAGTGGCTTATGAGGTGTGATTTGAGGGCCTACTTGAGAGCGTAAATTTCCACTCCGGCATTCCTTTTTGAATTGTAGGTTTCTAGTTTTCCTTGAACACCGAGGAAATCGAAAGTCCTGCTCCAATTTTCAGTCAAATGAGGCCAATCTTTGCGAGAGCCCTCCAAGTCCTTCAAAATAATACTGCCAATGAACATAGTGCACTTTCTAGGTCAGAAAAGTTTCGAATCCAAGAACTTTGATCCTCACCACCATACTGCCAGTTAAACAAAAGCAAAATAAGAAAACCCCACCTTAATTGACAAGCAAATGGTGAGAATGAGCTAAAAACGTTGGGCTGGTAAGTGGCCAGGCTGGAGCCCTGGTGGCAGAGCCACTCCTTAGAACTTCATACCCTTGTCTCTGCGGGGTCCAGTGCATGGCTGTTCCATTGCATAACATAGTTCAAGAGGAGAATTAAGTTTTCAGGGTTGGAAGGTTTGGGGGGAATGATATTGCCTGTTCTGGGTGGATTTAGAGAGAAAGCCACCGGGAACACCCAGACTGTGCTACCAAGGCTGTGGAATGGGCACACCCCCACTCTCACTGTTACCCTTCAGTGACAGGCAGAAGTGCACTCAAACATTGTTCGGGTCATGCCCTGAGACTGAGTGACTGTGGAGGCTTATTGAATCTCTGTGGAGCAGGGCCCCACCACAGTGAGATCAGACAAACAGCTCTGGCTCAAGATCCCGTGCCAGTTTTGAGCAGCCGTTAGCGTTGGTGGGAAAGCTGATAGTCCTCAGGCTCGGGTTTCTAGCTGCAACTGAAAAGACCATAGCGGTGATTTCCGGGACAACCCCCTACCCCTAAATACTCGCTGTCTTGGCTTCTCTCTCTGTTGCTGTAATGAAAGACTCTACAGAAGAAGCTTAAGGGACAGGAACTTGTTCTGTCTCACGCTTGCAGGGTACAGTTCCTGTGGCAAAAATAGGAAATAGCCAGTAACACTGCATCCATAATTAGGACTCAGAGAAGGATGCATGAATTCATGCTACTAGAGAATGGTGCCACTTCCTGTGTGTGTGTGTGTGTGTGTGTGGTGTGTATGTGGTTTATCTGTGGTATTTGTATGATGTATGTATGTGGGGTGTGTGTGGTATGTGTATCGTGGGTATGCGTGGTGTGTTTTGTGTGTGGTGTGGTATGGTATGTGGATGATGCATATGTTGTGTGTGTGGTCTGTATGCATGTGTGCATGTGTAGTGGATCTCCCTACCTCAATTAATGAAAATTAATGTAATGAAGATCACCCCTCCCACACACAGGCACACCAGGGGTCCATCTCCCAGGTAACTCTGGAGCCCATAAAACCGACAACTCTTCCTCAGTGCCTCTGACTTCTCCAGTCTAAGAGACTGGGAGAGGAGACAGGAGGTGCATGCTCACTGGAATGTTTGGGAATGTCAGCCACTCACCAAAGCCACAGACGTCCAACTCAGCCTACTGTTTCCAGTGTTCATTGCCCGCTCAGTTACCCAGGACTTGAGTCTTCCCTGGCTGTGGCTCGTCATGCCACTGAAACTCAAGGAGCTTGCAAGTGACACTAGCGAGCCACACTGAGTTATTTCACAGTTCACAACACAAAATCCTGGAGAGGTGACAGTTTGTAATCCTATTGAGATAGATATCCCCCCCCCAAAAGGAACATCTAAATAGTTCTC
Organism: Microtus pennsylvanicus; assembly: GCF_037038515.1. Classification (NCBI taxonomy): domain Eukaryota; kingdom Metazoa; phylum Chordata; class Mammalia; order Rodentia; family Cricetidae; genus Microtus; species Microtus pennsylvanicus. Next base: position 70,503,230 of record NC_134579.1, read on the forward strand.
TAATTTTTTTTGGAGGGGGGAGGGTTTCTCTGTATAACAGCCCTGACTGCCCACGAACTTACTTTGTAGGCCAGACTCACAGAGATCTGCCTGCCTCTCTAGTGCTGGGATTAAAGGTGTGTACCACCACTGTCCAGCATCTTTAACTCTAAAATTAATATATATTGAATGCTGAAAAACAACTAAGACGTAGATAATAGTAGTAAAGAAGATTTATGGAACATTCAGAATGTACCAGGATCATTTAAATAACTTTTAAATCCTAAAATTAAATCGGGCGATAGTGGCGCATGCCTTTAACCCCAGCACTCGGGAGGCAGAGGCAGAACTCTGTGAGTTCGAAGCCAGTTTGGTCTACAAAGTGAGTTTCAAAACAGTCAGAACTAAACAGTGAAACCCTGTTGCAAAACAAACAAACAAACAAGCAAACAAGTCCTGAAATTAAGCCCTGGCTGCTCAGATCAGGATGGCTCTGGCAACAGTATGGCCCCGGGACACCAACAAGACCACAGTTGTGGCCCAGACCCAGGGTTCATGTGTCCTTTGGTGGCACCATGGGATGTGAACATCAACATAGGCTGCAGTAGGACCACAAGCCCAGACATGGTCCTCGGCAGCACGCTGTCACCACTGTCTCAGGTAGCAGCAAAGGCTGCCCAGATGGGTAAGGCCCCAGTGGCAGTGTGGATCATGGGCCCAAACACGGCCCCAGGAGGCAGCCCAGCCCACTGGAATGAGCATGCTGCTTTATGGCAACAGGAATCATGGACATCAACACAGACCCTGGCTGCTGTAGGACCAGGTACCCAGATACGGCCATGAGCAGCCACAGCCCTGCCTGGTTGTCACCATGGCCCCTGGTCTCTACTCCTCACTGACCTCACCAAGGACGCAGGTATCAAACAGGCCTCCAACATCTGCCCACCCCTCACCATCTTCATTTTCTTCTTCCCGCATCTTTCCAGAGCACATGGACCATTCTCCTTCTCTTTCTCTTCCATTTCTTCACCTCATATTTCCTTATTGTAATAAGGCCCTCCAGGCCAGGTCTTGAGGACCCTGGCTGGCCTGACTCCATCTGAGTGGCTAGGCATTAGGCAGGGGTGGCTGTCTTCCCTGATATGATGTCTTATAAAAATAAAATGAATTCTGCCATTAAAGATTTTGAATGTCAATATATTTTTGAATTGTTTGAAATTTACGGTGGCCAAGGAAGCTCCACGTTGAAATGTACACAGGTGGTGAGCATGTGATTTGGCTCCAAATTCTAGAACGAACAGACCCTCGGTGACCTCTAGAACATTACCCTACTTCTGTGAGCCCCAATTCTCTCATATGTAAAGTAGAGAACGCCATTACAACACGGTGCCTCAAAGGGCTCACGTATATCAGATGAAGTGATGTATGCTCACTTAGAAGAACTCGTGGTACATGGGCGGCATGGCATCGTTATTAACATTTATCCTATATAAACTTATATAGGGTATAACTTATATCCCCTGTCCATGTGGGTACTCGCATGAGGAGAGGGTCTATTGTTTTCTTGTCTGGTGTCCTGTGACTCCCGTTTCTTCCATCATACAAAGTGTGTTGGAAGAATGACCCGAATTCCCTGGCCGCGAACTGCAGCTATCTAGGTGTTCTCTCTCTAGTTTCCACCATTAGGGACCATGTGGACATGGAAGCCATTCCTGATTGAGCCTTAGAGTTCCCTCGGGCACTTGGGCATTTTTTACTTGCCTTTCAGGGCACCTTGCAGATAGATTAAGTAATCGTGGTGGCTCTTGCCCTTGGCGGTTCTTAGTTTACACTCACCACATTGGACTCTGTCTTCTAACTTGGTTTCAAGATTCTAATTTCCCTTATATCCAGGATAAATCTGCTTCAATATTTCCCTGGTCAATGTTGGAGAGATGACTCAGCAGTTAAGAGCACTTATTGCTCTTTCAGGGGACCCGGGTTTGGTTCCCAGACCCATAAGGTGATTCACGATGATTTATAACAGTAGTTTCAGGGGAATCCGGTGCTGGCTTCTGGCCTGTATAAGTACCAGACACACATGTGGTACACATAAATACATGAAATACATGTAGGCAAATACACACACACACACCATATAAAATATAAACACATAAAATTTAAAAGATTGTCCCGTTCTTTGTCTGTATCATTCTTTTCTAAAAGTAGTTAAGGCAGCAATTTGGTTGAGGTACCCTTATAGGTTTCTGTCTTAGTCTGAGGCTGTAACAGAGTGCCAGAGGCTGGGTAGCTTATAGACAATAAAAATTATTTTGTCTCATAGTTCTAGGAAGTTCCAGGCACAACACTGTATCTGCAAAGAACCTTTCTTCTACCTCATCCCAAGGTGCAAGGCAGAAGATCAAGGACAGTGAAAGCCAGAGAGCAAGAGGAAGCAGAATTTGATGTCTTGCTTTATTTGAGGTAAAGTCTCACTATGCAGATCAGGCTGGCCTTGAACTCAATGATCCTTCTGACTTTCTGAGAGCCGGAACTGCAAACACATGCCACCATGATCAGATGAATTTCGTGTGTGTGTGTGTGTGTGTGTGTGTGTGTGTGTGTGTGTGCATGCATGCACGACTGCAGTGACCACAGAGGCCAGAAAGAGATACAGCATCTCCTGGCTCTGGACTTAAAGACTGTGGTGATTGCCTGATGTGGATGCTGGGAATTGAATTCTCATCCTCTGCAAGAGCAGAGCATTCTCTTAACCACTGAGTCATCTCTCCAGTCATCTCACTTTTAGAACAAGGTTCCTCTCATGGTAACAAAACTATTTATCTACTCACATAAGATTAGTCCTGTCAAGAGAGCAAAGACAGATGGCCACCTACTCATGTCTGATTAAGACTCACCTCCCAACGTTCTTCTACTGTGGAGTAATTTTCTAAGACACAGCTTTTGAGGGACAAGTTCAAGCCATAGCATGTTCCTAGTCTGCATGTGCTCCACTAGAGACTAGGCCACAAAAACTTGTAAAGTCTCACTAAGAAATTCAATATTTGATTCTGGCAAGCAATTTTAATTCCTTTCCAATAAACACTGTCAATTATTTCTCCATTTCCTTGTAAAACCTAATGTTGCAAGTCTTAACTAGGAATGAACAAAGAACATTCCACGGAATTAGGCTGGACAGTGAAGCGGGGTGCGTGCTAAAGCCATCTTTTCCAGGGGATCCTGGAGTTTCAAGGAATTAGACCAGAAATCAGAGCGAATGTGTCAAGGAAACATGGTGAACACCAGCAAGGACAGAAAGCCAGAGGTATCAATGTACCTAGGTAGCCTGTTAGCAAAAGGCGGATGTGATCATGTGGTAGAGGATTAAATCAATTCAGAGGCTACGCATCACCTTAAAATAACAACTTAACTCTTGAGTGTAAAAAAAGAAATGGCGTCCTATATATCTTGGAGGTCTTGGTTTTGACTGTTCTTCTGTTTTAACCCAGCATACCAAATGGTATGGAATTTTACAAATGATTCTAGATTTTTTCACATGCATCTTTCTGCTCAGTATGAAGGGATTTCTGCCAGAGTCCAGCCTCAGCTTGGGTTCAGGTCCTGAGATGGGAAAGGGCAGTTGGTGCAAGGAAAACTTTGGACCACCAGGTGGATTACACTTAAGTGGCCCCGCATAGATGGAGCTAGCCTGAGTAGCTCTAGCTATCTTTATTTGTATGTAAAAAGGTTTTCTTACCAGGGTTATATGCACGGCTTTATTATTGGCTCCTATTTTTGACTTTTAAGTAATACATCATTTTTAAGAAGTACATTGTAATCATTATGAAAGCCCCATTGCTCCCCTTTATGCTTCCCCAAGTACACTTTCCCACCTGCTACGTAACCTTATTCCAGACGTAGAGTTCAGCATTTTTTCAGGCTTAACTCTGGAGTCAGACACACCCTGCTCTTGCAGCGTTTATGCCAGTGGGCAGCTACTCTCAGTTACAAAGTTAAAAAGTAACAGGCATGGGTATAAAGCTATAAGAATAATGATATTCAAACCCAAACAATTCTTTCATGTCTGCAACTTATGCTTTCATACAGTTCCCTTTTCTACAGGAGGGTTCTATGTTGCAATCGCTCTATAAAAGGCGGCCTTTGATAAGGTTCTCTTTCCCCATTTCACTAGTCCATACTTCTCCCACCAATATAAGCTCCTGCCCATGGTAAAGATGGCTCTCTCCATCCCATATTTTACATTGCATTTCTCCCCTTGGATCATTGCTAGATCCTACCATTGATTTTATCTGCTTGATGTCTAGGGAACTTACTCTTAACAGTTGGCTTTATGTGTGTTCCTGAGGTTTCTCCCCCTATTCTATGTATGCATGCCGCCTTCCTTTCCTTTCCAGAACCACAAGACAAGGTTAATGTTCCAAGTGTTTTGTTCTCATATGTACCTAATTGTCCCTATTGAGTCAGAAAAGTTCCCAGGATTAGGCATTGTAGTTAGTAATTCTAGGTAAGAGATTTAAGAAACATTAGCCTCCTGCTGAATCTTAGGGGAAAACACTCAAGAAAGAACAGAATTTCCAGGAAAAATTAGAGCTATTGCGTGTGTGACTTATAAAGTAAAACAAAACAACAAAAAACCACCCAAAGAAACAAACAACAATATAATGAGAGAGAAAAGAGTCTGCAAGCTACCTGAAGTTTGCAAATTCCTACACTGTCCCATAGACTACTGGTCCTTGCCAAGTGAGAATCCGTTTCCATTGGTGCCTTGCCCCCAGGAAACCCATTGGACAGGTACTCATATGCTCTTATGGGACTAGGCTGCACAGCTCCAGACAGATTGCCCTCCCTGTTTGCCTGCTAGGTTCTCATTCTCTAAGGATAGATGCATGTCTCTGTGTTCTAGAATAATCTTCAGCTTCCCCACAAGCCATGGCAATGTGAACCACCGAAAAATAATCACAACATTGTTTCCTGGCTTCTATTTTCTTCCTTCAACATAACTCTGCCTTTCTACATATGCAAATATGGGACTTTCCATTCCTTCTTCTTAAATTTGGGCAATAGTGGGTATGCCTTCTGAGACTAGGATATGAAAGGAGACATTGCTTTTGTGGTAGGCATGCATTTTCTTAAAACACTAGCAACTAGAACCCAGGTCACATGGAGAAGCCATTTGCAGATGCCACTGTCCTGGGGGCGGGGTGCTAGCTAGCAGGCATCACTGATCAACAGTAGTGCCAATGAGGGATTGTTCATCTGAGTTTTCCAATGGTTTTGAGTTCCTTAATGGAGAAACTTGGGTGTATGTAATAAGGAAAACCGGGGTCTGTACTGATTTTGCATGTCACTCTTGCCCCAATCTGCATTCCCATTGAAGTATAACTGCCTGATGCTCTGGCTCATACCCATAGCTGTTTCTTGTTTAATCAGTGTTGGGCGCATCTTGCTTGCCTTTTGTTCTCTGGAGTTTCTTGTATAATTCCTCCTGCCCAAACTTTTCTTTCTTTCTTTCTTCCTTCCTTCCTTTCTTTCTTTCTTTCTTTCTTTCTTTCTTTCTTTCTTTCTCTCTTTCTCTCTCTCTCCTTCCCTCCCTCACTCCTTCCCTTCCTCCCTCCCCCCTCCCTCCCTTCCTTCCTCTCTTTCTTAACATAATTTACTGTGGGATAATGCTCTTGTACACTGTAAAGATTTATCACTAATATTGGTTTAACAAAACCCTGATTGGCCAGTAGCAAGGCAGGAAGTATAGATAGGGCAACCTGACTAAAAATATTCTGGGAAGACGAAAGGCAGAGACACAGTTGTCAGCCAGAAGCAGAGGAAGCAAGATGAGAATGCCTTACTGAGAAAAGGTAACAAGTCACATGGTTAAACATAGATAAGAATTATGCATTAATTTAAGTTGTAAGAGACAGTAATAAGCCTGAACAATAGGCCAAACAGTTTATAATTAATATAAGCCTCTGTGTCCCCTTCCCCTTCTCTCCCATTTCTCCATCATGTAATTGCTCTCTCTCTCTCTCTCTCTCTCTCTCTCTCTCTCTCTCTCTCTCTCTCTGTGTGTGTGTGTGTGTGTGAGAGAGAGAGAGAGAGAGAGAGAGAGAGAAAGAGAGAGAGAGAGAGAGAGATGTGACTACTATGTACACGAACACACCTGCATGTGAAGGTCAGAGGCATCCTTAGATGCCATTACTCAGAAACTATCCACCTTGCTCATTTGAGATGGGATCTCTCCCTGGGGCTCAAGACTCACAGATTAGGCCAGGCTGCTGACCAGCATGCGCCGAATCTGCCTGGCTCTACCTCAATGGCTGTAGTACTACAAGTACACGCCACCATGCCTAGGTTTCCACATGGGTGCTGGGGATCATATCACATAGTCCTTTGTCAGCAGAACTATTTCCCCAGCTTCCCCTCCCCCCACCTGGGTCTTCCGAAGGGACAGATACACGGCTTTGTTCCCTTTATGTTGGCAATGCCTTCTGAGACAGGCGACTGTAACACTCTGCTCACGTGCTGGATTTCCTTCTTGGTGCAAATCTGGGCTGATGACTTTTTTCAACTTGTTCTGTCTCCAGGGCTTTTACACATAATATTTTAAGGCACATTTTTTTAATGATATTCATAGAAATGGTTAGTCTATCTAATCAAGTCTTTTGGGGACTGGAAACAGAGGGAGCAGCAGCCTTGCTTCCGGCCCCCAAATCGATGCCTCTTCAAACAGTCACAGTAGTGCTCGAAGCTGGGGTCCTTAAGATCTACCTCTTATTTTGTTAGTTAGAAAACAAACTTGCCTTTCTTCTTAAGAGGATTTGGCCAGGGCTTCAGACTTAGATCTCCAAAGGTCCGGGATTAAGATTCTGTGCCACTCTGTGCAGACCACAGTGGCCCTCTGTCTGTCAAGCACATGTATATCTTGCAATAGGGCAGTTGTGACACACGGATCTTCCTGGAGGCCCGAGACACAAGGATTCTCTCTTTGGTGGGTCTGTTGTTCACTAAGCACAAGGGAGCCAGTCAAAAGGCCAACACCAGGCACCAGGATTTGGGAATCCTGCACAGCAGAACTTTTCCTGACCTTTGTTCAGGTGAATGTTTTGGTGGATTTTACACCTCTACAAAATACTCAGGTTCATTCCTCAAAGTGCTTCTCCTTTCTGAAGGATCCACTTCCCCATCCTATCCTAGTGGGGTTGGTGTGCTGTTTACCAGTGGATTCTGGGGGACGTCTGTCACTCAGAGTTCTCTGAAGGTGCAGACGGTATAGAACACACACACACACACACACACACACACACACACACACACACACACACACGGGATTTTTGGATTGGCTCACACCGTATGGTCTAGGTAGTCTAGCAAAGGATGTCATATACAGAAAAGGTCAAGATTTCAGTAGCTGCTTAGTCCATGAGGCAGACAGCTCAACAGTCCCACCCTAAAGCTGAAGTCCAGGAGCATTCCTTTCTGGAGAGTTGCTGGTCTTCACTCTCTGTTGTGGTGATATTCAGTTGTAATCTAACAAATAAAGCTTGCCTGAAGATCCGAGTATAGAACTAAGTCACTAGTTAGCCATAGAGACCAGGCAGTGGTGGCTCACACTTTTAATCCCAGTACTTGGGAGACAGAGGCAGACAGATCCCTGTGAGCTCAAGGCCACCCTGGCCTACTTGAGAGTGAATCTGTCTAAAAGAGAAACAGAGCTCTCACAAAGGTGATCCCAGCACTTGGGATCACTTGCCTTTAACACCAGCACTAGGGAGGTGGAGACAGGAGTGATATGGATGGGTGGAGAAAGAAATACAAGGCAGGAGGAGACAGGAGCTCAGCTGCAGTCTGAGGATTCAATCTGAGATGCAGAAGGATTTGTAGAGACAGGACTGTCCCCTTGGTCTGAACATGGTAGAGTTAAGAACTAGTGGATGGCTGTTCTGTTTCTCTGATCCTTTCACCTTTCACCCGGTGATAGCCGGCTCCGAATTTTTATTATGAAGACCAATTAGAATTCATGCTGCCCTCTGTTGGAATCCCAAAGAAACGGTTTCTAATATCAGAGAAGGGATGCAGCAGTCATAGGCTTGATAAACTTGTCAACTAAAATGAAAGCAAGCAGGCAAAAAGCGATGTTCCCTTCTCCCATCCCTGGTGATGCAGGAGGATGAAAACATCTCTTGCATGCTAAGAGACCGGGACTTTTTTTTTTGCCTAACTCACAGCCAGAGTTAATTACGTACCTGAAGATCCCTTAAGACCTACGACTGCTATCCTTCTGTATGCTCAGCCTGTTTGGTTAGCCGCCTTTGAAGAGAGCAATTTAACAACTAGCATACTTGCTTTGTATCCCCCATGCGATCAGCTTTCATAACCTTAGATAAAGCATAGCTTAAGATAAAGCTTAAAGGCCATGGCTGAGAGCAGTGCAGGCATGTTCTAATCATTTGCCAAAAACAGCAAAAATAGAGATTAAAATCAATCACATGAAATCGACTGTAAATGTTGAATACAACATACAGATATTACTTGATGAACAGTGATGCGTGTAATGCTGCTTAGTATCTGGGCCAGTTGGAATCAGTGACTTAATTCTTTATAGAACAACCTTTTGTAAAGAAGCTCTTATTCCTTCCCCACTTGATGCTTTCTGTGCTGTTTAATAAATACCTACCTAAGATCTTTGTTAGGGACACACAGACACAGGCAGACACAGACAACACACAGACACAGGCAGACACAGACAACACACAGATAGCCATGGACAAAAACAAACATAGATACAGGCATGAACACAGATACAGACAGACACACAGATATGAACATGGATACAGACAGACACAGACAGACATGGAAATGTGATATAAGATACCCTTCTGCATGATGTGATTATGTGTTTCTATTATTGGTTGATGAATAAATCTGTTCCAGCCAATGGTCACGCAGAATATACCAAAGTAGGAAATCTGAACCAAGATACAGAGAGAAAAAGAAGGTGAGGGGGGCGGGAGGAGAAGACACCATGTAGCCACCTAAGAAAAGAGAGACCAGCAGCAGCCTAAGAAGAAAGATGCCAGAATAGAGGTAAGGCAATGGCTGTGTGGTGATACACAGATTGGTAGAAATGACTTAATTTATAAGAGAGAGCTAGCCAGTTAGAAGCCTAAGCCACTGGCCAAACAACTGATACTAAGCCCCAGAGTGGTTCTTTCATAAGCAGCTATGGGGACCCAGAGGAAGGAGAGAAACTGGTCCAGTGGGACCAGCAGGATGGAGAAGAGCCTTCCCTCTACAGACATGGACACAGACATAGACACAGGCAGACACAGACAGACAGACAGATGTAGGCATAGAAAGATATGGGGGAGATTTACAATATGACCTTCTATCAGGCACAGATTCAGACTCACATAACAGACAGTTGTGGGACAGAAGACAGAACAGCGGATGGGGGAACAAAGTAGAGAATTCAGATCTGGGCTGTCTTAGTTAAATGACCCCAGAGGGAAATGCTTTGCTCTCCTTAATGTGACACGAGCACATTATTGGTGACTTGGAGTTTATCATTAATGTGTTCAAACCAACCACACATTTCCTTTTATCTGGGCTGCAAGTCCCTTATAGAAAGTGCCCAGCAACTTGTATTTCAGTTGATTCCAGAGCTAGTCAAGTTGACAATCATTATGAAGCCTCACAAGTCCACCCCTCATCAAGTTGACACCCAATCACATCTCCTTATATCATGTTTAATTTCCATAGAAAATAAAAGCAAGATCATAATTTTACCAAACATAATATCATGATTCCAAATACAACTACAGGCACAGTGTGTATTTTAGATAAAGTGGCAAAGTCCCTTGAGGAGTGTTTAGTCTTTGAATGTCTCATAACTTAAATGCTATAACACAGACTCTCAGCACTTAACCACTGATATTATCTGTAATTGAAGCTACATATCACAATAGAGAAATATAGAAAAGAGAACACAACTCTCAGGTTAATATATGTGTCTATATGTAGAAATACAAAATAAGATAGAAACACTTGTGTGAATTACTATCTTCATTTTTGCATCTGGTTACGTGACTTAAGCTGATATTTATATAACTACCTTCCTCTACCACCCATTCTGTATTTCCTCCACCCCTCAGCAAGCATCTCAGCAGGTCTTGGTTCTTGTCCTGGAGAAGTGACCTTACCTTCATCCCTGAAGTGTCTGAGTGCTTTGTCATCCTGCTTGGAATGAATTGCTGTAATCCACCACTGACTTCAATCACAGAACATGGTAACACCAAGAGCTGCCCTAAAGGATCTCCAGACTTAGTCTTTCTTTCCTCTACTTTGGAGAAGCAATCCAATTTCCCCACTGTAATCTAGACTAATCACCTCACGTACCATTGAAAAGGGTCCACCAAGGACCTTCTAAGGTTCTTTGAAATTGGAGACAGAAAGGTTTAACACCGCCTTTTCCCCCCTGGATTTCTTTAGCAATATCACTAGCCATTAAGTTATTTAACTTAAACTTTTGGTACCCAATGGGTTAGCAGATGCCCATCAGTAACATGGTCTGCTGTGCGGGGACTCAGCCCAGCACGGAGCTGGTAGAAGGTGACTGTGTTCCCTGAAGAGCATGTGCAGACATCTCTGGGAGGCAGCTCCCAGACGATTCTGATTTATATACTTTCCTAGCTCTTCATCACTTCGTCATGTTAGGTCCCACACTGATGTGACGGTCGTACGATATTCTGACAATTAAACTCTAAATGATGAACATTTTGCAAAAGCGTTTATTACTTAGCATTCCATATAGGAATAAAAGAGTGGCCCATTTTGCTTGTGGGAGATGGGTGGACGGAGCTATTAAGGCTAAAATTAGTTCATTGTAAAGAATATCACCCAGAGTGTTGAGGAGGAGGTTCTGAACCATGAGTTGCCAGTAAACAATGCACCCACATGGAGAACTTTTGAATGGTGCAGCTCAGTGCCACACTGAGAAGAAGGAGGTAGTAATTGCTACCTTGTTGTATAGTAATTGCTACACTCTTTGTCTAGTCATTGCTACACCCATTGAAGGTACCTCAGGAAAGACTTTCCAGCAAAGGGCATTGCTGTACAGAAAGATGAACTACACTGTTCTCTGCTTAAAAGATGTCGTTCTAACTTAAGTGTGATCCTGTGCCTATGGGGATTGCATCATCTGAGGGAAACGCAAAGCAAAGCAAAGCAAAACAGTGAACCCTGGCAGTCCCCGTGGTCCCTTTGTCTTCCCTTCACTAACCTTTGGTCTGGGAACAATGGCATAGCATAGTACGTCTCAGAGCTGGACGGTGGCACGTAGCTCTAGGCCAGGCCAAATCTGCTCTCAGTTTTCTTCAGTTCTTGGGAATTCATGGGTCCTGCAGGCCACCTGCTTTGTAGCTGTTTTCAGGACAGTCCTCAGGGAGCCACCCAGCCCTGGGTTCCTTTGGGGAGTAGTTGCCCATTTCTACACCCCGGTTGGCCTGATTCACTATGAAGAGATTTGGGTTGGGTATGGTGGTCCAAACCTTTAGTCCCAGCACTCAGGAAGAAGCAAGCAAATCTCTATGAGTTCTAGCCCAGTGTGGTTTACATAGTGAGTTCCAGGCCAGTCAAGGCTACATAGCGAGACCTTTCCAAAAAAGAAAATAAGTAAAATATAAAGGTAAAAAGAAAAAGGAAAGAAAAAGAGGGCTGGGGTGTGGAGATTTGAGTGGAGAACAATAGAAAAACCAGAAATCAGTGTTCTTCATGGCTTTATAACACAGCCTCATCCTTTCTGAGGTTGTGGGCACAAAGATAGAGGAAGATCACTTCTCTGCACCCGAGGACACCCGGTGGCACTGCTCCAAACTCATCCCACATGGGAACCATATGGAGGCACGTGACAACTCTGGAACCCTGCAGCCCTGAGCACTCCCAGCCCCAGCAATCCTCTTTAGTTCTGCACACTTCGGCTGTCTCCAGGGTTCTAGGGAGCCGGAGCTTTCGTTAAAGAACTTACAACTGACAGACAACAGGCATCATGGAACCCTCACAGCTTTCTGAGCAGAGCCCAGGTATAACATCACGCCTACCGGGGATCTCCCTGCCCAAGATTGCCTCCCCTTTGTGGAGAAATCACCTTCGCCTGGATTATGCAAGCATAGAGTTAAGTCCCCTCTGGTCTCTAAAGAATTTAACTTGGGCATCAGGGAGCTAAGGTGTTCTGTTGCCTGCCCTGCAGCAGCTGAGGCAGCAGCAACCTGCATCTCGGAAGGAAATAGCTCCCCTATCAGCAGCTTCAGTGAGCCTTGGGAGCAGGGTGTGGATGTTGCAACCATGTAGTCTGAATTGCCCTCATTGTGCTTTTCATGGTGTATTACATTACTTCTGTCTCACCAACTGGAGCGAGAATTCTCCAGCGGAGGGCTAAGTGTCATTCCTCTCTTAATCACTCTGCCCAGAGCTTAGTTACTCTTACAACAATCAAAGGAAGAGGCATCATTTGGGAAGGCCTGGATCTGAACTGGGGATGAACTTTTGGAGGTTATGTAAGCCTGGTTTCTGGTCTGTCTGGGCTAATGGATAGGTCAAGTAGCTTGTGTTTGGTACGCAACGAACAGTGGTCATAGAGCATCAACAGTGTGGGAGCATCAGGTTCCTTACCTCCATCCTGTTTCTCCGGGGCTCCCTAGGGTACCACGGTTGCCATAGCACACAGCTGGAGAAAGTGTAGAAGAGCAATGGGGTGAACAGGGCCACCACATAGTCTTTGTCCCCTGGGGACCTCTGTCAGCCCCAGGCAGTTTGGGCTGGGGCTCACCGCCTACCTGCTTTTTCCACCTGGTCAGTATTCCTACTCAGTTTGCCTCTATGATCTAGTTCAGAACCCTGCAACTCCCACTTGGGACTTTCCTCCTCCCTAGCTCTGGCTCCTGGTACCTGCCTGGCTGCCATAGCAACAGCTTCCAGGGTGACAAAAGAGGGAGCTGGGTCTTGTGGGTGAGGCTTTTTGGACCACAGAGACTGCCCGGGCTGCATCCATCCACGCTTTCTGTGTTCTTCCTCAGACAGGGCTCACATTTCCACCCAGGCCAGCGGGATCATGTCCACCAGCCTGACCACTTGCGAGTGGAAGAAGGTCTTCTATGAGAAGATGGAGGTGGCAAAGCCAGCTGACAGCTGGGAGCTCATCATAGACCCCAACCTCAAGCCCAACGAACTGGGCCCGGGCTGGAAGCAGTATCTGGAGCAGCATGCCTCAGGCAGGTGAGAGGCTGGCGGGAGGGTTGTGTGTGCAGCACCTCCCCCTTGCTGGGGAGGGTCCACAGACTTTCCAGATCTGGTCCGGCACTGGGTGTCACCATGTCAGCTCAGGTGACAAGCAGGGAATCGATAGCCACAGAGGCTTGGCTTCTAACCACAGCTCTTCAGACTCCCCCATTACTCGGAGCAAATTGTGTTCTGTATTTGAATATCAATTTTCCATAAAAAGATCAAGAGTGGTAATTCTTTAGTAATTCTTTAGGCACTTAATGTAGTTGGAATGGAGAGGAGATGCCATGGCAAGCTAGGAGTCGGGGGACTTGTGCTCTGGTCCTCCCATGTCTGTCTGCTGTCAAATGCAACTGGACTTGAAGACAGAATAAGTTATTGAACACATGGTTCATTTGAGAACTTGATTCCATAGCTCTGTGGACTTGGGCATACCCTCTTCTTTCTCTGTCTCCCAGTTTTCACACCTCAGTTCCTCTGAGCATATCACTCAAACCCTTCCAACTTCACTCTGAATGGGTGATGAAACTGTTGACCCCAGGCAGGGGTTCCCCTAGACTCTCTTTCTTTTTTGCTTCTTTTCATTTTATGATGACTTTTTCAAAATGTAGTCTGTGTGTCTATTACATCATGTATCTTGATCGCATTCATTCCCCTGTCCCTTTGCATCTGTCCTTCAACCCCGAACCACCGCCTCTCCCCCCAAATAAAGCAAAATTTAAGAAAAAAATGAAAAATATTTTAGAAGGGAAAAGAGTTAAAATTCTCATCACGGACGCTGCAATGTGACACAGTGAGTCATGCCATAAACCCCTTTGTCCATGTAGCTTTCACTGCAAGTGTTCAATGCAAAGAGTCCTTGGTCTGGTTTGAAGTCTCTGGTTTCTCCTACATGGTGGATGCTCGGTCCTCACGGGGACTCTTCCTGGAATTCCTGTTGTTGCCCTGTACTGTGGAGATCCTGCAACTTTGGGTCTGCAGGTCAGGTTCCTCCACATGCTTCAGTAGGCCACAGGTGGGTGGATGTTGGGGTGGGCCACATCATAACCCTGGGTCTAGGCCTGGGTAGCTGTAAGGTTGGCCGGCCGGATGAGAAATGGGGACAGCTCTCCCATGTTTACAACTTTGGCGATGGCTCACACACACCTGCAATAACAGGGTTGTCTCTCCTGCTCTTATGACCACAGGGCCAGCTCTCCCACCTGCTCCAGGCACTGATGGAAGTGGGGGAGGGGACATGCGGCCACAAGACCAGTGGGTAATGGGAATAGCTCTCCCATGCTCACAATTTCAGGGTTGGCTCTGAAATTTTGCAATACCTGAGCAAACCGTGTTGGTTCTATTGCGCTGTCCTGGTGAGATGCAGTGCTTGCTCTCCTGAGTGTTGCAGTTGGTGGGGGTCAGAGATAGGGTTCCCATGCTTATGACCACAGGGCCAGCTCTCCCACCTGCATCAGACAATAGAGACTCTTCACTTTCTAAGTGTTCCTCACTTCCCACCATGCCGAGTGTCCCTTGCGGCTTTCTAAAGCCGACATCATTTCCCCTTCAGACGGATGCCTTGGGACTGGGGTCACAGTTTCCCGCTCACACAGCCTCCAGGCCACCTGCAGGAGCGCTAACCAGTCCTCCTCTTTGGTCATTTGGATTCATGTGAGACCAGCTGGTGACTATGTTGTGGAGGTGTGAACAGAGCAAGGGTTGTCCATAGTGTATGGATGTGAAGCATCTTGGGTAGAGAACGGCATGAGGGTGGGAGTAGAAAGAGGCAGATTATGGGTGGGGACTGAGCATCTGGAGTCTTACCACAGGCCATGCAAACCTGCATTGACGTAGCTCAGAGACCAGAGGTTGACTGATTTATGTTGGCACCTGTTATAGACACTGGGCGCTGGGTGGTCCTCTAAGTAGCTGTGTGTTCTCTTATTTCCTATGCTTCAGTCTCATTGCTCCCAAAATGCTCTCCCACGTCAGGTACTTCTGGAGATGTGGGGATTGACTTGAGAGAGGGGAAATAATTCTGGATTGACTTATTGAAAAAGATATAGGAGACTGAAAACAGGAAGCGTTTGAACCTCTTGGAGGACAATGTGTAGAGGGCTGGAACAGGTAAGTGGGGCTTCCGGAGTTTAGGGACAGCTCCGAAGGCTCTTAGAGCTTCTTATCTCAGGGCTCAGTTCCAGCCAGCCTCAGGAAGAACTGAAACACAGTCATTCTGTGCAAAGCCCTTTGGCTTTTAATCTTTCAGATGTATTAAATCTCAGGCCCGACATTGCAGGGATGGAGAAGAGAGGGAGCCTTCCTATCCAGGGCCAGCCCGATTCCCCTTCCCTTTGGACTATGTCTTGGGTAACACATCGTTCAATGCTCATGCTGTCAGTGACTTTCAGGGGTCAGAGGCTGCTTTGCTGTCACTGTTATTCCACAGTGGCTGAGTAGCTCTTAAAACACAGTTGGTGCTGGCTACATTGATTGAGTTCTTCATCAGAGGTCCTTTGAAGCCTTTGTACAGTGGATTTAGGCAGACCCAGCCATGAGAACAGAAACGGCCCGGTGGACATGCAAGCTCCTCTGAAGCTTTTGTGAGCAGGGGCATACAAGAGGACATTTCAGGGTCACAGGTGCCTCCCTGGAGTTAAGGAGTGCTCCATCACAGGCGTGTAGGAGGAGCAGGGCTTGGCAGGTGAGCCCCAGACCACTGCCCTCCAGCTGTCTGAGGTGGTGACTCTAGGAGTCTAGATTAGACAAAGTGGCCTGCGTGAAAGTTGCGGTTAGGGTGGGAATGCAAGGGAACAGAGTCTACTTTTCCCGTCTCACACAGGATCACTGCGGTGCCTGGGGTGACTCGTTACGGGCAATGAAGGTGTAAGAATCCAACTTAGCATTCTCACTGATCCTGTCTATTGCAGGCTGTCAATCTATCCTGCTTTTCTGGAGAGCTTACTACAGTCCTACAATGTGCTAGGATCTGAACTTGTTCATCATCTCCTCAGAGCAGGCCAAATTCAGGAGTCAGAGGGTGACGTTGCCATTCCTTTTCAGATTGATGCCTGAGCAAGTCCAACACAGACACCATCAGGCTGCAGGTAGCAGATGAGAAACGAGTTGCAGAGAAGGAGAGCCATACTGTCTTTGAAGGTTGGCCAGACGCCACTCTGCAATAGGCTGGGAGGAGGGCAGAAGCCATAGGAGGGCGCACAGGAGGCAGCTTCCAGATGACAACGGACTGGTTACCCAATGGCTCCAGTGCTAGGCTAAGGAGGCTACTCGGGTCCCCCAGGGTGACCACTAGGAGGAGATAGTGGCTGGTTACCTCCACTGATAATGAACCCACAGACTGGTAAACAGGTTCTTCCATTTTCAGCTTCTAACGCTCTGGTCTTTTCTTTCCTGTGCTCCCCAGCTCTGACTGTCCATGAGAGTCTCACCTGCTCTATTCCTCCTTTCTTTCCTGCCAGGTTCCACTGCTCCTGGTGCTGGCACACCTGGCAGTCGGCTAATGTAGTCATCCTCTTCCATATGCACCTTGACCGCGCCCAGCGTGTTGGTTCGGTGCGCATGCGTGTGTTCAAGCAGCTGTGCTACCAGTGCGGCACCTCAAGGCTGGACGAGTCCAGCATGCTGGAGGAGAACATCGAGGGCCTGGTGGACAACCTCATCACCAGCCTGCGGGAGCAGTGCTACGAGGAAGATGGTGGCCAGTACCGCATCCACGTGGCCAGCCGACCGGACAGCGGGCTGCATCGCAGCGAGTTCTGCGAGGCCTGCCAGGAAGGCATCGTGCACTGGAAGCCCAGTGAGAAGCTGCTGGAGGAGGACGCTGCCTATACCGATGCCTCCAAGAGGAAAGGCCAGGCCGGTTTTGTCTACAACTTCTTCTCATTTCGCTGGTGTCTGTTTTGGGGTACCCTCTGCCTGGTTATTGTCTATCTGCAGTTCTTCCGAGGCCGCTCTGGCTTTCTTTAGGGAAGCTGGTTAGAATGGGGGGGCGGGGGAGAGAGGGAACGTGGGGTTGAGACTGAGGACTCGGTTTCTTGATTCTGCTGCAAGTTCAATCATTTGCACCCTGCTCACTCGTCTACCAAACGAGGAAGCTGCCCTCGGAGGTGCTCAGTGGTCCTTCTGCTAATTTGACAGCAACGAGGGGAAGGAGGGAGAGGTGGGAATTTGGGGAGCTTGCTGGGCTTCGGCATGATTCTGAAGTCTACAGGGCTGTCTTGTCCCCTTCATTCCTTGCTCTGCAGCCACCTCCAGCCCTTCTTTTGCTTTCTGTTCGTAGCCTTAGGTCTCCTCTTGATCCTGTCATACCCTCATGTTCACTTTCAGTTCTCTCTAGCTGTCCTGCGTGGTTTTCCTTGGAGACAGTAGTGCCTCGTGCCTACCTTCCATTCAGTACACAGAGACAGTCACCTGGTCCTCCTGGGCATCTGGCTTCTAGTGCTGTGAAAGGCTCAAGATTGCACTCTGGTGCTAGGTCTGGGATAAGAGTGGAGGTGGGAGGGGTGGAAATGGGGGTGGGTTGGAGGGGGCTGGATGGTCATTGGCACACACCCCAATGGGTTAGCCATTGGCCATGTGTGGCTGTTTAAATTTAAATTAATTAAGATGAAATACAAACTGTTCCTTAGTAGTTCTGAGCTCAGTTAGACTTTTACAGAATTTGTCCCCAAAGGGACAATTGCTCAATGGCAGACAAGGATGATTTCTAGGAAGAAGAACACCAAAGGTTTGGGTATCAAGAAATTTCCAGAGGGCTTCCATCCCCTGCTTTGTCTACCCTGGGAACCTCAAGGCAACACTGAGTGACAGGACTGGATAAAGAGGCGCCAGCCTGCATCTCTTGCTAAAATGTGGTTTTTGTGTCTAGAAACAGATTGCCAAAATTCTGTCAAAGGGGATAGGTCATGCCTCAGATGATCAGCAAAGCTGGGGCATTTGGCCACTGCTTTAGAGGGAGGAAACCCTGCTGGAAAAAATGGATGCCGGGCAAGGAAGCTAGAATAGGTGAAGAGAAACAAGGCGGGGCGTTTCCAGAAGAAAAGCTTTTCCACTAGCTAGTTTTTCTCAGAAAAGAATGATTTCTTCATTTTCATGTTTAACTATAGTGAGATTGTTCCCTGACTTGACATCTGTCCTCTTCCAACCACGGCGATGTTTTTACCCTTTCAGGATTGAGGGAATAGATTATATTTGCTTCCAAGACATATGTCCTCTTTAATTCATTAAATCTCGTTTCTCTGCCCCTACAGCCAGCACTCCATACTTCATGATCAAAACATTGGCTGCTTCTCTGTTTGTGTCTGTCTCCTGTGTCTGCAGCCTTTCACAGGCCCCTTTTTCTGTAACTGCTCTGTTAATTGAAAAAGCGAGTTTCACTCTCATGTTCCCATACACAAGAATCATATATTTAGACCACACCCACCCATCTGTCACCTTTCCTTGTCCCTCCAACAACTGGTGCCCTCGTCCCCAAGCCATCCCTTTCCTGCTTTCATATTTGTGTTTAAAAATCTCCATTTCACACATGGGGGAAAACATATGATACCTCCCTCTCTTCGTCTAACTTATTTAGCTTAATATGATCTCCAGTCCCATCCACTTCCCAGGAAATGGCATGATTTCATTTTGCTTCATGACTGACTATATTCCATTGTGTGCATGTCACATATTCTTCTTTGTTCATTGATCTGTTAGCGGGCACTTTGTCCACTTGACTATTGTAAATACTATCATAATAAACATGGGTGCTTAGGCAATTCTGTGGTTCTCTGACTTAGATTCTTTGGAGTATATACCAACTTCTATTTTTAGTTTTTTATCTAGGAACTTCTATAGTGGCTGTATGGCACTGGCTCTTCATATTTAATCATCATCCCTCTCCATTGCAATATTCTTTGGGGACATTCCCTCTCATTCATCCTTTACATGCTTGGGGTGTCCAAGATCCCCTCTTCCCAACTTTCTCCTCACAACTTGGGTTTTTACCACATCTGAACTCTCAGTCTTTATGGGTTTCCAAGCTTTTACACGGAGCTCCAGACAAACAAACCAGGCTATCTGACCACCAGGCTCTCCCTACCAAATCAGCCTGGCCAAACCCAGGTCTTCTGCTTCTTCACAATCTGGTGCTCTCTTCTTGTCTTTCCTTGGCTCTCTGCCCGACTCCTCAGAATCTGTCCACAATGCCCCATGTCATGTCGAGTATTGTTTGCTTATCCCCCTTCATTGCCTTACTCCACCCCACACTGCTTGGCCACCATTTCCTACGCCATGTTGGTTGCATGCTGTGTTCTGTTCTCTGGCACTGTGCTACCCAACCCCACACGGCTTAACCAACACTCTCTGTGCTTTGTTGAACGCTGTCTTCTCACTCTTCTTCACTGCCTACTCCACCTCACATCCCTTGGCTACCATGTCCCATGTTGTGTTTGTGACATGTCGCCATCAGATGCCTCATTGCTGCTATACCCCACCCCATAGGTCTTGACCACCAGGCTTAATTCTATACTTCTTGGCATTCTGGGTTCCAGTACCAGCTTCCAGGCAATTAAAAAGGCTTACAATATTGAACTCACTAAGCCTCAATTTCCTGTGTCAGTAACTCTAGCATATAAATTGTCAGTTATTAGGAATAAATAAAACATGAATGATGGCTCAAAGTCAAGATTCCCTTCTCGTCTCTACTGGAGGAATTTTAATACATGCAATTTGTTCTTGGGGGTTAAGGAAGGTAAGAAAAGAAATATTGTACTCAACAGGACAAGAATTAGTCAACCATGCTAATTAAATAGTAACTCTGTATTGGGTATTGGGGGCCAAAAGGATGAAGAACAACTTACAGTGATACCACAAAGCCTGTCTCCTAGTGACACACTTCCTCCAACAAAGCCACACCTACTTCAACAAGGCCACATCTCCTAAAAGTGCCACTCCCTATGAGCCTGTGGGGTCATTTTCTTTCAAACCATGCATTCTGCCCTCCCATAGGCTTGTAACCATATCATAATACATGAATGCATTAAGTCTAACTTTAAAAGTACCCAGGGTCTATAGCAATTTCATCACAGTCCCCAACTTGCTTTTTGGTCATGATGCTACATCACAGCAACAGAAACCCTAAGACAGACTGGTACCAAGACTGTGGGGTATTTTTGCTACTTACCTGAAAGTGTTGTTTTGGGGAGGATTGTGGAAGGACTTTGGAATTTTGTACAAGCAAGGCACACTGAGTGTTTAGTGCTTGGTGAGCTGCTCTGCAGTAGCTTGAAAGATAAGAATATTGAGAACAGTACAGATGATTCAGGCCTAGTTTGTGAAGTTTCCTAGGGAAGCAAAACCTCTTTTGGGTCATTTGTGTCAAGATTCTGTGGTGTCTGGTCAGTTGGAGCTGAAGAATCACTATTAACATGATTAACAAGAGACCAGCACCATACAGTCAAATCTTCAAGTTATTGGGACAGTTGATGCTGATTTAGCCAGAGCTGAGAAGTTAGCAGTGATTAAGGGACCAGAGTTATTGATGTGAAATCTTCTGGAAAATCATTCCTAAGAGCACACAGCAGCTGTGTTCCAGAGGCGGCCAGGGTTGGACCTCACTCAGGAAGCCACACTTGGTAGTATAAGAGTCATCCAGGTGGTACTGGTTTTAAAGGCATGAAGGGGTCATAGAGAGCTGTTGAGACTTGGTACTGCACGAGGCCAGGAGAGGCCACTGGTGAAGATGCAACCTCAGTGGCAGTTGAGGGCCCAAGATTGAAGAGGTCATGGAGAGAAGTCGAGGTTTGGCACCATGAAGAGAGCCTAGGAGAGGCTATTGGTGAAAGTGCAGCCCAGTTGCAGAAGACCCCAGCATTTTGGAGAACTATGGGATGACCACCAAGAACAGCAGCAGCAGTGGAGTGGAGCCACCTGGATCCTGGAAGACAAACTGTGCGTGTCGTAAGGGGTGGAGCTAGAGAAATGACCCAAGCCCCTTGGAGGAGCACGGAAGATTGTGAGTGAATCCCAGAGAGCAAACACTGAGCTAGTTACACTGCTGACGTAGGGTTTTGCTGTTTTTAAAGATTGTAGCTGTGCTCTGGTTCTTTCCTCTTGAATTAAGAAAGCATTTCGTTTAGTTTTGATTTTTATAGGCGCCCACAGTGGAGAGACTTTGAACTTTTAGAAGAGATTTAGGATTTTTAACTGAACTTGTAATGTGTTTGAATTTATAAAGACTTACACTTTAAAAGTTATTTATGTTTTATATTGTGATACGAATATTAATGTGTCATACTGAGGATAAAAGAGAAAGGAAGGCTTCTAATTGAAAAGTGATGTTTGTGTGTCAAGTTGTGTTGGTTGGTTTTATGTCAATCTGACACAAGCTAAAGTCATCTGAGAGGGAACCTCAACTGAGAAATGCCCCAATAAGATCAGGCCTGTGGGACATTTTCTTAATTAGTGACTGGTGGGGGACAGCCAGTCAATTGTGGATGGTGCCATCCCTGGCATGGTGGTACTAGGGTCTAAAAGAAGTAGGCTGAGCAAGTCCTAAGGACTAAGCACCCTTCAAAGGCCTCTGCATCAACTCCTGCCTCGAGGATCCCGCCCTGCTTGAGTTCCTCCCCTCGCTGCTTTTGATGATGAACTGTTACAAGGAATTGTGAGTGAAATAATTCCTTTCCTTTCCAAGTTTCTTTTGGTCACAGTGTTTCATCACAGCAACAGAAACCCTACACAAGACAAGAGCACATAATGAGGCTCAGTTCAAAGGCCATTGCAAGGACCGTGACACCTTGTCAAGAGAGCAGAAGCAACCCCCTAATATCTGGGTGACAGCTTGGCTTCCCAGCACCATCTGGAGACAGAAAGTAATCTGTTTTTAAAAGCACAATGTAATAACCAACCTTATTTGCCTTGGATTTCCCATGTAATCAACTTTTGCAACCTAAGCTAATACACAGCTGTAATCTTAAGTAGCGTGCTCTTCTATGCCCCCGATATAAGCAATGCACATGTATCATTTGCTGAAAGCAGCAAATACAGAAGTTAAAAGCAACCATTTATGGATATTGCTTGATAAATGATGATGCTTGTAGTCGGGTTCAGTTGGGATCAATTGCAACCAGTTACTCCAGCCTTGGAAAACTCTGTTAAAGATTTCTGCAACCTACCCCTTATTCCATCCCCATGAGATGCTTTCTAGCCTGTTCAATAAAGATAGGATGAAGTTCTTTGTTAAGGAAAGAAACACACAGACAGAAGACACAGTTCCACATACAGGGACAGGCACAGATGCATGGACAGACAAATTTACATGACAGCCTTTTCCAGGCAGTCGCAGATGGGGACTCACGCAACAGTCAGAAGATGGAAGATGCAGGTGGAGATAATTCAAAGCTGGACTTGTTCTTGGTCGAATGACTCCAGGGGGAGTGCTTTCATTTCTTTCCTTAATGAAACACGGATGCATTATTGGTGACTTAGAGGTAATCACCAATGCCTTTAAACCACAAATGTTCCGTTTGGAATACCCACAGAGGTCAGAAAATTAGTGAGGGTCCATGGCTGGGAGATTTAGAGAGAGGGTAGATAGAAGACAGTAATTTAAAGGGTTAAATGGAATAATAATAGTACAAGAAGGATTTAATGTAGAGAGGGATGGGAGGGCATGATAGACGAGGAGGTGGGGGTAAGGACAATCTAATGCTAAAGACATTTTTAAAAAGTAATATAGAAACATGCTACTGTATAAGCTTTCTAACACACACACACACACACACACACACAGAGAGAGAGAGGGGGGGGGAGGGAGGGAGTTGTTGGTCAATGAGGTCCTACTGACTCCCAAACATCATCGGTTATTGGCAATGCTATTGGACCCTCCAGAACGCAACAGCAAGACTCTACTACTGATGATACCACACACCCAAGTCCTAGAACATGGTGAAATCAACCTGGGGGCATCCCTGAAAGTTTCATCCCTACTAGCTAGCTAGCTCAAAACTGGAAGGGTCTTTGCATCCTACCAGGGAAGAATAACCATCAGCTTTATCCAGAAGTGAACCCAGAAAGTTGTGACAAAGACCTGCCTGTCAAGACATGCCCACTGGTGGAGTATTAGCATGAATGGCATCAGAGTAACCAACCTCTGGGTTGGATTTAAGGCCTGCTCCGTAAGTTGAAACTAGCACCTGACATTGTCACTGGGGACAAGAATCTGTGGCTAGACAGGTCATAGACCCTAGAAAAGAATCTACTATTATTTGTGCTCAATGGGTATAGTGCTGACTTGACTCCTAATTCATCATTTCTTGATAAATAATTTATCAGTACTTCTCAGTATGTGCATGTATTAGTGCACCAGTGAACCCCCATCAAAGGAGCTGCCTTTTGTAGTACATGACACTTAACACAGAGACCCACAACTGGCCAAGGTGCAATGCATAAGAGACCGCAGAGTGCCCAGCCCTGAATGAAATGTTTATAGCACATCCCTCCCTCCCAGAACCATTGCCTTCAAGGAGTCATCAAAGAAAAGGGGGCAGAAAGGTTGGAACTGTCATAGACATGACAAGGGATGGCTCCAGGGAGACCCTTCTTCTACTGGCAGTCATACATGAACTCCCAACAGTTGAGGCAGCATGCATGAGACCTTCACAGGCTCAGACCAGATAAAATTACAACACAAGCCCCACCCTTAGCTTAGGTGTTCCAGGTGGTTGGTAGCTACGGGGTGGTGGGGGGAGGAGAGTTAGTTTGCTTTAAGGTAGACTCCCCTCCAGTGAAGGCCACATCAGAGCGTATATACTACTAAGTTTTCCTACCTAGGGGTGAGATCTTCCCCCAGTCATGACACTGCTCCCTTCCCCTCAGCTTCCAGGACCATGGGCCTCGACGTATCAGGTGGACACCCAAGATAAAATTTGTCCCCTAAGCTCTTTAACTAACTCTACCCTCTGTCTCTAGTCTACATCTGTCCCAGCAGATCTCCCGTCAACTGTGGATGGCTCAAACACTGCCTGCAGTGGGCCAGCCCAAGGTGTTTTGGAACCTGCATCCCAGATGGCTCCAAAGCAGCCTGCACTTCCCTAGGCCCAGGGGTCCTGCAGAACCCGTGCAGCCAGTGAAACAGATGTCTCCCGGTCTCTCCTTTGACCATCAGCCCAGTCCTCCTGGGCTCCCTGACGATGATGTCCTGATTTCAAGCAAGAAGTAGGTAGAGAAGAGATTGTCATCATTTTCTCATCAGCAGAAGGCTGGAAACTAGGTCTCAATCTCAAGACAGGTCTCATTCAGTACCTTTGGCTACCAAAGCTCTCCTGGCATCCTTCAGTACCCATGGTTCCTCTCAGCAATTCTCACCACACCTCTGAGGAACGGCTCACCCTCAGGGGCTGGGCTTCCAATTCCCTTCCCTCAACCCAATCCCTATATAACTGAGCCATTTTGGCTACTCCAGTCTCTTGGTCTCTTGACCCAGGTCACTTCTTGGCTTCTCTCTTGCTCTCCTTCTCCCTCTCTCCTCTCATGGTCCTGTTTAGTCTGCCAGCCATGTTCAGCCTGGACTTTTCCCTCTGCCTGCTTTCTCCCTTCTATCCGCAGTAAAAAATAAAATCTTCTCCATACTTGAGGGGTAGTCATGTCTTCCCTCTTTCATTTCATTCATGGGGAAGTTTGTAAATATAATCAAAATAAATTATACGAAATTCTGAAAGAATTAATAACAGCGGAGAAAATAGAAAGCTTACGCAAGAGCCCCTGTAGAGCTCATGCAAGTTTATTCAGCAGCTCTGTCCGCAGACCCTGGTTTTGTTTGTGTATAGTCTGCCCGCCCCTGCGTTGTGTGCATTAGTTGAGGCCCTGCTCTTTAAATGCCTTGTCTTTCTTTCTGCTCACTTTATACCACTGAATAAGCAAGTCCGTCATTGATTGCTGTTTGACAGACGGTTACAGGCTACTTGACAAAGAAGACAGAAGGCATGGGAAGCAATGTTATGGCTGGGGCTCCAGAAATTTCACCGCACTCAGACAAGACAGTCAAAGGATTGAGCCCGTTATCACCCATGGGAAAACAAAGCACAAAAGAGCCAACCCTGTTGGCTGATGTGTGGGTGAGTCAGCCCCAAAGTTGTGAGCATGGGAGAGCTGTCCCCATCACTCATCTGTCAAGTGGTGGCATGGGCGGGTGGGCAATGCCTTCATATACCTTCCACCCACCCTTCTACACCAGAGGCAGGTGGGAGAGCTGGCCCTGAGGACATAGGAGCAGGAGAGGCTGTCCCTGCCCCTCATCAGCTGCAGCACTCAGGAGAGTGGGGCAGACACCTCACCTGGGCAGCGCAGTAGAGCTGACCCTGAGGGTATGGGTGTGGGGGACACACCCTGAGGATATGAAAGCAGCAGAACTGGCCCCGGCCCTTGTTCATCACTGTAAGGGGTGAACTAGCCAGGGCAATGCTGGAGAGCTCCCCCTGGTGGTGAAGACAGGGGAGAGCTGATGAGCTGACCAACCCTGCAACTATCCAGGCCCAGAACCAAGATTATGGTTGGCCCACTCTAGCATCCACCCAATCTGTGATCTGCCAGAGCACAGGATGGGAGTGGGGTCAGTCCTGTGGATTCAGGACTGCAGGATCTCCAGAACATAGGGCAGCAGCAGAATGTCCAGGAAGAGTCCCAGGGAGGGTCCAGTGTCAATGGCGTAGCAGAGGGCAGGGTCCTCCAACCAAACCAACAATTCTTTGCGGTAAACTCCTGCATGTAAAAATGTATAGCTAAAGGGTTTACTGCGTGACTTGCTGTGACATACTGCAGCTTTCCCTTTCTCCCCCCACTTTTTTTCTCTTAAATTTCATTTTGTTTTATTCTGGGGTAGGGAGACGGAGGGAGATGGGTGGAATCAGAATGCCTGATGTGAAAGATACAGAGAATAAATAAAAAGAAAGTTAAAAAGTTGTATTGCCATAGTATCCGTACCTTTAATGAATTATGATGTGGTGTTTTGATTCATGTGTCTATTGAAGATCATAAATTCAAGATAAATAATGTATCAATAATCTTAAACTTTTGTCATTTTTGTGAGTACATTACATCCTTCTCCTTTAACCACCTCACAAAAAATTAATAAATTAATGAGCTAATAAATTAATAGCTCATTGTAGATGAAATCTTTTGATACAAAGCTTCACCACATAGCTCAGCCTAGCCAGGAACTTAGGCCCCTGCCTTGCCTTCTGAGTTCCAGGTGTGCATGAACACACCCAGGACAATAATAGCTTCTGATTGAATAGGCATACATTTGTGCTTATTTGTCAAGGTGTCTGTACAAGGGCGGAGAGAGGAAAAGAGCTGGTCTGGCATTCACAGCCAGGCTCGGAAGCTTATCTGTTCAGTCGAACTATTCCGGACAGTACCATTCTCATCCATGGCCGTGATGGGATGACAAGCAATCAAGGTAAGGCAAACTCCACTCCAGAATTATGTTGGAACACAGACAGAAGCATGAATAGTATTCCAACCACAGAAATGCCTCCTGCTTCCCATTTGGGGCAATAGAATAGTAGCTGTTTCTTTGTTAGTCAGAGCGATAGCGTCATGCTCTTTTCAATTCCTCCTAGCACTGATCATGTCAACTTTGAGCTGGGAGTCAAGCTGGGAACAAGACAGAAGCCCTCCCAGCTCCTGATATCACCAAGTGTCTTGGCATCCTTGGATCATCAAGCAAGAATTCAAGAAAGAAACAAGGGGCTCTGCTTCAAAAGCCACTGTGGTTTTATCTTTGTCCCGGGAGGTAGACCTAATCATGACCATTCTATCAGTCTCATCTAGGTGACATGTTCTCACACTGAAGCTGCACTTCCATGGCCCTGTGCCTTGTCCTTTAAGCTGCTCCCTGCCTTAAACACTCAACCTCCCAGCCTACAATGTCTGACTCTCGTTCTCAGCAAAAGGGGGCTTATTTCTAGTCCAATGCCCAGTGTGAACCTTGACTGTCAGTCAGTATCTCCTTATCAGAGACTTTCTTTGTGGTCTGAGGTAGAATTAGAGACAGCAGCAGCCCATCTAGCATGTCCTCATATCCTCTCTCTCGAATCTGTTCTCGGTGAGTGCATCTTGTCCCGCATCATCCATGTTGATATAGTTCCCTTTCTCTTGCTGTAAACTATGAGGTTTGTAGAGATGAGCAACATTTTACTTTCATCTTTACCATTCCCCCCATCAGGCAACTTTCCTGGGAATTTAATTTAGAATCTTGGTCCTTACTATATTTCTATCTCTTTGTGCAATGAATTTCTATTACTCTCCATACTCTGTGAAGAGAGAGTTCTGTATTTATAAAAATTAAAAATTCATCCCCACTTTTTGGTTCATCAAGACAAGCTCTGGATGTCCTAGAACTTGCTTTGTAGACCAGACTGGCCTCAAACTCACAGAGATTTTCCTGCTTCTGTTTCCCAAGTACTGGGATCAAGGGTGTATATCACCACAGCCAGGCAACATAACTTTTTTTTTCTTAAAAAACCCATGCCACCCCATACCAAATTGCAGGAGCTCCACTTCCTTCTGGAGGCTAAGAAACAGTAAGTTCTGAGCAAAATGTGTGCTAGCGGAGATGGGTGTGGCCGTACTACAGCAGTCTTAGGGAATGGTGACCTCTGAATGAGGCTGTGTGTGCATTGAACAAAACTGAAGAAGTTAGAAGGTCATTCTGAAGGACCTCAAGACTCAGTGTCAGGACTGGGGACCTCCTACGCATGCAGATGGCAATGATTTCTACGTGAATTATTTAGTGAAGACAGTTACATGGTCCAATCAATATTAGAAGTTGAGTGAGGACACACGGTATAGGGTAAATCAGAAGGGACAGAGCTGGTGGTGCTGATGGGGAAACCAGGTGATGGGAAAGATAGCTAGAGAGCTTTAAAACAAGAGAGACACTGTGGTCCTGAGTTGGAGTGGGGGCTTAATTTGATAATAATGGAGAGAAACTAAGAAGAAACACACAAGAAACATTTAAATAACCCACAAAGACAGTAGTTAAAAACGACATCAGAAAGCAGAAAGCCAGAGGGACAAAGAGGCAGGCAGATGAGGAAAGGATGTGTGTGTTAGTTTAGAAGTCATTTGCATAAAGCTGATAGCTGAAGATTATGATTGACATTACACATTCATGCAATGCTCCGTAAGTGTTTTTTTTCTTTTTTTTTGCAAGAAGTTACTATATATATCCAGGCAGTTATCAGGGCAAACCAAGACAAGAAAGCATGTCTCTACATCTTAAGAAAAACTCTCTGGTAACAAAGGCCAAGCCTCCTTAACAAGGAACTAACAGACAGGAAAACTAAAGACAAACAATAACGCAATTGCTATAATGGAAAACAAGCAAGCATCTAACATGTCTTGTTTCTGAATTATTTAGGGGTATGTCTGCCCCTTTGTCCTGTGGCTTCTCAGAAGGCCGGGTGCATGCTTTTGGCCTGGATCCTATGAAGTCGTCAAAAGTGTGCAGAGGGCCAGGGCTATAACTCACTGAGAAAACACTTGCCTGGTATACACAATGCCGTGGCTACAAAAATGTGTGTCCTCTTTTTAAGAGAAGGAAATGGGGATTTGCCTGTAAAAGATACAACCCTAGATGAGCATAGGCCGAGGCATGAGTGATGGTGGGGGTGGGGTGAGAGAAGGGTATCTTCTGCACTCGCCTGCACATTGCAGGAATCCTTCCTGCCTGGGGCTCTCTCTTTTCGAGGCATCTAAGAACAGCTTTCTGCTGAGCCAGTCCTCTTGGTAGGAGCCCAAAGTTGACATCTGCTTCCCTGTGACTCCTGCTGTCAAATGTTGCTTAGCCAATGGTTTATTTTTTTCCCCCGAGGCATGACACTGGTTCATCAATTTATCTGAAAGTTTTCATGAGTAAGAGGTGCCGAGCTAGGGTAAACGAGAGCGTGGCAGCGATGAGTCCCCTTCCAGCAAGTGGAGCAGATGGCGACGGGAAAAGGTTCAAAGCTGAGTGGATACAAAACTCCCCCGCTGCATTTCGCTTTGACCTTGCCGATGTAGACAGTATATTTTCTATAACGCTATTGGAACGGGGTAAATATCCCCCAAACTCTTCCTCATTATGTTGCTAACAGTCACCTGTCTCTACTTCAGTGTAGTTTGGGCAAATTGTCTCACTCCTTGGGACTTGAACCCTCCCACTCAGCCCACCATATTGCTATAACAATGGTAAGCCTGGCTTTCAGGTCAACAAGAGCGGCAGCGTGTCCCCAGTTGGAATTTAACTGATTAAGACTGAGTCGGATGACTGTCAAGGAGTTGCTTTAAGTGACAGTGGTAAGTAGACCCCAGAGGCCTGAATAGACGCTAGTCTTTAGGGAAAAGCACCCGGATGTCTGGGCCTGGCTCTGGGAACCCAGTTGAGGTGGACCGGAAACGTGGTCCCAGTGTAGAGCAGAACTGAGCCGGTCTTATCCAGCTCTCTGGGCCAGTCTGAGTCAGTAGAAAGCGGAGAACGGCTTAGTGGTTGTATGCTCCCACGGCTGCTATTAACCGTTACGACAGTGACTTAAAACCACAGAAAAGTCTTTTCTTCCAGCTCTGGGGTGGGGATGGAAATCTAAAACTGAGGTGTGAGCCAAGGCCACACTTCAAAAGATAAAAGGGTAGGAGGCTTTGTGGTACCTTCTAGCTTCTGGTGGCTCTGTGTGTACCAGGGCTCAGGGCCGTGTCACTTCCCTGCTGGTCGGTCTTCAGTTTATACAAGGTCTCCTCCGCCGCCTTTTCCTCCGTCTCCAGTAAGGATTCCTGTCGCTGGTTACAGTCTCTACCTGGATAACCCAGGTTTCCTTCCTAACCGGGAGAGACCTAATTGACTTACTTCTGCAAATTCCCACTTCTTTTCTTTTTTAATGATCCATTTATTTATTATATAGACAGTGTTCTGGAAGAGCCGCCAGTGCTCTTAGCCTCTGAGCACTCTCCAGCTACCAAACTCCCATTTCTGAACACACGCATATTGGAAGTTTCTAGGGGTTAGGAAAGAGACGTGAATTTGGGAAGCCACTCAGCCTTTTACAGTTAGTAAACTCAGTGTTTCAATAAACAGGGAGCTGGGCAGCTCTGTGATGAGACTGTGTAAAAAGAGTGGTTCTCGACTTTTCCTGATGCTGGGACCTCTCGAACACTTCTTTATGCTGTGGTGACCCCCAACCTTAAAATTATTTTCGTTGCTCCTTCATAACTTTAATTTTGCTACTGCTGCGAATCGTTAAGTAAATAACGGTGTTTACAGATGGTTGTAGGTAACCCCTGTGAAAGGGTCATTTGAGGCCCAAAGGATGCGCGGCCCACAGGTTGAGAAACACTGGTCTAGAAGGACGGGAGAGAAGAGGTGAGCACCAGCGCCTCCAGAATGGAAGGGCACCTACAGAGCACCCCATCGGGATTGAGGAGCTCCAAGAAAACATTGAGCTGGGAACTTCAGTGGTCCGGCCATCTGCCCCGCAGAGTTCCACGGGGATCCAGGCCCCAATGCTACACAGTTCATTCCTTCATTAAAGATTAAATTGGAAGCGTCCGAATTTATTGCAACTGTTTAAAAGAAAGTATTTTAAGAACTGGATGCAAGTGGGCATTAGGATAAGAAGTAAGGTGTCCTCCTGCATACCAGGAAGAGAGGCGCTGGTTCGGAAGGGTCCTTGGTTCCAGACAGGGAGATTGACTGGGAGCCCTGAAAAGCCTCGTAAGGCACGTCAGCAATGCAGAGAAGAGCCACAAGAGGGAGCACACAACACACAAGATTCCTTTACTTCCTTTCCGCCGGCCAGAGAAGTGAGAGTTGCTGGCATGGAGGTGAGAAAAGGCAGTTATGTCCCTGATTCTGGCAGCAGCTTCTAAGAAATGCGACACTGATTGTACATATAGGTTCCGGAGTGGTCCATTCCCATGCAGGAGAAGAGTTAGTTCTAGAACCCTTGCCTTCTAACTTGGTTTCCTCTCCAGCTCTTGTTCTTAGGAAACTTTCTGGCATCGACCTGTCAATTGGGCAGAATTCCTGAAATACACGTGCTCTATCTGGGCACTCCCTGTGCGCGTGCGGGGGGGGGGGTGTCCCCAAATGCCTTTGGGAAAGGGGGGAGGGAGGAGAGAGAGAGATTTAGAGGGGGTTGGTGGTCTCTTTTAGTGTTAACCCTTCATCCCATGGCTTAGGGGGAAAAATATCTGTTACTGGCCAAGCCTTTGGATTCTTCCTGAAGCCAAGGATGGAGTCTTGCTCATGTCTGATTGCCCAGCATCTGACACAAACTGTTGAAACACTGGAAGTTTGAGAACAGAATTGATTTTGTGTGTTTTTGTGGGCTTCCCACTTCAAGCACAATGCCTGTAACACTGAGAGTGAAACACTGGCTGAAGCCCGCCCTAAGCAGGATGCTCTTGGCAGAGCCAGCAGAGGGCAGAAGAGCTCAGTTTAGCAATGGTAGACTCCCCTGTGAGTGCAGCCCAAGACAGCACAGCAGGTCTGGCTGGTTTTATGAGATTAGAAAACACCCCAAAGGACAGAGACCCGGCATGATAGCATGGAGGATTTCCACATTTCTGCCTACTGATCACCAAAGCTTCTCCTGCAGGATAATAATACCCTTGTCGGGGAGCCAACCTCAAAGGCTTTAGAGAATAGAATAGGAGCTGCCCTGATCATAGCATGGTTTCCAACCACTCGAGGGTGTGTGTGTGTGTGTGTGCAGGGGGAAGGAACCAAGGATTAACTCATGGGGTACTTGTCACAAGGCAGGAAAACAGACCGAGGGAAGTCAATGGTGCCGGTCATGCAGCCCCAGCAGCGCCCCTTGCTTGCTTGGCTTCCGCTTTCCTGTTTGGAATTACGGTGCTTTCTAAGGCTCTGGTCTAGACTAGACTTCATTTCCCACCACAGTTCTGCCTCTGCCTTCAACCCGGGGAACCCCTGGGAAAGCTGCTGAGCAGGTTCTTCAGACTCCACAAAGCTGAGCCCCAGAGAGAAAGGGAGGGGAGGGTTTGATTGAGACAAAAGAGAGAATGGGAGCCAGGAAAACAATTGGGAGAGAGGACCAACAGGGATATAGCAAGGAGGCAGAGGTGAACATGAGATGGATGAAATAGACAAATGAGATGGGGGGGGGGAGTAGCCTGTGACCATTGATTTCCGGGGGGGGGGGTTTGTGAAATTCCAGTTGCAAACATAGGTTTTTGAGACCAGCCATGGAGCCAGGGTTCAGAGTAGTACTCAGATTTGAATGTGGGAAATTGAAAGCTGATTTAACAAGGGCCCTTTGTGTTCAGATGGACTCTATCAACCTATCAACACAGAGGACTTCAAACCACTCTGATGATGTCTTTTGCCAGCTGGTCTGAGGCGTAGGCCAGTGATCTCCAACCCTATTTTTCAGACCCACTGATGGAAGACTGTCCAAGACAGCTGCTCCTTACTAACTGCACTGGGGAAATTCTTGGAACGCCTCAGCTTTAAGTCTCTGAAAGTGGGCACAGAGGGGGAAAGGATCTACCAGGCGCCACCAGGGGACAGAGCTTGGCTTTCATTTCACGGGGAAGTCCTTAGGAGACTTTAAAGAAAGCAAAGGCATTCACATAGAGAAGGGAGAAGATGACAGGCAAAGAAGTCCCTTCCCAACTCCTCCCCCCAGTGACTGCTAGAGTGGCAGAAGATGCCTTGTTGCCAATCCAGCTGCAGAGGCACTGTGGCACGGGGCCCCTGTCTGGTTGGCATTAACACACCCAGTCAACCGTGAAACACAGCCGAGAGCTGGGTTAGGAACAGAAGCCTGCTTCGGAGGTTGATGATGCTTCCTGCGCAGGCCTCTCGGTCACTAGGAGGGCGTATATTTCAAACTCTATTAGGATGTCATAGGACAATGTCAACTCTCAGCATAGAAGCAACCACAGTGAGTAGTGTTTAGGTTGATTTATTTTCTTTTCAAAGCTCAGAAAGGAACGAGAGACCAATATGCATGTGTCCTGGAAGACTACGCAGTGAGTAGCGTCTGTCCAGGGATGTAGTCCTCAGGAACCTGAGGCCTGTGATGCTTGTCCTCCTCCCAGAATCCACAGAGGCATCACACGTAAGGAGGAAGAAGCTCATCTGCAACTTAAACATTGGTTTTCAACAACCACCTTATGCCCAATTTTCTTGTTTTAAGATAAGGATTTTATATCAAGCCCCAACTGGCATTAGATTTGCGAGGTGGCTTCACAGAACTTGCTGCCACAATTTACCTGTTCTGACCTCTGCGTGCTGGAATTGCAGGTACAGGTCACCAAGCCTGGCCTGTGTCTAATGAGAATGCAGACATGGTCGGGACAGTTGACTGCATTCCGTGAGTCCCTAGGCTTGTGGATGAGACGCAGACCCTCAAGACACAGAAGTATTTAGAATGACCTGGGAGGGCCTCAGACAATGATGCAGAAGACCCACTTTGGGACAAGTAGAAAGCTGGTTCGTTCTTAGTATGGAGTCATTGGAAATATCTTGGAATGAACTATGTACGACCTAACTTTTAGAGAGGGATCAAAAATATTCCAGAAAGAGGAAACAGCAGGTACAAGTGGCTATGGGAGAGAAGAGGGCATGTGCACTGAGGAACCAGAGCTTAGGGGACCAGGAGGACTGACTGATGAGGGGTGGCCTGGTGTGAACCTGATTAGAAAAGCTGGATCTGGGGAAACATGCCTGCTTGCCTGGTGTGTCTGTATTCGGACTTGACGGCAGTGGGTTTAAAGCTTTTGCGGTGGAGGGAGAGAAGAGAAAGAACAGATAAGATAGTTCTAAGACATCACCACACATCCCTCCCTCCAGACAATGTTAAACCTGCAAGCTTTTCCCTCTTTGTTATCTACGGCAGTCACTGTGGTGTGGGCTCTGTGGAAGTTTGCAGCAACGTCTGTCTCCATCGGCATCAGCAGCTTCACGGGTGTGAGCTGGACTCCTACAGCCAAGAGGACTCCTTGGAGGACTATGCATGCTCATTCTTGAGCTCCTTGATGGTAGGGGCACTTAGGAGAAAAGGTCCTCACGGGAGTTTCGCTCCAGCAGCTTTGCCCTTGGGGGGGAATAGGTTCTATACAGCTTACTCTCATTTCTACCACCATACCCTGGCAAGTCTGCTCTCTGTAAGGAGAGGGTTGCATACTGCAAGTGCATCTTCCTCCACCTGACTTAAACCTTTTGTGAGCCAGCTCTAAATCTAGAAAGTAATTCTAGTGAAACCATCCAAAAGAGTTAATCATCTCTAAATCACACCACATTTGTTTCCACGGTAAAGGTGTGAAGGAGAAAAGAGGGTTTTCTAGTGTGTGTGTGTGTGTGTGTGTGTGTGTGTGTGTGTGTGTGTGTGTGTGTGTAGGTCAGCATCCATTTGCTACCTATTTGTGAAAACCTCTTACTTGGCCTCCAGGGCCATGCCCTCCATGCCCCCAGGAGGAAAGCTTGTCTAACTGGACCATGACATCAGTTTGAACAGCTTACTCCCTACAGTATTTGGCTGACTCATTCGGTATCAGCCCTCGGGGTACGGCTGGCTACTTCCGTCTAGGAACAACAGCAACACCTTGCCTCCATAGTCTTCCACTGATTCATGGCTACCAGCACCTTCACTTCCGTTGCCTGACCTGGTTCTTAAACCCTATAAAAACTGTTCTGGTGATGGTAGGCAAGAAAAACCTGGATATCTGTGCTTAGGGTCTCAGACACGTAGCCCGTGTCCCTCTAGACTGTGTTAATTTCCCCACCGATGAATTTGTTCCCAGTTTATTCTCTCGGGAATGTAAAAGGGTTTCCATTTGCAAGATGCCCAAGAGAAGTCATTAGCATACGCCCAGGCTTCTCAAATTCTCAGGAACTCTCAGAAAAATTTCTTGCATTTTCAGAAATGTGAAAACATGTTAGAGGAACACAGACATTGTTCAATGTGTGTGCACACATGCACAAACGTGTGCTGCTACTAATGATAATTAAGTAGAAACACTCATGTTAATTACAAACCATCTTTCTGCAACTGGCCTTAGCTGGTGTTTCTAACTACCTTCCTCTGCATTCTGTGTGTCCTCCACTTACAGACAGCAACTGGGCAGGGTTGGGTTCTTTTTCTGGAGAAATGGACCACATCTTCCTTCCCGAAGGGCCCTTTGTCATCCTGCCTGGGTTAAACTGCTGTTCTTTCTCATTGACTCTAATTGAAGGACATGGTAATAACCAGAGACACCCTAAATGATCTCCTGCACCCCAGAAACAACTTCACTTCCATTGTGGAGAAACAATTAAATCACCCCTTACCCCTCGGCCCCCATCCTGCCATTCTGTATTAATCACTCCTCCCAATACTATTATTCCTTTTTAGGCTATTAGTTTAGGAGCATAAGAATCCCAATGTGGCCAGGAGAAAC
The DNA here is from genome assembly GCF_037038515.1 of Microtus pennsylvanicus. Classification (NCBI taxonomy): domain Eukaryota; kingdom Metazoa; phylum Chordata; class Mammalia; order Rodentia; family Cricetidae; genus Microtus; species Microtus pennsylvanicus. The sequence goes on from NC_134579.1 coordinate 70,538,900, forward strand.
TCTGAGCTTCCAGTTCAATGAAATGTTTGTTGTGTCTTCAAGCAGGAGCTCTGTCCCTTCTGGAACCCAAACTTCTAGGCCAGCAGAACTTTTGGTAATTGCAAGCAAGAATTTTCCTAGGCCACTAGGGGCGCTAGTGAGTCGAATCAAGTTCCGACGAATCCCGGCTATGGGAGAAATATGGTGCATTTTCCTTTGACCATGTTATTCCCCTCCTGAAGCCCAGTGCAAAGTCCTTATGCTCTCAGGACCTCACTCTCCTTCTGTGACACATGCAACTTAGCCTGCAATGTTGGTGACCCCTAGAGGCTGCACAAGGAAGAGGGCAAGTGACTCCGGGTGACCACCAGGACAGTCTACCTTCCCCTCTCAGCCTAGAGAGCTGGGACAGAGGTTCTGGGGGTTATTTCAGGGTGTGCAGGCTAGCGAGTTTGAGGCAGTCCAATGCTAAACCGTCCTTTGTACTAAGATTGCCTGTTGCGGGGCATGAAAAAAGGCGCCCTGCCTCTTCTTTTAAGTGGCTCTCAGATTCCTAACAATCCAAGGATTGTACGAAAGAATCAAACCCCAGGAGCCATCTAGTCCATCCGCAGCCTCAGCACTTCAGGGGGAGTGTGGGAGAAGCAGCACCCGCTCGGCGATTCCAGAGTAGGTGCTCAGACTGCTCCCTGATCACAAGAGTGTTTCCAGCAGGAAACAGCTGAGGAGACAAGACAGGGAAGGGGGGACCAGAGAGGAAAGCTGCCGAGAGGCAGAGTCAGAGCTAGGCATTAGCCAGGCATGGTGAGAAAGGGGGATGGGGAGGCAAAGCAGTAAATAGTCAGTTGTAACCTGGGGAGGCAAAGGCAGGAAACAGCCAGTTGAAACCGTGAAAGCAGAGGGAGAGTCAGAAAGTAACTGAACTGTGAGGTTAAGAACAAGCAGCGAAGCTGGGAGTGTAGGGAGAGGACAGGTAAGGGCTGAGTGAGAAGCAGTCTGAGAGAGATTTAGGAGACGGGTATGGGAAGAGGAAAAACAGAGAGGACAAACTGGAGAGGGAAAGGGCAGGCGTGTGGATGGTCTGGAGAAGGAGGCAGATGACAGTGAGATGGCCAGATGCCACTTGTTCTTTAACTGGTCGTCTTCTGAGGGCCAGGTCATCTGAGATTGCCTCACGATGGGTGACTAGTACAGACTCTGGGCACAACCTAGAGCCTGGAAGGATCTTAGGGTGCAGAGGGTACTGCCTATTTTCCAGGGCTGGGTTTCCTAGCTTTCCAGACTCATTGCTCGTGCAGACTGTTCACACATGAGTGATTTTTTTCCCAATTTAACGCTTTATTTTGGGTTTACCCTGCCTGGAATTGGTGAGCCCAAGAAGCTTTAGCACTTCTTGATGTTAATACTCACTTTGCTTTGGCTTACAGATACAAAAGGGAATGTTATCCAAACCACTCCAAGATACCAGCCAACCCCTCTCACCTGTATACTTCCTAATCTGAATGCAAATATTGAGAATGGTCTAACTCATGATGCACGGCCCTAGCAACACTGGGCAAATTCTCTGCTTCATTTGACTTCTGGGGCTGTACATTTAAAAAAAAAAAGAAAAAGAAAAAAAAGAAAATTAAAGAAAGAAAGAAAAAAAAATAAAAAACCCTCTACTATTGACTTCTCTAACACTCCCAAAATATTAACCCTTGAAGATCCTATGGAGATCACCTGTTCTGTGCCAGGAACAGAGCTGACATCTTCCTAATAAGCAGTCTTGAAAACTGCAGCCAGAGCCCCCAACTAGATTCAGTCGCCAAACTAGATGACAAGCAGACCTTCTTAAACTTCCTCTGTAGTAGAAGGCAGAGGCTCCGAGAGTCTCTTGATCCTTTCCCCACACAGACACACAATGGCCGGCACACTGCTGGGGCTCCTGGATTTTTATGTGCCTGTCCTGGGGATTCCTAACCTAGGGTTTCTTCTACTGGCCAGAGATCTGTCAGAACAATCATCGTGGCAAGCAAGAACCCTGGCCTTGGAGTCCAGATGTCTAGTCTTTGCTCCAGCTGTACAGAGCGATTGTCTGCTAATCTCTTCGGCATTCTTCACTGAACTTCTGAGGCATTATTAAATGATTTCTGAGACTGCTTTGCAGGGCTGTTTCCAGGTGTAGTTCCCCTCCCTCCTCTTCTCTCTCATGTGTGTTTGTCCCTCCCGGGTCTTTTTTTTGTCACACTAGAAGGATAGGTAGATTAGACAAAAGTGAGGTCCCCTTAAGGCCCAAGTCATCCTTTTTCTTACAAGGCTTTAGGAGATGAAGGGAGAGAAAATAGTTCAGCTCCCTTAATTGCATATTTCGTTCTCACATCTGCTCCTAGACGATGGCTTTAAGTCTCATTGATCACACAACCCAGTTAAGAAAGATGGCTAGTTCAGTAGTCCGGGTACGGAGACAGGTACCCAACTATGTGTGATGCTGTGTTTACTGGCCAAGGACTGGGTATTTTCTCTGTAATTGAGTGCGCACGTATGTGACTGAACTATGGAATACACATGTCAGCACTGAGTGAAAGTAAGATTGTGTGGTCTGTGTGGCGTGGGGAATTTCATGTGCCTGCGTGGGTGCAGGCTTTTTTTCTTTTCCTTTTTAAAAATAAGCCACTTTAAATTGTGTCGCCTCCCCTCTCTTCTGTGATTGATTTTGCGAGGCTAATGGTGCGTAAAAGCACTGGTGAGATCTGGGGGCGCCTCCTTGACTGACGTCAGAGAGAGAGTTTAAAAGGGGGAGACCGTGGAGAGCTCGATAGCGGCTGAAGGAGACGCTACCCAGAGCCGTCGCTGCTGCTAAGGACCAGAGTCCGCTCACCCACCGCGTTCCAGCTCGGCTGCCTGTGGCCACGGAGATGCTGTCCTGCCGCCTCCAGTGCGCACTGGCCGCGCTCTGCATCGTCCTGGCCTTGGGCGGTGTCACCGGCGCCCCCTCGGACCCCCGACTCCGTCAGTTTCTGCAGAAGTCTCTGGCCGCTGCCGCAGGAAAACAGGTATGGAAATGCCCGGGACTCGTCTCTCTTGTGAATTCCCCACCTTCCCGGACCCTTAGCTTTGCTGAAGCCCCTGCGACAGGTGTTTGGCTAGCGCTTCTCAGAGTCGCTCAGCCCCTCAGGGAAACTTTTGAAGTGTGGGGTCCCCTCTTACTCTCTCCCGACTTGATCAGAGCTGTTGGATCATCTTACAGGTAAGTTCCTCCCTGGCGTCCAAGAAAATTCACAAACTGGGTAAGGAGGGACTGGGCTCTATCCCTGGTGCTGCCACGAGGGTTGCTGACCCAGGTCCTGAAGCGCGGTGCTAGTCCACAAAACGAGTCTGGGGCGAGGGAGTCTGCAGTCTGGCGGGGAGGTTTGCCTTTACCTGGGGGATGGGGTAGGGGTGGGGGACCTGCAAGAATTCAGGTTCACTCTGTATCTCAGAGAAGGGAAATAGAGCTGCGCAAACGTTTGGCTTTCTATTTATTTATAAAACCACCTTTGTTTTAATTACACCTGAGGTTTCTCTGGGTTTTAAGCCTATAGAGACAAAGCAGATTTGGGTTTTTGGAAGGCTCCCCGCCCCCATAATCTAGTGAATACATCAACCATCCGTATTATTGTGAAAACTGGATTTTGAGTGGCTATTATTTTCAAACTACATTTCCCCCTTTCTCCCATTCCTCCTTTTGCTCCTCTCTCTGCCCTATCCAGGAACTGGCCAAGTACTTCTTGGCAGAGCTGCTGTCCGAGCCCAACCAGACAGAGAATGATGCCCTGGAGCCCGAGGACTTGCCCCAGGCAGCGGAGCAGGATGAAATGAGGCTGGAGCTGCAGAGGTCTGCCAACTCGAACCCAGCCATGGCACCCCGGGAACGCAAGGCGGGCTGCAAGAACTTCTTCTGGAAGACCTTCACATCTTGCTAGCTTTAAGATGGTTGTCTCAGCCAGACCTCTGACCCTCTCTTCTAATCCCAATCTCTCTTCCTTAACCTCCATTCCCTCAAAGGACCCTCAACTAGACCCTGCATTAGAAATCGAAGACTGTAAATAAAAAATAAAATTATGGTGAAATTATGAAAAAAACATGTGTTTGACTTCTTATTGAGTAAATTGTTTTGTTCAAAAATACATGATAAACTTAAGGGGTCGTTTTCATAAACACATTCTAGGTATGCATGAAAATGCTCATAAACACGCATTTCAAATTCCCTGTGGTAACAAAGGTTGGATTTTGAAAGATGGGTCACTTAAAACTTACATAACTTCAAATGTCCATACAGTGATGCATGTATCCAAATGATGGCTATTGGGAACAGCTGCCACAAACATCATTTACATATTAAAGACATTTGGAAATAGATGTTGGGTTTTCAGAATGTCTTTTAGAACTTATGGGCAGGCAGGCTGATGTACTCAGCTGGGTACTGTGGTGCTCCACAGAATACATGACGTATTTAAATCAGAGAGAAAACGATGGAGAAGAGGTGGAAGGACTTGGTTTAAACAGCTAAAACAAACTTTCGGCCTTTAGAATCTGTTTTCAGTTTGTGAACATTCAGCTCTAGAAAAGCCATTGGCTTTATATCTTCTTTGACAGTTCTCTCTGCACCTGAAGAAGGCTAGAAGATCGCCCCCATTTTAAAGGCATGCACCTAATGTTCACAGGGGAGTTAGTTATCCCTTGTTATAAAATTAAAGCCCAGGAATTCTGTGGGTCACAAGAAAAATGTCGGGTTCCTCCACCAGATGCTGCACCGTACTAAAGGTATCCATGCTCAAAACCCTCATCACAGAATAGCGGGAGGAGCCATCTCAAGCCTTTTTGGTCCCGGCAACACAGGAGTCAGATAAAAAGCAAAATCCCAATAATAAATAATCAATAAATTATAACTGTTATTATTATCATTAAACAACATAGTAAATGAGACTGCTCAAGATGAAGATTAGAATATTAATGATTTAACTCTTAGAGTACAGAAATAGAGGTCTTTGGAGGGAGGGGATATGCGTTTTAACCCTCACAGCCGCTGGATTAATAAACCAAATATAAAATGAGCATAAATAGAACAGTAAAAACTTACTAAAGGGGCAAATAAAGACCAAAGAGGAATTTCAGATTTTACAGGAAATATGTGAGCTCAGTAAAGCATACTTTGAGTAAGAATGTGTTTTTGTGGAGGCTAATTTCCGAGAAGCTGATCAAAAATGAGAATAGTACCTCACTCCCTTTACTGATGTCTATGAGAACAAAGCTCCCTCAGGGGGTTGGGGGCCTCATCTGTGCTGGGTGTTCAGGACGGCATCAGTGCATGTCCACTTCAAGGCTGTGTCTGTGTGGACATGACAGCCTTATGCATGTCGGCTGCCGATAAACTGCAGAGGAATAGAATCACGCTATTAAGAGAACACCGTGCCACTGTTTCCTGAGCAGTAAATAAGCCGCATGGGTACAAGGAGGTTTCAAACGTTTGCTATCATCTTTAGCTGTCAGTTTCTAACAGCAGCATGGGCATCAGCAAGAATTACCGAGTCGTGTGCCTGCACATAAACGGGGCCATTAACATTTAAATGCCGTTACTTTTGGACAACGTAACCTACCTTTGAGCTCTAATACTTTTACCTCCATAAAGAGAATCATGTTGTAAGTAAAGGGGACTCATATCCCTTCCAGTTTTCCCTGACATTTTAGGCTTTGACCATGAAAAAGGTACCTGAGGAATACTGGTCTGGTTCACTTAGAATAATGTATAAGGGATATGTGTCATGAGCCAAGGAGGAAACAGTAGGGGAAGGACACAGATTAGAATCCAGAACGGCACATGTGAAATTGCCATAATGAAAACCACTACTTTCTGTGCCAACCTAGAAGTTCAGAAGAAAGAAAAGTGCATAAAGGATATTATCATTCTACCTCTCTGCATTTGAACATGCTGAGGCTCGTGCCTTTTACTTTCCAAGCTCCCCCTAGGTTGGATTCTCTGGACGATTCCCTGAGTGCTGGCTGCGTCTCACTCAGCCCCAAGGCACCTCTCAGGAGCTTCTGTCTCCCCTGACTCAGGTTTCGGCATTCTTGAACGACCTGCTGTCTCTTCCAGGGAGTGAGCTTGAGTAAACACTGTTATTTTCTAGATCTTAGTGTCCCCATCTGAGAGAGGAGTGCAAGTCTGTGGACCCATACCCCACCCCAGGCATGGTGAGGCTTTGTTTGATCAGCATTTTAAAGTTCTTAGGACCAGATGAGCCCTGGCTTCTGTTTGATGCTAGGGTTAAGCTTCTTTTGGGATGGAATGCATTTTCTAAATGCTGCTAAGACAAGAGTCTGCGTTTTCCTCTTCCCATGAGCAAAACACCTAACACAGCCTTTTAAACCCATTTATATGCTTCTTGCTCTATACAATTCTTGCTTTATTCTGTCAGATGAATGCACCCTTTCTGATCATTTACCACGCTGTTTGCTACGGTTGTCTGAGTGTGTAGTGGAGAGTAAGCATTCATATATGAACTTCTTTGGGGCAAACATATGTTCAGGCAGTATCTCATACACTGTCGTTTTTTTTTTTTTTTTTTTTTTTTTTTTTTTTTTTTTTTTTTTTTTGGTTTTTCGAGACAGGGTTTCTCTGTGGTTTTGGAGCCTGTCCTGGAAATAGCTCTTGTAGACCAGGCTGGTCTCGAACTCACAGAGATCCGCCTGCCTCTGCCTCCCGAGTGCTGGGATTAAAGGCGTGCGCCACCATCGCCTGGCTTCACTGTCGTTTTTTTCAGGTCTTTTATTTTTAACCATGGGCAGTGTATGTTTGTGTGTGCATGTGCTCGTGAGTGCACAAACATGCACACCAGGGCATTTACGTTGGTGCCTGCAAAGGTCAGAGTTACAGGAAGCTGAGAGTCACCCAGTATGGGTGCTGAGAATCTAACTTAGGTCCTCAGCAATAACAGCAAGTACTCGTGACCCTGATCCATCATCTCTCTAGTCTCTTGTAGGGAGTATGAAGCATGGAGGCTTGTCAGTGTTCACTGAAAAAAAAAAAAAACAATAAACGATCTATGAGCTTCCCTGTCAATGAAGTAAATTTCTACTTCCTAGTTGACAAGACTCTTCTTCAGTGCTTGATTTAGCGTTAGTGATCACTGTATTTGTGGCTGGTGTGACAACCAGAAAGGTACAGTGCATGGGAGTTTAATATAAGCACTGAAGCACGAGAATTGCAAACCTCCTCGGGTCTAGCTGTCTCTAACCCATCTCATCAAGCCCTCAGCAGGGGCTGATTCATTGCCCACCAATCATGGCTCACCGGCACAGATAACAGAATCATTAGCGTTTTCTTTACGTTTGTTTATTCTGACATCAGTGAAGTTCTGTTCTGGATACACACACAGGTTTAGTTTCTGCTTTCAATTCAACTGAAGATACAACAAGGTCTTTACCCCTCAGGCTAAGCTGTACCACTGACTCCTGTTTTTTAGGGGAGGTCAAGGGGGCTATGGTATCATTCAGCAGCCAAGACTAGACTTCAGCTTTTAACTTCCTGTTTCAGCTCTCTCAGGGATGGAATTATAGGTGTGTGCCACCTCGTCCAGCTAGCTCTTTTCATTTATGTGCCTATTAACTGAACAAAACCAGTTATTGAGTAAAGACTCCACGCCAAGTCATTTCCTGGGCATTAGAAGACAGGAGCTGTCAGAGACATTTCCAAAAGATTGAATGCATGCTAGGCAGCGCGACAGAGAGAAAGAGCACGCACGCGTGCGCGCGCGCACACACACGCACACGCACACGCACACACACACACACACACACACATACACACACACAAACATCACCTGAATTTGTTTGATACCTGGCAGGTAATATCCAAAATACATATCACATGACTACCATTTCAAGTTTCTTGCTTGTAGCTCTAAGTGTGCATGATGTAAACACAATCCCGTTTTCTGGAGACATAACTCACGCCTGTCAATCTGAATGCTCAAAATGGGAGGGGGCTGTTATGAAATGGGGTTGTAAAATCAGCCTGCTCACCTTACTTCTTTTACTGAAAGAAGACAGGAATCATTTGAACTCCCTAATAACACAGTAATTTGATGTAGAGTTTGGGAAAATCCTAGGTTACCCTTGTTATCCCCCCAAGGTTGTTGACTTGGTTATTTGACCCCAAAGGAGTCTGGCCGTCTCCATAATTGATGTTTTATTAGTCTGCTGCAAATACTTAGGCTTTGTAGTTTCCTTGAGTCTTAGAGGGGCAAGAAAGTGTTATAGAACAAACATTAGAAAGAAATGATGAAGGCACCGATTAAGGGGGAAAGAAACTCAAGCGTAACACTGCATTAGACTTATGCTGTGAAGAATGAGTCTGTCTTGGAATAGAGACAAAGGAGCTGTCCTGGGAGGCAGATGGATCTTTACAATGATCTGGCAGGGCTGGTGAGGTGACCTTCCCAGAATTCTTCATCCACATCTTCACAACTAGGGAACACATACCTCCCAGTCCTCCCCAGCTCTTTAACAGGCTAGAGGAAATGCTTTAGTTTGGTGTTTGGTTTTTCATTAAAGGGCTTCTGAAAACTTGGAAGCTGTGCTTGTATAATACATCTCCAGCCTTCAGTGAACTGAGGACAGTGATCGGGATGCGTTAATCAGGAATGGCCAAAGGCTGCCTGAGGGGTTTGTGCCGAGTTACAGGAGAGCAGAGGCCACTGGAAACTCCTCTTTTCTCTAAGCCAGATTTCTTACTAGTTTTACATAATGTCTTCCAAGCCTTAATGATTCCATTCCAGATGGAATAAATAAGATATAGGTTTAGTGAGGCAGTGTGCCTTTCTATAATATAGGATAACTTGAAACATGCTATAACATTCCTGTTTTGCAGATGAGGAAAATGAATCACAGACTCGGTAACTTGTTTAAGAGACACAGTGCTGGAACCAGAGTGTCTAATTTTTAATCCAATTTTCTTCCCACTGGTTCTTAGGGGAAGGGGTGGAGTTACACGAAACCTGTAACTTGTCGAGTGAATTAGAAACAGCTTGGCTTTAGACAGCCTTGACTCAGTTCTCCGCACAAGACAAAGGAGATTTACTTCTCTATTATTGCTAGAGTAACAGGGGACTTGAGCTCTGGGATTGGGGTTTGGTTTTCTGAATTTGCTAGAAGCGCTGTTTCTCAGGAATTGCTTGTAACTTTTCTTTTTCACGTGTTCAACATTATGTCCTTGGCTTTGCTGAATGAGTGAACAACAGCCATAGAGCAGCATCATTGGCCTCGGGGCTTAAACCCTCCTCTTCCCTCATCCATGAGTTTTACCGAAAGCCAGGGTTGACACAGCTACAAATCTATTGGCTGCAGTGCTAAATGTGCAGGGCAAGCCGGTCACGACACTGAAGACTGGGTAGTAGCCACTGCTATTGTTTGTCCCACAGCGGTCGATGGGACAGCAGTAACCCACGGTGAATCTTTCGGAGGTGGACCCTCTGTAGAGGGGATGAGGTCGTGGAGGCACCACGTGGGAGGAGATGAATGCTGATTTTTGTAAAGTGGGTTGGGTCTCGCAGGAATGATTCTTTCCTCACAAGAGTGAATTGTTGCCAAGAGCAAGCTCGGTGCTTCCCTGAGGTTTCTTCCTTATCTTTCTCATTGTGTGACCCCCTCTCTCACACCTGTGCCCTGTCACACGGTACCATCTGCTGCGTCTTGACATCAGAAGCTGAACAGATGGGGCCTCCTGATCTTCGGTTCCAACCTCTGCACTTGTGAGATAATGAAACACCTCTCCCATGCAAAGCACCTAGGCTCAGAGTGTTTTGATTGCTCATGGGTTTGTATGCCTGTCTGGTTTTCAGACAGAATCTCACTCTATTACCCTGGCTGGTCTTTAGGCTTGTCTTGTTCCAGTATCAGTTACTCATGTAGCTGGAATTACAGGCATGTGCCAACATTCCTAGATTTTCTTTATTCCTTTTCTTTCTTTCTTTCTTTCTTTCTTTCTTTCTTTCTTTCTTTCTTTTTTTTCTTTCTTACTTTTCCTTCCTTCCTTCCTTCCTTCCTTCCTTCCTTCCTTTCTTTCTTTCTTTCTTTCTTTCTTTCTTTCTTTCTTTCTTTCTTTCTTTTCAGTTGAATCTAAAATACAGAAAGAACTAACCTGGGATTTAGAGATTTGGAAGATTTTTTTCTCTTCCTTCTTCTTTTGCTTTATTTTATTATAAATTAACTTGAAATCTATTCTTTGAGAATTTCATACACATATACAATATATTATGAATACATTTCCCACCACTTCCCACCTCTAATTCCTCCCTTAGCCCTCCTAACTTTTTGTGCTCTTTATAAAAACACTATACAACTGTGTCCAATTAGTGTTACTTGTATGTGCATAGGTATTGGGTCATCTGCTGGTCTTTGGGCAAACTACTAGTGGCCCTAAAAGAAAAGAATGATTCTCTATTCCCAGCCACAATCAATTGCCAATAGTGCCTCAGCTAGGGGTGGACCCCAGGAGAGGCCCTCAGCTAGGGGTGGGCTGAAGGAGATGCCCTCAGCTAGGGGTGGGCTGAAGGAGATGCTCTCAGCCAGGGGTGGGCTGAAGGAGATGCTCTCAGCTAGCAGTGGACCCTAGGAGATGCCCTCAACTAGGGGTGGGCCCCAGGAGAGGCCCTCAGCTAGGGGTGGGCCCCAGGAGATACTCTCAGGTAGGGATGGGCTCCAGGAGATGCCCTCAGCTAGGGTTGGGCCCCAGGAGATGCCCTCAGCTAGGGGTGGACCCCAGGAGAGGTCCTCAGCTAGGGGTGGACCCCAGGGAAGGTCCTCTCCCCCATGCTAGAATTTTGACAGGCATGATCTTGTGCGGGTAACCACAACTTCTGTGGCCTAGTGAGCAGAACGACCATTTCCAGAGGACAGAATTTCATAGCACTATTCCCAACTTTGTGACACTTGCATTCTCTCCTCCTTCTTTTCCGCTGTGTTCCCAGAGCATCCCGGAGAAGCTGATGAGGATGTCCCCGTAGGGCTGAGCCCTCAGAGTCACTTATTATCAGCATTGACCAGTTAGAAGTCTCTTCTTTGGCTGCTGCTTATTTTTAAGAGAGGTGTTATTTTTTTTTTCTGATAACAAGGTTGGCAGCAATCCAGGCCATAATATATATATTTAGAAAGCAATGTGAAAACATGACCATTTAGTAGGATTTCCCTATTAAAAAGATCTAGGGCCTATGACCTTATTTATGGCCTTTTTGATGAGTTTTACAGTACCATAGTAGGCATGCATTCTCTCCTGTGGAGCAGGCTTCAAATCCTGTCAGACATTACATGGTGACCTTGTAACAGTCACGCCACGACTGAACTAATGGTAACATCTTGTTGGGCAGGTTGGTGTTGTAGGACAGAGGATCCAGCACTGGGTAAGATCATTAATGTCTTTTCCCTCAGCACTGTGAAGAGAACATTCTGGCATTGTGAGCACTAGACAACACGGAGGAATTTCTATTCTAGTTTGAGATTGACTTCTCTATGTCCTGCAACCAAAATACATGGCATCTTCCGAAATAGGGTCTTACCATTTAGTTAACCAAGAGCAAGGGCAAGAGCTTGTGTTATTTTTGGAGGCATCTGGGCTCCCTGACTAATAGATCATAGGGAAGTATCCCACGTCTGGTACTGCAATTTTTGTTTAATAACCCATACTTTCTGGAAACAGCATTGTCTATTCATACAGGATGCCTCTATTTGAACTCAATTTTGATTATTACAATTTGAAATTAGTTTAGTCATTAGCCTGTTTCCATAGGATTTTTTCATATTAGTTTGGTTAACTCACTCTTCAACTTCTTCTCTCCACTATTCCCCATTCTACCCTCATCATTTCTCCCACCCATTCCACTCCATCACTCTCCCCATTCATTCAACCCACATCATTTCCCCCATCCATTCAACCCACATCATTTCCCCCATCCATTCAATCCACATCGTTCTTTCCCATCCATCAACTCACATCATTTCCCCCACTCATTCAAACTGCATCATTCCCCCATTCTTTTATATAATATGTGTTCTACTATCCCTTCCAATTATCTTTTTAAATCGAGTTTCATGATAGTAGGTTTCCATCTGTCTCCTTTATGTATTTTCCTTTGGTTAACCCTGTCTTCCCTGATTCCCCACATCCCCTGACACCCCTCTTTGCTTAACCTTTTCTGCCCCCATACTTATATTTTATCTGTAATCTACCATCATTGTCTCTCTCAATGCCTCTCTCTCAATACCACCTTTCCAGCCCTTGAAACTGATGGGAGCAACTTTTATAAGCAAGCATTTATGTCACTGAAGTTACTATGTCTCACGGGGTCTCAAATAAACATTCTAGGTCACCCAAATGGTCACTTCATTTTTGCTAACTTTCACATAGGTGGTACATTAAGATGATGACATCATTATCTCAATATTAAATGGTATTATCAAAATAAATATCTCCAAGAAATTCATGCATTTAAAGTAGAGTTCAAATAGTTAGGAAAATGAAGTGCACTGGCAGTTAATTGCTGCTTAATTCACATTTCCTGTTTTAAAATGTAAAGTTTCAGTGGCCGTGTGCACTAAGGCCAGACAGCACTTTTGCAAAGGAAAACACGAAGCTGCCCTGGATCGCCACCCTCGGAGAGCCATTTGCTGGCTGTGAAATGCAAGCACGAGGAGTTGAGATTTGTAAAGCAGATTAAGGCACAGCTCTTTATCTTTCTGTTCCATCTCCATTCGCCACGCACTCCCCACACTAGTGTGACACCGATTTTATGAGACATGTCCATCCTCTGTTCTCTGTCTACTTCTGAGTTGAGCCATTTCCCTCCTGGAAAGAGAAGGGAGGAAGATAAGGATCAGGAAATAAATATAACTTGTTTGATCTGAAAGCTACTGAAAGAAAATTTGAAAGGCCTCTCTCCGAGGGTACAGAGGCAATAAACAACGTCTGGGAGGAGAACATTCTGGTCCTAGATCTGCCTCAAACCTGTCGTAAGAGCTTCGGGAGTGCAGCTTTCATGAGTTGGTACCTCTGCTGGGTGGACCTTTGGTATGCAGCTGCCTTAGACTCTTCCAGGTAATTGAAACACACTCAGCACCTCACTGAGCTAAACTTAGGCGAATTGTCCCTTTGGTTTGTCATCCCACCCTATCAAGGTGCACAGCCATTTTTATCTCTCCTGGAAAGACCACACAACACAAATGGCATCTAAATAGGAACTTACAGAACTATAGGTGAGTTGGAAAGGAGTGAAACCAAGCCTGAGTGATATGAAGGTGGAGAATACGCATAGACAAGCCCAGTATGGCTGCCCTTTCCCACGCGGCTGGTACAGGATGCTATGCCTCTATTCTTTAGCGGTGATTGCATTACTGCCTGCAGTGAGTGCTAGGACATACAACCAAGGTCAAGGCATCTCAGAGCAGAGAGTCTGTGGGAAGTTTCCCAAGGTGGTTGTCTTCCTCTGTTTGGCATGGGCGTGGCACGGCACACTATTTGATGAGTGAAAGGCAACATGCCAATATAAGGAGACCTCCAAACCATAAAATGGACCATAGACCACATTGCAAATCCTGAGAGTAGAAAATCCTGTGAAAGGGGCCACAAGCAGATGGCGGCTTCCTTTGTGTGGCCTTTCTTACAGGTGAAAAGATATGTGGCTGAGCCTCAGCTGTCTTCCCAGAGAGAGCTTGCTCCAGTAAGGGAGGGATTACAATAGGAAAACAGAGTCTATCTATTCTAGTCTGTCCTCTGCATCAGCCTCTTATTTGATAGGAAGGAAAATGAAACAGAGGTGCTGAGTTTCTATTTCTTTTGAGTGAAAAGTCAACAGGAAAGAAACTGTAAGTTGGATCCATGCCCAAGAGCCCTCCTTTGAGATTCATAAACATGGAATCGGGTGAAGAATCAGATAGCGGAGAGGAAGAGCGTGGGGCAGAAGTGCTAGAAGGGACCCTCAGATCTGACCTTCAACATAGAAGAAGAGAACATGTATGATTTTCTGTGTAGATGTGAGTTTTGATAATGGTCCAGCAGAGGAAACTAGTGGTCATCAGCGAATATGCTGAATCTAGACTGCTCGAGCTGGGACTTTCAAATAAGCAATGAAAGAACCTCCCATCAGTCTGTCACATGAGGGAGTAGGGCACAGGTGGATGGCATCCTTCAAGGTCCATGGAAACAAAGGAACAGGGTAATAAAGCTACACAACCCTACTTGAGACAAAAGCTGCATAATGGTAGACAAGGTAAATCACAAGACTGGCTCATATGAGACATTAGAGACACTTGGTCACTCACTGAGTTCTTCACCGGAAGACAGGAAAGATAGACAGGCATTGCTGAAGCAATTGAACTTTAGATGGGGTGTCTCATGTTAATTCACAGAGGTTTAAGAGGTCAGTTCAGCAGGAATCTCAGGATGGTAAGGGGTCTCGAGGGCTTTGCTAAGTTCCATAGTGGGTTGTGGTCTCTAAAAGGCAGGAGCATCTGTTGTGGAATATTAGTGTAAGATGTATTACATTCATTTATGTTGTGGAACATTTGCTTAATGACACAAAGATGTGCTGCATTCTTTTACGTTGCATTTGTTTAACTCTGTCTGTGAAGCTGTGTTACTTTGCCTGCCTAAAATACCTGATGGGTCTAAAAAGAACCAAATGGCCAATAGCTAGGCAGGAGATGGATAGACAGGGTTAGCATGCAGAGAGAATAAAAAAGAAGAGAGAAGCAGGAGGAGAGAGAAAAGGAGGAAAGAAGGATGCCAGGGGCCAGCCACCCAGCCAGCCGTGGAGTAAGAAGAAAAGAGAGGTATATAGAATAGAGAAAGGTAAAAGTCCAGAGCAAAAAGGTAGACAGGATAATTTAAACTAAGAAAAGCTGTATAGAAACAAGCCAAGCTAAGACCAGACATTCGTAAGTAAGAATAAGTCTCTGTGTATTTATTTGGGAGCTGGATGGTGAGCTTCCCAAGAGCAAAGAGTTTAAAAAAGAAAAACCTACAAGTATCCCTTACAGATGTCAATGACTTTGAACAGTATGCAAATTGGGTTTTTAAAGTTCTAAAGCAGTCAAGAAGGAATGAGCAAATGAGATCACAGAAGCACAGAGGGAGCCTGCCTGGTCACTC
The DNA here is from genome assembly GCF_037038515.1 of Microtus pennsylvanicus. Classification (NCBI taxonomy): domain Eukaryota; kingdom Metazoa; phylum Chordata; class Mammalia; order Rodentia; family Cricetidae; genus Microtus; species Microtus pennsylvanicus. Next base: position 70,554,039 of record NC_134579.1, read on the forward strand.
TAAGGCAAATGCTGCAAGAATTGTGATAAGGTGGAGTTCCTAGAGAAAATATGAGCAGAACTCAAATGCTATGTTAGGAAACTTCCAGAAGACTCCAAATCCAAACATTCACAAATGATATCAATGATTAAGCAGTAAAGGTTTTTTTTTTTAAAGGGGGGGCGAGCTTGTCCTAGGAGTAGACAATTATTTTCCCAGAGTATGGTATACATTTATATCTTGAAGGAACCAAGGTGCCAGTTCCAGGGACAGGCATGACTGGGAAACCAAGGTGCCAGTTCCATGATTGGGTAGAGCACACAAACCTAATTCCTCTTGGATCTGAGTTGGGCTCAGTGGCAGAAACCAGATTCACTAGAACCCATAGGAACAGTGACCCCAAGGCAGCATCAGTATCCCAGCATGAGAAAGCAGGATGGTTCATGATACAATGACCGTGAACAGAGCCAGATGGGTTAATGTCTCCCGTTCATGCTGCTATACCCAATTTTGCTTTCGTGAGAAAAACTGATAGAAGTCATGAGCTATATTAATTCTGCATTGAGCCTTGCTAAAATTTATTTTTAGAATAGCCATCGTTGTCCAACACCAGCTGACACTTGCCTTTCTAACAGTGTGCCTTCACAGATATTGTTACTTTCTTGTTTTAAAAAAGTTTTTCATATAATTCTAACCTTCGAGTGTCCTAGTGATTAGGGAAATCATCTGAAAAAAAAAAAAACCCAGCAAAATCTTCAAACAAAGAATTTCAAGAATGTTACCATGCATGAGTGGAAAAGGACACTCCTGGGAGCCAAACAGCTGTTGGGTAAAAAAAAAAAAAAAGGCTATTTCCCTATGAGCCATTGGCCAAGAAAACTCTAAGCTCCCACAAGCCAGAAGGCTATTTTAACTGCTTTTGGTTACAAACCAGAATTGGATGATAAATCCAAATGTCTGAAAACACTGACTGCATGTTTTGGCTACAGGCCATAGAAAACAAGACGGATATGAACTGGGGTGTTCTTTTCTGCTGGCTGGCTTTTACAGTTCTAGTAGATAGGGTCTAAGCTTCTGGCAGAGAATTCTAACTAATATTTTGTGTGATTACGTGCCACATGCCAAAATGCCCGGCACGATGTGTCTACTTGTGCAACGTTGGCTTGACTATTACAGCTGGAACCTGCTGCTTTCCAATGGATATACGGCTCCCTTCAACCGTAAACCAGTGGAGATTGGAACAAAGGAATGGAACATGGCAACCTTTCTAAACAACTTGATAAGATGCTTCCTGAAGTAACAAGTGGGATATTCTTTTTAAATCTGATATTGGGTAGATGGTTAATTATGTAAACAACCTGCCATGCAAGCTTGAGGATATGTGTTTGATCCCTAGCAACAACGTCAAAGTCCAAGTATGGCAACGCACACTTGTAATTCCAGCATTGGAAAGATGAAGGCAGAAAGTCCTTGAGTTCACTGACCAGTGAGCCGTACATAATTGGGAAGTTCCAGGGCCCAGTGAGAGACACTGTCTCAAAACACCTGAGGCATTAGGAAATGGCACCCAACGTCAGCTTCCAGCCTCTAACACATGCATACACATACCCCAAACTGCACACATATACAAAAAACATTCATGCACTTGTACAATACAAAAATCTTCAACTTTGGTGACTCTAGGGACCAGGTGATTGTAACATATTCAAATGAAGGACCTATTTTTCCTACTTCCAGAAAACACAAAATAGTTAGTGGTTACTCTTGGGATTTCTTAAAAACCATATATACTTATTTGGGCATACTACCATGGCTCATTAAAAATATTTCAGGCTTTGTGAAAACTCAGAAGAAAGAGTCTTTGGAATAGTCTAGGCTGATTGATCTACAAGCATCTCTATCATTTTAATCACAGTGCTTGGGACACAGTGCATAGTCACATAGGAAAGGTTTTGAGTGACATTCTGGCTATTGGTAGATCATGGATCCTAGGCTGGAATTCAGTTATTCTCTCTTTTATAAATATCCAGACTCTTTAAACAAACAAGCAAACAAACAAACAGATTCCAGCTTTTTCCTGAGAATCAGTAGAGACTGAAGGGTTGACCTTGACCGCAGCCTACTAAATTCTAGTTACTGTCTGCTAATTGATTTTGAGTCCCATAACCTTTAGTAAAGACACAGCATTCTATCAACACACAGGGAAGAGCAAGCTCTCCAGTCACTGAATTCTCTTGTTTTTCTTCTGGTCATACTGTCTTTGTCTCAGGAAAGGATGAGTAGTTATGTTACTCCGATTCCAGGGACCTCAGACAGATTCCATCCCCTCTATGTCCCACGTAGTAGGCTACTCATAGTAGCCTCCTGAGTTGCCTGTGAGAGGTTTTCATTGCTTAGTGACAATGCTTTCCCACTGCAAGCTGTTCATGGCAATGGGCTCAGGTGACCCTGGGCTGAATCCTCTGGGATCAAGAGCCCAAACAATTTTTTCATCTGCCCAAGTTGATTTTCTCAGGCTATCTGTTATTGTACCAAAGAGCTGACAGACACTCTCCTCCTCCACTGGATAATTTTTTCTACAGTAAACCAAGAAAGCACAGCTTAAATCTTATTTAGTGTAGGGCAATTTAGGCTTTAGGATTAAAGCAACTAAGCGTGAAAAATGTGAAAACTACTCCAGCCACTGGAGTTAGCACTCGCTATCCAGAGCAACGGATTTCTTCTTTGTAAACTGGTGTGCACAAATTCAGTCTAACCCAATGCCATCCCTCTTTTATCCCAGCTGTTCATATTCATATAAATCCCCCAGTTTCCTGTTGACACACACTGGGGAAAATCATAATTTTCTGGAAAGTGCTTTCTCAAAGTGTCACTGGTACTCTGTCATCTGGAGGCAATCAGGACAGTGGAGTGAGCATTCGAGAGACAAAGGCAATAGGTGTAGAGCCTGGTGAGGGGTGGGGGGCAGAAACCAACTCTCCACGGGCTGCATATCCATGAGATGCTGGAAGCAGCAGAGGAATTGCAGTGTTCGGGCACAGAGAGAAAAAAGTATTGTTTCATTATAGGTGGAAAGTTTTGGAGGATAGATAAGTGGACAAATCAAGAAACTGTCCCTTTGAAGCTGGCATTGAACCACCACCCCTGAGAGGAAAGATTTATCATTCTACTTAGATTGGTCTTGAACTCATAGCTTAGTGTATCCCCCTGCCTCAGCCTTCTGAGTAGCTGGGATTACGGGTATACATACCCATACCCGGATGTTCTAGTTTTTGTACTCTACCCTACTTTAAAAATTTTGACACATTCATCTATGCATACAATGTATTGCTATCCTGTTCACCCCACCCTCTCTTAACTCCTGCTGACCCCAACTAATCCTCTTCCTGTTTATTGGTTATTGGCAGGTACAGCTACTACCTGGTCATGACGGCAACTGCCACACCATATCCAGCAGACAGTCTTTTACAGGCTCCACTCCCTCCTCTGTCTTTTACAGCCTCTCTGCTCTCTGCTCTGCAGTGACTCCTGGGCCTTAGAGAGAGTGACACAGATGTCCCATAGGGTGGAGTACCCAACAGCTGCTTATTCTTAGCACTCTGATCAGTTCGGCTGTGTGTGTATGTGTGTGTGTGTGTGTGTGTGTGTGTGTGTGTGTGTGTGTGTGTGTTCCTGGCTTAACTGTCACCCACTACAATAAAACAACCAAGGCTGAGAGCAGCACTAGCCTATAGGTAAAGATATAAATACTTAGAAGGCAGTTTGACTACATGTCCCTCAGGTTTCCCTTTGGGACCTGTGACCTCCACACTGATGGACTTTGACCAGGCTTACAGTCTAGGCAAGTATTTATCCCATAAGCTGGCCTCAGATCCAATCAGAGAATGGTTGGTTACCGGCAGCAGTCATGTCATTAGTACACTAGTGCCTGTATCTTCCTGGCAGGCCTGTGCTGTGCAGCCAGGGTGCAGGAAGGTGAACCTTTCTCCCACCATCACTTCTTCTTGCTCCCTTCTGGCACTATGCATGCTAGCCATCAGGGAGTAAGCATCTGATTCAGTCCCATCTGGATCTGCCCGTGTTCTACACCCAGACTGTGTGCTGTCTTCAGCAACAGGTTCTGACTGTTTAGTTCTAGTGGGCAGCCAAGAGCAATGGCAATAGTCTGTGTTGTTCGGGATGCCTCTGGGATCCCTGTGCACGCCTGGATTTAAGTTGTTTTGTTACACACCAAGCATGGTGTGCCATTAAGTCTAATTTGCAACCAATTTCCCGAATAGCAGTAAATTTCACTGATTTTATTTTATTTTTTAACAGAAAAACACAAAAATCTCATTACGTTACAATACAGTTCCAGGAACTGTTCCGTATGTAAATAGTTTCGCTTTGTTTTCAATCAATATACAGAACACACACTTTTACAAACACTTTTGATTCTATAATTTTGTTTGCAAGTTTCTGTGAGCTTCCATGCTGACTGCCTCTACCAATTGCATCCCGTGCACAGCAGCTGAGTAACAACTTTGTGCCAGCTGGCGAGTCTGAGTTCCTCTGCACTCACAGAAGAGACAAAACCATAGTAGTCTTTCCTAACACACAGGAGTACTAGGAGATAAGAAGAAATGGGCCATTTTGTAAAGAAAGGTAAATATGGATAAACAATGCCTTAAGTTAAATATGAAACCTCCAGAATTTAACATTTATTGACTTTTTTCTTCTTTTGTTTATATCCCCAAGCTCAGAGTATTTTGTTTTTAGTTGAAGATACTCTCAAATTGGAAGGAGGGAAAGAGAGAACGAGGGAGGAAAAAGGAAAGGAAGGGAGAAAGAAAAAATCAGCACATCAAGTTGATGTTCAGAGAGTCACCTATCTATCTGCTATCTGTCTGTCTGTCTATCTATCATCTGTCTTTCTATATTATCTATCTACCTATCTATCATCTATCTATCTATCTATCTATCTATCTATCTATCTATCTATCTATCTATCATCTATCTATTGATTGATTGGTCTTCATATGTCTTTTTATATTGCCTATCTATCTATCTATCTATCTATCTATCTATCTATCTATCTATCTACCATCTGTCATTCTATATTGCCTATCTATCATCTGTGTCTTAGTATCTCAGGATCTTTGGGGTGGTCCCAAATTTGAGAGAGGTTTCAACATTCTACATAACACTTACTATTGCAGGTGATAAAACACTGAACCATATGAAGACTCAGCCCACAGGAAGAAAATAAGACTTAAGATCCATAATAAGAAGTGCTTTTGTAGATTCACGTTTTTTAAAGATCACAAAAGCTTGCAGAAGAAAATTGCAATTTAACATGGAGTGATCAAGAGAAGCTGTTTGGAGGAGACAGAACATGAAGGACAGGGGAAATACCATAGCTGGAGAGTTCCCTGGGATTAATAAACGGCATGCCATTCTACACTGGGAACATGTCAGGGACAATCTGTCTATCTTCATTTCTCTGAGGGTTGAATGAATTTTAACTGAATGCAAGAAAGTCATTTTATACCCACATGGCTGTGTCCATAGAACCTGGGTGTGGATTCAGGTTGCTCTTGTTGAAGAGGATGAAGAGTAGAAAGGAAGAGTTATTAAAAGAGACAGAAGAACTGAGATTACAGGAAAACCCTTCATCCTGAAAACTGGAGAGAGGAGAAAGTGGAGAGACCATCAGAGAGATGAGTTTACTGGAGGCAGAAGCTACTGTGACTGCTCCAGGCAGGAACAACTGGATTGCAGTCTTGTCATGCTTCTGAAGGTGCAGTGAGGGATGATTGAAGAGTTAAATCTTCTGGGGACCTGGTCTTAGGAAGATGCCCATACTTTCCTACATCTTACAGCCTGAAGTCCTACCAGAGTTTTGCATGTAGCATTGAAGACAAATTCATTCCTGCTTAAGATGGGAATCTTTTTTGAAATATGCCTAGGGGAAACTCTTTCAGGCACAAGCGAGCTCCTCTCAAAGCATGCTACCAGAATCTCATCTGATTTGGAAAAAGGGAATTTGTTAACTCCATACACCTCTAACCTTCATGTCTTACATAAGAGGAGAAAAATACCTTACGAATATATAGAAATTCACAGTGTAGAGACTCAGGCCAGTGAGCACAATTTAGATTCACCATAAGATTACGGTGTGACTTCTGCGCAGCATCTTACCGTCAGGTCAGTGGGACTCTAGGATAATTACATTCAATAAAAGTTCAAATGGCTGGCTGCAAACTCTAAACTACTTTAAAATGAGTTCTCAGGAAAGCTAAAGATGACAGAAGGGAAAATGAAACTAGGTGAGCAGATGAAACTGACCTTTCTCTCTTCCATTGCCATGCCGAACAAAATTACAAAGTAGAGCTCCGTTCCCAGCTAGATTTACATACAACCTCCTATAACGTCCCTATGACCAGATACAGGCAGGTAGCACACCATCCCTATGACCAGATACAGGCAGGTAGCACACTCCAGAAGATAAAGCACCTTCCAGAACCAGATTTGTATAAAAGAAGATGTTGGAGTATTAGAAAAAAAATAAATCAAAAGATAGGTCGTATGGTAGAAACACAAAACTGTACAAAAGGACCTGTGACCAAGGAGAAGTCTCTAAAAATATCGATGGGGAAATTAATTCAAGACCTAGACAAGAAAGTTACAAAATCAATTCAAGGGTCTTTCTAAAATAGACGAAAGAATTTGTACCTTGGGGAAAAAAATAAAAACATTGAAGAGAGGTAAAAAAAATTTAAGATACTGAGAAAAGAACCAAACAGAAATTCTGGAAATTAAAGAACAAGTCCATCCCAAAAGCACAACAGAATACACCAACAGCAAGGAGACCAAGCAGAAGAACAAATGTTAGAAACCAAAGGTAAAGTTGAGTCAATAATACATATAATTATATACAAAGAAAAATCAATTAACATGATGAAAGCTGTCAAGAAACTGGGGATACATTCAGGAATACAAACCTGACAATCCACATAATAGGCAAACAGGAGGTATGACAAAGTCAAAGGACTTAGACAAGCAATTCAATGAAATGGTAGCCAAGAATCCCCCCACCACCACCACACACAGACACACACAAAAGTTATTCAAATATAGGAAACATTCAGAACTCCAAATGAGTTGACCAGAGAAGGACCTGTTCATGACACATCACAGTTAAGATGTCAAAACACAAGACAAAAAACCAAGTCTACAAGCTGGAAGGGAAAACTAAGCCACACAGAAGCAGAGACATGAAATAATCAGACATGTCACCAGCAGTCCTAAAGAATAGAAAAGTAGATCGAGGAAGCACGGCGAGCGACTAGGCGCGGTGTGTGTGCGGCGGCTCCACCACGTGGAAGGTGTCCTTTAAAATCACGCTGACGTCAGATCCGCGGCTACCGTACAAAGTTCTCAGTGTTCCGGAAAGTACGCCGTTCACGGCCGTGTTGAAGTTTGCAGCGGAAGAATTTAAAGTTCCTGCAGCAACAAGTGCAATTATTACTAATGATGGAATAGGAATAAATCCTGCACAGACTGCTGGAAATGTTTTTCTGAAACATGGCTCAGAGCTGCGGATCATTCCTAGAGACCGAGTTGGAAGTTGCTGATGTCTGCTTCTTGGAATCCACATCTTTCAGAATAAATACTGGTGTTTGTTGTTGCTGTGTAGTTAAAATCAGGCATTCTCAATACAGTGAAAGCACCAAGAATCAATGAAACAAAGAAAAAAAAAGAAAAGAAAAAAAAGAATAGAAGAGTATGCAACAGTATATTTCTATCCCTGAAAGTAAAAAAAAAAAAAAATAACCAAGATTGTTATCCTCAGCAAAACCATATATCAAAAATATCAAAAATTGATGGGAAATTAATAGTATTTCAAGACAAATACAAGTTAAGATAGTTTATGACAACTAAGCCAGAATTACAGTGGATTCTTAAAAGAATATTATACAGAGAAAGAGGAGAAGAGGAAGAAGAGGAGGAAAAGGAGGGGGATGGTGAAGGAGGAACAGGAGGAGCAGGAGGAGGGGCAATAGGAGGGGGAGGAAGAGGAAGAACACGAGGAAGAAGAGTACAGTTTCTTCCACAAAGACAAAAAGATGTTTCATGAAAGGAACAGAGAAACGGAGAAGAATAGGGAAAGATCAACCATGTTCAACACAGCAAAAAAAACTAACCCCCATACTATTAGGAGAGGAAGAAGCCAACAACCAACAGAACAATCAGCAACAGCAAACCCCTTTCAAATACAACCTCATATTCTGATGACCTTCACTCGCCGATTCAAGACACACACTGACTGGATTATGAAACACAAGTCAAACACCTGTTATTGCCAAGAAACTCACATAACTAGGAAAAATACTAAAAAAAAATGAGAGTCAAGAATGGAAAATCATGCTATCAAGCAAATAGAAACTGTAAAGGCCCACAAAACTCTTGAATCTCCCAGCATCTCTAGATGCTGTTGCAAACCTTGGTGGCAGGGCAGGGTGGTGATGGTGGTAATGGCAGTGGTGGTAGAATAGTCCTGAACCAGGGAAAGACCTGTTGGTGTTTGGACAGTTCCATATTCTGCAGAAGCTTCAGAGGAAACTATAGACCCATAGTGGGGACCAGATGTAACTCTTGGTTAGTCCCACAGGGGCATGGGAAGCTCCATACCTTTCTGAAGTTAAGTAGTAACTGCAGAAATAGGTGGGGAGTAGATTTGACTCTGAGTAAGACCCACTGATGTGTGGAGAACTTTACAACTCACAGGAAAAGACAACCAGGAGAAGACAGTCCTAGTTGACAGAGAATAATACTTGACTCTATAGGAAGATTCCAGATAGTGTCTGTGATCCTAAATGCCAGTCCTATTAAGGGGAAGTCACCTCAACCCTACTGAACACTGCAAACAACATCAGTGCAAGAAAAAAAAATGACTAGGATTTTTAAAATTCACAATAAAAATGAAAGAAAGAAAAGTTTAACTAATGAACTAACTTCATATTTGCAGTCCCAGCACAGAGACATCGTGAAAATCCAAACAACATATTTCCTCTACAAATCACTATCCCATAATAACAACACCTAAAAAAAAAAAAGAGAGAAAAGACTGGGAAGAACTGCCAAACTAAGAATTGAAAAGAATGATTGGAATCTTTTTGAAGCAATCTAGAGAGGACATGAGTATACTCCAAGAGATCAAAATGGGAGATAAAGGAAATGAGGAAGTCAGTCTGAGGCATGGCAAGGAGATAGAATTTGGTTTATTAAGTTTTTCATTTCCAGAAAAAAAATCAATAAACCAAGTAAAAACCTCAATGGGAAGCTGCAGAAACAGAACACATGATGTGGAAAACAGAAGAATTCTGGAGAAGACAAGACAGAGGAGCAGGATTACTCAGTAAAGATAAATGATACATTTAAAAGAAACTTGAACAGAAAACAAAAGAGTGTTCATATTCTAGGAATAAAAGACCCAACTTTTGGGCCATAAGCATAGAAGAAAAATACCATAATGAATAAGTTGAGAATATTTGAAACTGAAATCATAGAATAAAATTTCTAAAACCTAGATAGAGAAAGATGCCTGTAAAACTCCAAACAGACAGGACTAAGAAAGAAAACACCATGATTTATTATAGTTAAAAAATTAAAAGCACAGTAAATTGTATTGAAAACTGCCAGAGAGAAAGGCCAAATTATTTATAAAGAACCTAATCAAACAGTGGACTGTGACCCCCAACTCCAGCAGGCTTTCCCTGAGAACCTATTGGCTATCCAGGCTAGCTAACTGCAGATTTTCACCACCCTCCTCTCCTCTAAATCCAATCTCCCAGGCTCATCCCCACCCTGTAGCAGACCACATGCCACAGCCTTTCCTCCCTCCCTGCCCTCATCTCCAAGGGATCCCATGGATGTTCTCCTTCAACCTTCTTCCCCAGTCATCCCGTTTTCCCAGCATTCAATGCCAGCAAGCATTCCCTGGGAATTGCCAAGGCCAGCCTGTCATAGAAACATAGAGGCCAGCTAAGCATCTAGGTAAGCTTAGATCTTCACTTTCCCTCCACTCTTCCAAATCCAATCCCCCAGCCTCATCCCCAGATCTGTGGTAGACTATCCGCTCTGGACTCGGTTCACTCTTTTGCCCCTATTACCTGTTTCTATTGAACAAAGCAGATCCTGGTGGAGCATCCTTCTTTCCTCCCTCCTGCGGATCCCACATCTAGCCCACCCCCATTCCTACTGTTAGCTCCCAATACCTACAAACACGCTGTACTAGGAAACCTCAGTGATCACACATGGCAGGGTCATTCTCTGCCAAGCCACACAACCACCACACTCTCCTAAGAACCAGTAAAGACAACAGAAACCAAGGAACGAAGTGCACACCCTACAACGACAAGACCAGATACTGGTACCTAGAATTACAATAATCTCAAACTCAGATGCCTAGATGCCAGGGTAAAGGCACAATCACTAATGGCCAGGGTAATATGTCTCTTCTGGAGCTCAGCAACCCTACTGCACTAGGCCCAGAGAAATGTAACATAGCTGAAGCACAAGACAAAGATCTAAAACTAGCCCTTATGAATATGGTAGAGGACTTAAAGAGCCAAATAAATCCAGTAAGGAATCTATGAAAACACAAACCGTGGAGGGCAATGAGTGAAACAGTTTAAGACCTGAAAGTGGAAGTAAAATCAAGAAAGGAAACCCAAGCTGTAGGAACTTTGGTAATAAAAAATTTAGGAACTAGAACAGAAACCTTATAGGCAAGCTTTACTGGCAGAATACAAGTTATGGAAGAGAGAATCTCAGTCACTGAAGGCAAAGAGAAAAAAATGATTATGCCAGTCAAAGAAAATGTTAAATCTAAAACACTCCTGGGACACTTTGAAAGGGCCAAAGCTAAGAATAATATCAGTAGAGGGTGGAGAAAAAACCCAGGTTAAAGACACAGAAAATTTTCAACAAAGTCGTAGAAGGAAATTTCCCTAACCTAAAGAAGGAGCTGCCTATCAAAGTACAAGAAGCAGGAAGAACACCAAAAAGGCTGGACTGGAAGAGAAAGTCCCAATGTCACATAATAATCAGAACAGTGAATGTGCCAAACAAAGCAAGAACATTAAAATTTGCAAGGGAAAAAGACGAAGTCACATATAAATGCAGACCTATTAGAATTACACCTGACTTCCCAATGGAGACTTGAACACCAGAAGGGCCTTGACAGATGCTCTACAAACTCTGAGAAACGGCAGATGCCCTCCCCGACTACTATACACAGCAAAACTTGCAATCAAAGTAGATGTAGAAAGACATTCCTTGATAAAGGCAAATTTAAGCAATATCTACCTACAAATTCAGCCCTACAGAAGGTGATAGAAGGAAAACGTTAACCTGAAGAGGCTAATTACAGCCAAGAAAACACAAGGAATAAATAATTCTGGACAAGCCTATCAAAAGGAAGGGAGGAAGAAGACACCACAAGAACAAATAACTGAAATCAATAAACATAGCTCACTGATAACTCTCAAGATAAATAGTTTCAATTCTCCAACAAAAAAAAAAAACACACACACAGCCTAACAGGAATACAGGATCCATATTTCTGCTGCATTCAAGAAACACACTTTAACATAAAGGATAGACATCTCCTCCGGGTAAAAGGATGGCAAAAGATATTCCAAACAAATGGACCAAAAAGCAAGCTGGTGTAGCCATTTTATTATCTGACAAAATAGACTTTAAACCAAAACTAATCATAAAAGATAGGAAAGGATACTACACACTCACCCAAGGAAAAATTCACAAAGAGGACATTGTAATTCTTAATATCTATGTACAAAACACAAGGGCACCCAAGTTCATTTAAAACAACAACAAACAAAAACAGCAGCAAATCGCCACTAAAGTTAAATCATATGTTGACCCTCACATGGTGAAATTGGGAGACTTCAGTACTTTACTCCTGTCAATAGGCAGGTCATGCAAAAACCAAACAAACAAAAAACCGAAGAAAAAAAGCTGACACCAATTGATGTCTTAAAAAAATGGACCTAACAGATACTTATAGAACATTTTACCCAAACATAAAAGAATACACCCATTTCTCATGAAATTTTCTCTAAAATTGACTCACAAAAATGCAGCCTTTCCATATATAAATGACAAACAGACTGAGAAAGCAATCAGGGAGCATACCTTTCACAGGAGCCTCAAATGATATAAAATATCTCGGGGTAACTCTAGCCAGGCAAGTGAGGGACTTGTGTAATAAATATCTTAAGATACTGAAGAAGATATCAGAAGATGGAAAGATGTCTCATGCACATGGATTAGTAGGATTGATATGATAAAAATGGCCATCCTACCAAGAACAATACACAGACCCAATGCAATACTTACCAAAATTCCGGCACAATTCTTCACTAGAAAGGAAAAATTTCAGTTTCATATGAAAGCACAAAAAAAAAAAAACCAGGATAGCAAAGCAAACATGAATAATAAAAGAACTGCTGGGGGTCTCACCATCCCCATCTCAAATTGTATTGCAGAGCTATAATAATAAAAACAGCATGGTGTTGATATAAAAACAGACATGCTGATCGACGGAATTGACTGGCGACACAGACATAAATCCCCACAACTATGAACACCTAATTTTTTTCAAGGAAGGCAGAAAAACACATGGGGGAAAGGATAACATCTTCAAGAAATAGCGCTGGTCAAACTGGAGAGCCGCATGTATAAGAATCCAAATCTATACCTATTATCCTGTATATAAAACTCAACTCCTAATGGATCAATGTAAGGCAAGATATGCTGAACCTTATAGAAGAGAAAGTGGGAAACAGTCTTGACCTCATTGACACAGGAAATGGCTTTCTCTACAGAACACCAATAGTAGAGGTACTAAGATAAAAAAAAATTAATGAGTGGGACCTCATAAAAGTAAAAAGCTTCTGCATGGCAAAGGACACCATCATTCAGAAAACAAAAAGTGGCAGCCTACAGAATGGGCAAAGATGTTTTTTACCACCATGCATCCAATAGAGGACTGATACTGAAAATAGATAAAGAACAAAAACAAACTAACAAACCAAAAACTGTCTGTTAAGAAAACAAATAACCAAATTTAAAAAAAAATTGTGTACCGACCTAAACAGAATTCTCAAATTATGAAAAGCAAATGGCTGAGGAACACTTAAAGAAATGCTCAACGTTCTTAGTCAGCAGGGAAATCAAAACTTTCTGAGAGTTCATCTTATACTTGCCAGAAGGGTTACGATCAATAGAAGAAGCAACAGTGCCACAGGTGAGGATGTGGAGGAAGGGGAACCCTTACCTATTGCTGAGGTGGGAGTGCGAACTTGTACAGCCACTATGGAAATCAGTGTGGGGCTTCCTCAGGGAGAAATCGAAGGCCTATTCCCATACTCCGTTCTCCCACAGAGACACTTTCTCAACCTTATTCATTGCTGCTCTATTCCTAACAGCCAGAAACTAGAAACAGTGGAGATGTCTATTCATAGATGAATGGATAAAGAAAATATGGAACATTTATACAGTATTACTTCACGATTAAAAACTAAAATACGAATTTTTAGTAATAAATAAATTTTAATAAAATTGTTAAATGAATGGAGCTAAAAAAACTTTTAGTAAAATGGGTAAATGAATGGAACTTGCAGGTGTGCTCCCTGTAAGATATCCTAGTACATGGGTGTCACAAAGCTCGTGGGAGTAACCAGCCAATATCTGATTTGATTCATCGCCCACCACATGAGATGGAAACCATAACCCATACTAGTTGGGTGACCGAGAACCTGAGACTAGATAGCCCAGTGACCTAGGGGAAAACCAAATATTACTGTTCTACTAAGAAAATAGAAGTGCCACCTACTCTGGTCAGTGGGTGCTGCAGAAGCAAGGACTGACTGGAGGGCAGGCAGGAGGAGGGACAGACTTAGCCAGCTAAGCTCTTTGCTCTGGAAATGGGAGAAAGCAGACGGTACATTAACAAGAATAATGAACAAGAGTGGTACGGCTGGAAAAGGCAAGTGAGGGGGTTCCTTGGACTTCCCACAGGACAGGGAACCCTGATTGCTTTTCGGGCTGAGGGGGGGGGAAACTTAATTGGGGGAGGGGGAGGGAAATGGGAGGTGGTGGCGGGGAAGAGACAGAAATCTTTAATAAATAAATAAATTTAAAAAAAAGAAGGGAAATACACAAGAGATGATTATTCTAAAAGATTGATAAAAATTAATAAGCCTCTAGTCAGGGGAACTGAGAAAAAAAGGCAAAAATGACTAGTATCAATATTAAAACCAGCAATTCCAACTAATTCCATGGTCACCACAATAAAAGTAAGAAAGCGGGAATGGCAGTTCCTTGGCTACCAACTTTATCATTTGGACAAAAGAGACTCACTCCTTTGAAAAATCATAAAAGTCACACAAGAAAGAGCAGTCTGATTTTCTTTTTTAAAAAAGTCAAACAACCTTTCAAATATAAAACACCAGGCCCTGGCAGGATTATTGGAGACTAATACCAAACATTAAGAATACATTTTACCAGTTGTCTTTGATACCTTCCAGGACACAGAGGCACAGGGAAATAAATCAGTCAGAAGAGAACACGGCACAGAGAGAGCAGAAAACTACAAATGACTATTTCTCATAGACAGAGATCAGAATACAGGCTAACAAACCAAACCTAGACAACTCTAAAGATTACACGTACATCATAACCAAGTTGCTAGGGTTTCCTTTGAGCTCCTGTGTTTGAGTAACCCCCTTCCTCATCCTCTGAATAACTGTGATTACAAATGGGAACCACTGGGCGTGCCTGGGAGTAATGGTTTTCCAAATGTAAGCATGTTGGGCACCCCAAAATTAACTAATGTGCCCCATCATGTCAGCAAGTTCAAGAGAAAAGTCATCCATGGATATCAGAAGACCTATCAATAGACCAGTAAAAGCATTTCACAAACTTCAAAACCAGTGCATAGGCTTTGGAATGGATGTATAGCATGTCTGTGTATGTGAGTGTGTGTGCATGTGAATGGATCTGTGCATATGCATGTACATCTGTGTTTACACACATGTGAATACACACATGTGATTGTATATGTATGTGTATGTGCATGTACAAATGTGCTTGTCTATGTGAATTGTATGTGTGTACAAATATGCATGCATAAATATGTAACTGCACAACATGCATGTGTGTACATGTGATGCTGTGTATGTGTATATATGTATGTGTATATGTGCACATGCATGTGAACATGTGTTTATGGTGAATTATTTTCAACTAAAATATTTTTGAAGATTTATTTGTTACATGTATGGAAAACACCAATATTAATAAGTTAAAAATCTGTAGCAAGTCTTTCTCTATCCCGTCAATCAGCTCCCAAATAATGACAGACTTCTTTTTAATTATGAAAGTTCAGCCTATAGCTTAGACTTATTCCTAACTAGCTCTTCTAGCTTAAATTAATCCATTTATGCTAATCTACACTCTATCGTGTGGCATTACTTCTCTTCCATCTTTCACTTCTTCTTTCCCTTCCTTGTCTCCTGGCTTCTCCTGTGTACCAAGAGTCTCCTCCTCTTCCCTTCTCTCCCTGGAAATCCCTCCTGTACCTCCTGCTTAGCTATTGGCTGTTCAACTTTTTATCACACCAATCACAGCAAACACATCTTCATACAGTGTCCGAATATTGCACAACAAAAATCTTTGTCCTTAGACAACTCGAAGTTTGAATTACATAGAGTTTGTAAATGCTTGGTTCTGATCTCAGATTTGTGGTAGTGACAACTCTGTTGGGGAGAGGACCTTCCAGTGTGTAGACAAGTCTTAGGAGGTTCAAATGCATGCTATATCCTAGTCTAAAACAACCAGGGAAAATGGCCTGGGCTGAATGCTGTAGCAAGGAATAGTAACCACAGTGAAAATAATAGGAATTTTCAGATACACATATTTATTTGACAACTTTATTAAAATCATTTAAAAAATGACACTGAAGCAACTCTTTTTTCTCTTCCTGAGTTTTTTTCTTTCTCCATAGAGGGGGCTACTATAGAGAAATCTGTGTGTGCTCTTTCTGTTCATAGTGTCATGTTTTTGCTATATATATATATGAAATCAAAATGAAAATGCATCGTGTTTTTTTGCACTAGTCTTCTTTTAAGAATAGGCACGTGTGCTTTTGAGAGCTACTCATGTAACACCAGTCATGCTTCTAGCTGCAAGGTATTTCACTGCGCAAACACACCTCAACGTCTTCATTTCTGGTATCTGGTACTTGAGTTGTTTGTAACGCATACAGGACAGAAAGTTGTCAGCGCCCTACTACCTCTGTATGACTGGTGGTTTGTCTTTGCTGTGGAGTGGGGCATAGCCACACATCTAAGTAGCTGCTCGGCTTACGGCCTTTTCCATGTAGCCATAAGAATGCCATGCTTTCAGGCAGCTTTTGCATTGTAATTTTCATTTGGAAAAATTGCTATTGATATAAAAATATGTACCCAGCCGGGCTGTGGTGGCGCACGCCTTTAATCCCAGCAGATTAAAGGAGGCAGAGGCAGGCAGATCTCTGGGAGTTCAAGGCCAGCCTGGTCTACAAGAGCTAGTTCCGGGACGGGCACCAAAGCTACAGAGAAACCCTATCTCGAAAAAACAAAACAAAACAAAACAAAATATCTACCTGGCAGTGCTTTTTCAGGTTTTATACTAACCTATCATTCAACACTTGACTCTGCTGTGACAGACGAGGAGCCGTCTCAACTTGGTTTATGTGCTTCTGGTGCCTGCATTTACTGCCAGTGATTTCTGTGTCTTAAGGTTTTTTTCTGCAACTGTATGTGCATGTATATGAGTGTGTGTGTGTGTGTAATATGTAGTATGTATGTGTATATGTGTATGTGTGTAAGTGTGAGTATGTGCGTGAGTGTGCGTGTGGTATATGTGGTTATATATGTTTAAGTGTGTGTGTAGTATTTGTTGTATGTATGTGTGTTTGTATGTGACTGTGTGGTGTATGTGGTATATTTGTGCATGCATGGTATATGTGTGTGAGCGTGTGTGGTATATGTTGTATGTATGTGTATATCTGTGTAAGTGTGTGTGTGGTATATATGTGAATATGTGCTCTCTATGTGGATGTGTGTAGGTGTGTGTGTCGAGTATGTACGTGGTGTGTAATGAGTTTAGATATTTTCACTCAACTTTGAACACACTTTGTGTTTGGTTTTGGGTATTTCTGAAATCTAAGAGGCATAATAAAGGTCTAGGAAGAAAGAATTTTAACTACAAGATTAAGCACATCGATTTGTTTTTATTATATTTTTAAATGACCACTCTTTGGTACATTGACTACATTGATCATCACTTGGCTGAAATGTGGTGGCTTTTGGGTCCATTACTGCCACCAGACTACGGAAAGATATTTCCTCGCACACTTAAAACTCAATTATAAAGATGAGGAAAAAATGACATTTATGGAGGAAAAGTACCATGTCCATTGCTGCATTCAAGGCTAAATTTTAATTCTGATTTTTTTTTGTAAAAAATATATTTAAAAACAAAACATCTGTTCCATGCAGTCTGCTATCACTGTTATTTTGCCTTGTGGAGGTACACTGTCAACAGGCATTCACCATGGAGCCCTCCTCTCATTTCAAATAGTATTGACATAAAACAAAGGGATAGGGCCAAGCCAACAGGGACCATGGCTTACTTTAGACTCAAAGTACAGACCACAATTCAAAGACTGAAGAAGTGGACCAGGTCATTTGTTCTGTGTGCCTGGATGTAAAGCACGATCAATAAAACCTCAGAGACAGAAGTTGGGGTTCAACCTGAAGATCAGAAAAGCAAAGCAGCCAGCCTCTGGCTCTTACTTCAACCTCAGTCTGAAAATGGCGATCCTGCCTCCTGGAATCTCAGAATGAGAGGGAGACTGAGCTCTGTCTCCTCCCGTTTTATAATCCTCTCTAGTTCTGGAATTAAGGGTGTGCATCACTACCTCCTGGTTTTTATGGCAAGCTAGTGTAGCTACTGGGATTAAAGGTGTGTGTCATTGCTGCCTGGTCTGTAAGGCTGGCCATTGTGGCTGTTTTACTTTTCTGATATTCAGGTAAGCTTTATTTATTAAAATACAAATGAAATGCCACTACATGGATGCAGCCTAGACAACCCACCAGGACCCATGGTAGACATGGTTCCTAAGGCCTTTATTGCAGAGTCTTGGTTCCATCTATGGTGACAAAGTTCCCACCACTTCCTCAGGCTTCTAGGGTGACCAAAGGCAAGTTTTTAACATAGCTGGCTGGGGAAGTTCCAGCTGGGCTTAGCTGCATCTCTTGTTGTCCCTGATGTCAGGGAAGACACCCTACTTAACAGGGGCAGAGGCACTGAGCATCCGGAGTGCAGAGTTGGCCACTTTCCTTCTCTAGGGGTGCCCAGGGCAGGTGTCTGGCCTTACTCCGAGTTGTCTTGCTTTCTGTCTTCATCTTCTTCACAATCAAGCTGAACAACTGTATTTGCTGCCCAGGCCCACAACTTTCCTCTTGGCCTTTGGGTTCTCACCCGGGATGATGGAGGGTTTGGGCAATGTGGGTCATCCTTAGTTAAGTCAAGTCATTCTGGTCCTCTGAATCAAAACGCTCCAGAAGTCTGTGTTGGTGAGCCTTCTCCAGCAAGACCGTAGTTTCCACTGGTCCTCTTCCTTCTGGGACAGGCCAGGGTGCAGCAGCATGGCCTAGAAGTTGACCTGTGCTTGCTGCTGGTCCAGATCATTCAGACCTTTGCAGTTCTCTAGCACCTCAATCCCCAGCACTTCCATCTCCTGAATCTCCTCCAGCAGCTCCATCTCCTGAATCTCCTCCAGCACCACCATCTCCTATATCTCCTCCATATCCTGCATCTCCTCCAAAACCACCATCTGTCTCTCACCACCTCCTGAATCTCCTCCAGCACCACCATCTTCTGTCTCTCACCATCTCCTGAATCTCCTCCAGCACCACCATCTCCTATATCTCCCCATCTCCTGTATCTCCTCCAGCACCCCCATTTCCTGAATCTCCTCCATCTCCTGTATCTCCTCCAGCACCCACATTTCCTGAATCTCCTCCATCTCCTGTATCTCCTCAGCACCACCATCTCTGCACCTCCTCCAGCACCTCCATCCCCAACTCCAAGTCCTTTGTGCACATCTCATGAGCAATCCCATGGGTTGTTCAGCTTCTCTTGCTCTCACTTCTTCTGCCACACACCTCCTCTTCCTTCAGAAGCTTCCCTGCCTGGAAACTCCCCAGGACCTCATGCTCCAGGGTGTTATTCTGGGTTTCACGGAAAGGTCTTAAAGGTGACCCCCACAGGAAGTACTGTAACCTCAAGGAAAAGTGATGATGGGCAGGCTCAGGTAGGCTCAGTTCTGAGCCATCACCTTGTGTTGCTAAGCTTCTTCCATTTGTGTGTTTCTCATACCTCATGTTGATGGAAGTCATCAGCAACACCATGTCCCATGGGTCTCTGGGTAGCTTGAGTTTGGGGACCATTGACAAATGGAAGTTAGGTGGGTGGTATTTGTTTAATACGTTCCACTTGGGCATCTTCACTTCCTGTCTGCAGCATAAATGACCTGCCTCTGCACTCCCGGATTTTCTTTTCTTAAATTATACCTAGTACTGGCAACCTTACCAAATGCCCAGGTCTAGTAGATTCTACAGGAAAACCCACAGCTGTCACTTTACCAAACACTCATAATCCCTAAATACATTCTAAATATTGATCCTTATACCCACGAATAAGTGTAGTCTTCACCCCGCATCATGGAAACTTCTCTTTGTAGCATATGGGGACCATTGCCGAAAACCACAATCAATCAAAATGCAGAGGCATGGAGCTTGGTCCAAAATGTTACTTCTCCAAAACACTGGGAACCCTCAGGCTCAGGGATCATTGAGGAAGAGGAGACAGAAGAACTGAGATCCAGAAGATCAGGAAGTTTGCTGAGAAATTGTTATTTCCTAAGAATATCAAAGGCCACACCCATAAAGTGTCACCATGTGACTGCCTACACATGAGCTGAACATTGACAACAACAGATAGGCTAATGGGGATGATGTGGATGGGGCGAACCCCAAGAGGTCTCATGAGGTCTCATGAGGCCTCTAAGGCAACAAAGAAACACCAAGAGCAAGGGAAATCAAAGACCACACCAATTGGTTATTCAATACTAAAGGTGAGTAGTGAAAACCATACAAGCAACAGAATGCAGACTGACCGGGTTATAATTATGGTTTTAGAACCTTATGTCTATTCCTAAATACAAGGAAAGATGGGAAAGAAGTCTAAGTGGAAGCGTCAGTTCCAACGTTTTACCATGATCTGGAGTCTTCTTTGCATACAACACCAGTTTAGGCCACTTCTCGTTTGTCTGCTTGTGGGAAAGTTGATGGAGAAACATAAAATCTTACCTGGGAAGGATAGAGAATATATATGTTCCCTTTTGAGATGCTCTATGAACTCTTTCCAAATTGTGACTGAAACTAAAAGGCATTTTTGGAAGTCAAGCAAAGATACTTTTGCAATACTAGAAAAGAAACAAAATTAGGTGACCTGTCAAAATGGCTTTTGATAATTCGCTTTAAAATGACTTCAGATGGGGGAAAAGTCAATTGGAAAGTCCATTCTTTGGCCTAGGGCCGTTAGTTTCTCTAAATTGCTCCTTTAGTACCTTTCTTTGCTCTTTTGGCTTAACTTTTGGTTAGTCTTTTTCGTTTACTTTAACTGTTGAAAATCAAAGGCAGGCAAGTGTCCTCCCACCGAGCTGCACTTCCAAGCCTTTGTCTTAATTTTTTTTAATTAATTAATTTATTTATTAAAGATTTCTGTCTCTTCCCTGCCACCGCCTTCCATTCCCCCCTCCCCCAATCAAGTCCCCCTCCCTAGTCAGCCCAAAGAGCAATCAGAGTTCCCTGCCCCGTGGGAAGTCCAAGGACCACCCACCTTCATCCAGGTCTAGTAAGGTGAGCATCCAAATTGCCTAGGCTCCCACAAAGCCAGTACGG
This sequence comes from Microtus pennsylvanicus, assembly GCF_037038515.1. Classification (NCBI taxonomy): domain Eukaryota; kingdom Metazoa; phylum Chordata; class Mammalia; order Rodentia; family Cricetidae; genus Microtus; species Microtus pennsylvanicus. The sequence goes on from NC_134579.1 coordinate 70,575,101, forward strand.
GCAGTAGGATCAAAAACCCAAAGAAAAAGATATAGGCATCCTCCTGAATATTAACATTCATCAGGCGATGAAGGGAGACAGAGACAGAGACCCACATTGGAGCACCGGACAGAAATCTCAAGGTCCAAATCAGGAGCAGAAGGAGAGAGAGCACAAGCAAGGAACTTAGGACCGTGAGGGGTGCACCCACACACTGAGACAATGTGGATGTTCTTTGTCTTAATTTTTATGGAAAGCTATTTGCTTGATAATGTCTATGATAGGTTCAAGCATCAGAACACAGCATAGCCAGAACTGGAGGAGGCTGGGATGCTCTGGTAGTTGTGGAACGTCTTTACACAGGAAGTTTGGTGACTGCCTTACCTGTCTTTGAACTTTTCCTTCGGGTCATTGTGTAGACTTTAGCAGTTTGCAGGACACTCTTTCCAAGTGGCGATTCTTGAATCAGGTCCCGAGGATGAGTAGATATTTGGAAGAGGATTCAGTTAAAGGGAGAATCAAGAGGTAAACTTCTAAAGTAGGTACACATTGAGGAGTAACTTACCCTCATTTGTGACAAATGAAAGAGACCCACAGCATACTTGTTTAAACAAAAATGTGACTATTAGAAACCATTAGCATGCTCCAGGTCAGGGTGCTGTCTAACCACTGGAGAGGCCCATCCAAGACCTTAAAATCAACTCACCCAGCCACAGATAGCTCTTTTCAAGATCTCAAGCTGGGCTCCAAATTCTTGGTAGCATCAACTGCCTGGGCCAGTGCCTAGAATCTACTCCCACCTAAAGTGATGACTAGAAATGTATCTTCTGAGGCTCTTCACCATGAGTAAGGAATGAAAGAGGGGGTTTCAAAGGCTGACAAGACCTCCAGGCATTTCAAGCTGATGTGAAGCCTCTTTGAAGCTTTTCTAGATCACGTCCAAAGCAGTGGAGGGGATGAGTTAATGGTGGCAGTTGAGAACAGAGGCTGCTGGGAGGACATGGTGTTCTTTCCTGTTTCTCATTGCTGTTATTTTGTTTTAAGATGATAAGGCTTTTTATGTATGGAGTAAAATCATAGGGACTTCTTGTACACAGTTGACTAGGTGGCGTGGAGGCAGATTTAAAAGGGACAGGCTGGGGAAACAAGGGGCTGGTTAAGAGTATTTGAAGGAGGATGATGGCGTGAAGCAAAAAGAAGGAGAAGGAGGAAAAAGAGGAAGATGGGAGGAAGAGGAAAAGAGGAGGAGGGAAGATGAGGAGGGGTGGAGGAAGCAGAGGAGGAGAGAAGGAGGAGGAAGAAGAGGAGAGTTTCCTGGAAGCCAAGAACAGAGTTTGGGGAGATGAGGAGCTGTTGGAAAATACCCTCTTTGTGCTGCAGAGTGGGGAGATGCCATTCCTGTCTAGCGAGCAAACTGACATTTAAAAACAAAAGTGACTTGTTCCCTTCCCAGCAGATTGGCAGCACGGGAAAGACTAGAGTGGAAACCTCTGTCTTACAAACTGTTTGCCTTCAATGGCAGAGGCCACAGAGCCCCAAGACTGCTTTGGCAGAGACTCTCTGGGGCAGCCACCCAGGCCTTTAAGGAAAGGTGTTCCTTCCTACTGCTGTGTGTCCCCAGCTCCCAGAGCAGAGTGGAAGAGGGACAGGACTCTCAGCTGGGCCTCAGTCTCTTCTGTGGCCTGAGAAGTTGAATTTTGTGATTCCCACTTCTGTTTTTATGGTTCTTTTCTTTATGACATGGTTTATTGGTTTTTCCTTGTTATGGAGGGAACACATCCTAATAAATTTCCTATTCTGTCTTCAAACACAAGGTTGAGTGGAGACGAGAGGCAGCAGGAGAACCAGGGACCTTTACCTTTACAGACACAGGTCATTCCGGATTTTAGCATCCTCTATAGAGCACGGGTGAATGTGAAGGGGTAACAGGAAGATAGGTAAAGGAGGCAGGCGCTGGTGAAGTCCGAGGGTCAAAAACAAGTCACCCAGAGTGATAACTTATGAAAAATGAAGCCACACTAATTAAGAATAACAGAGACCCTAGAGAGGCATTGGAGAGAAAGCTCATAAGATTGTTCAAATTAAGAACAAAAATAAATGGCTGGGCAAGCTCACTCCAGATTCTGAGTACTTTTTATTTATTTTTTAATTAACTGATATTGGGGGAAAAAGTGTTTTTATTTATTTACTTTTTTTTTCCGAATCCTCCCCATGTTGCAGAAAGAGAAAATGCTGCCACCATTTTCTTTAGCATTTGCATTCTGGGTTTAAAGAAGAACGAAATTAAATTGACTCTAAGTGTTTTCCTTCCAGGCTGTAAAGTTACTGGCATCATTTATTCCAGCACTGGCACTTACATAATCTAGATACCATGGGAGCCCTTGGAAGTCATTAAATAAAAGAAAACATCAAATAATAAAAGAAAAAGGTAGGCAGTTAAAATAGGTAGGCAGAAGACGTGATTTACATGCAGACCCAGGACCCACACTGCTGACCATTAGTGAGGGGATTCAACTGGGGGGTGGAGGCAGTTGAAAGAACGCTATCAGGGGTGTGGAGAGGGTGGATGCATTTCGACTGTGTAGTATTTCTCTAGGAAGAGGAAAAAGGGCATCACCAAACTTGCTGGCTCTCTAAGGCTCCCTGAGTCTTGGAGGGAAGGTGGATACTGAGCAGGATGAATAAGGAAGGCAGCGGCTAGCTTCCACTGAGATGGATTATTTGTATTTTAAAAATTTATTTATTCATCCTTTTATTTTCATGCGTGTGCATGAGAAGTCAACATTAAATGTCTGTCTTTATCCCTTCCAATTTTTTTGAGTTCAGGTTTCTCACTAAACCTAGAGCTCATTGCTTGTCTAGACAGCCTGAGTAGCAAGACTTGGGACCCCCCTGCCTCTGCCTCCCCAGCACTGGGATTCCAAACACACTACCACAATTATTTTTAATGTGGATGCAGGACATCCAGACATTCGTGGTTGCATAGGAGTACATTGCCCACTGAGCTATCTTCTCACTCCAGTGTAGGGTATTTAAGAAGAAGAAGACAACACCCAGCATAGGGAGTATGACCTGGAGCTTGTCTTCTTTCTCTCTTGTTTCTGGCCTTCCTGACCCTCATAGTGGCCAGAAGTTTCTTGCTTAGACAAGCAGTCTCCATGTACGCCTCAAGCTCCACTGTTCTAGGTCTGAACCTTCCTGGGGTTGGGGTTGATGTGAACCTGAAAAGTTAGGCTCTTCCAACAGATGGTTTAAGATGGCTTTTGTGGCCCCCATGATAGAGCAGGGTCAAGCCTTTCAAGATCTCACGGCCTCCCTGCCTGCCTACTATTGCCCCTGAATCTGCTCCTGATTGCCCTTGAAGGATCTGAGGATGTGGCAGATACACTCACAAATGAGGAAGACTGGGATCATGCCCAAGTTTAAGGGGAAGGGTAAGATGCAGCCAGGGACATCTGGGAAGGGCAGTAACCCTCAGAAATGGAAGTGTGATGATCTCCCTTAGATCTCATTTTCAACTGGTACCATGGTGGGGATGCTATGGGAAAAAGGGCCTGCAGGCTTCTCAGCAGGCGGTCCTAGCACTAAGCCCTCCTATAACTTTAGAAGGCAAACAGATTCAGCATTCTTTCCTAATTCCCCCAATACTCCTCCCACCTCCATATATAAGTAGCTTAAGGGCACCAGCAGGAGGCTGAATAATAATTCCCAAACAGCTCAGAATCTGATGTCGGGAATCCATGCGTGTTAGCTGCTAGGGCACAAGATGTTTTGCCGGTGTCATTAAATTAGGGATCCTTAGATGAAGAGATGATCCCAGACTACCACAATCTCCAGGGTCTTTATCCAAGGGTTGGGTGTGTGCAGGAGGAGGTGAGGTGACTCAGTGGTTAAGAACACTTGCTTATGAAAACCTAGGTTCGGATTCCAGGGCTCACAGGGCAGCTCACAGTTGTGCGAACTCCAGTTTCAGGGGATCCAATGTTCTCTTCTGACCTCAGGCACTAGGCATGCACACAGTGCACATACATTCGTGCAGGCAAAACACAGACGATAGTGAAAAAGGAAGGGATGGTTGATCTGGTAGAGCAAAGGAGCAGGGGCAGCTAAGCTCCTGGCTTTGAAACTGGAGTGAACCAGGAGCCAGAGGTTACAGGCCTGGAAGCTGAAGAGAGCAAGGAAACAAAGTTCTCCTCCATCCAGCTTGGGGACATGGATCTTGACCCAATGACAATGATTTTAGACTTCATCTGCAGCATTGTAAACAACTGCTGGGTGATGGCAGAGGCAGGCAGATCTCTTGAGTTCTAGGCCAGCCTGGTCTACAGAGCAAGTCCCGGGACAGCCAGGGTTGCACAGAGAAACGTTGTCTTGAAAACAAAAAAGTAGACAACCAAATAACGCTTGCATATTGTTATATATCACTGTTTATAGTCACTAAAGTATGTAAGAAACAAACAGGCCTTCTCAGCCACAGGGGTCGGATTTGTTTGCTTGTTTTGGCAGAGAGATGAATAGAAAACAAGGTATTTTCAACCCTTGAGTTAGGCTCCATGGTTCTGTTCTATTCCTTTTTAAAAATTCTGTCTCAACCCGTATCAAACAGAAATTTGCTGTTTGCTTAAACATTGAACAACAAAATTCCATCCCTGAATCTCAAACCAGATTGGTTTGGGTTGAACCTCACTGCTTTATGATGTTTACTTCTGATGGCCACATCAAAAACAGAAGACCTGAAGGACTGGAGTGCTCTCCCCGCTCCCCAATAGAGCAAGATAATAGCAGATAAGATAAGGAATGTGGGCTCTTCTAGTGATATCAGGAGCTCTGCAACCTCTTTGGTGGTGATGGCAACAAGGTCTAGGTCAGCAGAGAAGGTGTAGGTATGAGGGCTTGGGGCACAAAAATGGTGGGCTTGCTTCCTTCTGTTCATGACTTAAATGGAGTTATCAGTCTCTCAGTAGGCCAAATCCTCTTAGTGGTGGGGGCCCACCATTGTAGATGTCAGGAAGAGCTAAGGGCTACATTCTAGTTTAGACCTCAAAGATTAATTCCCAATGTCTTGACATCATCAGGCACATCTCACCATCAGAGGAAGAAGGCGAGTATTTAGGGGAAGCAATGGCTTGAGCCTGCATCTTCAGTAGGACTGGAGTAGAAACAGGCAAGCTGACCCAATTAAACTATCTGTGGCAGCTTCGGGCTGCTACTGGGAGCAGAGCGTTTGGTTGTTGGGCCTTCCTTCTGGGAAGGCTCTTATTCCAGAATCTGTAGAGATCTGCTTCTGGCCTGAACAGACCCTCAGATTTCAGGCTTAACTTAAGAAAAGAAATAGGAAATTGGCATGGTAATGTTTTTTATAATTACTTCTTGCTTAGTTGATTTTTTTTTGTTTGACACAAGTTGGAGTCATCAGAGAACAGGGAACCACAATTCAGAAAATACATTCATAAGATTGGCCCATTGATGGGCCTGCAGGGCATTTTCTTGATTAATGGTTGATGTCAGTGGTCCAACTCACTGTGGGCAGTACCAAAGCAAAGATGGACAGCTATAGGGAGAGCTGGTAGTGTTTAAATGGCCACGGATAAAGGTGTGGGCATCTGGGTCTCAGACCAAGTGATGAACAGGGCAGATGGAGTAGCTGTGGCCGAAGTGCACTGTGGCCCTCACTGTTGAGTTTTGGTGGCCTGTGCTTCCCCCACTATGGAAAAATTTTTACCCTGAGCTCATTTGAATAATCCAAGATCATCTCACTTAAAGACCTTTAGCTTAATTGCATCTAAAAAGTCCTATTTGCTGTATAGCTTAACATATATGGCAAAGTGGTTCTCAGAGTTCCTAATTCTCCAACCCTTTAATACCCTTTAAACCTTCATGTTGTGGTGACCTTCCAACCATAAAATTTTTTGTTGCTGATTCATAACTGTAATTTTGTAGCTGTTATGCATAGTAATCTAAATATTTGCTATGCAGGAAATCTGCTATGTGACCCCTGTGAAAGGGTCTTTTGAGCCCCCAAAAGGATCATGACCCACAGGTTGAGAACCACTGTTCTAAGGGTTTGGACATAATTGTCCTTGGGAAGCATCATTTTATTCACTATTTATTAAATTTTCTCCAAAATTGTGACCACCTAATTGAGCAATATCCTTATATTTAGTTGTCCTCTTTGAAATGGGCTGGATATGAGGTCAAGGACAACCTTCAGACAGGTCATAGGAAGGCATTGTTCAAGTTTAGTGGACTCCATGGATGCAAATAGGAGTGTGATCAAAGGCAAGCGACAGAATGGTGTCCACATCTTTGATTGCTACATAATGAACACGCGACAGACTTTAGCTATAGACCTTTGCCCTGGTTTGGGGGAGATGCTGTGTATTCCTGGTCAATATGCTAGCAAAGAGATTCAAGATTGAAGTGATGGCAGGATTTGGGGACTTTGGTAATTCATGAGATTATTTCCATCTATTTGCTTGCCTGATGAATTGGAAGTAGACAGTCCATCTTGTTCAGGAACCACGGTGACTTGGTAGCAATTACCCACTGTGTGTTTATAATGATGAGTCAAATCAAGTTTCAAAATTTACCAACAAGAAGCAAAAGTCCCAGGGGACAAAATGGACCGCACGCCCACAGCTTCCATTAAAGTTAATGAGAAGTTAATCATGTCAATAAATGTGACATAGTGGAGTCTCCAGAAATGAGGGGAACCGGAAGGCTCAGAATGCCATTGGCTGAATACTAATTCAAATAACTCAACATTCCATAGAGTGCGGAGGATAAAGGACGGCAAGAGATTGCATTAAGGCTTTGCAGAGCACTCTAATTCTAGCTGCAGCAACATCGCCTCTTAGCCTGAAGTGTTTGTCCAAATGAAGCACTTCATTAAAAAAGAGTGGTCTGAGCTGCTTTAATAGCTTTGCTCTCCGTCAGGAAGGCCTGGAAAAGGTGGCTTTGCCATGAAGTAATCCACATCCTGCCTCAGAAGCATCCAGCCTCGGTCCTGACATCCCTCCCCACTTCCTCTTTTCATACTTCTCACCCCGCTGTAGCTAATGCTTTTACTTGGGTACTATGTCCTATAAGGTGTGGTCTGAATCAGCTGCACCTGTGTGCAAACGACCGATGTGGAGGGGTGATGGGTATGTGTGAGTGGACAGTGGAAGGCCAGAGAGGGAGATGCTGCACCTCTTGGCCAAACTGTAAAGCCCTAGTATGCCAAATATGGACAGGTTTTGGTGCTTATTTGATGTAAATCTCTTCTTTCCTAGCTAAGAGCAGAGACTGGGCTCTCAACAAGTCAGGTGCTGTAACGGCTCGACTGACAAGGACGCCTGTGACTTCCTTTCCCCCGTGGTTTCGTGGTAAACACAGCGGCACTGCCTATTATTGCTCATATGTATTCCCACTCGACACTGGACACCTCTCCTCCATTAAAAGCCATCCACCCCCTATCCCTACTTTGTTCCATGGGTCTCTGTATATTTCTAGTCTATAGTGCTGTTCCTAGCAGATGTCTTCTGAATCTCACTTTTGTAAGAATGTTCTCACATATACCCTCTGGACTGCCTTCCTGGCCTCCCGAGCATCTCCTTCTTCCCTGTTGGATTCTCATTCATGACCTCTGAACCTCCAGAGCCTTTCTTCCGCTCCTCTCCCAGGAATATATTATTTTCTAAATTGTACTACTTACCTGTTAAAGAGTCATAGCACACATGGTGACAAACAGGGCTCAGATCTCCTGCGTCTCTATACTCCACCCCCACCTTCACCATAGAACAGCCTGGCACATGAAGAAATTAATGGCCACAGTGACAGCATATACTAACACAACGCTAGCAATGCCAGAAGCTGTTTTTAAACATTTTGCATTGATTTATTTCTTTAATTTTACAACAATGATATGAATCGGGTCTGTTGCTCAAGGGCACCCAGCTAGCCAGTAATTGAGCCAGAACTGGAACCAGGGAATCCGGCTCAAGACTTCAACTCTTTGCCACTTTACAGAAGAGCTTGCTTCTGTGTGTTGGGATATGCATACATGCCTTTATCTGTGCCTAGGTCTACATGTCTATCTATCAGCCTACCACCTATCCATCAATCTATTCACCCACCATCTCTCTGCACATAACTGTGTTCTTCTCGTCTCGAAGCATAGAGTGTTAGTGCCTGTTAGATGGACTTTATTTTTACTGAGTTAAAACAGTGAGCACCAAGGAATGTTGAAATGCCAAGGCAAGCTGAGAGCATGGCAGGGGCAAGCTAGGAGCAAGAGCGGGGCCTTCCTCTCTCAGTCATCTCACCTAAGACGTGTCCTGGATTTTATGGGAAATGAAAATGACGAAAACCACTTTATTTTTAATTGCTTCTAAATGTGTGTGGCTTTCCTCCATGCTCGAGACACTCTAAGAGGCTCAGGCGTGGGAAGCTGTAACCAGGCTGTCTTCACGTGAATCAATATTAACTCCATCTGGTTGCCTTTTTTACCAAGATAAGCACCAGGAGCTTTAATAATTAATCAAATTAGGACCTAAAAAAATCATTCCCCTTTTAGGAAGTTTGTTTTCGTTAGCTATCAATTAGCGCTGATGACTTCGGCTCCCCTCTCAGCGTGTTTCGGGAGATGGGAAACAGAGAGGCTCCGGAGTGTGTTAATGGAGCCTAATACGCATGGCCTAATGAAGCGTAAAGGCCTTGTTTGCTCTGAACACTGCAATCATTTAGGAGCTTTTAAAACCCAGTGTCAAGCTTTGACTCTCAGCCACCTCTTCCTGGGGACCTGAGTGATGCACTTAAGGTCTTATCTGTGCTCGGTGGAGCTGATTATGCTTTCCATTTGCCTAATTCTTTCATTGCTGTGAAAGGCTTTTGCCCATCTGAGCTCCTGTGCAATGCTCTATGGCATCTTCCAGAACCACCATGTAATGAGAGCCGCGCACTGGTGATCTATATTTGTTGGGCCCCGAGGTGTCTAAGGGCCCCCACACAGGCTCGGAGTCCAGACCTTTCTCCTTTTGCTTCAGCAGGTCATGCTGTCTGCACACACAGCTTTTGGAGTCTACAACTTCTGTTTTAAATTCAGCACCCACTCTTTACCCCTGTGTGACCCAGGCAGGTACTGAACCAAGACTTTCTTTTATAAAGGAGACTGGAGTGGATATTCTAAACATTAGTCTGGTTCCTCTAAATCCCTTTTCAAAGCACCAATCTGCCCAGTTCCCTGCAATAGTTTCTTAGTGGGAGTCCTGATAAGTCAGTGTAGGCAGAGTTTCTAGACTGGGTATCTGACCTAATTCCTGACGATGCCTGTTCACCTTGGCCTGTCTTCAGCAAGGATCCTGGTGGGTTAGTCCGGCCCGTTTTCCAGCTCTTATGTCTCTGCTTGGCAATTTTCCACCCACTTATATATACCTTCCTTCCCAATTTGCTCAGCACCTGCAAATTCCCCATTGTTCTGATTGTATTTGGAATTGCGTGCCATTCTGAACCGGACTCCCTCTTGCCCAGTTGCAAAAGTGTTGAACGAATCCCTTCCTTCCTGCTTTAGATTCTGTGTGGTTTCCCTGAGCATCAGAGAATAACAGCAGAACCTCCCCCAAGGGGTTGCCACTTGGGTGAGCATCCTGCAGTGGATCCTTCTGAAAAAAATGCCCACTGTGCCCTAAGAGAGCAACAGAGGTTAGCAACGGTTATCGCCTCAATTTTATATACCATGTTGGCTGACCCCTGGAAAGTCTCAAACAAGCAAACAAACAAAAAAAATCAACCATGCCCTGCATGTAGCGAAGAAGCATGAGACTGGGAATTGGAGCATCCGCACCCAGCCTTCTTCAGCCCCGTCTTTGGCTGGCACCTGTGAGCAAATCATTTCTCCCTTCTGCACTTTAGCCCATCTGTCAATTGGTGTTTGAATTCTTCCTGCCTGCCTGTCCTTTGCACCTGCTGTGAAGACTAACGGCTGCAGCAATGCAAGAGGAGCTTGAGAGGGGCTGGAACATTGCTGTAAGGGGACCTGAGGGCTTGTTGTTGTTGTACATACTCAACAAGGTGGAAAAAAAACAATATTCACCGTGTCTTCCATGGGCCTGCCACTTATGAGAGTATTTAGACAGACATACTAATGACAGACACCATGCTTAAAGGGGCTGTTATGGTCAGAATGCGTCTCCCTAAAGGTTTATGTGTTGAAAACGTATTCTCCCGACTCATAAGTTAATGGTATTGGGAGGGGAGGTCATTGGAAGATAATTAGTATTAGAAGACAATAGGGCTCCCATGACAGCGTTAGTTAGTGGCTTTAGAAGAAGACAAAGACAGGCCTAAAGCGCCATGCTTTCTGTGTCTTGCTACATAACATCTGTCATATTAAGATGTGGTGAGAAGGCCTTTAAGAAGTACTGAGCCAAAGCTGGGCTCGGCTTGTAGACTTCCTAACCTTCAGAGCTGTGAGTCAAATATACTTCTCTTTAAATTCCTAGTCTCAGACATTTTGTCATAGCTTCAGAGAGTGGATTAAGACAGGACACAAAGAACCAAGGAAACAGGGCCTAGGTCCTTATCAGTGAGATACAGAGAGACAATTCCTGAGAGAAGTCACATGGGACCTGTCTGTGGGAATAAAGTAAGGAGAGAACATTCTAGAGGAATAGGACAGCACAAACCAAGTCACAGAACTGGTGATTAATGCCATATCCACCTCTGAGAGATGGATGTGTGCTTCTTACCCATGGACTCTCTTGGAAGGTTTTAGATGTCTGGTACCAAGTATTTGGGTTCATTTTGGATCTAGACTTTACTGTTGAATAGCTATGAGATTCTTTTTTTCTTAAGAAAAGTCATTTGCCTCTCAGCCCCCTCCTTTTTTTTTTTTAAGATATTTAAAGTAAGAATCCCAGAGATTGGGTGGTTGAGGCAGGAGAATGGAGAATTCAAAGCCTGCACAGGGAGATACAAAACAAAATGAGACAACAAAATAAAATGGAAATTCTAATTATATTTTACGAACGTCTGAAAGGACCTATATATTAACAACTGAAATTCTTAGAATAGTGCTTGGCCCATGGTTCTTGCTGAACAGATACTAGAGATAGAATTGGTCATCATCCAGACATCTAAAAAAAATAGTGGTTTGGGGGTTTTAGAAAAGAGTGCCATTTACCCTGTATCTTTCAGGGAGGGGTGGAAAATTCAAGCCCAAAGCCATAGATGATCTCTACTCAGAGCCATGGGCTCTGCTGGAAAGTTGCCTGGAAGGTGAATAGCTGCAGGCCAGTGAGCCCTGCTCCAAGGTGAGGTCATCTTCCCAGAAGTCTTTACAGCCACACGGTGCTTCCACATTGTAATATAAAGAAGGGTACCACTTCCATAGCAGAGCAAGGGGATGAGACCTGAAACTCCAAATAATCTGTCTGCTGTGTTTTGAATGTTTGCACATCCCAAGTTCATACTGGATAGCAATTCTCAATACAGCAGTATTAGACACTGGCCTTTTAGGATGGGGACAGTGACTTTATTAAAAGACTAGAGGGAGTCAGTAAAGCCTTTTGTCTTTCTGCCTATAGCCACGCAAGGAAACAAGAAGAAGATGAGAGTATGAGGTTTTGGAGAGATGGCTCAGCACTTAAACTCACTGGCTGCTCTTCCAGATGATCCAAATTCAGTTCTCAGCACCCATACTGGAGGCTCACACCTGCCTGTAGCTCCAGTTCCAGAGTGTTGGAATTCTCTTCTTGCTTTGATGGGCATACTACCACAAATCTGTACATACATGTACATAAAAAATAAAAACAAAACTTTCTTTCAAAAAAAAAAGTGTCACTTTGAAAGCAGACAATGGACCTTACCAGACACCAAACCTGGGTGGTCATGAACTTTCCAGCCTCCAGAAAATTGGAAGTAAAGTTTTGCTGTTTATATAAAGCCATGCCTCAAGGTTTTTGTTATAGAGGCGTAAACCATAAAGGCATTGCTTGAATTAATACATTTCAGTAATGGCAGAGCCATTAATAGAATCTAGGTATTTTCCTTTCTGACCCAGTACTCCACGCTACACATGATTTGGGAAGGTCTGATGTTATAGACCATCTTACACCCCTTGTTAAAATGAGCTACGCTGGGGATCTGATGCTTCTAAAAACAGAAATGTCAGTGTGCAGGGCATGACGCTAAGGGGGACAATGGGAGCACTTATCTTAGCTATCCAGGCCCTGGGGTCCTGAGTACAACAGTCTGTGGAGTGGTTCCTGGGCAGGCGGTAGGGAGAGACAGTCACCCAAGGCTCATGACCCCAGGTTCCTCTGTGTCTGTCAGGCCTTGGGTGATGAGATATCTCTTCCACCTTCATGTTGTCCCTGAACAATGCTATTCTATGCCATCCTTGACCTCTGCAAACTGGCTAACCATGTCCTGCTGGGTTTACAAGGTCTGACTTAGCAGGGGTGTCCTCAAGGCAGAGCAGGTGTCTAAAGTCAGCTATCTTCCGATATTTTCCCCTATTCTAGCCCCAAGACTGTTAGTTGAAGCACAATTAATAAAAACTCAGACAGATATTGGGGTTCAACCTGAACACCAGAAAAGCAAAACAACCAGTCACTGACTCTTACCTCAACCTCAGTCTGAAAATGGTAAATTTGCCTCCAGGAAACCTCGGAATGAGACTGAGACTGAGAGCTGTCTCCTCCTGTTTTATAATCCTCTGTAGTTCTGGGATTAAGGGTTTGCACCACTACTGCTGGTTTCTACGGCAAGCTAATGTGGCTACTGGGATTAATGGTGTGGATCATTGCTGCCTGCCTGGTCCCTAGGGCTGGCCAGGGTGACTGTTTTAATTTTCTGATCCTCAGGCAAGCTTTATTTATTAAAATACAAATGAAATGCCATTACAGTTAGCATTCAGGCATTATGCTGGCCTGCCCCCTGTCACCTGGCAGGATGAGTTTATCGGTACTCAGGCAAATGCTTAGTCAGCTCAGGGTCCTATGGCCGTTGTCACTACATAATCTACATAAATGCACTGCATGGTTGCATAATGCTCTGTAAGCATGCACAAAAGGCCCCTTTAAGAGACAAGCTCCGCCCATTCTCTATTTCCTCCTGCTCCTTGGAAGAGGCAGGAAGGTAGGCCTTTGAGCCCCTCTCTCCTCTCTGCCTCTTTCTCTCTGCCCCTCTCTTTGCCTCTATTTCTCTGCCCTCCCACCTCTCTTCTTCCAAAACTTCTGTTCCCAGAGGCCAGTCTTTCCCTTTCCCTCCCCGCTTTTCCATGTCTTCGCTCCCAATAAAAACCCCTCCTGAGAGCACTGTCTGCGTGGTGTGTCTGTCTCTTACCCACCCATGGGTCCCCTTGATTACAGTCCACCAAGGTCCCTCTCACTCTGCATCGTAACAAAGAGGCGAGGGGTGTGGGGAGGTACAAAGCATAACTTTGCTCTGAGGCCCTGATAAGGGGCCTTGTGTACCTGGCCCAGGAGTGCAGACAGTGATGACAACATTGTTGTGTTGACTCTGGCCTCCTAGAAGTGGGTTAGACCAAAGAAAGCCCGTGGGGTGATGTTTCCTTCTCACAGATACGTCCTCAAAGTTGTAACAGGAAGGTGAGGAAGTGTGGAGACACCTTCCTGACAAGACCCTGGGGACCTCTGCAGATTGTGTTCGCAAACCCACAGGGCTCTGTTTAGGTGGGGAATAGCGTCATGACAACCACCCAGAGAATGCTTCATTTTGCTTCAAACTATATAACTCTAGCTATTTCCTTCAGCTGACGTGGACAGCCAAGTGTTAGGTCTATCGGCTGTCAGTGTGAAAGTGCATTTGAGATCTGTCTCCTCAGACCTTCCCTCAAGCACACACAACTTGTTTTCTGGCAGAGGCCAAGTGTCAAGCGCACTGACCGACTGGCCTCAGTCCCCTTCCTACGTCATTTCCTATTGATTTTTCTCGGTGTGCCTTGCACACACCATCTCGTTTCCTCAGCCTACCGGATTCTATCTATCTCTTTACCACTCAATCTGTCTCTGGTTGTAAAACCCTTTGTGGGCACTGGCTGCATTTGACACCCTCCTTTCCAAAGGCTACTATCGTGGATCACTCCTCCAGTGGAAACTGATGCCCACCGTCATCTCACGAAACTGTACCATGCACACAGATGACTTGCTTGCTTTGATTCAGTCAGTGAGATTGAGCTGACTTTTACTACACACATGAGGAGTTTATAACAAACATTCTAAGCTTAGCTCCACGGTGCTAGCATTATTAATAAGACTTCAGTCCTCATTTGGCTGCACAGTAAATATTTGAGTCATTAGAATTTAGTAAACGGAAAACAAATCAGATGTTCCCTGAGTAGCTGAGGGACAGCATCTCCCCTCCCTGGTGTTTAGTTTGTGGTTGAGAGAATGGAGTCGATGCCCAGCATCTTGTTCTGAGGCTCTGGCCACCCCACTGACAAGCTGTGTGATCTTGAACATAGTGTTGAATAACCCTAGAGATCCAATCACCTCATTTGTAAACTGCGGATTAAATTTGTACCTGTGAGAGAAGTTAAATCAGCTCACGTAATGACGTATGTACACGTTATATGGGTTAGGATGCGTTGTGTGTGACTAGGTTTTGGCATTGGCTGTTATTTCTGCTGTGTTAGTATCCAAGTCTTTGAAATGTGTTTGCTGTGTCCTGCCGTGTCTGCAAGGGCTGTGTCTACCCCCCCCCCCCCCAGTCCTAGGCTCCAGAAGTGTGCTCTTCTCAGCATTCCGGACATCCTGACACCTGCTTGCAGGGAGCTGCCCGGTGCTGGCTGTGGAGGACACTGCATGCAGAGAGCTCACAGTGTAATGGGGGAGGGAGGCACCTAACTGCAGACTGTTCTTCACAGCAGAATAGAGCCAGACAGGAGAAAATGCGCTACCATTTTAGGAAGGCTGTGGGAGAGGGGGAGGGAGCACCTGAGCCAGGGCTGGAGCCTGAGAATGAAGAAAAGACAGACACTAAGTGAAGGGCATTTCCAACTAGAAGACTTAGCATAGGCTCTTCAGGCTGGCCTGGGAGATGGATGGATCGATCAATCAATTGACTGATGATTGATTGATTGATTGATTTTTTACATCCACACCACGGTTTCTCCTCTCAGTCCCTCCTCCTCCCCTCCCCTCCCCTCACCCATTCCTCCTTTTCTCTTCAGGAAAGGTCAGGTCTTCCATGGATATCAACAACCATGGCGTATCAATCAGCAGTAAGATTAGAGTTTGGGTGGGAGGTTAAAGAAAGGTAAGTTTATAAACCTGCACAGCACACTTCAGACAAAACTGCTACCCAGTGGGGGATGGGTTGGCCCAGGTTTTGGCTTTCTGTGCTAGTCTTCCTTTTAATCAAAGGTGATATGAAGGGGAGCAGAAAGAGCATTGCGTCTCTGGGGAATGACTCAGTCTATGGCACCAGCAAAGGCTGAGCCCTGCGAAAAGAGGTAGGAAGAGATGGAGCCAGGGGGCTGGACAGGGACCCTTAGAAGGCCAGGCTGGAGGGTATGGGGAGCCATTGGCTGTATGAGGCCAGATGTCCCCTGACTCTGCTTTCCTGTGTTTAGTGTACACGTAGACAACAGGACAGTTGGGTCAGTAGCCTGGGAGTTTTAGAACATGTATTCCAAAACATGAGAGGTTGCGACAAGGAAACGGATGGTTTCACTGTAGGGCGTTCATCCTGGTGTCCATGCTGACCCCAGCTACTCTACTCAGGAAAGGAAGCCTTCTTCAGCCACTCACAAATCGGCTTCACAGTGCAGAGAGCCAGTTCCCTTGCCCGGATGAGACACTGTGATTGGAGCTCCCATGGGACTACATTTGGTTAAACCTTTCCCCTCCTTTTCTTCTGCTCCCCTTTCCCCCTTGGTCCCAAGCAGAATACAACTAACAAATCACTGAGACAAGAACCTCAGTCTCTGACTTAACTTCCAGGCAGCTTGAGCTAAGTAGGACATGCACTGACCTGTCGGAGGAGACACTAAAACTAACAGTGGTGTGCAGGGTAAATCAGACAGGTTGACGGCCTGGCTTCCTTCAGGCTACAGGAGGGGTTCTAGGACATGGTGACACATCCATCAGCAACTGTGGTCCCAAAGCACGCTTTCCTTTGCTTTCCTACCAGGCTTGCCAGAGGGCTAGCTTAGCCACAGAAAGCAGTGCAAAGAAATCAATTTCATTTCATGATAGGCAGACCCTTTTGGGATATTCACAAGTCAAATTGCCCTGGCTGTCTTTGGACAATACTTAGGAGACTTTTGGACGTTTTCTCAAATAAGTAAGAGTATGCCTACCTGTTTGCCTGTAGGTGGACATGCGAAGCCACCCTGTACTCACTGAAGAACTTGAATCTAATTATACACATATACGCAGAGACACCCACGCCCACAAACAGCCAGGCTCCGTCAGCCTAACATCCGAGTGCAGTGCTGATAAATATTTGTACTTAATGGCACTTAAGGGGAGCATTTTGATTTCTAAACATTAGCTGGTGAGTAATGATTTTACCAAGAGCACGACGAGGAGTTTGCAATGTTGACTATTCCTAGGCTCCTGACGACATACAATTATTCCACACTGCAGAAAGAAGTTGACAGAAATTCTTTAAAGAGCTCCTCAGGGGAAAATTCCATCAGGGGAAAAAAATAGGGTCAAAGAAAAATGAATTCCAAGGCAGTAAACTTGGTATTTTCATCACCATCCCTTCTACCTGTGACACTGGAACCTGCTGTAGGGCCCTCTCCTTGCACTGGGTCTCAGCAGCCCTGGTGACTTAGTCCTTGTTCCCTAAGGTCATTGCAACCTAACAGACCTAGGAATAAGTCTCTGGTGTTTGGGAAAACTTGAATAAGTCTCTAGCTGTCAGCAAGTGCAGATGTGCCAACCGGGAGCACGTGAGACCCTGCAGAGGAGCTGGGCGCATGGTTGGCTGAGCTCTTGGGAAACAGTTGCCATGGGCATTTCAGTTTTTACAGAGCTCAAGTGAGAGCCCCCCTGAAGGTAGAGCTGTAGCAAGGAGCACCCGAGAAGGCATATGTCAACCAGCAGAGCCTTGCCTGCAGAGGAGACGCTGACTGACACATGCTCTTCTCAACGGGTCAGGTCAGTCCCGCCTCTGTACTTGCTAGAGTGGCAGAGACACTGCACTAGGGGAGAAGCCATGAGGTGGCTGGGGGGTGGGAGATAACATCTTTCTCTCACCTTGATTACTGGTCTATGGGGATGGGTCAAACATTGCCCTCTGTCGCCCTTCCCGTGTATTCAGTCTTCATTGCCTTGGGTTTCTGAGCCCCTACTTGTTCTTAAGCAATGGCTGGTGGTCCAGCATGTTTTTAGTTGTGTGTGTCGTCACTCTCTAGCAATGATCCAAACTTCCTGAGACTAGTCATCACATTCGTCTTTATAGCTACTTTATCTCCCTCTGGTTCACAAAATGCATGTCTGAACACCTTGAATACTAGCTACATAGTGATGAATGAAAGAGTTTGGGTTGGTTTGTGAATTGGATTCTTGATTTAGAATAAGAAATGCTTGTTTTGAATCTTCAGCTGAAAGTGATGTCTTCCACCGAGTATGTGCTAGGCTCAGCTCTCAAGTCCAGGAAAACGGTAGAGAATCTCATAGACAAGGTCCCTGTTCTCACGAACCTCACACAGTCACACAAAGAGGCAATGAACAAGCATACTTGAGAACAGAGGTCGTGATAGATGTTATGACAAAATTAGCTTGAGGTGGTTTTGCTAGAATGGAAGCAGGAAGCTGCAGGTGGCCAGGGACAGCTCAGTTAGGATCGTGAGTGACCAGAAGCAGCCAGCAAAATAGAGAAAGGCAAAGTACCGTCAGTGTAATGGGACAGACAGAAAACTGAGTTGACAGGAAACTCAGGCCAGAGCTCAGGTAGGGTCTTGCAGCCTAGGTCAGAGGTCTGGAGAGAATGTGAATGCCAGGGAAACCCCATGGGGACAATGACTTGCTCCACAGGACACTGCCTCCACTGCTCTTCTCCCTTAGTAGGAGCACCGATACTGGCCACAGCCTGTAGGCAGCACTGGGCTGAGAGCCTCCAGTTGTACTCTGAGGAACAGGAGCCCCAGGTTTGTTCTTCGTTTTTCTCCCT
The DNA here is from genome assembly GCF_037038515.1 of Microtus pennsylvanicus. Lineage (NCBI taxonomy): Eukaryota > Metazoa > Chordata > Mammalia > Rodentia > Cricetidae > Microtus > Microtus pennsylvanicus. The sequence goes on from NC_134579.1 coordinate 70,593,209, forward strand.
TAGCTATGGAAGCTTTGAGCCACATCATTCCCGGCTGGATTGTTTTACTCTCTTACATTAAATATTTCAGAAATTGCAAAAACCCAGAAAGGGCAATTAAATACTAAATTGGTAATTCCCTCTCTCTCTTTCTCCCTCTCCTTTACTCTCTTCCTCCTTCCCTCCCTCCCTTCTTTTCTCCTTCCCTTCCTCTCTCTCTTACTCTCTCCTTCCCTCCCTCCCTCCTCCACTCCTTCCTTCTCTCTTTCTCTCTATTTTTAAATCAAATAGAAAATAAGACAAAGTCACGGCAGGACCTTTTCTGGTGGGATGGTGAGGACCTGTTGGCTGTCACAGAAGGTATTGAAGACACTGGCCAGTCACTAGACAGTCTGAATAGGAAGATACTGCTGTCTGCTTGAGGGTCACAGTCTCACAAGCTCTTGGCCAGAGGCCCTAAGCAACTGGTCTGTGATGGGCTCCAGTGTCTTTATCCAAAACAATCTAGAGAGTGAAGCATCTCTGAGCTTGTTTGGGTTTAGAAACCTCCCCCCACTTTCCGTTTCCTTTGAGGCACAGTCTTGCAATGCAGGCCAGGTGGCACAGCCTTCTGTAGGTGGGGCTGATATTACAGGGGTACACTACCACTCTTGGCTCAGTTTCGGACCTTCCTTATTCCAGGTGGGGCACAGACAGAGCAGGTGGAATTGTCAGGTCGGAGAGGGTGCTTGGAAAGGTTCGAGTTTCCTTGCTGCTGTGGCTGAAGGCACACCTCAGGGAGCCTGTCTTCTGGGTCTGAGAGTCTGCACTCGGCTGACCTTCCCGGGTCTGCATTTTTGACATTGCCTGAAGTATTCTTTGCCTCAGTATTCCTGTCTAGAAGAGGGGATGACTACGTTACATGATGGGGCGTGTCTAAGTACATATATTTACATTGAGGCTCCCTTCACAAAACACCACAGACTAAGAGGCTTACAAGCAACTGAAACTCAATTCTGAAAGTTCTGGAGTCCAGGAAGGCAACAGTAAAGGTGCTAGAAGAGTCAGCATTTCACACTTCCTACTGTGCAGTTGGCCATTGCTTTGATATAGCCTCATATGGCAGAAGTAAGCGAATTAATTCTCTGGGGTTCTTCTCATAAGGCTACCAATGCTATGCATAACCCTCGTGATAACCTAGTATGCTATGCATAACCTAGTGAATCACAAAGGACCTTTCCTCCAAGCACCATCCCCTAAGGACAAGTTTCAATGGAAGTTTTGCAGGGACACATTCAGTGTATGACAGAGCTATCCACGCAAGAAATGGTGTTGATTTCTCTAAATAAAGATGAAGGCAAAAGTGGACAAAGTCGGTACACTCATAGCTTATAGCAATTATTGAGGGTTGTGAGTGCCTGTCCGATTTTTCCTGCTTCATAACTAGAATGTGGAGGTATAGAAGCATCCCTTCCCGCTTCTAGAACATGGAGGTCTAGAGGTCTAGAAGCATTCTTTCATGTTTCTAGAACATGGAGGTCTAGAAGCAGCCCTTCCCGCTTCTAGAACATGGAAGTCTAGAAACATTCCTTCATGTTTCTAGAACATGGAGGTCTAGAAGCCTTCCTTCCAACTTCTAGAACATGGAGGTCTATAAGCCTTCCTTCCCGCTTCTAGAACAGGGAGGTCTAGAACCATTCCTTCTGCTTCTAGAACATGGAGGTCTAGAAGCATTCCTTCCTGCTTCTTCATGCTCAGAGAATGACTGACTCAGGCTTCCGTACAAGAATGCATTTGAGATGAGTCAACTGCCCCACCTTCATCAAAAATTTGGCTCTGTGACAGCACACTAAGAATTGCTTCTGTTTACTGAGCGTTCCGTGTGTACTGCACTGTGAACAATGCCACATGGTATCTTGGCCTGTGTCCACGACTCTGTGAAGTCGGCAGGGACACTGAGGTTCAGAGCAGTCCATTGCTACTGAAACCTCACTTGGCTGACTCTGAAGTGTAAGCTAAAAGGGCAAGTAAAGTATCTGTGACATTGCAAACTTACCCCAGCACAGATAGTTCGAGAACAGCTCTCTCTCTGCATCTCTATCTCTGTTTTTCTACCTCTCTGTCTGTCTCACTCTCTCTTGCCATGTCAGTAGTATAAATCATTTCATGTAAATTGAAAAACTTGAATTTTAATGTTGGCTTTTCCACCTTTAAATTTTTTTTTTTTTAAAAAAAAAACTGGGTGTGAGTGTGAACGTAGGCAAGCCATTGGACAAGCCTCTTAGTTCTGTCTTCTAAGAGTCAGGGAGTCAAGTGCTCTGCAGTTCCTCCCAGGGATTCGGGGAAGCTTCAGTCCTACCCCTAATGCCTTTGAAAGGACCACACAGAACACACTGCTGCTGTATATGCTGCTGCTGTATGACGCTGTCCCACACAGAACACACTGCTGCTGCTGTAGGATGCTGTCCCATACAGAACACACAGTGCTGCTGGTGTAGGGCTGTCCCACACAGAACACACTGCTGCTGTATATGCTGCTGCTGTATGAAGCTGTCTCACACAGAACACACTGCTGCTGCTGTAGGATGCTGCTGCTGTATGATGCTGCTGCTGTATGAAGCTGTCTCACACAGAACACACTGCTGCTGTATGATGCTGCTGCTGTATGAAGCTGTCCCACACAGAACACACTGCTGCTGCCGTAGGATGCTGTCCCACACAGAACACTGCTGCTGCTGTATGATGCTGTCCACCTCTTACATCCAACACTCTCAGGCTTTGGATTGCTTTCCCCCTCCAGTCCTTTTCATCTCAGCAAAGGACAGCTGCCGGCTACCAATCACCAAGCCCTTGGGACTGTGGTTTGTGTTAGTGAAAGGAAAAGCGTCGGGTCTGACTCTGACAACAGCTGAGACGCTTGTTGGGGACGGGGTGTGTTGAAAGTGTCAAATGTGAGGACATGACTTAGCGAGGAGACTGACCCACCTCTGTCAGCAGTAGAGCGAGGACCGGATTGAGGAGTGGGAAGCTGCCAGGGCCATGAGCTGCTCTGCAGCCAGCCTGGAGAAGGGGATTCCCTTTGGAAGAAAGCATGAAGTGGAAAGTCTTAGTTCCCGTGCTTTTCTTCCTGGAGCCACATAATTAGAGTGTTGACCTTAGCCCCAAACTGTTCAGGTTTGTTGACTTGGCAATTATTCCTTCCTCCCCTTTCTTTGTTTGCCCTGTCTTAATGGACTGATTAAACCTGTGGGCTGTCAACAAATATAGTGGGTGCCTGGGAACGTGCCTCCCCCGGGAGGGGGTGAGGCAGGGTGCCAAGAGAGGCCTAATGCAGGGGTGTGGGTACAGACTCTAAGAGCTCACCTCACTTTACGGTCCTTCTTGAATGGGAAGGAGCACTTCTGGCCATTTCTGAGACTAGTCCCTGGAGGGCAGCATCATGGAGCGATCTGGGATTGCTTCTGTCAGTCACTTGGCCAAGCCTTCTGGCCTCCTTAAGCCTCGATCTACATAATAGGATGAGGGCTGTAGCAAATTAAAGCAAAATTACTGCGATTTCGTCCTTTAGTCCCTCAGTGGATGTTAACTGAGCAACCACTATATCCTAGACACTATGGTAGGTCTCGGGAACACAGCAATGAAAACAGAAAAGATTCAGGTTCCCAGGCAGATCACTGTCTTATGAGTATGGTCCACAATTATAGAAGGGAGTCTATTTCTAAAGGAGGGAATCTGCATTGTGGAGAAGCAGGGTAAGTGCTGTTGACACTCTTGCTTACTGCCGCTAGAAAAGCTGACATTTGAACAAGGGCCTGGAGAAGGTGAGACAAGTCTCGGAGCTCCTTGACAGAAGGGTGGTCCCAATGCAGGCCACAAGAGCAGCATTGGATGCTGTGCGAAGACCGTTGGTCAGGGGAAACCCTTGTCTACCTACATGATTTCATCATAACCTTGACCCCAGTACCTTTGCCCTTCACAAAAGACACAAGTTGTCTGTCGATGCTTTCATTTCTATAGCATCTATCTCATATTAACCACTTCCGAGGTCATGTCTGGAAGGACCGGAAGTGATTCCATTAAAAACCAAAGTGGGCTAGATTGACGTTGCATTCTCGGAGCCCCAGATTTTAAAAGGGAAGCAGAAATGAAGCAACTCGCCAAGTGTTTTCTTCAGTGTGTCCTGCCTGCTGCGCCATGATGGCGTGTCGCTTTTCTTCACTTTGCCCTTGGTTACCCTCGAATGGGGGCACCTCCTCCCTCCTGTAAAATGTGCACCTTCACTGACATTCGGAAGTGGCTCTGAGTGCCTCACACAAGCAGCTCTCTAGATGTACAAGGAGCTTCAATTATTCTGCCTAGGAAAATAACTTTTCAGAGATGCCTTTCAGCATCAGGAGGCCTTGGCTGAGACAGGTGGGGGAGTTAATGAGCAGAATTGATAATGGCAGGTAGGAAAATTGATTGTCAGTCAAGAAAAGGCAAGCGCGTCAGCAGGGAAGTGGGAGGTAGAACTGTTCCAGATGGACTATGGCAGAGGAAAAGCCTTCCCTACCAATGTAAACTGATACCTATCCGAGGCTGAGGGATCGAGCCCAGAGGCAGACCACCTTAATCATTGTTCTATTGCTGCGAAGACACACCATGGCCAAGTCACCTCTTATAAAAGAAAGCATTTAATTGGGAGCTTGCTTATAGCTTCAGAGGTTTAATACATTACTATCATGGTGGCATGCCTGACTCTAGAGAAGTAGCTGAGAGCTATATCCTGATCTGTTGAGAGAGAGAGAGAGAGAGAGAGAGAGAGAGAGAGAGAGAGAGAGAGAGAGACTGGCCCAGAAACCTCAAACCCCACCCCAAGTGACATACTTCCTCTTAACTGAGTCATACTTTCTGATCCTTCTAATTCTTTTAAAGAGTTCCACTCCCTGGTGACTGAGCATTCAAATATATAAGCCTATATGGCCATTTTTATTTAATACACCACACATCATAATATAGGATTTAGAAGCCTGGGGGTGGGCTGGGGTATGATTTCATTATATCTAGGCCACTGTGGTAGTTTGAATGTAATTGGCCTCCATAATCTCATAGGGAATGGCACTATTAGGAGGTGTGGCTTTGTTGGAGTGGATGGTCTTGTTGGAGGAAGTGTGTCACCATGGGGGTGGGCTTTAAGGTTTCCTATGCTCAGGATACTACCTAGCATTTCAGTCAACTCTCTAGCCAGCACCAAGTCTGCCTGCATGCTTCCCTGCTCCCTGCCATGATGATAATGGACTGAACCTCTTGAAGTATAAGTGAGCCACCCCAATTATGTCTTCTTTATAAGAGTTGCCGTGGTCATGGTGTCTCTTCACAGCAATAGAAAAAAAAACCCACTAATTAAGACAGCTACCTCTTGGTTTTCAACTTCAAAAAGATGGTCGTGTTAGCCAGACTTCACTGAGCCTGCGTCTGCTTAGCTCAGGGTAAGGTGACTACTTCTAGAAACGCCTATCTTCGATACAGCTGGGAACAAAGGTAACTAGTTTCAGAGTCTCGGTATTGGTGCATTCAAAAAAACTTATTGCTCAAGAGTCACAGGGAAGGATGGGCAACGCCGTGGGAGAGGTGTCTTTGCTCACTTTGATTCCTAAAAGGACTGGATGGATTAGAATCCCGGCCTATATTCTAAGTTAGGGATTTCTGTCATTTCATGTCCCCTAAGAAGCTTATTACTCTACGTCAACCGGTTGGTGTTTGTTGAGTGGTCGGCTCATCAGTGTTCTACTTACTATAACCACAAGAGAGCTTCGTGCTATAGCTAGAGCTCAATGGCAGTTACACTTGAAACTAGGATGATTGAACTCTAAAATTTGTAGAGAAATCAGGCAGCCACATTTGATGGATTCAGATGAAAGCACACCGTATGAAGCAAGAGATGGAGTACTTAGGTTCAAACCCTGACTTCCTGGCTAGGGACGTGGACAAGACATGTACTGTGGATGCTTAATGGATATGGGTGGGGATCTGGGCCAAGCCCCTTAACTTATAGTCCTTGGGTCAATGGATCATTTCTGTGCAGAGCAACTTCAGTGGTTGGAAAGGTGATTCACAAGCCTACTGAAGTTCACACATTCCTCTTAAGTATATTCATCCAATGTTGCTCTTTTGGATCTCAGTCTTCTGTCACAACCTATCTTACTCTGCCTCCCCCAAAAGATAGACATAGTCATAATATGGATATTGTAGAAGACATATTGCTTAAAATGTAGCAACATGCTAAAAAGGACACAGGATGGCTCTTCTGGTTCCCCGGACACTGGAAAGTCCCTTTGAGCTTTGACTTCTTGTCCTATAAAATGAAAACACGTGCCGGGTGGTGGTGGCGCACGCCTTTAATCCCAGCACTCGGGAGGCAGAGGCGGTGGATCTCTGTGAGTTCGAGACCAGCCTAGTCTACAAGAGCTAGTTCCAGGACAGGCTCCAAAACAACAGAGAAACCCTGTCTCGAACCCCCCCCCAAAAAAAATTAAAATACGTGCACCTCCCCTTTTTTCCTGGTGGGATTTTTGTCAGGTTCAACAGAGGAGACAAGGAGAAGTAAAAACAAGATGTAGCTGAAGCAGCTAACATCCAGAGCCAGAACCTGGCTTGCAGCCTTCACCATGCAATCACTGGGTCCTTATGCAAGCATCCTTCTGAGATTCAGAATTTTCCTGAGCCTCGGTTTCTTAGTTTCTAAATGGGCATTCTTGCTCTTTTCTTTCACAAGGCTTGGAAAGTCAGTCGAGAATACCGTTCTGCCTATAATTTCAACGCCATTACTGAATGTATCTTCCAGAGCACGCTCTGGGCCTCTCCCATCCCTCTATTGTCTCTCTACTGCCCTTCAGTGTTGCCTGCTTTGCCATGTTCCTCCAATGTGCCTTACTTTGCAGCTCCTGGATGGTGATTCCATGTGCTCATAAGTGGTGTCTGAATACGAAGGCAAGCAAGCATCTTAGGAACGCCCTGGGGATGCTCAGGGCTGAATACTTGCCTGTCTTTCCTGGGAAGAAAAGACAGTGATTCTCTCTGGTCACATTCATGGTGAACTGAGAAGGCGGAGGCAGATCATTTCTCCTGGGCCTTGGGTGATGTCTCACTTAAGCTATGCAGGTCTCTTATGTAGCTCTAGGCCATGTTTCAGGCTCAAGCTCTCTTGTATTTCTGGGTTGGAAACATCAGAGGCAGAAACAATCTGGTCTCCTACTTGAATCATATAGACAAAGAATCAGAGCCTTGGGAAAATCCAGGCTCTAGCAATAGTTAATGCAAGGACCAGACAGGGACCTGAGGATTCTACATCCAAGTCAGAGTTCTTTGGTTCACTTTGTGTTGCTGCCATCAGCAAACATCATAGAGGTCACAGTCTGTAAGGCGTCATTAGAGTCACATGAAGAGCCGCCAGTGGGCTGGTAGGAAGGGAGTGGAGGGCTTTAGGAAAGTCCAGGGAAGACTGGAGTCTGAGGAGGTGGTAAGCTCTGCATGGCGTTCTCCGTTGGGCTTTCATGTGAGATGGATATCAGGGGAGACGGTGGGAAACAACGTGGCGAATGGTGCCAATCTGCCGGAACTCACAGGAAGCGGGGTTATCCCCAGATCCCCCTGAAACAGCTTAGAGCCACTGAGCCATTACCATGTAAACAAGTAACTCCAGTACCAAGGCCAGATCCCGCCATCGGCTTAAACAAGTGCAGTTCTAGAAGCAAGCACTCATATCAGATTGCCCTGAAGTGGTTTGTCTTTTATCATGGTCTAGTTTGGTTTTTACAACTCTTCAAACACATTTTACCATCTCCAAAATGATGTTACTGGTGTGTCCATCCACTCACGATACTTTTTTCAGCATCTGCTTACTGAGCTGTTCTTTACATTGTCTTACTAGATTTATTCATTTTATTTTATATATGCGTATTTTGCCTGTAGGTTCATGTGGGCACTTCATGTGTGCTTAGTGCCTGCAGAAGCCAGGGGCATCATATTCTGATAACTATTGTTATGAGTGGTTGTGAATCACCGTGTGGTTGCCAGGGATCGATCCTGGGTCTTCCGTAAGAGCAACAAGTGCTCTTAAGCAGTGAGCCAACCCCAGACTGCACGTCCCCCAGTCCTCACTACGTCACAAGTGGAACTGTGAAAAAAAAACACACAATTGGAGGAACTGGTTTAATAGACAGAGAGTGTATGCATCAGAAGCAGGATGGTTCAGGCGACGGCGACAGTAACTATTTTAATTTACTTTCTATTTCTGTGATAAAGACCATGACCAAAAGCACTTTGGGGAGGAAAGGGTTTCTCTGGCCTGCACTTGCCAGTCATGGTCCATCACTGAGAGAAGCCAAGAAAGGGACCAAAGCAGAGCTGGAGCCTGGAGGCAGGAACTGATGCAGGGGCCATGGAAGAGTGTTGCTTACTGACTTGCTCATCGTGCTTTCTTATAGAACCTAGCTCTACCCACCACAGTGGGCTGGACCCTTTCAAGTCAAGTTAATCAAGAGAATGCCCACAGACCTGCAGACGGGTGGAGGTGTTTTTTTCTATTGAAGTTTCCCTTGCCCAGATAACTCTAGCTGGATTCATGTTGAGTTGGAAAAAGCCAACAGTAGAGCAGTTAAACTGAGAATTCATGGGCTTAACTTGGTGTGGGATGCTGTACAGACACCAGGGTACAGATATGTATGAAATATGCAGCTGCCTTCAAGGTCATTGCAGGTTCTTTGGAGTAGGGACATGGGACAGGCTAGGATACAGTCACCTGGTGAGTGTTAGAAATGAGAATAGTGCCTGACAATATGACATGGGCCACTCAACCACGCCCTGAGGGTTAGGGGAGAGATGAGGGACGCATAGAGCTGAACCTTGAAGACTGCGTGCAGGTTGCCTCTTGGGTGACTGGAGTGGAGTGTACAGGGGAAGTATAGGAGAACAAGAGTTACTTAATGTGTCCATACAGAGAATGGAAGACCCAGAGGGACAGGGGGGTTATGAGGAGACAAGGTCAAAAAGGAAGGCAGAGAGCTGTGTTTAAAGTGTTTTAAGCAGCAGGCAGTGAGGAGGGCCACAGATTTATTCTAAGCAGAGGAATGGCTCGGCTCAACGTGATCTTCAGCAGTACTTTGGCAGCTTGTGTTACAATGGATTAGGGCTCCGGGAAGGACAGGGTGGGAGAGGAGGCAGAGGCAGTGAAGAGCTCTGCTCCGAAAGCCTGTGAGATGATGAGAAATCATCTGGAGGAAAGGGACAGAGGACAGAGGACATTCGTGACAGCCTTGGCTTTCCAGAGTGAAAGCCCCTTTCGAGAAGAAAGTGACCGAGGCAGTGCCTGCTAGGAGAGCAGGAGGAAAGGGAGGCAGACAGGGCGAGAAGTGCCTGTGTCAAACGGTGTTGAAAATACCCCCTTTGAGTCACACTAGCTCTTAATTGGCACCAACCACCGAGGGGATGATTGATCCCAGCGAGAGTCCAGAAAAACAGATAATTTCTTACAAGCTTCTGAAATTCATGAGCACGGTGGGGTCCCACACACCAAGGCTTTGCTGACGTGAAGTCTGAGGCTTCCTTGAAGGGATGAGTTTCCTGGGCAGTTGGTTTTGTGTGTATTCTTTTTTTTTTCTTATCAAAATGCAGAATATATCTGTGTAGTTAATGCCTGGGGTCTTGCTGAGCAGCAGAGGAGGAAGCAAGCAAAGAGCTAGGCAACACACCACCGCTACGGATTAATTTTTCACGCAATGGGCTCATTAAAGATCTGTTAAGTCAAAGGCTGTGTGGGGAATGCCTGACATGGAGATACAGACTTGACCAGAGGGTCCACCCACCGCCCACTCAAAATTTGGGTCAAAGCCTCACATAAAGCCACCTCCCATGTATGGCAAGGCCCTTTAGAGCAGAGGGAAAGCAGACTGTATTTGCTGAAAAGCTGCTATGTTCCTGGTATTTAATTCCCACCCCCTCCAGCCCCGCTCCCCCTACGCACCCCAAAATCCTTAATCAAGGTGTATAAGGTCTTTCTCTTTTCACAGATGAGAAACTTAATCCAAAAAGACTACATGATACACTCAAACTTTCCCTGCTATGTGCTTTGGAGAGTCCTCGGTACCAGGATGGCCGACCTCCTTTACAGCCTGATATTGGTCATTGTAAAATTCTTTTCCTGATGTTGACACGGTAGAATGAAATTTTTGCAGTTACTCAGACTGCGTAGACTCTGTCCATCAGAGATCAGACAGGGCTTGCGTGGGGCCCACAGGGTAAGTTCCCACCTCCCGGTGTCAGAGCCAGTGAATACTGAACTCACTGTGGAAGATTAGGGTGTGTTTAAGAGATTCGGTCTGTGTTGTGCTATATTGTTTTGTTTGTTTGTTTCTGTTTTCCTGATTTATGTACTCTGACAACAGCCAAAATCTTTCTTTTTCTTACTGTGTTGGGCTGTTTCACTTTTCTCTAAATTCGTCCCCTCCAATTTCTATCCCCACCACCACCGCCACCTCCCTGCAGGCTGTATGTCTGCCAAACACTACTACTGGTTTTGACACGGAATGGCTGTGAGAATGGGAGTTATGAGCTTTGGAAAGCAACAGCTACCTACCAGGAGGAGATTTATTCACTCCATCAAGCACAAGAAAAATTCAATTTTGAACCTGTCAGCATGGGCCAGTAATGATGTTTAAATGAATTCCATTACGGATGGGCAAATCTAAAATGTGAACAATATTTTTTTTTATTGATTTTTCAGTGAGTTTTGGCGGGGGCAGCTGCAGGCTGCATCACCGCCTTCTGTAAATTTTGTGCTGTCCCTCTGGGTAAAGTGGCCCTGGTTTGATTGGCAGTTGTCTTCTGGTGAGCATTTCATGCATGAGACGTTCCTTATCAGTCATGGCCATATTGCAGGCCATGTAAATCTCTAGTGCTGTGTGTGGACTGTGTTACATGATTGATGGAGGCAAATGCGCATGTCCATTGTCAGCCAGTTCCTGCAGACTGCACCCGGGGAGAAGACATGTGAAGCATGAAACTGCCCACCATGGGCTGTTCACAGCGGTTTTAATAAGCAAGAATTCTCTTTTGCATCTCATCAAATACAAGGATAGCTCATCCTTAGAGGATTTTCTCAGTGATATCAGACAAACACTGCTGGTGGCACTGGTTCCAAGGTTCATCTTTATGCTCTCCTCCAACTCTTAGGCCTCCCTGTAGTTACTTTCTGATGTCTTGGTCGAGCTATGCTGTTAATGCAAGTCACCCTGGTAAGCACAGGAATTGTGTAACTGCTAATCTTGGAGACCAGTGCCACGTGGTACCTACCTAGCTGCTGAGTTCCTGGCAGACAGACCTAACTTGCCTTGGCACAATCGATCATTTCTTCTGTCATAAAAGTCCAGCAGCTTTGTGAGGTGAACTAGTGGTGGGATGCGTTTTCTAAACGGCCCAGCATTCAAGAAACAGAAGATTCATTTTGCGTGTTTGAAAAACAGGCATTCTTAAGTCCGGTAGGAGTTTATTTATCACTATAACATATAGACCAGCACTGTACAACTTAGAGATTATCCATGCTTACCCCTGATTCTACCACCACAAATGTAGCCACAAGTTCTCACTAGTTTTGCCCATGAGATGTGGTACCTAAAACAGTGTTCCCACAAAACGGGATTTTTGTCATGTTTGGAAAGCAGTGACTATATGAATTATAATTTGGTGGTGATTTCCTCTATTCCTTTTTCTCCATGCTCACCTGTCAGGAGTATGTTCATATGCTTATGGTGTCTCGTGCACATTGCTTTTTCTGTGCCAGCACGTGCTCTTTATGTAAGACACACTCCGTAGGCCACAGAGTCCCCTAATTGCTGTCTCTAATGGATGAATGGACACAAGAGCACTTCCTAACCTGAAATCGAAAGTGTTGCTCAAGCATATTGCTTTCTGAAGGTGCTAGCCCCTAGACTGGAGGCTAATGCACCAGGTGGGAAATGAATTAGAGCCAGAGCTTGAAGGTCGCCTCCCAGCTTGTGACATAAACCCTAAGTACTGGCTGCTTTACACAGGCACCAGGCTTTCACGGAGAGTGACTGACTCCATCAAAACCTTCCCAGGAATCACTCCCTGTACTGTGTGTCACACTCACCCATAGCCTACAGTATCTAAACTCATAGTGCAAAATCAGAAAGCAATGGAACTTTGCTTAGAAATTGCCAGGAGTTTCAAATTCCCATTGTATTGGTGAAGAATAATGAAGAGTCTACATTCTACAAAAACAAACAAACAAACAAAAAACTTTGTGCCGGATGGTGGTGGCGTATGCCTTTAATCCCAGGACTTGGGAGGCAGAGGCAGGCAGATATCTGTGGGTTCGAGGCCAGCCTGGTCTACAAGAGCTAGTTCCAGGAACAACCAACAGAAAATGATGCAAATGGTGTAAGCGAGGGCTGGAGAGAGATGGCTTTGGCACCCATAGAAGCAAAGGTAACTCTGCAGAACAGAGTGATGTTGGAGGTCAAGAAACTAAGATATGTAGACTAACAACTTTGGTCAAGGCAGAAAAGCCTAAAGGTTCTGAGAGGACAGAGACAACATGGGAGTTCATTCACATGGAAGAAAGGTATCTCTTTTTTTCTGCTAAGAAGTATTAAGACAGAGATCCAACAGGCAGAGGCATTCAGTCACAGCTTGACAGGAGACTAGCCGGGTGTGTGAACGGAGGAGGACTTCTGTTATGCTAGGTTATATTTGCAACCTGTGTTTGTGTTCAGCATTGCAGGATTCCTAGTTGGCCCTTCCTCTAGCAGGTGGTTGGGCTCTTTTCTTGGTTTTGACCTTTTAAGTCTCTGAGGCAGCATCCACACACAGCCAGCATATGCAGCTCCGTTGAGAATGATCTGGAAATGCATAGCCATGCTGGCCCATGTCAGCTGTGCTCGCCTCCTTCTGGAGTGGGACCAGATGGCCTGGGGCTAGCTCTCTGCCTCTCCACAGGGCCATGACTATCTACTCTTGATTCATGTGGCCTAGTGCATGCACGCTGCAGTCAAGGCCATGATGCTGAAGTTACTGCCCACTAGGGGGTTAACTGCCTGACCTCTAACTGGACGGTAGGTGGTTCTTTTTCAAACTTCAAAGGGAACACAGGACTCAGGAGCAGGCAGCCTTGTCTCTCCTCAAGAGGAAGAGCTGAACGCCAGGGGATGGAGAAGAGCTGCCTACGGAGGTGGGATGATATGGTCTCAAGGAAATGGATGCTACCGACCAGAGAAGGCAGTGCTCTTGGTGAAGGTCCTCTTCAAGCCCTCAGCGTGGGCATGGAGGCCACTGCAGGTGGAATAGGTGATGCACCAAGTAGGCAGGAATTTTATGCTGCTTCAGTGTCCTGAAGGCACCTAAGAGACTCTAGTCAGGGAGAAGAACATTTGGCTTCTAGTCCTTTGCCTTCAGATTAGAGAAACTAAAAAAAAAAACAGGTCATTTCAGACTTTGTAGCTAAAACAATATCTCGCCTTTCCCACACACCAGGCTCTGCCATGAAGGATGTTACCCACAGCAATTCTTCCATTGCATTTAGTCTTCGAGGCAGCTTTAAGAGGTAAGGGCTGCCATAATTCTCATCTTAGAGGCTGTCTATGAAGCAGTTCTGTAGAAGATGGATGTGTCTTAGGGAATATCCCAGGGCTTTGGGAAAACCAGATGGGCTCACATCTGTGAATCCGCTTTCAGACCTGTAAACTGCTCTGCATACACAAGGGACCTGCTGCTCCCTCAGTTCCTTTGAGGTTTGTTTCTCTACTTGTCTTGAGTGTCTCTCAGGTAGGATGAGATGAAGGGGGATGGATGGAAGAGACCAAGTTCCTCCCTTAAAACCGCTAGGGGAGGTGAGGCAGTAAGACAACGGCTGAGAATGAAAATGCTGGGGACTTGCCAGGAGGCTGACTGAAATGATCCCTCCCTCCACAGGGGTTCAGGACCTGGGAGAGGAGTCCGCTGTGGCCCTCTGGCGAAGGCTGCTTGTGGGGGAATTCTGAGAGGTCAGCAGATCTATGCGGTCCCACCTTCTTCCTGTGACTTGTCACTGTACCAGTAATTCCTCCTTTATTTTAGCCACTGATTTCTTACCATTTTCTTGGCATTTATATAAATCTGAGTGGTGTGTTGGATGCCCACAGTGAAAGCAGCTCGGCCAGTCTTGTTTGGACATTCCAAGCAGATCTAAACCATGTAAGCTCCCAAGGACACAGTTGTCTGTTTATGAGCAATAGGCTACCAGAGCACCGAGCCATGCCATTGTCATTCCGTTTGGATCTCTCCAATCGTTTTTCATCTCTGCTAATCAGAAGATAACGGCAATCCTTCTCCACCTTCTGTCTCCAGACCCATTTTAGTTCCTCGTGGCTTCACACTGGGCTGGACTCATTGAAATCTAGTAGACAACAGACAAGAAGAGCTGTAATTTTCAGATTTGTCTGTGGGTAAGGCACATGATGAGCACCAAGTACTAGGGATTTGGTTATTTGAGATAGAATGATTTTTCATATCAGTATGCAGGAGTTGAAGCAGGCACAGTGTCCAGGAGCAGCGTGTACCTCCAGTGCCCAGACCTGAGACTCAAGATGGTCCATAACGTTTCCAAACAAGGAAAGGGATGGGTGAGGAAGAAAACAAAGGCTGGCATGGCATGTGAAGTCTTGCCAGGGCTGCTCCTGAAGAAGGTCAGACAGTCAGTGGGAAATGCTGCCACTTCCTTGACAGGGTTATGTCTTCCTTCAGAGAACTGGCTGGTCTTCAGTAGGTGGGCTCAATGCAGAGTTTGTCACCATTCACGGTCTGTATGCTCCCAGGACACGGTCATACTGCTAAGCTCATGAAGCTGACGGTGAACACTGCATTTCCAGGGAAAGGGTGTGTCCATCAAGACCGGACAACACAGTTCTAGGCAACAGATCTGCCTTGTTGTAGAAGGCCACGCTGGAAACCTTCTGAGTCAGAAGCTTGCTTGTTGAGGATGGGTTCTTACGAAGAAGAATCCCACAAATCAGATGTCAGTTGCATTACATACTCCCACTAGCATCCCTGAGTCTAGACTCGGATGGCTTCCCTCTCCAATGCTGGCATGGGCATTAAAAACTTTTGTGTCTGTGATGCTCTTAATTGATCTTTCTGTTTCCAGCCTAGAACCTGAGTTACTGTATTTTTATTTACCTTTTTTTGTATGGTTCTGGGGTTAAATATAGGACCTCAAACATATAAGTAGTCTACCACTGGGCTGCCCGCTCTGTTCCCTAACATCAGTTCATAACCTAGTCTGATGATTGTGGCAGTTGCCCACACTGGCTAAAGCCATCAGATTCTCAAAATGTCAGACTCTAATGACTTTACCAATTCCATATTTACCAAGGAAAGCTCTGTTTTCCAAACATTGAAGTTTAGTCCCTGGGCTTTTTTTGGCTGCCGTAGCTACAAGGAACAGTTAATGCCGGGAGGTTAAGAGCCATGTTTACAGCTTTTTTTTGGCAACGGGGCACAATCATATGGTATACATTAGCTGTGCTGCTCAGAGGATGCCTGGGTTTTGCCTTTTCTGGGGTTTAGTTTCTCTTGTTACAATCTGCACAATTGTTTTATACTTTTGCAACCTATTCACACGAGCTTTGTTGTACAAAGAGACCTCTAAGCTCAACATTGTCAGCTTTCCTGCTGGCAATACATTTTTATACATTAAAGGAAAATAACTGTAAACTTCTTGGAACATTTGAGAACGAAAGCATTTGTGTGTGTGTGTGTGTGAAGTTCCTTGAACTCAGAAAAGTTTGTATAGTCCTATAGAAGTGGAATTTTCTAACTACCGGCTTTGTGGAGTACGAGGGGGTCGTGGTAGAGATGAACTGGTGAAATGGGAGTGAACAGGACTTGATACACATGGAGAGGACTGTGTGCGCATGGGAGGACTTCATACCTAAGAAAGGGACTTCATACAGCTGGAAGCCTCTCTGTCTACCTTCCAGTTATGGTGGGAGCACTGGGAGAGCCAGAAGAGTATCAGAGTCCCTAACTGAACAGGCTGTCTCCAGGGAGGGCCTGTGCATCACCGTCCTTCAAATCAGCAAGAATGGGAGGCTCTTGGCTTTATGGGTCTAGAAATGAGTTACTCTCTGTGGTCAGAAACACAGGGATCTCTAGGCTAAACATTTCATTGTAAAGAGGGAACAGCTAAAGCTCAAAGACAGACTGACTTGCCCAATAGTGTTGTTCTTTAACATTCAAACTAAGCAGAGTCATGGCTGGACCTTTTCCAGACCTTTCCCCTCAGTCCCATACACAACACTTCACTGTCTTTGAATCTCACACTCCGAATGTGCTATCGTCATCCCCTCTCTTCGAAACCAGGTCTCCAAGAAAACACCCAACAGCTGTAAAATGTGAAGCTCACCCCATGTGTTCCCACATTTCCTACACACCTGCCAATGTGTTTTATTTGAGGAATGGTTTCTACTGCAGGAAAAAGAAGCAGAGCAATATGGTGGCTGCGTGTACGACAACATAAAAGGCTATTCTCTCTCTTCTTTTTAAAAGATTTATTCATTTCATGGATGTGAGTGCTCTATCTGCATGCATGACTTTGTACCAGAAGAGGGCATCAGATTCCACTATTGATGGTTGTGAGTCATCATGGGGTTGCTGAGAATTGAACTCAGGACCTCTGAAAGAACAGTCAGTGCTCTTAACTGCTGTGCTATCTCTCCAGCCCCATAGAGTGATGGCTGATGACACACTCTTGTTCTCAGTAGGAGGCATACACCCAGTGTTCCAGCAGGATGGGTCTCTCACACACACAAGGGAAGGCTGGCTGAGCATTAGCAGAGAGGACCTGAGTCAATGCTGGCACTTATGGTCAGCGGCTGTCTGACCACCTCTGTGGTTAAGTTGGTTTCTCATCTCAGCCACTAGGTCTCCCCAGAAATCTCTGCACCATCAATCTGGGCCACATACAGCGGTGGGGAAATTTCTCTTATGTTTGTCGCTTCTTAATTATAAACCAAAGGTATGGTCATTAGCTACCATTCTATTCGAAGGCCCAGGGGTCGGCAAATACATATTGCACCAGGAGCAGCTACTGCGGAGCACCGCTGTTACATGTCTTCCTTGGCCAGATCAAAACAGAAACACAGCACCTTTGCTGCTAAAAGCTTTTTTTTTTTTAACGGGGGAGCCTGTGGAATGATCAGGCCGTCATTAAAATCCTCTACGCCATCTTCCCTCACGTAAGGCTGAAAGACGCGAAACGCCTTTCAGATAATAGGGGGAATTATCAGGGTGACAGATAGGCAGTGATATGGTTATTTTAAGAAAATTCACCTGACTGAGTGTGTTCATCTGCCACAGCTATGGTAACAAAATGCCACAAAGTCTGTGGATCAGGCGACAGGAATCCAAAGTCCCACAGTCTGGGAGGCTAGGTGTTATTACAGAGGTGTGGGCAGAGCTGCTACTTCCTGAGGCTGTGTCAAAGGATTCTGCCCACACGTCTCTCTTGGCTTCTGGTGCCCTTCTGGGCATCTCTGGCATCACCTCGCATAACATCTTTTGGTTCTATGTTCACATTCCCCTTTTTATAATGACACTGCTCATATTGGGTTAGGTCCCTCCATAATGACTTCATTTTAACTAGGTTATGGAGATTCTTTCTCCAAATAAGGTCACATTTTGAGGTACTGGGGGATGAGGATTTCTACAAATGAGTTTTGAATGGACATAATTCATCCCATAACACTGAGAAGTGAAAGTCAGGAAACGGGTAAGTAGATTACCCTCCGTCTGCAGACATAGGGCTGAGCGCATCTTCCACTTAATTCTGGTGAACTGGGAAACCATAGTCCTACTTTAAGTATGTTGTAACCTTGTGATCTCTTTGACTTTTCCAGGGGGTCTCTTTTCTCCAGAATAGAATGGGTATCTTAAAAGCTTCATTGGAAGGTCCTGTGCATTCTCGGGATGACAAGTGTTAAGTATGGCACTCGGCACATTGCCAGTGTCTGAGGAATGCTCATTCTCCTTCTTGTAGCAATGTTAGGCGAAGTTTGAGGCCAGGAAAGGGTGGTGGGTGGCAGTGGGTGCTGGACCGGGTACAGCAGTTATATCAATTTGTCTAGTGCAATTGTTTTTGTGAAGAGCTATTTAAGTTTGAAGCTTGGAAATGGAAAGCAAGCAGTCAAAAAGCTTTTTAAATTGACAGGAGACGAGCTCTCCGGTAATCCATCACCTCAAATCGCCTACCCCAGATCACGTCCTGCTATTTTCTCCGATGATTTCACCAATAATGGCTTCTTTTAACTTTCGATGCGGCTTTTTGAGAGGAGACGGTTTATAAATATAAATATCCTCTACTTCTGACCTTGAAAGTCGCAAGAGATTTGATTTATTATTTTAATGTGTTGTCCTTTTGCAATACATGTTTGGAATGTATAATGGGAAAAGGCTTGGCTCCTCATCTCAGATTTGGGGGGGTAGAAGGCGATGGTGGTATCAAGAGATTCGCTCTCCTTGCTTCTCAGCTAAATAACAGAGAAACACCCACCCAGGGGACAGAGCTTCAATCAGGCCCTGGCTGTCCCCCTGTATTCCATCTCATGTTCAAGTCACTCTGGGGTCTCTGTCCTCATTGGTTAAATGATTGGACCAAGAGTCTGCTTTGGCACCACCTAACAAAACCAGCCAACCCCACCAATCTGCTGCATTTCTTTTTCTTCTCTACAAGACTCCCAGTCCAGGATCTAGTCCGATGGTAATGAGTTACAGAGGAAGTAGGGCCCTGATCCGGCTAAAAGTTGACACACAGAGATGGAAGAGAGTGTGGTGTGGACTAGTGCTTTCTCAACTCGGAACAAGCAGGGTCATATGGGAAGAGGGGGACTAAACTGAGGAATGCCCCTATTATCTTGACCTGTAGACAAGTCTGTGGAGGAATTTTCTTGATGAATGATTGATGTGGGAAGGCTCGGTGGCAGTGTCATCCCTGGGCAGGTAGTTTGTGGGTTGTATAAGAAAATGAACTGAGCAAGCCATCCCAAACAGGCTTGTCAAGTGACACTCCTCTATGGCCTTGGTTTCAGTTCCTGCCCTGACTTCTCTCCACAGTGGACTACAATCTGTGAAATGAAATAAACCCTTTCCACACTAATATGCCTTCCAGTCATTCCAGCAATGGCCTAGAACAAACTCTGACTGGGTGCTCTTCATTTCCATCCAGAACAAGCACAAGCAATGGCAGTACACAAAGCTGAGGAAACCTTCCTGTCAGCACGAACTGTCCTGTGAGGTGCTTCTCTGATGAATGGAGTGGCTTCCAGCAGGTTAAGCTAAATTAAGCCAGTTACTAAGGTTGCTAGATTCATTCACAGTGAAAACGAACATCCCTAACTGGGGGTTGCTATAGCTAATCAATGAGCAGAGCCGAGGTCTGTACTTGGGGAAGGCTCGAACAGTGAGTTTAGTAGCATCTAGCAGAAGTATTTTCCATGAGAAAACTGAAGCGGACCATCGGTTGTAGCCTCTTCAAGATCTGCTGGATGGTGGCCTCCTTTCCCACAACATAAGCACATACTCAAATATACAAGCGATTTGGGGGTTTAAAACAGTCCTAGGCACATGGGAGGTTGGAGTGGAAGAATCCTGTGTTTGAGACTAGCCTCATTTATGTGAGGAGACCCTGTCTCAAAAACACAACACAACAAAAGAAGCCCAAGAATAGTACCAACAACAAACCCACTTTTGAAACCCACTGTGATCTTCGGAAGCCCGTGGCTCCTAGAACATAATCCCTTTAAGATTATACATTACCCGTGATTCAATGAAACGTTCCACTTACCTAACAACCACAGAACTGTATAGATGCTCCCCATGTGGACTGAACCATTATCCTCCAACAGCAAGCTTGAAATAGAATAAGAATAGGAGCTTAGATGAAAGAAATAAATTGTCTCCAAATTCTACATTAATTCAGAATCTAGTTAGTAGCTATCAGGGGGAAAAATTGTGGCGCCTCATTATGGTTCCACAAAACAAGAAAAGGCCAAGCACAAGATGCTAACAATCTCAAACCCCGAGACAGAGGACTAGACTGCTGGCCCTTGGCCAAGCTGCCCGTGACCCCGAGGGCACCCTTCGCATAGCAGCCCCTTTGCAAATAACAGTTATGAGTTATGTTATTCCCCAAGGTGCCCTTTGTGGAATTAAAAAAAAAAGTCTGGTTCTCTAGTTGGCTCATTAGTTTATTTCCAGGAGCCTTTGAAAACACGGTTCTGAAGCCTAACAATTCAGTGTGAGTTAGCGCGAGGCCCCCTTGGACATGGCTTGTGCTGCCCAGATGTTCATGGAGACACAGTACCTGCAAGGCTCTACTGAGCTGTGTTTTGAGGGCTGTAAAAACAAGGTTTTATGTTTGTTTTTAATGCTGACTGCCATTTCTGGTTTATAGTTTTCTTGCTGGATGCTCTTCCTGGCTATCCTTTCCCTCCAGTTATCTTATTTACGACTCCCAGAAAGATGGTGGGGGGTTGCCTGGCAGGGAACTTGATTCCTACTTTATCAAGGAGTCAGATGACAAGAAAATGCCATTGTCTCTGCATCGGGGTGGAAAGAGGTTTATGTGCCCGGATGAAAATGTAACCTCCTTGCACTCACTGTATGTGAGTGCTTCCTACTTTCTTGGTTTAGTATTTAAAGACCTCGGGTGCACAACTGGCCCAAACAAAAAGGGAATTCAGAGATAGAAATCCCTTGAAATTGGTCGACAGAAAGGATCAGCAAGAGTCGTTCTATATATGTCTGTGCACATCTTAGGCAAATTCTCTTTCTGGTTATATTTTTATTTTTTTTATCTTTAGTCACTAAGTTGCCCAGGCTAGACTCAAAGTGACTTTGTAGCCCAGGCAGGCTTTGAACTTGTAGTGCTTCTGTCTCAGCTTCCTGAGTACCTAGGATTACAGGCCTGTACCATTTGGTCTGGCAGAAGAATCTCTAAGGAGATAGATTCGGTGGTTCTTTGGAGTCTCTGATAGTGTGTGGAAGAAAAGGAATCAAACAATTACTTTCCTACATCAGTGCTTAGAGAGTTTGTACATGGTCTGAATCCCCCAATAGTTGGGGCTAGGCATGGCTGCAGAATGTGTTCTGCTGCTATTTTGGTAACATGGCTCATTCTTTCATAGATAAAATATTTATTGACTGTCT
Organism: Microtus pennsylvanicus; assembly: GCF_037038515.1. Lineage (NCBI taxonomy): Eukaryota > Metazoa > Chordata > Mammalia > Rodentia > Cricetidae > Microtus > Microtus pennsylvanicus. Next base: position 70,614,401 of record NC_134579.1, read on the forward strand.
CTCCTAGCCACCATTCTCCACCATACAGTAGAAGGCTTAGAAAGTACAGGAATGATTCCAACTTACACAGATGTGTAACTGCACATATATGTTTATGGACATAGATAACTCATTTTCCTTACAGAGCCAATAGTTTCTGTTTTGGCACCTGTCAATGTTTCTTGTTGGTTTCCAGGGGATGTCATAATGAAGCACTACAATCTTGTTCTTTCACACTTTTGAAATCTAAATGCTTGAAGTCTAGGTACAGCAGCTTTTGTCATCTATGGAGGCAGAGAGAGAGAGAGAGAGAGAGAGAGAGAGAGAGAGAGAGAGAGAGAGAGAGAGAGAGGCAGAAGCAGAGGTAGAGGTAGAGGGGAGGGAGGTGTTGCAGAATATTTGACTATGCAAAGATGTATTGCATTTAACTATGTGAAGATGTGTTTCATTTGTTTAATTATGCAGAGATGGGTTGCTGTTTTACCTTGACTATCTAAGGCACCTGATTGGTCTAATAAAAACTGAATGGCCAATAGGAGGAGGTATAGGCAGAACTCCCGAGCACAGAGAATAAGTAGAAGGAGGAATTTAGACTCAAGGAAGAAAGAAAAGACAGGGAGACACCAGGGACTAGCCAGACAGACACAGAGGAAGCAGGAAAGTAGAACATACAGAATGAAAGAATGGTGAAAGGTCCCGAGGCAAAATGTAGATGACTAGAAAGGGGTTAAATTAAGTTAAAAGAACTAGTGAGACAAGCTTAAGCTGAGGCCGAGCATTCATAATTAATAAGTCTCCATGTCTTTGTTTGGGAGCTGGTCGATGACCCCAAAAAATCCCTACTAGAGAAGAGAGAGATCTAATTAGTAAACTAAGGAAGAGCTACTGATTTCAAAGAAGGTGACATTCAATATGAAAGAAGGGAAGCATCTTGCTTGTCTAACAAGGTGGGGTGCGTGAGAGCGCCAGCATGAGTATCCTGCATAAGCAGGAAGATCTTGGTCTGGGTTCATTTCTCAGGTATAAAGAGCTCTGAGCCCCTGGAAAAGTGATGGGATTGTGAATCTGGATAGTACCCATCATACAGAAACTCGGGGTTCTAACAGGTATGTGGACCTATGTTTCCTAAGAAGTCTTAGGATATTTTTCGGTTAACATTGGTCAAGTCGATGCATTTCTGACAGTGTGTTCCCTGGAGCTATGAAGCTTCCAAGTAGGTCCTCCCCTTTGAGTAACAGAGATTTCGTGGAAGTCGGTTGTGCTAATGAGGAATGCAGATGGCTGGAGTGTGTTTGGGTGCACGCAAGGATAGAGATGCAGACAGTGGAAGTCAGACAGGAAACACTTCATATTTGCCTGTAGCTTCTGCTAATGCATTCCTTGACCAGAGATAAATGGAAAATGTCAATCCAGCTAAATCATCTCCAGTGGCTCACATGTTTAGACCAACAGATTTTTTAAATATAATTTTTAAATGTTTTAAAAGTTAAATATAGTCACATTGCTTTCCCTTCCCTTTCTCCTCCATGCAACCCCTCCCATGAATCCAACTCATTTCCTCTAACGCATGCCTTTCTTCTTTGATTGTTACATATGTGTATAAATGAATAAGTAAGTACATATAGCCCACTGAGTTCATTTGGTGTTGATCATATGTATCGTATGTACGTGATTTCAGGGCTGAGCGACTGGAATTGACTAACATAAATTTTTTGTTCATTGATTGCCTATAATGAAGCAGGAAAGAAAGCCTAATCATTTTTAATTAAAATAATGGCTTCAATTATTTAAAAGATGAAAATACTGAAGAAGTTTTTGGGTCAAATAATAGCTACTTAAATAAGCAAAGATTTAATGCTTTTTAAAAGAGTTGGTCCCTGGAAGACTTATCAGTAATTTAGCTCATTCCTTTTAAACTTCAACTGATTTAAAAGCATCCAGAGATCTGAAGCATCCTCACCGAGGACACCTGGTGCGCTGGCTTGTTTGATGTCAACTTGACACAAGCCAGAGTCATTTCTGAAGAAGGGACAATAATTGATAAAAATGCCCTTATCAAGTGGCCTGTAGGCAAGCCTGTGGTGCATTTTCTTGATAGATGATTCATGTGGGAGGGCCCAAATCCCTGTGGGAGGTAGCACCCTGGCAAGGGTGGTTCTGGGTGCTATAAGAAGGCAGGTTGAGAAGACTATAGCGAGCAAGCCAGTGAGCAGCATTCCTCTATGACCTCTGCATCAGCTCCTGCCTCCAGGTTCCTGCCCTGTGCTTTTGCGGACTTCTCTCAGTGATGAGTGTAGAAGCTGTAGGGTGAAATAAATCCTTTCCTTTCTCGGTTGCTTTTGATTATAATGTTTATCACAGTAGCAGAAAACCTGACAATGACAAGGAAAGCTGGCTTTGTGCAAACACGTTCTACAAGCCACTTAGCAGCCATGATGCTTCATCAAATGTCCCCTGTCCCTTCTCTAAGGTATGTCGGAGGTGCCTAATGGAATCTGACATGCTTTCACTATGTATGAAACATCAAAATGGCACATCCTGACGTTTGTCTCACACAAGAACACTTTAATACCTCATGCTTTTCCTTGTCATCTTGAATTGATATCAGAACGGGACAGGTCATGACTACACTCTGATTCCCTGTTATAGTTTAAAATGCATATATCCATTCTTTAAATGTGCGGTGCAATGTAAGAGATCCCGTGGAGTGATGAAGAATGCATCGGCAGTGGTCAAAACCTTTGCGTTAGAGCCACCGGGAACGGCTCAGTGGGCACAAGTGCTAGATTTTAAGCCGGATGTTTGGACTTCAATCTCACAACTTGTATCATGGAAAGAGAGAATTGCCTTTTCTGTCTTCAACACAATATCCATGCCCTCTGCCCTCCTTCCCCCTCAATAAACAAATAAGGAAAAATTAAAACCCCAATCCCTGGTCTCCACACTGCCAGCTTTTACAAATTAGTAGAACTTCAGAGATATTTATTCCTTACTTACTATGTGACAAGCCTTGCAGCAGAAAGAAAATGAACTGAGACAAGGACTCCATCAAAGTAAGTTCTCATGGTGCATATAAAATAACATCAATGTGAAGTTTGTAGAGACTTGTGCCACAAATCAAAACCAGATAAGGAGCTATAGGAACCAAAGAGAGTATGAGTGTGTGGATATACAGAGACCAAAGAAAGTTCAAATAGAGGCGACTGATCTGTAAGCAGAGTTTGCAGTAGGCGGGTGGGGCAGGCAGACTGAACTGCATGGTCCAGCTTATGGCAACTTCAAAGCACATTGTACTGAAGAGCTAAGAAGCCTGCTAAGCTGGGGAACACAGTAACAAAGGAAGGTAGCACTATGGGTAGAGGAGGCTGAAGTAGGAAGGCACTATAAAGGTCTAAGCTATTTCTAGAGGTTGACTTAGGAGGAGGAGGAAGGAAATAAAGAGGGAAGACCACAAAGGATGGACGAGGAAAGGAAATGCTTGGTCTGGAGCAGACGTGCGGCCCTTCTCAGCCCCTTGAGAGACTGCTTCCTGTCCTGCCAACAGCTTAATTCAAGGCACAGAGGTAAGAGTAGTCTAGCCTTTCTGCCCAAGTCACTGGGGCAGGCTTCAGTAAAGATCAGAAACAAACACACTTGCAAGTGCATAAATCCAAAAAACATCTTTGCAGGGTTGTCCCTGAATGATGGTAAATCAACATGTTATTATGGGCATTTATTTCAGGCTTTGTGGTTCAAATGGTCTTGGGAAGACACTATATTTTAATAGACCTTTGTATTCTTCCATTTCTTAGTTCAGTGTCCAAGGAGAAGAAAGGGAGGGGTAGGGAAGGAAACCAAAGGGCGAGGAAGTAGGTCTAATAGTACCAAAGAGCCAGAGATACTAGACAGGTGCTCCAAACTGGTACAGTGTTGGCTATTTGATAATTGCTTCTTCATTTGAATCTTGAAAATGACTGTTTTTTGACAAGACACTGACCCACTGACCTCAGTCTTATAGTCAAACCATTAAAGTGCCCTCGAGAGGACTATTTTCTTTCACTTGGTTTAAATTTATTTCTAAAATAAAAGATATAAAAAAAGCTTCCCCATTTGCTTTGTATGATTCTAAATAGTATCCGGCTAAAACCATCATTCAGTTTTTTATCCACATTTTACCATTTTAGAAGATATTTGAATAGGAGGAATTTTTTCTTGGTTAAATATAGAATTAATACATGCCAAAAATTTTAAAATATTCCAACAGTGCAAAGGAGCAAAAATAAAAAGCAAACTCATCACCGCTACCTCCCTCGCCTGGGACAGCCGCTGCCATTATCTTTGGTTGTCTGGGTAGTTAGTGTCACACCTTTATATAACAATGCATTTGAATTTCACTTCTTACTTACTGATTCCAGAACGAGGCTGTTGTTTGTTCCATCTGAAAGTTTATGTGTTTCTTCACATCCCTATTCATTTTTTTCTTTCCCCTCAACTTCTCAATTTTTGTTAGCTTATTATTTTTTAATTATATGCCTGTTGTCTTTATGCGTTTAATTCACATGGCTAACCTCCATATCACAAGTTTGTGACTTTAGACAGCTGCAAACTACACTTTAAAGAAAACGACAATGGTTCAGCCATTTTTAATCTTGAAAATTTTCTTCCCTCTCTACTTATTTTATCCTATCTAAATGCATTGCGTCCAAGAGCCTCTGGCAGGGCATGACTGAAAATTCATCTTATGTGATTATGTAAGAGACTGGGTATTTTTAAAATGAACAATGGGACTTAGTGATGTAATGATGTATAATTATTATTCAGTGTTGATCCAGGAAACATGGAACTATTAACAGTACTGGAAACAGAAAACACTACGATTTCAGACAAGGGGGAATGTCTAGATATCTTGCCTAACAAATTTTCTCTTACTCAAGTTCTGCTCTTCCCTACCCATCTCCGTTGCTTCTGCCGCTTCTGTCCCCTGTACCTTTTACCTTAATTTCTTTTCCATATTGGTGAAGGACCACATGTTCAGTACTTTTTTTTTTTCAATGTGAAGGTGGTAAACTTCAAACGATCATCACTTGGCTTTTGTGTCTCACCGATTTGGCAGGTAGAGTAGTTCTGTATCTCAATCCTTTCCCTTCAGAGCGGGAAGTTTCCATTGTCTCTGGGTACCCACAGGTGCTGCCACTACTCAATCTTGTTCCTTTGCCATGATCCCTTCTCCCCTCTGACATCCTTGGTGCTCCCTTGTGTTTAGAGTTCACCAGCTCACCCCATGGTGTGTCTGGTGGTTTCTTTTCAGTGATTCTTCTTCATGCTCAGTCCCTCTAGGAATCCAGGTGACATCAGTGAGAGGTGACAAAATCCACAGGACCAAACAAAAGATTTGCAGGCAAATGACCTGAACTCAAATCTTGATTTTTTTTAACCATATCTTATTTCCCAGCTGTGCAACCTTGTAGAAGAGATTGTCTTCACTTAGACTAACTTTTCTCTTCTATCTGGACAAAATGACGACAGTTTCAGTCCTGCTCTTGTGGGCATGGACCATCTGGGGCTGTTCATGTTGTGAACAACTGAGAGTGAAGTCGTTTTGCAAATCAAGAGGCGGATATTAGGACTAAAGTTATTTTCAGGAATGGAAATTTTATGGTGTCAGGAAAACCTTGGACTCTTCCTTTCCCCGTGCATTTGGTCATTTGCTACCATGTCTGTATTTGTAGACAGCTGTGGTGTGGTCATCCTTCAGGCAACCTCAGGGCAGCCTTGCTGCTTAGAACAACTGGTCCCTTGATACACAACAGACACCTGTAGTGGGCATTGCTGTCTCATTAATTCTCAGGGAAGACACTAGGTACATGATGGGGGAATAGGGCTTGGCAATAAATAACCCATTACTTTACTGTTTTTTGGATATCTTTTCACTGTCTGAGCATAGAAATATGCTAATTTACTGGGTACACACATACTAATTCACCTTGAACTTCTTTTTTTATCAGTCACAAATAATAAACCAAACATTGTATGGACCGTACGATTAAATGCTTCCAGAAACTGGATTCTTGTTGATTCAGTACATACATAGAGTTAAAACAAAATTGAGTTTTCTAATGTGTATGTCCAAGATATAGCAGACCATAATGGAAGCTGGGAGGGTGAGGGCAAGACCTTAAAGCATCAGATTTAGGAAGAATTTCCCAGTCCCAATCTGATCCCTGTTCTCCAAGTACAGAAACTGAGACACTGCCTCCAGAGGGAACTTACACATGGCTATTGAAATGAACAGAAACAGATTCAAACGTTCCTAAACTCGCTCCACAATTCTATCAGAAGGGTCTGTTCCAGTAAGACTCTTTCAACCTTCTTATGGAAATTGGAAATTGTTCCTGCTCTCAGAACCATAGTGGTTCTCAATCTGTGGGTCGTGACTCTTCCCCCCAAATAAGACCATCAGAAACCACAGATATTTACGTCATGATTCACAACAGTAGCAAATTTGCAGTGATGAAGTAGCAATGAAAATAATCTTATGGATGGGGGTCGCCACAGCACCATGACTACGTTCAAATGTCACAGCACTAGGAAGAGGGAGAACTAGGTCTAGGGTCAATGTTGAGTGGCAGCAGAGAGGTGCCAGAACCTCTTGTTTCAGATCCAGTGTGGAGCCAACAGCACAATTCATGGGGGGCTCACAGCAGTAACACGTAGCAGCCATGACTGCTCCTCCTCAAGAGATGCAAAGAACTGGAGTCATTTGGTTTTGATGAGGGGCAGAGACTGAACTTGAATCTGAACCTCATGTTACTCAGGAGACCAGTTCTCAAAGTTGAGCTGGAAAGAGAATCTAGACCCTGGTGTCGTCAAGACTCAATTCTGCTCCATATCTAATGGGCACAGAGTAAACAGAGACAAACAAACCCCTTTAAAATAACAAGGTCTGGGGCTGGAGGTGTGGCTTAATGTTACATAAGCTACTAAAGTTTTTGTTTAAATTCCCAGCATTACAATATTTAAACTAAAATTCTTGACATAATTCAAGGACGTTTTAATGAACTTGCATTTGATAGATCTTGTTTCAATTTTCTTTGGTGTGTGGATTCTCTCTGAATGAATTTTTATAATACTCTTGGAGTTCAGGGGTTTAAAATGCCTGAAGAGGTCTTTCATCTCCTTGGTTAGTTTTATTACAAGGTATTTTATTTCTTTGTGGCTACCAGAGAAAGCCACAATGAGTCAAAATGCAGAGAGCAGCTGCCCACAGAGGCTCCATCCCCACTAATACATTTACAATACAACTGCTGTACCCAGTGCTCAGGGAGCATCATGGAAGAGGGGGCAGAAAGATGAGAAGAACAAGGGGACCATGAAGTGCATTCTTGTTATGACAGAGAAGCTATACCCCAGAAATCCCAACAACATGCCCTCTAAAGAAGATAGACCTGAACGATCCAACAACAGTTGACATCCCAAAGTGGGTAGAAGAGATTTCATGGCGTTTCAACCCTAGGTGATGAATCCTAAGCATTTCACGATTTCTGGGGAGGATAATTAGTCTTCTCTAGGACAAGACCTCCCAATGGGTAATCCAATGCTAAGTGTTAATCCCTAGGAAAGATACCTGCAGGCGACACTCACTAGGTTCAACAGGTCACATTTATATACTCATTCATTTCCATCTGGATGTAAAAGTGATAGTAAAAGAAGAGGAGCCATGAATTTGGAAGGGGCAGGGTACAGAAGAGATAGGAGGGACGTGAGAGAGGAGGAGATAATGTTGTTATAATTTAATTAAATAATAAAATGCCCAAAGAGATAAGTTATGTCTTGTCTTGGTGGAGCACCCTGCCATAGTGCATTAAACCCTAGGAACTATAGAGAGCACAGAACCAGTCAGAGCAATGAGGAGTGCCTAAGGAAGAGGCCTGAAACCAAGGTATGAACAAATGGAGAAGGAAATAGACATGTTTAGCTCAGTGGGCTCACCAAGAAGATCCTGCCTCGATGGCCACTGCTATGATTTAGAATGAATTTGAGGGTATCTGTAGAAGATGCCGGTATTGGAAGTTTGACCCCTGGTGCTGTGATGATGATGGTGGTCAGTGATGGAACTTAAGAGTTAGGGCCTAATGGGAAGCTATCTATCTTTGGAAGAGCTGTCAAAGGAAAGGAATAAGGGCAATTCATGTGAGAGCTTTTAGCTCTCTTGAGGGTATGTGGTTAGAAAGAGTGGGACCTCAGAATTGCTCTTGACTTACTGTTAATGACCTGATTATTTAGTGGTCCACAGGGTCTTACCATTGCCTTGTGCATGAGTTGATACCACCCAGCAGGCTCTTCCTAGCACCCACACCAGGCAGTTCAGACATGAACTCTTCAAAACATAATCAAATAAACCTCTTTTTTCATGAATTTTTTCTGCTCCACATATTTTATTTTTATCAGACAAACAGAAAATGTTCCAACCTAGCCATGAAGTGGAGATATTAGACCTGTATCATGTCCCCTTAAGGAACTGTCCAGACAACAGTTTCACATTATAGGGAACCACACTGTAGCTGACAGTCAAAGTGATGCTCTAACTGTCAGTCTTTCTGAAGTTGACACTGACCACTGATGTGGGATGCCCTTCTGTATGCTGTGACTATATCTCATTACCATTGGTTAATAGAGAAGCTGATTTGGCCAATAGCCTGGCAGAATAGAGCTAGGTGGGAAATCAAAGCACAGAGTCGGGGTGGGGTGGGAGGGGGAGAAGGTGGAGTGGAATCAGAGAGATGCCAGCAATTGAAAGAGAAGCAAGATGTGAGGTAACAAGCCGCAAACCTCATGGTAAAATATGGAATAATAGAAATAGATTAACTTAAGTTGTAAGAACTAGTTAATAATAAGCCTGAGCTAATAGGCTAAACAGTATGTAATTAATATTAAGCTTCTGAGTGGTTATTTTAAAAGCAACTGCAGGACTGGGTGGGATGAGAAACATGCAGTTACCGACCATCTTTAGATATTGTGTGGGTCTGCTCTGGGATGCAGCATGACGTACCTTTCCTCAGTAGAGAAGTTGCAGGAGAACTCTGGTGCGGCTGTATGTCTGACCCTTCATCAACATGGGGGCTATAGGAGACATGTGATGGGAACTGGATTAAAGCCATCAGAAGTCTCCCATTAAAATATAGTATTATGCACTTAACAGAGAAGGTATGAATAGTATGGGTTAAGTAATATGTTCACAGCATTATAGCTAGTGAGCTGGGGTCTGAGACTTTAACACAGATGAGCCCGGCACTAAGATCTTAAACACTCTGTTCTCCTGCCTCTTTTCTTTATAAAGATTAATATCGTCAAAGTGCCAAAATAACCTGGTTGGCACCCAGAATAACTCAGTGAGAGTTGGAGGGTGTTGAAGATATATTAGAACAATATTATGATTTCCCTGTCATGGATAACTGACAGCTGGGCTCCACTTTGCCTGAGGAAGTAAAATTTTCTTATTAATGAGAGAGAAGCCGACATTCCCAGCCCCGCAGGGGGAAAGCTTCCCAGTTTGAGACGATCTCTTGTCAGTTTGAAACAGAGCTTCTACTGTCAACTCCGACTGTGGCTGTGTCTTTGACGATCTTCTCTAGGAGTCAAGGTCAGGGGGAGTGGGGTGAGGAGCATCACCTCTCATTGGACGCAGAAGAATGTATTTAACTTCACAACCCTTTAGGAGTTTGAATAATTAGAAGAGAGTGTGTAAGTGTGTGTTGTTCTCAAGGAAGATTTCTCTGGCTATGACTTCTGAGCATCTGCGGTGCTTAAACATTTCCTTGAGGAGTCGCCACTTCAAGTCTGACGAGACTTTAAAAGATGGAACCAGAAAATAGAGACGTCCTCCCAAGACTCCTTCAGACAATAAGGAAAGTAAACACACAGCTTTCCTGGGCCGGGAGGGGCATTTGAGAGGCTATCTTCTGTCTGGTGTTTACAGCCACCTTGAGATGAGATTTCCAATTCCAGGTTTTCAAACAGTTGGTGATCTGGGTTCTGAGGTACTTTTCACTCTCTTTGCTTGTCTGCTGAGGGCCCTTCTATGTGCCTCATTCTCCAGGCTTCACATTCCACAATGCCCCAGGAGCACTGTGAAATTAGACTCTAATGAGAATGTTTCCAGAAGTTTCTAAAACCAAGTTCCAGAAGTCTATTAGAGACTATGTCCCATAAATGTAAGGGCTTGATCAAAACCTTGTTCCAAAAATAAAAGGACTGAGGAAGTAGTCACAGTAAATAAAAGAAGCCAGGGACTTGGGAAGCATAAAATTGGGTTTAAGATAATGATCTATGGAATCTCAAGAATCCTTGTCTGAGAAAGTGGGAACAGAGTGCAGGGGTGACAGTTGAAAGAGTCGTTGCCCTCTCAAACTCTCTTTTTCACTCTGGACTACCAGGAGTTACTTGTAATCCCACAGTATTAAAGACTTTACAATTCCCTTAGGAAACAATTGTTTAATTTCCTTGTTGAGGGTGCTAGATACAGTGCAAGATTCAAGCAAGATGTGTTTCAGGGACCAGTCTGGATAAAAATACCTCTCGCCTGGGTAAGGGCGTGGGGATTAGAAATATAGTAAAGAATATGAAGACATGAATGAAAATAATAAGATGGAGAAACATAGAGAATAGTATTGGGAGGGAATCTTTGTGGGTATTGAAAATTTGCCTGCCGTTAATTTCCAACTGCTTAAAATACCCCAAAAGGTAGGAGTAAGACAAAAGACTGCATTAACACTATACAAGGAAATGAACATACCAATTGAAAGTCACGGGCTACATACATTATTCATAGTTAAACATGTACACCATGGGTTACAAACCTACATACATAATCACACACAAAACAGATAAATAAGCATATTTTTTATTTTTTAATTATGATTTTCTTTATTGTTGGGAGTTTCTGACCTGTATACAATGAAATACATTTTATATGTACCTCCCATTTTTCTTTTCCAAATTCCCTCATATCTCTCCCAATAATGTCCCTTCCTACCCAACTTCATATTGTTTGGTTTTTTCCTCCTCCTCCTCCTCCTCCTCCTCCTCCTCCTCCTCCTCCTCCTCCTCCTCCTCCTTCTTCTTCTTCTCCTTCTTTTTTCCTCCTCCTCCTTCTCCTCCTCTTCCTCATCCACCTCCTTCTCTTCCTCCTTCTCATTCTTCTTCTATAATTCACTAAGTTCAATTACTGCTGTCTACATGTACACAAGTATGGGGCCATCCACTGGAGCATGGGAAACCTGTCAGTGGGAACATCCTCAAACAAACCAAACAAACAAACCACGATCCTCCCTTCTCCAGCAGCTCTTAACTGCCAACAGCTCCTCAGTAAGGGGTGGAGCCTGGAGATCATCTTCTGTATCTACACCAGAATTTGGCTGGCTTGATTTTGTGCAGGTAAACACAGTGGTTGAGCTCATAAGTGAGCTAAGGTCCAGAAGACTTCATTACATTCCTCCCCATGATTCTGCTCTTAGATTCTTCCTGCATTCTCTTTCAAGATGTGTGTGTGTGTGTGTGTGCACATGTGTGCATGAGAGAGAAGGGAGGAAAAGAGAGAGAGAGAGAGAGAGAGAGAGAGAGAGAGAGAGAGAGAGAGAGAGAGAGAGCTGTCCTATCTAGTGATGAGCTCTTGGCTCTTGGTCTCTTGTTCTCAACATTCTGACCGGTATTGACTGCTGTATATGACTTGTATGTGACCCTGTATTGACTGCTGTCCCCTGTAAAAGAAGTTTCTCAGACAGTAGGTTGAGAGAAACACAGATCTCAGGGTATAACCATAAATATTTAGAAGGAAACTTGACAACATGACTGCCTAATAACAATAGCATGTTTTTATTCATGATCTTATACCCTCCCTATCTGGGGGCTTTTGACACAAATTACAATACCAGTGATGAAATTCCCTGTGGAGCAGGCCTTAAAACCAAAAAGAACACCGTTAGCTCCTAACAGGTGTGTCTTACTCCACCTGGAAGTCCTTCTTGCCGGTCTGGTTCCTAAGATGGCATGTGGGCTCTAATACTGGGAAAGGACATTGGAGTCTTTTCTCTCTAGCTGCCCAAATAGTGTTCTAACCCTCAGAAAGCTAGCAAGAAGCAGAAAGCTTCCCAGTTGACCTGAGGTTGGTTTCTTCATATACAACCCCCAAAGTATGGTGGTGTGGTCAGTAAAAGGGTCTTACCTATAGTTATGGTGGGTGACCACAGGCTATGGCCTGTGTTGATTGGAAGACCTCTGGGCTTCACTGACCAATGATGTGTAGAGAGGTATCCCAGGCTTTGCAAAGAAATTTTCATTTATTAGCTCATGGCTTCTGGAGTGACATTGTCTACCTGTGCAGGGTAATTCTGTTTGAACTCTTTTTAAAGCCATATTTGAAATGAACTTACAAACTAGAGGGTTTCCATAAGGCCTTTATAAACAACCTTAGGATAGTCCACCTCATTAGTTATAATATAATAATTTAATCCACTTTATACCCATCTTGTACCATGCCTGACCCCCACCCCCTCTCCACTTCATCCTTTAGCCCCAACTCCTTTCCTCTCGGCTCTCACATCACCTAAGTTCCACGGTCTCCCCAGTCATGTATTTTGGTTGGGTTGTGAGATACTTTGTATCTGTGATAAAATTACATAAAAGAATCAGAAAACAAAATAAAAATAATTTATCATAGGGTGATAAGTGGGCACAGATAATTAAAAAGTTGGGTAATATAATTGGAAGTAATAGAAAACCGAGAGAAACATGTAGTCCAGGTACTGGGTGCCCTAGCAGTGAGCAGAAAAGAACAGAAGAGAAAAGATGGGGAGGAACAGGGTTTAAGACCTGAAGGCTGTGAGCTTTTATATGGAACGATTCCACTGAATGCTGAGCTCAGTGATTTAAAAGGGACCCTGTCACTGGACCTCATACTTCCAGGTTCTTGGCATTTTGGAAACAAACAAATAATATAGTCTCAACAACAACAACACTGAAGAAACACATACAAATAGCAGAGAAACAAATGGTTTGATTCATAAGCAAAGTCATGTTACAGGCCAGATATAGAAGACTGACTGAGATTTACTAAATAACCCCTGGTTAATGCCTGTGGCTTCCTTTTGTTGTTCCAGGAAGAGAAGTTGGTTATAATGTGTGGAGTGTGGGTAGTTTTGTTTTGATTGATAGGACTGGATTATATAAGCCTTTATTCAGTAAGCATGTTCTTTCCCATGATGCATCTGACTTTAATCATATACCAGTCAAATTATAAATAGGCACAACATAGTGTATAGGGGTTGCTTTATTGTGTCTGTACCAAGAGCCAGTATATACAGGATCGGCCCATTGCCCTTGGCTTCAGCATGTTTAGCACTATGTTCGGCCACAAAAAGGGAGTTACTAAGGGTTTCTAGGGAGCTATACGTAGGAGTGACCCAGTTGTTTCATTTCAAAAGGGGTGCACATGCATCCAGATGCAGGTGGGTGTTTCAGATTTCTCAGAGCGCTATTAAAAGAGCGTGAATGTGAGTACCCTAAGTCAGGATGAGACCCCAGGCTGCTAGGCCATCTCAAGACTTGCCTCTTTCAACCCCAGTCCCACAACTTGGAATAGAATCTATTACTACCGCTTTACTAAACCAGCACAATCTCTAGTTGTGTTCTACATATTTGTCCGTATATCCACAGCTAAGTGTGGCTTTCGCCATTCAGCAGGGGAACCATTCCAGAAAACCACAACCAATCAAAATGCAGAGTTGTGGAGCCCAGTCCCACTGGATACACCCAAAAAACAATTCCCATACCTAAGGCTCAGGGACCATAGAGGAAGAGCGGCAGAAGGACTGTCAGAGCTGGAGGAACACAGAGTCTGCTGGGAAGTTGTCAGAATGAAATCTCCTCCACATTTTTGCCTAAGCATGAGCTGAACGATGACAATTACAGACAGGCTGACACGGGAGAGGTATAGCACACCAGGCCTCAGGCCTACACAAGCAACAACAGGCAGCTAAGGGATGCTGAAGAACAGGAGAAAGTCTTCCCAAGGAAGCGCATACCAACTGGTTATTCAGTACCAGATGGTCAGCTCTGAAAACATACATTTAAGTAACATCATACAGACAGAGCAAATTGTATTTGTGAATTTAGGAGCACACACACACGATGCAAAAGAGGTCATGAATTTGAAAAAGAGTAAGGTATGTTATGTAAGAGGATTTGGGGGAAGGACTAGGAAGGGGAAATGATGTGATTATATTATAATCTCAAAAAACTAGAGAAAAAGTTATTTAAAATAGTTGTAAAAACCTGGTAAATGCTGAAGAGACAGAACAGATTCCAAGTGAAGAAAACAGGTCTACACCTACGACAGGAAATCAGCATGACACTGGAAGCTTCAAGGAGTAATTGCTCAGTTTTTAACAACTAGGAGGAGAAATGATTTTCCTTCTTGATTCTATTTCTCAACTTGTACATAGCTAAACCTACATCTCAGTGTTGATCTCCTTCTCCTCTTCTGTGGCTCAGAGTCAACAGTCCCTTTCTCTGTCCATTCACAGCACACTGGGAGACCACGCAACGTCACAAAGTCAACAGTGGATCAGACCTCTCTGCCGTTGCTCTGCTCCTCCCGGACGCTGTTCTGGTCAACAAGTCACAGCTGCCCCCCAACCTCATCTCCAGAACAGAAGAAGCACAGAAGAAGCTTTGCTTTCAGAATACAGAAGTGACATGCATGAATTCCCCTGTGGTTCTCGGTCATGGCCTAGTCTTATGATCGCTGTAAGCTGCAGGGCAGACTGGAAAATATTAGACCCTGGTGTAGGGGAGAAATCTTCCTAGGCAGGTCTTTTTCACTGACAGAAAGAAAATAGATGTGTGGGCTATTTAGTAGTCTCTAACAGGTCAACCCAACCATCAGGCAAAGATGGGGGCACTGGACAAGCATAATTTGATTATTGGGGGCCTTTAAGAGAGTATGCCTCAGGGGAAATCTTTCACAAGTAACCGGCAGATAGGAAAGTTAGAGGCCGAGGGGCACAGGAAGCAGGAGGTGTGGTGGCAAAGCAGGTAGGATGAAGAGAGGGAAGCAGCCATGGCGGAGAACAGCATGAGGACACTTAGAAGGGGGATGGCTCTAGGATGTTTAAATTATAAGAAATTATACAGATTGAAGCATTGAGATTGTTAGAAAATTTGGGGAGAAACGATGGGAAATACGTTTCTTAAAACCAACCAAAGGAAAATTGGGCAGCTTTTTAACTTCAGACTAGGAATGTTGATAAGGAAAGACAGTTGTAATTGTACAGAATTGGCTAACACTAAATGTTTACAGAGTCAGAATGACCGGAAGCTTAACTATTGACTCAACCAAAGTCTTACGATCATGGGAGATTAAAAGGAGACCCAACAGGCCTGGGGACAGGTATGTTCGCTTTGCTTGTAACAGTCAACAGAAAATGTCTACAACTGATAAAGTGCATCATGTATATTATTCAGAGACAGATTTGAAAATGCTAAGTAGGTAACCAGAGAGCCAAGTGTGATTGACAGATAGGCCTGGGGGGCAGGAAGAGGAGGAGAAGAAATTTCAATGTGTTTTTCTAGTAATAGATGACTTAATTTAGATGTATGCAAATGTGTACATTAATTTCAGAAATTAAAATTAATTACTCATGTAATCATACTTAAAGGAAATTAAAAGGTTTTTGAATGAAAATGAATATATATTCTGTATATTCCATATAAAATTTGTACACATACTATATATGTATATTAGAGACACATATAATACACACATTATATGCATACATATTATACATGTATATATGTACATACATAAATATATATGTGTATATGTTATGTATAGCTACACATGCATAAGCATATATGTGTGTGCGTGTATGCATGTGCATTTATATACACATATATGCACTTATATGCTTATCTGTGTACATATATACACATGTGTTACACAACATGCATATTATATAATATGTTGTATGTAATATACATATATAGCTATATAATCTGAAACTTGAATAAATTAAGGATTTTTTTCTAGTTATCTCTTTAGGAGTCAGTTAAGATTTTAAAAAATATATTTTTCTAGTGACCAGAAGCTCCCATGTGTAGGGAGCCCATTTGAAATCTCAGAGCTGTTTCTAATGTTGAGCCAGTATTTCTCTTTGCAATGCACATCTGTGAGCTAACTCTGTCTCACATCCTTTGGGTGGTGCTCAGGTCTGCCTAAGCCACACCAAGCCCAGCAAGCAGCTAGACAGTGGCAGATAATTCTCCGGTCCCTGTTGTTTCACCGGCCTGCTCTCTGCCCTCTACCTGCTCACTCGCTCTGACCAGTCACACCAACTGCCGTCCCTCTTCCCCAGAATAACCAAGGCAGACCTGACTCTATGAGTCATTACGGGCTAGATGCCATTCCCACCCTGTGTGTCTGTACTGATTATTTAGAAACATGAGGTTCTCAGAAGTTTGGTTCCTAGAAAGGATCTCTGCATGAGAGAATGAACTGAAATGTTCTTGTCTTTCAGAAAGGGACTAGCTCAGCACAGTGATTCTGCCTGAGGTAAATCCACTAGCCTGATCAGCTGGCACACTCAGTTGCTACTGTATGCCCTAAGAGCACCCAAGGGAGTACTCAGACTATGCCCCCGGGGGTGGTCCATACTATCTGTGGGGCCATATTGGGTACAGTAGGGGTGCTGTGTAATGGTTCCTTCTGAGATTGAAACATTCCGTCCTGCAGGGAAGCTCCTTGAGCAGGAAGGTAAACAACTCAAGAGAGCTTTAGGAAGTCCCTGAAACTGACCAGATTCACTAGGCCTTTCTCTGTGGGATTAAATAATAAAAGAAGAGAGTTCCTCTCACAAAGAAAGCTGAGCTGTAAGGAACAGTCTCCAGACTCCAGCTAAGCTGCAAAGAAGGGTAAGACCCGCCCAGTTGTCTGGAAGAAACAGAAACCAGATGAGCTACCAGAAGAGGTCTAGACCAACCAACTCCCTTGGAAAGGACGCTCTTCAACCTGTTGAGCTGCTTGCTAGCTGTGAACTGTATTTCCAGTTCCCAGCTTCCATGAGCTGTCATGCATGCAGCTGTCTTTGAGTTTTTGCTTCCCCTGTAAGTAACTCTTCATGCACATTCCTCTAAGTAACCCCAAGAAAACTCATGGTTCACTAAATTAGATTTTGGTGTTTTCCATACGTTCCTCGGGCTGTCATGGGCTCCCTATCTGGGGTGAGTAGATGTGTGTGTTGTGTCTCCCGCTACACCCCGAGGGGAAAGTTTTGTCACATGACAGGAAGCTACCTTCTATGGCTGTAGAAGGTGACAGAAGAGATTAGTTTGTAAGAATTACCAGTCAGCATATCCACTGATGCCTTGAATGCTCACATTCTGAAAGTATTAAAGAAAGAAGAGGCAAGCATGCCCCATTATCTCCAATGGGGGGAACATTAAAATGGAAATTGAGAATGTATTTTGGTGGGGGAGGGAGCTGTAGAGCAGCAACTCTCATGACTATCAGGGGATCAGTCCTCTATGATGCTCCACACTCAGGCGGGATTGATATCATTTATATGATCTGAGATCTATTTTTCTTCTCAGAGACCACCACAGGTTAGGTTGTCTCACCCTCAAAATGCCACCCCAAAGACCTTTTTTAATGTACATGGAGATTTGCCTCTCCAAGACAATAAGACTAGAGACATTTTATTGAGTGGCTAGATGATGATTAATCCATTCTGTTAGGTACTGTCTTGGGATAGGAAACACTGCTAGCCCCAATAGAGAGCAATCAAGACCCCCTCCTCTTTTAAGGAAAAGATACATGGATCCAATGAAGAGAAATGACCAGCTTTGGGGAAATGATGGATTACTCAAATCTTGGCTTCATGCTTGTCATAATGTGTTTTGGAGGAAACAGTTGAAGTATTGGAGGCTTCATTATTAGGAGAGGGGAAAAAAGACAACCTGAAAGGTTCTGATAAAATTTTATTTCTTAATTTGGAGCTCGCCATAATTCTGAAGATTCTATGTTAAGGAAGAACTTAAAAAAAAACACATCCTTTTCTCCCCATGTGAGAACAGAAGCCCATTTGTTGTCTTTGAGTAGGAAGACGAACAGTTCTAAGTAACCTGTCACATGATTTTGAATCCTTTCCTTTTTACCTTCAGCTTGTATCCCCAAGCCTGGAAACCTTTTCTAACTACTAAATGTACAATGGAAGTATTTGCTTTAAATCTCCTGAGTCAAACAGCCAAATATCACTGCACAGGACCTGTTCTTTGGATATTTTTTCACTTACCTGTAGCCTAGATAGTATGACTTGCTAGGTTAGAAACATTAAAGGTAGCTCCTGATATGTACAAATTGATACAGCACATAAACACAATCCGGAAGTGTTCTTTGTTAGCAGTGCCCATGGGCAGGGACATCAGTACAGGAGATGGGCTGTCAATACAAGGCTGCCAACATTACCTGAATATCCTGAGTCTTGCTAGAATGTGGAAAAGCAAATAAGGCAATATTGCACGGGAGGCAGTGATGTGTATCATTTCCTTATCATTTCCCCGACTACAGTTCATTAAAGTGGTCATAACAAGCCATGAGCTTGAGAGAGTTGGGTCATGTGGTCTTTGGTTAGGCAACACATTTCCTGCCATAACCCTTTACCAAAGAAGGTGCTGATGGGACTGGAAGACAGATAGCTATGTTTCTCAGATGAGCTCTTGTTTTCTCAATAACTCCAAACTCAAGTCAAAGTAAAACAGGGTGCTCTCAACTGATGTCATTTTACTTAGCAGGGTCTCTTTGAAAAATTCTAATTTATTTTATTTTATGAGAAAAATATATATTATCTTAGCTTTATTTCTTCCTTGGGATAAAATATTCTGATGAAAACAACAACTTAAGGGAGGAAGGGTTTATTTAAGATAAGAGTTTCAGGTTACAGATCAGGGTGATGGATACATCATCAGGGGCATGATGCAGCTGCTACCCTGTCGTCAGAAGAAACATCTGCATGCAAACGCTCAGCTTTCTTCCTCTCTATATTTAGTCCAGGACCTACTATTAAGATGGGTCTTCCTGGGGCCTGGAGAGATGGTTCAAATGTTAAGCACACTGACTGTTCTTTCAGAGGTCCTGAGTTCAATTCCTAGCAACCAGATGGTAGCTCACAACCATCTATAATGAAATCTAGTGCCCTCTTCTGGCATGGAGGCATACATGCAGGCAGACCACTGTATACATACATAATAAATAAATAAACCTTTAAAAAAATAGATGAGTCTTCTTACAGCAATTACCACAATCAGGCATAATTCCTCATAGGCATGCCCATCCCCCAAGTGACTTCAAATTGTCAAGATGACAATAACACTGACCATCTCATTTACCATTCTGTAGATAGAACCAGTTTTTATTTGATCCTTCTCTCTATAAAGAATTACTATCTACTCATTTAAAGAAATGACTTCATGAAAGACTAATATGTTATTGTCACTTGCACTTTTCTACTAGATATTAGGGTTACATATCAGAAGACAGACAGTGGCCTGCTTGCATGATCCCATGAGTCTAATGAACTCGGGTGGAAAACAGGAATAGATAAAATCCAATATAACCAAAATGATTTGTAATGATTTGCAATACCCACGGGACAGATTATCTCCTGGCCCGAATCAGAGAAGGTACTGCTTCGGGTATAGATACCAATTAACAATGAGACCTTCAACTGGCCAGCATGCAGAGAACAAAGGATGATACAGAGAAAGCCCCAAACTGGATATTCTTATCTCACCCCAAGGCTCCAGAATCTTTGTAAGAGAGGCAGCAGAAAGATTGTAAGAGTTAGGGGTGGTGAACTATCTCCAGGACACAGTGTTCCTCAGGCACAACAGGGCAGAAGCATGTATGAACTCAGCAGTGTGACAGCATATGCAAGACCTGTGGAAGCTTCAGCCATGAAAATCCAGGGAGGGTGGCGGTGGGTATGCAATATCACCACTAGCTATACCGTTATTAGCATTGGATGGCTGCTGGTGGGGTTTTGTTGTTGTTTTGGTTTGGTTTAAGAATCAACCTCTGGTAGGTTGACCAGAGAGGGGACCTGGCCCCAAGCCTGGGAGTAAGTAGCAGGGCAGTACAAACTGGATTCATGGGAAAGGGGAAAAAAAGACATCTCAAAGTTTGATGGGAAATGGCAGGAGGGTTGAGTGTGTGGGAAGAGAAGAACTGAGGGGGTGAATGTGTATTTGATTTTAGAAGATCAGGTAGCGGGTAATAAGTCCTAAATATAGAACAGTGATGCCAAGAACAATGTCTGAGGTTCTTCTGATCTTGAGGCGAGATGAGTCTTCGTGGATGGCGTGTTTGCGCTCGCATGCCACTGGCAAGGATGAGTTGACCGCTGTGAGCCTGTGACTCAGGACTGCTCAGGCTAAGATGGTCATGGGCTTGACTGTGAGACAGATCAGTGGCCAGAAACTTGTGATGCCAAGGGGGCAATGCCGAGCACTCAGCGACCTGAAGCGGGAGGGTTACTTGGCTGCTCTAGTGAGCACCCACCTAGGGGGCCAGCAGAGGCAAGAGGAGCACTCAGGAGCTGTTTATCATGGTTCCAAACAGGATGGGTGAGCCTGGGATGACAAGCGGCAGCTGAGATGAGTGGAGAAGGGACTCTGTGCCCTAGACCTGCTGAAGGGTTTGTTACAGACAAGATGCGAGGGGCCCAAACCGCCTCCAATTTGTGGTCCTCTGCTCTTCAGTATCCGGTCTAGTCTTTGAGAGCTCTCAAAGAAAGCTTTCTTAGGGCCTAGGCAGACGGTCAGGAAATGTGTTTTTGTTTCTTTCCCTTCTTGCTTTAATTCACCAGAATGTGTCTCTGTCATTGCTTAACTTTTGCAAGAAAAGGAAAAACAACAGCCCTGGCCACTTACTCAGAAAAGCTGGTGCAGGGTGAGAAACGTGTTAACAGTCTCTGTAGAGGAGTCCACCAGGGAAACGAGATGTCCTTCTGGCTGACAGAGATGTCTGGAGCATTTGAATTTAATCAGACCATAACACATTTCTTTGCCCTTTTACAATGCTGATGACTAACGGGTTCCCAAGTGGGTGAGTTATATTCTAGATGAAGGGGGGCAAACAGAAACACTCTTGGCTTGGGGCACTTAATATTTAATTGAGTCATAGCTGCACAGACCATAACTGAATATGCATGAAGAGGATAACACGGAGAAGTTTTTATATCAAAGGCGTGTTTTTATATTCTTCTCTCTTTGCTTTGTCATTCCTCAGTGAGAAATGGTCCTCTGTTGAGTCCACCTTTTTTTTTCTGATTTGACACAGGCTGCAGACAAAAAGCCCAAAATGTGTGTGCTGGGCGGAGGCGGTGGGGGGCGAATTCTGTGTGACCTCACTTTGTTATTTTTCATAGGTGACTAGACCCTTACAGGCTGCAACAAACACAGAACTGAGAATTTTGGACTATCACAGACACAAGGACACAAGTCAGCCTCCAGATCAGACAGTTTGGAGTCTGCAAACACCTTACTCGGACCTCAAGCAAATGGGAGTGGTTTCTTGTGCGCAAACTCTTTCCAACTGAAGAGGTGTTACAGTCTGTTCTTAGACAATCAATCCTCGCACTTGAAGGAGGAAAAAAATACCCATGGAGAAAGCAGAAGTTCAAAGGTGGCTGGAAGACCATCTTCCATGACTCCTGTTTCCTAAGGGTAGGTGTGGAGTTCAACCTTGGCATCTGTGCAGTTTCTGTGAATGCCTAGTAGGGAGGGTTTCAATAGCTACTAAGGCTGCCATTAAAACAGAGAGCATGAAAATGGCCATTCAACAGTAGACCAAATCACATGACTTCTTAGAGCACACAGAGAGTGAATCCCCAATTCTGGCAGCATTTCTGTTAAAAGAAGACCTTACTCTCTATTGGCCTTTGGCTCCATAACTGTTTCTGTAGATAAATTTACAGTGTGGCTAATGTTTATCTTTCCAGTTTTAATGTTTTGGATATCCCTATTTGGGACATATTTTTAGTGTCTAGAGCAGATAATTCTAGGAGTGTTTGGGGATTTTTCTTTTGCCTTTGCATTGCTGGGAATGGAACTCAATGCCTGGTACATGAGGGGCAAACCCTGTCCATGAGCTGATTTCCTAGCACTCCCAGGGATGCGTGATGATTAACAGGAAGACTCCTCTGGGTGCGTCTTTAAGGGTACCTCCATAGGAGATCAGTTAAAGACACCTGCCCTAAGTATCGGTGACACCATCCCGTAGGCTGAATGGAATAAAGGAGAAGAAAGAAAATGCCAATCTAGAGCAGACATTCCCCCTCGGTCCTGGTGAAGTGGGCTGCTTTGCTCAGCCATGCCCTCCCTCCCTGCTGTACTGATACTGGACCTGGAAGCCCAAATCAACCAGTCCTCACTTAAGTTGCTGCTCCCTAGCGTTTGACCATAGCAATACAAGATGAGTTAAAATAGGAATCTTTAGTCTGATGCTTATCTATAGGATATTTCTTTTTCTCTCAATCTCATGAATTACCTGTCATTTTCCCTTGTTTTAGGATTGATAAATCAATATGGCGATTTCTCAGAAAATTAGGAAACAATCTATCTCAAAACTCAGCATATACTCAAAAGATGCTCAATCATGCCACAAGAACATGTGCACAACTATGTTAATAACAGCATTATTTGTCATAGCCAGAACCTGGAAACAACCTAGATGCCCCTCAACCAAAGAATGGATAAAGAACATGTGGTACATTTACATAATGGAGTACTACACAGCGGTAAAAAATAATTGACACCTTGAAATTTGCAGGCAATGGATGGATCTAGGAAAAAAACATATTGAGTGAGGTAACACAGACACAGAAAGACAAATATAATATGTATTCCCTCAGAAGTGGCTTTTAGACATAAAGAAAAACCAGCCTACAGGTCACAACTGCAGAGAACCTAGACAACAAAGAGGATCTTAAGAGAGACATCCATGGATCTACATAGGAAGGCGAAAAATATCTCCTGAGTAAATTGGGAGCATTGGGGTCACAGAGAAAGGTAGAAGGAGGAAGGGAGGAAGATGAAGAAAAATGTATAGCTTAATAAAAAACAGTAAAAAAAAGAGAGAAAGAGAAAAAGGAGGAAAAAAAAGGATATGGTCAGTATTTAGCCAGGATTTTGTACTGGCCTTCTGGATATTGACAAGGATGTTAGGTCACTATTTTAATGTATGTCTTAAATTTTCGAGTGCTTTCAGGTTCACAGAGAGGCCCCACAGCAAATAAAGAACGGGTTTCTCTATGCTCAGCTTTCCTGTTGCTAGCATCATACATTCATCACATCTTACGAACCAGTGTCACTACTAACTTAAATCCATGTTTTTGGTTTGTTTTAACATTTTCTTACCATTTACAGAGTGCCCCTTTCTATCAAAGGATGGCATTTGGAAAACCATGCTATATTTAGTTTACTGTGTTGCTGTCTGAGTATGAGAAGTCCTCCTAGGCTGATGTGTTTGCACACTTGGCCTCTAGCTGGTGGTGCTGATGGGAAGATTATAAGCCTTTGGGGGCAGAGGCGGATCTCTCGGGGATGGCCTTTAGGGGTGATATACTGATTCTGCTTCTAGCAGCTTCTTGTCTGCCCTGGCAATGCAGCCTGTCCCTTCCCACTCTATGGCGTTGTGCCATCCCTATCATGATAAGTCTGAGCCTCTTAAACCGTGAGCTGAAACAAATTCCCCCATGCTCCTGAGGCAGGCCACAACAACCGATACGTCATTGTTTTGGTAAACTCTGGACTGTGACAGTCTTCGCATTCTTTGTTTGTGATCACCTTGACCCTGTGTCTCACACACACCTAAAAGTGTGTCCTCAAAAGATATAAATTAAAAAAAAAATACAAATCCTAAGAAGGGAAGTGGCAAAATAGGCATGTTGACTTGAACTCTTTCTTTCAGGTTTGATAAATTAAGTAAGCCAAACTTGATAAGGCTATACAGTGTTTGTGTCTCACAATGCTCAAACCCAAGCTCTATATAGTCCAAAAACTCCTACTTCTTCAAGGTTACATAAAATATTTACCAAGATTGACCATCTGCTCACAAGCCAGGTTTCAAGAAATGTACTAATCATGGCACATAAATTAGAAATTAATTACCAAAGATAATTAAAAACCCACACAAATTTAAGAATAAAAGAGTACACATAAATAATTCATTGACTCAAATGAGACATGAAAAGTGGGCTTAGAAAATATTCAGCATAAACTGGATATGTCACAACTTTCGGGATGGAGCAAAAACAGAACTTAAGAGGCAAATTTTGACTTTAAATTTATATCAACAAAGAGGAAAGTTTAGTTTTAAATTCAGTGCACCAAGATTCCTCTTCTTTATAAAATTTATTTAACTTTAATTTATTTAACCCAGGTCCTCTGGAAGAGCAGTCAGTGCTCTTAACCTCTGAGTCATCTCTCCAGCCCCAGAACCTAATCTTTTACGGAACAGTTGGGGTGCAGCTCCTTGATGGAGCCATGACACGTACAATACCCAGGGTTCAACTTCCAGCTCTGCAGTAAACAAATAAATAAAGCAGAGAAAGAAGAGAGTAAAACCCAAGAAGGAGGGGGGGGGGCGCTTTCAGCACTGTAGCTGGGAGGTGAGGGACATCACTGCTCAGGCCTGTCTGCCCACAGGCGTGTGTGCAGTGCGTGCGAAGTGGGTGTGCCATGAGAGAGGTGCACTGAGTACACACTTCCAGGCAACAATTAAGTTAGAGTGACATCATCAAGCCATGTCCCTGATGATCTTCAGGGAAATCTTGCTTTTTCTCACAGAGCATCCATTTTTTTCTGTACTATTTCCCAGTCAGTTAGTGATGTTGGCATCTTGCTGAAGATGTCAAATAGCTAAGTATTTATTCTTCCAGGAATAATAATAATTAATAATAATTGATAGTTCTTTCTGCTTAGCTACAATACTATTATTGCCTTTTCAAAGAAATTTAATGCAAATTCCAGAAGACCAGCAGAGAGTCCAGATTCCGTCACTGTAATTGCTTCAAGCGTCTTTCATGACTGCTTTTCTTTCTTCCTACCAGCTCTGAGGGTAGGCTCGGTTGGTATATTTTTGCTTTGTTCTTTTATAGGCAAATGTCTACACTCAAAACAGTTCTCTTCCACTTAAAATCCAAGAGTGGCCAGTTTAAGCACCCTGGTGGTTGTCCTGTCTAACCTGTTCTAGTCAGGGATGGACTCACGCATGCTCACTGTGGTGTGCTACAGGGATGAATACACGCATGCTCACTGTGGTGAGCTACAGGGATGGACTCACGCATGCTCACTGTGGTGAACTACAGGGATGGATTCACGCATGCTCACTGTGGTGAGCTACACTTCCATCTCAGATGATTTCTCCACAGTGTCGTTTAGCTGGTTGTTCTGTTCTTAGAATTCCTGTGCATTGGAAGTTAGAGCTGCAAGGCTTGATTGCATCCCGCTTCAAATCCTTTCGTCTGGAAGCAATCACAGGTAACTTCCCAGTTTGGAACAGTGGTACCTGGAGCCACTGATACCATCCCACTGTTGCTGGCGACTCTGTCCACCATCAGCTTTTCCAGCACAATGATAACATTTCCCCCTTGAGCTAGTGACTTATTTGGTGATGTCTTGATCCCATGAGAATATTCTGTCCCCCCTCCCCCGTTCCCTATAAGTTGTTGTCTAATTGGTTTTGGTTCCTCTAATGATCTTTGCTTTATCAGTTATATTTGGGCTTGAGAGTGAATGGTGATTTTTTTCCATTTCAATAATTTCTCTATTAGCTCTGGGGCTGTGGATAAACTTCAAGCATCACCAGCCTTCTCTGTATGCAAAGTGGAGTTACTGAGCAGGGAGGGATGAAGAACAAAAGATCTTTTGTGGAATTTAAACCAAGATCCCAAAATTCCAACACTACTTTCTCACTCCAAGGCTACCCATAGAGATACCTGCTTTAGTTTGGGCACTCCTCCTAATTGAAACCTTTGATAGAGACCACGGTGGGCTTCTAGCATCTGGCTGTAAAGCTTTCCCATGAGTAAGGGTGTTGATCTACTATATAAAGATACTTATTAAATAAGCATGTGTGTATATATATTATGACGCCATCGGCCATCGAGGGATGACAGGAGTATACTTAGTAAATAAAGACTTATTGAATACCTGTGTGTAAAGATATACTGTGAAACCATTGAAGGATGATGAGAGTATAGTTAATAAAGATTTATTAAATACCGGTGTGTACAGATATACTATGAAGGCATTGAAAAATAACGGAAGTATACTTAATGACAACATTTCCTGCAACATAAATTAGTAAAATACAGACACAGAGCCATTCCTTCCTGAAAGCCACAGGTGTAATGTAGACAGGAACCTCGGAAGGCTGGGGTCATCAGAATCCTTTCACATCAAGATGAAGGCTTCATTGCAGCAGTGTTACAAAGAGACCTTGTGTTAAAAACAAAGATCCAGTGCACTTCCTTCTCGATATCAAATACCTCCACAGGTGTGACCCCGCTTACAGGTTGCCCCCAGCCCCCCACCCCTTCGCTTCTAGCTTTCCCATATCAGCATTGCCCAAAGGGAAAAGAGGGAGGTGGGCTCCCGCAGCACATCAGGAAAGCCTAGGAGGCCAACTTTCTGGTGCCCAGCGCTCACCGCACTCCGCCCAGGAGACCTCACCCTTCGCTCATCCTGCTTGTGCTCACTGCTCCACACCCTCGCACATGCAACCTTTGCCTGCAGTCTTCTGCCTCCAGCTGTAATTCTTAAGCTCCCCTACTCTCCCTTCTTAATTCCCTGTTCACATGTCCTTCCTCACTCTTCCTTCTCAACTTTAAGTCTAAGTCATCACAGGGAAGGAAAAGGAAACAAAAAACCCTCAGTTTTCTCAGAGTTATTCTTGAAATAGCAAAGGCAGTTGTAAACAACAATTAATTTTGTAACAAATATTTTTCAGCATTAAATAAATGTTTTATTATTCCTATGCATTTTTTTGCACAACACACACAAAAACAGAGAGAAAATAGGTACCCTTTTATTGTTTTACATTGGGGGAATGTTCTAGTACACTCTGAGGTAGAGTTGAGACTGCAACAAGTTAGTACAAGGTAGGGGCCCCACAGCTAAAGGACTTGTCATAGGGCAGATATCCGGGGGGCAGTGATTAAAGCAGGGTCTCTGCTACTGAACTGGGGAAGAGGCAGGGGATTGAAGTACCAGATATGGATTCCTTTTCTTAAACTTAAGCAAAAGCAGAATGTATTGTCTCATCCACAGAAGAAAGCTGGTTTCCTCTTTTACGTTTCTTTCTTCCTCTTCGTGTTTTCAAGGCTTGATTCAGCAGACTCTTTCTGCAAAATGTAAATATGCCTGTAAACCAAGTGGAGAAACAACATTCTCCCACCAGCATTTACAGCAAAATAGTTTGGCACTGGATTGGTACCTGCCAACAGGTAGGCACACCCCACAGTTGGTATGGAGGAGAGTTTCTCCCAAAGGAAGACAGCAGGAGAAGGGCTGGATGTCCAAGGATGCTGTCATCAGAAGACTGGATGGGTACCAGGAACTACTTGACAAACACTTCCTAAGACAAAAGGCTTGAGCTACAGCATGTAACAGCAAAACACAGTCAATGGCTCATTAGGTCTCTTCTCGAAAGCTCTCTAGTGTGTTTCAAGAGCTCATTTTTAGAGAAAGAAAAATATGATGATCCTTCTAACTGATGAACAGAAACTGATTACAAATCAGCAAGAATATGATCTGACCCTTCACTGTGAGAAGTTCAGGGGGAGTATTGATGAGGTAGCCTGTGCATTCTATGACTAGAACGAGAATTCCTATATGTAAAGGTCTTGGTTCCTAGATAACCCCATATGAGTTATTCTAGAAACGTATCTTTCAGGCTCCAGTAGTATGAAAAGCTCTCCCAAACTCTAGTTCCCTAAACATGGTTGTCATTTCTACCAGCCCCTGCCATTCTTTGCTTTGATGGAATTTTAACACAGCAGGCAAGCAAGCTAGACTAACGGGGAAGACTTTTTTTTTCCAGGTGCATTTTAAATACTTCTTTAGATAATTATTTATTTTATGTGTGTGAGTATCTGCCTGAATGTATGTTCATGCACCAGATGTTTGCCTAGTGCCCACAGAGGTCGAAAGAGGGCCACAGAGTCCCTTGACCTGGAGCTACAGATGATTGTGAGCATCCATGTGGATGTTGGGAGTTGAACCAGTGTCCTCTTCAGGAGCCGCCCTCCAGATGTTTTAACTGAAAGTTGGCTTTCCAGCACACTTGTTTGTTCTGTAATTCATAGTTATTATTTCTAAAAGTTTTTGTTGTTTTCTGTTCTGCTTACAAACCTACTTGTTCAGGAACTACAACCCCTGTATAAGGAAAGGAGGGCTGACAGAATTGCACTGAACAGCACATCAGCCTGCAGCACCCAGCTCCGTGCGAACTCGTTTTGTAGCTGAGGATGCTCACACATATGACTTCCAGTCCCATGTGTATGGAACAGAGAGTACTGATAACATGCATATCTGAACATGCAGCATGTCTGCAGGGGTTGGGAGGAGAACACGGTGCCACACTGAACACAGCCTCTGGCACGGATGATGCTCAGTGCCTTGTCCTTTCATCAGGGTTTTCTCAAAGGCCGCACCCTTTCTCCTGCATTGGGATTCTCGGGGTAAAGACAGCATCCAACGACTGTAATAATAATAATAATGATGATGATGATGATGATGATGATGATGATAACGCCTGAGAAACAGTTTCAAATCTGATTTTATTTCTTCCTCTAATGAATAGCTACAGACCAGAGTCTACTTACATGTCTATTCCTCGTAAGAAAGTAGCCCCTGGATGAAGGGCATCCAGGCAAACTCTAAGAGGTGAAACTTGCAGCTCCGCTGAGAGGGTCCCCTGACTCCGTGCCGTGGCACTCTCTGAACATGGGTGACAAACTATAGCCCGTACTCTACATTCAACCTACCACCTGATTGTTGTGCAGTCTGCAAGGTAAGAACTTTTGATTTCTGTTTTCATGTATAAAAATTTAAATGTCATTTCTTTATCTCTTTTTAAAAGTACTTATGTCTGTTGGCATTTTGTCATGTATGTCTGTGTGCCATGTGTCTCTTGTACCCACAGAGGCCAGAAGTGGGCATATAGATGCCCTAGAACTAGAGTTCCAAGCGATTATAAGCTGCCCTGTGGGTTCTGGGAATGGAACCCAGGTCCTCTGGAAGAGCAGTCAGTGCTCCTAACCACTGAGCCATCCCTCCAGCCCCTCTCCTTTTCTCTTTCTCATCCTGGAAAACACCTACTCCCAGTGAAGATTGGCCTTGCCTGCTTACATTGCAACTGTGTGTCTTGGTTGGCATAATGGCTTGGCCTGAGAAATAGATGCTCCCAGAAGCACAGGGAGAACTTAACTAAACGCCCACCCAGAAGACCGCATCAGACACATTAAAGCTGGGAAGAGGTTGGACAGCATACTTATGCTCCACACGTGATTTGCATTCTGAGCTCGGAGCCACTATGGTGGAGGGCTCAGTAAACTGTAGCCTACGGTGAATGAACTGAGGCATCGCCCACTAGTGTTCTCCTCCTCTGTGCTTTCTGACGCTGTCTGAAGAAGTCAGGATCCTGCACCGGGCCATGTGCTGCCGTCTTCACCCCTGGCTCAGCCACTCCGGTTCACAGAGGTCTCATTGCCTCTCCTCCACCACCACTGCCTGGCAGGGCTCATTACTTTCTTGCTCTCTTCCCCTTCTGTGGCCCCTTACCTTTGCTCTCCACTTACGTTCCTATTGATTGCTGTCAGTTTCCCTCTCGTCCCCTGTAATCATCTTGGCACGTGTCTCTTACTGTGGCTTACCTTACCAGTAGCACCAGCTTCCTGACAATAACACCACCGCTTTCGATGTTTCGCAATTTTTTTATTACTGTTTAAATTAGTTTTGCCCCGTTCTTCATACCAGGAAATAAATCTCAAGGCTCCCCTTTCCTGCTATCTAAATTACTGTCTCGGCTACTAGGTTATTTGCAGCAATTTTGAGCTAAGAGAAAAATAAGGAAACGTAACCTCCATATTTATAGAAAAGGAAACTGAGGTCCATAGAGAGAAGCGGACTGCCCTGGGTCACAGAGACAGCTCCGTCAAGGCAGGACCAGAGAATCATCATGTCCAGGTCAATTTTCCTGCCTGCTATGTTGTGAGGCAATTTCCTCTGAGATAAAACATTTCATCGTGGAATGATGTTTAGACTCGGATGTCCTAGAGGGAGGTGATGCATCGTGGTGGAATGCTCTTACGACTCAGGAAGTTCTAGTGTGGTTGTCATTAATACCGAGGATGTAAGCAACCCAGAAGACGCAGGAAAGCCCTGAAGCTAACTAAATGCACCAGGTCCCTTCCTCCCAAAGCTTATATGAGCAGTATGGGCTGCTGAGAAACACTGAAGCTGCCTGGGAGTTGTGCAATAACCTCCAGATTCCAGCTCTTCTGAGGCACCGTCCACGCTGGGGTGGGATTTTGGTATTGCAGTTGTCTTTGAGTCATCCCTGCTCTGTGAGTAACCGCTTGCCCCTTTCCTGTAAGTAGCCACAGTAAACACCTGAGGTCACAGAGCTGGACTTAGGTGATGTCCTTCCTTTGGTCTGTCATCAGTTATCCATATCTACCCACAATAGTATCATACAACAAGCTGCCACATGGTCTGACCCCTGACTTAGGGACAACTCTTTCTGTCTCCCTGAGCACTTGCCCCAAACTGCTTCTTGTCTCAGTCTATCCATTTGAATACACAAAGGAGAAGGGGGTGTTGCTGGTGGTAACAACATGGAAATACTGGAGAGACTGACTGACAGTCAACAGACCGACAACCTTGAGCTGGTGACAGATTGGAGGACCTAGCTATCTATGCCTAAGCCTCCATATACGCAGTCCAGAGAAATAGGGAGTGACCGATGCCCCACTGCACAGCACAGAGAGCTCTTCCCATAATGACCTGGTCCAAAATAACTGCCTACAGCAGCCTCAGACCTGCACTGTCCAATGCAGTGAAGTCTGACTATAGTTACAATTTCCTCCAAGTGTGTGGGCAGCTGTGGATGCACCGTGTCCAAGATTTCTGCATCAGGGAGCATAGATACCCAACATTTCCAACATAGCTGACAATTCTTCCAAACAGTGCAGTTCCGGGTGCTTTGTAGGATAAATTCCTCCAGCAAAGAAAGTTCATGAAGAGCACGGTGTCCCCTCAGGCTCAGGACTGTGATTCCTACAGTACAGCCATTCAGCACCTGGCCCTCTCCCTGCTATCCCCGGTGGGTCCTGTCACCCTCGACATGTCATGTCTGCCTTTGGTTCAGTTCATGTTCCCACAGAAGTGAGCACAGGACCTGTTGCATGAAAGACTTCAGTAAATGACTCCAGCAAATGTATACTATCTATTAAATAAGACTGTGATTTGATTTAATTAATGTTCTTTATCTTATATTAGCTTGAAGAAAGAGCGGCACTCTGTTGGTAAAGAAGAAGAAATGTTGAAATTGGCTGCAGACCAAGTGAGGATCAAGTTAATTTCCTCTCCCCCAGAGAGAAGACTGATTCTTTGGGGCAGAGTTGGCAGGCAGTAGGGTGACAACAGAAGGGTTGAGCCCAGTGCCCCAGCAAATATGGGTTCCCAAGTGTGAGCCCTACTACTCGGGAATTGCCTCTGCCTCTTGTGCCGGACTCTGGGGTGGCATTTAAACTCATAATTCTAAGCCAAATGGCAACCCAGGGTGGCATGTTGGAGACCAGGTTTTAGACTCAGCTCCAGCACTGAGGAATTGTTCTGAGGCATTGTCCCTTCATGATGACCTGAGCATGACGATCCCAACCCTTGTCCTTCCCGGGGCACAGGCAGGATGAAAATGAAGCTCAGAGAAGAGGAAACTCCAGGCAAACCTACAGAGCCTGAATAAGGTGTGGCACTCTGAAGGCCAGTCGGCCTGATGCTTAGATATTTGGATGAATAGAATGATGTTACATATACATGCCCCAGCTTTCTTAGCATTCCTCTGTTGATATACAGCTAGGCTGCTTCAGTACGTAGTTATACTTGCCAAGAACTGAAAAGACTTCTGGCTGAGCAGCAAGTATCTATACTATGTAGCCAAGTACTTAGTTGGGAATGGATCAGTCCTATATTTGTTGAATCAATGCTACAGACATGAGCATCCTAGGTAAGCTAATAAAAATAGGTTTGAGAATCTATTTTTGCTTTTTTAAATTTTTTCATTTTTTAGAATTCCTTCAAGATATTATTCCAGTTTTCCTTTGCTATCCTAAAAAAAAAAACAAAATGTAAAACTATTCAAAAGTAATGAGAAGGTGGGCCAGAGGAAAAGAGGAGGGAAAAGAACCCATCCAAACTAATTGTATCTATGAGAGGCTTGCAGTGTGCTTGATCTCACTCCACTCACGTGACAACTTTTGAGGGAGGTACCCAAGGTCACATTGCTGGACAATGACTCCTCTAGGACCATGCCATCTATGTCTGACCTTTGCATTTTGACCTCTGAACTGGTTAGAGGCTGATCTGTACTTCTTGGCTGCAAGCCTTAAGCTCTCCCTGGCGCCCTTGGAAAGGCTAAATGTCTTTGTGAGCATCTGAAACTCCTGACCCTAAACCATGACTCTCTGCTAGTCAGGCTAGAACTGTGTTGTGTTCAATGAGGCTACAGATTCCTTTTACCCTTTAGAAAAATTCTAGGCAATTTGGGAAGGTTTTCTGGTCCAAGATAATCGTATTTAAATATCTTGATCTTGTTTGGGATTGCAGCATCTCTGCTCATTATTCTATGTAGTTATGGCAACAAAGAACTGTGAATGTGTCCAAAGCTTGCAGCAAACCTTCCCATTACTTTGTTAACCTTACACGACCCCTGGTCTGGTATCATTTCTTCGGTTTGTAGATGGATGACTTTATCACCACAGCCTGAGGAAACGAACATATTAACAGTGTTGCGTTTCTTATGAGTGGGAAGACGCGGGTAAGGGACGTAGGGATACAACATCCGCCATAACATCGGCCTACAGTCGTTGCTCAAGGCAAGGAACCTCATTGGACCTTAGTTTCATCCATGAAGTAGGCGTCACGGTTGGCAATCTTTTTCTTCCCAAGCATTAGGTTGGGGAGCACGTTTAAAAATATTTTGTAAGCTGTGAAGTTCTATTGAATTCTTGTTCCTTGGGAAGAGCCTATTAGTGATGTGGTGAAGGACTGGAGAAGGGACAGGGTGGCAGTCACGGGACTGAGTCATAATCAATGGATTTGTTTGGTCCTAATCTGCCAGAAATGTAAGACTCATTTCGTTTCGTGTGATTTAGCACATGGGAACCACGAGCAAGAACTATGGCTGTCCCATGTGGGAAGCCTACTCTGGAGTCACCAGCTTGCTTCTGGTCAAATTTTCCATCCACCCATGCGGGCTCCTTCCCAGCTCCCACTCTGACAGGAGGTTACACATCTCTTTCTCTTTGAGAGGAAAGTATGCTGCCACCCAACTGCTTTCTCCACCATTCTCCTCTGTAGTGAATGGTGGTGCCTCCCTCACCAGAGGTCCCATGCTATTTCAAAGAAGCCTTGTTAATGTTACCATGCTCCCGTGTTCATGCATGAGCACACATATGTGTAATATCAGTGGCTCCGTCTCTCTCCCCAGGGGGTAGCTCTTAGTATCTATACACCATGTCTGCCCTCTTCAAGTGCCTGGGACAGAGAAAAGACAACAAATTTGTACTGAGTACAAGACTGAACGGCTTGTGCGTGAGAGAGCGGCAAGACCTAGTATTCAGGACTTAAGACGACGCGAAGCTCCCAAGCGTCTTCTGACGTGTGGAAGTAAACAAGATGCAGCCTACAGCCCAGAGGAGCTTGGGACCGAAGAGCAGGGAGCATGACACTTGCCTGCCTAGCTGAAAGAAATATTGGTAGGCGAAGGACAGTGCAATGGTTAGCTTCCTGTGCCAATGGTTACTTAGTCAAATACTGAATGAATCTCGGCTGTCACTGGGGAAGTAGTTTGTAAATGTGGTTAACATCTGCAGTCGGTTAGCTTTACATAACAGATTGCTCTGTATGGTATGCCTAGGCCACTGATGAAAGCCTGGGGATCAAGACACTGAGTTTTCTTAGAGAAGACACGGTCTTCAGCTCTTGCCTGAGTCCGGAGCCTACAGGCACGCCTTACAGCTCACTAGGAACGCAATGCCTCCAGTCAATACATGCGCCTTGTTGCTAAAATCCCTTCCCTGGGAGAGATGTAGAGTAGCACCTACCCTCTTCTCGAGGTCCCAAAGACAAGCCAACACAGCTCACTCTGGGAAGCCCATTCATTTAGCGGGCTTTCTTTCAGAGCTTAGGTGAGAAGTTACTGGGATATGGGTACCCCTCCCTCAATTTGTAGCACCTGAAAAACCTTACCAAGCAGGGAAGAGCCCCCCCCCCACACACACACACCATAGCTAGCCCCTCTCCCAGGCCAGAATAGTGGAGAGCAGCTGTAGAGTCAGGAGAGCATTCTGTGTCCTGCTCCTCTCAGGGTGTGAAGCGTTGATAAGTGAGCTGAGATGATCTTTTGCAAGAGGGTGCAGTTGAAGTCGCCAAGATGACAGATGCTTGCCACATAGGCCAATCACTCATGGCAAGAATAAATGAATCTAGGCACATAATACATATCATTTCAAGGAATATACAGCTATAACATCCTGGATGAATGCCTACATATACGTAAGTAGTTTCTAGAGAACACTGGGGAGGGGGGATGAGAGAGGGCTGGTCAATCTGGAAAGTGAAGGGCAGAAGGGAAGGAGGAAGCCAGAATCCCACTGTTTAAACCACAGGCAAGAGAGGCACAGCTGTCTCCATCTTCCTTGGCATCTGCAGAAAGCTGGACCGCTTTCCACCTCCCCAGGTCTTGGCTGGGGCTGGGCTGGCACACATCTCACAGGGTTGGCCTTTTAGGACATGGATTTTTAACAAACAAGCCCTAAACGGAAGGAAAGGGCAGTCGGGGCAGCAGCAACCCACAATATCCTGCGCCCCAGCCTTGAAGCTGTCTGTGTGGGTGTTCGAGAAACCTAATTAGCACAGGTTCCCTCTGATGCTAGGGAAGTTTCTTTGATTAATGTTTTCATTAAAAGGTCTCCCCTAATCAATCAGCTATAGTATATGCTTACAGGAAGTAGGTTCTTGGGGGCTCAAATACAAGCTGGGTGCCTGAGAACGAGGAGCCTGCAGCCAAGGTGCCTGTGACAGGGTCTTCTTGCAGACGCCGCTCGCCCTTCACTCATCTCTGCCGCTTTCCTGAGCACCCCCTCCCACGCCACAGACATTTTATGACAGAATAAAAATTAAACCCTATGCGGCACATTTTTTTTTCTCAGAGAGAAAAGTTTTCAGTCACCTCAGTAATTAGCTCATGTGGGACAGGAGATGCTGTCTCTGGCACTCCTTCACTGCTGTGACAGCGACATTAATTATTCTCTACCTCTGCGCATCCGCTGGAGCTTGAAACCTGCGCTCACATTGTTACTTGCCCTGCGCCTACTACGTGCCAGTTCTCGGGCTTGACCCTGGAATGAAAGGTGACAGACACGACAAGAGGGCCATATTTTATCCACCTTGAAAAATTTATGCTGGGGAAAGGCGGCCAAAGGGGAGGGCTAAAGAGTATGAAGGGCTTATGATCAAAGTGCACTGTAACTCAGATGAGCCAGTTCTAGTGCCTGATGGTGGAGGCTGTCTTCCGGGCTACCCGGCAGCCATTGTGGCCAAACAGATACTGGGGGGCAGGAAGGTAGTGGTTGTGCGATGCAAGGGCATCCATGTTTATGGCAGGTTCTACAGAAACAAGATAAGCTTTCTCTGAAAGAAGATGAACACCATTTCTTTCTGAGGTCCCTGTAGCATCTGAGCCCCAGCAGGAACTTTTGCTGCACCCTGCAAGGTATGATGCCCCACAAGACTAGGCGAGACCAGGCTGCCACAGACCACTTCAAGGTGTTAGCTAGAATCCCTCCACCCTGTGACAGGAAAATACATCGATGGTGGTCCCTGTTGTTCTCAAGGTTGTGTGGTCAACGCCTACCAGGAAGTTTGCTCGCCAAGGTTGTCTGCCTCGTGAGGTGAGCTGGAGTACCAGGCAGTGAGG
The DNA here is from genome assembly GCF_037038515.1 of Microtus pennsylvanicus. Lineage (NCBI taxonomy): Eukaryota > Metazoa > Chordata > Mammalia > Rodentia > Cricetidae > Microtus > Microtus pennsylvanicus. Next base: position 70,650,672 of record NC_134579.1, read on the forward strand.
GACACTCTGGAGAAGCACAAGGCAGCCTGGAGCTGCTACTGGAAGAAGCTGTTCATGGGGCTCTGGAAACAAGGCAGAAAAGAACATGAAGGGAAAAATCAACAGCTTCACCAAGGTCCTCCAAATCAGTGGGCCCCTGGTGTGAGCCCAATAAAGACTGCCTCAAAGGAAACAAAGATGAACATGCTATCAGTATACACTAATAAAATAAAACAAGTCAAGTCCTTTGCTCTCCTCAGGAGTTGTAGCAGAAAAGCCTTTACCACATATGGGACATTAACTGGCATCTTATTGGTGTTCAATTTCCCAGCTCCCTGGATAAACCTGGCCATAAGACTACCATGGTGGAGACATCGAGTTCTTCCCAGCACATCAGCTCGAGAGTTTCCAGCTCTGAGCGAAGCCATGGTTGCTTGTCTTGGAGTATGGTTACTTTTCTTGGTGGGTTGATCTCCTATACCATCTACAGTCCCTCAAGCAACTGGGGTTCTGTGCTTAGGGGATGGAATGCTACTGCCCTGCATGCACCTGCCCTGTTCTCTTTATCCAGTCATCCAATGGTGTCGGGTTACCCATCCGGTTTCCCTGACTTGGCTGTTGTGAATGATTAGAATAGACTTAGCCTTTAAGATGTTAAATAAACAATCTAAAGCATCCTTCCAAGACGAGGCACTGTGGTATCTTTGGGAGGGGCTACCCAAATGCCAGGGGAGTTAAGGAAGGTTCAATTTTGGAGGTCTTTTCGGGCACAGGCAGAAGCCTTGACTGGCTATGGCAGCGACCAAGCAAAGCTATGAAGCAGCATCTTCCCCTGTCCCCCAAAGGAGGCACAGCCATAGCTCTTGTCATTCTCCAGCCCAGAGAAAGGCAGTCCCCTTTCCCTGACAGCCAGTGTCTCAGCATAATTCCCTGTGGAATCCAATTTTGAACAAACCGACACAGCTAGTTCCTAATAAGTAGTGAATTCTATTTATCAGAAGCTCCTTACAGCAACTGCATCAGACAGACAACGCAGCAAGACGAAGCACTGAGGGTTGTAACTCACCCGGGGCCCTGTGATTATTTAGAAGAAATATGAGAGGCCAGGCAGTGTGGCTCCACAGCCCAGGATAACGACCATTGTACCACACTGCTTCCTAACAGCCCGCCAGTGTGCCCTTGACATTTGCTTCAACAGCTCAAGCCCCAGCTCAGGCTGATTTATCCTCAAGCACATAACAGAATTGAAGAACTGAACGCGTCATCCTATAACTGGATTCCTGGGCAACAAAGTCATGGTTGTTTTGAAACTCACTGGGGAACACCTTTTTGGTTGCTCTGAATATTCCATTTCTTCTTGCCCTCTGCCCATACCGTGGGCCTTGGGTGAAAGGGGAGAAGAGTTTGTCCTTGTGTTCACAATTCTTTCTGGAAAGTAACTTAGCAGTCTCCTTAGGTCTGTCTGAGTAAAAACAGTGGAGAAGATCTAGTCACCTCCAAATGGCAAAGGGCTGAACAAGGAAGGTCAACATGGGCTAGCTACGTTCTGGGACACGGACCCACACCGGTAGCACCCAGAGTCCTAGCATCCCACATGGTAGGGCCTTGTTGCTTCCTACCTGCCTTGTATTTCCTGTCCTTTCACGTCCTGTTGCCTCCCCACAGCAGCTCTGTGAGTTCCCTTCTGGTTCCTAAGTCTTCAAGTCCTCACCGCTTTAGTTGCTACAAACACAGCTATTGTCTTCCAGGCAGGGCCCTCTTGGCTACCCGTGCCTTGTCCAGAAGCTCACAGGGCTTTCCTCTTTCCTTCTCCTTCCTTCCCTCTGTGCCCTGGCTGCATCCTTCCCAGCCCTTCCCAACACGTGCCCTTACCCACTCCCTCCTGATCTGCTTCCTCAGTTGCAATTGCTCCCCATGCTCTTGATCTGAATGGTCTTATGGGGTCTGCTCTTGGCCTGGCTTCCTGGGTGTGGCCTCATCTTACTCTTCTCTTCCTGTCCTAAAGCTACCCATTCTTCTCAGTATTTCTTCCTCTGTTTCCTGCAAACTCCAGCCACAGGTAAGGCTTCATCTCTCTTGAAAACTACAAAAAAAGTCCCAAACTTACCTCTAGCCAGTATCAGATTCCCCATCTTCCAACTTAGCCCCTCCTTAAATCTCTACCTACTGCTAACTTGCTCTGAGATCCTAGCCAAGACTTTCTCCTTTTTAGACCTCATTTCTCAAATATCTACTGTCTTATGTCTCACTCATATAGAAGTGTTTTTCAGATCCCCAATATGCACAAGAGGAATGGAACAAGCTGCTCAGGAGAGTGAGTCTGGGTTTGTCTTTAATTGTGTACACACATGTGTGTATGTTTGCTTTTGTGTAAAGGCCAGTGAGACAATGAGTTAGCAATTTAGCCTCTCTGTTTCCTAAAATCTCCTACTCTGTCCACAGAGCTGAATGTTTAGCAGATGTATTTTTAAATGTAATTCTGACCACTTGGCAATAATCAGTTGGAGGTCCTTCTCTGGGAACTCTTTCGGCATTCAATAGCTGTTGTTTCTGCTTAGAGTTGAGGCACCATGAGATTTACTCATTTCATGCTAACCTGCCTTTTAGTGATGTCATTCTTTAGTTCTTGTTTAGGAGACATGTTGACAAGATTCTTGTATTACAAATAACATTATCTAACCAAATAAGCTGGATTTATATATTTAAAGTAATATAAATAATATACAACAAATATATATGTGACAATAATTAAAGGAAAAGGCCATGGATTTGAGAGATGGGAAAGAGGAACTGGTTGGTGGTGAGTCTACCCAAAATGCTATGGTGTGGGAATGACTTTTCATCTGGTACTGAAGACAAACCAAAAAGACAATTACCCTTTTCAAAGAATCCCACACATAGAGAAGTCAGTAGTCCACACAGCAGAATATGGCATGTACACTAAAAAGTATAAAGGGGACAGATTACAGGGAGGGATTTAAGTGGGAGACTCATGAAACAGACAAAAATTAACTTGGTAAGAACGAATCAGGAATGGGATTATAGAAATAAAGACACTGATGTAAACCCAAGGGATGAACTTCATGGATGAGCAAGCCATGGATGTCGTAGAAACAGCACTTATGACTATAGGAGTCTGTGTGAGGACCGGTGCTTGTGACCATCAAAGTCTGTTCATGGAGGAGTTCTGGTCATAGGCGAGGGCAGGGTTCCCACACTGAAGGCTGAAAAGGTACTCAGGGATATGTTCCAAAGTGGGTAGCTGGATTCAACAAACAAGCATGGAGGAGATAAGGTTTGAAGTTGAGCAGTTCTTGGTTACCTGTTTAAGGACTGGCCAAGACTGCTTCATGGTTCAGTCCCATTTCTAAGATACAGCAAGTGTTGCTCTTCTCTTCCTTTCTTATGCTCAGCTAGAATATAAACTGAATATGACTGTCCCACGGTATGATTAATGGGAAAGTTTTTATTGTAAATATGAGAGAAAGAAAATAGCCAGAGGTATCTGGAAGAGTCCAAAGCAAAGACAGCAAGTAATAGACTGGTAAAATGAAGAAGTCCAGCAGACTAGACCCTGCCATGAGAGAATCAGGAGAGAGAGAGAGAGAGAGAGAGAGAGAGAGAGAGAGAGAGAGAGAGAGAGAGAGAGAGAATATGAGCAAAGAAAGAAAGTTAGGGTCAAAGAGGGAACGTAGCCTGAATAGCAGGGTTATAAGGAGAATAAGTGGCTGGGTGAGGGAATTTAGGGTAAGAGAGGGGGAGAGAAGAGTTAGGATGCTGCCATAGACTGAGATGTGTAACATGTACCTGTGATACTGAGGGAACCTGAAGGACAGCATGTGCTTTGCTGTGCTAATAGGCCCCAGATAGCCATTTGTCCCTTCTGCCAGTGATAAGGGAAATGGCTCCTTTCATAGAGAAAAAATGGCTTCACAAGTTCTTAAGGAATGCTGGATTTTATCTAAATGCTAGAATTTGGGGACCTGTAGTTCCCTTTGGACCTGACAGGTATCACTGTTTAAAGTTGAGTTTCCCCATGGTAATGTGAAAACCTCTGATCCACGTTGGAAAACTCAGTGGTGGGATAAAGGATGAGAGGAAGGGGACAGGGGAAAGTGATGGAGAGAGAGAAGAAGGGGAGAGAGGATGAAGAGGAAAGCAGAGGAAGAAAGAATGGAAGGAGGGAGAGGAGAGGGGAGAGAATGAAGGGAGGAAAGAAGAGGTATGAAATAGAGAGAGAGGAAGGGAGGAGACAAGGAAGGGACACTGAGAAGATAAAATGAGTGAAGAGACAGAGGAAGGCAGAGAGGAAATGAAGGAGGGAAGAATGAAGACAGAGAGTGGAGGGAGAAAGAGAGGGGGGGGAGTGAAAGGACAGAGGAGGAACAGAGCGGCACACTCCATCAGAATCTAAAACAAAACAAACAAGCAAATATAAGTTTATATAAACCAACTCTGGGATTCTTTTTTAAAGTCTGGTAACAGGGCTTGTTTAAAGATTTCTCTCTACTGTATGGGTTGCTTACAGTAGACCGAAAGAAACCTGCCCCTATCTCTCTCACTCTGGGGCACAAAGCAGAGCTGGGAATGGACTTTAGGCATAGCATAGTCAACTAGGTGGAGAAGAGAAGACCACATTGTCCGTGTTAGGAGTCGCCCATGGCTGATGGCATTGTTCAAAATCTACAGAGAAGGGGCTCGAGAAGGGGTTGTAGGTGGGCAGGAAAATGTAGTTTGTTAAAACATGACTTACCGGGGAATTGCTGAGTGGTTGGCTGTATTGGCTTTCATTTAACTATTGACCGAGAGTGTGTGTTCATAATAATTAATAATGGGCTAGTCAATATGTGCACAAGAGAACAAACTCAAAGGCCGAAAATGTCAAAAAAATATTCATTACACATCATTTTAAAACTCCACACATTCAGTTTCATATGGAAAAGGATTTTGAAGAGTATTAAGTTGAATATTCTCATGCACAGCTGGGTAATTGGATAATATTTATCACATGCCCAGAGATTAACCATATCCTTGATTTAAAAAAATCACAGGGCAATAAGCAGAGATGTATATAGAAATTTGTGCAGAAGGATGTTTATCACGTTGCTACTTCTTGACAAAAGTTTTGAATAGCTTAAATACTCCTTGATAGAACCCCAATTAAATGTTCAAGATACTTTAAAAAGTTTTATTAGTCAGTACAACACATAATTTTGGAGCATTTAATAATGAAGCAGAATGTTCATTTTGTTACAAAAGTGGAGACAAAACAATTTGTACTTGAAAAATGATCTTGATTTTGTAATAAAATAATAAAACCAATATATGCTTTATAGGTCTGTGCCAAACAGAGAGCTTGCAGAGCCTGTGATTATGGATAATTATGACCCTCGTGTGTATTCCTTGGTATTTCCCAAATGTTCTTCAGTGAAGTTCACTACTTCCTTGGTAGGAACAAAACTCCCGCCTCCTCGTGACCTCCTCGTCTAAGTGCTCACTTCACCTTTGTGTCAGTCTCTGCCTGGGCAAACTTAGTCTTTCCCATTGAACAATGAGCTTTAATTTTACTTACTCATCTACATATTAACTCATCAAATACTGAGTACTTGAGACAGCGAAAGGATGGAGCTATGTATAATACATCAACATAATGAAAGCTGTATTGAACACTATAGCCAACACGATGCTTTAAAAACTTACAGCACTTTGTGTGTGTGTGTGTGTGTTTGAAGACTGGATATAATTTCTTTTTTTTGCGTTTTTTTAATTTATTTATTTATTAAGGATTTCTGTCTCTTCCCCCCCACCGCCTCCCATTTCCCTCCCCCTCCCCCAATTAGGTCCCCCCCCCATCAGCCCGAAGAGCAATCAGGGTTCCCTGCCCTGTGGGAAGTCCAAGGACCTCCCACCTCCTCCAGGTCTAGTAAGGTGAGCATCCAAACTGCCTGGGCTCCCACAAAGCCAGTACGTGCAGTAGGATCAGAAATCCATTGCCATTGTTCTTGAGTTCTCGGTAGTCCGCATTGTCTGCTATATTCAGAGAGTCTGGTTTTATCACCCACACACTGAGACAATGGGGATGTTCTATTGGGAACTCACCAAGGTCAGCTGGCCTGGGGCTGAAAAAGCCTGGGATAAAACCGGACTCTCTGAATATAACTTACAACACTTTTAAGATGAGAAATAAAGCCGAGGCATCCAGTCTTTCCACTTCTGTTCAATACAGTGCTCAAATTCTCAGCTAGGTTGTGTCCCAGGTACTGTTTTAGTGCTGTTCCTTATAAAGCAAATGAACTAAGCCCTTGATTCTTTGAGTGTGTTGCCAGACAGCAATTTGTCTGGTGAGCGTACACTTGAAAAGAACAGCTATTTTGCTTTTTCTTTTTTAAAAAAAAACATTTTAATTAGAACAGAATAATGTTACTTCCCCTGTACCAGCCCCTCCCAGGTATCCTCCAACTCCCTGCCCCATGACCCCCACTCTCAAATGAATAGCCTCTTTTTTTATTTTTGTTATATGTGTTTTCAGGTATGCACAGATACATAAAGACAACCTGCATTTTTAGGGGTGGAGTGTTTTGTAACTAACTGTTCGATTGTGTGTGTGTGTGCTCGCATGTGCACGTGTGCACGCATGTACATGTGTGTGCACTCATGCTCCGATTCTAAAACTAGATAAAGACACATAAAGTATCAAATTATAGATCTGTCTCCCTGATGGACATATGAAATAACTCTCAGTGAAATATTTAGAGACCAAATTAAAAATCATGTAAAATACTATCATTCATGATCCTCAAGTTGGCTTGGGTTTCGGAGACGCCAAGGGTAGCTTAGCATACATAAATCAATAAATGTAATACAGCATATCAGTAGACTAAGAGACAAAGATTGCATGCTTATGTCATTAGATGCAGAAATTGACTTTAGCATAAATCCAGCATCTGTTTATGACAGAAGCCATGGGGAGGGTAAGGATCAACGTGGTGAAAGCTACAAGTCTACAGTCAACATCATTTTCATGGAGAGAAATCCCAGAGTGTTTCAGTTAAGATCAGGAATAAGACAATGGTGTCTACTCCTTCCACGTCTATCAATATAGTGCTCAATGTCTTCGCTAGAACAATAAAACAAAGGATACAAGTCGGAAAAGAAGTCAAACTGTCCTTATATTCAGATAATATGGTTCTATATACAGACCCTAAAAGATCAATTAAAAACTAATTCTTAGAACTGATAAACACTTTCAGGATTTATACAAAATTATTGCATTGAAATCAGTAGCCTAACCTTCCTATATACCATTGAAGAACACAGTAAACAAGAAATCAAGGGATTAATCCCAGTTGCAATTGCTACAGTAAAATAGAATAAAATACTGAAGAATAAACCTAACCAGTAGAGGGAAAGACCTCTAGTAGAATCAAAACTTTGAGACTCTGGAGAAGTTGAGGAAGGCACTGGAATATGAAAAAACCTCTTGTGTTCATAAATTACAATAATTTATACTGTGAAAATGTCCAACCTACCAAACGCAATCTACAGATTCAGTGAAAATAGTAATAAAAGTTCCAGGGTCATTTTTCAAGGACACAGAAAAATCTTAAAATATATATGGATGTGTGTATGCATGCATGTACACATACACGTACATACATAGAGTCAAAGCAACACTTAACAAAAAGAAAACTGTAAGAGGCGTACCTACCCATAATCGCAAGTTATACTACAAAACTACAGTAATAAAAACAGCAGAGTTCTGGCACAAACATGAAAATTAGAAGTCAATGAAGGAACTGGACGTAGATCCACAACTAAGCTGGGAACTTCCTGTTGGCTAGCTTTTAAAACTAGAACCTGCTATTTAAGGTTGCTAGGGAGATCAAACATCAGTGGTCTTACCAAGATGTGAGCCCTGTGAGCATACAATACCTGGGCAAATAATCAACAGTTGTTTGGGGGTGGGGTAGTAACCAATAATCTTCTGGTTATATTTAAAACCCCCTAGCTTGATAGGGAATCAGTGGCTGGTACTGTAAGCCCAGTTCACAGCTCATGCCTGTGGAAGTCACAGGCACAGGTCGGAAACTCTCTACTCTTCATTAGCCAAACTGCCCTCTGACGGCCATCTAGCCTTCTGCGCTTATACCCATAGACAGAAACTATTCTTAGCTTTAATCAGAGAAGCATCTCTTTGTAGTGAAAAGTGGTGAATGCAAAAACTTATGGCTGCCAAAGATGCTGAAATTAAATGAGAATTGGTGGTTCAGCCCTAAACAAGACATTCATAACTCACCATTTAAAGCTAAGGGATGCTGAATAAATGGGAGGGAGTAGGAAGTAAGCAAGGGCTGGAAGCTATCAGAGGAAAGGATTATAAAAAGCCTCCTCTAGACTCCAAATCATGATTGCAGTCCCGAACCCACAACTGAAGTTACCTGCAACAGGGCACATACAGCTTCTTGTGGAGCAGGTCTTCCGGTATTGGATCTAATCAATTTTCCTTTATAAACTTGTTTCCATTTCTACGTTATTCCTCATGGGAATTTTTACTTAGGTGGAACTCTCTTACCTCTTAAAGCTTTAACAACATTCTTCTCATGTAGTCTGCCTGCCGTCGTGCTGACAAGTAATCCGCTGTCACTCAAGGGCATTTGCGATGCTCTGCTTTCTTCCCTGGCTGCGTTTTTGCATTATTTTCAGTTTTTAGAAACTTTATTAACATATATGTAGGCATGCATTTGTTTGAATTTACCCTACTGGGGCTCCATACGTCTTTTACATCTAACTGAACTTACAAATCTTGTGTAATTGAAAACTTTGCAATCATTATTTCTTCTAATTTAACCACATTAACCTTTAACTCCTCTTACAGGGCAGCTTCGATTATCATACCTTTGAGTATTATCACAATGCCTCGATTCCCATTATTCCTGTTAGCTGTTCCTTTGTTTTGAGACAGGACCTCACATAGCCCCCCTCTGGCCTAAAACTCGCTATGTCAAAGAGTTTGATGTGAACCCTCCTGCTGCCATCCCTTAAGTGCTACTATTTCAGGCATGGACATTCAATACCAGTTTTATACTAGATGGTTTCATTACTATATCTTTAAGTTCAGTGACATTTCTCATTTTACTATTGAGAACATCCTGTGTAGTTCTTAATTTTGCTTTTTCCACATTTTGGTTTTAATATTTCCTTTTGGGTCTTTTTAATATGTCTTAATTTCTCTGCAGCGACTTTCATCCTTCCATTTTGGACTCTGGCTTAAATGGCATCTTTAATATCTGATAGTTCTGACATTATCTTCTGATGTTAGTGTGTGTTGAATGTTATGTCTCTGGCAAGCTGAAATTTTTCTGGCATTTCTTTTGTTTTGAATAATTTTCAGGTTATAGTCTGGGAACATTGACTACTGCACTATGAGGCACTTGGTCTTAAGTTTTAAAGAACTTATTGAAGCTGATTGTATCTAAGTAGATAAACGATTGAGTTGGATTTGTTTAGACCACAAATTCTAGGGGGATTTCTGAGACACATGGTTCAAATATCAGTTCCGTTTTGAAAGCCACTGCAGTGCGGTTTGGCGTTGTTTTGGTTGTGTGCCATGGAGAATTAATGCAACCTAGGCAGTGTTCTGCTTCATGCATCACTTCAGAAAATCGGGCATATATGGTTTAAGTTCAGATACATGCATGAAAAAACCAACACAGTGAGCCAAGCACTTGCTACCTGTCTTGGGGTAGCTTCCCCAGCTCTCAGCTGCTCAGCTCCCCTGCAACTTTCCAGCTGTGAGGATTGTCTTTCTTGGCTTTTAGCCAGACATTGTGGTTTTGCATTACCTATATTCTGCTTATATTTTGCTTTGTTTCAAGGTTGAGTGGTTTAAAGGAGGGGGGGGGGCGAAAAGCAAAGAGAGGCAACATGAATTCCTCCCGTTTTTGTTTCTGCATGAGGCACCTGTTCCTCCTGTATTGCCATCGCTTCTGCCGTGGCTCTTCTAATACTGTTATTGAAGCATCCATGAGTTTTTAAAGGCAAAACAAACTGCAAGCAGCAGCAGCAGCAGCAATAAATCCAAGGGAGTTTTGGCATGCCTCCTTCCTTGGGACAGTTTTCTGTCCCTCTGACTAGAGAGGCCTCCTCTCCAAGCTTTCTTTGCCACCTGGTGTGTACTTCTGGGTTTTGGCGCTCAAAAATAACCATGAGTCAGGTTCTACAGTTTCTCAAATTTGACACCAGCATTTCACCATCAGAGTCTACAGACAGTTGCAGCATGAGGCATGCATGCTATTTAGTATGCTTAGTTACTTTTCATGAGAGAGACAGGAAGCAGTGAGTTTGGGCATTGTATGTAGAACCTGGACTCTTTCTTCATAAGGGCGCATTGCCTTGTATAGAAGCATCCCCATGTTGTTGCAAAACTAGAGATGTGAATATCTGTGGACGGGCATGTATCTGTTTATCTTTATTTTTAGCATCTTAGCATGAAGTCTGGGGGAAGATCTGCCCTTAAAAAAGTTTGAATTAAATTTCTCTCCAACTTAGCAAACCTTTTCCTTAATGGATGAAGGTTGATAATTTTTTTTAATGTTGTATCTTTAGGGAATGGTTTGGTGCATCATAATGTTCTTGCTAAAACCAGCTGTGACCAAATGCCCAAGTGTACCACCTCAGGCACCTCAGTTGCCCAGAAATAATTTAATCAGAGGGCACGATTCCCCCACCCACTGTTGCCTAGATTCTAGAAGGCAAAAAGTACTGCAGATTTACCTATAGTATTAGTCTTTCCTGCATGGCATATTGGCCTTGTGGGCAGTCAAATATGGCTTTCGGTGCAAAGTGGTCCAGATATTTAAATAGATAGATGTCTGAAAAAGCTTCCCTGCATCCCTAAAGATGAAGAGAAGTATCTGTAAGGGTGAGTTATGTGTTAACTCATCCATTAGAGGAAGTTAGAACGGAGCCAAGCTAATAAAATCAGAACAATAGGGTCAATAAAGGAGCAGTGAAAAGTAGCCTGTTAAGTGGGAGCTTTGTAAAAATGGCGCTAGAACGAAGACCCCCACTGCTGGGCCTTCGCTGCCATCTGCAGAATATTAGGGCAACTATAGTAATGATAACAGCAGATCTTAGTTAGCTCTGTCTTCTTCCTTAGTACCCTGTCCTCTACCTAGAGGAAGTATATAAACAAAGAGACCCAACTAACGTTCAAATTGTATGTTGTTTACTTTGAATTGGGGCTGTGCTGCAAAATGAATCCCAAGATGTTGTAGATGTTTACTAGTCTGCCAGCTAGACTTCAGGAAACCAATTACTTAAATGATTGAGTAGCGAAATGAGGAGTATTTAAGGAGTTCTTTTGTTGCCTCCGGCTGTGATTGGCGATGTGAAAGTGAAAAGGCTTTAAAAAAAATTAAAAAGACAATTATTACTCCAGTTTCCCAGTAAGACACAGGAATAAGCCAAATGCTGGACCTCCGGATGTCCCATTACCAGAAGTGCCGAAAAGCCTGTAGACTTAGAAATGCCACCGTGGCTAACAGAAATCACACTGGAGACAGAACAACCATTTCTGCCTGAAAACAAAACAAAATGCAGCCAGAGGATTCTTCTTTGGAGCTTTTGAGCCAAATAGAGCTTTGCGAATATATCTAGGCTGGCTTTGTACTCGCTGGATCCTTACAGTCACAGGGGGATCAGATTAATAAATGTCAAAATAATGTGAAGTAATTATCCACCGAGACTACCTAAACTATAAGAAGAAAGGAGTTTTAAAAACATCCTTCAAAACATTCTCGCCTTAACTCGCAGCTATTTGGTGCGATTTCTCTTGTATTGGGTAATTTTCTTGATTTCTAGTCATTGAAATGCTTCAGTCCTAAAATGAGGCAATAATCCAAAATCATTAGTATTTCCCAAGTGTCTTGATTTTTGTCTCTTCTTTAAAAAATATATTAAATCCTTAAAAATTTCATGTGTTTTGATCACATTCACCCTTCTTCCAAAGTTCTTTCCAGCTCCACTTCCCTTCCTGGCCCACTCAACTTTGTGTCCCCCCCCCCCCCCATTGAGATTGATTTGTGTTACTCAAATATTCTTGGATGTGTGGCCTCCGACTAGAATGTAATAGATTTACCAAAGGATATACTTTTAAAAAAAAAACCTGACCCTCTCCCAGTAGCTAAGAATTGACAATAGCTTCTCAGCTAGGAGTGGAACTTCATACCCACCTCCTTTCTCCATGCCGGGGTTTGGTTGGGTTGGGTTGGGTTTGCACTGGTCTTGTAATTGGTGTGGCTGTGAGTTCATATGTGTGGCTGCCCTGCTGTGGCCCGAGAGGCTGTTTTCTTGTAGTTAATCACTGACTCTCACACTTTTTCCACCCCTTCTTCCACAATGACCCCTTTCTCTTGTGGGGAGGGGAGGAGTTTATGTTTCACTTCAAGATGGGTATTCCGAAGTCCTTATTCTCTGCACCTTGGCAGGTTGTGGGTCTTTATGTTGATTTTCATGTACTGCAAATAGAAGATTCTCTGATGAGGGTTGAAAGGTGAGTTAGTCTGTGGATATAATCATAGGTTCTTATGAGTTGGCTTAGTATTTTCTCCTTTTACCAGAAAAATAGGATAGGTTCTTTCCTATCGTTTATGACCTGTCTATCCACAGGTTCTTTGATAATGATGCTAGGTGTGGCTTTTAGCTTGTGGAATGGTCCTTAAATCCAATAAGAAAGTGATTGGTTACTCCCATGACATTCATGCCACTATTGCCCCAGTAGACACGTCTTGCCAAGCAGATTGTTATTGTAGCTCACAGAGTTGACAGCTGGGAAAGATGGATTACTCTTCCCTTGTAGTGTTGTGCATACTACCTTTCCGGCACATTGAAAGTTAGACAGTGGGAATGATGTTTCCAGGTCAGTAACTGTTGATTTCCCCATGTTTTGTGGTTTAAGTGTGGGTGTCTTCAGTGATAGCGTTTCCTTGTCAAGTTCTGCAAGAAAACCAAGAACATTGGTAATATCTTGTAATGCTTGGGGTCTTTAGGACCTCACTGACCAACATCTCTAAAAGAAGTAACCAGTTGGCTGAGCAGTGGTGGTGCATGTCTTTATTCTAACACTCAGGAAGCATGAACACACATGTATATGTCTGTGTGTTGTATGCGTGAGTGTGTGCAAATGCAAACAAATTTTGTGTGAGAGCCTGATTCTGAGTGCATGTGTGCATGTGTTATGTGCAGATGCTATGTATATGCTTGCTTGTGTGTGTTCTTGTGTAGATGTGTATACATGCATATTGAGTTTCTGTGTACATGTAAGTGAACATATGTGTATGTATATTTATGCAAATATGTGTATGTCCATGCATGTGCATTGTATACACATTTGTCAGTGCATGAATAAATATGTTTATGATTATATGTTCATGTATATGTAAGCATATGTGTTGTAGTTTGTGCATATGTGGCTGTGTTGTTTTGCATATTTGTGTGTTGTTACATGAGTGAATGCATTAGTGTGATTGTATAAATTTGTGTGTTCTTATGTATGTATATGTTTGTGTACATCTGTGTTCATATATTATGTATTTGTATATGCATGCATTTGAGCTTCTTTTTGCATATGCATATATATGAAACAGTGCTATATTTGTATGTATACATATGTGAGCATATTTGTGTGTCTAAGTCATTATGAGCATGTGTAAATTCTTGTTTATGTGCATTTTATGATCATGTGAGCATATATGGAAGCACATGTACACATCACTTTATATATAAATGTGGGCTTCAGAGAATCTGGATCTGTGCCATGCATGTGGGTACTTAGGTATGTGCAATTGTGTTTGTGTACCTGTATGTACTTTTGCATTCATGTGAACAATATGTACCCCCACATGTGTCCATTTGTGTGTTCGTGTGTGTTACATCTAGGTGCACATGTGTTCAGGTATTTGTGTGGATATGTACAAGAGAGTCATTTTGTGTTTACATCTTCAGGTACCTTTGTGTTCATGTTTGTGCATTTTTACCTCTGTTTGTGGTTTTGTTTAACTCTACAAGTTTTGGGGTACATGAATGTGATGTTTACATTTCTGTGTACTCATGTTTACATATTTATGTGGTCCTATGTGCACATGTGTATATGTGTTTATGTGCTCATCTGTCTGCACTTGTGATTTTGAACTTGATTTATATATGTGTGCCTGTTCGTGCACAAGTGTTTTGTGTACATGTGAATGTTTCTGTGTGCATGTTTTGTTTGCATATGTGTTCATATGAGCATGTTGACATGTGTATGCATGTTTGTGTGTGCTCATATCAATGTGAATATGTGTGCACATATGTGCTTGCTGGCTTATGTGGGGGTGCGAATTACATGTGCATGCATATGAGCCATCTGAATAGCAAGGTTTTTTTAAACTTTTGACTGAAGTTGACACAGGTACGCTGATTGAGCAGGTTAAGCTGTGGTTGGCAGCTGTTAATGCCCTTGATAAATATAGATGGAAAACATTTACTAGATAACAAATCAGACTGTAGCAAAGTTGAGCCTTGGGAAAATAAATAAAAGGTATCCTTGAAGGGGGACGATGTGGAGTTCTTCAGCTTTTGCTGACTGTCCAGCATCCTCAGGCAGAGCTAGCTCTTTACACCGTCAATCCACATTGGGTTGATTCATACCCCATAGGTAACTAACTTCTCAGCATCACTTTCATGAAAGTACTGCAGTCTGTGGCTGAGAAACCAATCTGTTACAGATGTCCATGCCATCCAGAGGTAACTCTTCTGCCTCACTTTCGTGACGGTGCTACAGTCTATGGTTACAGCTGAGGAAGCAGTGGTTTTTGATATTCATGTTGCTAGTGATCACACTTCTTGCACCCCTACACTTGTGCTAGCGATGAGAGGTAAATGGCAATGGACCACAGTCGTTATTGTCAGAATGACTTTTGTGTTGCTGTAAGCTGTCAGTTTGCATATGAGGACATCAAGAATCACCAAGCACTGTGCCAGAGAACTTCTCAGTTTGTTACTGTCTCCTGTCTTTGTTCTCCTAGCTCAGTGCCAGGAAAACAGGAAACAGGAAGAGTCTGGATATAAGAAGACCAGGTTGTCTTGAAGTGTTTATGGGTTTTCAATGCATGAAGAAAAATGGTAAAGTCTTTCTTGTAGCACTGAGATCAGTGTTAATTAAAGCCAGTATACACGTTTGGCACAAACTATAAAAAACAAAACAAAAACTGGATGCGTGTTCTTACTCATTATACATGCACCCTGCAGGTAAATCTTGCACCTGGAGTAGTTTCTTTTCAGCAAAGAAGAAAATATTGTGGTTGCCTGTCTCTTGGAGCACCCTCTTTACCCACATCTTTACCCAGGTGAAAGCAGATTTAGAATTCATTGACTTCCACTGCAAAGGAGTTCAGTTTTATGGGAAATGCTAAGGTAACAAAGTGGTACAACCTCTTTTATTATAGGAATTCTGTCTATTTATAAATGGCTTGGTATTGCCAATAGGATTAGCACTGTATGAAGTAATTCCAAATCATTTTATTTCAGAATTATTTTTTACCCCTGTCTTATTGGACTAGAACTATGAAGCATGGCTATGAGAAAGATGGCCAGGTAAAATGCATACTTAGTGTGGCATCTATATGTTTGAGTTCTAATGGCCTGCTCATGCTGCAGGGACAGACGTCATGAGCAATGGACATAAGAGTATGCAGATCCTCCACGCTTGAATCAGTGCAGGACCATTCCCATAGGCTACCAGCTAACTTCTGCTCCAAAACCTAAGACCCTTCACTGCCTTTCAAGGTAACCTCTTACATTCTCCCCATCTTTGAAAGGAATAAAGATTGCTTTCATGCTGAAGAGCCAGAGGTGTTTGTGGTGTCTGTCTAACTTTTTCCTGATGCCAATTGGCACATATGTTCTATTTGTGATTATTATAGATTATAGGCATAATTACTCCTTTCTTTCAATGCAAAAATCAAAACTAAGACACTGAATGTGGACTTGGTGTATAATCTGTGTATTAGATGCTCCTGATGAGCAACAATAGTGATTCCTGCAACTGTTATTGCAAGAACACTGTGCACTACGAAAACAAAGGGCCAGGAAAAGATGATGCAACAATGACAGTGATGACATTGCTAGGGAGCGACAAGGAAGGCATTGTTGGGGGATACTTATACACTGTGTGAAGATGGGTTGCTGTGATTGGTGTAATAAAAATCTGAACGGCCAATAGCTAGGCAGCACGTATGGGTAGGCAGGAAATAGAAGGAGGAATCAAGGTTCAAGAGAGAGGTGCAGGAATGGGCAGTATGTGACAGAACTTAACAGAAATGGGTTAATGTAAATTATAAGACCTAGTTAAAAACAAGCTTAGGCTAAGTTTTCATAATTAATAAGAAGTCTCTGTGCCAATATTTGGGAGCTGGCTGGAGGTACAGAGAAAGACTCATTACATAGCATGTCTTGTCTGAAACAAGACAGTCAGAATTCAGTAACCTAGATGCTATAACACCATTCAAATCCCAGTGTCTTCATAAAATAAATTCAGGTTTCATTCATAAGAAATCGTGTGCAAATGTCTCAGTGGGGTATTTCCTCGGAAACCAAAGGCTGTCCCAAAGAGCAGCTTCTTAGAATCCTCAGCTTCTGACAAACTAACTGGCTGGAGATGAGTTGCTGCCCTCATGGTTGGACAGAACCAGAGACAGACAATCATCCTATTCAGTGAGATCATCAACAACCTAAACCAATATCTATAGAGTCGTGGAGGAGAAACTAATTCTTTGTGGTCCTACAAAATTAGGTCTTACAAAACATTACTGAAAAGTTGACATTTAGTCCTAGCCTCTGGGAGCATAAGGCTACCCAATAGGAAAAAAAAATATGGAAGAAAAGTCTTAGTTTTTTGAGACAAGGTTTTTCTGTGGCTTTGGAGCCTGTCCTGGAACTAGCTCTTGTAAGACCAAGCTGGCCTCGAACTCACAGAGCTCTGCCTGCCTCTGCCTCCCGAGTACAGGGATTAAAGGTGTGCACCATCACTGCATGGCAGAAGAGAAGTCTTAAGAAGAGAGAAGAGTATTAGCCCAGACAGAGTTTTGGAAAAGCATGGA
The DNA here is from genome assembly GCF_037038515.1 of Microtus pennsylvanicus. Taxonomy (NCBI): domain Eukaryota; kingdom Metazoa; phylum Chordata; class Mammalia; order Rodentia; family Cricetidae; genus Microtus; species Microtus pennsylvanicus. Next base: position 70,667,789 of record NC_134579.1, read on the forward strand.
TGTCAACAAACGCAGAGGATGGTAGGGAGGAGATATAGACACTGAGGCTTCAGAAAAGTAAGGCTCAGCTGGAAGAACGCACAGCGAAGGTGGGAGGAAGATGTGGCTGGCTAAAAGAGGGCACAAGGAGTCTTAATTTTAGAGGAAAAGATCAAGCATGAATGTAGAACACTGGAGGAAGACAAAATAGAAAAGGTTTTGTATTGGGCTTGGAGAGAAGCGAAGACAACACACGTGTGCAGTAACAGGCAGTGGGCAGGCTTAGCCAGCTTTCTGTGTAGCAGAAGGGACCGAATTCCTTTCTTACTTCTACCAGCCTACTCCTCTGCCCCCGCCCCCACCTAGCCCCAGTCACTAAATTGAGGTTGCTGATCGTCAGCTGAAAGAGCCCCTATCTTCCTATCCCTACCTCCTCTGTTCTGGTCCTTTCTAAGAAATAAAGGACTCCATTTCCCTTGTCAAAACTGATGAGCTTTTGGTTAAATGTTACCTCTTTTGTAAGGATTAACAGCTGTGGTAGAATGGGAAGACTTGACAACCCACTCCACAGATGTTTGCTCCATCATGTTCATGACTACTCTCTTCACAATAGCCACGCAATGGAAACAACCTAGAATTGGGAAACCGCGAAGCTGAAAAGCATATGATTTTTTTAAAATAGGAAATTCCTTTATGTTTTCATGAGTACATCCAACTGTTTTAGATATCTCCTTGATGGAAATAAATAGCACTATCATGAACCAGATGGGCCAGTCAATTCAATTAAGTAGATTGCTTTGCCTAGAATGATCAAAAGCCTGTCGGCATCCTTCAGCTCTGCATTCCTACAGAGCCCTGCCCCGTTGGCAGCAAAGACTGTTTCAGAGACTGAAGACCTTCTGGTTATTAACTAAGAGCTGCTGTCTATTTTGAACAAGATTAGTTTGCACCGTGATGTTGAATCCCTTCATCCCCAAAGTGTCTCTCATATAGGTCTGAGCAGTTACACTGTCAATAAAAGAAGCTTCCAAATTACCGCAACACTGGGAAAAGGGATCCGATAGCAAAATCAATGAGACTTAACAGCTGTAGTGTGAGGCTTTCTATCAGCTGTCAATTAAACCCCAAGACTTAATTGGTTCTGTGGTTAAAAATACACACTGCTGATGAGTATTGGCACCAGGAAGCAGATTGACACATGTGAGTCGAGGAGTTTCGTCTTGTGGCTTCATTTATTTTGTGTAGTTCCAAGCCCCTTGCCCTCCCCTGGCCCCTGCAGACAAACACCACTCTCTGTTCTTGAAGAAGCATGTCATTCAGTGTCTAAACAGAAACTGTTAGCCAGGTTTTCTGTAGAAAGGGCATGGATACTAAGCTCAATATTGGCCTGGAGTCCTTGTGCGGAAGGTTTAAATTGACTCTGCGTTGCCAAGTTATTTCCTGTGAATCAAATGACTGCAAGGCAGTATCATAGCATCCAAGAACCTTGAAGCTCTTGTTTTAATTCTTCTATTAATTGTACCAAGTGCTTGGGGGGAATGGGAGGGGAAGAAGTTCGGAGACAGTCTCTTCGGCAGACATTTGTTGAAGCCTGGTGTGAGCCTAACAGCACTCAAGATAAAATACGACAGGAAGTGGGGATAAACAGAACCCTCCATCTACAGGAGAGTTGTAAAATCCAGCAAGCAAACTTCACTAACTCAGTTCTGATGGGAACTGGGGGAAGCGGGAGGACAGGGCAACGCAGGACAGAGATAGGAAACACTGAAAAGCTGGGTCCAGTGGTATTTTGATCTGTGTGCACTGGCTAAAATGTAAGCCGGTCCCTGGGTGGCCACTATCAAGGCAAAATCCCACCTAACTTCACAGCACCCCTACAACCGGACAGTATTGTCCTAGCAGCTTGGAACTAAGAGAGATGGAGCTCACCAAGGGTGGTAGCCTTGCCAAACTGAAGAAGGGATGGAATTCATATTTAAGCATGGCTATGTCTGATTCCCAATGCTGGTATCGCACTACTCCCAGGGGCCAGGGAGAGGAAAGAAGCACACAGAGTTGGCAGTGGTATCCAGTGGAGATGATTGGATGAACCGCAGTGGTGTGTTCGCCGTGTAGGCAGAGCAGGCCCCATTTCACTTTTTGTTGTTATGAGTTCATTTGAGGCAAATGTCAGATAATCAAAAGACTGGGGGTGGAGCTCATTTTCCTCCCTGAAATATTAATGCTTCTATTCAGTTCAAATTTGTTTGGTTTGGATGAGTAGAACGACCGTGGATTCCTTTAGTTGAAAATATGGAACTGGAAAAAAGCTAACTTGTTCATTATAAGAAATTATCATTTATAATATGTTATAATTACAAGAAAAACCTTTATATTTGAATATACTATATTATATCATATTCATCAAATAGATACGTATGTATATACTGCACGTAACATTAGTACTGTGTTCCTTTCATGGTGTAGGTGAGGAAACTGAGGCAACCACAGTCGACACTGCTTCCTCCCAGCCTCCTCTGATTAGTGTGCTGTGCGGCTCTGAACGCAAGCAGACCTGATGGCTGTGTCTGGGATAAAACTTCTGCAGACAGTGCCTCTCCACCCACCTGACTCTAGTGACCGGAGCTGCCGGAACCTTACTTGGAGGCCACTCTCTTCTCTGCTTTTCATAGCTCACATGTCCTCTAGTTACATGAAGCATGCTTAGGTCAGCAGATAAGACTCACCTCTGTTGGGGGAGCTGGAACCTTCCCTGGCTTCTCTGATCACTTCTTTTCCTTTTCTCGGCTTCTTGGGGAGCATTTTCCTCTTGCATCCTACTCCTTTATTCAAGGGAAAGGCTCCAACTATGTTCACCAAGAAACCAGATCTGCGATGCTCAGAGCTGTATATACTTTCATCAATCTTCAGTCTGCGCCTGGGCTCCTGGAAAACCTGGAGAAATGGCTGGGCTAAGGTTTGTAAGGCTTCAGTTGTGTCCTCTCCAGATCTACCTGCTATGTGGGTACCCGGGCATGGTGCTGTCTTGGTTGCCTTCAGGGGAAACTCTTGCTAGGCTCTGGTGACAGTTTTCCCCCCCGAATGTCCCCTTGTCACCTGCCACCATGCTCTCTGTGACCCATCGTCTGAACTGTTGTCTGCAGTTGAGTCTCTTCCCACTCCTCAAGTGACCTGGGGCCTAGATCCGAGGTGAGATTTCAGATTTGATGAGGAGAAATTGGGGGGAAGGGGAAGAAATGTGATGAGAGAGGGTAGGAGGCCATAAAGAGGAAGGGAATGAAGGAGCGGAGGAGGAACAGAAGGGAACTAGAGAGAAGAGAGAATGGATGGGGAGAGAAAGAAGAAAAGACGCGGAGAGAACGAAGCCTGATATTGTAAAAGCAACTAAAACCACGCTAGCTCCGCTATATCCCCCAGCCAGCAGGGTCCCCTGTCACTCAGAAGAAACAAATAACTCAATGGCTTCAGAAACCCTACAGATAACTTGAATGGTTATGGGATTGTTCGCCACAGTTTCTAAGAATGCCTCCTAAGCACGATCAGTCTCTGTACTGTTTCCTACCTTCCTCTCCAGAAAGACATTTTCTGCTTCTATTTGAGTTCCCTTGTTCTGTTGGGGACAATGATCTTCTTTCCACTAACTATACTATAGCAAATATTTTGATAAATAAAGGAATCAAAAATGTCCCAGGGAGTGCCTATGCCTCGACCAGCAGGCAACTTGCTGAAAAATTGTCATCAGTGAAACCTATATATCAATACTTTTATTTCTTTGTTGAGTACCTATAATATGAGACTATATACAGGTTGCAATGAGATATTCAGCCTGACCTTGTGTGTGATATTTGCCCCCAGGGAGGGTTATAAGCTATTCCAGGGGAAGGGACATTGACACAAATTATGACCATGGAAGAAAAGAGAGAAAATGATCTTTTTCAAGAAGAGAAACTATGAGGTGCTGTAGGAGTCAAGATATCACTTAGACAAAACTTCATGTTCCCTAAAGGTAGACAAGGGTCATAGGTCAACTAACTAAAGGGACCAAGGTCAAGTAGTGGGCAAGAAAAGTGCATGCTCAGGAGTAGTGGACAGACTGTTGGAAAGTCAATTTAAATTATATCACTTTACCGATGGGAAAGGACTGTTCACACCAGAGAACTCAAAGGCAAGCCCAGCGACCCGAATCTTTTGTATTGACGAATGAAAGCTCCATCAGGAAACTAGAGGGTAGTGTTCAGCTTATCTGCCTACTGTTTGGGATCAGATCTGGGCTTTCCGTCTCCATTTGACTGCTTCCTGCCTCCGCTACTCCCACATTGCTCACCAACGCAAGGCATTATTAAGGCAGAAAGATACTCGTTCATTCCTTGCCCAGGGACCTTATCGACTGTGAAATGGGGTTTCGGAGGACTGAGGAAAAGTGGGTTTGTAGGCTGGTTCCATGATGCTTGCTTAGCAACCCCCCCATAAGTCCTATGGATACAGAGATAAGTGATGCCCGTGAGAGAATTACAGCCCAGACACAAGGCTGTGCGTCATTCTAATCCATTTGCTGAAACACGGCGGCCAGGTAGGCATGGTTGGTTTTAGCTGGATGGCTTCATCATCTTTGTAAAGATGTCTGACCATACTGTGCTCACACAGCAACAAGCAAGGCTCAAGTGCACAAGGCCCAGATGCTGAGACACTTCCGAATGGCTTCCTACTGCCGCGTGTGTGGGGAAGGGGGGAGGGCGCTTCGTGAACAGGAGCTCCCCTTGAGCACAGATGTCACCAAGTGGTAACAGCCTTCAGTTAGTTTGCTTTAACGAAAGTCTTTATTTAATTATCTTACCTTTCAAAACATTTTGTTACGGAGAACGTAAGACTTGTGTGTTTGTGTATAATATACATGTGTGCAAGTATAGTATATATGCATATATATGTATATATAAACTTATATAAGATAAATATATATGAACAAACAAGGAGAAGTGTAAAAAGCCTTCATGTACTTACTGTGCAGCTTCAGCAACTCTCCCCTTTTTTCCTCTCCATTCCTAGTCTGCTTCCTCTTCTTTACACGGTATTTTAGGTAACTTTTAGACATCAGGTGATTTTCTCCATTCAAATTTCACTATCTGTCTATTACAATGACTTCACTTAAAGTCAGTATTTTTCCACAGTGTATGTAATTTGTACTAAAATAGTTTAAAATCATTTTCACTGCTATTTTTGAATGATTATTTAAGCAACATATACCAAGCCTAACAGTCACCTACATTCCTGCTACCATTCTTTTTTTGTTATTTTTTTATAGTATAACGTATTAGGCACTTTTCTGTGTATAAATTAACACGACTGTATTTAAATTTTATTTTACTATGTTATGTTTCTGGGTTTTTGTCTGTCATGTGCCATGTGTTCTTGTTACCCACACAGGCCAGATGATGACACTGGATCCCCTGGAATCGGAGTTACAGGCTGTTCTGGGTCACCGAGCGCTAGGAATTGAATCCTGGTCCTCTGGAAGAGCGGGCAATGCTCTTAACTGCTGAGCCGTCTCTCTATCCCAGCTTTGTGTTTTAACGCTGTTCTGCAGCCAGGTTTTCCTTCTTGATGACAAACCATGCATGTAGGTGCTGAGACTTGAACCCTGATCCTGGAAGAAGAGCCAGGGCTCTTAACTATTGTGCCATCTCTCCAATCCCATTTTTTAAAAAAAAAACTTTTAATAGTTAACACTTGGCAAAGTTATTTCTTGGTATTAAAGTGAATAATTTATAACATCTTACACTTTGATTATTCTCCTAAAAAAAGTAAATTATCTTCCTGTTTGAAAAATCTGAGAACGATTGAACATGTTTGTTGTTTCATGAACTTGAAAATGGAAATTGCATGTTATTTCTAGGTTAGCATGGCATCGGCACTTAGGCTTTCCTTCTAGTATACTCGGAAAGAAACTGTTTGCTACTCTGGATTTGAATGCGCTTTTGAAAACAATTGTTTTGAGACATTAATTAGCATGCGCACACAAGGTATGAATTAAGTGAATTCTGACAGGTGTGTTTGCCAGTGGACCTATCACAACCACCATCGTGTGAGGCATCTCCATCTTCCCAAGGTTCCTCACGTCCCTACTTCATGTTTATTATTTTCAAGTAAATACCATAGATTAAAAGAAATTTTAAGTCTAAAAAATTAGCATTTTCATATAATCTTCAACCAGCCTGTCTAGTTCACTCATTAATACTTCTGCAGAAAGCTCATCCTCTTTTCTTCCTTCCATCTCTCCATGTTGAAGTACATGTCAAGTATTTAAAAGAAGAGAGATGTTGTAATGATTGAATTCAGGAAATTTAACATTGATGAAATGCATCTACCCGTTATATAGTACTGACTAAATCCACTAGCTGGAGAGTTTACTTTGTAATGCCCTTCTTTCTCCCAAGCTGGAGTTCAGTCAAGGAGAGCATCACTTCAAAATACAACCAGTGACAACTTGTCCCATGATCAATTTCAGCTAACTTGATCTCTTGGTAGTGGTAGCTGCTGGATTTCTCCATTGTTAAAATTCCTCCATTGTAATCAGTAAGTGCCCTATGAGTACATATTTTGAGGTGCTATGTTTGTCCTTATCTTTAGCAAATATTGACACAATGGTAAAATGGATTATAAGACTGATTCTGCTCCAATTAGTTACTACCTCTTTTTGAAACCAGAGACTTTCTGATTCTCTCCTTTCTTGGGTACTTATTGGCTGACATGCTTCAATAAAAACCTACCCATACCTACCCTTCTTTCACGGGTTGTGGATTGTTTTTTCATTGGAAGTGTTGCAATCTTTTCTTGTTATTTGTTTTTCTTTTCTTATTAATGCTGAAACCACATGAGCTTGGCCAAGAGCAAGCCATTCACAATGCCCCGTTGTCATCTTGGTGCACAGTGATGAACCAGCCTGCCTCCATCTTAGGATTGAAAACCATCTTAGAGTAAAGACAAACTAGGTTCATTCCTGCTTATGATTAAACCTCTGTTTCACAAGGATTGTGCCATGCCCCACCTGTGACCTTAGCTACAAATGGTTCTCTACTGCCTGTTCTAGGAATAATAATCATGTCTTTGCTTCAAAAAGCAATTATAACAACCTTGCAACCCTACCTTTGTTTCAGAAGGTTGTTATGACTACCCTGCTATGCCCACCTTGCAATCATGTCTTTGTTTCAGGAGGTCATTATGAGTAACTGGTCACGCTTAAGTTCTCCTCTTGTAACCCCGCCCATTTTGTCCACAAAATCCCCCATTTGGAAACTCCCTACCACTGAGCTATAAAAACCTTGTCTTCCCCATGTCCAATGCCTATACCTTGGACAATAATAAAAAATCTTTCTCCAATTGCTTGCTTTAATTAATTTGGTCATGATGTTTTGGGTTGGTGTTTGTCTGAGTACTCTTCTGGAGGAATACTGTCCTGATTTAAGTTATGTATCCAAGGATCTCTGGTTCCTTTTGGTAGTAAATACTATTTAGAAACCAAAATCTCAAGTACCAGGTGAATTTTGTGTCTTAAGAATACCATTGTATTATCAGACCAAAAACATGAAGAAGTCCTTATTGCCATCAAAAATATATACAAGGTATAGAAATGTCCAATTTTTTCATAAATATATTTTTCTCATTCTATACAGTGCTGCTCTGTGTGTCGTTTAAGTTTCTAAAAAGCCAAACTCTATAGAATCACCCAGTCTCTTTTGTGATCTTGTTCTTTATCTGGTGATGGAATCCAGCTGCTTTCAATCTCTGGAGTGTTCTCCTAGATATTGGTGTTCACACTCCTCGGGCTTAGTTTTGACAAAGCAGTGCCATTGGGTAGTTGAATCTAGACCCATTAGTATGCCTGGTCCTTCTACTCTCAGGAAGACACCATCCAAGCTGGATGTGCTTCACCAGGAGGCTCATGGGGGATGTTTATCTCATTTCTGTGGCGTCTGATATCTGCAGCTAGTTCATTGGCAAGTGCAAAATGGCATTCTGTCATCTCTTCTCCATTTTTCAGCTAAAATATTGCCACAAAATAGAAAGTTTCTTCTCCTAAGGTGAAATTTTTCTTCAGACACTCAGGGACAACATAGAAAGGCAAGTTAAATGTTCCAGTCTTTCCATTTGTCAGTTTTCAAAATAATGATTTGATCCCTGGCATCCCCAAAGGAAAACAGCCATTTCTTCCTCTCAGCAGCATTTTGAATGCATGGTTAAGGCATATTTGACATATTCTAACCACTGAAATCTCTTCCTTATTGATGCCCAAATTTCCTCACTTTTGGTCATTGGAGCTTTCTCACGTTGGCCTATAAATCTTTGGGGACAACCTTAGCAGGTGTTGACATCTTCCGTACCATCTGGTGTAGCGACTTCTTCAAGGTTTGTTGTCTTTCTTTCTGTAGATGTAAAAATTAAAATCTTGGAACCAGAAATGCTGTTAGAGGTTTGTTCATGATTTGTGGGCCTTTTTTTAGTGGATCTAAGTTTTTTCTCAAAAGATAAAACATTTCATAAATCTCTAACAGTACGCATAGGTTTAACACCATCAATATTTTACTTAAATTGTCAACTTTACAAAGTTCTCTCAAAAAGAATGCTCCTTCTCAAAAACACCAGGAACAGTACTATTAGATTTTCCTTCATTCCATGTTATATAGAAAATGCTTCCAGAATAGCAATACGGCAATGGTGCTGCCAATGTATTCATTGAACACAGTTTGAAATATCTGTTACTGATACTTTTGTTCTTAGATTTTCATCTCCTTTAGGGATATAAAATCAAATTTACGTGTTTTAAAGATTCTTGGAATTGTTTTGTTATGTATAATTGTGTCATTAATAGATAACAAGCAAGTTTCTGTCTTTTGTTTTGGGGCAATGAAATTGCTTATTTAAACTAGATTTTATTTTAAAAGCCTATAACATACTCAAACAATTCTGAAGCCAAATTCATTTACATTTCTTCCTCAATAATACCTATCCTTATAGTTAACCTTTTGAAAATATTTGTTCCAAATAAATGGAAAAACATGTTTTTTAGCATTCTTGTGAGAAGGCTGGTGGTTATGATTAAACCGGTGACAGCGGTAAGCACATTGAATTATTCAAATGCCTCCTCCGTATAGAACATGCTGAACGGTATACTTTCATCCCACACACCGTGTCACTAGGTAACAGCTTTTATGGAATAAAACTTATTTCCGTTTCATAAATATTTGGATTGCTGTATTGTTAGCCAACTCCTAGAACTGGTGACCTTCTTCACAAGTTTGACCCTTAATCTCAGCAAACTCAGTTCAGTCCAGCGTACTTCCTGTTTCCTCATCCTCTGTGCCCTGTGGTCCCTTCAGCTACTGGTCCTTATTGAAGGGAGAATGAGAAAATCACGACTTTAGATTTAGAAAGCCATAATTCAATTCTAATTTTTCATTATCAGAGGTAATGAGGTTTAGGGGGAATTATTTATTATCTCTCAGGAACAACTTCTTACCTGTGTGTCAATATAGCTGTCAGGACAGAAGGGCACCAGACCACTTATTTGAGTCATCCCATAAAAAGGAATTGTTGCCGCAAGTTCTACAGAAAGCTCCCGGGCCATGCTTCTGAGCAAATCTATCAGCAAGACCAGCCCTGTTTGTGCTAATGGGACGAAGCTGCCTTTTGTGAAGACCTTGATGGTCCCACTGCAGGGTGCTCTGGCCATGACTGGCAGTCTGGAAAACCCTGTAATAGTGAGACATTAACCATTCCCGAAGTAGGGCTCAGGACAAACAATCGTACTGTCTTCATCACACGGTTACCCATTTCTTGGTGTTGAGGGGATAAAGGATGAGTTCCACAACCCACTGCATCCACCAGGTAGACTCAGAGAAAATATTAAACTCAATCGATTGAATGCTTCTTGTTCAAACTTTCCTTCATTTTCATAGTTCCCTTGGAACAAATGCACAGTCAGAAGAGACATTAATTCAGACCGGGTGGGCAGCCCCCAATATGATCGTTTTCCTCTGTCCTCAGGTACTCAGCAGGCACTGTTAGAGGGCTATATGCCTCACAAAACGTTGACCTAACTGGGAGCCATTGCTGTCTGGCTGAGCACCAAGTTTGTTAAGCTCAGATTCTTGTCCTTGTATTAAAATACATGCATACGCACAGACGCACGTGCACACACACACACATAAGCTTGAGATGCCATTCATGAATGTCTTTTTTCAGGTGCAGGAGGGATAACGTAAGCTGCAGAAGCTGCAACTCTCTTCCCTTAGTCAATATCCTATCATTCATCTCCTGCCAGATTGTTGGACCAGGAACAGAAAGAATGTCTTCCTACTAAGCTTCTCCTTGTCAGTGTTAGTAGATTCATCTGAGGTCTGAATAAGGCTTTGTTTTATGTCTTATAGCAGAAAGAGAAAGCTCAACATCTTTAAAGTCTAGCACATTTCATTTCCGTTTTCGCTGCACTGAAGAAAGAAAATGAGTTGTGTGGGGCAGGCTCAAGTCAGGCCAGAACCTAGGACCACCGATATCTAGAAGTCACATGTTTGATATAGAAGTAATTCTCTCTGGCCTTGGTTATCTTTTATGTGAGATTGACATTCTCCATCCAGGTCAAGTAACTGGCTGTATTTTGTATGTGACTATTTCCAGAGCCAAGCAAACTCCATCTTGGGCAGTTCAGTTGTTCCTGCTTGCAAAAGAATTATCCCAGCTGGGCCTGTTAACTGTTTAATACACTCATGGAGGGGTGGGGAATGTCATAAGACTCTCCCCTAAGAATCCAGCTGTTCCCTATCTCCTGTTCATGGCAGCACTGCCTTGCGGGTGGCCTCAGGGAGGTGCTAGAATATAGAATGGAGAAGATAATGGGAGGGGGACTCCATCTTTGAGATTATAGGAAGCCTCATCTTTTCTGGGCAAAGATGTTCCAGTGCTGGTTTGAGGAAGGGAGTGTCTGCCCCTGCAGGTAATCCCTCATTTTGACTCTGTAAGAAAGGACGGTAAACTCACTGGTTTCCAGAATGAGTGAACTCAGTTTGTTGTCGGGCCCATAGAGGGTAGATGTTGCTTATGTCTCCCCTTAGAAAGTAATTTTTGCAAAACCATATAAGAATAAATATTGTTATTAGGTTAATTTCATGAAGGGCAAGATATCACAGTTCTGGAAAATGAAGGATCTTCGTGGGGTGGTGGGAAAGTGGCCCCTGGTGTAAAGAACCTTCCCCTCCCTTTTCTTCCCCAAGAAGCACATGACTTCACAGGGAGGAGCAGGACTTGATTGACATCCTTTAAACGTCTCCATTTCCTAGCACTTACGTGTAGACCACTTGCTTTTGAACCACCTTTTATGATAGCAACCCCAAGTTGAAAATACTTGGTATTTCCACCAACTCATGGAGAAATCTTCAAATGTGTTAGATATTTGAAGTGCCTTTGGAGTGGAGATGAAAAGTCTTTCTAGCCCGTGAAAGGCAGCCTTATGTGTCCCAGGACAGTGTTGGAAGCACCCAACACAAACCAGTACACTTGTTTAAAATATTACACAATTCTTTTCCAATTGATTGCACTGTTACTTGAGTGTCAACTTTGTAGATGACCATGTTATGTTATAACTGTGAATTGGTTAGACACACATGCCAGAGTAGAGAGAATTCTGAAGTATTATAACAAAGTTTAAAAGAATCCAACATTCCTTCAGTTGTGTACCCACAGGTAGCCCTACCGGGCTCCAGGAAATACTTCCAATCCAGTGTTCCTGCAGGCAGCCCAAGTTAATCGACAGAAGTAACCAAAGCAAACCAAAGCCTTCCGTCCAGGAAAGGGATGATAGCCATGGGAGGGAGTGGTAATAGCGGTGGGAGGAAGATAAAAGAGGATGGGGACAATAAAGTAATCAGAATACATTTGTTTACATATATGGAATTGTCAAAAAATATAAAAAGTAAAGAAAAAAAACAAAAAGTAAGATTCCCCAAACATTCAAACCAATATACAAGTAATTTAACTGTAAATTATTCTAAAAGACCAACATGTTTAAAGAAAAATAAATCTAACGACTGATCAAAACACAAAACCTTGTGCACAATTTTGAAAGTTTCTGGGATGTGAACTAACATAATAATAGGACCCATAATGAGATAAGAAGCAGCTGACACAGAACCAGAAGTTATAGGGATGATAGCAGGTCATCCAGGCTGTAAGCACCGAGCTCAGCTTTGGTCCCCTGTGGTCTCCTTTCAGATTTATTATCTATAGACAGACCTTCAGAGACTGAGTCTGCTTCCAGATGCACAGCTATAAATGTCTGGGCTTTTTACTCTCTTTCCTGCTTTCACTTCTGCTCAGTTTCTTCCTACGGTCTAGGTCAGAGGTTCTTAATGTGTGGGTCTCGACCCCTTTGGGGGTGCCATATGAGATATTTACATTATAATTTTTAACAGCAGCAAATTTACAGTTATAAAGTAGCGATATAAATCATTTTATGGTTGTGGGGGGTCACCACAACATGAGGACCAGTAATAAAGTGTCACCGTGTTAGGAAGGTTGAGCACCACTGTTCTAGAAAATGGCAAGGCATGTGTCCTGCCTCATCACATTCAACCTGACAGCCTCACTACTGAAATTCCAGGCAGTTGCCAACTAGTTCAGGCTTCTCTTGAGTTCCTCTACATCTTCCAAGTTGCTAGTCTTTGCCTGGGACTCAGCAGTGCCTCCTGTCCCACACTAACTCATCCTCTCTCTGAAGCCAGAGTGGCCTTCCCAAGCCAATCTGGTAACTCTACTCCCCTGAGTAAGGTTTCTGTGTTCTCTGTAAAGTAAACTTAAACCTTTGAAATGTGTGTGATCTTAAAAATTTGACCTTTTCTTGTTGCCACAGCCTCGGCTCTCTCTTTTGCTGTTTACCATTTCCATGCAGATCACGACTGTGGTTTCCCTGTGAAACACCTTGCATCCTGCAAAGGCATGAATGTGGGCATCTGGTTCCTAGCTGGTAGCTTTGGTTTAAGGAAATCATGAAACGTTAGGAAGTGGAACCTGGCTGATGCAGTGGGTCACTTGGTGTGGTCCTTGGAGGAATATGTCCTTGCATCTACCTCCAAGTTGACCAAAAAGATGGGAACAGCAGCCTCTTGCTCCCATTGAGACTACTCTGCCATGAGGAGCTGAAACCCTCCAAATTCTGAGCCAAAAGAAATCTTTCCTCCCTTCAATTGCTCCTGTCAGGTGCTGGATCGCAGCAGGTTGAAACCAATGAAAGCCAGCATGTCTTCAACATTCCATGTTCTTGTGTGTTTCCAAGATCCCGTGGAAAGCTTGTCATCCTGCTATCTTCCTCTGAAGTAATCTCCTGTCACCCATGTCACGCATCCTGCCTCCCCAGAGAGACTCCCACCCAGCTCTCTCAAGCCTGCATTGGGCTCTTCTACCCTGCTGCTAAGCCTATAATGATGGGAATTACAGCATATAAACATTTTACCTCCTTCAATGACTCAGCGGGCTTGAGGGCAGGAACTGCTCATTGCCCAAGACCTTGCCTGGTGCTCGATTAGAGATGCTGCAAGATTCACTGTTATGAATAACTTACTCTAACATCAAGATTAGTTCTAGTATTACAGACCCTCATACATGTTAACCACTTGGCACGCTTACCGCATTATCACAGCAATTTATCACTTCCTATGCCTCTCTCATGGGATAACGCCCTTCTGTAAACATGATCACACTTCTTCTTCTCAAGTACTCTCCATGAAGTATAGTTTTTGTTATTCTCAACTATCACAAGGAGAAATTAAGGTAAGAAACTTCAGTCAGCTTTCTCATGATCAAATTAATATCAGGAAGAATGTCCAAACTTAATTCTCTTCTCAGTTGAAGAAAATTCATAAGCTCAAGAATAGAGGAAGAGTAAAGATGTGGCTTGCTTGCCCTTCTCAGCCTGACCTTTATCAAGTGTCTTACAGGAAAATTACTTAGTGCCCATGCAACATGTTTCATCTATAAAAACAAGGCGGGGCAGAGAGCAAGGGAGTCTGGTACTGTGGAAATAAGAAAATGTTTATTTCCAACTCATGTAAATTTTTATGAAATGGGATGATGGGTGTTTGTGAGTCATTGTGTGGGTTCTGGGAACCTCTGCAAGAGCAACAAACCTTAATCACTGAGTCAACTCTCCAACCTCCCATTTCTTTTCTTTATATTATATAATCCGAGTTTCTGTTACAGCAACATAAATTAGACTCGGTCATTGACTCTGCCTTTTATCTTCCAAAGGGGTCTGTAATGCCTAGTTTTATGTCAACTTGACACAACATAGAGTCATTTGAAGGGAGGAAACTTTAACAGAGAAAAATCCTTAAGGTTGGGCTGTAGGCAAATTGCAGAGTATTTTTATCAATTAGCAATTGATGGGGAAGAGCCCAACCCATTGTGGGTGGTGCCATCCTGAGGCTGGTGGTCTTGGGTTCTATAAGAAAGCAGGATGAGCAAGTCATGAAGAGCAAGCAGCACCCTCCCATGGCCTCTGAGGCATCAGCTCCTGCCTCCAGGTTGCTATCCTGTTTGAGTTTCTGTCCTGGCTTCTTTCAATGATGAGCAATGGTACAGAAGTGTAAGCCAACGAAACCCTTCCCTCCCCAAGTTGTTTTTGCTCATAGTGTTTCATCACAGGAATAGTAACCCTAACTAAGGCAGGGTCTAAATGTCAAGTAGATGTTAGACTCCCCCTATTACCAAACTTGGTGTGTGTGTGTTTTCTAATTTCCAGTAATTCTTTACACCTGGGGATAATATTCAATGTACTTTTTCTGAGTCTACCACAGCTCAGTAAAGATGGTTGTGTCTATAAAGCCTGATGCCTCTTCTGTGTAGAATACAGGTTGGTAACAGCATCTACTTAGTTTGGTTGCCTTGGTGGGTACTGCATCATGTGAGCCCTGCAATTCCCTGCCCTAACCTACAGCCCCTAGTGGTACTTCATGCTACCAAGATATCTCAAACAGCTGAAGTTAAAATGTCTGATGATGAAGTCATGAGTAGTTTTATTTCACAATGTAGTTGATTATAACATTCACAAAGAAAAAATAAATAAAGGGACTGGTTGTCATAGTGATGTGTGACTCTTCATAGCTTCAATTGGAACATATGTCTGCATAGAAACAAATATCACTTTGGTATGTACACTGTAGGAATAATTGGTACTGCTCCCCAGGAAAAAGAAGTTGACATGAACAGGGTTTCCCACACTTGTGTTAATCTGAGTCCTCTTTTGTACAGGTATGCGTTTCTTCTGTTTTGTGTTGCTTTCCGGAGAGCTTTACCAGTCAGGTTCTTGACTACCGTCCATCTGTTGATCCTAGATTCTGGTACCCAGGACCTCTGAAGCGCTCCAAGGCTAGTGTGGGGGTGTTATACAAATACTCCCTTGGAGCCACTAGGACTTTCTTTCACCGAAAAAGAATAGGAAATATTCAGCTGGAACTCCCGATGAAAACTGCTGAGGTGAAAAACTTTGGGCAAAGGTTCTCACTCTCCCATTCTCTTGCCATCTCTATTTTGTCAAGGTTGTCAAGTTCCCAACAGCTGTGTGATAAGATGAACAAGCTCCAGCTTGTTGTTTAGTTTTATTTTGGAATAGATATGTTCTGCACTAATACTAGAGGAGTTGGAGGTGGTTAAGAAGAGGACATATATCAATATCAGGCATCATGCATGAGCCAAGGACTATCCCAGGCACTATATATAACATTGGTTATCCTACCTTCTTGCCTATAGGCCTATAGTCCCAGCTACTCACAAGTCTCGGGCAAAGAAGTATGAGTTTATGGCTAACCTGAGCAACATAGTAAGACCCTGTCTCAACAAAGGCAAGTCGGGAACTGAAGAGATAACTAGTTAAGAGTATTTTTTTATTTATTTGTGTGTGTGTGTGTGTGTGTGTGTGTGTGTGAGAGAGAGAGAGAGAGAGAGAGAGAGAGAGAGAGAGAGAGTGTTCAGTTCCTAGCCCCCAATCACATATAAATTCAGTTCCAGGAGATCCAATGCTCTCTTCTGACCTCCTAGGCACCTGTATACATGTGACACACACACACACACACACGAAGAAAGAAAGAAAGAAAGAAAGAAAGAAAGAAAGAAAGAAAGAAAGAAAGAAAGAAAGAAAGAATAAAACCTTGAGTCAAATGCATGCACAAAATTATTTTTCACCGGTACTTAATATCAATCTAGAGAAAGAATAGAGTTATGGGAGAATGACCAGACTGAAAAATCAGTTGCAGGACCATGCAAACAGGCTAACAGGTAGGCTGGCAGATCATTCTAACTAAAATAATGTTCCTCTATTTATAGGCTATAAAAGAAAAACGCTGGAGAGAAACTCTGGTAATATGGATTTTAATGCTTGTTTTTCCTTATCTGGCTCTATGAGTTTAGGCAAGAAGCTTTTCCTTGAAAACTAAGGTGGTAATTCTAAGCCAGTAACAGCCTTATGTTAAGGTGGACTGAATGGATCACATGTGAGACTCCTAACAGGAAATTTGGGGAAGGCAGTAGAGCACTATATTCTCGATAAATCCTGATAAGTGTGACGCAGCAGATATCTACCAGGGGAAAACTCCCCTCGAAATTATATATGATTGATCCTTGTATCATTGACCCACAAAGTTCAAGAAGAATATATCATTACAAATCTCAACTGTATTTAAAATTAAAACTCTGTGACAGAAACAGATAGGGAAATTTAAAGAGCCTGAGAGCCCCAAGGCATCATCGGATACAGATAGTCACTCCCTAAAATGATCACCCAGCTGTGTAGGTAGCAGTGAGACCTAAAAGGTTGCTTTTCAGACTCAGTTTTCAGGTGAGTAGAAGAAACTCCTGTGAAGTTCAGACTGGTCCAGTAGGGCAGAAGGCTGATGTGAGATTTCCCTTTGTATGCTGTGAATCCCATTGGTTAATAAAGAAGCTGTTTGGGGCCTATTGCAGTGTAAAATAGGGAAAGGTGGGAAGTCCAATCAGATAGAGGAGGAATAAGTAGGCAGAGCCTGGGAGAAGCTATGTAGCCACCACAGGATACAGACACTGGACATCAGATGGAATCTTACCAGTAGGCCACAACCATGTGGCAATACACAGATTAATAGAAATGCGTTTATTTAAGATATAAGAGCTAACCAATGAAAAACATGAGCTAATAGGCCAAACAGTGTTGTAATAATACAGTTTCTGTGTGATTACTTCAGGTCTGGGCAGCCAGGAATGAACAAACTGCCTCTGCCTACAAATTGGCACCCACTGTGGGGCTACTCCATTCACATAAAACCTGAGAGAGCTTGAAAAGGAATTCTAGACACAAAAGAACAGAGTTTAGCATAGCTTCTTGGTAGCCGTATTGGGGGTGGGTGGGCTCTGTTTGCTGGAAATGAACAGAGGTACTGCAGCTCCTTTAAGAGAGATCTTTCTGAATCAACATTAGCAGAAAAAGAAAAATGTGTGGTTTCTAAACAGCAGCTTCCTGGTTCATGTTAGTTGCATGAACAACTCTGGTCCTTTCAGGAGGCTGAGCAATAACATGGGGTCTGTGAGCAGCGAATTACAAATTGCTTAATGGTGACACAGACCTGCTGTGACCCTGCAGTTGGGGGAATGTGCAAGGCTCTCAGAGGCAGTAAACATGCCTCTGCCATGTTGGACTGGGTGGAGCCAATATGCCATGCCATCGAGTTGGTCCTAGCCATGCCCACTTAAAATTTAAAAGGAAAAGAAAAGTACTCCTGGTCAGAAAATAATTACAGATATGCACACAACAAAGACAAATGGGTCACAGTGTTGGATAAAGGTACGTAAGCTTGAGAGAGAGGAAAAAGAGTATAGACAGCATAGATTAAAAGAATAAAGATAATGAAATAAATATTAAACTTGTAAAAATATAATAGAGCAACCAAAAATAAGCTATGTAAGATGGAATATGCACAGAGAGTCTGGGCAACAAAAATAAGCCATGTAAAGATGGAATATGCACAGAGAGTCTGGACTATGTTATTATTGTGTTTTGTTTGAATTTTTTGACTGTGAATGAGTGAAGTACAGAGAGATATTTCATTTTACATGCTGCTAAGCTAAACCAACACATATACTTTAAAGGTATCTTGACTTCAAAATTTGGGTTTAAGGATTTGTTGCTTTGGAAAAGATGTTCTGCTTTTGTTTCCACAGAAGATGAAAACCAATGGAATCCTTCCAGATTAATGTGGTTTGATGGACCAAGATCCCCCAAAAGGTCTCTGTCAACCCTTAAAAACAAAATATTTCGCCCCGCAAAAATCAGGAAGCATTTTGGAGAGAACTACATCTAAATTCCCTAAATGTTTATTTACAATTAAAGGGGGATATGCTATAGAGATAAATACTTTACATTGGTATTAATCTTAGTTTATTGATACAAATTTAAGGTCAATTTTGTTATATGTATATTTCTATTCATGATTAATGTTTTGTGTTTGTGCAGCTCATTTAAAAATGTAATGTATAATTAAGAAATACAGGTTAATAGATAGTAATCTATAATAGGGAGAAAGTCTAGTCTAAGAATATATGGAACACCCCCTTCCTGATTCTCCATCTCCCCCAAATAAAGAAAGATGTGTTCTGAAATTAGGAAGCTAGACAAGTAAGCCTGACTTCTCTCTTTTTAAATTATGGTCCCTCATTTTTCAGTTCAGTAGCCATTAGTCTGACGTGACTATAAAGTTTGGCTTTCTCAGTTGCACTACCCACACTTCAAGTTCCTCTAAATCTCATGTAGTTAGTGGCTGCCACATCACACAGTCCTAATATGTCTGTCACCACTGAGAACCCTATGGAGAGAGACAGCCATCTCTCATGTTAAGTGAGGGACAGAAAATCACTGTACTCAAATCCTGTGTGAGGCAGCAAGACAAAGAAATTAAGACAAAAAATCACCCACCTAAGAATGAGGGGTTAATGGAAAACTGCTTTTCATATAGATGGTAAATGTTTTAGGTTTTACGAGCCAAGAACAGATAGTAAATATCCCAAGCAGATGATAGACAATTTTGGCTATATGTGCCATCTGCTCTCTGTAGCAACTGTTCAGTTTTGCTAATGTAGGGCAAAAATAGCCATCGAAAACAAGTGAAGAGATAAATGTGGCAGTGTTCCAATAAGATTTTATTTGGAAAAACAAAACAAAAACAAAAACAGATGATAACCTAGATTTAGTCTCCTGGCTATACTTGGCCAACTCTATACTATAAATCATAAAACTTTCAGAAAGACATATCCACAAGTGAAATGAAAATGCTTGCTGTCTTGGTTACTTTTCTATTGTTGTGAACAGACACCATAGCCAAGATAACTTACAAAGAAAAGCATTTGACTGGCAGCTTGTTTATAGTTTCAGAAGATGAGTACATGAGCATCATGGTGGGGAACATGGCAGCTAGTAGCAGGCATCGTGCTCAAGCAGTAGCTGAGAGCTTACATCTGATCCACAAGTACAAGGCAGAGAGAGAGGGGGGAATGGAGGGAGGGAGGGATAACTGGAAACAGTGTGGGCTTGTGAAACCTCAAAGCCCACCCCAGTGACACATGTCCTCCACAAGGCCACACATCCTAATCATTCCCAAATAGTTCCACCAACTTTGATCCTAGCATTTGAACATATAAGCTTATGAGGGCCATTCTCACTTAAGCTATTACAGTAGTATAGCAATCAAAATAATCTTTAAGAGAAGAAAATGAGGAGGAAAAAAAAGAAAAAGATGAGTCAAGTCTTTATTCTGCAAATTTAATGGTAACAGAGAACAGTCAGGACAGTTGGTTGTCAGTTTCTTTCTTGTTGTTGTGGTAGAGTACTCTGACAAAAAGAGACTCAAGGGAGAAAAGTGTATTTTTATTCATAATTTACAGTACAATCTATTACGGGCAGGGGTCAAGGCAGCAGGAACTTGAAGCAGCTGAATATCAGATTCATAGTCAAGAAATGAGGAGTAATAAATGCACACTGTTGCTCAGTACACTTTCCCCACTTGTGCAATGGAATGATGCTACACACAGTTATGGGGTCACCTCACATCAATTAATATAACCCATATATAATACTCCACAGATGGGCCCGAAGTCCCATTAACACTAACCATCATGCTGACTTCACTTATGCTGCCAAGAACTCTTCAATACATTTCAAATTTCCAGTGAAACCCAAAAATAAAAACCCACAGAAATAATAAAGGTTAAAATACAGCTCTTTGAAAAATATCAAGAAGATATTCAAAACACTAGCAAACTCAACTTCTGACAAAAAGGAAGTATGAATACAAAATTTAGGAGTGACAGAATAAATAATTAGCAAATCAGAATATATTTAAAAACCTCTGACTCGAATTTGTACCTTGTCAGATATATTTGAAAACTTTGAAGACTAGGTATTTTAAAAATTATGACTTAGGAAAATTTACCTCGGTAAAGACAGAAAGTCTAGACACACCAAACCCCACAGGAAAAGAAAACGAGACCAAGGGACACAGAACCAAGTAGATCAGCACTCCTTCAGGTTAGCTTTGCTTCCACTGTGTCCTGCATGGTTCTCCTGAAGAGTCTGGGCTAACAACCTCCACACACTTGCTTTCTCAATCTTACCCGTGCAGGTAGGAAGCAGGTAAGGAGTGGAGTGGATACAGCTCACAGTAGGGACTAAGGTGACAGCTGTAAGAAGCTCAGCTGAAGCAGAATCCTGCAATGAACTTTGCAGACCTGGGTTTGAATCCTGACTCTCCCAGTGTATACATTCATGACCTTCAGCAAGCTATTTGTTGCTTCTCAATGCTATATTTCCTGTCTCACACATGAGAATACTACAAATGCCTACCTTACTTAGTTGTGATCATTAATTTAAGGCTGTTCCACAGGCATGATGGTGAACATGTGCTCATCACTGTGTTCCATTTCCAAACCTCACTATAATCGTGAAGACATGTGTTGTACAAGAAAAATGTGTAAGAATGGAGAGAGTAGAAGAAACAAAATAGCATGAAACATGAGTTTTGGAAAGTATTGTGGTTTGTAATTTACTCTGTCCTAAAATCCCAGATGTTGAAGTCTTGACTGTTTGTCTATGATGTTGTTATAAAGTGGTGGAACCTTTCAGAAGCAGAGTCTAGTAGAAGGAAGATAGGTTATTCACAGATCAGACTTGAAAGGGATATAGGGACCACCCCCTTATCCTGGCCACCAGGTGCTTTGGGAGAATTCTCTTATACACTGTAAAGATTTGTCATTCATATTGATTTAATAAAACACTGATTGGCCAGTAGCCAGACAGGTAGTATAGGCAGGGCAAGTAGACTAGAATTCTGAGAAGAGGAAGGGCAGAGATTCAGTCACCAGCCAGATGCAGAGGAAGCAAGATGCGAATGCCTCACTGAGAAAAGGTACCAAGCCACATGGCTAAACATTGATAAGAATTATGGGTTAATTTAAGTTGTAAGAGCTAGTTAATAATAAGCCTAAGCTCTTAGGCCAAACAGGTTTTAACTAATATAAGCCTCTATGTGTTTCTTTGGGACTGAATGGCTGTGGGACTGGGCAGGACAGAAACTTCTGTCTACAACCAGGAGGTGATCAGACCTTCTTTATTGTGCACTGTCGTGATGTTCAATGATGGTGCCACAGTCTCATACAAGCAGTTCCAAGTGACCAGGAACTGAAATCTTTGAAACAATGGGCCAAAATAAGGTGTGTTCTCTTGGTTATTTTCTTACCTGGACAGGGAGTTGACAGTTAGAAACCTTACAAACCTTGAATGCAAATGAGTAGGTGCTAAGCTGAATCTTACCATCACTGTAAATATCCTTTTTCAAAAAACATGTTTACTTGTAGATCACGTCCAAATATTACAAATTTTCTAGTAACTTGAACTCTAACTTGAACTTTGAGGACACGTCATTGTATAAAAGCCTAGGTATGTTGTAGGAAGATTTCGGGTCTCACCCCTTACACTTACAGCAAGCCCGGAATACCTAGCTTGGCCTGCTGCTGCTAAGACTGTGGTCTCCAGTTAAGACGAATCAGATGAGCCCTTAACCAGAGGTTGCCAAACACAGTTGAGACAGACATGATGTCATAAACTATGGCATAAAGTCAAGGGAGAGGAACTCAGCCTTCTGAAACAAATTTTGTGGGATAATCAACTAGAAAGATTAATGTATAATTTTTATTAAAATTCTTATTTTAAAGTAAAAGCAACAAAACCTAAAAGTGGGAAGGAAGTCTCAAATGGGCATGAGTTCTCAGCCTGTGGAGCTCACTGATGAACTACAGTCTCCCACCAATCACATTCTAAGTAGGAAAGAATGTTTGGAGAACATAGTGTCTTCCTCCTGACTATTATGTAGTGACCCGTGTTCAGGAGCAATCACAGACCACCAACTGGATAACAACCATGGTCGGAAGAGTTCAAATAGCAACCAAAATAACCATGTGCTTGGGCATAGAGCCTGCCGTTCACCAGAGTCATGCCTTCAAAATTGAAAACATAAAAGAGGCCTTACCTGGCAAAAGCATCATGCATTCCCTAGAACAAAATATTCTGGGTCGGAAGCCTCATCTAGGTTCCCAGGCACAGGTAGGATGCCCTCGGTTATATAGATGAAGCACTGGAATGTGCAACTTCTGTGAGATGAGCAATGGCAGACTCAGCTCCACCCACTGGAACGTCACAGGAGAGCCCTGTGAAAGAAACACCGAGTGAAGTCAGACCTGGCCCAGGAGAAGTAATGCTGAGTTTGTTTTATCTACTAAATTTCAGGGTGATTTTTAAATAGCAGTTACTTACTAATCAACTCAGATGTGCCTACTCCAGATCCTTCATTTTAGCAATAGAAAAATAAAATCTGGAGCAGGGTGGCTTCCCAGAGGTCTGTGCAGAGGGTGAAGTGGAGCAGGGTGGCTTCCCAGAGGTCTGTGTGGAGGGTGGAGTGGAGCAGGGTGGCTTCCCAGAGGTCTGTGCGGAGGGTGGAGTGGAGCAGGGTGGCTTCCCAGAGGTCTGTGTGGAGGGTGGAGCAGAGCAGGGTGGCTTCCCAGAGGTCTGTGTGGAGGGTGGAGTGGAGCAGGGTGGCTTCCCAGAGGTCTGTGCGGAGGGTGGAGGGGAGAAGGGTGGCTTCCCAGAGGTCTGTGTGGAGGGTGGAGTGGAGCAGGGTGGCTTCCCAGAGGTCTGTGCAGAGGGTGGAGTGGAGCAGGGTGGCTTCCCAGAGGTCTGTGTGGAGGGCAAAGTGAGTCAGAGGACACCAAGCCTCCAGACTGCGAGGTCCAGCCTTGTTTCTTCCTCTCACTTCTCTTTTTCCTCTTTTTCTTCACCTCCTTCTTCACTTCCTACTCCTCCCTCTCCTTGTAATGTTTTATGTTGCTATTTCAAACCTGCAGGGAAGTTTCAGGAGTAGTCCAGGAAACCCTCATAGCCTCTTTTCTCAGATTCATGTTCAATTGCATTTCCCACTTTTACCAATGTTCTTCTCAAGGGACACTAACCACAGAATGGATTCTCACTGAGTGGTTAGTCACCTTCCCACTGTCCCAGCAGGGGAGGAGAAGCAATGGGAACCTGGAAACAGAGCTGTGTGGGAGGGAAAGCTACATTCAAATGAAGAATATTGGGGAAAAAAAAGTCAGATGGCTGAAGACAAATGGGCTCTAGCAAGTTCTCTGGAGCAAGGCTCCGAGCTAGCTCTCCTTGCTGAATACGTAGTGAGTTTGAAGTCCAAAGGACCCATTTAAATCCTCACTAACTGAATGGCATTGAGAGAGTTTCCTTGATATCTGGTCCTTGATTCTATCCTTCTTTACAGGCAAGCTTAACTAAACCAGTGTGTGTAAAGAGACTTGGAGAATGTTGTCCAACTGAAGACCCTGAATCATTTTTATCCCAGAGAATCCCCTAGCGAGTTTAACAAAACATTCATGGGTTAACACGAGTAACCCCTATGTTAGCTATTTGTCTGTGGCGGTGGTAAAGCACCATGTTTAGGGAAATTCATCAAAGAGTTTATTTGAGCCAGGCAGTGGTGGCACACACCTTTAATCCCAGCACTCGGGAGGCAGAGGCAGGAGGATCTCAGTGAGTTCAAGGCCAGCCTGGTCTACAAAGCGAATTCCAGAGTTCTAGGACAGCTAGGACTGTTACATAGATAGAAAGATAGATAGATAGATAGATAGATAGATAGATAGATAGATAGATAGATAGATAGATAGATAGATAGATGAGTTGATTTGGCTTATAATTCCAGAAGGATAGAGTCTGTAATGGATGGGACAGCATGCCCGCAGGTAGTAGACCCTGCAACAGGAAGAGGAAGCTGAAAGATCACATACTGAACCACAAGCGTGAAGCAGAGAGCAAATCAGAAGTAGGTAGGACTTTTAAATCTGAAGACCTCCTCCCAGACACAGGCTTCCTCCAACAAGGCTGCATCACTAAACCCCTCAGGCAGCATTATCAGCTGAGGACCAAGTGTTCAAATGCCTGAGACTAGGGGAACACTCCTCATTTGATCTACCACATTCCACTTCCTGGTTCCCATAGGCTTGTGGTAATATCATAGTCCAAAATGCGCTTGCTCCAACTTCCCAAGAATCAGAACTTTTTAAGAGTCAAAATTTCAAAGTCTCTTCTGAGATGAAAAGCAACTTTTTAATTGTTACCATTCCAAAATTGAGGAACGAGGGCAGGGTAAGGAAATACTGGACCAAAGCAAAGAGAAAACACAGAAAGCCAAACAAATCCTGTAGCTACCTGTTCACTGTCCACTTAGAATGCTCTGCCCCTCTGGGTTTGCTGCCTGCAACATACGTCTCTTTTTTAGGCTGGTTTCATTCCCTGCCCACAGCTCTCCTTGGCAGATGGCTCCTAGTTCTTGTAATTCCCACCATTTGTGATCTCCACTGAAGCCCACATTTGACTGTCACAGCTTCACTCAGTGACCTCACAGTCTCATACAAGGACTTCTACACCACACGTGACCTGGCTCAGCAGCTGTCTGAGACTGAGATGGAAGAGTCCATGACCCCTTCATTCTCACATCATGGATGCCCCTTTTCTTAGGGTTACTATCACTGTGATGAAACACCATGACCAAAATAGTCAGCTGTGGAGGAAAGGATTTATTTAGCTTACATTTCTGCATCATAATCCATCACTGAAGGGAGGCAGGACAGGAACTCAGGCAGAAGAGGAATCTAGAGGCAGGAACCGATGCAGAGGCCATGGAGGGGTGCTGCTTACTAGGTTGTTCCACATGAGTTGCTCATCCTATTTTCTTAAAGAGCCCAGGAACACCAGCCCAGGGATGGCCCTGTCCACGGTGGGTTGGGCTCCCTCACATCAATCACTAATTCCAAAACTGCCCAACAGTCTTGCCTACAGCTAGAACTTCCCAAGGCCTTTTCTCAATGCCGGCTCTCTCCTTTCTGATTACTCTAGCTGGTGTCAAGTTGACATAAAATGAGCCAGCTTACCTCTAAAGCCAGCACATGAATTGCACCGCCACCTCTGACTGCCCTCTTAGCAGATCCTGGCCCCCTGAACACATTAGCAGCAGAGCTTTCATTCGGCTGCTTTCTGGGAGCAGAAAACACCTTCTGCTCTTCCATACGCTAGAAGCTTAGATGGGTAAGGTTTTGCCCTGATGGCGTCCCTCCCTTTATTTTAGTGCTGAGCAGGAGGACCCCCCTCCTTGACAGCCCTCCTCTAGGTATCGCTGCATAAGCCTAGGCTGCAACACTCTTTCATGGTGCTCCTTTCCTCCTCCCTCTACAGTTTGTGTTTCTTTCTGCCCTGTTTGGTCCTTCCCATTGCAAATCTGCTTAAGACTTATTAATATTAACCATGTCACAGATCATATTATGCTGCCTTGAAATTGCTTCTACCAGAGAAACTAATCCTTTTTACTTTAGCCTCAGGCAGGTTACTGGGACAAAGGCAGGAAGCTGGCCAGCTCTTCGCCAGCATATTACAGGTGTGGCATCTTGCTCAGCTGATGTTGTTCTATTTGAAACTTCCTGAGCTGGTTCTCCACAATCCACACTGACCTCAGTAGTCCTGCCTTCGAGGCTTCTATCAGAATGGTCCTTTTATGTACTGCTCACAGCATTCAATTGCTCTCCTAGTTCGAAGTTCCCGTCTCCCACATGCCTCCACAGTACAACAGGGTTAGGTCCTTCACAACAACAGGACCTGTCAGAAATTGTCACTTAAACTGTCTGAGTCACTTAAATTGTCTAAGGTGAGGCACAGGTGCTCCTGTTGCTGTTATTTTTAAACTCCTAGATCATTTTTAAGCAACTTTAAGTTTGAGGACCACGATCATAGAAAATAATGCCATCACACAGGGGCGGCTTAAACTCTCAACTTCTTCTTTCCCAACATTGCCCTTCTCTTAGAAGTGAGACTCACACTTAGGGAGGAATACTCTCCACTCCAAGCTGGGGCTATCCATGCCCTGGACTAATCTATTTTTGCACTGTCAATTTCTGTATTGCCTGGTAATTCACATTGTAGATAGCTTCATGGATAGATCACGCGCAGCCTTGTCTCTCCGTAAGGACTCAGGTTTTAACTCTGTACAGAGACTTTCACGTCGACCTGAGATCAGTATCTGTTCCTCGCTCATCTGACAGCTGGTCTACCAAATAACTTCTCCACTAATCTGTGTAATTTAGCAATGGCAGAAACCAGCTCCTGCCTTATCACTTTTGAAAAGGAGTGAAGGAGAGGTTTCCTTTTCCTTTTTGGTCCTAACAAGGCAAAAAGAATCATTTTCCAGATGAGGATAACTTTTCTTTAATCACCAAATGCCAAATGCTCTATTTAATTCCCATCTTACCACACATATGCCTGAAATGAAATGCTTATACATTTTGAAGTTTAAATTCCTTTTCCTTTTTATGGTTCTCTGTTCCTTCCTGCTTTTCCATCTCCCTTCCCATAAAGTATTTACTGAATACATCTTTGTTTGACACTGGGGATAAAAAGATACAGTGGAGCTGTTCTAGCCTCTGTAGACCCTCAGTCAGTCTAAGAAAGAAAACTGCAGCACAATTAAGATCTTATAATTGAGCTACACAAACGTCCACAGACTCACTGTGTTAGTTTGCTTCCCTCTTGCTGTGATCAAAAACACAAGCAAAAACAAACAAACAAAACTACTCAAAAGTGACTTGGGGAGGAAAGGGTTTGCTTGACTTAGAGATTACAGCCTGCTGTCGAGGAACGCGAAGGCAGGAACTCAAGGCAGGAGCTCGGGAGCAGGGATGGGCAGAGGTTGTGGAGGAGTGCTCTGTGCTGTCCTCGGGACTTGCTCAGCCTCCTTTCCTATGCAACCCAGGACCTCCCACATCCAACTCGAATCACTAACATGCTCAGCAGACTTGCAGACAGGCTAATCTTATGGAAGCGGAACTAAGGTTCCCTCTGCCCAGTTAGTGTCGAATTGATGAAAACTAACTACCACACCCACTCACCTCTGCTTAATGTTCTCTGCAAGAGGCAGGATGTTGTGAGTGGGTTTGGAAGAATGACCAGGAGAACTTGCTGGATGGAGATCTAAGATAAAGGCATCAGCCTGTTGCGAAAGCCCTGGGCACAAGTGTGTAAGGAGGATGGCTGCACAGGTCTACGGACAGAGAACTCTTGGAAGAGGGTGAGTGGGGTTGTTGCCTAGGACTTGGTGTTAGGGGAATTCCTAGGAGAAACACTCATCTTAATTCACATTGATCCGGAGTCTGATTGGCCCCTGTCTTGGGGGTGTTAGTTACTTAGGGCTTCATTGTGCCTAATGTGCCAGACATGGATCACTTGAAGCAGGATGCACCTTTATTACAGTTTCAGGACAGTCAGTTTAGTGTGATGGGGAGGGCATGTGGGAAAGACATTCACATCATGGAGAGTCAGGAAGCAGAGAAAGAAGAAATGGGGACCCTTAGCTGGCCTTCTTCTCCTTCATCCAGGTCCTCAGCTCATAGAATGGTGATGTCCACATTCAGCATGGCTCTTCCTGCCTTCGATATCCTCACCAGGGATAATCAGAAGTGTACCTCCAGGCATGGCTCACCAATGTCCTTGGCAGTTCTGAAGCTAGTCAAGCTGACCGCGACAATGAATCATCACGTCAGGCTTCCACAGTCGGCTTTCTTGGCATCCACAGAAGCCAAGCCGTGCATTTGTTTTGTTTTGTTTTGTTTTGACCTCTCCACCTGCTAGTCACACCTGTTCTCCTGTGCTTCAGGTGCTGAGCTCTCCCCCTCCACCCTCCCACCGAGCCTGATGACAAAGTCATCTATCTTGGAGACTTTGTACTTGCTTGTCCCCTTGCCTTCATTTATCACATATTTGGGTCCCTCCTTCTTGTCCTTTTGGTCTCAGTTTAAATACCACTATCTCAAAGCGTCTTCCCTGGCCAGTTGCCCTCCAGAGCCGGCCATCCTCCGGGAACTCACCATGGCTAGTATTCTCTGTAGTAGTTCTTGTTAGGTATGTATATTGATCTTTGTTTGGTTGGTCGTATTTTTATTGCCCATCTACCCCCTAATTTTTCCACTGATTCCCTAGTCCATAACATTTGTTAAGGAGTCAAAAAAAAAAAACCTCTGAGTGAAGCAGGATTGATGGAGGTATGCTTTCATAAAGATGAGAATGCCTTTTAGCCCTATTCCAACTATCTAAGTATCTCAGAAACAAGGTTAAAATGGTTGCTGGTGAGCTTGGAAGAAAATAAAAAGAAACTAAAAAAAACTAAACAATTCTCCATCTTGTTGAGGTTTAATAAAATGCCCCCAACAGAAAAATTGTATCCCCTATACAAGGGTACGGGCATCTCACACACACACCTAGTTACCTATCCTTCCAGGCATTGCTCTGGGCTCACCTGTCTCCATGCCGTCATTTTCTGGCTTGCCACATCACTTCTGATATATTTATCCGCAATCTGCCAAGTCTATAGTCACACTGCTGTGACTCTGAAAGGTGCCATCCTCTCATACTCTCAGGGCTCAGGCCCTGTGAACAGTTTGCCCAACTGAAGAGAGAATGATCAGGCTTCACTCACTGTTAGGGTGACATGTGTCCGAAGAGGCAGAGGACTAGAATTATGAGAAGCCAACAGCAACTTTAATCCCTAACTTCACTAGCTGTTTATTTATAAGAAATCTCTGGGTTTTGTATGTATTTAAATTAGTTAATGTATTTAAATTAACTACATTTACATGCATTTGAATATTCATAAATCTCACTAGTGAAAGCATTTTCTAATTTTCTTTAGTTAAAATCAATGGTCAGTGAGATAGCTCACTGTAAGTAGGTAAGGATGTTTGCCACCAAGCTTGATGGCTGGAGTCCCATCCCCAGGATCTGCGTGATGAAAGGATAGAAACGACAGCTGTCCCTGAAGTTGTACGAGTGTCGCGACATAGGTGGATACGCAAACAAAGCGGTTTTCTAACCACTTAGTAAAAATATAAAATGGAAGTTAATTCAAGAGGCATCTTTTATGAAAAAGAGGAACAAGACAGTTTGGGGAATGTATTATTTTCTCTTGCATCTGATGGAGGAGGACTTTGCAGCAGCTCAGGGTGGACTTTTTCCTTCAGAGTTTAGCACGCTTAGGAGCAAGTTTTTCGGCTAAAAGCAGGTTTCCACCTCAGCCACTTAGCCAGCCTTAATTACCCATTGAGATCACAGAAGGTGATGCCAAGCAGTGTTTGAACCTGTCATTTTCTTTTACTGTTTAGGAGATTCAGATATTTTCCACTTTAATGTGGCAAATTTTCAATCAGCTTAAATTATGCATGTACGGCAGATCAGGACAGCCAGATGTCAGGGGCAATTCAACAGCCCCTCGAACATGGGAGACCAAAAGTCAGCAAGACAGAATGAGGGGGTGTCGCTGCAAATGGACTCTGCGTGGGGAGAAAATGAGCAAAGAGGTGAGGAGACGTGCCCCCAGTCCCCGGGATAGCTAGAGAACTTTCGTTAGTTGTGGTCCAGCAGTAGACAGCAGCAGAGGACAGCTTTGATTTCCAGTGCTGGTGTGGCTTCTAACATAGGACTCAGAGAATGAAAGCCAGACCATGTAAGAAAGCCTCCTCTCTGGGGACTAGCTCCCATAGTACTAGAAAGTGCTGTGCAAGCTGCCACGGAAGGCAAGCACACAGTAGTCCCACCCAGCGAAGATGTCTATGAACACAGTGATCAGCATGGCAGGATATGCCAAGCGATGCAATAGTGGCATTCAGCTATCTAATGGCACTCACTTAACAAAAGGGAAATCATGCCTGGGAGTGTAAACCTAACCAAGAACTCGGGGCTAATGACATCATGGATCTTAGAGAGTGTTTTGGTTAGTTGGTTGCCAATTTGTCATAGACTCATTTGGGAAAAGAGACGCTTAATTGAGAGAGCATGTACCTCTATAAGATGTGCCTCTATTTTCTTGATGATTGATGTGGGTGGGCCAAGCCTACTGGGGACAGTGCCACCCCTAGGATGGTGGTCCCAAGTTGCAAAAGGAAACACAATGAGCAAGCCAAGGGGAGAAGTCGCTAAGAAGCTCTATGCTTCTGCTTCAGTTCCTACTTATAGGTTTCCGTCTTGAGTCCTTGCTCTGACTTCCTTCAATAACAGACTGTGGACCTGTAAGCTGAAATAAGCCCTTTCCTCCCCAGGCTGCTTTTGGCCATTGTACTGTTTTGTTTTGTGCCGATTTGATACAAGCTAGAGCTATCAGAGAGGAGGAAGCCTCAGTTGAGGAAATGCCTCCATGAGATCCAGCTTATTGTTTCAATTGGTGGTCAATTGGTGGCACCATCCCTGGGCTGGTGGTCCTGGGTTCTGTAAGAAAGCAGGCTGAGCAAACCATGGGGAGCAAGCTGGTGAGCAGCACCCTTTCATTGCCTTTGTATCATCTCCTGCCTCCAGGTACCTGCCCTGCTGGAGTTTCTCTCCCGACTTCCTTTGGTAATCAACAGCAACGTGGAAGTATAAGACAAACCTTTTCCTCCCCACCTTGCTTTTTGGTCATGTCTTTCATCACACCTATAGAAACTGTAAGACACTTGGGATGTTTTATCACAACAGCAGAAACCCAACAAAGAAAGAAATTGGTACCAGGGCATATGGTATTTCTGAGACAGCCCCAACCTGTGTTTTTGAGAGGGCTGTAGAGGCATTCGGCCTTTGGATTGGAAAAACCGTTGCATGCCCAGACTTCAGCGGATTGTTCTGTAGGATCTCAGAAGAACGTTGAGAGCAGTGCAGGTGGCAGAGGCCTGGCTTGTGTAACTTCAGAGGGAAGTAAAGACTCCACCAGGGCTGTTTGAGTGATATTTTAAATTATGAATCTGGTTCTGGTCAGCTGGGGCTGAAGAGCTGGCTCCGATGGACAAGAAGCCAGCACCACTGAAGTTAAACTTTGCATGACTGAGGCAATTAATGCTGGGTAGCAGAAGCTGAGAAATAAACTGTGATTGAGAAGAGACCAGCATCACTCAGGTGAACTCCTCCGGGAAGTGTTTTCTCAGAATAGACCACACAGAAGCTGTAATCCGGAGCGGGCCAGGGTTGTACTTCATACTGGTAGCCTAACTTAGCATGGTGTAAGAGTCTTCAAAATAGTGCTGGGTCTAAGGGCACAAAGAGGGTGCGAGAACTCAGCTATGAGAGAACAGGAGAGGCCCCTGGTGAAAGTGTAGCCTCAGTGAAAAGCCCCAAGGTTGAAGGGGTTATAAAGACAAGTTGAGATTTGGCACCATAGGCAGGATTGGAGCCAGAAGAGAGCCCAGGGGAGGCTATCAGAAAAGGTACAGCTCACTTGCAGCAGAGACCCCAGCACTGTGGAATGCCAGTACGATGGGAGGACCGCGAGGGACCGGGCAACCTTGGAATGGAGCTGGCCTAATCCGATGAGACACACTATGAGGGCTGCCAGGGCTGGAACTGGAGAAGGGTCGTGGGCCCTGGAGAGCCCAGAAGAGAATGGGTGGGTGGGGAGGATCCTGGATAATAAGCACCGCACTCTTTGTGCTGTTGAATTTGGGTTTTGTTTTAATCTGGTTGTAACTGTGCTCTGGCTCTCCCTTCCAAATAAGAAGTATGTAACTCATTTATATTATTTTATTTTATTTCACAGGAGATCCTAGGTGGTTTAAGCAGACAGATTAAGAAAACCATGAAGAGTGAGCCAGGAAGCAGTGTTCCTCTGTGCCTTCTACCTAAGTTCCTGCCTTTAGGTTCCTGACTTCAGTTCCGAGTGAGGGAGTTGAAGTAAAAGCCACCACTTCACTAGACTAGCATAGTTCCTAACTGTATTCTAAATACTTATCCTTGTACCCAGATGTAGGCATAGCTCTTGACCTTCACCAAAGAAGCTTCTCTTTACAGTATATGGACACCATTACAGAAAACCACAGCCAGTAAAATGTAGGAAACAACTGACCATGAGCTTCCCAGACCCAAATGATATATCTCCAACATAAATCCTATACCTGAGGCTTAAGGAACATTACTGAAGAGGGGGCAAAAAATAATTAGTAAGAACCAGAGGAAATCTGCTATGAGATTATGTCTCTTAGAAATGACAGTGGATATGGACCCAAAGTTGTACAACAATAGCTACCTAAATGAGACCCACAAGCTAGCAAGATGGTGCTCATTTAAGCAGAAGAAACAAGCTCAAGCAAAAGCATGGGGTCGTGCACCTACCAACTCGGCTTCAGCAATAGGGAGTAAACTAGTAACAAGGCTGGCAGTGGTGCAAGGAGAGGAAGTACCACATGAAGGGAAGATGCAAGAAGAGAAGACACTAAACCTCAATGGCTTATGGAATACTCGGAATGACACACTAAAGGAATAAAGGATATTCAGTAGGTGTGGGAACCACATAAGGTTTCAGATACAGAGTATATGTTCATATTGCTCCAATGTTTGTATGTGGAACTCCTATCTTAGGAGAAAAAATAAGTCATGAGTATGTGGCTCTCATGACCTGGTACTGCCCTTAAAGAAGAAATGGAATTCTTGCTCCGTTTCACTGTGGTCTGCCAGAGAAGACAATAAGAATGCTGTCTCTAAGCCAGAAAAAAGAATGACACACCCAAAACTGTCCCCAGACATTATCTATCTGCCATGGCCTTGATGTTGGACTTTGCAGATTTTGAGGGGTTGTTAGAAATAGATATTTCTTGCTTAGGCTTTCTAGTCTATGGTCTTTATGTTATACCAGTGTGAGCCAAGATAGATCACTGATTTTAAAACTGATTTTAAAAGCTGATTCCCACTGCGAAGTCAAAATGCCTGGGCAGAATTCGTGACAGTCAGAAGGGGTGCAGGACTAAGAAACTCCTACTGAAGATTCTATTTTGACTGGACAGTCCTGTTAAATGCTGGACACTAAGGGCAGAGATACAGAATCAAGATTCCTTTCCTCAAAAAGTGTGCAATATACAACTAGTCTAATATCAGACCAGCCTTGCTTTAAGGGTTCCTGTTTGTATAACCAGGAAGTTAACGCCAAGTCCTCAGACAAAACTAAAAAAAAAACATAAACAGTCAGCAGAAATTGGCATTTGCTAAAACAAGATAGGTAGCTTGATATTTTGAAATTTTCCAGGAAGAGTCTATGAGCTGTCTTTATTGAGTATTTTCTATACGCACACACACACACACACACACACAAAAAAAAACTCCAACCATACAATAAAAGTCAGTTGGGTTAGAAATTTGGGTTCTAGGCACAGACTTTGTACTGTTTTCCTCATTATGAACCTAATGATGAGATTCAGTCTTCCTACCCCAAATACAATGACAAATATTAGAGAACTGTGCCAACAATATTAAAGAGTTGTCATGGATGGTCAGTTTTTTGGCAAGATCAAGTTCATTGTAAGCTATCTGTAACGGGAGGTGAAATGAATTTCCATTTTCTTCCCACACTGCTCAGAAGCTCAGAACTTGGACACTTGTGACTAGCCTATACATTTTTAACAAGTTATTACAATTTAAAAAAAAATCATGAGAAAGAGGAATGCCATGCATCAGGGCTCACAAAGGAGGTTATTGAAAGAGGAGAGTAAGGGGGCAGAGAGGAGGGCAGAGAAGAGAAGAGAAGAGAAGAGAAGAGAAGAGAAGAGAAGAGAAGAGAAGAGAAGAGAAGAGAAGAGAAGAGAAGAGGGGGCATAGAGGGGGAAGAGATGGGGGCAGAGAGGGAGGTGGAGACCAGTCCCTGGGAACAAGATTGCAAGAGTGTCAGAAGAAAGAGAGAAAAAGAGAGACAGAGTGAGGGAGGGAAGGAGGGAGGGAGGGAAGAAGGGAGGGAGGGTGGAGAGGAGGTGGGAAAGACCCACCTTTTATAAGGGAATGTAGCAAATGCTCACAGGGGATGCTCTTAGTGGCTGCAGCTGAGGACATATTCTGTCAGGACCTCAAGGGCAGGCCAGTACAGATGCCTGAATATGAATATTCCTCCCTAGTGCTTATTATAAAAGGATGAGGAGTTAGAAAGGGGTAGCAAGTGAGACGAGGATGAGGAGGCCGTGTTTAGAGACTGCTTCCTGCTGACCTAGGGGGCATTGATCATCTTTGGGGGATCTGAGAAAGCTGGGATGCTGGCCACATCGTGGGATAGCTGGCTGTTTCATCACACTGCCCAGGCTCTGTGGAACTGTCAGGTGCTTCTTAGACCTGGCAAGATGCCTTTCGAGGTAGCTCCAAGTTGATTCCCCGGAGCTTACAAGAATTCTTCGAGTTTGTGAAATGGAAAGTTTGAGACACATTAGCATCCCCACTGTTAGTGATCTGTACCAAAATCCACATTGCAGCAAAGAGAGGCCACACTCCGGTAGTCCTCTGCCAGATTGATAGCCCATCAGAATCCCATCCATTAATGTTAACACTATGAGCTTTTGGAGCCTTAATATCCTTTCCCATCACCACAGCATCACCTGGACACCCCTTTCCTCTCTTTCTTGGGAAAGAAAGAAACAACTGAGAAAAGTAAAATGATGCCCCTGCCCAGCTGTGGGTTCCAGGAACAGCTGTCAGACACAGCTTCCTGACGTCTACTTTAAAACCCCACCTTACCTCCACCCCCACCCCACCCCCAAAGGCATGCGGTTTGATCTAAGACTGCCCTCCTTCTGCTAGTAAGAATAAATCATTAATCTAAATTTGAATTAAGTCTAAGTCTTCAGTCTTTCCCTGTGGATTTGGATGCCGCAACAACAAGGACAACAGCGAGACACAACCAAAGCTTGTTCTGAACGAGAAGCTGTGGCTAAGGAGATTAGTTCCATTACATAGGTGCCAAATGTGCTTTGAAATAAAGGGAAGGATGTCCTCAGGGTACGACCCTACCCAGCTAAGCTTTGGGCTCCAGAACCGATCATGCCCAGGAGTTTTCAGTTGCTGGAAAGGAACAACAAACAAAAACTGCTGCCAATGTGGTTCCAGAAGGCCAGGTTCCGTCCCAACTGGCAGCCAAACTTGGCAGAGTGGTCCACCTGGTGCTTGTTGCATGCTTTGAAGTCATGAAAGACACACAGTTACTTTGCTGTGGAACCGTCCTCCATGGTTAAGGAGAGGAGAGCACCCGAGAGCAGGCTTGTGCCTGACGACTCCTCACCCCTTATGACGATCCGTAGACACCGTCTGGAGAAGTGAAAACTGGATTTCGTTGGAGCCCCCAGGATGTTAGAGTTGCCAGAGTTGTGGCATATCTGTCAAGGAAAGCTGCACACAGGGTATAACAGCATGTAACCAACCTCAGAAATGTGACAGGCAGCAAACATGGAAGGGCAGAGCCATCTAAGCCCTTTGGTGTGGGGCATACAGATAGGGAGTTTGTCCAGTTGGATTTTGGTCCAGCATTTCCTCGCTGTATGCCCATTCCTCCCTTTTGGAATTATAATGTGTATTCTGTGCTGTATGTTAGGAGGATGTAATTTGTTTTTTAATTTCACAGTGGAATACAGTTAAGAGTGCCTTGACTTCCGACTTCGGACTTTAAAGCAATGTGGAGACTGTGAAAGATTTGTAAAGTTAGACTAAGACATTTTGCATTGTTGCCACGAGACTATGGGGCCAGAGAGTGGTTTGAATGAATGCCTCATATTCTCAGGTATCTGAATACTTGGTCCCCAGCTGGTGTACTGGTTGGGTAGGTTTGGGAGGTGTGGCGTTGGTGGAGGAAGAATGTCACTGGTGGTAAACCCTGAGGTTTCAAAAACCATACTCTGTTTCGAGAACATGTGCCGGGTGCCTGCCATCATTTGCCATCATGCTTCCCCACCATGACGGTAATGGACCCTCACTTCTATGGAACACTAAGTGGAAACAAATATTCTATTAAAAAAAAAAGACTGTCAGCTGTAACAGGAAAAAGATTCTTTTATGATAGTCAACCTCACAAGTCCTATCTTTTACAAACCGGTTCTCCACATTTCTGGTTCTACCAAATGAAATTACGTAAAGAAATAATTTGAAACATTTAGGGATATCTCATTTTTAAATGTCATAAGGATTAATAACTAAAGGAATTTTCAATTAGTAAGAATAATCAATATGGATACTATGAATACATTAAAGAATTTTGAAAATAAATGTATTTTCTAATGATTTTCAGCTATTGAGAGCCCTCATGGTTGGGACAGCACAGAAAACTGCATTTTAGAAATTCATTTGTGCTCAGAATTAAATCCTGTGAAACTACCCAAAGTGTGAGACACACAGAGAATCCACTTACAAAATATTTATTCTTCAATATGAAATTGGAGAAACTAAAGCCAAAATTAAAAAGGCTTCCAGAGAATGATAAGATGTATATCAAAGAAATTTATCAATACATTCTGGGATCTAAAAGAAATATTTAAAATGGACATTGCATTGAAAGAATACTTGCTTATAGGGATGGATAGAGGGATGGATGGAGGGATGAATGGATGGGTGGAGGGAGGGAGAAAGGGAGGAAGGGAGGGAGGGGTTGGTGAATTTGGATATTGCATTTAAGCTTGTTCATATTGCAGCAAATGCAACCTGAAATGATTTTAAATTGAGACTTAGCTATTCTTATGAAGCCAGTATTCTACAAGCTTCGTGTGAGTTCAAAACTGGCAAGATTATTTTATTGCATATGTATGGATGTCTTACCTGAATATATGTCTCTGCACCACATATGTGCCTACTGCCCTTAGCAGCCACAAGACAGTATTGGCTCCTCAGGAACTGGAGATACAGACTGTTGAGAGTAATCCCGTGGGTGCTGGGAAGAGCAGTAACTGCTCTTAACCAATGAGAAATCTCTCTAGCCCTTTGTTCTGGTTATTAATGTTCCATTTCATCCTAATTTCTCTTCATTTTTGAATAGCCTGTGTTTGTGGCTCCCTTGCCACTTAACCAACTTCCCTCCATCTGTTTGTAAGTTTTAAATTCCACTCTTCTAGCTTCCATTACAATCTAGCAGAGCATACATATTTCATATTTATTTTCATTTTTATCTTAAACAAAGGAAATTGAAATGCTTAGAAGTATTCGTTCTGCTCATCCATGTCAAACCTGGTCAAGTTAAGGTTTATCTTGATATTTCTTTTCCAGGCCAATGTGTTTAATTTCATCCATAAGTCCACACTTTGTCTGGTGCCCCACCCCAGTAGCTCACTCCTGTGTTACCTTCTTGTTCTAATGAATATCACCCGATTTCCCATTTTGCTTGATTGCCCTACCCGTAAAATACTATTTTGACAACCATTTTTTTTCTTGACACTTTGAAGACACGTTGTCAAGTTGTTGAGGTTGGGAAGTAAACCAGCAGTTCTGAAGGTAACTTTTTTCTCAACTTATTTTAATGCCCCCTTTTGTGTTTTGAGTTTTTTTTTTTTTCATGTAAGCTACGTGGGATTTACTCAGCTTTTTTAATTTATTCTTCAGCTTCAGAAGATTCTTTGCTATATTCCCCAAGTATGTTCTGTCTCCCATTCTGTCCATTGTTTTGGAATTTTAATGTGTACATTAAGGACATGCACTCCATTTTTTGTGCGTCTAAATATTCAAATGCCCATCCTTTTATTCTCGATTCTATCTGGTATTTCTTTAAATTTGTCTTATGGTTCAACAATACTTCCTTTCGTGATGTCTCTTGGACTATTAAACAACCCATTAATCTTTTAATGGGTTTCTCAAACATTTTAAGTAAATACACATTCCACCATGGTGTTCTCACTCTGTTCTGCTTGGTCTGATTCCATAATCTTATTTTAACATCTTCTTTCTAAATTAGATATTTTAATTATGTTTATTTGCTATTGTATTTTGGGTAAATCTAATATCTGCCTTCATGAGTAAGACTCGGTTGTTTGCTGGCTCGTTCCCACACCTCAGCGAACTTGTGTGGGTAGCAGCTTCCATCTCAAGCTTCTTGAATATTCGTCATAGACATCCTCAGAGGCCAGCATTTAAAAAGGGCACCTGAAGAAATCAGTCTTGCCTTCTAGCCATTAAGAGCACATTACCCCAACAACACTTCAGACTAGCTTCTTAGTTGGAGTATTTTGGTTGTCTTGTTTTCTGGTGTCACATAAATAGGATTGGTTCTGGTCTTCAACCCATCTGAGCTTGCCCATGTTTGGGAGCTGTTAGAGGAAACTACTGTTTTCTTTCTGTCATTATTGGTTTTTTTTCTCCTTTTCCACAGTGAATTAAAGACAATCCCAGCATGTTGCTCCATCATCTCCTCCCGGAAGGCTGGGTTCCTCCCACAAGAGATTCATCATCACAGGGTGGTCCCAAGATTCTAGGCCACCAATGGTGAGAGTTCACATAAGGACAGTACCACCCCCGGGGGACTCATGCCTTCTCACATGTCTGGCTTTCTTTACTTTTCCAATGCTTTGTCAATGCCCCCATCTGTTTGTCTATTTTAGCTATCTGGTTTTCGTATTCTAATTGGTTCATGTCAGGAGAGGGCTTGTTTTATATCTATTTTACCTTCTTTCTTGTTCAACCTTTTCCTTAAAACTCCTTTCTTTGCCTTTTGTTTCCTTCTCTGCAAACCAAGTAACCATAAATGAAAAACAAAACATCAAAATATGTTTATTTTGAACTATATTCCTTTGTTTGCCATTTGTTAGATGAAAACTGTCTGCTTTATGTATGTCTTTAATTGGTCTTCTGTCCTAATGTGACTTTTGGTGTCTACTGGTGTGTGTTTACCCTGCAAGCTATTTTCTTTGGTAACTTCCGTGAGTGAGTCTACAGTGTAATGCCTCTTGCCTAAAGGCAATTTCTCTTTAAGATGAACAATAATGTCTCATGGAAAATATACAGCCTGCAGATACACGCAACCATAGCTAATTTCAGATCGAGTTTTATGTCCCTACAACATTAAGATGACATTTTTTTTCCTCGTAGAAGATCCCAGATATTAATTAGGCTTCAGGAATGGAGAAGGGGACTTAAAGGGGCCAGAAAACACTTAAAGGATGATACTCTCAGCAAGGAATTGTGCTTCTGGAATGGATGCTTATTGGGGATGAAGAATAGCCTCTGCTACTCAGTCACTTGGAGGTATAAAAGCTTCTAAGTCCAGTGGCTGAAAATCTCTATGTAATTTCTAGTAAAAGGAAGTGAGATTGTGTTCAGTCTCTCCTTATAAATGGCCTAACATGTACTGTAAAATGGTTTGCTATTTGTTCCCTTGACCTAGACAGAAAATGTCACAAAGTCATGCTTTGAACCATATAAGTCGTTCAAATCTTCATGTTCAATTTGAGAGCACTTAGGTATTAGATTCAATTTATCTGTCTATACCCATCTAGACACTAGCTGTCTGATGCCTATGAGAATGCCATCTTTGATAGATAGTTCATGTATGTATTTATGTAGATATATGTAACAATAATAATTATAGAAGAAAGGGTTAGTTATTTGAGAAGAAATGAGTGTGCACAGGAGGAGCTGGGGGAAGGGAGGGGTAGGAGTGAAATAAA
Organism: Microtus pennsylvanicus; assembly: GCF_037038515.1. Classification (NCBI taxonomy): domain Eukaryota; kingdom Metazoa; phylum Chordata; class Mammalia; order Rodentia; family Cricetidae; genus Microtus; species Microtus pennsylvanicus. The sequence continues at coordinate 70,707,821 of NC_134579.1, forward strand.
TATGGTACTCATATATGAATTCCTGAAAAAGTAAGACTTTAAATGTTTGAGGAAGAGCATGTTCTTTATATTGTTTTTTTTTTCAGCTTAAGGATAAGGAATGATTCCTGTATCTTACAAGGGAACATTTGTACTAATTTTGTTATGAGATTCAGATACAGTTCATGAATATCATGTCATTTTGTTCTTAGAACATACTAAACCACAGAAGAGCTAAGGATATACCACATGATAGACACGAACTCAGAGATTCTCTTGGGCTCCACAATTAACCTCCAAGGCAGTGTCATTCATTATTCAGAACTTCTAGCAGTCAGACATCACTGTTAGTGGTAAGGTGTGTTCGATACCTTTTTATCCTACCTCTCAAATGTAACCTTTCAGTTTTATTTTGCTTTCTAAGCTATGGATTTTATAAGAGCAAAGATAAATGAGAAATAATGTCTAATTGTCCATGTTGAAAATAAAATACCTTCCTTCTATTTTAGAGAACATATTTATTAGGAAGCTTGTGAGAACCATTTCACAGCACATCCTTGAAATATATCATTTGAAAGATTTGGTGTGGGAAATACTTCTATAAATGTGTTGCTTTTATTGTTTAATGAATAAAGAAGCTGCTTAGGACTGTGATAGGACAGAATAAATGTTATGTGGGGAAAACTAAACTGAATGCTGAGAGAAAGAAGACAGAGTGAAATGAAGCCATATAGTTACCACCGTAGACAGATATGCTGGAACCTTGCCGGTAAGCCACAGCCACATGGCGATACACAGATTAATAGAAATGGGTTAACCAAAGATATAAGAGCTAGCTAGAAATATGCTTAAGCTAATAGGCCAAACAGTATTGCAAATAATATAGTTTCTGAGTGATTATTTTATGGTCTGGGTAGCCAGAAACGAACAAGCGGCCTCTGCCTACAAAGACTGATTAGACATAAGAGTCTTTTGAGATCTGGGAGCATTTATTTATTTATTAACTTACTTGTTTTTTTATTATTTTTAATGTATGGTTAAAAAGTTAAAACTCCCTATCTGTCAGTTCCTTTGAAAGTCTAATTTTAGTGAGTATCTTATTTCAATTTGCAAAAGTCCCTTTAAGGTTAGAGAAGGAGGGTCAGTGGTAGAGTGCTTTCTGTCTAATATCATGCATGAGACCTAAGCAGAATTACCAATGCAAGAACAAACAAAGATACAAAGCCCCATCTTAGTCAGTGTTCGATTGCTGTGAGGAGACCACATGACCCTGCAACCCTCATAAAGGAAAGCATTTAATTGGGTCTTGCTTAAAGTTTTAGATATTTAGTCTGTTATCAGCCTGGTGGGAAGCATGGTGGCATGCGGGCAGACAAGGTGCTTGCTGGAGGAGCTGAGAGTTTCACATCTGGTTCTCCAAGCGGTAGGAAGAAGAGAGCCACTAGATACGGCTTAAGGTTGTGAAACCCCAAAACCCACACTCCCAGAGACACGTTTCTTCTACAAGGTCACAGGTACTCCAACAAGGCCATATTCCCTAGTCCCTCTCAAGTAGTGCCATTCCCTAATGACCAAGCAAATATATGAACCTTTGGGGACCATTCTTATTCAAACCCCCACAGCCCCTGTCCTTTGCTGTAAAGTAAAGCGAAATTTGCTTCTCCTCCAGATAAAACCAGCCAGCACCCCCAAAACTGGCTTGATAGCATTAGGATGAATTATTAGGGATGATAGTGTTCTTGGCAAGTCCTCTTCCTTAAGAACTTGTGATAGTTTACTTTGCAAATGCATGTGGAATGTATTGTATGTATTCTTTTCTGCCTGACAGTTCCTTAGCAATCTGCCAGCAGTGACATCACATCCTGGCTGGGTGCTTGTTGGTGAAGGCAGGCTTTTTTCCTTCATTTTAGGTAATGTATTTTACTTTAGAAGAAAATTTTATGGTTTTGTTTGTTTTTGTGTGGGTTTTTGTTGTTGTTGTTTCTCTGTGTAACAGTCCAAGCTGTCCTGGAGCTAGCTCTTGTAGACCAGGCTGGCCTTGAACTCATAAACATCTACCTGCTTTTGCCCCTGAGTGCTGAGATTAAGAGGCATGCATCACCACTTCCCATCTCAGAATTTTATGCTTAATTATGTTTCCTCAACATGTCTAAGACAATAATATCCAATTAATACATCATAACCATATCTAGATTTGTTGTTTTTGTTTTCTCCACAGAGATCCAGTATCCTGACAAATGCCTTCTCAAGAGTCAAGGTATGTGTTAACAATGCCCCACAGAGGGCACAGGTCCTTCCTTCCACCCTAAGGTGGATATGGAGTTTGAGCTGATAAGCAAGGGCAAAGAAAGAATACAATGGTATATTCAGATTTTGTTCCTCACCATTGGCTTATAAATAAAAGTTTATTGTCCCCCAGGTTCTTGCCAGTGTGCCACAGCTAAAATATGGTACAGTCTATAGACATGCTAATTCCTAAACCTTTTGTTTTTAATTTACTGATTTATTTTGCTGTGCCATAAGCCCGTATCCTTGTGACATGCACGAACAATATACCAAGTTAAGCAGACAATCACCAATTAGATTATTTCTTTAGACATAGACAGAGATTCTTCCCCTTGATAACTTTATTTGCATGCCTTATCTCGACAGAGTGTCTCAGACATCCTGCAGGCAAAGTAGGTGCTTTGGTCCTTCTGTTCCAGTCAAGTCTACAGTTTTTAAAGTAAATGAGTTAATAATAAAACAAAGATGTGCTTGGCCAAATCTGGGTTGATTTCAAATAACACCTGGTTTTCAATTTATTAAAAATTAGAGGCTTACTAACGAATGTACATGTGTCTCTGGAAGGACAGATTTGAAGAATGGAAAATCCCAGGACATTTGAGCTGATGACAAAAAGCAGTGTTGGCTCTGCTGATGAACAATGCCAGGCTTTGCAGTGACAAGATGGGATCCAAGGTGACGCACTCACTTTGATCTGAGCACTCAGGAAGACTCTGCAAGAAGATCTCTAAGTCAAAGAGGAGATTTCTTAAGAATTTGGTATCCCAGTGTGTTTTGCTAGGATTTCAGAAAATTAATAGTCAGCACGTGTTACAGACTTCTGGGCCTGGTGTGGTCACAGCTGCTGGCCTGGTGATTGAAAATGCTACTGGCAGACTCCTCCAAAACTTAAAAAAACTCTAGGTTGGTTCATGCTCTGCTTGGGGACGCAATTGTGTCTCTTTAGCTAAAGCGAATTATGTAGACACCTGAGAAAATTACCGTCTACATGATCGTCTGCCTGAGGCCTTGGTGAACTGCCTTCCAGAACTTTCTGTTCTTTGCTGTCATTATTTGGGAAAGTTCAGAGAACCATCTTGCATGGAAGACTGGGGTACAAGGCAAACACTTTCTTCCTATGTGTACGTCTTAACTTCTGTGTCCAGTTGATGATCTTGTGGTACTGAACAGGAGGACGGACTGGTGAGTGTCTGACTCAAGGAGTTAAAAATTGCTTTTGTAACTACCTATAAAGAAATTGTCTTATGAAAGGATCATGGAAGTTGAATCAGAAAGAAAATCTATTCCATGAATGAAGGCCATTTGGGCTCATGAGATTCTTCATTGCCAACTTGACAAACTGGGTCACTTAAGAACCTCAGTTGAGGAATTGCCTTTATTGGGTTGGCCTGTGGGCTTGTCCGTGGGGCATCTTCTTAGTTGCTAAAACAGGGGGTTGCGATCCACTATAGGTGGTGCCACCCCTAGGCGGGTAGGCCTGGGTTGTATAAGAAAAGTAGCTGAGAAAGCCAGAGGAAAAAAGCCTTCGTCTGTGGTTTCTGCTTTAGTTCCTGCCTCTGGATTCCTGTCTTGAGTTTCTGCTCTGACTACCCCCTGTGATGGACTGAGTCCTTAGAGCTGGAAGATGGAATAAACCGTTTCCTACCTTAAGTTGGTTTGGGTCATTGTTTTATCACAGGAACAGAGAAAGGAACTCGGACAGTGAGTTGTCTGAATCTCATGTATTTCCACATGCAAGGCTCTATTTTCAGTGCACAATAGACCTCACTCTCTGTTCACGACTGAAAACCATTGACCTGTGAAAGTGCTTATTCAGGTTGGAGTAAGGTCCATGGGGTAGAGAAAGAGCCCCACAGCAAGGCCAGGACTACAGCCAGGCTTTAGAAGAGACATGTGGAACTCTTCTAGGCTGTCACTTGGAGAGCAGTGCCAGCCTCAGGTCTAGCGATGACAAGAGAATCAGAATAAGAGAACCCAGAGCAGGGACAATCTTTGGGGCAGGATGGGAGTTGAGGATGCTAATGTCCCTGCCCACTTGGAGTAACTCCTTCAGAATCCCTTTGCTCAATCCCTGGAGACACGGGAGTCTGATTCAATAATGTCACCTTCTGTGTCTTGTGAAATGATGACAAGCATCTGCTTATTTTTTCCTCCCATTCAGTTTGTGCTAAAAGCAAAAGGGATGCACTCTGGCACAATACTTTGTGTTAGGATTTATGCCTGTTTCCCTGGAAAAGCTACCCAGAGCCCCAAATGCTTCCTGACTACCTTGGATCATGAAACACAAGGGAGCCCATGGTCACTGTGAATGTAGCGAGCTTAGGAGTGAGGTGTTAGGCAGCTCTGCGATGCCTGGCCTGGGGCAGCATGGCAATGAGAGATGGGAAAGAGACTTAGTAGGATGTATGACACACTAGCTAATAAGCCCAAAACACAGGGCTGCATAGTGAGTACCATGAGAAAAGTGATGGAGCTCCCCCGAAGTGGTGACAAAAGGGGGTGGTGACTCTGAAATCCTCAGGCGATGTCATATTTCAGCTAGGCTTTAGATGATAGGAAGAATTTGGACAAGCAGTCTTCAGAGAGGGAGGGAGGGAGGGAGAGAGACAAGGGGATTCTAGACAGAGATGAGAAAGCGTCAGATCACTGGAGTAAGAAAGCCCCGACTGGGCTTGGGGGATAAGCGAGCAGCTCCGTTCAGCTGGCACATATGTCGGATGAGAGGGAGGGGAGGTTGAGAGACAAGATTTAACCACCAGAGGAAAGCAATCAGGCCTTCTGTGGAATAAAATGGAAGCCGCACACAGAACGGTGACAGAGTGGTGTTTGCAGCCACCGAGGGATAATCAGCATTCTAAGTAGCTCACAGCATTTTACCAGCGAGGTTTGCCACCAGCCTCTCTGTTTACAGAGAACAGTCTGTGATTAAGCTTTTCTCATTTCAGGTGGAAAAGAAAGACGCTAACCTTGGAGCGTGGGGCATTAGTTGCCAGTTGATTATCAGAGCTCGGGCTTGGCAGCAAACGGCTTTGCAACCTAATCCCAATTCATACCCTGTTCTTAACAGCCCTGTGACCCTCTTTTTCAGATATTAGGTCATGGAGGCAATCAAGAGTTCTTTAGCAATAGCACTGGGATTAGAATTCTCTATCTAGTTAGAACACGTTCAGCTTAGTTCACTGTTTTTCCTGGTGGGGGAGGGCCACATGCACTATATAGTGTGTAGTGGAGAGCAGAAGATGACTCCCAGAAATTGATTTCTCTTTTTACCATGCAGGTTCTGGGGATCAGACTCAGATCATCAGTCTGGGAGGAGAGTGTCTCTACCTGGTAGCCATCTTGCCAGCCCTCAAGAAAGTTCTAGAACAGTGGGACTGGCATAGTTTGCTCTATGGCTGTGGTAGTAAAGCCAAAGAAGAAACAGATTCAAAAGACGATTTGGACATAGACTCAATAGAAGGTGGAACTTAGATGGCAGGAAAGAAGAAATGGGGTGCATATAAGTTCGGGGCCTCCAGGAAATAATTCAAGACAGTTAAAAGTACAAAAGCTGTAATGGAGGTTATGCCTGTGAATAAGGAACCAGAGGGAACAGATGCTCACAGAGAAAGCCTCCACCCCTTGATGCGTGCCTGACATTTGTGGAAGGGATGAAGGGAGGGAGGACAGTTGGACGAGGGAAGCTTCAGGACATATCACACCGCACATTAGAGGAATCTCACCTAAAGCAAGTCTGGGAAGAAGTCCTGCACTGGTCAGAATAGGAAAGGCTCATTCATAAACGAGGAGGTTTGGGAGAAAGAATGGTGCCAGCTCAGATACTCACTGCAGGTGGCGGTGGTCAATTGCCTGCCCTGATCGCCTCGGGCTGTCTCTAGAGGAGTCTTTTAGAAGGATCTCTTCTATTGCTACCAAGTAGGGACAGAGGACAGGCAAAGGCAACAAGAATCATGAATGGTGAACCACATGTTTCTTGACATTATGTTCATAGTTCAGAGTCCATTAGCAGCTGTGCTCTCCAGATGTCTGGGAAATATTCTGCTGGAAGGTAGAGTGGTTTTCTGGCACTCACCACATCTGCTGCCTCGCTGACCACAACCTAAGCTCGTTCCCTAAGGCTCTTCTCTAATCACAAATCTAGGATTGAAGAGTGGAGGATCCAGTCGTGTTGATTCGCACTATGCATTTATCCCTGAAAGTCACCATAGTCTTTCACAGAATTATCACTGTTCAAAAGTCCACAGCTTCTTCTGAGACCCAAGGCAATGTCTAATCGTGAGGTACTATGCCGCTAAAATATATCACCTATCTTTCATCACATGACGGCACAGAACAACCATTCCATCTTAAAGACGAGGTGTTACTGTACACGTATGGGTGACATAAGTAATAATTATGTATACGGGGGACATGAGTAAGAATAGACAGGGCTGTACTGTGAATATAGGAGGAGCATGAGTAATAACAGTGTTTGGAAGACATGAGCAATAATAGCCAGGGTTTTAATGCATATAAGGGAACATAATAATCGCCAGGGCTGTACTGTACATATATGGGGAGCCAAGTAACAGGCAGCGCCAGGACATAGTAAAATTTTTCCAGTTTTGATAGTAACTACTAGAGCTACATCATTTGTATTTCATAAATAGAGCACCTTGCTGTCCTAGGTTCTTGCTCTCCCCTGCTCTGGTGATCCCCAATAAAGGATAACCGCAAGAGAAGCTTACCCATCACCTGACATTGTTGTACACACTGCCGCATGGCCACTCCTACCAATGGTCAGGCCAAAGTGTGGGTTTTTGACTACCCCATCATAATTATCTGGAGTGCAAACAGGCACGAGCTGTCTGGGCTCTCTAAGTAGAGTTCTCTGTTCTGCCGGTGTTTGCTGGGATTAAAGCTACTCCCCTATGCAGTTACCTGTTGCATTGTCTGCCTCTCCTTTCTTTGCCCTGTCTATGGTGGGGCTGAAGATACTAGATTGTCACCCATCCTCTATGTCTTCCTGAGGGAACCAATAAAGTTCTTTCCAACCCAAGAGTGAGGTCTGTCATGTTGGGCTTCCCTATGAGACAGCTACATGCCATGGCCATTCCTCTTGTCACCTGGGTTTACAGGAACAGATGCTTAGTAAACCCTCCTGGGAACACCTTCAGAAGATACACCCAGAGGCCTGTTTCCATGGTGATTCTTATCTCATCCAGGTGAGAATGAAAGATTCTCATCCCCTATTACAAATATCTTAGCCTTCATGCTTGTCTTCCTTAAGAAGTATTTGCAGCTTTGCTGAAGTGGAATAGAGATCTAATATGTACTAAACACATAAGAATGGACAGATTGGGCACATACACAGTAGCTGTTTTCCCTGTTTATGGAGATGACTATTGAGTTTTCTATTTCAGTGTAATAATATTATATAAATTCTATTGACGGATTTTTAACTGGTAAAGGCAATCTATACCTGCAATAAACTTCAATCCTGAAACATTTATTAATTTCTATATTATTAAACACAGCTAAAATTTTTTATCATGAATTTTGGTGTCCAGGTCCAGGAGCCATGTTGGTTTGTAGTTTCCATTTCAGGCAATATCTTTGTTGATTTTGAAAACTAAAGGCAGCGTTAGCTTCCTGGGGTAAATGAAGGTGTTTGTGTGCTGCTGTTGACTGGGGGAGATTATAGAGAATTAGTATAATTGTCTTCGTTGCGTATTGATAGAATCCACTGGTCAAACTACATTAGCTGGGTGAGGTTTTGAACAGCTGTTAATCTTGGCTTCGATTTCTGTAGTAAATATGAGGGTATTCAGATTATTTTTGCATGTGTATATGAGCTTTGGAGGCTTGTCTATGTTACGGTATCTTTCACTGGAAAGACTACATAGAATTTATTGGTACACAGGTGTTTACAATGTTCATTTACCAATGTAAGAATCATGTGCTGGACAAAGATGTCCTTTCGTTCCTGATGTTAGTCATCTCAAATCACTGATTTTCTTGCTGATTTCCCCATGTCTGTCTCATTGCCTTTCACTATGATTTCTGGCTTATCATCTCCCTTCCTTGACTTGTGTTTTCCTTGGTCTAGTCCTTTGTTTATTTTTTTTCAGTCTAGTTTTTAATTTGTTTGTAGTAGGAAAATAATTAGGTTCTTGTCCCTCTATCATGGCCTGAAAAACAAGAGTCCCTGTGTAGAGCCACACTGAGGTCGTCATCCCCACTCCCTCCATCTTTACAATAACTGGGGTTTTGTAGCAATAGTGACTAAGGCTGCATCTGCAGGTACAATAGAAGGTGGCAGAACTGCTCTGTTTTTGCGATGGAGTTGGGGGGAGGAGCACTGGGAAGCCAGCAGGTGAATAAAGAAAACCTCATTTAGAGAAGATGAGGCTCACTGAGGGACATGGCTACCCTACCTGTGTGGATAATTACATCTCAGAACAAGAGTTGGACTTCTAGAAAAATTGGTGCATTGGAGATAATGTGTTGGAGCTGTAAGGGAGGCAGGTTTTCTCTGACAAACCTAAAGTGCAAAGCAGAGTGATCTCTGGATGAACATGAGATGCTAATCTTGGACCAACTGGAGAGAGGAAATGTTAGCTGTCTTACCTTCAGGATTTCCATCTCTGAGGTCAGGCAGGTAGCTGCACCAGCTCCAATGTCTCTACCAACAAGCTATGTGATCCTGGGCCAACTACTTAACCCACATCCCAACATTCTCATGTGTGGATGGAAGCAGTGATAAACTTGTGGAATATTATTTTAAGGTGTGTTACACTTGTTCATACTCTGGAACATTTGTTTAATGAAGTAAAGATGTGTTGCTTTGGTTTACGCTGCATTTGTTTAACTTTGTGCGGCTGTGATTCTTTGCCTGTCTAAAACATACCCGATGATTGAATAAAAAGCTGAACAGCCAATAGCGAGGCGGGAGAAAGGATAGGCAGAGAGAATAAATAGGAGGAGAAATCTGGGAAGAGGAAGAAGGAACGAGAGAACACGGAGAGGAGGCCATCAGGGGCCAAACAACAAGCCAGCCACAGACTTAGTGTAAGAAGGCTAAGCAGAAGTAAGAGAAAGGTAAAAGCCAAGAGGCAAAAGGAGATGGGTTAAGAAAAGCTGACTAGAAACAAGCCAAAGAATAAGACTCTGTGTATGTGTTTAATTTGAGAACTGGGTGGAGAGCCCTCCAAAAGGCCAAAAGAATAAAAAGAGTTAAACAATCAACAACAATAAACAAGTCTACTGCACAGGGAAGTAGAAATTAAATATTATATAAAATTATTTATCATGGTATCTAATACACAATTTACATTCTATATTTATTTATTAATAATACATTATTATACATCATTGCCATGTAGTGAAGTCATATTTATACATCTTTAGGAACTGAGGGGTCCTTAGAGGTCATTTGGACAAAACCATTATCTCATGGATGGGGAAGAGAAAACAAGAAGTTCATTGCTCAGAATCAAAGTTTGTCATTCAATAAAATGAGTTCTAGAGGTGTGGTCCTCAGGCTGTGTAGTCGGCCAATCATCCCCTCTCTTCATCACTCTTCATCACCCTCTCTTCATCTCTCTTAATCAGATGGGGGTTCAGGAACACAGGAAGCTCCATTCTCTGTTGGCTTTACCATTGGACCTGTGTGGTTATAAATATTTTCCTTGGTATTTTTTTCCCCTGATGCTTTGTTTGAGCACTTTTTACCTTACTGGGTTTTTTTGGTTATGTATTATAGTTTCTGATTTTGTCTTTTTGTGGTGTGTCTGTGTGTCTGTGTTTGGTGTGTATGTGGTGAGTGTGTGGAGTATATGTGTGTGCATGTATGTGTGCGGTGCGTCTTTGTGTGTATAAGTGTGTGTGATGTGTATGTGTGCATATATGTGTGTGTATGTGTGATCTACATGTGTATATGCTCCTTCTGCTCTTTCTTTGTTTTGTTTTGTTGTCTGGTTTGATTTTTATTGGCCTGTTTGTTTTCTAATTAGAGAGAGAGGGTTTAGAGCTGGTTGAATTGAGAGGAGGAGAAGATCTGAGGGGAGGTGACAGAGGGGAAACCATGATCAGAATACATTATCAGAAAAAACTTATTTAAAATAAAAATAAATGAATAATAAAATCAATTCTCCCTCTCTCCTGGTCTCACTTTCTTCACCCATAGAACAGCAACGAGGCAATGTTTCTAAAGCCTCTCTGGGCCTGGCATCCTGTGCTCTGAGAGGGAATAGTGGCTGCTGGGGGGGGGGGGGCAAGAATTATCCTACAGCAGGCACTTCTATTTCTGTGCTGTTAGTGTCAAAAAAAAAAGCAAAAACCTTTTTGTTTATGTTCCATTTAAAAAGATGAAATCTACCATTCATTTCCAACTTCATGTGCAGCTGTGTTCAGTTAAAAAGCTCACCGAGCTTAGAGTAGCGCCCCCCTCCCCCCAGCTTCACAGGAAAACAGCGAGAAGCTCCTCTTTTATTCTCCTTATCTTCCTTCCCAGTGCTGATAAGCCAGCCCGCCTCAGCCAGTCTCTAGCCCTGTGGCTGGCTGTCAACAGCTTAGTGATTCACAGAAAGCAGACTGTCACTGCTCCTGTGATCCTGCCCCCGCCGTCCTCAGCCTGCACTTGGGGATAACTGTGAACGCTACCTGTTCCACAGCTGTGGGATGCTTGCTCCAGTGGCCTAACCAGAGACTGTCCGGACCTCAGTGAAAGTGAAGATGTGTCCATGAACGTGCCTACCTCATAGCTTTCTTAAGCTTGACTGAAAGGGAGAAATCTTCCCTTTCCTTACTGTGCTCATCTACAAGCCCTTCTTTGCTGTTGCTGAGTAGACACAGAGTCAAGGACACTCATGACATCTTCCTTCCAGAATGTTCTGAGCACCACTCTATGAGGCATACTCTTCCAAGACATGTTCCATGCCCTCAAGGAACTAATAAGCCAGGTTCAGGAAGAAATGAAGCACTCTAGGTCAGTAAATGAAAAGTAAACGGAGCACTGAGTGAACATGGCATACAGCACAGAAGGGGCACTTGCCGAACCCCAGGAAAAGCCTGGAAATGGCAGAACTCACAGCCTGGAAAGATAAGCGGGATCCACGTGAACCAAAAGGACACTTTGCACGATGAATTTCTTGCATGGACATTGTAATAGTTCTGAACGGAACTGAAGGGACACACTTGTATCCCTCCCTTTGGCCGTCAAACAGATAAAATGATGCTTCCCAAGGAATTGCAGTTTCCCCAGGAATCCCATGCTGGAAGAAACAAAACAAAACTGCTGAAGCCACCAGCTAGAGAAGGAAAGAGATTTCACACAACCCCCACACCGTATGAGACCACTGCCACAGGAGAGACTGGAGCAGAGACAAAGATCAATCAATGATGGGCAGGACCACACTTGACCATGACTGCTGAGTGACACACACACAGGGAAGCCCAAAGATGGACTTTGGGTAGTAGTTGGGGGCGGGGAGGGGGGAACCCACTGGACCCCTGTCTTACTCTCGCCAATGTAGCCACATTGAAAAGCAAAAACCAAAATAGAAACTTGCTTTTCTGCGTTTTGCTATTATTGATCTGTTTAACTGGCTTGTTGAGTATCAATAGCTGGTTGAGCCTCGTTCAATAGAGACACCATAACCCAGGCTCTAACTACCCCAGTCACAATTTCATAGCTAATATTCATTGGGTGTTATCTCAGTGGCTGGTCCTACCTAGGAGAAAATAAACCTGATCATTAAAGAGCAGTCTACTCCAACTGGTAGCATTCTCCTGTAGTCCCATCATTCCAGAAGTTGCTGCAGGGGGATTATAAATTCCAAGTAATTGTATTAATTACTTTAATCATCTCCTTGACCCAATACTTACCAAGAAGGAACACTAAGACATCCCTTAGTTTACAGTTTGCAAAGGCAGGCTCCTAGAATATGGACTTCCTTGGATCTTAGAGGACTAGACAGCAGAGAAAGCTTGGGATAAAAGCACAGATAGCCAGTAATCCTAATCCCACTCTTATGGCCATATCGATAGTAGCAAGGTCCCAATTCCTAAGGTTTCCACATCCTCTCTAAGAAGTGCCACCAGCTGGGAACCAAGTATTCATACGGATGAGCCTGTGAAGGATGTTTGCTTTTAAACCATAGCAGCTACCCTGGGCTACACAGTGAATTCAAAACCAGCCTGTGATGCACAGCAAGATACTGCCTAAATCAAAGGGAAACAAAACCCCTGCTTCCTCTTAAGATAAAGGGAGGCTTCATTCTTCAGACTGAGGAGCTGAAGCGTGAGGAATGAGCACCTCTTAGAGAGGTTTCCCTGTGACCAAGAGGAAGCAATGGATTCAGCAACATCCAGCTATAAGTGGTCAACCTGGGTACCATTGACATCTCCAGTGAGTTCCTTCTTACTGGGGCTGCCTTGTACTCTCCTGCATATGGCAGCTGGATTAGAAGCAACCCAGGAACCATCCAGGCAGCCAGTAAGCCTGCCGCATCATGACCATTGACTATAACCTTAGGTAAGAGCCCACTTCGTGAGGTTCTCAGTGTGTTGGAAAGATCACAACCCAGGACCAACAGAAGCCCTCACTGCTCTGTAAGCCTCCACAAAGTCACTTACTTACAGAAGCTTTGCTCAGGAGCGGCGCAGCTGACTCATATAGAAGTTCTGATTTTCATTTTTTGAGGAATTTCCATACTGATTTCCATATTGGCTGCCCGACTTTACACTCCTATCAGCAATGAACAGAGCATTTGCTGTTATTGATGCTAGACATGCTGACATTTACAAGAAAATGGAAGGATCTGGAAATATGTTAGGCAAAATAAAGCAAATATCATGTATTGGTCATATGTGTGTGTGTGTGTGTGTGTGTATCTATATATACACACACATATTGAAAGACTCGGATAAATCCAGACCCCCTAGCAGGAAGAGTAGAGCCAAAAATCTAGGATAGCCGGTTCAGTTACTCTGTTCCAGGAACTAGCTCACCATAAAGTTAGATTATAATCTTGAGAATAGTCTTGAGAAACGGGGAGTTACCCGCTTGTGATTATCACTGGTATTTTCGAAATTTTCCAATGACATTCTCCCTACCCCCTTTGGGTTGTGATTTCTTCCCCCAAATACGCTTTCTCCCAGCTACTCGGGGTCGAACTCCTCTACCCCTGCATATGAGTCTCGGCCCCAGCGTGCTGGTTCCTGTCAATAAACTTCAAGTGATTGCAGCAAGGACAGTCTCTTGTGAGTTCCTGGCGGGGGGGGGGGGGGTCGTGTTATCCCGAGACTTGAGTGAGAGTCTCCTCATTTCGGGGGTCTTTCAATATACATATACATACATACACACACACATATATGTATGAAACCAGAAAAGAACCATGAGAAGAGAGGATGAGATCTTAAGGGAGAAGAATAAGGTAACATATGTGGCCTGAACAAAGACAGCCGCATGACAGAAGAAGGAGTGTAGAAGAATAAGGGTGGGGGGCATGAAGAAGAGAGTGAGGAAGGAGGATGAGCAAGAACAAAGTATGGATGATGAAGATGCTATGATGAAGCCCATTGTGTTATATACTAATTTTTCAAACTAATACAATTAAAAGAAAGAGTCATACATTGTTCACTCACCCACTGTCCACTCAACGCCTTTTCCTAAGTCCCTTCCCTGTGTCCGCATTTCTATAGGCACCAGGGCAGCTAGCCCCCGTGAGCCAGGAAAGCAGGATGCCTGCCCTGTGTTGCTTGCATTCCAAGAAACAAGTAGACACATTAAAAGAAACAAAATTCTAGATAATGACAAGTTCTGTGAGGGAGACAAAGCAGAGGTCTCTCAGGAAGTGTGTCCGGATAGGATAGTGCTTCCTGGGAATGACTGGAAGGTGACATTTGAGGTGAACCTAGTGATGAAGGAGCCCTCTGTGGAAAGCCTTGGCAGCGGGGGCGGGGTGAGACCCAAGCAGAGACAGCAAGCTATGAAGAAGCTCTGTGGGGAGTAGAAACCTCCCGGGCCTGGTAGGTGGTAAGGAATGGGGAGGAAACACTGACAAAGGAAGTCTGGGGTGTCGACAGGGATCAGTTCTGATAGAGATGTGGAGGGCACACAAAAGAGTTTGGCTGGGTGATGGTGGCACACGCCTTTAATCCCAGCACTAGGGAGGCAGAGGCAGCAGGCATCTCGGTGAGTTTGAGGCCAGCCTGGTCTACAAGAGCAAGTTCCAGGGCAAGCTCCAAAGCTACAGAGAGACCCTGTCTTGAAAAACAAATAAAACAAAACAAAAAACGTACAGGATAACACTGGAGAGTTTGAAGTCAGAGAGGCTCAGTGGGGTTTATTTTTATAAAGATGGTGCCTCTTGCTGTTGAGGTAAAGGATTTCAAGGGACCAAGATCAGGAGCAGGCAACTCAAGGATGAGGTAGATGCTGTAAGCCAGGGGAGAGGTGGGAATGGCTTGGCCTCGACAAAGAGGAATGGGGGTAAAGAGAAGCAGATGGAGGTCGGATGGCTTGTGGAGGTGGAGGAAAATAGATTTGCTGATGGACGGGGAGTGAGGACAAAGGCAGAGAGAGGGTAGAAAGGTGATGTTCAGGCTTTGGAACCACAGAACTGAGTGGCTCGTCTTGACATTTTCTTTAATCAGGGAAAAGATGTGGAGGTTAGATTTAATAGCCTAAGGTGAGTTTCATTTTTTTCCAGCTAGATGATTCAATTCTAGAATAGAATTAAGTACTGTGTTTGTTTTACTCTATCCAGAAACTTCAAGCTACCCCCCCCACTTGCACAGCCCACATACATCACAGATGCACGCACAAAATGCTGGAACAAAAATAAACTCAGGAGGCAGTGTCATCGCAAGCCATCAAACTGCTTTCCAGACTGCTCCACGCATGAATAGTCTCACATCCGACAAACAGTGACGGACTTTGGAAAATCATGTTAGATGAGGACCTGTCAATGGGAGGTTTTGCTATCAGGAAGCCTAATGAGGCTTAAAGGAAGCTGATAATTCATCGGCATCTTGACGAGGCCCTCCCTTGGCTGGGCGGTAATTATTGAGTAGCTGTAGAGCAGCTCAGAAACGTGGCGACGAGACAGACTGTTGCATCCATCAAATCCCAACAGCTATAATCATCTAATGAAAGCTACGTGAAGCAAACAAGGGAAAATAATAATAAAGCCTTGGCTCCCCCACTGAGTTTTAAGCAAGAGCTTATAGTGCACAATTTACTAAAAAGTTTGGCTTCCTCTTAAGAGCCCTCGGATGATGGGACCTCAGGCAGAAGCAGGTGAACAAGAAGGGAAAGATCCTTTGGCTTTTTTGATGGTGAGGAGAGAGGAATTCTCAGCTTAATCTTGGCAGACACTGCTGGCTCCCACACGAGTGTGGTGGTTTGAAAGGAAATGACTCCCAAAGGGAGTGGAACTGTTAGGTGTGGCCTTGCTGGAGGAAGAGTATCACTGTAGGGTCAGGCTTTCGAGGTCTCTTTTCTCAAGCTTCCCTCAGTGTGACAGTCAGATGACTTCCTGCTACCTTCTGGTCAAGATGTAGCCAGCAGCACATCTGCCTGCATGCTGCCACGCTTCCTTCCATGATGACAATGGACTGAACCCCTGAAATTGTCAGCCACCACTTCAATTAAATATTTCCAGTTGCCGCGGTCATGGTGTCTCTCCACAGCAACAGAAACTCTAACTAAGACAAGGAGGCTTAGACTTTCTTAGGTTCCAAAATAAGAATCAGCTTTGCAGATGTCAGGGAGACATTTCTGGAAGCCTTAAACCTATTCTACCCAACAGTGGTTGGAGGCCATGTGGACCAGTGACAAATTCAGGATCTAGGTCCTAGGAGGCAGAAACACATTGCCTATCAAATTCTTCTGGTGTAGTTATGAACAAATGACTTCCATTCTCCTAGGAAATATTCATATTTATATTTGAAAATTGGGGATAGTAAATTATAATTAAGAAATTACACAACGTTTTAGGAATGTTCAGGTCTTACCCTGTTACTGTTATTTTGCTAATGGGACAGGGTACTGAGCTGCCTTCTGAATCCTTCCTTCTCTTTCTACCCATAGATCAGGATGCTTCTCAGCCTTCTATTTGCAGTGAATGGTGATTAAGACAGAGACTGAAGGCAGGCCGAGAATAAACGACTGTGAAATGCTTGGACCTAAATAATAGTATATCTAATATCACCTCTTATACACACATGTACATACACACACGTGTGTTAAGTTCAGGGAACATCATGGAGGAGGAGGCAGGATGATCATAAGAACCAAAGGCTCGGGAGGATGAAGGCGTAAGTCACAAACAATGCCACACCAATTTGGGATTATGATTAATAGGGTGATATTTATTTAAAGGGGAAAAACTTACAGATCACTGTCCCAGGCAACAGCCCTCTACGCGACCAGGAGTCTAGTCGCCGGCGGAGCAGGAAGTGAAGAGAGAGAGGAGAGGGAAGTGGCCGCTTTTTTAAAGGGAGAGAGACCACGCCCCAAGGGGCTGGTATCTCAGCGGCGATAGGTTGGAGGAGTGGGAGGACCTCCCGCAACACCTCCCCCTTCTGTTTAAATAAGAGAGTTCTACACCTACTATGAAATTATATACAATAAGTACAAATATCCTATTCTAACTAGCTTAGGTCTTGTATAATAAATAACTTGGCCAAGTCATGAGAGAAAGTAACTACATTTATATAGTCTTCAACCCCATCAAAGATCTGAGAAGGGAAATAATGTTACCTGGGTAATTAGGAAGTTCAGTAAAACAACTTCCAAAACATGCATCAAATCACAGAGACAACTAGCTACCTAGGCAATCACCCAAAGTCACATTAGCAGCGTTGAAGCAACCAACTTTGGCTAAGGCCTAACACAACTGACACACCATTTTCAAAGGCAAGCAACTTTTCAAAACTATCTTACCCTGTCTTGGCAGGATAAGACAGCCCTGTTTTATCCATTGATGCATGCTCTGTATCTTTGTCGGTGGTTGAGGTACGGGCATTTCTTTACCCAAAGGCCAGTTCTGCCAAAAAGAAATGCTCCAGGTGGAGTGTCTTTGGTGCTCAACATTCTCTCGGGAATAGAGTGGTGTTGCCAGGAGCAATTGTGTCTCACTACCACAAAACTCTGAGTTAGATTAAAGGCCATTTTCTACAGCTCTTTGAAGAAGTTGAAGATTATCTATCTATACTGAGTATAATCTCTATATATCTAAAGAACCTCATTAGTCTAATTATAAATGACAAACTTAGATGACTATTAGTCTATATAATTCTCAATATCTATCTAACTTAAAGACTAAGACAATAAACGACTGTGAAACAAATGACCTCCAAATATAAACAATGTACAAATATACATTGCAGTAGGTAAATATATATCAATACACAAACATTATATAAGTATCTTAATCAGAGGTAGAAATGTACACTGCAATATGGTAAATATATACAATATATATATATCAATACAATATATGTCAATACATAAAAAATGTTTTAAACAGAGGTAGAAACATGAATGCATACAATAGTCAATACGATTTAACTTTGTATCAATATACTAGAATCTATATCAATATATTTGTCTAACAACAGTAACTCACAATTACAAATCTATTATCCCATCATCCTTCTTTTTTTTTTTCAAAATGATCCCTGAGCTTATAAAATTCCTCCCCCAACCCTCAATCGTATACTAATTATAATCAACCCCTAAATGATGTCCCTAAACCCAAGGGCAAACTTTACTGGGAGAGGGGACGTCGTCCTCTAAAATTACTTCCAGCTGTCATAGGGGCGACGTTCTTTCTGGGGGATCCTGTGAAAGTAAAATGATGGTTAAATTTCAAGATCAATGTCTTTTAAAATTGCCAATAGTCTCTGAGTATTTTGTGCAGGTCTGGCCAAAATGTTGTATAAGATGTGCACCATTTCAGCTAACCAAGTTGGAACTGTCTTGTGCAGCTGGTACCCAAAGCAGGTCTTGTTGTAGCGCTATCAGTATCATGACGTCATATCAACCAGGTGGAGTTGTTGTTATGGGGCCCCATCTTCTTCCTGGAAACTTCAAATGTCACTTCAGGAAAAACTCATTGTTCATTATGAAAAACTTAAGCATTAATCATATATATATATATATATATATATATATATATATATATATATTCAATGAAAGACATGATAGATATATTCAATGAAAAGTATGATAGATATGAAGAAAAGCAAAGATGTTTTCTAAACTCATATTTCTTTCTGTCCCATATCATGGCTCTTGACATGAGACAGAAACTCCAGAAACTCTGGGTTTTTCTCTTACTAACAGGCTTGGAATTGGAGAAGGACTGAGCCAGAGTCCAACTTCAAAACCAGCTTTATAAATTTAGAAATATGGTTTAATATTACTTACACAACCCTTTCAGTTTTCTTGATATTTCCTATTGGGCAGGTATTTTTCCATCTGTCAGTATCCAAATGAATTTTTCAAAGATGAGTGTTTTCCTGTGGAGATAAGAACAGAACCCTGCCCCCATTCTATATGTTTTTCTTACCACCTGTATGAATATCATCATTGTGGATGAGTTGTCATTTCTCCTTTCCAAGAGGTTTCTCCTCTTCAAATCGAAACTTTATTAATTTTGATGGTATCCACAATTTTTCTTCTCCTGTGGAAACAAGAGCAAAACCCCTTCCCCAACGTAGCACATCTCCTGGCTTCCACTGAGAGGTCAGCACATCTTTGAAATAAATTGGTTGATTTAGTTCAGCAGACTTTTCCATTATCCAATGTCTTTCTGCTGCTGTCGTTCCTTTCTCATTAGCGTTGAGAAAATTCAAGGTTAATAAAGCATTATGTAATCTATTTCTGGGGGTATTTTCAGTCCCTTTCTGTTTGTTCAGCATATCCTTTATAGTACGATTTGATCTTTCTATAACTGCCTGACCTGTAGGATTGTTTGGTATACCTGTAATGTGTTTTATATTATAATAATCAAAAAAGCATTTCATTTTCTTAGATACATATGCTGGACCATTATCTGTCTTTATTTGTGCAGGTATACCCATGATGGCCATAACTTCCAATAAATGTGTGATTACTGAATCAGCCTTTTCTGAGCTCAGGGCAGTAGCCCATTGAAAACCTGAATACGTGTCTATGGTGTGGTGTACATATTTTAATTTACCAAATTCCATAAAGTGGAACACATCCATCTGCCAGATTTCATTTCTCTTAGTACCCTTTGGGTTACTCCCTGCAGGCAACGGTGTTTGATTATAGAAAGAACAAGTAGGACATCTCTTTATAATGTCCTTAGCTTGTTGCCAAGTAATGGAAAATTCTTTCTTTAGGCCTTTACTATTGACATGATGCTTCTTATGAAATTCTGAGGCCTGCAACACACTTCCAATCAATAATTGATCAATCTCAGCATTGCCTTGGGCTAGAGGACCAGGCAGACCTGTATGGGACCGGATGTGTGTTATGTACATCGGACAAAGCCTGTTCCTGATTATGTCTTGTACCTGGATAAACAATGAAGTCAACTCTGTGTCATCTGGTATAAATTCAGCTGTCTCAATATGCAAGATAACTCATTCTGCATATTGTGAATCTGTAACTATATTAAGAGGTTCTTTAAAATCCCTTAGCACCATAAGGATGGCATATAATTCTGCCTTCTGGACAGAATTATAAGGGCTTTGTTCCACCTTACTCAATTCATCTGACTTGTAACCTGCTTTCCCTGATTTATTTGCATCAGTATAGAAAGTACGGGCTCCAGTTATTGGAGCATCACGTACAATTCTAGGAAGAATCCAAGAAGTTCTTTTTATGAGGTTAAGTCTACCACTTTTGGGATAGTTGCTATTAATTTCTCCCAAAAAATTAGTACAAGCTCTTTGCCACGGTTCATTGTCTTCCCATAACTTTTTTATTTCTTCTGTAGTAAAAGGCACTATAATTTCTGCTGGGTCTATACCTGCTAGTTGACGAAGTCTCAGCTTACCTTTTATAATTAATTCAGAGACTTTTTCCACATAAGTTTTTAATTTTTTACTTGGTTTATTAGGTATAAATATCCACTCTAAAATAATATCTTCCCTCTGCATTAGAATCCCTGTAGGAGAAATTCTGGAAGGCAATATGACTAGGATGCAGCTAAGATTTGGGTTCACCCTATCCACATGTGCCTCCTGTAATTTTTCCTCAATCATTGTCAGTTCCTTTTCTGCTTCAGCTGTCAGTTCTCTTGGACTATTCAAATCTTTATCACCATCTAAGGTTTTGTTTAAATGAACTACTAGATCAGGTGTTATCCCAACAGCTGGTCGTAGACTGGAAATGTCTCCTAACAATCTTTGGAAGTCATTAAGAGTCTTTAAGCGGTCTCTCCTAATTTGTGCCTTTTGCGTTTTAATTTTCTCTAACCCTATTCTGTAACCTAGGTAATTAATAGAGTTTCCTCTTTGAATCTTTTCAGGGGCAATTTGTAATCCCCACCTAGGCAAGACTTTCTTTACTTCTTCAAACATCCTTTCTAAAGTATCTTTATTTGAATCAGATAACAAGATGTCATCCATGTAATGATAAATGATGGACTTGGGGAATTGTTTACGAATTATTTCCAATGGCTTACTTACAAAATATTGGCACAGTGTAGGACTATTGAGCATACCCTGTGGGAGGACAGTCCACTGATATCTCTTATTAGGCTGAGAATTATTATAAGTAGGCACTGTGAAGGCAAATTTTTCTCTATCCTTTTCTTGTAACGGTATAGTGAAAAAACAATCTTTCAAATCAATAACTATAAGAGGCCATCCTTTTGGTAACAGAGAAGGCAAAGGAATTCCAGACTGTAGTGGGCCCATAGGTTGAATTACTTTGTTGACAGCTCTTAGATCTGTCACCATTCTCCATTTACCAGATTTCTTTTTTACAACAAACACAGGAGAATTCCAAGGGCTGGTTGATTCTTCAATATGGTGAGCATCTAGTTGCTCTTGCACCAGCTGTTCCAATGCCTGTAGTTTATCTTCAGCTAGAGGCCACTGTTTGATCCATATTGGCTTCTCAGTTAGCCATTTTAAAGGTAGGGCTGTTGGTACCTCTAAAGGTTTGGTATTTGCTGTATGTTCTTGTACAGCCTGAATGGCTGGTGACCTTTTTCCATAATACCTCATCATATCCTTCCCCGAATTATGAATTCCTGGAAATACAGGAATGTTAATCTGGGTATTCCATTGCTGTAGCAGGTCACGGCCCCATAAATTTATGGCAATATTGGCTATATATGGCCTTAGTCTTCCTATTTGCCCTTCGGGCCCTATGCATTCAACCCATCTTGTGCTTTGTTTTACACGAGATAGGGTTCCAATTCCTAGGAACTGAACATCTACCTCTTGAAGAGGCCAATTCGGATGCCAAGATTCTGGGGTAATGATACTTACATCCGCACCTGTGTCTAATAAGCCTTCAATAAAAGTGCCATTTATACAGACTCTTAGCTTTGGTCTTTGATCATTAATAGAAGTCTGCCAAAATATACGTTTACTCTGTCCTACTGGGTTTTTTGACTCATCCTCCACACGTAATTCATCATTTAGACCAATATTACTTTTTACAGCAGAAATTGGAGCTTTTAATTTTCTTGGTGAGGCACGTTCTCCACTGTGACTGGGAATGACTGGGCCACTGTTGGCTTGGGGGCCTGCGAGAGGCCCCCCATGGAGTTTCCCGATGATATCGGATTGCCCCGTCTATCTGTTGTTGACCTACATTCGTTGGACCAATGCCTGCCTTTACCACATCTCCTACATATACCTGAAGGCCGAGGTCTCCTATTTTTGTCATTCCCAGAAGAGATATTATTCCTAGAAATTCTTTGCCTGCAATCCCTTTGTAAATGTCCTAATTTACCACAATTAAAACACCTGGCAGTTTGATGTCTCCTCATTGCTTTGGAAATCACTTCTCCTACCCAAGATTCATCATTATAGCTAAACGTCTCAACATTCATCGTATGCTGAATCCATTCATCCATAGGTGCTGATCTAGACTTTAAAGGCCCAATTATCTTTTTGCATTCTATGTTTGCATTCTCAAAAGCTAGAGATTCAAGAAGTATTTGTCTAGATTCTGGGTCTGTTACCCCTATGTCCAGAGCCTTAATCAATCTTTGCAAAAAGTCAATAAAGGGTTCTCTCTGTCCCTGCCTAATTCTGGTATATGATTCAACCCTTTTTGCTGGATCTTGTATCCTATTCAAAGCATTTAAAGCTGCTTGGTGACATAGACACAGTACTTCATCATCATAAAGAGCTTGGACCTGTGGATCAGCATATTCTCCTGCACCAAGAATTTGATCTTGGGAAACCTCAATACCTTTTGCTCTTCCTTGCTGTTCCATATGTTTGGATTCTTCTCTGAAATAAATTCCAAACATCAAGGAAGGTCCCTTATCTAAAACTGCAGACACTAACTGATGGAAATCATGGGGGATAGCTCTAGCATTAGAAGCCCAAGTCTTTATCATTTCCTTTACATATGCATTGTGCAAGCCAAAATTAACAACAGCTTGCTTAATTTCTTTCAGATCATTCATTGCTATTGGTGTCCATCTAGCTTCTCTGACTCCCTTTGAGCCTTTAGAAGTTGACGCTTTGTCAGAATCAAGTATAGGGTATGTCGCTAGAACCCTGGGTAAGCCAGTTCTAATAGCTGGTGGAGGCATTGTATCCTGTCCTTGTGCCTCCTTACTCTGTTCACCAGCTGCAATAATTTCTCCAATCTTTTCAAATCTTTTTATCATTGTCTCTCTTAAATCCTGAATCTCTTGACCTGTATATATTTCCAGTGATTTCACTGAGGTATCAATTTTTTGGTCCCCATTCTGCACCTGTGATTCCAAAGCTTTAATTTTTTCCTTCAAAGATAACATGTCCTCCTTAGACTTTTCTTGTATATCATGTAGATTCCCATCTTGGAGGTACATTCTGTCTGTTACCTTATCAAAACTTTGTGATAAACTCTGAAGGTCAAATTCAATAGCCTGAACCCTTTCAGGTAACTTTCTAATACCCTTGGATATGGAATCAATTTTGTCTGTCATAGTATCCACTTGTTCAGATAACCTCTGATTTTCAATAATTTTAATCCTGTCAATTAGTTGTTCATTATTAGTTCGTAAAGATTCTATCATTCTTAGGAGTGCCATATTCTTCCTTAATGATAGAATATGGAAAAGAAAACTGAAGCCTAGTAACAAGCAAATTAAGGTATTCCCATAATCATATAGACCTTGTATGATGTAATTCATTGTATTAGTAAATACAAAATTACTAATCCATTGTATTAGTGAAAACAAAGCAGTAAAATTTGCGTTAGAAACGAAAATTGCCATATTACCTATTGTCCAGCAGGTGGCGCTGTTGCAGAATCGCGATGAAAACATGGTCCTGTTTCAGTGCCTTAGTAGATGTTAAAAACTGGAAAACGCAAGTTTCTCAACAAAGTAAATGTAATTAAATCAATTCCAGAGATGGAACCAGAAACCCAGAATCCAGGGGTAGAGAAGAGCAATCTGGAAGCTGCTTATGCCTCCACGTGACAGAGTCACCCTGAGGGGTTGCAGCTTTCAGCAACCGCGTGCTCTGGTTCGTGCCACTTTAAGAGCTGTGCTTGCAAGGGAGATTTAAAAACAACTCAGAAAAGAGCAAACCACGGGAGGCCAAGGCCGCCGCTGCAAGGCACAGGCAGCGGCTGAGGAAGCAAGGGCTCCCGCCAAGCCGAACTTGCGGCCGCCAAGCCGAACTTGTGGCCGCCAAGCCGAACTTCCGGCCGCCAAGCCGAACTCGCAGCTGCGAGCTGTGAGAGGTTCTAAAACCAAACGTTGGGTGCCAAAATGAAGGCGTAAGTCACAAACAATGCCACACCAATTTGGGATTGTGATTAATAGGGTGATATTTATTTAAAGGGGAAAAACTTACAGATCACTGTCCCAGGCAACAGCCCTCTACGCGACCAGGAGTCTAGTCACCGGCGGAGCAGGAAGTGAAGAGAGAGAGGAGAGGGAAGTGGCCGCTTTTTTAAAGGGAGAGAGACCACGCCCCAAGGGGCTGGTATCTCAGCGGCGATAGGTTGGAGGAGTGGGAGGACCTCCCGCAACAGGAGGAGTGCTGTGTAGCAGGGCCTTCTGGACATGACAGATTTGATGTACTCACGAACTCACTGCCGCCGTGGTGACCCTCCTAAAGTCTACAGAAGAGCAGGCCTTCAATACTGAGTGATGGAAAGGCGAGAGGCTCACAGGGTCACATGCCTCCCTGAAGGGCTTTTGACAGTTAACGGTGGCTGAGTGAAGTTGCCTTCGTCAGCCACATGATCACAGATGCATTGCCCATTCTCTAGCAGATAACTTCCCTGTGGTAGTTTGAAAGAAAATGGCCTCCAAAGGGAGTGGCATCATTAGGAGGTGTGGCCTTGTCGGAGGAAATGCATCACTGTGGGGACAGGCTTCGAGGTCTTTTCTCAAGCATCACTCAGTGTGACAATCAATCAATTTCCTGTTGCTTGCCTATCAAGATATAAGGACTCTCAGCTCCAGCACCCTGCCTGCCTGCCGCCATGATACTCTCTGCCATGATGATAATGGGCTGAACCTCTGAAGCCATCCCAATGACATGTTTTCTTTATGAGAGTTGTCAAGGTCATAGTGTCTCTTCACAGCAATAAAATCCCTAACTAAGACACTCCCACTGATAGTTAAACAGATACCCCAATTTATACTCACTGGGTCATATATACATGGTATGGAGGTATAGAGGGGCTTGTCAGGAAGATGGTGGGCAAAACAGGGTAATAGGAGAAAAAGGAAAAATTCATTACCTACTCGCATGGTACCACCAAAATTAAGGGAAATATAAGCATAAAAATATTTAAGTTCTAGAAAAATTTAAATAATTGCTTTTTATCAAGCCCTTGAATCAAAAGCTTCTCATGTTTGCCTCTCTGTTTATCTTCTTCCTCATCTCACGGACAATGAAGGACCAGAATGTGTATCATCCTGGGAAATACATGAATCTTGGATTTAGAATTGGTGAACTGGCTAAGCATGTACTGTAAGCAAATACATTGCTGAGGAGGGGTGGCCTGTTGACCTGCTTTCTGCCACTCTGCTTTGACAGTTCTATGAAGTGGGCCTTCATAGAACGTGGCAGCCTCCCCAGAAGACAATGATGGGAGGGGGCTGGACACTGTGTCAGAAGAACAGCCCTCATGTTCGCTATTAGCCTGAGATGGGACACATGCCCTTCATTGATCTTCAGCTGTGCATAAACGGAGGAGCAGAGATGTTCAAAGCCAGAGTTCAGGCCCCCACCATTTTGCCTCCATTTGGATGCAGGCTTCAAACTGCTGCCTGCTCCTTTTGAAGTCAAGCCTAGAGTCTGGCGCACCTGCCAGGAAAGGTCAGGAATAGGTTTTGGTTCTTAGGTTTGGTAATCAACCGTGCTTAGGGGCACCCTGGCCCATCAGGCTCCCTCACCCAAACTGCAGTCTTTACTTGTTTCCTGTGTGTTTTTTCAGCCCATGTTAATAGGCATGCATGCTCCGAATTCCCCCTGAGGCTGGTGGAATAATTTAAATGTGTGCATAAAGTCTCTCTGTATCCGCGAGTCCCTTCCTTTTGCATCATTGGGCTTTATTTCTTCTGCCTTCCCCTAGTTAGCCCTGAAGTCCTGTTCAGAAATGCTGCTCTCTTGGACAGCGTTTTGTTACTACCCTTATGACATCCCTGTAAGCACTGCCTGGTGATTCCTGCTTCCCATCTTCCAGGCAAGACAGGAGCTTTGTTAGAGTCGTGTGCAGCTGCTGGGTTTGCCCACTCCTCTGGACTTTGCTAGAGGAAATGATAGCCCCCACATACAGAGTCAGCCTGCGAGTTTGGAACATTCCCACAGCCTAGCCTGACTATGTGTCCTGTATTCTCTGGGGATCTTACCCTGGGATTTCAAAAGAGCTCATCAAAGGCTTGGTTTGGGAGAATCATCTGCTTTCAAAACTTTTCCCGGCAATCAATTCTGAGAAATGCCATGCAAATAAATCACCCTCATTACTTTAAAACTATGATTCCTCCTCAATGAAGATGAAGTATCTCGGCTTTCTCGGTCCACATCCTTTTGCTCTTTTTTTTTTTTTTTTTGCATAAGCATGGGGAAATCTAAATCTGAAAGGCAGTTCAATGCCTTTTTTTTTTTTAATTCGGATGCCACCATCACTGCCCAGCATACTTGCCTCGAAAATAAAATAGTGAACGTCGGTTTGATCTTAGTCAATCCATTTATTGGCCTGAGTTAAGCAATTGAGTGAGTTTAGCACTGTTAAAAATATTCCTCAAAGTCCTAGATAATAAATAACAAAGGCAGCAGCGAAGAGTACAAAGGATGAGAGCATTATCTGAACTAATGCCCGGGAGATGCGGAGCTACCCTGTGGAGCATTCGAGTGGAAGATGTGCCCAGTGAACGAAGCAGCAAACACTGCTAACATCTCCTCTCCATGGGGAGCAGGAAGAATTGCAATTCAGATGGCAATTATTGCTCCCTTTGTGTAAGCTGCAACAATCAAGTTAAGTCCGTTGACCATTAAGCCTTGTGGTGTTCAATTTTTCACTTGTTAGACAAGATGATTATCACAGCTCAACGAAATGTCCTGTGGCCAAGGCGCCACTCTGCTCCTCACCCTCTTGGTGCCACGGTTCATTGATACATCAAATGAGGACACTGGACACTGTGATGTCTCGAGATTCCTACTCTAAGATTCCCTTTCTCCCTTCCCCTCCTCCCCTCATTGGCTTACAGCTGACAGTCCTTGAGACATCTGCTTGACTTCAGATTAGGGCTGGCTTTTACACTAGATGCAGATATGTCTTCATATGATGTATTCTTGGCTAAACTGTTTCTTATCTCTAAAAATTATCAGGCTCTTAATAAACCTAAGATTCTAAGTTTGGTGCCTTTATTAGAAAATGACTTTGGAATCAAATATAATTTCCATCTCACATTCATTGGTTGGCTTCTTTAAGCTTTAGACAACTCCTTCCTTCACAGAAGACCCTGCCATTCTGAAGACAACACTCTTGCCTCTCTCCAGAGAGAATGTTGGGGCCCAAGGGAAGCAAGCCCCTTTGGATACTCAAACCCCTGCCTGAGTTCTTGGTTTCCTGAAAGGTTTTTGAAGTCTATAGCCCAGAAACCCCGTCTTCTAGCAAGGAGAGCGTGGCTCAGAAGGGAGCAATGCAGAGCTGCCCATGGGCAGAAGGCAGCCGGAAGACATGCTGGCCTGAGGACTGGATCTACCCTCTGTTTGCTATACGACCCGAGAACTCATTCAAATATTTTATACCTCATGAGCCTCATTAACGCGATGGTGAGAGTAACTGACAATTTCACACAGATTGGTGGGAGTGGATACAAACGATGGAGAGAACTATGAAGGGGAGTACCCAGCACCTTCCCTAGAAGAAGGTCAAGTGTATTTATGGCAGTGCTTTGGGGCCAGCCTCTCTCTCTTGATTGCCTGGTGGGTGGCTTTCTTTTATAGATCCATAATGAAGGACTGAGGAAAGAATGCCAGTGTTTTGAGTCCTCAGAAATGGTTGCTTTTCTTGGGATGAAAGGTGTTTGAAAAGGTGAGACCAATCACTAGACTTTGTTACATGCAAGCAGTCAGAGCAGGAAGAGGGCAGACAAATTGTGATTGTAGAAGTTGCGAGAAGAGGCGAGAGGCCCATCTCTCAGAAGTGTTTGCCACATGCCTAAGAGCCAGGATAAATGGAGGGGTGGACGTGGAAACGTTGGTGGTCCTAGACTGTCACTGGTAAAGGGAAGTGGGAAGCAATGGGCTCACCGGCAGCACCTGGCAGTGACGTCAGTCAGGGGGGTCTTGGGAACTCGACTATGGTATTGGAGGAAGGCTGGAGAGAGAAGACCTGCTTCTGTCTAAAGAACTGTGTCTTAGTTTGGGTTGCTATTACTGTGAAGAGATACCACGATAACTCTTAGGGAGTAAAACATTTCGCTGGAGCTGGCTTACAGGTTCAGATGTTTAGTCTATTGTTGTCACGGGGGAAGGAGGGTGACACACGGGTAGACATCGTTCTAGAGAAGGAACTGAGGGGTCTGCATCTGACTCCGCAGACAGTGGGAAGAGACAATGCCACCCCAGGCCTGGCTGGAGCATCTGAGACCTCAAAGGCCACCCCCAAGGACACAGTTCCTCCAACAACCTCACACCTACTCCAACAAGGCCACACCTCCTAAGACTGCCACTCCTTAGGCTCCAATGGAAAATGTTCCCCATTATCCTGGAACTGAGATACGGGCCCTATCACAGAGAGGACACCATCTCTGTCTTAGGGTTGGGGGGACATATGTAAAACAGTGAGATGGGAAGGGACACCTACTTGTGTATCCTTGGAAGGATAATGAGACTTGACCTTAGACGAGTCTTCATAGCTTCTAACTAACGCTCTTTCTCAGCCCAAGCTAAGAGAAAGCTGTGAGCTTTCCAGAAAATCTGACCAGGGATCCAGGAAGGGGCTGAGCTTCCCAGATAAAGGATGGAAGCAGGTAATGTTCTTGGTAAGAATGTCAAGGCAAAGGGCTAAAGAGATGGCTCGGCAGTTAAGAGTACCGACTGCTCTTTCAGAGAACCCAGATTCAATCCCCAGAACCACATGGTGGCTCAGAACTGTCTGGCAGTTCCAAATTCAGTGGACCTAAATGCCCTCTTCTGACTTCCATGGGTGCCGGGCATGTGCATGGTATATAACATAGATGCAGGCAACACACACACACACACACACACACACACACACACACACAAAAGCAAAGTAAATTGAAAGTCAAAAAACTCCACAATGACTATTTGATAAATAAGCAGCACTTTCCAAAGTCATACATGCAGGCAAAACAACACTACATATCAAATAAGTAATGTAATTAGTATTTCTATCTTACGTATATTGGTGTTTTGCCATAGGTGTTGGATCCCCTGAAACTGCAGTTATAGACAGTTGTGAGTTGCTATGTGGGTGCTGGGAATTGAACCCAAGTCCTCTGGAAGATTAGTCAGTGCCCTTAGCCACTGAACCATCTCTCCATCCCCAAGATAAATATATTTTAAATTAAAAATAATATTTAGGCAAAGCCCACACATTTAGGGATTATGAACCTAACCAGGATCAGTCAATCACCAGGCTGTGTTCATACCAAGTACCTATGACTCCTGGCCAAATAAGATCTAGAGGGCCCCTGCTGGCAGCAGGATTGGTCCTTGGGCTGGATATGAATCCAGCTGTGTATGGGGGTTGCTACTTTGAATAGGGTATGGAAAAAGGAAAGCAGCTGTCAAGATTGGGGAGTTGCAGGGGTCCAGGTAGGCAAGGCAATGAGTTCAAATCCTGATGCTCTATAGTCATAACGTATCATGACCATGTATGTGTCTATCCGTCTGGGTACAGAATATTGAAGGAAGAGCTGGTTAATGGTGGTAGTAAATAGTATCCATGTGTAGCATGAACTCAAATTCCAGCTCTAACTTTCATTGACTGTGACTCTGATGATGGTTTCTTTACCTGATTTCAGTCTTTCGTCTGTATATGATATAAGAAACTACTTTATATAGTGATTAGGCCAATGCCTAGCATACATTGAGCAAACAAATGTTTGCTAAATAATAAAAAAAAAACCTGTACCTTCATCACTAGCTCTTGGCATAGTGCTTGTTCTGTGTTTGGTAAGGGGTCGCTACTTTGAAAATTAAATGGGAAGGCTGGGCACACTTGCTTGGCAGTTGCAATGGAATAACCTTGCTTTGAACCAGTACCAAAGGGTGGATCTGGTGCTCAGCCATGGGAGTAGCAGAGCTGTCACTATGAATTAAGAGCACACAACAGACATCAACAGTGCATCTTATAACTTATTCTGAGCCAGTGGGTTCCCAGGAGAGACAATGGCTGCTAGTCTACTACCCAGCGCCTTGTCAGCCTCGTCTTATCAGGAGCTGTGGTGTGAGTGCAGCTAAAAATCCAAAGGCCCCAGGAGAAGTCCGTCTGCACTATGCAGCCTCTTGTGCACAAGGAACAGGGTCACAAGGTACAAACATATCTGGAAATGGAGAGAGAGAGAGAGAGAGAGAGAGAGAGAGAGAGAGAGAGAGAGAGGAGAGGAGAGGAGAGGAGAGGAGAGGAGAGGAGAGGAGAGGAGAGGAGAGGAGAGGAGAGGAGAGGAGAGGAGAGGAGAGGAGAGGACAGTAACGGCAGAAGTACAAAACCGAAAGATGCCTCACCCTTAACTTCTCGGCTGCTTTAAGTCAGACTTGACTTTGCTTTGGAGAATTGTCCCATGAGACACCACCAACTGCTTGGGTCCTCCATCTGCTCCATTTCCTGCTCTACTTTCCCTCCTGACCAATACAGTACCCATCACACCTACCTCATGACCACCAGCACTGAGCTTCATTCACTGGACTGAGCTCCGACGTACGGCTTCCCTTGCATAGGCAATGGTTCACTTTCTCCACAAATAAACACCACACAATGAAAATGATTTCAGTGGATTTGCACAAAACTCAGATTGTTCAATGGCGCTTGAATCCTAGTAAGGAAATCTGCAGGGTTTGTACAGGTAAACAGTGTATAATGAAAACTAGTTTATAGGTGGAAATGAGTGTGGGGGAAAGTTCTGAATTAGAGGCTCCCTGTCATTCTATCTCCTCGTTTGAATATGATGATATGGAGGATGGAGCACGGAGCTCCACAACAAAGCATCTGCCCTGGATCCAGATGTCTGCCCCTGACCAGAGATCATCAAGTAGCATAGAGCTCCAGTGTAGCCAGTGAGCCCAAGCAGTCTAGGCTTAAGGTCAGTTATACATGTTGATTCTGTTCTGACTTTGTATCCTCCACATATGGGGCATTGTTGAGAGCCACAGTGGAGATGTTAGTGAGTGAATGTGTTTGATAAACTGTAGTATAACTTATGAGTTTTAGGGATAATTAATGGTGTCTCAGTTAGTTAGTGATAGACCATGATAAACACACACACACACAAAAACAACTTAGGATTAGGGTTCTCTCTCTCTTTCTCTCTCTCTCTCTTTCCCTCCCTCCCTCCCTCCCTTCCTCTCTTCCTGCCCCCTCCCTCATGTTTGTGGATCAAATGTAAGCTCTAAGGTATTGCCATGTTCCCCACCATGATGGTCATAGATGCTAACTCTCTAGAATAGTGATTCTCAACATGTGGGGCTGTAGCCCAAAATATTTCCATGATGATGATTCATAGCCATAGCAAATTAGAGTTATGAAGTAACAATGAAAATGATTTTATGGTTGGGGTTACCTCAACATGAAGAACTGTATTAAAGAGTCACAGCACTAGGAAGGTTGAGAACCAGTGCTCTAGAATCATGACCCCCCAGATTAAGTGTCTTCTACATAAGATGCCTTAGGCATGATGTTTTGTCACAGCAATAGAAAAGTAACTGACCAATGGTCAAAGCAAATTCAGTATTGAGAGAAAGTAAGGATACTTACTGATCAATTGTGGG
The DNA here is from genome assembly GCF_037038515.1 of Microtus pennsylvanicus. Taxonomy (NCBI): domain Eukaryota; kingdom Metazoa; phylum Chordata; class Mammalia; order Rodentia; family Cricetidae; genus Microtus; species Microtus pennsylvanicus. Next base: position 70,739,708 of record NC_134579.1, read on the forward strand.
TTTGATATCAGCAAGAATTATTGCCCCCAAAGAGAAGCTCGCTCCCAATTTTCCACCAATTTCCCCTGTGGATCAAAAGTATTATTCTCTCTGAGATTTTTCCATGTGTGTTATATGCTCAGAATGGCTACAAGGTAAGAGATATCTCTTTATAAAGTGTGCAGCAAGGGAAGTTTTCTGAAGTTTGGCATCCATGGTAACCATGGTTTTAGGCTGTACCACAGCTGGGATACACCCTACAGAAGGGATTTTCTTCCTCTGGCCTAACTAGAGAATCACACCTGTGACCTCGTTGTTAGCCTTAGACGGATCTGGTTTGGTAATAGTCCTGGTAGCCTGGCTTTCTGGAAGGGCCATCCCAGAGCTGTTTCCTGCCCTGTCTGACTAAAACCCCTAAAAAAAGATTGCTCAAGAGTTCTGCTTTCCTGTAGGAACCGCAAAGCCCGTCCCCCAGGGCATCTCCTCTAGCCCCGCCTTTGCCTGCTGTATTCCCAGCAGCTCTTCTGAACACTGCCCTGAACGTATGGCTTTGGTGTGCACTGCCTACAAGTGATGTGGGAGTGTCATATATCAATCTGTTGATTTCATTGGTTAAGCAATAAAGAAACTGCTTGGCCCTGATAGGTTAAAAACATAGGTGGGAGGAGTAAACAGAACAGAATGCTGGGAGGAAGAGGAAGTGAGCTCAGAGAGGCCATGCTCCGCTCTCCTGGGCAGACGCACATGATGAAGCAAGCCGCCAGGTCAGACATGCTGAATCTTTCCCGGTAAGACTGGAGCTACACAGTTTATTAGAAATGGGTTAAGAGGCTAAAACTAATGGGCCAGACAGTGTTTAAAAGAATACAGTTTCCATGTAATTATTTTGAGGCATAAGCTAGCAGGCGGCCAGGGTGCTGGGGACGCAGCTCTGCTGCCCCTATTACAACATACAAGGGGCTCACAGCATGCCAGAGGAACAGGAGTCTTTTGGCTGTATAACAAATGTCTATAAAAGCACAATGCGGATTCCAGAATATCACCAGGAAATATCTGTTAAAAACTCTGTCACCTTCTTACTGTTCAGATTGTCCTGCATTCCTTTAAATCATATTTTCCTACCTGCCCCCTGCCCCACCCCCTCAGTCCCAAGGCATTTCCCAGAAGAGCTGTGTTTAAATCTTGCTGTTAAATGTTACCAGCTCCGTAGCAATGGGCAATCTCCCTAACTCCAAGGCTCGAGTTCTTCACTCGGAAAATGTCATTGTTGAAGATTGAATATGAACACACAGTGAAAACTCCTGACCCTTGGTGGGAACTCAATAAAGCTTAAAGGCGACAACGAAAGCGTAATCCTATGGAATCCTATCATCAGAGCTTAACAACCATCTTCATACGCAGAAACAACAGGAGCACAGCTCGCCCACAGGAGGCAGATGGCGGAGCATCAGCCCTCTGCAAACAGACTGATCGATGGAACCAGTGATCAGGAAAATTGAATTCCGCTGAATACACAGTGCTGCCTGCCCGACATCATCTTATTTCAATGAAGCAAAATTGTAAATAGTGGGAGGCACTTCTGATAAGTTATGTGTTTGGGAATAAGTGCTTTGAAATGACATTTTGGGCTCAAATTAATCAAATTTTGAATAACAGAGTCTGGAGAAACAATTCAATACCGTCTAAGTGCTGATTGAAAGAGAGTTTAGTCTGAGCCACAAAACAATCCCCAACTATAATGTCTTGGTGCTGTCTTGACCTAAGGAGAGCATAGTCTATATTATATCTGCTCTTATATGGAACAATGAAGAGCATCGCGTGCACCAAGAACTGTGCAAGGGAGCAGGAAAACTCAGATTGGGAGGCAGGTCCCGGCTCAGACAATTCATAGTGAGAGGCACAGAGGATGCCGAAATGGAAGCTAGACATAGGGTGAGGTCACTTTTCTTAGATGTCCAATAAACACATCCCATGACCCATAATGTCCCCAGGTCGCCCTAAGACTATTCCTGTCTCAAATCCTGCTTTTTCTTTCTTGCTCCCATACCAGAACTTATGTATTTTTCATCCATTCATCGTGCTGGATATAGACTTTATCAGTGCCCCTGAAATCACTTTTTGTATGTTTTACTCAGAATCTTAGTGCAAACATATTATATACTGAATGATCTTTGTCGTCTCTGGAGTCATAAGCCAGGTCTCTCCAACTTTGAGCAAAGAGGCTGTGATCTGTTTTTTATTCCTCTAAATCTAAACTTGTATCTAAAGTGCTCACATTGTTTCTATATGATACAGTTCCCTTCTTATGGAAATACAGTAGCTCCTGTGACACCCTCCCCAGCCCCATCCACTAGGATGTGTGAAGCATTAGGGCTACCTAGAGAGTGAGGAATCAATGGTCTCTCCATGTTGATATGGGATAGTCAGGGCTCTCTTTAAAGAGGAAGGATATCTGCTTGGGTTCTGGCATCTGAGCAGGGTGGGGACAGGCTCAAGCAGGAAGAAACAGCCAAAGCTTTTGATGGGACCAGAAGGAAATGTTCAGAGTGATGTATGGTGTCCTGGGGGGTTTGGACAGGATGGTGCTTGAGCTGGGTGAGAGGTGCCAGCATGGAGTAACAACAAAAATGGGGAGCCACTTGAGGGGAAACCATAGAAATAAGATAGCATAAAATGCAAGGTGGGGTGAAGACTCCAAGTGTGCTGAAAAGCTGCTGTGTCCATCCAGAGAGCCTGACTGCACTGGTCCAGGGTATGGGTTAAGCAAGCATCAGGTTGGATGACTCTACTCAGGGTGAATTTTATGTGCTGCCAAAGTTAAAAGCTAGTCCTCTAGGTGTTTTCAAATCTAGTAACTGCCAGTCACTGTAGACACTTATGTTCAACCCTGTGGCCTCCCTTGAGTTGGGGGGGGCAGTGTTAATAAAGAGGAAACAGAAGTCCTAGGGATGCAGGGATGCACACCAAATTTTTGAAGTAGGCTCAGTGAATGACTTCTTTGGGATCACCTGGAAGTGCTTATTAAGATGTATATTTCAAAACCATGCCTCAGAGCCTCTTCGGTGGAGGGGTTCTGAGAACCCCAACCCCATCAATTGTTCTGCACCTCTGAGTGTAGTCATCATTTCCATCATAGACTTGTATATCTTGTGCCATCAAGGACAACAAATGACATCAGCGAGATGAATGACATTCCAAAGTGAACTTGTGCTGTGTCGGAACACTGTGTACATAGATTCCATTTTACCCTTAGGTGAACACTTTGAAACGGGTCTTGTTTGTGGGTCGTAGATGCACAAAACAGAAGTCTGAGAAGTTAAGTAAGTCATCTAGAGTCATGGAACTGGTGAGTGGTAGAGTCAGCTTTCAGGACTGGGATGTTACATCCTGGGCTTCGTAGTGAAATAGGCAAAAATAAAAGCCAGCCTTCAAGCTATTGCCTGACTCCAAGGCCACAGTTTTGTGTGCATGACCACAGACTTGAGCTTTGTGGCTAGTGAGCAGGAAGTTCTTGCAGGAGGGCATGTTTTGTTCTACTGCCTTTGCTCTGGCTGTGCCAGCCCCTGGTGTTCGTGCCAGTGTATAGGACCCATTTACATCAGCTCTCTAGTGTAGCTTGGACCAAGCCAAAGTTGACTGAAGCCTTGCCAAAGATGGAAGGAAGCTGCTCCCAAGTAATTTGGGTTGCCTTAAACTCATCTCTGCCCAGAGCTCAGCACAGCCAGAGGTCTGTGTCCAATTCAAAGTAACACATTTTTCATGAATATCTATAGCAGTCCAAGGCATGTCAGCAAACGCTCTGATGCCCCTGCGTATTAGCTTAAGAAACCAGCCACAGACAAACTGGCTGTGGCGACTTCTGGCCTGGTGCATTGAACCCATGGCTGCCTCTTGCAATCAAAATTCACTTGGCTGTACTTCTAGTCCTGTGTCTCTCAGTCTCCATGGAAAGCCTGCCTGGCCTGTATCACTAGATGTTTAGGCTCTCGCTCAGCCCTTTCCAGTTTCTTCTCTTCCACCCTCTCTCTGAGAACAAAGATCCCATCTTTCATGCTGAGCCATTTTCCGCACCTAGTCTACTGCTCGACCCTGTTTCTACAGATTCCTAAATGTTCCTTTTTAATCTGGCTGCTGTGATGAAATGGAAAGAACCCTTAATATGGCCATTCTGGGTTGCCAACTTGACTATATCTGAAATTAAAATAATTAGTTACAAGTGTGAGTGATTTTTTATTAATTAACTCATCAGAAGTAGGAAGACCCACTCTTAAACCAAATTTTTGAGATGGGAAGATCCACCTTTAATATGGGTCAGACCTTCTGCTGGCAGCCTTTAAAAAGGACATGGGAGAAGGAAGCTCTATCTCTCTAGCCACTTGATCTTGCTCTCTCTGGCAAGTCCATTCTTTGACCAGCATTAGAGACTACTTCTTTGGGACTCTAGTATATACTGAAGACCAGCTAAGACAGCTAGCCTCATGGACTGAACAACTACTGTATTCTTTAGTCTTCCATTGGTAGACAGCTACTATACTAGCTGGATCATAGCCTATATGCCATTCTAATAAACCCCATAGATAGGTAGATAGATAGATAGATAGATAGATAGATAGATAGATAGATAGATAGATTCTATCAGTTCTGTTTTTCTAGAAGACCCTCACTAATACAACCCCAATCATAGAATAAGAAAATACATATTGTGCCTTGATTCTATAGGGTTGCCTTGGATAAGCCACTTTGTCCATTTTACCCAAATATTTATTTATTTTTCTAGAAATCAAAGTACCATTCACTATATTCTCCAGGTGCAATTCTTGGCCCACTTTGTATTTTGTGTCCCCTAAAATAGGGATGACACCACTCCTCCACTCGGCCTCTGTCTTATCAGCAGTGTTTCATATCCAGGATCCCCTTGGAAGACAGAATGGGCTGACTCTTGTAACAGACTCCCAGACCTCAGTAGGCCTACAGACCTTTGTTGCACAGGGGTCGCTTGTTGGTTCCCAGCTGCTCAGACCTGAAATAATCACATAGAAATTATATTATTTAAAACACTGCTCGGCCCATTAGGTCTAGCTTCTAGTCTGCTAACTCTTACATATTAATTTAACCCATCTCCATTAATCTGTATCACCATGTGGCTGTGACTTACCGGCTAAAGTTTCATCTGGCTCCGGAGGAGCTGCATGGCTTCTCTCTCACTCTGCCCTTCTTTCCCCCAGCATTCAGTTTAGTTTTCCCCACCTAGATAAGCTCTGCCCTGCTATAGGTCAGAAGCAGTTTCTTTTTTCATTAATGGTAATCACAGCATACAGAGGGAAATCCCACATCAGACCTTACCACAACTGACACCATGATAAAAGTACCATTCAGACCTTGGAACCCAGCATGTAGGCAGAAACACCTGACAGAATAAGAACAAAGACCTAATCCACCAAAGTCCACCATTCTGAGAACGGTCCTAAATGTGCTAACTTTGCTTTTTGGCTTCTGTAGTTCTGCTTCTGGCTGACTGTCCTTGCTAACTGAGGTGTGTCAACTCAGGCTGTGATTTTTATGCTTAAAAAGCTCACTCTGAGAAAGGCCTGGGGCTACACTAAAATCCTGAACACCCAGTAGTAGTCATTGGCTGGCTAATAAAGAATTTCTCTCGACTTGAAACCATATCCAAGTAGTCTTCTCTGGTGGATAGGTCACATTTCTGAAAGCCCCCGTGAGAACCTCAGAGACAAGACCTCTAGACACTGGGGGGTCTCAGAGCCCCTCTTAGTGCGGAAGAGTGCGGTGGCCTAAGGACTCCTAAGGGGTACACAAAGAAAATGATCCTCTACACCAGAAAAGAAAGAGATAAAGGGGACACTCCATCCTACATGAATGATTAGAAAAGGGAAGGGGTCCTTGCCTTGGGCACTGGAACCCTGAAAGAGACCAATGCCTATCTGTCTAAAAGACTTTATTTCATGTCTGCCAGTTGGCCTGCTTGTTGTGGGCAGTGCTACAGAAGAAACTGATGAACTGACTTTGGTCAAGGGACTTTCCTAACCACCACACATTCTGTAGAACCCTCCTGAGGGGGACTCCAAATAAATGGATGTACAGTGTCCAAATGAGACATCATCAGGCACTTCTGGACCAGCCCCACATCTGTTGCTATAAAACTTCAGCCGCTAGCCCAGCCAGCCTGCTCCCAGATGATAGCCCCGCAGAGCCTCACTAAGACAGCAACCACGTTAGGGTCATTAGTCTCCACCAGTCAGATGGGAGGCACAGCGAGGCATGACTCCATAATGTGGCAATGGATGTAGATGGCATCCCGTGACACCATTCCTAATGAACAAAGATATTACTGTCTGGCCACCGCCCCAACCTAGCTCCTCTGGTTCCAGCCAGAGGCGTTTGCAGCTCAACTCATCTAGGCAGACACTAGCAATGCAGAAGAGCTCACAACTGGGTAAAAGATGGACTCGGGTAGGGTCCCCGGCCCCAGATCCTGTTGCTGCTGCTGCTCCTGGGCTGCAGTTGCTACATCCTCTGCTCTGCTCCAGGGATATTGGGCCTGGGTGCCCCCATCCTCAGTTCGCACTTCCTGGTACCCCCTTCACCTGAAGTGACTGACATAGTCCTATCTGTCAGACTTGATCTACCAGATGCGGCCCTATGAGAAGCAGGAGAACTGTACACCAACTGAAACAGTTTTGTTCATGGTGAAATCAGATATGCCAGGCCTATAGCTGCCACCTTGGAAAGGACAGTGTGGTCCCAGTCTCCTCAGCTGAGCGACTTCAGCACAAAGGGTTAAGCTTCTGGTGTTAACCCAGGCACTTCGCTGATGGAAGGACAAATCCGTCACTTTGTGCACAGACGGTCAGAAAACATTTTTCACAGTCTATGTATTTGAGGTCCTCTATAGTGAGAGGGGCCTCCTCACCTCAGCTAGAAAGGAAATCGCAAACAAAACAAAAATAAAATTCCTGAGCTTACCAGAGGCCATATGCCTTTCCAGTAGATGTAGCCATTGTCACTGCAAAAGGTACCAAAAGGGAATCCCTAGAGGCCCAAGTGAACAGGGCAGCAGATTTGGTCGCACAGACGTGACCCTAGAACAGTGGGGCCTCCCAGGGTCCCTGTATCAATGAGAACTTCTCCAGAGCCCAACCTATACACAAAGAAACCGTGTGAATGAAAACGAAATATGCCGAAGAGCTCCTGCTGGGACTGGATACTCCATACTCTCTGCAGCTATGGGAGACTGGTGGTCACCAAACTCCACCAGGCCACCCATCTGGGGGCAACTAAAACTGCTGAGTGACTCGGGCCGAGGTATTACACCCCTCAATTAGACAATCTTGTCAAAGACATGTGTCCAGATGGGCCAGTGGTGGAAAGGTGAACCCCAAAAGGGGAAGGAGGAACCTACACTTGAGGAAGCACCCCACAAAGGGTTGGAAAGTGGAGTTTACAGCGATAAAACCTATGGTCATTGGGTGTAAGTATTTGTTGGTTTTCATAGTTGCCTTCTCTGAATGGGTAGAAATCTATCACACCCAAATGGAATGAACCCCAGTAGTCCCCAAGAAAAATCCTGCAAGACTTAATTCCTGGATTTAGGTTGCCCCTCTCCTAGCGTCTAAAAATGACCTGCTCTTCATGGTTCAAGTTTCCCTAAATCTGGCAATGGTCCTACATGTTGATTGGAAACTACACTGTGCCTTTAGACCACAAAGCTCAGGACAGACTGAAAATGATAAATGACTCAGAGAAATCCTCTGACGCACCCAAACAGTGGCCAGAGTTGTCTAGAGCATTAGAATCACCCGATTCTTGATAACTGCTAAATTTACATAGTCTAAAATCCTTTTCCCTTAACATCGTAAGACAGTTTCTTGATGCTACTGTTCCAGCAGTGTGCTTCTGGCTACTGGGGCACCTGTCCATGTTCTCTATAACTCCTCTGTGGATGCCCTTACAGCTCTGCCTCTGTCCCTGCCCCTGCCCCTGCCTCTGACAAGGTCAGGGACTCCTTACTCCCAATGATCCATCACCTCTGGGGCTTTCAAAGTTCAGAGACTCCCCCATTTCTGCAGCTTGGTCTGTTGCCTGCTCTGTGCTATCACTCCCTGTGTATGCTGCTGGCTTAGCCTACTCTACCAGCAATGGGCATCAGTAAAATCAATTTGAGAGTGGGGGACCATGAAAAGAGTTAGATGGAGGGGACTTGGGAGGAGGTAGTTAGGGAAAAGGGGAGGGAGAACATAATTTTATTTTATTTTAGTTAGAAATGCATATAAAAAAATAAGTTTTAAAAAATTTAGTCAAGAAAAGACCACTTGAGAGGAGCTTTGCATGGAGCCTGATACTGAATCACTGGAAGCAGCCACAAAACGAACGTTTTCCAGGCAGCTGCCTGAGGCAGTCCAGTAGCTGCTTATACAGCCCCAAAGGAACTGTTTGCACCAATCCCAGCAAACCTACATGCAAGCAAAGTGTGTGCATTCATGGTGTTGACATTATTGTCGAGTACAACAATCCTTGTGCTAGGCAACCAGGGGAGAAGCTTCCCTCTGGTCTATGCAAAAATGCTGCTAAGTCATCTAAAGGCGTGCAATGGGAAAAAGAAGAGTCATCCCCAACAAGGTGCAAACTGCTTGAAGAGACTGTGGCTGGAAGCTCCCCTCCAGGAGACAGTCCCGCTACAAGTGCAGGTGTCACTGCCCTATGGCTTCCTCAAGACACTTGGAAGAAGCAAAGTGGCAGGTGCTGTCATGAGGGAAGTCAGACTGACAACCCTGTGCCCAAGGCAACCAGAGGATCAATGAAGCATCTATTAGCTGTCAGTTAGGGATCTGATCACCCATCCCAGTGATTGTGCTTATTCACAGGAATAGACATCCAGGGTGCTGACAATAGGAACCCATGGACATGAATATTGGTTTCAATGATGTTTCACCGTGCATTTAACAACGTTTAAACCTGCCTGGTACCCCAGGAAAAGGTGGCTCCCCTCTTCTCACACTTTGATAGTGGCAGGGGATGGAAGAGAGCATTCTCTCTCCAACCACTCCCACCTCTCTGAGGGGTTTGAATGAGAATGGTCCCTGTAGGCTCGTAGATTTGGATACCTGGTCACTAGGGCCTGACACTATTAGGAGGTGTGGCCTTGTTGAAGGAAGTGTGTTACTGGGGGTGAACTATGAGGTTCCAGATTCTTAAACCAAGCCCAGAGTGTCTCTCTCTTTTCCTGCTGCCTGTGGATCTGGATGTAGAACTCTCAACCATCTCTCCAGCACCATATCTGCCTATGTACCGCCATGTTTCCCACCATAACAATAATGGACTGAAACCTCTGAAATTATAAGCCAGCCCCAGGTAAATGTTTTCTTTGAAAACTTTCCGTGATCACTGTGTCTCTCCATAACAATGGAATGCTGGACTAAGACAAACAAAGGGACTTAACTATTTATTAATTTATTAGTTATTAACCTGGACATTAGATGCAAAGGTTCTCTTTTCCCTGACTTCCTGGTTTACTATACCTGATCAAGCAAAAGACAAATGAGATGGTCTGTCTCCGTTTTTTTTTTTTGTTTTTTTTTTTTTTTTTTTTTTTTTTTTTTTTTTTTTTGGCTGAAATCTAGGCAAAGTCTGGCTTTGGGTCAGACTGGGTAGATTGGGTAATTTCCACCTCTTGTTCATGGCCAGTTAAACATCTTTGAGATCCTTGTAGGGCTCATTTCCCCTTCTTTCTCTTTCCATAAATATTGCTGAATAAATGCATCCTGACGTGGAGATTTGGTCTCAGGAAGGCAGCTAATATGCCTAGTGATACTCTCCAAATTCACTTCTACCAAAACAATGCTTATCAGAAATTATCATCCTCTGGCCTCAGAGGCCAAGCTTCATTTAATTCACAGGTTGCTATGAGATATTGAGTGTACCAATTTAGGAATCCCATGCTGAAACCAGGCGTCAGGCATCCTGCTGTGCCTAGACCAAATGCTATCATGTAACCAAAGTTCTCAAGTCCCAGTGTTGATGTCGATTCTAAACTCTATTTCTTTCTTAATCTTTCCTATTTCCTGCTAAATAGGCAGGGCAACTCAAAGCCAGAACGTGTATATATTTGATGAGTTACATGGTGTTCAAATCCTCTAGAAATTTGGGTGAATAGACCATACACACACATGCACACATACATGCACACAAACGCGTGGGCACACACAGCAGGAAAGGACAAAACAGAGAAATAAAATGCTAAAGGAATCTGGCCTCTGTGCTGTCATTGCTTAACTAACTGGCTGGTTTTGGATGATTAAAATCACGAGGAGTCCAAAAATGGAAGAATTCGTCATGTTTGACGTAGGCACATTTTAACCAATTTAAGAAATTGCTTCCGCATCAGCAACACGGCCAATTTACATGTACTTAGGTAATGAGGAAGAAAAATGCAGACACTGGGAGTAAGCGGGAGCATCACCAAGAGAGGGAGGAGGAGGGGCCATGCCCAAACAAGGAGAAGGAAAGGAGTGTGGGGGGACAAGACAATGAAAGGAGCTGAAGGCATTAATGCCTGGTGTCTTCCTCATCCAGAACAGCCAAGGAATGCTAGGTGCTTAGCGTTTGGAGGATGAGACCACTGGGGTGTCAGGGCTGGACTGCAGGTCTCTGAGTGACAGCTGTAATTCTCCGAGTGTATCTCGTACCCTGCTGATTTACCATTTTCCCGCATGGCGATCAGTTTCCCATAGATCAGAAGTAGCTAATGAACAATAAAGACGTGTAGAGCAAAGAACACAGTGCCACATGCTGGCATCCCTGACATCATCTGTGTCGATGGGCTAATGGGCTTTATACTTCGAGGGGAAGAATTTAAAAACATAAATGTGTGTACCACTCCAAAGAACCTGCAGACACTGACAGTGTGAGAGCCAAGTGACATTTTAAGTTTTAATTGCTATGCCATAGAGATCCATGAAACAAAAATGTCACTGACCCACAAGTCCCTCGCTCAAGGACAGATAGTTCCTGAAATGCCGGAGGCTATTGTTTATGGGAGATAACAAGCTATAGGTTTTCACTCCCCTAAACAAGTTTGTTTGACCCATCTGCACCGGATGTGCTTGATCATGTGGGTGGGAGGTTCACAGGCAGGAGATATGCCAGGATGTACACTTGCTCTGATCAGATGTACCTCAGGATATATGCTTGCCCCTGATTGGACCTGATAGGAAATGCAATGAATTATGGGTTTCCCTTCTTAAACTCTTACAAAACTTGATTCAGGGCCTTTTACTTTTTTCTGGGAAACCAGAGATGGACCTGGTCAGAGCCCATCCACCTTGCCAGTATTTAATGAAAGCTTGCTTCAAATTTGGCTTTAAACTGTGGTGGTGGTCTTATTCTTGATCGGTGGGATTAGCACAGGGCATCACAACTCTCCTACCTCTGAAATCTTTCAGTCATAACAAGATTACTTATCTTCAGATTTTTACTATATTTGCAGTTTATTATGGATACCTTTTATCTTGAAGAATCTATCCTCTCTCTCTCTTTCTCTCTCTCTCTCTTTCTGTGTGTGTGTTTGTCATATCTTCCATTCTAGAGTGTGACAACAGACCTGGGAGGTTAAATGAGTGAGGAGTGTTGTGGGATTCCCCTCTGTATGCTGTTTTGGCCAATGACTTGTCAGATTAAAGCCAGGTGGGAAATTTGAACAGAGAGGTAGAAAGAAAGTAGGTAGAGTTAGGGAGACACCATGTAGCTGTCAAAGGAGAAAGACCAGTAAACCACGACCTTGTGCCGATATATAGATTAATAGAAACGGGTTAATTCAAGATGTAACAACTAACTAGAAAAATGCTTAAGCTATTGGTAAAACAATATTGTAATTAATATAGTTTCAATGTGATTACTGGGGTCTGGGCAGTCGGGAAACTAAAGAGCAGTCTCCTCCTACAAAATGGCACCCAATGTAGGGCAACCACTTTCACATAAAGATTAAAAGAGCTTGGGAAGGAATTCTAGACACAAAACAACAGAGTTAAGCACAGTTTCTTGATAGCCACAATTTTCCAGTTAGACTCTGTTTGCTGGCAGCAAGCAGAGGCATGGCTCTTTTAAGAGAAGTCTTCCTGACTCAGTGTTAGCAGCAAAAAATTATATGGCTTCTTTAAGATCCATTCTTCCTAGTTCATACTGGCAGAACAAACTCTGGCTCTTTCTGGAAGTCCTGCATTTAAATGGTGTCTGAGCAGCATGATATCATTAATGGCAACGTAGACGGGCTGCATCCCTGGAGTTGGGGCGGTGTGCATGGCTCACTGAAGGAGTGAACACACCTCTACCATGCTGGACTGGGTGGAAAAAACAAGCAAGGCTGCGGGATTGGTCCTAGCCATGTCCACTTAGCATTTTGGGAGGAAAAAGTGCTTCTGGTCAGAAAATGATTACAGATACACAAAAGGATTCAGATTTTTTTTTAAAAAAAGTTCTCTGAATGGGTCACAGTGTTGGATAAATGTACGTAGGTTTGGGGGAAAGAAGAAAAAGAGTACAGACAGTTATAAAAAGAATTAGGTTTAAAAAATAAAACAAAGTCTTTAAAAAAGCAGTAAAAGTAATATAAAAAGAGTATAGACAGTTATAGATGAAAGGAGTAAAGAAAAATAGGCCACATAAAGATGGAAAATACGCAGAGAGTCTGGATTATGCATATTACATAAAATAAATATTTAAAATATCCTAATTAGCTAGGGTGTTTAGGAGAGGTAGAACTGAAAGGCCAATAATCCAGGGCACCAGGGACTGGAAGGAGAGTTAATGGACTATGGTCAACTTTGTCTCTGGTGAGTATGGACTCCAGTGAGATGGAAACCTCTTTTAATGTCCAGAAAGTCTGTTAAAATGTACAGGTAACACCTAGAAAAAGAAAGAGAGAGGATAAATCCCAAAAAGCTAGAGAAGAAAAAAGCATAAGGGTCAGCAAATCCAGTGGAAGATGAATATTCCAGATCCATACGAATGTTCTGAACTAGGGGTAGATAGCACATACCATCAGATGTGGCTGCACGAGAATGTTATACTATGGAGAGGGAATGAGAGCGTGACCTATTCTAATATCTATCTTAACACGGTAGAAGCTGTAACGAAGCCTAGTGGTCTGGCATGGGATTTACTTTATTTTAAAATTATTTTGTAGACGGGAGGTTTAGCTCCGGTCTAGAGAGTTGTCTGAACCATGCAAGGTGTAGTGAGGTTCAACCACCACAAAAACAGACACAAAACAAAATTTCAAAGACAGCATTCTGCAGCAGGTCAGAAATTGGACAGATCAGTCCAGGCTCTGCCCTGCATTGCCGTGGAGCCATCGCTGGCCTTCACTAGCCTTTGTGATGTCCACTGGGCTACAGAAAGTGTATAAGTAAACAATCCCCTGGTCACAATGCACATTGTCATTGCTCCCTCGGTTTTGATTTGCTAAGGGAACCCCAGAACTGGAAACAGAGGGACCATCTAATCAAAACAAGGCCAGACATTCCCAGAACCCTGCTGGAGTTCAAGTAAACCTTGGGCTTCTAAGCCCCAGCTGAGGCTGTTTTCTGTGAACTCTGCGATTCTCTCAGCCTCTCAGTGGTGGTCTGAGGACAAAGGAGAGCATGTCCACAGTGGGGAAGGTGCTGGAATAGATGAGGCAACCTATTAGCACCAAACATCTCTAAATGAGACCCAATATCATCCTCTATTAAGTCCCGCTGAGAAGTTGAATACGGGGGTGTTTTAAATGTCAGCACTATGCAATTATGAATAGGGCTGATTAATAAATAAGCAAACAAACACAAGGAAATCAGGCCTCAAATTCACAGCAACACCCTGTTAACACGAACTTCAAGTATTAACACTAATAAGTACACTAATCAGAGGTTTGAAAACTCCAAATTAATTCCAGCGCTGCTCAATAGACTGTCACCGCGTCATCTCCGCCTGTGGCTTTCCTATCGGCTCAGATCTCCGTGCAGTAATTAAATCCATTAACATGTAAAACTGGCTTTTGTTCTCAAGGGGAAGGCTGAAGAGGGGACCTGAATAACATTCTTGGCAACAGAACTCCATTTCTCAGAACTTCATTAGGTCTGCATTCTTGGCCTTTCCGACTCTGCAATAGCAGCTCTCCCGCTGTGGGCTCTGCTTCAGGCTGTGCGGTAAAAGTGACTTCAGGAGGGAATATGAATCACTCAACAGAGCTGGAGACAGTCTGATGCTATCCCTGCCTCCTATCAGGGATAGCTGTGGGGCCTACTGTTTTCCTTGTCGCCTCTGGTTTACATGTGTGTAATGAGAATGAAGCCTGCTCTCCTGGCCTCCTCACAGGACCCAGGAGATCACCAAAGTAAAAAGGCCAGCTCTTACCTAGAAGGGAACAAGAAAGCGTCTATTCTACAGTCAAATTTGAGTGACCGTGGCCCAGGAACATGAAGCTAGATTACCTCAGCTTCTGTGGTCCCACGTGGATGCAGTTTCATGAAGTTGTATATTAACAGAAGAAACAAAGTCATAATTCAGGGCAGTTTTGAAGTACATTGGTGTGAACACAAAGTGAACAGTTACAGAAGGCAGACGAATCTCAGCTACAAGGCTTCCACGCTACCTGATTGCATCAAGAACACTTCCACTGGTGAAGAGGGTTTTGTGAGGTTCATCAGGATGGTAGGTGCGATACAAAAGCGGGCAAAGGATGGCTCTTAGGAGACTAAAAACAGCCCCAAAGAAGTGTTCATTAGAGCCATGTTCAGGACGGCATCCTTCCAGCTGGGCAGAGTAGCCCTCACTATCCAATCATTGAACCTCCAGGGCACGCATGATCCACAGGTAACTAATGCCTTGGATTCTGTCCTGCTGTGCAGGCTCTGGCTGATTCCATTGCTGAGTGTGATCTATCCAAACCCTCATCTGTTCAGATCAGCCCCATGCCTTGCATTTTGAGCCTGACCTGTGTTTGAAACCATCAGGGCTCTGCCTCTCCATCCAGACTAACCGCATCAACATCTTTTCTAAGCACCTGCAGTGTCTTCCTTTGCTTTTGTTTCCCTTCTATGGTCTGGCCTTCAAAAAGGCCTTTCTGAAAACCCTTTCATTGCCATTCTACAGACATCTCATATACACGTATTGTTATGTGAAGTCTAGTGTGACCTAAGAGTTTAATCTCCATAATTAAAACTGTAACGGAAGTGCCTGTGGCTGCCAACAGCCACGTCTACCAAGCCAAATCAATAGCATTTGGTGAACCAAAGCCAATAAAACTGACGTAGCTTATAGATTTATTATTTTTTCAATGAATCCTCACATCACAGAGACCCAAACTTAACCATCAACATTTCTGATGTAGCTTACTGTTGGCAGGGACACACCCCAAAGGATGGCGCCTTAGAATCTTGACTACTTTAAAATGGAAGCTGTAATTTCAGAAGCAAGGTCTGTCTGGTTGTCTGTCTTCCTCGTCAGTGTCTGTCTCCCCTGCAGGGATGCACAGACACCAAAATGAGGGGTTAGAGAAATGACGACACAGTGGTAACGAGCACTGGCTGCTCCCGCAGAGGACCCGAGTTTGATTCCCAGCAGACGCATGGTGCCTCACAACCACCTGTAACTCCACTTTCAGGGGATCCAATGCTTTCTTTTGGCCTCTCTGGGCAACAGACATGCAACAGGCACACACAGATGTACATGCAGGCAAAATGCCATACACATAAAATAAAATAAAATAATGTTTGCTTGAGACAGGGTCTTTCAGTGTAGCCTTATTTGTCCAGGAATTTGCTCTGTAGACCAGGCTGGCCTCAAGCTAAGATACCTGCCTGCCTCTGCTGGGATTCAAAGCATTCCCCACCACTTGGGGGAAAATGTACTGGGTTGTTGCATGAGTAGTTGAAGCTTTGACCAACCCCTCAGCCTATGTAGACAGTTTCTCTCTGGTGCTCCGAGACAGTCATGGCATTTCAGCTTAGAAGTAGAAGGAAGGACGCAGTGAAACCACCAAACTAGATTGCTCCTTGGATAGAAAGAAAGTTTTATTGGAGATCAAACTGGCAAGGCTGTCTTTCAGGGAGTGTAAGAAGAAAGATGGCACATAAGTGGATTTTCTCTGACAATCAACAGGGTGCGGTTCTGAGCTGACACAGGCTGTTCTGGTTAACCAGATGCCCTCGCCAGAGAGAGTTGACTCATTGGGGTAGATTAAAAGAGGTTTTAGGGGATTCCTGAGGAATTAGGATTTCAGGCCTCTTTTAACCAATAACAATCCTTAGGTTGACCTGGTCAGAGTCCTTCTGTTGAGGACATTGTCACCAGTCCTGCCATTTTGTGGGGATGGGGTCCACTTTAGACGTAACTCAGAGGAATCTTAAGTTTATTCATTGAGGGAAGTATGGGCAGAAAGATAAGGACTATGAACTATTTGCATTAAGATCCATTATGAGAATACATTGTAAAAAAGAGTCTAAGTATAAAGTGAGCACATTGCTGAGGAATATATTAGCTACTCAACAACCGAGGAACTGGTAGACAGTGCAGTGAACTCAAAGGGCTACATGAAACCCCAAATACCGGCGTGAATTAGAAAAGGTGGCAAAGGAGTCAGAACTGCAGGACAAAAATCAGTTGTATTCTATCAAAACTCAGTTTGCATTTGTAAGGCCCAAATTAATTCACTTTGTAATTTATTCGGTCCCTTCATCTCTCTCTGAAGAGAACTGTAAAATGACTTAGTCAAAAGCAAGAGAAGCACAAAACCAGGCAAGTGAACTAGCCAGGATAACCACTACATGTCACAGCTACTCATAGGTTTTCCTTAGAGACCTTCAATTGGAGGAATCCCAGACCTACTCAACACTGTGTCCTGAACCCTGGCTCCATTCAGAAGCAAATGTAGAAAACTCATCTATGCTACTGCTGAGGCATTTTTTCCTTCACTGACCTTAGAACCTACTTCCTGAGGATTCCAACACTTACTGAGGACTAGCGGAGACATCCAGCCTACTGGCTTGAACCGCTATTGGATGCTTGACCTTCCTGTCAGAAGATAGCCATGATTGGATTGGCCAGACAACAGCTTGTCAGCCATTATAAATCCCATCTCTGATAGAATAATGGAGGTAAATGAGATAAATAGAAATTTTTTCTATCAGTCTTGTTCTGCTAAAGCAGCAATTCTCAACTTGTGGGTCGCAACCCCCTTGGGGTCATATAGCAGAAATTCTACATATTATTTATATTATGATTCATAACAGTAGCAAAATTACAGTTATGAAACATAAACAAAATAATTTTATTGTTGGGAGTCACTACAACATGAGTAACTGTATTAAAGGGCACAGCATTAAGGAGATTGAGAACCACTGCTCTAGAGAACCCTGACTAACACAAGTCATATGAGTCAACCCTTATGCTGAATCTTTGGTGTGTGTGTGTGTGTGTGTGTGTGTGTTAGGAGTCCCTGGGATTGAGCCCAAGGCTTTGTCATGATAGGAACACACTCAACTAGAGCTTCAGCCCTATTCTGACTGCTTAAAAAAGGGTCTCCTCATTTGGCTCTAGCTGGCCTTGAACTTGAGACCCTCCTATTTCTACTTCCTTAGTGTTTGAATTACAGGCACACACTACCATGCCTGATGCCTCAACCATTGTTATAAATGTTGTGTGTATGTAGACAGATATCAGTTCTGATTCTGTAGAAAATCCTAGCTAATACATACCCACCCCCAAAGTAGGAGTCAAAATATACAGTCATGGGTAGAGGTCACTGCACTCACGGATGTCATAACACTGCTGGCAGGTACTTCCCAATGGTAATCCAGGACTTGGTCTTTGGGAGGGAGCAAGGCCTGGCCAAGTGTAGAGTCTGCCCTTGCCATCAAGAAGCCTCTTCTTAGAATCACTGCCTAAATTACATCCAGACCCACACCAACAGATACTGTGGGTTTCTTGAATACAGGACTGGAGGACATACCTGAACTGTAAGCATCCTGGAAGAAGCAGCAGATGCCTAGTGTGAGTTTTGGTCTTCCTTTTCTGGACCCAAAGAGAGGGAGAATGCCATGGCAGTAGGTGGTAGAAGAGGCTGCTCATTTCGCGAAAGGCAGGAAACAGTAGGAAAGGAATGGGACCTTGTATGACCTGCACAGGCTCAGCCCCATGAGCTACGTCCTCAAACTAGGTAGGTACCCACTCTGACAGTTTCCACAGAGTGCTAAAAGAATGCCACCAGCTGGGGTCTAAACATTCATCTCATGAGCCTGTGGGGACACTTCTCTCTCAAGTCACGACTCAACTCTGGTGAAAACTGCAAGAATCATTCATCCCTATCCAGTGGACATGGAACCTGGTTTCCATGTGGGAAAGTAATCTACTGGGAAGCACTCAGCCTCTGAGAAAGGAATGGGAGCCAAGAGAAAGACCCCAACCAAAGGCCAGACGTCGCGAACAATTTAAGGTGAGCTACTGAACACTCACCATATGAACTGGGGTCAAGAAAGAAAACCGTAGGAGGTTAGGGAAGGGGCCACAGGAGCGAGGCTGCTGCCTGCTGATGTCTTGGCTAGAGGCCAGCATCATTGTCTATCCCTCCCAGAGACTAGCTGCTGCTCATTTGTGAACCAGTGGTTGCCAGAAACATGTCAAGTCCTCCTAATTAAAGCTCATCATAGTCAACCAAAAAAGGAGCTGTGATGGCCTGGTTACTGCCCCTGTGGGCCTACTTGCTCCAATACCCCTCAGAGCAGTGTAGCTCATGCGTCAGTTTCTGCTAACACTTCACCTCCATTGTAGAGACACTAGGAGCCAATGTTTTTCATGATTTAAGGCCAAGGGACAAAATGCCAAAATTTCTTGCATGAGGTCCTTGGAGTTGCTGAGCAGTGCAAGAGATAGGAAATGGGTTGTAAGACAAGTGATCCCTGAAACATGGGCTGGATGGAAGAAGGATGTGGGTCTGGATGCTAGGAGAATAGGTCAGGACCATTCTCAAAGCTTTGGGCAAGAGGCTTACAGTTTTGAGACATTGCTACAGACCTACCAAGACTACCAAATAGAGATGTGCCCATGAGTGGATTTTAATACTTTTTTCTATAAAGGGCCAGAGAGTGGAATTGTGACTTCTGTGGATCATGCAGCATATAAGATACCTATCTACCTCCTCCTTAGATGGTCTGTGATTCACGGTGCTGGACAGTTCTCCAGCTACCCCAGCAAGTACTTCTCAGGATAGCTAGCATATGCTGGAGTGCAGCATCTCTTGGTCTGTCTCCCTAGGTATCCACATGCTTCTCCAGAGACAGGATTTTGTTATTTATCTGTCTAGTCACAAACTTGTTAGGAAATGTCTGCAGGCCTCCCTCAGCATACAGGCCTCCCGCCTCTGCCTCCCTGGTGCTGGGGTCGTAGAGATATGCTACCGTGATCTGCAGAAGCTGCGTGTAGAGAACAGGAGGGATTGGTTAGAGCAGTGTGGGCTCTGTCCCAGGATCACTCCTCATCACAGAAACAGAATGTCCTTCAACATGTTGGCCCGTGACTCACGTCCCCTGGGACTTAAGTCCCATAAGCCCCGAGATGGGGTGCCTTCAGGGGCTCTTAACAGCTGTGCAAGGGAAAGAGGGGCAGATGAGACTCCGTCTCCCCTGGCAGGTTTCCTAAGGCAAGGGGACTGACTAAAACTCAGGTTTCTGTTGTTCCTTGTCACTCTTGATAATGAGCCCACTCCTGCGACTGTGCGTACGTGTGTGTGCTGCGCCTCCAGATTCAGACTCACACTGGTGACCAGTGTTAGCTACACAAGCGTGCCTGGCTGTGACCCAGCAAAACTTGATTTGTAGGCTGAGATTCAAATTCTCACATGATTTCCATGTTTCCTGAAATATTATTCATCGTTTGATTGAACAGATTAGTTGGTCGAAAAAAAGACCACTTAATAGATATATAAGATAATAATTCTTAGCTTTATGCTATACGGAAAGAGAAGGCAGGTGGGATCTAACCAGCGGGTTCATCTCTGGCCCAGAAATTTTGCAAAAAAAAAAAAAAAAAAAAGAATGAATACTGCAATTTGGCGGTGGGGGGGAGGGGTAGAAATGTGAAGTTTTTAACATGAATGACAAGAGAAACATGGGGGAGGGGCAACTATAGATCACAGGCACGGACTCACGGAAACAGGATGTGGACTGAGCTGAAAGCAAAGTGGTGCTTGGCAAAGTGGAGCCGCAAAGGCAGCAGGACTGGAGCAGAGGGAGGGGAGGGAGTCAAGGAGGCCGCAGGGCCATCAAAGGAGCCTCACTGGTAGACACGGTGGACAGACAGCCCTAGAGCAGCCTGGAGCTGCTGCCCACTTGTTGGCTTGACATAGAGATGTGTGTGGGTGCCTGACAGAGCGTATGAATGGACAGTCTGGAAGAGCCCTGCTCTGGGATGGCGAGATAGGATATCAGGAGAAAGTTATCTGAACATTCTTCACCAGCGGACATTAGGTATTAAATATTCTGCAGATACTAAATTGTTTAGGATGTAATACTCTTCTTCATATGTCTGGATGTCCCTGTTATGCCCAAATCCGTGAAGTCCCCCAAAAGCCAACAAGGAGACCAAGTCCCATATTTAAAAGCAAAGAGCTTCATTTTATGCAAGTTTGCAAGCTTGGTCTCGCCACGTCCAACGTACTGGAGTAAACAGAGAGGCCCGAGATCAGTTAGAGTTGGGTTTTTATAGTAGTAAAGGTGGGGGTGAGGGATTTCTGAGGTTCAGGACCCCCTACATTTGTCTAGGGGTGTCCTGGTAAGTGTGTGCTGGCGGGTGATCCTATCTATCTACAGCGGTTGGAATGTTAGGCATTTCCTTTGGATGGTCTGTTTTTGGGTGGTGCTCAGGTAATCTCAGTTTGTGGTTCTTCCTGCAACCAGGTGTTGCTTCAGGGTAAACTACTGAGACTCAGGCCTCCATTAAATTTATGGACGACTGAGTCCACTCTGACAGGTGATAAAGGTTGGAAGTAAAGAACTTCCTTTGGGTAATCTGTTCACATTCAGCTTATCGTGGCTTGCCGCTACAATCCCCATTATCTTCATTTTATAAACAAGGAAACACAGTAAAGGTAAGAAATTCTCAGTGGGATTAACACCCAACACCAACAATAAACATATAAAATATTTTCTACTCGCTGAAGCCTCAGGGAGGCACGAAAAGAACCTGTGAGTATTCATCCAAGGGCCACGGTCACCTGGCCGAGGCAACAGGAAACACATCCCAGGAGGAGCAGCCTGCCTCCCTGGAGACCACACAGTGTTGGTCCGCGTAGATGACTCAATAGGCCTGACTGGGGCCATGGCAGAAATCATTTGACCATTAGTAAACCTAGCGCCATTCATAAGAATGATTGCAAATGCTCACTGAGCACTGCCTACTCTGGAAGGAGCCACAGCAGCGGCAACGTGGGGGTTAGGAATAATTAAATAACGTTTCAGCTTTTCCTGAGAGCCGTTGGACTAGACAAAGGAACAGGTGAGAAGAGGAAATCGGAGGCTATTTGCATTTTGCTAATGGATCTTTAATCAGCAGACCCCCCTACTCCTCTAGTAGCAGCAGCCCGTGCCTGCAATCTGGGAAGACTGTTTGCTCACAAAGCGCCCATTCATGAGGCGCGGAGGCTGGCACAATGCAGCAATCAGCAGAGAATCTTTCTCCCGCGCTACACCTGCACCTGCTCTCGGGCAGGGACTACTTCATCAGCCCTTAGAAACTTACCAAAGGAAGAGGCTGGCTTTCGTCAGCTCTTCTCCAGCCTCTGGGGGTATGCATATATAAACCATCAGCAAAGCTAAACAGTCAACTGCGGTCCACTTCTCTGGAGAACCAGAAGTCTAGGGGCTCTGAACAGGTCTAGGTCTCTATCACGTGGCATCAACGGGACCGGGATCCTTGAACCGTGCGCTAACTCTCATTCCAGGACTGGGAATAGGGCGGGACCGGTGATGATGACTGGAGCCAGGGGGGTAGAAGCAGCATTAGCATCCATCTCACCACCGAGGGAGAATGAATGCATGAGCTGGCTTGTCAGGTGCGGAAAGAGGCTGAATGCTTTTTTGATTGCTGTAATTGCGGTAAATTGGACGCTTGCGAACGCCCGTTTCACAAGAAGATCTCATGGTTGAGACTTAGGGAAGACGCCCCTCTTCAGCTCCCTCTCTTTTGTCCCATGTAGATGAGATAATTCTGCAACTACCAAAGATTGTGAATAGGCTGCTAATTTTAGTTGTGCAAGCCAAACAAAGACCCTGGTTGGTAGATCCGGAAAGTGATTCATGCGATGTGCTGTGATGTTTGCACAAAGGACCCTAGGGGTCTTGACAGAAACCCCCGATTATTTCAAACTTTGCCTCTAAGGAGTTGGGTGGTATGTTAAATGGCCCTTTCAGCCAGGCTGCAAAACCTGGTCTCCAGTGGCTTCCTTTCTGCTTAGGGTCCCCTCTCTGTCTCTGATAATGAGGCATACTCTGGGGGTATCCTCTTCAGACGTGACAAGAGTCAGGAAGGTAGAAGGGACCCAAACCAAAAGTCATAGAAACCTGACATAGAAGCAAAGCCAAAGGTTCCTGACAGCATTGGGGGAGCCTGGAAGAGAAAGGGGGATGTCAGAAGCTGAGTGGGAAAGGCTAGACCAGTGAGGTCCTGGTTCTGCTACTCAGTTCTTCTAAGTGGAGAGATTTGGACCTGAACCGAGGGCTGGAGAGTCCATGCTTTTCTCCACGAGTTGATCATGGTGGCCAAGATGAGCGATACACCTGACTCCAAACCTGGTTTTGCTCACATGCTGTGCACCACTTATTCTGGGCTCTCCGCTTTGGGAAGGCTTGGCAACGGGCGTGTTGGATTTGGCAAGTCTTTCCTCGTCCAGTGTTAACAGTGGGAGCATAGCAATCTGGAAAACACTCAGCTCTGAACATGCTAGCTTGGCTGGGCACTCCGCTGAACCACATGACTGCCACCTGGGGAGTGAACGGCTAGGACCCTGGCAGCAATGGCATGAGGAGGCTGGTGAACCCATCACATCCTTTTCTCTTCCACGCTCCAAACATTGGCTTCTTCGCTTCTCAAACCTTCTATGATCCTTTGTGCTTCCTCTGCCTTCGCTCAGACTGTTCTTCCTTCCTGGAATTTCCCTTTCTACTTCTCTTGCCAGCCGACCATAGCTCAGTCTTCAAGACCTTGGTTGCATACTTATGCCTATAGACTAGGAAACAGAACTGTAGCTGGTAAGAGGCTGGCTAAGCTCACTCAATTTGTTGGTGGCAGAAGTGGAATTTAATTTCATAATCTCTTCCAGGGGTGGCACTCTGCTCTTTTGCACACACCTCCTCTATGGCACTGGCTACAGTCACACTCTGTCTGCACACACCTCCTCTATGGCACTGGCTACAGTCACACTCTGTCTGCACACACCTCCTCTATGGCACTGGCTACAGTCACACCCTGCTCTGTCTGCACACACCTCCTCTATGGCACTGGCTACAGTCACACTCTGTCTGCACACACCTCCTCTATGGCACTGGCTACAGTCACACCCTGCTCTGTCTGCATACACCTCCTCTATGGCACTGGCTACAGTTACAGTCGCACTCTGCTCTGTCTGCACACACCTCCTCTATGGCACTGGCTACAGTCACACTCTGCTCTGTCTGCACACACCTCCTCTATGGCACTGGCTACAGTTACAGTCGCACTCTGCTCTGTCTGCACACACCTCCTCTATGGCACTGGCTACAGTTACAGTCGCACTCTGCTCTGTCTGCACACACCTCCTCTATGGCACTGGCTACAGTTACAGTCGCACTCTGCTCTGTCTGCACACACCTCCTCTATGGCACTGGCTACAGTCACACTCTGTCTGCACACACCTCCTCTATGGCACTGGCTACAGTCACACCCTGTTCTGTCTGCACACACCTCCTCTATGGCACTGGCTACAGTGACACCCTGCTCTGTCTGCATACACCTCCTCTATGGCACTGGCTACAGTCACACCCTGTTCTGTCTGCACACACCTCCTCTATGGTACTGGCTACAGTGACACCCTGCTCTGTCTGCATACACCTCCTCTATGGCACTGGCTACAGTGACACTCTGTCTGCACACACCTCCTCTATGGCACTGGCTACAGTGACACCCTGCTCTGTCTGCACACACCTCCTCTATGGCACTGGCTACAGTGACACCCTGCTCTGTCTGCACACACCTCCTCTATGGCACTGGCTACAGTGACACCCTGCTCTGTCTGCATACACCTCCTCTATGGCACTGGCTACAGTCACACTCTGTCTGCACACACCTCCTCTATGGCACTGGCTACAGTTACAGTCGCACTCTGCTCTGTCTGCACACACCTCCTCTATGGCACTGGCTACAGTCGCACTCTGCTCTGTCTGCACACACCTCCTCTATGGCACTGGCTACAGTCGCACTCTGCTCTGTCTGCACACACCTCCTCTATGGCACTGGCTACAGTCACACCCTGCTCTGTCTGCACACACCTCCTCTATGGCACTGGCTACAGTCGCACTCTGCTCTGTCTGCACACACCTCCTCTATGGCACTGGCTACAGTCGCACTCTGCTCTGTCTGCACACACCTCCTCTATGGCACTGGCTACAGTTGCACTCTGCTCTGTCTGCACACACCTCCTCTATGGCACTGGCTACAGTCACACCCTGCTCTGTCTGCACACACCTCCTCTATGGCACTGGCTACAGTCACACTCTGTCTGCACACACCTCCTCTATGGCACTGGCTACAGTGACACCCTGCTCTGTCTGCACACACCTCCTCTATGGCACTGGCTACAGTTACAGTCACACTCTGCTCTGTCTGCACACACCTCCTCTATGGCACTGGCTACAGTTACAGTCACACTCTGCTCTGTCTGCACACACCTCCTCTATGGCACTGGCTACAGTCGCACTCTGCTCTGTCTGCACACACATCCTCTATGGCACTGGCTACAGTCGCACTCTGCTCTGTCTGCACACACCTCCTCTATGGCACTGGCTACAGTTACAGTCACACTCTGCTCTGTCTGCACACACCTCCTCTATGGCACTGGCTACAGTTACAGTCACACTCTGCTCTGTCTGCACACACCTCCTCTATGGCACTGGCTACAGTCGCACTCTGCTCTGTCTGCACACACATCCTCTATGGCACTGGCTACAGTCGCACTCTGCTCTGTCTGCACACACCTCCTCTATGGCACTGGCTACAGTCGCACTCTGCTCTGTCTGCACACACCTCCTCTATGGCACTAGCTACAGTCACACCCTGCTCTGTCTGCACACACCTCCTCTATGGCACTGGCTACAGTCACACTCTGCTCTGTCTGCACACACCTCCTCTATGGCACTGGCTACAGTCGCACTCTGCTCTGTCTGCACACACCTCCTCTATGGCACTGGCTACAGTCGCACTCTGCTCTGTCTGCACACACCTCCTCTATGGCACTGGCTACAGTCGCACCCTGCTCTGTCTGCACACACCTCCTCTATGGCACTGGCTACAGTCGCACTCTGCTCTGTCTGCACACACCTCCTCTATGGCACTGGCTACAGTCACACCCTGCTCTGTCTGCATACACCTCCTCTATGGCACTAGCTACAGTCACACCCTGCTCTGTCTGCACACACCTCCTCTATGGCACTAGCTACAGTCACACCCTGCTCTGTCTGCATACACCTCCTCTATGGCACTGGCTACAGTCGCACTCTGCTCTGTCTGCATACACCTCCTCTATGGCACTGGCTACAGTCACACTCTGCTCTGTCTGCACACACCTCCTCTATGGCACTGGCTACAGTTACAGTGACACCCTGCTCTGTCTGTACACACCTCCTCTATGGCACTGGCTACAGTGACACTCTGCTCTGTCTGCACACACCTCCTCTATGGGACTGGCTACAGTGACACCCTGCTCTGTCTGCACACACCTCCTCTATGGCACTGGCTACAGTGACACCCTGCTCTGTCTGCATACACCTCCTCTATAGCACTGGCTACAGTCACACTCTGCTCTGTCTGCACACACCTCCTCTATGGCACTGGCTACAGTCACACTCTGTCTGCACACACCTCCTCTATGGCACTGGCTACAGTGACACCCTGCTCTGTCTGCACACACCTCCTCTATGGCACTGGCTACAGTGACACCCTGCTCTGTCTGCATACACCTCCTCTATGGCACTGGCTACAGTCGCACTCTGCTGTGTCTGCACACACCTCCTCTATGGCACTGGCTACAGTTACAGTCACACTCTGCTCTGTCTGCACACACCTCCTCTATGGCACTGGCTACAGTTACAGTCACACTCTGCTCTGTCTGCACACACCTCCTCTATGGCACTGGCTACAGTCGCACTCTGCTCTGTCTGCACACACATCCTCTATGGCACTGGCTACAGTCGCACTCTGCTCTGTCTGCACACACCTCCTCTATGGCACTGGCTACAGTCGCACTCTGCTCTGTCTGCACACACCTCCTCTATGGCACTGGCTACAGTCACACTCTGTCTGCACACACCTCCTCTATGGCACTGGCTACAGTCGCACTCTGCTCTGTCTGCACACACCTCCTCTATGGCACTGGCTACAGTCACACCCTGCTCTGTCTGCATACACCTCCTCTATGGCACTGGCTACAGTCACACCCTGCTCTGTCTGCATACACCTCCTCTATGGCACTGGCTACAGTGACACCCTGCTCTGTCTGCATACACCTCCTCTATGGCACTGGCTACAGTCGCACTCTGCTCTGTCTGCATACACCTCCTCTATGGCACTGGCTACAGTCACACTCTGCTCTGTCTGCACACACCTCCTCTATGGCACTGGCTACAGTTACAGTGACACCCTGCTCTGTCTGTACACACCTCCTCTATGGCACTGGCTACAGTGACACTCTGCTCTGTCTGCACACACCTCCTCTCTGGCACTGGCTACAGTGACACCCTGCTCTGTCTGCACACACCTCCTCTATGGCACTGGCTACAGTGACACCCTGCTCTGTCTGCACACACCTCCTCTATGGCACTGGCTACAGTGACACCCTGCTCTGTCTGCATACACCTCCTCTATAGCACTGGCTACAGTCACACTCTGCTCTGTCTGCACACACCTCCTCTATGGCACTGGCTACAGTGACACTCTGCTCTGTCTGCACACACCTCCTCTATGGCACTGGCTACAGTGACACTCTGCTCTGTCTGCACACACCTCCTCTCTGGCACTGGCTACAGTGACACCCTGCTCTGTCTGCACACACCTCCTCTATGGCACTGGCTACAGTGACACCCTGCTCTGTCTGCACACACCTCCTCTATGGCACTGGCTACAGTGACACCCTGCTCTGTCTGCATACACCTCCTCTATAGCACTGGCTACAGTCACACTCTGCTCTGTCTGCACACACCTCCTCTATGGTACTGGCTACAGTGACACTCTGCTCTGTCTGCACATACCTCCTCTATGGCACTGGCTACAGTGACCCTCTGTCTGCACACACCTCCTCTATGGCACTTGCTACACTGCACACTGTACACTACCTTCCACCAGACCATTAACTCCTTAAGAACAGCCCTCTCTCATTCTGCACCTTGAGCATCTCACACACTGCCAGAACATGGTGCATACTCAGTAATGAACTGATAGGTGATCAAATGTACCTTTGGCACCTACTGAGAGGAGGGAGAAAACAGGACCAATAGGGGCCATTGAACTATTGAAACAGTATATTCCTGGTGAGAGATTGGGGACCCGAGGACAGAAGACCTATTACTGAACATGCTGGAAGATGTCTGAATTTTCAGACTATTTGAGAAATGGAATTATCACTCAAAGGCAGCTAGAGAACACACTACCCCATATCTTCACTGGCCAACATGTCCTTCTTTTCTTGTTTGTTCTTAGCTCCTATTCCCCCATCAAGTCCTATATGTCTTGTGAATATGAAAGACCACCCCAGAGAGAAGCAGAATTGGTAAACTCGTGGGGAAATAGACTATGAAGACTTCTGGGTGAATGAAAGAATGAATACGGTTCTTGAAAGATGGGCATTCTTAAAAGAGGCCTGGTGCGCTGCTACTTGAAAAGAGAAGACTAAAATCTAGCATCTTCAAAGGCCCATATAGCTAAGAGGGTATTTTCAACAAGAAAATGTAGGCAAGTCCAGCTTCATTTGTCGCACTCTGAAGAAAGCAAACTGGTTCAGCCAGTGAGAGAGCTTAGGCTTGAGGCCAGCATCAGCTCAGCCTTAGTGACCATTCTGCATATCTCCACTTTGCCATTCTTGCTGTCCCTCCATGTAACGGGAAGGACCGCTTGTTGGTTCCCGGTTGCCCGGCTAGCCTTTACCAAAAATAACAACACAGAAACTATATTAATTAAAACACTGCTTGGCTCATTAGCTCTAACCTCTTATTGGCTAACTCTTACATCTTAGTTTAACCCATTTCTATTAATCTGTGTATCACCACATGGCAGTGGCTTACTGGCTAAGTTTTGGCATCATGTCTTACTCTGGCAGCAGATCCATGACTTTTCTCTCTGACCCTGCCTCTTTTCTCCTAGCATGCCATTTAGCTTTCCCTGCCTACCTAAGTACTGCCCTATCAACAGGCCCAAAGCAATTTCTTAATTAACCAATGAAAGCAACACAAAGACAGAAGGACCTCCTATACCACCTCCACGCTATGATTGATTCCTCTGCTGTATCGCTGCCAGTGCTACTATGCCTTCTGCTAACAGGTGGGGAAAGAACATGAATTCTTTCCCACCACTGAGGCAAATTCTTGACTCTCCCTTCACTATCTTCCTACCACTGTCCTAGAGATGTCCAGGTGATGCCATGAGCCAAGTGGCTTGGGTTTCAAAAACTCGGGGAAGCTACTGCCCTGATAGAAGGGGTTTCTCAGTTTTCTCCAGCATCAGTCTAGAAAATCATGACAGCAAAGGGCCTTAGTGGAAATCACCCATCTTCCCTGCTTCATCAGGCAGCTCCAAGGGATAAGGGTACAAAGAAACTGAGGCACCACGTATGACATTGGGATCTTAAGCAAAAAGTACTGGATCCTGACATGCCACCCTCATGAGCTCTACCCTAAAACACTACCATTTTTGTCCCTCTTCAAAGCATTCGTGTCTCCAGCCTTTGGTTGTGATGTCACCAGAGTGGTCGGTACTTATGGCAATTGAGGAACAGTAGCTGGTGCTATTCCTCAGGAAATGTGGCCCTGATACCCCCTTGGGCCTTGTTTCTATTTTTAAGGAGCACACAGAGGGATCCCACTTAAGATAGCAGAGTGGTTTGAAATACAGAAGTAGGAAAGAACAGGTACTGCCTTTATGCTCCTGACTACAAGGCAGCCACGTGACCTCCCGTAAGATACTGACCATCTATCTCTCTTGTGGTTTGTTGGCACATATTTCAAGAAACTGATGATGTAGTGGCTTGATATTGCCTCAACTAAGAATTCCCTTCGGTATTTAGTTCTGAGTTGGGGTTGGTCCCAAGTTGATGTTTGAACTCATGTGAGATTTAGAAGGATGGAGTAAAGGAGGGTCAATTTGTGTTTTCTTTGTACTCTAAAAGTCAGGAAGAGAGGGCACTGTTACCACCCAGACTCAGTGTTACTCTCTATTGCCTCAGGGTACAGTGGTGGTGGTGGCCTCTCAGGTTCCTGCAAGGACCTTTTCTCCACTTTCCTTTACCCCGTGCCAAGAACAAAGTCAGGGGCTTTTATGTCATTGCAGAAGAATGGCACAGTCAAACAAGGATTTTGTTTTGTTTTGTTATGTTTCAGGAATATAAGACGACTAAATTGTCTGGACTCCTAGATGTAGAACTGCTAAGTTTATTGGAAGACCATGGAATTCAGGTCAGGGAACCACGGGGCTCCTTGGGCTCTTTGTGTCATGGGTGTTTGTTTGGATGTGCAGAGTTTTGTCTCGAGTTCTCTTCTGTCTTTAGGCACACTAGGAAATATAGCCTGTGTACCTAGAACAGTGTGTGTCAAAGTATGGTCTAACAACTGTCATCTGTTAGGTCACTTGGACAACTGGTTATCGTACAGATTGTTTCAGCCCCACAGTCTTAAGTTTTTTCTGCGCAGTTTTGCTGAAATTTGGAAACTGCTCGATGCTCCCTGAAGAAAATAACAGAAAAAAAGAAATAAATGAGCAAATGGATAAATAAAGAGTGTTGCCTGCCCCTGAGGAAGGAGAACAGAAATGCACGGTCTGAGGGTATTGTTCCCAGTTCTGTGAGTTAAGGGGAAGTTGGTGCTGTAGTCTCTGGTCTGTCCTCAAGGTGACTTTAGATGAGTTGATAACGTGAAGCTCCTCCTCACTGCTCCGCCCAGAAGCTCCTCTGGAAACAGCTTGAGAGGTGTCTTGGCGAGACAGGTTGTCATCCTTTAGTGTCATGAAGGAGACAGGAAGCAGTTAACGTTGGTGACATCTGAAGGTGAGGCTGCACCATCTGCATCTTCCATCGTGAGCCTCTGGCCGTCATTTTCCCCACGCGGTTAATTAGAAGTGTCTCTCTGGTCCTCATGGGTTTCTCATTCATTTCTCTTCTCCCGGGAAGTTAGATTCCCCAGCGCACCCTGGCCAGACATGCAGAGGTTCTCTCTGGCGACCCTGCCTGTTAGCAGACTCTGGGGCCAGCTAGCAGAAACAGGGCAACCCACAGGCTGCACAAATTGGACTAGAAGAGGGTAAGGCCAGATGATGAAAAGTCCCCTTCAGGCAGCTCATGGACATCATTAGCCACCAGAGAGACTGGTAATGAGGTCTCTTCTTGCAGTGGGGCGGGCCTGGCGCACCAGCACTAGTGACTAGAGAAGGATTTGTTCCACCAAGGCCTGAAATGGCCAAAATGGGTGGAGGAGAAAGCTGGTGTGCACAGAGGGTTCTGCCTCACTGTCGGCTTGAAACTTCCTCTCACCAAGCATCATAGGGGCAACCTAAGGTGCTTAGAACTTGGAAAAAATGTTAGTAATTAACCAATTTTCTCTTCTAAAAAATGCTTTTTTAATTTTATTTTTATTTATGTGTCTGTGTGTGCTGGTACCTGTAATTGCAATTAAGGAAATCCACAAAAGCCTGGAATATAGGATAATAAATATTTATTTAGGGAAAAACTCATAATAAGGATAGAGAGCCATGGTCCTCTGGGTGCTGGAAGCCGTAAACAGAACTCTGATCACCACCAAAAGAGTGAGCACACTTTCTGTCTGCACTTATGGGACCCAAACGGTTATTGGATGAATGAATTCCTACAACACCTCTCCCTTTTGTCTAAATAAGAGGGTTCTAAACCTAATATAAAATTATATACAATAAGAACAAATATCAAATATTGTCCAGGAGAAAGGCAAAAACATACACAAAAATAGAACTACAACCAACATGAACAACATCAATTAAGAAACACATGCTAAATGTTCAGTCTAAGGAAATTAGCAAATAACAAAGATTATTTTAATAGTTGTTCTATCCTAAGAAGTCTATGTCTTACACTAAAAATGTCTTAGCTAAGTTATGAGAGGAAAGTAGCTATGACCAACTAGTCTTCAACCCCATCAAAGATCTGAGAAGGAAATTAATATTACCCGAGTAAGCAGGAAGTACAAGCAAGCGACTTCCAAAAGGTACAAGAAATGACAGAGACAGAGGGCTACCTAAGCAATCACCCAAAGTATCTTTTGCAATATTGGGGTAACAAACTTTGGCAAAGATCTAGAGTATCTGACAAACTACTTTTAGAAGCAGGATAATTTAAAGGACTGTCCTACCCTGTCTTGACAAGGTTTGGCAGCCATTTTTGCTTGTATCCTGCTTGTTCAGTATGGACAGCATGCCTGTCAGTAGTCGAAGCAAGGGCAATTCCTTGCCCAAAGGCCAGTTTTGTCAAGAAGACAAGCTCCAAGTAGAATGTCTTTAGTGCCCAACATTTTCTCAGGAATAGATCAGTACTACCAGAAGCAGTTGTGTCTCATGTCTATAGAATCTTGAGTTATTCGAATGCCATATTTTACAGTTTTTTTTAAGTGTTTGAAGATTACTCATTTATGTGAACTACATCTCTGTGCATCTAGAGAACCTGACTTGTTGTATATAGAGAGATGCTTTTCATCCCAGCCACCCAGCTAGCTTACACCTGAAATAATCACACAGAAATTGTATTAATTAAATTACTGCTTGACCCATAAGCTCTAGCCTCTTATTGGATAACTCTCACATCTTGATTCAACCCATTTCTAATAATCTGTATGTCACCATGAGATCGTGGCTTACCAGGAAAGATTCAGCATGTCTGACCTGGCAGCTTCATGGTGGCTTGGCTCTGTCTGCTGCTTTCTTCCTCCCAGAATAGAGTTCTGTCTTCTCTGCCTATCTAAGTTCTGCCCTATCAGGCCAAGCAGTTTCTTTATTGATTAACCAATGAAAGCAACACAAATACAGAAGGACCCCTTACACCACTGACTAACATAATTAAAAATATGACAAACAAAAAGTATGACTATTAACCTGTAATTCTTATACCTATATAGCTTAAAGACTAAAACTTCACATTATAAAAATATAAACAATCTTTAAACAGATGTACAGCAATGAGAACAAGGCCTCAAATTATAACAATTTATAAAAATATATTGATTAGAGGTAGAAATGTATAGTGCAATATGATAAAAAAAATCCTAAAATTATATCAATATACAAAATATCTTAAGCAGAGATAGAAAATACATACAATATGACAAAATAACTTTATATTTGCATACAAATATTATAAACATAAATAGAAGCATACTCAATATAACAAATATATTTTGAATTTTTATCAATATACAAATTATCTTAGACAGGAAAACAAAGATAATTTTACATATGCATCAATATAGAAGAATCTACACCAATATAAATTGTCCATAACCAATAGTTCACAAGTAGATACACAGGTTAAAAGACATCCTCTGAATCTGGAGTTACAGGCAACTGTGAGCTGCCTACTTGAGTGCTAGGAACTCAGTTGGGGGTCCTCCAGGATAGCAGCAAGGCTCTTCATCATTAACCCATCCCTCCAGCCCCTGAATGGTTGTTTTTTCTTTAAAACCACTACATTTATTTATTTATTTATTTTCATTG
The DNA here is from genome assembly GCF_037038515.1 of Microtus pennsylvanicus. Classification (NCBI taxonomy): domain Eukaryota; kingdom Metazoa; phylum Chordata; class Mammalia; order Rodentia; family Cricetidae; genus Microtus; species Microtus pennsylvanicus. Next base: position 70,772,915 of record NC_134579.1, read on the forward strand.
TTGTTTTATGCCTAAGGGTTTCTTGTCTGCATGTGTACCATGGGTATGCCTGATACCTGAGAGGCTGGAGAGGGTTGGATACCCTACAACTGGGTATACAGACAGCTGTGAGCCACCAAGTGGAGGCTGAGAATCAAAACTGGATCCTCTGGAAGAGCAGCCAGTGCTCTTAACTGCTGAGACATGGCTCCATCCCCTGTATCCTTTCAAAGTATTTTACTTTTCCAGGAGGTGGGCTTGGGGGACAACTAGGCACCAAGAACTCTGTGGCAACTATTTAATCCTTATAGTGCCCTCTAAAACATATCATTGCACAGACGAGGAACTGGGGTTCTGGATAAAAAGTGATTCAAGATTCTTACAATGTAGTGAGAGACAAGTTTTCTTTAATTTAAAAACATACCTAAAGCAACTTCCAAGAGGAGGTTGTTTAAAAGGTCACAGGAACATGGCTAATGCATCAAGTAGAGTGGTATAAGCAAGCACAGCTTTGGATATCAATTCCAAGATTTAAATCCCATTTCCATCATGTTTTTTAAATCTCTTTTTAAAAATTTTAAAATTAGCATTTACAGTGTAAATTTTCATTATGAAATTTTCAAACAAAATTTGGTTTTGTTGATTCAACATACTTTACAGCATTTCCAGATTACTTATAAAATCTAAATGGAATGATATATAAACAGTTCATTATACAGTATTGCTAGGGAATCAAGACAAGAAAAATAATCTGTTCATATTCATGATAGACTTAATTTGTCTTCATTAGAATATTTTATATTTACAACTGATTGAAATTATAGGAATATATTCCACAGATATAGAGAGCTATATCTTCCTATAAACACAAATTCTACCTCTATTCCATGGAAGATGTTTCAACAGAGCCAAAAATATGACCACATAATCAACCATGCTTTCCCTTTAGTGGACAGGCTGAATTCTATAATCTCCTATCTCCTCAAAACCCTGTAACATTGAATACAAATCATGTGATAGTTTTGTCAAGAATACTCTGGTTATTTCTTGTTACATTTGGGATGAAGGGCAGATTAAGAATAAAGAGGCTGTATTTATTTTCGGATCCATATCCTAAAATCCAATACCAAATGTTTCTAAAACCTTCCAAGAAATACAAGAAATACATATGTCAGATAACGTGCCATTCTGGATCCAACTAGGCATATCTAAGGAGCTTCTTTGTTCCTACTTCAAATCCAAATTTGAAACCTCTTGATCATCTATGATGGTTAGTGGATGGTCAGTGTTAATTTTCAACTTGACAGATTCTTGAATCACTCAGAAGAAGGGTCCCGAACATGTCTGTGGGAGATTATCTTGGCTGTGTTAGTTGAGATGTGAAGATCTGCCCACTATGACTGGCACTGTTCCCTAGGCTAGGGATTCTGGACTACATACGAGCAACGAAGGCAAGCTGAGTGGCAGACATCACTAATCTGGTCCCTGTTTTTGATCGTGGATGCAGGATAACCAGCTGTTTCCATCTTCTGCTGCTATGACTTCCCTTTCATGATGGTCTATGACCCAGAGCTTTCTTAACAAGTTGGGATTTCAAAAGTATTTTACTTTATTTGGTTTATGTGTGTGTGTATTCACATGTGCATGTATGCTCACATGTACATGCAATGGCAGGCTGGATAAGGAGGTCACAGGATAATTGCCAGATTAGTTCTTTGCTTTCATAACGTGAGTGCCAGGAATTCAAATCAGGTTGTCAGGCACGGCATGTACTTGTATTCATGGAACCATCTCACCAGTCCTTAACTTCTTTTTGTCAGAAGATGGGTGATCATCCCACTGTAGAGTTGACTTCAAGGACAATAAAAAACAAAAGAAATTTGCCTTGTACTAGGCTTACTTATTGCCTTAGTTAAGTTTACCCCTGCTTCAATGAAACACGGTGATCCAAAGCACTTTGGGGAGGAAAAGGTTTGTCTGGTTTATGCTTCTACACCACAGTTCATCATTGAAGGAAGCCAGGGCAGGATCTCAAGTAGGGCAGGGACCTGGAGGCAAGAGCTGATGCAGAGGCCATGGAGGGGAGCGGCTCACTAGCTTGTTCCTCATGGCTTGCTCAACCTACTTATACAACCCAGGACCACCATTCCAGGGGTGGCCCCACCCACAATGGATTGGGCTCTACCCTATCAATCACTAATTAAGAAAATGCACTACAGGTTTGCCTACAGTCTAAAATTATCGAGGCATTTGCTTAATTGAGGTTCCTTCCTCTCAGATGACTTTAGTTTGAGTTATGTTGACATAAAAATATTCAGCACACCTATGTGTTGGAAGTACCAGGTCCTTGTATACACAGATCTTCAGAGAAACCATGAATGTCAAGCATGCAGGTTAGTCTTTGCCATGAAAAATATGTAAAACCTGTTCTTCCACCCAGAAACCTGAGAATTGGAAGTTATCAATAAACTGGTCATCTGTGTTATCTGTTGAGCCAGGCAACAAACAAGTCTCTACAACCAAATCAGAGAAACCTAGTCCTCTAAATATCCCCTGTATTACCTTATATTAAATATCCTAATAAGTCAAATGACCCCTATGCTATCTGTACAACCAAGACTAAGCCAAGTCCCTCCAAACCTATCTCCAGAACCCATCTTCTTGGAAGAAATGACATGGACATTAAGTTGAGCCTCAGTGTAATTATGTTTCTTTGTGCACTGGGAATATATTGCACCAGAAAACCTCTTTCCCAGATTAAATTATATTTGAATATACTAACAATAAACTGCTTGGCATAAGATTCCCCGAAGTTTGAAAGTCAATCTGAACCGAGTTTTCATTCTTGACTCTTCTTGGATGACTGCCTGTCATGACATCTGACTCTCTCACCTATGCTCATGAAAATATGGCTAATCATAGCACCTTGCTATGATCTACCCATACAGACATGTTATTTTTGTACAAAGATATTAATATGAATCTATTTTATACTATATAAGTATTTTTAAATAAAGGCATTTTAAATATATATATATTCCTACTTTATAACAAATATCAAAGGCTAAGTGTTTCATATAGTAGAGAGGTCTAGCAGTTTATTTAGCTCACACTTTAGGAAGTTGGAAGTGTAAGATTAAGTGGCCTAATCAATTCATCCTTCTGTGAGAGCACTATGACAGATGATATGACAAAGAGAGCGTGTGCAAGAGGAAGCAACCACAAGAAGGACAGGAAGCCAAGACAAGGAAGGATCAGTCTGGCTCTTTTTACTGGGAGGGATCTGGGGTCCTGCAGGAACTGTGATTGGCTCTGTTTTTCTTTGAAACAGGTTATTCCTTATATGGCTAGCTAGCCCAGACTGGTCTCAGAGTTATGTTCTTTCTGCCTCTAGCCCCTGAGAGCTGAGTTCACAGTATCCATCACCATGCCCAGCCCTGTGCCATCTTCCACCTTTTTAACGTCCACCACTCACCAATGCTGTCAACATGTTGGGATCCAAATGCGAACATACGATAAGTACACTCATACTACAGCCAGATCACAGCTGCTCCCATAGCTAAGCTTTGGAGAGTATATAGTTAAATTAATAGTCCAAGTAATCCTCCCAACAGCCCCCAGTAAGCACTCACCCATCCAGCTTTGCCTGTCTACTGAAACCTGTCAGCCACCAGCACAGTTCCTGCTCCATGTCTTCCTCCTATGTTCCTTGTATTGTCTCTCCCATCCCTCCCAGTCCTCCCTCAGCTGAGCTCCAAGTGTCCCTCCTCCCAGGCAAATCCAAGTTACAAAGACAGAAATCACTTTTACCGTTTCTATCCCAGAGACCTCCATAGGTATGGACTGAATTGAGTAAAAAAATAGTAGGCTAGGAGGGAAACCATCTGGACACTTTAACAGTTCCTGAGTGTAAAAACTAGCTCACAGAAAGCACTTTATAAATTAAGCCATACCTAAGCAGTTCTAAATGCCAGATGTACCGTGGTTCATATATAGTTGGGTTAAATGACGACACAATATTATTAAGTGGATTTACAATTGATTTATGAACTTATTCATCTGGAGAAAATAATTACTACATTAAACAGATCAGTTTTCATACTCTTATTCTCTCCGTGTTTAATATTCATGATGCAGTAGACATGAAAGAAGGGGAACAGAAAGAGAATTAGACTTAATTTCCTGTACTCCAGTTCCCATCCATCATCCTTATTCCATGTCCAACCATTTGATTCTTTCTGACTGCACTATGAAAATGTCTGAAATAGAAAATTAAGTGTGAGGTTTGGGAATGTTTTCTTCTTTGTGTTCCAGTCAAGTAGCATTTTCGAGGGCATATTTTAACTAAGCCAGCCTTAGTACTTAGCTAAGAGAATGGACTTGAGAAAGACATGACAATTATCTTGAAAGGCACAAAAGCTCTCATAGAAACATGTAGTAGAGACCATCTCTTTCAACAACAACAACAAGGGAATTATGATTCATGGGTGGAACATAGTTTTCCTCCCAGATATACTAAAAAGATATCATCGTGTGCCTGCAGAGGGGGCTGCATAGTCTGGGACACAACATTTCTATGATTCTGGCAGGGATTAGAGCAGAGTGGAGAAGACATTTTCTTTAAGTAATAAAGACTGTATTAATTTAATTGTTAGAGTGTATGTGTTAGAGAGGCCAGGGAAAACAACAGAGCCGCTTCCTGGTCAGTGATTTAAGGAAGTAAATTTGGGGTACTTACCAAGACCACCATGTACCAGTGTAGGAGCAATCGGTTTGTCTAGGAGTAAAGAACAGCCATAGAGAAGCCAGAAACACGGGAATACAAGCCAGTGCTAGGGGCATTCCCAGAAGGCAGAGCCCTAATCAGGTTCGGAAAGAATGCTACTTTTGGCAGGAAGTGAAGGTGGCCCAAAAGACATCTGAGGATTAAGAGAGGAAATTTTTAGAACCCTCCAAGCTCTTGGCTGCTTCAAGATGTGCTGAACAACCCAAAGCTGGGGATATTTATGATAGTCTAGAGGCTTTACTGCAAGACAGAACTTGAATAATGTATAGCTGGATGCCAGAGGCCACTTCCCGTAGCAGGCATTCACTTAGATCCTCCAAGCTGCCTCTGAAATGGCAGCACATGCTCAATCATGTCAAATGCTACGTTGCCTTGAAAATATACTCTGACTTACCAAAATTAAAAGCAACCTGTATGAGAGAAATAATTTCGCTGCGTGTATAGTTCATAACCATCAATGTGACCGGGCTGACCAGAGCAGGCACCGGAGGACTGTAAGAATGGATTGCCATGAAAACATCCATCTCAAATATGAGCCCCACTTGATAGAGATTACAGCGCTTCTGAGGCTCCTGTTAGACCAGGCCCAATTGTTACCATTATGTGAACATGCTGCATAATCACAATAACGGTACCAGCAATAATAATAATCACTTCACTAACAGCACCCTTGCTCCCATTGCCCCCTCACTGCCTGCCACAGATCCGTCACTATGATAAGTGTCAGTGAGAACGCAAGTCTTACTTTCTTCCAGCACCATAGATCTTTTGAGATTTCCCTCAGAGGCTGCACGATGGAGGAATGCTCACAACACTGTTTCTCCCCACTGTCCTAAGCAGACTGTGACCTGTCGCCTGCATGCCGAAGTCTGTGCTGGGTTTCCTTTTTTAACAAACGCAGCGAGGCCCCTAATACTGACCATTCTTAACCTGACCTCCATCGCAGCATCCTCACTGGAACAAGAAGGCCCCTGAGGAAGAAGGCACTTTGAAAAAAAAATATGCTGAATTGCCATCAGCAATGAAGTCCAAGATTTCTTCTGAGACTTGAGTAATTTCTGAAGTGTGAGCCCTTGTAAATAACAAATCAGTTTACACGCTTCAGCATACAACGGTACAAAGAAAACATGCCCATCCCAGAGGAGGAGGAACACAGACATAGCAGGCAATGATCAAACCAAAGCAGAACCCAGATGAACAACCACCCGATTCTGAAGCTGCCTTCAAGTAGTTCCCCGTTTGCTTTCATGTCATAGGTGCACTTGCCTATCTGTGTGCATGCATGAACGCACACACACATGTGAGAGCACGTACATGTATATGATTAACTCTAACTTTTGAGAGAAGGCATGCAATATTTTGTCTTTCTTCCCCCATTTTTCCCTCTCCCTTCTCCTTCCTTTAACCTCCCTTTCCTTCCCTCATCATCTTACATGTACTTCATGTCCTTTGCATATGTGTATACACAATACATACATAGAATAATTTGGGCCCAGTTTTCGTAATATTTTTAGCATTGTTTTTTCTGTGGAAGACTGTTTTGGCTGTTTGATATCTTTGGGGCTTCTGTATGAATACTAAGATTGTTTTTCCTGATTCTGTGAAGAACATTTGTAGAAGGAGCGGCGGGCTGCGTTCCTGCCGCCCAGCTCCTCGCCGCCTGGCTAGCTTATGCCCTGAAATAATTACACAGAAACTGTATTCTTTTAAACACTGCCTGGCCCATTAGTTACAGCCTATTATTGGCTAATTCTCATATCTTGATTAACCCATTTCTAATAATCTGTGTAGCACCACGAGGTGGTGGCTTACTGGAAAGATTCAGCATGTCTGACATGGCGGCTGGCTCCATGGCATCTCTCCCAGAGCAGAGAGGAATGGTGAACGTCTCACTTCCCTCTTCCTCACAGCATTCTGTTCTGTCTACTCCACCCACCTAAGGGCTGGCCTATCAAATGACCAAGGCAGTTTCTTTATTAACCAATGAAATCAACACAAAACAGCTGACCCTCCCACATCAAACATTGATGGATTTTTGATAAGGATTGCTTTGAATTGGTAGGTTGCTTTTGGAAATACAGAAATTTTGCAGAATTCATTGTGCCAATCTGTGCACTCAGGAGATCTCTGCCTTCTGAGGACTTTAAGGTCAGTCTTCAGCATTCAATTCTCACCATAGATGTTTTCCCCTTTCTGGGAATTATTTCTGGGTGCTTTGCTTCTTGGAAGCTACCATCAATACCGTTCTCTTCCCCGATTTGTTTCCTGGCAAGTTCACCTCTAGTATGTAGGGAAGTGATTGATTTTGTACATTGCTGTTGTATCTTTCCATGTTCCTGAAAATTTGTATCAGATGTATGAGTTTTCCAACAGATTTTTCCAGGGCTTTTTGGATACAAAATCGCACTTCATTTCATATTTACTTTCTTATTGCTTTTATTTTTGTCATTCCTCACTGCTCTAAATAAAAGTTGGAGGGCAATATCAAATCTATATGGAGAGATGCCCTTGTCTCATTCCTTATTTTAGAGAAAAGACTTTCCGTTTTTATTCATTTAGTATACCATCATATGTAGACCTGCCATTACACCTTTGATTACATTGAAGTATGTTCCTTTTATTCCAATAGTTTCTTCAGGACTTTCATAAAGAGGTATTGAACTTTGTCAAAAGTCATTTCTGCATCTATTGAGAGAGTCATGTAATTTCTGTCCTTAAATCTAGATGTTGCTTGTAGCTTATTGCTTTGGTTGTTATAGCGTCCTTGCTTATATTTTATTGAGAATTTTTGCTCTGGGAAAAACTCATGTTCATTAGGGAAATGGCTTATATTTAGTGTGTGTTTGCCCAATTTTATTATCGGAATTATACTAGTTTTACTAGCTGTGTTTGGCAATGTCCTTTTCCTTCTGTTTTAGGGGACAGAGGAAGGAGCATAGGTGCCCGGTCTTCTTTAAAGGTGTGGTAGAATTTGGCAGTGCCTCCATCTAGTCCTGGTTTTTTGTCTTAGGAGGTTCTCTACTACCATTTGTTTGTTTTTGTTTATATTCACATGATTTTGTTTTGCTAGGTCATGTGTATCCAGGAATTTATTCATATCTTCTAGACTTCCCAATTTGGGAGAATACAAATATTTTCAAAGGATCCTCTACTTATTCCCTGGATATCACTGGAACCTATAGTAAACACCTCTTTCATGTCTAATTTTACTGACCTGCTCTCTCTTTCTCTGTCCTAAACCTCTAACTGTAGTTGTAATCTTTTCTTTTTTTAATATTTATTTATTTATTATGTATACAATATTCTGTCTGTGTGTATGTCTGCAGGCCAGAAGAGGGCACCAGACCTCATTACAGATGGTTGTGAGCCACCATGTGGTCACTGGGAATCGAACTCAGGACCCCTGGAAGAGAAGGCAATGCTCTTAACCACTGAGCCATCTCTCCAGCCCCACAAGCTTTTCTTTTGACTGTGAGTCTGTTTTCAAAAGCACACCTACCTGGCCTCACTGTGGGCACTCACCTCTGGGGATGTTTTGGTGCACTATTTGTTTTCTGATAATTGGTTCCTTGCTTGTTTTTGTTCCTACTGTATACTTTATTTCCACATCATCATTTAGTGTGTTTCTATCATAATCAGCACTTAGCTGAGTCTTCCTTCTTATTCAAATTTAGCAATTTTTTTCTGTTTAGATTCTTTGCCAATTTGTACTGAATGCAGTTATTATGTTGGGCTTACCAACACTGATTTTGTGTTTATTTCCTAACTTTGGGGATCTGTTTTGCATCCCCAGCTTTTCTGTACATTTTTGGTCAACTAGGTATTTGTAATCATTGTGTCTTTCCCCATCTTGACTTATAGCCCTTCCTCGGCCCTACATTTGCAGGGTGCTTTGGGTTCATAACATAAATCTTTTTTTGCCAAATCTGAAACAATTTTATTAAAAAATTAAGCAACATTTATTATAACCCAAAGTATAAATAAGTATTTATGAATAAATTCTAAATAAATATTTATGAATCAATTATATAAATAAATGGATTTTTAATGTTGGTATCAAAACATATTCTTTCAGAAGAATTTCAAATAACCAATGAGATACTCTGATGTCAGTCAGCCTAAGTACCAATATTAAGCTACTGGTTATGCTACATTCTTTACCCAAAACATAAGGAAATGCTAGGGAAAAGATAAAGTTGCAGGGGAACAACCTGACGAGGTGATCAAGGTTAGCATCAACAATGATGTCATATATCAGCATATGTACTATATAGTGTGAAAAGAATGGTACTTAAAATTGTGGTGTAACTCTAGTACCTTATAATCCCAGGTTTATTGGGAGAAAACAGAAGGAAAACTAGAAGATTGAGATATGCTACAAAATGCTTTACCTGTTCTCTCACAATTATAAAGGTCATTAGAAACAGGAACTGCCTTAAAAAAAAAAAAAACTGGTGATTTTTAAGGACCTAATGAGGAAGCTGGAAGTTATGTGACTTTGCTGTTTGAAACCTTAGATTAACAGAAGTATATAAGAAGGAATGAATAAATTATGGATTTTAGTTAATTATCATGTATTAGAAGCGGCTCATTAATTACAACAAATGTGTCATGACCGTAAAGGCGGCGTGATGCCAACGGTGACACTTAGTACCCCTTTCTTTCTCTGAAAATAAAATTTCTTTGCCTTACAGAAGGTTTGGGGGCTTTTTTTTTTAAATTTTTATTGAGCTATACATTTTTCTCTGCTCCCCTCCCCTTCAACCCTCCCCCAAGGCCCCCATGCTCCCAATTTACTCAGGAGATCTTATCTTTTTCTACTTCTCATGTAGATTAGATCACAATCGCAGAGAATTCAGACAACAATGAGGACACTAAGAGAGACTTACATAGATCTTAAATTTACACCACTGCACATATAATGACCACCTGCTGCATTTCAGCGCCAATCTGCACCTCTTCTTATCTCTGATTAACATGCATGAGTATACACATTAAGGAGCCCAGCATGCCATTTAACACATACATATAACATACACTGTCTTTATTCACTTTTCTCCTCCCTTTTCATGCCCTAGAAATTACCATTTTACATTGAGGGTAAAGGTTTTGCTTCTTGAATGCATGGGCACAAGAGACAACTTCCTAAATATAACCCCAGTAGTACAGACACTGAAAGAAACAATTAATAAATGGGACTTTCTGTAACTGAGGAGCTTCTATAAAGCAAAGGACATGGTCAACAAGATAAACGGCAGCCTGCAGAATGGGAAAAGATCTTCACCAACCCCACATCGGACAGAGGACTGATCTTCAAAATACACAAAGAACTCAGTATATTGGTCATCAAAGGAACAACTAATCCAATAAAAAAAAATGACGTACAAACCTAAACAGAGAACTCTCAACAGAGGAATCTAAAATAACTGAAAGACACTTAAGGAAAGGCTCAGCATCCTTAGCCATCAGAGAAATGTAAATCAAAACAACTCTGAGATTCCATCTAACACCTGAAAGAATGGCCAAGATCAAAAACACTGATGATAACTTATGCTGGAGAGGTTGTGGGGTAAAGGGAACACTCCTGCATCACTGGTGGGAGTGCAAGCTGGCACAACTTCTTTGGAAATCAGTATGGTGATTTCTTAGAAAATTAGGGAACAACCTTCCTCAAGACCCAACAATACCACTTTTCGGTATATATCCAAAGGATGCTCAATCATGCCACAAGGACATATGCTCAACTATGTTCACAGTAGCATTATTTGTAATAGTCAGAACCTAGTAACAACCTAAATGCCCCTCAGCCAAATAATGGATAAAGAAGGTGTGGTACATTTACACAATGGAGTACTACAGAGTGGGAAAAAATGACATCTTGAAATTTGTGGGCAAATGGATGGATCTAGAAATCTCATATTGAGTGAGGTAACCCAGACCCAGAAACACAAATATCATACATACTCATTCATAAGTGAGTTTTAGACATAAAGCAAAGAAAAAACAGCCTACAATCCCCAATCTCAGAGAACCTAGATAACAGTGAAGACCCTAAGAGAAACATACATGGATCTAATCTACATGGGAAGTAGACAAAGACAAGAACTCGAGTAAATTGTGAGCATGGGGATCATGAGAAAGGTTAAGAAGGGAGGGAAAAGGAAGGGACGGGAGCAGAGAAAAATATACAACTCAATAAAAACAATAAAAAAGTTTTTGTTTCTTTGTTGTCTAATGATTGCTCATTTTTTAATGCCCATGTTTGATAGAGAACATAAAGCATTCACTCATGCTTGCATGGTTGGCTTATTTTACTTAACACAATTGCCCCTGGCTCCATCCATTTTACTACAGTACACAGAATTTCACTCTTCATGGCTAAACACTATTCTGCTATGTGTATATACCACACACTCTCTATTCACCATTGGTGAGAACTAAGGCCTAGTCCGTAGCTTAGTTGTTTTGAATAGTACCACAATCAGTATGGGCGTGTTCACTGATGGTCCAAAAGAAATTTTGGATATCTGCCCACAATGGGGGATAACTGGATCGACCTTTAGTTTTCTGAGGGATCTCTGGACTGCTTTTCACAACAGCTGTAACTGCTTTATAGTCTCTCCAACAGTTCATGTGAATCCCTCTCTCTCCTCACCAACAGTCTTTTGTTTACAACCACCATAATGTGATGTTGACTTTCACCTGTACATCTAGACAGGCTTGTCACTGGGGCAAAAGTAAAATACGACCTGGGTGTCCTGAGTCCCACGAAAACGAACGGTAATGCAGCTGACACCTGTGCTCTTGAGAGCCTTCCTGTAAGCATTGAACTCCATGCCATGGGACAGCCAAAGAATGGCATTGTGGCTTAGCACAGCCAACAGCAGCCTCTGGACACAATACTGTCAGAAGCCTCTGGGTTGCAGTCTTCAAGCAGCTCAGCTCCATGGTGGTTACAGCAATGCTCTGTTGCTGAAAACACCTGCTAAGCCCTGATAGATGAGCCCCACATTCCCATCTTCCTTTAAGCCACCAAGGGGTTTGTTAGGCAGCAAAAAGCTGCGATGCTGTGTTCTCTCCCTTCAGTGGGTAGTAAAAACACTCCTAACACTGGAGGCCCTCGCTAAATGAATGTCCTAAGAGGGGTCCCAATACTCATAAAAACTGAAGGTCCACTGAGCCAGACATGCTAACTGATACAGTAGAGAGAGCACTGTACTCATGATACTGAAAATGTGATCTACCGAAAGGCCATTCCCTGCCTGTGAGAAGCTGATGGGAGTTTGCTAGAATCGGATCCCATCTCCCCCAGCAATTATTTTGACAGTGTGTGTTTTCTGTTACCCGTGATAATGCACTTATTTTCTAGCAAGGCAGGAGTTATTTTTTCAAAAGCAAGAAAATTATACCTCCTCTTTATATAGACAAATCCGAGCGAGTTTAAATAATTGGGACAACAGGCACCTTCTAAAATCACTTCTGCCAGTTTGCTTGCTTGTTTGCATGCTTTCTTTCTCTCTCTCTCCCCTCCCTTTCTTTCTTTCTTTCTTTCTTTCTTTCTTTCTTTCTTTCTTTCTTCCTTTCTTTCTTTCTTACCATCCCATGTTTCTGACCCTCAACTCCAGGCACAAATGTGGTCACAACAGTTGTCAACATCAACTGGAGATTATTCGGCTCTGTGTGGAAAGAAAGATTGAAAACTCAGAGGTAGAAACGCCTTTCAGAGTTCTTCCTGCTCCCCTTGAGGTAGAGTCGTGTTCCCTCAAAGCTGCTGCTGCTGCTGCTGTGCTTATCTGAGAGCAGCAGAACACAGCAGGCTGGGAGGTACTTGCTGAGATTTCACTTGGGAAAGACTGTGTAAAGGGTTGCGGGTGCACGGGCAAAGGGAGCACCCACTATTCCTAACAGACACCAAATCCCTTGAGAAGTCCTATCACTGGGTGAACATTTGAATCCAAGACCTTAGTGTGTTCCTCCAGGCAAGGAAGTGTGGAGGAGAAACTTCAGCCAAAGCTGGACCACTGCTTTGGTGAGTCAGGCGCTGAGCTGGACGCTTTTACCTGTCCTTTAGCATCGCCAGAGAGGCCCTGACTGTCCCGTGTACAGACCAGGAGCTGTCTGTCTTCTTTACTATGCGACAACTATTAGCATGCCAGTAATTGAATATATTTGAAAAATGTCAGTCTGGGCCAAATTCTTTGTTTTAGAATGCGAGAAAACCAAATCCAGAGAGAAATGGCCTGCCTAAACTCAGACAGAGCTGGGATAGCATCGAGTCAGAGCCCAGCTCGGTGTCCCAGGCCTGTTCTCTAGCCACATTCTCTTCAGTGGGCAGGCCTTCCCACTATGGTGGCCTGCCCCTGGTTTCAAGACGAGAAAAACATAACAAAGTAGTTTCTCTCAGAGGAAGAGAAACCCCAGCAGACTGGAGGGAAAGAAAGATTGGAAGTCAGTCTACAGAGATTATTGAATTTGCAATTACTGTTGGTGACTAGAAATTCACACTATTACTCTGAGGGGTAGACACAGACTTCAGAACCGTGCCACATAGTAGATGAGGGAGCTGTATCACTCAGGCCCCAATTCCTATGGGTCACAGGTAAGGGCTATTTGGGAGCTAGTAAGATGCATAAAGCCATCATTTCCAACTTCTTCCATAATGGGCTTTCATGGTTAAATACTCACCGGAAAAGAAATGGAGATGCCGGCAGTGGCAAGTCCTTGTTAAGATGCCGAAGACGCAGGAACATGGACAAGTCAGTGAAACTGTGAACAGCAAGATGTGTCAACACACAAGTCAGACTTGTGGGTTAGCGTGTGATGGATTTGTGTGCCACTTGGGAAACTTGGCTTTTTACTCAACATGTTTAGCCTGCTTTGGGAAATTCACAGCCAAGCACCATTTGAAGAGACAGGAACGTGCTTCTAGGATGGCAACCAAGATGATGAAGCACTGGGTAGCCCAGCAAGGTGAGGTGGCAACTATGGCTTTAATTATCCTGCAGAGAGGGAGTTGAAAGGGAGTTTAATTATTGTAATCCGCGACTCCAGCTTCCTTCCGAATTCATTTCATTCTTCAATCAAAACGACTTTCTTCCCCACTTCCTCAGGCCTATGCCTGGGTTCTCAGCATTTATCATCCAAACCAGTTGTCTTTAGCACCACTAAAAATCATGCTGATTTTCTTAAAAGAAAAGAAACAACATATATTTTATGATGTCTCATTTCATACCTACAAAGTGACAGATAATATTACTTGCCAACACTTATCATTTCACCAAAATCAATATTGCACCTTGAATTCAATACATGGGGGGAGTCATTTGAAACATAATAACAACATGTATGGTGATACAGTTGCCAGAAAACATTTAGCATCTAGTATGCCTGCAAGCAGTCAAGTCTTGCGCCTCTGTACAGCGGCCCTGCGTTGTTCATCGCCGCCAGCACAGACCGGCACTAACATTATATTGCTATTCAAACACCATTAGCACTTGGAGTATGTGTAAAACAGAGTATTATTAAAAGTTCTGTTCAATTCTAAGCCATTTGAAACCACACAGGGCAATGCATCATGTCTGTCACTTCTGGCTCTTCCTCACCCATGCCAGTGGCATATCAAACAATCCACAGAATATCAAAACATACCCCGTGAGTGGTACTATCCCCGGGGGGGGAAGAAACTACTTAGTATACACCCTTTCATTATTTATATTTAACTTCTCCTCCATTTGGACATCAGAGCCAATTTCCCAGGACGCAGAATGGACCCTTCCGCAGCTCCTTCTATATGATTTTTTTTAAACTTGTAGCAGCCTAGAGGTTGGCACAGATGGCAAGAGGATCAAAGACTGGTGCCAGGGCCATTTCATTTTCTTTTGCTTGTTTTCCATTTTTCAATCCGGAAAAGATTTTTTATGTTTTTCTGGTGCAGATGCTCTGCAAATTTAAAAACAAAGAAGTGTGGCCGACCTAAAGCCACAGGGTAAAACTATATATACATCATCAGACCTGGTGTTCTGCCGGCAGTGGAGGATTCCAGCTTGCTCTGGGCTGCATGAACAAATGCAAGCCCTATGAAGACCCCTCTCACAGCCTCTTCCGGAACTCAAACAAGAAAGCTGACGCTGCAGCTGGAAGCTCTTGGATGCTCCCTGTGCACATCTGTCGCGGCCTCTGTGTCGCCTCCGGGTCGAGGTTTTCATCTGTACAGTCAGAAGGGATGGAGGACGAAGTAGAAAGGATGACAGATTGGAATGTCCAAGCTCTGAGTTGACAACTTCACCTTCTGGGAAGGTTCCCAAGCAGCAAAGTTCCTCAGCATGGCTGGTTCTATGAAGGGAGGGAGTTTCCCGGTGACGGAAACCATTTCCTTGGTACCCGTCAGTGCAAGCCTTCCCTTGGTCATTGTCCAGCCTAGCCAGGTCCCCTGATACCACGAGTGGTTAGATACCACCCAAGGCTGGCAGTCAGTGTGCAGGGATGGGGGAGAGTTGATGGAGGCCAAGCAATCTAAAGAAGCGCGTTGTGAATATACATTTTCTTTAAAACTTCATTCTTTATTTTAAAGTTTCAATTATTCTTATCTCCCCTTAATATCAAGATTTATTTTTATACACATCAGGGGTTTTATGTGTCTTTGGGCTTGCATGTGCCAATATGTGTATGATGTGTAATGTGTGAGTTAAAATGAGACATGTGTGTATGTGAAAGTGCATGTATATGTGTCTGCATATATGTGTTATGGATCTGTGTGTGAATGTGTGTATATACACTCATGTACATATATGTGTGTATATATGTGTATGTGTATCTTTGTGTATATACATATGAGTGTGCATGTACATGTGTGAGTGTGTGTATGCATGTGTGTGTGTGTCTCTTTCTATCCATTGACAGTGGAGTACCAGCTGTGCTGATCTGTTAAGTCCAGCTCACAGTGACACAGTCTTGTAGGGCCTCTTTTGTCCTTAAGTCCCCATCAGACACGTATTCAGACATATCTCCTGTCAAGAACCTTTTTTCTTTGTTTGTTTTCCTCAGGCTTAAGCACACTATTTACTTCATATTTCATGCTTGCTCCACGCTGTTGTATTTGCTGGTTATTTTCAATTTACTTCCCATAAAGACTATATATTTATATATTGTTGTTAGCTATATGAAATGTTTAATGTGTGACCATTTCCTGATGTACAAAACAGGCAGTTTTTCTTGGTCTGAACTAATAAGTACAAAAAATGACATTGTTCGTGCCTGCGCAAAGAAGCAATGGGGACCTCAACACTGCTCTAGTCTTGTGCAATTTTATTCACAGGAATGGCTGACTTTACCACATAATCTTAGATCTCTTCGAAGTACTGCTACTTCATCCTCTACTTCCGGTTTAAGTCTGCAGTGAGGCTCAGTAGCACCCTGAGCACCTGGAGAAGTCGGGTACACTGCATGGACGCTCATGTCCTAGCGTGGCTGTGCTTGCTGTTCAGGCTGCCGTGGTCCCACTTGCCTTTGACATTGCTCTGTCACCACCCTGAGGGTTCCTCAGCCTCTCCACAGCATCCTGCTTTTGGTTAAGCCCAAGGTAAGGGGTTCATGATTTGGGGAGAGCGATTAGGAGTGTTCTAAGCTTCTGGCTTGGGAACCTGTACACTCCAGTCTTTGCAGCTTCTAGGAACCTCTTGTGTGCTCAGGATTAGCTTCCTAGCCAGCTTCTTTGACTCCCAAGATGGAGACAGGAGCTGTTCTCTGTCTCCTCTTACTTTTCAGTGCTTGTTATATTGTCTGTTTGTTCTTGCTTGGCCAAGCTTACCAGCCCAAGCTCTTGGTTTGATGAAAAAAGGCCATTGTTCTGGAGACCTGTGCTTCCTACAGTCATCCCTAAAGGATGCTCCTACCAGCCCAAACACACCTCTGGTGATCTTCCCTGTTAGTCCTAGGTTTACCGCTATGAAGAAATTCTTGTGGGACATCTTGGCATTGAAGATTTACCTACCCACTTGCTGATGACTTGGTCAAGTCCTAGCTTGCCTTTAAAGCCCAATTTCCCCAAGCGTTCAAGGCCCTGTTGGTTCACAGGTTTTATGGCCTGTTTGAGTTCTTTGAAAATGAATTTCAGTATTTTTTTCTAAAATTTATATTTTATTATTTTATTTTGTGTGTTTTGCCAGCATGTGTGTCTGCTCACCACACGCATGTAGTGCCCACCCAAGCCAGAAGAGGAGATTAGATGCCCTGGAACTGGAGTTACAGAGGGTCCGTAGTGGCCATAGATGCTGGAACTTGACCGCCCATCCTCTGAAAAAGCAGCCATTGCTCTCAACTGCCGAGATGTCTCTCCTGCCCCCAGCATCTCAAGACTTCTTATACATGAAAAACCAGAGGAATTCTTTATTTTTCAGTTTCTGCTTTTCCGTATACAACATAGATCACTCATCCGAACTTTGGTAGTATTATCCTCCTAGAAGCTTAGTTTATTTGCTAGGAAGAGAACTGTGTCCTCAAGTGCAAGAAGCAGACGCTAGTAGTAGAGGGAGTGGGCCTGAGGAGATGGCTCAGCTTTCAAGAACACTTTTTGCTCTTGCAGCAGACCAGGCTTCATTTCCCAGCACCTACATGGTGGCTCACAACCACCTGCCACTCCAGTCTCGGGGGGATCTGATGCCTTCTTCTGACCACCAAGAGCACCAGGCAAACGCAATGTGGTGCACATGCATGCATGTAGCCAAAACACTCAGAGACAAAAACTAATAGAAATAAATATAAACAAAAGTTTAAATAGCAGAGAAACCTTCCTTAGTACCCTCCCCCAGCCATGTCTGTAAGCCCGGCAGCCCCCACCTTGAGGGGGTCACTTTACAATAAGAACATGCTGGATAATGATTCCTGACTATCTAACCCCGTCAGAGGGCCATGGCTACAAGGTACTTACAGGCTCTCTGGGGTTTCTCTTGGGGTGAAGGAGCATCTGAAAACGGCAGTGATCACAGCTACCATGCACCTCTGCGGGCCGCATTAGCCGGAGTACTTGGGAATCTGCTGACTTAATAGGGAAATTACAGGCCTGTGGGTTCAGGTTGTTTGAGGGGCAATTACAGCCCCGAATACAGAACAATCGTAGGAGGAAGTTGACAGCTAGACTCGAAGAGCAGATTAAAGGGAGAAAGAGTGGGATTGACAGTGACATGCTGTCTCGTGTTTGATCACTTTTGGCTACGGATCTCTGTCTGTAGAGGAGAATTTCATAGACCCAAGGCCAGGTTTGAAAGATAACCTTACCTGTCAATATTATAATAGAACCGTCTTGGGCAAATCACTTGATCTCTGCCAGGCTTAAGGTTTTCCTCTTTGAGAAGAAAGACCCAAGGAGTACGGGAGCTGGCTTGTGTAAAAGCAGTTGCTGATGGCAGTCCAAGTCAGCAGAAGTATTTTCTGAATTGTCCTAGTGTGCCAAGTACATGGCTTAGTCACGGGGGGGGGGGGGAGGGGTGTAGGTTAGGGTCAGTCAACTCCTGGGACAGACACAACTAATCAAGAGAAGAAGGGAACCCTTTGATTCACCATAAGACAATCCATCGATCTCATTTAGAAGAGTTCTCTGAACTCATTTTGTTGTGAAATGGGATCATTTTCATAGCCAAGAAAAAGTGAATTTTTCTGCAAATTTTATTTGAGAACATTTTAGTGAGTAATTACTTTGTGCTAGATATAATAATCATGAGCTTCTCTGTTTGGGCTATCTTCCACGATTCTGAGTATTTGAAAACGTTCCTTGTTAAAAATTCAGGAGCTGAATTTTCAAGAAAAGCCAATGGTCAAAATTATAGCATCCATGGTACTAGCTGTCTAATATGAGAACTGGATGCAAGAAAATGAAGGACCCTGGGAGTCTAACAGACCTATCTCATTGGAGGATGAGAGTTCCTGGGCCTAAAATGGTTGCTTGCCATCCCCACAAACTCTTTTCAAGCTGTGAGGACCCTCTCAGCCCTGAAAAACGTGGGGTTTTAAGTCTCATCATGTCACTGCGTTCTTGAATTCTTCACCAAACAAAACAGTCGGTGCAGCCCCAAACTGGGACCAATCCACACGTCTACTAAGTGGGAAGCTTGTAAACGTGTCTGATGCACCATCGGCTGGAATGAGCATTCTTTGCGATTGGAAGGTAGAAACTACTAACAAGTGCTGAAGAAAAAAGAAAGAAACCATGGCAAGCAGCGTGTGATGCTCTTCTGTTTCTTCGGAAGCTCTGAAGATGCCACGCTCTAGAGACAGGAAGAAGAGCAGAAGTCGAGAGGGGGCAGCTGAGGGATGGGGACTGACTACAGTCTGGCATCAGGGACTTTCTGTGGGTGGCAGAAGAGTTTTAAAATGGACTGTGGAGATTGGTGCATACTCGTGTACATTTACCAGAAACTGATTTCCAGTGCACTAACAATTGATGAGTTTTACAGAATACGTGTTACATGCCAATAAAAGAAAGCAATTAAAAAATAATTGTTTCGAAAAATACACAAACACATATCATGGGTGGAAAAAAAATCCACCAAGACATTGTTAGACTAATTACCAGGGAACCAGGACTCTGCATAGTCTTGACCCCCTCCGTAGGGATCACTGTCACGGCTTCCCCCTTCCACCCAGTGCCACTGGGAATGCGACCTTCTCAGTGCTGCTTGACCTTCTGTCCCTCAGCTTGTCGGCTCTCAGCACATCAGTGTCTGGGCTTAGGAGTCCAATGAGCCTGGGCTTGTACCCTGGTTGTGTTATTTGATGTGTGTAATTTGAATTCTCAGACCTATGGCTCTCGCCAACATAAATTGGGGTTAATTAATCCTATTTCTTGTAGGTATTATAGAGATCAAATAAGATGGCCCCAATTAGATACTACTATTTCCCAAATTAACCCAAAGTCATTGGATTTAAACTGCCATTGTCTTATAGCTAATGGCTGTCAAAGCTAGCCATCCTGTGGATTGCTTGTGAAGGCCAAGTGGCTGAACCGTGTGTGACCCATGAGATACCTGCCCAGGCAATTGCAGTTGGTGTGACTGCTTCCTTAGATGGCTCTTTATTCACACCTGGTTCTCCTCTGAGCCCTCTACTCTCTCTCACTCTCTCTCTGTGGCATCCTACCTACCAGGACCAATTCATAGAGTTTGAGATTCTCACAACATGGTGATCTCAGGATCTCTTACCTGCCAGCTAGTTTCCTACTGACATGGATCAGATGTTGCAGGTAAGCTAAGGAAGGGTTTTATTGATGAAAGAAATATCAAAGGCTATCTAGACACAGGTCTACCCACACCCTCTTGGTAGGGGTGGATTTTTTTCACAAGACATTCCACAAGAGTATGTAGGTTAAGAGATACTATAGGCATTTGGGAGACTACAGCACACCACAGAGATGAAGGCCACCTTGCTGGCCAGCAGGGCCCATATATGATGACACAGATATGACAATTGATGCAGTTACGGGGGCCACTGACACTAGGCGCCTTGGGAAATCACCCAGCCTGCTCCCTAAGGTCCCTTCTCATCACAGATAAGGCCCTACAGACCCAGAACCCAATAGGAAGCTGATGCTCACCCAGGCTTACCTGCCTTTTCTGTACCTCACGCTTGCTTCCAGATGTTGGATCCCAGCTCATGCCATCACCCTTCCTCGAGTCTCCAGCAGCTGCACTGAGGGTGGGGGACATCTGGGGTGACAGTGCTTGACATTTCTGAAAGATGGAGCCCTCTTTAAGAATGTATCGTCGGATATGAAAATAAATATATTTATTTCAAACAAGAACTCAAAATAAGTAACAAATTTTAAACAACGACCACAAAATCCACTACTACGATATAGGCTGACATCTCTGTAATGATTTTTTTCCTGAATTTGATGAAGAATGTAATATAATTTTCTGCAAATAATCTATATTCACCCCTGTCAATAATGGCACACATTTCTTCTAGTTTTGTTATGTGGCAATGCAATATTATGAAAACGTTTCCTACATTCTAAGAGTCTGAAACTTTTTCTGGGCCTCACAGCCAGAGTTAACAGCCCCTGAAGCCACTTAAGACCTAAGACTGCTGTCTACTTGTACTGAGCCTGTTTGCTTGACCTGCCTTCTTGAGAACAATGCAATGGCCAACCTTACTCGCCTTGGATTTCCCGCGTAATCAACTTTTACAGCAAGCTAATGTACAGCCATAATCTTAAATTACGTACTATTCCATGCCCCTGACCCGGAGTAATACTGTATGCCTTTTGCAGAAAAGAGCAAAAACCGAGGTTGAAGGCAATCTTCTAAAATGAATTCCCCTCTAGGGATATTGGTTGATAAACAATGATGATTATAATATTCTTTGCTGTCCAGGTCAATTGTATCCTTGGAAGTCAATGGCTTCATCTCTTGTAAAACCCTATTAAAGATTTCTGTAAAATATCCCATTCCTTTCCCTACCATACGATGCTTTCTGTGCGGTTCAATAAAGCAAAGCCCTTTGCAAGGGACAGCGACATACAGAAGACACAGACATAGACAGACAGAACACACAATCATAAAGCACACATACAGGGACAGACACAGGGACAGGGACAGATTCTCAAGGCAACTTTCCAGCTGGCACAGATTCAGACTCGCACCACAGACAGACAGAGACCCAGGGCACATGAAGCAGAGAATTCAAAGCTGATCTAACTCCTCGTTAAAGGACTCCAACAGGAAGTGCTTTGATTTCTTTCCTTAATATGACACCAGTACATTACTGGTAACTCAGATTTAATCACCAATATGTTTAATCCAAGCAGGTTAAAGTATCGACACTTTAGATAACTTTCAGCTTTACAGTTCTCATTAACAATATGACAAACTTCAGGCTTGCTGTCCAATTAGGGCCAGCCCTTGTTAGGTTCCATTCACACATCAGCAGTGGGTCTTCAGGGACATCCCCTGTTTCTTGGGACAGTGACTCATCTCAAATACTCTTTGAATCAATGACTAACAAGCGTCCTAATGAGATTTTTAGAACTCTTTATTGACGAGTCTGTCTTTGTTTTCCTGGGCTGCTGTGTTATCGGTTTCAAATTATCTTCACCAGTATAAGCATTTCACGTCAGCACTGTAGACTACCTCGCTTTCCAGGATGTTTATCTGATCAGCTTCCATCATTAATTCGAACACCAAACAATCCCACAGCCCTTTCATTGCTGCGGAAGTTTATCTCTTCCTCCTAATGAATTTCTTCCTTTGGTTATGTCTGGACTTTGTAACAATTTGCTTCTCCATATAAGAAAGCCAGCCGCTTCTCCTGCTCATTCTAATTGTTGTTTCATGTTCCATTAATCTGCAGTCCATTTCCTGCATTTTTATGATGGGAAATCTCAAATATACTGAATTAATTTTAAATGCTAGAATACTTATCTATTCTTTTCTTCTGAATTTTCTTCAGTTCTTCAACAAATACTTTTTAAGGACAAAAACTAAGGTAGTTTTTATTTGCATCCAAATGAAGCTCTTGTTGGATATGCTAAGACATTGTAGTATATCTTTTCAGTTGACATGGTATATTTAAACATTACCTAACCCTTCTGCATAAACCATGAATATTATTCATTTTCTGACATATGTAACATAAATGTATTCAACTAACTGCAGATTAGATATACCCCCAATTCAACTTTCTTAAAGGCTGGAAACACCACCAACCTGGATTCCGCCATGTTACCCCACTGAACGTTAAATGATGGCAGAGTCAGAGCAGAAAAGGCTGTTAACACTGAGCCTACAGAATTAAAATGCCTTCGTGGTTTGGAATTTATAGTAGCAAGTGAATGCATTGCTGACTTCTGCCCTCTTGCAAGGTTTGTTGCTGTTGTCTTTGGAAGAGTGGGCGAGGCAGCGATATGAGGTTATAAAAGTTACAAGCTAGGAATGAGACACTAGACTGTAAGACTCACCGTGGGTCCATTTTTCTCTCTCAGCTATGGCACTATGTTCCTGTCTCAGTAAAAACACACCTGAATACAGATAAAATGTGCTGGAAAAAGTCCAAGGTCCCATGAGGAGTATTTTATTGACATGCTGCCTTTGTCTTTTTTCATTCTTTGGGATTGTTTTTCTCTGAACTTCAATTTTTCTCCAGAATTGAGGGCCAGGAGAATCATACCAAGTCTTCATTTCTTTTGGCTTTTGCATCATAAATATAATAAAAATGCACTTTTAGCTAGAAGCATATTGTCCTAGATTCAAAAGAAAGAAAGAAAGCTCACACAATTTCCTATGCAAGGACTCCAGAGAACCTTTTTTTTCTTTTTTCTTTTTTCTTTTTTTTTTGGCAATGACAATTGATTTCCAGCAGCACACTCATTAATTTTCATGACACCTTTTCTGTGTTTTGGAAACAAATGAGGTTGTTAATATTTGAAGACATCAAGTATTATTATACTTGAGGTCACTTATTAAAGAAACTCCAGTGTCAAGTAAAACTAAGAAGGACATTTCAAGCCCAAAATCTACACTCAGAGCAGGGAGAAAAGCCAAGCACTCTTGAGACATCATGCTACTGTTTCACGTCCATGCTTCTGTTCTCACATATGTAGAGAGGAAAGCCTGTAGGAACAGGTGAAGGAGACGGGGTTTGCAGGGGCAGCACCTGGGGAGAGGCTGAGATCCATTTCTGGCTTGCTGAGATAGAAACAATGACCGCCCCCTCCAGAATTCATGTTGAAGGACAACAAGACTGTGACGTGGTTTTGAAGAATTGGAGCCGGGTGACGGTGTGAGTAATGGGCTCTTTAAAATAGGGTTCTCAACCTGTGGGTCAAGGCCCCGGTGGGCAGGATCACAGGGGTGGCCTAAGATAATTGGGAAACACAGATCTTTACATTACGATTCATAACAGTAGCAACATTACAGTTCTGAAGTAGCAACAAAAATAATTTTACAATTGGGGGGTTGCCACAACATGAGAAATTGTACTAAAAGGTAGCAGCTATAGGAAGGTTGAGAGCCACTGTTTTAAAAATGTCCACTTATTTAGAAACATTTTTTTAATATTTGAGTTACAATAGAAGTTTAAGTTTTCAGTGATAAAGAAACCTAACAAATAAAACAACTGTGGTTAAGGAAATGATGAATCAACTTGTACAGGTTTTCTATCCATTCAGGACCCAAACTAGTGAATTGTGCTCGAAATCAAACCCAAGGCCTTGTATGTAATAGGTGAGTACTCTACTTCTGAGCTACACACCCAACAATTAAGAGCAATTTTTAAAGGACATTTATCTTTCTGGCCTTAAGTGACCTTTATCTTTCTGACCTCCAAGGACCTGTGGAGATACTGAGTGATTGATAGATGTTTTGTGTAGAAAAGAGAGATCCCAAGAATGTCTCAGGAGAAGGAATTGGACAAGGCTCAGAACTAATGGAAAAGACTTCCCAAGGGAGGTAAGTGTTATCTAGGACAGTGGTTCCCAACCTTCCTAATGCTTCAACCCTTTAATATAGTTCGTCATGTTGTGGTGACCCCCAACCATAACAATATTTCATTGCTACTTCATAACTGTACTTTCACTACTATTTCACTACTATTATGAATTGTATTATAAATCTCTGATATGCAAGATATCTGATATGTGACCCTAAAGTGGTCACAACCCACAGGCTGAGAACTGCTAATCTAGGACTTGAAACTGGGTTAAATTTGGACTAAGATAAGGAAAATAGTGGAGGATTCCAGAAATCCAGACAAAGTCTATGCTAGTATTAGCCATGGGGTAAAGCACTCAACAAACAGTTCCAACTGGCAAGAATCTTCCACATCCTCACATCAAAGTTTCCATCAGATTATCTGCCTGAATCTGCTTAAACAAGAACTCTACCAGCTCCTCATCAGAGTGAAGAGGTGGGCCAAACCTCAAGGTCTACATGAGCCTATGACCCTGGATTCTTCTAGGGTTTTACCTTTAGCCTTCAAATAAGAAAGTTATAGGCATGGCAGACTTCAAATCTAAAACACAACCTCTTCAGATAACGAGACAGTCTCTAGGAAATCCTACTTGAAAACTGAGAGCAGCTCTCCCAGAGTCCTCTGCAAACCTCTCCTTCTAGCTGACTGACTGGCTTTGTATCTGATGCTTGTTTATAAGTCAATCACTGGCCAGAAGGCTATGCTTTCCCTTAGATCAATTAGAGTATGCCTTGGAAGTAGGGGTGAGATGTGGGAGTATGTGATGGTTTGAGTAGGAAATGGCCCCTTTAGACTCGTGTATTTGAATGCTTCCTCGTAGGGAGTGGCACTATTAAGAGGCATGGCCTTGCTAGAGTAGGTGTGGCTTTGTTGGAGGAAGTGTGAGACTGAAGGTAGGCTTTGAGGTCTCAGCAGCTCAAGTCTGGCCAGTGTGTCTCCGTTTTAATTTCTTTTGCCTGCCCATCTTGGTGGAGAACTCTCAGCGCTCCCTGACCATGTCTGCCGCCTTGCTTTCCACCAGGATGACAATGGTCTAAACCTCTGAAACTGTAAGCCAGCTCCAATTAATAGTTTCTCTTCATAAGAGTTTCCATAGTCATGGTGTCTTCATAGCAATAGAAACCAACCTAATACAGAATAGAAACCCAAACTAATACTTATAAAAGAGAGATGGACACCTGACAAATGTTAAAGTCTTATAAAGGTAAATGAAAAATGGATGCTGTACAACTAAACCATGATATCTATTGAATTCTCTTTTTCCATCCCTCTTGGCTCTGAACTCAACTGCTCCAACCCTTTCTCTGTCCAAGATTTTCTGATTTTTTTACATGGGGCCAAGGAAAGAATCTTGTATACATCAGGAAGTGGAATTTAGTGGCCAGGAAGAGAAGCAAGAAGAGAGAAGACATGGAGGTGCTTACATGTAGTTCATCACAATGCACAATACTTATGCACAGGATCTGAGTGTCAGGTTTCCAGCTCCATTGTTACCAGTTGTGGGCTCTTGAGCAAGAACTCAGTATCACTGAGCCTCAATTTCCCACTGATTTACTAAGGTGATGTTCTAGCCTTGATGCTGATGTGAAGATTGAACTCCTGTAACAGATGTGGGGTGACAGAATTGAGAACTTACACTGGCTGCCCCAGAAATATTGCTATTCCCCTGTTATTTCTGGGGAGAGGCCAAGAGACAACCATGAGGCAGATGCTTGGTGGTAATGTCAAAATAAGAGCTGGGAGATGCTTGGTGGTGATATCAACATAAGAGCAGGTTCTGGAGGCCTTAATGACAATGACTTGGGATTCAAGGGTGAGGGTTTGATTTAAGAAGAGGGAAAATAGGGGATCCTGTCCTTCCAGACTGTGTCTGGTCTCTTTGACCTTACTATTGGGCCATCCTAGCAAGCAGGATGCTAGCCGCCGCCTCTTAGAGCTGTTTCCATTGCCTTGACCCTTCAAAGGACACATAAACAACGGGAAACAGCTGTGAGATTGTGGGTGAGCTGTGATTTCTCTGAGTCTTTGTATTTAAGGTGGAGAATGCCACTGGCTCACAGTATCAGGGACCTGGCTCTAAAGATGAGGAAAGTATTAGAACCTGGGCCCAGCATTTTCAAGCCGTTCCCGTTCCAACCCCGAATTTGCGCGCTACACTTTACATCATGATGCTTCTCCGTTTCACGACGCGCAAGCCGCTTATCCCAAACCTTTTCCTCTTCTTCTTCAAAGGGCAAAGAGAACGCACCCGCAAAGCTCAGAATGCGGGTGTGGGGGCAGCTGACTCACTCTCCTCCGGTTATCCTTTGAAAGGTGACTAGCCACCCCTGTGCTCCGCCATTCCTTCAGCACCCGAATTCCGTTTCAGACAAATAAAGTGATCATGGAAAAGACAGTCTTGCGGAGGCACTGTCAAGGTTGATGGACTCGGGTAATGAAATGATTTCAACCTCTGCCACCCACACAGATCTGGCAAGAACAAAAGAACAAACGGGTGTTTGTGCTGAAGCCCTGTCACAGTCTGCGAGCAGCTCCGCGTTATTCGCCTCAGGCTCCTAAATCACTTGGCAAACCGCTCACTCATCCCTAAGAACCGCCACAGAGAGGCTCGCTGGTGTTGGCTCTGCTGGGGAGCCAGGAAATTCAGAACTTTCCCAGAGCCCTAAACACATCCTGAGCACTGTAAACAAAGCCTCCCAGGCTTTCGAGGTTCTGTGGGAAATTCATCACTCCCAACTCTTACAAAATCCCCCCAATTTAAGCACTGGAAGGACTTTCAAGGACACTAATGCCAACCAAGCACACTCAGGACTTGAATCTGGTTGGTTAAGTGTCTTAGACGAGGTAGCACCTTTAACTTTTCTGAACACCTTCCCCGAGGGGTCCAGCTGAATGAGATGGTGTAGGACCTCACAGGTGCAGCAAGAAATTGCAGGACCAGGAAAGCTCTGAGACTGGGGAGTGTGTGGATGTGAGCTGTAAAGTATGGGTCAAGGTCCTGTACGATGCAGGAAGGAAGAGAGAGTACTGAGCATGTGCCATGGGTTTGGAGAATGAGAACAAGGACCCAGTTTGAGCTCACAGGTCAGGGTTGGTATAAAACACCTCAGGGAGGGTGGATGGGCTGAGGGTAAGGACTCTACCACTTCCCTAAGCGATCCATCATTTAAGTGACCACTTAGCTCTTGGGCATATTAGTCTTCCCAACTGTCTTCTAAGGACAAAATGTTGGGTTAAATATAATAGGATTTTGAGTACCATCTTATATATGTTTGTAATTACTACTACTACTTTGACTAAATTAAAAACCAAAAACAGTACTATGCTTTAGATCTGAAATGCATCCTCCCTCCTACAGGTCAGGTCTTAAACCTGGGTCCCTGGTTTAATTTTAAAGATCAGTGTTTAGAATTGGAGCCTTTGGGGTGGTGCCTGGGTCATGAGGGCTCCCCTGCATGGACAGATTACCCTGCCAAAGGACCCACGGCATAGGTTATCAGCAGATAGCAGATCTTTGGCAAGTGGGGCCCAGATCGAAGTACTGTCCTCCAAGAGTATATTTTGTCCTTGCTTGTTAGGTCTCAAACTCAGGACAAAAGGCTAATCGAATTCCTTATTTAACATATCAAAGCAGACTCTGGCTTGTAGTAATATGGAGCGGCGGCGGGGCTATGTCCCCAAAACCCCAGCCGCCTGCCCGGCTCGGCTAGCTTATGCCCCGAAATAATTACACACAAACTGTATTCATTTAAACACTGCTTGGCCCATTTTCTTCTAGGCTAATTCTCACACCTGGACTAGCCCATTTCTAATCATCTGTGTAGCGCCCCTAGGTGCGCTTACCGGGAAGATTCTAGCCTAAGTCCATCCTGGGTCGGAGCTGGGGCATGGTGTGCGTCTTCCCTGGAGCAGGTAGCATGGCGTCTCTCTTGCGTCTGCTCCGGAGAGCAGAGCTGTGGAGTCTGACCTCACTTCCTCTTCCTCCCAGCCTTCCCTTCTGTTTACTCCACCCACCTAAGGGTGGGCCTATCAAATGGGCCTAGCAGTTTCTTTATTGCTTAAACAATGAAATCAACAGATTGATATATGACACTCCCACATCACTTCCCCTTTTTCTGTTTAAACAAAAAAAAGGAAGGCTTTAACCTTAACATAGCAAAATTACATATAACAAAACAGTTATCAAGTAAAAGTTACATCAGAAACATTTATACATATAACAAAATTGACCTTAAATCTCTATAAATAAAGCAAAATCTATACTAATGCAAATTATTCATACCTATATCATATCCCCCTTTAAATGTAAAAGAACATTTATAAACTATATTTGGGAA
The DNA here is from genome assembly GCF_037038515.1 of Microtus pennsylvanicus. NCBI lineage: Eukaryota > Metazoa > Chordata > Mammalia > Rodentia > Cricetidae > Microtus > Microtus pennsylvanicus. The sequence goes on from NC_134579.1 coordinate 70,801,475, forward strand.
CATGGGCGCAGTTTTTTCTCTCCAAACTGCTTCCTGCTGAATGGGGGCGTCGTTAATGATTTTAGGGTGTAACCTGTGTGCCAGGTTTATCTCAGTTGGCAGTTGAGCAAGGCAATTTTCTGAAGATGTTCACAGCAACCCTTCAGGAGGACGTGGTCCATCATACCAAATTGGAATTGAAGAAATGAACAGGGTCTCATCCTCTGTGAAAACAAAAGAAGACTCTCTCCAAAGCATCATATCCTTAGACCCAAATTCTGAAATCATACCCTCATGATATCCGTTCTGGTTCCACTTGGCAGCCCATATAATAAAATGTCTTTTTGTACTTAGCTCCTTCACAGTCAAAAATTTTAAAGAAAACACAATGTACATAATCCAGACTCTCTGTGAATTTTCCATCTTTACGCGGCTTATTTTTATTTATATCTATAACTATCTGTACTCTGTCTCTTTAAAGACTTTACTTTTACTTTTTTCTTTTTAAACCATTAACTTTATTCTCTATATTCTTCTTCTTCTCTCTCCCAAGCCAACGTACATTCATCCAACAGTGTGACTCATTTATTGGTCTGAATCTGTCCTATTGTGAATCTGCAATTTTTTACTATCCAGGAGCACTTTTGATTTGCGCCTTTAAATCATTAGGCGCTTAAGAATCTAAGCTGAGACATTCCTAAGTTAACTTTTTGCTTTTTGAGCGTATATCTGTGGACCAGGCTGTCTTTGAACTCTCAGAGATCCGCCTGTCTCTGCCTCCCAGGCATTGGGATTAAAGGTGTTTGCTACTACACCTTGAACTCACAGAGATCTGTTCGTCTCTGCCTTCTAGGCACTGGGATTAAAGGCGTGTGCTACCACACTTTGAAGTCACAGAGGTCTATCTCCCTCTGCCTCCCAAGTGTTGGGATTAAAGGTGTGTACTAAGACACACAACAACTCTCTTCCTTTTTTTGTATTTTGCTTTAAGAACTTTAACTTTCAGCTTGCATATATTTTTAACACACAGTAAACCATTTAGAAATTTTCTTTGTCTTTGAATCTCTCTTTACTGTATATCTCTCTGTTTTTTGACCACATGAGTCTTTAATTTACCAAGCAATCTCACTCAGTAGGACTAAAGGCGTGGCTTTGACGGCTGGATCCAGCCCATTCCTTAGCTTTCCAGCCTCATGGCTGAGGTACTGGCTGCAAGGTCCCTGCCAGCCAGCAAGCTACAACAGACAACACTCAAGTCCTCTCTCGGTAGCCGGCCCTCCTGCCTCAAACAGTCAGAGTTTGCCCTGGCAGGATGGCCCAGAAAGCTGGCATTTTTAAGCGGCGCAGCTTTTTTTCTGCTATGGCTGAAAACCGAAAAGCACGCGTTCAGCTTTTCGTCAACACCGTTTAAGTGTTTCGTGGCAGGACCTCTTAATGAGCTGCAGGCTTTGCAGCTGAAGCTGAGTCAGGAAGCCTCTTGGGGCTACCAGGTAGGAGCGGCACTCAGCACTTTAATTCTGAGACTGAGCGTGCAGCACAGAAATTCTTTTCATCCAAGTTACATCCAAATCTGACATGCAGAGCACTGCGCAGTCTGAAAACACGTCCCTGTATGGCGGCAGGAATCCGCCATGCTCTTCCGCCTGCCTAAGCCTGATTCTGCCTTCTGCCCAGGAGCAGGCGGGGAGCTCTGAGTCATCGTCAAGGTCTCAGAGCACTCTCCTTCCGATCCCAAGCGGGAACACAAACATAAAGCCAGAGTTTGCACTAGTGGCACAGCCCTAGGAAGCAGCGCTTTAAGATAACGCAGCTTTTTTTCTGCTGCTGTTGCTGAATCAGGAAATCTCTCTACGGCACGCCACGAACAAACAGCAAAAATCTGTGTTAAACGCTCTCTTCCTTATTTTTAAGCCTTCTCAGGTTTTTTTAAGTGGATTTAGTCCATCACGTGGGCGCCATCTGTAGTAATATGGAGCGGCGGCGGGGCTATGTCCCCAAAACCCCAGCCGCCTGCCCGGCTCGGCTAGCTTATGCCCCGAAATAATTACACACAAACTGTATTCATTTAAACACTGCTTGGCCCATTTTCTTCTAGGCTAATTCTCACACCTGGACTAGCCCATTTCTAATCATCTGTGTAGCGCCCCTAGGTGCGCTTACCGGGAAGATTCTAGCCTAAGTCCATCCTGGGTCGGAGCTGGGGCATGGTGTGCGTCTTCCCTGGAGCAGGTAGCATGGCGTCTCTCTTGCGTCTGCTCCGGAGAGCAGAGCTGTGGAGTCTGACCTCACTTCCTCTTCCTCCCAGCCTTCCCTTCTGTTTACTCCACCCACCTAAGGGTGGGCCTATCAAATGGGCCTAGCAGTTTCTTTATTGCTTAAACAATGAAATCAACAGATTGATATATGACACTCCCACATCACTGGCTACCAGTGTTCCCCAGTCCTTCCTGTTCCAGGGTCCTTCTGTCTAACTTTCCCTGTCCTGTACCCTGAACTCTCCAGCCCAGGGGTTGGGATGGACTTCTCCAATTCCTATATAACCCAGCTATTTTGACTACAGCAGTCTCTTAGTCTCCTGTCTAGTTCCTGTCCTCCTAGCTCCTGGTTTCTCTCTCTTTCTCTGCTTTGCAATCAGTGAAATTCCCCCTTCTCTCCTCTCATGGCCTGGTTTGGGCTGGATCATTCCAGATGCCTCTGGCTATGCTCTTCCTTCTACAATAAACCTTCTCCTCCACAGTACATAGGAGCATCATGCCCTCATTTCATTTCTCTTCATCCATTTCTCTCCTTCTCTCCCTGTCCCTTCCTTTCCCTCTCCCCTCTTTCTCAGCCACCATGAGGTGAGCCACTTTAATCAACACATGTCCCCTACCATGGTGGTCTGTCTCACAAGGAATGGTAAGGCCCCTTAACAGTTGAGTGCAGCCGCAAGTCAAGACACATCTTTGCTTCCTTAAGATGTTATCTCTTGGGCATTTTTCAAAATGATGGAGATCATTTTGAAACAGACCAGTGATATTGTTAGCTGTTTTTCTCAAAGCTGGGCTTAACTCTCCAATTACTGGACTATTTTGCTCGATTATGAAGAATAACTTACAATTTTTCTTACAAAGAAATACAAATAATTTCTGACTGGGAGGCCTAAATATTATAGTTTATGATCCTGTGAAGAAAAGCAAGCCATTTGTATATTGCTTGTAACCAGGCAGGTCATGGAATTGCCTCTGCACACCTGGCTTCTGGGACAGCTTTAAATCTGATTCCTTCCTCATTGGTTAATGAGTTGAACCACATTTCAGAAACATGCCGATTTGCTATCTGTATAAGGCACGTGCTTTTATGAACAAGCAACTCATTTCCGCCTCCAGGGATTTGACTTCTTCATCTGTTGAAAGATACATTAGTTCCAGAGGACCTCTGAAAGATATGCGAAGATATTCGATGCACTAAAGCCCCCTGGAACCTCTTCCTCCTCCTTTGCAGCATCTTAGGGTCTCCAGGGAAAGGCAATTCACTCTCTGTGTGGGCAATAAGGATTAATGGTGATCTCACTCCCTGCTGTCCCCGCCCTCTAGCACCCCCCCCCCCCAGTCTGTTAGGACCCTTGAAGGCCTTCAGCAACTCTGGAGTCCTTTGGAAGGTTTCTCAGAACCATAGCGTGTTGTTTTGTTTTGCCCAGTTTCCTCCATTCTTCTAACACCTGGCTCTTCTTATGACACTGAGCTAATCCGAGTTCTGAACTATGGCTTTTAGTTCAGTCCCGAGGCCCAGGTCATTACCCCTGAGGGTTCACATGTCTGACATCCTTAAATGGAAGTCTGTGCCTTTGGATCCCAGCTGAGTCACCAGGGTCAAACAGCTGCCCCCTTTGCTCTGCCCGGATCAGGGTTTCACTGGGAAATCGGTTTTGAGTCACATCAGATGGCTCTGTCCTTCTGTGTCTCCAGAGACAGCTCTCCTGCTGTTTGGCCTAAGGATGTTTGGAGTCTTGTGCCTTGTTCACCAGAGTGAATGTGTGGAGGATGTTTGGGGCCAGAACGACGTGAGCAGTGTGTGAAGAGAGGCCAGGGACTACATTAGCATCTTTGGGATCTGTAGCTTTTAGCCTTGGGCTACGATTATTGACCCACACAGGGAAAGGCTTGTTGCTTTTAGAGGATGCCTGATCCTGTAACCGCGCCTGCTCAGGTCAAATGTCTGTTTACTTGAGAATATTCTGTATCAGACCCTAACTTGGCTGCCTGGCTTGATTAATAGCACTGGCAGCTGGCTCAGGGGACACCACTGAAATTTCTCCTTCTGTGCTGCTCCAATTCATCACTGTAGGAATCAGGTCAACTCTCGTATGGAAATAGAGTGACACTCCCTAGGCTGCTGGTCATATCCTGGGTCCTCACACTCTGAGGCTGATGCTATTGATAGTTGGTAGCATGTGATGGTAATAAAAAAAGACACATTTTTCTTTTATCAGTTTTGTTATGGATTCAAAATTCACTCCAATCAGTGGGACCCATGGAGTGGGACACACTATGCCTATGGTAGAGTCCAATCATGCCTGCCACGAGTGTTGCCTTTGTTCTTTTTCTCGATGCTATGATCAGACACCCAACAGAAAGCTGCCTAAAGAGAGAAGGGTTCATATTTGTGTACAGTTCAGAGGAATGCAGTCCTTCACGGAAAGCATGGTGGTGAGAAGGGCTTACTCCATGACACTGACTAGGAAGCAGGGAGAAGAGAATGTAAGCACTCAACTAACTGGCTTTCTCCAATTTTCCCTTTAACTTGGATCCAGGTCCCGGACCATTGATGCTTCTGCTCAACCTCACAATGAGTCGCCCATTCCCATTTAACCCTATCACAGATTAAACACATGAGTATGCTTCATGGATGTCCTTTAAAAAAAAATCCAATCCAGTTTGTGTTCAAAATTAGCCATCACAATCATCACTCTGGGCTGGTGGACTTAGATCTTCACAGTGTAAGTAATGATAGCCTCGAGTTGTTACGTTATTGAGCAACTAGAACATCCTCTGTCTTTGAATCCCACAAGAGCAATCACATCTAAAACACAGTTGACAAAGAGCAAGAGAACAAGAGAAACCAAGGGAATTTGAGAAGAGAAAGGGGAGAAGCACAGAATGCAAAACCTAAATAAATAGGGATGAGCTGCGGGGGCGGGGTCTGGAAACACCAAAAGGACTGAGCTGCGGAGGCGGGGTCTGGAAACACCAAATGGACTGAGCTGCGGAGGCGGGGTCTGGAAACACCAAATGGACTGAGCTGCGGGGGCGGGGTCTGGAAACACCAAATGGACTGAGCTGCGGGGCGGGGTCTGGAAACACCAAATGGACTGAGCTGCGGGGGCGGGGTCTGGAAACACCAAATGGACTATCTTTTTTATCACAGTCACGTATGTGCATAGCTTAAGAAATGCAATTTTGCCTGGCATGGTCATGCACACCTTTAATCCCAGCACTCAGGAGACAGAGGCCGGCAGATCTCTACCAATTGTAGGCCAGCCCAGTCCTCATAGGGAGTTCCATGATGGCCAGGGATGCAGAGAGAGGAGGAAGGAAACATACAGTTTATATGTTTAAAATAGATATGTGTATATAATGTAAAAATATGACCATTCATATTACAATATATCTGCCTCCTCATTTAGCAGTATAAAATAAACAGGTGAAGTATCCCAGTTGCCCACCCAATCCCAGACTTCCCATATGTGTGTCTGTGTGTCTCTGTTCTTCATTCCCTCATTGCTCCAATCAGATAAAGTCCAAAGCCCCGCCTGTGACAGTAATACTTTTAGGCTGACCATCTGAATTCCACCACCTCTCAATGAATAGATTCACCAGCTGAGAACCAAACTTTTAACACACAAGCTTTTCTAAAAACCACTTAAAACCTCAAAGTATAACAGATAGGAAACTTAGAGACAGTGAGATAGGAGGAAGAGAAGCGTGAATGGATTTTTAAGATGGGCACAAAGTGTAAAAAACAAAACACAAAGAAACATGTGTTATGTTACTGTCTCCCAGAAAGTAACCACTAGAGAAAGGACCCTAAACCATCCAAGTAGATAGAGTGACTGACTTTAGGAGTCTCTGTCATTCATTGTTTTAGTACTGGTACTTTGGATACATGAGTGGACAAGCCATAAAAGTGGGAATGGAGGCTATGAATCGGCCCCATAGAATGGATTTTTATTAAATAAGACTGATATACATATTACTTCTGACGTCTAAGTTTGTCATGACCATACGAGCCCGCAACACACTACTCTCCCCGAGTATACAAACCAGATTATTGGCGGCAAGCTAGTTACATTACAATACACCCAAAGTGGGCTGGACTACCCTTGTTAATCACTGATCAAGAAAATGCCCCACAGACTTGCCTACTGGAATCTGATGGGGGCGGTTTCTCCTTTGACTCTCCTCTTCCCAGATGAGCCCTGCTTATGCCATCTTATTGCTGCTGAACAAATGACCACAACCTTAGTACCTCAGTGCAGACTTACCACCTAGTCGTTCTGGAGGTCAGATGTCCAAAGTCATCCTTGCTAAGCTAACGTCATGTTAACGGGCAGGACAGCGAAAGGGCTCAGCTAGTAAAAGCGCCTGCAGCGAAGCCTGACATGAGTTCAATCTCCAGAACTCCCAGAACACATGTGATGGACAGAGAAAACTGACTCCAGAAAGTTCTCCTCTGACCTCTACATGTGCCCTGTGGCATGATGTGTACAGAGAGAGAGAGAGAGAGAGAGAGAGAGAGAGAGAGAGAGAGAGAGAGAGAGAGAGGTGTACACACACGCACGTACACTAAAAATGAATATGGCTAAAACTTAAATTCATGTGATGGCGGGCTCCAAGGAAGGGCCCATTTCTGTACCTGCCTGCGGTTTCAGACAGAAGCTGACCTCTACTTTTTTTTTGGTGAACCCTTCCTTCATTTTTGAAACACATCATTCCAACCTGTGCTTCTATCCTCAAATCTCTCCTGGTGTTGATCCTGTTGCCTCCCACTTACTAGGACTTGTATTTCTCAGATTTCCCTTGCTTTGGTAAAATATCTGAGAGCAAGTTCCTTCAGGAAGGACATAGTTAGTTGAGTTCCATCTTGCAAGCATTAGCATGGTTACTTGACTCTGTTGTTCTGGGACCTGTGCCGAGGCAGATTATCATGGAGGTTAGTGCAGGAAGAAGGAAGATGCTCACCTCATGGTAATTAGGAAGAGAAGGAGAAGGATGAATGGCTCAGGATGCTTACAAGAACATGCCCTAGCAATCCACACCCTCAAAGCCCATGTCATAGGCAGAAGTTTCTGTCCCACCAGCAGCTCCCAAATAAATACTCTGAGGTTTATATTAATTATAAACACTCAACTGATAGATTAGGCTTGTTGTTAACAAGCTCTTCCAACTTAACCCATCTCCATTCATCTATGTGATGCCCCAAGGCTCATGGCTTTGACCTCTATCCCATTTTGTGTGTCCAACACATTCTGTTTCTGACTGGTGACTCCCAAGACTCTGCCCTTCTTTACCCAACATCCTTTGTTTGGTTGTCACACCTATACTTCTTGTCTGGCCAACTGCCAGTCAGTTCTTTTATTATCCAATGAAAGCAATACATATTTATAGGATACAGAAGGATTATCCCATAGCATTTCCCCCTTTTATCTAATTAAAAAGGAAGATTATATCCTTAACATAGCAAAATTATATATAATAAAAAACAGTTATTAACTAATAATTACAGTTATAATATCTTGTCCAGTTGTATTTGGCAAATTTAAAGAAAATACTCTTATTATTTATCTTATCTTTGTGAGTCTAGAGTTTCATACCTAATTTACCTTTTATCATAACTAAGGAAAACTTTAACTATGACTATCTAGTCTTCAGCTCCATCAAAGACCCCAGAAAGGTGAAATGTTAACCTAATGACAGGGACATCTGGCTGTCTGAGTGGTCACCCTTGGTTCTTCTGTGACAGTGAGGCATCCACCTTCAGCCTGAAGGCCTATAGTATATGATAGACTTTTCTGTGATACAGGAATTTTGAAGGCCTGTCCTGCCTTGTCTTTTTAAAGTTTGGCAGTTGCTTTCTTTTCCTCCTGGTCCAATTTGGACAGAATACTATCAGCAATTGAGGCAATGGCAGTTTCTTCGTCCAAATGGCTAGCTTTTCTTATGAAGATAATAAACTCCATACAGAGTTATTTTAATGCTAATTATCTTCTCTGGAGTGAACTAGAGCTGCCAGAGGAAGGGTAAAGGGACAACTGGAGCAGGAAACAACCAATCACTGAGCACCCTGAGTCTGAACTCAGAGCCAGTGAAAGAAACACACCCTGGATTTGAGCCCAGAGCCAGGGAAAGGAACATCTTTGTCCTTGAACCCAGAATCAAAGAAACATGCCCTGATTCTGAAACTAATGTCAAAGAAACACACTTTGTCCCTAAGATTAGAGTCAGTGGGGGAAAAAAATGCCCTGGTTCTAAGATTAGAGTCAAAAAAGCTAAAATGGATCAGTGAAAGAAACAGTTTGGCCATGAAATCAGATCCATCTCTGCCCATGACCAACTAAACTAACCAATTCTTGAGCACGGCAAAACTAACCAACCCCTCTTCTTCCTGGGGAAAAGTCTGCCCCTAAGAAGCCCTATATAAGCCTCACTGCCCATTCAGTTAAGGGTCACCATTTATCCCTCCCTGGCAGGGGCAGCTACTCTCTTGGACTCCTCCTTCCCAAATAAATCTCTTTCTCAAAAGAGTCTTAGGTGACTATCTTCATTCACCAGTGCAGAATAGAGGAACCTGGCTGGGACGTCCCTTAGGGCACTGAGCTGGAAAACTTTAAGATGCTCTGTTAGGGGGACTGAGCAAGGCAGAGCAGAACAGAAGAACCTTGCTAGAATGCTCTTTAAGGGGAGGATGAGCAAGGTCAAGCAGAAAAAGTAACAACTTTTCACCAGAAGTGGAGGAGATTGCTACATTTCTGCAGTGGCTTCCCTTATAGCAGAGTGTTACCAAAAGAAGTAACAACATCTTGGGATGGAGAAGAAGCAGATAGCTATGCGGGAACAGAGCAGAGCGCAGCTGTAGCAGCTCTACAGGAGAAGAGCATGGTTGCTATACCTTCCGGGAGACCTTCTCCCACCACACCCCAGCTCCAGGCAGCCTGGCTTCCACCTTTCTTCCAGGGCTGAGCTATTGTGGCTCTAGGTAGCCTGATTTCCCTATAGTCAAGACAACTGTCCTCCAAGGCTGAGCAGCCCTATTGCAGCTCCAGAGCTGTCCTATTGGGTCTCTACCCCTTCTGAGCTGAGCTGTCCTATGTGGCTTCAACCTCCAGAGATGTCCTACTGGGTCTCTACCCCTCCAGAACTGTTTTATTGCGGCTCTATCCCTCCAGACTCTCTGTCCTATTACAGCTCTAAGTATATCCTGGCTTCCTGATAAGTCAGGACATCTCTGCAACTTTACACCTGTAACATTTTCCTGTCAACACTGTCAAGGAAAGTCTTATGCTATCTTAAATACCATATTCTGTAGGTCTTTGAAGTGTTTGAAGACCAACTATTTATGTAAATATATCTGTTTAACCTTGAAAACATGCCTAATAGGATTGTAAGTTTGATTCTTATAGATAACTAATAACTAGTATTTCTTAATTATACATTATATTTTTAAATGAGCTGTATAGGTATGAGTTATATAGATATACCTTAAACAAAACCAGAAACATACATACAGTATAACAAAAATTAACTTTAAATGTATATTAATAGACTAAAATATATACCAGTGTAAAATATTTAAGACTAGTCTTTTTAGTTTAAAAGTAAATTCAATAATCTACCCTTTTATCCTATCACTTATATACCCCCTCTTTTTCTTTTCAGAACAAGATCCCTAAATCAAATCTCCTTTGTTCAGCTTTTTTTTTCTGACTATTACCAATAACAATTTACAACCAATCCCTTTAAATAATAATAAACATTCATAATTCATATTTTGGGGACGTGGGCTTTGTTTCCTCTAGACTGCTTCCCATTGTCTGGGGCTGCTGGTATCTTTAGAGGACCCTTGAGAAAAATCAAGATAATTGCTAGGCCTTGGCTGGAGTATTCTGTGAGGCTGAGTCATCTGTCAGCAGCCTTCAGGTTGTTTTGAATGCTGGATCACCTGAACCATTCATTTCCATTGGTGTCTGGTTTCTTTGCTCTGAAAATACATAAACTTTTAAAGGTAACATACATACCTGCATTAATACAAGCATAGACTGTGCATTGTACATAAGTCAGCAAAAGATGATTTTTTTGGTTATGTATTTGAATAGGCAAAATATATAACACAGGTCTTGTCATTCTTCAAGGTCTATTTCTCTATGTCTGCAGTCAGAATTTCAGGGGGTCTTCCTCAACCAAACCTGATCATCTTTAACCTGGAATGAATCCACATCTTCTGTGAAAATAAAAGCATAACCTCTCCCCCAAAGTAACACACCTTTTGACTTAAATTTTGAACTCAACACATTTTTAAAATATATAGGTTGTGTTTTATCTAGCAGTTTTTATAATCCAGTGTCCTTTGGCAGCTGAAATATTGAAAGACAACACAAACAGTAACATACAGAATTCAGACTTTCTTTGTATGTCCTGTCTTTGCATAGCTTTTTCTTTTATATTACTTTACCCACTTTTTAAGCACTTTATTATTTTAAAACTATATATTTCTTTTTTATGACTCTCTATACCTTCTCTTTTTTTATAAAATATTTATTTATTTATTATGTATACAATATTCTGTCTGTATGCCTCAAGGCCAGAAGAGGGCGCCAGACCTCTTTACAGATGGTTGTGAGCCACCATGTGGTTGCTGGGAATTGAACTCAGGACCTTTGGAAGAGCAGGCAATGCTCTTAACCACTGAGCCATCTCTCCAGCCCTCTATACCTTCTCTTATCTCTCCAAATCCTACGTATATTTTTAAACACACTGTAACCTGTTTAGAGGTTTTTTTTCTATCTGAATCTGTCTTTACTGTGTATCTGTGATTTTTTTTTTTTTTTTGCCTCATGAGACGAATCTTAAAATATGTCAGGTGTAGCTTAGCTCAGTGCACGGTGGCTAGCTCTTCCCACAGGCAGCTGCCAAGAGCCACTTTTCTGTATATGACTGTGCTCATAGCCAGCCTGAGAGACTGCAGGAACCTGCCACTCAGCCCATCCCAGGGTGCACTGGCAGCTCAAGATTGCAGGCAGCGGCCAGGAGATGCGACCCTGTACCACAGCTGGCATGAGAGACATGAAACTAGACAGATGCCTTTGGCTCTATGTCTGTGTGTTTAGAACCTTTTTGTAAAGCTTTCTCGGGTCTTTTGTGGAAATTCTGGCTCCACATTGGAATGCCATTTGTAGGCAAAGTTTCTATCCTGCCAGCAACCCCCAAATAAACACACTGAGGCATATATTAAATAGAAATGCTCAACTGATAGCTCAGGCTTGTTACTATTTCTTACAACCTAATCTATTTCTATTAATCTATGTGCTGCCCCAGGGCTCGTGACTTTTACTTCTATTTTGTGTTTCTGACTTGTTCTCATCTGGCTGGCAACTCCCACAATGCTGCCCTTCTGCATCCCAGCATCCTTAGCTTGGTTGTAACACCCATACTGGCTACCTGCCAGTCAGTTCTTTTATTAACCAATGAGAGTACTGCATATTCACAGAGCACAGAAGGATCAGTTCACAGCACCACGCCATAAACTTCACATGCCCTTCCATAGCACCATCACCCAGAGGCCAAGCCTTTCAGGTTAATCTTCTGATGAAAAGATAAACAGAAGAACCTCTTGTTATTCAACCTGAGAATGCAAGACAATTTACCCCAAGATCTTTTAATTTTATCATGTCTCCAATATCCATTCTTCAAAATACTATAGCACAGTCACAAGTTCTAGAAGGTAGGGTAAGGGCAGTTTTGGTGGGGGGAGCATTATTCAGTCTGTCACAGTACATTTACAATAATACTCATGACCTTGTCAAGATTTAATCAATATAACTTGATAACAATAAGTGAGCAAGCAAATACAGATGGTTCAGTGACTTAGCAGGAATTTCTTTTAAACTCCATTGTGTATATGTCATGTTCTAGGCTATTTTCAGAGCCCGTCCAGGAAATCAGGTTTATTTTACATACTTGGCCTTTCTTGATCTCAAATCAAGTCATTGTCATGGTAAAATGACATCCATTTTATGGATAACTCTAGAATTAAAACAAGATGATAAGTCTATTACAGAAAGATTAGACGAATAAGGATAATTGCTCCAAGAGACAAAGCCGCAAAAAGCCCTCCGATATTGGGCTCTCTTTGTTCCTGAACATGCACATTTTCAGAATATGTGCTTGCAGGCTGAGATAAAAAATTGGGACTCTGTGGTGGGGGTGAATTGTGGCTCTTTGGTGGGGAACAACCGTGGCTCTGTGGTGGGAAAGAACTGTGGCTCTTTGGTGGGGAAGAACCGTGGCTCTGGGGTGGGAAAGAACTGCAGCTCTTTGGTGGAGGAGATGGGGATTTGAGTGGCTTTGCTTTGTATGCACACCCTCCATGGGGGTCCAGAGTGCATGCCTCACAATTGGCTCTGTCATGGGGTCCATCCAAAAGCACCCTCTCTTTTGAAGTTGATGTTATTTTCTTGAGGCCATGTCCATAGTATTTCTGCACAATATGACTAACCAGCTTCTCCAGAATTCTTTGGATGCTCTCTTCAGAGAACCTAGGATTCTCAAATTTAGCCATAGAACACTTCTGGCACCTCTGAGCAAAGATCCTCATGAGCACCCGGCCCTGAAGTTTCCTAGGCTCGTAATACATGTGGCACAGGATCTTCACTTGGGCAGAAATCCAGTGTCTGTTGCATATGGAACACTGGAACCTGTAGACAGAACAAAGAAGCCCATGGTTTCCTTAGCTCAGGTCTGAGAGACAATGGTCAGCTAAGGAATTCTAGGAATCCCTTTCATATGGTTTTGAATGACCTGGTCACAGAGAAGCAAGAACAAGGGGCACTGTGTTTTAGATGCTTTCCTGTTACTACTGAGCCTGCATCTTTGATAGTAAAAGCCTCTCTGGAAGTCTTAAAAAGAAGAGAATTTGAAGGGAGTCAGTGACAGTACACGCCTTTAATCTCAGACCTAGGAGGGCAGAGGCAGGCAGATTTGTGTTCGAGGCCAGTCTGGTCTACAAAGTGAGTTCCAGGAGTGTCAGAGCTGTTACACACACACACACACACATATACACACACACACACACAAAAGAGAATTGTTCTTATGTGCATAAAACGTTCTTCACGATGACACAAAACTTCTATAAACTGCCTATCGAGAGGCAGGCAATACTGCTGCCTTTCGGTGTTGGTTCTCTTCCTCTGTAGGTCATTCCTCACAGGTACTATAAGAAAAGCGAATAATAAAATGTACACACAATTTGGGATATACAAAGCAAGTGGGGGAGGGTTCTGTCCTCAGCCGAGGCCGTGCAAACCAACCTTATTCATCTACCTACTACAGCGCGTACCTCTACTGAGCAACATCTTAGGGACAGATTAGAATGTGTGGAAATGTCTTGCCTGAGGCTCATATGGGGTAGGGCACACTGTGCTTGAGATAGGGTAAGGGTGAGCAGGCAGCAGCACAGATGAGGGGGTCGGAAAGAACTGCGGACCCTAGGGGCCCTGGAAAAGGCCCTAGAGTTCTAGAGACAGGGGTTTAGCTTCCCAGGCCAGCCATTCTTACTGTCCTGACAAGGTAAGAAAAACTGTTCCCTACAACCTGGAGCTTGACTGGGACCGCAGGGAGGGCAGCCGATAAAGAAAGGGTGTTCCTCAGACACTTGGGCCTGGGCTTTAGCTTTCTCTCTTTTTATCCACAGGCTTTCTGTAAAACAATGTGCCGTATGGCTGCTTGTATTTAGTTGACTCTTAAGAAGTAGCCCTGAGCAGGGGTCAGGCAAGGAGTCTTACTATAGCCTGAAGGGACTGGTCAGTGTTAATATAGGAGACTCCCTCAAAATTTGACTCTCCCTCCCCTCCCCTGCCCTCCATTTTTCAATTCCAGCTCCCTGCAGGAAATGCCACGCTGGGAGTGGAGAGGGCTTGCCCTAGAAGTTCTGGCCCCTGAGTAAGATATTTGTGTCTCCAGAGACGGTCAAATCTCGCAGATTCCACAACTAAATCTATGAGTTAGAATAGTAATAAAGGCCCATTAAGAGCAAACTCCTTTTTGTCAAGAGAATAGAATCTCTGATCTGGGTAGACAGGTAACATTTCAGCTGGATCAGCCAAGCACCTAGCTAATTGACCGACCACGCCTGAGAAGATGGGTTCACCTTAAGCCATGCTGTTGGGGTTATCCCCTGGAGCTGCTCTGCAAACCTCGCCCTCAGCTGTCCCCTCCAAAACCCACCCCTGAGAAAGCCCACCAAGAATCAGCCCCTCCCCTGGGCTACTTGGGATATTTAATGCATGCAGGCTATTTAAGACCTGGTTGTCATATTTGCCATGTGATTCCTTCCCTGCTTTCCCAAGAGTCACCCAGTAGCTGCTTTGCTCTGCTCTGTTTATTAAACCTGGATTTATTAATTTATTAATTATTATTATTAATTATTTATTAATTTAAATTAATTATTAATTTATTAAGCTTGATTGGCTTATTACATGGGCAGCAGAGGATATCCAATGACTAGGGATTCAGTACTTATCACATGTTAGAGGGATAACGTGGGATATCCTTTTAATGATATTGTAATTTCCTTCCCAGAATTCCGGCTCCTTATGGCCGCAGCTTACAAAACCCAGCTCAGTAGCTCTCCTTGCCTGGTTTCACGAGTCTGTTCACTTTTCTGAATTACTCAGGCAAACATAACTTTCCCCTTTCTCCTTGCCACCTCGGTCCTACATATGCTTTCTGTGACACCGGCCTTGCTTACTTGTTCTCTTTATGTCCCACCCCTGCCGTGTGGCCATCTACCATGGCACAGCTCCGCGGCAACTTAACTCATAGGGTAGGGCCTTCTGCCCCTTCTTCATTCCCCTCCCCCAGGCAGCCACTGAGATTTATAGCTTGCCTACCCAATGGCTTTACTTTGAAACAAATAAAATGGCCCTCAAGCTTCCATTTGAGTGTCCTGTCCGTTGTAAGATTCTTTTGCTGAAGAAATTAAGAACACCAAGAAGGATGCTTACTTCCCCTGGTGTCATCAAGTACCTATAGAGGGGACCCCCAACATTTCTGGTAACATGCTCATTCCGATTCTGTCTCGTTGTTTCTATGAACGCCAACACTGCTGCGTGGAAGACAGAGACAGGTTAAGAACAGCCCTGACCCCCATTTGGACCCAAATTGTAGATAAATCTATTTCTCCATCGTAAGTATTTTATTATGTTTTCTCTTGATAAGAGGGGTAAGCAGCTGGATCCAAGGCCAGACCTGTTCTAGCTGGAGATTCAATAAAAAGAGAAAAGGTTGGAACAATTTGGGAAAAATTTGGAGGTACTCTCCACAGCTCCACAGACTCCAGAACTATTATAGTAAGTAGACCTGGTAGGACAGAAAGATTTCCTGCATTAAACAAGGTGGAGGGTTGGCGTCTAGGGGCCCCCAACCAGCCCCGTAACCACAGAAGACTGGGGGACCCACCCAGTCACATTTGTTCTCCTCTTTTTTTTTTTATAAGAGAGCAAATTGGCAGTGGCTATTCTGCGCTGAGTGGGACCTTCAGGAGGACCGACAATCTGCCCAACCCCCACTCACCAGCCAACTCCTTCCTGCTGGTACTGCCTCCATCCCTTGGTCAAGTCATCCAGCAAAATATTCTTATCCAGCTGCAAGGTCCACTTGGCCCTGGGTTTCTCTTCCTGAATCAGCTCTTGAAACATCTGATCCCAGGTACTGGGATCTGAGAATGACGTTGGAGGTGAAAGCTGAGGTCCAGGCATAGTGAGAAGCTTGCTGTCTTGCTCAATTCTGGCAAAGAGAGAGAGAGAGAGAGAAAAGAGAGAACAGTTTCGTTTTCTGGTTCTCCGTTGACTTTCAGTTTCCATTTCCTGCCTTTAGCTTTTGGATTCCAAGGTGCACAGAACAGTTCCTCATTGGAAAGGCAGAAGGCAGCAGAGAGCTGCCGCCGAGTGCAGGGGCCAAGCTGAACCGCCCCAGCAGCCAGCTCTGTTTGCCGGCTAGGGACTGGTGTGTGGGAATCTTTGGTTCATTTTTTTCCTCTTTTAAAAGTTTGATTGTAAACAAAGCACGAATGTGGGGACTGAAGTAAAGGACGCCTAGTGACTGAGACACAGTACTTGCTCCAACAGATGCTGGTGGCCTGGTCGAGATCCGAGGAGAGCTGTAGGGGGTTATGGCCCTAATTAAATCCGCAGGCAAGCCCCTAGCAGAGGAATTTTCCCGGGGTATAAAACATTAAATATGAGTGTTCACCATCAAACACCATAAACCTTGTTGTTTGCAACAAAAAGAATTCAAAGCTTTTTGCCACCTCCACCTTCATACAAATATCTTAACACCCTCCCACCCAGTAAAGTCTTTGTTTATACCAAGGTCCTGCTGCATTGTGAGAGCATAAGTAAATTAAATGGCTAACCCCATCCTGGTTTCCTTTCTTCCCTTCACCCAGGTTCTTTTTACAGCAGCTAAATTTTAAGCTCTGATGTCAGACCCCAGCCAATGGGGTAAAGTCAGTCTCTACGAGAGTTAGATTCAAAACCAACTGTGCTTCCTGCCCTGGTGTGTTTGAGGTCCATAGAACACCCTCTTGACCAGGACTAATGTTTGCTTTGTCTGGACACTAAAATGTGAGTCTCGTTCTCTTTTCTTGTTACCCCAAGCTTCTTTCTAACACTGGTATTTTGCAAGCAACACGCCAAGGCCTGGCAATCCTTGCCCAAAGTTACAGGTAAGTAAGCAGAGGTAAAATTTGATCTTGGGTCTCTATGATTTCAGGACCTGCGGTGTCTGCAGCCACCTCACTGCCTGGAGAGAAGCAGTGGAGGCTTGTTGTGGCCTGGCACAGGGTACCAGAGCCAGAGGACAGGAATCAAGCCCCAATCTGGCATTCTGAGCTAGGGATTCTCCTGTGCCCTGAGGATCAGACTAGGAGACCAAAATGAACAGATTAGTACTCACCTGAGAGACATCCCAGTGAGGCGGTCACAGCAAACCCGTTGTGACAGGTGTTTGGCAGATTGTACAAAGTTAAGAGCCAGTAGGTACAAGGAGGTGTCTGTGGGAGAAATACAAAGCTGGTAAACCACAGTGGTATTTATAGACTCACCAAACCAGGAAAGAAACCGGCCCCTGGTCCTCTGGACTGCGGGAGCCAGCTTCAAATGTATGCACTGGGCTCCTCTACCAGCTCTTAGTATCCCCAATTTTTCTAGGACCTTGTTTGTCCTCAGCTTTGTGAGTCCGTGCTAACTTCTGCGGCTTACAAGTCTGGTGAGGACCGTTACCTGGAAGTCAGCCAGCTGCCTCTGCAGACTGCAAAGGTATAAACAGCCAGATTGTAGAGTTCTTTCTCTGACATTAAGAAAGAGGACTTTTGATGCTTTTGAAACCTTAGGTTTGCACCTCAACTTCTCCTTTCATATGGAAAGTATCCAGCAGGGAACACAGGAACCCTGGTAGTGGTTTCTCTCAAAGACAGAGCAGTGAATTGATGTTTGGGGGCTGGTGGAGCTCAGGGATTGAACTAGATCTTTTAAAGCAATGCCTGAATTCCAGACCAGGAACTTGGTTCCCCTGAAGTCTAGTCAAATGGAAAAGGTATGAGAATCAGAACACGCCATCCTTAGAACCCCATACTTTGTCCATTTGGAAACAGAACCCACCTATCTATCATCAAGAGCCTTCTAAACGTTAATGTGACTGTATTGGGAGCCAGAATTGTATATTCTGTCATGTAACTCTCTTGTTTATAACATAGGAAAGCACCTATATCTAGACAAAGAACATGGGGAATTCTGGGAACTTGGAATACATTCCGTCTATAATGCTAGAGGGCCCAATGAGGAGCAGAAGGAGGGAGAACATGAGCAAAGAAGTCGGGACCACGAGGGGTGCACCCACCCACTGACACAGTGGAGCTGATCTATTGGGAGCTCACCAAGGCCAGCTGGACTGTGACTGAAAAAGCATGGGATAAAACTGGACTCTCTGAACATGGCGAACAATGAGGGCTGATGAGACGCAAAGGACAATGGCACGGGGTTTTGATCCTACGTAATGTGCTGGCTTTGTGGGAGCCTAGCCAGTTTGGATGTTCACCTTCCTAGATATGGACGGAGGGGGGAGGACCTAGGACTTACCACAGGGCAGGGAACCCTGACTGCTCCTTGGACTGGAGAGGGAGGGGGAAAGGAGTGGGGGGAGGGGGAGAAGGGTGGGAGGAGGGGGAAAAGGGTGAGAGGAGGGGGAAGGAAATGGGAGGCTGGGAGGAGGTGGAAACTTGTTTTTTTTTTCTCCTTTTCTCAATAAAAAAAATTTTAAAAAAAAGAATCGCTTTGTTCTATTGTGTTCTCCTTTTTTGTTTTAAGATTTACGTTTTTAACAATGCTGTCATTAACTCTTTGAGGATTTTCATACAGTGAACTTTAATCACATCCATCCCCCTTCGCAACCCCTCTCGTGTCTCCCACCTCCCTAGTGTTAGAAATAAACTCAGGCTGTAGAAGAAAAAAAGAGACCACCCATTCCAACAGAAGTGTCTGGAAAAGCACTTTGCTCTTGATAAAGAGGGTGTGCGCTAAAGAGAGAACAGACAGGTAGGAAGGAAGTACACTTGGCTTTCTATTTAACTCAAGTAGAGATTGAGTCTCCCCCCCCACCCCCCCACCCCCCACTGACTGAGGTACAGCCTCACTGTCTTATCTGATTGGCTAATCTGAAAAGAATTGCACACAGGAAATGCAGGAGAAGGGGTAGGGAGGAAGGGGTTCTTATTCTAAAGGGGAAAAGAGTCACTGCTCCAGGCCATCAAATTCTTCTAATGCAGCAGGGGCCTTTATATGAACAGAATTTATCAGCTGTTTTATAGGGTCTACTGTTTTGGTCTAGAAATACTTGCTAGTGTTTGTAGACACATTCTTAGAAGGGATGGAAGGCTACCCTACTTGAACAGAGACACCTCTAATAGTTACTAAGAAACTTCTTCAGGAAATAATTCCTACTTTTGGACTTCCCCTAGCTTTGGAGTCCAATAATGGCCCAGCCTTCAAGGCCAGAGTGTCTCAAAATCTGACAAAGGTATTAAATATTAATTAGAAATTATATTGAGCGTATAGGCTACAGAGCTTAGGACAGATAGAGAGGATGAATAGAACTCTTAAGGAAATTGATCAAATTAGTCACAGAACCTGGCAAAAATTGGGCCAACCTCCTCCCCTTTGTCCTGTTCAGGACCCAGTGTACTCTGTACTGGGAGGGGCTTACACCATTTCAGTTATGTTTGGGAAATACTTCCCATCCTCCCCAAATCCTGAGATATTTCCCAGCAGCCATTTCTAATCATTCCTTCTCAAGTCAGAGCTGGTTTTGCAGGGAGCTCACCCCGGCAGGGCATTGACTGGATTGAGAAAGGAACCCTGCCATCTCCCGCCTCCAAACCTTCCTACCACTTCCAGCCAGAAGACTTGATTTGGATAAGGAGGATCCCTGTGTGGAAGGGGCCCTACCTAGTTCTTCTAACCACGCCAACTGCGGTGAAAGTGGTTGTTGTCAGTCCCTGGATTCATCATCCCAATTTAAAAAAAAAAAAAAAAAACAAGAAAAAAGCAAAAAAAAAACCCACAAAACACAAAACAAAACATGGACACAGACACCTTAAAGATATGACCTACCAGAATTTACTAACTTGAATACACAATCTTCATCCACCCCAAACCTGGACATGGGAACACAGAAAAGCTGGGTATGGGAAACTTTCAGGTGGACCTCTGTCCCGTTATGCTCCTTCCAGGGATGAAACAGTGGAGGTCTAGGGGACGGACAGTGTCATGGAATATGAGTTTAAGATGTGTTACATTTGTTTATGCTGTGGGACATTTGTTTAATGATGCAAAGATGTGTTACATTTTTTTATGTTGCATTTGTTTAATTCTGTAAAACTGTGTTACTTTGCCTGTCTAAAATACCTGATTGGTCTGATAAAGAGCTGAATGGATAATAGTGAGGGGGGGAAATAGGTGGGGCTGAAAGGTACAGAGAATAAATAGGAAGAAGAGAATAAGAGATGGGGAAAGAAAAGGAGAAGAAAAGGGGCCAGCCACACAGCCAAACAGCCAGTCACAGAATAAGAAGGAAAAAAAATGTGTATAGAATAAGCAAGTGTAAAAGCCCAGAGACAAAAGGTATATGGGATCAGTTAAGTTAAGAAAAGCTGGCTAGAAACAAGCCAAGCTAAGACCAGGCAATCATAAGTAAGAACAGGTCTCCATGTATTTATTTGGGAGCTGGGTGGCAGGCCCCTGCTGTGGGACAATGGTCTTTTATCCTGTCACTCATATTATTTTTAATAAAATGCTGATTTTTATTAGTATCCAGTAGCCAGGTAGGAAGTATAGGCAGGGAACCAGGCAGGAAGTAGAGGTGGGGCAAACAAGAACGGAAGAAATCTGGGAAGAGGAAAGCTCAGTCTGAAGCCATCACCCAGACACAGAAGGAGCAAGATGTGACTGCCTCGTCGAATAAGGTACCGAGCCATGTGGCTAATATAGAAAAGAATAATGAGCTAATATAAAATGTAAGAATTAGTTAGTAAGAAATGCCTGAGCTACTAGGTCAACCATTTTGTAATTAATGTAGATCTCTGTGTGTTTCTTTGGGGCTGAATGACTGAAGGACCGGGTGGGACAGAAACATCGGTCAACAGGCCCCCCAAAAGTAAAAAACTAACAACAATGAAAACAGCTACAGGATAGAAGTTAGCAAATCAGGCCTGTAGAGACTGCAATGTTATGTATGTCCTGCTGCTGATGAATCATCTTGCTAAGGACAATGTACCTGCATCATGTCCTCAAATTACAATCTTGTTTCCTCACCTTCTAAGGTTTACTCTAATGCCTAAAGACTCAACACTCGCCTAAGAGGACTATACATTCTTTCATGCCCCTGAACCTACCTGGCTTGCTTGTACTAACAGTTTGACAAAATGTGCCTCATCCAGTTCTCTGGAGAGTCATACCCACACTACCCCCCACACTACCCCCCACACTACCACCCACACTACCACCCACACTTTCTATATATCGGTCCATGTTGTCCCCCAGATATATGCCAATAACGGAGAAGAGGAGAGAGCTCATGCTGGCCTTCAACATTAATGAGGGTCAAACAGGTGCCAGTTCTGTTCCCAATCTTACTAGGAGCAGGAATAGCTGCTGAAACTGCCATCGGCTCCTCAGCCTTGATTGTTGGGAATCAAAACGTTAGGGAACTCTGTTCCCTGAAGAAGGATGCTTAAAAGAAATCCCACACTAGCTCAGAATTGAGAGTAATAGAGGGTTATTTATTTAGGGGTAGACTCACAAGTCACAATCTCTGCTGGAATGGAGAACAGCAACTGAATCCTGCGGCCAGAAAAGAGGCCTGAACGCACGCTTTACATTGGCATAAATAGTATAAGAGGCCACGCCCAAGTGGGCGGGTAACTTAAAGGCTATTGGCAGTAGGGATTCCCAGATAGACTTAGACTTAGGTCATTTGGAGAAGTCCATTTCCAGACTGGACAATCAAGTTGACTCCCTCACGGAGGTAGTCCTACAGAACTGGAGCTGGACCCCTTTTTCTGAAACTCGGAGGGTTTTGCATGGCCTTAGGAAAAGCTCACGGCTTTTGTGTCAACCAATCAGGGGTAATCAGGGAAAATTTTGCCACGATCAGAGAAAACCTCAAAGAAAAGGGAAGAAAGGAGACACTGGTCAGATAGTCCCTTTTTGCCTGGTCCCCATGGCTGACCACCTTACTGTCAGCGTTGATTTTGATACTGATCAAGTTTCCAGTGGGACCCTGCATATTCATTGCATGGATAACAACATCAAGCAGAGAATAAATTCAGTTAAGCTACTTGTCCTTAGGACCAACTATGGCACACCCACCCCCAGAACAGGATGAGTCAAAGATTTGAGTCATGCCCATAAAACCAGTGGGGAATGTGATGGGACAGTCAGTCCCAAGGTTCCTCCATCTCACATTCTTGATGAGGCCTTTTCAGGTTTAACTAGAATTTGATCTCCTTGATGGGAAACCCCATGGAAAGTTACCCGACTCTATTCTAGGAACCCAAAGTCAAGCTGTCCCTGGCAACTTAGCTTCTGTTCCGGTGCCTTCTTGTGAAAACACCCTCTACAGCTGCAGAGAAAGATAGCAAAATATGGAGTTTGCCATGAAAAGCCCTTTTCTAAATGCTTAGTGCTATACTTAGGAGCTGAAGATCTAAGCATAGTCCCAGCTTGTTGGAATAAAGACCTCCAGTTTACTATAAACTGTGTCTGAGTGTCTCTGGTGTGCTCTCCACTACAGTGCAGGGAGCATTTGCATAAAATTCTTATAAGGTCCGGGGCGGGGGTGATAAAAAGAATTTGAACTGGTTGTCCTAAACACAAGTTTTAAAGAATTTGATGAGAAAGACTGATATTTGATATTTCTTACACCTGTTCACCCAGCCTTCCACAGCTTCATGCCCCAACCTCCATTAAGTCCAGTGTGTGTTGGCTAAATGCTGCTGGGCATAGAACTGTCTTAGAGTGTAGTCCACATACACCAGGTTTCGTACCATCGAGGGCACCTCACTCTTATCCTTCATGCTTGAAATTTGTCTGGTTTAAGCTATCCACTCCTCACTAAGACTGAGGGAAAATGACTCATCCAATATGTTAATGATGGGGCCCTTCAAGCTTCTACCTATGGTTAGAACCCTTGGTTCTGGAATTCACTATGTCTCCCGTTGGCCTCTCAGTCCATATGCTCTCTGTCAACTGATTTCAGATGTAACACCTGCTAGGGTGCCTCAGTGGTAAAACAGGATTCCCATGAAACTACAGATGACCCATGTTCAACTGTATTGGTCAACCCAGAGGGGAATGTCTGTTGAGACAGCCTGTCTCCCAATATAGCCTGCCTCAACTTTGACAAACATTTCAGCAAAGCGAGACTGCAGGAGAGACATGCAGCTCTGCTGTGGGACAATCTTTGTACACTGTAAATAAGCATCATGCTCACTGGTTAATAAAAGAGCTGAATGGACAATAGCTGAACAGGTAGAGGTTAGGCTGAACTTGAAGACAAAAGGAGAAGGAGAAGGAGAAGGAGAAGGAGAAGGAGAAGAAGAAGAAGAAGAAGAAGAAGAAGAAGAAGAAGAAGAAGAAGAAGAAGAAGAAGAAGAAAAGAGGGAGGAGAAGGAGAAGAAGGAGGAGAAGGAGAAGGAGAAGGAGGAGGAGGAGGAGAAGAAGAAGAAGAAGAAGAAGAAGAAGAAGAAGAAGAAGAAGAAGAAGAAGAAGAAGAAGAAGAAGAAGAAGAAGAAGAAAAGGGGGGAGGAGAAGGAGAAGAAGGAGGAGAAGGGAGGGGTCTTAGAGAGAAGTAAGATGAACTTGCAGCATTGAGAAAAGGTACTACTACATGGCAGAGAAATATGGGTTAATTCAAAATGTAAAAGCTAGTTAGTAATAAACCTGAGCTATTGACTGAGCATTTATACCTAATAAGTCTCTGTGTGGTTATTTGGGAACTGGCTGGCAGGACAGTAAAGTCTGCTTACATAGTTCCCTATGACTGCAATATTGTCTTCATTCTCAAGTCCCTCATTCCACCATTATAAAGGGCTATAGCCAGGTTTCCCCTCCTGGAAGACTCCTCAACTTCACAGAAGAGAGAGGCTCCTCCTCACTGTGTGTGCTAATGAACACAGTCCCATCTGTTGAAAGTCAGACTCCTGTCTTTTGACATTGCCTCAGAAATCTAACAACACTAAGCAAGGTGTAAAAATTAGGTAGCATTTTTTTACAGAATTGCAGAAGCATTCTCAAAGGTGAGCGTGGCCATGTGACTAAAGGAGCCATTGTGGAAGAAAGCATTTTCATGAGGTGAGAGTGTGCAAACGGTCCTTCTGACGGTCGCAGGCAAAGCTCAGGAATGATATCTGTAAACTGTTTTATTCAGAGAGCCTGCAACCAGAAAAACATCCTAATGATCTGTCTGCATCTCAGCTATAGCCGTGGGTTATTGAGGTAGGGACAACAAAGACTGTCAGCACTCCAGACTTGCCCCTCAAGTCAGGGGTCAGTGTGGCCTCTGAGATTTAGGAAGCTGCTGCTTTCCTCCTTGGTCTCCTTTTGGTAGCAGGGAGGCTTTGTGACACCAGGGTCACAGAGTCTTGCATGCCTCACCAAACCAGACCTTTTGATGACATATAGATTGAAGGTCAACTTACAGCAAATGACCCATTAGCAGTGTGTACTTAGAGACTCCTTTCCACAGGATGGAGAACACATATGTAGAATAGACAGAGCCTGTCTTAGTTAGGGTCACTATTGTTGTGCTGTGGGACAATGGTCTTTCATCTTGTCACTTGTATTATTTTTAATAAAATGCTGATTGGCCAGTAGCCAGGTAGGAAATATAGGTAGGACAACCAGGCAGTAAATAAAGGTGGGGCAATGAGAACAGGAGAATTCTGGGAAGAGGACAACATTCCGCAATCGTGACTCAGCTGCAGAGGAAGCAAGATGTGACTGCCTTACCAAAAAAAAAAAAAAAAAAAAAAAAAAAAAAAAAAAAAAAAAAAAAAGGTACCAAGCCACATGGTTAACATAGACAAGAATAATGGGCTAGTTTAAGATGTAAGTATTAATTAATAAGAAAAGCCTGATCTACTAAGCTGATCAGTTTATGGTTAATGTAGACCTGTGTGTGTTTATTTGGGACTAAACGGCTGTGGGACCTGGTGGGACAGAAACCCTTTCAACATTGTCATGATGAAACACCATGACCAAAGCAACTTGGTGAGGAAATGGATTTATTTCCCTCACAGTACCATAAAACAGTACATCATCCTGCAGAGAGGGCAGGGGCTCAAACAGGCCAGGAGCCCAGAGGCAGGAGCTGTGGAGAGGTGCTGCTTACTGGCTTGCTCCCCATAGCTTGCTCAGACTGCTTTCTTATAGAACCCAAGCCCAGGGATGTGACCACCCACAATGGGCTGGGCACTCCTTATCAATCACTAATTAAGAAAATGCCTTACAGATGGATCTTATGGAGGCATTTTCTCAATTGAGGTTCCCTCCTTTCAGATAGCTCTAGCTTGTGTCACACTGACATAAGACCACACAGTGCCCCTATCTCTGTGACTATCAAGTGGACCACTGTGTTGACCATACTTTGAGGGGTGAAGGTGAGCAATGGCCAAAGAGACAATTGAGCCACTTACATGTTTAGGCAGGCTCTATGCTATTTTCCTAATTCTGTTGGAATATGCAGCTTTCCCAAAGGCTGTTCTACCATCCAGAAGGTTGGTGGGCTCAGTTGGTTTGACTCTTAGAGTAAGGGACAATGACATGTCTTTTTTCTTTACCAGAAAATCTCTATCTAGTTGGTAACACTAAAGTTTTCCTAGCAGTTGAAAAGGCAAATCTCTCAAACCAACTCACATAATTTTTAACAAAATATCAAATAACAGTATAGATTTAAAAGAAGTAAAGGAAGAAAAATAAATTTAACAGAAAATCAATTAAAAATGATTGCTTTCGCAGGAAAAAATAGCCTTCCTTTATAATAGGCCTTCACAAAACCCAACTACTCCTGCCTTCCTCTTCCTATGTATTTTAAATCATAAGGAGAGGCAATCACAATCTTTTCCCCTTCTTTAAAATAATATTAACAGAGCTCGAGGAGGGAGAAATGCAACCTCAGTGACCCTCAAGCTTGCTAAAAGCTGACCAGCCATCTAACCAGTTAGGAGAGACTCAAGAACTTCTGAGAGGCAGCTGTAAAGAAAGCCTCCTGCCCTCAGGAAGAAAACACAGATCAATGTGTCTTGAAAGAAAACATTTTGATTGTCAGGGGCTCTGAGAACTGAGTCCAGACCGCCCTGAACGGCAAGTGAAGCCATTCCTCTGTTCTGCCCAAGACAGACACTGCCCATCAGTTTATTTCTTCAGCGACTCTAGTTTGTGTGTAGAATGGGATGGAAGGCTGCACCTTTGTTAAAAGAGAAAATTAGAAGCGAGGGAGGCAGTCACTAAGGCATCCATGATCTCATTCACAGTTTTAATTGCATTAATTAGCACATGCTCCAAGGATTTGCAGGAAAGGAGACTGAACGGGAATACACATCAGCCTTAGAGTAGAGAGAAATGAATTCTAGGCTAGGGTTCCTTCCCTGCTCATGATGATAAGTTTGCATCTCCTTCCAGACCCAGAAGAGCCCGGGAAGCAGTAGACCAGTGCTCAGAGTCCTCTAATGCCACACTCTCTGGAAAGTATACACACTCCCCCACACAGGATGAGTTGGCAACAATAACCAAAGCAGAGGAGACACAGGGAATCAGGATGGGTGTCTTCAAACTGCTTCCCTGATCCACTGAGGAAATCCCCAGATGGACCACAGCTCCAGTTAGTACTGCCTCTCAGCCATAGGGCAGTGTGGAGGGGAAAGAAGGTGTCCTAATTATAGCACCAAGGCCCCAGTGTCCTAGAGTTTTGTTATAGGAGTCAGAAGAGAGGACAGGCGTTCTTAAGGAAAAGCAGAATGAGAGACTTATCTTTGAAAGGCCAATGACACGTTCAGTCAGTGCCTATAAGCATCTAGTCCCTTATTCCTTATTTCAGACAATGCCCAAGGAAGACAAAGTTGGGTTCGGAGACTCCATCCCACCCTGAACCACTGAGAATCAATTTTTCTATACCCTCCTTTCTCAGAATTGACCAGGGCCCCCATCTTCCTTTTGGATCCCTGCTCTTTGCACCCGTGTCTTATTATCCCTTCTCATCTTGAGCCCCTCATTCCATCACTGGAACACTGAATGAGTACCAGACTGCCCATTTGGAGCCCTGGTTCTACCATTTGCCACCAGAGTGACTTTACTCAGATTCCTAAGCCTTTCTGTGCCTCACTTTCCCTACCTAAATCTGAGATGAGAATAATACCTTTTCGTGGGGCTGTTGTGAGGACTGACTGATTAAAATAGTTAGCAGCACTAGCAAATAGAAGTATTTACATATTTTATTACTAATGTGGCTATGTTTCATGTTTCTTTTAGGTACCATAAAGCTTTTGTCAATACGTTGGAAATAAAACATAGTAAAACTTCAAATAAAGGTTTTGTAAAATTATAAAATAAGGAGACAATATGTATAAATATAAATAAATATGTATGCAATAGGATTTTATAAAAAAATATCTCTTACATTCAAAGAAACTGGAACTTTTGTTGGCCCTGATATCAAATAACACCTTGTTGTTATTTGAGACTTAGGCTGGTATCCCACCATCTAACCAACCTGTTTGTTTATTCTGCTTTCAAGAGAACAACGTAACAGCCAACTTTACTTGCCTTCGATTTCCTATATAATTAGCTTGGATAGCTTACATTAATGCCTATCTTTAATCTTAATTTATATACTTTTCCATGCCCCCTACTCTGAGAACAAAGCAAATGTATTTATTTATATATGTGTTATGGTAACAAATGAAAGCAACCTTACACAACAAACACCCTCCTTCAATGCTGAAAGCAATGCTGATAGATAGATAGGGCTTGGTAATGGTGTGTTTGCAGTCCTGAGTGCTTCAGGGTCAGCTGGAGTGAGCGACTTAATTCCTTGTAAAATTGGTGAAGTTGTTTCTGTAAAAAAAACATCCCCACTCCTTCTCCCTGTGATGCCTTCTGTATTGCGCAATAAATATAGAGCAAAGTCTTCTCTTAGGGCCACGGCAAGACAGGCAGTTAGCCAGCAGGCAGGCATAGACAGGGACATACAGTGAAGCGCCCATAGGCAAGCCAAAACCACACACTACAGACTCACAGAAGACACAGGAAGAGAAGTGAGTGATTTAAACTTGGTGAAACGACTCCAAAGGAGAGTTTCTGCTTTTCTTTCCTTAATGCCACGCAAACACAGTGTGGTACCTCCAAGGTTATCATCTATGCATTTAAACCACACAACCAGGAATATCCCTAATAGTCAGGCAGCACAGAGGCCATTTAGGAAATCCAAACTTACTACAAGTGGTCACCCCCGCTCCACCTTGTTATCCAGCCTCACCTCATACTCTGCCTCTTGTGGGCAAGGCTGCCTCTTCCTCCTTGGCTTTAAAACCAGATTCAGAACTGCCCATGCACTGTTTTGAGGCTGTGGTGAACACATGTACCCCACAGGAGCAGTGTCTGTCCCCCACCTCCACCTCAGGCCAGAATCAGAAAAGAAGCAGGCTAAAGCAGATCTTTGATGTGGAGTTCTTATACCAACCCATTGGAACAGTATGGAAAATTTAAAATCTCAAGGGCTCCCACTTTTAAATTTTATCTGTAGAAGTCATTCTGGAGTCTCACGGTGAAAATGGAGAAGAATCTTGGGCTTGGTGTAGAGGAGGAGAATTAGAAACAAAACAAAAAAACCTTCAGATCCCTCTGGTCTCCATAACATCGTCTTCCCTCAAGAGACCCGGCCTTTAAGCAAAAGTGGTAAACTCTAAAATCACCCAGCGTCTAACCTGGGCAAGCAAGTGTTCAGTGTTAGCGGCCCCCAACCTTCAACACAGAGGTTAAGGGTCTGCTTGGTTGCCTGGCTGACAGTGGCAGGAGACTGCCTGAGAGGTTTTCCCGGGGTTATGAGTTGAGTCCCACAGAGTAATGATTAATTCTTTACTCAGCTCATAATATCTGAGAATGAAATAAGAAGTCAATCAGCTGTGAAAAACCTCAACACACAAACGGAGTCATCAAACCTCCAAACCATGGAAAATAATTTAAAGCTCTTTTAAGGTCCTTGCTTGCCAGTTGGCATTTAATTAGAAGACAATGGCTTTTGCTGAGCTGTTTACCCTCTTTGAGCCTTGATATTTTGTCTGAAATACAAAAATAAGAATACACATTCCATTAGATTCAATGATATGTGCAGTTAATATGATTTAGATATGGACGAACCGGTGGCTTACTGGATAATATTACTTCAAGAAGGAAAGAATATCAAAAGTCTTTAAATAATGGCATTTGGATGAAAGAAAATTTGGACTGAGGACTTACACATGAAGAGAGATGTTTAGACCAAGAAAGCATCTGTTTCTGTGGTTGGAGAGAAAAATACAAAACAAAACAAAAGAAAAAATGGATAACAAAATCGAGAGCACTTCATCTCAAATGTTATACGTTATCTCCATGACTACAGAGTCCCTATAAAAACCCATTGGCCAATGGTGCTCATCAAGGAAGGTTACTGAGTAGAAGCATCTAATCCAGCCTTGTCTCTGGAAGTTTGTCTTTCACGGGTCTTAGGTGGAGCTGATAATATTAAAGCACACCAGATACAGCTACTGTAAATCTGAGTGGCGGTGTTAAAGCAAGGTACTTTAACCTCCGCCTCTGTGCGTTTTTCTACTGTGTGATTCTGGGAGAGGACACCAACCACCATTTGTCTAGACATTGTGGCTAAGCTGACCTGCCTTGGCCTTTGATGAATGGAGACAGCCACAGCCATAATGCATGAACTTAATTAACAGTAAACCACATTGAAAGCAAAGGAGAAAAGCTATAAAAAATAGAGACAGGCCACTCGGGGCCATTATGATGCAAAGCAGAAGAGATATCACATAGCCTACTACTATACCCCTGACAAATGATCATGTCTTGCCTTTGCAGGCTCACCCTAGGCGTGGAAATGAAGCAAGAAACACAGTGGTACCCTTAGGGCTCTTCCTGACATCAGATAGCGTTTTCAGTCTCTACAAAATGCAGCCAAGAACCCAGAGAACAGGCACTCTACCCAAGGAAGTCTTGGTGGGTGTTTTAAAGGGCTCCGAATGGTGACTTCCATGTAGAAATTGAGACTTGTCCCCCACCCCCAAAGCTAACTGAGGAGGTTCATGCTGGCGTGCTGACCCAGACTTTTCCATTGGAGCTACTGATTTCTCCTGAGTCCATTGTCATCTTCACACCTTTTGCTATGTTCCGCTCTGTGGAGCTCCTTCCCTGGGCAGCCACAGGTCCTCAGTTAGATTTTCCATTGCTGTTGAGAGAAGTAAACTCCCTTCCTTCTGGCTAACTCTATCAGACAGTTTTTCTCTCCGTTTCCATTTTTAAAAATCCATGTGAAACCCTGTTCATGGGGAGGGACTACTTGCTCCCAGTGAACTTTAATTATTGGCTGTCATTTGCATATACGAAGAACACGCAGGGAGAGAGATCCGTGAGGGCTACTGCTTCAGAGAACAATCCGGAGTGCTGATGACACGTTCTGAAGACAAAGAGGTGAGCGAGCAGGGGTGACGAACGCTGCTCAAAGTGGCAGCACAATTGTGCTATTTTTCTCTCCTTGTTCTTCTCTATCAGCCCCGGTATTAATAATGCTGTCCTGTCCAATTTAGGTTACATCCTGATGAATGTCATAAGGTTGTACGTGCTGAGATTTTCATTTCTTATGTGAGGTTTCTCTTACATTGTATCTATTATAATCCTTGCCCCACAGAAACAGATAAACTTTTAGACTCACTTTTTTTTCTTCCTTGTTAAGATCCTGAGGTTTGGAAATAAATGTTCAAATTAAAATATTCAGAACTAAGTTGAAAATTTACCCTGGCCTTGATATTTAAGGAGAAGAACAAACAATATTCTAAAATGGAAATAGATGAATAAGGAAGATTGGATCAGGCATGAGTAGACTTGAATTGGAGCCTAATTTATGCCATTATTTAAAGAGTTCCTTGGCCTATCGGCCTCTATTTCCTTTCTGCACAATATATATCACGAGTTAGCCAGCCTCCAAATCCAATTGGAGTTCTGGCATCTTGTGAATGGACCAAGGCTCTAGGGCTTTGGGTCTACGTGAGCCAGTGCAGAAAAGTACCCTGAGTTTCCTGTTGGTGCCATTGATGTCACCAATTGCCTCAAGTGTGTAGTAGAACAGTGACCTTGAGTGTAGACTTCAAAAGATGGGAAGCCAATTCACGATTGAGTGCACCTTTCTGTTGGAGAAATCCGGGGAAGCAGATGAGGCTGAAAGGGGGGGGGGCAGTATGTGCAGAGAGAGTGTGAGCATCAGTTCCCAGGAATAGGGGAGACAGATGGAATAAATGAGTCTCCGTCTACTTACCTGGAAGAAAGGACGTTCCAGCAGAATGGTGGCCATTTGATAATACCAAAGACTTCCTTGCAAGAGGAAGCAGTTTTATCTCTGATATCACCAAAGCTCAGAAGGGTACACACATGAGCGAGAAGCTACCAGGCTGGTCCATTTGTCCTAAGGGATAACTGAGTAAAACTATAGCTCAGTGCTGAACAAGGGTGTGAGTTAACCCATCCACCAGCCTTCTCTCTCTAGTGGCACTCAGGAATTCTACACACCATATTGGAAATTAAAGACCTGGATTTAGAGATCTACCAGAAATGGCTTGTAGCAAACAGGCCAGGCCATTACATGGTGGCAAGTACGCGGCATAATTAGTCACCAGATGTCAGCCGGAGGTGATGGCTTTATGCCTTTTCTAATCTTAGGTCTGTGAAATACGAGGGTGCATCTTGCCCTTCCTCCAAACTGAAAACTAAACATGAGAAAAATAAAACACTATTTCTTCTTCTGATGCAAGTTAAACACTCTTAGCAATAAGTGGATTAAGCAGTTGCTTATTTGGAAAGGATCGTAATGGCTAAGTGAACCCTCTTACCAATGAGCATACAATGATCGCTATCATTTGTAGTCATCTTAAATGTTTCCGTTCCCTGCATGATTTCCTTAAGCACAAATGCTAAATAGATTTGAAGCGTAACAAGCACTCTTGAGTTTTTCTTTCAGGATGGAACAGTTGAGAGGTGCAACAAGACATTATTTAGAATCTGTACTACTTGGAACAGCCCTTTAGACTTCTGCCATAAAGCAACTTGTATGCGGAAAATACATTTCACAAGCCTAATGTCAATCATGCCGAAAGACCTTTACTTCCTAATACTGAAGTCATTCAGGCCCACGGCCTTGTCACATCCTGAGCCGTTCACCTACATTACCACATTCTTCTCTCATTCAGTCACATTCCCCAAACCTGATATTGGGCCTTGCCATCTGCTGCTCTCTCCAGCCATCAGTGCCTTTTGCCTCCTCTCCCCAGTTGAGCTAACATGACCCAACATTTGGCTTATCCTATCTGGTTATTTTAACTTCAGGACAGTGGCTGCGCCTTTCACCTATGGTAGCTCTGCAGTTACTGTTCAGCTTCTCTAGAAATCGTCTAGCAACTCAGGCCTAGAGAGAATTCTTCTCTTGTAGGCACTGGCCCTGTCATTGCCTGCTAAAGGTAGCTTTAACTAAATCTCTATCATTGTAATTATGAATAAGACTTGAGATTCAAAGGCTAGGGTGAAAACTTGCTAGCTCAGAGAGGCTAAGTAGCAACTGGCTAACCCTCTCTCCTTGCTGGGGTCCATGAAAGACCTGTGCTTCTACTTGGCCAAACCAAAAAATACTGCACCATTCCAACCCCACCCTACTACTTTCTGTGTCTCTCTGTCTCTCCTGAATGCCCTCTGAGACTCTGATTACTTTCTGTCAACTAATTACTAATGTGGCTTCCTGATCCAAGGTTAATTTTATTTAATTAACTCAAATGCAAACTTGAGGTTCACAGTACAGTCAAATAACCGTCAACAGCTCATCCTAACTTTCATCTATCTGTTTTATACCAGTTGCTGAATATTGCTTGAAAATCTCTCTCTCTCTCTCTCTCTCTCTCTCTCTCTCTCTCTCTCTCTCTCTCTCTCTCTCTCTTTCCCTCTGTCTCTCTCTCTCTGTGTGTGTGTGTGTGTGTCTGTTTGTCTGTCTGTCTCTCCCTCCCTCCTTCCCTTTCTCTCTGTCTCTCTCTGTGTGTCTCTCTCTCCCTCCCTCCTTCCCTTTCTCTCTCTCTGTCTCTCTCTGTGTGTCTCTCTCTTTGTGTCTCTCCCTCCCTTCTTCCTTCCCTCCTTCCCTCTCTCTCTCTCTGTCTCCCTCTCCCCCACACAAACACACACACACAGATGTCCAAGCAGCTGTGCATTTATGTCTTTAATTATAACATAATCCTTCCCCACACACATGCAATGTTCACATTGCATGCTTGTGCCTTCGGTCTCAATGGAGATTCCCATATTGGTCACATCTCTCCTTCTTTGCAGTTTCTATTTCAAATTCCATTCATTCTCAGCAGATCTCAGTTTACTGCTTCACTGACCCACTCTCTGGAGAAGTCCTTGTCTCTTTAGTACAGCATCTTCTTACAGCATGCCACCATTGTGAGAAAGCCTCCCAGGTCTGCATCTGCCCTTTCATCCTGTGCTCCTACCTGCACAGTAGCGTCAGCCTTCCACCTCAGGTGAGCAATGGCGCCAGTTCTTCTCCCAATCCTTGCATTTAAATCTCCCCTTTCCTTGTCAGTAGTCTTTCCTGAACCCTGCCTGGCCACTTGCATTTGACATTTAAACATTCTTGGGACTTGTCTGGCTCAGACAGTCTCCAGGACTTCAGACGCCCTTCTAACCACCACTAATAGCTTTTCTTGTGTAGAGACTCATTTCTTTAGTGAACTGCTCACATCCGTAGCCTCTATTCGTGCCCAGCAAACTCACATAGGAATGGACAGAAGCTCTTTGTTTTTCATCCATGAACCATTTCACTCACTCAATGAATTTTATATGCTCCTTGATACATATGTATATAAAATAAGTTCACAAATCAAACATTTACTGATGCTCACTCAAAAGCTTTTATTTTTAATGAATTCTTCAGTATACATGCAATTTATTGCATATTAAATATCAAAGCAAATCTAAACACTACATTGATTGGATTTTGTCAATTTAACCCAAACCCAGACGTCTCTGAGAAGAGGTGAACTCAGTTGAAAAAAACACCTCTGTAAGAATTGCCTGTAGGCAGGTTGTGGGGGGGGCATCTTCTTGATTCATGATTGATGTGGGTGGGCCCAGTGCACTATGGTGGTGTCACACCTGGACAGATGGTGCTATGTCGTATAAGAATGCAAGCTGAGCAAGCCATGGGAAGCAAGCCAGCAAGCAGCACTCCTCCATGGCCTCTGCATCAGCTCTGGCCTCTATGTTCCTGCCTTGCTTGAATGCTTGCCCTGACTTCCCTGAGTGGCAGTGTGTTACTTGGAAGTGTGAGCTGAAGCAAACCTTTTCTTCCCCAAGTTTCTCTTGGTCATGGTGCTCATCACAGCAGCAGAAACCCTCAGGCTCACACTAATGAGAGAGATGTGTTTGTTTCTGCATCCAGACCTAAATCATGGCTGCATACTTGATGCTGTCAAGTACAGAACGTCATCATTTCAGTTGGTAGTTACTTTGATTTTGTGGTCACCAATGCTGAGAGTGCCTCCTCCCATAAATATGTAATATAAAGTTGCAGAAGGATGTTTAGAGGCACTTCAGAAATTTTTCTGTCTTAAATCCAACCCAAAATACATTTAGTGAGTTTGTCAAATGAAACTTACCTGGAACTGGTGGCACCTAAAACTCTGCAGTTGTTTTCTTGAGTATTCAAATGGTAGGTACCAGAATATTTGTTGTTGTTGTTGTTTTATTTCAATAACGTGTAGTTTACAAGCCTGACCCGAGGGGAGACATTTCTGAAGCTGAGATCCCGAGAAGATGGCAGAGCAGAGGCCACATCTGTGAGGTGTGTGCATGTATACGGAAGCCAAAGGGAGAATTAAGCAATGCTGCCATTATGAAGGTCTTGTTGAAGCAACCACATTGAGAGCTCTTGGGTGCATTTTCTCTGGTTGAGTCTAAAGGACACTATCTCACTGCAAGCATTGCGGTCCTTTGGTTCTTAGACTTGTTCTCACCCCTGTTGCATGATGTTCCCTGAGCTTTAGCTGTAAGGGTTGTGTTGTAGATGCGCCAGTAGGGACTGGGCAGACCACACACTTATTCACACACTTATTCTCCATGTTTTGATCAGATGTAGATTTTCACACTATCCATCTACAGCAAAAAGGAGCTCCTTTTATGAGGGGTAAGAGCCGTGCCTGTCTGTGAGTGTAAGGTGGGAGTGTTTAGAATATGGTTAAAAATTATATTGGTTTAGGAAAATGTCAGGGGGACATTCTGCTCTAGGGTTTATGTCCTCTCCAGTCACGGGAAGTTGGCTAGGTTTATTGTACCACACATGAATTCTTACCTATCGAGAAGAACTTAAGTCCAATTAGAGGGATGTTGGTTACCCCTCAAGATAAAAGAGCCACCATTGCACTTTTGGGGATGTCTTTCCAGGGTGGTCCTTGTCGTCATTAGACTTTACAACTTGGCAGGACTGTTGAATGCTCTTCTCCTTTGGCAGCTTGCATAGCGACTTCAGCTACTATGAGAGCTGGTCCTCAGGGAGGAGGCTTCCAGGTCAGTTCCAGCTCAGTCACTCCAATCCTGTGTTCAAAGTATATGGTATCTTCAGCAACAGGGTCTCTCCTTTGAGTTCTGGGAAGCAACCAAAGGCAATGGCAATAACCATATTGTTTAGGAAATCTCTTGGCCCATCCCCTGCCAATAACTCAAGGAATTTCCCGTGACTAGCACTGGGGTTTGTTTTAGATGATGATGATGATGATGATGATGTATGTGTGTGCATGCATTATCATTCCATGTGCTATAACTCTACCCAACAGATAGAGAATACAAATTCTTCTTAGTGGGGCATTGAGTGCTCAATAAATTTTGCCACATCATAGGCTACAAAATATCTTTTTAAAAAAATGTTAAGTCCCTGCATCTTATCAGGCCACAGTGAGATAAAGTAGAAGCCAGTGGTGGTGCTAAAACCAGGTAACACAAATACTGAGAGACTGAACAATTCACTTTAGAATAAACGGTGACTATGGAGAAGATCAGAGAGGAAATTAGAAATTTCCTAGAATCAAATGAGCACATGAGCCTAGTCCATCAGAACCTCTGGATCCTGCCATGACGGTCCAAAGAGCAAGATTTATAGGTATACATGTTTTTATTAAAAAATATCCGAGTGATCTCAAATAGCCTAGTGATGACTTCAATAGCCTAGGAAAACAATAAGAAGCCAAATATGAATTCAGCAGACAGAAGGAAGTCATAAAGATTAGGGCTAAATTAGCAATGGGGAATTAAAGAACAATACATTGAGTTAATTAAACATAGAGTTTGAAAATATCAATATCAACAATCCCCTAGTCAAACTTATCAACAATCAACAGACTTAAACAACACATCAACAATTCCCTGGTTCAGGGGACCAGCCTGAGCAGAGAAGTGGGTATCGAATCTGGGATGTCTGGAAGGCAAAGCGAGTACACGAACACAGGGTTCTGATGCCAGCTGACAGGCTATCATCTGCAGGGCAAGTTCTTCTTCTTCTTCTTCTTCTTCTTCTTCTTCTTCTTCTTCTTCTTCTTCTTCTTCTTCTTCTTCTTCTTCTTCTTCTTCTTCCTCCTCCTCCTCCTCCTCCTCCTCCTCCTCCTCCTCCTCCTCCTAATCCTGCCCTGGGCTTCAAACCTCAGTCTTTTCTTGTAAATTTTACACAAGGAAAATGATTCTTTTTTTTCTTGCCACAGGTTAATCATTACATGGGCAAAGCAGTTCCCAAGAAGTATAATTTCTTTGAAATCAGAACATCATCGTTCATTATGACATTTTCCCAGTTCCCAAGCCCCATGCCAGCCACTATATTCTTAACTCTCAGCTGAGTTAATCATAAAACAACTTCTGAGGCTTTCACCTTAGAGGCTAACTACAGAAGAAGGACGCTTAAAAACATCCCACACTAGCTCAGAACTGAGAATAGTAGAGGGTTATTTATGTAGGGGTAGACTCACAGATCCCAATCCTCTGCTGAAACGGGGAACAGCAACCAAATCCTGCGTCTGGAAAAGAGGCTGAACACATGCGTTACATTGTCATAAATAGTATAAGAAGCTATGCCCAAGTAGGCAGATAACTTAAAGGCTACTGGTGTTAGGAATTCCTACAGCAAACTACCTGTGGTTACAGAAGCATAGTTCAGTGGGTTTTACTCCATTGTTGTACCTTTCTCATTGTTCCTCACAATTCCAATTTTGATTTATAAGACCATAGGCACTCAGCCCTAAAGCCCTAGGCTTTTTTAGAAACTTTATTCATCACAGCCAAGTTCCTTTCTGTTTCAGTATAATTCTTTTGCCAAGTTTTATAATCAGGCAAAGAACAACTGCATTTTCCTCAATTCTTTCATCGGTCAGGTTTTTTCCCCATAACCTGCTTTACAGCTTTAATGCCTGCCCGCTCCGTCAGATCAGGAAGACTCATATTATCGTACAGCACATCCATATTTTCAGAAGCCACTGGTGTGGAAAGAGAAAAAGAACATGAAGAACAAGTAGACTAATAGAACTGCTATAACCAGAATCATCTGCAACATTGCCAAATGCATATGCAGATGCCATAGAAGTGGTCCTCGGGGCATGTAGGTATTTTCTCCTTGACCCTCAAGTAACATGCTCACCTAGCTGCCACTGGGTTGCCTGGAGGGAATTGCTTCCTGCATCTCAGGAACTGCACATGGAAGGGGCTATCTATGCTTTGCCCTCTATAGCGGCCTAGCCAAAAGAAAGAGAAGTCCCAGATTAATAAAATTAAGGATGAAAAGGAAAGTGCTTCATTAGGCTCCAATCAAGTCTCAAAGATTATTAGGGAATACTTTCAAAACTCTACTTTAACAAGTTGGAATCCTCAAAGAATTGGATACATTTCTAAATGCATATGGCCTGCCAGAATTAAAGCCCAACAATACCGACAGTTTACACAAACCCCTAACAAGCACCAAGACCAAAGCAGTTGTGCAAAGTTCTCCAGAAAGAACCCAGGGCAGGAGGGAATCTCAAATATGCCAACCTGTTAAGGAACACCTACTACTGTCTCACAAAAGTAGAAAGCAAAGGAATAGTACTTAATTCATTGTAGGAAGCCAACATTATGCAGAAAACAAAACTGAATCAAGGCACAACAAGAAAGAAAACTACAGACCAAATTCCCTGATGAACATGGATATAAAAGTTCTCTAAATAAATAAATAAATACCACATTGAGATGATGTTGCTTCAACACAGAGTTAGTTTCATTCAAGATGCAAGCCTGATTCGTCATATTCAAACCACTGAACATGCTCTACCATCCTAATAGACTTGAAGTTAGAAATACATGACGGTCTCAAGAGGTACAGAAAAGTCATTAAGTTCAGCATCTAATCACAATGAAGGCCCTGAAGAAACCAGGAACAAATGGAGCTGACCTCAGCACGGTAAAGTCTGTATATGACAAAACCTATAGTCAACCAGGTTGGGGGAGACCGAAAGCACTCCCTCTAAAATCTGAAGTGAAACAAGAGCAAACAGTCTATCCACTCTTAGTCAGTACAGTGCCCACATTCTTAGCTAGAGCAATAAGACCAGAGACATACATAAAAGAGGCAGAAATTAGAAATGAAAAACTGAAACTATCTCTACTTGCAGACAGCATGATTCTACCGTATACTTAAACAACCTCGCAAACTCCACAATAAATGTTTTACTTCTGATAAACACTTTCAGTAAAATTGTAGGACAAAAGGTCAACATAAAACATCAGTAGCTGTTATATACACAAATAATAAACTTTCCCAGAAAAAAATGTGAAAATATCCTGTTAATAATAACTTAATAAAAAATTTCTAGAAATAAACACTGTTGAGGAGGCGACAGGCTTTGCAATAAAACTTTGAGACACTGAATAAATGAAACCACAGAAGAAGCAATAATGGAAAGACCTTCCATATTCCTGCATTGCAGAATTAATATTGTGAAAATGACTATACTGCCAAACATACTGAGCACTTTAACTTCAATACCTATAAACATCCAAATGGCATTCTTCATAGACTAGAAAAATATGAAATAAAACTCATATGGAAACCCAAATGACCATAGATCCTCAAAGTAACACAAAGAAGAAAACACTGCCAGAGGTACCACGCCCCCCAACCTCAAACTACACCGCAGAGCCATAGTGACAAAGATTGCCTACTGTTGGTGCAGAAAGAGATACGTAAACCAATGCAACATAAAGAGGACCCCAAGATAAGCCTATACTTCTGTGGCTGCCTAACTTCTATGAATATGCCACAAGCATACACTGGGGAAAATCATGTTTAATAAATGGTAACAGAAAAACTCTAAAACCATCTGCAGGAGGGAGACTACATCCATCTCTCTCAGCCTTCATAAAAATCACTTCAAACCTTACTCTAAAGCAGTGGTTCTCCAGCCTACCGTCGACAAGCCAAGAGAAGGCAAGAAACAAGAAGAACCAACCCTAAGAGAGACGTACATGGATCCTCCTGGGAAGGGAAGTAGACAAAATCTCTTTAGTAACATGGCAGCAAGAGGGGACAGGGAGGGAGGGAAGTAGGAGAATGTGGAGAGGAGAAGGGGAGCAAGAGAAGAACATGAGGGGGCGGGGTGACTGAGATGGGGAAAGATAGAGAGGGAGGGCAAGGAACGAGATACTCGAAAGAGGGAGGAGCCATTATGGGATTAGTGAGAAACCAGGCACCAGAGAAATTTCCCGGAATCCACAAGGATGATTCCAGTTAAGAATCTAAGCAATAGTGGAGAGGATACCTAAAATGCCCTTCCCCTGTAATCAGATTGATGAGTATTTTAAATGTCATCATAGAACCTTTGTCCGGTAACTGATGGAAGCAGATGCAGAGATCCACAGCCAAGCACTGGGCTGAACTCTTGGAGTCCAGTCATAGAGAGGGAAGGGTGATATTGACAGCAAAATGGCCAAGACCATGATACAGAAACCCACAAAAATGGCTGACCCTATCTAGTAGGGTTGACAGCTGGGGAAAACACATAAGACTGAATTGGGTGAGTGGCAGTTGTGTGGCTTGGGCAGTTTGTGGGGACACTAGTAGTGGAACCAGTGTTTATCCCTAGTGCACAATCTTTGGAGCCAATTCCCTTTGGAGGGCTTGCTCAGCCTAGATACATGGGGGAGGACTTTGGTCCTGCCTGCAGTGATGTAACAGACTTTGTTGACACCCCAAGGGAACCCTCACCCTCTCTGAGGAGTGGATGGGAGTGGGGGTGGGAGAAGGTGGGGGGAGCAGGAGGACAGGAAGGAGAGGGAATTAGGATTGGTATGCAAACTAAGATTGTTTTTAAAATAAAATAAAAAATAAAAAGTAAGATCAAACAACATTAAAAAAAAGAAGCAGTGTTCCTCAACCTACCTAATGCTGCGACCTTTTAATACAGTTCCTCATGTTATGGTGACCCCCCAACCATAAAATTATTACCGTTGCTACTTTGTAACTGTAATTTTGCTGCTGTAATTACTTGTAATGTAAATATCTGTGTTTCCCGATGGTCTTAGGAGATCCCTGTGAAAGGGTCATTTGACCCCCAAAGGGGTCATGACCCACAAGTTGAGAATCTCTGGTTTAAAAACAGAAATGCTCACACTGCTAGAGAAAAACAGGAGAAACACGTCAGGATAAAGATACAGGTAAGAGGTTTCTGAGTAGAAAAACAAAAGCACAGGAAAGAGACCTATGGCTTCACATGAAATTGGAACATCCACAGAAAAAGAAACTCTCAACAGTCTACAAAAAGCCTACAGAATAGGACAAATGTCTTTGACATCTCTGTTTTAGATAGTGGGTTATTGTCATGAATAAATAAAGAACTGCAAAAACTAAAAATAAAAATCTCCAAATGAATGGAAAAGACTTTTTTTTTAACATGATTTTTTTTAATAGATGCTTTGGGAATTTTACATCATGTACCCAAATCCCACTCATTTCCCAGTCCTCCCACATCCACTCTCCACCCTTGTAACCTCGCCTCCAAAAGAAAAACCATCTTGTCTACCCCTCTGGGCCATGGCCTGCTCCTCTCTGAATTACAGCTGTCTTTCTCACCCGTCCCTGTTGCTGTGTCCCCTTGCCTGTACCATGCTCCTCCGTCTTTCCCACCTCTCCATCACGTATATATTCATTTGTCATAGTGGCCTTGGAACTGCGGTGTGTCACACAGTGGACCCTTTTGCCCAAGCAGCTTTACCTGCAAATGCTCATTGAAATGAGCCATTGGTCTGATCAAGGCCTCTGGCTTCTGCTACACAATCAATACTGGACCTTCGCTGAGACAGCTCTAAGGTATCCTGCTGTTGTCCCGAGTCATGGAGATCTTGTATATATGGTTCCTCAGGTCCGTCCCCTTCACATGCTCCAGCAGGTCATAGATGGGGCAGATGTTAGGATGGACCAACTGAATCTGGGCCTGGGTGGTAGCTGAGTCGATTAGCCCAGTCTTCCTTCATCCCACCCTCCACCCCTGGTGATGGGCAGGGCCAGCTCTCCTGCACCCGGCAAACATAGATAGAGGGGGCCCAAGCTCTTCTACTCCCATGTCATTGCCCATGTCACTGATCAGTGCAGTACTTGAGCATCAACATGGCTTCAGGTGGCAGCCCAGACCTGACATCCCCATGGTCTTGGGTCTCAGACACCAACACAGCAGCTTTAGGACCGTGGCTACAGAAATGCCCCCACCCACCAGGAGCCCGAGCTCAGGCATCCTCATGGCCTCAGGTGGCTATGCAGGCTCCTCACCTTAGCCTGCTCCTCACTGTCTTTGTGTCTCCAGCCTCTCTCTACTGTGTACCACCCACTCCTCTTTCCTTTCACTGTGTCTCCCCATCACGTCCTCTCTCTTTCTATCACATCATTGTTCATTGTAGTGGTGTTTGCCATTCCGGGACCCTGGGGCCAAGCTGGGTGCGTGGGTGTCTTCAAGAAAAAATTGTTCTTAAAGGAATAAAAATGGATGACTAATAAAAAGTATAAAAAGTGTTCAACATCACTAGTCATTGGGGAAATGCAGATTAAACTGACTTTACAGCTCTATCTGACCCTAGTCAGATTGTCTATCATGGAGAAAGCCAACAGCAACACATTCTGGTGAAGATGTTGCAAAAGAGGATCCCTTACTCACTACTGGTGGTCTGCAAACTGCTGCAGTAACTATGTTTAAAACAACAGCAAAAAAACATAGTTTAAAAAGGACCACTCTTGGGCTCACTATCCTACCAAAGAGATAACTGTGAATCCATGTTTATTTCTATTTTATCTAAATAACAAGGAAATGTG
This sequence comes from Microtus pennsylvanicus, assembly GCF_037038515.1. NCBI lineage: Eukaryota > Metazoa > Chordata > Mammalia > Rodentia > Cricetidae > Microtus > Microtus pennsylvanicus. The sequence continues at coordinate 70,843,924 of NC_134579.1, forward strand.
ATCAGCTGACAAGTCAATTGATGGATGAATGGATAACAAAAATGTGGCATCTATGCTCTGTGGAATATTGTTCAGCCAAAAAGAAAAATGAAATCATGAAACTTGTATGAACATGTTTGGAACTGTATAAGCAGAAACTGTTCTTTCGTTTCCCGGCCAGACAGACCCGAATAATTACACAGAAACTATACTAATTTCAACATTGTTTGGCCAGTGTCTCAGGTATATTCCTAGCCAGCTCTTATATCTTAAATTAACCCATTCTGTTCACCTGTGTATTGCCACTAGGCTGTGGCTTACTGGTAACGTTCTGGTGTCTTTCTCCTTCATCAGCTACATGACAAATGCTTGACTCCACCATCGTTCTCCTTGTATTCAGTTTAGTTTTCCTGCCTACATAAAGTCTTTCCTGCCATAGGCCAAATCAACTTCTCTATTAACCAATTGTAATAAAATATGTTCATAGCATAGGGAGGGTCATCCTACATCAGAACTGAAAAATAATAGATTAAGTTAATTAACCAGTGTGCTATCAAATGACTTTGGTTTGGTTTGGGGTGTTTTGTTTTTGTTTTTGTTGTTGCTGTTGTTGGCTTTTTTTTTTTATATAAATTTGGCATGAGCTAGGATCATTTAGGAAGAAAGAATCCTAATTGAAAAACCACCCCCATCAGACTGACTGGACATTTTCTTGATTAGTGATTTATTTAAGAAGGCCCAGACCACTGTGGGTAGTGCTGCCCCTGGGAAGGTGGTCTTACATAAGGAAGCAGGCTGGACAAACCATGAGGAACAAGCCAGTCAGCAGCATCCCTCCATGCCCTCTGCATCAATCTCTCTGGGTTCCTGCTTGAGTTCTCACCCTAACTTTTCTAGACAATTGGACAACAAACTATAAGGTGAAATAAACCCTTTTCTCCTCAATTTGCTTTTGTTTATGGTCTTTTTTCACAGCATTAGAAACACCAGCTAAGACACCAGGCTCAGAAGACAAATGTGAACCCAGGCTTCTAATTTTTATGTATATTTATTTATGTTGGAGTGAGTGTGTGTAACAGTCATGAAATGAGAAAGCCAACCACGAGAAGCGGGAAAGACTTCCAAAAGTGTAGAGACCTGTAGAACGTACTTGATGTGAAAGTAGAAAGAGAAATACTGTGGGGCGTGTGCGTGCACGCATGTGTGTATACATGTGTGTATACATGTGTGTGCAAGTATCCGTGAGTACGTAAGTAGAGAGAGGGTAGAGAGATGCCAGAGGATCAACCAACATAATGTATCAGAGTGCCGTAGGAAACATATTAATTTGTATGCTAATTAAAAATAACATTAAATTTTAAAATGAAATATTTCTGAAACTATGTCTCCAGGCACTCAGATAATCAATTATAACTCTTGTGATTAAATCTCCAGAAAAATTATTTTCAACCATAAAATCACACGTTGGCAGACAGCTTGCCAGACCCAGGAAACACTCCAGGACAATGCGGCAAGCACACGAGGGCCCTTGAACGACCACACAGAAGGACACTGCCATGTTCTCTGGTAACACGGATAAACAAACTTCTTTCCCTGGAGTCAGTTTAGCAGGATGGTTACACGTCTCATTAATCAGAATTGTCTACACTTTTGTGTTCTTGCCGAGTTTTAACGCCAGGCTAAGTCAGCGCCACAATTCATGGAGATTCTTCACTTCGTCACCCTTCAGAACATGCTGGAAGCTGTTACTCATGCCTCTGCCTCCCATGTTCAGACATATTGACAAATAGACACTCGGCCCAGGAGGAAATTAAAAGCAATATACCCTTTATTATTGGCACCACTGGACTGAAGAATAGTTTGAAATCCACAGGGGCTGTTCTTTTCATGGAACTTCTTGGGGGCTGGAAGCTTCCAGAAAGCGGTACCCTTCCACTACCACACACACTGGCATATGAGGTGGGGGGGGGGCAGGAGGACTCTCATGAATTAACTTCACTTATTTTATTTTCCTAAAGAATTGTATATTTTATTTTGATCTTTCATCTAGTTACATCTTTCTCATTCCTAAGGCTTTATATTGTCATTTTTTCTTTTATCCAGTGCCTATATTTTTGGGAACTTGTTCGTACTGTACACAAAACCCAGAACAGGTTAAACAATGAAGCATGTGGACCTGAAATTGTAAAACTCCAGAAGAAAACTGAGGAGCCTCCCATCACTGGTCTTGGCAAATGTGCTTTGGGGTGCTACCCCCAAACCACAGAGAACCCAAGCAGAACTGGATGGGTGGGGCAGTATTTTGTACTGTTCTTTGGGTATTTCTGCAAATGCAGCTTTGAGCCTTTTGCCACAATGTGTGAATTTGCTGAAGTTGTTTATGTAGCTACCCTATTGGCCTTCCAAGAGCTGGTATGTATGTATGTATGTATGTGCACATGCATGTGTATGTGTGTGAAATCTAGGTATATTTTTATTTATGCTCTGTGTACATGTTGGTACACAGGTACCTATCCTCATATACATTGTGTGGACATGTGTATGAAGGACAAGGGTTGATGGAGATATCCTTCTGGGTCCCTCCACCTTATTTTTTGAGTTGAACTCTTTCACTGAACCTTATTGCTTTAATTATTCTAAGCTGTCTGGCCATGGAGCTCAAGGGATCCTCCTGCTCCTAGAAAAACTAGGTTTTGTGTTTCCTTCATGCCTCCTCTCCGTGCTAGAGATTCAGATATGTACCTCCATACTGATGTTTAAGTGTGGGCCTTACAAATCTTACCAAAAGCAATCTACAGATTCAATGCAATGCCCAGAAAAATTCTTCACAAACCTCAAAAGGACAATACTCAACTTCATATGGAAAAACAAAAAACCCAGGATAGCCAAAACAATTTTGTATAATAAAGGAACTTCTGGAGGCATCACAATCCCTGACTTCAAACTCTACTACAGAGCTACAGTACTGAAAATACCCTGGTATTGGCATAAAAACAGACAGGAGGACCAATAGAATCTAATCAAAGACCTGGATATCAATCCACACACCTCTGAACACCTGATTTTTGACAAAGAAGCAAAAAATATAAAATGGAAAAAACAGAATATTCAACAAATGGTGCTGGCACAACTGGATATCAACATGTAGAAGAATGAAAAAGATTTATATCTATCACTATGCATAAAACTCAAGTCCAGATGGATCAAAGACCTCAACGTTAAACCAACCACACTGAACCTCATAGAAGAGAAAGTGGGAAGTACACTTGAACACATTGGCACAGGAAACCACTTGTTAAATATAACCCCAGTAACACAGACACTGAGAGCAACAATTAATAAATGGGACCTCCTAAAACTGAGAAGTTTCTGTAAATCAAAGGACACAGTCAACAAGATAAAAAGGCAGCCTACTGAATGGGAAAAGATCTTCACCAAATCCACATCGAACAGAGGACTGATCTTAAAAATATAAAAAGAACTTAAAAAACTTGTTATCAAAAGAACAAATAATCTAATAAAAAATGGAGTACAGACCTAAACAGAGAACTCCCAACAGAGGAATCTAAAATGGCTGAAAGACACTTAAGGAAATGCTCAACATCCTAACCCATCAGAGAAATGCAAATCAAAACAACTCTGAGATTCCATCTTACACCTATCAGAATGGCCAAGATCAAAAACACTGATGAAGACTTATACTGGAGAGGATGTAGGGTAAGAGGAACATTCCTGCATTGCCAGTGGGAGTACAAACTAGTACAGCCCCTTTGGAAATCAGTATGGTGATTTCTCAGAAAACTGGAAATCAACCTACCTCAAATCGGAGCAATATCACTCTTGGGCACATACCCAAAGGAAACACATTCACACAACAAGGACATGTGCTCAACTATTTTCATAGCAGCATTATTAGTAATAGTCAGAACCTGGAAACAACCTAAATGCCCCTCAACTAAAGAATGGATAAAGAAGATGTGGTATGTTTACACAATGGAGTACTACACAGCAGAAAAAAATAATGACACCTTGAAATTTGCAGGCAAATGGATAGATCTAGAAAATATCATTTTGAGTGAGGTAACCCAGACCCAGAAAGACAAATATAATATGTACTCACTTATATGTGGCTTTTAGAAATAAAGCAAAGAAAACCCAGTCTACAATCCACAACCCCAGAGAACCTAGACAACAAAGAGGACCCTAAGAGAGACATACATGAATCTACATAGGAAGGAGAAAAAGACAAGATCTCCAGAGTAAATTGGGAGGGGGGGGCACAGGAGGAGGCAAAATAGGAGAGGGGAGGAAAAGACGGAAGCAGAGAAAAATGTATAGCACAATAAAAATAATTAAAAAGTGTGCCTTGCTTTATGTTACCTGACTTGGCTTTTCACTTCATTCTCCTCTCTTGTGAATTTTTCCTAATCACTGCTCTGCATTTGTTTTACTGGTGGTCCATTCTGAAGATTTAGCAAACGCAGTTTAGCCCCTTCCAAACAGAGACCTTAAATTCACGTGTTAGTTTGTGTTCGCAAAGGACAGGACACTGGCCCTGTCCTTTGCTCCCTCACCTTGCTAAAGTGCCTTTTTGTACTTGCTTGTGATTTTAAGAAACTACGTAATTACAGATGCTGCTGTGCTACTTCATGTGTGTGAACTCGACACAAGTGAGGGTCACCTGGAAGAGGGCGCCGCAGGTGAGAAAAGGCCTCCCTCTTGGGGAAGTATGACGGGCATTTTCTTGATCAATGGTTCTTGTGTGAGGGACAACCCACCATGGGCAGTGCAGTCCTGGACAAGTGACCTGTGTGCTACGGGAATGCGTGTTGACCAACCTATGGAAAACATCTTTAGTTCTTCTGTAAAAGGCCTGTAGGTTCATAATTTCCATTTACATTCTTTGACTGTTATAGATGTAGTTTTTCTTAGGGATCAATGGTCAGCTCTGTCCCTCCAGCCGGCTTCCATGTAACCACACAGAGACATTACTGATCATAAGTGCTTGGACAATGGCTCAGGCCTATTGCTAACTAGCTCTTATATCTTAAATTAACCCTAATTTCTTATAAACGCTCTACCACAAGGCAGTACCTTTTTTCGGCAAGGCATGTTCATCTCTTGCTTCCTTAGCATCTGGCTGGTGACCCTGTGACTCCACCCTTCTTTTTCCCAGCATCCTCTTAGTTTGGCTCTCTTGCCTAACTTCTTTCTGCCTAGCTATTGGACAGTCAGCTCTTTAGTAAACCAATGAGGGTGATACATATTCACAGTGTACAAAAAGGATTATTCCACAGCCAACTATGGCCCAACTGCTGTAATGAACTAATGGTAAAATCATATTCTCTCCCTTGAAAGTAACCCGTCTTCTTTATTAAAACTTACAAAGTGCTCTTTTTAGTTTTTTGAAATTAAAATTTAACCCACACATTTTTTTTGTTCCCTCGAAGGATTTCTTTTAATTTCAGATATCACTTTAAAATTGTGTTTCCTCATTTCTTAGAGCTCCTGCTTAATATCGTCTTCCCTTCATGCAGCATTTCCCTGAGTCTGAGAAGTTTCATTACTGCCTTCTCATTTCAGCCTTTTTCCTCTTTTCATTTTGGTTAATCCAAACCTACATTATTTTAATTTGCCAATATTAAATTTCTTCCTTTAGGCCTCTCATTATTGCAAATTTCCAGTATTTGCTATATAACATTTTAGTTTCTTTTGTATTCCCCTTCTCATAAACACAGGCGTGGAACTGCCCATACCGACAGCAATGAACTTCAAAGGGCTCCAGGGTTTTGCCTGCCTGTGCAGGAAGATCAACAATGGTAGTGGGCTAGATGAACTTGAATCCTTCAATTTATGAAGTAAAAAGTCATTACAATAATGAACTGCCCTTAGCATATGAAGACAAAAATGAACCATGAAAAAGAGCAGTGACCGCTCCACAGTGCTGATCCCACGCAGTGGAAAGGGTGCCAGCAAGGCCAAGTGCCTCTAGGGCTACTGACTACCACAAGGCAATCCAGGCTCCTGCCAGTTGCCCCGGTTGCTCTCTAGGTGAAAGCTGTTGTCTCAGCCTATAAGCAGACCCCAGGCTATGGCCTGACCCATCTCCATGAACCTGAGGCTACAAACAGACAGGCATCTCTTCTAGGCTCCTTTCTTCCCTGGGCTTCAGAGGTGAGGTTTAGCTGCTTCAAAGGAGTTCTTAGCAAATAAGGGAGGTCAAACGGAGGTAATTTAATTTTCCCTGTTCACTGGGGAGGGTGATATTACCATATTTAAAAACTGAAAAGTAAAAGTTACCATGGCCTTTGAAAGGGACACTTGCCATGGTTTGAATGTGGAGCTGGAATACCCTGTTTTAGACAGCTTAGAGTCAAATAGGCCTATGTCCCTCCTCAGCTGCGCAGGCTAAGGGCCCCTCTTCCCAAGAGCCTGGTGAAATTCAAACAGTCTGGATGTGAAAATGCTTTCTGGAGTAAAATATCGCTGGACGAACTAATGTCATTATTAATATCAATACGAATTAGAGTCATAATACAAATGAAATGACTGCCTGAAATAGTAACAAAACTCCTGTCATTAGAAGCATTCGTGAAGCTGTACAACCTCCTCTTAGGGATGCTTGGGGACAATGATGCATAGGACATTAGCATCATTAATCCCAATGCCCCATTTCAATTTTTTTTTCAAGTCTGTGATTCATCCAGCAATTGGAAGTGCCATAAACCTGGGAACAAAAAATTTCCTTAAAGTTAAATTCAACTCTGTGAATTTTAAATCAAGGAGGAACAAATATGTAATGCCAACTGGGGTAAAGGGTGGCCTTCATGTGGGGCTAAAGTATGCAGATTTCTCTGCTAATGACAGAAGAATTATAGTGGGAATTCTCCCTGTGAAATAACAAGCTGTAGCCCATTGGCATCACCCTAGCAGGCTGAGGGAGCAATGGGTCCCAGATTTAATTAGCAAAAGTTGCCAAATTATTTTTCTCTTGCCTTAAGCTACAAACCCACCTGCACCTTTGCAGGCTCAAAACTCAAAATCTCTAGTCTGTCTCTACATGTGGTATAACTTTATAGGCTACACGTTGTCAGAAAATCTGCCCACTAACGTTCAAGTGAAACCTAAGCAAAAGCGGCCTCTTTCTTTGTCAGTCATCAAATGCAAGGTGTCCAGGAAACCAAGGAATCAGTTTGATGATTTCCACAGGATGCCAAACAGAGGCCCTCCTTGTTGTGAACTCTTACTTTAACTAGGCAAACATGTGTTGCGTTTATTTATGCTGGGGAATATTATTTTAACTATGTAAATAAAGGTGTGCTACATTTGTTTATGATGTATTTGTTTAATGATGTAAAGACGTGTTACATTTGTTTATCCTGCTTTTGTTTAATTATATAAAGATGTGTTGCTGTTTTACCTTGCCTGCCTAAGGCACCTGATTGGTCTAATAAAAAGCTGAATGACCAATAGATAGGCAGTAGAATGATAGCATGAGCTAAAAGACAGAGAGAATAAGTAAGAGGAGAAATCTAGGCTTGGAGAGGAGAGAGAGAAAGAGGGAGATGCCTGGGGCCAGCCAGCCAGACACAGAGCAAGCAGTGAAAGTAAGACATACAGGGTGAAAGAAAGGTTAAAAAAAAACAAGGCAAATCGTAAATGAAGAGAAACAGGTTAATATAAGTTATAAGAGCTAACAAGAAATGAGCATAAGGCCAAACATTCAAAACTAATAATAAGTCTTCATGTCCTGATTTGGGAGATGGTTTGTAGCCCAAAAGAAAAACTCTCATTTATCTCTTCCTGTACCAAAGACAAGGATCTCAGATAAACAGAGAATCAATTTGACTTTAGATGTCTGTTTAATTTACTTGACTCAGTAATTCAATCAACATTAACCAACTACCCTTTATTTGTTGAAGCACTTGGCCTAGACCCATGGAAGAGATACAGAAGGAAACTAGTGACATTTTTGCTGAAGATAAATAGATAATAAATTGTAGATATGTGATATGTAAGATATCGATATATATGAACTATAATAGATATGATATATATAGATGATAGATATGAGCTAAATAGATATGAGATAGATAGATGATAATAGATATGAGATATAGCTAAATAGACAGATAGTAGGTAGACGATAGATATAAAATAGATGATTGATATGAGATTGATAAATAGATGAGAGATAGGTTGTAATTGGATGAGATAGATGATAGATAGATGATAGACATTAGATTGATAGATAAGAGATAGATTGTAGTTGAATGATAGTAAATAATTATATATAGATGATATATTATAGAGAGATATGAGATATGAAATATAAATATATAGATAAATAATAGGTACATATACATAAAAGAGAGAGAGAGAGAGATAAATGATAGATAAACAGATAGAATCATGTGCCAACTGCTGTAAGCCTTGCTCCAGATGGGTTCTATGATGTGTGAGCACCTGAAAGAATTATGACTACCTGTTGTTGATAAGATATATGGCCCCGATAGCCTGGGCTGCCTTTATTTATACAGTTTCAATGGTTTGCATGAACAGTTTTACAGTCAGTGTTTTACTTCCTAAGTTTCTAAAAATGGTTACAATCGTTACCAGTTTGTTCCTTCCTCTTTCCCCGTCCATGCCCCAACTCTCCCACCTATTTGATCTCTACCTCTACTGTTAGAAGCACAAGCAGCCTTGCAAGCTACAAAGGAAGTTTTCTAACTAGGCACAGCCACAGGAAGAACAGTGTGCCCAGTTGGCAGCACATGCAGTTACAGTGTCGTGTGGGGTGAGAGGTAGTTTTGTCTCTTGTGGTTAAAATTAACATCTGGTGTTCTCGCAATCAACTCACCAGCCAAAGCTGGATCGATTTACTCTACATTCTGCGCTACTCTGGCCCCTCTGGGGATAGACCAGGTCTTTCTTTTTATCCTATAAGCAATGTAACTTTGAAACTTACTCTTAGTAGTTGGCACCATTTATCCTTTGTCCTCATGCCCGTCTCCAATAACTTCTTTGGATATTGGCATTATTAGCTACTAGAAATGAGAGAACTGTGGCTCTCTATGATTCGACTCCATCCCCTGCCTCTAGACTGTTTCCATTAACTCCTGATATTATCTATTTATGAGCATTTCTCCAAGACTCTTGTAGTTAAAATCATTCTTTTTAGAACAGTTATGCAAACATGTAATATTAAACCTCATCACCCACTGTGACTCATCCAGGCCAGCATCATGGCTAGCATGGTGGAAGCCAGGAGAACACACAGCACACGCGCTTCTGGGGTCATTCGGGGAATTATGCAGGAAACTGCCCACAGGCCTTTGCCATGTGGGTCAGGGTCTCTAGGGTCTTGCCACAAAGGGATCCGTGCTGTTCTCAGGCCTTGTTCCCCAAAGAAGTCACATGGCTCCCACCAACCAACACATTATGGAAAAGAAGTTGGTCAGTACAGAAGTAGTTTTATCTAAGAGGCAAGGGAAACATGCAGAGGTTCTTGCTTACTTTTCATGAATACAGACCCTCCATGTTGAAGATAATCCACATACCTCTTTTGAAAGACAGATAAATGTGGTTAATGTTCATGGGGCAAGGAACCAACACTAGATATTTATCAAATGCTTTATCAGATGTCAAGAGCTATAAAAGATATCTTTTATTTTATTTGAAAAGGTAAAGCATAAGGGTTGATTAACCATCTTGCTTGAAGTCACACAGGTTAGACATGAGAAAGTTAATATAATGTCAGGTGGTGGTTATAGGAATACATATATATGTGTGTGTACACACACACATAAGCTCTTGACACTAGGTTAAGAGGACACTAAATGACAAACTCAGGAGGCAAATGGTTTTAGCTTAAGAGCTAGTCTTTGAAAATTGTGTTGGCAAAAAAGACTCACCATATCTCCTCCTAATAAATACTCATCTGTTGCAATATGAGCGGTGGGCACTTCCCGAAGCCCAGCTCCCAGCTGCCTGGCTAGCTAGCTTATATCCCGAAATAACAACACACAAATTGTATTTATTTAAACACTGCCTGGCCCATTAGCTCTAGCCTCTTACTGGCTAACTCTCACATCTTGATTAACCCATTTCTATTAATGTGTATCGCCACTTGACTGTGGCTTACTGGCATGAGTCTAACCACCATCCATCTTGGGTAAGAGAAGCATGGCGTTTGCCTGACTCTGCTTTCTTTCTCTCAGAATTCTGTTTAGTCTACTCCACCTATCTAAGCTGCTGTCGTATCAAAAGGCCAAGGCAGTTTCTTTATTAACCAATGAAAGTAACACGTAGAAGACCCTCCCACATCACTCATCAAAGTCAGCTTTTCATGACTGTAACAAATAGCTGAGATAATCAGCTCAAGATAAGAATCATTTATTGGGCACATAGTTTTGGAGTCCTTGCTGCTTTGGGCCCATGGTGAGGCAGCATCATGGCAGCAGCATGTGGGAAGCTCCTCACTTCCTGGCAGCCAGGAAGCATGTGGGTCCCCATATCCTCTTCCAGAGCCTGTTCCCATGACTGGATTTCTCCCCCACTAGGTCTTAAAGTACCATTATTCATTTAAGAGTACCATGGGCTGGACTCTAAGCCATCAACTCAGGGGCCTGTGGTGGACCCTTACCCAAACCACACTACAGTGATTAAAAAATCTGAAAAGCACAGACTTGTTTGTGAGAAGTGTTGTAAGGAGGCCACTTGTTTGTTTCCCGGCCACCCAGATTCCCAAAATAACCAACAGAAACTGTATTAATCAAATCACTGCTTGGCCCATTAGCTCTAGCTTCTTATTGGCTAACTCTAACATCTTAATTTAGCCCATCTCTATTAATCTGTGTACCGCCACAAGGCTGTGGTTTACCTGGTAAATTTCTGGTGTCTGCCTCCAGCAGGGCTATATGGCTTCTCTCTAAACTCCGCCTTCTTTCTCCCAGCATTCAGTTTAGTTTTCCCCACCTAGCTTTACTCCTTTGCCCTATCACAGGCCAAGACAGTTTCTTTATTGATCAATGGTATTCACAGCATACAGAGGGGAACCCCACATCAGAGCAGTAAAAATTATTAACCCATGTCAGTTTCTTCACCACATGTTAAGCAGAACTAATTAGAATTTGGGAATCATCTAAAAAAGCCCTGTTTCAGTTGGAAGACCTCAAGTGTGCAGAAGGAAGATGTAGACAACTGGCTGATTTGAATGGAGTCCCCACTACCCACTTCAACCTGAAAAGAATTGTAAGTCCCATTCTGTGCCTAGTAGATAGAAGATACTAGAAGGAAGGTTGGCAAACCAGGGGCCAACAAACCAAGTCCAACTTGCAACTTGTTTTGTAAGTAACATACTGTTGAAGCAAGGCCAAATTATTCACTTATTGTCTAGGTTCTTTTTCCTGTTGTGAAGACAGTGTTGACGAGCTGGGACAGAGACTGCCAAAGCCCAAACTATCTGAAAAAACAAAATGGACAAATTCTAGAAAAGAAAATGTAGAAAATCTTACCACCTTCTGGAAGAAAGAATGCAATCATTTAAGCTCCCCATTTCCAAGATTCTCCCATTCCATCCCATCCACAGCTCGTGGATGAAGGGTCTGAGGCCATGATTTGCCTAAGGCATTAGTGCCGAGTGCTCTAAGGGGGCATTTTTCAGATCCCTGGCATTCGATGAGTCCCTTCTACAACATTAATCCCCAAAGAGCAGTTTGTCCTCTAAAACTTACTCAATAGCTTTAATGACCCTGGGTCTCCAGCACCAGGACCTCTCTGAGAATGTGAAGAATGCTTGATACCTTCCCATCATCCCCTCTACCCCAAGGGCGACGAGAGACCTTATCTGCTGGAACTATAGCTTTACAGTCAGCATCGCTCCCTTTAACTCCTCTCGGAAGTCTCACTGTGGAAACTTGCTTAGCATTTCTCAATGAGCTGGCACAGCAGCAGCCTTCAGGACTGGAAATGGTGTCTGGGTTTGGGTATAGCAGCCTTGTAATTCAGGATTCCCTCAGCTCCACACGGCACACAGGCAGTAGGACACGGTGAGGTAGTGGCAGACTGCACTTCCTGTCACCTAAGTCAAGTGGCACATTCCCCACCCTGCTGATCTTCCATTCAATGAGGTCAAGGGTGACTCTTTGGAATATCGAAAGCAAACTTAGAAAGTAGAGACTGGGCTATAAAGTTCTCTTGGTCAGGTGCCATGCCAGAGAGAGAGAGACAGGGGCAACAGAGAGTATGAATGAGTAGAGTATGGGGTCACAAATTAGAGAAATGGCAGATCTTCTCAAATAGGAAAGTTGGTTTGGGAAATAGAAATATTGGTTTGCTTTTGTTTTTGCATCCAAAACTTTACTTGAAATTCAAACATCATTTGTGGACCCTCATAGCCAGACTGAGCTCAGGACAGGACCTACGCCTGAGCACCTCAGAGGGATGCTCTGAGGAGTCCTCCAGCTGGTTCATGGCGGTGTTTGCGAGGATGGACGCCTCGGTTGTCAAGACATTTCTTTACATTAAGGTGGCCTTATGGCTTTTATCTTTGTCTCCTCATACGTAGAGCAAGTGTCTTTCCTTGTGATGGGTCTTAGGGCACTTGTCTAAGGCAGTCAGCTGTCCTTCCTACACTTCTCATAATGATGGGGTAGCATGGAGGGATGTATGTCCAGGCATTGAGTCCTGTGGGTGCGCACACGCATGGAGGGATGTATGTCCAGCGTTGAGTCCTGTGTACGCGCACACGCATGGAGGGATGTACGTTCAGGCATTGAGTCCCGTGTACGTGCACACGCATCGAGGGATGTATGTCCAGCGTTGAGTCCTGTGTACGCGCACACACATGGAGGGATGTATGTCCGGGTGTTGAGTCCTGTGTACGCGCACACACATGGATGTGTCGGAATTCGCATGAGAGAGAGGGTGACAGCATCGTGGAATTAGGATAATATTAAAAACTAGGCAAAAGAAGCGTGGGAAAACAGGCAGGATGCTGTCTGCCAAATTAAGATTGCTAGCGTTTGAGTGGCAGAGAGGCAGTACAGATTGCAGAGAAAGATTATTCTGCTTATACTACAGAGGAGACACCCGCAGAACCAGTTAGGGGAGGTCCATTAGAGAAATTCTGTAGAAGTCCACATGAGAGCCAATGAGGACGGAGGACATCAGAGAATACAAAGATGGGAAATGGGCATCTTTAGGAATTGCCCAGGAAGGAAGGATGACTTAGACAGAAATCCAGTCTGAGACGGAGAGCCAGACTTTGGACAGGGATTACGGGAGGGCAAGCCTCTCCAAAATGTTGTCACTTCTAGAAACTTTTATTTCATGGCCTCTTTGGAGCCCTTTCCAAGTAGTTCTCCACCAGGAGAATTGCTGCATTAACTGTGGGAACTGGCAATGACAGAAGCAAGGAAAGTGCTAATTACAGGCCAAGATAATTAACCATCGCTGGGATCAGCTGCATGTAACCTCAGCTCATCTGCTCCTGGAAATGGCCAAGGGAAAGAGCGAAGGAAGAGAGTGGGCGGGACCTTTTGCAAATGCTAAGGGAGCAGCTGAGCTCAGACCTCGGTGACACTTGAGTTTGATGGGTTTGGCACTCTGGATCTGGTTTCTGGAGCCCTTGGGGTGCCAAATGCACAGTAGCCAGCAGGGCAGTTGTCCAAGTGTCGTTCATGCCTCTGGGCTGCTAATTACTGGGGTCTCCTTTAGCCTTATTGCTATACTCCATTAGGGTGACACGCACAGGAAATGGATTGCAGGCCATTAGACCATCCAGGTTGACAAAGGTCAGGTCTTGCCTCCTGGGAGAAAAAGTCTGGGTACCAGCTTTCTAATCTGGTACTTAGAGCAGGGAGAAAGGTCTCGGGACTGGGAACGAGGGATAAGTTCCTGCCCCAGCTCAGACAAACAATCTTGGGCTTGCACATCATTTCATTATGCATAGGTTCCCATTGCTTCTCCCTGGTCGTGAGGATCAGATGATGTCAGATGCCTGAAAGGGACTTGCAAATGGTGAGGGAGCTTAATGAGTGACTGTGACCATTAATGCTATTTCCTAACATGAACATTTGGGTATACCGGACCACAAGTGAATAACGCATAGTTCCAGTATCCTTGCTGTCACTAGTATGTCTCTGACCTCGGAGAAGTAACTCATCTGACAACCAAGAAGGTCAGCTTAGACAGCGAATCTCAACCAGAAGCACACGTGAGACTCACTCGTGAGGTTTCACATAAGTGCTCAGGATCCACCCTAGACATTCTGGAATAAATCCTCCAGGAAATTAGACTTGTGCGGCCACAGAGAGCCATAGAAATTGATGTCCAAGCCTTGCCATCTCGCCGCTCTGCAGTGCACGGATGCTCACCCAGCACCTGGACACATTTATCTCTGTTTTCAAGACAAGGCTCACCAAAGCCTCTAGCACTGACGCTGCATCCTAGCACTGATCCTGCATCCTCAACCTAGGGCTCTCATCTCCAACATCATACACCTGGCCACTAAACTGCCCTTGATTGTCAGTCTCTAACCTTCACCACATCACTGTCAAGATACGGAGCTCACATTGTTCCCTGGGTGAGTTCTGGGTGGCCTCGTCCATCTCTGCTCTGCAAATGTCGCCTTTCTGTTTTGACCCTGTACCCCAGGCTATGAGGAAACCTGGAGCCGAATGGTCTTTGCAAGGGATAATCATTTTTAATGCTGAGCCCCGGCCATAGAGATGTCACTGGATGGTCTCTAATACAATCTGGGTTTGGAGTTTTAAAATAATTCCTCTGGATGTTCCCAATGTGCAGGCCTGGATGGAAGCCATCAATTTCCATTTCCAGATTCAAAGGTTGAGGCACTGGAGGGAAAAGCACTAGCCCAGAGTAGGAGCTGGAATTGAGCAGACCTGCCTCTACCCCAAGCTTCCTCTATGCCCAGCATCGGCAGCTCCCTGCACACCAGCAGCGTTGGATGCTCCTGATGGAGAGCAGAGGCGGCTTTTCCTGGCATCAAACAAGGCTGGGGGCAGAGAGCTGGTTCTCCCCACCCTGGAAGGTCTGCGATTAAAAGCCTGTTGATGGAGGAGGATATAATTATGTGTGAATGAGTATAATTCCTTTACCGTGATGAATATTAATTAGAGGTAAACACAGCATCAATATTCATTTAGGGTAAAAACAAAATTGAAGCTAAAAGGCAGACTGTTTTTACTAGGGTTGTCACCCACGTAGCAAAGTAATGAGTTGACAGGCCCCAGCAGCAAAAGGTGGCTCTGTTTCCTCAAATCCTCCTGATCTAGAAGTTAGCAGGAATGAAAAGGTGCTGAAAAGCTGGCTTGCACGTTTGCTTGCCACTCTTTGCTCTGAGCACATCCTCTAAGGGGTTTAGGTTATAAAGGCTCTCCTTAGGCAGGTATGGGACCCTGTGAGGAAGCTGGCCTTCTCAGGCTTCCTGGAGAGAAAGACCGCAAAAAGGCCCAGTGGCCTGTTCTGTTGTTCTAGACTAATCCCAGGGAGAGGGCAAAAGGACAGGCATTCTCGAGGCCCAGAAAAAAATAAATGGGTCTCAGTTTGAGAAGGTTTCAACAATGCAGCTTGTAAATGCCTCACCTTGTCGTACTGAGTTAAAATACCCGGAGCTGAAGCTGAAGAATGCATATTCCAACAAGCTCTCCTTCTGACTTTTACTCTGGCTCCGGATCTGTTTGGCTGGGATGACGGCATCTGTCCTGCTTAGCCCTCCCTACAGCTGGACTCAACCCAGAGACAACCGAGAGGAGAAACCTTACCTGAGGAACTGCCTAGACTAGGATGGTCCATGGGCATGATGGCAGGAAACTGTTAATTCACCTAAGAGGGCCCTGCCCACCATGGGCAGCACAATATCCTACGTAAGAGGTCCTGGACTGTATAGAGAAGCAAGCTATCAAGAACCCTGTGAGAGAGGAAGCCAACAGTGTTCCCCTATGGCTTCTGTTTCAAGTTTCTGCTTGAATTCCGGGCCAGACTCCCCTCAGTGATGGACTACGAACTGAAAGTATATGGCAAATAAACCCCTTTTCTCCCATAATTTGTTCTCGGTCAGTGTCCTCTTACAGCAACAGAGGCGGCACTAGACAGGGCCTTAGGTGAGTCATCCCCTGACTCATCCAGCCGTTTGGTAAGTGTTTGTCTTTCTGCACTGGCGCTTTGGTAGTCTTGAGTGAAACCAGGCGCGTGTCCGCTAGTTTGTTTGGGTCCATCTAGAGAAATTAGCACAAAGGGAATGGACTAGTATTACAGGGTGAAGGCGACTGCATGGAGGAAGGGCAGCCATGCGAGGGAGCGCAGCAGGGAGCTGCACTGAAATGTCGTCCTAGAAGGCTTCACAGAGACAACAGACAGGAGAAATTGATGAGCAGCACCTTCTGCCTGCAGAGCAGGGGCAGAACCTTGGAGGAGAACTCTATTCACGCCGGGCTCCATGCGGTACGCTGAGAAAGGAAGCCGTAGGATTTCATTTACCTTTATGAGATTGGTTCCTGCAGAATCAGTCCTTCGCAATTGCTATGAGCTAAAGGATGCTGCAGGAGCTGAGTCTGCTATTGTCACCTATAAGGTAGGCTTCTCTCATGAGCTCCCATCCGCTCTCCTGCTTGACGGAGTCCTCTACAAACTGGAATCATTGACGGTTTCAAAATGGGATGCATGGGTCCTATCCCCAGAGATTCTCTGTTGATTAATCTGGGCTGGGGCCTGGGTGTCGAAAGGCCTTTCTTTCTCTAGATTAGACGGTCAGTGAACGGGATGAGAATGCAATCGAGGAGTTGGTCACCCAGAGGTGACGAACTGGACTCTCAGCATCCTGAAGCCGTAGGCAGGAGGTTGCTGTTACCTTAAGGCCCGACTGGACTACATTGTGAGTTTGGGGTCAGCCGAGGCTGTGTAGAGAAAGTCCGTCTCTAAAATATTGAAACACGAGTTACCCAGCAATGTAGGTTTCAGCTAAGATGTACTTGGTTCCCTTTTGCAGAAGCCTTTTCTGTGTGTGCACGTTTTCCAGATTTCTTCCCACACTGCAAACACAGTTAACACAACTGTGGCCCCGATCATGCACTAAACTATTTTGTAAACCCTGAAATTAAACTTTATTGCTTTGAACATTAGTGTGACTTCCGAAGGCCTAGCATGTTGAGCAAAAGAAATCAGTAACTGAAATAATTACCTTGAACCACAGTCTCCTAAAACAGAATATTCAGTACTACTTCAGGTGACTAAGAGCACACAAAAGGCTTAAGTAATCTGTACATTTTCAAACTTCAAGTCATAATTGAGTTGAAATTTTAAAAGTGCATTTTTAGTGGTTAAAAATGATACCAGTCTAGCTAACACAGGTGGAGGCCATTCCACTGATCTGATAGGGTGCTCACAGCCAGAGCTCAGGGAATCCAGGCTTTGTGGGCACTCGGAGGCCACCTCAGCTGTTCCTCTCACAATGTCCCCTGAGGTTCCTGTCCTTTTCTCTCAGGTCTTTCCCATCTCCAAGGGTAACTTCCCCAAACAACGTTTCCTCTAAACTCACTGGCCTGTGCCCTGCTCTGAGTCCAGCCTGGCTTTTATTTTGTCTCTGCAGAGGGGGGAGGACAAGAATACTTCCCCACTCTAAGACTGACCCGTCTTAGCCCTTTGACTGCGGTGCTTCTGCATTGTCAAGCTCCTTTGAACAAATTGTCAGTAGCAAATGACAAGCTTTGCAAATGTAATACCAAACAATTCCTAATGAGAAAACTGGGGTGTGTTTTCTGAAAGACATGAGGAAAAGTTCAAGTGACTGAGGAACCACTGGAGAGACAAAACGAAAGCTACATTTCCCTATCTGCTTCCTGCAGGTCCAGGGGTTTTTATAGGAATTGATTTGTGCATGCACGGGGCGGGGACACATGCCACAGTGCACGTGTGGAGGTCAGGGGACAAGTTTTGGGGATCAGGTCTCTCCTCCCACCATGTGGGCCCAGGAATTGAAACTGGGTCACCAAGCTTGACAGCAAAACCCTTACTCACTGAGCCATCTCGCCTGACCCAGCTTCAGGTTTCTCAAGTATTTCCCCCATTCTCAATAACAAGAAGGTCAGTCTTAGGCTGCTCATGTTCTCCAGAAGGGTCATTTGGGTCTCAGATCTACCAACCATTGTTCTAGATTTCATCATAACCTTTGGTTTTGTTTTCTACGCAGGAAATCTTCTCTGATGACTTTCCCTTTTGTTCCCATTTCCTTTTGACAGCTTCTGGAAGCTCTGGTAATTAGCACTGCCGCACAGACCGCCTGTGTCTGAAATGCATTGGTTTTGACCTTACGTGTCAGTGACCCTGTGGGTTAGTTCAGAATGGTAGCTTTTACGCCATTGTCTTTGGTCTCTGTGACTCACCAACAGAAGCCTGGGACTTATTACAGTCTTCCAGAAGTTTACTTTCCAGACTCGTTTAAATTGCTTTCCTCCTCATTCCCAAGATTTTACTAAAATATGCCTAGCATTGATGTGTGTGTGCTTGTGTGTGTGTGTGTGTGTGTACACATGCATGCATGTTCATGTATGCCTGCCCTTTTAGTCTAAGAACTCCATGCTAGAGTATTTTCTTATATTTTGTCTTTTTCTCTCTCTCATTGGCTTGGTCTGTTTTTCAAGTCAGGTTTGTCTTGGGTCCTGGGCGTCTTGTTTGAAGAAGTGAGGAATGACGTGCAAATTATCAAAATAGCAAGTACTTCATGAAGAACTGAAAATGCAAGGGACACACACGAGAGCCGTGACGCAGCCGTGACGCAGCCGTGGCTCTAGCTTTTTTTCCTGGTGCTCCAAGGAGGAGCTGCTTGCTCGGTGGGTCACAGATGGCTTTCTGCAGGTAAGTCAGATAGAAGCACGCACTGCTGTGTAGTCATGGACATATATTGATAAGTCTCCATCGCGTGTATGTTAGTCACATGTGATTGTAGGTAGAGGTTTTTCCCAGAGGGTCTCTCTGAGGACACACCAGACACAGGTCAGCCTGGATAGGCTCGCTTCCTCTGGTTCCAGACTCTGTTTGACCACAAACTAACCATACTAACTTTTTTTCTCCATTCATCTCCAATCTATGCTGCAGTCATTCACTTTTTACCTAGCGTCCCCTGCCCCATTTCTAGGACCTCCGATTGAAATTATTTCAAAGATATAAATATCAATTATATGTTACCCATGTCACTTCTTCCCCCACTCTGGATTTGTTTTTGATTTGGTTTTTTTTGTTGTTGTTTATTTTTTGTTTTTGTTTTTAAATAATGTAGCCCTGGGGATCCTGAAACTCACTACGTAGCCCAGGCTGGCCTTGAACTCAGAGAGTCACCTGCCTCTGTTCCGAGTGCTGAGATTGACCATGCCTGGCTGCTGTAAAATCTGTTTCCTCCATCTCTATTTTCCCTTTAAATTTTGCCACGGAGTTAGAATGAGGTTAGAGGTCATGTGTTATAATTCCCTCATCTTGGTGTTTTAAGGTTAGTTGATATAGTCATATGTTAATGTTAATAAAGGTTTTTCAGATGGGCGTAGTGGTGCACACTTGTAACTCATTGCTCACGAGCTAGAGCTAGGAGCAGTATGAGTCTCAGACTAGCCTGTTCTAGAAAATGAGTTCCATCCCAGAACTACATAGTGAGATTTTTTAAAATATGAATTTATTTATTTTTATTTGATTTGATTTTTTTAAAAAAAGAAAACAAACTATCTTTTTTTCATTTTACATACTAATCCCAGCTCCCACTCCCTCCCCTCCTCCCATCCCCTCCACCTTGCCCGCCACCCCACCCCACCCCCTATCTGCTCCCCAGAGAGAGCAAGGCAACATTGCTCTGAGGAAGGACCAAGGCCCTTCCCCACTATATCCAGACTGAGCAAGGCATCCATCCAAAGAGAATGGGTTCCAAAAAGCCACTTCAAGCAGGAGGGATAAACCCTGGCACCACTGCCAGTGGCCCTGCCGTATGCCCCAGCCATACAGCTGCCGCCCACATTCAGAGGGTCTAGCTTAGTCCTATGCTGGTTCCTTCCCTGTCCAGTCAGACTTGGTGAGCTCCTATTAGCTCAGGTAATCTGTTTCAGTGGGTGTTCCCATCAAGGTCTTGACCTCTGCCCATGTTCTCCCTCCTCACACTCTTCAACTGGACTTTGGGGGTTCAGACCAGCGCTCCGATGTGGGTCTCTGCCCCTGTCTCCATCAGTTGCTGGATGAAGGTTCTATGGTGACATTTAAGATATTTATCAATCCTACTACAGAGCAAGGCCAATTCGGGCACCCTCTCCTCTATTACTTAGGGCCTTAGCTGAGATCGTCCTTGTGGATTCCTGGGAATTTCTTTAGTGCCAGGTTCGTAGTGAGAGTTTTGTCTCTAATAAGTAAATAAAGTCAAACAACCAAACAAAACCCCAACATACTCTTTGTAGAAGTTGTGTAAAGATCAGAAATGATAAAGCAATATATTGGAGAAAATATCTAAAAACCCACAATATAGAGGCAATTAACAATATCAATGCCACACTCCATCTAAATGGAATGTCTTCATCAAACCCCCTCCCCTCAAGGCTCAGGGACCTGTGCAAAAGAGAAAGTGGGAAGAGCGTGAGAGCGAGAGGGGATGGACGACTTCAAGGAGACGGTGTCTTCCAGACACAGCAGGACTGATGTTCATGTGAACTCACAGAGACCGAGACAGAGGCAGCACAATCAAGACCTGGCCAGGTTCACGCCAGAAGGAATCTCAGCACTGAGAGGCACAGTGGACACAGGCTCCCATCCAGAACGAAGAAATTATCTGTAGTTGAGACTCAATGGAAAGGAGAAAGTCAGTGTTCTCCCGCGTAGTCTTACTGGGTATATTAGCCCCACTCCTGGGCAGGCCCCATGCCTGGGAGTAGTTGGCCAACAGGAAACAAACTCAGTGCTGTGTTTTGTAGACCTTTTGACTCATTTTGCTTTGTTAGAGTAATTTTTTGTCATATCAATATTTTGTTTGTTTATTTTTATTTTTGTTTTTATGAATTTGTAGGGAAATTTATATTTGTATGTTTCTTGGTTTTGTTTCGTTTGCTTGCTTTAGAGAGAATGAGAAAAAGCAAAGTTACGTGGATAAAGAGGTGGGGAGGATCTGGAAGGAATTGGATAAGAGAAAAACATGATCAAAATCTATTCTATGAAAATGTGTTTTACAGTTTACAAAAAGCTTGAAAAGAAAGAACTATAAAAAGTCTTCACTTTGTAACTTAGGCACTGAAGCTGAGGAAGGGGAAGAAACCATGAGCCTCTAAGTGACCAGTGAGAAGATCACACCACTCCCCTCCCCCACTCCACACAACTCCTGTACTCTCTGAAAAAGAAAACCATGTTTTCTTCAGTTCGTTGAAGAAACACACGATTGGCTACAAACTCACCCATAGGCATAGACGCATACATGGACACACGAAATATCAAAAAATGGAAAAAGATAAAACAGTGTAGAAGGCATGTGAGTGGTCATTGATCTTGTGATCGCTGATGGAAAGCATTCTATAGAAGAGCAGGTCAACCCTCCCAGGAGTCCTGAACTTCCCTGGGTCAATGCACATCTCCCCTCCAATTAGCCCAGTCTGAAAAGGAGAAGGCTGTTTCTAAGAGGAAGAACTTTATGAAAAGAGAATGGAATCTAACATTGGAGATCCGAATTGGAAAGTCAAACCTATAGTTAACCAATTGCTGGGTTGTCTCTTCAGAATTCCAAGCATGTTTTGGAAATGCCCTGTCTTGAAATTAGGAATAGTAACAGCAGACGTGGAAAAATAGTTCTGGGCGCATAGTGAAAGATGAAAACAGAAGAATTATTTGGATAGTGAAATGCTAGATATTTTTAAGAGAAAAAACAAGGAGGATGAGATGTAGGTGAAGGCAAAAAGCCCCACACGGTGTCCTGGGATATGGTAGGGAATTAGGACTGAGCGACTTACAAATACATAGGAACTTAGTGCGGGGTAGTCTTGTAACTCTGTTCCAATGTCTGTCCTTCCTGCCTCTGTCCTTCCGCCTTGCCAATCAGTTGTCACCCTCACAGTTTCTGATCCTGTATCTCTGCCACACTGAGGTAAAAACATCCATGTTGAGCACCGGTGCCTAAGATTTGGATTCTGGTTCCAAACTTCAGAACACACTTTCTTTCTCTGTGTACCACCTCCCTCACCTGAAAGCTAGAGTAACTATAAGTTCCCACATGGGCTCTTCTCTTCCCTCTTCCTCATTTTATTTCTGAGCCATCAAAATGATTTTATTATATGCACTCCCAATCCCCTTGCCTCTTGGCTCCCATGAGCCGCATTCACCTTGTAAGATTCAAAATCTCTTTAATCATGATTCCCCGGCCTCTATGCTGCTCAGTGAGGCTTGCAAACAATTTACTACTTGAGGCAATTTGAATGAAAAATGTTTCATGGAGACTCACATGCTTGAACCCTTGGCTCACTGTGGTGCTCCTTCATAGTAGGGTTATGATCCTTTATGTGGTGCAGCCTTGACAGAGAAAACAGGTCACTGGCATCGGGCTTTGAGAGGTTACAGCTCTGCTTCCAGATTACAACCCAACCTCCCCATCCCCATCCCCTGTTTTCCATGCGCAGTTGAGATGTTCGGCTTCCTGCTTCTGTTGCTATGCTTCCCCCACTGTGATGGACTCTTTCCCTGGAACTGTAAGCCGATGCAGATTCTTCCTTCTGGAAGTTGCTTTGGGTCATGGTGTTTAGCACAACAAGAGAGTGACTAACTCAGCACTGCTTGTTCTCCACCACTGTAAGACCAAGTGACATGGGTGTGGCCTTCAGGCTGCCTTGCTGCCATATTGCAATTCCTTAACTTGCCTACCCTCTCAACAAGTAGAAACAATTCCACCACTTCCCTCTCTCAGTCCGACATTGCTCACACCTTCTGCTCAGGGCCTTGCTTTTCATAGCTCGAAGAAAATTGAAGCAATCCAAAGAGTATTTTTAGATCGTCTCACAAATATGCTCATAAACCTGCCTGTGTTTTCAAACAAATGCTTGCCCTTGCCCTCTGTTGCTTACGGTGGACTGTCCACTCCTTATCGAAAGCTGTCCTAAGAGGGGAAATATATTTTCATGTAGGCACCTGGGGAAGAGGCACAGGAAGATGACGGCTCAGACCCAAGGATGTGCCTAAAAGCCAAAGAGTGCCAGAAAGCTGCCGGAAGCTGGGGAGAAGAGCTGCCCTGGCTCACAGCTCTGGGAGAAACCATCGCTGCCGATGGCTTGATCTGGACCTCTGGCCTCCAGATGTTCACATTTAGGCTGCTCCGTGTGTTGCTTTTGTTATGACAGCTTAGCAGCTTCCAGATAAGCTAACCCTTCTGTCCCCAGAAGAGGCTAGCCCCCAATGTTGCTCCTGTTCTCACGGTACCATGCCCTACCTTCTCCTACAGGGCAGGGCTGCTCCTCTCTGTGGCCCTCATAACTATCCACATGGGTCATTGTGTACCCATCATATAACTTTTAGCTTTTGTCCACCCCACTTTCTGCCCCAGACTTCCTCTTCTCTCTGCAATATTTAGCAGCAATGATTCTTGTACTCACGGTCTCCAGTTTCTGTCTATTTGCCCTCTGTGTGAAATGAGGTTTGCCTCTCGTTGCTCAACATATAGGGTTCTACACAAGATCACTCAAGGTCTACAGT
This sequence comes from Microtus pennsylvanicus, assembly GCF_037038515.1. NCBI lineage: Eukaryota > Metazoa > Chordata > Mammalia > Rodentia > Cricetidae > Microtus > Microtus pennsylvanicus. Next base: position 70,867,615 of record NC_134579.1, read on the forward strand.
TCTCAGCCTTGCTCCTGCCTGAGCCTCTGGGGACATTCAGCATGGCAGTTCACTGCTTCCTCCTTAGAGCCCTTTCTTCCCTTGGTATTTGAGGTCCTCAGATAGACTTTGTCTTTCTCTGACTGAGTCTCTTGTACTTTGGGTGGGCAGTATATCTTTTCTAAGATTGTGAAGTTTGAAATTCCAGGGTCTCGAGCTTGGCTTTTTGTTCCTAGATAATTCCTTGATCAGTTCAGCCGGGCTCAAGGTTTGACCTATCATCTATGTGTCAAAGACTGTCTTCGCATGACCTTCTAATTCAAAACTTAGGATATCCCCCAAAGAAATTCCCACTTTCCTCCAAAAGCCTGATTGCCAACATTCACTGGCTCAGAAAAGGGCAATCCCATCTTCTAGGTTTTCATGCCAGAATCTGGTATCATTTTAAATTCTGCTTTCCCATTGCCTTGGACTCTCTAAGTGAAGAAGTCCCATTAACACTCATTTAAAATACCTCTGTAATCTAAACCTTTCTCTCCCACTCTACCAAACTACATTACAGTAGCCTCCTAACCAGGGCCCTTTCTCTTCCCCAGCACCATGCAGTCTAACCTTGGCACAGCACTCAGACACCATGTAAAACACAAGCTGCATCCCCAGGTCCCTTGAGCATCCTTTAGCAGCCTCCTCCTTGGTCCTTCTTGGTGCAGAGAGAAAGCCTAGACTTAGAGAGCCCCTGTAGCACCCCCTCCCATCTCAAACCCTTCTGTTCCTCATCTCACCTGGCTATCTCCTTTTCCCTCCCTTCCACAAGGCCTGGTCACCATCCTAGAACATCCAAGTTGTCCTCAAAAGTCCTTGCATTGTCTGATCCCTGTGCCCCAAACACTATGTCGCAGGTGTCTCATGACAACTGACCTCTTGTCTTCATTCACATACAGCTTTTTTAATAAGATCTAGGAACCAGCTACAGCCTCTGCTCACAGACACTCCATGCACATACACATATACGGATTTATTCTCTCTTCTTTCCAATCATTGCCTGTCTCCATGTGTCAGAATCAAGCTCTGGGTTTTCTGTTTTGTTTTTCTGAGAATGAAATAAGTACTTACACACGCACACACACACACACACACATACAGAGAGAGCGAGAGAGAGAGAGAGAGAGAGAGAGAGAGAGAGAGAGAGAGAGAGAGAACAGGTGAATGACTGTATAAAAATGTTGAGAAAATGGTTCATCAAATGAGCAATAATCATCTCTATTACCCAAATGGCTAATAACCATTAGCCACCATCAACATTACCTCCATTCCTCAGATCAAACTTTGCAATGCAAATATCTACGAACTTGGTTAGCAGAGTGCTCCTTGAGAGAAGGCCAGGGGTGAAGGAGAACAGCGGGGGACACTTGCAGTTTAATGAAGCTCAGTCAAGACTCATTTATTTCCCGTTGACTTTGCGGAGGTTCTCTGAGCTTTCACCCAACTACTCTCTTGTGCCAGCCTTGGATGAATCCCTTGAACCAATTCTGCCAGGGCTCTGCTAAAACCACTGTTCTGTGCTGCTTGGGAGAACCACGGGCCTAATTTAGCCTGCAGGAAATAAAAATTAATAACCTCAGAGAAACCTCAGCCTAGTTTTGCTATTGCCTCATTTCTAGGGTTTTTCAGTCATTAAGACCATATAAGAAAATTAATCCCAAACCTGAGAGCTGGAAGTGGTTATCGCTTCTGAACGAGGAGAGGCAGGCTCAGGATCCCAATGATCAGCAGAGGATACAAACCATTTTTAATATTTTGGGGTGGAAAATTGGCCTAATGATACTGCGGTTTTACATAACGTTTCTGTCTTTAGTTTTAAATCTGGATTTAGGGACGGAGGGTAAAAGCGAGGAGGACTAAAGAGCAATGGCAGTCACCCCAGAGGGGGATGTGACACTGGGGGTAAGAAATGGCTGCATTCTAGACAGACTTCGAAGTAGAGAGTCCACTGAGACTTTCCGGTGTGAGAGAAAGATGTTCACATACAACAACACAATCTGGAATTGAGCTTCTGTGTAGGGGGTCCTTCTGTTTATGTGTTGCTCTCATTGGTTAATGAATAAAGAAACTGCCTTGGCCTTCAGATAGGCAGAACTTAGGTAGGCAGGGAAACAGAACTGAATGCTGGGAGAAAGAAGGGCAGAGTGAGAGATGTATGGATCCTCTGTCTGAGATGGACGCCAGTTAGAATCTTTCCCGGTAAGCCACTGCCACGTGGTGATATAGAGATTAACAGAAATGGGTTAAATTAAGATGTAAGAATTAGCCAATAAGAAACTATGGGCCAAGCAGTGATTTAAATAATACAATTTCTGTGTGGTTATTTCAGGTGTAAGCTAGCAGGGCAGCCAGGATAAACAAGTGGCCCTCTCCCTTCCAACAATTCTGGGAAAACAGAATGGCGCTTAGATTAGAAGGAAATGGCACTCACTTGGCCTTGGGACCCTGTTGGTGTTGGGCTCTCGTGTGACTGTGGCAATATAGGCTGTCCCACACTGTTTTGTACACAAACATGCCCATTTTTATTGCATGTCCTTTGCCTGATTTACTGGAGACAAGAAAGGATCCAACCTCAGAATCCTTAACCACTAACTCCTCCCCACCTTGCTTGTTGCCTGTCTCCAAAAGAAATGACTTTCCCAAACCATTTTTGCAGAACAGAATTGCTCAAATCAGCCACACACATAACTTCTGAGTAAACACGAACCCTCAATGTGAAGAGCTTTTCTGAAAATCTTGGTATCCATTTGACAGCCCACAGCAGGAGGAAGGAGACAGTTGAGTCACAGAAAACATTTAAGAAAAGACTGTGGGCAATGTTTTACACTTCTAAACACTTGGGGTGTGAGGAATCTTGACACTCAGCAGTGAACTATCCACTGAGGCATGCCGAACTTGGTAAAAAATAAAAAGGTGGGGTCAATAATAGGAACTAAGAATTCAGGGTCTCCCAGAGCCTGTTAATATTCTTCATAAATTCACTTTTTAGCTATAACCCATGGTGAAGGACATTCAGGAGTGAAAGGAACAGCATGATCCAAAGGAAATTTCATCTGGGTTGTGTGGGAACCTTGGGAGCTCAGCACACTATAGGAAGGAATGCACACAGTGTGGCCACATGGCTGATGTCAGTGCCCAGGAGGCTCCAGACAGTTCAGTGATGGCCAGGACCTAGACAGAGGCTCTGTACTGTGATCTTGGCCAGTGTCTCAAGAATGATCCCATGGCCATTCTCACTAGGACGTGGCGCTATAGGTTTCAAACGGCTGGCTGTTGTCTCTAGCAAGGGGCAGTCAAGGCTGTTGCTTTACTATTGGGACCGACATCCCCTTCCTGTTTGCCTTCTTAAAAGAACCGCAACCCTTCAAGCTAGAAGGGTTGGTGACCTAGAAATATCTGTGAGTTTGTCGGACACATGGGCCTCAGAGGAATCATCAAGGACAGCTGTGTCTGAACCCGGGCACCCACCTGCCTCTCAGAACAAGAGCCATTTAGCTCTGTCTCCGGCACACTCACAGGAAGAATCGGGGATGGGAGCCATGGGTGAAGCTACCTTTTCCTAGAGGCGGCACTGGGGACCCCTGCGGTCCTTGATTGAAAGCAGCCAGTGAAATCCAAGAAAACCGTGAACTCCTAGAGAATCACACCAGTCATTCTTGATGCTTGAGGAGAAGCGTTGGAACCTCGGGATGAGGAAGAGGGAGAAGCTGCTGTCTCTCGGGAGCCATGGTGTGAGAACGGATGACTCTGACCAGTTAGACTGCCTCGCAGGGAGAGAACCTCTTACAGAATTTTGAGATGTCTTTTTCCAGTTTGGGGCTGACTGGGGGTCACCACTGAGTCTTTGGGACAGGTCACATCACCTCTCTACATCTCGGTCTCTTCCACTGTAAATGACGAGCGCATTCTTCAACCGCTTCAGTTTCTAATTCAGGTTATTCTCACAGCAGGGTAGGGATTTAAATGGGAGACTGTATCTTCCAGGATGGCGGATATGCTGCAGTGGGTGACCCATAAGTTACCATTACCCCGGTCTGGAGATGACCCTGAGTGTCTCTGTTACACCAGCGAGAACCTGCTGCAGGACACGTCACCTTATAGCTAGTCATTTATTACCTTTTTTCCCCCCCTAAGACTCTGCCTCAGCTGGGTGAGTCTGCTGAACTCTGAGCAGGATCTAGTCAACGTTCGCTGTGCTTCATGCATGTTGTCGGTCGGTTAGCAGATGTCTGGGAACTCTATGGTCAGCTCTCCTCCACGTGTCTCTCACATCTGTCCAGCAGCCTTACCTAACACTGTGAGCATCAGCAGAGGTGAGAGAGAGAGAGAGCGCTAGCAAATGCTCTGAAAGCTTTAGCTGAGACAGAGTTTGATAGGGATCTGCTATAAGCCTCCCAGTCAAACCCCGAATCACAGGTGAAAGTTAAAAGCCATAAAGACATGGAGGACGGAAAGCTAATGTAGAGTCCACCGCACAGTGGCTCCCGGGGAGAAAATGGGTCTAAGAATTAACCAGAAGGGAACAAAGTTGGGAAATGAACATAGCAAAGACTCGACCTGGACAAGAGCACTTCAAGAAAAGAAAAGGCTAAGTCTTGGGAATGTTAGAAATTGACCTTGAACAGGACCGGACAGCCTGAGTCTGGGGGACCAGAAAGCAGGAAAAGGTCTGGTGGTCACACAGTGCAGTCAGGTAGGGACTGGTGTGGACGATGCAGAGGCACCTGGGTGGGTGGGAGGAGGTGGGAGACTCAGAGCTCTTCCTGCGCTTCTGTTGCTCAAAAGCCCATCTTCCAAAGTCACTCCCATAATGCAGAGCTGATTTTTTCCTTACACCCCTCCCCCCCTTTTAAGATTAAGTTCTCTTTCCCAGTGTCCTAATTAACCAATTGTGCTAAAGAGAACGAAGAAGCTGCCGGGTAGTTAAAAAGGAACCGAATAAGACAAAAAATGAGTTATTATCCCCATTTCATATTTGAGGCCAATCCCAGTTAATAAATGGTGGCTAGGACCACACGGAGACTCCTAATTTCAAGGTCACTGCTCATTCCTTTGTCTTCTGCTGAGTCTGGCTGGGATGCACACAGCCCCTCGGGCATGAACGTGTGGAGCAGCTACATAAAACAGAGAAGCAGGCACGGTGCCTGGGTCTTCCTGCCACAGGCAGAGATTACAAGACGGAGACACAGATGCATAGCCAGCAAGAAGCTGTGTCCTTCCTGTGCAGCCTGGGCACTGGCCCACTAGGCAGGTATCCGCTGGGGACTGAGTCTTAGCCTCTGCTGCAGCCCAGTTCCAAACTTCAGCATCTTTTCAGGGCCAAAGTGCACCAGGGAAAGCTCAAATCCAGTGGGGATTATGGGGTGCCTAACGGGGTACCCAACACAAAGGTGAAATTCTTCACATCCACGTTTTTCCTTAGTAGAATCTAGTCTTGTTGCAATACAGGAAGCTACTGTGACATTTGGCTATCAAGCAGTGTGACCACCAGCCATAGGTATTTAAGACTGGCAGACATCATACGTGACTCTAGATTGGGTCTCCGAAGCTGCTGAAAGAGCATTCTGGATGGGAAGGCCTGTGACAGTCACCAGATTGTCAGAGGGGGTTCTCAGACTTAGATTTGTAATGGTCTTGTGTTGTCCTCTTTCTAAACTGTTTACTCCACGGTTGACCAAATCAGCAGAAGCAACTCAGGCCACCATCAGCAGCAGTTAGGCTACAGGAGCTGCAGCCCAGAGGGAATTCTGTTCCCTCAGGCACTGACTCTCCCAAGCTAGGAAGGGGGACTTATCTAAATCTCTGTGCCCTCTAAAGAAGGCAAGATAGGTTAAGGTGGAATTCTGCTCCTCGGAGAGGCTGAATAGCAAGCAGCTCCCCTCCTCTGCTTCCCTCCAGAAGCCCTTGCGCTTCTCCTCAACCCTCCATAAAAACCCTTCCCACCTGGCTCCTCCCTACCACTTCCTGTCAGCGAGTTGCTGACACAACCTCCCGGCCGCAGGTGAATTTTATTTAATCAAACACATCTTTGCATCATCAAACAAATGTTCCAGAGCATAAACAAAAGTAGCACACCTTAAAATAATATTCAACAACCATCTAGAATTCCCTCTCCACGCCCCCACCTTTGCTCAGAGTCCAGGGCGCAGATCTCTGTCAACAAGCCATGCAATTCCCTGCGGTCCATACCCATCCTCTTGAATGAGGGGTACGCAGGAGTTCCTGCTTGGATCAAGACAGATCACTTCCTTGTCTGTGTCCAGGATATGGAGCCTGAGCCAAAGCTGCTGGGAAAAGTAGGGAGACGACCTCTAAATGCTTTGAGACTAGTGGAAGGGGGCTGATTTTTTTAAATGTGCATATTCAAAGACAACTAATGAATAGTTTCATTGCACCCTCCAAAATGAATATTTTCTCCAAATCTCAGAATTGCCTTCTTTAGAGAGTAGGTGTGACCGCCAGCGTGACACAGACAAACCCTGTTTGTGCTGAAGGAAGTCTTCTAGTGCCATCTGGTGGCTAACACATGTAACTGCACCTTTCGCAACCCAATTTGTTCCAAGTTCTGTTGAGTTACCTTGAACCCACTATCTTCTCTTACTTGTGGGTTAGCCCTCAGAGACTTCGAATACGATGTTAGTGACGGAACCCGATCTTCCTTCTCATTGCCCAACTCTCTTCAGTTCTGTGTATTGTCCCCACGTAACTTCCTCGCCACTCAACCCTCGCCCCACGACAGAACATCCCATGACACGGGGACAAGTGTGCAACCTCCCCGCTGCCATTCTTCTGGGGATTTCCCTCCAAACAGACTCCTTTACTGAAACTGGTCCTTCTTGACTTTCTGGTACCGTTTTCTCTATAACAGACTGGAGGGGTTGCTGTTCACACTGTATCCAGGCCCATCCTACACCTGTTCTCTGGAGACTGGAGGCTGGGACCCTGTGTGTGCTGAGCTCACACTCCAACCTGAGCCGGGCGAGCCCTCACTAACTGTGGTTCTGAGGGTGTGGCTTACACAGGGGACCTTGAGGACAGGGAGGAAACACCGGGCTCAAGCAGTGATGCTCAATGCAGCCTCCAAGATTTGAAGATGATGGCCTCTGGGAGGTGGAGGTGTTCTTGTTCAATGGGTTTTTCAAATGAGATTGTTGAGCTAATATCTCACTGTATGGTCTTGGTTGAACTGCAGCTTTGTGGCATTTCTCCCATCCTAGCCTACTAAATGCTGGGGTGACAAGCATGCACCACCAGACACAGGCATGAGCTTTAAAAGGGCTTTGGTGCAGGGCATCAGTGATAGGAAACTGACAAACCCAAAAGTGTAAGCCAATGTGTGCGTTCAGGGTGCACCTCAGGTCACAGAGCATGCTGAGTGTCAGGAGTCAGCAGCCAACCCGAGAACTACACAAGGGTCCAATCACAACAGGCTATGTGAGCCGGGATATCTAAGGATGACAGGGTCCTGAGAGACCCTCCAGTGACATGGTAGGTAGAGAGCAGTGGGTCAAAGGGTGGGCTGGAAAGCATTGAAGAGCATGATTCAGGGAAATGGCACAGGACCCCAGGAGGGGCCATCCATAGCGCAGATCTCTGGCCTGTCAGTTCAGCCAGTAGCAAACCCTTTGGGTACTTCAATTACCCATGGTTCCTGAGGTACACTGAGGAACCCCCGGAGAAGGCGAGGAAGAGAGACAGACAGAAGCAGTATGGCAGGGAGGGGAAGGGAGAGAGCTGCTGAAAGAAACACAAACAACTAAAGGAATAGTATTCTTAAAAACACCCACAAATGCAAAGCCAGCAAGATGGCTGAGTGGGGCATGAGCAAAGGAAAGGCTGACTAGACATGGGCACCTGGGGACCTTCATGGTGACTGGGACAGAAGTCAGACAGCAGAGGGTACTCCTGAGCTAAGGGAGAGCTATCAGCACTTGGAAGAGGGCCTCTGTTAACAGTAGTGGTTCTCAACCATGAGTTACAACCCCTTTGGGGTTGAATGACCCTTGCACAGGGGTCACCTAAGATCATTGGAAAACACAGATACTTACATGACAATTCATATCAGTAGCAAAATGATAGTTATGGAGTAGTTACAACAATAATTTTGTTTGGGGGCTCACCACAGCATGAGGAACTGTAGTAAAGGGTCGCAGCATTAGGAAGGTTGAGAACCACTCGTCTAGAGGCTCCAGTGAGGAAGAGAGCGGAGGAGGCTGGAGGACAGCTGAAAGGGGAAAGACAGAGACAGGGAAGGATGCTACTTTCATGGTGGGAAGACTGGAGTTTCTGTGCTGTGCAGGTGAGTAGCCACAGCAGTGTCTGCATGTAAGCAGAAAGCTGCTTGCTCGTTTCCCGGCCCCCCAGAGCCGAAATAATTATATTTCGGCTATATTATTTGCAATACTGTTTGGTCAATAGCTTGCACAAATTTCCTGCTAGCTCTTACATCTTAAATTGACCAATTTTTATTGTTTTCTATTTTACCATGAGGCTTGTGGTTTATTGGTAAAGTTCTGGGGTACGTCTGTTTCCTGAGGCAGCTACATGACTTCCTTCTGATTCTGCCTTCTTTCCTCTTCTATCTGCTTGGAATTCCCACCTTGCTCTATTCTGCTAAGCCAATGGCCAAAATAGCTTTACTCACTAACCAATAAAAGCAACACATATACAGACGAACTTCCCACACCATTGCCCCTTTTCTGTCTAAATGAAAAGGAAGGTTTTAGCTTTAACATAATAAAATTACATATAACAAAACAGTTATCAACCAAGAGTTACAGTTACAACATTTATATCTACTTTGTCTTTTATTATAACTAAGGAAAGCTTGAACTATCTATTCTTCAACTCCATCAAAGACCCCAAAAGGATATATTACCTAAGTAAACAGAAAGTGCATTGTAAGCAACTTCCAAAACTCTAGAATTGACAGAGACATCTTGCTTCCTAGATCGTTACCTAAAGTTCTTTTGTAACATTGGAGCATCCATCTTCGGCCTACAGGCCCATAGTATCTGGCAGATTTTCATGAAGCAGAAAGTTTGAAGGTCTGTTTTGCCTTGTAATGGCAAAGTTTATTAGATGCTTTCTTCTGTGGTCCAACAGTCATTGTTCTGGGGTCCTGCTTGTCCAGTTCATACAGCATGACACCAAGCAGTCCAGGCAAGAGCAGTTTCTTTCCCCAATGACTAGCAAACTCCATAAGGAGCTTCTTCAATGTCCATCTTCCTCTTGAAGTGGATTGGTGCTGCCAGGAGCAGATGTGTGTCATTGTTATGAAAAGTCCTAAGTTCTTAAAACATTCTACATGTCATATTCTGTAGGTCTTTGAAAGGTTTAAAGATTATTTATCTAACTGAAATATCTCTCTATATATCTAGAAAAGCTAACAACATGACTACAGGCTTGACTATTATAGATGACTATCTATTAACCTGTATTTCTTAATTATACATTACATTTTTAAATGAGCTGCACAAACAAGATATCTTAATCAAGAGCAGGAATATACATATAACAAAATTGACCTTAAATTTGAATCAATAGACCAAAATCAATATCAATGCAAAGTATTCATTCCTATAGCGTATCCCCCTTTAAATGTAACAAACATTTATAAACAATATTTGGGAATATGGGCATAGCTCTCCAAACTGCTTCTTGTTTTTTTGTTGGGTGAAGTAATTTTCTTTTGGGGGATTCATGGAGACCTTTCTGGGTGTCTTGGTCCATCACACCACAGAAAGTCTGGATTTTTATCTTTATGTGACTTATTTTTTTTTGACTCCTTTAATCTATGACTGTCTGTACTCTTTTATATTACTTTTACTGTCTCTTTAAAGACTTTACTTCTTCTTATTACTGTCTTACTCTTTTCTTTTCCTCTCTCAAGCCTATATATATTTATTCCATACTGTGGCTTGTTTAGAACTCTTTTCTTTCTGAATCTTTACTTATTATTGCATGTCTGGAATCCTTTTCTGACCAGAACCACTTCTTAAAATGTTAAATGGTGTGTCTAGGACTAAGGCTGCTTTGCCTTTTGGGTCTGCCCAGTCCAACATGACGGAGCCTGTTCACTGCCTCCAAGACTGTCAGGTAGGAGCTTTCCTCACCCTCTCAACTCTGGGTATCACTGTGCAGCATATAAACCCTTTTTATCTGAGAAAAAGCTAAATCTGCCATGTAGTGCACTGCACAGCCTGGAAATAACTCTGTATGACTGTGGGAATCTGCCATGCTTTCTTGCCTGTGCACACCTAGCAGACCCAATCAGGCTGCTTGCTCAGACAGGGGTGCCAAGCTGCAGCCATGCTCTCAGCTACTTTCCTCCAAACCCGCAGTGTGTGGCTGGTCACGTGGGTAAGCCCCAGTTGTTTGGGCACCTATCTGTAAGCAGAAGGCTACATATTCGTTTCCCAGCTGTCCAGACCCAAAATAATTATACAAAACTATATTATTTACAATACTGTTTGGCCAATAGCTTAAGCATGTTTCTTGCTAGCTCTTACATCTTAAATTAACCCATTTTTATTATTTTATATTTTACCAAGAGGTTCATGGTTTGCCCATAGTGTTCCAGGGCACACCCCCTGACTCCACCTTCATTCCCCTTCTATCTGCTTAGAATTTCTGCCTTGCTCTATTCTGCTAAGCCCACTGGCCAAAACAGCTTTATCTATTAACCAATTTACAACACATTTACAAAAGGACTTCCTACACCAACTGCAAGATGTAGGGCCAGAGCTGGAGAAGGAAGATGCTCTGGACTGGTGCTGGAAGAGAGGCCCTGAGCCCAATGAGGAAGGTCCTCCTTCAATAAGCTGGTGCAGATGAAAACTGCCCAGGCAAAGTTAAACTGCAGGTTCAATTAAAGGCAGAGAAAGGTAGGAAATGCCATACCACAAAAGCTCACCTAGTAAAATTCATATTGAGGCACATCTTGGAGAAGCCATGGCATTTATTCAATAACTGATTGGAGATTCAAAAAGACACTGGGAGTCTAGAGCAGAGAGCTACACACTGGCTTCAAAAAGTAAGTTGTGCTGTTGGGTTCAAAGTGTAAATATAAGAGGGTTGACTTGGACTCGTGAATAGTGCCAAGTGACTGTGGCACCCATGGAGGACGTCTCCATTGTGGTTTGAACATGAATGAACCCCCACAGGTTCATGTTCAGTGCTCTGGGTTCTCAGATTATGGCACTTTTTGAAGCCTATCTGACAACAAAGCAGTCACTCAGGTGGACCTTCATTGTCCCCTCCCTGCCCGCCCACCCCCATCCCATGCTGGCCATTTCCTGGTCCCCACCAGGCCTTCCCACCTTGATGGATTGAGATTTCTCTGAAATTATGAGCCAAAATAAACATCTCTTCCCTGAAGTTGTTTATGGATGAATATCATCACAGCAACACAATAACAGGAACGTTTTTCATTTTGCTAAAAGGGACTGAGAGACTTTAAAAGCTGAGGAATTGAGATTCTCAATATTGAGTCCCTCTTGTAATGATTGGTCTGTCTCTTTAAGAGACAAGCCATGCCCACTCCCTCCCCCATCTGTTGAGACAAGCTGATCTTCAGCTTCCAGCTTGAGTTCCTTCTCTTTTCCATCTCCCTCTCGAAGAGGCAGCTTCTGCCTCTCCCCACTTCTCCCCTTACCCCCTTCTGTCTCTCCCTTCTCTCTCCCTCCCTCCCTCTCCCTTCTCTCTCTCCTCTTTCTTTCTCTGCTCTTCTCCCCTTCTCCCTTCCCCTCTACAACCCACTGAATAAATATCCAACCTCACTCTGCATGGTGTGCCTATCCATGTCTCTGTCTCTTGTCCACCACCGCGTGTCTTCCTGCCCCGGACCAGCCACCGCTAGGGGACCTGCAGCCATCCCTACCTGGAACTGGCAACAAGCAACACAGCAGGGGGGAAGAAAAGGAAAAAAGAGAGAAAGAAAAACTGAGGGACCCTGGGACCCCAGTCATGGGGTGGGCCCCCACCCCGGGCCATTCCAAATACAATTTCATCTAAGGGAAGGAATCCAAAGATGAATGTCAGTGAAGGGCACAACCTTAGCCATGAAGACCATGGTTGGGGTCAGTCCCCCCCATTTCTAGGATCACCAGAATATTGCTGGGAGCTCACCAGTCAGTTCCTTGAGTTCAGAGAAACGGTTAAGCTGAGCAGAGTGGGGGAAACTCACCAAATGAAGCCGTGGTATGAGTAAAAGTCATGCTCAGGCATATGGAACACACGGTTGTTGTGGAAAAAAATGCCTGGTTCAGGATCCTGACCCCAGGAGAGAAACTCAGGGTAGCAAAGCCTATCCAAGTCATGGCACCAAATGTAGTGGAAACATTAAAAATGCTGCAGGATCCCCAGTGGTGGCAGGCAGGAGAAACACTGCAGGTTCCCAAGTGGTGGCAGCAGGCAGTGGGCCCTAAATTCCTCATGTTGACTCTGTTGCATGTGTTTTGCGCAATGGCATGCCTTTGGTAGGGCCCACCAAGAGCATCCACTTTGCCCAAATCCTGTTCACTCTGTGTGTTTGTGTGTTCATACATGTAACTTAAATGTACCTATGCTTAATGTTATAACTGTTCATTGCATCTTATTTCAGAGTACAAAAACAATAAATCTCATGTTTTAAACTGGCATGTACTTTTAAGTCTTTTACAAAAATACTTTATATTTAATCCACTCCTCATTTAAAATATATTAAACTGTTCTCTACTATTGCCAGTTCTGCCATTAATCTTCTATTACAAGCAGTTTTTTCTTCTTTCTGTATTTTTTTTTTACGAGTGTAAATCTTACCTGTTAAGTTACAAGCCAATACAGTCAAGCTCAGACTCAGACCCAGCTTTCTAGGCAGATTCTATACTGTAGTTATACCTGATGAACAGTCCTCAACTGCTCAAAGATCTAGGGAATATGACATTTAAATATTTAATTATTAGAAAACTTTTCATAACAAAAAGAGACAGTCTGGCTTCTAGCATCACTCTACTTCCTCCAAAGAAGACAGAAGATAAATGAGCACAGAACAACATCCATCTGCAATTCGCTTCAACTGCCAAGTGCTGACCACTGGGAAAAACTGCCTTTCATATAAACTGAAGATCACCTGACGTGGACAGAATCACTGGAATCAACAGCCTAGCTGCTCAGGTCAAGGAAGGCTTGTCTTCCTACAGATTTCTTAGCCCACAGAATCTTCTGGAGCCCGGCAGGCCCTGTGCTAAACAGCAAAAGGTAAATGTGACCTTCAACAACCATGGAGGACCCTGAAGAGTAGCTCTAGGTGTCAACCAAGTAAGTTCTCTGTCATTTTTTAATCAAAAACTCAAGTAAAATTTTATCCTCCTCAAAGATCTCTGATTCAGTTCAACAGCTGAGAGGTTTTGTCAGTTTAAAAGGACAACCTCACCAAACAAATTCCAGTAAAATAGAAATACAAGACCTGCAAATTATAAAGCTGTGAGGACAAATGCAAGTTATCAAACTTCTCTCTCATGCTGCCTTCCATAGTCTTAAACATACTTTTCATTGTGCAAAAATATCTGTCACAGTCATTCTGACATAAATATGCTACTGTTTATACAATGTATATGTCTAAAACTTCTGTTTTCACAAACCCAAAGAATTCTTGTGAGTTCCAGGGAGCCAAATTGAAGGATCCACCTTAAACAGGTCAGATACATCCCTCTCAATTCCCTGATCCTAATTTTTTTTCCTTAGTTTAACTTTGTCCTCTGTTCTGCCAATACCTTAAACCGGTGTAAGAGACACCAGACATTTCTACACCACAAACAATGGACAGGAGCAAAGAGGCCAGCTACAGGATGTGACCAGTACCCAGCCTTCTTAGGTTCCCCCCAAAAAATGACACCCACAAATAAGCAGGAAGAAGTCTCGAGAATCTGCCGCCTCAATTCCTTTAACCTGTGGTGCCTAACCTCTTGCCTTTTTATTATAAAAAAAAAAAGATAGGAATGTAATGATATGCTCTGTCTCTTTAAGAGACAAGCCATGCCCACTCCCTCCTGAATAATCCATTTCAGTTTCTGGTGCAGAGAAAAATGGGGGTTACCAGGCCAGCATCAGGCTTGCTTCCTGTTTCGTGTCAGAAAGTTAACTTTCTCCCTAAGCTCTTATGTTGTCTTCTGCAGAGTGTCTCACTAGAGCCCAGGATTTATGGACCCAAATAGACTATTCATTTATTGTAGGAGTCTTTAGTGACTTATTATAAATATTAGTTGGCACTGCCTAAATAAATGCTTTCTAAGAAATATTCTTACTGGAATCTTAATGAGAAATCCATTTTACACAGTCATTCGGTACTGTGTACACTGAGTGATGGCCAGGGAAGTTTCAAGAACAAAACAATAAAACAGATAAATCAATACAGAAGATTGTAGAAGTCTGCAAGGCTTCGAGGGGAAAAAGACAGCCCATGTAAGCTGTAGTGGGGGAACTGTAAGCCCACCAATAACAAATCTGGAAACTTCCACACTTTACCTGGTAGACAGAATTGATTTAAAGTGGCCTGCCCCTGAAGTGAAGATCTAAAGATAAAGAATAAATTACACATACTTGTAAAACCAGGGCTGTCTTTGCAGGCAGTATTTTAAGTGAAGAAGCTAAACATCAAAGACAAGCGTTGTATGGTTTCATTTATATGAAATTTCTAGAAAAGCCAAACAATAGAGAGACAGAAAACAGGCCAGAGGTTTGCTGGGCTAAAGGAATGCACAGAAGAGGAGGCTGTGTGGGGAAAGGAGAGGGCTCCGAGGCCAATGATGACGGCATCTCGGCATACACTCAGTATACACGGACACTGTACAGCGACAGTGTATAAACACTTGGTTGAGGCTGCGGGAGGCCTGGGGACTGGCGACATTAAGCCTGAAGGCGGGACGATAGTCAAATTTGTTTATTTGCACTATGTTCTTCAGCCATGCTGGGTCCAGACTAAACCTCTCTGGATTTTATTGCCTCCTCATACCACATCCACGGCATTATTAGATTGCATGTGATTTATAAACAGCTCATGGAAAACTGGACATATGTGTAGGTGGACACTGCTTAGATTTGTCTCGGAAGTGAAATTCTTTTATAAGTAAATGGGTTTTCTAAATCCAAGCAACTGTTAGGTTTGGTTTCTGTATTTTGTAATGTTTTCAAGGGCAATGTCTCACTGTGTTGTCCAGGATAGTGTTGACCGCTTGTGCTAGCGTGGTCCTGCCCCCACTTCCTGGGGAGCTGGGACTGTGACACCAGCTGTCTCCATGTTTATATACAATAACCAACAAATACCGTGAACAGACTATAACAAGCTGCAGCTTCAAGCACATGTTTGTCATATTTATTTAGTTCTGACTACGTGAGTGTGGAGGCCCAAAGAGGCCAAAGGTCAGAGAGTTCAGGACTTGTTTTTAGTTCAAGATTATTGTACTTCTAACTCAAACAGAGGTAAACAACTATTTACCTAGTTGTGTACCAGAGTTCTGCTCTCTCCAGGCTACTGTAAACAGGGATGGCTAGTTGCCAGACCTTGTGCTCCTGAAATAGGGAACTAGTTGGTTCCTACCTAAAACAAAAGTCTAAGGATCCAACTAGGTTCTAGTTCTTTTTATGGAAATAACTTGGGATTCCACCCAGGGAGTGGTTTGCCTACAGAGGATTTGGTCTAGGGCACGAGTCAAGGCATGAGCAGTGAATGTACCCCCACAACTTTCAGTTTGTATATTAGTGCAGTCCTTTTTTTTTTTTTTTGAAATCAGGGGTATATTAAGCAGTTGGAAATTAAACAGGGGTGAATTTTCAGTACTCACTGAAATTTCCTCCCAATACTATCCTATGTGTTTCTGTATTTTATTATTTTTATTTGTGTCTTTGTATTCTTTATTGTATTTCTAAATTCCCATGCCTCCACTCTGGAAGAAAAGTATTTTTGTCGAGGCTGGCCTTCAACACATGAGAAACATGGAAAAGACCATTTCTCTTTGGGGTTTAGGAGGGGAAACGAGCTATGTGCAGTCCAGTTCCCTGGGTTGCTAAGCAGTTCTGCTACTCCGGCCTTGCTCCAGTTCCATCATGATTGTCCTCTGACTTCCATCCCAGACCTGCAAAAGAAGACATTGCCAGGGGTCTTTGTGCTCCATTCATACAAAGTATCCGGGGTATTTATGAGCCTTATTTGTAACTGCCGGTTATTCAGTTTTGAGAGTGAATCCCAAAAGAATGGGGGCCAATTTATGATTGCAATGCCACTTCTTGTAAATATGTGAATAGAACCTTGTTTCAATAACCATAGCACTCACGGCTTCATAGCCATGCAAGAGTAGGTGGTAGGGTAGAAAACCTAAAATACAGGTGTAATGGAAAAATTAAAAATGCTGCAGGATCCCCAGCAGTGGCAGGTAGCAGAAACACTGCAGGTTCCCAAGTGGTGGCAGTGGGCCATGTGACGACAGGCAACAAACCCTGAGAGCAGCCAGTCCCAGGCAGGGTCTGCTGCAGGTCCCCTAGGGGTGGCTGGTCCAGGGCAGGGAGACACGCAGTGGCAGGCAAGAGACAGAGACATAGATAGGCACACCATGCAGAGTGAGGTTGGATATTTATTCAGGGGGTTATGGAGAAGGAAGGGAGAAGGGGAGAAGAGAAGAGGAGAGAGAGAGAGAGAGAGAGAGAGAGAGAGAGAGAGAGAGAGAGAGAGAGAAGGGAGTATTGGACCCTGGAGTCCAATTACTGAGGAGGAGTCATCCCGAAAAAACACTCTCACACCTCAGTTGATGTAAAAGCATGAGGATTTAATTAATTCTGTCATGGCAGGGTCTTTTGGCAATCAAGAAGCCAGGAAGACCCCGAATAGCTGGTATAGGCTGCTTTCAAAGCAAAAAGCCACAGAAACAAGGGGGGAAACTCAGAGGTTGTTTTCCAACTATTGGGATTGGCTTATTCAAAGGGTTATTAACAATAATTGGTCTGAGCCAGGACTGGAGGGCAGTTGCCAGATCAGGAGAGGTAAGAGGAAACATTTGAGGGTTACTTTGACCCTTTCCCAGGGACTGAGTCAAAACATCAGGAACTGAGTCAACACCTAACGGTTATCTTGCCCCTATTCCAATAACTTAGTTCTATTTGGGGAACATTCACAAGGACTCAGGGAGACGAAAAGTTCCCAACATTTCAGTATGTGCATGTATAGTTGTTAGATTCCCAGTAGGAGGGGGAGCACTAAGGCACTAAGGCTGAGAGGGCTCAGTAATGGCCTCGGAATTGTCTTAAAGCTCTACAGGGAGAAGCTGTCTCTCCAAGAGGAGAGAGAACTCAGGCTGGAAGCTGAAGATCAGCCCATCTCAGCAGATGGGGGAGGGAGTGGGCATGGCTTGTCTCTTAAAGAGACAGAACAATCATTACAGAAACCCCCCAGCTCCGTTGCAGTTCTCTGCTCTTTCCAACTTTCCCCGGTTCTGCCAGCAGGCCTGATGTAGCTCATGTAGCTCGTGACCTCTCCCACTTCTTGCTGGACACTGCAATGCTCTGGCTGACACCACCCGTGGACACTGTGCCCTTTGCTCTTGCTCATCTTCCAGTAATGGACCAGCTGGCTTTTCTTCAGGGGCTGCCTGCCAAATGCAATAAAGACAGCAATAGCATCAATATCCAGGGGCACAAATATAACTGGAGCATCTTGCTAAAAATCCTTGAAATGGTCCAGAAACATATGAATTGAATTTCCCTCAGCTCACGTAAGGACTGGAGTAAGTCAGAGCACTGAGGACAGGTTGCCACCGGGTCCCGACACTCACAACACTTGAAAGAGTTGTCATTGCCCTGGTTCAAGAGTCTTACTCTGAAGTACTCCATTGACAACCAGATTGTATGGGTTCCTTCCCTTAAGGAGGCACACACTGCTTGGCTGTGTTTCTGACTGGCTGGTCCCGGATATTCCTGTGTCCAGGCAACTATGGCTTTGACTAAGAGGGCCCCTTGCTTGGGGTTCACTCCTTCATCCATGTACTCAGCTGATGAAGTGAGTGGCTGCTGGGAGGAGGAGGAAAGCAGGCACCAAGAGAGCACTGTCAGAGAGCATCCTGATGTTCGGCTCAGCACAGCCTGAGGACAGGGTGAGTTTTCAGCACCAGGCATTCTGCAGAGATGGACTCTGGGCTCCAGATCCCTCCCTAGGACAGTCTCAACAAACTTTCCCATGCCTACAACCCTGCACCCGTGAGCCTTCCACCTGCTAATGAAAGACCTCTGGAGCAGGGAGACTCTCACTCAAGTCTCAGGATAACACGACCCCCCAGGAAGTCATGAGAGACCGTCCTTGCTGCAATCACACAAGGTTTATTGACAGGACAGGAACCAGTGCACTGGGGCCAAAACTCATTTCCCACACAGGGGTAGAGAGTTCGACCCCCAGTAGCTGGGAGAAGGGGCATTTAAGGGAAGAAACCACAACCCAGTAATCCAAAGGGAATAAGGAAGGTGTCATTGGAAAATTCCGAAAATACCAGTGGTCATCGAAAAATTCCGAAAATACCAGTGATAATCACAAGGATGTAACTCCCTGTTTCTCAAGATTATTCTCAAGATTATTGTTATTGTTTTCTGTCTCTTTAAGAGACAAGCCACGCCCACTCCCTCCCCATCCGCTGAGGCAGGCTGATCTTCAGCTTCCGGCCTGAGTTCACTCTCTTTCTCATCTTCCTTTCCGAGAGGCAGCTTCACTTCTGCCTCTCTCCCCACTTCTCTGCTTACCCCTTCTGTCTCTCTCTCCTCTTCTCCTCTCTCTCTCTTTCTCCTCTTCTCTCTCTCTCTCTCTCTCTCTCTCTCTCTCTCTCTCTCTCTGTCCCCCCTTCACCTTTTCCCCTCCACAATCCCCTGAATAAATATTCAACCTCACTCTGCATGTCCTGTCTATCCATGTCTCTGTCTCCTGCCCGCCAGCCATGTGTCTCCCTCAGCCACTGCTCAAGGACCAGCAGCCATTTCTGGCTGCTCCCAGAGCCCGCTGCCTGTCACCACATGTCCTGCCACCACCGCTCAGGCCACCGTTCTGGGACTGGCAGCCGTCTCTGCCTGAGACTGGCTGCTCACAGGGCCCGCTGTCTGCTGCCACGTGGCCCACTACCACCATTTGGGACCTACAGCATTTCTACTGCCTACTGCCGCTGGGGATCTTGCAGCATTTAAAAAAAACATAAAAATTATAATCTCACTTTATCTTCAGCTAGTTCCTGAAACAGAGTCCCTGAACCAGCTAACCTATATTTTTGGCTCTTTTCTTCCTGCTAGATTTTTGGCTCTATTTTTCCTGCTAGAGGGGTCTGGATTTATTCGGGTTTTTCACTATCACCTGTGAAGTGGACAGCAGGGCCCTAGAAAGTCTTTCAGAGAGGTTCACGTGTCTCCTCAGAGAGGGTCTGAGAACATTGTCCTGAATGAGAGTGAACCTGAATAAGAAAATAGAAAGAAAATGCTTAAACAAATATATAAATTCTGCATATAATATTCCTGTAGGGCAAAATGCCCTCAAGGATACATGGAGTATCTGAAATATATTTCTTATGACTGATTGTGAATCTACCATGACTCAGAATGAACCCTCCGTGGTCTTCAGGATGGTAAGGTAGAAAGGCAGGGACAAGAGTAAGAGAATGTAAGAGAATGCTACTATTTTGACAACTTTTCTATACATTCAAGAACATTTTAACATGCAGCAGCTGCTTCTTGACAAAGCTTCAGTGAGCATGTCACTAGGCATTGGTAGATGATAGTGAGCATGTCACTAGGCATTGGTAGATGATAGTGAGCATGTCACTAGGCATTGGTAGATGATAGTGAGCATGTCACTAGGCATTGGTAGATGATAGTGAGCATGTCACTAGGCATTGGTAGATGATAGTGAGCATGTCACTAGGCATTGCTAGATGATAGTGAGCATGTCACTAGGCATTGCTAGATGATAGTGAGCATGTCACTAGGCATTGCTAGATGATAGTGAGCATGTCACTAGGCATTGGTAGATGATAGTGAGCATGTCACTAGGCATTGGAAGATGATAACTTTCTGCATGATCTTGGGCAAGTCCTTTGCTTTTATAGCCCTGAGTTAGCCCTTCTGTGGCACAATAATTCAATAAATGAGCTCTCCCCTTGCTTTATGAAGAGTCTGTGTCCTCTGTGGCCCTACATCAGCTCCACTCCCTCTATTCTCTCTTCTCAAAGCACAACTCCATATTTCTATATCTATATAGATGAATTCGCTTACTTTAGAGGATCTTAAAATAAAAATTAAATGAAATAGTGAGGGCCAAGTGCACAGTCCAAGGTAAGTTCCCAGGAAATAACAGACTGGCTGCCTCTTTAGTGTCCCTGTCCCACAGAGCAGAAGTTGGCTACTTAAGGCCGCAGTCTGTGCAGCCAGCATATATAGCCTCTGACAAAAAGCTGAAGGATCAACACAGTGCTTGGCAAGAATCAAAGCAGAATTCTTGGGCTCTCTGCTTTCTTTCACATTTTCCCCCCTTTAAAACTGTGGTTTTCAAATCTTAACACACACCAGAATAGTCTGCAGAATCCCTAAGAGCACAAACTGCCTCTTCGGCCCCTCAGCCCCAGAGAATTTGTGTTCCTGCCAACTTCTCAGATGGCACAGAGGCTGCCTGAGCCCGGAGGACGACTACTTCCCCAGGTCCTCAGGCAAAGCCAACTCCGTGGGAGCTTGGCCAGGGTGACAGAAGCGGAGTGAAGGAGCCAAGCCCTAGAGAGGAGATTAGCTGCATCTCCCAGAGAGGGTACAACTTCTTCTCTTCCCTTCTGACGCCATGTGACGCTGCCCTGCCCCCACCTGACACCCCAGGAGGCTCCGATGGAGCCGGGAGGTTGGAACTCAGGTACAGGAAGCTGTGGCAAGGCAAAGGGATGAATTGTTGCCTCCGAGGACAGAGGGAGGAAAGGGAGACTGTAGAAAAGTCCCAACGCACAAGACGGGAGAGAAGTGACAGTGTAGTCCGGACTGGGTTGCTCGGAGTGTGTTCCTGGGTGGCTTGGGGGAAGTGCGTAAGTTGGAAGATGCCTGTGGCTGTGCTTGTCAACACCCTTGTGCTCCAGCGGAAAATGAGGTGGAAGATGAAGAATAGACAGCTTTTATAAATGTCAGTGCCTAGCCCTGTGCTAAACCCTTTGCATATCCTATCTCGGTGAAGGAGACCCGGCTGCCATTCATATGCAGTGAGTGTGTGGAGTGTCGGAAGCCAGACGGTCTTAAGGTCTGGCCACAGACCCATGCCCCAAGCTCTGAGCCCTGCATTTCTTCATAGCTTCTTGGGCTTTGTCATTTCCTGTGGGTATTGGGACTTAAAGCCAACAAACTTCTTTGATTCTCAGTTCCTCTGCCAGTAAAAGGAGTTATAGCAAAGATTCCCAAAGGAATTGTGAGGCTCAAACAATAGCAAGGGGGAACTGCTACACAATACATAGGCTGCTCTGTGTATCTCAGCCACCAACCTAATGACCATGCTAACGGCCACGGCGTCTGGGTAGCTTTTTGAAGACATTCGCTGGTCCTGAGAGACACAGAGTTAACACTTCATCTTATTTTAAATGAAGTTATTACCCACCAGTGTAACTAATGTTTTATTATTACTAATTCTGAGGCCATTGTAGCATGGAGCCTGAGTTTAAAAAGAATTTATTTGAAGGCCAAAACATACTTAGTAGCAAATCCCTACTTTATAAATAATTTCTATTCCACATTCCAAGTTGGTGTAAAAAAGTTATTTTTGTTGTATTTGAGTTTTCAGTGTTCGGTCTAAAATGTTTGGATTGTGGCTCTGTGCAGAGTCCTCTAACACTCAGAAAACCCCAATAAGCACCCATGACTTTTGTACCGTGCCAAACAGTAGGCTGGAGAGTGACTAGGCTCCCATATTACAGATTAAAGCCCAGACAAGTTACAAGAAATGCTCAGATCATTTGGTAGGACGAGGGCTGTGGCCACTCTCCAGGCTTCCTGAGTTCAGGCCCGGATCTCTGTCCTCCACCAGATGATGTCCACAGGACATCTGAGGACAAACACCATCAACTTTCCCATGCCCCACTGTCGTCTCTTTTCTCATGGAAGCGTGTATTGGTGAGAAACCGAGAAATCCCCCCTTGAAAATGAAGGCGGTGTCAGGGTTGGAAGGGGCCCTGCAGATCACCTAGGGGTCCAAGGCATAGATGTTCTTGAGAAGCCAAAACAGCCGCCAAAAACCAGAAGGGGTTGAGGTCCTGAGTACTTCTCCCAAATCCTAACGAGAAGTCTGTGTCTAGCCACAGAATCTTGGGCAGAAGAGACTGGAGGACCAAAAGGAAGACAGTTGTCAAGGGTTGGGAGGGGTTTCTGGAATGGGGAAAACTCTATTGAATTTTTCTGATCAGTTCCATGTCTAAATTATAGTTCTTGAATTATAACCAGGTCCTAGAATTACCAGCTATTAGAGCTGAATGTGACAGTGGTTATTTCCTATGTGGAAAAATATAGTTTAAAGACAAATGTGACTTCAGAAAACCTACCTACATTTCACTGTGACAAAAACAGAGTAGCATATAATGGTATGTAGTGCTAAACAGGACCCAGGTACCGTGACAGATTCTCCTAAGCCATCCCCCATAAAGCTCACAGTAGATGAGGGCTGGGGTTCAGTGAGGGAAGACTCTTCCTCAAGGCCAAACAGCTAAAAATGATAGACTCTCGATTTCCAACCATATAGATGTTGGGCTTCTGGTTCCTGTATCCAACTCTATCAGTTATTACTTCTCAATATGAACTTAAGAAGGATTGCTGGTGGGAATAGCCTAGGGGCAAACACACACACACACACACACACACACACACACACACACACACAATCCAGCCACTTCAGACATCCTCACAAGGTTCCAGATGCACAATGAAGACATCAACCACTACAGCAGCAGAAATGGGGTTCGTGGAGACACTAGAACTTGTATCCCATCCACAGCGAAGACTTGGCCTGGAGGCTAACATGAAGGCAAATGCCGCCAGACACAGGAAGTCCTGGGCACCCATAGTTTATCTCCTAAAGAGAAGCTGACTGTGTGAAGAATGTTTAAGGATGTTCAAATACCATTGTGGGCCAAAGAGACCGAACCGTGGTGACATTGACAGCGGTTTCTAAAAGGCCCAGGATAGGTGAAAGTCATGTCACCTGCCAAGGACATTTCAGTAACAATCTTCACCCGGGTCCAAGCGGGACTTCCTAAAATGCTCAAACCATCGATTTCCCCCAGGCAGTACTCAGTCAGACCCTCTCTAGTGACACAACAGTTGTGACAGGCTCCGGAGAAGGGGCAAATGTGTGAAGACTTGTGAATGTCACCGGGGTCCAAAAACGAGGTAATAATAGATATATCCTTCAAAGTGCTAACAGCTGAGCAGAGGTATAAGGCATAAACAGCACTGACTATAATAAAGGCGAACAGAGGGATAACTTCAAGAGAAAAGGTAGGGTGGGTCTGAGACTTCAAAACAGATACTTCTAGCTGGAAAGGCTGAGGAAGAAGGAGTCCAGAAGGCTTCCTGGAGGGGATGACAAGCCACGCAGTGGTCTAGAGAGTATTCAGGGATGTTCACGGCACAAATCAGTGGCTAAGCAGAAGCTCAGGTTGGAAGGGTACCCTTGTCATCGTACACAGAGAAGGGCACTCACGCTCAGGACCCGATTCCATTTGTAAAGTCTCACAGTAGCCCAGAGAAGCAAAGACAGGACTCCACCCCAGATCTTCTGCTCCACCTTGTTATTGGCTACCCGACAGTGTCTATAATAGGAGTAGAAAAAGGTACTCTTCAAATTTATTGGGGTGAATTGAGGCTGCGGGGCACATGAGTGTATATTAAAACCACATCAGAGAAACCAAGTACAAGAACTTGTCAGAAGCACTAGACCAAGGCATGGATGCAACTCCATCCCCTAGACACCAAAAGAAGTGGCCATTCACTGCTACAATGGCAATGGCCCCATCAGCTTGTCATCTGACCCCTGGTGTGTGCTCCAAAGACCAACTGGCAGAGAACTCTGTGCTGTCCCTGGGAATTGACTTCTGTGCAGTTGATGCTATTGGCTCGGCTGTCTGTCTGTCTGTCTGTCTGTCTTCTTGTTTACCCACCTAGCACCACCCATCAGCCTGCCCTCTCCATGCCTGAACCTAGGCCTGCACTTCTAACTCTTAGCTGGAATCTTCTCGGCGTCATGTCCTCAACCCTGTGATCCAGGGTCTGACTCTAGAGTGGTGGCTTCTTTTCTGCAGGGGGCTTGGACCTCATAGCTTATCAATGCAGATTCCATTTACATTTCTATAAACTACTTCTGAGACCTCTTAATATTCTACTTAGCCTCTTTAATCTCTTGTGTCCACCGTTCTATTACACAGATATATATAGATATACATGTATGTGTATATACATATATAGAGAGATTTACTGTGTAATATGTCATATGAGAGTTGATATTAGTAATTAAGATTGAAATTTTTTTTAAAAATGCTTTTGCCTCAGCCAAATTACCAAGGCAATTGAGGTTATCAGGCAAATTTGGCCTTTGAAACTGCCATGTTTGTGAATTTATTGTTATTCAACAAACTGTGACATTGTAGAAAGTTGAAAGTATTTCTGTCTGTTTCTGATATAGAACATCCCCTCACGACATAGTAGATCTTTGTTGATCTCATTCCAAGTATATCTGGAGATACTGGATGAAATCACCAGGCCCCCAAAGCTCCTGGGCCAGGCAGTGCATAGCCCTTGTCTGTGATTCCAGCCCTGGGGAACTTGATGCAGTCTGAGTTCAAGGCCAGCTTGAGCTTCAAAGGAAGAAAAGGAGAAAAAGAAACGGATAAACATTCCAGAATGACTGTAAAATTGCTGATGTTTCCCTCAGATATTAGCATGAAGCATTTGCCACCGTCTGTGATAGTGAACTTGGCGTCTAGCCTAACTCAATGTGTAGTCGTCTAGGAGGGACAGTGAGGATGTACCCTAGGCATCTGCAGACTTGTTTCACTGAGGGAACATCCAGCCTACAGACTGTGGTCCTGGACTGAATAAAGGGAAGTACAGGGAGGGGAGAGGGAAAGGAGAGGAGGGAGAGAGGAGATGAAGAGGAGAGGGAGAGGAGAAGAGGGGGAGAAGAGAGGAGGGGAAAGGAGAGAAGCAGGAGAGGAGAGAGGGAAGAGAGAGGTACAGGAATCCTGCTAAGTAGGACCTACACTTCTTCCTCCGTCATCTCCCTCTTTTCTCTTCTCTCCCTCTCCCCTCTTCTCCCTCTCTCTCTTCTTCCTCTCTCCCTCTCCTCACTTTCTCCTTTCCCTCTCTTCTTCTCCCTCCCTTCTCCTCCCCCTCTCTCCCTTTTCTTCCCAACTGTGGCTACCATGTGGTCACATGGTACCTTTACCCCTGCATCCTTGCCTTTCTGTCATGATGCACTGAATTCCCTTTTGAACCATGGACCGAAACACTTTCAGCAGGTATTTGGTTACAGTAACCAGAAAAAGTGATTAGTGTGTACTCCATTGCTGCATCTTCTATCCAAATAGACAATGGGACATTGTGGTGACAGTTCTAGGCCATATAACTGCACACATAGTATTATTTGGTGGGTGGATAGCATTGCACAACAACCACAGTACAAATAATACTTAGGCTTAACATGTGTAAACTGTTATTTTAATTATGCCTTTCCTGGTCCTCAGAATTACACAGAATCTTTTGCTTCTTGTAAAAATACCTTGAAAAAAAACAGGAGCAAAGACTTCTTTATGTATAAAATTTTTTTTAAAAGTGGCCTACCAGTAAACCCATATTAAAAGAAATATTCAAGAAAGTGATTCAGTCAAAGAAAAAAAATGACCGAAGGAAATGCGGAGTCCACAGAAACAAAGGCACCTAATGGGTAGATATCTAAGATTGCCTTCATGATTATTTCTGTTTTTAAAAATACAGATGGCTGCTTACTTAAATAAAACCAGTAGGATGTGGCATTATAATGAATACTTACAGATAGTTAATGGCGATAGTAATATAAATATGTAGAGTAGGAAAATGTAAATTTTTTTGAGGTTGGATATTTAATTTATTTAATGAGTTATGGAAGGAAAATGGGGAAAAGGAGAGAAGAGCAGATAGGGAGATGGAAAAGGAGGAAAATGGAGATTATCAAAGGTTTTATTTTTATTGTTTTTAAATATTTATTTATTAAGTATGCAATATTCTGTCTGTGTGTATGCCTGAGGGCCAGAAGAGGGCACCGGACCTCATTACAGATGGTTGTGAGCCACCATGTGGTTGCTGGGAATTGAACTCAGGACTTTTGGAAAAGCAGGCAAAGCTCTTAACCACTGAGCCATCTCTCCAGTCCTCAAAGGTTTTTTATAACACACAGGAAGAATATAACATCAGTTGAGCTATATAAATATAAGTTAAACTGTAAAACAAACAGCAAAATAACAAACCAATTACAGCTATAGATAGAAGGAAATGGCATCGGCTATGCTATTTCTAATTTAAATGAATCTAAAAGTCAGGAAAAAGAAAAACCAGAAGAAAGTGGACAAAGAATAGGACAAACAGAACAAAAGGAACACTCTGCCACATCTAATCCAATTGCAGTCATATTCATCTGAAATATAAATGTCTGGGTTGGCATGATGGGAAAATAGGAAGTCCCCTGCTTGGACCCAAGCAACTCTAAGAATTTGATAATCACACACAGGCTCTGTATCTTAACCAGGAACATTGCAACCCACAGACCTAGCTGCTGATTCAACAACTGTGTGACTCAGTTCCACTCAGCTGACCCTTGTGACTACCCCATAAACCCAGCAAGAAGCCAACAGGAAAGGACCTTCAGTTGCTGAAATCAGTCTGCAAAGATGTATTCATTCTTTAAATGACAGGCATAACTCAAGGCTGTGGGGGTAGTAAGGGCCCAGGCAAACAAGATGCTACAGACAACCGAGATTGGAGAAACAATTTATAAACAAAACCAGGAGTTAAATTTAAAACTAGAAACCATAGAAAACCGAAAGCTGAAGAGCACAAAGCCAGAACTAGAAGACACAGAGCAGAGCATCAGAGAAGATGAGAACAAGACCCTGAAGAAGAAATAGAAGAACATTTTTCAAATGTTTTCAAACAATCTCAGGTGCAATTTATGTAATTAGGGAAACCAAAAATGAAAAGTGAAAAACTCATAATGTATCTGTAGATGAGATTAAATAAACAATTATATGAATTATAGAAGATTTTGAAAGAGAAGAGGAGAAAGAGGTACTGTGGTTATATTTTAATTTTTAAAAAACACAAAAAAAAATAAAAGGAAGAATGGATTAAAATTTCTACACTGTGAGAAAAAATGTACAAATTCTTGAAACTTAAGTCTCTGACAAAGAATAGTCAAATAATAATATCATGTGACAGAGCACAAACCGTCGACAGAGAAAAGAAGGTGTTTCTAAAGTAGAAAGAGAAAAGATATGCATGGGTCTTAGCTGACTTATCAGCTAAACCTTTAAAAGAGGTAATGGGATGATACATTCAAGGTACTGAAAAAGAAATTGAAAAAAAAATCCCACAAGAATTATATACCCAGTAAAGCTATCCTTTGGAATGAATGAAAGACGGTAGTAAAGACATACAAGACAT
Organism: Microtus pennsylvanicus; assembly: GCF_037038515.1. NCBI lineage: Eukaryota > Metazoa > Chordata > Mammalia > Rodentia > Cricetidae > Microtus > Microtus pennsylvanicus. The sequence continues at coordinate 70,895,338 of NC_134579.1, forward strand.
TCACAGACTAACAAAATCTGGGCAGGCACCCTGTCTTTCTATGTGCCTCACAAGAAATGCATCCGACTTGCCAAAAATGCTAAACGGATTCTTAGAGCTGCAATGGGATGAAACTAAGGAACAATGTGAGAACTTCTGGAAGTGCAGACCTCATTGATTGGGAAATTGGTACCCATCAACACACTGAAAGACAAGGTTCTAGATTTCATGACCCCTCAGACATTAAATCCTGAGACCCAACGCTTCAAAGATAAAAATCCTGGGTCATGGGAGCTGGAGAGGTTAAGAACACTGGCTCTTCTTCCAGAGGTCCTGAGTTCAATTCCCAGCAACCACATGAAGGCTCACAACCATCTATATATAGTGGCATCCTGTGCCCTCTTATGGCAGGCAGGCATTTGTGCAGGGAGAACACTGTACACATAAATAAATAAATCTTTTTTTAAAAAATCCTTGGTTATAATAACAAAATATTTAATGTCCCAAATGCTGAAATTCTGAAAGCCTCTAGCCTGTTAACTGCCATATCCATTTAAAATTAAAATACTATGTAAAAGGAATAGAAAGCTGAACACTGGTGAAGAACTAATACTTTCTGTGGTTGTGCCCAGAGCAGTTGCTGAATTATTCAATCATGTATCATCTGTGTCCCTTTCAAGCATAGCGTGTCAGGGAGTGAAGCGAATTTGACTCAAAGACATTTGCCGGTTAGGTTCTCCTGCCATGCTACAAAGGAGACTGGGTAGTGAGTAGAGTCTTGATTAGGGATTTGGCTGTTGAAAGAGACAGATTTCTTATACTAACCACTAAATGGAGCATAAACTACTGCAGCTGACCATTGCCCTTTCAAACTGTTCCCATTACATCTAAGTCAGATACACACAGTGTGTCCCCCACCAGGGAAAACGATAGAACCTTGCCATTTGTTTCTGTATTATGAAGCGGAAGTGAGGCATCCTGGATGGTACTGGAATGCTTTGCAAACTTTGAATGAGAAAAGAGATTTCATCCGAATGTGTGGTTATAATGACACACATGGGATCGGAGATGAACAAAGAGTCGAAAGGTGAATTTCAATGTGTTACCAATCGGGCTTGGTTTCTTCCCATTCAACCCAGGGTGTTCGGTGGAAAATTTCAATGAGTGAATTGGTCACATGATAGAGTAATGACAAAAATGTTAATGTCAAAATGCGTCACTTGTCTGCATTGACATTCCTTCCAGCTGATGAAAATCCAGGAGCTCTTAATGAATTCAAGCCACATTTGCAAGAAGCCAGCAGAGAGTTAGTGGCCAGTTTGAAGATAATTATGAGCAGGGTAGGGCGAGAAGCCACTTCTTACGCAATGGTGTTTGATCACCAGTATTGTTTCCATAAGATCTGAGGTCCGTATATGAGTACATGGGGAATGGATTTCTCTGTGTTCCCGAAACAGCACAGAAGGGTGGTCCTAACCATAGACAAATTACAAAGGGAATAGACACACTGGAGGATTTCAGGTCACGAAAAGGATCAAGGAGAGCAGCGTTGCAGCAGCAGAGACTGGATATGGTCTTCAATGACAGCCCTGGCCTGCAAAAACAGTCAGCTATTTGCCATGACGTGGGACTTGAAAATGAAGTTAAGGACTCTGAAAGATGGCCACGCTAGTAGAACCGCCGCAGCGAGCGGCTCATAATCTATGACTCTGCCATCCTTCTTCATCATACATTTCTTCCTAGTTCTTTGTCTTATCCTATAGTTTTTCAATTATTCTATACTATTTTCAATTATCAGCATTTCTTACCATTCTCTGCTATCTAGTGCACCAATCCATGTTTCTAATATGGAGGCTAGAGATTGTAAAGACTTCTAGAGAGTTTTAAACTAATTAACTTCATGCCTTTTGTCTCATTCTTTTTTCTTTTCTTCCTTTCTTCTCTCTCTCTCTCTCTCTCTCTCTCTCTCTCTCTCTCTCTCTCTCATTTAACTCCATAAAAGTGGTCTGATGTGTAAGAATTCTGCATGTTTATAAAAACCTTGAACTCTCTTTAATAGATACAAAAAGGTCCTTTTTGTATATCTACATTCGTGAACCATAAAATGTCTAGGATCACATTTTGCCTGAGTACACATTCGTTGGTGACCAACCATGCATTTATTTCGGAGACTGGGGTTTGTTTTATTAGTTCCAGGCGATTCTGTGGAAGAACACAATTCTGTGGAAGTGCCAACAGCCAAATGAAGTTGTGTGGGCTCACTCACATCTCCAAAATGTGGCTGATATTCCAAACATTACCCCAAAGAAGGGCTGGAACACCATGCCAAAACCAAGAGATACTTCAGAGATGCTGCAGACCTCAACACAACGCCACATGGAGGCGAGAGGAACCATGGTTCAGAGACAACAGCAGAACACAGAAAAACCCAGTTCCTGGACAGAAGCCCTAGCTCTCTCCAACAGCCTTGAAGGCTGTTGATGGCCACCCATTACTATTATCAGTGCGAACCATCTTACCCCAACTGCCAACACCTTTAGCCTTCAATGTGGTAAGATCCACCCTGTGTCCCTTGACCTGGGGAAGGGTCTGAGTGGGACTCAGTGCAATCTCTGCTGTAGCTACTCTCCAGATATGCACCAGTGGGCTTCTGGGAAGAAACAAGAGGCTTAGAATCCAGAGTGGGCTGTCTTCCTTTTCTCTGGGATACCTGGGATAAGTGTTGGCTGGCTTTGAGATCAAGAACGACTGCTTTCAACTGATCTCCATTAACACGTCACCACAGGGGACTGTACATAAAACGTTGGTGAGCACAGTTATCATCCATGGTAATGTGTGTTTATAGAGTTCACGTCTGAGCTATTTTCTGCATGACTGTGATTTCATGTTGGTGATCATTAGGCTTTTGATAATGTCACCAGAGTACTTGATCATGACAATTGTAAAACCACATCTTGTTGCCCGTTTTATTGTGTAAGGTGGTATGTTTTCAGTGTTTCTCAAATCTTCTTTTAAGATGTAAGTGAATGTCTCCTAACAAATTTTAAGTCATACTTGGAGGACTTTGATCTTTAGGGATTCCAATATTCAGGATTATTATTTTCAGAACTGCATATTTTGGAATCATGGCCCAACCTCTAAGACAAACATAAAATCAAGTTGAAACATGGATATTCAACAACTTACAATAGTTTGGCTTCTGACCTTAAACTTTATGATGGCATAAATTAATATCCTGCCATTATGATTAAAAAAGAAAACCTAAAGGGAGAAATAGATTGAAATACAATAATAGTAGGTGACTTGTTTGCCTCCTTTCTAACAATGGAGAGGTCATCTAGACAGAAAAAGAAGGAATGGGACAAGTTGTTTGAATAATACCAGCATGAAAACAGGGCAGGCAGTCATATATAAGATGTTTCATCAAGGAACAAAATATATATTTGATTCAAGTTATTATGTTATGTTCTCTAGTATATTATAGAACTTAGAGAAGAAATAACTATTTTCCTTTTTATTTGTTTGTTTGTTGGTTTGTTTGTTCGAGGAAGATTGGGGAGACCGAAGCCATGGCTCAGCAGTGAAGAGCACTTACTGCTCTTGCAGAGACCTGGAGCTCAGTTTCACCAGCATCAGCATCCACATTGGGCAGTTGACAACTACCTGTAGCCACAGCTCCAGTAGATCTGATGATGTCTTCTGGCTTCCAGTGGCACCTAGACATACGTAGTACCTATAAACCCCACTACACACACACACAACACACACATGCACACATGTGCACAGACGCACATGAACACACACACGCATGCACACATGCACACACATGTGTGTACACACACACGCACAGGCATACAACACACATGCATGCACACACACAACACACATGTACACACATGTGTGTGCACACATACACACAAATAAAAATAAAGAAATATTTTTAAAAAGAAGAAAGACATTATTGTCAGGCATTTTTTCCAAACACAAATGAAACTATAAATTATAGCAGAAGTAACTTATAAAAATTCAAAACATGTGGAAATGAAGCAGTGCCATCCTAAAGAACTCAATGAGTCGAACAAACCCGCAGGGGAGAAACATAAACATACTTAAAAAGTGAAAATTAAATCAAACCACCCCAAAAGCTATGACAAGCAACAAAGACAATCATAAAATGGATATTTAAAGCAATAAATGCTGACATTCAGATAAATACTGGGTATAATCATGCCTGCTTGTGCCCCTAGCATCAAGAAACTGAAATCAGAGGCTTAAGAGTTGGAAGCCATTCTGAGCTGTACAGGGAGACTCTATCTCAAGACACCAGAACTAAACAAAAGGAAGGTAAGAAAAGATCTCAAACAGCTTAATAATGACACCAAGGAACCAAACCAGAGCAACAATCATGACAATAACACTAAGCTAGTTTCAATGTCATCAGAAGGCAAGAAATAATAAATGTTGTTTTTACCTTCCCTACGGTGGCCATGCTTTAAACTACTAGCTCGTGGAGGGTCCAAGAATAAGAGCATAGAATGCAGAGTCCAAAATGAGAACGTAGAAATAAGGAAATACAAAGTTGTAAGTCTTGGAGAATGAGAGCAGGCTGCCAGCAGCTTAAGGAGTAACTATTAACAGTGGGTTAAAAGTAACCCACTTTATAACCAACCCATAGCTCCGTCTGCAAAGCTGAAGCGGCCCTCTCTGCAGACTGAGGGCTAGCTCTTAGATAACACCTGGCCACTCATGATCAGTGATTAATGTGAGCTAACTTCTAAATGACGGGATGTACCTGACTTTTTGGTTGTGCATTTTCCCATACCCTTCCCTGCTACACAAAACTGGTGGTATCAGGGGAAGTGCAGAGCTTTGGTAAACACCATCAGCAAGTACCAGAGAGAAACAATGGGCTAAATACAAACACTAGTTTAACTTTAAAAACCAACCAAACAAAAAATTGCCAATAGAAATTGTAAAAAAAAAAAAAAAAAGGCAATTTGTATCTGAGTTTTACCTCAAGATTTTAAAAATTCTTTTGTTCATGCCAAATGCTTGCTTCTTGCTATAAAGAGCGGAGTTTGGAAACTGCCCATTGCCACTCTTACAAGTCCACCTCTGGCCATAGTCTCAACTAGCTGATAAGGTTTTTTTTTGTGCCCATGGATATATTTTTTTTAATTTTTTCCTAGAATAACATTTGCTTCTGGTTTAATAGAGTTTGGTGGTCTGTACCCCATCTTTGCACGACCCCTGTGGACCCAACAGCTGGGAACTCAGACAAGGACTCTGTTGTTGCTGCTGCTAAGGATAGTTGTAACTAAATCTCTACTGTTCTGATAGAACTCAAGATTCAAAGGCAAGTGTAGAAACCTGTGAGCTCAGAGAGTTAGAAAAACAACTAACTTTCTCTTTGTGCTGGCAACCAGGAAGTCACTCCCTTCCACACCGCTCCAACTAAGAAAAACAAAACAAACCACGCTAAGCTCCCCCCTGCTACTTCCTGTCAACCAGTTTGCTAATCCCGCCTCTCTGAGCCCAGGGTTAGTTTTTTTTTTAACTAACACGAATGCAACACATCTTTACATAGTTAACAAATTCAGCATGAACAAATGTAACACATCTTTGGCCGGCTAAACAAATATTCCCCAACAAATAAATATTAAACTAGAATAATTAAAATAAAGAATAGAAAGACCATGTGAAAATTACAGAAAAAATAAAACCCTAAAACTAACAATTGTCTTTCTGAAAAGACAAGTGGACAACTCTGTAAGTATCTATCCAGGGGCAAAAAAACTTTATATGAAAAAAACTTAGGTGAGAGATTATATCTGATACTATAGAAACACAAAGGATCATAAGACACAGCTTTGAAAAGCTGTATACCAACAATCAAATGACATGAAATAAATAGGTGAAGAACTTACCAAGATTTAATGTGAAGAAATAGAAAATCTGAACACATACCAATAATATATAAAAAGGTTTAACATAATTAAAAATTAGCTGGGTAGTGGTGGCAGCACATACCTTTAATTCCAGCACTTGGGAGGCAGAGATAGGCAGGTCTCTGTGTGTCTGAGGCCAGCTTGGTCTACAGAGTGAGTTCCAGGACAGCCAGGGCAACACATGGAAACTCTGTCTAGAAGTCCCCCCCCCAAAAAATAATTGAAAACTTTCCAACAAATAAAAATCCAAAGACAGTGATTCATGATGAAAACACTAAGATCTGTATTTCTCATGCTCTTCTAAATAGTTGAAAGGAAGAAAAACATCCAGACTCATTTTGTAGAGCCAGCATTACTTGTGATCAAAGCCAGACAATGACACTATAAGAAAAGAAATCGATATGCCAATATTGTTGATAGACATACGAATTGACTCCTGAACAGGACTCTAACAAACTAAATTCAACTGTTCTTTGTTTCTTTCTCTTTTTTTTAAGAGATTATTTAACATGGCAAAGTGGAATTTCCCATTGGAATTCATCGATGGTACCATTTGAACGTGAAATGTTGCCCTAGGCTCAGGTAATTTGAACACTTGGTCCCCAACTGTTGGTGTAGTTTGAAAAATTGAGAAACACTGGGAGATGAAGCTTCATGGGAGAAAGTGTGTCATTGGAGGTGGGCCTTAAGGTTTTATAGCCCAGATTCCCTTCCTGTTCTCTGCTTCCTAGATGCAGATACAATATGACCAGCCACCTCAACTCCTATGGTTCTTGCCTCAATGGCTATAACCCTCAAATTATAAGCCAAAGCAAACTCTTCATCCTTTAAATTACTTCTTATAAGGCAACTTATATAGAAGTTGGTATCAGGAGTGGGGTTGCTGCTGTGATAGACCTGACCAAATGGCTCTTTGGCCTTTGGAAATGGTTTGGGATAGCCAGGAAGACCTGGGAGCTTCAGGCAAGAGAAGCTCTAGGACACCATAAAGCAGAGCTTAGGACGCCATTCTGATAAGCATTTGGGAGATAAGAATTCTGACTGGCTCTTGGGGCTCCAAAGAAGAATCAGGGGTTAATATGGGACTGGGCTAGAGGTCATTCAAGTGTTATTGTGGCAAAGAATCTGCATTCTTTTTAACCATGTTCTAAGGACTTAAGTGGGGCAGGATCCAAAAGTCACGGCTTAATCTGTTGTACACTAGTCAACCTCAGACTGGGGCATAGTTATCACCCCCCACTTTCCTTCTACAGTGGAAAAGAGCAACAGGGGGAACAGAAAAAAAATATACAAACCATGCAATTTTATTAAGAAGTGAGCATGAGCAAAGTGAAAGCTGCTGACAAGGCCGGGGCTGAGAATCAGTGAAACTATTGAAGAGGTTAACACCATAAAAAAAGACAAAAAGAATTCTGTCCCAGAACAATAAGAAAAATGCCCTGAGGGTATGACCGCATCCTTCATACATTCCATCTTAAGATGATGTAAATACATTTGAAAGGAAAGACCTTGAAATGAAAATACAGCTAATTACTTCCCTAATCTAAAACACTTGCCTAAAAATGTGTTTTCCTGACCCAGTAACCAATACATACAGAGGCCACTACAATTTCGGCCCAAGCTGGGGCAGGCTATTTCTTTAGCTGACAGCAGAACTTGATAGTGTCATCCATGAGGGACCAGTTTTGCAGCAAAATAAAGCCCAGCTTGCAATGCAGACCATAGGATAGTGAAGATACTAAAATTATAGGGTGTTCGTTGAGAAAAGTTGCAGTATAGGGTGGAGCTGGGCCACAAGAGAGGGCACACTTGCAGCAGGTGGCAGAAGGAGAGCTGCTCACTGCTGTTGCATTCAGCATGAGGCCCCGGTATCAGAGAGAGAGAGAGATGTCAAGTTTGTGGTTTACCTTCTCTTTCCTTGTTAAGCCCCGTTCCTCCCTTGTAGAACAATAATGTTGACTTTAGGTCAGGTGTTGGAAACATATACCTTGTTGTGGTTTGGGGAATTTTGATTTTGTTTGTTTGTTTGTTTGTTTTGGATGTAACAGGGACACTCCCAGTTATAAGTCTAGACTTGATCTTGAACAATCTTTGGACTATTAAAGACTACAGGGAATTTTAAGTAGGAAAGAACACATTTTGAAGCATGAAATCGCCACATGTCTATGAAGGCCAAAGAAGAAATGCTATGGCTTAACTATGCAAAGTCCCCCAGAGTTTCCCATGTTGAAGCACTTGAGCCTCAGCTAATGGTCATGTTTTAGGAGGCAGACTCTTGCTGGAGGAAGCTGGCCACTGTGGGAGGATGGTTTTATGTCCTTGTCTCATTTCCCGCTTGCTGTCTACTACCTGCTGCCTATTACAGATGCTATGTGAACAGCTGCCTCCTGCTGCTTCTGTCTGCTCTACCATTGTAAACCTGATTAAACTTGCTCCTTCTTTTTTTCTCTTTTTTGTTTCTTTTTTTAATTTTTGAGACAGGACAGCCTTAGCTGTCTTGAAATTTACTCGGTAGCCCAGGCTGGCCTCGAACTCACAGAGATCCACCTGCCGCTTCCTCTCGAGGGCTGGGATTAAAGAGGTATGTTATGACCGTCCAGCCTAAACTTGCTCCCTCTTAACTTGCTTCCCATTGGGTATTTAGTCACATAAAACTAATACAAATGGCTTGATACATGCCAATCAATAAACATTATGTTATAACAAAATGGACAAAAACTGCATGATCACCTCAATTAGATGAAAAAAAGAATTGATAAAACTGAACATTCTTTCACAATATTAGCAAAGTACAGAAGTAATGTATCTTTTGTTGTTGTTTGGTTTTTGTTTGTTTTTCAAAACAGGGTTTCTCTGTGCAGCCCTGGCTGTCATGGTACTCACTCTGTAGACCAGGCTGGCCTTGAACTCAGAGATCTGCCTGCCTCTGCCTGGGATCAAAGGCATGCACTGCCACCACCACCTGGCTAAGCAATATATCTTAGCCTAACACAGGGCATATATGGCATGCTTATTGCAGCATCATATTTAACTGTGGAAAACCATGAAGCTTTTGTTTTCCTCTTACATCAGAACAATATAAGAATGTTCATTTGTGCTGGTACTGCTCAACATAGAGTTAGCACTGGACAGAACAATAAGAAAAAGAAAATTAAATAATTAAATCAAACATAAAATTAACATGATCTTACATATAGAAAGCTTTAAAAGTCTATTAAAGAAAATTGTTAAAATTAATTTTAAAAACTCACCTCAAGATACAGAGTCAACCCACAACTATCTGTAGCATTTCTATACATTAACATCAAACAAGTAGAAAAGAAACTATGAAAACAATTCATTCATAATACCATAAAATTTAAACATTTGGGGATTAATTTAACTAAGGTGATAAAATATTAATATACTGGAAACTGGTAAAAGAAAGCAAATATGAACAATTAGGTGTACATCCTTCATGATGGATTTGAGAACTGATATTAAATTTTCTTGGCTTGCAGGATTGCCCAGTGTGTAAAGATGATATAATATTCTGTCCTGTCCCTTTAAGAGACAAGCCACTCTCACACCCTCTTCCATCCACTGAGGCAGGCAAATCTTCCTTCCTGCTTGTAGCCTTAGTTTCTTCCTTTTCAGTCTCCCTCTTGAAGAAGCAGTTTCTCTCTCTCTCTCTCTCTCTCTCTCTCTCTCTCTCTCTCTCCTCTTCCCCCTTCTCTCCTTCCCTTCCATAACCCACTAAATAAATATTCAACCTCACACTGCATGGTGTGCCTTTCCGTGTCTCAGTCCCTGCCGGGGACCAGATGCCTTCAGAGAGCTGCAGCGTGGTCTCATGGTGTGCCCATCCTTCTGTCTCCCTTTGTGGTCTGCTGCTGCCACTCGGGGAATTGCGCTGGTCCTGCCTAGCACTGGCTGCTCTCAGGACCGGCTATTCGCTGCCTGCCAGCCACATGACCCATTGCCCACTGCCACCGCCCGGAGACCTGCAGCATTTCTGCCACTGCAGCTGCCAGGGAATCTGCAACATTTTTTATTTAGTCCATTTCATTGGTGCTGTGAGACTCAAGAGGTTCTCCCACCCTGATCCCCTCTCCTGGGGTCGGGATCCAGAACAAGGCATTTTTTCCCACAACAGTTCTGTGTTCCAGGCCCACTGCCCACTGTCACTGCTCAGGGACCTGCAACGTTTCTGCTGCTTCAGCCATCAGGGAACCTGCAGCATTTTTAATTAATCCATTACAGTGATTGCTACCAAGACTAATGACCTAACTTTAATACCAGAAATTGCAACTGATAGAATCAGCTCCCACAAGGTGTCCTCTGACTTCCACATGTGCCCCATGACAATCTGCCTGTATGTATACACACAAAAATGAATAAATATAAAAATATAAGTAAAATAAAATACCCATACCACCCAAATTTATATACAGATGCAATATGTCACTCTCAAAATTCTAAGACATTTTTCACAGAAGTAGAAAAATATCAAAAATTTTACAGAACCACAAAATATTTCAAATAACTTCAAAAAACTTTACATAAAAAAACAAAGTTAAAAGTGGCATAAGTCTTGATTTTACACTATAGTAAGAGTAACATTTATATCTAAAATCTACAACATTTAAATCGAAATAACTTGATAATGGCACAAAAATAGATATGTGGACCCATGGCACATAATAGAGACCCCCATAAATAAGGTAATGCAGATGCAGTCAGCAAACCTTTGCCTAAAGCATCAAGAATACCCCTGGAGAAAGGAGAGGGTCTTTGATAACTAGTATTAAGAAAACTATCCATGAAGTGGATTAAATAAAAAATACTGGAGGTCCCCAAGTGGCAGTAGTGGGCAGTGGGCCATGTGGCAAGCAGGAAGCAAACAGGCGGTCCTGATAGCAACCAGTCCCAGGCAGGGACAGTGCAGTTCCCCTCATAGCTGCAGCAGGCCACAAGGACAGACAGATGGATGGGCATACCATGAGACTATGCCACTGGTCTCTTAAGGTCCTGGGCAGGGAGCCATGCAGTGGGTGAGAGACAGAGACATGGATAGGCATGCCATGCAGAGTGAGGTTTAATATTAATTTAGTGGGTTATGGAAGGGAAAAGGTAGAAGGAGAAGAACACACAGACAGAGTGAGAGAGACAGACAGATAGAGAGAGACAAAGAATCAGAAGAGAGAGACAGAAGGGGGAGTGAGAGAAGGGAGAGACAGAAGCTGCCTCTTCAAAAGGGAGATGGAAAAGGAAGAAACTCAGGCTGCAAGCAGATAGGGGAGGGAGTGGGTGTGGTTTGTCTCTTAAAGGGACAGAACAGATCATTAGATTCCCATCTTTTTTTTTATAATAAAAAGGCAGGAGGTTAGACACCACAGGTAAAAAGAATTGGGGGTGGCAGATTCTCAAGACTGATTCCTGCTTATTTGTGGGCATCATCTTGGGAGGGTGGGATACTGAGACAGCTAGGTTTTGTCACATCCTGGCATAGCTGGTCTTTTTGATCCTGTTTCGTTGGTATAGAAATGTCTAGTGTCTCTGGTATTGGCAGAACAGAAGATAAAGTTAAGTTTAGGAAAAAAATTTAGGACCAGGAAATTGACAGGGGTGTATCTGACCTGTTTAAGGTGAACCCTTGAATTCTCCTCCCTGGAACTCACAAGAATTCTTTGGGTTTGTGAAAACAGAAGTTTTAGACATATACATTGTATAAACAGTAGCATATTTATGTCAGAATGACTGAGACAGATATTTTTGCACAATGAAAAGTATGTTTAAGACTATGAAAGGCAGCAGGAGAGAGAAATTTGATAGCATGCACCTGTCCTCACAGCTTTATAACTTGTAGGTCTTGTATTTTACTGAAATTTGTTTGGTGAGGTTCTTTTAAACTGACAAAGCCTCTCAGTTGTCAAATTGCATCAGAGATCTTTGAGAAGGATAAATTTTTACTTGAGTTACTGATTAAAAATGACAGAGAACTTACTTGGTTGGCACCTATAGCTACTCCTCAGGGTTCTCCATGGTCACTGAAGGTCATATTTACCTTTTGCTATTTAGCGCAGGGCCTATCAGTCTCCAGAAAGATTCTGTGGGCTAAGAAATCTGTAGGAAGATAAGCCTTCCTTGACCTGAGCAGTTAGGCTGTCGATTCCAGGGATTCTGTCCACATCTGGAGATCTTCAGTTTATATGAAAGGCAGTTTTTCCCAGTGGTCAGTGTTTGCCAATTGAAGCAAATTGCAGATGGGCATTATCTTTGCCCATTTGTCTTCTGTCTTCTTTGGAGGAAATAGAGTGCTGCTAGAAGCCAAACTGTCTCTTTTTGTTATGAAAAGTTTCTAATAATTAAATATTTAAATGTCATATTCCCTAGATCTCTGAGCAGTTGAGGGCTGTTTATCAGGTATAACTACAGTATAGAATTTGCCTGGAAAGCTGGGTCTGAGTCTGAACTTGACTGTACTGGCTCGTAACTTAACAGGTAAGATTTACACTCGTAAAAAAAAAAAAAAACAGAAAGAAGAAAAATACTGCTTGTAATAGAAGGTTAATGGCAGAACTGGCAATAGTAGAGAACAGCTTAATATATTTTAAATGAAGGTTGGATTAAATATAAAGTATTTTTGTAAGAGACTTAAAAGTACATACCAGTTTAAAACATGAGATTTATTGTTTTTGTAGTCTGAAATGAGATGCAAGGAATAGACAATTATAACACTTAACAGTAAGCATAGGTGCATTTAAGTTACATGTATGAACACACACACACACACAGTGAACAGGAATTTGGTGAAGTGGATGCTCTTGGTGGGCCCTACCAAAGGCATGTCACTGCTTCAAACACACATGCAACAGAATCAACAAAAGGAATTTAGAGACAAAAACATAGTAAACTGGGGGACCAGGCAGAGTATACTTCGTTAAAAATGGTGGGACTGTCACCTGAGCTGGCTCTCAGTTAAGATGATGGTGAAGTTACCTGACCTCAGTTAAGATGGCAGTAAGGTCACCTGACCTTAGTCAAAATGGCAGTAGTCACATGTTGTATGGAAAAGCCACTCAGTTAAGATGGTGGTGAAGTCATCTGACCTCAGACAAGATGGCGGTAAGGTCACCTGAACTCAGTCAAAATGGCATCGGTCACATGCTATTTGGAAAAGCCACAAGTTTTGAGCTGCAAGGATTTTAAGCTTAATAAGAGAGACCTAGAGGCATGATCTGCCCTGTTGCTGAGCTGACATGCCACAAGCCACAGAGGGGAGCAAAAGACTGGAATTGAAAAAAAAAAAAAGCCACCTCATGAATCCGACCAATCTTGTTGGCAGCAGTAGCGGTGGCAGGGACAGTTTGAGGAAACTGCTTCCACTTACCTGTGCACTGGCAATAGTTAGCAAGCTCCCATAAAAGTGGAGCCAGCGAGACACTGGCAGAGTGAGAGTAGGAGCTAAAGAAGTAGGGCATTAAGGCCTGGGGTGTTAGGGCCTCTAAAAGGTATCCATCCCAGGGGGACAGATAGACATGGTATTGCTACCCATACCTTAAACTGTGAAAACCCACAAAAAATGGCAGCACCACAAGGTGCACAGGGAAGACGTCTCTCTGCTGTGGGCAGGGTGTGAATCAGCACATGATCATCGCAGGACCCATGGGAGAGTGTCCCCTGCTCATGAGTGGGGTGCTACAGCCTGACTGGATTTAGTCGGGACAACTTGGAAGCCAGAGAGGCCAGAGGCCACTCCAAGCAGGCTTTCATGGTGGGGGAAGAAAGAAAAAAAAAGAAAGAAAGAGAAAGAAAAACTGAGGGACCCTGGGCCCCCAATTGAATGCACTGCACAGAGTATGCAGTGCTAGCATGGGAGGAATGACCCCAGGTCAGTCTGGTCACAATTATAGTTAAGGAAAGCAATTCAGAGATGAATGTCAGCAAAATGTTCAATCATCTGTGGTTGGGGGCTGTCCCCCATTTCTAGGCACACCAGAAGATTGCTGGATGCTCACTGGTCAATTCTTTGTGTTCACTGAAACAGTAAAGCTGACCAGAATGGGGAAAACTCACCAACTAAAGCCAGTGGTGTGCATAGAAATCACACTGTAAAAATCATACTCAGGCATATGGAACATGTGGTTGTTGTGGAAAAAAATACCTGGTTCCAGATCCCTATTCCAGGGGAGCCTCCCGAATCTCATGGCACCAATGAAATGGAATAAATAAAAAATGCTGCAGGTTCCCAAGCGGTGGCAGTGGGCAGCGGGTCATGTGGCAGGCAGGCAGCAAACAGAAGATCCCGAGAGCAGCCAGTCCCAGGCAGGGATAACACAATTCCCCAAGGGGCTGCAGCAGGTCACAAGGAGAGACAGACAGATGGGCATGGCACAAGACCATGCCGCAGGTCTCGGAGGGTGGCTGATCCAGGGCAGGGAGCCATGCAACATGCAAGAGACAGAGACATGGATAGGCACACCATGCAGAATGAGGTTGGATATTTATTTAGTGGGTTATGGAAGGGAAGGGAAAGAAGGAGAAGAGCAGAGAGAGAGAGAGAGAGAGAGAGAGAGAGAGAGAGAGAGAGAAGAGAGAAGAGAGAGAAGGGAGAGAGAGAGAAGGGAGAGACAGAAGCTGCCTCTTCAATAGGGAGACAGAAAAGAAAGAGACTAGGGCTGCAAGCAGGAGGAAAGATCTGCCTGCCTCAGTGGATGGGGGAGGGAGTGGGTGTGGCTTGTCTCTTAAAGGGACAGAACAGATCATTACAATCCACATGGAAAAAAATTTAAAAAATTAGGGACTTAGCTAATATTAAACAACAATACAAAAATAATTTAAAATAAATTAAATACAAACATGTTAGAAGAAAACACGTGTGTTCTTGTTTATTATATAGCAGTACTGTTCCTGGAGATGGTGACACACCAGGAAATGGGGCTTCCCTGGAGGATGAGGGTTGCTATGAGGGTGAACCTACAGGTTTAGAGGCAGCCCCTCTTCCCTGTGTATGGCCATGTCACACACAAGTTGCCACCACTACAGAGCACCACCTCCCATGCACCCCAGGAAACCAGAAACTAATTTGTACTTACCAGATTTGTTCTTCTAGAAGAGATATATATTAATTTGTTGAATCTATACATTTCTCTTTATACATCTATTTTAAATCATATTGCATATCATAAATATATAAATTATTGTACTGTGTTGTAACAATTGAAAGTGTTTGATTTTTCATGATGATGGTCATTCTGACTGAGCTGAGACTGAATCCCAATGTAGTTTTTATATGAATTTCCTCGATGGCTGGGGATGCTGAGCATCTTTTTACTTAGTCATTGACTGTTTGCTCTTCATCTTCTCTGTGAAATGTCTATTCATTTTACTTATTACTGTAGTTTTTTGACATTAGAGTATTTAGGGGTTTTAGTTTTTTCTATAGCCTAGGCATTAAACTTCTCCCAGACATGTAGCTGGCAAAGATTCCCCCTTGTTCCCTCTGTTGTCTCTTTGCTAGATTATTTTCTTTGCTGAGCAGAAACCTTTCAACTTCACACGATCATTTGTCCGTTCTTGATTTTGTTTCCTGAGCTGCCCCAGTCCTTCTCAGAAAATCTTTCCCCATACCTCTATCTTGACACACCATCCCCATGTTTTGTTCTGACAGAGTCGAGGTTCCAGGGCTTACATAAATAAAGGCCTTTGACAACTTTGTATTGATTTTTGTGCAGTGTGAGAGATGGGGATCTAGTTCTGTTCCCTTGGCACGGACAGCTAGTTTTCCCGGCACTGCTGTCAAAGAGGCTTTCTTTTCTCCAATGTGTATTTTTCTCGTATTTGTAATAAACATTGTCTTTCATGTATAAAAGGCCCTAAGGAGTGTGTCAAAAAAAAATCCCCTAAGAACTGATAGACATGTACAGCAAAGTAGCAGGATGCAAAATCAATATACAAAAATCAGTACCTTTCCTATAGACTGAAAAGTAATACACTGAGAAAGAAATCAGGAAAACAACCCCATTTATGACAATGATAATAATATGCATAGGAATTAACCAAATGGAGGGAATGGAAATCTCTACAATGAAAAGTGTAAGACACCGAAGAAAGAAATAGAAGATGCTATAAAACAGAAAGACTGCCCATGAGCATGAACTGGCAGAATTAATATTTAGAAAATGGCTATACTATCAAATTCGATCTGTAGATTCAGTGGAATTCCTATCATAATTATCATAATCTCAATGTATTCTTCACATAAAGAGAAAAAAATCCTAAAATTCATATAGAAGCAAAAAAAAAAAAGAGCCCAGATAAGACAGTCACCCTGAGCAAAAGGAACAATGCTGAAAAAGTAAAGAACGCCAGACTTCAAGTTATACTACAGAGCCATAGTGACAAAAACGGCAGAGTACTAGCAAAGAAACCCATGTATAGCTCAGCGGAATAGATGACCCAGAAACACATCCAGACAGCTACCGCCTCCTGGATTTTGACAAGGTTTGTGTTATATATATCTAACTTTCCATATATATGTGATTTCTTCTTTCTCTCTCTCTCTCTTTTTAAATCTGTAATGTCATGAATATTCAGATTCAACGAGCAGTATCAAGTCTACTAAGGGAAAGAATGAGCCCTGAGATTGAGGTCAGGCAGGCCTGAACTCCAGGCGTTAATCATCTGCTTACAGGCACTCAGAATTTCTCTAAACTGCCATGCTTGCATCTGTGAAAACACGTGACTATTCCCTGCAATAACATATAGGCATTCCCACAGAAGCCTAAATGGATCATAAAATCTAAGAAGACTTAGGTGCTCTATGCTGTGTGCATCAAAAAAAAAAAAAAATGGTGCAATCATGCCAGGTGGGGTTTCATGATTTCACACTCAACAACCACGTTGTGATGAAGTGAATTTGGGTCTCCCAGGACAAAGCATGAGAATTCTTTTAACTTCCCACATTATTGTAACAACCTGGAGGGTCAGATGCCATGGTATTTGGCATCCTGTTGGTCGATGTGCCGCATGACCTAACGTTTAGTTTTTTGTTTTGCTTTCTTTTTCTGACTCAGGTGTCACTATGTAGCCTAGAGCAGCATTGAATTCGCTGTCTTCCTGCCTCTCTCCCGAGGACCGGAAGTGAAGTTAGGCTCCGCCACAGCTCCTTCCATACTCTTATTCCAAATTGCACTCCTCAGTTCTTGATTTGTTTCTCAGATATTGAGGAGGAAGCCTGGATTGCAGGCTTTGTGCCCTCCCCCCACATCCCTCCATCCTCCGTCCCCCTCCCACCCCCGCAGAAGAAAAGCCCATTGACCAAATTCTTTACATTTTCTGACACATTGGTAGAGTTCCAGAAACTTCCACTCGGCCGCTACAAAATAAATACTTGGGTAGAAAATGTAAACCCCAGTGCTCCAGAGGAGGAATGTTGTGGGACTCATCCCCTTAGAAGCTGTCTTCCTGATAGGGTTTCCTGACAGTAATGAGGGGCTCTGAGCCTACCCCTCTGGTCCCCGTTTCTTTGCTTAGAACTGAAGAGCTTTTGGTTCCTGGCGTACATTTTAAGCCACCCTTGTTAAACTTTTAAGGATACTAATTGAATCTTTCCAAACATGATTTTTCTTAATATCTGTGATAGGGTTCTGGGTAATGAGTGGCGACACTGTCCAAACCACAGAGGCAGCAAGCAGCGCTGTTGTGAGGGTTCCTCTGGCCCGTCTCTGCCCAGACAATCAGCCCACCATCAGTGCCTCTGTTCGGGCCCATGGCATGCTCTGTGCGCTCACACTTGAAGAGAAGCCACCCCTAAAAAAGCAGGTGGTTTGTCTGAGGCCACAAGAACTGGGGCTACCAAATGGTAACCCTGTACTCTGAACCCCAAAACCACATTGGGCATTCTCCCACACCCAGATCCCATGAGGACAGCTCAAGGAGACTTCTGGAGCTGTGAGTCACACCTGGAGCCTTCCCTGCACCTCAGTGAGTGCCTCCACTCCTGCAGCCCCTGCTGAGCCTTGGCTGACTCCTGGAGAAGGCGCATACCAGATCCTTCTCATGGTGCCAGGACTTCAGCTCAGAATATCCTTCAAACGTCTCCCATTGATCACTGGCAGTCTTAAAAAAGCACGGGCAGGAAGCTATTCCCGGAGGCCTAATTGCTCTATGTGACACTTTACAAGGGATAGCTTATGGCTTTCCCTCCCAAGCCCTTTGCTCTGTGCCCAGATCCAGAATAAACGCCTGCTGAATCCAGGGAGGGCGGGCTAGGCTGCAGGGAGAACTGCGAGACTCCTCTCCCGGGCAAGGCCGCTGTGCGCCGTGAACATCTTGCCAAGTTCTTTCTCCTTTGGTTTGCAAACCCTTGTGTATTCCAAAAGAAATACAACCCATGTGTTTCTGATTCATTTATACTTAAATCATTAAAATGTTGTTTTGTGAGAGTTATTTGATGTCTAAAGAGCCTGACAGTCTGCTTAATGGGAAATTTACAGACTTTTCTTTTTATCCGGCCTGAGACAGTGAACACTTCTCTCAGACAATGCCTGAGTCCAGACCCCCCTCCTCATCTTGCACCTGCGTTATCAACCACAGCCCCGTAACCACCATGCCAAGCACACAAGAGCTAAAAATAGAGAAACTGGAGAGAAAACGGGCAAGAATTAATTACAGGGAATGTCATCATTATTGCTCCCCAAATATGTACAAGGAGTGCTATCTAGGGGGGGTGGGAAATGTGAGTTTGTCACCTTGGATGGCTGAAGGGCACCTGCCGCAATCACAATCTCACTTGTCCCTCACTGCAGCTTCCTTTTAGCAAACAAGGAGACAGGATTGGAAACGGTGTCATGCCTCAAGTGCTCAGCCAGGGTGGACGGGAAAGAGATCACAGCTAAGTTCTGGACTGGTGTCTAAAGCGCTTTTCGAATGACTCAAAATTGAGCATCTTTGCCCGTGGGTGTGCGCATTACACAAATGCCCCATGCCTTAGGATGTAGCACAGAGAGCCAGGGTCATAGCACGTGTAAGAGATGGAATTCATCCTCCCTTTCGAGCTATGTGGCCAACTTCTCCGGGCAGCGCCTTCATTGGAAAGTGGACTCGCTGAACATAGCGGACAATGAGGACTACTGAGAACTCAAGAACAATGGCAATGGGTTTTTGATCCTACTGCACGTACTGGCTTTGTGGGAGCCTAGGCAGTTTGGATGCTCACCTTACTAGACCTGGATGGAGGTGGGTGGTCCTTGGACTTCCCACAGGGCAGGGAACCCTGATTGCTCTTTGGGCTGATGAGGGAGGGGGACTTGACTGGGGGAGGGGGAGGGAAATGGGAGGCAGTGGCGGGGAAGAAACAAAAATCTTTAATAAATAAATAAATTTTTTAAGAAAGGAAAAAAAAAAAAGAAAGTGGAGACAATGACCTGACTTGAAGGGATGTGTGTGAAACTCGATTAGCACAGTGCCTGTTCTGAGTAACAGCTGGCTTGCAGAGACAGTGCCCTCAGGACTGATAATGGGTATCTGAGGTCATGGCCAGCTGTATAACCTTGGCAAGTCATCACCCTTCACCTGTAAAGATGGAGCACAGAGACCCTCAGAAGCTCGTGAACGTAATCTGGCTAACATTAGTGCCCGGCACAGACACGATGCTCAGGGAGACACTCTCTTCAGCATTGGCTGACACTTTTGTGGAGGGGATTATTGTTGTGGAGGGGGCTATGTCACACAGAGAAGGTCAGAGTGCAGAGGTCACACTGTGGTAGGAGTTATAGTTTGGGGGTTAACTGTAGAGAGGCTTCCATGCAGAGAGAGTCCCCATTTGGTGCTGGCTGTCTTGATGTCTAGCTCTTACTACTTGGCTCGGCGTGGGGCCTCTATACTGTTTCTCCACAGACCTAGGACACTAACTTCTCACAGACACAGGTCTTTCTAGATCCACAGGTCACCTGGTTCTTTGTCTATGCTGAAGCCCTTTCCCAAATGGGTAGGTTTGACCTCTACAGGCTCTCAGTTAAACCCTGTCACAAAGTCAAGTGGGGAAGAGAAAGTAGCCAGCAGCAGAAACTGGTGCTCCCTCAGTCTGGGACAAGTGCTCAGTTCTGAGGAAAACCTGCAGATGTCCACAAACAGTCCGAGAATTGGGATCTGCATTATTTTTAATTTTTTTTATAATCTCCTAGAACTGCCTTTTGAGTTGGCTGTTTCTGTTTAATTGTTCTTTTTCTGGGGTCCTGAAGTAGAACTATTATAGCCAACAGCAAGGGAGGCTAAAAAGAAATTAATCTCTCTCTCTCTCTCTCTCTCTCTCTCTCTCTCTCTCACACACACACACACACACACACTACACTCACATACTCACACACCACACACTCACACACACTCACACCTCTCTCTCTCTCTCTCTCTCTCTCTCTCTCTCTCTCTCTCTCTCTCTCTCACACACACACACACACACACACACACACACCTCTGACTCTCTCAGACGTTTTTTTTTTCTCCTCTAGGGCTGCAGTCCCTCCCAAGGAGGGGACTGGCCAGCAGATCTCCCAAGGAAACAGTTCTGTCAGGTCCCTCTGCATGTGCAGAAGCTCAGTCAGAGAGAGGAGAGAGGGAAAGCCAGAGGGAGAGGGGGAGAGGGGATCTGTTGCAGGCAGGGGAAGGCGTGACCTGAATGGAGAATGCCAGCCAATTCCAGAGACACACAGGGACCTCAGAACAAAGATAAGGCATCGCTAACACCACACCGGGGACTGGGACCGGCTCACAGACAAGTCCAGCAGACGGGACCAAGGCCAGGAGCACACAAGGCAGGAAAATGAGGTGAGTGAAGTGCCCTCTCCAAGACCAAGTGTAGAGCAGCCCTCTGGGTCTGACCTTGTCTCTAGGCAGACTCACCTGCTTGCCCTCTGGGTGGCCGGGGATGGGGGATTCTCACCAATCCTCAGGGCCCCCGCAAAGAGCGCCCTGTCTCTGGGGCACCTTCCCAGAGACTCCCAGAGTCTCCGCAACTTGAAACCAGATAGTTTGTACAAAGCCCCGTGCGGTGGGGCTGAGGCTCAGATTTCTCCCTCTGCCAGCACAGGGTGCTGCCTACTGGCCAATGTGATCCTCCTCTTCCTCCTCTTGCCCACAAGGCTGATTCTTCATTTTCCTACTCAGCATAGAGCAATGCTTTCTTTCTCGCAACACTTTAAGAGTTAGATAATGTGTTTGTGTGCTTATTTCTTCTAAACAGAAAAGAAACCAGTTCCCCCACGGCTAGGCTGGGGGGTTTCTTGAGCCTTCAGAAGTTTGCCAGTTAAACCTCAATTTAGAAAACTAAAAACCTGTCCCCATTTTACAGTTCCCTATAAATTCTTCATTTCTCACTGAAACCAGGGGCAGCTGGTGACATGAATCAGGCTAGGGAATGCACCCAATGGCTCTTAAAGAGACACCACAGTTTTTCAAAGGAGCGTTTGGAATTCGGAAACCTACCACTTTAAATTCTAACAGGCTTGAAGCTCTTCAACCTTTCTTGTTTCTTGTGTTGCTTGAGGCTCCTCACCAGGCATTTCTTATGAGCTTTCCCAGAGTCTGAAACCCCAACTATCGTAATTATTTTGTTTAATCACTTGTAAGTGTCAAAGCTGCTAGGAAAGATCTAAAGGGAGCAAGAAAAACCACTCGGTAGGTGTGTTAAGCCCCCTCGTGCCTATTTCTCCATTCACTTTCCCTTTCAATTGGCAGTTTCTGTGTTTCTCTCCTTTGCTCACCTAGCACCTTTACTGAGTCCAGGGCCAATGAGGGGTTTCAGTCTCTGTGACTTTGAATTCCATGTACCTATGGCTCACAGGAAGAGAAATCTCTGAAAAGTTCATTTTATCGACCTGATCTTTGTAAAGTCATTTTTTAACCTGCCAGAAAATTTCATTTTCCTTTCTTCTAAAACAATGGCTTTTCTCCCTTTGTATTCGAGATGATAATCTGCTTTACCTGTATCTCAGCCATTTCAAAGCACGCCCTTGCCTATGCTTAACCTGGATTTAGAACAACTCTCTCACTCATTTCCCACCTAGACTTGACTGGGCAGGCTCCTCATTGCTTCCTGGGTCCTAATCTCCACCACCACCCCCACCCCCAGACATGGCCCCTCTTCCTTTGTTCGCATCTGTGGCTGTATCTCTTACCATCTCTGGAATGGCTGCTTATTTAAATGTCCACTTCCTCTTCCAAGAGATGCGATCAATGTCTTCATCTTTGTAGACTGTCTGCACGGTCATGTGACCAGCACCTAACAGAATGCCCCTTTCCTAGTAGAAATCCAACAAATGTGCTTGAGTTGAATTCAATTACAGAATATCAAAAAGACGTGCCAGGGAGCCATTCTTCTGGCTCTCTCTGAGGGGTCTGGACTCACCAGCATACGACTCTTCAGAGTTTGCAGGGGACTTTCACGGGCATTGTCTCATCCTGGCTTCAGATTTTGTGTGACATAAAAATTAATGGATACACGAGATAAAAACAGTTAAGCATCTTGCCCAGAGCTACACTGATGATCTTGAAAAAGGCCCAGACTCCTTCTTGTGTCTTTGGGCTCCAAGCATTTTCCTCCTCTATCCTACCAGGCACTCAATCCCAGCTGCAGATTACAATGGTCTATGTTACTTAAGGAATGCCAGTCCCCAGGCAATAGGACAGAATTTCAAGCATAGGGTGGCGGTGGGGGAGGGTTCAAACATTAGTATTTTTTTTTTAATTTCCGCAGAAAGCTATGGGTTTTCAAAATTATTTTTCACAGGATTAATTGCTTTGGCCAGATGCCTGGGCATGATACGGGCATGGGTCCCAACTTCTCCTGTGAGCTTTTGTTATTCTTTTCTGCTGTTGAAGTTAATTCGCCATATGGTATTTGGCACGATGTGCCATCTCTTAGGGTATACTTTTCATCGTCTGTCAAGTGAGGGTGTTGGGTAAGGGAGCCGTGTTGTCTCTCCCAACCCTGGATCTTAAAAATGGAGTGTTGCTGGTGTGTACACTGAACCGGGGAGTGACTGGAGGCGCTCAGACGTGCCATTCATCCCGCCATCTGACACACGCAACTTCCTTATCCAGCCCCGAGAGCCCGCTCTCCCCACGGAGACGAGTACACCCCAGCTCTCTGTATCACTTTTTGACATTTCGAGCAAATGCAGCTCAACTTTTTCATCAACTGAAGGATAGATAACAGGTGTCCAGGGATTGTACAGCCGGTGCCTGGTGCCTACGAAGCCAAAACACAAGTGTGACGAGAAACAAGAGCTGCCACGCACTCCTTTGATTCACAGCCCCTAAGGCAAGCAAGCAAGCAAGCATATGCTTCAGCCTCTTCCATGAATGGAGACAGCGGCTTCATGTGTCTCAGTCTGACAGGCCCTTGGTGCACACTCACCACACAGCCCTGGGGCCTGGGCTGAGGCTTCCGTCAACGGCCAGCCTCAGCAGAACTGGCCTGAGGAAGCTTTCTCCTCTGTGTGTTGGGGGAGGGAGGGCCGGGATGGGGGGAAGATGTGGATAAAAGCAACCTTTCAGCCTTGTGTAATCCCGTTGTCACTATTGCGGGGAAGTCAGGGCTGGGAGCCAAAGCTGCCACTGTCAGGAAGTAGCATGATAAACCATCAGAGCAAGCCTTTACCTAGGGCTTGATATTAAAGCTTATCCCAGTGCTCGGGAGCAGAGCAGCCCTGTGGGAAGTCATCATTATTATCATGTATGAGACGAAGAACTAGATGGAGAACTCTCCCAACACTCTCCTGAAGTGAGCGGGAGAAGTAAGGTCAGGGCCTGGAGTTGAAGCTGCTCTTCCATGCCAGGCACATTTGAACCTGCACTCTTAGCTCTGGTGATGGTGACTAAAGGCCTGGACACTAGCCTGTGATTCCAGACCTGGGGAGGCAAAGACAAGAAGATCCCTGAATCTCATTGGGTAGCCAGCCTAACCTAATCAGCTAGCCCCAAGTCCCAGTGAGAGACGCTGTCTCCAAAAGCAAGGCTGATGGCTCCTGACGAATAGGAGGTTTATCTCTGGCCTCCACACTCATGCACACATAGATGCACATACGTGCACACGCATACGTGCTCACACACACACATATGTATGTGCGTATGCATGTGCAAGCGCAGACAACAATATCAGAAGTGAGCACAGGAACCTGTTAGGAGCATAGCTAAGGAGTCACGCTTGCGATGTTTGAGTTCAAGGTCCTTGGGTCTTGCTGGGAAAGCGCTATGCCGTGACCTGACCATTAGGACTATGACCAGCCTTAGTTACCCCGCTTCGGTATTGCGTCATGCATGTTTGATATCGGGTTGTCCATGCCCCCTTTCACGGCTCTCTCAGCAGCCCATTACTTTCATTTCTCCAGGAAGGAATTAGAAACTTTCGATTCCCACAGAACCAAGTCCCCAAGACTTACTTTGTTCATTCTATCTTTATCAGGATTTTTTTTAATATGTTGACTGGTATGTAGTAAACAATCTCTTTCAGAATAGTGTTCAGTATCTGTAGATTCCTCTACTGAGTTTGGGTTTTATCGCAATCTTAGCTATTATTACTTGTATTTTTAAAACTACATAATTTATGGCTTCTAAGTGAGGTTCAATTGAAGAAGCGATACCAATTATCATTTAATTATAGTGGTTATGTTCCCAAGAGTAGGCAAACGTGGGCCAGGGTCCCAAATGTGCTACTTTATAGAAAACTTCAGTATGCATACCAGATTTTCAAAAGACCAAAGCTAAAACCATCTTAGAAATTACCTAGTTACTTTCTCCAAATGTCCTGCAGACCTGGTAAGCAAGACCCCCAAGGAGAAAAGCAGTATACGCAGTTGTTTAGCTCGGGGGACCTGCAATATTGATGTAAGCCAAACTCATTCATGTCTTTCAGGTTGCTCCTTCTCTACCATGGACTGTGCCTTGCCCTGTTGGAGGTCTCAGCCCATACCGTGGAGCTAAATGAAATGTTTGGTCAGATCCAGTCCCCTGGCTATCCAGATTCCTATCCAAGTGACTCCGAAGTGACTTGGAATATTACTGTCCCCGAGGGGTTCCGGATCAAGCTTTACTTTATGCACTTCAACTTGGAATCCTCCTATCTTTGTGAATATGACTACGTGAAGGTAGGACCACCAGTGTTCTCTAACTGGACATAGACCAGGTACCATTCTTACCTTAGCGGGGATGCATTGAGTGAGGGGGACACACAAGGAGACAGTGCCATGAAAGACGTGATGGGAGTGGTATGCCAAGTTCAAGTCTATGAAAGGTGAAGGTATAATTTGGCTTTTTGGCTAGATACCCCTTTCTCCCTACTCTATTCTCAATGTATCCAGTAGCTTCCTCTCCAACATACCAATAAAGGGTATAGATCCAAGAACAAGCAGTAATCACAAAGAATCCTGATTATGTCTGACACTGAGGTGTTAGATAGCCTGCCAAATTCCTTAAATAATGACCGGATGTTTAGGACCATAGGCTGTGCAACAGTCAAAAGGTAAGAGGCAAAGTCTGGATGGAAGGCTAATGTGGGATTCTGAGGGCCTTGAATACCATGTCAAAAAGTTTGTATTTTTATCAGCCAAGAATATGGCCGGAAAGGGAAGGGACTTTTACTGGTGAATATTAAAATGTTTAATAGTAAAATATTAAAAATGTAGGGAGAGCAAGTGAGCATCACAATTTACAGACAGCATTCTCTGGAATTGCCGCAGGTGGGATGTTCTGGTTTCAAAGTGGGGCTAAACTCGACGGGCGCGGGTGCCTGCAACTCCAGGATGTAGAGTTAGGGATAGGGCAATGGTGAGTTAGCCTTGGAACAAACTCAGGTTTAGTCTTCAAAAAAAAAACAAAACAAAACAAAATTTTAATAATAATAACATGGACCTGGAAAGGTTCAACACATTCTAAGAGATCAAATTCACTCAGGTTGTACCTACTTCAAAAGTTCAGAAAACTAAAAACCAACTTTCTCTTTTCAATGTTTATCTATTTTTATGAGTCTGAGTATTTTGCCTGCATGTATATAAGTGCATACATGAATGCAGTGCCCAAAGAGAGCACTGGCCTCCCTAGAACTGGGCTTGCAGGTGGTCAGGAAGCACTGTGGGGGGTCCCAGAGCTTCTGGGAGAGCAGCCCATGCTCTTCACCACTGAGCCATATCTCGGGCCCCATGAAGCCCCTACTAAGCTCTCTCCGGCTCTCCAGAAAAGGTTCCCCTCAAATCTGAGTCAGCTTTCTCTATTTAACCACGAGTCTACTTTTATTTTCCCACAGCCTGTCACTCAGCAACACTTAACCTTGTACTAACCAGAATGTTTGATCGATGGCAAAGTAGTGAATTTACCAGGACCCTTTATACTGATCATCTCATTCAAATTTCATTAAAGTTGTATGGGAAGTGAGCACCTATTCTATTTCACAGCAAACCAAACCCCAGAAAGGTTAGGTGACTCAAGACAATCCATCGGGAAGATGGCAGATCAAGATCCCAACCCATGTCATGGGAATCTGAACCCCATGCTTGTTTGGCCCTGATGAACAGCTCACAAGCTGTGCTCCCCTGAGTCCCAGCATGTAAAACCATACAAGGGGTGTAGGAGGAAATGCTAAGTGGAACTGTGGACCCTCCCCCGTCTCAGCTCATTTTATATGCAGAGCCTTACTGTGACGCCAAGGTTCACACGGAATTTCACATCAGGGTTCTCAATCTCAGCATTGTTGACATATAGAGCCAGGTAACTCATTGTTGAAGAAACAGTTCTTCAGATCTGAAGGATATTTTGGCAGACCCCCTGGCCTCTATTTATTAGATGTCAGTGGCCGTTCCACCAGCTTGTCATAGTCAACAATGTCTACAATGTTGACACTATCCCAGAACCATTGCTGTATGGAATGCTGCCATTGCCTGCATGCCTCATGCTATGAACAATAGGACAATCAGATGCAAAATATCTGACTCCCCAGAAGAAAGGTAAGCCGAGAGAACATGAGCTCTGGACACTTCAAAGTGTTCTTGAGGCAACTGGTAGAATGAGCTGCTGAGCTGAAGTCCCTGTGAGTTAGACGCATCTGCCCAGTTCCTATAGGGAAAGGCATTCATATGGGGGAGAGAGCTGACATGGCTGACTCTCTAGAACATCATCACCATCAGCACCAGCTCCCTGCAGAGGTTCTAACAGCCATGAGATAGGAACAGGCCTCCCACATAGGCTGGCAACTGGTGATCACAGAGATAGCTCGTGTGCTTGTCCACACATGTATAATAGTCTCCCTTCAAGAGTCAAGAGCTCACAGAAGTTAAGCTTCAGGGCCTGTAGTTTCTGCACACCCCCATTTTACAGGCTTATGCTAAATGTTACTGCATCTCAAGTCTTTTCCCCCTGATGAATACATTCTAAATCTTTCAGTTTGGCCCAAAACAGAAAAAGACAGACCTGGAACAGTCTGGGTTTAGGTGAGCCCTAAAATGCCTCAACTTGCCCATTGCCCGTGATCACCCTACCTCACTTTGAGGCCCAATACTTGAATCTGAAGCTCTAATCCAGTTCTCATTGACTGGAAGACGGAAGGTCAGAGCTCAAGGAGAAAACTAACACTCTGCCTCTGAACTCACAAGGCCAGAAGTCTCACAGAGTTAAACCTGCTCTCCTTTCCTAGGTGCCTGCACAACCCCAGGTCCCAGGATAGCTACTAGGTTTGGCTTTTAATGAGAATCTCTTCTCTTTCAATCCGAATCCGAGCACAAACATGCCACGCGGCTCCAGGATAAGTCAACACTACTCTTCTAGATTCTGTTTGTTCATCTGTTCAATGAGGGATTGTGTCACTTTTCTTGGGGAAACATGAGCAAATGCCTACTCTCCCTGCTAGGAGCCTACAAACAACCAGAGGAATAATTCTACCAAAGTTCAAGCTGGTGAACCAGTGAGTTCATTGGGGTTACTTCCAGGAGGACGGGTGAGGGGTTACTTACAATGACTCAAAGGCAGCTGAACTACCCAAAATCTACCTCAGAGTGTAACAACTCATGAAAGCCACACGTCCGGGGCCCTCTGTGACTCATAGACTGTTGGAGACAGGCTGGAGAGACTCTTGCAGGTAGCTCAGAAGACGGGAGGTTCTCTTCTACCTAGCAAGGCCTAGTGAATCTTGTTGGTTTCAGTAACTTCCTGAACCTTGGATAACTGCTTGTTTTCTGAATCTGAAGGAGCTTTTTCTAGGAGAGAATGCTATAGCAGGGAGGAAACTGATGGAACAGAACGTGGGATGAGATGACCCCTAAAGCACCTTAAATTCTGGCCCCCTCCTTGCGATCATACTTGCCAGAATCTTCCAGATGATCCCTCCAAGTCTTCATTATCCTACTTAGCCAGTTCTCAAAGTTCCACGGCCATTAGCACTCTAAAGAGAGCCTACACTCTTCAGGGGAACACCCTATTTGAGTCGAACTTGTAAATGCAGCACACCACCGCTGTTCTTTACCAAGTCACTTAAAATATTAGTTTCCTTTGGCAGGATAACATCCTGGACTATTTTGAGGATTTTTTCTTCTCCATAGCTGAATTTTCCTTGGAGCCAAAGGGTAGGTTTAAAGGATCACCCAGCTCACAGGAACTGTTTTCAGTCCAACCCACATCCATGATCCTCCCTTCCCACTCAAGCCCATCAGGGTGACCATGCTGACACAGAGTATCGTCAGCCCAAATCAAAATGGGACCTCAAAGCTGTGGACCGGATGCTCACATTTATGGGAATTCCTCTTCAGCCTGCTTTCCCGCAGCCCTCGGTCTTCAAGACACGTGCACATCTGCACAGCAGCATCTGCTTCCTCGGAATGCGCTGCCATAGTGGAGTCCTGCAGGGCACAGATGAGATGCATGCTTCACAGCTGGTGGGTGCTGCAGACGGAGGGCCCAGCACAGATGCTAGGCATGGGAGCTGAAAGTCTCCGGTCTGCTGTTCATTCCATGTTGGCCTTAGGCAAAGTGGTTTCCTCTAGAAGGAACCTCTCCTTCTCCATCTTCCCTTTCCCTGGCAGGCAGGTAGTTGATTTACATGGTCTATAAGGTCCATCTAATGGCCTTAGAGATCAAGGTCTACCTGTGTCATCATCTTGTCATTGGCTCAAGTCAGGCCTAGAGCAAAATTTACATCTGAAAACAGCCAGTCTTGTCAGGAGGGGTGGTGCACACCTTTGATCCCACAATTGGTGAGGGGCAGGAGCCGGTAGATTTCTGAGTTTGAGGCCTGCCTTGTATATTCAGTGCCAGGCCAGTCAGGATTTGTCAGAGAGACCCTTTTGGAAAAGGATGTCTATCTTTTCTTCTTTCAAATCAATTAAGCTATAGAAGGTCCCCATCCTATGAAGTTCTAAATTTTAAGTTGCAATAGGGTAGCAAATGCTGTCTGTAGTCAAATTGTTAAAACTCTCTTTGATTCGAATGCTGTTATATAGCCAGGAAATGCAGGATTTCCCCCAGACAATGAAACAAATGACATTTAACTGAGCGTCAGATCACATGGCTGCCATTTAGAGGAGTCAGGAGGCGAGGGGTGTGGAAATACGGACTCCCAGGCACAGAAGTTCACACTTCCCATTTCAGGTTCACTTGGTGCCATTTGCTTGTTAAAGAAGCATGCAGCATCTCAGTTCATTAGGTCTCGCCTCCCCTGTTTCTCTCCCCATTGTTCTTCCTCTCGATTCCCGCCCCCAAAGCTCAGCTGGTACCTAGTAAGTGTCTGGAAGATGTAGTGCCGCTGTTCTGTCTATCCCGCATCCCTTAGATAATGAACAATTCTCATAGAATTTCCACTGTGAGCCCCTTAGCCCCAGTCCATAGTCAGCCAGCCTAATACATTACAATGACCCCCCCCCATATGTCTGCCAGATACCAGCCTCTCCCTATGAGTCCACCCTTTGTGGAACTGCAGAGGGATCATCTTCAAATATCTCTTTGTTTGTGCCGTCCTCATAATCTTCAAAAACATGCCCACTTTCTAACGATGCCCAAGAATTCTGTAAGTAAACTATCCTAAGATGAACACACCCAAACTGGGTCTCCAAAGACAAACCAAAGACAAACATTACCATCCTGCCCTCTAGGAATTCACAATTTCAAAGGAGGCAATAAGATGATTACATAATTAAAATGTTAAAAACCTAGACAAGAAACATAAGTCAGCACACACACGTGTGAGTAGTCACTTCTGGGTGGTCGGAAAAGGCTTTGGAAGTCCTTAATGTTCGAGATAGTTCTTTAAGGGTGAGTGGAAGCCTTTAAGGGTGAGTTGCAGTTCCTGGAATAGAATGTATCAGCACATAACCACAGTGTGAAGATTGAAAAGGACCCAATGGTGAGAGCAGAGAATAGTTGGGGTTGACATGTCTTAGGGAGATACACACACACACACAAACCAAAAAAAAAAAAAAAATGCCCAGAACAATTACATAGGGAGCAACTAAGAAAATGTCTAGTAAATTTGGGTTTACAAATGGCATCCAAAGTGACAGACAAGTGATGGACTGGTTGAATTGATTTGGAGACTTAAGAGTGTACACCCATAGTCATAAACAAATGGTCAGTAGGTTGAGTTAATTCTTCAATATTTTTTGTTCACCAGCTTTATACATACTTACTCTGTCTTAAAAAAGAAAATTAGTAACAATGACCAGAAAGAAAAAAAAAGTAATATCAATACAAAACCTCTGATCTCATACAAAATCCTCATTTCCTTTAGAAAACCTGGCAGTGCTGGGAGAGAAACAGCTGGTACCCAGTAAAGTTGACCATATAGCTAGGGCTCCCCCACACCCCACGAGCCCCTCCTCAGCCTAATGCCAAAGGTTTCTCACATCTTGCACCGTTGCTTCCCTTGTAGTGAGGAATGTGAAACTTTCCCCTCCAGTGTGTCTACCAAAATAGGAAACAGGAACGTGCCTGAGAAGGCGTATATTTCAAGGAAAATTATTTGAAAACATTCTTTGTGGAATGAAGCATCTCTGTCTGTATTTAATGTGCAAAATATGTTCCTGTCTAAAGAAAATCCTCCTGCTTCAGTCCTTTATGATTTCAGTGTGGCATCATGCGGTATTTGAGTCTAGGATTTCCAAATGGGAAGATTTGAACTGTCTGTGGACAGAGGACATGGAGGTGACATAGTCAGTAGCAAGTCTGAGTAAGTTTGATCTTGACATTTAAATACAGGAGTTAGGCACAGGGCATAATGGGAACTTATTGACTAGATTGCATGTACAAGGGCTGGTTGGCTAGGACATAGGTCTGGAGGAAGCTCATGGATCCCTGAAGCAAGCTTTGAAAGCACAGGCAGAGCACCATAGGAAATGGTGTGTGCAGGGGAGGGAGAGCATGAGAGCTTCCAGTCCAGGTTCTGAAAGCCAGGTCACTACTTTCCACATATGGAGATCGGGAGCAGGCAGGGACCAACAGGTTTAGAATGGGGTGTGTTGAAGAGCGCTGAGCCTGGAACACAACGGGAAGAGCTAATCCAGATTTTAGGATAGAGCTTAAAGGGACACAAGGATCAAATTAACTGAGTCACTCTGCGTGAGACCCCTTAGCCAAGCTGCTTCATCTCCCTTAGCTTGGGCTTGTTGTCAGCTTTTAAAAATCCAGAAGGGGCACAATGTCTTCCTCACAGCTTGAGGCAGCGTAGTCTGCTGTGGAGTGAGCTGGAAACCACAGTCAGACTCAGCGGTTTGAAAACTCTGAGACCTAAGGTCAGGTCCTGCTGCCATCTCTCACGGGAGCAACACTTCCTCCATGATGCCCTTATAAAATGGAGAGATCAGAACCCCTTTCTCATGGGCTCACTGTGGATGTAAATGATGGGAAAATGCTTTAAATACCTAGGTCCGATGCATATCAGCTAAGGAAGGCCGCTTGGCATGATGCGAGCCGGAAAGCAAACCACTTGCCTGGCATCACCAGCTGTTCGGCAAGCACACACGGCCTCCTCTGTGCTCTCTCGGCCTTGCTGGGTCACTCAGTGGTTTCAGGTAATTCCTACTAAGTGCTTTGAGAGGATTGTTTCAGCGCAGGATGCTGTGTGTCTAGCATCACAGTTCTTAGAGCAGTTTTCAGTCTGCTGATGCAGGCAATTCTTCTCATGGAACGGGAAACACGGGTATTATTATACTTACCCTACAGAGAATGAAATTGAAGCACAGAGAGAACTGCCCAAGTCCCTCTGGAAAAGCCAGATTTCAATCTCTAGTGTTTGCAAAACCAAGACAAGGTTCTGTTTCCCCTTGGTGCCTCTTCCATGCCAATTCTAGTCTGGAAAGGACCTTGAATTGTTTCTCAGCCAATGTACTTTTTTTTTCTAAAGCAATAGTATGCCTGTAATGGTATTTTAGTGAAATTTGTAAAATGGCTTGAAGGGTTTTGAGGGTTCCTGTTTTGTTTAGATTCTGCTAAGCAACTTTCTCTTTTATCCTGACTTTGGGAGAAAACTTGTTTTAAAAGTAATAAGGAATGAAGCCTGGTCCGAAGGTTGGGACATGCTCAATTGATATGCTTGCAGTGCAAAAGTTCCAAGTGACTCCCACTAGACTGCCAACCCCAGGAGTTCAAGGCTGTGTCTGTGTTTTCTCTGGTAGCAGGCACTACCCTGGGTGGGACAGAAAGAGGCGCCATCCTGGCAGCAGTGTAGAAGAAAGAGCACCATGCTAGAAATCGGCCATTGGCTGAGGACGAGACCTCGGGCAAGTCACCAGTGCATTCTGGGCCGCAGTTTTCTCAGTGAGGGAAGTTCACTAGTGGGTTTTTCCAGGTCCAATTTTCGTTGGTCTGAGATCCAGTCCAACGCCCTTTCCCCCACGCCACATGGGTTAGTCTGTATCCTGCTGCATAATTAAGATAGAAGTCTTCTGACCTCAAGGCCTGATTCCATTACAGCTCTCTGTTTACTTAAGTCATGCCCACGACCTTCAGGCCGTGCTGGCCCCAGCAATGGCTCTGCTCTTTCTCTGGGAGGGGACAGGAGATCGTGACCTCAGAAGGAAATGAGAACTGGATGAAGGTTTCTCTTGAATGGTAATTGTAGTCCTAGCACGATTCTTCCCTCTGGCATGCTGGGCCCCAAATACCAATTGCCACTAACTGAAGAGAACTAGGAGGTGAAAATGAGCTTCAGAAAAGTGTGACCAAGTCTTATTTTAAGCAGGAAATGCAAGCATCACAGACTCTGGGGTGACGAGAAGCAGAAGGAAGCCTTTCATGCTGGGGCCAAGAAAGTAAGCTAAGGTGGGGATGGACAAGCATGAGACAGATGTGCTCTGTGGGGTGTGGGTGTACAGGGGATACAGCTGTGCACTTCTGTAGCTGTGCACCTACAGAAAACCTCTGGGTAAATAGCAGAGCTGGAACTCACCGTCCTTACAGGAGAGAAGAGAAAGTGGGAAAGGTGTTCCTTCAAGACATACTGTGTAGCCACAGTGTTGAAGGTACAGCCGCTAGGCCACATTGCAATGAGTTAGCAGGCAATCAGCGAGAATAATCACTATTGTACCTAGCGAGTAGAGAGCAGACAGACAGGCAAAGGAACAAGACAGAACCAGTATAGCGTCCTGTGGAAGGGAAGCCTGTGCTGTGGATGAATACGGCGCCCAGGGATGTCTTGCTGAGTCGGGAATGTTTGAGCAAAGGAAACGATGAGGGTCTTAGTTATGTGCTTCCTGGAGAAAAGGCACCCACTCAGATAGGACAGCACAAGGACCCCCAGGCAGAGAAATGGCTGGTGTGTCTGAAGAAAAAAGTTAGAGATGGGAGATGGCAAGAGGAGACAGACTGGACCAGGGAGGGAGGCTGGGGAACAGGGCTCCTGCAAGGTACTGCAGGGGATGCAGATCTTTTGGACAGCTGACTGCCTGGACACCTGATACTTCCTTTGCCCTGACTCCAGGTTGTATGTTTGGAAAGCTGAGGCCTAGAGACAGTGATATGTGCATTCAAAAATGAAGGAAAGTAGGGAGCATAGGATGGACAAGAGATGGATCTTGGCACATTATTCTTTGTTGGAATTCAAAAGACATTAAAGCCCCAGGAACAATGGTAGAAAGATGTTAAAATAATTTAGAAATGATGAATTTTCGTAGAATTTATTTATTTCTAATGTGGTTTGTTTAGTTGGTTCTCTCTCTCTCTCTCTCTCTCTCTCTCTCTCTCTCTCTCTCTCTCCTTAAACTTTAAGGATGATGGTTGTGATAAATAAAAGCAAAACCCCAGAAAATTTGATAGCTGGGTCTTGGAAGCTAATACGCATTTTCAGATTCAATATAACCCAACATGGCAGAGTTAAAGTAGCAAGAGTGTGATGAGGCTATGGCTAGGACCCAGGGCCCCTGGCTAGGTATTTCCAGCACCCCTGAGGATTTCTATGCAAAGATTTGTGGATATAAGGATGAGGTTTGGTAGGACAGGCTTCAGAGCTATGGTAGTACACACAATAGCTCACACATTCCTGGGCTGATCACTGTCTCCCCTCAGTCCAGACTGTGACATACCTTGAGTCTGGCAGCCCTGCCAGGGAACACAACCACCCTTTGTTTTTTTTCCTGTCCCCAAGCTATTTTCCTGCCCTGAGTTGTGGGGCCCAGGCTCCCAATACTAAAGGGATTTGCATGTGAATGAGCAGCCCCCAATCCTAGAAGAGATGAGATGGAGAAGTCCAAGCCTTTCACCAGCTAGAGAGACTGTAAATCCACCCTGGCGCCCCCTCCCTAGCTACAGTACCAGGAGCCCCCTTGCTGCCCCACTGAAGCCTGGTTCCCACCTGCGGGATGCCTGGATGCCAACCCAAGGCTCGGGGCCAGCCCCTCCCTCCCCTGCCAGTCCTTTCTTCTCTCCCTGCAAATGCTGGTCTTTTCTGTTCACTATCCTTCCTGGCAGCGGTGCTGTCCACAGACTCTCAGGACCTGGGAGCTCTTTCTCAGGCCCCCTTGTTCTTTATGGTTTCTGCCCTTTGCACAGAGACAGGACCTTCCTAGGGTATTGTCAAGCTCCATTAAGAGGTTTTACTGTGATTAGCTAAAAAAAACCAAAACAAACAAAATGACACCACTGCACTGGGAAGATCAGCACACCTGGACCTTCATGATGTGACTTTGAGCAGGATTCAGTTTCCCTATCTAAGAAATAGAAGGTGTACACTTAAGGTCCTTGGCTATCTTTTCCAACTCTGACCATCTATAGAAATTTCTGATTCTAATGATTTGACCAGGGTTGGAAGTCAAGAAGTGTGAATTTTATCTAGGTTTCCTACTCACAGGCTGTGTGGCCCTGGGGAATTCATATGACCTCTCTAGGCACCAAACTGTGATGTCTGTCGGAGGTACACTCATCACGTGATCATTAAGAGAAAATAAAACGGATATAAAGATGCCCCACTGGAATGAGGATGAATCATCATCTCATTTGTTTGTTGATTGATTGATTGGTTGATCGCTTGATTGAGACAGGGTCTCACTGTGTAGCTCTCATCGTCCTGGAACCCACAGAGATCTACCTGCATGAGCTACCCCTCCTGGTTATCCATCATTTATTTTTTTAAGGCCACATGATGTGGGCCAGGACTGAAGCGTCAACCTCCCAGCACATCAATCTGAAGTCAACTGAAATCTTCCATCTGCCAGATGGGCCATTTCACAGGCATGACTTTCAAAATCTTCTAAATGTATTGCTCACACAGAAGCCTGCTACAATCTACCTCCACTTTCTCCAGGCCCAGGTTCTTGTTTGGGGTCTGGTACACTTCACCTGCTTCCACCCAGGCTCTTTAACTGAAATTGAAAGCCGTAGACTAGAGTAGCAAGACTGGACTATTAGCACTGGCCTGGCCCCTGAAGGTGAAGGTGGTTCCCTTCTTTTTACCAAATACCCCCTTTATACTTTTGTATATGTTGGGTTTTCTTTTTAAAAATCGAGATTCTGAGTGTTAAGGAAATATTGAATATTTGCCATTCGAGTTTGGCTTATTAGAGTGATGTATTTTTAAGCTCAGGATTCTTTTTAAATCTGAAAACAAAGAACAACCTGTAGTTTGGCATTGATTCCTTCTACTTTGTGCTCCCAATGTATGTGCTCAGTGTGCGTGTGATCACATCACATTAGATAGTTTCCCTTGTGAATAATTTTCTAAAAATATTTCCTGGTCAGTCTACATTCTCCATTAATGTGACAGCTTATGGCTCCTAATGTTTACTAAGTTAATGGGAACTTGTACACACACATGTATTCACACACACACAGCATGTTTACTATGTTTGACTCTTTCCGAAAGGTTAAATTCCCATGGGAATTTGTAGACACACACACAGACACACACGCGCACACACATTCACACATACATATCACACACACATATCTTATTTACCATGTTTGACTCTTTCTTCCAAGTTTAGATTCCCAAGGGAATTTGTAGACACACACAGACACACACAGATACACACACACATCATGTTTACCATGTTTGACTCTTTCTCTCAGGGTTAGATTCCCATGGGAATTTGTAGACACACACATACACATACATATTACACGCATATATCATGTTTACCACATTTGACTCTTTCTCCCAAGGTTAGATTCCCATGGGAATTTGTAGACACACACATACACACACACACTCACACATACATATCGCACACACACATATCATGTTTACCATGTTTGACTCTTTCTCCCAAGGTTAGATTCCCATGGTAAGATGAGGGATAACTTTGCAAGTGTAATCCCATATGGCCTGATCAGTCTTGAAAGGTACCAAGTTTCTCACTTCCTCAGATGCTAGTGTAGAGGTGGTAATTGCTCTTCCTGTGAAGGGTGTAGTAGAAAAAGCTCAGGACAAAGAACAGGAGACTTTCAAGACTCCAAGAACCTATCAGGTTGTCATACTACAAACGTCCACTCACAAATATCAGACTTCCTCACTCTCCCCAAACACTTTTTTCACAAGCCTGTCCCCACAAGTTCTCGTTCACTGTGTGATGAATCACTCCAGCCCGTTATAGCCAAACAGCACTGTGCTGCTTGTTCACAATGCTATAGTTGACCTGGACTGGGTGGAATGGTCCTTTGGTGGGTTACTTAAAGTCAGCTGAGTGCTGACAATGGTCAGAGAGTCACTGAAGCTCACAGGTGCCAAATGACCTCACATGCGCATCTGGTGGTTAAAGGTGAGGGTCAGCTAGATGGTCTAGAAATCCCATGCAGACAACACCCTCTGTTCCACATCACTCTGTACTCCAATAGGCCTCCTCAGACTTCTCCTGGTGACTTCAGAGCAGTAATCTAAGTGTAAAACAGGGAAAAGGGAAAGAGTTAATTAACAAACAAAACTGTGTAATAACATTAAAAGAGCAGCGTGTAAGCTGTACTTAAGACCATCACTCGCGTCTAAGGATGGCAGCAGTGGGATTTCCTCTTGCTAAGACTTTCCGAGGACTATTTCCAGGTCATTGCAACTTCGCCATTAATGTGACAGCTAATGGGTCCCTAGTGTTCACTGTTAGTACGAATTAACTATTGTTTCTGGTTCTATTAGTAGAGTGTGTGCTCCCTGTTCAAATATAACCCAGGAAGACAGGAATTCAGAGTAGAAAATCAGTTCGCAGGGAACATCGGGGTTAACAGGTATCACGGTTAAACTGATCTAACAAGCTACTTGGTCAAGACATGCCTGGGTGCTCAAACATGACCTTGGGTGTAGGGGATGCTGGGGAAACTTATCATATTCCTGGGGGGATGAGGCAGAATCCTTTCAAAACTGCCTTAGCGAGGCTCCTTGCTAATAATGGATTTTACACCCAGGAGCCTAACAGAAAACTCAGAATCTTTACTAAAGCTGAGACAAGCAAAGAATCTTTGTCAGTTACTAGGACTGTGTGGCCTAAGCTCAGAAAAGCCATGCCACCTGGGACACATAGCATGCCTTTGTCGGCACAAGTTATCCACTCAGTTCAGGAGCAGCAAGGTCACATAGCAGAGGGGTCTATGGTCAGGAGGGAAAGAAACAGGTGCAGGTGCTTTCGGAAACACTATGCCACACTCTCTGAATGCAATCACTCATGCCCTTTCCATACACTGAACACAATTTCTCCCTGGTCCCTAATTCATTATGATACTGGGCTTGAAGTACAGGACCCACACAGACCAAACCAGGTAGAGATGAAACCCTCACAGCAGGCTCTTGTGTGCAGTTTCTTTTTGCCATACATCTCTGAACCTGCAGGGACAATTATTTGACACCCCCCCATACCCAGGGTGTGACTATCTTTGTGGTGTAAGAATAGGAGGATCATAGTAGAGCCCTCATTGAAAAGTGGAGGAAGGATTGAAAGAACACAGCAATTACCTCTCCATAGTCATTATGAGATTCTTGGGTTGCCTTCTCAAGAACGTAGGCGTGTTCTTTGGCTAGAGGCCAGTCCATTGCTCTGGACTACTGCCTTAATTCTGCATCTGGCTTCCTAACTTCACTTTCAGAGATGTCCTTTCCCTCCCCTAAGACCAAGGTCCTGTTTGCAGTCAAGTACTCTCTACCCATTCTCTGTACATGAAGCTTTGAACCCAAAGCCTCGTCTCATTTGGAATTATCTTGTCATTTCCAGTTGACAGTGGCATGTTCCCTTGAAGTTCCTTTTGAGTCTGCTAAATGTAAGAATATCATTATTCATGCAAAATAACAACAGATAACAGTAACAGCCAGAGTTTTTTTCCAGGTTGGCTTTGGTGCTTAGGAGAGCACTTCAGAGCCCCTAAGATTCGTAGCTCACCTCTGATTTGGATGATAACGCATTCCAGGCATCACCTTGAGGCCTCAGAGCTTAACGCACAGGTCTTAACACCGTGCCTTTGATCCATCCTTACCTCACAGCTCCTTTCTAGAGAAAAATTCCTGGCCTCATCCTGGCCTCCGTAACTTCTCCCACTTCTGATCGCTCAGTGAACATTGCTTCTTCTTGATGGCTGTGTGGTGTATGGGTAGCGGCATGTCCCTACATGCAGTGCTCTGTTTGGATGTCTCCTGAGCCGGAACCACCAGCCCACTGTGATGATGCTAGCTTCTAAGCCACCTCAGCTGGTTTCCCAATTAATTCACCACTACAGAGCTCACATGGTATGTGTGTGCATGCGTGTGTGTGTGTGAGAGAGAGAGAGAGAGAGAGAGAGAGAGAGAGAGAGTGTGTGTGTGTATGTGGTGTGTGAGAGAGTGTGTGTGTATATGTGTGTGAGAGAGAGTGTGTGTGTATGTGTGTGTGTGAGAGAGAGAGAGAGTAAGTGTGTGTGTGTGTGTGTGTGTGTGTGAAAGAGAGAGAGTGTATGTGGTGTGTGTGTGAGAAAGAGAGAGAGAGGAAGTATGTGTGTGTGAGAGACAGAGAGAGAGAGAGAGAGAGAGAGAGAGAGAGAGAGAGAGAGAGAGAGAGAGAGAAGAGAGAGACTCCTATATTGGTTTTCTTACCACTCTTCTAGAATCTACTTGTGAGCCAATTCCTAACCACGGGCAATGGAAATAGTTTTCTGACACTCCAGTATTCGACTGTCAGTCACATTCAGTCAGGAGAATTGAAACAAGAGACCAAGCATTGGGAGATCATGAATGTTAGTGCTCCCGCACTGTAGGAAGAGCTAGGGGAGTGAACGCTGGAAATAGAAAGTTAGAGGGCCACAGAGGAAGCTAACCAGGCAGTTCTCCTGAAGCCTTGACACCTGTGGAAAAGTTGGCAAAGGAGTTGGCAAATTCCTGCAAAGGAATGAATTAAAAAGGCCTTGGAGAACTCTTGGCTCAAAGAGGGCAGCACCTTTATGGGTCTACTTTCCAGTATCTGGTGGTAGGCCTGAACCACAGCTGGCCCTCAGAGCCTGGTGTGGGAGGGAGGGCTAAGTGTATAGAGGAATAGGAAGAGAAGTTAGAACATACTAGGCTTTCTCTCATCTGTCCAAAACCACCTTGACAGAGTAATGGTTACTGCCTTCCAGATTTGCATAAGCTCTTTGGGCCAACCCTAGAATTACACAAGAAGGAAACCTTAGGGGCCCAGATCGATTAAACTTTAGTAAGGTATTCCAGCATTAATGCTGATGTCTGCCTACAGTAAGATTAAAAAGTTATTCATGGGCCCAGAGTAGGTTACAGAAGGGCCCTAGTAGAGCTTGGGAGTATTGACAAGCCAAATGCAAGAGTCTAGACTTTGGGAAAGGCTTTCTCTGTCTACTTCTCTTAAAACAGCTCTGGCTTGGGTAGTGAGCCAACCAGAGGGAGTCTAGAGAACTCAAGAGGAGTCAGAAGCATGTAGGAGAACCCTCACGTTATAATTCTGGGCCTGGACCCTACATTCATCTAATGATAGATCGTGCATCACTCCGTTCTTATTTGTGTTGTCCAATCCACTAAACTTGTCTACTCATCACTTTCGTCTTTTGTGGAGCAAGAACCGTGTCTCCAGAGTTGCTTTCTCCAAGTGTTCTGAATGTGTGATACAAACACAACACACACGTGAGCCCTAGCTGTCTTACCACAGCGATTCACGGACTTTGGGACCCACCTCAGCTTTGTCTTCAAGGTTTGTGTCTAGAAAAGAAAGAATTATGGAAAACAAAAACTAGCTTCTCTCCCAAGACGTGATTTCCAGTTCCCTGTACAACAGAGCCTCTTCTGGGACAGTAGGTGGCTGGGGTGTGGAGGTGCACCCTTGATGGAGACTCTAAACACCCTAAGTCTTAACTCTGCCCTCCATCACCTCTCTCAACTGTCCAAATCCTACTCACTTGCCGTTCATTGGCTCTAAGGATAATCTCCTTTTTCTTGAGTGTTTTCTCTCTTTCTCTTCCTTTTGCTTTTTTCGGTGGTACTAGGGTATCAATCTCAGGGCCTTTCACAAGCTGGGCAAGAGCTCTACAGCTATGAACTATGTCTCTAGCTTCCAGATATTTTCTGGAGCCTCTGAGCTGGAGACATTTGTTTTGCCTCCTTAGAGCCCGAGGCTGCCTATCTTTCATGGCAGTTACCTTAGCGCACACATTTGAACATTTCTAATATTCTCCTACTAAATTTCACTCCCCCCGAGGCAGGGGGCATGCTTATTAGCTCATGTCACAGGATAGTAATTTTGAACATCCTTCATATTATAGTCCAGACAGAATTCAGTCCATAAGTGTCTATTCAATGGAGTAAAAGGAAAGCAAACTGATTGCATGGAACCACATGCTGGTGCCCGACATAACAATAGCTTACAGCAATGTGGTTGCCACCATCGGAGATGGGGAATGCAGAGTCTGTGACCCTCAGTCCCATGAGCTTCTAGTTATGAATTCCATGCTTTCACTTGACCACATTGATATGTTAACTCCAGATACAAGGGCAGTCAGAAAAGAGGCCACAGCTTGATCTTGCTACACGCAGAAGCAAACAGTCTTTGCAATACTTTCTGATCCAGCCGCAGGATAGAAATGTTTACCAGGGTCACTGAGCCTTCTATTTAGGTTATGGCCGGAGCTGTCACTGAGCCACATTCTCTCTGGGAGACAAATCTATGAACCTCAGATAAGGTTTCAAGAGGTTCTTGAGCCAGGGAAATTGTTTGACCAAGTGTCTGTCCTTTGTCACACTCTGTGTTTCACTTGCTGGGTTGGCGGCTTCTCCCCGTGTCACAGAACTGTTCCGAAAACACAGCTGATATCAGAGGAGCTCCCGTTATCTCTCTGCTCTTCCAGAAGGCACTTCCCGTTCAGGCCTTCAGCTTCCTCTGGAAGAGGGGAGATTAAATCTCTTGCAGGTCCCTCTCAACAGCAGTGTGCTCAGCTTCTATTCTGGGCTGCGGGTTGAATTCTTTGGGCCTCAGACTGTCTCTTGTCTGCTTCTAAAAGAGTCTATGACTCAGTTTTCTTGGCTCTCAGCTAGAGCCTGCATCCCTGTTCTCTAGATTGGTGTGGCTTGGTAGGTAATGACCGCTTAAACATCATGAGAAGAGCCTCAGTCCCAGAAACTGCCAGATTGAGGATGATCATTAGAGGCGCTCAGTAGATCCTTCCCAGTGTTCTGTAGCTGATTTTCCACCAACAAGCCTGTGCTTCCCACATTGCAAAAACCAAGAGAGAGTGAGGGTGCCAGGCTGCAGGAAGGTTTCCATGCCCGAGCCCTTATTGACAGTTCATGGGTATAATCAAACGTGTCGACATGGTTCATGAATGAGCGCAACTTCACCAGGTCCCCTAGATCTGTGTGATGAGATGTCTGCTCCCCACTTGGCAGTGCATGTCTTCAGTGTCTGGCAGTGATGACATTTTAGGACAACAGTCCTCATACAGATGGACAAGTTAAAACACCTTCTCTATAGACAAAGAAGCATGAGGCGGAGATAGGAGAGTCGGAGCAGGAATAGGAAGCCTGGGTGAAGCCAGTGGTCCACACATCTTACAGCACTCCAAACCACGGACATCAAGCCAGAGCACTAGCTTTTGCAGTTAACTGTTGAGTCTCTTCCCTAGTCCTTCTTCTCGATCTATTAAGTCTCTGTTAAATTCTGTTAAATTCCAACAAGAGCACCTTAAGTAGGCTCTAATTTAATTTACAATATGTTAAAAATAAGCAGACAGAAACATATAGCGGCTACACTGATTAAGAGATACAAAATAGAACACTTTATAATGAAGGCATAAAAATCTGCAAAGGCTAAGCAATGTGCCAGGCAGGCAGGGCAAACAGTGCTTGACTCAGTATCCCCAACGGTCCCACTTTAATGTAGTGTCATGACGTTTGACATTTGTGATGTCTGAGCTCACCAAGGAAAGCTTTGTGTGTTTAACTTCAGAAAATAGTAATTCAGATAAAATACTCCTTTGAAAGGAAGCACCCCGCTTTAATAGAAAAGGCTTTTAAGGGTTACTGATAGAAAACTTTCAGTTATCTGGAACACCCCATTAACCGCAATAGCAAGGCAGCTGGGAGGCAGAGGAGTGGGGTTGGAGCTGGGTGAAGAAAGGCATCGTCTGCAGTCAGAGGCTGTGGGAGATCGCGACTATCTGCAGAAAGAACAAATAGCAAAGCCATGAGCTCATCTCCTGTTTACACTTCAGTTCCCCACATTAGTGATTAATTGTCCCTGTGTTTTGTTGCCAGGGCAAATTGCTTTCCTTCTTATTTTAAATAAATAAACCATTAGTCTCAAAACAGAAGTGTCAAATGTCAAGATAGTCTGCCATACTGTGCTAAGGAACAGAACAATGGGCTTATTAAAAGCCACTCGAGACAGACAGGCTTCGAGACCTTCCCTTTCGTGGCAGTCCTCGTAGGACTTTCTCCTGTAGCTTGGTTAAAACACCAATGCAGATGTTACAAACAACACAAGCTGGAGTAAGGAAGTAGGTTAAATGTGCGTAGTCAATGAACTACACCAACCAGCTCTTTCCCCGGACAAGACAGAAAGTCAGCTTTTAGCAACCAATAAATTACCTCTGCTTTGATCTCCAAATACACACAGGGTCCCCGGCCCTTCCAAAGGAAGAAATTCTTTAATTAAGTAGGGAAATTTTGCATCTGATCCCAATACATGTACATGCATGCAATTTCTGGATGCCTCCAAAAGACTGTTGTTAGTTTTTTCAGGACTACCTATTAAACATCGTTATGAGTACACAAATTCTCATTGCAAAGTTTTCAGGTTCTTCCGTTTACAGCATTGACGTCATCAAAGGTCAACCACAAGGAGCTGCAGTGTCCTTTCCAGCACAGCTGCCTGCTCCAGTTTTCACT
The DNA here is from genome assembly GCF_037038515.1 of Microtus pennsylvanicus. Classification (NCBI taxonomy): domain Eukaryota; kingdom Metazoa; phylum Chordata; class Mammalia; order Rodentia; family Cricetidae; genus Microtus; species Microtus pennsylvanicus. The sequence goes on from NC_134579.1 coordinate 70,939,042, forward strand.
GACCCCCTGGCTCCTCATGGGCCTCACACTGTGTCTCGAAGCTTTAGTCCCTGTTAGCAAATTTATTGGATAAATAACTATGTGTCAGGTTCTATTCCATGCCTCGGTGAACCGGCTACAAAAACCCAAACACCCCTAAAATCCTGTAGCTTATGTTTTGCGGGGAACCCATCACCCACAACTGCCTCTGTGAATTCTCTTGTCACACTGTCACCGCTCCGCGCGTGTCTGTTCGTCTGAACACCACCATCCCGTGAATAACACTGAGCCTTGTTTTTCTCTCATCGCCCCATCTCGCCACACTTCTTTCCGTGGCAGGCACACACTGGATGCTCTGTGAATGACCTTTTGTGTGTTGCTTCCTTTCCCTGGAAGTGTGGTTAAATTCCTGCTGAGTATGGAACCCGTTTGTGAGGTTATCTAGCTCTTTTTTTTTTTTTTAATTCTCTTTGAATTGTTTCCAGTGAGCAACTCACCTGGCTGGCAATAATGGCAAATGCCACGTACCTGTTGAGGGAACGAACCGGACCAGAAGAAGGTCATCAGGTGGCCACATTCACTTACCCAAGCCCCATGTCTGCCTCCTATCCCAGAGTCTCTAGTTTGCTCTCTTTGAGTTTCCCAGCAGCTCTGCCCTCTGTCTTCTTGGAGATCTGGAGAGAGGCTGACATGGGAAGGATTCATCTTGTTCCTGTCCCCTTTGACTCCCAAAGGTAGAAACAGAAGATCAGGTGCTGGCAACCTTCTGTGGCAGGGAGACCACTGACACGGAGCAGACCCCCGGCCAGGAAGTGGTTCTTTCCCCTGGCTCCTTCATGTCCGTCACTTTCCGCTCAGATTTCTCCAATGAGGAGCGATTCACCGGCTTTGATGCCCACTACATGGCTGTAGGTAAGTCGCCTCATCATTGTGTGTCCCTTCATCCCTGGAGATGGAAACTGCCCTGTGCTCACTCCTGAACTGACAGCTGTGCTCCCACGCCATGGATTCTGCCTTCAGTAGCTCATTGCATTTATTCCATGGAGCACAGATCCATTCATCTAGCCATCTTTCATTCAACAATTTACCTTTGTGAGACATTCCAGGGTAGGGACAAGCTGCTTCCTAGTTCAACACCTGCTAGCAATGTTTTGTTTGGCTGTAGAATGCACATATGATGAAATGAACGCATCTTAAGCATGCATTTAACACACATTAAACTTCACTATCTGCCAGAAAGTTCCTCATGTTCTTGTCCAATTAAACTCCTTGCCCCCAGATCTCTCACAGTAAACAATGGTTCTGACTTTCTTCTTCTATACATTAGTTTGGCCTCCAAAATGTCACTTATGTAAACACCCAGAAAATATAGTGGGAACATGATTATCTTTCGCTCAGCATAATGTTTCTAAGATTCATTTATTTTGGGTTAGCTCCCTGACAGAACTATGTTCCAATGCATGAATACACTGTAATGGTTTGGGTTTTTTTTTTTTAGGGGAGGGCATGGCCACTTTCCCATTGAGAGACACATGGGCTTCACTTTGTTTTTTCACTCCTTAATAAAAGGTTCCTTCAACCTTTTTATGAACATATGTTTTCCTATTTATTGGTTAATATCTAGGTGCAGAATTGCCGGTTTGAGCACAGCTGTGTTTAGTCTTCCAAGAAATTGTCAGATTTTCTCCAAATAATTATGTCATTTGTAAAACAGTGTGTGACATTTCTGATGGCTCCATGTCCTCAACGTTAAATGTTGTCAGTCTTTTCTCCCTCATTTTTATTTACCCCTGTGAATATGTGTGGCTTAAACTGTAACCCCTGATGGCTAATAATGGTGGATATCTTTTTGTTTTGTATACGTACTGGCCATTTGTATGTTTCTATAGAAGAAGTAGATGTGCAAACCTCTAAGACAGGACTTGATCTATATGGGGACAGAGGGCGTGGGGCTGCGGTGGTGAGCCAAGCTCTCCAAGTCCTGAGTTTTCTGTCTCGGTTTCATCATCCAGAGGGTGAGGGTGCTAAGTCTGGCATGGAGTGTGATAATTATTGTAACCAAGATGTGGTGATCACCTCTACCAAGGCTGAGATTGCCTAGGTTCAGACCTAGCTCTCCGTGATCTTACAAGTGGCCTAACTTCTCTGGATTCTGCTTACCTCATTTGACAAAGGGAGATAGATAATGGCCCCCTCTGGGCTTTACACAGGGATCAAATGAAAGACAAGCATGACCCTCCCCAAACCACGAATGCCCTTAAGTGCTTTGTAAGTGTGGCTTAATCGTCATGTGTGCCGTGACTGATGAGAGGCTCTGCCTGCCCGCAGATGTCGATGAATGCAAGGAGAGAGAAGATGAAGAACTTTCCTGTGACCACTACTGTCACAACTATATCGGTGGCTACTACTGCTCCTGCCGCTTCGGCTACATCCTCCACACAGACAACAGGACCTGCCGAGGTGGGGCCAATGGTGACTCTGGGCTTTGCCATGATGTGTCACATGTTCCAGGAACATCAGCTGAGACACAGATCCATAGTGCATACAATGAAAAAGATAAGTCAGGGCTGGGGAGATGGCTCAGTGGGTAAAGAGCTTGCTGCCCACGCATGAAAACTTGCATTTAGAACCCCAGCACTCATGTGGAAGCTGGCTTTGGTGATGTGTGCGTGTAATTCCAGTGCTGACAAGTAGATCTAAAGAGTTTGCTGGCCAGCTGGTTTAACAGAGATGGAACAGTGAGCTCCAGGTTCAGTGAGAGCCGTACTCCCAAACTTAGGTGGAGCACCCCAGGAAGATCCCTGACATTGAACTCTGTTCTCTGTGTCATATGCTTGGGTATTCACACCCGTATTTACACACATACACCCAAAGACAGAGACAGACAGACAGACAGACAGAAAAACAGAGAGAGACAGAGAGACAGACTGAGAAGAGAGAGAACACTAAATAAGTCAGAGATACACACACATACCGCGTGGATATATGCTGAGGTGCTTACCCCACTAGGAGTCCAGGGTCTACTGTCAGAAGAGCATACAAGAAACTCTGAAGTCAGGCTGACCTTCCTGGGTACAAAGTCTGCTCTACAGGTTTCTGTCTCCTCTCCTACTGCAAGTAACCAACCTGACCAAGCCATGGGAAACCTGGGTTTTCCAGTCCTTTCTCTAAAAGCCATAAATTCAACCAAAGGTTCCGTTTTCTCTTTGCTTCAGTAGCACCTCTGTCACTGTCTGATAGGGCTTAAAGCCTCAGACCGAAGGACAAAAGAGGAAAGAGGGTAAAGATAGCACGGAAGTGACTCATTCCTACATTGCTGTATCATCACCTACCACCACGGCTTCTGTTTTGCCACTTCAGGTTGGGTCAGAGATGGTGAGCGTTGAGGGAGCAGTAGTCCCCAGACTAGCTGGGCAACAGCTGCAGACACTCTGGTGTTTAGATAAAGTCAATGCGACACTTGCTATGCTCACGTAAAGGAAGCATAGTCACAGCATCCCCAGACCTGAGCTGGTCTGGAGAGGTGACAACTGTGTCCCTTGACAGAAGTGAAGGAATATGGAGAAGTTCACCCACACAGGGAGAACAGATCCTAGAATCGTGCAGAGGTGTAGTAGAACTTAGGACAGTTTGGGAATTGCCTGGGAGTTAGTATGGCCTAGGGCAGGATCTCACTTGGAGAGGGCTCAGGGAAGGAAGCCAAACTTGGAGACAGAAATACTTTACTTCTTCCTTCAAAACTTGCTAAATAAAGCCGTGTGCCTCCTATATAAACCCAGTAACACGAGGCCATAGTTTTCAAGAGCAATTTTCTCAAAGAGAATTAAGGAAGCTCAGGGTCAAGGTTTCTCACTTCTTTTCACCCTAACCCCGGGAACCTTCTAGAGAAAATACTACAGATTTGCTGTGCGCCTGTTAACAAACCCCATGCCTACCTGTGCACTGTGAATACGAAGAGAAAAATTTCCCCTCCCCCGAGCCATCCCTAGTCTTCCCAGGGCTGAGACTGACCCACGAGGATGCGGATGCGTGAGGGAGAAAGTGAAAACAGATGCGGACTGGGGAGGCCTCTTTCTGCAGCTCTTGTTGGAACTTTATGTTAGTCATGCTTGCCGTTCTGGGCTACTGTTTTCTCATTTGCAAAATGAGCACAATGAACAAAGACTTACAAAGCACAGACATGCCAAGCCTGGGAGGGGCCAACCCAAGGGACCAAGGTTCAGCAGGCCTATAATGGGCTAAGTCATGGCAAGGCTCCCAGGAAGCTGGATGTTGGATAGCAGAAAAAAACAAACAAACAAAAATCAGAATCCTGGGGTTCGCAGAACTCAATTTAGTAGGGGGTGGGAGAGAGTAACTGAGTGTGTGACATGATGTCATCGAGTATGTGACGTCAGAGAGGATAGACTGGGCAGTCAACAAAAGAAAGATGGGGGCTGGGCAGTGAGGGTGTGTTGTGGGAGGGGGAGGACTTTTCTTAGGTGAGGATCAAGAATGGCTTTGAGCAGAGACCCAAGAGACAGACAGGCAAAGGAGGGGGCACCAGCCAAAGACGTCTAGATGCAGCTCCTCCATCTCAAAGCCGATCATTCTCAGAGTGGCTGCCTGTCCCTACCAGAGGATCCCATGGCAAGGGGCATCATCCAGGGAAGCCCCATCTAGAGAGAGACTTAGGAAGTCTACAGCTGAGTCATTTTCCACAGGGGACAGTGGAGAGACCACTACCCTCCCCAGAGTTTCAGTTTCTCAGTAAAATGGGGATTCCTTCTCTGCCTACCTCCTGGGAACACCGCAAAGATTACACAGTAGCAAATGATCAAGGGTTGGCTGTATCTGTGCCAATGGAGTGCCCTTTTCTCTGTTCTGTTTTCTACAGTGGAATGCAGCGGCAATCTCTTTACCCAGAGGACTGGTACCATCACTAGCCCCGATTACCCTAACCCTTACCCCAAGAGCTCTGAATGTTCTTATACCATTGATCTGGAGGAGGGCTTCATGGTCAGCCTACAGTTTGAGGACATTTTTGACATCGAGGACCATCCTGAGGTGCCCTGTCCATATGACTACATTAAGGTAACCCTAAAACTGCTACTTGTCCCAAGGATGCTGAAGCATCTTTGCTCAATTGGGTGAAAAAAAAAACAAAAAACAATGTTCTGGGCTTTTGGCTTTTCATCTTCCCTTTGGATAGGGAGCTAAGTCCCTAGCTTCCCAGCATGCCCTTGTTTAAAACATTATTTTGGTTTGGGTCTCCTCTGATTCCAAACTGGCACCCTGGTCACTAGGGTGATAGGAGGTAGAGAATTACAAAGTCAAACCTATACTTTAGGAAGCCTGATTCAGCATTATAGAATTCACTCTGTACAGATGCATGGGGTTTTACACTCAGAAAGGACTCATGTTTGGTTTAATGCACTGTAGACACCTTGAGCTTTTTAATATACCCTAAACAAGGCATTCATAGTTTTTGTTTGTGCTAGATCCCACACATTATGGAGGTGGTTCTGTTTGAGGGAAGAGACAACTATAAAGGCAATAATGAGGGAAGAAAATGTCTAAGGCCAATAACCACTCCATTTGAGGTTATTCTATATTGTAAGTCTAATGCAAGGTAACCGAATTTTGAACTTTGGCTTGGATAGTGGGAGGAATAGTTCTCAGATATGAAGGGGTTAAAATCAGAAGTACCTTCCGTGCCAAGTAAAGCATCTGAGCAAAGCCAAATATTGGGCTCTGATTCCAGGAGAGATGCTGAGCCTGAGAAATAAAGGTAGCACCAAGTATATACACAGATGCTAATCTAAGCCATGAGGATACTGAGCAACTCAACAAAACAAAAGCAATAGGAACTGGAGCTCGTGGCTTCTGAAAGCTGTGTAGAGGGAACAGGACTATCAACGCGCTTAGAAAGGGAAGTCTGAGAGAGAGATGCACCCAGGAACACCTGTGAGAAAGCTCGAGAACACCCAGCCTGGCTTGCCCCCTAGTGAGTCAGAAGTTAAGAGGGAGCTTGGCTGCAGGTGGCACAGCAGGAATGTTTGTGACACAGGGCATGTTTGTGTTGCTGTGGAGTAAGTTGCTCCCAACATAACGGCTTGCAACAACTATTATCACATGTTGGGTAGACCAGAAGTCCCTCGGGGCTCTATTGGCTCTCTGCTTAGACTCTCATGAGATTGAAACCAAGGTGGCCATTTGATGAGGTTCTTACCTTTGGGCTCTGGGGAATAAACCATTTCCAAGCTCGTCTAAGCTGGTGGCAGAATTTTATTCCTGACTTTTGCAGGACTCAAGTTCCACTGGTGAAAGAGCTGTCCTCACTTTCCTCTGTATTGGTCCCTGAGGGGTCCCTCTTGTCTGCTTTCTGAAACCCAAAGGCTTCTGTACAGTAAAGGAAACCACAGATCTAGTAAAGAGGCCGCAACAGTATGGGAACAAATGCAATGCTTGCTGCATGTCTGACCCAGGATTAATGTCTGGAATATACAAAGAGCTAAAAAAGCTAAACACAAAGGAAAAGCAACAGCCCAACTTTTTAAAACCGGACCTGAATAGGGAACTCTCAAAGGAAGAAATACAAATGACTGAAACAAAATTTTTAAGTGTTCAACACCCTTAGCCGTTTGAGAAACGCCAATTAAAATTACTTTGAGATTTTTATCTTCCCAGAGCCAGAAAGGCTAAGGTCCAGAAAACAAATGACAAAAAGTTCTGTGGAGCTGTGAGGAAAGAGGAGCTCTTGTTCACGGCGGTGGGAATGTAAATTGATGCAGTCATTATGGAGATCAGCATAAAGGCTCCCCAAAAGCGAGACACCGAACGACTATAGGACCCAGCTATGTCACTCATTGGTATCTGTTCAAAGGATTCTATGTCCTGCTGTAGAGACAACTGCTCATCCATGAAACCCATGGATGCTGCTCTGTTCACAACAGCTGAGACATGGGAAAAAGCCTAGATGTCCATCACCTGATGAATGGATAATGAAAACATGGTACATATGTACCATGGAATTCTAACGGCTCTAAAGAAAGATGCAATAATTGAATGGCAATGGATGGAACAGGGGAAAACCATTGAGTGAAGTAACCCAGTCCTAGAAAGACAAGTATTACATGCTCTCTCTCATATGTGGATGCTAACTTGAATCTTTAGATATGTGCGATTCATTTAGAGTAACTATAGAGGCCAGGAAAGTAGAAAGAAGCCATGCCAGGGTGAGAAATAAGATCTTAAGGGAGGGCAGAGGACAGGCAGTATGGGGATTAAAGCAGATACTGGGAAGAAAGGTTAGGGTGGGAAAAAGATTTAAGTGATTTAGTAGCACAAGGCAAAGGAGGGATGGGGTGTGTGTTAGCTAATCTTGTGACAGCTTGACACAGGATAGAGTCGTCTGCAAGGAGAGAACCCTAACTGAGAAAATGCCTCCACTAAGATTGGACACTAGCTAAGCCTGTAGAGCATTTTCTTAATTAGTGATCAATGGTGGTGGGCCCAGCCCATTGTGGGTAGTGCCATCCCTGGGCTGGTGGTCCTAGGTCATATAACAAAGCAGGCTGAGCAAGCCCTGGGAGCAGTCAGTAAGCAGCACCCCTCTGTGGCCTCTGCATCAGCTCCTGCCTCCAGGATCCTGTCCTGTTGGAATTCCTGTCCTGACTTTCTCTAAAGATGAACAGTGATGTGGCATTGTAAGCCAAATAAATACTTTCCTCTCTGGTTTGCTGTTGTTTGTGGTGTTCAACCACCTCATAATAACCCTAACTAAGACAGGAGGGACAACTAACACTAAAGATGTTTTTAGAAAAGCCATATGGAAACACACTAATTTAGAAACTTCATATTATCTATCTATCATCTATCTATCTATCATCTATCTATCATCTATCTATCACCTATCTATCTATCTATTATATGCACTAGAGTTGAAATGCAATTACCTAATATAGGGGAATAACACTCCTCCCAGAAGCCATAGCTATCCAACAAAGAGCCCAATGGCAGGTATAGGATACCACCCTTCAGGTTGTTGGTCCAAAGAGATGCCATAGAACCCTGATTAACCAAACAGGCTACTTTCATTTGCTCTTTGCTATCCATCAGAACTAAATGATAAGGCCCTGTTGCTGAAGACACCATAGACTTGAGTCACAGGGCATGGGTAAATCAAGTTGGGCCTGACCTAGAAGTTTCTTCCTTGCTAGCTAGCTTTCATGGTGCCTATGGCATCACAGAGACTGCTAAGGGGAAAATAGTTATCTATGGTCATACCCAGGCATGCGTTGTATGAGCTATGATAATAGCCTGGCAAGATATGTCCTTGGGTGCAATAGTGGCATTAATATTACTGGGATGGTCAACGGCTTTATGGGTGACTTTAAGACCCACATTACAGAACAGTATTCAGGCCTAGCACTGTAAATTTGGCAAAGAGCCTATCACTCCCGGGAGTCAAGCCAATCAAAAGCTCAGCACAAAGGAGGGGTTCACAAAGCCCCACGCCTTGCTGAAGAGCTTTATCAGTTGAAGGCTACTAAGATAAAATGCATTTTCTTTAAGGAAGTGGCCCCTGGCAGGTTGCCTATGCTCCAGTTGGTGGTCCCACACCCATGTGCACAGGGACAGTACCGATTAGACTCAGTGGATTATGGAAAGAGAACATTCGTTATGTTGGAAGGGAGATGTGGTGATGGGGTCTGGGTAGAGTTGGTGGGGATGTGAGGGGCAAATATAATCAAAACACACTGTAAATATAAGCAAATTCTCAAAGAATGAAGAAACCACTTTTTTCAAGTGCCTCTGATCACAAGGGAACACACAGGGAGAAGGCCATGTAGACCACGTAGCTTAAAAATCACTGTGTCCCAGGAGCTCAGCCTGGGATCCACATGCAGATAGTGAATGTCTTCAAGCGTCATTTATTCTGTCCTCAGCAAAATGATGACATCACCCAGGAGTACAGACATTACCAAAAGCTAACAATGGTGTCCTGGTTCTCAGAGATGGTGGAAAGGGTTACCTGCACTGGACTGGAACCTGCGGGGGGGAGGGGGGAGGTCTGAATCAGCCAATGGCGTTTAAGGCCATTTCTCCTCTTCTGCAGCCTCCAATATAGTCCATACCCCATCCCCTCTGTTCTTCTCTGCTGCTTCCCCAACTGATGCTCTTGCTTCATTCTTGCTCCTGCATCATCCCTTTTCCCACAGCATAGAGGGGTACAGCAAGGAGATCAAACCAAGGTTATGCATGGAATTAAGCTAAATTCCTCAACAAAATAAGACCCCTGTCAGTCTGTCCATCCTCGCCTCCTTCCACTCCCTCTGTTCCAGCTTCTCCTGCTCTTCACACCTGCCAAGATCTTTCCCACCTTTGACCTTGATTTTTTACATACGCTGTGGGGGTTTTTTGTGCCTGGAAAATGACAGGAAAAAATATGCTGTTTTTCCGTTTTCTTCTACTCATCCCATGTGTCAGACCGAACATCATTTCATCTTCGGGATTGCCTTATTTTGTTACTATGCTTCTATTACACAAATGGTGACTTCTATAGATTATGTACACTCTAATACTGTAATTATAAAATTTGGCCATGTTCCTATTACATATATATAGATATAGATTTTGTTTAGTTAATGCTGTGCACTGTACAAGACTGCCCACAAGATGTTCATTGGTAGTCACAGCAGCACTAGCTTGATTTGTTAACTCCAAAGGTCACTAAAATTATGACAGAAATGGACATAAATCCATTTGGTAATCACTAAGTCTACAAACAAGAGTGTATACTATGGATTTGCATTAGAGTTTCCAGAAAATTCCAGCATTATTCTGCCTGAAGCACTCAGATATGATTTTTCCCCTCTCCCCACCCCCACCCCCCACAGATTAAGGCTGGTTCAAAAGTATGGGGGCCCTTCTGTGGAGAGACATCCCCAGAGCCAATCAGCACCCAGAGTCACAGTGTCCAGATCCTATTCCGCAGCGACAACTCAGGAGAGAACAGAGGCTGGAGGCTTTCCTACAGAGCAGCAGGTAACCTTTCCCCTTTCCCAGGTCACCTTGAGCCACTGTGCTCCTTGCTCACAAAGAGGGCTCTTGAGGGAGGATGGATGTAGTTCAAGCTAGAGGCCCACTCCTCTGAGGACTTTGAGAAACTGGGAACCAAGGTACAGGCTACCTCCTGGCTAAGCTTCCCACTACGAGTGGGGGATGGGCACAGGGAGAATGGGCTTATCCCCAAGACTGGTTACCCTTGAGCACCCCGAACACCATTTCTCTTTCCCCTCACATGGAGATTCAGCAAGCTGAGAGGACCTCCCAACCGTGGCCGTCTGTTTCCAAGTCTGGCACGGGAGTTTGTGGACCCGGAGTTTTGTGGAGATTGGGCTCTATGTGAGTTCCTGGCCTGGCACAGCCTGTAGCCCCAATCCCTAGTGTTCGACAGAAACTAGTCCTGATATAAGCCCAGAGGGAGTTCTGTGACTCACTAAGTCTGTAATAACTGAAGGAAAAAGAGTGTGGACAACAAGGAGGAGTAACTAATCACCATCATAGAACCCGGAGGCCTGCCTGGCTCTGCCTTGCCACGTGGGGAGAAGAGTGACAGAAAGTTAACAAAGGAAGGTTTGTCCCTGAGAAGGTGTCAGGACTAAACCCAGTGAGGCTCTTGTCGGGATCAGCCCCTTGAAGAGAAGCAGGGGCATTGGAACACAGTCCCTTAGTGTCCTGGGAAGAAGGGTGACTGTGGTCATCCTGAGTAGCCAGTAGTGAAAAAGGCCAGGGCACAAATTTCAAACCAATAGGAAGCCCTTGTTTATTTAACCTGAGGTATCCATGGAGTACAGGCCTCAGGGATGAGCTCCAGGTCATAAAGGGACAATGGCCTTTAATGTTCCTCCGATCTCCAAGTGTCAATGAAATTGTTTGGTTCACTTTACAAAAGAAGAAATGGAAGACTGCCTTAGAGAATGGCTCACCCCTGCTTTCCAAAGTTTTGCCTCTAGATGCCCAATCCTGTCCTCTCTGCCTCCTTCAGGCCTTGCTTCCCAGGTGCTGGCCCTTGGCTGTCATTTCTCCTCACTTCTCCCCTGATGTCTCTTCATTTGCTTCCTGCCAGGAAACGAGTGCCCAAAGCTACAGCCTCCTCTGTTTGGGAAAATCGAGCCCTCGCAAGCCGTGTACTCCTTCAAAGACCAAGCGCTCATCAGCTGTGACACGGGCTACAAAGTGCTGAAGGTGCAGAACCCTGCCTGGGAGGAGGAGTGAGCGGGCTGGAGAGTTCTCCAGAGCCCCCCCCCCCCCATGGTGTAGGAGCTGCCATAAGGCCAGCTCAGCATGTCCTAGCATCCTACTGAGTGTCTCAAAACCCCAGAAATTCAAAACGATGCATTCTAGCCACCTCTCGCTTCGGGACACGGCACACAAGTTGTACATCGGGGCATGAGTTGTCCTGATTGCTTTAAAATATGGGACCATATGGCTCCATAATTAGGGACAACGACCTTAACAAAGGTCATCAGAGGTGGAGGGGGTTGGTGCTGAAGGAGGAGCAGGCGTTGTAAAGATGGCCAATGGGCACTTCTCTAATTCCTACCATCCAGCGTGGTGGTACAGCTACCCTCCTTCCAGAACAACAGGAGTAAGGAAGTACAGTCCCTGTGTATGGAGGCTGGTGACTGGAGCCAGTAGTTGGGAATCTTTATGTTCCCCAGGTGAGTCCACTGCACAGCCAGGCTAGAAACCCACTGTTCTGGAGGAATTGCCCTCAGGAAGGGTCTGGGTCGGCAGCAGCAACCCCTAGGAGCTTGTTAAAACCATGACTCCTTGGGTAGGTCACCCGGACCCAATTGGAATTTTGGTGGCAAGGAGCAGCAGTTTGCCTCCGCTGGCCCTCTCTAGGTGACGCTGTCTGCTAGCTCTAGCTAGAGAAGCATTGCTCTCAAACTAGAGCCAAAACTATAGCTTCTTCTCTAGTGGCCATTGCCTGTGCCCCGAGTATAAATGGGGGTGACAAAAAGAGCAGCCATCGCTTAGGTTATAGGCAAGTTTACCTTTGGGACTCCCTGGTGGAATTCCCAGTTGAAGATAGCCAGGTTCGAGGTCGGAGTTGTCTTTGCTAGGAAATGTGTTCTAATCCACTCCCTCCTGCTTTTCGTTCCCTTCTGGGTTTCTTTTCAGGACAGTGAGATAATGGATATGTTCCAGATTGAGTGTCTGAAGGACGGAACATGGAGTAACAAGATCCCCACCTGTAAAAGTAAGAGAACGAAACGGATGGGCTACAACGATGCATTTCCTCGTGGTGGGGTCAGAGTCGGGACCATGCAGGGTTGTAAGCCTTGCCAGGGCTCTCTAGGAAGGGTGTCATATAAAAGCGGGACAAAGGAATATGAGAGCCCATTTCAGAAATAAGAGTCACACACACACACACACACACACACACACACACACACACACACACACACAGGCTTTTTGAACTGTCTAGCTTACTTTCCAAACACAAAATTTCCTCCCCACCTACAGACAGGGAACTGAATGCGGTGAAGGACTATATTCCTCAAGGTCTGGAATGAGCCTGAGCTCGGGAATTGCTGGTTAGAAAAACTAGTTTGGCACCCATGTGCGGTGTCAGTCATGTGATGACGAAAGTCTCCATGCCGGCCACTCCCCCTCTAAGTCTTCTGGGTCAGCTGGTGACGTAGAGCTGCCTAGGGAGGGCTGTGATGTGAGCACAGAGGACCTATATGAAGTAGAGGACACTTGCTCTGGTGACCCAGACTTCTTGCCTTGTGGCCCCCTAACGTATTACATGACCATGAGCAAGATCTTTTGCTGTAAGAGCTTAGACTTGCTCTGTTTCAGACTTGCCTTCATTCTAGAACATGTGCCAATGGGTCTAGAGAGGAATAATCCACCTAAATTGGCTATTGAGTTTTTAATGAGAATATAGATTCCTAATTACTACTCTGTTACTCCCATACCCTTGAGATTTCGAATGTGAAAGTTTGGACCATGATTTTAACAACTATGTATGGCAGTCGGGGCTGGGGGAGGAGGCTCGGGACTTGCTTTAGAGGAAGAATGAGAAGTCCAGATATTACAGTCAATCATATCGGTGCCTGTTTCATGATTTTCGGCTCTTTCCCTTTTCCTTTCTCCTAAAGAGCTCCCATCTGGCATTCAGACATGTCCCTTCCCTCTGTGCCCAAGGAATCCTGGCAGGAAGACTCCCTTGAGGCAAACCCCAGGCAGCACCTAAAACCAGAATGGGCTTGTTTCCTTTTTCATGTGGTAAAGGGTGGTGGCCAAGCCCTAAGAAGGGAAAAAACTGGCCTTTTATAATAAGGTCAGCACCTACTGTATGCCAATGCAGACTTCTGTAGAGAATTCAGGTGGAAAGGAAGGGGTCTAGCCTGAGGACCTCAGATGCTCCTCCAGTAGGTGGTCCAGTGCACAATGTGACTGAGTTCTGAGCTAGGTCCCCTGTAGAGCAGAAGCAAAGATCATTCTGAATATCAGCGAAGTGTCTGGTGCTCAGGACAGAACCGCACTCTGTAGTCGGGAAGTTGTGACTTTAAATGTAGATTCTAGCGGTTGGGTGGGCCTAGCTAATTTACTCATACTCTTTTGGCCCCATCCTCTCTGATCAAGATTGTGGTGAGAACTAACTGGGTTACTACACACACTGCGACTGTAGAGAGCCAGAAATACATTCAATGCAAAGCGCACTTAGTTCTACCTACCCCACCGCCATTGGCGGGCAGGGGTTTCATACTTTGTCTCATATTTCTTGAAAGCATAAAGTTCTATTAGTACTTTTCCCTGGTAGAACACATGGGTTACTATAATGGACATGTTGACAGAGTAAGGTCATATCTGATAGCATCGTTTTCTGTGACCTATGCTAGAAAGCCACGGAACATCCTATCATTTTACACTTAAGAGTTGACCCAATTCATTCACATTAAGCTAGATCAGGGCTGTTACAGCTCTTGTTAGCACACAGCCAGCGGCTTTGAGCATCTGAGGGTACCTTGTACTCTGCTCGGTCCCAGGGAAGACGCACAGGTATGGCAGGCAGGTTGAATCATTGGGAACACGCAGGGAGGAGTTGGAGCCAGACCAGACATACACAAGGTGGGACTAAGGAGAGAGGTGATAGCATGCTCGCCTAGGATGCACAACCTAGGATGCGCTGGATCCAGTCCCCAGTCTCTGCCAAACATAACAGCACATGCTTGCAACTCCAGCGCTCCAGAGATGGAGAAAGGAGGCAGACAGATAGGCCTGTAAGGTCATCTTCAGCTATACAGTGAGTTCAAGGCCAGCCTAGGCCACATGATATTCCGTCTAAAAGATAAAAAAGGAAAAACGATAAAAAATGTACAGAAGAACAGGAAGTGGGAATTATGGGCTGTTGTCTTGGCCCTGCCTCCACTTTGTGCTGACAAGTCCCGCTATCCTCCGAATGCCATCTGTCAAATAAACATTGTGGCCAGATGAATGCAAAGCTCCCAGCCAGGGGCAGAATTTCATCTTCATCAGGAGCCAGGATGTAAGACTATGCAAATTCTCAGAGTGATACAAATTCAGCAATCCCAAACTGTCCTTCACACTGGCTGTGCCTGCACTGCATTCTTTGTGTTCTGGTAGAGTGGTTTCTGTATTTCCTGCATGAACTATTTCTGCTTTGCTTGCTAACTTTTCTCTCTCTTCCTTTTCTCTCTCTCTCTCTTTTTCTCCCCCCTTCTCTCTCTCTGCTTCCTTCCCTTTGTCTCCTGATCCTACTATGACTTCACCATGGTGACAGAGAGCGAGATCGATTTGGAGAACGAATCCGAGTCAGAGCCAGTGACAGAGTGAATGACAATGACGGGAACCCCACACAGTGCAGACATCAAGGAACGGATTATTAACTGAGAACCCCCCCCCCCCCGTCTCAGAACTACCCCACCTAGCCCCACCCACCGACACTCCATTGCCTACTTTAGTGTGGATTAGAATGGATGCTGAGCTTGGCAGCTGCGCCTCAGCAGAGGAAAGTGCTGCCTTCGAGAGAACAAATTCTCTCTTGATGATATCCCCACCATTCAGATGAACTCCAAAAAGCAATGAAAAGACAATGGGTGATTTTTTTTAATCTCTAAGAAAACTGTACTTGTCTCAATGGAAAATATGTCCTTGTGTTGAGAAACACAAATTTAATATACAATCATATGTCCAAGATCAACATGGACCCTGGCTGCTGATCAACTCCGTACTATAAGTTTAAAAGGGTCAGGATGCCAACTACTTGATGACTTTCAAGTTTTGGGGTTCTACTACTGTCTTAACAACCACGCATTTATAAAACGAATAATAACACCGAGTGTGGACTTTTGAGAATCTGGATGTTTTCTCATTCAGAATGTGTATTTCCCATCTACACTGTTTCGGGCTGAAATTCTACTCTCTGAGGCTTTTTACTACTGGGGCTTACAGGTTTGGTGTTTCTTAAAACTCGTCGATTAAAAGCCTGAAAGAATGAGCATCAGTCGCATCTGGAGGCAGTGGTCCTCGGCTCAGGGTGATGGTTGTAACTAGGACAGTGAAGAAAGAGCCGAGGCACATGAGCATGCGCGCTGGGATCTGCAAGACAATGTCTGCCTGCTCAGAGCACACATAGCAGAGAGGCCCTGCTTCTTAGTCTATGACTACCCAATCTAATGATTAGATGGTCGCTTAATGAGGGCAGGATTCTGCAAGTGTGGACAATGGGCAGTCTGGAGAGTGAGGTGCTGTCTTAGGGTAGAGGTGCCCTTGATAGAAGAGATGGGATGGACACTAAAGACAAGTGTCATCTGGGCAAATGTTTGCCAGGCCACAAAAGTCTCGAGAATCCTTATGTAAGAGAAAGATTTGAAATGTGTCCAAGCAATTGTCATAACAAAGAACGTGAGATGTGTATCACATGAGAGATGTGAGTGACGATTTCAAGGACAGAAGAACGTGACCTGTCCAGTTAGAAGGACTTCAACCCTTTTAGGAAGAAGCAGTAGTGGCATGGAAACCCAGTGCCCAGATATCAGGGGTGGCACGGGCGATGCCTGTAATAAGGACATGGAATGCTGGAGAGTCTGATGACATTGGAGTATAGGTGTCCTGAGGGAAAGAGATGAGGCTAGGAAGGTGGTACCAGGGTCAGGTGCTTATATAGGGCTTCTCTAAGAAGCCCGTGAACTAAGGAAAGCATGTTTCGAGTTTAAGCCAAGAAAGATGTTTTGGAAGAAGCAATCAGAGAGACAAGATGTGGGATAACACTGCTCGTACCAGAGTGGTGAGCAGAGCAGGCTAAGGAAGAGGAGGAGAGAAAAATATTCTGACTCTCTAGGATATAGAAGTGGTCAAATACAAAAAGAGGGTGCATTCGTTTCCATAGCTAACAAGCTACCTCAAAGATGGCGGCTAACACTGGTGTGCACTGACTGCTCTGGAAGTTAGGAGTCTGGATGTCCCAGTCTCAGAGATTTGATCATCATCTCTAAGGCTAAATTCTAGCCTGTCAGGAATTGTGTTGTCTGGAGCTCGAGGCCCTCTGGAAAATCCTCAGAGTGAGGACAGAGGCAAACGCATAACAAGGAGAAACCCTTATTAATCTGCTGGGGACACCGTTTCACACACACACACACACACACACACACACACACACACACACTGATTGTGTCAGGCAAGAAGCCTTTGTGCTCTTGTGATATTTGCCTCCTATCAAAGGCACAGCACTTTCTCCCTGTCATGCTGCGCCTGAGTAGAAGGTTGCTCCGTTATCCCTGACTACAGTTGAGCTGACTTGGCCCTCTCTTTTCTGTTTGCCATCTCCTCTCTCAGGCAGCTGTATCAGTGGGCAGAGTTACATACCTG
This sequence comes from Microtus pennsylvanicus, assembly GCF_037038515.1. Lineage (NCBI taxonomy): Eukaryota > Metazoa > Chordata > Mammalia > Rodentia > Cricetidae > Microtus > Microtus pennsylvanicus. Next base: position 70,955,914 of record NC_134579.1, read on the forward strand.
GGGCAATGTGAAAGGATGCCCTCTCCTGAGAAAATAACCCCTACTAACACCAACCACTCAAGCCAAGCACTCAGTTCCCCCATGAGGGACAGGAGAGTTGAGTCAGGAGGCTTACTGAAGCTAAAGAAACTTCCAGCAGGCTCAGGGAGGCAGCAGTAATATCAGTATCTAGGTACCAGTCTAAGGGATTTCCTAAAGGTAGAAGGTTGGCTTCAAGTCTCATCAGGAAAGTAAATTTTAATCTACTTAGGGTTTTAAACAGCAATTTCTATTTCTTGCTATCCTGGTGCTAACCTTCATATGCTTACCTCATGAACTGCAAAAACATCTGTATTCTGGGTTATCAATGAAAAGGAACATCTGTATTCTGGGTTATCAATGAAAAGAAACATCTATATTATGGGTTATCAATGAAAAGGAAGTCATTTGTTCTGGGGGCTTGAAGGCCAGGACCCCTTTGGGTAAGAAATACCCAAGTGAACTTCCTTTCCTCATTCCCTTTTATTGAATCTGGAAGGCACCGTAATCAGACAAATTGTAACTTAGGTAACTCCAGTCAATCTAAAGGTGAGTTAAAGATCTAGGGTTAAAAACCACAACATCTAACCGACACTCTCTGACTGGTGCTCAGAGCTTAGCTGCCTCTCCCCAGTGGGTCAACTTGAGGGGGAGGCGGAATTTTGGAAATTCTTCCAGAACTCTAGCATTATCGACAGGTAACATTCACATCAGCCAGCTAATGTTCACTATTTAACCGGAAAGCAGATGTCCAGGAACAGCTCGTACCACTCACTGGAACAACACCGAATCCAAGGTCAGGGCTAGTTCTCACTCCAACAATAATTGCCTGGGTGACTTTGGACCAGTGAGTCTTCCCCCTCTGCTTATCTCTAACACAAAGAGGAAGTTCTACGGGGTCTGCCTCAGTTCCTTTTCCAGCTGTGGATTCCCATGTTTTTCCAACTCTGACAAAGACTATTCTATGTAGAATTGGGGTTTCCTTAAAAACAAGCAGCATTTCCTAGTCCTTGGAAAGAAACCAATAGATTGGGTCCTCAGACTCTGATGCAACCATGAAAAGATGTCCTGACCAGGCTGACGCATGCTGAGCTCCATCCATGCTAGCAACTCACCTAAAACGTGGCTAGACAAGCAAGCTTCCTAAATACCATCCGGAGGTGGCGTCTGTGGTCAAGTTCTATACTAAGAGGATAGCCAGCCCCAGTATCCAACAACTATCAGAGGAGACAGCAAGCAGGTGGAGATTGGAAGTTCATCCATCACGGCTCTCCCTGTTTCTGTGACAGATAAGCTGCCTGCAGGAAGTCAGCAGGGTGGAGCTGTATACTCACATAGGAACTGGGTTGTTCTGTTTGTTTGGTTGTTTGGTTGGTTTTGTTGTTTTAATACTAAGTTCCAATGTGATCACATTAAATGTTCTTCTTCAGCCTGTGGTTGGGACTGGAAAAAAAGGAAGATGACTTGGTTTAGGTCAGCCAGAATTTTCTCATTGAGCTGTGGGCTTCATGCCTGGGCAATGGAAGCAGAGAGGATTGCAAAACAAACTGGAAGTCAATGAGGCTACGGTGGGGGAGAAACTCTGGTCCCCATAAATCTCCACATGCCTGCTCCTGCCCTCGAATTGACACCAGGGCAGGCGAGCTGACCATAGAGTACGACTGTAATGGAGAGATACCCAAAGTGAAGATGCCAGCTATACGGACGGTATATGGCACAGGTGCAGGCGTACCAGTCGAATAGGATACAATATTTCTCCCTGGAGATGGGTGTAATATATAACCTGAATATCTAGGGATGATAGATAGATGCCCTGGTGACCCTGAGAGGAAGAATAAACAATAGCTAAGGGGGTCACACTTCTTCTCTCTCAGTTGTAGACTGTGGAGTCCCAGCAGGGTTGAAACATGGACTGGTGACCTTCTCCACAAGAAACAACCTCACGACATACAAATCTGAGATAAGATACTCCTGCCAGCAGCCCTATTACAAGATGCTTCACAATGTCACTGGTAAGTCCCCTACACCAACGGTACCTCCTTCTTCTTGGGCCTCGGGCCTCAGGTGAAACAGCTCTAGGAGGAGTGGCTGCCTAGATATGTGCAAGGCCTTGAGATACAAAGTGTCCTGTCCCATAAGGCATAGCATTTGGCCCTTGCTCCCCAGATGGTCAAAGTGGTAGGTCCGTTTAGACACGCTCAAGTCATCCCAAGACCAAAGCCAAGGTAGTTTTTTCTTTCACCTTGAAATTCTTAAAATATTCTAGTAAAATATGGAGCCTGTTGGAGGCGCATGAAAGATACATACATCACAAAACCAGAGAAGAGTTGGGCCTCTCAAGGAAGTCTGGACTCTTCCTGAATTAATTCCCTCACGTGTCTGAGCTAGAGCTAGGATTTCTAGAAAATGGCCACTGCAGCTGACCCCACTGTTCTCTGCCTCCTCTGGGTTGACCAGACCAAAGCCCTCCAGTAAAGTTGTAACACCCCTGTGGGGCTTCCTTCAGAGACACACTGTTATGTCTCACACAGAGGTCAGATGGACTGAGGGAATGAGAAGCAGTCAGTCCTTTCAGCAGGAAATCCAATGTGTGCCAGACCAAGACCCAAACACAGCCACAGTTGTTGCTGTCCAGGTCTCTGCATGGTTTCTGGCCAAGGTTCTTGCCTCCCCCCACTCCCTCACCCCTGGGGTCAGGAGGTAGCACATAGGCCAAAGGGGAACAACCCTCATGGAGACGAGAAAGTCTGCCCTCTGAACAGGATCACTGAGGGAACAGTCCCTTAGTTCCTCTACGTCTCCAATGCTCACCTTTAAATCAGGAAGTGAGCCATAGCTCATGGAGTAATTGTCAGGCCCCAATTGGGCAGTGAACACAGAGCTTAAAGAAGGGCGAGAGAGGCATGTGTGCAGCATCGAACTCGGTGAGCAGAGGTTCTGTGACCCGTGAGACAGACACAGGTGCCAGGGCCAGGAGCACAGAGGAGGGCACAGGCTACCCTCAGGTAGGCGGGGTTAGACTGTAAGAGCCTGTGGAGCCGGGCTGAAGAATGTGGTGTTTAATTCTGAGGACAGTAATTCAGAGCTGAAGAGAAAGTTTCTTCGCGGGGTGAGAGGGTGCAGAGATGTCCGGCTGCAGTGATCCACGTTTAGAATAATTGAGAACCAAGACCTATTTTTTTGGACATTCCATGTAATCATTTTCTTTCTCTGCTCTCACCTTTTTACCCACAAAGGTATCTATACGTGTTCTGCACATGGGGCCTGGACAAACGAAGTACTCAAGAGAAGCCTCCCCACCTGCCTTCCAGGTACCTCATCCACCGAGTTCTCTGTCTCATGGTTTCCTATACCAGGTCTGTGAATGTGAAGCTGAGAAGGAAATGCTTTGTTGTTGAAGTGATGTCATCAGAAGGTTAAAGGTCAGAAAAACCTAGCCCTACCTCTTCTCAAACCAACCCGTGTGGTGTCTGTACTCAGGCGACTTTAAAATCCCTCCTATCTCTTTGTTGTTCAACTCCAATCCTTTCCCAAAGCAATTCATGTGTGCAGCCGGTGCGGTGCCAGGGAAGTGAAGAGAGTGGACCCTCTGTCCTTAGGCATAAACCAGGCCCCAAAGGAGATAATGATAATGTGCTCTTGAACCCCCAAAGAGTCATGTGCACACATTGTTCAGATTCTGTCTCCATGTTTCATCTACTGGCCCCACCGTAAAGTGGAAAGAGGGTTTTAAGGTAGCAAGGGGTGCCAGAATGAATATAGATGTTGGGGAGTTTGCCTTGGCATGAGAAGTATAGGGATTACTAGGTTTGCATCATGCCTCACAATGCATCCATATACAATTAGAAAGTTATAGCCTAAGATTACACCACCTTAAGGCTAAACACAACCCACAGAAACTAACTTCAGTATATGCAATGCTGTAACTTATACGTTTTTAATTTCTAAAATTCAAGAACCACAGCAATTAAAAGATAGCAGTGCTTCAGAAGAGCACCGAGGAACACTGGGATGTCATTGTCCTTCCCGGCTCTGTGCACAGCAGCTTCGCCTCTGGTGGCCTCCATGTTTTACTGAATGGGCAGACTGAGATAGTGTACTGTATGGATGGCACAGGCTAGCAGCCCTTGGTGCTCAGTTAGTAGGCTTCTAAATATTGGGTTAACCATGAAAACAACAGGCCAAGGAGTTTTCGGAGATTAACCCTCATGGCAGCAAGAGCACAGCAGCATTTGAGTCTGCTCCACCGCAGGGACACTGGGCTCCTCGGAAGGGGAAGTAAAGGTGCATACTTGTGCAGGAATAGGGGGGCGAACACCAGGAAAGGACTGAGGCCACGTCGCTCTCACTTTTACCAGTTCCACTCACCTTAAGTTGTCTTGAAGGCAAGTTCACGGACTCAAAGTGGGGATTACTTTAAAAACAGCAGAACGGTGGGTCTATGGAAAACTGGAAATTCAGATGCTCATACTCCTAAAAGATTATGTGGCCAAGAAAACTAAGATAAGTTGCCATACTAGAAAGCCACAATGTGATGTCTAGTTGGGGAACACATACCTGGCTGGGGGCATGCTTGCTGCAGCTGCTTCCCAGTGGAGTCTTTGGTAAGAAATCATGTTATCTGGGCCTGGGATTCCATACCTCAGAAATGAGTGGCCAAGACCAAGAAATGGCTCACATTTTATGGTTCTCGGTGGTCATCGGCCTCACCCTGTGAACAGCGCCTTGGATACACTGAGTCATGAAATTTTTTTAACACACAGAGTTTGGCAGAACCATAATGTATCATTGTACCATGCTAGAACTTTTTAAATTCTTTCCTTCTGAAAGCCTGGGTAGCAAGCCAGAACGAACAAAACCATTTCAGCCAGTGCCACAGCATCTACCCTTTGGGGGGTGGAGGGCCATAAACAGTCGGGAGTCACATTTTTTTCCTGACATGAAAACTAAGGATCCGAAGGGTGTGGTGACTTTTGCAAGGCTACCTTTGGAGTTGGGGCTGAACTAACTCAGAACATTGCTGTCTACATAGGCAGGGCTGTGCTTTCCTTGACGGATCATAGGTGCTTCATCCAAAGGTATTCAGAATCTCAGAGCATCACCTTTCTGTTTTAAGGAACCTGCTTCCTTTGGTACCCACTATTTTTTATTTTCTGTTTCAATCTGACCATCACCAAAGCTTTGGACATTCCAAGAACGTTCTCTGTCCAAGGGAAGACTTAGAAAGTCGAAGCAAAAGCAATAGAGGAGAAGGATGTGGAAGAGGAGGGTCCTGTTTCAGTAACCCCCCCCCCCCCATGACCTGTTGCATTATTTAACCTCTTGAACACAAAATCAAAGTTACATCAGAAATAAAACATTGTAACGGGCAAATGAAGCTAGTCACCCCCCACCCCCACCCCCGTGCATGACGCAGGTTGAATTTCCTTTTATTAACATAATGACTCTCAGTCAGCAATAACCTTTTCTGAAACTTTGTTTCTCCATATATAAATTAGCTGTTCTCTAACATTCTTTGAGTTGTGACCTTCTGTGAGCTTGGGAAATATTTGCACTTTGGTTTGGGAGAGGAGCCGTTCGTTGTTGGCCATGAGTTCTGTTGTGACATGGACTGAGACACCTCACCAGATTTTAGCCTTTGTCTGCTAGATGAGTTTTTAAGGCCCAGCATGTCACAGACCTACCTTGAAATGTCACCTTGCTGTCTGCTGTTTGCGATGAGAGACTGGCCCTCAACCTCAAAGCCCAGACCAGAAAAGCTTAGAAGGTTTGTTCACATCTGGCTTGGAATAAAAGACAGGATGGCCCAGGACCGTGGATGAAGCATTTGGCACTGGGAAGAATAGCATCCGAAAAGCATTAGCCTGTTGAAAGTTTACCCTCCCAAAGTCTCAAGAGAACCCAAATATTCCTCTGCCTCTTAAGAATTGTTAGAAGTGCCCAGGGCCAAAGAGGATAGCCTGACCATTGCAACAGGAAGCGCACACCCACACACCAGCCTCAAACACCCTTCCTGGGAAACGCCCATATGAGTCTGTCTATGGCCAGGGAGGGTTTGTTACTGAAGACCCTCTGCTCATAAACCAGAGACGTTTGACTGTGGGGGTCTGGTGACACATGTGTGTGCTCGGGGTGCAGCTCAGAGGAACGACGTTTTCTCTCTTAAAGGTACTAAAGGGCCCCTGGGGGCAATGATGGGTGACCTTGAGCAGGATTTACCCATCATTGCTTGTGGATTATGCCACCTTCTCCTTACCCTTAATGCACAAACATCAGCGAGCTCTTTAGACCAGAGCAATGAGTGAAGCCTATGACCGTGGTCTTAATATTGCTAAAGCAGTATAGGACACAGATGAAACATCTACCCTATGCTCTAGTTTAGATCTACCCAATCTAATAGCCATGTCAGCATGCACTAACCTTAACCTCTGGACAATGACATTAGTGTGTAGATTGCGGACACAGTAAACAAAGAAAAAAATCCAAGAAATTTAAAATTTGGAGATCATCCTTCAGATGTTGAAATCTGGAGGTGACTCAGTTCATTTGGAAAGTGGAAAAGTGGGGTCAAGATCCCACGCGTCCCCGTCTGGTGTGGTGAAATCTACAAGATTCTCACGGAATTGAGTAGTTCTTCCATACGCTGCAAAAGTCATAAAATAAGAGCTAGTAACACACCCGTGCTACCGATGAGGGGACAGATCTTCTGGAAGTCACACAGCTTGCCTATGGCTCATAAAAAGGAGTTATGGAGTTAGAAGCTTGCCAGCTGACGACCGTAGTCTGATAGAAGGCCATTTAGGTTCCCTCTGCTTCTCTGCGGACATCTAGAGAAAATGCCAAGAGATTCTCTGAGTACCTGTAATGCAACGGCTTCTGGGAGAGAAGGCATCCTTCTAGAGAAGAAGAGTATAAGTGCCCCCAGCTAAGGATGGCCTGCCTAAATATGGTCCAGTCCAAAAGCGGTGTGACAGAAGAGTTTTAGGTTGGGCAAGGCCAATGCATAAAATGATCTGGAACATGAATAGCTCTGGCCATGGAGGTCCGCACTAGACTTAGGCTAAACTCAGAGCTAAATCACAGCTGAATCCTCCATATCTCGCTGAACTCAGGGAAGTGAGGGCTCCGTGGCGGCATAATCCACAGTGGTTGAGATGTGAATTTCTCTGGATTCTTTTCACATGGTTGACTCTGACCCTGACTCTTGTTTCCCCTCCTCCTTCTTACAGTGTGTGGGCAACCCTCCCGCCCCCTGCCGAACCTGGTCAAGAGGATTATCGGCGGTCGGAACGCTGAACTCGGCCTCTTCCCGTGGCAGGCCCTGATCGTGGTGGAAGACACATCGAGGGTACCGAATGACAAGTGGTTCGGGAGTGGGGCTCTGCTCTCCGAATCTTGGATACTCACAGCAGCCCACGTGCTACGCTCCCAGCGCAGAGACAACACGGTCATCCCTGTCTCCAAGGAACACGTCACTGTCTACTTAGGTCTTCACGATGTGAGAGACAAATCAGGAGCTGTCAATAGCTCTGCTGCCCGAGTCATACTCCATCCAGACTTCAACATCCAGAACTACAACCACGACATAGCTCTGGTACAGTTGCAGGAACCTGTGCCCTTGGGAGCCCACGTCATGCCCATCTGTCTGCCGAGACCTGAGCCCGAAGGTCCAGCCCCTCACATGTTAGGACTGGTGGCTGGCTGGGGCATCTCGAATCCTAACGTGACTGTGGATGAGATCATCAGCAGCGGCACGCGGACCCTGTCAGATGTTCTCCAGTACGTCAAATTGCCCGTGGTGTCACACGCTGAATGCAAAGCCAGCTATGAGTCTCGGTCAGGCAACTACAGTGTCACAGAGAACATGTTCTGTGCTGGCTACTATGAGGGTGGCAAGGATACATGCCTGGGGGATAGCGGTGGGGCCTTCGTCATCTTCGATGAGCTGAGCCAGCACTGGGTAGCCCAAGGCCTGGTGTCCTGGGGAGGACCCGAAGAATGCGGCAGCAAGCAAGTGTATGGCGTCTACACAAAGGTCTCCAATTACGTGGACTGGGTGTGGGAGGAGATGAACTCCCCGACGGCCGCAGGGGAGCTCCAGGTGGAACGGTGAATGCGTTTACTTCCCAGGGCCTGCCTCTCCTGCTTCAGATCGAGTGAGGTTACACTACACAATGCCAACAGCGTACCCCATGTTGCTTACCAGACCAAATAAACTGCCGCACACCTACCTAGCTGGTCACTCATCCCCCTGAGACAGGCCCCAGAGACTGGGGTTAATGGGGTGCAGGGAAAGCCTCTAGGCAAGAGAACTCAGCCCAAAGCTTCGAGCAGCCTCTTCCTCTCTCTTAGCCTCGCCTCTCCAGCAGTGCAGGGGAAGCTGTTCCAGAGGCCTCAGTCCTAAGTGTCAATCACTCCTAATCCCTGGTCAGTCTTGCTTTCTGCTTGGACCTGATCGTTAGGAAAGGAGTCCTTCAGCTGGAGTCTGTATCTGTGTGTTTGCCCAGCTCTGGCTTCTGGGCGGGCCCTAAGCCTAGTTCTTCATGTAGGAAAGAACTGCTCTGGATAGGGGAAGCAAGAGCAGAGCCTGAGCTAGCTCTCAGAGAACAGGACCTTGGAGAACTTTTCTTCCTGGAGTTTCTCTAGGAAAGCTTCCCTCAGTGAGAGGCTTATGCTTTGTGCTCTTAGAGTTTCAAATGGCTGAAAGTGTACTGCGAGGATTGTAGTGACTAAGGGCGGGGAAGAGAAACAGCTCTCCCGAGCCCCTTCAACACCTGCTGTCCACTCAGGGTGCATTGGACGTGTGCACCACTTCAAATACTAGCTGGCACCATAAGGTGTCAACACCTGCCACTCCACACAGACACAAAGCAACCTTCCAGCTCTGGAATGTAGTGTAGGAGATTCCCTGCCCCAGACACATGTATGGAGACCTGGCAACTGCTCGGAGAAAGAGAAGCCTGTGCCCCACGGTGCCCCGTTACTTCTCAGCAGGAAAACAGAAGAAAATATGGACTCAAGACATGATACAACACTCCAAGGCTATACTCAACCCTGGAGCCTGAGCTCGCCGGAGAATCTATCAAGTAGAACACTCCAAGCCATGCACTCCTTGGTGGTCCAGGAACCGAGGTCAGGGAAGCAAAAGCTCACTCATTGGAAAGAGATGGAGAGCCCTGAGTCCTGGGTTTTGTCTCGAGCTCTGCCTTCAACTGCCCATGTGACCCTTGACATTGTTTTCTTCTCTGAGCCTCGTCCTCAGGAGGATGAAGACAGTAGATCCCTTAGGGCCTGTCCAGCACTCTCAGTGACCTCCTGAGTGATTGCTAGTGGCATCCCTGGATCTCAGGGCTGAATTCTCTCCTTTCCCTGAGTTCACCAACCCAGGAACCTCCATCAGACAAAGGCAGCTGGAAAGGCCCGGAGAGGGATGTGGAGAGAACTGGGAAAAGTCAATCAAAACACACTCCTATATCTATGAATGGCACATGTAAAGGAAACTATATTTTGTATATTTAACACCACAGGCTTTGCTGCTCTCTGAGGGGCCTCTGCATACTGTTTCTCTTGTCAGGGGTCTGCGGTGGCAATAAATCTGTGGATAACCAACAGCCTTGGTTTGAGAGCTTGTTGTGAAATGTGTTCATTTTGATCTTTTAAAAAATAAATTTGCTTTCATTAGGCTCCCACCCCCTTTGTAGGCCCAGCTACTGACAACTGAGCATCATCTAAGATGAGGTAGGGAGGAAAAGCGGATGCTTATTGGTTGTTGACGTACTTCTTTCTCAGAAGTTAGGCTGTAACTGCCTTCATTTAACTGCCTACAATTGCATCCGTGGCTTCAAAGAGCTCACACTGGCAGACAAGACAGGGCTATGTGCATTAGGCATGAACTCCAGCAAAGGGAGCTAACTTCCACCAAAGGAATGAAATTAAAGTATTGTGGAAATGTGATTAAAAGTGTGACTGTATAATTACAGGGACCCAGCATGGTTCAGCAAAGGCTGCAAAGATTCGAGGAGACGGAAGGGCACAGTGGGAAAGAGTGGAAAAACTAGACAGCAGGCCTGAGCTGGAGACAGAACAGAGGACGCTGCCAGACAGACAGACAGTCTTATAAGCCCTGGCCTGCACCGTTTTCTAATCAGAGATGCTCTAACTGCATCTTGTTTGATTCATGTTATGGTACTTGCCGAGCATTGCAAATTGCTGAGTCTCACCCCTGGAAAGTCTGCATCCAACAGGGTCTGAGTATAGCTAGCATGGGAGGGGAAACGGCAAGGAAGGACTGTGCTTTTGAAAGTATCTTGGTGAGATATGCGGGCATGGTAATACAGAGAAGGCAGTTTAGCCCACTTAAATGGCTCATCAGCAGATCTTGGGCCACAGGAATCTCCTGAGGTGCTGCACACATGAGGGTACAAATGCAGAATCGGCTCCTGTGAGAGCAGAGCTGCTTCATGGGACACACACACACACACACGGCTTGCCTTCTTTGGGGGTTTGTATCATACTTTTGGCGTTGTGTCATCCTTTATATGCCGATGAGAACTAAAACAATCCTAAATTAGCCTTGAAAGCTTTACACATTGTGGTTTCAAAACCTGCCATGACTTGAAGTTGAAGATATTTTTGATTTGTATTCACTAACTACGTTGACTTTGGATTGTGGCATGTGGATTATTTGGAGCACGCTGTGATATGGAATGGGGAGATATATTATCCTATGTCTGGTAACTTTCTGCCTGCTTAGTGGCTGATAAGAAATAGAAGTGTAAGAAAATGGAGGTGACAAATGTGTGGTCAGTTCAGACATCAGAGTTCTGGGGTAGCCAAGGGAGGGAGGGTGGCTGGTGGAAGAAGAGGCCGAGGACTCAGCTTTGCTAGGCTTGACGAATTCGCAAGCAGTCCAGCTGGAATGTATATTACCAGTCCAGACTTTGGGACTTCAGAAGACAAAGCACTTTCGAGATAGGAGTTGATACTTAGAAACAATAGGTAGAATACGGCCTGGAGATAAAAGGTATTGTCTGGTGGAAAATTACAGAAAACAAAGGAAGCCAAGGACTTTAAAGAAAACACCAAGACAGAGGATTAAAGGCAAGAAAAAAAATGTGCTTGTGTCGCTAAGGAGGGAGACTGGATAGTGGGAAAGTGGTCACCTCTCCAGTGTGGACTGCAGATCAGAGTGGACATTCATCAAGACAGGACCCAAGCAGCTATCATCCTTTCTGAGGGCGGTCAGTGTGCAAGCTGTCTGTGTTTGAACTGCCTAATACCATCTCCCTCTACCCTCCCTCTCCCTCCTAGGCAGCCCCCTCCTTCCCTTGAGCCTTTCCCCTGCCTGAGAAGGGCTTTCAACTCTCCCTGCAGTATTGTCGTCTTGTCTCTGTGGCACCCAGTAAAAGTTAGGCTCGGTTTCCAGGCTTTGCTTCCTACAAACATATACATCTTTTGTTCTTACCACAGAACCTAATTTCAAACAAAAGCCTTGCTTCCCCTCCCTCGATTTCTGCTTTGTTCTTTGAAGTTGAAGTCTATCTCTCCTTTACTTCAAAGGATGGCCGACTTCAATAACTGGGGAGCCACAGGACAAGGAAAGGTTGTAAGAATGGAGAAAACACATTGCATATAATTTCAAAGCCGGTGTTCTCGCATATATGTAAGGATCACTGTTGAAGTTCCATTTAGGCCCCGAGCTGCCTAAATACAAGTCAGTTCCAAGGACGGCCTTTTTTCAGGAAATAGCACCTTACTCTAAATCCAGGTTCAACAAGGGGGAGAATGTGAAGGGGGCCTGTTCTGTCTTCTTGGAAGAGGCTTCACTGCAAGGGAAGAGAAGAGACTACTGACGTGAAAGGAAGTAGGGAAATGGAAAGTATACGTGTGTGTGTTTGTGTGCTTGCACGCGCACGTGTGTGTGTGTGTTGAAAAGCCTTCACCATGTTTTATAAAAGAAGGAGAGATGAAAACTATGGAAAAGCAGTAGTCCCCAGGGCCCCCAGTGTCTGCTGGGAATGGGGTAGGGTGCTGGCTTGGGCCACTGCCTATGAGCAGAACCACTGGGAGATGATACAGTTGGGATCAAGGGTGCAGCACTTTTGTCTGGGATTCAGCCCAGTCTTTGCTTTGAAAGTGGGGCAAGGCATCCTGGATCTAGAGAGCTCTGTGGGACCTGGAAGCCACATTGTTGAAGTTAGTGATTCTGGCTGGACTGGAACAAGTTCAGAGTTGGGGTCACATGACCCAGAATTATATTCTTGCCATTCCCTCATAGAATAACTTTTAACAAATCACACACTTTCTCTGGATTTTGACTGTTGTTGTTGTTTTGAGAAAGAGTTTCTCTGTATAATAGTTCTGGCTATCCCAATATTTTGTAGACCAGGTTGATCTCAAACTTGCAGAGATTGGGATGCCTCTGCCTCCCAAGTGTTGGAATTAAAGGCGTGCGCCATCGCCAGCCAGCAGACTCTGTCTTCATGAGGTGTCTGATAAGAGGGACACAGGGGTGATTTCTAAGAGCATTCAGCTGTGGGTTTGTCTGTGGTTCCACACCAAGGAAGGCAGAGGAGGAGGCAATAGGGCAGAACTGCACAGACTCTGAGGAAGACTTTCTCTGGGGACAAGGTCCCTGCTCACGGTGCAGGACACTTTTTTATTAGGAATCTGACCTTTCTGAGTCACAGAAAACCAACATCAAGAGGAGGAGGAAGAGGCAAGACGAAAGAAAGGGGGGAGATCTATAGGGTCACATAACTGAAAAGATCATTCCCACACTCTTTCACATGGTTCCCTGTCAGAGCCTAGCGCTGGGCTACGGCCCCGCCTCGACCCTTATCTTTCCATTATGCTTTTCTTGATGTTTGGCTGCCCTGTTCTCCTGTCCCCAGCATGTTCTCCACAAGACCCAAGCTGGCAGATCAAACAATAGCTCAGCAATTCTGGCAGAGAAAATCTTACTCTTTTTCTAATGTTGAGTAAAATCTTCAACCCAGACTTTAATTGGCTGTCCAAGAACACATCTCATTTTAAAGATACTGCTACGGCTCAGGATGCAGACCTTCAATAAGTCACATTCCTACTCCTGAAACCAGAGCTGAGGCCAATCACACTCAGGCTGCCTATGCCATGAATGGGGAAACCCTATACACACATGAAAACAAAACAAGACTTCAACAATAACACTGTTAGAAGGGCCAGTGGATGGCGGGTGATGTAGTGGTAACAGGTGTTCCTAACAGAATGATGATCTGGTAACCCTAGTGGGTGAAGTGGAGTATAGAATGTGACCTTCCCTCCCTCCTTTGGCTGCAGTGTGTGGTCTTCCCAAGTTCTCCCGGAAGCAGATCTCCAGGATCTTCAATGGACGCCCAGCCCAGAAGGGTACCACTCCATGGATTGCCATGCTCTCACACCTGAACGGGCAGCCCTTCTGTGGGGGTAGCCTTTTAGGTAAGGAGAGGGAGAAGGGGTGAAGGACTCGGGGCTGGGGACAGGGTGAGAGCTAAGGACCAACTTTCCCTTGAAAACTGGCCACTTCTTCCTTGAGAATCACTGCCCCCAGAAAGGGTGTGGACGAGCTGAAAAGCCAGCCTTCGGCTGGAACCACGACAAGCATACCCCGTGCTAATTCCGTGAGCTGTGGAGAACTTCCTGGATTCTGATCAGTCTCCTGACAGGTGGTTGGGCATGGATCATGACCCACGGCCTATACATGTGGCACAGAGATGGGACGGTCCAGAGCTGCTACATCAACCTGCTCAAAGTGTTTAGAAATGAAGGAACCCAGAGAACCGAGCGGCTGAATTGAACTCTTCTGTACACTCCGCTCTGTTTTACCGAGCAGATGGATATAGTCTGTATTCTAATTCTGTTAGTCACTTTCATACCAACTACTTTCTGCATATTAAATTTGTTTCCCATGGAGAAAAAAGGTGATGTTTGTCAAGGATCAAAGAGACTTGTGGGGCCTAAGACACCCAAGGGATAGGACAAGATCAGGAAAGAAGAAAGGGCAGGAGGAGCCCCAGGGAAGAAACAGAAGAGGCAGAGAGATGGAGAGGAAGGGTCACAGGAGGTGGAGGGAAAGGGGACGTTTGTCAGGTTTACAACTTTGTTAGGAAAAATGAAAGATGGATGTCACCCATTGCTTTAAAGATTTTGAAGTAGTTTTATTATCATTTTTTAAACATTGAGTCTTCCATCAATAATATTCATCCTGTGTTGGAACTGGTTAAATGTTTGTTTGGAAGCTAAAATTCATTTTACCATAAGCCCAGCTAAAAGTCCCTTCACACTTGGCCCTCTCCACAGCCCTGCAAATCTGTAATCCCGGTTTCTGCTATTCTTGTAGTGGAAGAGGGTGGATCGGACAGGGCAGAGAGATCATAAAGAGTCTAAAAGACAGAAGAAGAGGTAGAACACTGTCTCTGTGTCCATACTGAGGTTCAGTGAGGGACTGGGGGTGATGGCAGAGTTCAAAGGTGACATTATTCTCTGGGCAGGCTAGAGCATATAACTAGACTCATCTAGAGAGCCCTGCTCTGAGGCAGGATTTTCTAACTGGGTATCTCAGCCCACCTTACCCACCACCCCAATAAGCCCTGGTCGTGGGCAGGTTCAGGAGGCACCTCATAGGAAAAGAGTGTTCCGTGCTGAGATTTGTTCAGAACCAGGAACCAGGAAGCAGAGAACATGTGGCCCCTTCCGAGAGGAACAAGTAGAGTCTGGATCCTGCTCCAGAAACACCATCCGCCTTTCACTCTGAGCTATAGCCTAGAGCACCGAGGCTTCCCTTCCCGCACCCACCTCAACCCTGCCTACAGTGATGCTTTTCTGCTTGGCTCTGGCTGGGGGTGTCCAGGCCGCAGCTATCTGTGGACTTGCCGTTAGCTCTATTGAAAGGAAGGCCAAAAGTTTGACTCTGCATTAAGTGAGCATGAAGACCATACTCATCCCGGGGAAGGTGACAGCCGAGAAGGACACTAGGCCACTAATCAAGAGACCTGGTAGCCCTAGCTTCCTGTCACTCCAGCCACACAACCATTCTGAAGGTCTGTAGTCGTAAACGACAGGGCTGGCTATGTAGAGCAGTCCTCCATCCTGAGTGCAAGTCAGATTACAGAAGGAGCCTTTCACACATGGCTGCTGGGCCTAACTCTCTAACTCCAATAGGCTGGACATGGGTCACAATTCTGATGCCTTTCCTATTTCCTAAGGTGATGACAATGTGTCGTCACACGCCAGCTACTAACCATCCGCCTCAGTACCTGCCAAGTTTCCATGTGCACAAGAACCACTTGGGGGGTCTTGCTAAAGAGAAGTCTGAGGAACCCCCAGATGCTACCAATGCTGACAGCAGAACTCCACCAAACAAGTAAAGCTGAGTAGGAAGGCAACACTCCCTGGGTCTTTGAGGACCCACTCTGGGCTAGCTGGTACTCATCCAAGTCAAGAAAACCTCTTTAAAATGTCCAGCCCGGCCTATGTTGAAATAGGGAGTTAGAACTGCAGATTTAATTCCTCTTCTTGCGATGGGAACATCTGAGTATCTGACCTGGGCGATGAACACAGTGGGGGCATGTTTGGGCATTTGCAGGGCCTGGGGTCGTGCTCTTGAGTAGCATCAAGGCCCTTAGTTCGACATAGTCAGAGGCAGCATAGGACAATGCAGGACGCAGAACGTGTGTGCTCTATTCTTCAGGTACCAACTGGGTTTTGACAGCAGCTCACTGCCTCCACCATCCACTCGATCCAGAAGATCCAATCCTACACAGCTCAGACTTGCTCGGCCCTTCTGACTTCAAAATTGTCATGGGTGAGTAGGAGGGCCCAGACTTCCAAAGCCAGTTGTAGTTCTTGGAACAGAGTTTCCCTGGTGCCATTTGCAAGGCTCTTCCTTATGAAATAAAGACCACGCGCTGGCTCGGTTCAGTTCAACACTGAGCCACAATCTAATTAAAAACTAGTGCCAGCCCATGGCAGCCTATAAACTTCATAAGAACAAGATCAGCATCTATTGGGAGAGCGGAAGCTGGAAGTTTTGAGACAGGGGAGGATGTAGGGTAGTATCTTTTTTGATGCACATCAAGATTTTTAGTAATTGGAATTTTGTTTGGGGAATTTTTTTTTAAAGTCCTTTCAGAGCCAACTTGCATTACAAATTAGTCTCAGAAGATGAAAAGATGGCTTCATAGTTGAGAGCCCCTGCTCTTAGAGAGGGCCAGACTTCCTTTCCCACATCAGCAACCCACAACCACCTGTAACCCCAGCTTCAGAAGACCTGGCCCCCTCTTCTGACCTCAGCAGGTACCCCGTGCACATGCATAGCACACACGCACATGCGTCCACATGCACGCACGCACACAGGTATGCACAAGTGCACACACACATGCACACACATACACGCATGCATGCACGAAAATAAAATAAAAATCTTCTGGAACACCAAAAACATTGCATCGGGAATGAATAACTGAGAATCACTTTCAATTTCTTATGTATTATTTATTTATTTTCAGAATTAGTTTACAAAGTAGTATTTCCATATGAGGTTTTACATACATATGTTTCATTTTGGTTGGTTCTCCCCCACCCCACCCCTCTCGCCACTCATCTTCCTACCCCGCTTTCCTGCTTCCCTTTTTGCTCCCAGTATTCACCTGTTCCAGTTTCCTCTACCGTCTTCCCTACCCTCACCCCCTTAGAGAATCATTTCTTTTTTTCTGGTCATGTGGGTCCCACTCCTGGCCTTCACTCACATTTTCTCCTACCTACTCATGCATATTTTAATAGAGGCAAGGATGTACATGCGAGAGAGAATGCACAGTATTTGCCTTTCTCAGCCTGGGTTATCACGTAGGAAAAACCTCTAATTAAGCAGACGGCCTATGATGCAGACAGTAAAGGGTGACTATGATCAACTGGACAGTGGCAAGGGCATCAGATGGAACATTCTCAGTCACCGTGATGGTCAGAGGTGGAGCCAGAAGAATGCGCAGGATGGCTGAGGGGGTGAGGACAAAGAGGGGAGGGATTAAGACAGGAACGGGTACCAGATGGAACATGGGGCGGTAGCGAGCAAGGCTCCACCTTTGCCTCCACTCTGCTCTGCCTTACACACTTTCCATGGTCCAGGAAAGCACTGGAGGCGCCGCTCAGATGAAGACGAACAGCATCTGAGTGTGAGGCGCGTCGTCCTGCACCCCTCATACAACCCCAGCACATTTGAGAACGACCTGGGTCTGGTGGAGCTGTCGGAGAGCCCAAGGCTAAACGAATTTGTGATGCCCATCTGCCTGCCTGAGCATCCCTCCACTGAAGGTACCTGTCTTCGCTAGAGTTACTGTTGCTGTGATGAGACACCATGACCAAAGCAGGCTAGGGAGGAAAGGGTTTATTTGCCTTACACTTCCACGTCACTGTTCATCACTGAAGGAAACCAGGATTGGAACTCAAACAGGGCAGGAATCTGGAGGCAGGAGCTGATGCAGAGGCCATGGAGGGGTGCTGCTTACTGGCTTGCTCCACGTGGCTCGCTCAGCCTGCTTTCTCATAGAAGCCAGGACCACCAGCTCAGAGATGGCCCCACCCACAACAGGCTGAGCCCACCACATCAGACACTAATTTAACAAATGCTGTACAGACTTGCATACAGCCGGATCTGACCGAGGCAATCTCTCAATCGAGACTCCCTCCTCTCAGGTAACTCTAGCTTATGTCAAGTTGGCATAACAACCAGCCAGCATAGCATCTCTCCCTTGGCTTCTCCTCTGTAGTGTGGCTGTGGCTATGGCAAGGCGTTCTTCTTCAGCACTGATGAGGCTCTATAAAACAGCTCATCTCACAATGCGCGCTTCCCCTAACACAACCAAATCGGAACACATTCCACAGAGGCACAAGTAGTATTAGGAACGAAGTAAACCGGCATGCTTGTTTTTTTCATATAGGAACTCCAAAACCATCCAAGTGATTATACTAGAAAATTTAACGAAGTATTGATGAACTATAAGTAAAGGGGATGATCTGGGATGCACACAGGAAGAAATTGCATAGAGCCTGGGGCAGGGTTGGGGGAGTTAGTAGTCCACGCTGTGGAGGCTGGAAGAGTAGAAACCAACTCCCTTTTCTGAAAACCCCATCATTCAAGAAAACCTGTCATTCCTTGTTGTCACTCCCAGCATCACCACGCAGTACACAGAAGGATAGCTAGGGGGTGTGGCTCAGGCTGCACAGAGCTCTGCAATGGCGTGTGTGCCTTGTCCGCACTGGGCCCTAGTTTCAATAACCAGCACTACACAGCCAACCAGCAGTGGGAGGGAGGATCCAATCAAGACCCTGGCTTTCTTGGTGAGTCACCTTGAGGATGCTGCCAGCCTCATTAAGCCTAGGTCCCCCGCCTCTAAACTGGATGCGAAACCCCATCGGGCTGGCTATGTTATTAAAGTGAACTATCCTGGACAGAATATATCCAACGGAGAGCAGGAGGCCAGCCCAGGCCAGCTGGCCTCCTCTTCTGTGGAATTCAGTGTGTCATATCCTCACTCATTTCCTGAAGCTTAAAGATGGTGCAGAAGAAATGGCTGGAATCTGAGAAGTGTTTAAGAGAAGTGAGCCGACAGGAAATGTGTAGGTGAGACTGGCTAACCAGGCACTATGGGCTTCGAAGGGACCAGCTGCCTGGCACCCACTAACTTACGATATTCCTCCTGGAAGCCTTGTACATGTTGGTGTGACTCACCACTATGCCCAGAGATTACTGCCCCTCTCAACTCACACGGGAAAGCTTCTTTCTTCAGTAGGCAGAGATTAACATAGAGACCCACAACTGGTCAAGTTACAGAGAATAAGAGGCTGTGCTTCTCAGCCCTAAATTATATACATGATATCTATATCACAGCCCTCCGCCAAGGGCTCAGGGACCGCTGTGGACAGGGTAAACAGAAAGGATGTAAGAGGCAAAGCCTACAGAGAGACTTTTTTGTGGGCACAGCAGGGCAGTTACGTGTGAATTCACAGCAGTTGTGTGAAGTACAAACAAGTCCCGTGCAAGCCCCCAGCCAGACAAAATCCCAGCATGCAGAGGGGCGCTCAGCACAAAGTCCCACTCCTACCTGAGGAGATATGGTGATTGATGGCTTCTGGGAAGGGGAGAGTCAGTTTTCTCTATGGGTGTGACCTTTAGTGGGTCAACCACACTCCGGTGTAAGGTCACACAGCCAAATACAGACCACACAGATCAGATTTGTCAGATGAATAAAAAATAAATAAACAAACAGAGAAAGGGAGAGATGTCACAGAGTTGAGTGGGTCGGGAAGGTGGGTAGATCTAGGACAAGCTGGGGAAAAAGGGATGAATATGATCAACATGCATTGTACAAATTTATCAAAGAACTAATAAAATGTAAAAGAGAGAGGAAGGAAGGGAATGAGGAGGAAGAAAAAGAAAGAGAAGCGGAGGCTCATCAGCATCATGAGAAGCAGATGTGCGAGGAGAGATGCGGTTCTCTGAATTTAAACGCAGTACTGTCTTCAGTATCCAAGGCTTCTTATTAAATGAGAATGCAATTGCCCTCTCTGCCCTCAGCCCATTTCCATTTTATCCCCACATCTGTGACTTCATAAGCTTATGGACTTCATAATCCTTGGTTTGTGGGTTTGCCAAGTCCAGCACATTCATTTTAGGGATGTGGCGTCTGAAAGTGAGGCCTGACTTGTAACTGACTATGCTGGGCTCTATGTCCAAAGTCCTTGACCAGGGGGACCTCCTTCCTACAGCCTAACATTGCTGTAGACTTGAGGGTGCGAGGGAACAAGATGGGTGAAATGACAGCTCTCACGGAGCCTTAGGTCCTTGCTGGCTGCCAGGAAGGTGAGGTAAATAAAGGAACCAGGTAATAAATCAAGGAGCAAATGCCATCCGATTCAGCACCCATCTCGCCCTGTCCCTCCCCTGCAGCTGCCTTTCTCTGAGTAGTAACTTCTGCCCTTTTCCCGCCAGCAGAGGATGATGCAGTTGGCAGGGCCAATCTTAGCACATGCCACACAGTGTAGAAGGAGACAGCTCGTCCATTCCCGGCTGCCCAGACACAAATAATCACACAGAAACTATATTAATTACAACACTGTTTGGCCAGTAACTTAGGCGCATTGCTAGCTAGCTCTTGCATCTTAAACTGACACATTTCTATTAATCTGTGTGTCACCATGAGGCTGTAGCCTACCAGTAAGGTTCCGGCGTCTTTCATCTTCAGCAGCTACATGGTGTCTTCCTGGCTCTGCCTTCTTTCTCTCTATATCTTTGTTTGGATTTTCTATATTCTGCCCTGCCATAGGCCAAAAACAGTTTCTTTATTAACCAATGGTAGAAAACACATTCACAGCATGCAGAGGGGCGTCCCACATCACACAGATTTCTCCTCACAGTCTCTTCTCTCCTCCAGGAACCATGGTCATTGTCAGCGGCTGGGGGAAGCAGTTCTTGCAGAGGCTTCCAGAGAACCTGATGGAGGTGGGGTTCAATTTTATATCCTACAAACAGTGATGCCGTGGTTGTGCGTCCAGCCCTCTTGCTGTATTCTGCCTGTTCTGGGTTTGGAGGCTTTGAGAAGGGAAATGATAAGAGAGAAAACAGGGGCCAGACAACTCCAAAATTTAATAGGAGACCCAGAAATTTTGAAGTGTTTGTTGACCTGGACTTGGGCTCCAGTCTCTAAACGCCATTCTATGTCCCTGACAGCTTGTAAACATCTCAGAATGTGGAGGTCCTCCCAGAACATGGCAAGAGTGGGTACCCAGCAGGCTCATGAGTCATATATGCACCATGAAGACTGCATAGAAAATTAGCAAGAAGGGACCAAGCTCTGAGAAACGCAGTTCGTTCCGACGGGAACTTGACCATAGCACTCAAAAGTCATACCCCCGTCATTTCAGACAAGAGTGCTAGACTTAACCTAAGGAGCCATGGCTCCCAATCTTGGACCCTCGTGACTTCTTTATCCACCTGAAATAAGTTGTTTTAGTCTTCTACAGGGGGTAGGGGACAGCATCTGACTTACTAGATTTCCTCTAATAACCGTCTTGTTCTGACATGACTGGGTTCTATTATGGGGCTAGGTTCTAAATCCATTGAAGTCACTGACCATGTGACAGGCTTGTCACAGTCTAAAGGTTTCGGATGTGTGGCAATCACCCATTGCTTCATTCATGAACTCTCAGATGGTTACCCGCTGTCTCCTGCAAACTAGCTAAAAGGCTCACCAAGGAGAAGAGAAGGTAAATGGGTGCTCTCTAGCTCCTGGCCTCCTTGTGCTTCCGGTCAAGTGGGACAGACAGGAAGTAGTTATGGGTATGATGAAGATGAGAAAGAAATGCAAGGTTCTCTGGGATGTACAAGGGAGGTCTGGCCCAGTCTTGGGGACTAAAGATGGCTTCCCAAAGGACGTTGCTCTCAAGATGGTACCTGAATGGTGAATAGTAAATTAGGGACTCCAGCATATGCCAAAACAGCATCCTTGTGACACGGCTTCCTGTCCCCACTTTCCTAAGATGGCCATAGCCCAAGGAGACTCTGCACAGACTATAGTTCCCTTGTAACAAAAACACACTGAGGGTGCGTGCTTGGAGCACACTGTCCATTTCATTCTTACAGTGAGGGAAGTTGATTCACAACTGTCTGTAACTACAGTTTCAAAGAATCTCATGTCCTCTTCTGTCCTCCACAGGTACCAAGTAGGCATGTAGCACACAAACATACAAGCAGGCGAAACCGCATATATACATTAAAAACAATAATTTTATTATTCTAAAATAATAGTTTTAATGTCTTAATTTTAAAAAAAATACCTAGCACCCACATATAGTATACTAAATAGCTATACACTGTCAAAGCCCTTGGTCATTCATTTCCTTTGTGAAGATGCATGCAATTAGTAATTAATATTATTATTAATACTGTGAGGTTCATCTTTAAGATTAGGTGTGAGAGTCTCAGTGGTCTAAGAAGGAGAGATAAAACCACATGCACCAGGTTCCAGAGCAGGGATGGAGGAAGCCGTATGCAAACTGACATGGGTTTCTATATGTTGTCATATTTGAAGCTGGTATATATGCTAGGCAAGAATTATTGTTTCCATATGACAGATAAGATAATTGAGTCTCAAACAGGCAAAGCTACTCAACCAAGTCCACAGAGCAAGTCTGTAGCTGAAGCTATAACAGATGAATCCCTAGTTCTCCACTCCGTTGTGCCTTTACCTGTACCACGCGGCAGTTCCTGGAAAGGAGTATAAGGTAGCTGGAGGCCTGCTCAGAAGCTGTCAGACAGCAAGGTCCTCTTGGCCAGGAGTGGGCACCAACGATAGCCTTATGTTCCAGATCGAAATCCCAATTGTCAACTACGACACCTGCCAGGAGGCCTATGCTCCATTGAAGAAGAAAGTGACCAAGGACATGATCTGTGCTGGAGAAAAGGAAGGTAAGAAGCTGACTGAAATATAGGTGCTGAAAACCTGGGATGGAGTGGGGGCGAGGGGAAGAAAGACACTTTCTCGGCATCCCTTCCTGAACTAGCTCTGGTTTGGATCCAATGGTCTGCTGCACCCTCTAGTGCCCGATTGCCTGAACTACAAGTCGAACTCAGATTTGCACTGGGAAAGGGGCACACTGTTTTTCATCTGTACCTCCCTTTTATCTAGGGGGAAAAGACGCCTGTGCAGGTGACTCTGGAGGCCCCATGATGACCAAAGATCAAGAAACAAACCAATGGTACCTGGTGGGCGTAGTGTCCTGGGGCGTGGACTGTGGGAAGAAAGATCGCTATGGAGTATATTCTTACATCTATCCCAACAAGGATTGGATCCAGAGAGTCAGTGGAGTGAGAAACTGAGTACGGCTCCCCAGCCCAGCACCCACTGGTCAGTCGCCAGCGGAAGATCATCGGTGAACGCGAGCAACATTCCTCCCCTGGCCCTCAATCTTCACGCCCATTCCTGGATGATAATGGAATTCCTTCAGCCCCTTCTCCTTGCTCTTGATAGAAGCAAAGTAGCAGAGTGGTCAGAGTGAAAGTCTGGATCTGGATCCAGCATTTACCACTTTTGGAATGATGGACAGCTGACCACCTCTTTATGCCTGTCCCTTCAACCACGGGGCGCAATGTGGCTATACCTGATCTACCTCACAGAAGCACGATGAGGAGAGAGTTACTATATGCATAGGACTTAATCCCATGCATGAACTACGTGTTCCATATGTGTCCACCAGGCAGGTGGAGTTCTTTATAAACTCCTGCTTGGGTCTCAGGGATGATTAGCGACACGCCCCCTCTTCCCACCTGCCACCATTTTCTCAGTCTGCCCCCTAAACTCTAAGCTTCTTTTCCAAAGACAGTTCCCCAATCCCAGCCCCAATCTCCCATAATAATGTAAAAGAAACGAAATTCTTAGCCCTATAGCATGGCACAGCTCACACACTCAGCAATGTAAGTAGACACTTGAGGTAAGTTCCAATGGTAAGAGTGACTCAGGGAAGTAAGGGCTGGAAGGGAACGGTGGATTGTGAAGCCAGACCACCTCCATCTTTCATGTGTCCCTCGACGGGTCCTTTTTCCTCATTTGAAGGACCTTTCAAGCACTGACATTCTAGAATCCAACAAGGCCATGTTTTCGATGATGGCTTAGACTCGGAGTAACCCCAAAGGAAAATGTTCATTAGACTGGAGCCCCAAAACTCTCCCGCTGCCCCTGCAATACCCACCTTGATCCACCACACCCAGGTCCCAAAGGACATAGCCAAGGCCAAGTGCAGCCAAGGATCTTCCCCTGAATCTTAAGAGAGTAGCTTATCTGAGCCCCACCCTCTTCTCACGCCCCCCTCCTCCTGCCAACATGGGCTGTCCAAGTCAGGCCCTGGCAGGCTCGCTCTCACGCACCTGCTCTCTCCCTCCCACATCCTAGCTGACCTTAAGCAGCTATTGCTCTAGTTCCTGCCTGTTTGTCTCCACATCTGAGAACCTTCTTCTTTGGAGAACCTTCTAGAGACCTCACCCAAGACAGACTTTTCCAACAGACAGAGACCCAGCCCTGTGTTTCTGTGTGTGAGAATTGTTCTTCATAGAAGGCTTTGGTCCTTGAGCTATGCTGCTGCTGCTAGAGCCTAGGCGAATCTCAAGCAGTGGGGGATGAGGACTCGAGGGCACTAAGCCCAGGGCTGCACACTCGGGGGCAATTCACAGCCTGCTTTTATTTCTCTGAGCAAGTCATTCTGCCTCTACCGGGTTTGCTCTTGATTCTGTAAGGATATGGCACTTAGACCCAATGATCGGACACCACTCAAGCAAGCTGGTACTCTACTGTACTGGCTGGTTCTGTGAGTCAACCGCACAAACTAGAGTCATCAGAGAGGATGGAGCCTCAGTTGAGGAAATGCCTCCATGAGATCCAGCTGTAAGACATCTTCTCAATTAGTGATCAATAGAGGAGGCCCAGGCCATGGTGGGTGGTGTCACCCCTGGGCTGTTGATCCTGGGTTCTGTAAGAAAGTAGGATGAACAAGCCAGGGGAAGCAAGCCAGTAAGCAGCACCCTCCCGTGGCCTCTGCATCAGCTCCTGCCTCCAGGATCCTGCCTTGTTTGAGTTCCTGTCCTGACTTCCTCCAGTGATCGACTAGGATCTGAACGTGTAAGCCAAATAAACCCTTTCCTCCCCAACCTGCTTTTTTGGTCATGGTATTTCATCACAGCAATAGAAACCCTAAGACATCTATTTAGGTTCCTGATGAAGACTTTTGATGCAGTTTTGAAACTGTTTCGAGGCAACAAGTCTTTCCACTGAGCAGTGTGCTGGTCCAGGTCGTGCTGACAGCAGCATCAGGACCGAGGCAGTGAGGAGAGTACAGGCCCTACCTTCGCGAAGCTCCAACTGACACTTATGTGACTACTGTATGGGCATGACCTCTGACGAGTGTAGGGGAAGAAGACCTTCAGAGAGTGTGTCCTTCCACAAGTGAGGCCAAGAGGACTCTGGGAGGACGAGCAGGGGTCCCTGTCCACTCAAGCTTTCTCAATAACCCCAGCTCCTCCCACAAAAATCATATTTCCAGGAAACCAGCATTTAAGCATGAGAATCCACATCTAAGTGGGCCTCTCTCCTTAGAAGCAGAATACTTAACAGCGCTTTAAACGCATCGGGATTTCTGTGCAGGTGCCAGTTTCTGGCTGGGCCCAGTTTATCCTACTTATCTTCCAAATTGTAACTTCATCCTTATCTTGCAAAGGCCCATGGAACTTCAACCTTGTCCAATAAGCATCGGTTAGATGATATGGTGGTTTGAACATAAACGGCCCCCCATCGTCTCATGTATCTGAAGACTCGGTCATCAGGCCGAGTGGCACTATTTGAGAAGAATTAGGAGGTGTGACCTTGTTAGAGTAGGCGTGGCCTTGTTAGAGGAAGTATGTCACTTTGGGTGAACTTTAAGGTTGTTAAAAGTCCAAGCTAGGACCAGGGGCTCTCGCTTCCTGCTGCCTGTGGATCCAGAAGTAAGACTCTCAGCTTCTTCTCAACCTGCAACACCATCATGCACCCTGACATGATGAAAATAAAAATGGACTGAACCTCTGAAGCTGTAAGCAAGTCATAGTTACATGCTTTCTTTTTATAAGGGTTGCCATGGTCATGGAGTCTCTTCAAAGCAATAGAACACTGACTAAGACAGAAGTCTCCAAACTGCTGTTGTGGTCCAAGAAACTTGATCTCCTAGAACCACAGAAACAGAAAGATGTTGTAGCCATAAAGACCACCGTGTCTAAGTTCATAACCCAATGCTAGCAGACTCACCACCTTCAAAGCCAGCCGTTTCCTAAACAATTCGAAGATATGCTGCCAGAAAAAAAAAGGCCTGGCTCCAGGCAACCAGAATCTACCTCCCGAGAAATTAATTTGTATAATGAGAGCTGTGATTTCATACTCTGAGCACTGTTGCTAACAACGATGATCATGCCTGGGACCCATTAGGCAAAGAAGCCGTTGTTCTTATGGGAAACTACACATTCGTTCCAAAAACATCTGTGTTGAGTCAAAGAGCCCTGCTTGGCTTGTGTGCGTCTTCATGCACCGATGAGCCTGGTAAGTTGTTTACATGCTGCAAAAATGTGTTCTATTCCATTAGGATCACTGTAGCATGAAGAGAATCTGGAGGGAAGGTTGAGTTATAGATACAAAAACATGTCTCGGGTTTTATTGGTTCGTTCTGTCTAAAAACCCTTCACTATTGTCCCTGCAAATTATCAAGATACCATAAAGGCAATGGCTCAGCACACATATTATATTACTTGAATTCTCCCTGCATCCATATTAGAAAAGTTTTTTTTAAATAATTTCAGTTTGTATGTTCAATGTCCTCTTCAGAAACAAACTATCATAGCATGTCGAAACTGGTGCATTCAAGACTGGAATATGTGCTTTGTTTCTGCTAGAAATTAATCTTTTCTGCAAAGGCCTGACCAAAAAAATAAAATAAAATAAAAAACCTAAGATGCTCTTCAAGCAAGAGAAAGGTAAGTTGCAGGGAGAGAAAATCAGGGTCGCTGACATACAGACACACAGGGAATCTGGGTCTAGAATGGGTCTTGAAAGCAAAAGGTGAGTTCTGAAATGGTGACAGTGACTTCAGTCTGTTCATTAAAAAAACAAAAACATTGCTTGCTTTCTCTTGGTTGAGAGTATTGAATCTATGAATTGGCGGATAAGAAAACAATTGAGAAATTATAAACTTAGACCAAATATACTGAAGCTTTTACATACCTATTCTGTAACTGAGCCCCAACAATAACCTGTGATGAATTACTCCTCTAATTGGTGCAGTGAGCCAACTGAAGCACCATAAAGATACTGCAACTGAACCAAAAAGAGAAGCTCCCCACAGCTACCAATACCCCAGAAGCCCAGATCTTTGTGTATCATAGAAGTCTCCAATGCCCCATTGAATGAGGACCCATTGAAGTTGATTCTAAAAATGGGATATGAAATATAAGATGAGCCTGGAGCATCTGGTCGTCAGTGCCAGAAAGTAAGGAACCATTCAAAAACCACCTCAACGGTGGAGACATCTCCAGAAGGCAGGGAGCCAACAGAAGGAACCCCAGTGTCAGCGGTGGAGACATCTCCAGAAGGCAAGAAGCCAACAAAAGGAGCCCCAGTGTCAACGGTGGAGACATCTCCAGAAGGCAGGGAGCCAACAGAAGGAGCCCCAGTGGACAGAGCTGGAACACTGTGAGCACAAACCAAAGTTGTATTGAATAATAATCCAAAATATAAAACAAGTAACCACAAGTACATATTTTATGGATAAATTGCTTAATGAATGCATAACTTGTGAGGGTAGACAAGCCTGCTGTGAAGAAACTTGCCAATCCCTTCAGGGTGAACAGGACTTAACCGTTTTCTTCCAGAAAGCATAGTGTGGGGCTGGATGTAGCTCAGTGGAAAACCACTTGCCTTACGTGCACAAGGTATCAGGTTAAATCCCCACCATTCTCATGGAAGAAAACGTGCAGTATGGGAGACCGGAAAGTGCAGACAGTGGCTGACCTACCTCGGCCAGAAAGTGAGGGTTACTAACAACAACAGGAAGCCATAGTGAGACTGCACACAGACTGTATCTCCCTATTCTACCCCGCAGACTCCACAACTCCTGCCTAGCTGTGAGACACTTACAGACTTGTTGCGGCTGGAGAGTATTCTACAAAGTCTCTGACCAATGCTCCACCAACTATTCAGGTCATCATCAAAAAGAGGAGATGTTGTTAAAAGAAAAAAATACTGTCATAGTCAATGGAAACTCAGAATGGGTTATATTGTGCCTCGCGGCACGACATTGATGCTCTAAACTCCAGGACTTCTACATATGAATTATTGAGAAATAGCATCATTACCGGTGGAATTAATGAAGAGGTCATCCGAGAGCCAGAGGACTTTTTATCCAGGCCAACCGTTATCCTCCTAAGAGCAGAAGAGAAGACACGAATACACAGGGAGAGAGCACCATGCCGGTACGAACAGAATCCGACAGCGACACATCGGGGAGTGTCAAGGGTTGCCACCAAGATCCCAGGGAGCAGGAACACGTAAGGGAGACCTCAGGACAACACCTCTGGCTTCCTGACCATACCTCAAAGGCTCATCACTTTAAACACTTAGTTTGGGACATTACTATAGGAGACCTCACAAGCAAAGGCTTCCTGTGGGGGATCCCAGAATGGCTGGGGGTGGGGATGGGGGATGGCATCAGGCAAACACGAAGGAGATTCAAGCAAACTATGGACTTGGTTGCTATTGATGCATCCATGTCAGTTCATTGACTACGGCAAAAGCAGCGCTCATGTGAACTGCTATAAAGTACCCCTGGAACAGACACCACTAGTGAAGGATATATCGTAACTGTCTATGCCAACATGGCAACCTTTGTAAATGAAAACTGGTCTGAAATGGAGACTTTAAAACCTACGTGACTTCAAAAATTATTAGAAGAAACGGGATTTAAAACAGATTCTGATGGGCTCTGGGGCCTAATCCCGGCGCAAACACACCAACTCTTGAGAAACAAGGCTACGCACAGGAGTTAAATTGGGAGACTACTGAGTCCTTCTTCTGTCTGGAGTAAGATCTGAGCATTGCTGCTTCTTAGAAGACCCCCAGATGATTTAACAGATGTCCAATCTGAGAATTGCTGTTCTAAGCCATCTTGCCCATATGGCATGCCCCTTCTGGAAGAGTCTGAGAGGCACTGTTTCCCAGACTTCAGCCTTTGACTGGATTTACTTAGCTGATAGGAGACAGGTTGGGTAAGGTGTCCTGGTGTTCTAGCCCATGATCTGGAACTCTCCTGTGACTCGGTAGCAATACCATCGCTAGGACATTCTGCTTTAGTGTTTGCCTAAACAGAACTCCTTCACTTCCAAGTAATAAGCCCAGGGAAGCAAAGCACCCCAGAAACTGGGAGCAGCTTATTGGGGAGCAGGAAGATGAAATGGCCCTGCGTATCTAAGGGAAGTCGAGTGACATGGTTTCCCTGGAGAGACAGACGGTTCGAGAAAAGAACAACACACCATCTGGGGGCATTGGAGGCTACAGGGTTCTGAACAGTCCTGGAATCCTTGGGTTGGAGGATGGGGAAACTTGAGATGTGTGATTGGTTTATCTTTCAATTGAGATGTCGAGAGTGAACTCGGGGAGACCCAAGATGGCTTCAGGACATCAGGCAAGAGACCTAGTGTTCCTCAGAGAGGCTGAGCCCATGGGGAGGAGAGCTCTGTAAATCTGGAACTCTGAAAAATCTAAGACCAGGCCTGAAGAAAACGTCTTTAGAGCTCATCTTCCCCTCTGTGAATCCTTAGGAGAGAATTAGCGAAAGTAGAAATGGAACACGAACCGAATCACAGAGGGAGTGATGTTTTTCCAGGTCCCTGTCTTTCTCTGCCTGCTGGCAACATGCTAGGAAGGAAGTGTGGGTTACTCTGAGCTTGAGACATTGAGACAGGGAGACAAACAGGGCCTTCGAAGTGCTCGCCTGCATCTGGTACACATTGGTTCTTTCTTTTCCCCCCAAAGAGATCAAGAAAATGTCACTTGGACGCAAAAACACAGCCTCAATTCCCAGCAATGAGCTTCTGCTCAGAGAGACGAAGAGCCAGGACCCTTTCAACATCACAGCAGGATCAAACAGCCTCCAAGAAAGTCCCCAGAGGAATGGGGACAAAGCAATGTCACGACAAAGAGAAGGTGTGTCTAGTCCAAGTGGGGCCCAGGGCATACACGCACGATGAACAACAAACAGGTCAGAACAGGCAGGAATGCCCCTCATCGGCAGCTTCTGCTAAGTCCTGTGGTGTCCCCTACAAAGTGAGATGTCTCTATGGCATGAATGTGGGTGGAACCCCCTGTGTATATGTCAAGGGGTGGCTGGCATAAGGCCTGAATGAACACTGGAGGTTTTTGAAGATCTCCACATGGTTTTAATGAACATTGTTTGAGAGCCACTGTTCTAGACTGTTCTGCCAGGAGACAGCCTCTGAAGAATGTGGAAGCCTGTTTTTCTCAGACTTATGACTTGGATTGAGTTCACTCAGTAAGAAAAAGAGACAGGAAGAGATACCAGGGTAGCGCTGTTCAGAGGTGAGAGAATTTTTAGGTAGGGCTTAATGAGAAGATGCTTTGGTCAGTGGGGCTGTGCCCTTAAAAGATTGTGGTGAATCATTTGCTCCCTCTCTCTGCCTGCTTCTTCCCTTAAAATATTAATTCTTAGTCTAAACCCACTCTCTCCCATTGCCATCCGCTGCCTTCATGAGAACTGGGCCAAAAGAAACTGTATGCCCTTGATCCTCTAAGAACCCTTAGCCAAAGCAGGTTTCTCTTTTCTTAAGTATCCTGCACCAGGTATTTTGTTACAGTAACACACCGCTGATTGAGGCAGAGGTCAGGACCTTCCAGTCTGTAGTAATAAACCAGAGCAAGTCCCGGGGACCTCAGCTTCCATATAGACACAGCCCAGGCCTAAGGTCTCAGAAGCTGCTGGCCCAGTTAGAAAATGAGGGCTTTTATCTTCCCTTGGGTTGTTTATGTGACATTATCTTTTCCAACTCCTACAGCTATGTGGCTTGTTTAAACTGAGCCCATTAAATGCCATACTTGCCCATGGCCTGCCAACGGGACCCACGACAACCGAATCTGTTCCTCTAAGCAGCTCGCAATGGCTCTGTTTTGGTGTGACCCTGTGTGTTCCTAATTGGCAGTCTAGGCCTCCCACTAAGTCGGTTGTATTCAGTGCATTTTAAATTATGAAATATTTCAAACACTCTGGAAAAAAGAATAGACACAAATCCATGTCCTGCTCAGACGCGGTGAAGCAGCACTCTGAGGAATCCCGACAGGATTCCAGCCAGAGCCCTGAGATGGTGTCAGGAGGGGAGGGTGGTGGCTTGGGCCCCTGAAGAGAGTTCTGACATGCACTGTGAAGCCCTCGAGCCCAGTCTTAGCTCTGTTTCTAAACCCCAAATCTCTATCACTTCTGTTCTCTGTGCCTCCATGTTCTCAGTCTCCCCCCGTGACTTTCCCTTGTCTTTTCAGCCTCTTCCTGTGGAGAGCCCCGAGTTCCGGTCTTCAAGACCCTTCTCTTCTGCTGCCATTCCTGGATAGTGTCACTTGGTCTCTGGACAGTTAGTGTCCTCTAAACACAGATGACTCCCTATTTTTCTCAAACTTGGGCCTTCCTTCTAATCTATGGACATCTCGCCCTTCCTTCCTTCCTTCCTTCCTTCCTTTCTACCTTCCTTCCTTCTCTCTTCCTTTTTTTTGCTTATTTGTTTTGTGTTTGAGACAGAGTTTCTCTATGCAACAGTTCTGACTGTCCTGGAACTCACTTTGTAGACCAGGCTGGCCTCAAACTCACAGAGATCCACCTGCCTCTGCCTCCCGAGTGCTGGGAATAAAGGCGTGTGCCACCACACCCGGCCCTCGCCATTTCTTATATTTAGTGTCCAAAAGAATGTCTAAAGAAAATCTGAAGCATCACATTCCAAACCATTCCCCAGATATTCCTTGTGGTAGTCCCCATCTTAGGAAGTGATGACCCCATTCTTCCAGTTATTTAGGTCAACCCTTAGGACCTTACACCTCTCCCTCTTACACAGCTCCCTGAGTCATAAGAACATCCTCTTCACACACTTGCTGCCACCCCGGCTCCAGCCTCCACTCTACAAGAGGCCCCATTGCCTCATGCAGGCACACCGTCAACAATCTTCCTTTTTTCAGTCTTGTCCCTCAGCAACCTATTAGCACAGTGTCAGTAAATTCAATGACCAACATCTCTCATACTCTCTGGCACTTAAATACTTGCTTCTTAGTTGGGGCTGTTTGTGGAGGCTTGGGGGATGTGGCCTTGCTGGAGGAAGTGTGTAACTGAACGGGGATTTTAAAAGTTTAAAAGCTTCATGTCGTTTAGGGTTCACTCTCTCTGTTTCCAGTGGTTTGATGCGAGCTCTCAACTGCTCTGTTTGTGCTGACTGCTTGCTGCCACACTTCACTGCTTGGTGGTGATGAACTCTTATCCCTCTGGAACTAGGAACCCAAAGTAAACCCTTCCTTTTTTAAGTTGCCACGGTTTCATCACAACAATACAGAAGCAGCTAATACAGAAGCGGCTAATACAGAAGTGGCTAATATAGAAGCGGCTAATACAGAAGCTGATGCTGGGAGTGGGTTAGGGCTGTGACAGATCTGACCATGTTGTGTTTTGAAGGAATGAAGAAAGAAGGCTCTGGGAGTTTGGACTAGAAAAGTGGTTGAACATTGTAGAAGAGGCTTATTGAGAGATCCTCACAGTAGCTTGGGAGATAGTAGTGCAGAAGGCCTAGATGAAGAAACTTCAGGGAACAATATTAGCTCCTGGGCTGGAGGCCATTCTTGTGATCTTTCGAGAAAGAATGTGACTGTTTTCTGTCCTTATCCTAAGAACTTGCCTAAGACTAAATTTAAAAAATTTTAAAAATAAGGATAAAGGACTAATTTTTTTGGCAGAGGAGATTTCAAAACAGCCTAATATTGACCCTGTCACATGGTCTACTAGTGATCACTCTTATGCGGAACTTAATGTTACAGTCAAAGCTTTTAGTGAAAGAGATAAGCTTGTTGCCATTAAGAAGGTGCCAAAGCTGCTGTGGAGTGAAGGGAAGGGTGCCATTAAGGCAAGACCCTGTCCAGCTGAGTTCCCTCTTTGTGAACGGAAAATACCTAAGAGCAGTTCTGGAAAGGAACTGCAAGTGCTTCTAGAAAGGAAGAGCAAACAAAAGCCACAGCAAACGGGAGTCAGGCGGAGAGCAAAGTTGACAGTGTTGTCCACCTGGCACTGGCGTCAGAGTCATGAAGAATATCAGAGAAAAGGGGTCGTGGATTCTTCCCCTGCAGATTCAGAGAGCCACTGAGCCTAGACATGGGCAGGGGTGTTCCCGCGTGGAGGCCCGAGAAGCCATGTTGTTTAACTGTGAAAGTAAAGTTAGGGCTACCCTGGAGACAGCAAGATGCTGGAGATGCCAAAGAGTCGTGAGTTATCTGCCAAGGGGGGCTGCACACAGGGAGTGGCACCAGCCCGAAAGAGAGAAGCAGCTTTCAGGCAGCGAAGTTGGAAGAACAGAGCAGCTAAGTCCTCTGATATCAGACAGGCAGCTATAAAATTTAGAGTTTACTCTGCTGTGTTGTAATATGGCAGCGGTGGGGCTGCGTCCCCCAACACCCCAGCCGCCGGCTCCGCTCAGCTAGCTTATGCCCCGAAATAATTACACGGACACTGTATTCTTTTATAAACTGCTTGGCCCTTAGCTCTAGCCCTTACTGGCTAATTCTGATATCCCAATCAACCCATCTCTAACAATCTGTGAGCACCGGTCTTACCGGGAAGATTCTAGCCTAAGTCCATCCTGGGTTGGAGCTGGGGCATGGTGTGCGTCTTTCCTGGAGCAGGTAGCATGGCGTCTCTCCTGCGTCTGCTCCCGAGAGGAGAGCTGTCGAGTCTGACCTCACTTCCTCTTCCTCCCAGCGTTTTGTTCTGTTTACTCCTCCCACCTATCTCCTAACCAATGAGAGCCAAGCAGCTTCTTTTAATTTAACCAATGACCTTCCTCCATCACTGCTGGGTTTTGGTCTTGCTTTGATTGAGTATTTACTCAATACGCCCTCATTTCTTCCTTTCTGGAATGGTAATAGATATTCTGTGACATTATATTTTGGAAGTGCAAATTTTGCTCTTTGATTTTACAGGGGATTATAATTAAGAGATTGCCTTTAATTTCAGAAGAGACCCTGGACTTTGGTATTTTAAACAGTGTCGTGACTAAAAGACCATGGATTTTAGAAGTTTGGCTAAATTCATTTTGTATTACAGTATGGCTGCAATCACACTGGCTGGAGTGGTTGGAATGAGAAGGGCCCCATAGTCTCCGGCATTTGAATATTTGGTTTCCAGTTGATACTTCCTGGTGACATTTAGGAAGTGTGGCCTTGCTGGAAAAGCCATGTCTGGTGGTGGACTTTGAGAGTTTAAAGACTCAGGCCATTTCAAGTTGACACCCTCTGTTTTCTGCTTGAAACTTGAGATGAGCGTTCTCAGTTGTTCCTGCTGTGAATGCCTGGTACCTGCTCTCCTGCTTCTCCACCGAGATGGTGATAGCCCCATTCTTCTGGAACCGGAAGCCCTCGATCAACCTTTCTTCTGCAAGTTTCCTCCATCATGCTGTTTTATCACAGCAATAGAAAAGTAACTAACACCTCCATTGCTCAACCCCAATGGCTTCCTGTCTAATTCATGTTAAAAACCAACATGTCAACAGTGACTTGGGTATGTGATCTGTGGTTTATTTATGCAGAATTCCATGTCCAGTTCTTTTACATTTCAGGCACAGTGAACACTTCCGGTTGCTCCTAGTTTAAGGCCTTGACCCAAGCCACTCTTCTTAGTTCCTTCCATTTTTCTCTCAGATGTTGTTTTACTATTGAGAATCCCACAAGCTGTCTAACCTGCATGTTTAACTCCATCCCCGTCTCTTTCTGTTCATACTCCTTAATTTATCCTTCTCCTCTTAAAACACGATTTAATATGCCATCCGTGTTATTACTAGTCTGCTATCAGCAGGGGCTAGTTAGTCTCTTAGTCCTCTGATATGTGCTGCGTGCCCGGAACAATGTGCAGCTCATTACAATATGCACACAATAGACATTTGCAAAGTGAATAAATCCTGCATATAACAAGCATCTTATTACATCTGGAACTACTTCTACATCTGCCTAAAAGCCAAAGGAAAGAACGGTCAGGCGTATTTTTAAAATGAGGCGATAAAACTGCCACTCCTCCAAACCAGCATACCTCCTAACTTCATTCTAAATGCTTATCCTCCTTCCCTCAGACAAGGGCCGCTCTCGCCCCTCATCAGAGAAGTTCCCTTTTTCAGCAGAGACCATTGCAGAAATCCACAAGTGGTCAAATCGCAGAGAACAACCGACCAGGGGATGCCCAGCTCCAGCTGATCCATCTGCAGCACAGTCACTCACCCAAGGTTCGGGTACCACTGCGGAAGAGGCAGTACAAAACCGCAGAAGAGCAGCCTGCTGGGAGTCAGCATCTTCTGTGTAGGAAAGAAATGCCGCACCCACGAAATCTCAGCAATGTGTTCACCTGCACAAGACAATGACAACACTGCTGGACAAGGCAACATAGGGGTGGGAAATCTCACAGGTTCCTTCCCCTGCATGAAGAGCTCTCGACGATCCATGGTTGTTGAGAGAGGGAGAACCATTCTTCTCCAGGCATGAGCTCCCTAAAAGGTTATCCGTTCGCCAGCAGCCCTAATCAAATACACATATGAGCCGCATTAAATGGACTCAGCAAGCTATATTTACATATACATATGTGTGTATAACAATAATTGAATAAGAGAGGGAGAACTTGAGAGGAAGTGGGGAGGACACGGCCGGTGTGTTGGGAGATGTTAGGAATAGGAGGAGGGTAGAAATGATATAAATACAGCATTGTCTATAAAATTCTGAATTGTTTTTAATGGCCTAAGTAAAAAAAGAAATGAGGGAATAAAACACAAGCTGAAACTTCATCATTACCATCTGGGTCTTTATTTTATTTATTTTTGCTTTTTTTCGAGAGAGGGTTTCTCTGTGTAACAGTCCTGGCTGTCCTGGGACTCACTTTCTAGACCAGCCTGGCCTTGTACTCACTGAGATCCACCTGCCTCTGCTTCCCAAGTTCTTGGAGTAAAGGCGTCCATCATCACCACCTGGTCCAGCACCTGTGTCTTTGCCCAAGGCCAGGTCTTTCAAAGTAACTGCCTTTCAAAATAAGCATCCTTAGAGAAAGGCAAGCGAATTAGATGGATGTAAGTTTGTTTCAAAAGAATAAAGAGAAGGAAGATGCTAAGAATTTATCAGGTAAGAAGGACAAACTCCAAGCTGTCAAAGGTAGGTGGAAATTTTGGGGTATATAGACCATTGGAAGGATCAGTGTCAAGAAGTCCCTGAAAATGACCAAAGTCAGAGATAGCTGAACAGGATGGAAGCAAGGTCAACATGTGGAAGACCCTTCTGCTGCTCTGCCTTTTGCTCTACAAACCCAGAAACAGAGACTTTGTGCAGGAGAAACCCAGGTCATCTGAGGCCAGTAACGGTGAGCCAGCACTAGAACAAAGGTGGCTGAATCTCAGGCCAGGGAGATCTCTGCACCCGAGACACACATCCACCTGCCTTCTCAGGGAAACTCAGACAGCCTTCATTTCCCTAGTACATTCATGCCAGAACCCAAACAGCACGAGAAATGACTCCAAAGGAAATTCCTTCGCTGGGAGTCCTGCAGAGAGACAGAAGGAGACTTGGAAAAGAATTAAATTCTTCCTGGGGTATTGTAGCCAGTAGGAATGATGCCCAAAAACCACTGGTGTTTTCGGTTTAAGATTTTTAAAATAGCCGTCTTTGAAGAATGACGTGTGGTCACCAGGCTCCTGGAAACGTGAAGTCACTGCTGTGACATAAATAGAAAGGCGAGAAAAGAAATCTCTGTGGACTGCATGAAAAGAAGCCAGCTCTTCGCCTGGGCCGGGAAACTCATCCTTTTCCTTAAGCCTCGGCCAGCAGCATTTTACTGAAGTGTCAGGGCAGAAAGAGTCTGTCGGGCTTCAAAGGAGAAGAGGCTAATTAAAAGGAGAAAGGTATGAGCCTTCGGGAAGCGTGTGCTGTGTGGTAGGTGTGGCCCCGAAGAGTCCTGTATGTTATAACATTATCCCCATTTTGATGGATGAAGGCCCATGCTTCCTGACCTTTTTTGAACCCTTGATGCACTGTGCTAGTCAGGATCTTGATTTGTCCAGGCTCCAGGTCCTGATCTTTAAGATACAAGTCCTGTAGCTTTATTTTACAGGTGCCTTAATTGTCTTCATGTTAAGTTTCTTGGTTCTTGGGATTTAGGCGATTTCTCCAGAAGGCTAATGCCCTGTCTCAGTGGGTTTGGGGGGCGCAATCAAAGCAGTACTTCTTGCTGACCCTGCACCAAGGATTCCAGCCCCACCCCACCCCCCAGCTACATGTGGTGCCTGTAGGTCTCTTGGTGTAAAGATCAAAATCAGTGTGCAGACACTCGAGCGGGAGAAGGGCCAGGTTTCTGGAATGTCCCCTGAGGAGTGTATTTATAACACAGAGTACATCTAACAAGTTCATCATGTTGCTGTGTGGCATGTGGACCCATCCTAGAGAATTCTGCAAGGACAAAGAGGCCACAAGCAAGCCTGGAATTCCCTATCCGTCACAAGTATAGAAGACAACAGGAAAGACAGGTGAGGGCAGATTAAGAAAACCAGAAGCGTGCCCCTGGCGTGGCAGGAAGAGCTCTGGGAAAGTTGCAGGCTGAATCTACAGGTCAGGGTTGGGGTCTGTTGTATAATAGTTTTGTTAAATATTCTCTTTCTAAGTTGAGGCCGCTTAAAACTCTGGAAATAAACGAAACGTACAAGCTTGGAAAGTAGACAAAGCTCACAAACCTCAGGAAAATTCTAAAACTCCCAAGATGCACAAGGCTCCTCCCCAAGGAGACAATGGCTAGGGAGAGGTCTACCTGCCAAAGGGCCTCTTGACAGTGCAGGGAGCTCCAGGGTCACCACTTTTGAGAGTCCTCACCTGCACTTGGATGAGGACAGACTCTCAGTATGCAGTTGTCCTCAAGATCCCCATATTTCTGTAAGTAACCCCAATATACTTAGCACTAAGCTAGTCCTGGGCAGACTTATTTCTTCGTTCTGTCATCAGAGCCTTACCTGGGGTGAACAGATATTTGTCTGTGTGTCTCTCTCCAGGAAAAGACACAGCAGGCTCCTTGTTCTGCATCTCCTCACCTGTTGGGGACAAGACACTGCTACACTCTGATCATATTTTTTCATCTGGGTGATAAAGTGATTGAGTCTCTAATGGGTCTTCCAGCTCTGGTATTCGTGGCTTTGCAAATGCGGTTCTAAATGTAGAAGGCACGCAGATCCTTGTGCTCCGAGGAATGTTAAACACACAGGACTGTCTCTTTAAAAGGAGAAGCATATAACCTATATCCCACCAGAAGGCTGGGAAAGGATGTAGGAAGTAGCCTGGTGACCTTTGCTTTATCGTATGGCCAAGACCACACCAGATCCTCCCCTACATTCTTATCCTAAGGTTGTTTACGCAATTGGTCTATAGAACCAATCTTTACAGAAGATATCCCATGTACTTTACAAAGAATTTCAAAGTAGTCATGTCTTAAGCTTTGTTGTGCACTTGGGATTGAGTTAATAATCACCAGGAAACTTTTTTTTTCCAAATTGTGCTATGCTTAAGTATGCCTAAAATAAACTATGAGGGGTCAGATTCTGGAAGTTTGACCCCATTAGCTAATGAGTTGTGTTGAACCAAACTGCCCTCTTGCCTCTCAGAGATCATTGTTCTGTTTGCCATGGTGTTTGCAGAGATTCCCCTCACCTAAATAGCCTTAGAGTTATAAAGAGGGCCTATGAGAGCCAAAACAGAGCGGGCAACAAGCAATCTCAGCAGAAACACTGGGTTTATCCTCACATTAATGAAATGGAAAGGAAGTAACTTAGAGACTATTGGAATTAACCTGATGGAGAAAAAAGAGGAAGAGATGGAGCCATGAGAAGAAACGTTCCCACCATCTGTGCAGAGGCTGGGTCCATGGCACTGTCCCCACCACTCTGTGCAGAGGCTGGGTCCATGACACTGTCCCCACCGCCCTGTGCAGAGGCTGGATCCATGGCAGTGTCCCCACTGTCCTGTGCAGAGGCTGGGTCCATGGCACTGTCCCCACCGCCCTGTGCAGAGGCTGGGTCCATGGCAGTGTCCCCACTGTCCTGTGCAGAGGCTGGGTCCATGGCAGTGTCCCCACTGTCCTGTGCAGAGGCTGGGTCCATGGCAGTGTCCCCACCGTCCTGTGCAGAGGCTGGGTCCATGGCACTGTCCCCACCGCCCTGTGCAGAGGCTGGGTCCATGGCACTGACCCCACCGCCCTGTGCAGAGGCTGGGTCCATGGCAGTGTCCCCACTGTCCTGTGCAGAGGCTGGGTCCATGGCAGTGTCCCCACTGTCCTGTGCAGAGGCTGGATCCATGGCAGTGTCATCACCATGCTGTGCAGAGGCTGGCTCCACGGCAGTGTCCCCACCGCCCTGTGCAGAGGCTGGGTCCATGACACTGTCCCCACCGCCCTGTGCAGAGGCTGGGTCCATGACACTGTCCCCACCGCCCTGTGCAGAGGCTGGGTCCATGACACTGTCCCCACCGCCCTGTGCAGAGGCTGGGTCCATGACAGTGTCCCCACCATGCTATGCAGAGGCTGGGTCCATGGCAGTGTCCCCACCATGCTATGCAGAGGCTGGATCCATGGCACTGTCCCCACCGTCCTGTGCAGAGGCTGGGTCCATGGCACTGTCCCCACCGTCCTGTGCAGAGGCTGGGTCCATGACACTGTCCCCACCGCCCTGTGCAGAGGCTGGGTCCATGGCAGTGTCCCCACTGCCCTGTGCAGAGGCTGGGTCCATGGCAGTGTCCCCACCATGCTGTGCAGAGGCTGGGTCCTTGGCAGTGTCCCCACCATGCTGTGCAGAGGATGGGTCCATGGCACTGTCCCCACCATGCTGTGCAGAGGCTGGGTCCATGGCAGTGTCCCCACCGTCCTGTGCAGAGGCTGGGTCCATGGCACTGTCCCCACCACCATGCCGTGAAGAGGCTGGGTCCATGGCACTGTCCCCACAGTCCTGTGCAGAGGCTGGGTCCATGACAGTGTCCCCACTGTCCTGTGCAGAGGCTGGGTCCATGACAGTGTCCCCATCATGCTGTGCAGAGTCTGGGTCCAAGGCAGTGTCACCACCATGTTGTGCAGAGGCTGGGTCCATGGCAGTGTCCCCACCGCCCTGTGCAGAGGCTGGGTCCATGGCAGTGTCCCCACCATGCTGTGCAGAGGCTGGGTCCATGGCAGTGTCCCCACCGCCCTGTGCAGAGGCTGGGTCCATGGCAGTGTCCCCACCGCCCTGTGCAGAGGCTGGGTCCATGGCAGTGTCCCCACCGCCCTGTGCAGAGGCTGGGTCCATGACAGTGTCCCCACCGTCCTGTGCAGAGGCTGGGTCCATGACAGTGTCCCCACCGTCCTGTGCAGAGGCTGGGTCCACGGCACTGTCCCCACCATGCTGTGCAGAGGCTGGGTCCATGGCACTGTCCCCACTGTCCTGTGCAGAGGCTGGGTTCATGGCACTGTCCCCACCATGCTGTGCAGAGGCTGGGTCCATGGCACTGTCCCCACTGTCCTGTGCAGAGGCTGGGTCCATGACAGTGTCCCCACCGTCCTGTGCAGAGGCTGGGTCCATGACAGTGTCCCCACCGTCCTGTGCAGAGGCTGGGTCCACGGCACTGTCCCCACCATGCTGTGCAGAGGCTGGGTCCATGGCACTGTCCCCACTGTCCTGTGCAGAGGCTGGGTTCATGGCACTGTCCCCACCACGCTGTGCAGAAGCTGGGTCCATGGCAGTGTCCCCACTGTCCTGTGCAGAGGCTGGGTCCATGGCAGTGTCCCCACTGTCCTGTGCAGAGGCTGGGTCCATGGCACTGTCCCCACTGTCCTGTGCAGAGGCTGGGTTCATGGCAGTGTCCCCACTGTCCTGTGCACAGGCTGGGTCCATGGCAGTGTCCCCACTGTCCTGTGCAGAGGCTGGGTCCATGGCAGTGTCCCCACCATGCTGAGCAGAGGCTGGGTCCATGGCACTGTCCCCACCATGCTGTGCAGAGGCTGGGTCCATGGCACTGTCCCCACCGCCCTGTGTAGAGGCTGGGTCCATGGCAGTGTCCCCACTGTCCTGTGCAGAGGCTGGGTCCATGGCACTGTCCCCACCGCCCTGTGCAGAGGCTGGGTCCATGGCAGTGTCCCCACCCTCCTGTGCAGAGGCTGGGTCCATGGCAGTGTCCCCACTGTCCTGTGCAGAGGC
Organism: Microtus pennsylvanicus; assembly: GCF_037038515.1. Taxonomy (NCBI): domain Eukaryota; kingdom Metazoa; phylum Chordata; class Mammalia; order Rodentia; family Cricetidae; genus Microtus; species Microtus pennsylvanicus. The sequence continues at coordinate 70,996,988 of NC_134579.1, forward strand.
TGGGTCCATGGCAGTGTCCCCACCGTCCTGTGCAGAGGCTGGGTCCATGGCAGTGTCCCCACCATGCTGTGCAGAGGCTGGGTCCATGGCAGTGTCCCCACTTTCCTGTGCAGAGGCTGGGTCCATGGCAGTGTCCCCACCGTCCTGTGCAGAGGCTGGGTCCATGGCACTGTCCCCACTGTCCTGTGCAGAGGCTGGGTCCATGGCACTGTCCCCACTGTCCTGTGCAGAGGCTGGGTCCATGACAGTGTCCCCACTGTCCTGTGCAGAGGCTGGGTCCATGGCAGTGTCCCCACTGCCCTGTGCAGAGGCTGGGTCCATGACAGTGTCCCCATCATGCTGTGCAGAGTCTGGGTCCAAGGCAGTGTCATCACCATGCTGTGCAGAGGCTGGGTCCATGGCAGTGTCCCCACCGCCCTGTGCAGAGGCTGGGTCCATGGCAGTGTCCCCACCGCCCTGTGCAGAGGCTGGGTCCATGGCAGTGTCCCCACCGTCCTGTGCAGAGGCTGGGTCCATGACAGTGTCCCCACTGTCCTGTGCAGAGGCTGGGTCCATGACAGTGTCCCCACCGTCCTGTGCAGAGGCTGGGTCCACGGCACTGTCCCCACCATGCTGTGCAGAGGCTGGGTCCATGGCACTGTCCCCACTGTCCTGTGCAGAGGCTGGGTCCATGGCACTGTCCCCACTGTCCTGTGCAGAGGCTGGGTTCATGGCACTGTCCCCACCATGCTGTGCAGAGGCTGGGTCCATGGCACTGTCCCCACTGTCCTGTGCAGAGGCTGGGTCCATGACAGTGTCCCCACCGTCCTGTGCAGAGGCTGGGTCCATGACAGTGTCCCCACCGTCCTGTGCAAAGGCTGGGTCCACGGCACTGTCCCCACCATGCTGTGCAGAGGCTGGGTCCATGGCACTGTCCCCACTGTCCTGTGCAGAGGCTGGGTTCATGGCACTGTCCCCACCACGCTGTGCAGAAGCTGGGTCCATGGCAGTGTCCCCACTGTCCTGTGCAGAGGCTGGGTCCATGGCAGTGTCCCAACTGTCCTGTGCAGAGGCTGGGTCCATGGCAGTGTCCCCACCATGCTGTGCAGAGGCTGGGTCCATGGCAGTGTCCCCACCGCCCTGTGCAGAGGCTGGGTCCATGGCAGTGTCCCCACTGTCCTGTGTAGAGGCTGGGTCCATGGCAGTGTCCCCACTGTCCTGTGTAGAGGCTGGGTCCACGGCAGTGTCCCCACCGCCCTGTGCAGAGGCTGGGTCCATGACACTGTCCCCACCGCCCTGTGCAGAGGCTGGGTCCATGACACTGTCCCCACCGCCCTGTGCAGAGGCTGGGTCCATGACACTGTCCCCACCGCCCTGTGCAGAGGCTGGGTCCATGACAGTGTCCCCACCATGCTATGCAGAGGCTGGGTCCATGGCACTGTCCCCACCGTCCTGTGCAGAGGCTGGGTCCATGGCACTGTCCCCACCGCCCTGTGCAGAGGCTGAGTCCATGACACTGTCCCCACCGCCCGGTGCAGAGGCTGGGTCCATGACAGTGTCCCCACCATGTTATGCAGAGGCTGGGTCCATGGCAGTGTCCCCACCATGCTATGCAGAGGCTGGATCCATGGCACTGTCCCCACCGTCCTGTGCAGAGGCTGGGTCCATGGCACTGTCCCCACCGTCCTGTGCAGAGGCTGGGTCCATGACACTGTCCCCACCGCCCTGTGCAGAGGCTGGGTCCATGGCAGTGTCCCCACCGCCCTGTGCAGAGGCTGGGTCCATGGCAGTGTCCCCACCATGCTGTGCAGAGGCTGGGTCCATGGCAGTGTCCCCACCATGCTGTGCAGAGGATGGGTCCATGGCACTGTCCCCACCATGCTGTGCAGAGGCTGGGTCCATGGCAGTGTCCCCACCGTCCTGTGCAGAGGCTGGGTCCATGGCACTGTCCCCACCACCATGCCGTGAAGAGGCTGGGTCCATGGCACTGTCCCCACCGTCCTGTGCAGAGGCTGGGTCCATGACAGTGTCCCCACTGTCCTGTGCAGAGGCTGGGTCCATGACAGTGTCCCCATCATGCTGTGCAGAGTCTGGGTCCAAGGCAGTGTCATCACCATGCTGTGCAGAGGCTGGGTCCATGGCAGTGTCCCCACCGCCCTGTGCAGAGGCTGGGTCCATGGCAGTGTCCCCACCGCCCTGTGCAGAGGCTGGGTCCATGGCAGTGTCCCCACCGCCCTGTGCAGAGGCTGGGTCCATGACAGTGTCCCCACTGTCCTCTGCAGAGGCTGGGTCCATGACAGTGTCCCCACCGTCCTGTGCAGAGGCTGGGTCCACGGCACTGTCCCCACCATGCTGTGCAGAGGCTGGGTCCATGGCACTGTCCCCACTGTCCTGTGCAGAGGCTGGGTCCATGGCACTGTCCCCACTGTCCTGTGCAGAGGCTGGGTTCATGGCACTGTCCCCACCATGCTGTGCAGAGGCTGGGTCCATGGCACTGTCCCCACTGTCCTGTGCAGAGGCTGGGTCCATGACAGTGTCCCCACCGTCCTGTGCAGAGGCTGGGTCCATGACAGTGTCCCCACCGTCCTGTGCAGAGGCTGGGTCCACGGCACTGTCCCCACCATGCTGTGCAGAGGCTGGGTCCATGGCACTGTCCCCACTGTCCTGTGCAGAGGCTGGGTTCATGGCACTGTCCCCACCACGCTGTGCAGAAGCTGGGTCCATGGCAGTGTCCCCACTGTCCTGTGCAGAGGCTGGGTCCATGGCAGTGTCCCCACTGTCCTGTGCAGAGGCTGGGTCCATGGCAGTGTCCCCACTGTCCTGTGCAGAGGCTGGGTCCATGGCACTGTCCCCACTGTCCTGTGCAGAGGCTGGGTTCATGGCAGTGTCCCCACTGTCCTGTGCACAGGCTGGGTCCATGGCAGTGTCCCCACTGTCCTGTGCAGAGGCTGGGTCCATGGCAGTGTCCCCACCATGCTGAGCAGAGGCTGGGTCCATGGCAGTGTCCCCACCATGCTGTGCAGAGGCTGGGTCCATGGCACTGTCCCCACCGCCCTGTGTAGAGGCTGGGTCCATGGCAGTGTCCCCACTGTCCTGTGCAGAGGCTGGGTCCATGGCACTGTCCCCACCGCCCTGTGCAGAGGCTGGGTCCATGGCAGTGTCCCCACCGCCCTGTGCAGAAGCTGGGTCCATGGCAGTGTCCCCACCCTCCTGTGCAGAGGCTGGGTCCATGGCAGTGTCCCCACTGTCCTGTGCAGAGGCTGGGTCCATGGCAGTGTCCCCACCGTCCTGTGCAGAGGCTGGGTCCATGGCAGTGTCCCCACCATGCTGTGCAGAGGCTGGGTCCATGGCACTGTCCCCACTTTCCTGTGCAGAGGCTGGGTCCATGGCAGTGTCCCCACCGTCCTGTGCAGAGGCTGGGTCCATGGCACTGTCCCCACTGTCCTGTGCAGAGGCTGGGTCCATGGCACTGTCCCCACTGTCCTGTGCAGAGGCTGGGTCCATGGCAGTGTCCCCACCATGCTGTGCAGAGGCTGGTTCCATGGCACTGTCCCCACCATGCTGTGCAGAGGCTGGGTCCATGGCACTGTCCCCACCGCCCTGTGCAGAGGCTGGGTCCATGGCAGTGTCCCCACTGTCCTGTGCAGAGGCTGGGTCCATGGCACTGTCCCCACCACCATGCCGTGCAGAGGCTGGGTCCATGACAGTGTCCCCACCGCCCTGTGCAGAGGCTGGGTCCATGGCAGTGTCCCCACCGCCCTGTGCAGAGGCTGGGTCCATGGCAGTGTCCCCACTGTCCTGTGCAGAGGCTGGGTCCATGGCACTGTCCCCACTGTCCTGTGCAGAGGCTGCGTCCATGGCACTGTCCCCACCACCCTGTGCAGAGGCTGGGTCCATGGCAGTGTCCCCACTGTCCTGTGCAGAGGCTCGGTCCAATAAGCCAAGAACAAGAGAAGCACTTAAAGTCATTAAAGAAAAAATGGTATACTAGGAAGCGCCAAGCCTGTGTTCCCCCACAGAAACATAAAATTATACAAAGATGACTAAGATCTTTCAGGATTCTTATATAACTCTAGAGATCAGTCAAACACATGGAACCACTAGAATTTTTTTTCTCACCTCAGTTCATGCCTCTCCCAGACGAAGTGAAAGGGACCATATTCTCAAAGTCCAGACTTTATTTGCAATGCTCCCATCAGTCCTGGAGCTGCCAAGAGGACTGGCCTCTGTCTTGCTAGGGTCTCAAGCAGGGGGACTGCTCTTAAATCTGAAAACAAACCAGACACCTCCAGATACTTAGAACAAAACATATCTGATGGAACCACATAACAGAACAGCCAAGACTTAAACACGTTGGGAAGTGAAGAGATTCAACATCTGCTGTGTATTGGAACGACCAGAAAGGCCACGAGCCCAGGCAAACAATGCCCAGGAAAGGCTCAGGGAGACTCGGCTTTTGCTTCTCACTGCTCACTTAGGGGAAAACTTCTGTGGCCCAAAGCTAGTCTGCAAAGACTGCGAGAGCTGACTATTTTTCAAAATGCTGTTCTTTGCTTTGTTTGTTTAGTTAGGTAGCTAGCTAGTTATCTGGTTGGTTAGTTGGTTAGTGGGTATGTGGGTATATGTTAAGGTGTACACATATGCCACGGTGCATCTGTGGAGGTCTATTCAACTTATCTCTCTATGGCTGTGGAAAACACCGTGCCCAAAAGCAACTTGCGGGTTGAGGTGGCTTATTCATCCCAGGTCACAGACCATCACTGAGGAACTCTAGCAGGAGCGGAAGCAGAGGTCATGAAGGAACGCTGCTGCTTACTGGCTTGCTCTCCATGGGTCACTCACAACCACCTGCCCAGGGACAGCATCACCCACATTGGGCTAGGCCCTCCCTCATTAAGCGTCAATCAAGAAAACGCCCCATAGAGTTACCTCCAGGCCAATCTGATGAAGGCATTTTCTTCCCTGAGGTTTCATCTTTCCAGCAGACCCTAACTTGTATCAAAAAAATAAAAATGACTAACCAGCACAAGGTCAGAGGTCAGGTCTCCCATTCACCCACTGAGTTGTTTTGCCAGCCATAAATGCTCCATTTTAAACAAAGGACACCACCAAAAAAACAAAAGAAAGAATACAAGCTTACATCTGTACATCACAACTCACAGTAGTGCTATTCATGATAACAAAAGACAGAAGCAAGGCATTATCCTTCCAGGAATAAATGGATAATCAAAACTGTGGTGTGGCCCTGGGCACCTGGACTTGAGTCTTCTCTGCTCTCTCCCTGGATTTTCACCTCCTGTTTCCCTCACTTGCCCTGTGCCACCCAGCCAGGGCCAGTCTCTTCTCCTTCCTTTCATAACCAAGTGTTTCAGGAATTTGACACTCAGTTTGCTAAAGGCTGCTTTCCACCCCACAGCTCTACAGACCAGCTCTCACCCAGTTCACGAGCACCCATCTTATGGCTACACATAACACATTCTTCTAAGCCTTGCTTTTGTAACCCTGCAAAGAGTTCAGCTCTAAGAACCAACTCTGGTCATCAGTTTCCCAGATACATGGTTCTTGATTCCCCTTATCTTTCCTCATTCCTTCTTTCTGTTCTCTAGAGGTTTCCTGCTTCTGTCTGAATCCTGGATGTGGGTGCTCTGGGGGTCCCCTCTCTAGTGGGTGCTCTGTGGGTCCTCTCTCTAGTGGGTGCTCTGTGGATCCCCTCTCTAGTGGATACTTGGCAGGGTTGCTTCTTGTGTTTCCTTCTGTTTTCCCCTCTCTCATTTGTCTGTGTCTCCTGGCTGATCTCACCTCTCCTAAAAATCTTCATTTCCTTCGGGAAACCTGTGTGGTGAGACCTGCACATGCCTGGGCTCTAACACTGATGTTTCTCGTGTTTTCCACCTTCATCGGACAGTTTCACACACACTTTAGGATCAACAGATCCTAATTTACAAATTCGTTTCCCTTTCTGGAAGTCTGTGAAGTTTATCGTCCGAACCTCTTTAAGTTGTATGGTTTAGTGGTGTTAAGTACAGTGATGTTTCTGTGTAATCCTCATCCCTCTCTATTCCTAGAACTTTCCAAGTATCCCAAACTGAAACTGTTCTCAATAAATGCTCTTTGCTGGAGCCCTTTTTCAGACATGACACAGCATTCCCCAGGGGGAAAGCCTGGTGCCCTGGTGCCCTCTTGTGATTGACAGAGGCAGCAGACGATCTAAGGATAAAGAGGAATGTGTTCAGAAAATATGGGAGGGGTGTTCATCAGATTAAACACACACACACACACACGCACACGCACGCCCACACACACACACACACACACACACACACATACACACACACACGCACACACACACACACACACACACACACACACACACACACACGGTGCTGCACATGTGACTAAAAGGAACTTGAAACCCTGCTGGGAGGTCACCACTGGAATGAATACGCTCCCTTTTTCAGGTTTTGGGTTGTTTTGTTTTAATCACTTTGGCTGTCACTGGATTTCCAAGCACTGTCTGTTCACGTAACCCTCGGTTGAAAGACAAAGATACAAACGACCCTTTCACAGGGGTTACCCATCAGATACTGCGCATGCCAGATACTTACATGACAATTTCATGACAGTAGCAAAATTACAGTTAGGAAGCAGGTTGGGGGGGGGTCACCGCAACATGAGGTGCAGAATGAAAGGATTCCAGAAAGCTGAAGACCCCTGAACCGGAACAAGCTGTTTACTGATGCTGTTCTTCTCACTTGTATAGGGCCAAGTGACCAGGGATTCAATCCTCTGAAACTGTAAGGAAAAACAGATAGTTTCTCCCTTAGGGTTTTCTCTGAGACAGTCTGATCGTGGTGTTAAGAAAGGAACTAACAGAGAATGCAGGACTGAGATCACATGACCACACCTGACCCCCCGTGGTGTGGGATTAAGCCTTTGGAATTCTTGTTTGAAGAGTTTAAAGAAGCAAATCAGAAAGGGCTTCAAATTCTGCTGAGCAAACTTACTAGGTGATTCCGGTCAGCATCCAGGTGACCGAAGAGTCACTGGGAAGCGGACAGTAAAGGCCACATAAAGTTACATATTGAAGGAGGACCCTGTTGAAAATTCGACTAGAGGCCATTCACGTTACATTTGGGGCTAAAAAGGGATGGGTGGTCTAGTGTGGTAGTTCGCATGTAATTGGCCCCATAATCTCAGAGGGAGTGGCACTATTAAGAGGTGCAGCTTTGTTGGGATGGGTGTGGCCTTGTTAGAGGAAGTGTGTCACTGTGGGGCGGACTTTGAGGTCTCCTCTGCTCAGGATGCTTCCTGGTTGCCTCAGTCAACTTCCTGCTGCCTGCCAGAGGTAGGACTCTCAGCTATTCCCCCAGCACCGTGTCTGACTGAATGCCACCATGCTCCCCACCATGATGATAATGGACTAAACCTCTGAAACTGTAAGTGAACCCCCTCGATTAAATTTTTTCCTAATAAGAGTTGCCAAGGTCGTGATGTCTTTTCATGGCAATAAAAACGCCAAGACATTTACATTCTCAATGTTAGACAAAAACACAAATTTTCATTGTGAGATGATATGAGCCTTTGGAGTCTGGGGATGGAATACTATGATTTGAATAAGAACTGTTCTCCACAGGCTCACATGTGAAACACCTGCTCTCTACCTGATGAAACTATTTGGGAAAGTTCTAGAAACTTTCAGGAGTGGTATCTACCTGGAATGAGTAGGTCACTGGGAGTAGGCTCATGGAAAGGCTGTTGTCCACAGCCCTTCCTTTCCACATTCTGTTTTTATCCACTGTGAGGAAGTCCCTTCTGCTGCCACAGGTTCCTGCCACCATACTGTTCTGTCCGAGGACGTGGAGCCAAGGACCATAGAGTGAGAGCTCTCAAAGCCATGAGCCAAACGAGTCCTTCCTCCCTGACTTTGTATTCTTGGGTATTTTAGTCACAGTTACAGGTAGCAATGGATATAGAGACTGAGCAAAGAGACATCAGTTTCGGCTGCTGATTTAATAACAGTGCCTTCTACTGCCTTTTTCCCCCTAGCCTCCTGTACTGATTAATTTGCTTGATATTTTTTTTGTTGTTGTTGCTGCTGATATTGTTTATTCTGGTTTTTGTTTGTTTTTTGTGAAGTTGGCACAAGCTACTTTTTCCAAGTTATCTGGAAAAAAGAAACCTCACTTGAGACAACTCCTCCATCAGATTTCCTGCAGACAAGACTCCGAGGCATTCTCTTGATTAACAACAATCATGTGGACGAGCCTGGGCCACTGAGGGCAGTGTCACCCCTGGGCATGCAGTCCTTAGTTCTGTAAGACAGTAGGCTGAGCAAGCCAAGGAAAGCCAATAAGCTGCTCACCTCTACAAGTGTGGCTTCAGCTCTGGCCTCCAGGTTTCTGCCCTGTTTGGGCTCTTAGCCTGACTTCTCTTGGTGATCCTGTGGAACTGTAAGAGAACCCTTTCCTCTCCAAGATGCTTTTGGCCATGGTGCTTATCACATGGTGGTTATAGAAAGCAAACTAAAACACTTGCTTAGCTCCACCCTCCCTGAGTCCTGCTTCCTTGGGTCATCATCCTTGATAAAGGACTAACATATAAGTCCCTCTCTTAGACCCGGAGTTCTGAGGATCCAGACGGAAGTACAGGCATGAGAGACCAGGAATAGAGTGTGGGATGGGCATGCTGGTTATGGCATGAAATAGCATGTCAAAGGAGGCCGGACTGAGTATGAAACTCTAAAGGCCTGGAGGGAGGTCAGAGAGTGAGCCAGAGCCTTTCTACAGACCATTGCTGGCAGAGGGAACAGGGCAGATGGGCCCTAGGGAAGAGCATGTCGGACATGCCTGAGGAACAGCACATACACCAGGGTTGCTGCAGAAGGGAGTGGGTGCAAAATGTTATAATAGGATGAATAGACTCACATCATTTGTCATTTCTGGCCTTTACAGGATGGGGAAGGTGTGGAGGGATGGCAGGGGTGGACTCTGGTGAAGAGGATCCTCTTGCTGCCATGCTGAGGAGAGACCCAGGTTAAGAGCTGAAAGGAGCCTCCCCATGCCCATTCCACTAGGGAACCCGTGACCACAAACGCACAAATCCTTTGGCGGAGGTTCCAAAAGAAAAAGCCTTCTCCACAGGACAGAGCTAGCCAAAGAGAGCATGAGCTGCCTTGACCAATGATGACCTCCCTGACATTTGGGGTATTGAGAAACAGACTAGGTAACTTGGCACTGGGACATGCGAGGAACCAGGTGCATGCGACTGAGTCCAGGATGGGAGCGGGGGAAAGACCTCAAGATTGTTTTTAACCTCAAGACAGGGCACCTGAGCCAAAGAGAAAGTGAGCATCTTCAAATCCCAGGGGGGAATCAGTCCAGAATTAAAGCAGAACCTACAGCTTCCAGCGCCTGGAGAATTGCTCATCGCTTGTCTAATCCCATGCTACCATCTGAAACAAACAAACTTTATCCTCCAAATGCTTTGGTTGAAATATTTTATTTGAGTACAAGGCCTAGGAAAATAAGCGGTGGGACAAGAAGAGGACGGCACACACTGTCATACACTAGAGAAGCAAAGATCCGGCTGTGGATGGCCCTGCTCATCGGTTTATGTCATCATTCAGTGAAATTTTACTGAGCTCTTGTTATGTGCTCCACAGAGTCTGTGCCATTTGGAGCCTATAGTCTAATGGGGAGTACATCCGAGAATGAGAGCTCACCACCGGTCTGATGGGGGTTCCAGCAGGAAAGAAAGACTCAGTAATGGAGACCAAGGGGACGGATAATGTCACTATAGCAACAGATTGTGATGGTTGGAAGGATAAGGGAGTTTGACGTTCAAGAACAGAGAGAAAAAAACAAGGCAGCTGAGGAGGGATGTGGAGCCCAAGTTATGGAGAAGCCAGTTAGGCTCATCAGAGGAGGCCACCAGGCATAGTTTATAAACTAGATACAAATGAAGCTGCCACTCACTTAGAGGCATGATACCAGACAGCAGCGGCGGGGCGCCGGGAGCTGTCCTAACTCAGGTATTTCAATGCACTGCTATTTCTGTTAAACCTCCCCAGGGTTCCTAACATACCACCAGGCCTGAGAATCTCTGAAGTGACCAGAGGTCTCTGATAGACTGTGCCTGGCCCAAGGTGCCTACTGCTGTACCCAGAACCCAAATGAGAACTTGCTAAAGATGAGGTGCCCAGGATATGTCACTAAAGAAATTAATACTGTGGAGGAAGACATCACAGCCGGTTTCCACCATCGGAGCGAGGACTTGACCTTAGGATGACCTTCCACATCACTCCTGACTATGGACAGGATTGACCCAGAGCAGTAACTGGAAAGCCTCAGTAAGAGAGAAGACAAGATACCAAGGGGGGAACTAATGGCCCAATGGAGATAAAGGACCATGAGGACAATCTCAAAGGTGCACTAATGATGCCCCAAAGGTCTTTATGTAAGTGACCCTCCTGCCTTCCCAACTACAGATGTTATGACTTTCTATAAGAGAGAAATGGTAGGAGGACAGGAAGTTGGTTACTAACAGAGAGGGTGAACAAGGACCTCTAAGGCTCAGGGTGGGTAGCACCCCACTTCCAGCTTTTCACCTCTCCCCCACCAGCCTTACTCTACACCCTATTACCACAGGGTGTCCGATCCTGGGATTGTAAACATAATTCACCCCATTTTGAGGAGATGTGAGATTCTGGGTACTCTCTACCAACAAGGTAATTTACCCTTTCTTGCTGAGATGCCCCATCCTTGTGGTCCAGAGAGAGCCTCTTTGGGGAAAAAAAAAGGAAATGTGGAAAAGCCAGTCAACGATTGTCAAAATCCAAAATCTTGGGTGGCCTGGCTGTTCCCTGTTCTGGTCATCAGTGCAGCTGAGGATCCGAACTCTGAAAACCCTCCGCATAATGGAGAGTCACTATGTGCAGTGTTCTTCCACAGCTCTCTCAGTTCTGGCCCAGTTCACCATGACCGTACCCCAGCAGCCAGTCATCCGTCAGCCAGGCAGACCGTGAGACCCACCTGAAGGACAAGGTGCTAGGAGCTTCAAGACGGGGAACATAAACAAAGTACAGTGGAGCAGCAGCCCAGCGCCCCATCTCTCTACTTCAGGGGAAACTACTGTGCCTGCATGAGGCAGAGCTGTGGGTGAGGGTCATCTTAAAGGCAAAGAGGTTCCTTTAAGGTATAACTAGATGCTATGGGAATGATGAGGACAGAGCGAGAGGCTAACAAGGAGTGGAGTCCAGTTCATTGCTTCAAGACCTTTTGAGATGGCCTAGTCCTGTAATTTCCAAGCTTGTTTTCCTTTTTAAGCAACTAAGCATATATATGTGTATATGCATATATATATATACATACATATATGTGTACATATTACATGGAATATATATGTATATATATATATATTCATCCTTACATGAAAGTACTTCTGATTGCAGCAGGGGAGAAGACAGAAATTGGAAGGAGCTGGTGGATGAGGAGAAAGCAGCTCATTCAGCTCTATCTACCTCCCAAACCAAACGTTCCTGGGGTACCTAAGAAGGACTTTAGAACCTTAGCTTTCTAGAAAAATCAACCTCCCAGCCCAGATCCTTAATTTTACAGATGGAAAAATTGGGTAGGTTCGCCGTGGTTCCCACTGAATCAATGACCGCACCGCATTAGAACATGCCCCGTTTTCCCAAGCCAGGTCTCACCTCACCCCTTCCCAACAGCTGGCTCCCCAGCCTCAGACCCACGCGGGAATCTTAGAAAGAACTACGGAAGGAGAATTGCAGGTAGATTATGAGCAGCAGGACGGTAGCCCAAAATAAGCACCAGGGGATGGAGCAGAAGTTGCAGCCTGAGCCGGCTTCGGCCTGTGGCTTGGTGGGGCTGGGCGCACGGGAGAAGGTGTAGGTGTTCGCCTCCTCCTCCAGCAGCTTCTCGCTGGGCTTCCAGTGCACGATGCCTTCCTGGCAGGCCTCGCAGAACTCGCCGCGGTGTCGCCGGTTGTCCTGGCGACTGGCCACGTGGATGCGATAGTGGCCCCCACGCTCCCCGTAGCACTGCTCGCGCAGGCTGGTGATGAGGTTGTCCACCAGGCTTTCGATGTTCTCCTCCAGCATGCTGGATTCATCCAGCCGCGCCGTGCCGCATTCGTAGCACAGCTGCTTGAACACGCGCATGCGCACAGAACCAGCGCGCTGGGCACGGTCCAGGTACATGTGGAACAGGATGACTACATGGGGCGACTGCCAGGTGTGCCAGCACCAGGAGCAGTGGAACCTGCCAGTGAGGGAAAGAGAAAGAGAAGACCATGGAGGGATGAAAACGAGCCAGGAAAGGGGTTAAGGGATATGGAGGCTGGCAGAGGTGGGGCCCTGTGCTGACAGTCCCCAGGGTTCATTAGCTTCCCCGAGGAGGCCACCGTCCTTGCTCTGTATGAGTGCCTAAGGGACAAGAGCAGCCTTCCAGACTTGGCACCGGGAATCTAGCAGTGGTCTGCTCCCTGGTTGCCATCCAGAGACCTTGTCTCCCTTCGGCCGGGTTTCCTCAGGCCTTACCCCTTCTCCCAATTCTAAGGAACTCATTCTTTATCTATAAAATACTCTGGGTATATTGAGTCTCTGCCCACACCACGTGGAAGTCTGACAGCAAAGTTGAATCTTTCCAGCTAAAAGATAGACAAGTCTATCTGTTAACACTGACTGAACAGACTGGGCCTAAATCAACAATGAATTATTAGCACCATCAACTGTTAGCACAGGCCAGAGATAGTGAATTCCCAGGTCCTGGCAGTGGAGACGGCGTGAGTGAAGATGATCCCCACACACACAGGCCAGAGTTTCCCACGCTGACCTCAGTCAGCCAGGAATCGCAGTTCAGCAAGAAACTCTGAGTTAGCCACAAAGTCCTCCCACTCTGCCCCACAAGAACCTCCAGGAAGTAGCACCCTAACATCTGATAGAGGGGTGCCCACATTTTCATTTTAGTCTTTTTGCTTATTCATATCTTTAGCAACTATTTTTCTCTCAGTCAGACTACACTTGTATTTCTTTAAAAAAAAAAAAAAAGGTCAGAATTGGGGGGGGGGTGTCACAGAAATTAACCTATCATTCATTTTGTTTCAGGACACAGTAAAAGAGCCATCACAGCTAGAGAGAGGCCGGATCAGTACCCTGCAGGGCTGATTGGAATGAACTGAACACAGAACTGAGTTGACTGGGCCAAGCTAAGTGAGAAGGCTTTTGCTTCTGACCCAGATACCTGCACCACTCGGCTGCCATCATTCAAGTCCCAAAAGTAAGTCTTAAGGTAGACCCATGTACTGGACCCAAGACTAGAACTCTAGAATCACCCAGGAGCCTTCTTAAAGTCCAGGTATTGATCTGAGTCTGGAAGGGGCCCAATATTCTGCAGCTCTAGCAAATTCTAGATGATCAACACCATCATCATCACCCCTGGAGCTCAAAGTGAAGATTTCGCTAACCCTTCATTCAACACTGGGGAAAGCATAGTCCAAAGAGGAAAATGGATTTCTCAAGAGACACAGAGCCAACAGTACAGTCACTTTCCAGTGCGCTCCGTGTGGTCGACATTTCAAACCAAATCGAGCTGAATTAACTAGGTTCAAACTGAGCTTTCCCCAATGCAAAAGCACAGATCCCTTGACTGCCAGTGGACCCAAGCCTTCCTTTTCTCAGCTCACAGATACTTTAAAAGACAATATTAAAGTCCAAAAGTGTGTAAACTTTCAGAATCAGAAACTAATCCTTTTATTATTGCATATTCTCTCCTAGATAATATATATTATATAATATGCATTTTTCTAACTCTTTATTTGCTAAGTGGAGAAACTGTAAGAACAGTTCTCCTGGTGAACAGGTGAAGAATTGAGCCCAACCCGGGGTCCATTTTAGGAATTACCTGCCTTCTCGTCTACAGTAGCCTCACAGTGAGACTGGAGCACGCATTTGTGTTCTGTGCATCTTTCTCAATCCTCCGAAGGTGCCCCGGGGCTTGGGTCCCAGACACTGTCTGCAGATCCCTTCTTGCTGGGCCACTCACCTGCCTGAGGCGTGAAGTTCCAGGTACTGCTTCCAGCCAGGGGCCAACACATTGTGCTTGAGGTTGGGGTCTATGATGAAGTCCCAGCTGTCAGCTGGCTTTGCCTCCTCCATCTTCTCATAGAAGACCTTCTTCCACTCACCTGTGGTCACACTCTTACACATGTCCTCGTCGGGGGCGAGAGAAGGCAAGCTCCACTTTAGAGAGAACGTGGGGAATGAGGGCAAGTGCAGGGCAGGGCAGCGTAGTCTCCACGGTCTAAAAATCCTCATTGGCAGGACCGGGAGGAAGCAGGACCCGACTCCCTCCTTTGTCCGCAGTGGAACCTGTTTCCAAGGCAACTAGGCAGGGTGCCAGGGGACACTACCTGGGGAGGAAAGAGTCTCTGGAAGGGTATTTCAGAGCCCCGATGGCAGTCTGCAGAAGCAAGGTTTCTGAGTCTCAGTGATCCAAGGCAGGTTGGGGGCCTGGCAAAAGGCTAGACTTCAGACCTTATCATCCTGGCCTGCAAGAGCATGGAGAGGTGATTATTTGAGAGCAGGCTCAATTTCACCTGGCCACCCCCTGGAGGCATCATCAGCACCTGGCTGCTATGGTAACCACTCCGCCTTAGGGAGCCAAGGAGAAATAAGGGATGGGAAGAGGTAGACCTGTTAGCAGGTTGAACTAGAATATAGCCTCCCTCTGCATAGCCACCCTTCTCATACCTGGACCACTGCCATTTGATATACATCATCAGAGATCTCATAAATCGCAGTGACTATGTCACCGTGCAGATCCGGGATTTATCTTATCGTATGAATGGCACAGCTGCTCATAAGCCACTCCAACCCATTCATTCTTGTGTTTCAAGTATGTTGATGTGTCAGGCCCTGTGCAAGGTGCTTGTAACTGGATATGTGCCCGGTGACAATAACGTAATGAGATCCATACTGCAAGAACCATTGACAAGAGCGGTTACCTGTGCACAAAGGTAAAAGCCGTTGCATCACCCAGGTAGCAAGACAGGACTACTTCCCAGTCAGTAACAGAAGAGAACCATCTGAGGCAACACTGCCTGCATCTAGAAACTTATAGTTTGCTAATTTTTTAATGGTAAAATAGCTCTACTTGTTCACTTTGAATTAGATCATTGGAAATATTCAACAATTAACTAGAGCAGGGGTAAAGAAAGGCAGGTTCACCAACCTCAGTGGAAATTCATTCAGAATGATCAGGGGGAACACAAGATGGGGGCAAGAAAAAGAAATTGTTAAACAACGGATACTGGAACAAGGGAGGCAAGGAGGGAAAAGTGCCCAGAGAACTTTAGCTCTGAAGGGAAATTGGGAAATGGAAAAATGATTGTACAGGGGGTGGGGTGGGAGGTGGGTTCATCTACTAAGATGAGCAAGGTCTGTATCAGGCTCTCGGGAAAGGGCTAAAACTAGCCCCATTGGGTAGACACTGTGCAGGGGAAGCCAGAATAGAGGCTGAGTGTGCAGACAGGTTGGGAGGTGGAGACAGAGTCCACCCTGGAATGGAAGGAGACCAGCACGTGGTAATGGGCTCAGGACGTGGTCTGGCTGATGCTACATGCTATTTGGGTAATGACAAAGTTGCTGTGTCCTGATGGTGGTGCCATGAGATATTGCTCTGTTCCTCTCAACCTTCTCCCTTCTTTCTTCAAGCTTCCTTCAGGTGTCAACAAGCACCCGGGGCTCAGGAAAATGTGATGAACAAGAGGGGAGCTGATTCCATCTCAAAACTGACCAGGCAGGCTGCAGTCGCTGAGCAGCCCAGGGCCACATCTTTCTCAATTCAGGCACTTAGGATGGAACCCATGGCCGATTGCTTGCTCCTGAGGACACAAGGCTGGTGGGCAATGGGAGCTCGGGACCTGACTGGCCCTGTTTGTGGGCAGCTAGACCTGTAATTTTTAGCATGTTGTTTTTTTCCTTAAAAAATCCATACACACTTATTACAGAAAATGTACGAAATAAAGATAAAATTAAACAAAAACATTGTTCTTTCATAACATTCCTACCCAAGGTAACTGTTGTTAGTATGTTTGGTTTTTTTTTTGTTTTGTTTTTTTCTTTGAGACAGGGTTTCTCTGTAACTTTGGAGCCTGTCCTGGAACTAGCTCTTGTAGACGAGGCCGGTCTCAAACTCACAGAGATCCACCTACCTCTGCCTCCCAAGTGCTGGGATTAAAGGCGTGCACCACCACTGCCCAGATGACTGTGTTAGTATTAAGATAAATGCCATAGGACATTGTGACATGTTTTATAATTAATATCTCATGAATATTCTTCTAGCCCATTAATACTCTTCACCAGTCCTGTGCCCTAGGTTGTATTATTCTGTTATATGAGTGGGCATCATTTACATAGCCCATCTTGCTCTTGAGGCAGCAAAGTTTAGTTCAGCCCCTCACAGATGAGCCCTTGAGTATTTAAAATTTATGCCCACAAGCGTACATTCCCAGCATCAGAAACAATGCTGCTCACAGTCAGAAACCACATCTCTCAGCTGGACATCATGGCTTGCACTTATAATCCCAGCACCAGAGAGTCAAAGGCTGGAGGACTGAGTTCAAGGTCGTCCTCAGCTACCTAGGGAGTTCATGGCTAGTTGTCTCAAAAACATAGAAACAAAAGGAAAGTCATTTCCTGACTTCTCCACAAAGTCTTGTTGTGGCTGCAGAACCTTCTAGTGGTATGAATTACATGTAGATTTCCTGCAAATCCTGAAATTGGAAGTTAATAAAGAAGGGCCGAGGCTGGCAAGTTGGCTCAGTGGGTAAAGGCTTTTGCCACCAACCCTGACTACATGACTGAGTTCCAACCCCAGGACCCGCAGGGTGGAAGGAGAGAACTGATCCCTGAAAGTTGTCCTCTGCTTTCCACACATGCCATGTCACTCATGCTCTGGGAAAGATGGTGGCGGGGCAGAGAATGTTTAGAGAAGATTTAAAATACAAAATGAAGGCCTGAAAAGTCTAATTTTTCAATCTGGTACCAGACACCGTCCTCCAGGTGCTCCTGACTCTGCATGAATGACGCCCTGATGAACCTTGTTTTACCTCAGTTGGTTTAGCAATGGGATGATGAGAATACAGCACCTTTGGTTATGAAATGCATGAGCCCTGAAATAACCCACGTTCATTCGTTGTTGTTTTGTTTTGAATTCCTTTATATCTTATACATAGCTATCCTGTTCTATGTGACATGTATCTTTTCGCTATGATAAAATATGTTGTTGTCTTGTGTAATTGTATGTATATATTAACTTGCAGCACAATAGCGATCGCTAAACAGCAGGAGCTCTCAGGCACTGTCTCAGATTCTTTATACACAGTAGTGTGTTCCATCACCAGAGCAGAGGCTGCAGCTCCAACTGACAGATATCCCGGTGTAACTGAGAGGTCAGATAACCTGCCCCAGGTTCATCATTTGGCATTGGTTGAACTTGGATTGGAATGAGTATGACTGCTTTAACCAGTGTGCTGTCTGCCCAATGTTGAATCGAGAACATACTGTTTGCCAGTTAAATGTGTGTGTGTCCCATCTCGCCACTACATGTGCCCATTTCAGTCTCCACGGATTGCAGATACTATGAATCGGTATCCTATCAGCAAATGACACGCTGTGGTCCCGAGGCGACAGCCCCTCTAGATGAGGAGAGGGCAGCAAGCGATCCCCCAGGCTCTCTTTCACTACCAAGATGCAGTCTTCACTGTTGAATTCAATGAAGCAATTGCACCCACAAACCCACAATGTTCAGAATAATTATTTCAGAGCCGAAGGAGGAATTCAATCCAAAATCTTTCTCGAAATTGAGGCCGATTTCCTAATTTGCATGTCCTTCTTGCTCAGAGGCCGGGCTAACCCTCTCTGTCAGGTTCCAGTTTTAGCGTATGTGCTGCCGAGGTGAACACATAGTCTGAAGTCTTCCCAAAGAAAACACACTGCGGCTTCTCTCTGTGCACGACCCTGCAAGCTCATAAACACTTGGTGCCAGGGACTCAGGCGCAATGGAAGGAGCTGCGTGTCTGGAATCAGGAGTTCAAAGACCTACGCTAGCCCTTCTGCAACTGATTTGGGGACCTCACGCGAGTCACTTATTTTCTCTTGGCCTTCACTTTTCCATCCACTCAAAGAGCTAGAGTAGGTGAAAAATGTGTGGTGCCCCTGGCTACAGCCATGCACAGTTTAAAGAGCTTTAGACTTAGTAACCTGAATAGTTGGGAGGATAGAAGGTTGGATGAGGTCGTGGGATGGAAGAGAATGCTTCAGAAGTGGAGCACAGGGGTGCCTGGAGCCAAGGGCCACCTGAGGTACAGAGCAGACCACATAGAGACCGACGCTCTCGGCATATATCACTCCTAGGTTTGAACCAGACACAATAAGAGGGATGGAAATTAAGTCTAGAACCACTCAATATTAACACTGGAAGTGACGACTAAGGTTTTGGGGGGATATTTCTTCAAACTGTTAACTAAATCAGGACTCTTGGCTCTGAATTAAAGCAGTCAACTCTGAGATAAGTAAACTGATCTAAACAACTTGTTAGATGTAATGGAAGCTGTCCAAAGTGGTAGCCACTGGCCAAGGTGAGCTGGAAGCTGGAGAAGTTCCTAGATAAGCACCGAAAGCTAAGAGAAGCTTAGAGCAAACATGGTCAGAACAAATCTTGTACGAGTATTTTGCAGTTGTTGCTACGATAAACATTCTGGTGAAAAACAAGGATGCTGAAAGTGAGAATCATTGTGTGTGTGTGTGTGTGTGTGTGTGTGTGTGTGTGTCTGCAGTTAGCCAGCTGATGCAATCCCCATTGGCACAAATTAAGTTTAATTTGAGACCTGAGTTCACTATGCAGAGGCTAGCACAATGCACCCTTCTGTATAGAAGGATGCTTAATAATAATTTCAAAAATCTACCAAGACAGAAAAGCAAATAGAAACCACCCTGTATCTTGCCCTGTTGAAAGAGCTCTGACGCTGGAGAATCCAAACTCACAGATCACAGATTTAAATGTCTTTGAAGCCTTTGGCTTCGGTTTGGGTTTTGAGAATATGTGATAATATTTTAAGCTCACAAAGGGCTTAAAACTAAATCCCTACTAGAAAACACGGTGATTAAAAGAAAAGAAAGAAAACTGCCTCTGACATATTTGGCCTGACAGGAAATATAATATTCAACTCATTGAATATTATATTATATGCCATTGTTCATCAAGATCCTATGAAAATAAGTATTGTCCATCTCAACACAGCATGCTCACAAAGAGCAATTCCAACCAGGAGCAGTTTCCCATCCCTATGTGGCATCTGTGGAGATAAAGGTGAGTTTGGGGGAGCTGTACCAAAGACCAAAATATTCTCCTGGCTCCCAGAGGCCAGGGATCAAAGATCTAAACTTGCTTGATATCCTACAGCAAAGAATCTTTCCTCCCCAGAGCCCCACGGGTGTGGAGTCGCAGCAGTAAGCCCTTCATTGACTTAATGATGAAGATGTAGTTACCGCTCACGATTTTCAGTTCAAAGGAATCACCATGCTTCTTCCTGAGTAGAAACAGCCCTTCCCTGGGAGTCAAGCCTTCTACATCATCCCAGGAAATGCATTCCTAGCATACTGCTGGGACTAGCTTCGAGGGCGCCTTTATCTGCCCTTTCCAACCCTTAATCATTTGGGACTAGACAGGAAAAATAAAACAACAACACTGTATCTTCATTATTCATTCAGAGCATGCAGCACACCTCTGAGAACACCACTGGAGTGTGGCAAGAGACTTTCACCCAGCTGTCTCCATAAATAAGCCTCCCAAAGACAGGTCCAGTGTAAGCTTAGGCCGGATGCTTCAGGATGAGGGTCGATATTGTAAAACCAATGAGTTCAGCTGTGAAGCTCTCTGACTATGACACCCGCCACCCCACTGATCACCAAGTTGATTTGGCAGATCTGGCTGGGTAGGCAGGTGTCTCCTTCCTGCCCCACTTCTCCATGTATCTCCTTCCTAAAGCTGCTTGTTCCAGTTAAAGACGTCAGCCTTCCTCACTAGAAATGCGGTGTTCTTCAGTCAGTGTTATAGAGGCAGCTGCGTTCATCTTCTGGAGCCTCCCAACCAGTGCTGAAGGCCTATGGCTATGGGAGCCCTCGTGTGACTCAGTTTCCATCTGGAGTCCATTCTGACTTATAAGTCATTGGAGTTCAAGCTTCCCTGCTCTGTTCTTTCCTATAAACTTTGTCTGTGAGGAAAAGAAAAAAAAACACTTTATCTTGTAGAAGGTACACTGTTGACGCCAAACCTCAGGAACGTCAAGACAGAAAGTAAGGCTGCTTCTGAGCAGCAAGCACATGTTAGAGAGGAGACTGCTCACTCAAGGACAGGAATAGTCTGTGGTTAGACACTAACCGGCTGTCAGTGCCATGCTTTGTTCTACTTTTGTATATAAGCAAGTTCTGAAATAAACGCTGGGCTGTTTGGCTGTTTCAGTATGATCAAACAGACCTCCCAATTCTATGCTGTATTTTCTGTCTCAGTTCCTTTCATCTGATATTTCCTCAGCCTTAACGACCCCCAATGCAGGAACTCTAGCTGACTTTGTAGGAGTTGGCTTCTATAAATGACCCTGCAAGCTTTAGATGAGTTTCTTATGGAGATTAGCTTCCCCTAAGGCGGTTTTAGGGGCACAGACAGCTAACTCACTGTCAGGATTTGTCTTGTAAAATGTCTATGCAGGAGGAAAAGCACATTGTCAGATGTCTTGCTGTGGTTCAACATCAGTCTCACAGTTAAGAGGACAGCAAAGAAAAGAAAGTTACATTTTTTACCCAGCCTCCAATGAGTCTGTTGAATACTCCTAGAGAAGGTGTGTCTACAACTTTCCCTTCTTTTCCCCATTTTCCTATTGTCTCCTTTTCCAATTTCCCTTTCTACTTTCAAGGCCTTTTGGTCAGTGAATAGACCTCCTTGTCACCGATAATGACCACTTCCTGTGGGAGACTCATTCATTACCATGCTGACAAACATTGGCCCATGTGATGATGGGAACTGAAAAGTCTGCAAGGCGGAGACTCACGAAAGCCGGTGGCATGGTTTCACTCCATGTCCAAAAGCTGGACGACTATTGGCATCAGTGATGCGAGGACCATAGTGACAGATGGCCCATCCCAAAGCCTCAAGGAGGAGAGTGAATCTCCCTTTGCCATATTGTTCTGGCTCTGGCTCTAGCACCGCATCTACAGCCCTCAGGCTGTGTGCACCCCAGGACACCAATGAATGTGCTTCCCCCAAAAGTCACAAACTCATTTAAAACATGAAGGATATTTTGGCTATTTTTTTTGTAATTGCTCAGTTCTAATGTGCAAACTTTGTAGGTAACAATATCACGTCATGGTGTCTCAAGGTTATAAGGTCTTCAAAAAGACTGGACGCCCATGCAAACTCACTTGAAAGTATCCTTAAATAAACTCAACAGAAGCAATACTTCCCAATACTTTCGGAGGCTTCAAGATAGTTACTACCTTGCTAGATAACACCTTTGAATCCCAGCTTCTCAATAATGAGCTTGTTAATGAGAGATAACTTCTGAACTCAGTGGAAAAAATAAGGATCTATCCTCACATTCATGCTCATGTTTGAGTTTGTTTTTTTTTCCCTTTTGGAATGTTTTTCTTCCTGGTTTACATATATTAATTACACAAATTATGAAGCCCAATATATCAGGATAATCTGCATATCTATCAGTTCAGACATTTATGTAATATTGGTAACATTCCAATTCCTCTCTACTAGTGATTCTGAGCAAATAACTGTGGCCAACACTATCACCATACTGTGCCATGTTGGAAGTGGTCCCTCCTTACAGCAGTACCATCCCCCTCCTTCTAGAGGATTCTGCTTTTGACAGCTTTGGTTCAAGACTTTGGAACTACGGATATAATTTAGAGCTTGTTATATTTGATATAGGCCACAAAAAAAGTTAAGAGTTATGTGCAACATGTAAACAGGGCATGAGGTAGCAAAACTGCCAAGTACGTCCTTCAACACTGGTCACATCTGGTGCCAAATTGGTTAAACTAAAACAAGCACTTGAAAAAAAATATGGAAACCAATGTTGATCTTCCAAAGATCTGAGGGCTGGAGAGATGGCTCAGTGGGGGCTGGAGAGATGGCTCAGAGGTTAAGAGCATTGCCTGTTCTTCCAAAGGTCCTGAGTTCAATTCCCAGCAACCACATGGTGGCTCACAACCATCTGTAAAGAGGTCTGGTGCCCTCTTCCGGACCGCAGGCATACACACAGACAGAATACTGTATACATAATAAATAAATAAAATAAATATTAAAAAAAAGATCTGAGTCAACTCTTTAGTGAATGGTATTCAGAAGAGACTATTCAGTAGTAGCAAGAATCTTCATATTCTGACCCTGCTCTTGAGGGGACCAAAGCAGAGATCATTTTCCCTACAACCCAATCCTTGGTTCAAATTGACTCCAGTATGAATGACAGAAGTTCCACAGAGAGAGAGAGAGAACTCCCATCTGCCCTTGCTGAGTGAGGCTCTTCCTTCAGGAGGGGTATGGCCCAGACCCACCCAGAGCTTAGGAAGGATAGTGCTGGAAAGACCCCTGAAGAGACATGGTAGAGTTAGCAGGAAACAGAACAGCAAAACCAGTCTTGCTGACAGCTGAAGGCTATAGCCGAGACAATACGATGTTGCTTCCTTTTGGGGAGCCTATGGTGCCCTGAACTCTGCAGGAAGGGAGGGAGGAAGATGCTTTCTGCCCAGATCCAAGGCCAAGGCATCTGCAGCCTTCTATCTGTATAAACATGCAAACAAGTTCTCGAGGCCCAATCAAAAAAGTGTTGCAGGGGAAATTAGCCAAGTGTGCACCACAGTGAACCCATCAATCACTGACACTGGTGTCATCTTCCATGATCGTCAACAGGAGGCTGTGTCTGAAGGCTTTGGCACCTAGAGCCTTTTCCATTTAGACTGCACCTTTACTATTTTCCTTGGCTATTTTCCATTGTTTGGCCGAATTACATTTTAGACATCCAAGACCTACGCTTTTGAAAGTAGCTGGAATCTGGTATGACAGAGTGGAGCCGTTCAGTCCTGCATTTCTGCAGGATTAGTTTAGGTGCAAACATGATACTCAGCTAAAACTTACCTACAAACGCAAACTACAAAAGAGATTGTATCAACAAGACGCCTGTGGAAAGAACAGAAAGGGAGAAACGGGGCCCTTCATTCTGTCATTCTTGTGTGGTTGGCAGTGTGACCCAGAGAACAGCTTCACTCCCCCAATATTTTAATGTCCCCTGGACTGGACCCTGTGACCTTGAATTCTTGTCCCTGCTGTACCAGTGGGTGGGCTGCAATGAATGGCAATCCTCTCCAGCTTAGGTGAAAGAAGGCTTGCCTCTCCAGACCCACCCCGGCATTCAGAAATGCCTATGTGCACAAGATGCTTGTCTTCTCCATGGGCCATTGCATTCAAATTTCTTCTCTGATGCTAAAACACCCCAACCTCAAGCAACAAAAGAAGGAAAGGGGTTGCTTCTGTTTCCAGGTTACAGTGGATCGTTGAGGGAAGTCATAACAGGGATTCAAGCAAGAACTTGAAGTGGAAACCATGGAGGAGCTCTGCTTGCTGGCTCATACACAGGCTCGTCCTTGGTTATCTTCCTTATACAGCCCAGGCCTTCTCATGGGGAATCCCCAGTAGCTGGTCCTCCTACACCAGCTAACATTCGATTCCCTGCATGCATGTCTACAGGTCAGTCAGTCTGCTCTGATTTCCAGGTGACTCTAGGCTGGGTCAAAATGACGATTAAAGCTAAAGAGGACATATCAGATCATTCGTTTTCCCCTTACCCGGTATTTTCCAAATTAAAAGGAGAATTGTCCAGAAACAGCTTCACATTCTTAAATAAATAACGTAATAAAAATAGCCACCTTAATAACACAGTTCTTGGCTATGTCTTTATCTGATCAAAGCACCCCTCCCCTAACTTTGTCCTGGTTCTATGGAAACCCAGTAGGGTCTGCAAAGAGTGACCTAAGCATGAAAACCAGAGGGCATGAGTCTGTGACCTCTGAGAGAGGAGGCAGGAACCAGAGACCACTGCGGGTCCATGAATGAGTCTGGGACCACCAAGGGAGTAGGCCTGAGCCAGGACCTCTGCCAGAGAAGGCCCAAGGCAGCAACCTCACAGAAAGAGCCCCAAACAAACAGTCTCTGTGGGAGCAAGCCTGGACAACCCCTGGTACTGCAGAGAAAACAGACGGAGCTCCAAGCAACCTCCAGGAATATGGATTGACCAACAAGGTGACGGAAATCGTGGCCCTGACTGCACCACAAGGAGCAACCATCTGAGCCTTGGATCCACTGGCACCTTTAAGATTGATCACCAGAGTCACAGACAGCCCAGCTACACCAATCAGATAAACATGGGTAGACAAGGTAAGAACACACGCAGCACCACAAAAGGTAACACGATGCTAGTAAAAACTAGTGACCCTACAACAGCAAGACTCAAACAACCAAATATAGATGAAGCAGAAGAAAATGACCTAAAAAATAACTTTAAGAGAACATTTGAGGCCCTTAAAAAGGAAATGAAAAGGTTCTTCAAAGAAATGAAGGAAAAGACAAACAAAAAATTGGAAGACATTAACAAATTCCTCAAAGAAAACCATGAAAAAGAAATCAAACATATGAAAGAAACTATTCAACTTGGAAACTGAAACAGAGACAATAAAGAAAACGCAAGCCAGGAAAATTTGTAGAAACAGAAATCATGAGAAAACAATCAGGAACCACAAATGCAAGCATAAACAGCAGAATACAAGACATGGAAGAAAGCATCTCAAGCACTGAAGAAAAAATAGACTCATCAGTCAAAGAAAACATTAAATCTAACAAAAGTTTAACACAAAATATCCAGGAAATATGGGACACCATGAAAAGACCAAACCTAAAAATAATAGGTATAGAAGAAGGAGAAGAAGTTCACCTCAAAGGCATAGAAAATTTATTTAACAAAATCATAGAAGAAAATTTCCCATCCTAAAGAAAGATATGCCTATGAAGACCCACGAAGCTTACAGAACACCAAATAGAATGGATCCCCCAAAAAAGTTTCCTCACCACATAATAATCAAAACACTAAGCATACAGAATGAAGAAAGAAAATTAAGAGCAGCAAAGGAAAAAGGCCAAGTAACAAGAAAGACAGACCTATCAGAATTACACCTGACTTCTCAATGGAAACATTGAAAGCCAGAAGGTCCTGGTCAAGCATTATGCAGACATTTAGAGACCACAGATGGCAGCCCAGACTACTATACCCAGGAAAACTTTCAATTACTATAGAAGGACAAAACAAGAAATTCCATGACAAAACCAGATTTAACCAATACCTAGCCACAAACTCAGCCATACACAAATTACTAGAAGGAAAACTCCAACCCAAGGAAGTTGGCCACATTAACAAAAACACAGACAATTTATGATCTCACAGCAGCAAATCCCAAAGAAGAGAAAAACACACAAATTAACATCACCAACAACGAAAACTAAATTCACAGGACATAGCAATCACTGGTCATTTATATCTCTTAATATAAATGGACTCAACTCACCTATAAAAAGACACAGGCTAACAGATTGGATATGAAGACAGAATCCATTCTTCTTCTGCATACAAGAAACACACCTCAAGCTGGGCGGTGGTGGCACATGCCTTTAATCCCAGCACTCGGGAGGCAGAGGCAGGCGGATCTCCGTGAGTTAGAGGCCAGCCTGGTCTACAAGAGCTAGTTCCAGTACAGGAGCCAAAAGCTACGGAGAAACCCTGTCTCGAAAAAAAAAAAGAAAAGAGAAAAGAAACACACCTCAACCTCAAAGACAGACATTGCCTCAGAGTAAAGGGTTGGGGAATTTTTTTTTAATCAAATGGACCTAAGAAACAACCTGGTCTAGCTATCTTAATATATAACAAAATAAACAAAGAAGGACATTTCATATTACTCACAGAAAAAAATCCACAGGAAATCTTAAAGTATAGCTCAATAAAATCAATTTAAAAAAGAAAAATTAAAAAAGAGGAAATCTCAATATTGAGCGTCTATGCCCCAAATACAAGGGCACCCTCATATGTAAAAGAAACACTTCTAAAGCTTAAATCACACATCATACCCCACACATAATAGTGGGAGACTTCAACACCCCACTCTCACTACTGGACAGAACTGTCAGACAAAAAATTAACAGAGAAATAAGAGAACTAACAGATGTTATTACTCAAATGGACTTTACATACATCTATAGAACATTCCATCCAAACATAAAAGAAACACAAAGGCATAGCAACATGAATAACTGAGAACCTTCACTTTAGCCATAGCAGAAGGCACAGCGAAAGGGAGGGGAGAGAGAGGCAAGAGTCTTTTGAAACCTCAAAGTGTACCCCCAATGGCACACCTCCTCCAAGAAGGCCACACCTCTTAATCTGTCCAGCAACTGGGGAACTACGTATTTAAACCTAGGCACCTGTAGGAGCCATGCCCATTCATACCACCACACTGATGCTTTCGTTGCCCCGGAAAGGACCTGGAATCCCATCTGTACGCCTTTGTTCATCCACCCATTCCCATCTCCGCAGACCCTCCAGTCTTCCATGCTGATCGGAATACTCTGCTATACTAGGTGGGGAGGCATGGGCGAACGCCTATGTCTTTCTGTAGCATTTTATGCATGCAGCATTTGGAAAGCATTCTAGTACTCACTGAACACTGTCTATGAGCCTGGCTGTCACTTGTCTAGATTTATTCTTTCTCCACACACCAACCCTATGGATTTGACGTTTACTTTTCTTCCATTTGTTTCTCCTCATTTCACGAGGGACTCACATATGTCTTGAAATGACATACATAACTTGCCTTGGGTGATCTGACCATGTTATGACTGGAGGGATTTGAACCTGGGCATTCTGGTAGTGGCAGCCACTTTCTTAAGTACTGGGATGTGTAATGGCAGGATTAACTATTGTCTTTCCCAAGAAAAGGTAAACTCACTAAGGACTGTTTCTATATGATCTTAATAACAGATACAAAGGAGGTTGGCACTGAACAAATGAGTTATAAGTCTGCCCCTCGGGAACCTGCTTTCTCTCTTCTAGCCCAAGGTTACTGTGTGTATGAACGAGACACACACACACACACACAAAATAATAATTCACAGAGCTAACACCAGGACCATGTGATCTCAGTACTCTTGAAGATGAACCCAGGGTCATTTGAAGGGGCCACAAAGGGACCTGGTAGACCCTCAGAAACACAACTACACTTCCTCCCTGCTGACGCCCTCCCCCATCAGATCGCAGAACTGAATCACACGTCCACCGCTCTCCTCACAAGAGACGCAAAGAAAGACATCAGCACACATTCTGCATGTGCGGAGGAATCGGCTGCCTGGAGATGGACTGCCAAGGGCCTGATTATCCCTCTCCTCTGAGATAACAGGCAGTGAAGTGTCCCCCGGGTGGTAGTATTTGTAGACACTTCATAGATTACTGAGCTAAGCATCTCACCAAGCAGATGGGAAACCGGCCAACAGAACTATCGTTGCTTCCTGCTCTGTGTTCACTCTCTGTTTCCCACCTGTCATGGAAGATGAAGGCTTTGGAACCTGCCTGTCTGTATTAAAGTCTTGTTTTTACCTTTTATTGGTTGTGTGACAACCGGCTGACTTGATATCTGGGCTGGTGAGTTTTTTTGTCAGCTTGATGTGTGCTACGGTCATCTGCAACGACAGAGCTGCAGCTAAAAAAAATGCCTCCATCCGACTGGCCTGTAAGCAAATCTGAGGGGCATTTTCTTCATTAACGTTGGTCTGGGAGGGCTCAGCCCACTACGGGCGGTTCCACCCTTCGCAGGTAGTCTTGGGTTAAATAAATGTTCAGGTTATGCAAGACATGGGAGCAAGCCAGTAAACAGTGTTCCTCGATGGTCTCTGCTTCCGTTCCTGCCAGAAGTTCCTGCCCTGACTTCCCTCATGATGAAATAAACCCTTTCCTCTCCAAGCTGCTTTCGGTCATGGTGTTTATCACAGTAGTAGAAACCAAACTGGGATCATCTCCCTCTGCCATGGTTTCCTACTTACAAAGCCAGCAAGTCACAGCACCCCCTGGATCTGCTTATAGGAAACACAGTTCTTAAAACTGCCCTGACTACACACAGAATCAAGTCTGACTTAACACGACAAATGAAGGAAACGTGAGTTCTTACCACATTTCTTCTGAGCTAGAATGAGCTTCAAAGATCTCTAGGCCAACTCTGATCACTGTGAGCCCTCAGTGACCTCCGCTGTAGGCAGCTTCGGCAGCTTATGACGTCACAAGCTGCCAGAGCTGGGCACGATGCTGCCTTTCATTGAATTCTTTCAAGGAGTCCCGCCATTTGTTTTTGCTGTTTGATCCATAGAGTGACTCCGATTTGCCTTCCAGACCAGTCAGACTTACAGTTACTACTTTCCTCCTCTGCTTCACGAGCTTCTGGTGTTCAAGGGCAGGAGCTGTCAAGATCCTCAGAGCTTTCCTGGTCCTCGTCTCAAACCGGGATCAGAAAATGGCTCTGTGACTAAATCCCACTAAACATGGAATGCTAGCGACCAGAGGACGTCTGAGAGGAAGGTGTTAGTCAGGGGTGCTATTGCTGTGATGAGACACCATGACCAATGTGACTTGGGGAAGAAAGGGTTTATTTGGCTTATTCACGTCCACATCACTGCTCATCATCCAACAAACTCAGCCCAGGGACTCACATGGGGCAGAAACCTGGGGGCAAGATCTGATGCAGAGGCCATGGAGGGATGCTGCTTACTGGCTTGCTTCCAATAGCTTGCTAGGCCTGCTTTCTAATAGAACGAAGGACCACCAATCCAGGCAGGGTACCACCCAAAATGGGCTGGGCCCTCCTCCATCGGTCACTAACTAAGAAAATGTTTTACAGGCTTGCCTACAGTCCAGTCTTATATGGAGGTGGTTTCTTTGCCGGCAGGGGCAGGGTTGAGACAGGATCTCACTATACAGCACTGGCTGTCCTGGAACTTGCTCTGTAGACCAGCCTGGCTTCAAACTCTGAGATCCACCTGCCCTGCCTCCTGAGTGCTAGGATTAATGACATGCTCCCACACTGCCTGGCTTGGGGGCATTTTCTTAATTGCAGTTCCTCCCTCTCAGACAACTTCAGCTTGTGTCCAGCTGACATAAAGCTACCCAGCACAGAAGGTGTGGAGGGAACACCTGCAGCCTCCTGCCATGTTGATCATACTAACGCAGGAGCACACCTTCAGGGGACACTTCTCTTCCACCCACCTTGCTCTTACTCACACTATGCTTTACCCCAAGCTGTTAAAAGAGAGTAGGGTTTTTCTCTTCACAGTGCTCTGTCTCTTCCAAGATCTATACAAACTTCAGAGAGCTTCAAACACCTACCTCTGTCTGCACTCTCATCTCACCTCTCATCCACAGCCTTGGAAAACTGCTCCTCAGGCTAAATCCAAAGTTATTATGCCTTGCGCCTTGCATTGTGTAGGAGTTTCCTCCCAGATTGAAACGTTCCATCCTTCAGGGGAGCTTCTTAACCAAGAAGGTAAACAACTCAAAATAGCTTAAGGAAGTCCCTAAAACTGACCAGATTCACTAGGCCCCTCCCTCCCAGACTAAACAATAAAAGCTCTGTGTTCCTGAGATGAGAGGAAGTTGAGCTGCAAAGACTGTGAAACCAGGCGGTCTGCCTGAAAGAAACAGAAATCAGCCTCTAGGAAGAGGTTTAGACCAGTCGCTTGGAAAGGACACTCTCCACCTTGTTGTAGGCTGTGCAATGAGCTCCAGATTCCCAGTTTTATGAGCTGTCACTCATGCTGGGTTCAGCTTTGGTGATGCAGCTGTCTTTGAGTCATTTCTGTTCCTGTATCCCATCACCCCTATTCTTGTAAGTAAACTCAATAAAACTCATTGTCAACAGGTTGGACTTTGGTGGTATCTATGATTGGGTCTGTCTTGTGATCCCTATCTTGGTTGAGTAGGCATGTATGTTGTGTCTCCCTGAAAATACTTTTGTCACACAATACCCCAGGGACTTGCCCAGGTTTTGTGCCAAGAATCTCTCCTTTTCTCTGTCTTCTTGTTCCAACTAAATTGGCTGTTATCTCTTTATACTGTGCATGTCTGATGTACCTATAACTCATTCATCAGCATCACTGGAATAGAAACCATAAAAAAAAACCCCACAAGATTTCCTCAGAGAGAGAAGGGACTGGAGTTGGGGACTAGATGGGGAGAAGCACCACACACTATTCTGATGGTGAAGCCTAGAGCTAAAGCCATGTGTACATATTCCCTGGCTTTTCAATGCCCCAATGATGCTCCTGGGAAGATAAAGAGAAACTGGAACTTTATCTCCCAAATTCTGACCCAAACTGCAAACACACCTGTTCCACTATACCCGTGTGCTGGTTTTCCTTTGGTCTGATGGCAAGCTGGAACCTCAGATTCCAGAGTCCAGAAACTCTATGGCTATAGAAGACAGGTTATGCTGGCATTCACCTTCACTGGGCAGCTGGAGGCAAGATCCTCCAGACCCCACCACAACTCTCCCATCAGGAGCTGTCCCTGTCCCTGATGGTTCACTGGGAACTGCCCCTCACAAATCCCCCCAAAGCCAGTGGCCAGCTGGAGCCTGTTCCTTCTGCTCCACTAAGGGGAGCCCTGAAGTGCTAGCTCCCTGCTTCCTGCTGCGTGAGCTGAGACTGAACTGCATTGTACAGCATTTCAGCTCTCAACAGCCGTCCCTGCCTTCATCTCACGGGGAAAAGGTCTCCAGAGCACTCCCCAGCACGCTGGCATCCTCATCTCAGGGGCTGCTTCCAGGAAACCCTGTGGTAGCACATTTAGACCGCGCAGAGCACACTCACTGCCATGCACCTGGCGCATCTCGCTTTCCTTAACAAGCTCCAACAAGTGAGCACAGGACCAAGGGGATGCTGATGTAAGATGTGAGCACACACGCTGCAAGAGAAGCACCGCTGGGAGAAGCTTCCCCTAGGAGGCTGGCAGACTAGCAGGGCCTCCAGCTTCAGACCCTATCGCTTCTGTCATAGCACAGAATGCAAAACAAGAGGAGTTCCTGGCAAGCACTGCACCTTGTCTGACTTTAATAGGGCTATATGCATTGACAGGGAGAACAGGGGAAAGGGGGCAAGTGAGACCCACGGGGGTGGGGGCGAGGAGAGAGAGAGAGAGAGAGAGAGAGAGAGAGAGAGAGAGAGAGAGAGAGAGAGAGAGGAGAGAGAGGCTCACTCAGACCGAGAAGGAACCTGTTGTGGGGATGACTGTGGAAAGGGGTTAGGGCTCTTCACTGCACCAACTATGGTAAAGTCACAATCCACAGAGGGAGTAAAGAATAATTGATAGCATTATTGATGTCTCAGGCATAAGCTTCCCTCTCGCCTAGCATTTCTTACGTGACATCTGTCTCTCTGAAATCTGTTTTCTTTCTCTAAAATTCTAGCCAATATCCCAATTTCTTCCTGGCTCACCGGCTCACGAGCTCACATGGGTACTTTCTCTCAGTAACACCTATTAGCTCATCCTTCCCTGGGCTTCCTTGGAACTATTTTATTTATTTATTTATTTATTTATTTATTTATTTATTTATTTATTTATTTATTTTAGTGATTTCCTGAATGACTCAATGGCCATTTTGTAATATTCCTTGATCCTTCTAATTCTTTCTATGCCTGTTTCTGTTGGCACAGGGATTTGGAGGGTGGGCAGTTTTTGCTCATAAACCCAACTCCCTGACCTCACAACCTCTGAACTCTACTATCTTCTGGGCTGTTTATACATCATGTTCCAGGCTAAAACTAACTTTGACTCGACCTCAGTTTCCTCCCACTAAGGACACCACCGTGTCCAGCGGCGAGGAAGAGGCAGGGAGGATGGATGAGGAGTGTGCCAATCATGTTCGTAGGTCACCACGGTGGCTCTGATGTGCTGTTTGACTGGTCAGGACGAGTGTTGGCCAATAGCAAGCCCCTCCACATCTCATTGGTGGAGAAATTTCCCCATTCTTAAATCCCAGTGCTGTGGCCATGGTGTTTTGTGTGGTTTTATGCATTTGATGGCCAGCCTGAGTGACTTGACAGCCATGTTTTAATGAGGGCAGCTGGTTGGCAGCCTGAAGGGTGGCTCTGAATGAGGAGAGACAACGGAGCGGCCCTCTGAAGTCAACAGCTATCCTCCCCAGGGACGACTTGGCAGGAAGCGCAGCGGTTCATAACTCGTACTTTGGAGTGTGACAGGCAAGGCTGGCCACTTGCTAGGACTGTAACTTTAGAGAAGTTCGTGTCCTCTAAAGCCCTTTCCTATTGTGGCTCAAGGGTGGCAGGGTGGGCAGTCTCCCACTCTTTGCTACCTCCTGGTTCTTGAGAGGATGTGAGTGATAAATGCATGGATATTTCACACTGACTTTTAGAAGTTGGAACTGAACCCAGAGTGGTGAGCAGAAAAGGAGGGCATTGTCTGGGGATAAATATCAGCCCAATAATCTGGAACTCAAACTCTGCGCTGCTGGGCAGCAGCTGGGTTCCTCCATGGAGCTTGACCAGAGGAAAACAGCTCTGCAGACACCGAGTGGTAACAACATCCCAGAATGCTGTAAGCCGTTCTTCCTGATAGGCTCCTGACAGGAACCAAACAGCTCACAGAGGCCTCCCTTCAGGGAGCCGAGTTCCCATCAGCCCTTGGGACCATGGTCGAGAGAGCTCAGGCTCCTCCCACTAAAGCAGCAGGTCTGACCACGGCTAGATCCCCCGGGGCTATTCTGCTTGGTGAATGGCTGCGCTCAAAGTGGCTTTTTAATTTCCATCCCTACACTTTGTTTCTTTTCCAGGGCCCTTGTCAATGGTTGTAATTGTGTCTGCTGAGACCTGGAATCAAGCGTTAGCATGTACGTGGACATCCGGTGAGACTCAGCCTTGCCTTGTAGGTCTTGCTTATAGTTAAAGGAAGTGAACCTCCAGTGTAAGAACGTGGATTTCTTCAGTGAGTATAGACATTCAAACATAGTGTTAATTTATGCATAACCTATCTCCACCTACAGACAACATAGATCTCAGTGCAGGACCCATGAACTCTAGAGTGTTTCCTTTTGAAGATTTGAATGTCCTATTGAAGCTACAGTCCACATTGATTAGTCTCTACATAACACTGCCCTTAAGATTCATACGTAATACAAGAGCCACCTGAAAAGCAATTGGAGAATAGTTGGTGTATAGTTTTTCCCCAAAAGGACAAAGGTGGCTCAGACTCACAACTCACAGGGCTCACGTTTCTGTTTTTCTCCCTCACTTCCTAACTCACGCATCTGGCAGAAGCTTACTAGCTACCTCCATTATTACCATGTGACCCCTCCAGACGTCTAGCTGCCCTAGGTGACTCTGCACCATAAAATCGGTCCCTCTTTTGAAAGATTTGATTTGCTTTTTAATTATGTGTGTGCCCATGAGAATACGCACACATGGGTGCAGATGTCTTTAAAAATCAGACACGTCGGGTCCCCTGGAGCTACAGTCCCAGGCATTTGTGAGCCACCCAATGTGGTGGCTAGGGAGGAAACTCAGGTCCTCTAGAAGACGAGGGCATGCTCTTAGCAGTTCAGCCATCTCTCCAGTCTCATAGAATCATTCTTAACCCTGCTTTGTTAAAATACTTATTTTTATATGTATGAGTGATTTGTCTCCCAGAGAATAGATCGAACTGCTCTGGTATGAAATCCAGTGCCATAAAGATGACAAATAATTCTTTAAATTGTGCGGATCCCTCCACCTCATGGGAAATTGACTTTATAGGTATTGGCTCCTCTCCCCATAGGAGAGGTGGGACTACAACAAGGGAGGCCCCCAGATGTCTCTCTCCTGTTGATAAACACTGTAAGAAAATCAGGGTTGGGTTGAGATAGAAAAAGCTTAGGGAACTCCCACTCCAGTCGAGAAAAGGAGCTCATCCATTTGTGAAGGCAATTGATTTGCATAACGGCAATCAATTTTTCCTGGGAATCCATCAAGGGCTATGGCAATTCTACTATTATTTCTCTGAAGCCAGGTGAGATCAGTGAGTTTAAATGGAACAATAAGAGAATGAGGCTCTGTGCTAAATGTCCTGACTGAAATATCACTGCCTTTGATGATGCAATTGGCTATCCAATGGTCATGGAATAGACCCTGGGAACTCCACCTACAAAGAGGTGAACCCAATGAATGGGCTCCCCCTCCCGTGATAATAGTATGGTACACAAGTTTCCCCAGGAAAAATATATAGGAAGACAGGGAGGTCAGGATCAAAGCTCCTCAGAACTACTGCATCAGTACCCTGTTGGACCTGGTATAAGATCTGTCAATGGTGAGAGAATAAAGTAATTTGGGATGAGAAGTCGAGGCCCTTTTAAGAGCTCAAACAATGGAATCAACTGTTCCGTGGAAACATATATCCATGGCCACAACCAATATATTTTTCCTAGGACCTTTTGGAGCTGAGGTAGGGTATAGAAATCCTGAATGTGTAATTGGGATTTGACTGGGGAAACAGAATCAAGGGACAAGATGGAGCCCAACATTTTAAAGGGAGGGATAGACTGAATTTTATCAGGCACCACCATGAAGTTATCATCCTTTAGAATGGTAAGGCAATTAGTTTTAAGGTCATGAAGGCCAGATAGAGTGGGACTTCCCAGAATAATGTCATTCATATAAATGTAGAACAAAATATCAGGACATTCCATTAAGGAGGGAAATATGTGTGACATATAATACTGGCACATGGGGGAGGTTGTTATCCATCCCCTGAGGTAACATAGTCCATTTAAACCTCGGATCTGGGCCCTGGAAGTTAGTTGAGGGCAGTGAGAATACAAACTTCTCCATGTCATCTGGATGTAATGGGATGGAGAAGAAGCAATCTTTAATATCAACAATGGTTAGGTAATACGTGTTAGGAATGGCAGGTATCCAGGTGAGTCCCCATTTGGGGGGGTCCAACAAATGGTGCTCACAAGGACAACTGCATCCACATAAAACCTAAGAGAGCTTGGGAAGTAATTCTAGACGGGAAAGAATAAAGCATGGCTTCTTGGTAGCAGCAATTTCTTGGATCTGCTCTGCTTGCTAGAGGCAAGCAAGCACTCTCATCTAAGAGAGGCTTCCTGACTCAGCTTTAGCTGCAAAACCCCGCAGCTCTTTAAGAGGTCCTGCCACGAAACACGTAAATGGTGTTGATAAAAGCTGACTGAATGCATTTTGGTTTTCAGCAATAGCAGGAAAAAAGCTGCACCATTTTAAAATGTTGGCTTTCTGGGCCATCCTGCAAGTGCAAACTCTGACTCTTTGAGGCAGGAGGTCTGGCTACAGAGAGAGCATTTGAGTGTTGTTCGTGGACACACTGTTGCAGCTTGCTTGCTGGAAAAAACCTTGAAACACCATAGAATTGTGGCATAGAGTTGTACCTCCGCCATAAGCCTGGAATTTCAGAAAGCTAAGGAATGGGCTGGATTCAGCCATCAAAGCCATGGCTTTAATCCTCTCCATATTGTTTAGCAAATTAAAGACTCATATGGTCAGGAAAAAAGAGAGATATACAGTAAAGAGAGAATCAAATATGAAGAAAACCTCTAAATGGTTTACAGTGTGTTAAAAATATATGCAGGCTAAAGGTTAAAGTGCTTAAAATAAAAAAGAAAGAAAGAGAGTAGTTGGGTATGGTAGTACACACCTTTAATCCCAACACTTGGTAGACAGAGGCAGACAGACCTCTGTGAGTTTAAGACATGGTGGCACATGCCTTTAATCTCAGCACTTGGAAGGCAGAGGCAGGTCGATCTCTGTGAGTTCAAAGACAGCCTGGTCTACAGAGGGAGTTCCAGGACAGCCAAAGATATACAGAGAACCTGTCTCAAAAAATAAAAGTAAAAATAAAAGAAATAGAGGTTAAAGTAAATTAACATAAAGATGGAAAATACACAGAAAATCTGGATACTGTATGTTATTATGCTCTCTCTGAATTGTTTGAATGCTGAGGAAGAAACAACAGCTGCTAAAAGATATTTGCTTATACATGCTGCTGAATTAATCCAGGATAGGTATTTTGAAAATACTTTGACTTCAAAATTGAAGTCAAAAGGTGTGTTACTTTGGAGAAGAGGATTTGCTTTTGTTTTCACAGGAAGTGAGAGGCTGTAGATTCATTCTGAGTTAAGAAAAATCAGGTTTGATCAAGGAAGACCACCTGAGAAATCTCCAGTAAGAACAGATGGCCTGAATGTCTGAGTTCTACACCCAAAACAGATTCAAGACTGCTGCCTGAGATAATCAAGCCTCACAGGATACTCCAGTCAAGACTTAATCATAATTCTAAATTTTCTTTAGGTGCAATAAGATTATCAGCTTCCCCAACCAGCAGGAAGTAGTCTGAAAAACTATGCCCACATTCCCAAAAAATGGACTATGGATGTTCTTGTTTTAAAAGAAAAGGAGAAGAAAGTGGTGTGGAATAATTGTCTATATTTTGTTAATTATGTTTTAAATAAATTCTGATTGGCCAGTAGCCAGGCAGGACGTATAGGTGGAACAACCAGAAAGGAAGTAGAGGCAGGTCAATGAGAACAGGACAATTTTGGAAAGGAGGAAGCCCATTCCTCCCCAGTCCTGTCCCACCCACAGAAGAAGGAAGATGTGATTGCCCCGCTGAAAAAGGTACCAAGCTATGTGGCTTACATAGAAAAGAATAATGGGTTAATATAAGTTATAAGAGTTAATCAGAAGCCTGAGATAATGGTCCAATCAGTTTATAGCTAATGTAGACCTCTGTGTGATTTCTTTGGGACTTAACGATTGTGGAAACTGGGCAGAAAAGAAACCTCAGACGCCAGGGTCCTAAACAGGATCATCCTCTCATTGGTTTTATTTAAGTCATGTAAGAACCTCCAGGAGCTATTAACCTTTCTTATAACAAAAACAGGGAAATTCTGGATATGTTCCAATAACAGTTTTTGCTTAACCAGGGCATCAAGCTGTTGTAACTTAAAAAAAGGTAGAGGCCACTGCTCAACCTACATGGGGTCCCCAGGTCCCCATTGGATTTTTGGTACTGGGGAGCAAGCAGTGGCCCTTAGGATTGGAGGTGAACCTGGGAAAAATCCTGTCTGAGTTTTTCATTTCTGTAATTAGGATGGGAAGCTTGTACCTGTTTAACTTGTAGCTCATATTCTTTAGTGTAAAAGGCTTTATGGTCAGTGGTGATATAAGCCTTGGCTTATTAATTCAGAACAGGAGTTTTGTTGTACATATAGTTCTATACATCCCAAGATGTATACATCACAATATCCGTTGTGGGCATAGCCATATTGGATCTGTGTAGCCACCAACATGAAAAAGGAAATAGGAATAGTAAGAAGGATCCCAGTGCCTATACAGGAAAAGAAATAGATCTTCCAGTACAGTGCCATTCCAATGCTGAGGCCTGAGCACAACCTCTCCCCTGGGTCCTCATTAAAGAGCTACTGGAAGAAACCATGATCAAACACACTCAAAACAAACCCAGGACGCCCCCTTCCTAACTTGATTTACCAAATGTTT
This sequence comes from Microtus pennsylvanicus, assembly GCF_037038515.1. Classification (NCBI taxonomy): domain Eukaryota; kingdom Metazoa; phylum Chordata; class Mammalia; order Rodentia; family Cricetidae; genus Microtus; species Microtus pennsylvanicus. Next base: position 71,034,715 of record NC_134579.1, read on the forward strand.
CAAGTGTCTACACCAACCCCGATGACCAGACTAAGAACCAAAAGGCCTGTCCCTTCAACACTGTATAGATGTTGGCTGAACTCTATCTCAGCACATGCATAGAGCAACAAGCATGTTTTGTGACTAAGGTGCTTTTGCACACAGAGAGATCAGAGTCTATTGGGAAATGCTGCTGTTCATAAAACTACACCATTGTGTAAAGATAAAACATGTCACAAGAGAACAACATCAATCTCTGCAAGGATATCAAGGGGCTTGATTCAAATTCTCAGGACAACTGAAGTGGAGCCAAATGAAGGGTCTAGAAACTAGAATAAGAATATAGAAATATAGGTACCAGAAATTAGAATGTAGAAAGAAAGACACATAAAGTTATAAACCTAAACAAACTACCAACAGCCTCCTCAGCAGCTTAAGGATCAATTATCTAAGGTGGGTTATTTTCTCAGCTGCTTAAGGATCTATTATCAGTAGTAGGTTATTTCACTTTACACCTGGATGCTCTGTTTACAGACTGCAGCCCTGTGCAACTGAGAGGTAGCGCTAAGATGACACCCTGACCACCCGTGATTAACAACGGATATGAGCTGAGCTAACCTTTAGAGCGTGGGATGCACGTGACATTTTGGTTATGCACTGTCCCTGCTCTGTGAAACCAACAGCATGAGGCGGCGTGCAAAGCTTTGGTAAACACCATCAGGGAGCTCCAGGACTAAATACAAACACTGGTTTAACTGAAAAACTCTGTAAATGGAAATTATAAAAAAGGACAATTTGTGTCTATGTTTCACCTCAAGATTGTAAAAATTTCTTTGTTATTGCCTAATGCTTGTTTCTCCTTGCTATAAAAGGGGGAGTTTGGAAACCGTCCTTTGCCACAGCCTTACAAGTCCATCTCTGGCTGTGGTCTCAGCTAGCTGATAAGCTTTTTGTGCCCCATAGAGATTTATTTTTTATTCTTTCCTGGAATAAAGTTTGTTTCTGGTTCCCACTAGACTGGTGGTCTGTCCCCATCTTTGCGTGACCCCCATGAACTCAACACCAAATACAAAGGTCATCCTGAAGTGTTTGCCTCTTTCCTCGTCCTTCTATTCCTTATCCACACTGCTTCAAAATACATTCTGAAATGATAACTCTGCACCATGCTACCATGTAACCAGTTCTGAGCTCTATGATTTCCCATCAGACCAAACAAACAAACAAAACCACTTGTTTCTGCCACTACATATACTAGCAGCCACAAAGGCAGCTTTAAGGCTTGAACTACACCATATCTCACTCCTTCTCAAACTTTCCAGTGGGTTCCTATTGCTCACTACAGAAATCTAACTTTTGAATTAAACACATCTACAAGGCCCCACCCATCTTTCTGGGAAAGAGATCATCGTAAGGAGTTTCTGGGTCTTAGTAGCTACTATTTAAAGAACAATGGGTGTTTCCTTCCCCTCATCCTCATATTCCCTCAAGAGCTTTGCTGTAAAACACAGAAGCGGGCCACAAAGTCCAAGTGTTTAGAGCATGGGACTCCCTTGGAGCTGGAATGGCTAGTAGGAACAAGGCTCAAGAGGCCCACAGAAACAACCCAAGACCCTCAAGACAAATAAGGCTTGGTGGGAATGGTTAAGAAGGCAGAACCCTCCCAAATCACTTTAGACATCAGACTGTCCAGCACAGTCCCTTCATAGGGAACTCTTCTTTCCTGATGTGAGTTACCAGGGCCACCACGGGAAGATCTAAAGGAGGCCTTGGACCTCATCTGCCACTACTTACCCTGTAAGTCACTAATTTTGGAGGTCACAGCACTGGGCAGTGAACTGTCAGCTAACCTCTAGGTCTGTAATGGATCATACTTCTGACCTTTGGCCTATGATTAACAGTTGCTAAGGTTACTTTGGGAAACATAAAAGCTGCTTTTGCTAAAACACCAACTCTTCATTTTCACCTACAGATAGCTGATGAAGATCCAAACACAATGAGCTAAAAGACTCACCTCTATTTTTATGCTGTGCCTCTTTCCTTTGCAGTCTTAAGCCTTAACCCTTAGAACCTTCCCTGCTTTTCATGGGAATCATATTTCAAAAATGCTGTGGCCAAGACTAATAGAGGGCAAAGTGGTCTAGTCGGTTACCAGCAGGGTGGGTTTCTTGTGCCTTGCCCTTGAATCCTCTCCATAGCTCATGCACCCCCAAGTCCCTAGCCCTATGATAAGGCCAGGCCAGACCATAGGCCAGAGTGTTTAAGCAAGATGCCACTAACAGCTGTGTGAATAACTCAGCCATTCCTGGGTTAAGTAAACCACCCGCTGGCCTATGAACTTCAAAGCCGGGATACTTGTAGACACAAGGCAAACACATTTTGAAACTATAGCTGTTCATTGAAAAATTACCCAGCCTCAACACACCCTAGAGAAACAAGAGCTGCTGAAGCCTTTGGAGCCCGATCAGCTCTTTGATCAACACCGGCTCCCTTTTCCTCATGGGCTTAAGTCCCGTTAAAGAAGCCTGGCCTATTCCACCCACAGACATTTGCTCTTCTTTCTGCTGTCCTCATGCTGTATGATCCCGCTGTGAATCATGGTCTCAACCTGCTGCTCCTAGCTTTCCTTTGATAACCCTCCACGCTGTTTTTCCTTTTTTTAAACATAAAACTATTTTTTTCTTTTATTGAAAATAGATTTTTCTCACATAATATATCCTGCTTACATTTTCCCCGCTATCTACTCCTTCCAGTCCCTCCCTTCCCAAATGGATTCACTCCCTTCCTGTCTCTCATGAGAAAACAAACAGGTTTCTATGGGATAATAATAAAATAAAGTAAGATAAAACAAAAATTAACACATTGGACTAGAACAAAACAAACAGAAGGAAGAAGACCCAAGAAATCACACACACACACACACACACACACACACACACACACACACAAACAGATATAAAGTCAGACACCGACTCATTCACACACTCAGGAATCCAATAAAAACTAGAAATAATAATAATAATAAATATGCAAAGGACCTGTAGAAAAAACGTGATAACAAAAAATATATATTTATTTAAAGTAAGATAATTTTTTAAAAAGGCATGGTGATAGCACAGACCTTTAATCCCAGCACTTGGGAGGCAGAAGCAGGCAGATTTCTGTGAGTTTGAGGCCAGCCTGGTCTGCAGAGCAAGTTCCAGGACAGCCAGGGCTACACGGAGAAATCCTGTCTGGAAAAACCAAAACAATAACAACAAAAAAGCCCTGACACATAATGAGACAAGGAACTGTCTGCTGTGGGATAATGCTCTTGTACACTGTAAAGATTTGTGTAACAAGGGAGTAAGCCCCTTGTTCTTCCCGGCCGCCTGGCTAGCTTACACCTGAAATAATCACAACGATACTGTATTAATTAAGTCACTGCTTGGCCTGTTAGCTCTAACTTCTCATTGGCTAACTCTTACACATGATTTAGCACTCCTGGGTTTTTTGTGTTTCCGTAATAAACTAAAAATTGTCCTCTCCATTTCTGGGAAGAACTGTGTTGTAATTTTGGTAGGGATTGCATTGAATCCTTAGACTGCTTTCGGTAGGATGGCCTCTTTTGCTTTACTAATCCTACTGATCCTTGAGTAGCTTCCCAGCATTTTAAGAACATCACAGCCCCTTTCCAGCTCAAGCCCTGTGCTCTATGCTCCCGAGGGCCTTCCCTCCACTTGTATTGTTATTCCACTATTTCGCTTGTCTTTCTAGTGTCGTTGTCTTTGAGACGTTTTCCACAAATCATTCTTGTATGCTCAGAAGTAGATTGTGATTTGTTTTTGTTCTATATTATTGTATTATACTATATTGCATTGTAACATCATTTCTTAGAAAGTATGTCAATCCAGGTGGGAAAAGGGAAGTGGGGAGGAACTGGGAGGTGTAGGGACAAGGGAAACACAGAATGTAGTGTGTGAAAAGAATTATATTTTGAAGGAAAGGAAAAAATAATAAATATAGATAAAAAAAAGAAGTAGATTCCAGTGGTTATTTGCTAGGTGCTTATTGTATTTGCCTAATTTTATATTCTTATGTCAGAAACCTTTGGCACTCAGTAATACCAGGTAAATTCAAGAATGAAAGACCCAGTAAAATGAACGTGACAGGCTAGAGAGAGGGCTCAGTAGATGAAGTTCTCGCTGGACAAGCAGGAGGACCTGAGTTAAGATTCCTGGCAGTCACATAAATGCCAGGTGGGTAGAGAAGACTGCCTGCAACTACAGTGCTCAAGAGTAGAAGATGGAATTCCTGGGCAAGCTGGCGAGCTAGATCCACTGAGCTCGGGGTCAACTGAGACACCGCCTTAATTGATAAAATGGAGGAGTAAGACACCCAGCATCAATCTCTAGAGCTCACAACCATGAGCACACGTACACACATACCTGCACATGCATGTGTGCCCACAGACGCGAGCATGCAAACATGCATGCATGATGACCGTCTCTATTCTGAGTTCATAGTAGACACGACTTAACCACATGGTTAAGTTTCTCTGCGATCACCCCGGTGAGCACCTGAGCACTGCCCGCCCACTGCATGTCTGCAAATCTACTTGTGCCAAATTCCTTTCTGACCGGATAACAGAAACCTCAGCAGTTAGGGGGAGCTGAGCTTCCTCCTGGAAATAAAAACCGTTTCACAGGAGAGTTCCTTGCAATGGAATCAAGTGGCCTTCTGACCTTCCAGGTGCAATTTGAGCAATCAGGCACTCTGAAACTCTAGCTACCTTGGGGGACAGTTGATTGCCTCTGAAAAGTTGAGAAAGGAATCATACCAAGGGTTGTTATGCCCACCATGAAACACAAGGGGGCAGCACTTTCCACTCTTGCTTTAAACATCTGAAACAGAAACTTTGACAACCAAAATTAGGCGTTGAATGAATTATCTAAACCACACCGTATTAGCCAAAGGTAAAATAGGAACTACAGCTGTAAGCAGCAACATGAGAGACTCTCACAACACACTGCCAGACACAAAGTTTGTGTGTGTGTGTGTGTGTGTGTGTGTGTGTGTGTGTGTGTGTGCACATGATATTTAGAAATAGGCCAAACTAAACTGTCTTGTCTAGGATATACTCATAGACAGTAAAACTGAGGAATAGCAAGGAATGAGTCTCCACTGTGCGCTTGCCACAGTGGGGGTACCCAGGGTCAGGAGGGGACACAGCTGGTGAATGAGACCTGCTGTGTTTAATCCCTTCACCTTGGCAGAAGGCACACAAGTTCCCAGCTGATACAAATTAGTTAAACTTCACACCAATCGTTTTGTAACCATCCCAGCAGCAGGGGAGCTTGTCAAAGGAGAGACACCCTGGCCCTTCCTTTGGCCTTAGCCTATTGAAACAAAGAACCCAAAGAATTAAAATTCCCCAGAAATCCCATGCTCAGGGAAGGGGCTGAAGCTAGTCAGGGGAGCGATTTCCATTCCAGAGGGTTCACACAGGTTTTACAACTTAACGTGTGCATTTTCTGGGGCTTGCCTATGTTTCCTTTCTTTCTTCCTTTCTTTCTTTCTTTCTTTCTTTCTTTCTTTCTTTCTTTCTTTCTTCCTTTCTTCCTTCCTTCCTTCCTCTTTTCTTCTTTCATCTTTTCCATAAAGTTATAACATTGACTACAAATACAAGGGAAATTGGGGTTCCCTTTGGGGGGTCTTATTCTCTTTCATAAAAGAATTTTAAAACAGTCAGATAGAAGTGCCCAGACAATTTTATTAGACTTTAAAAGGAAGCCCCCAAGGTGGCAAGCTGTAACTCTTGTCCAGAGGAGAATGGAGCAGGGGACAGCAGCCATGCAGTTTGAATTAAACAGGCATGGAGATCAACCACAGGGAAGTCAGGCAGCCACAGGGAAGTCAGGCAGCCACGTGACCCGGATGCCACTTTAGAGGAAAAGTAAAGCCGTGCACGCTAGGGGAGGCATGCTTAGAAAGGGATAGGAAGAAAAGCAAAGTGACTCTTCTGTGAGGGATTCGGAACAGTGAGAAGACGGGCATAGGTGGCCTGGCCACACTCTGAAGGAGGCTGTGCTGGCAAGGGGGGATTTGGGGAAGGAAAAATACATTACCTCATTAAAGAGATAATTGTTCCTCCTGCTGAAGGTGGATCATTATTTCTTGGCCAGGTAATTGACCTTCTCACCTGGATTAACTCTGAGTCAGGTGACTGACCTGCCCACCTGGATTAACTCTTAGTCTGGTGACTGACCTGCCCACCTGGATTAACTCTTAGTCAGGTGACTGACCTGCCCACCTGGATTAACTCTTAGTCTGGTGACTGACCTGCCCACCTGGATTAACTCTGAGTCAGGTGACTGACCTGCCCACCTGGATTAACTCTTAGTCAGGTGACTGACCTGCCCACCTGGATTAACTCTTAGTCAGGTGACTGACCTGCCCACCTGGATTAACTCTTAGTCAGGTGACTGACCTGCCCACCTGGATTAACTCTTAGTCAGGTGACTGACCTGCCCACCTGGATTAACTCTTAGTCTGGGAGAAAGTAAGATGTCTCCACCCAGAGGCAGATTCCATTATATTGTTCTTTAATGGGTCTCCAGTGCTACTATAACTCTACAGAAAGGAAGAGCTAGGCACCCCCCCCTCTCTCTCACACACACACACTCACACTTGGCAACACTACAAATAAATCCATCTTTCTTCATCACTGTTTTCTAATCTTTTTTTTCCGATGCAGCAGCTTTATGGGCTGCAATGACTTGCTTCCTTGCGAGAACAGGAAAAAGGAATAAGAGGTTACAGAAATGAAGAAAGCACTCGTGGGTGGTGGCATATGTATTCAAGGGGTTGCAATAAATAAATGCCAACATGACTGCTTTGTTATTAGGGGGAAGGTTTTATTGTAGATGAGAGAATAAGGCTGGGCAGTGGTGGTGCACATCCCAGAACTTGGGAGGCAGAGGCAGGTGGATCTCTGTGAGTTCAAGGCCAGCCTTGTCTACTAGAACTAGTTCCAGGCCAGGCTCCAAAACTACAGAGAAAGCTGTCGAGAGAGAGAGAGAGAGAGAGAGAGAGAGAGAGAGAGAGAGAGAGAGAGAGAACCCAGAGGCATCAGGGAGAGTCTGCAGTGTCTACCTTAGAGACAGAGCAAGGAGGAGAGAGAGAGAAAGTGGGGAAAGCGGCAAATTGGCAATTGCCAGGGCTATGAGAGCAGAGAGATGGCAAAACTAGTGTAGAGTCCTGCCAGTTATAAGGGGCTGTGCTGTAGTGGGAGGGGGCAGGTCAGCTGCAACAGCCCAGGAATTGGTGTGGGACTCCGATCTATTAGAGGCTTGTTTGAGTTATTACAGAACTAGATGTTGGCTCTGGGAGATGGGGGGCTGTAGGAGCAGGTGAGAAAGTATTGGCTTTTCCTGGCACACATAAACCCCCTTTACAAGATTACTCAGAAATACTCAGTGTTTCAGAGACCAGCCTCAGCCGAGCCCCAGTTGTCATTTGGGGGGCTGAGATCTGACAGCACACACTGTAATCACAGCCTGTGAGAAGTAGAAGCGGAAGGATTACGAGGTCAAGGCCAGCCTTGGCTACTGCTAAGATCAAGGCTAGCCTGGGTTACACCATTACACCATACTGTTGTAGAGAAGGGCGCTCAGACACAGCTGCAAGACAATAGAAAGTTCCCTGAGTGTTTGGGACCGAGTACAGGCCTGAGCCTTTCTTGGGGTGAGCTTTTCAGCTCAAAAACCACATCCTGGAATGATGGACCTCAGTTAGCAAGAGCGATCAGCCAGAAGCAGAACTGCAGAAGCCAAAAAAGCAAGGTTAGTACATCTAGGTCCCTTTCCAGAACCATGGACTTCGATGGATTAGGCCTTTGTTTTCATTTTGACTGGTGCTGCTGCCTATGTGCTGAGTTCCAAGGCCTGAGTGGTTCTTCCATCATGGCGTCAGTTGTATTACGGTCTGAGGCCTGTTATATTCCCCAGTAGTTCTGTGACCTTGAGTCAAATTGTGGACTCATCTGGGGGCAGAGGGTTAGGTTGTCTCCTTAGCACTAGTAATTTAATGGAAATTATTCTCTGTTTTACACAGCTATGTAGGGGGTGGAGCAAGCGGGGTCCTATAGTGAGGGGTAGGAGCCAAAGGATTAATGGTCCAGCCATGGCCATAAGTAGAGTGTCCAACCAAGGGGACCAGGAGAACAGAGGTTGGCACCAGTCGTTGGATTCTTGACATCTCCTTTCCCTGTCCTGGAGGTTATAAACCTTCTCTAATTCTCTCTGATTGATTGACAGAGAAACAACGAGTTTCCCCCAGTGTCCTACAGAGAGCTCCTTGTCTCCTAAAGAGGAGGTCGAGTCCTCTTCCATTCTGAAGAACAACCTCAGCTAACGAATCTAACTGGGTTTCCAGACAGGAAGCAGAATTTTCTAGATGGCTCAGGCCTGTGTCTACTTGAGCACCGAGGTCCTTAAAGTTTTCATCCCTCAATCCTAGGGCAGAAGTTCCAGCTGCAGTGGAACCGGTGATGCTGCCCCCACCAACAGGGGATGAGAGTGGGATGGTTTGCCCTGCATGGGGGAGCCCAGAATCTAGACTAGAGGGGCCCAGCCCTCTCCTCCATTACAGACGAACACCTGCGGTATAGCATGCATGAGGACGCAAAGGGGTGGGCTCTCCTCCAGTGTGAACAATTCAGAAGATGCACACATGGTTAAGCCATAGTGCGAGCAAACCAGCTAGTCTATAGGGCTTAGAAATACACTTGACTGCCATTCCTGAGATTAATCTTCTGGAATCTGCATGGGGGAGCTTTCTTAGGGTATCTTGTTGACATTAACAGGGCTCCCTTCCCTTGGCTATTCCCAGGGGTAAGCGTAGGTTGGTCCCATTTACAGTGGAGTTTCTATGAACTCTTCAGTTCCAGTCTTTCTTAATTTTCATACCCAAGGTCCTGGCTAATGAGGGTTTGGGGCCTTTCCCATGGGGAATCAGAAAAAATAATAGGATAGCAGTTATAGGCCCCATGTCAGTATTATCTTTAGGGGATCAGAAGACCTAGTGATGACCCATCTGTCTTTTCTTCTGTAGCCTCCTTCAGCTAGATGTCCTGCGTCCTCAGGGTGACCCTGGTGACCTTCACAGCTGGAGAGGAAGTGAGGACCACAGGAAATGGGCCTTTCCACATTGGTTTCAGGCTCTGGATTAGATTCTTTTTACCCACACAAGGTTGCCAAACTGCAGTTTGTGGGCAGGTTCAGACACGGGCAAGGGTGCAGCGTCTCAGACCATCTGGTAACTAGCCCTCTGAATCCGTGGCAGGGCCTGTAAGGACTTGAGGAAGGAATGGTTAGTAATTTCTGTCTTATGAACTTCTGTATATGGGGTGCACCTGGCCCTTACGGGGGCAAAGGATGGGAGTTTGGCCCAATATTTTACCGGTCTCACCAATGTATTTAGTTTACCTGTTCTGAGCTTGTAGCTTCTAAGCACAAGGTAGTTTCCAATCAACATTTAGGACCTTTGCAAAATGTAGTGAAACTTTGGCTGTGAATGCAGGGCCACTGTCAGACTGTGGAAAAGGGGCAACCCAAATTTATTGTAATATCCAGACCCAAGTACCACGGCAGTTTTATTCCCCCCCCCCCTCCTCCAGATGGGTGGCCTAGTGGAGTTTGGCCCCCATTTATCTTCTGCTAACACTAGTGAGCATGGGTCTCTCAACTGGCAAGAACCACTACCTATTTGCCTCTTTCTGGTGTCTTCCCTCTTTGTCTACTTAGTTTCTTTGTGTATACCTTGGGCTCTGGAGAAGGTTCAATCAAGGTAACCAAGATCTGGGGGAGGCTGCCCTGTTCTAGAGTCACCTCTGAGTGGCCAAGTCTGAGGGCCTGTCCTCTTGATCTCTAGATATTTCTCTTTTGGAATCCTCTGCAATGGTAATGGCTACCTCCCTTGTCAGCCAGATGGCCTCTGGTACGGCCAGGAATTCTGTTCCTGGATTTGGTTTTCTTTTCTGGCTGAGGTGAGGACACCCCCTGCACACACACACACAACCCCTGGCTATACAGGGTCCCGTGAAGATGTTTACCTACTGGCCATACACACAATGATGACTTTTCTGGTTAGTGTCAGAAGCTCAGCACTTTGTGCTAAAGTCCCTCAGCTAAGGGACCAAGCCCACACCACACTGTTCAAGATGGCAACTGAGGCCCCTGACAGACCTGATTTCATCTTGATCAAAACCGTTCCTCTTTCTCTTCTTGTAGCAGGACACTTGTAAAGTCAGGTTTGACCGATTGGACTGGATCAATCATTTTCAAGGGAATCAGGGATCAGAAAGTGGGGTAGGGGCTGCAGGTTTCTGGCCCACCAGTCCCCCCAAAGCAAAGCAGAGGGAAGGACGCAGCAGTAGTGGCCACAGAGGCAGCAGATAAGCAGAGTGTTGAGCTCCTGGTTGGAGCTCCAGGGGCCAGGGCCAGGGAAGCACCCAAATAGCATCTTCCCCCACAGCAGTACCGGGGGACCCCGTTCGAATCCACTCTGCGATCACAGAATCACACCTCGCTGTGCCTCCCATCCTGTTGGTGGAGACTGGTGCCCCTGACATGGCTGCTGTGTTGGTGAGGCTCTATCGGGTTATCTGCTGGGAGCAGGCTGGCTGGGCTGGTGACTGAGGTTTTACAGAATTAGATATGGGCCTGATAGCATAACAGGTAAAGAGAGATGAGAGGAATCTAGGAAAGGAAAGAACCATGGGAGTTGCTTTGAACATGTTAGGCCAGTTTGCAGAGACCTGAGCTCTAGAGGGATTCAGTCTTATAGTGAGTTTTTTAACTAGAAAGCAAAAGTGCCACAGAAGCCAAGGTGCTCTGAGCCCTTCAATGGCAGAGGATCTGCTATACACAGACCAGGCAGGAACTGGGCCAAAGTACGCTGGTGACCCATCCCTCACAAGACATGAGAGACTCAAGATGACACAACTCTTCCTTCATCCTTTTGGAGACTTTTAGATAAAACTCGCCTCATGTGCACTCTTTGCCTGACTCTCTCCCATCTGCATACAGATGTACTTGTTGGGGGCCCTGGATTGACGGAGACGGCCGTGGTCTCTATGTTGGGAAAGCAGTTAACTATGCTAGGGCGTTCTCCATCCCTCTGCTCAGAGAAACAGGTTGATTCACAACTGTGGTGCTAACAGTTGTGCTAATCTGTGAAGAAAGAGCATGTCGATTGCCTCCTCTGGTCCTGGGTACCACATCCAGGCCTACTACCTCATCTGCCCTAAGTGTTGCCAGGAGTTTGGGTCCTAAACAGGCTATCATTTTCTTTTTCACCAGCTCTACCTTTTCCTCTATTCAAACAGTACCTCCTTCAGACAGAGACTGTAGCAAAAGCAAGCCTGGAGGACTGATCTTAGGGGGCTTTTCTTTCCGTGGACTATAATAATCTAGCTAAAACTCAGAGCTTGGGCTGAATCATGCAAGGACTAACTGGGAGGAAGGAAGGCAGGAAGGCAGGAAGGCAGGAAGGCAGGAAGGCAGGAAGGCAGGAAGGCAGGAAGGCAGGAAGGCAGGAAGGAAGGAAGGAAGGAAGGAAGGAAGGAAGGAAGGAAGGAAGGAAGGAAGGAAGGAAGGAAGACTGTGCTCTTTGGAGCCCCAGGATAGGGCAGCCGGGGAGCGTGTGCTTCCCTGCCTCGAGGAGAGCTTCCACTTCAGTCTTCAGCAGCGCACGTCTCACTGCTCCTTCTGGGTCCTTGTCAAGATGTGCTTTGAATGCCATGGTTTCAACTCCTCTTCTGTGTAGACTTCACAAAGGCACTTATTAAAGGTGCAAATATGGAGCGCAGACGATTGAGGATTCCATTCCAGGGTAGGATGTTTGCCTTGCAAGTGAAAGGCCCTGACGCTATAAATAACTAAACAATTTTTATAAAAATTGAGTGGCAAGGCCAGCAAGAAAGCTTGGTGAATAAATAAAGATGATTTCCAGACCTGAACCATGGGTTCCAAAAGGTAGGAGAGAATTGTCTCTGCAAAGGTATCTTCTGCCCTCCACATGCACGCCATGGCACACCGCCCCTGCCACGCACACGCTGCACGCACACACACACACACACACACACACACACACACACACACACTGCACACACAGTAACCATAGTTGTCTTTTTAATTGAGCGATCATTTACAACACCTACAGCAAAGGCAATACTGGTATCAGTTGAGCAAGAACATGAAGACATTTTGTGGGGGAAATGACGTGGGTAGGACGAGACTGCAGAAAGTCCTGACCAGCTGTCACGTGTGAAGAGAGAGCCTGAGAGAAAAGACAACTGAATAAGACCACATTAGAACCTCAGGGAGCCACCAAAGCCGAGCAAAGGAGTCAGGGCAGGCCAGAGACAGCCAAGGGACAGCTGATCAGATGATGGGATAGGAAGACAACAGTGTTGCATGGTGAAGCCATCACTGCAGGCTCTGCTAGGAACTCATTCTTGAGAGGTGAGTGGTGAGGCCAGATGTTCAGAAGTCTAGAGGCATCACACCAGATGTGGCCTGTGGCTGGCTGCTGCAGGCATTCTGCTAAATGCCTCCCATGCCTTTATTTCTTTTATTATTTATTCATAATTTTTATTTTATTTATTATAGTATTGAATTTTTATTTATCTTATTATAGTATTGAATTCTGATATAATACCTATGTGGTGAGTACATAGTTATAACCATCTAAAGCAAGGGTTCTCAACCTTCCTGATGCTGTGATCCTTTAAATATAGTTCCTCGTGCCATCGTGACCTCAACAATACATTATTTTTGTTGCTACTTCATAACTGTAATTTTGCTACGGTTAGGAATCGTAATGTAAATATCTATGTTTTCAGTCTTGGGTGACCCCTGTGAAAGGGTTGTTGAACCCCAAAGGGGTTGTGACCCACAGGTTGAGAACTCGGATCTAAAGGCTGAAGAATAAAAGACTCAGGGAGACTTTGCCAAGCCCACACAGCTCCAAGAAGCTTCCTGGACTGATCTGACAGAGACTCCCATCTTTCACAACACAGAATGCTTCCTCTCATGTAATTCCCACAAGGTCCAGAGGCCCAATCAGAAGGAAGCTGTTGGGAAAGCTTCCCTTGCTTAACTACTGAGATGACGGCTCCGAGTGATGTGTTCAGTTTCCCTGTGATATAGAAAGTGTGGTCTGATCAGAGCACAGTTCCTTTGATCCCTTTTCTAGCTGACACAATCTATCATGCTGACCTCGGGAGACTCTTTGGGAAGGGGGTTCAGCTTGGTTACTGTTTGATTAAAGGTTCACGCTTGATGTGTGATGGCCATACGGGGCCCTTTTCTTCCCACTGGACTGTTTTCCAAACTCAGCCTCTCAGTGCTCTTGATTCCCCAAGGAACCCCGTGGCTAAGAACAAGCCATGGCACAGAGGGGCATTTTCAACTTGTAGTTTTTGGAGTCCTACAGGAGTTCTGAAAATGTGCTGAAATGTTCTAGAAGACGGGGAGACGCTCTCCCAGGAGTTCTGCTGCCTACTCATGCTCAACAGATAGAGCTTATTATGAGTCACAGTATTCAGGACGATCAAAGACTCTTGAACACTCCTTGAAGAGGTTTTTGTTTAGTACAAAGCAAAATTTTTAAATGGAAAAAAATGGGGTTATTTTTGTTTTTGTTTTGTTTTGTTTCGTCTTTTTAAAAACACAGCAAAGGATGCCCCCAGGGAAGAGATTGTGTCATGCCAGGGAGTCTGTGGATTTGTTGCCGGGGTCACCTTCCAAAGTGTCCTTTCCTGCTTTCGCTTCAGACGTCTCCTGGAGAGAGGAAATACTTAAGTCCATTTTTGGAAATAGACCTATAGTACGTGAGAGTGCATCTGGGAGCTCTTAGGTGGTCCCCAGTGTGATGGAAAGCAACGAGACAACAAATGCATCATCTCACAAGGAACAGAAACACTGACCTGCACAGAAGGGTCATTACGAGGACAATGGTCAGTGATGAATCATAACGCTATGACGGACACTCAAAAGGAGAAGACCAGTAAGAGGAATATCTCATTATGACTGTTGTGGCCCATGCCACATAACTCATGTTAGCATGTAATCCTGTGTGAGGCTATTAGGATATGGCACCCTTGAATGGATTCTTGTTATGTGTTGTATGTGAACTCTTCCCTACAGGCTCACATATTTGGACACTTGCTTCCCAACTTGGGGTGCTGTGCTGGCAGGCTCTGGAACATTTGCACATGAGAACTAACTGGCCAGTGGGGTGGGAGGAATGCAGGCCTTAAGGATTATTCCCTGGCCCTACTTCTAGGCCCATTCTCTGCTTCCTGGATCACCTAGACATGATCACACCATGCTCCTGATACCATGGACAGAGCTGCTCAACTACCACAGCGTTCCCTCCATGACTAATCGATACCCCTGAAACCAAGAGTCAAAAGCAATGCATTAAGCTGGTCCTGTCGGGTGTTTTGCCACAACAGTGAGGAGAGTAGCTAATACAGTGTTCTTAGGAAAAAGAGCCCAGTGAGGTCACTTACCCTTTCTGCTATCAGTGAACCAAGAAGTGGTCCTCACCACACGCTGAATCTGTCAAGGTCTTGACCTGGAACTTTTCAGCATCCAGAAACATGGGAAACAAATTTCTCTTGTTTATAAACTTCCCAAACTACTGCATTTTTTTTTTTACAAAAGTCTGAATACACACTGGAAATGTATCATGTGAATTTATCAGGTCCCCACGTGGTAAAAGTATCTTCAGAGGGACCCAACGACAACCAATTGGAAACAACAATGACTTCATTTTCTCCCAAGAGCATTTCCATTTCATCCTCTTCCTGGAGACTAAGAGCACCCAGCATAATATGAATTCTTTCTTCAAAGAAAGTAGGAGATTGCTGAAACTCAAGGGCATAGGAAAAGGATAGAAAAAGCAGAAGATGTCTTTGAACAATCTGGGAGAGAGTGGGGTTTGGGGTGCCCTGGCCACTGGCCTGACAAAGTGCATAAAGCATGCTTTCTATGGCCAAAACCCTCAGAGTTACAAAATCTTTCACTTATAACTGAGAGAACACAGTGAATAGGCAATGGCAGGTTCCCTGGACATGGTTTGCCTTTGTTTGCTGTGTCTAATTTTTATTCTTTGACAGTTTTGCATGAATAGATGATGAATTTTAGTCCTTGTCACCCCTATTGCACTCTCATCCCCCTCCTTCTATTGAAGCCTTCCTCCCAGCAAGTTCCTTTCTATCTACGTGCCTTTAATGTATTTGATCCTTTGAGTTTAAGCTTGTATGCATTAGCATTCATAGGGTGTTATTTTCTGAAACATGGGCAACTTAACAGTGGTTACACTACTAAAGAAAGTGACCATCTTTCTTCTAAGCACCATGACAGTAAATAGTTCCTCAGAAAAGAATGGGCCTCATGAGCCCTCCTCCATTTCAGGCTGAAATGCTGATGGAACAGTCTTGTGCAAGTAACCACAGCAGCCATGTCTTAGGGTTTCTGTTTCTCTGAAGAGACACGACGATGAAGGCAACTCTCATAAAGGAAAGCACTTAATAGAGTAATTTACACTTTCGGAAGTTTAGTCCATTATTATCATGGTGGGACATGGCAGCGTGCAGGTAGACATGGTGCAGTAACTAAGAGTCCTACGTCTTGACTGGCAGGCAACAGGAAGTAAACTGAGATACCAGGCATGGCTTGAGCATATATGAGACCTCAAAGCCCACCCCCACAGTGGCACACTTCCTTCAATAAGGCCACACCTACTCCTACAAAGCCACACCTCCCGATAGTGCCACTCCCTATGAACTTATGGGAGCCAGTTACATTCAAATCACCACAGGCAGTGAGTTCATGAGTGCATCTCGTGGGCCATGTCCAGTAAACACTGTTTTCCAGCAGTAACCTCACCGTAAACTCTGCCTCGCTCTGAACCTTGGAGGAAGTGATATACATGTTCCAAATAGGTCTGAGCATCTCACAGCCTTATTCTCTGTCCTTTGATGACTGGTGAATCTCATTAACCACAGTCCACTGTGAAGGGGAACTTCTCTGAGGAGGATCGAGGGCTGCGTGGATCTATGGGCATGAAGATAGAGAAGTATTTGGCAGACAGTGTAAAACCATTGGGAGCTGTGATATGAAAAGTTAAGGTGGAAAGTTGAATGCATAGACACACACACCTACTTTAAGATCGTATTCACCTTTGTGGAAGCAGAAAAGAGGCTTGTTGGCAGAAGAGACCCATAGTTGCCATCTTCCATTATAGGGAATGAAGGTATAAGTAAATCTCAGAATTTAAAAATAAAAATCTGTATCTCAAACTACACACGCAACTCTGTAAATGTCTGGCAGAACCAAAATTGACTTTCTTTAAGACTGGGGTCATCGAAAAGGAACCAGAAAAAGTGTGTGCCGATTATAAAAACAATGAGAAAAAGGAGAAGCAAATGAATAGAACTTCTCAGGGAGAAAGTGTGTACTTGGCCATTCTGAAACACCTAAATATTTTGTCATTAAATTTTAACATGTGTGAATACACACACGCTTGCATGCACAGGGAACTATAAAGCCTGGAACAGTTCACAGGGGCCTGGGAACAAACAAAAATGGAACCATCACAGAAAGAAAAAAAATTATCATGGGAACAGCACAAGGAAAGGACAAACTGTGAAAGTCACTAATGGACACAGAGAAAAATGAGGAAATGGACCCAAATATAAATGGAAATAAAGGTCAGAGGGATGATGGAGAAACTGTGTAAGGACACTACACAAAACTCAGTATGCATTGGTATCTCCATGGTCAAATGTGAGACGGGCAAGCAAAAGGGTGTACAGACGTAGTTTTCAAAAATAAGAGATTTGATTAAAAATGGAAATGACATGCAATGTCCCAAGGAAAAGGAACAAAGAAGCATACTATAATTAAAACTGCAGTCTTCAAAGAGAAAGAACTCTTTGGGGGACTATGGAAAAATGTTGTCACTTAAAAGGAGGGAAAAAAAATAAGGCTGTCCTCAGATTTCCCCAGAGTAAAACTTCAATCCAGAAAATGGTGCAGAAATGGCTCAAAGTCCTCGGGGAGACAGCGCTAAGACACGCCCACTTTGGCTATGTGAGGAACCCACTTCTGACAGAAAACACAAACAAACTTCAGTCAGTCAAGGGACTGACGAAAAAGCTGCGGAACTCACATTGATACTGAATCTACTTGATGATATGCCACGGCTTAGAGGAATTCAGGGGCCACAGTAACAGGGAAGAACAAAACCTTGTGAAAATACTTGGCAGAATAACTTCATAGGCATGCATGCTGAATCCCATATAGAACGGAGCTAAATGACACCGATAGAAGATGCTAACTCAAGCAAGATAATTGAAAAGTTATTTGGAAGACAAAGGTCACTGCTCAGAAAGTAGAGCATTGCATTGGGTAGAAGAATAAAAAGGAAGAAAAAGGAAATGGACTAATTTGAGAATATTCAAGGTATAGAGTCAGTAGTCTACTAAAAGGTTAAAAAATGTCAGCTCAAATCATGGGTATAATAGTAGTCTTTATACTAAAAACAATACTCCAACCTATTAAGAAAGCATACACATTAAAAAAAAAACTACCAAAATATTTCATGGTATATACAACACAAAACCATGAATAATCTGACAGAACTAAGCCAAGTTGAGAGGTCCTGACGCTGGCCATGCTTACCAAACAGTGAGCACTAGGGGACTGAACAAATGCCTGAGCTGCCATCTTTGTTGGTGTTCCAGGTGTACAGACTTCTGCCGTGGCCAGTATCAAGCTGCTGATCTGATATTGCTGATGTCAATTTGGGAAGAAATAGACACTTCATTTTTTAATCTCTTATGAGTTATGGTCTGCTTTTGACACAGCAATAGTCACAGCAATAAATAGAATTCAGATAAGGAGAGAGGTTTTACATTGGACTGCAAAGCCAAACCAACTTGGGGCTGTCTATGGGGGGATCCTTTCACAACATGGAAGTTGAATGTTTGACGGTGGTGGCTTGCGGGTTCTGGGGCAGAGGTAGGTAGGAGTAGAAAACAGTATTAAATGAGTTGTTTTAAAGACTGCATCATAGTAATAACGCATCCAGATACAGAATACTAATTGAGAGAATCTATGCACCAAACAATATAATATCTATATTCATGAGCAAAAATGTTAGATATTGCAAGGAGAAATGGATAAAGATGTTTTATCGCTTCCATGCCAAGAAATCCCAAGTGAATAAAAATGAATAAAGATATAAAAGCCTCTGATGATAGATATAGCAAGTCACTGAAAAACAAGAAAACACAATCCTTTTTTTAAAAAATCAGATCACCTACGAAGGGCCCTTGCCTTCTTTACTAGAAGCCACAAATGGACAATCATGAGGGCCAATCACATATCAGACTGTAAGAAAATAGTAAATTCTTATTTGTTTTTGTTTGTTTGTGTTTTGTTTTTCAAGACAGGGTCCCTGTGAAGATCAGGTTGTCCTGGAGCTCAATATGTAGTCCAACCTATCTTTGAACTCAGAAATTCACCAGCCTCTGCCTCCTGAGGTCTGGGATTAAAGGTGTGTGCCACCATTGTACAAGTAATACTTTTTTAAAATGGAGAAAACCCTATTTGGGCTACTTTCCTTATCATAAATAATACAACTATGACATTTATACTAAATTTTAAGTAAGATTCCCTTATCACTTGGAAATCTCAGCTTTTCAACTTTATAACAATTCTTGAATCAATTTTTAAAACTCAAATTATAGAACATAGAAGAGCAAATAATAATTATCCAATTATTATACAGAGAACCCAGGGCTATAACCACAGTTTTCGGAGAAAATTAAAGGAATGCATGCAGAAGCCAGCAAGAGAGACCGTCAGAACTGAAGCAGCTACCTTTTCAGATCAGGAAAAAGAAATAAATAGAAAGTGAGTGGAAAGAATTCAAAAGAAAATGCTGGGCTGTTATGAATTTAAATATTGTAAAAGCTGGTATGCGTTTTAAAGCCCGAATGCTTGCTCTTTGGAGATCCATAAAGAAAGCTGTCAAGTTGGTCTGCTGTTGGCCTAACTTCATAAAATTAAAAACGCAGTTACATAAACCGAACTGCAACAGAGGAAATCATTGCAGACAGAACCACACGAGATGCTTTTGCAAACCCAGGCAACTAAATTTGAAAACGGTGATGAAATAAGTAATTTTCCAGTAAAGCTAATTTTATTGAAATATAACTCAACCAAAATTGGTCGAAATAGATCAGTTGTTACCGCAAACTTATTTAAGACCTTACAAAGGCCTGTCTTCCCCCCAAAAATGCTATTTCAAAACAGTTTCACATGAGACTGTTTCTGAATCTAAAATAAACAGGTGATCCAAGAACTTCCATTTTGGAACCACTGCCTTCAACAAAAGACAGAGGAGAGCTGGAAAGAGTGTGGGAAGGTGGATGGAATGGAGGCAGGGAAGTAAGGGGGAAATGAAAGGAGGAAAGAGAGAGAGAAGGAGGGAAGTCATATGCCCATACAACCTTACTCGGGGACACATATACAAACTCTTGAGTAAAAGCCCACAACCAAAAGCAGCGTATTCAAGGACTTTCTACTCTGATCAAGTTAGCACTTGGAACAGAGGTGCCTGCATGGAAGAGTGTGAACTATGTGGGAACCCCTGGAGGCACGAAGACCATGAGGAGCGTGCAACTAGGCATTGGAAACATCCTGGATCTTGGACTTCCTGGTGTTTCCAGCACACTGGTACTGAGTGAGGCACACAGATGTGGCCCCAGAAGGGCTTGCATCCTCTGACTGTCTGGCAGCTGGTGGTCAAGGAAACTGGTTTCTGATGTTGTCCTGCCTTGTTTATGTCTTGACGCCTCTTTTGTCTCTTCTCGTTCCAGACACTGGTCATTTTCAATTTTACCAATTGACACTACTAATGTAACAGGGCCCCAGACCTTAGCACAACTGACACCATGATGGAAGTGCCATTCAGGCCTTGGAAATCAGCACACAGGCAGCAACGCAGGCCAGCATGAGAACAGAGACCTAATCCATCAAAGTCTGGGGTTCTGTTAAAGTTCCTAAATGTGCTAACTTTGTTTTTGCCTTCCAAAGGTCTGCTTCTGTCTAACTGAGGTGTGTCAACCCAAGATGTGGTTTGGGGCTTAAAAGCTCACCTTGAGAAAGGCTCGGGTCTGCTTTCAGGTCTTAAACACCCAGTGTGGTTGCTGGTGGCTAATAAAGACTTTCTACTGGCTTGACCCCACGTCAGAGCAGTCTTCTCTGGTGGACGCCTCGCAACTTTAGCTTTTGGGACTGGGGATTTCTTTGCGCACAGGGTTTACCTATGCCTTACCCAGTCCTGTTGGCATTATGACTAAACACGGGAAACTCTACACCCCAATTCCTACTGCCATCCCCATCACAGTGACAACCAGAATGTTTCCAGACACTGGCAAATGTCCCCCCGCCACCCAGACTCAAAACTGTCCCAGTTAAGAATCACTTCTGTAGATCCGTTTACTTGCCACCATGTTTTTTGATTCTAACATTTCCACTTGACACATACGGTTTTTAGACTCTGTTGAAACCTCCCCTGACCTCCATCTGGGCAACCACACTGCTGTCACTTTGCCTCTAGAGCCTTTCCTTCAGCAAGCACTACGCTGGCCGACGTTACTCCGAATTCCTTCTTTCTTATTCTGACAGGTAGGTCGTGCCTCAGCCTGCTTCTATGGATGACCTCTCGTGTCTGAGATGGCTTAGCAGAGGATGAGGGTATTGCTAGAGTGAGAGTCACAGCCTGTGTCCTTAGCAGCCCTAGCAAGAGGGTGTCCCTCCCCTGCTTTGAGCCCATTCTGGCTCCTTTGTATCAACCACTCATAGCTAGAAACACTGTCTGCCTGGGAACCCAGGAGCCACATTGGGCTAGAAATCAAGAAGGCGACTTCGCGCTCCTTCATGCTCCTTCACGTCCTTCACTGCCAGTTCCCAGGTCTCATGTGCAGCCCTGTAGGAAACCGTTTACAGGGACCTGTCCTAAAGTCACATATTGACCTTCACAGAGGGCTGGTGAGAGACTTCAATACCTGATCTCGCCAATAGACAAGTCATCCAGATGAGAAAGAAAGAGAGAAATGATAGACTAACATCATGCACCAAGTGGACATAAACCAATAGCTAACTGACATCAAAACCCAAATGGACCTAGCAGATATTTATAGAACATTTCAGTCAAACACAAAAGGATATACCTTGTTCTCAATGCCACATGGAACTTTCTCTAAAACTGATCACATACTCAGAAAATGTAAGACTTAATAGCTATAAGAAAATTTGAGATGACACCCTGCAGTGTGTCAGTCTACCACAGATTACAGCTGGATATCAACAATAGAAATAACAAAAAGCCTATAAACTCATGGAAACTGAAAAACGCACTATTGAGTGAAAAATGAGTCAAGACAGAAATTAGGAAAGAAATTACTTTCTAGAATTGAATGAAAATGAAAACACAACATACCAAAACTTATGGGACACAAGGTGGCTCCAAGAAGCAACTTCATAGCACTTGTTGAACCTATATTAAAAAAAATGGAGAAGTCTCATATTAATAACTTAACATCACACCTGAAAACTCTAGAACAAAAGGAAGAAAGAACTCCCCCAAAAGAGTACACAGCAGAAAATAATCAAAATTGGGACTGAAAGCAATAAAATAGAAACAAACAAAAGAATTACACTAAGAATCAATGGAACAGAGTTGGTTCTTTGAGAAAATAAATAAGATTGACCCTCCCTTATCCAAATTATCTAAAGGACAGAGAAAGGTGGTTCAAATTAAAATTATAGATGAAATGGGGGCATATCAACAGACACCAAAGAAATCCACAAGGACATACTTTAAAAACCTATACCCCACCAAAAATAAATAAATAAATAAACAAATAAATACATTTCTTAAAACATAACACCAAAGTTAAATCAAGATCAGATAAGCACTTTAAACAAGCCAAGAGCCCCTAGTGAAATAGAAGGAGTAATTAAAAATCTCTGGACTAAAAAAGCCTAGAACCTGAGGAAAGGTCCCTGCAGGCTTTACAGCCCACAAGGAAAGGATCAGGTGCAGTAAGTATGATACTTGGATCAGCCCAATTTATGTAGTCAGTGCTGGGCCAAGACTTCTTGACGTCTAACATCAATTCCTTTATTTTTGCCATATTTAAGCATGGCACAATTTTAAAAACAAATTTTTCTGATATCAACTCAGCCCCATGAGTACAGTAAAGCTTAAGACATGTTTACACTGATGCTCTTTACAAAACACGTATGTCTTCGTACAACAGATGGGCTCTTGTTGACTTAGAAACAATGCTTAAAATGAGGATTCAGGGAGGATAACTGAGATAAACACAGTGCCTGGCCCTGAGATAGCATAGAAGCCACTTAGACTATTGTAAAATCCAAATGACGTCCCTCACAGGGATGAGTTTCATGGCCTAGAAGTACTCTCAAGATTTTAAGGGGAAATGATCTGGAATGAACAAACATAGTATTCTGGGCATCCGGGAAGAGCCTGGCTCAACAGGTAGCAAAGGATTATCAGGTTGTAAACTACACTTCCCCCTAGAATTCTGGGTGAACAGCCAAATATCCTCTCCCTTTGGAGAAATCAGCTGTGTGTTTAACTTTTCCTGGCTCCTCCAGTACTTATCTGTGTACACAAGGATCCTTTTGCCCTCTATAGGGAATTCAGTGCAAAATTCTACCAGAAGAATCAACACCAATACTCCTCATATTATTCCACAAAATAGAAACAGGAGGAACACTGCTTCATTCTTTTTAAAAGATCACAGTTATTCTAATACTGGAAGGAAGGAAGGAAGGAAGGAAGGAAGGAAGGAAGGAAGGAAGGAAGGAAGGAAAGAAGGAAAGAAGGAAAGAAGGAAAGAAGGAAAGAAGGGAAAGAAAATTACAAGCTAATTTCCCTTATGAACATAGATTTTGTTTTTAAATTCTCAATAAAACGCTTCCAAACTGAACACAAGAACAGAGCAAATAGATTATCCACTATGATCAAGTAGGCTTCATCCCAGAGTTGCAAGGATGGTTCACCATTTGTAAATCAATAAATGTAATCCACCATGTAAACAGGCCAAAAGACAAAAACACCTGATTATTTTATTAGATGCAAAAAAAAAAAGCCTTTGACAAAATCTATACCCCTTCATGATAAAAGTCCTGGAGAGATTAGGGATACAAGAGACATACCTCAACAAAATACTGGGGATCTGCAGCAGGTCCATCATTAGCCAGCATCAACCTAGATGGAGAGAAACACAAAGCATTTCTAGTACAATCAGCAGCAAGGTAAAGTTGTCCTCTCTCCATACCTATTAGATATAGTATTTGAAGTCTTAGCTAGAGCAGTAGACAAACGAAAGAGGACTCAAATAGAAAAGGAAGAAGTCAAAGATCTTTATATGCAGATGATATGATCATATACATAAGTGAAACTCTATCAGGAAACTTTTATAGCAAATAAAAACTTTCTTCAAAATAGCAGGATACAAAACTGGTGTGTGTCTGTGTGTGTGTGTGTGTGTGTGTGTGTGTGTGTGTGTGTGTTTGTGAAAGATTTGTATAATAGAAAACTGTATGACATTAAAAGAAAGAAATTGAAGCTCCCAGAAGATAAAAAAATTCCCATGCTCATGGATCTGTTGGATTAATAAAGTAAAAATGGCCATGCTACCAAAAGCAATCTAAGATTCAATGTAATCCTCATCAAAATTTCAACACAATTCTTCATGGAAATTGAAAGAACAATTTTCGGGTTCATATGGAAACAAACAACAAACAAACACAACAAGCAAACAAACAAAAACATAATAATTCAAACAATCCTGAATAATTAAAAAAAAACCTGCTGGAGGTATTACCATTCCCAATCTCAAACTGTATTTCAGAGCTATAATACAAACAGCATGGTATTGGCATAAAACAGATATATTGATTAGTGTAATCAAATTAAAAGTTCACACATCTATGAACATCTGATTTTTAATTTTAAAAAGGACCAGAAATAAATAGGAAAAAAAGAACGTATCTTTAACAAATGGAGCTGGTCAAACTGGATGGCTGCGTCTAGAAAAATCCAGATAGATCCATATTTACCACCCTCCAAAAATGTCAACTCCAAATGGATCAAAGACTTCAACATAAGGCCAGAGAGACACCCTGAAGCCAACAGCAGGAGAAGAGGGAGATGGTCTTGAACTCTGACACAGAAAAGTCTTCCAGACGGAACATAGATAGAACAGGCACTGCCTTACAGTTTCCATTGCTGTGAGAGACGCCATGACCACAGCAGCTCTTACAAGGAAAACGTCATTGGGGCTGCCTTACAGGTTTAGCTTACTGTCATCATGGTAAGAAGCATGGCGGTGTGGGGGAAGACAGTTCTAAAGAAGGAGCTGAGAGTTCCATATCTGGATTGGCAGCAGCAAGAAAAGAAGGAGCCACTGGGCCTGGCTTGGACATTTAAAACCCCAAAGCCCAGTCTCGGTGACATACTTCCTTCAACAAGGCCACACCTAATCCAACAAGACCACGTGTCCTAATCATTTCAGTTAACACTGCTTCCTATGTGTCTATGGGGCCATTTTCATTCCAAGCACCACAGCACCCAACAGCCCAGGGAATGCCACTTCCCACAGTAGTGGCATCAACCATTAATGAAGACTCTAAGTCACAGGTTTGCCCGCAGGCCAATCAGATGGAGGCACTTTCTTAACCAAGGTTTCTCCCTTTTCAAATGATTTCAGTTTGAATCAAATTGACACACAACCCATCAGAACAATTGACCCACAACCCGTCAGCACAGCTGACCCCTCGTTAACACACACATCACTGTTCAGCTAGAACCTTTCCTTTCTTGTCCTTTCCTTTGTCCCTGAAATGACTTGTCAATATTAATGTCACAATATAAAATATTCCAACTTTTAAAAGTTCCACAGTCTACAACTTCAAATACTTTTAAAAGTTCAATCTCATAAAACATCCAAAGTCTCTTTAAAGTTTCTATAAAATACCCAATTTCCTTGACACATCCTGTCTCTATAAATTTCCAAAGTATCTTAACTGAGCTCCTGTTTTAAAAAAAATAAAGTTACTTTCTTATTTCAAGAAGAAAGAACCGGAACACAGACACAATCACAAAAAACAAACTCCAACTGTGTAAATAACTCAGCATCCAACGGGCCCCATAGGTTTGGACAGTTGCATTTTTCTCTCTGCTATTCAGAGCACCTGAATCTTGTCTCCTAGGCTCCAGTCAGCCCAACTCCACAGCGGCTGCTGTCCCTGGTGGTCATCCCAAGGCACTGGCATCTCCAAAATGTTGGTGTCTCCATTGAGCTGCACCTGACCAAGAGCCTCTCCTGGTCTCTCTTAAGGACTCTGAACCTGTCACATGGTGTCAGGCCTCAGCTTCTCTCCATGGCCCCTTCCAATCCTGAGGGTTTCACTGCTACTGAGTTTTGACTTTCGCCAGTGGTCTCTCCTGGCCTCTCACAGTGCCAAGCCTCGGCTGTTCTCCATGACTCTTTTGTGCCTACAAAACAAATACCACCTGGGAGACTCTTATTCATTCCCAAGTTCAGCTGTCATCATGGTCTCCTCTGGAGCAGAGTTTCTGGGAAAACATTCTCCCAGAAGATTTCATCTCCGTGGAGCTGGTTTCTCCTTAGCCATCTTTAATTTCTCAGCTCCAGCTAACTGACACTAATTGTCCCAGCAAAGCAAAGGTTTCGTTTTAGTGGTTCTGGCTTCTTGTTATCACAGCTAAGTCATCGGTCCCAGATGACCAGAGCCACAGAGTCTTAATTCAAAATATTTAATGACCCTGATAGTGTATTAAAGGGACTCTCAAAACTTCTCTCTGAAACTTTGCAAGCCAGGCCTCCACCATCTGCCTTGCTCTAGGCAGACTTACTTCCCGAGCTCCCACAGAACAGCCCCCTGAACTCTAAGCCCTCTCTGGATTTGCAGACTTACTTCCCGAGCTCCCACAGAATGGCCCCCTGAACTCTAAGCCCTCTCTGGATTTTCCAGCCCAAAGGGCTCTCCAAAACACATGGCCAGCTCTGCCACAGCTGTACCCCACAACCTAGTGCCAATTCCTGACTTTTTGGGGGTTTCTATTGATGTGATAAAACACCACACTCATGAATAATGTCTTTAAGTTTGTACTAAACACCATGAGTATCCTTTTCCCTGCATTCCTCATCCCTAAAGCCTACATGGGAGGGTAGATTAAAGACGCTGAAAACCCCTGCCAGAACTGTATCACATAATCCCCCTTTGCCAGCCAGCTAAGAGCTCAGAATGAGAGACCAGCAGGAAGGTTAGGAAATATGAACCTGTAATATGATGAAAAACTGCCACCTCTCCAATATTAATCTCTTCCTTACAGTAATACTTATTTTCCTCAGGGAAACTGCTATTTGTCCCATCTGTAATTCTAGGTACTTCTTATTAGAGTATCTTGGGTCTAAGGATGTAGTTCAGTGGAAACACTAGCCTAACATGTGTGGTTCTGGGTCCTATCCCCAGTAAAACACACACACACACACCCATCTCATAATTGAGGCCTGTATAATCATGGCAGTCCATTTTTCCAGCTGCAGCGATTGGATGGGAGACAGGTATTAATCATGCCAGATCCTCTCTGCAATTTTATATGAGACCCTAAGGGACAGGCTTTCCATTGTTTCTGGGTTATGAAGGTTATAAAAGTAGGAGGCTGCCATATACTTTGAGAAACACTGAGGTCAGTGATAGTCTTCCTAGCATCTTAAGGGCACAGAAAACAAAAGAAAAAAAAATTGACAATGAGATTACATCAAACCAAACAGTTTCTGCAAAGCAAACCAACACAGTGGGAGGAAATGTCTGCCAGCGATCATCTCACAAAGGATTAAATTCAGATACACAGAGACCTCAAAAGATTTCCTAATAAGTAGTTATATAATTTTACAATGTGGACTTGATCTGAACAGATACTTGTAAAAAAATAAATAAATACAAATGGCCAACAAACATGAAAAACATGTCCACCCTCATTAGCCGCCAGGGTGCTGCAAACTAACTCGATACCAACTCACCCTCGTCACAATGGCTTCATCAAGAAAAGAACAGAGAACAAACAATTCCCATTGTTTGTAGAGTTCCTTTCAAGAACTCCTGCTACAGATGTGTTGTCTTACTCTGGGCTTTCATTGCTGAGAAGAGACACCATGACCACAGCAACTCTTACAAAGAATACATTTCACTGGGGTGGCTTGCTTAGAATTTCAGAGGTTGGGGTCCATTATCATTATGGCAGGGAGCATGGCATGTTGCAGGAAGCCACTTGATTTGTTCCCGGCTGCTCAGCCCTGAAATAACCACACAGAACCTGTATTAATTAAAATACTGCTTAGCCCATGAGCTCTAACTTCTTATTGGCTAACTTCTACATCTTAATTTAACCCATTTCTAGTAATCTGTGCATCACCACAAGGTCGTAGCCTACCAGCAAAGCTTCAGCACATCTGTCTCTCGTGGTTCCTTAGTTTCTCTGACTCGGTCCTTCTTCTTCCCAGCATTCAGCTTAGTCCGTCCTGTGTGTCATCCCCCCGCCGTGTGCTCCCCCCCCCCAGCTCTATTCTGTCCTATCAGCAGGCCAAGGCAGTTTTCTTCATTCATTAATGGTAATCACAGCACACAGAGGGAAATCCTACATCAATGGCAGTGTGCAGGAAGACATGATGCTGGAGTAGCTGAGAAGCCTACATCTTGCAGGCAACAGGAAGTTGACTGAGACACTTGTTGGTATCCTCAGTATAGGAAACCTCAAAGCCCCGCCCCCATGGTGACACATTTCCCACTCCATAGATTAACAAATCTATGAACAGGACCCATTTTGTAGGTCTTGAAATAAGATTACCCTAGGTCAGTGATTCTCGATCTATGGGTTGCAACCTCTTTGGGGGTCAAATGACCCTTTCACAGGGGTCTCCTAAGACCATCTGGATATCAGACATTTACATTATAATTCAAAATAGTAGCAAAATTACAGTTATGAAGTAGCAATGAAAATAATTTTATGGTTGGGGGTCATCACAGCATGAGGAACTATATTAAAGGGTCTCAGCATTAGGAAGGTGAGATCACTACCCTAGGTGATCTTGGTAAGCCCGAATTCCAACAGTAGGAGCTCACAAAAAAAATAGAAGAACAAATGGCTAGGAGAGGAGCAGATAGGAAAATAAACACTCCAGAATGTAAATATTGGGAAGAGCATCTAACTAGAATCCCAACAACACAGAAAATATCCCTGCAAATATGATTAATTTCTTTAAAAATCTTCCAAATAGCAGAAGAAGCTCTCAGCGGTATGAGCAGACAGCCTACTGAATGGAAGAAAATCTTTGTTTGCTATACTTCAGCCAAAACGATTATTATCTAGAATATATGAAGAACTGCAAAAATTAAGCACCAAACACCCTAAAACCACCTACCAATAAATGGGCCAATAATTCTCCTAAGAAGAAATACAAATGCCCAATAAAAAATTTAAGAACTGATCAACATCCTTTTGTCACAGGAAAATGAGAATAAAAACTAACTTTGAAATCATACCTCACTCAAGTCAAGAAGGCAATCATCAAGAAAACCCACGACGGCGAACGCCCGTGCCGACGTGGAGAAAGAGGAATCCTCACTGCTGATGGGACTGTAAACTGGTGAAGCCGCTTTGGAACTCAGTATGGAAGTTTCTCCGAACACTGAAAACAGAACTCAACTGCATCATCCTGTTATATCCATCCAGGACGTGCACCCAAAGAGCTCTACATCCTGCCTCAGAGGTACTTGTTTGTACACCATGTTTATTGCTGTTCTATTCACAACCTTAAGGAATTGGAACCAGCCTAGATGTCCATTAACAGATTAGCGGGTTATGAAACTATGGTGCACACACACACACACACACACACACACACACACACACACTAGAAATCTATTCTGTCATAAAAAATGAGATTAATAAATTTTCGAGAAAGTAGGTGAAACTGGAAAAACATTGTATTGAAAGAAAATTTAAGTTCAGAAGGACCATTGCCTCCATTAACTCTCACATACAATATATAATTTTCATAGGTGCATTTATGAGGTGGGTGTGGACAGAGGTCAGGAAACTGGAAGGGGGAAGTGGCTCTAAGAGAGAAGGTTGAGGATTGTACTAATACACGTGATATGAACGTGGGAGGGGAAACTGTCTGGATGGAGATGTCCCCTGGGAGACAGGGGACAGGAGCAGGTGTGAGAGACTGACCAAAACTAGGCATATAGAAAAATGCCGAAAGGAAACTTGCTACTTTGGATACTATTTCAAAAATGAAGAGTAAGCTGTGCACATTAAAAATAACAATAAATAAATAAAAATAAAATTCAGTAGCCATACCACATTTCAATTCCTTATTTTTATTTTTAATTTATTGTGTGTTATTTTAGTGTATGTACATGACTGTGTGTGTTTATGTGTGTGTGTGAAGACCAAAAGTATCTTCATGGATCATTCTCCACATTTGTGTTTGAGACAGGGTCTTTCTGTCCACTCTGCTAATGGTTCCTTTTGCTATTCAGAAGATTTTAAAATTTCAGTTAATCCTATTTGCATGATTACAAGCATGTGCCACTATCACAGCTTCTTAGACATGGGTCTGACCCAGGTCCCGCGCTTCCATGGCAAGCACTTCTCTGACTGAGCCCTCTCGTCAACCCTTTTTTATATTCCTTTTTACACTGCAGGTGTATATGTACCCACAATTACAACCACACAGTATTTTCCTTTCCGATTCCTTTCTAAATTTGTGCTTTTATGTTTGGCCACAGTATTAGCATATAACTGTCAGAAGTTCTTTAATAGTCTGTGGGCTCTCGCTCCTAAACCTGCAAGTCAAATATAAGCTCAGCCATCTTACAAGACCTAATGCTTTTTCTTCTAACAGCCCTTCAGGAGGATTTGTGCCACTGATGAGCGGCACATCTCACAAGTGAAATGAGATGTTCTCAGTCCTCAAAGGTTTACACATCCAGATTAAACTTCTGCCACATTCTGCCGTAAACTTTAATGATCTTGGTTACGGCACAATGCTTGTGTCCGTGTGTGTGTGTGTGTGTGTGTGTGTGTGTGTGTGTGTGTGTGTGTGTGTTTATGAAGTTGACAAAAATCTAGACATACCTGGGAAGAAGAAATTTTAACTGTGAAAATGCCTATAGCCAGAGAAAATTGGATTGTACGCAAGACTGTAGGGCATTTTCTTGATTGATGATTGATGTGGAAATGCTCCACCCACTGTGGGTGGTACCATCCCTGGACTATAGGTCCTGGATGGGATAAAAAAGTAGGCTGAGGAAGCCATGAGAGGCAAGTCAGTAAGCAATGTTCCTCGATGACCTCTCCTTCAGTTCCTGGCCTCCAACTTCCCTGCCATGAGTTTCTGCCCTGACTTTCCTTTATGATGGAATATGACCTAGAAATGTAAGATAAAATAAACCCTTTTCTCTTCTGGTTGCTTTTGGTTTGGATATTTTTATTGTTGTTTTTGTTTTGTTTGTTTTTAGAGACAGGGTTTCTCTGTGTAGTTGTGCCTGTCCTGGAACTAGCTCTTGTAGGCCAGGCTGGTCTCGAACTCACAGAGATCCACCTGCCTCTGCCTCCCGAGTGCTGGGATTAAAGGCCTGTGCCACCACTGCCCGGCTGGTCCAACTGTCTTATAGCAATAGAAACTAGAAGACAGATTCGTTACTTATTAGTTTGACATCTTGAATAACAACATCCTCTTCCGGGTTTCTATTGAATGATGCCAACATAATCTGCAAACTCAGCTCTTCTCATGCTCCCTTTAAATTCCATTAAGGAAGACTTTCAGTCCCTGGATAGGTACCAAATAAGTGACAGGAGATGTATTTTCAGCTTCATAAACCCTGAAGATTAAGAGATCAAAGTCACAGAGATGGACATTGAGGCAGGATGGAAACGTAGAAAAAATCACAGGGATGTGAGAAGGAAAAGGAATCTTCCACGGCTGAGAATAAAGAACCCCAACACAACAACACGGGCTTAAGTTCCTTCTTTTTACCCAGCTGTAGACCTGCAGTGTTTCAGGAATCTCACCTGAAAACCCACTGAGAGCAAAAGGACATGTCCCAACCCTTGGTGTGCCCCAGTGGCTCCTGGTCTTATCTTTTTGATCACGACTCCATCCCGAGCCCCTCTGGCACCACCATGTTGCAGTTATTGAAAAGAGACTTAGAGATGTGGGGGGGGGGGGGGGGTTGTTCTTTTAGCTTTTAATTTTAGAAGGTTTTTCTTTTTTATTTTCATCCTGACTTCAAGCAGCATTCTTAATTTCGTTCTATTTCCCCTAAACCATTTATCATTTAATTTCTGATTAAAAGTAGCTTCCTGTATTTCCAAATATGTGTTTGAAGTTACTTGATTCAAGCCTTGTTTGCTTTCCTGGCTTCATTTACTTATTTTGTCTCTGTTCCTTGCTTGGGGTGCATTGAGTTACCGGTTCCTTCTATTTAAATGGTCTTGCAAGGACTTTTTTCCTACCCAATTCTTTGTGGCGCTGGGATGAGTTACAGTATTCTTGGATTAGTGGTGCCCTCTTCTGTCAACACAGCGAAGAACAGTGATTTGTAATGATTATGTTTTGGACGTTATCCTCTATGTGAATCTAAATCTGGGAAATACTGAATCATGCAAAGCTCCAATCCACTGTGGTCAAAATCACTACTCAAACAATAGACTTTGTAGAGGATATTGGTAGGGATGGGAGGGAGAGAAGAAGCCAGGGGAAAGGTGACTGGAATAAATTATATAAGGTATGAAATGGTCAAAGAATACAATTATTCAACAAAAAAGTTACTGTCATTTCCAACTTGCGGAATGTGTACTTCTTACCCCTCAAACTCATGCTCGGTGGGTCTAAAGCCCTATTTCCTAGAAGATATAATAATTCCATCTGAAGATGCATCAAGAATCATGGATATAAGGCCTGCTGCACTGGTGAGAAGTCATCCCTTGTACTTCAAACTTGTGGTTGGGGAGATCACAGACCCTAGAGGAAAAACTACAACTACCATCCTGTTAAAAGGACACAGTATCAGGGCACCTTCTAAATACTCACCCTGATGCCCGAAAGTTATTGCAGCTTCCCCCATCAGAGTCGCTTCTTTCTGTAGTAAGTGATGGATAACGGAGAATCACAACTGGCTTCCTCATTCCTGAATGAGACATCTATATCACCCTCCCTTCCCACACAGCTCAGGAAGCCTTGAGGAAGAAGGGCAGCAAGGCTGTAAGAGCCAGAGGGAGTGGAGAACTGCTGGGAAACAGGGTCCTCCAGACACCGCAGGGCTGATGCACTTAGGAGCTCACAGCGGCTGTCTTCCTCCCTGCATGCGATCGTTGTAGGGAGTAGAGGAAGTCCTGAGTGAGTGAGTGTGTCATTGATACAAGCATGGCCATGTCGAGGTCCCCATGCTTCAGAGCCTTGGGAACGCCAAAGCCTTCCCCTGGTTCAAGAACAAATGCAGACCACATGTACAGAAAGCTTGTTCCTCCGGCATCCTCCTTACAGATGCTGACAGCCCAAGACTTTTCCCGACAGAGACCTCGCACCAGGACTAGCTAGCCCCTCCTCCTCGGGCTATACCTAAGAAATGCGCTGAGTACACGTTTAGTACATAGTAGGTGGCTTCCATCAGCATGCAGCTCACCCGCTGCCAGCTGTTCTGTATGTCTGTCTGTCAGCGTCTGTCATGTCTCCAGTCCCATGTAACCCCAGTTAGGTTTCCAGAACTACCTCCTGCAGGATGCTGCAGGCCAAGCCAGTCAGCATTCCGGCAGGGTGGTGGAGGGACATAGGAGGCTCCACCTTTAGCTGAAGAGATCTTGGCAGATGGCTGTGGGGTGGGGGAAGTCTGTTTCCTGAGGGGTAAGGCCATTGATAAATTGATCATGCTTCAGTGAAACAGTCCTACACCTACACAGATATGGGAAGCACTAATTGGACTCAGAGGGTTGTAAAAGTTAATCATTTGTTTTTAATTATTTTTAAAATAAATTTTATTTTATTATTTTATGCATATGGGTATTTTGCTCGAATATATGTCTGTGTACCTCGTGCATACAGGGCCCACTGAGGTCAAAGAAGGGCATTGGGATCACCTGAAGCTGGATTTGGAGACAGGTGTGAGCTGCCATGTGAGTACTGGGAATCGAACCTGGGTCTTCTGGAAGAGCATCCAGTTTGCTTAACCATTGAATCATCTCTCCAGCCCCCAATTTTGTTAATATTTATTTAAGACATTGAGTGGGTGGTTCAGGAAGAATTAGAGCAAGAGACATGGTGGTGGATATTATCTATAAACATTGTTGACATGTATGACATTTCCAAAGAATGAAAAAAAAGTGGTCTATATACACACACTGGAATACTGCGTACTTATAAAAAAGAATGCACTCTTGTTTGCAACCACATAGATGGAACAGGAAAACACAATGTTAACTGAAATAGTCCAGACCCGAAGAGACAAGTGCTGTGTTTATCTCCCACCCATGGGAGATAAAGAAAATTGGCCCGAATATAAGATTAGTCTTAGCTAGAGCCAGGAAGGGAGGGGATTAGATTAGTGCCATGTGTACTGTATGCATGTACTGAAATACGGAACTGATCCCCATTGATATGCACAATCCATCAATACTAATCAATTACACAAGCTTTAAAGCTCTAAAGGAAAAGGATGGGAAGGCATCTGGCAGTGGTGAAGATGCCATTATAAGAATTTAAGATGCACTTACAACTTTAATTAGGGTTGTAAGTCACTGAGGTAGGCAACAGTAAAGGTTCCCATGTGAGGGCAGATTTGGAAAGCCAGATAGCTCTTGGGAAGCAGGGCTGTTGTTCTTTTAGCTGGTACATGTGAAATAGAGCAAGCAGTGTGGCTTCTGATGGCATTTACCATGATCTGATAAACGAAGTATTTCTACTGGGGTCAGAGTGGTTCCCAAAGCCTGCAACTTGCTTTTCTTAGGCATTGCTTGGGGTACTGCATCCAAGCTTGGCTGGATTATCTCATTATAAAAGGGTCTGCGCAGGGGTTCCCTGTGGGCTGTTTTCGTTGGGACTCCTGCTGAATGTCACTATAGAGCATCGCTTCTCCTGGGCAGTATGTTCCAGGAGTCAGGAACTTCGCGCTGGCATTGGGGTTCTCAACACAGCTTTAAAGGTGTTTTTCTGTTGACCTCCTTCAACAGAGTCACAAAGTTGCCATAGCCTTTCTCGTAGCCTGGACTCTTGGGGTTAACCGATTTCCTGCCATCTTCCAAACCGTATGCCCATGCATGAAGACTGCTTCTTTCCCATCCTGTAACCAGGACGCCACAGACAGTGTAGCCAAGTGCTTTTCAGAGCTTCCTGAAGAATTTCATGTAGCCTTTCCTCACCTGCTTTAAGGCTTTCACAATCCTCCTTTGGCAAAAGTTTAAAAGGGACCTCTGAGGAGGCACCATTGAGAGCCTCTGGCAATGCCAGGCCTTAGGCTTTTACTCCTGGTCCCAATTTATTCCGTCGAGTTGTGGCTTTCCTCAGAGCCAAAATATGGCTAGAAACAAAACAAGCCCTCGTCACCACAGAGAAACAGCTTAGACATAACATCCAGGAAGAACTAAAGACTTAAAATTCACTTATTCAAACCAACCATACCAATTTGTGGCCCAGCGCCCACCCTGCATCCTGTCCCCATCCTGTGTGACCTGTTTGCGTGCAAACACAAGGAAACTCTATGCACTTCTCCGTGAGGAGCCATTTTTATTCCCCAAGGTCTTGCTCCTATGGCTGGAAATCCAGTCCTCTCAAATTTTGACTCCAATGTGGCCAAGAGCAAGGCTCAGAGGAGGCTTTGCCATCATGGCAGCCATTGTGTTCCTCGGCTTTTGTTTGTTGGTTTTGTTAACACTAATGCTAGACACCAGACATTTTTGTTTCTTCCCCATGCTACCGTATTCTGTTATTGGTGCTGTGTAACTGGTCATGCTGTGCTTGAATTTCAAATCCCACCAGTCTGAAGAATTAGAATTTACAGATCTTCTGTTTGCTCTATTCTCAGGATGGGGAGACCCAATACAACTACTGCTGTCCCCCCCTCCCATTCTATAGTCTCTTGAAATTGAGCCAGGTGGGTTTGACTCAGCTTTGCAGGCCCCTTCTGGGCAAATGGCTAGGAAGTTCCCTACCGATAATGCAAACAGATGCCCAAGATCCCTCCTTCCTGTCTCTGCTACAGATCCAAATGGCTGAAAGAACCAATTCCGCTGAAGAACACCGTCTGTAGCGAAATTATGCTCCTCTGTTTCAAATGAAGACATTCAGAGGCCTGACTCTGCGGAAGGAGATTGGATTCTTCTCCTGAATGAAACACCCTGGTCAGACACCCAAAGCCAGGTAGTAAAACAACAATGATCTTTGAGAACCGGAAGGCCATAAGCCTGGAATCAGTTTCTAGAGACAGCAAATGATTGCCGAGAGGCTTAGCTGTAATCCTAGAGCAAAGTTGAAGACATTTATCAGAATCCAAAAGTACATAGTAGGCAAAGAGAAAACATTTACAATGACTGGCATCCAGTCAAAACCTACCAGGCAGACACAGAAAGAATAAAGCTATGCTCTTTCCAGGAAAGAGAATACAGCTGGAGACGGTTACCGTAAGTGAATTAAACCAATTTCAGAAAGAAAAATCGTGAGATTTTGCTCTCATTCTTGGTTCTTAGATTTCATATAGATACATAAAGTCATGCATGTATCTGTGACCTGAGCGTAGAGGTAAGACCATCTAGGGGACAAAGGAACTGACGGGGAGGCGGGGGTGAGGGAGACAGGAAGGAGGTGGAGATATGTAATAAATATACACCTATAAGAAAATATCCTTCTATAGCACAGCACCACACACCATGAACACAGACTATGGAAGTTTCTGGAAGTTAGAATTTAACACATATGCTGAGAAACCAGAAAAATATTTTCCACAGCAAGGAGGAAAATCACTTTAAGTTGACTAGAAAAGACACACTTGATAAAACCTGCAGTCAAAAATGGTTTTTTTTTAAGTTGCTAAAACTATGTTTTAAATATTCAAGAAGCCAAAGAAAAGATGAAATCCTCAGTGGCCCAAATGTAAAGTACTCAGCCTAGGACTAATGGTATATTTGACACTGTGGGGGTGAAAAAGACGAACGACACAGATTTTACAAATGACCCCATGGGAAATGGAAGGAAAGATAACCGAAAGCAGAAAGAATGATTGGGTGATGGGAGAGCCCGGAGGTGATGTGCATATAATTGTCCCACAAGGGGAACAGAAAACTAGAACATCTTTGAGGGAATGTTTGGTTACTTTTCAATTGCTATGCTAAGACACCATGACCGAGGTAACATATAAAGGAATAGATTTAATCTAAGTTCACCATTTCAGAGGATTAGAGTCCATGATGGAACACTATAGGCATGGCAGCAGGAACAGCTGAGAGCTCACATTTGATCCACAAGCAGGAGACAAGAGAGAGAAAGGCGGGGAGGAGACATAAAGGGACCCGTGTTAAGTCTTTTGAAACCCCAATGACAGTCCTCCTCCAGACAGGCCTCACCGCCTAATCCTAAACAGGACCAGCACCTCGGGACCAAATATTCAAACATAGGAGTCTACGAGGGCCATTCTCCTTCAAACCACCATGGAAGATAATAGCCAAAACCCCCAAACAAGGCAAAGATTCTCGCTTTGACTCAAAGATTAAAATATCCGCAAACAAAGGATAAAAGGGGCCATACCATTTTTACTGGGTTGCCTCTCTCCAAGCTGGTAACACTACCACACACAAACAGTTCCTGGGTACCTCAGTTATTACAGGGGGAGGAGAAAATTAGAGGCAGACATTGGTTCTCTACCATTCTTGGACCCTTTCTGAGTGGCATGGTCTGGCCTCATGGATGCCAAGGATCAGCTGGAGACAAAGAATAGGGTGGGCTCATGGAAACCAGCATGCCAATCTTGGCAGTCATTTTACATTCATATCAGCAGGGAGACTAGCCAGCAGCAGCAGCAGGAGCAAGCAGGAGCAGCAGCAGCAGCAGCAGCAGGAGCAGGAGCAGGAGCAGCAGCAGCAGCAGCAACACACTTTAAGAAGCAGTCAGTGGGGGCTGGAGATATGGCTCAGTGGTTAAGAGCACTGACTGCTCTTCCAGAGGACCCAGGTTCAATTCCCAGCACCCACATGGCAGCTCACAACTGTCTGAAGATCCAGTTGCAGGGATCTGACACATTCACACCAATGCACATAAAATAAAAGTTAAATAAACCATAAAAATATTTTAGAAGAAGAAGAAGAAGAAGAAGAAGAAGAAGAAGAAGAAGAAGAAGAAGAAGAAGAAGAAGAAGAAGAAGAAGTCGTCGTCGTCGTCAGTTGTCTCCCTTGGCTCACACCTGCCTGGCTTCACATGTAACCTTAATGCTCACCTTGGAACCTCCCGGGCCAGGGATAGATAGGGCCAAGCTGGGGCCAAACTGATCTTTATTCACAAAGGGAGCCTCACCAGATTACAGAGCATAGCCTGTAGTTGAGGTCAGCCTCATACTGTAGGTTACAGCCCAGCTCAGCTGGGAGAACGCAGTAGTGAAGTCCGCAGTAGCTAGGTTGTGGGCCACCAACTAGCACAGCAGAAACCGAAGGCGAGACCAGACAGTGAAGGCCTACCAGGATCAAAGGGCACAGTGGAGGCTGGAAGGGGTCGCTGTTTGTTTCAGTGCACGGGTGCTTCTGACAGAACACGAAAGACAAGAAATAGAACACGGCAGAAAGAAATAACTAAGTTCTAAAAGATAAAGTCTGAAGAAATGGAAATGCATGGAATGATCAAGAATAAATTTGGAATAGCTGATTTGTTGAAATTTTTTTAATCATGTAAGGATACTGAATTGTTATTGAATGGCCTAGTATTTCCATTTTGGCCAAAGATGTCCAACTCTGTGCTGAAAAGAAATGCCAACCATGCTATTTTCTTCTGATTCTGAATCTTGATGGAAAGACTTTAACTATCTGCCACTGAGAAAAGTGTTAGCTGTAGGCTTTTTTTCTGAAAAAGCCTTTATTACGTGGGATGCAGTTTTCTGTATCTAACTTGTTGAAAGTTTTCATAATGAAAAAATATTTATTTTTAAAAAACATTTTATCCACATCTAATAAAAGGATAACATATTTTTAATTCACTAGAAATATAAAATTAAAGTGACAGAGATAAGAAAATTAGATCCCCTAGAAATACTGAATACAATAACTGAGCTAAATATTTTAGTAGAAAACATCAGCCACAGACTAGTCAAGCAGAAAAAGTATCCGTAGATGTAAAGATAGAATATTTGAAATTATGCATTCAGATATGCACAAAGAGTGCTGGGAGATGACTTTGTGGGGAAAGAGCTAGCTGTCTAAGCCCAACTTACAGTGTTCAATGTCAGAAATTCACATCATACATACATATCTGTAGCCTCAGAATTCCTATAGCGGGATGGGAAGTTCCTGGGCCGGCTAGCCTGGTGTACGTGGCCTGTGCACAAGACAGTTCCTGCCTCCCTGAAGATAGGCAATGGGAGGAAGGAATGATCACACCTGTAATTCCAGTGGCCCACCAGTGGAGGGGGAAGAAAACGAGGGAGAGAGAAACTGGAGGAAAAGAGGAAGACCAGAGAGAAAGAAAGAGAGAAGAGAAAGAAGAAGGAAAAAAGAAAAGAGAAATCCTGCTGTGTTTCAAAGCCGGCGTCCACCAGGGCTTCCCTATTTCCACTGATGAGAGCCCCTCTGCTCTCCAGCCTCCTCTAGGAACTTCACCTGCGCTGCCGTGTTTGCACTGCGCTTGGCGTGCGCATGTGTTTTCTCTGGGGCAGTTATGAATGTGCGCTCAAGAGCACAGCACTGTTGTCCAGGCTATCACTGCTGAAAATAGCTATACCCCGGCCAGGCAGGCCTGTCTTTCCAGACTTCTGCTCCTCGGAGGGCAGAAGCCATGAGACACAGCCTTATCTGCCCGTGCCAGGCACACAGCTGGTGCCCATGTGCTCACTAGACTGAACTGCATTTCTCTGTCCATTGAAACTTGCTTCTCCCTGGGCAGTGATGGCTCACGCCTTTAATACCAGCACTTGGGAGGCAGAGGCATGGGGAATCTCCGAGTTCAAGGCCAGCCTGGTCTACAGATTGGGTTCCAGGACAGCCAGGGCTACACAGAGAAACCCTGTTTCGAAAAACAACAGCAACAAAAGTTTGTTTGCCAGGTAATCCTGAGGAAGACCGAATATGAGCATGTGAGCATCCTTTCCCCTCTCCTAAACTGATGCCAAGCTCCAGCCTATGGGACTCTTGCCTCCCAAGAGAGGGAACACCCAGCCTAGAGCCGTACAGCGCATGGCAGCACATGCTAGACTCTGTGCTGAGAGCCACAACACCTCACGGAGGACAAGGAGCTAAGAATAAGGTAGTGACAGTCCCTGGGACCTGGCAAGCCCTTCCCCCGATTCCTGGCTTTTGGCTCGGAGCCAGATTTCGGTGTGAGTTCAGGGCACTAACAGTTTGTGAGATGGCAGAGGAGAACATTCTCTGAGATGCTGAGCGCTGGGCTATCAGTGAAGAGAGTCCTATGGTGGAGTGGGCACGGAGGTTCAGGTGAGCCTCTCTCTCATGGAGGCATGCTTCTTCCTTCCTACAGTTAACTAAGGAACTGAGGCCAGAACGTCCACACACACCCCCATCACTAACATGTATATCTGAAAAATAGAAAAATGGGATCCGAGAGTGAGGAAGAAGAGAAAGCAGCCTCCAGACAGAGGGAGACCCACCCGCCAGCTCAGCAGCCCAGCGGGATGGTCCTCACGCACACGGCCACTGGACACTGGGCCAGAGAGAAATATTTTTCTGTAACTTCTGCTTCCAACTCCCATCCAAACAATGCTTCCCTATCATTACGGAGAATAACGAGGCCAAGGAGCTGATAAAGCCAAATCACTGGATGCAGTGTCAGCGATACACTTCAGGGCTCTCTGGCCGACCAGGAGGACTTGGGTGGCTGCTGAGGGGCCTGTCTTCCTGAAGGAGAAGACCCACTGCCTCAGCATCTACTGCTGTATTCCCCAGAGTCCTGGCTGGATGCAGGCACCACCCTCGAACGATGGCCTGTGGTTCCTTTCCCATCCCAGTCCAGGAAGCCGCAGCTGGGAGTTACAAAGGCGGGGCGTGGGGAGGGGGTGGAGGGAAGAGGCATTAGGCTTGATTTGTTAAGGGCCATAATGTGTAAAGCACCTCAAAGTGTGTGGCTTTGACAACACAAGTGTATTGTCTCAAACTTCTAGAAGCCAGAACTCCCAGCTCCAGGGGAGTCCCTCTGAGGACTGTGGGGCAGAAATCTGTTCCAGGCGGCTTCCCCAGCTTCTGCCGGGTTTCTGGCAGTCTTCGGCATTCCATGGCTTATACATCACCCCGACCTCAGCCTTCATCATTACATGGTGTTTTCTCTGTGTGCGCCTACTCTAGGTTTCTCCTTTTTATGAGGACACTAATCAGACTGGAGGAGGGGCCCACCCTGCTGCAGCATGACCTCATCTTAAATAATTAAATCTGCCTTGATCCGTTTCCACAGAGGTCCATTCTAAGTCCCAGGGTTAGGAATTCAATATGAAGGCTTTGAGGAGACGCCCTTCTCTTGTAAGCAGGCAGTTCAGGGAAAAAGAAACCCCCGCCAAAACCACGATTCCTCTTCAATATTTTTCTCTGGGCTCTCTTGGCGCTTCCCTTGAAACGTGATTGCCCTAAGGATGGAAGGGTTCTAGAACCCAGAGCAGGGGTTTCTCCTCACATTCCAAGCCATCCTCTGTCCTAAGGTGAAGGGGGAGTGAATGCATCACTGCCTGTGCCTAGCCAGAGTGAACAGGAGAAGAATCAATAAACCATCAACATTTCCAAGATTCCGCCCTTCGCAATAAATACATAACCTGTACACCTTTTCCTGGAGTGTTGAAAGGGAGATTTAGGCCAGAGACTGCTGGAGGAATCCAGGGGCTTGGCATTTCAGATGGGTCTTCTTGGGACACAAGCAGGTATGAAGAGAGGAGGCAGATTTTTGAAAAAAACATGATTTATTTTAAAATGTATACGGTCTTTGGATAATTTAGAATCAACAGGTATGCTGTTAAAGTCTCTGATACTCTCTCATACCCCGAACCAAGAGCAACAGCAGATCTGATTGGCAGAAGGGTCCTATGACTTAGGATGCACAGATGACTACTAAAGTCAATGCCCAGGTAGACAGAGGCTTTCAAAATCACACATTTTGAAACTGCCTGTCTCAAATATTAAACATATCAGCAAACTACCACCACCACCCACATCCAAGCCATGGTCTACTTTACTCAGGCCTCCACACTTATGGAGCACAGAGAAAGTTTTACAGATGCCAGAATCATATTATACTTAAATTAATTTATTCCCTCACATTAAGAATAGTTAAAAAACTAGAATCTACCCAGTGTTGTCCCCAACCCTACGTCGCCATGTACCACCTGCCGACAGGATAGCAGTCTCCTTGGCACTCCACCCCAGTCCTGATGAGTTAGAATGGGAGAATGGGCGTATGAGAGCAGAACTCGAAGGAAGCCAGGGGTGCCCTTGCCTCACCCCACACAGCCACCAAGCAGCCCAACACTCTGGTGCACCCTTGAGCAGAAACAGACCTGAGGTGCGGGCAGCAAGGAGGGGCAGGCTCCTGGGTATTGCGAATGAGGCAGTGGCCTCACAATAAAATGGACTTCATGTTCCTCTTCACCGCCCTGCTCCCTTGCAGCAAAGGACAGCAGGGTACCTACTTCCTATGCACTGTGGACAGAGTCCAGCCACAAGCCTTCCTGTGGTCCCCACACGGCCCTGTGAGGTAGGATTGCCACCCCCATTGTACAGATATGGAAACAAAGGCCCGAGGAAGAGACTTTGTGTGACGTGGCACAGTGAGTCAGTGGGGGTCAACCTGAAAACCCATGGCTTTCCACTTCAGGCTTCCTACTGTCTGCTTGTGTAAGGCAAGGGGTCAGCAGTAAACAGGCGTCTGAGTTCAAGGACCGTGGGTCTGAAGTTCAAACACCAGAGCCCTGTGAGCACACAGGGCCAGGCTTGGGAGGCCAGCGAACTGTCTTAGTGACCTTGCTTCGTTCACATTCATTTTATTTCATTGACCATAAACAAGTCACTGAGCCGCTCCACACCGGGGCCTGAGTGGGCCATTGTGGTTCCCCACCAGGTAGACAGGTCTCAGAAAATTCCTGCAAGAGTATGCTTGCCAAACTTCCTGCCCAGAGACCAAGGCTACTCCCTTGCTGGGAGCTGGTGGACCGCAGGACGATCAGCAACCACACACCTCACGCCTAGTGAGAATCAGGTATGATTAAAATGCTAACCTAAAGTCCTGGAAAACGTAGTCCCCACGCCCTGAGAGACCTTCCATGGAGGGCCCATGAGGTCAAAGAAGTTGGGGTTCAGGATAATTGTCAAACAGAAAAATGATCCAAAGTAATCCCGGAGGGGGAGACTGCTTTACGGGAGAGGAATGGTAGCAGAAGGTCAGAGAGTTGACATTTTTTTAAAAAAATGAAATATAAAAAGAGCCCCAGTCTATCTGACTCCCCCGGTGTCCTCTGTGGGGC
Organism: Microtus pennsylvanicus; assembly: GCF_037038515.1. Taxonomy (NCBI): domain Eukaryota; kingdom Metazoa; phylum Chordata; class Mammalia; order Rodentia; family Cricetidae; genus Microtus; species Microtus pennsylvanicus. The sequence goes on from NC_134579.1 coordinate 71,077,587, forward strand.
AGCACTTGCTGCCAAAGTGGGTAGGGGCTTCCTAACAAAAATATCTTAGCTCCCATGTCCTAACAGGCCTTAGAGAATGAGAGCGGGAGAAAGAACAACACAGCTCTTCTGACTCGGGTGACATCGCTCTGTTTGGCATGTGTCCCTTTCCCAATGTCACGACTCTACGAGAACATGGCAGCGCTGGCTCCTCCTGGGCATACGGACAGCAGGCCCCTCCTCTCTAAAGCCCAGTGCCCCCGAGCACAGGGAATGTTTGCATTCTAGCTTCCTGTTGGGTGTCATCTCTTCTGTTCACCTGTTCACCGGTGAACAGGGTTGAGGACAGAGATAGAAGGTCTCTGTTCCTTTGGTCTCCACATGGAGAAGGAAAGGGGGCCACTCAAGAGCCTTTGCTCCGAAGTACCCCGGCTTAAGGATTGGCCTAGCCAGACAGGGTGACAAGAGGACACTGTCCCCAGGGAAGTGCCCTTGGGGATGATTTTGCTTTGGAGTAACTGAGCATGATTCCTGTACCAACGATTTTCTTTCACTTCCCCAAGCCACCCTGCATCTGGCACAAACCAAGACCGGGAGAGAGTTTCTTGGAGATGTGAAATCACTATCTATGTAGAGATAGTGATATCCATGTAGGGGGTGGGGGAGGGGGTGGGGTCCGGGGGTGGGTGGGTGCTGGTTTGTGAGGGTGACATCATTCAGTTGGGAAAAACAAAGTCTGGTTTTAACAAGCCTGATGAGAAATGCGGCTCTTTCGGAGGGTGCTATCTAGGAGGAACGTGTGTGGCAGGAATCTGAGCTCCTATCCTCTGTGGCTGCAGGGAAGGCCGGGTCTGCCTCCTTTGCCATCAGGCTGTGGAAGCCCAGGAGTTCTTGCCAACAAAATTCCCTAGAGTACAAGAAGCAGGCTTGGGCCTGTTGGGGAAAACAAACAAACAAACCGCTCCTCCAAGCAGGGGTAACCAGGAGACCAGCCATATAAACAACCCAAGGAGAAGAATCAGAGTGTCCAGCTAGAGACATGTGCTCAACACTTAATGCTCCGGAAGCCGGACAACGTGGCTTTCCCAAACAAATAAATGTCTTCATCTGTCCCCTCGTTGAGATGCTTCACCAAGTTCTTCTCGAAGAGGAGCGGGTGGTAGGCACCCATTGTGCAGGCGCTGTCGAAGAAGCTCTGGTGGTAGTAGCACATGTCGGTCTTGCGCTTGGATGGAAGGAACTCATAAATATCTACCTGGTCGCAGAGCGTCATCATGATGATGATACCTAGAGAAGGAAGCAGAGGCAAGTCATGTCCAGTAACCGGAAGCAACCCAGAACTCTGTCCAGTACCTGAATTTGGTGAGCAGCCACCCAGTGTTCTAGCTATTCCTATGATTTTTAGCCTGGGTTTTTGTTGTTGTTGTGGTGGTGGTGGTTTTTTGTTTTTTGTTTTTTTGTTTTTTTTTGATAAGTCAAGACCAACAGACTGATCCATTTCCTAGCGCTGTGTCCCCAGCACCAAGGTGACAGTCTGGTACATGTAAATCTTCCGCCATTCTATAGGATTAAAGGGCTCCCTCGGTGAAGTTTTGGATGGAGTAAGCTATAGTACGTCAATGGTTAGGAGACAGTCATGAAGCAATGGCGACACTTGTACTTAGCACTTCCAAGAGTTACTACACCCGGCCAAAGCCTCACGGAGAGCAGTTAAGAAGACTGACTCACAGAATACCCGTAGGACACAGTTCTGAGGTCAGAACACTTCTCCCCTTCACTAGTATGAGACCAGAGGAAAACGGAACCAATGCACGGTCCACACTGGTGCTGTCCAGGGAGGCGGCGCAGTGGGATGCAAGCTCATCCAGGCACAGGGGACTCATGGCCACCCAGACTTGACAACGACTGGCTGAGTTGTCTTGTGCCTGAAGCCACGTCTCTATGCGTCTCATATCTGCTCTGAGAAGGAGGCCTATGCAATGCTTCTACTATGTAGGTTACTGTTAGGGTTCAGAAAGACCGCAACGGAAGGAGCCCTTTTCAGTCACTAATAATAGAGGGTATCTTTAAAATGGAGCAGCTCTCAAATCAGGAGTGAAGCTACAGATTGTGGCCTGTTCTAGAAGAATCATGTGCTGGAAAAAACACTTCTGACCGCCAATGGCTCCTGGCTCAATGAGGAAGAAGAGTTAGCTCTGTGACCGATGTAGGCACTACAGAAGCACCCCTAGGAATGTCAGGAAGGAACACTTCCCCTCAGCAAGGCCTGAGAGCACTGGGGTGGGGTGAAGGGGCAGCGTATATAGGAGGAAGAACAGTCACAGCTGGGACAGGGCAATGGGGTAACAGGAAGTGTGTTCCTCGGCATGTCAACTGTAGCTGCTCTAAAGGCTCCAGGGAGAACATAGATACACCTACATAACAGCTGAAGCAGAGGTTAGAGAGGGGATGCCATACTGCAAGGACCCTAATTTTTTTTCATCTCTGCCCCGAATAGAAAAGTTACTCATTTACCCTAGGAATATTTACCAATGCCAATCCCACAAGGATAAGTAAAACACAGTTAGTGCCCCAGTATGGGAAGCAGACAGATAAATTGCACCAGGGGTGGGTCCCTGGAACCATCTGCCTCAGAGTGTTCCACTACAGGCACCCATGGAAAGAGTGTCCATCCCTCTGCCCAGAGAGCCTGTACACTCATGGAAATGTCCCAGTGGTCCGCCCAAAGAGAAAGGGAGGGAAAGATAGATGGGTGGTAAGGACTGAAGTCATGGGAAGAGCTCAAGAAGAGAGCCTCTGACCAGAGTTCAGGACCCTGACGCCCAGGCCATCCCACGTCAGTTCCCCACTTCCTATACAACAGGCAAGCTTGCCCATCTTCTCTTAGGGTAGTGAGGAAGGCATCCACAAAGCAAGAGAGATACAATTGATGCGGTTTCCAAACATCATTCTACTGAGTGGTGTTTCTACTTTTGTCGATATTTAAGTATGTAACATTTTGTTCTTTGTACTTTTTAGCGTTGTGAATTTTGAAGATACTGAATATCTTGATTAATAGTTTTACTATAAGATTAATCATATTACTTGATTTATAGTTTTGGCATCCTCTCTAAATTGGAAACCTAAGCCCAGGGTCTCACTTCATCCAAGGCCCCACTCTCTCACTTTCTCTTGGCTTGTGACTCTCTTCACACTATTGCTCCATGTTAGGCCCTCCTTCCTCCTCCACAGAACTATCTCTGACTGTCTAGCTAGCGGGGTTCTTCTCTCCGACAACAGCAAGGCCACTCCTCAATGTGGCCTGAGATGCCTGACTGAACTCCCTCGGCAGACATCTGTAGGGGTAGCCCCAGCCAATCACCTTACTTGTAGGGCGGGGTCACCTGAGGATATTTTTTACTAATAAATATTGCCGGTGTGCTCTCCCCCCCCCCTTCTGCTTTCCTATTCTCTGCTGGAACCTAGGGTTCTGTAAGTCTTTAGCCAATTAAAGCTGAATATATTATTATAATTTCTGTCTGCCTTCATTTATGCCGCTACATTTTGGCGCTCTAACGTGGGGCTCTTTGCCTCCGTCCCTGTGCAGCCCGGGAGCACAAGCTTGATCTTTTCCAGCCTTTGCGAGCAAGTCAGCTAATGGAGCTCAGGAAGCGCAACTGGGCTCGCGCTTAGCCCGCTAGCTTTCACAGCGTGCTCCCCGCTTGTTTTCCCTTCGCGAACTCTTATATTTTTGGTTGTGAGCCTAGCCTTTAACGGCTGAGCCATCTCTCCAGACACCTAATTTTCTGTCCTATTAAAGGGCCAAGGAAGTCTCTTTATTTAACCAATGAAATTAACACAAAAACAGAAGACTCTCCCCCATCAGACATCCGAAGAAGAAAAATTACATCTTACTTGAGATAGAACTTAGTACAGTGTACAAGCTGAACAACTGTTCTGGTGAAGGAATGAAACCCAAGAAGAAAGTGAGCTTCTTCTAGAAAACAACGTAGGACTTCTCCATGCCTGGACTCACCCAGCATGCCGGAGGATGGGGGGTTTGGCTGAATCCAATCTGGAGAGATTTCCTGCATGATGTCCCACAGTTCCCATGGCATCTGAGGCCTGAGCATATAAAAGGGCTGGTTGGGGTACAGCTTGCGGTAATTCTTATATGTTTCGAAGAAATTGTAGTCTGGTTTCTTATACCACTGGGGGGAAAAAAAGAAGTGGTTGGGTCAGCGAAGAAATGTGCTTCTTGCATAAACACTCTTTCCAGAGCATCAGCCTTGTCTTGCAGCAGATCACAAACTTCTCCAAACCACAGCATTCGTGGGTAGTGGAGTAGGGACCAGGATGTAGTCTATGCTCACAGCACTGTTGGACTGGTGGCCTCAGGTTTCAGAGCCACCAAGCTGGGAATGGTATCAGCTGAAAGGGGGTCTCTGCACCATCTAAACTAGCTTTTATTTGCTGTTCGTCTGTTCGTTTTTGAGCCACTCTCACTATTTTTGCAAAAAGGCTGTCCTGAGCTCCTGGTCTCAAGTGATCCTCCTGCCTCAGCTTCCCCAGTAGCTAGGACCAGCAGACTAAGGTACACTTACTATTGAAGGAGAGAAAATTGGGGCCCAAGTTGTTGCATTTGTGGGTTCAAGAGTCATCCTTCGCTCGACCAGGCAGACTTGGTTATAACCGAGGTCACTAGAAAACTGGAGACTATCACAGCTGACTAGCCGTCAGTGGGCATTTAAGAATTTGGTGTGCCAGAAGTGCTTTCTGTCCTGCTTCTGGAAAGCCATTCACCTGAGGCCACAACAGCCTATGACAAGAGGGGCTAACCTACATCTATAACACAAAATGAGGGGACAGAAAGCCTAAGAAGCCAGCAGGCCCGTGGCTCTGATCTTCTACCCTAAAACAATGGACAATGCAGATCTGTGCCACTGAGTTGGGAAATCAGGTCCTGGCATGGATTTCGCCTTTCTATGCTTAGCTTTCCCATCTGTAAAATGGGAGCCATCACACTTCCACCTACTTCTTGATAGCGTTACAAGAGTGAAACGAGAAGACTTCCAGACGCCGGAAGTGAGGAGCAGAAATGTGACATTACTGATAGGAGTAACAGTAATTGTTCTTTCCTCACCAGGATTCATCAGGAGTAAGTGGCCTTGATGAACGCAGTAAGTAAGCACTCGCAAACAGATCTTACTCTGGGTTACCACTGGCCCAGTCCCCAACACTCTCAATATGCATCTTCTCCAGAAAATATGCAAATGGCCTTCCAGAGAAGGCACCCAGAGGGGCTTGTTGGGGGGGGAGGGGAGGGATTCTGAGTTTGCTAGCTCCCAGCCCCACAACCGTGTAGAGGGCTGCCTAAAACCCAAACAGCCAGGAATGGCTCAGTCTGGTATGACTTAAAAACATAGAAACAAATCACAAGGCAGATGAGCGGTCCACTTACACTTGGGATATCAGCATGGTACAGAGACGGGTCCCACACGATGAGGATTCCCTCATGGTACAAGCTGTTCTTCAGGAACTGCTTTTCTGTGGTGATTAACTGCAGGGAGAAAGAGACAGGATGTGACATAAGCACCTGTGTGTAAATATTTGGCTCATAATAACAACTGATACATCACCAAGTTGGTACCGCCTGAGACCTAAGCTGGTTTAGCGCTTCCCTTCAATGGAAAGACAGGAACATGCACGCCAGAACTGTGTTTACAGCAAGCTGTTAGGCATGGAGTCGAAAGGGTTCTGCTCGGACCCTGAATGTAAAGGGTCACAGTGAAAATGGTACAGCACTCTTGTCCTATAGCTATACAGTGCCAGGAGTAGAGAAACAAAAAAATAATGGCCCATTTTCAAAGATGCCACAGGCAAGCTTGGGCCCCAGTTACAGATAGACTGAGAATACTGGGTCCCAGCTAGCCTCTGCCAGTCCAGCTACAGTCCCAGGCCAAATTACTAACAGCCAAGTTTGCCTAAGCACCAGGGACATGACAAGGTCAAACGCTTGATAAGTTTTAAATAAATACTCGACAAATGTCAACAAATTTAACAGTGAACCTACCCACTATCTTTGGTAAGAAATAGACAAACAGAAGTAGCAGAGGGAAAGACAAGCCAGGTGACGTGGACACTCACTCTGGATCCAGCGAGTGAGGAAAGGGAGGAAGAATCAGGCTCTCTGAGCTCTAAGTCTGTTCTCTGAACTCAGTCAGTGTGCCAGTCACTCTGGGCTGATGCAAAATCACTGACTTGCTTTGGCCACCCTGGGTCTCTAATGCTCATATTCTGAAGCGAGGGTCCTTGGGCCTCACAGGAGAAGTCAGAGTGAATTTTAAGATCTTATTAAATGTAATTGAGGATCCACGAAAATTTTTTGAACCACCCACAAAGTCTAGTCTAGTCTGATTACATCATCTTTCATATTGGCCAATACAGATCATAGTTTCTCTGTTACCAAGACAAGGTCACTTGGCTGAACAATAGAAATCAGCAGCTCACGTGAAAGGACCAAGTATACTTAAAAAATAAAATAAAATAAGCGCACTTCAGATGCAGGTTCTCAGCAGACTGAGAGATATTCATATGCCACCTACTGTGAGTGTGTGTCTCCTAGTAACATCAGAAGCTCCACCTGTGACATCTCACCAAAATGACTGCCCAAACATGAGCTGAACAAGGAAGACACCAACAGACTTGTCAGCCTGGACAGGGACAAGCTCAGGAGGCTTCAGCCCTACTAGAAGAACTAGAGGTAATGGAAGAAAGCTGGGAGCAGGGAAGAGTACTCCAGCTGGTTGCCCAGCACCAAACAGAAGCTCTGAAAACACGCATACAAGTAACATTATGTGGACCGACTGGATATTGAGGAATATATGTGAATACACAAATACATAGACATATACAATAACAGACAGTGAAGAAAGAGATCATGAATTTGAAGGAGAGCGAGTAGGAGTATATGAGAGGGTTCAGAGGGAGGGAAGGGAGAAATGTCGTAATTAGATTATAACCTCAAAAATAAACACAAAAGAGGATCTGTTTTAAAAATCAAATGTGGGATATAAGTAGACAGGAAAGATTAGCCCTAAAGGCTTAATAATGAGGAGAGCTACATCCTTTTAAAAGACGCACACACACACACACACACACATGCATGCACTCATATGCACACGTAATATGAGATATCTATCAAACACTCATTGTAAAGAATAGCTCAGGCATGAGGTTCCCGGGTTAAAAGTGAGTGGTGCATGTGGTAAAAACCAGACTGAGAAGGGACTGAAAATGAGAGGAACAAAATTTCAACAATCCCTTCTTACCTCGGTCACCAGTGTTAGGGCAGAGACCCCACAGAATCACTACAGTGTCTGGCAGTGACACTAAGGGAGATTTATGTGTAGTACAAAGAACAGCAATGTTAGGAACTTCCCATCCCTTCCTACAGATGGAGGATCCCTGGAAGCCTGTAGATATCATCTTCTGCCGAGCTGGTGAGCTCATGTTGGCCAGGATTTGTATCGTTAGATCAGTTGCTAAAGAGCCAAGGGTTGCACAGACCTTCAGGTGGTCACAGCCTGATAGAGAAGGTCAACAATGAAACAATGGCTAAACATACAATAATATGATACCAGAGACAAGGTAAGGATGACAATGGGGTGTTCAATCATTAGGGCATGGTAAAGATGAACGTGCCACACCATGGGGGTCAAGAGAGCAAGAATGTTCCAAACACAGAGAACAAGTGCAGATCCCTGATGCTAGAAGATGCTAGAAAATGGAGAACTGTCAAAAAAAAAAAAAAAGAAAGAAAGAAAAAGAAAATGGAGAACTGTCAACACAAGCCTCTTCTTTCTTCCTTCCTCAGTAACCTCATATTTATTTTACCGAGTGACAACCTAGAAGAGGCTATCCGAAATAAATACTTGTCAGCTTCTCTTGCAGCTAAACGGCCAAGAAACTAATTTTAACCAATAACAGCTAAAGAGCATGGCTTCCAGGAGGTGACCCTTCCCCTTTGGCTGCCTGAAATGTGGATGTGACCTCTAGAGCTTGAGTGGCCGTCATGATGTCATAGGCTGACAACAACAGTGAAATAAAAAGTAGAAGGACCTGGAACCTTGTCACAGCAGATAATGTGAAAGTCAGCAATGTCTACCCTGAACTTTTGTAAGACAGAAGAGTGAATACATTTGGCCTAATTAAGAAAGTCTGGGGTGGGAGGGGGAAGGTAGTGAGGTGGTTCCTGTTACTACAGCCAAACCTATTTTCTATTATATATGGAAGGTGTCTGTTTGGGGACTATAAAGTTTTCAGTGTGGTTAGAATACAGAGACAGAGGGATGTGGACAGGAGCCAAGTGGTAGGTCCTTTTCATCTGTATCCCAAAGGTGAGCCAGCTTCTGGTAGTCTTCCTAAGTACATATGCCCCAATCTAGCTGTTTCCTTCATGTGTAAGGAAAGAGGCTACTGCCAGCCTCTTTTGGCTTCTGTAAACTTTCTCTGCATCTGTGGCTTTACTGTCCTCAGAAACCCCAAGAGAGAAGCCAAACTTTCACCTTTGTTGTAAATGATAATAGTGTGTGTATACGTTATCGTAAAAATATTCACAATGGTCCTAGGAGGCATTGATATGTTCATAAAAGTTGTACCAAACTCAGGATGTCAAGGAACTTGCCCAAGTCACGCAAGTTATTAGTTTGAGTCAGACCATGAGTCTCCTACTTGTCTCGAGAGGGCAGACTTCTAACCAAACCCTAAAGTGACTCACACACGCAACATGGGTTCCAGGCTCTTGGAGAGAGATGTCTAAGGTGAGAAGCTTGAAAGTATATCATGAAAATACTGATTCCTGTCTGAGGTTAGTATGCCATACCTGGAAGATTCCAGAAGGATTGATTAAAAAGCACCATTTTATAGATGAGTAAAGTGAAGTCCAGGGAAGAGGCAGCACTGTCAGAGGTTGTGAGCTGGAGGCAGAGATAGAACAGGAGCTTAAAATTGGCAGGCTACCCCCAGTCTTCCTCCTGCTCCAGCGGGGGGCACTCTTACAGCCCCCCAGGAATTTATATAAAGCACATCCCCTTGTACACACGGCAACTGCATGGTCCTCTGAGTTGCTTGAGATGAACAGAAAGGCATTTCAAGAAACTGGAGAGAGGCGATAAATGGCACATTTAGGCAGAGGAGAGCAGAAAGTGGCCAGGGCTGGGCTCTGCTGGAGGGAAAAGGGAAAGTCATAAAGCATCACTGTACCCATCTTCCCAACCCCTTCAAGTGAAATGGTTCTGAACTTATCCACATCTGTTTCTATTGGGTGACATTTAAACATCACCTCAAAAAAGATTCTTTGAGACCTACGGAGGGCAGGAAGTGTGAATTCCCGCCCTGCTCCCTCCCCCTCCATGCTACCTTCTGTGGTCCTGGTAGACTTAGGTCTAAATGTTTTGTTCATACACACCACATCCTATGAGGCCGTGCCTAAGGTACCAGCCTATACTGGAAGGAGCAAAGCTCCTGTACTTATATGACAAGGCAGTATGAACTGTCAAAGGATCCTGATGGGAGAGCGGTGAGATCATGAAGAGACTCAATCATCCTATAGCAACAGAGCTTAGAAAAACAGCTAGCAAGAAAAGGCTACTTCGGGGAGATAGGCATTGCTGCTCAAAAGCAACCTTCCCAACCACAAAGTAACAAATACTAATGTATAGAAAATAAGTGTGGAACACACACGCATGCACGCATGCATGCAAGGGGTTCTCATCTATGATTACACATGATTCCGCTGCTCAGACCTTACTTCTGACTAGTTCTATCTGTGACTCTTGTCTTTCCAGAACACTTTCTCTCCACGTAGGGCTGTGCCCCATTCAAATGATGAAAATCTGACTCACGGCGTGCCTGCATTTAGAGACAGGGCCTTTAGGGAGAAACTGAGGCCATAGGGTGGAGCTCTCATCCACTAAGTGTGACAACCTTGCTAGAAAGAGGCACCAGAGTCTCTGTGCATGCACTAGAAGAAAGGTGAAGGGAGGACACAGCAAGAAGCCGGCCCTCAGCACACATGAGCATGTGTGTGTCCTTATAAGTATGCATTGTGAGATATAAAAATATATCTGAACTTCATAGAAGGAATCTACGTGCTTGAAGCTTTCAAAGATAAGGGCAAGCATGTGTGTGCAGATGTATATACACACACCTATGTGTATATATGTAAACACATGCAAATATGCATATACTATATATTTTCATGTACATAAAACACATGTGTATATATGAACATGTGTAGACATGCAATACTATATGTCTGTGTGTATATAAAACACACACATATGAACATGTGTATATAATGTATGTGATATATATATATATATACACACATACACACACATATATGTGTGTGTGTTTCTACCTGCACAAGCATGGAGAATCAAGACTACTCCATCAGGAGTCAGCACACCAGGGTCAGAGCTGGATTACCAGAACCATTTTTCAATAAAGAGGACCTGTGAGGTTAAAAGAGCCTTAGAAGAAAGCAGAAGTCCCTCTGCAACCAAGACAATAGAGGGAAAGAAAGCTTTCTGAATTTCAGTACTCGGGGAAAAAAGCCCCCTCTTCACCAGTCCTTCATGTGAAAATCAAATCTTTAGCTGTTTTCTGAATTCAGGGCTCTGCTCTGCTCCAGACAGTACATTTCCTGACTGGTCCCCGTGAGGCCAAATGTCACAGCCCACAGTACATATCTAGGGGAGCCCTCTGCGTCCAGAAGACTGAGGTCGGGTTTTCCTCGGTCTTCACATTTCAAGAGAGGCTGGTGAACTTCACTCCCAATGACTTATTTACATATGAGTGTGTGGAGCCTAATTAAGAAGCCCATTAAGAGGGCTCAGGGCAGCCACACCTGGCTTTCACAAACAGGGAGAACAAAACTACTTTTGGGAGGTCCTTGCTGGGGCAGTGGCTGGCTGGTAATTGGGGACATCACACACCAATGTACTTAAGGACTGGTGTCTATCAAACGTATAGCATGTTGATAATCACAGTACTCAGAAAAGCCTGTGGCAGAAAGGTGAGCTTGAGGCTAGCTGGGGCTATGCACATAGGAAGATTCTGTCTCAGAGAAAGAAAAAAATATCAAATCGAATCCATCTGTCCCTCAATAAACATATAAAGGAGCAGACCATCTAGCAAATATCATAAAAGGCTATTTATAACTGAGTCTGGATAACAGCACACACAATCTTTGTCTGATATGGTCTTGTAATATTTGAAAGGTTTGAAGTATTTCCAGATAAAGTGTTAAAATAAGCAAAAGAAATTTAGCGTCAATCACAGAAGGCTATCTAGCAGCTAGTACTCCTGTGGTGGTGAACGCCATAACTTGGCTTGGAAAGTAACAGGGCAATAAAGAGGTACATGGTTTCCTTTGTCAGTGAGGGGGTTTCCAGACATATTTAACTTAAGAGGAAGCTCACTCTAAATGGGGCTGTCATGAGTCATGAGAGCCAGACTGAATTAAAAGGAATGGAGAAAGGCGTCTGGGGACTGGCACCTCCCCACCTTGGTTCTGGGCCACTGCCACAGACCACGCCATTCCCGACACCATCCCTTCCCTGTGGTGACAGACTATGTTCCTCTGAACTGCAAGCCAAAATTAACTCTTTCATTTTAAGTTGCCTTCTAGTATAGTGATGTGAACAACAGAAACAAATACAACCTCGACTGGTGTTTCCCACACCGACTGGCTAACTAATGTTATTCTCAACACTTTGATATTGCAGTGAACAAAATGACAGATTATCATTCTCACAGATCTTACCTTATAGTGGAAGAGGGAAGAAATAAGGAAAATGAGTAAACAAAGTAAAGAATGAGGGAAAAGGACTTGAGGATGTCTTTAGAAAAGCAGAGGAGTGCCTTGAACCAGCTGTCTGTCAGAGGGTTATGTCCTATGCAGACTTTGCTACTATTTTCGATGCAATCTGGGCAGGTCACCTACCCCCACTCCTGATGTAGGAGGTCCTTCTGTATTTGTGTTGCTTTCCTTGGTTAATAAAGAAACTGCTTGGCCTGATAGGGCAGAACTTAGGTAGGCGGGGTAAACAGAACTGAATGCTGGGAAGAAGGACAGACAGGCAGACACCATGGATCTCCTGCCAAGGACGGACACCAGTTAGAATCTTGCCCAGTAAGCCACAGTCAGGTGGCAATACACAGATTAACAGAAATGGGTTAAATTAAGATGTTAGAATTAGTCAATAAGAAATTAGAGCTAATGGGCCAGGCAGTGTTTAAATGAATACAGTTTCTGTGTGGTTATTTTGGGGGTTAAGCTAGCCGGGCAGCCGGAACAAGGGACTCCGCTCTCCTTTCAACACATTCCCCGCCCCCTTCCTTCTTTGTACAGTGAAATGGTTGGGTAAGAACCTGGGTAGAGAGCTGCTGTTTCTGTCTGACTGCCGTTTGCCGCTGAGCTTCAGTTCCCCTCACAACCTGCCTCAGAGAAAGCGGTCCGTAGCAACTTCTGAAATGAAGAAACTGCTTTCTACCTCCTCTGTCTTTTAAAGCTGTGATTTCCAATAACCATTTGACTCGCCTCAAAGGAACTGCCATCTCTAGAGACTTCATGAGCACTTACGACAGTGAGGAAATATGAGGAACAACTTCACGCCAATAAGTTAGCTAATTTGGAAGAAATATGCACACTCCTTAAAAGATACAAACTACGAATGCTCAGACAAGATGTGCCACATATCAAAGAAACCGACTTTATTGCTGAAAAGCTTTCTACAAAGAACAAAATAATACTTGGGGGGGGGTGCATGCCTTTAATATCAGCACTCAGGAGACAGAGGTAGGCGGATCTCTGAGTTCAAGACAAGCCTCGTCTACAGAGCAAGTTCCAGGACAGGTTCCAAAGCTACAGAGAAACCCTGTCTTGAAACTCATACACCCCCCCCAAAAAAACACCACCAACAACAAAAACATTTTTTCTTTTCCCACTGTTCTTCTAAAGAGGCAGGATGGTCCTTGCCTCTTCTTCCTCTCTTTCCTCCCCTACTCCCTTTCTCTCAATAAAACTCCCACAAAAAATAATACTTAATTCTACACAAAGTTCTCCAGGAAATTGAAGACCATGGCCCACCCCCCTCTGTGAATGGCCCTTATTCCATCACCACATGCCAGACAAAGATCTTATGAGAAGGCAACCCATGATCCTATACGCCACAGAGACACAGAGGCAACACTTCCTAGAAAACCGCCCTTAGTGGAAATGTTCTAGGGTTAGATGAGATTCTAATGGAAGTACTAGTTATGGTGGAGTTTGAGTTGAAAAGAAACATGAGTTAGATAAGAGGAGATAGCTTCTAATTTATAGGCTTTTATTATCACCTAGGATTCAATAGTGCCCTCACAAAAAGAACTCTGAGCCCCAAACTGCTGTTCCCTTGTCTAACATAACGGATCAGGGGTACCTGGCTCCGCAGATAAACTGTTTTGTGCATACGTTCTACAGGCTTTGTGTATGTATGCGATGGGGGAGCGCTTTCTTCTTTTACTAGAATCCATAGGGAAGAAACTGTATTGTGTTCTTCTTCAACCTTGGCAGAGGACTTCAGCTGACCGAACAGATTCTGGGGCTGCTGGCTGCACATCAGACAGACAATGCAGGGGAGAGGGGACACAGAGCTGGGGCTTTTGAGTAAGTAGGTGATTGAATTCACTTTCAAGTCATGACCCTCTTCGGCTCAGCAGTGACACAGAATGCACCTGATGGTCAGAATCAAGAAGCCCCAGAAGTCACAGTACTCAAACGGCTTAACTTCCAAATCATAAGGCCAAAAACTACATTACAGGCATCAGTCAATATCTCCTCAGGATAAAGGTGTGAACTAAAGTTCTCAGAAAGAGAAAATGTCTGTGTTGAACATTCCAGAACTTCGGTGATTGTGGGGACTTGAATGTTGCAGATCCAGGGCCTAATTACAAATAATCTTGGGTTTCCTCGGCCTCCACTGTCCCTCTTTGAGTATGAAGCAACATCTTTGAGACAATCGGGTGGATCTTTCAGAATTTATGAATGGACCCTTGTACCCATCATCAGATGGCATCTGAACCATATAGCAGAATTTTCTGTTTCTTGTTGTGACCTGCCTTCCCGGTATTACAGCAATGTGTTGAAAGTCATGCTGGTTTATGACTTTCTTTGCTCTATTACTATACAGATGTCATGAAACTGTTCCCACATTGGAGTAGAAAATTTGTTTCTGGACCATGGTCACCTCATATTGGTTCCAGAAAAAAAACTTATGTATTGTTCCATTTGAGGTGAAAGCAGTGTTCCTTGCATTGACCAAGCACAGAAGGAATGTATCTCGCAACATAATCAAGGCTACACATCGTACATCCACACCAACATCATAAAAAAATGGGAAAAACTCAATGAGTTAGAACTAAAACCAGGAACAAGACAAGAATCCACTTTCTGTTCCTATTCAGTCTACATGTCTATCTATGGATAAACAGACAATGAAGAGTGATATTTGTACACCATGGAACTTTATTCAGATGCAAAAATGTGAAATTTATAGGAAAGTGGATGGAACTGGAAAATGTTGTATTAAGTGGGGTGGCCCAGCTCAGAAAGACAAATGCGCATTCTCTCATCTGTGATCCTAGCGTGTCATGTTTCCTGCTGTGTATTTCTGTGGGAGTGAGTACATGCTGAGCCTGGGAAACCAGAAAGGAGCTAACAAGAAGGAGACACCCGACTTTTTAAAGGGAAGGGTGGGAAAGGTAACAGAATACACAGGGTATGAAAGAGAAGAAGAAATGCCAGGGGTAGAAGGGCTTAAGGAGGGTTGGGAAGTGGAGACATGGGACGGGGCAGGAGTGGGGAAGGGCTCAACATAACAAAACTCCCATAAGGAAACCGGCTACCTTGTAAAATAAATGAAAAACTAAAAATGTCAACAGTAAGCGAAACGAGAGCTCACTCACCTTCTGTTCACCTCAGCTCTGATCATACACGATGGAAATGCCCCCACTGCCCCCACCAACACCTGTCTATCCACACCTTGGGAAAGAAAGCTGGAACTTAAAGAATGCCATAGAGGCTGGGAGATGGCTGTGATAGGCACCTCCTGGCACAGGAAGAAACCTCAGATCTGCTCCCAATGCTGTAAAACTAACTAATAAACAAAAACACAAAAGCTGCTTTGGGGTTTCAGGTAGCGCCGGGGAAACAGACCACATCCAACCCCACCTCTGCTCCCTCCTGCTTACTTGCTGAGCCTCTCGGAGTAACTCTTACAGCTTGAGCCTAAATGACCTTGGGTAACACAATGATCAAGCTTCATATGTCGTAAAAATCAGGTGAGCCAAGACGTGGAGCACCTCGGGTGATGTTTAGTAAATGGGGCTATTATTTAGGCTCGGCCCTGATAATTATCTGGGGATGACCTGGATGAAGCTGTCAGCACATTTGTGCCTCACCACAGGAACGACGCTCTCTCTCCAGGGCTCCAGATGTTTCTAAAGAAGCCACTATATTCTCTTGTCCTGGCATCTCTTCTTTCAGGTCCCCTGTGCACAACAGGTGCACAGCTGAGTTTCACAGAACCCATGGCAAACTGAGAGTTAAAACTGGGTCAAGGTATGGACCCAAATTTAATAGACCACTTTCCTGCCGAATCTTACCACATCTGGCACAAGGCAAAAATGTGTCAGCTGAACCAAAACTTTGAAATATGACACTCTTTTCTATAAAAAGTCACTTTCTTAATGAGAAAGGCCCCAGTTTGTTTCCTGTGGCTTCGTCACAACCCAGCTGTGTCCAGTGCTAGCCTCTGCCACAAAGACGCTGGGCTGGAGGAAGCTCGAACAAACCACAGGCCCAGCTTTGAAGAGAACTGCCCCTACATGGCCTGCGAATGCCGCCCTGTTTCTCACAGTTGCCAGATCCCCTGTTCCCCACCCTCCGCATTGATGCTGTTGGACCTTTCCCCAGCCTTCTCTTCTGATGCCTTCTTGTTCTCAGGTCCCAGCATCTTCCCCTCAGGTTCCCTAGGAACACCTCCTGCTGCTAGTGGTCCTCCCGTGGGCGAGCTGTCTCTGTCTCAGTACTCATTTGTCTGCTCCTTTTCCCAGTATATTCCATATCTCCCCCATTAGATAGTTTCTCCTCCAATGAGAAAAATGAAACAAAACACTTTTTACTTGATGAAAATATGCATAGCATAACCTCATGTTAGCCATTTTTGAAATACCGAGCCCAGTGGCATTTGGGCCATCTTTTAAAGTTCCAAGCTCAAGAACAACCATGTTTTTGTGCACTTATTAAAACAATCCACCTCCAGAACTGTTTACTCTTTGTGAACTGAAACACAGTACCCATTCACCAGTAAGTCCCACTCCTTCCTTGCTACTTAGCAGGTTCACCAGTGACCGCTACATCTGCTCCGCTAAGTGCAACCACACCAGTAGGGATCCTACTGGGGCTGTCTCCTCCACTCACATCTTTTCTCATTTTTTTTATGCTTTGTTTCATTTTTTTGAAGACCCAGGGTGGCCTCAAGCTTGCCTTCCTCTCAAGCTGGAGAGCTCTCCGATTGGCTGCTAGGGTTTATGTCACCAAGGCCACCTCTTCCTTTTCAAGTGTTTCCTTTCTTTCCTTTCCTTTTTTTTAAATTTATTTTAAATTTATCTAGAAACATTCAGAATGTCAACAGAGAAGCTGCATTAAGCTTTTGGGTTTGTTTTTGGAGGCGCTGCTGCTTGAGATTTTGCTTATTTGTTTGCTTTGCAATTTCAAGGTGATGTTCAGGTAACAGAACAATTTTTGTCATACAAGCTGCATCAGAGACAAATGAAGAAAAGTACTGGCCCCACACAGAAAGGAACTATTCAAGAATAGCCCTCTTTAGAGTTAAATGCCAATTTCCAACCCCATTCTGTACCACCAAGGTCAGTGGCTATTACTGACCAGGAACTCAAGTAAGGCAGCAACCTGGAGGCAGGAGCTGATGCAGAGGCCGTGGAGGGGTGCTGCTTACTGGCTTGCTCCTCATGGTTTGCTCAGCCTGCTTTCTTATAGAATCCAGGACCACCAGCCCAGAGGTGGCCCCATCCACAAAGGGCCGCATCCTCCCCCAGTAATCAGTAATTAAGAAAATATACTGTAGCCAGATCTTCTGGAGGTTATTTCTCAATTGAGATTCCCTCCCTTCAGATAGCTCTAGCTAGTCTCAACTTGAAATAAAACAAGCCACACTCATTGTTGGTGTATGTTGTATAAAAGTTCAGCTGTTTTCTATGTGTAGAATTTGGCCTCTGTTATTTTACCAAACTTTGTGGGAGGGCTGGGTAAAATATAGAGCTTTTAATGTATAAAATAAATATTTG
Organism: Microtus pennsylvanicus; assembly: GCF_037038515.1. Classification (NCBI taxonomy): domain Eukaryota; kingdom Metazoa; phylum Chordata; class Mammalia; order Rodentia; family Cricetidae; genus Microtus; species Microtus pennsylvanicus. Next base: position 71,094,960 of record NC_134579.1, read on the forward strand.
TAAACAGGTGACATTTTTACTTCTTGCTTTCCAACTTAGATCTATTTTTCATTTTTCTTCCCTAATTCTTCTGGTCAGGTCTTGCCGTGATATTTAAATACAACAAGCACAAACAGGTACCCTTGTCTTGTTCTTGGTTTTAATGGAAGACTTTTGGTCTTTCATTATTGAGTGTGGTGTTTGCCTGTTTTACATAAATGGCACTTCTTATGCTAAGTGGTTGCCTTCTACTTACAGTTTAGTGAGCATTTCTAATCATGAAAAAGAACTGAATTTTATCAGACACTTTTGTCCAGTTAAAATGATTATTTTCCCCTCATCCTATTCATTCAGCACATTATGTTATCAACATTTTATGTCAAACCATCCTTGCATCCCAGAAGCAAATTCCACTTTGTCATGGCTGTAATCCATAGTCTCGGCCATTTAATAAAGCTTGCATCAAATTTGGCTCAAAAATTGTGGCAGAGGTCTTCTTCTCACCCAGTGGGATTAACATTTTCTGGCAGCCTTCAGTAAGATCAGATCATCAATCTAAAACTAAAGTCAGGCCATCTCTCTGGGACTCTGGAGCTGAAGGGCCACCTTGGGAGATAGGCACCTTGAGACAGTCCAAGGCTTCAAGGCTTGCTTTTAGTTCTGCAGAGTAAGAGTGAACTGCTGGGCTGGAAAAATAGCAAGTGTCTACTTCCCATGAGAAGTCATGGTCATTTTCTGTGATATCTGGTTCTGCTGGAATTCCAATCTGGGATGAGGAGGAGTTTGATGGGACCCAACATCCTCCGGCCCAGGGCAAAAAAGCAAGACATTGTCCCTCTCCCTTGGTTCTAATGGTTTGGATACAGTTTAGTGGGACACAGCCTTAACCTCCATTTGGCTCAAAGTTTTGAAAAAACACACAATTGAGACATATACAGAATGGACATCTACAGCAAGCAAACCTTGTTTACTGAAGCGGAGAGACAGTAGGTAATCTTTAGCTCAGGGTCATATTGCATAGGAATTTAGGGCTAGTCCCGAGACCAGTTTTACCAAGATTTACTTAGCACATAAAGTATTCTTAGGAATTCTTTTATGAAATGGCATAACTATAGTTCAGTAGCCCATAACAAGGGAGATCAGAGGATACTTAGAAATGATTTAAAACACAATGAAGTATATAAAACGTTCAAAATTCAGTTAAAGTACCAGTAAAGGAAAATTTTTACTTCTGCTTTCTTACATTAAAAGCTGAGAAGACCGCAAATTAACATAACTTTATAACATAAAAAGAGATGCAAGCTAAATATGAAGCTAGCAGAAGGAAGGAAATAATAAAAATGAGAGAGAGGGGGCAGAAAAGGGAAACAAGGACCCAGAAGTTGGTTCTTTGCAAAATTCAACAATATTGATAAATCTTAGCTCAAGGAACAAAGGTAAAAAGAAGGAAGCTTTCCACTATTAAAACCAGAAATTATGATGGAGTCATTACTACAATTCTGCAGAAACTTTTAAAAAAGATTATAAAAGACTATACTATGAACAGTTACAGCAATCAATAGCACAGCCTAGATGAAATAAACAAATTTCTAGAAACAAAACCTAAGAAAACTAAACCATAATGAAACATACTTAAAAAATAATGAAACATACTTAAAACTAGTAACAAAACTAAATATTTCTTTTTAATTCTAGACAAAGTCCAGGACCCCATGGCTTTATAGCACTGAATATTAAAGTGCTAACCACATTCTTTTCCAAAAGTTTTTTTCAAAGAATGAAGAGGAAGGCTGGGCGGTGGTGGTGCACGCCTTTAATCCCAGCACTCGGGAGGCAGAGGCAGGTGGATCTCTGTGAGTTCGAGGCCAGCCTGGTCTACAAGAGCTAGTTCCAGGACAGGCACCAAAAACTACAGAGAAACCCTGTCTTGAAAAACCAAAAAAAAAAAAAAAATGAAGAGGAAGAAAGACTGTAACTCATTCTGTGAACATTTCCCTCATAGTCCAACCAGCAACGACATCAAAAGGAATGAAAGCTAGATCAGTGTATCTCATGGACTGCTCCAAAGTCCTCAGTAAAACGCCATCTTGAATGGCGACCTCATCAGGATACAGGTGGCAGCCATCTTTACTGTGGTTAAAGAGCACACATCATACGACGCTTCTTATTCCTACTGAGCTCGCTGTTCATCGCATCTCCTTTTAGACTAAGGAAGCACAAATCTCAAATACTTTGGATCGGTATGGACTTCCGTATAATGATAGAAATGTAAGGTTATGTTTGCTACAGCATACTGCATATGTGGTTTAGAATATACTCCATATGGCGATATAAATGTAAGGTTATAAAGGTCTGTTCAGATTAACCAAAGCTGGCTTAGAGCTTTACACCCAAGTACTTATGTCTCTGCCAAGTGCTCCACACCAAGCTTCTGGAGAACTTAGACAAGTGCCAGCATATTCTAATAAATAATGTATCGATAAATAAGATCTGTGGCCTCCTAAGGTCCACGCAGGTCCACAGTAACATCTGTCTAGCTTTGTCTTTGCTCACTCTAAGCTTTAGCTGTTTGGATAAACTGAGCCATGTAAAAAACTGCAATATAATGCAAAATCTGTAATGCAAAAAATGCAAACTATAATGAAGTGTTTGGTCCCCAAGGGGGTCCTTTTCCCAGGGTTGGTCATTTGGACAGGGGCCCCCATTCCCTCAGGTGCTTGAGGAAAGTTCCTGTTGCTAGGAGAGGAGTCACTCTCCTTATCTGGCTGGGGCCCGTCCATTATCGTGCGACTGTGGTGGCTGCTGGCTTGTCATGGGTGGTGCTGGTCTCTGGGCTTCCTTAGTCCCTTCTCATGGGCGCCACCCCACCTCACAGGCCCCTCTTCTCCAGTTCCCATTCGGTGCCGGGGGTCTTTACCATGTCGCTTTTTCTTGCATTCTCGGGAGACACCCTTGGCAGTTTGGAACAAACTTGTTTTCATCCACAGAACAGCTATTTTGGTTTCTTTACTGAGCCTATTATCTATGATTAAAAGTTTTATTTTGATACTAAAAAAAATCTTCAATTCAAAATTTGATTTTTTTTTAAAGCTAAATCTAACAGAGATGGAAAATGGAGTGTAAAGTCCTATTCTTATAAAAGCTACGAACTCACTGTAATCTGTTAAGGATGATTTTTTAAAATGCAAGTTAATGGTCAATCACCTTGAACAGGATGGAATGTAAAGTCCCAGTCTTTAAAAAGCTACTTGTTGTCAAGGAATACAAGTGAACAGTCGGTCACCTCATAAAGGATCCAATTCTTTGACATGTCCAGAGTTAGCGTCTTATATATGTTTTCGAAGTTAAGCCTGAAATAAGTAACTAGAAACAAGCCATGTCTGTCTAGTTTAGATATACGTAACAGACAATGGTCCTCAAACGCTGCAGAGATCTGAGAATTTGGCATTTATAATATTTAATAAAAAGAAGCCTTTCATGAGAGACATGCCAGCTCCTGGCAGCACACCTATCTCTTCAAAAGAAGATCATAGGCGCAGAAGAACCTCCACCTGGAGCTTGCTGTAAATGTGGCAAAGCTGGCCACTAAGCCAAAACAAAACAAAAAGCCCCCCCACAAAACTGCCTTTCACCTCAACTGCTGCCAAGACCCTGTCCAGACTGTGAACAAACAGGACACCGGGGAGTCGGCTGTGCCTCTTTACCTAGATGAGGTAAGTTGTCATCCCTGCCCCCCACCCCCTCCTCCACACACACACACACACACACACACATGAGTTCCTACTCCATGGCAGCCACCTGCCTCAGCCGCTGAGGCAGTGAGTTACATCATCACCTGTTGCCATGTGCACCCCTTAAAAGTGTCTGCCAAGCACAGCGCTCTCTCTCTCTCTCTCTCTCTCTCTCTCTCTCTCTCTCTCTCTCTCTCTCTCTCTGTCTCTCTCTGTCTCTCTCTCTCTCTCTCTCTCTCTGTCTCTCTCTCTCTCTCTCGCTCTCTCTTTCTTGTCTCTTGTGTCCCTCCTTGCCTGTTCGTTCTGTCTGCCTGCCTCTCTCGTGCCCCCACTCTGAGATGGCCTCTCATTTTTTCACTCTTCCTCCCCCACTCCTCCAATATACTTTCTTCTATTGATTTTTATTGACCTCTACATTTTTCTCTGCTCCCCTCTCCTTCATCCCTCCCCCAAGGTCCCCATGCTCCCAATTTACTCAGGAGATCTTGTCTTTTTCTACTTCCCTTGTAGATTTGATCTATGCATGTCTCTCTTAGTGTCTTCATTGTTGCCCACTAAACTTCTTACATACACAAAAGAGCCTGCTTTGCAATGACAGCTCTAGCCGTAGCTACTCGTGGACCTGGTAAATGATTAGATGGAAAGAGAGGGGCTTAAAGTTGCAAGGGTCTAAGAAGGGGATTTCTGAGGATGTGGAAGCTTAAGTAGTAAGTTCTGCAGGTCTAAGGAAGTTATCTAAGGGATGCGAAAAATGAGAAGAGCTTCAGATTTCTTTCCTTTCCACTATGCTATTATTATACTAGGATGTCAAAAGATCGGAGCTTTAACATTGATCAATGGGGTTCTGATAAGCTGGTACAGCACTGACACTATGCTATTTTCAGTCACAAGTTCAAGACTTCAAATTTCCTTTGGTTGTCTACTAAGTATAAACTTAGAGGCGCTGTTCATTGGGCTAAAAGCATCTCTGTCCAATCTATCTATCCAGCCCTCTGGACAGAATAAAGAATGTTCATGCTTTTTAACCCCCATAGTCCTAGCTTTTGCTGCTAGGCGTGAGTGGATTCCCGCCGCTTCACAGCACCGTTAGCTGCTTTTCTACAATGTGGATTTCAGTACAGATTGCAAACAAGGATAATGCTAACATCTAAAAAACGTTATCTCTTTTTGTAAACTAAAGAAATTCATGGAGGCCCCCAGGAGTCACAATCCACCTCTCACAGCCTTCAGAGAATAAAGCCCAAGTTTCCCCTCCTGCCTAGAAAACAAGAATGCCTCTAACACAGAAGTGTTCTCTAGTTACTGCATTTGCAGTAGTAATAAAAACTACTCAAAATGTTCCCTAAATTGTTTTGAAAGAACTAGTTGTCAATAACTGTCTCCTGAAAGGGTAAAGGGGGGAGATGTGGACTTTAAAATCTCCCTGGTGGAAGCTGCTTTTAACAATGAAGAGGAAGTATAATGATGATGGCCATCGCCCAGTGCCTGTATCTCTGTGATAAGAAACCACAATTAGCAAGACTGGATTTCTATCTAGGCTAGTCTAGGAATGTGTACACAGCTGCCTGTCCTGGGGCTTAAGAATGGGAGGTGGATGCTTCTAAATGCTAACAGTAGTGGCTGGCCTAACTCAACTGCATCTTACCATCCAAACCTTTCCCTGAATCTCTAAGTCACCCAAGACTGGCAAGACCCAAAATAGTGGGCTTCTACAGTGAACACAGTGGTAATCTGGGGTGGGGGGTAGGTTTGCGGGTTCCTCCTGTGCACCTCCAAAAAAACTTCCCTTCCAAACCTACACTGGCTTTCAGACTTCCTCAGCTCCATCCCATCTGCAACAAGGGAAGAGGAAAAATGCCTGTGCCCTGCTCCAAGTTATTCTGTATTGTATAAAACGGTGGTTTATCATACTGGACACTGCACCGAGAGAAGCCATTTGCAAGTAATTTTTGGTACCCATCTTAAAGGGGGAGGATGACTCTGCATCAGTGTGGATATGCCCAGTGTCATTCACACGGCACAGAATTAATAACTGATTCATTCCTGGGAACAGAAAGGGTGCCGCCCTGTCAATTTATCGGGGTGAATGGAGAATGATGCACACAGGCAGATGAAGGTCACATCAGGTGACAAACCAGACCATAATTAAGGAAACCTAACATTACAATGGCAGTAACCCCCACCAACCTGTCAGCTAGACACCTAATAATATACATGCCAAGTAACCAAGTGGCAGAGAACTCCCCGCCGCTCCAGAAGCCATAGCTTGACTCAGTCCCGCTTTGGATGCGGTCTACCGGAACTACCATCTCCACACCCTCCTCCCGTTCGCCCACCTGGAACTGCCATCCATCCATCTGTTCCTTCATCTCGAGCTGGTCCTGCCCTTTTGCCTGAACAGCTCTACTAAACGCTATAGCTGAGCTCTGGTCCCGAAGCCTAACACTGGTAGTTTCTCTGCCTTGGGTTTGTTTAGTTATCTCATTCCCTGCATTTCTGTCAGCTTCCCCTCTTAAGGCTTCATAGACCTGCAGAAGTTCACCGGAGCCACCTCTTAGCCCTGTCTGTCACCTGCGTCTGTGTGTGTGTGTGTGTACATGTGCGTGTGCGTGTGTGTGTGTCTGTGTAGATGGACAAATTTACTGTATGAAGTGAAATGTGTAATCTGAGAGCTAATGTCAGTAACTAAGATGGGAATAAAAGAACCCATGTTTGCTTTGAAGGCGAGGGCTGCCAAGGAAAACAAAAGTGTCTGGTAAACTGTTGTCCCTGACACCACAATGGTTTATGAACTGTTATTCAATAAATCCTGACATTGTGCAAAGCCACTGTAGTAGACTACTGAACTACAGTTATACCATTCATGAAAGTACGCTTAAGAAAAAAAAAACTCTAATTGCTAAAATTATTTCTTTCCATTTACTGGCTTACAGGCAAGTACATTTCTTATAGTGGGGATTTTCTCTGTTTGAAATTTCTTTTGGCAGACTTCCTTCTCTCCTACCTATACTGCAGGATGTAAACTCAGCTGGAGTTTCTAACCATTCCCTTCTCTAGTCCCTCCAGGCTCTGCAATAGGTTCTTTAGCATGTCTGCAAAACTGTGGGAGAAAGAGACTGGGACCTGATACCCCACTTTACCATGCTGGTGTCATTGTCTGGGTTAAAAGACACCACCATCCAAAGACCCTTGAGCCTCGCTGGAGGGGACCATACCCCGCGGTTCTCGGTTCTCACCACAGCCACGGTTGTCAGTGTTGCTGGGTTACTCCTGGATTCACCACACATAGCTCAAGGGAGAAGCAGACATTCCTGGCCAGCAAGTGGACTGTGATTCGTTGAGAATATCCTTTCAAGGTGAAATTCACCCAGCTCCCAGAGGTGGAGCCCAGTCCACTACGTCCATGTAAGACACAAAAACCCCTGAGTACTATCAACCCGGCTCTCCTTTCCACTACGTCTCTCTGCCTTGACTGCCCAATTCTAGGGCAGAAAGAAATAGAAATAAAACCTATAGCTAGGACAGCATCTCCATTATACCACCTGGGTAAAATCAGCTCACAGTGTAAGTGCTACTGACTTCTGTCTAAAAGAGAAGTTAAAGGCTGAACGTATGTTAGACATTTGTCTTATACCCATTTGTAAACCTGTCAGGATATTGCTAACCTAACCAGGTTCACTCTTCAACAGGTATCCCAAAGCCCGTCCCATTATAAAGATTCTTACAACTGGGGAAGAGTTTCTAATGGCAAACACTAGACACAGTAGAACCCCGTACTCCCTGTGTTACAGGACATCCAAACGGCATGTGTGCTAAAATATAAAACTGAACCCAGAAATGTTACACATCCCCAAGAAACAAATAAAATTGTTCCCACGCCAAGGCCATCCTCTATGGGCCAGCCATATTTCTTTGCACGAAGGATGCCTTTTTGCTTGTGAACAATCCACCTATAACTCTATTCCTGTTAATTTGTCTCACAATGCCCACTGATATTTAAGGAGACTATTATTTTTCCAGCAGTCCAGGAAAAAAACAGCCTGATAAGACACTGATGTCAGAGATAGAGCGAGCTCCTGGATGGATACGAATAATAAAATACTTCTTGTCTCAAAACCTGAGACTGTGCCCATCACCCTCTCTGCAAGAGGTCTCCCAGTGTGGCTGTCTACAATAATAAGGATGTATACAACAACTGGGCGACCTGTCAAACAGCTAATGGTTTAAACTATACTCCCACAGAACAAAAAGAACAGGAACAGGCTATACTAATTAACAGGGCTGCTATTAATTCCCTATTGCTAATGCACCAACAATGATGCCGAGAAGCTAGGGAAATGTGCTGTGTTCATCTGACAGTGGCAATTTAATCAAAGAAAAAAATCAGTTACAAAAACTTGCAGAATTACTGAAGACACGGCCTGGGATCTGAGGTCTCAAATGCTCGAGTCCAGGCTCAGAGATACAAAGTTCTTTTTCCGCTCCCTGCAGATCAAGATGTAGAACTCTCCACTCCTTCTCCAGCACCACGTCTGCCTGTGTGCCACCATGCTTCCCACTGTGACGATAATGGACTAAACCTCTGAACTGTGAGCCAGGCTTAATGTTGCTGGGGTCATCGTGTCCCTTCACAGCAACAGAAACCCTAACTAAGACACACACAAAGTAGAATTCAGCTAAGGGATCACCACCTCCAAGATACAGCCTGTACAGACAGGATGCTAAAGAGGCCTGTCAGAGCAAAATTTAGGATGCAAAGATGTGAATGCTGTTTACCGGGCTTGACCGACCATCTGACGCGACGAGGCACTGACTGAACAATCGCGCCCCCATTAGGCCTATCCTCATATCAAAGGCCACGCCTCTAACAGGCAGCTCAAGGGAGCAGTTCTCTTCTTGAGAAAAACAAAATTCTGCCAGGAAGGCAAGATGACCCTGAGTGGCAACTATGTGAAAGAAATAACGCTGTGTAAACAGAGACTGCTCATTCGTTTCCCGACTGCCCATATCCAAATAAACACACAGAAACTATATTAATTAAAACACTGTTTGGCCAATGGCTTAGGCAGATTCCTAGTTAGCTCTTACATCTTAAATTAACCCATTTCTATTCATCTGTGTATCACCATGAGGGTGTGGCCAACCAGTAAGGTTCTGGCGTCCTTCTCCTCTGGCAGCTACATGGGTGTCTGCTTGACTCCACTTACTCTCTCTCTATATATATATCTCTGTTTAGATTTCCCACCTGGGTTTATTCGACTATAGGCCGAAGCAGCTTTTTTTATTAACCAGTGGTAACAAAACATATTTCCAGCATACAGAGGGGAATCCCACATCTCATACTGTTGTACTTAAAAGAATTCTTGAATCTACTGAACCACCCAGCTCCCTGCAGCAGCTCTCGAATGCATTCTACTCTAGTGCAAGCCCTTTTACAGGCAGCAGGACCCTCCTCACTGTGTCCCTCGGGGTGACCAGATGGTCGACCGTGAGTTACAAACTGCACATGGGACCATGGCAGAACTGTTCAGTAGTCTTTCCCACAACCTACTGCCACGGGACTCTTCCCATGTCCTCCCATGTCCTCAGCAGGCTCTCATATGGGATTTCAGGCAAGCTGTTTCCACATCCATTGCATCATTATTTACTCCTCCCCTGAATACACCCCTGAGTACACCTCCCCCAGGAAGCATTCCAGACTTACCGGGAGTGCAGGGACCCCCTAGGCAGGGCTCTCCTAGCTCCATGCTCCTCCCTCCCTCAGTCCCTCCCCCACACTTCTGAAGTTCTCTATTGCAACTTTAGGCTTCTTGGTGTGAGTACTTGGTTTTATAGGTAGTCAGAGAAGAGAGGGGGAGATTTCTGCGCAGGACTGCACTCTCCACTCCAGCTCATGTCCGCAGACACAAATAGTAAAAGCAGCTGACAACTAGAGACCTACATGACAAGTACAGTCGGAAATGTTAGAACTGCCCACACTCCAGAGCCAGGTGAGGCCCCCCCCTCAGCCTGCCTGCAGTGACCCAGCACCAGCAGCCACCAAACGCAACACATTTCCTCTGTCGCCATCAGTCCACGCCATCATGGCCCTCTCTCTGTCTCTTGTGGTCCTCCCCTCCCCAGCTCAGAGGCAGCCTTTCATGCATGCCCCTCTCTCACGTGAGATCTGTTGCATAGTGTACTCTTTTGCAGCAAAAACCTCCCACTACCTCCCACTTTTTTTCATCTGTATTTCTCAATGACTTTACAAGGAAAACGCTGTTATTCTTTTCTTAGAGAGAACTTAGGAATGACGATTCTGCTAGTAAAATATAGAGCTGTCCTCAGCCCTCAGGCAAGTTAACTGCAGAGGCCAAGAACTGGCTGCTACCAATACCTAATACTCTAAACACTCGCTGAAAGAATGGATGCATGCCTGCATCGCATGCTGGATGAACAGATGCATGCCTGTGTTGCATGCTGGGTGAACAGATGCACGCCTGCATCACGTGCTGGATGAATGGATGCACACCTGCATCGCATGGTGAATGAACAGATGCATGCCTGTGTTGCATGCTGGGTGAACAGATGCACGCCTGCATCACGTGCTGGATGAGTGGATGCACACCTGCATCGCATGGTGAATGAACAGATGCACACCTGCATCGCAGGCTGGGTGAATGGATGCACGCCTGCATCGTGTGCTGGATGGACGGATGTATATATGCATAGTTTTTAGTCCATCTCATATGGAAGCAGAGGACAGATATCAGTGCTCCTTAAGGTGCTCCCAGCTCAAGGCAGGAGAACAAACATAAGGGGACCCTAACTCCATACCAGAATTTCCAGATGTGTTAATCTGAGTAGCTGGGAAGCCCAAGCTCACCCCACCACCACCAGGCAATAAGAAACCTGCCACCCTCTTCCTTCAGGCCAGTCCAAGCTCGGAAGAATCTCTCACTTCCTGTGTATCTCTGCCCTGTCAATCCCTCCTTCAGGCAGGCCTCCCTGTTGATATTTTTCCAAATCCAGCCCCTTTTGGAGTCAAGTTCAGAGAATCTTGTTAACCAAACCATTTCTTTAACATTTATCGCTTTCATTGTTTAAAAAAAAGTGATATAAAAACCCCCAAATGTAAGGCTAGGGAGATTGTAAAGTGCTCCCTGAGTGTGCCCAAGGACATACGGTTCATTCCTAGCACCCACGAGAAAAGACAAGAGCTTGCTCTTGTAACTTCAGTGCAGGGGAGGCATAGAGAGAACCCTGGGGTTTGTGAGTCAACAAGTGCAGTTAGTTTGCAGCTCTGGGTCCCTGTGAAAGATCTGTCTCAGAAAAATAAAAGAAAAACCCCTAGGTAGAACAACAGAGACATTGAAAGTACCAGGACACTGGAGACAGCTGCCAGAACAGAAATTAAAAAGATAATAACACAAAGGGTTAAAACTAGGCATTGTGATTCAAGCAGATAACTCTCAGCACTAGAGATAGGAGAATTGAAAGTTCAAGGTTAGGCTGGACAGCATAGCAAGATACTGTTCCCCGAAATAATTTTACAGGGAAAAACAAAGAAACAAAAAATAAGTTTGCATGCACAGCAGTTCTGTTCCTTGGCCCCCCCTTCTTTCAACTGTGGGCCTCAAATAGAAAGAACGCTACACAGGAAGCAGTACAGGGCCAGCTGGATGGTCTTGCAAGTCAGAAAGCAAAGAGAAAGAGGTACGCTTCTTTCCTTTGCTACGGACACATCACAAGACTGGCCAAGGGATCGCTGTCCCTACTTCAGTGACGTATCTGGGACCCAGGAGATCAAGAAACTGATCAAGCTGGCAGTTTTGATGTGGACACACTCAGCACTGGGGCCCTGCTGCAGGAAAGAAAGCAAGTTCCACACCAGCAAAGTGCCGGAGGGGCTTTTCTGATGCTATCCAGACCCTGGAGTGCTAAAAGGCAAACAGAGATTACACACGTACAGAGAAACAGCTAAGGGCCCAGCGTTTGCTCAGGAAAAAGCAAACCTCACTGCCAAGACTGGAGAGGTCCCAGCACAAAATTTGTTTATTTAGAGATGGCGTCTTAATCCTGTCTCAAATCTCCTGGGTGGCTGGGACTAAGGCTGGGACCACATGCGCATAGCGCTGTGCCTGGCTACGAGCTGTGTAGAATTCTGCTTTTGTCACTATATTTAGTAACAGGACTTTTGGCAAGAGCATGTCTAAAGTTCCTGCTGGCGTTGAGAAAGCAGCATGTCTACTATTCAGAAATACTTTGGGGAAGGACTGAGGAAACTTATGAAGTAATGTGTGGATTCTGGTGCACAGCCTAAAGACTCCTGGGGCGCTGGGGCTGTGTCCTATGCTGAGCCGCGTTTTATAGCCCAGCTCGAGCTCAGAATGTATCCCTGCTTTTTTCACAGCCTTCTTCCTTCTCCTTCCCTCTCCCCTAGACAGCCTGTGCTCCTCTGTCTCTTGTCCAAAACTACAGGCATGATTGCCTAGTTGCAAGAAAAACCCGAACCCCATTTCCCTAGATCCTAGACAGCTCCATCAAAGCACACTATCAGAGTGGAGACTATCTTAAGGACACATCACAAGGCTGGTCATGGGATCATGGTCCCGTCTTTGGTGACATATCTGCGACCCAGGAAGTCTAGAAACTTAATCAAGCCGGCAGCTTTGATGTGAATGCTCTTGGCACTGGGGCCCACTCTGTAGCCGTTTTCGTCTGGTGCACTATCTGGAGGAAAGAACTCTTACCTGAGGTGCACTATCTGCGGAAAAGAACTCTTACCTGAGAATTCATCAGGCGAATGGTGGTTTTCGTGCCCACATCCTGTTGGAAATTGGCTATAGGTGCCCCATTAAACCGCAGGACTGCATCATGATTGTCTGTAAACCACAGGAAACGGAAAAAGGGGGGTGAGTGCTGGCAATATGTAGGAAGACAGAAGAAGGGGAAGGGAGGCATAGGGGAGATCAAAATATACGCCGTCTATCTCATGATGCACAGAGGAGGTCGGAATCGTGAGTGCGGTACCTGACTGCCAGCCACTGCAGGAGCAACAACGTCCGGCCACTGATTATGAAGATCTTTCAGTAGCACCAGTGTGCTGGGACACGGCAGAAAAATGAACAAGGCCAACGTGTTATACTCATCCCAGACTCCTTTCTCAATTGCCAAAGGACCAGACTACACACACCCTCGGCATCACCAGTAGATTGTGTTTCTAGTCCTGCCGGATTATGTTGATTCTGTATCGTATGTGCAAGGTAATCCTTGCACTCTGAAAAGTATACAACGCTTAGCACCTACAAGGGATTCGTTACGTCATCCAAGACAACCCTGAAGTACCTGTTCCATTTAGGAACCTGAGGCCCACAAGTCTGGTGTGGTGGAAATGGACAGGTCATAGTGCCGCTTAAATTCCCAAACTGCAGGGTTGTGCTTTGCTCTTTAATTAAATGCTTTGCTAGAAATCATATACTTCATTAATTCTAGTCAAGGTCAGACAGACCATCTCAAAAACACACAGTTACTCCCTGGTCCCTGCCTTCTTTAAGCATGGTTTGCCATGTTTGCGCAAGTCTCTGAATCTAACATTTGACTCATCTGATGGAGGTGACAAGCGATGGTTTTTAGGTACCATCCCCATCCCTAGCCTCTGCGATCCTAAGAGAGCTCACTCCAACCTCACTTCTCAAACAGGTTTGGGGTTTGTTAGTAAAACCTGCACCAGACTGGAGACCATCCATTGTTTGAGTATTTGGTTAGGGCTGCTCAATATTTACACAGGTCAGATGAGAAGAACAAAAGGCATTCAGTTCTATCGGAAATGACCTGTGAAGGAGAACGTCTCCAGAATTAAGCAACACAAGTCCTTATCTTTATTGCAATTCCTCTATTTTTTTCTAACCCTCGGGAATCCAGACACCTTATTCACGGGAACAGCAGAACTGGGTTCCTAGACAACATGCCTTTGGAATGGTCTGGAAATGATACAGGATGAACATAGTCCAAATCTTATCAGCTTCCAGGCAGTGCTCTGCCGGGAGGGCGCAGGTGCACCTTACACAACACAGTCCAGATAGGCTCCTCAGAACCAGGCACGGGGTCGAAAGTAAGCAGTAGAACCCGCAAGAAAAGCAGACCTGTGAGAAACTGCACAGCTTTCCCAGTCAGTTCCCAGGAGGAAGGCAAGTGCTGTTTACAAGACAGAGTTAGAGGAAACCAAACTAACACCCAGGGCTGCCTGCAGCTGTTCCTACCCCAAGGGATATCACAGCAGGAGGAGCTGAGGAAGATCACTGTCACCAGCTGTACCCTGCGGGAGAAGAGCACCCTTCTGCTAACATCCAGCCACCTTGGGAATCATCTCTCCTCTGCTTCATTCCCTGATCTCACACGACTGGAGGGAAATGAAATCAAAAGCGCAGTTGGAAAGTCCCATCTGACAGGAGCTGAGACTTTCTGATTCCAGAAAACAACAGCCAGAAGTCATTGTGGGGGCACTAAGTGACCCTGAGCTGAGTCCCACCTTCCTCTTTCCCAGATACAAGCCAGTGCTCCCTTGAGCTGGTTCCAGACAAGCCACTGACACAGTTCAAAATTACAACTGGTATGACTTTCGTGGCTACTTTATAACTGTAGTGTTGCTGCTGCTATGAACCGTACTGTAAATATTTGTGTTTTCTGATGGTCTTAGGCGACCCCTGTGAAAAGGGTCATTCCCTCCCCCGCCCGCCAATGGGGTGGCGACTCATAGGTTGAGAACCACTGGGCTGGGGACAGGGAAATGAAGAGAAGAAAAAAAAGATGTGCAGGTGAGCACAGAACAGAACAGGACAGGGGCATAAAATCTAGATTAAAAAAAAAAGACTAAAATCCAAAGTTCCAAAGTCCTTATTTAGTCTGTCACTTCTCACCACTGATTCCTGTGATTCCTGGAGCTCTTTCTGGTTCAACCCCTCCCCCTTCTCCACCCCCTGGCCCCCACAATCCAGCAAGCTACTACGTTCTCCCTGCAGCTTTCATTTCTTGATTTTGCCTCAGGCCGTTGTTTTTCTTTCCACTAGGGAAGCAAGAAGAGATTAACCCAGCCAAATTCACTTGAGGCCAATATCATTATGAGACGTAAGAGAAGAAGGACCAAGCAAAGCTATCTTTGGGTCATGTGACCACTTTCAACCCCGACTCTGTTGACAAGCAAGTTGTGCAAATCTCTCAGCCTCCACAGTTAACTCCCAGGAACCACTGGGGTTCTAAACCAGCAGGTACTGCACAAGGCATAGCCAGTTGACAGCCCAGCTCGTGGGGATGCGGGTGGGGGGGTGTCCCTAGCTGAAAACCCGTGAAGAGCTCATGGCTTCTAGAGGAGAATGAGTCAGTTTTCTTTAAGGGTGTAGCCTAGTGGGTAGAAGCTGCAGTGGATGGCCGGCCCCACACCCAGGAGCATGTGAGCAATACAAACTGGAACGCAGCGAGTTATTAAAACAAGAAGAGCACCAGAAGTTAGGAGGAGCCAGGGATGGATCTAGCGGGGGAGGGCGGGGTGTGAATGTGTTCAAAATAAACTATGTGCATGTACAAAATTCTCAAAGCATGAACAAAAATATATTTTTGAAACTGAGCGGTTGGAGAGACGGCCCAGCAGTGAAGAACACTGAATGCCCTTCCAGAGGATCCAGGTCCCGTTTCCAGCATCCACATGGCAGTCCACCACTATGTATGTAACTTCAGTTCCGGGGATCTGATAGGCTCCATGGGCACTAGTCATGTACATAGTACATAGACATACATGTGGGCTAAACACCCAGACGCAAAACTAATTTAAAAAGAAGATAAAAGCAGGTATGCCAAGCACATAGTGAGTACACAATGTATTATTTCTATTGGTGATAGTATGTTAAAAAATATGCTATTATTTGAAATAAAATTCTCAACTTACCTACATAGCTTATACACATTAGTACACTATCAATAAATAATAACAATTAATAATAGTAATTAAAGGATCCAATGATTATGGAGCCACCATAGTCTGATTTGTGGAAGTACTGGAGGCCAAGGCATTGAGGAGTCTCTCTAGTGAACAATTTTGTCATGGATGAAAAGAAAGCCCCCAAAGCTCATGATGTGATGACCCCAATCATAAAATTATTTTCATTACTACTTCATAACTGTAATTTTGCTACTATTATGAATTATAATGTAAATATCTCATCTGCAGGATAACTGATATGTGACGCTGCTGGGGGTTACAACATGACAGAAATCAATCACGTTTTGTTTCTAGAAGGAAGTCCAAAGAAACCAAAGGGGCAAAAGCTAAAGTTGGGGTAGGGCTGGCCATTTTAGGGACCTCATTAGAACCACTACAGACTGGGAGAAAATGTGATTTCACCTCCTGCTCTAGATAATCCAGTTTGGGTCTGCATTCCTTCTTTGCAAGTTTATGCCTGGCTTCAGGCCATTCTTTCTGGCAGTCACCAAAAGGAAATTAAAAGGAGTAAATGACCTCACCTTCTCCAGGACCCCAGCCTGATGGTGAGACTTTCTCTATAGCCAGAGTTCTCTCAGAATAACAGAAATAAATGGCTTTGCCCAAATTGGTTAGCTCTCAGTTGCGGGTCTGCCAATATGAACAGACTTTGTCTCTTTATTATTAGCTGCTAGGGGTTCATGAAGAGCAAACCAGTTTATTTTGACCTGGGGTCTCTTGCCATCACAGAGCCCTCTGAGAATCAGGCACAGGATTAGGAGAAGGCAGGCAGGCTTGCAAACACCTAACCGCTGGGTAGCTTTGCCAGCAACTTTCAAGAATCATGAAACATCTGGTGCTAGTCTATAACCCTCACCCCCACCTCGCTTTAGGAGTTCCTGCTGGAAGGTCTACAAGGACTCATCAGCTAAAGTCACTCACTGCCCAAGTCTGGGAACCTGAGTCTGATCTGCAGAACACACATCAAGGTAACAGGAGAGAACTAACTCCACGAGGTTGTCTCCTGACCTCCATACCCACACCCAGTATGGACACACATGTACACGCACACACACACACAAATTGCTGCTGAGTTAATATATATTTTCCCTTTTTTCTTTTTAAGAGAAAAGGTGAAAATTAGCCAGGTGAGACTTAAAGGAATTTATCACACAGCAGGCTCGTGACTCAGACAGCTCAGGGGGTAAAATGCAAGCATGCAGACATGAGGCCAAACTCTCAGGACCCACCTGAAGTCAGACACAGAGACAGGAGAATCTCCAGTAGCTCACAGGCCAGCTAGCCTGGGATACCCAGCAGTGTGGCAAACCACAGAAAGACCCTGTCTGAAACAAGGTGGAAGGGGACGGCCAATGCCTGAGGCTGACCTCTGTGGTACATGGCTGCCCACTCTCCACAGGATTTTAAAGAGACAGACGTGAGCTTAAATACTGAAACCAAAGTTGAGTTGTATGCCTGAAGCATTTTGGGAGGTCAGCTGTAGGACTCTTGCTTTTTGGCAACACTACAACTCTTTTTTTTTTTAATGGAATACTCCATAGGGCACCAGTATTTGAAACAGATAAAAAAATATATATTCTAACGCAGAAAGATACAGGAGACCTTCAAGTGATGTCAGGGAAGAGGGGTTAGAAAGACTGTAAGCGCAGAGGCCAGGGAGGACTGGGGCAAGACAGTAGCTTCCAGATATGACAGAATCATTGCATTGTCCGCTCATGGCGGCTGCGGTTGCCTACCGAAGACCTATGTAAGCTCAGTAACCTCAAGTCAGCATGGGTGGGGGAGGGACACCTGAGAGCCCACCCCTGGGTGGGGAAGTAGCAGTAGCTGATGGTTTCGGGGTGAAGGACTCGGTGTTCTTCAGCGGTATGGGAGCTGGGAGGTTGCTCACGCTATAACGGAGGACCACACCCATGTGCCTATGGACTGCACTCATCTGACTCAGGTTATAAAAGAAAAGGGGGAGAAAGGGAACACGGAGGTGGGAAGGGGTTGTGGTGGGGAATCTAGGGAAAGGGAGAAGGAGGGAATAGATTGAATACAGTTAAAAGAAATATACTGCGGACATGTGGGAAATTCTCAAAGAAGCGATTCTTAAAATTATATTAAAAGAAACAATGCTTAAGCCTTGGTCCCTTTCTTTTCTGATAGATCTTTGGGGACGTTTTTTCACTCGACGAAAGACCGCTGAAAACTCTATCCTGGGACAACTCTGCCGGTCCTCTGAGCTAGGCACAGGTTCTTGCTCTAGCGCTTTGAAATCCCCTAAGCAGTCCCAGAGCATCAGGCGCTCAGAGGACACTCGACATACCAATCTCTTTGCCCAGCTGGGAGGACTTCAGCGATCCCGCGGAGGAGACCACAGCACACCTGCGCCACGGCCCAGCCTTGGTCCGAATGTTCTCTTTGGGCAGGTAACCCTTCCATTCACTGGTGTTGAAGGGAAAATCTGTGGCCTCTACCATAGATACGTTCACGTGGTCTCGAAGGTGGCAGCGCAGGGCCTCTGCACTGAGCTTGACTCCCGGCCCTGGCCCCTTGTACGACACTTTATACTTGTTCATGTTCAGATAATTCTTCAGGATCTTTTGCAGCCTGGGGTTCAGGTTTTTGGCTGAGGAGTCCTTGTCCCACACCTGGTAGGAGGAAGGTGGTGATTTGACGTTGGCCGTGCCCCTGAGATGACGGAGGATGTGACTGTCCTGCTTAGGGTCTTGTTTGCTGCTTGTAGACATAGACTGGAAACCAGATCCCATGGCCAGTCTCGACACCTGAAATTCCTTGGCTTGCAGTCTAAGAGCCTCATAGCTCCCTTTCTTCCACACACAGATGACTGCAAACAGGAGAAACACCAGGACGAAGTAGCTGAATTTTTTCTTCAGGTTGGTGTGAATCATAATGGAAGATAGAGCCAGGAAGGCCACCGTTCTGAGCAGGAGCCAAGCCTAAGAAAAGTAGAACAAGGGGAAGAACAATGATAGAGAGGATATCCAAAGCAGCATGCAGGGGGGTGATGAGCCAAGCAAAGGATCTAGCATAAACAGACTTGAAGCCCAGCTCCGATGGCCTCCCACCAATGATGCATTCTTGAGCAAGCTTGGGGGAGGGGCTCTGAATGTAGACAGTAGACAGCGTTCCTCTGAACTCCTCCCTGAGCCCTGAGCATTTATGCACCTTCCCCCGCCCCATTTAGTCTGTGCACCGTGACTCTGGAGCTCTAGTATTCTGCTCTAGCTCTCTCCAAAAGCTTAAAGCAGACTCTCGTATCATTCCACTCCTACAGCCCATGCTCTCTATGAAACAAAGACGCGAATGCTTGACAGCCGCAGTGACAAGAGAGCAGACTGTACACAAGACCCAGCCTCTCGGAAGTCCTACATCAGTTAAAAGAGCCAGAGAAATCCCCCATGCACTTGCGATACACTCCTGGAAGACCTACGATCTGAGACGTCTAGACAAGAGTTAGCCTCTCAGTCCAACACTCCGTGTACCCGAGTAGCTAGATCATTTTTATTGCAGAGGATAGAAAATCTAGGTAAGATAGAAGAGAGTCCCCTTTCTATCTGGGTAAAGGGTTACTTTGTTTTCTCAAAATCCACTGTGTAACTAAATGGAAGAGGGAGCACTTTGAACTCAAACAAGGTCTGTATCCTTTGGAAAACACTAAATTCTTTCTTCTCCCCAGTTTAGGCCCTGTGCTGAGTCAAAGCCATTGCCCCAGGGGCTTTGCTGGTACTGGCAGTCTGATGTCCTTTCCCACCAAGCTTGTTCCTAAGGATGCTTGAGATAAAGCAGCAGAACTACTAGACGGGAAATTCTTGAAACCTGAAGTCTCGATTCCTTTCTTAGGAACCTTGACCACATCAACACCTCTGCCCCGGAGCATCTATGGAATAGTCCTGTGTGCCCATCTCCCCTGTGGTGTGTGGGCAGTGTTAAAGGGTGTGCCAGCCCGCTGGCAGGTGGGCAGCAATGGGCTGAGTGAGAGGCAGAGTGGGGGTTATTTTAGAAGCGATTAGAATGTGCTTAGAGGGAGAAGACTTCAGATGCAACCTCATGATGTAAGAGACCAAAGGCTTGTTACACCTTTGAAAAAAAATTAAATTTCTCCAGACATGCACTAGCACTAACCACGTGACCGTATGACAGCTCAAGAGTCACTAGAGGGGAGATAGCATTTAAGAAACCCTACTACAGCTTGGCAGTGAGTGGTGGCTCGTGCCTTTAGTCCCAGAATGAGGGAGGCGGAGGCAGGTGGATCTCTGAGTTCGAGGCCAGCCTGGTCTACAGAGTGAGTGCCAAGACAGCCAGGGCTACACAGAGAAACCCTGTATTGAAATAAAATAAATAATAAATAATAAAAGGAAGGAAGGAAGGAAGGAAGAAAGGAAGAAACCTTATTACTCAGACACTGTATCTGCAACGTCTCACCAAACACAGACACTACAAAGTAAATTTTTCCGACTCTGTGGGTGAATGAAGACTTTAATAGTCTTCTCCAGTGCCATCAGCTCACCACACTGCTAGAACAGGGATTCCAATTCAGGCCAGTCTGTTTCTAATGGTGAATAGCAGCGGTTCTCAACCTGTGGGTGGAAACCCCTTTGGGAGTCACATAACAGATACGCTGAGTATCAGCTGTTTACATTAGGATTCATAACACTAGCAAATTCACAGTTATGAAGCAGCAACAAAATCATTTTATGGTTGGGGGATCACCACAACACGAGGAACTGTATTAAAGGGTCACAGCTTTTGAAAGACTGAGAACCACTGGATGATGTCTTTACACTGAAGGACAAAAATCTTCAGTCAGGATCAGTAAAGAGTGAGTATTGACCATCAAACTCAGAAGCTAGAGTGCCCAAGGATGAAACTCTCAGAGCAAAGCGTCCTGCCTCAGGCACTATTGGTGGGCTCTTTCATATGAATTAAGTGTTATACTATTCAGTGTGGTGCTCCTATGGGCTCCATGTGTAGGCTGGGTGAGCGATTCTGAACTTGTGTGAATGGCATGGGAATGGTGAGCTGGAATGTGACTTACAATCCTAAGCAAGGGGTGAAGGCAGAGAGGGCCCCACTTCACTATTCTAAGGGTGGAGGCTCAAAGGAGGCTGCCAATCCCTTTTCCGGGATGCTTAGGAAAAAGGAGTTTCCAAGGATGGCCGTCTCAGAGCCCTCAGCTGGCCTGGGCTTTCATGGCCTTACCATACTCATCTGGAACCTTCCATCAGTTCTTGTGTGGTCTTTCCATATTGTCTTCATCTAAGGCCAGCCGGGGTTTCCAGTATGGCCACTTCGAGCTAAAGGGTCCATTCTCACTTGCCTAGTTCTTTGAGCAAGACAGACACAGAAGAAGGCCTCGCCTAACACCTACCTCAGAGAAAAGAGAGGTGACTGAGCTTTTCTCCAAAAAGTTTTGAAAACCAGTATATGCCTTGATTTTTTTCTATCGCCAGACTTATCCTGGAAGCTGCCAGGCTTTGCAGCCAATCAGTTCTCTGCCTTTGATTTTCAGCACAATTTCTACTTGTTAGGAAATCATGTCTACAAAGCTTGGGTGTTGAGCCTAGCTCTTATTCAGAGGAGAATGCTTCCTGGTATTGGGTCTGAATAATTGACCCCAGAACTGACCCTGGAACAGCGCTGTGGGACAATGGTTTTACCCTGTAAGCATTTGTTTCTCGTACTTGTTTAATAAAATGCTGATTGGCCAGTAGTCAGGGAGGAAGTAGAGGTGGGGTGACCAATGAGAACAGGAGAATTCTGGGAAGAGTCAGTCTGCCGCCATCATTCAGACAGAGAAGAAGCAAGCCTTGCAAAAAAACGGTACCAAGCCACATGGCTAACACAGACAAGAATTATGGGCTAATGTAAGTTATAAGAGTTATAAGAAGCCTGAGCTAATAAGCCAACCAGTTTATAATTAATCTAGACCTCTGTGTGTTTCTTTGGGGCTGAATGACTGTGGGACCGGGCAGGACAGAAACCCCAGTCAACAGAATAGAGTCATGTTCAGTGAGGGATTAGTGAGCTGACAAAGCTAAGTCCAATGAACCCTTATACCCTCAGGAGGCTTCTAGAAAAGAGAATACTGCAGCCATACACATCAGCACCGACAGAGACCAATATAAACACTAAAGATAAGCTCTATAAGCAGAGACTTCTGCCCCATCTACTTCTTAGAGCATATTTAATGTCATATGCAGTGCTTGGTCTATAAACGCTCTCATAAAAGGCTGTCAATTATAGAACAATACAGACTTTATAACTGTAGCTTCTGGAATTGGGCAAGCCTGTTATGGCTACCTTCTTGATCCTCACTGAACAAGTGCTTAGGAGACTAGGAAGAAACAGAGGGAAAGCAGTGAAGCTTGGTGGGACAAGGAAGACCTGAGTCGCTTGCCAGCATAGCAGGGCCCACATTGTTCCACTCAGAAAAACCACCCTCTACTTTCTCAAACTTCTGGGAGCGTCTTACCTGCTTCTGGCTAATCCCTCTGGGGCTGCAGGCCTTCCAGGTCCTCAGGAGCCAGCACTATTCTCCATTGGAAAGAGGTTTACTTGATTAGGTCTGGAGGCCAGGGCTCATTTTTCTCAGGATGATCAAAAACCATCTTAAATACAAACAAAAAGGGGGAGGTTAGAGTGATTTTTCTAGCAGGGTGGTGTTAAATATTAACAGGATGGATGGGCACTTCTGTAGCTGTGGGGTACGGCATATTCCAGGAAGCAGAGCACACAGGAAAGGTAAAGACAGATTACAGAGGCAACACTCGATATCCGTGGACGGTGCAGAGAACCTAGAAAACAAATCGTGCCAGACAGGGATGCTTTAGAAAGATAAAGTGGACACTACAAAGCCATCGGGAAAGAAGCCTGTGATTAATACCTCCTCAAGAATAAATAGCAAAAAGGTTCACCCCCCGCCAAAATACTTCAGATAGATTTTTTAAAAATTATTTATTTGTACAGAATATTTAATGATATGGGGAAGTTCAATTCATGTATTTGTAACATGGGTTATGAAACTGTGAAATACTATTCAAGTTCAGAAATAATACTTTAAAAAGAAAAATCAAGCACCAGGGAAGAGTGGTGCCTAGGACTGTGGAATAAGGGACGTCTCCATCTTTGACGTTTGTGTGCATGCACGAATATCTAAAATAGAGATGAATTACTCTTTAAGAAAAAGAATGAGCCAACGAATAAAGCTAAGTGGTAGAGTATCTGTATGGTAAACTTACAGCCCTGGGCTTGATCCCCAGTGCATCAAAAGATAAAACCCAAGTTTTATATGGTTAGCATAACATATATAACATTTTTAAAGCTAAAAACAGAACTCACCCTATATTTATTGAGTCTTTTTCGTTTTGATGATAGATAGATAGATAGATAGATAGATAGATAGATAGCAACAGAAAATCTAAATGAATTTAATTGTAAGAAAATTTAAAAAATAAAAATAAAGAGGGCTATATTTTTAATATGGTAAAAAAAAAGCCTCTCAAAAGGAAGAGTAGAGCATGTAGGAGAGATAAATCATAAATTAAAAACAACAGTTGAGAAACATATGATATTTAAGGTTGTTCTTAAGCAAGCCCTAGGAGGAACATTAACATAACAGTTTATAGACTTGACAACACTTGGTGGTCTCGAAAACAGTCTTATGCACTCCTGGGCAAGCCACAGTAAAGTTGTCAGGCCACTGAAGGAGGAGTACGCAGCTTAACCCTTCTAGAAAAGTACTCAGGCTTTAAGATCTAATGACTATTAATCAAACTGCCACAAATCTAGGGCTGAAAAAAAAACAAAAAATAAAAAAAAGAAAAGAGGAAATATGCTTTTCAGTCTCCTCAAATGTAAAACGAGTCCCTACCTCCTACCCCTGTGGAGATTAAAAGAGGATTAATGAGGAAAGAATGTGAACTCTGTAAAGCCGTAAGTGTATAAAAAGAAGAGGGTTTTAATCTCAAACCTCTTTATAACGGTGAAAACCTATTGACTTAACTTCTAAACACCCCTTAAAGTTACATCCTCGCTTTGTAACTATAGAGAAGAAAACACTTAAAATATTTTAACGGAAACACACAGAACATGCCATC
Source organism: Microtus pennsylvanicus (assembly GCF_037038515.1). Lineage (NCBI taxonomy): Eukaryota > Metazoa > Chordata > Mammalia > Rodentia > Cricetidae > Microtus > Microtus pennsylvanicus. The sequence goes on from NC_134579.1 coordinate 71,118,749, forward strand.
CGTACACACATGATCTCAGTTCCAGGCCATGCATGTTCAAGGGTCAGGCCTGGAAAGTTGGTGAAGAGCTGGCATTCTTTCTTCTTCTGGCTCTGTTTGTTGGGTAACTAAGGCTCTTGGAGACATTTCATCCTGTGCTTCAGTTGGCTGCATAATTCTGAGCTGGCCTAGAAGCCTATTTCAGGAGATCTAACGTTGTAGACTATGACCTTGGGCCAAGGAGTCTCCTAAGACTTAGCTAGTTTTTCTGTAAAATGGAACCCCGAAGAGATCCTATCACAGAGGACGAGCCACACCCACAGGGTTAACCTTGGTACCCTTAACAACCAGCATTGCCAGCAAAATGGAGAAGATGCTCCATTGAAGACCACGGGCTCTGGCTGTAAGATGTTACTGTCATGAGCAGGAGCAAGACAGAAGGCAGGAGCACATGTGGAAAGAGCCATTTTGTCCTTTACCAAAGAGTGTGGTGGGATTTTAGTTGTGCTTTAACAAATAAAGCTTGCCTGAAGATCAGAGAAGCAGAGCTGCCAGCCATTAGTTCTTACCTCTACGAAATCCTCCGACTGAATAGGGTATCCTGTCTCTACAAATCCTCAGACTGAAGCCTGAACTCCTGTCTCCTCCCACCTCATGTTCCCCTCTCTGCCCAGCCACATCACTTCCTGTCTCCACCTCCCCATCTGGGATTAAAGGTGTGAGTCACCACCACTTGACTCTGTTTCTCTTTTAAACTGATTCAACCTTGTGTAGCCCAGGGTGACCTTGAACTCACAGAGATCCATCTACCTCTGTCGTTTTCCCAAGTGCTGGGATTAAAAATGTGTGCCACCGATGCCTGGCTTCTATGGCTAACTAGCATGGCTATCTCCACACTCTGATCTTCAAGAAATCCATATTTGTTAAAGCACAAACAAAATATCACCACAAAAGAGTTCAGGACTGGGGTTGGGGATTTATTTAGCTCCGTGGTAGAGTGCTTGCTTAGGAAGTCCAAAGACCTGGGTTCAGTCCTCAGCTCAGGGGGAGGAAAAAAACGTTCAGGGCTTTCTTTACCAATTCAGAGAATAACTGGATTTGGAGCAGTCTCCTGGAAGAATCAGACAATGTCTCTGACAGTTCCCCCTCCATTCATAAGCTCCTTTGTGGTGTCAGTATTTACCACTGTATGTGCATTCATATTCATTGATGGCTTCCTCTTTCCACTACAGTTATAAGAGACCTTGTTGGCCTTCTTACTGCCATAATAGTTATCAGTTATCATAATATTTTAATATAATAAATATAATATATTATATTATATAATATAATAGTTATCAGTGAGTAACTCCAGACCCTTGGGGAGCATTGAGCACATAGTAGGAGCTCAGCAAGTGTCTGCTGGATGAAGTAGGTCTTCAAACAGGTTTGCTTACTCCAGGCATTGTGGACAGAAGAGGCTCTTTCATAACCCCCTCAGAGAGCACTGACCCTTGGATGAACCTCTTGCCTGCAGATGAAAGTTCCCTGCCAATCTGTTGGGACATGTGATTTCTGATTGGGTAACACCCTCAGACATCAGAAGTAGCCACCTATCCCAGTTCTTCCTTCCCCATGTCAACTGCATTTCCTCAGAAAGCCTTGCTTCCTAAAATGATTGAAAGCCAAGCCTAACTTGATCCCAAAATGTAAACCAGTTGAGGACGTCTGTCCAGATCTATCATAGGTCAAGAAGGGGCTTCATGCCACGGATGAGATGGCTAGAGTCTGGTGATCTTTAGCCAACTGCAAAAGTGAGTCTAGGACCCTTGGCTCTGAACGACAAACCAACCACTGTGATAAAGGACAGTGACGATTCATTTAGCATGGGGTACATGCTGAGCACTGACCCGAGTTTACAGTTCGGAGCACATTCCTTGTTATCGGTCTAATCTGGGGGAAGAGTCCATGCTCTGCCTCTCACCAGTCCAGTGATCTTGGTTGACTCAAGCCCCAAGACTTAGCTAGCACACGGTAAAGTGAGGATGGTGACTGACCCTATATCCCAGGCTTATTTTAAAAACCAAGTAAAATGAGAGGCCCCCAAGGGACTGCAACAGCTACAATAATAAGTGTGTGCACAGCAGTTCACTGACGTCACCAGCCCCTACTCTGTAGAGGCCAATACTATCCCAGTGTTACAAACAGGGAAACAAACAAAATAATAATAATAATAATAATAAATCTACAGAACTCAAGAAGAACTCTCAATGTTCCAGGCCCCTTTGACCTTTAACTTCTTTTCTATGTGGACCGTCTTTCATGTGGGCTATGCCCACTTCACCTTCTAACACCAACTCCTATCTTTTAAGTTTTCCTTGTTCTCGGTTTTGTTTGTTTGTTTGTTTTTGAGTCAGAGTTTCTCTGGGTAGCCTCGGCTGTCCTCAAACTTGCTCTGAAGACCAGGCTGGCCTTGAATTCATAGAGCTCCACCTGCTTCTACCTCCTGAGTGCTAGAATTAAAGGCGTGCACCACCACCACCCGGCTCCTCATTCTCATAGAGACCAATGACTCTAATGTGCCTATTCCAGTCCTCTTCAAACTATGGGACAGCTCCCTGATTGCAGATCTGTTGCAGCCACATAGAGAATTCTTCCTTTCAGATATCTCTGCCTCCCTTCATCTTGCCCGTAACTATGAAAGACTCAGTCATTTTTAATGAAAGAATAAATTGCACAGCCCCATCAACCCTTCCCAGGCTGTTGCTTCTCTCCACACCTCTCTTTGACTAGTGTTGTCCTAGCAGCTTCTTTCTCAGAGCCTGGGCATAGACCGACCAGCTGCGTCCTTGTGTAATATAGGTCGGTGGCAGGGGCAGGAGGCCCTGGGTTTGAGTCCCAGGACACAAAGCAACAAAAGAGCACCCGCAGTGTTTCTTAAATGCATACTGCTCATCCGCAGCACAGACTCTTTAGATCAGAATTATCTAGATTGCTAGAATTCCCTTTCAAGCATTTTGCAGATGTGCTTTTTGTCTGTGGGTTATTCGAGACGACAGGAAGATTTCCACCTCTAGTGGCACATGGCTGTGCAAGCAGAAAGACTTGAACATGACAGAAAAATCACCTTCCTGGTAAAAATACACCCAGTGGCTTAAGCTCTGCTCTCTGAGTCATGTGGGCTCAGAATGACAGCCACTGACACCTGCTCAGCACATGGACCTGAACGCTGTGGGAAGAACCTTTTCATAACATCCTTGCAGCAAAGACTCTGCATGGTCTACGCCATTGACTTCTGCATCCTGCTTACTGTTGGCATCTCCTCTCTAATCCAGAAAAAGATGCTCTTTTTCAATCGGGAAAATTTTTCTACCGACTCAATGTCACTTTCTCCAACGCTTCGCCTGTCTCGATGTTCAGTAATATTCTTCGCTATCTGAACGTATTCTAGTCCCCAGCCTTACAGTTCTTCAGTCTACTCTACTAGAGTTGATTGAGATTTTAGCCACTCCCACTCAAGGACAAAACTCTGGTCTCATTATTTCCAAAGAAATCTACCCAACCAATAACCTCAGTTTAAGACATCCTCCTTCCAATCATCACTCCAGTCTTTGGAGCTTACTCTAATGATCACCTCAACCCCAATGATATTCTCTGGATGCCCTCCCTCTCCCTTCTAGTTCTCATGTCCTCCTGGCCACCTGAAATTCTAGCGTCAATCCTAGGATATCTTTCCTACTGACTTTCATTACACACAGTTTGTTAAAGTCCAATCCTGGCTAAATCAAACTCTCCTAGTCCACCCCAGCAGTCATGCAGCTAAACTGATGAGAAACATACACACACAGACACATGGACACACACACACATACACACACAGACACATGGACACACACACACACATACACACACACACACAAAGAGAGAGAGAGAGAGAGAGAGAGAGAGAGAGAGAGAGAGAGAGAGAGAGAGATTCATTTTCTGATTTCATTTCACGTTATTGCTTACTGACAGCCAGTCTGTACTTGAGGCTGTCAGGCAATGATAGTCTTTTCCCAACATACTCATCTCCCACTCTGGTAGAGTTCTGCCTGATCACCCTTGCTAGTCTCACTCCACTCAGATGAACTTGCTGCTTATTTGTTAAAAAAGCAGAATGTTCCAGTACAAAACTTGCTCCCTGCAGTCATAGCCCACATTATCTGACTTCACCCACATTCCTCTTGTTATTTCAAATGAACTGGCCCGGTCTGACATTTACAGTGACGACGACTTATCCACTAGATTCTATATTTAAACCCCTCAAGCCACACAAGTGGCCAGACCCCTCCCCTGAGAACCTCTAACTACCAGGTTCCACCTGTAAGCATTGCAGCTTGGATTATTAGTACAGCAGCTTACAGCCCTGCTCCAGGGAACCCCAGTGTAGTAACTATGTTCCGCAAGGGGAAGGTTTCCCCACCAAAAGGGTTACCTACAGATCTGCTCCGCTCCTGGCTCTGGTGAAAATTGTTACTTCTCTGCTCAGCTTCAGAGGAAAAAAAGGTCTTGCCCAAACCTCATTCAAGAGATTTATTGGGAGGGAAGAATCCAGGAGGGTGGCTGTCTCTGCCAGCATTGAAAAGGGCAGCCCAACAGTTGAATAGGCACAGGGCTTATATGAGGCTTCTTAGGGGTGGAGTTTTTTCAGGGTGAAGATTTTTCAGGGTAGGGATTGGCCAGATTTCAGTTGAGTTTGGACAACCTCAGAGATTAGCTGGATTTCATGCTCAGGGATTGGTTGGTTTGGGGTTCAGGGATTGGTTGGTTTTTCTGCTCAGGGATTGGCTGCTTTTTGTGCTGAGTTGGTCAAGGGCAGAGTTTCTTGACTCTGGTTTCAGGGTCAGTGAATTGTCTCTAGTCTCAAGATCAGTTTATGTTTCTTTGGCTGGCCCTTTTCCTCTATACTACTCACAGATTACTCTAACTGCCCTAACTTCTGGACTCTGCCTCTACCCTACGTAGAAAAAAGTCCAATCTCTGGACATGAAATCCCCTCCTTCCTGGAAAGCTCCATGGTGGAAAGTTCTACCCCCTTCCCAAGAAATTCTGTGTAAGTCTTGTATTCTGTTCAATTTGCTGCTGTTTCTAGCCCAAGCAGAGGCAGCCACCCCCTTAGTTTTTCACTGTCCCAATGAATCTCTTGTGTGAAGTTTGTTGTGTGTTATGACTTTGTGGTATTCCTTGGCTCCCAGCTGCCAAGATACCTTTCCATTTGAGCCGTAACGCTTATACTATATACTCTTGCCTATTTAAGGAAATGGTTTCATGAAGTCCTCCCCTTTTCTTCCGCACTACTAAGTGTCCCTATCAAAAAAAAATCCTAAACTAAACACAAGTCATCTCTCATGCATGATTCAGGAAGCCCCCGTGAACTGTGGAGTCTTGACGTCACTAAGAGTAGGGCATATAGACCTCATTTGCCCCCAGTATAAGACAACACAGAGAACATTCACCACCTATGAACACCCTGACCACAGATATATTGTCAGGGCTTCAAATGCAATTCCAGTTATTAGAAAATTGTAGTGGGGGGGGGACCTTAAAATAGTAAATAGGAAGTTCACAGACATTTCTTATTTCCTAATTCAGAAAATAAGATTTCTATATGACAACCGAACTGGTTTTATCAGCCAATCAATAAACATATGAAAACTAAATATCTTTAAAGATATAATAATATACAATTAGACTGTGTTTGAACCTAAATTTGAACAAAAAAATTTGAGGAGAAATGGGATTACTTGTAAATGTATATGCATATGTAGTGGGTGGTTTTTTGTTTTTTGTTTTTTTTTTTACTTTAAAATGCTTCAGACAAAACCAAACCATGGATAAAGCATACATGGGGAAAATATTTTTCAAATGTACTTGCATTACGTTATATAAGGAACAAGACTGGTCCATAAACTCTTGACTAATGGCTATGATTTGGGAGTGGAAAGAGTAAAAACTGGAGGGTTATTACTCTGAAGGAACTCACTGTAAGGTCAGATACAACTTTTTTATAAAAGCCCACCATATGGTTCTAAATAAATTCAGTGTATGGCCCCTCTCCCTCTACCTCTCAACCCCATTGCACTTCCTAACCCTGGCTCTCTTATCCTCTAGTCAAACTCTCTGTTCCCCAATTTTCATCTTCCCATTCTCACTTCTTCCCCCGACTTCATGAACCTGCTTTTGTTAGCGGCACCACGACTTCCACGTTGCCAACCAGGCAGTCTGCACTCCGTCTTCCTTTCACTCACCCATCAACAATGCTCTGTGCATCTGTATATCCTCCTTCTTGACACACAGCCTTCACCCCCCCTGGGTTTTCTCCACCTTACTGGTCCCCCCACTCATCTCCCCCATCTCTACACTCTGAAATGCCCCTAGGTTATGTAGGCAGTCTCCACTCGCTCTAAGCATCTCACAGTCTGATCTCCCTCTACCCAAAAGGCAGTTGGCGCCCCAAACATGTTCACTAAAATACACCAAAGCAGGTTCTGGTGGAGAGAGGTAGAGGGGGATATGAAAATAAAGAGTGTGGGGTGGCAATAGGGGAGCAGGAACCAAATGTGGCAGCAGCTTCTCTCGACCCTTTCATCCATTACCCACGGACGCAATACCGCAGAGAACTAGGAGTTTCCGGGAAGATTGCAAAACGTCCTGTCAAAATGGAGCCTCCTACCTTCTCTCGTGATCATTGGGATCTAAAGAGTCCATGCTGGGGATGAGAAGCGTGTGTTTAAGAAGCACCATGGGTGCTCTTTTGTTGCTTTGTGTCCTGGGACTCAAACCCAGGGCGTCCTGCCCCCGCCACCGACCTATACTACACAAAAACGCAGCTGGTCGGTCTATGCCCAGGCTCTGAGAAGGAAGCTGCTAGGGCAACACTAGTCAAAGAGAGGTGTGGAGAGAAGCAACAGCCTGGGAAGGCTTTCAAACCCCAGGAAGGACAAAAAAGCACAAGAAGCAACAATGTTTACAGTGATTTAACAAAAACCATTTTATACCTGACTTATACAATAAGACTTTGAAAAATGGGACTAATATTCTGAATATCCTTTCTTTGTATATTTACTCTATAAGCTATGTTTTTAATTTAAAAAAACTATGATACATGAGAAATGGGGGTGCTAATAGTACTTTATCACAAATAGAGATGCCTGACTTTGGAGAAAGCATTAGCTGGAGTTACGGTCTCAAAACTGCAGACTTAAATGCTGACTTTTCTACCTGTCCATTTGGGGAATCGAGTTCGGTAATCCTTGCACTTCCTCTGCAAGACACAAGTTATACTTCGAAGTCACCTGTACCAGGTATGGTAACTATTCAATGACATGTTTTTACCACACTGCCTCATATTCTCCAGACAACAATACTTGAATGCTGTCTGTGTGCACTCTGTGTGCCTGCGATGTGGTGGGGCTCACGATAGGACCGCAACCACAGGAGTGCCTGAGGGAATACAATCAGCACCTGGGAACATACTTTGGCTGTTCGATTCCAACACCCGAGCTCCTAAAGTTAGAAACCCACATGGGTCAAGATGAAAACTTCTCCTGAAGTGGAAGCCCGCGTGGGTCAAGTGGGAATGAATCGGACAAGTCACTACTTTGCTAGCAAAGGCACATGATAAACAGCAAGAAAGTTGGTGATAGCTGGGAATCTGAAAAATGAGTTTAGTTCTGAGCCATTTGCAATCGGAGGGGCAGCAGCCTTCGTAATGTTTACCCAAAGCCAAGCATAATAAAGCTAAGTGGGGGTAGAGGTGGGCAAATCCTGCCAAGATCAAAACTTTGAGGGAAAAAAAAAAGGAGCTTTCTAAAAGATTCAGGCTTCTAAAGGGTTCTCTTACCAGAGATCTGATGTTTCTCTAGCCTGGCGGACAAAGACGGAAAAGATGCCAGAGTCTTCAGAAACACCGGGACCTATTCCCACAGAGATTGTCTGACAGCCTAGCAAACAGAACTCGTGGGAGAAGGGCACTGACCTTGTACCTGTAGTCCCTGACCAAAGCCAGTTAATCTGAATTGATAAAACACCTCCTGGCCATTTGCTGCCTTCAGCCTTGTACCCTGCAGGCAAATGTTTGCCAGTCTGTTGCACAGGTTCTTGATGAAAAGCTGCCCTTCGCGCCCCATTAGCCCTCCTTCTACAGAAGGCATATCACCCACTCCCCAGGGCCAGTAGTAGATGCCATACCCCCCAGAGGGCATCTCCCCCAGTCTTACCACACCAAAGACCAAGCTGCATTCCGCTCCATAATCAAAGGGATCAGCAGAGGAGGGCGGCACAGAAAGAGACAATAAAGAGGACTGAGCAAACACCATACTGCTAACACATCCACTTCTTTTTCTCCACTCCACCCTACACCACACCACACCCCTAAGCTGCTGCAGGAAAGTAGAAAATTCTGGTCTGTCTTCGCACCAGGAAGAGGAACTGTTTCACTTCCTTCTAATCTTTACTGCCCCCACTGTCTGTGTGTGTGTGTGTGTCTGTGTGTCTGTGTGTGTGTGTGTGTGTGTGTGTGTGTGTGTATGAATGTTGTATATATATTTCTTCTTCTCAAGTGCCTTAAGGTTTCATATCAGTTCCCCAACCCTAGAGCTTTTCTTGGCTGGGGTTCTATGAGGAGACTGAGTCCAAATAGCCTTAAACATTCTTTGTTTATAATATGTAAGGTCATATTATAACAGAGATCTGGAACTATTAACTTCTTAAAGATGGCTCTCCCTGCCACTCCTCACATTCTTCCTGCTCTGAATCCTCAAAACCGAGTGCCAGATTTCAGACCTTGAACTGATACCCAATTATATTTTAAGTTCAGCAGTTCTCGTGGTTTTTCTCATTGTTGCTCTGGTTTTACGTCTAAAAAGATTTAAGTCCTACCATCTAGGAGCATAGAAGTAGGGAATGGGGCAGCTTCTTCTACTTTGTTGTAGTCCCAAAGTGTGGAGGAAACATATGCCCAGTGCTCACAGTGGGCACGTTCAACCAAGAAAGATGGAGAGGAGGGAAATCCTAAAAGCCAGAGATTCCCCTGCCTAACATTCGCCCTGTAGTTAGGGGGGGAAAAAAAACCAAGCAAATACATATGCAGGCAGAACTTTGGGACGAGATACGCTTTTCTGCAGGCAATTAGAGTGGGCAAAAAGACGGAAATTAGCTGAGTGGACAATAAACTGGGTGTGTAAAGGCTCCCCCCCTCCCAACAAAAGGGCATCTTCACAGACTGGCAGGAGGTGCAAGGAGGGGGCCATGCAGTCTTCTCAGACAAGAGGGTTTTACACAGAAGGAAGGATTCGCAGATAGGAACAAGGCTGTCATACTTCCACAACAATGCAAGGCCTGGATCAGAGAGCTGGGTCCTGAGAGCCGTCAGAGCCTGTGGGGCTTTAAACTGACATAAGACGTTTTGCTTTCCCTGGTTGACATGTTTGATAAGGCTCATTCCAGCTATGGTACTGAGAATCCGCTACAGTAGGCAACAGACCAGAGAAGGTACAAAAGGAAGGCATCCCAAGAAGTCTAGTGATTCATTCCCACAACCTCAACTCTCAATGTAAAAGCTGAGGCAGGGGCATGAAAGCTTAAGTCCAGCCTGGAAAATAGTGTGAGATCCTCTTTCAAAAAACAAAACAAAGAAGGTGGTAATGGAGGTGGTGGCGATGGTGGTGGTGGTGGTGATGATGGTGGTGGTGGAGGTGGTGGTGGTGATGATGGTGTTAGTGGTGATGGAGGCTGTAATGGTGACAATGGAGGTGGTGGTGATGATGGTGGTGGTGGAGGTGATGGTGATGGTGGTAGTGGTGATGATGGTGTTAGTGGTGATGGAGGTTGTAGTGGTGGTGGTGGAGGTGGTGGTGATGATGGTGGTGGTGGAGGTGGTGGTGATGGTGGTGGCAACGGTGGTAGTGGTGATGATGGTGTTAGTGGTGATGGAGGTTGTAGTGGTGACGGTGGAGGTGGTGGTGATGGTGGTGGTGGTGGAGGTGGTGGTGATGGTGGTGGCAATGGTGGTAGTGGTAATGGAGGTTGTAGTGGTGACGGTGGAGGTGGTGGTGATGGTGGTGGCAATGGTGGTAGTGGTGATGATGGTGTTAGTGGTGATGGAGGTTGTAGTGGTGATGGTGGAGGTGGTGTCGATTGTGTTGGTGGTGATGGAGGTTGTGGTGGTTATGATGGTAGTGGTGGTGGTGGTTGTGGTGTTAAAGATGAGGGTGGGGAAGGGGAGGAGGAGCTACCATTGCAGCTCATACACTGTAGCTCAAAGAAGACACATAGACTTCTTTACTGAGGTCCTACTGTGTGTTAGCTTTTTATGTTATCAAAATTGATCTTATCAGCCTAGGAGCAAGGGTATTGACAAAAGGTCAGGGTTTTCTTTAGTGAAGAAATGAGGTTCAGAGTTTACACCATCATTTTAAGATGTCTTTGTATATTATTTAGCTGTTTCCTCCAAATTGGAACATTATCAACTCCCCCACCACTCCAACCCCAGGAAAAAGGGGGAGGCTCAGGAGATAAACATATCTGAGATGTCCCATTCCCCAGGACTACACAACAACCACTTGAACTGCCAATGGGAGGTCTTGAGCTGACAATGGGAGCATCTTGAGTTGCCAGGCTGGCCTTTTCAATGACACAGCTACGTGAGTCATCCTTGCTCCTGTAAGTAGCCCCTCCCCCAAACTCCAGTTAGTAATCCTAATAAAAACTCTAAAGTTGGACGTTGGTGCAAGCATCCCTTTGGTCTGTTGTGGGCTCTCTTTCTGGAGTGAATAGATTCGTGTGCACTATGCCTTTCCAGAAAAAAGCTCTCTCTCTCTCTCTCTCTCTCTCTCTCTCTCTCTCTCTCTCTCTCTCGCCAGGTGGTGGTGGTGCAGGCCTTTAATCCCAACATTCTAGAGGCTGAGGCAGATTGATATCTGTGAGTTCAAGGCCAGCCTGGTCTACAGAAAGAGTTCCAGGACAGTCAGGGCTACACAGAGAAACCCTGTCTCAAACAAACAAACAAAAACAACCCCAAAAAGTCTCTCATACAACACTATAGTAGCCCAAATGAAGTAAACCACATTATTCTAACAGACAAACTGGCTGTGTTCCCATGCATGCCTGTCATTAAGCAACCAAGTCATGACTGCTGCTGGCTACCGCCTTGTCATGATTTGTCTCCTTGATCATTTCACTAGTTATCATCAAGTGTTATACAACAAAACTGGTCACTTCTGGATCAAGGTGATTTAGAAATCTGTTGTACAAACCATGTTGTCTTGTTAGCTTTTAGCAACAAGCATTACCCTGAGAGCCACCCAGCAGAAACTGCCTGGAGGTTTGTGATTTGTTGCTACTGACATAAGAACCTGATGAACTGTTCAACTACTTCATCCTTCTGCCTTGCACACAGCATTTCGCTAGAACCACAAACTAACAAGGCATTAGACAGAGCCAATGGCTCCTAAACCAATTCACGCCAAGTACCTTTTGTATCTCGTTTTAGCCTGACATAATCGCTAGATTTTGACAGCTGTTGTTAACTAGGAATCTCAGTTCTTGGATGCTGTTAAATAAGCAGACATCACTCCCGTAAGAGGTCTGCCAAGGAGACGATCATCGTTAACAAATTGCAAATAAAAGTTCAGCGCCACACAAAGAAACCCAGCTTCCTTGCTATGCAGATTTACTGTGGAATATAGGCCCCACCACGTTTCTTGCGATACTGGTTCCCAGGAGACCTTGTGCAAGGAATAGTGGTTTTCATAGCTCACTTTAAGTTTATCACCACTCTCTTATCTAGGACCACAGCACCTTGAATGCACCCAGTTTTGCCTTATGTAATGATAATTTCCAGCCCCCGCAGTGGACTTCAGCATACCTCCCAGAGAGCAGGTTTCCATAGTTGACTCAGGCAGGCACTTAAATACCCCCAACTGCCCCTCACTTGGCAGGGCTAATCCATTCTAAGTTTATCCAGAAGAAACAGAATGAGGGCTTAGAAATCAAGTTAAAACCAGGATTTTAGTGACTGCTTGACCAGATGTGAGCCTCCCTTCCCAGCTCAGCACTTAGCGGGCAAATGCCTTGCAAGGAGCACCTATACCAAAAAGAGGACCTTGTGTGGGAGGGTTTCAGCACCAGATCTATGCAAAGGGGGTTGCGGTAAAGACATTGCCAACAGGACGGGTTAAGGGGGAGAAAACAGCCAGAGGCATCTGGGAGAGTTCAGAGCAGAGAAAGAAAGAAGTAGGCTGAACAGGGCAGCAGACCGGATACGGTCAGGGTTACCTGCAGGAGTAGGGAGAAGCAGCAGGGAGAGAACAGAGAGAGCACGGTGGGAACAGCAGGGGCCAAGAACAGTGAGAAAAGAATAGCTGGGTTATAAAAGGGCTCAGTAGCTGCAGGAAGGGAAGCCCCTGAGCCTGGGGGAGTTTAGGCTAAAGGAGGAGATGAGAAGGACCAGATGCCAGAATGGGCTTTGAAATGTAGAACAAGTACTTGTGAGTAGGGGGTTTGGAGGCCAGCATGGACTTGGACATATTGATAGGAGTCACACCTATGTGATACTTTGAGAGCCATGTATCCCTTTTGTCAGAAGTAAGGGGACGGACTCCTTTTGGCAAATGGCAAACAGCTTCACTAGTTCTTGAGAAATTATTTAACCGCCAGGAATCCTCCTATATAGCTCAGGTTGAGCTGGGTGGAGATTCTATTTTGGATACGTTGGTGGGTCTGTCTTTTACTGGGGAGAGGATGCCCTTTGGATCTGAGAGGCCTCCGCTGTGGACAGTCAGCAGTGTAGCTATAACAAGCAGGGGAATGGGCTGCCGACAAGTCCCATATGCTAAATCGCAAGAGGGTCAAGATGGCTGCAAAGTTAAAAAAAAAGAGAGAAAGAGAGAGAGAAGAAGGAAGGAAGTCAAACGTCAAGAATTTTCTCTTCAATCTTGGACATGTGTGACAGTATACAAAGCAATCCCAGAGGCAGCGGTAAGAGGAGGAGAGTGAGAGGCCAGCCAGGGCTGCACGGTGAGGTCAATGCCACCCTGCGTACCACAGAGCAAGGCCCTGTCTCAGAACCAGAGTTTTCTCCTAAACCTAAGGCCATAAATTTCTCTGTTGGAACCTGAGTTTAACCGTGTCTTTTGTGAGAACGTTGTCTTCAGCATCGTTTCACCCAGACCGTCCACGTGCAGGGGTCATGTCAAGGGCTGTTCTTGCCTTCTATTATGTCCTTGCCCATCAGTGCAAAAGGAAATCAGGGCCAGAATCCCCTGGCCTTGAGTTAAATTATTTCGTGTGTATGGGTGTTTTGACTGCATGTGTATCTGAGAACCATGGGCATGCCTGGTGCCTCCAGTGGTCAAAAGTGGGCATCTAGAAGGCTATGGATCCCTTGGGACTAGCGTTATAGGCAGTTTTGAGTTGTGGATGTCGGAAATGGAGCCCAGGGTCGTCTGGAAGAGGAATCCATGGTTTTAACCTCGAAACCACCCCTCCAGTGGACATTTCCTAGATGCCATAGTCACTGAATACAGTTAACCTCCCCTTACTGTTACCAGCCTAAGAAGTGCTTTGAGCTCTCGTCTTGGTAAACTAATATCTTCCCTAGGACCAGGCTAAGCCCACACAGCACCATGCATGGAGAAAGGGGAAGTAAACCGGAGGAGGAAAGGCTTGCTCACGTCTGCTCACAGTATCCTGGCAGCAGTGTTAACACTGGCGCCCAACATTACTCTCAATGGATTCTGACTGAACTGATCGGAACCTACATGTTACAGCTTACAATAGTGTGCCCCTCACAGATGGGATGAGGCCACACCTTTCCCAAGAGGAGCAGGAGCAAGAGCAGCTCAGCCCTGGGCTGAGTAAATCCCTCGCCAGGCACTAATTACTACAGACTCTTTTGCCAAAGGCTTTCCTACCTGATCCACGTAACGGTCCAGCTCTCTGGACTTCGTGTCATTGACTCAGGGCATCCAGACACAATAGGGGCTGCTGCTTCAAAATCTGCACTCCGCCCTCACCACAGGACTGCAAAGTTGGTCTTTCCAGCCTGTTTCATAGGTCAGAAGGTCCTTGAAGGGCTTCTGCTGGTAAAGGGCGGAGCCAACTCTTGAACCCAGGATCTTCTGAACTCAAAGCCTCTACTCTGTGTGTGTATTTGTTCTCATATTGAACTATTTTATTAACTGCCATTTTCAGGTGACTTTGAGTCACATGAATTTCTTTCAAATTCATTCAATAATTTAATACTATTTTTGTAAAGTTGCTTTATTTAATTTAGCATTTTATATTTATTCTTTGTATGATCTGGGAAGTTGGCATATTAATAAATGAATTTTGCCCCTCACCCTACCTCCCATGATACATAAATCCCATTGCCTTCTCTTTTTTTTTCAGCCCCATTTAGATCTCTTCCTCTTCTGTTCTCTTGGCTCCTTTCCTTTCTTCCTTCCTTCCTTCCTTCCTTCCTTCCTTCCTTCCTTCCTTCCTTATTTCTTTCTTTCTTCAGTTTTTTGAGACAGAGCTTCTCTGTGTAACAGCCCTAGCTATCCTGGAACTAGATAGATCTGTAGACCAGGTTCACCTCGAACTCACAGATATCTACCTGCCTCTGCCTTCCGAGTGCTGGGATTAAAAGCATGCACCACACTGCCCTGCCCCTTCCTACTTTCATCTGAGACACACACACACACACACACACACACACACACACACACACACACACACTTAGAACCTATATATAAAAGAAAAATGAAGTTTGTTTGAGTCTGGCTTATTTCTTTCAGCACAGTGACCAGGGACTGTCGGTTCCACTTTGCTGTCCTGTCACAATTCTTTAGAGCTGAATCAAAGTCCACAGCATCTAGGTATCTCATTTTCTTTGTCCACTCATTGGCTGACGGACATTTACGCCGGTTCCATGTCTTGGCTACGACAAACAGTGCAGGACTATGCATAGACGTGCTGGAGCTGCTGCAGCGTGCTGACTTCATTCGCTGGCTCTGTACCCAGATGTGGCCCAGCTGAGTCATATGGGATTTCTATTTGTGGCCTTTTCAGGAACCGCCATATTCATTTCTGTAGTGTCTGAACCAAAGTACATTCCCACCAGCAGTGAAGAAGGGCTCCTTTCCCACATCCTTGCCAGCTTCAGTTGATTGTTTTCTTGATAATAGCTATTATTGGTCACTCACTCTTATTTCTTCTTTTGAGAACTACCTATTCAATTCATTAGCTCCTTTCTTGATTGAGTGGGGGGGGGCACCTAACAGTTTTACTTCAAACACTTGAACAGCTCAGTCTCAACCATGCAAATTCTCTCTAAAATATCCAGTCTAAAAAAATCCCCCAGTCTCTTAACTGAGGACTTCTGTAAAATCAAAACTAAATTAAATAATTTTGCCCCAAGAAGGAAGAGCCAGGGTACAGTTATAGTCCAAACAAGGCAAAACCAAACTGTACGGGTGAATAACTCAGTGTCCAGTGTATGAGAGTCACTCACAACCTTCTGGGTTCCAAAGCAAGCCAGACATCTCTGGCTCTGCCGTCCACAGCACACACAGTTTGTCTCGTAGGCTCAGGCTGGCTGTCCTTGGCAGTCATCTAATGGTTTGGGCATCTTCAAAATACTCCAATAGCTTCTCCTGGGCTCTTTTCAAGGACTCTGACCCTGCCACACAGTGCCAAACTCAACATCTCTCCAAGACACCTTCCAACCTGGGGCTTCGACTACACCTGAGATTACAACTTCACCAATGGCCTCTCCTCGGGGACTCCAGTCCGGCCACACAGTGTCAAGCCCCAGCTGCTCTCTAGGACCCCTTCCCACTGTCAAAACTGGTACCGCCTGGGTGACTCTGGCACTACCGAGTTCGGCTGTCAGCAGGAGGTACAACCTTGGCCGCCTGTGCTGAATGAGGAAATATTTCCCAGGTTTCACCTCAGGGATGCTGGTCTATTTTCTACTGACCAGCATCCATTGTCCCAACAATGCAAAGATTTCAGTTTCACTGGTCTCTGGTTATCACAGCCATTTCTTCAGTGCCAGTTGATCTGAACCACAGATATTTAATCCAAAGTAGCAATGGTCTGGATAGATAGTCTTTAAGGGACTCCCAAACTTCCCACAGAGAGCCAGGTCCCATCATCTGCATGTCTCTCAGCACACTTACCTTTCTGACTTCCACAAAACTGCCCACTAAGCTCAACTTTTCCCACCCAAAGTTTAAATGAAACTACAGTCCTCCCCAAACACGTAGTCAGGTCTGTCAGAATTCCTCAAGACCTAGTACTAGTTTCTGTCTTTTGCTAAAATGAAACACCATGACCAGTTAGGGGAAGAAAGGATTTATTTCAGCTTCAACTCTTAGGTCACACCCCATCACTGAGGGAAGTCAGGGCAGGAACTCGAGGCAGGAACTGATACAGAGGCAATGGAGGAGCACTGCTTTCTGGCTTGCTCCTCCTGGTTTACGCAGCCTGTTTTCTTATAGAACCCAGGACCACCATTCACAGGTAGCATCACCCACCATGGGCTAGACCCTCTCACATCAATCACTAATCAAGAAAACGTACTGCAGACTCAGCTACTGGCAGATCTTATGGGGGCATTTTCTCAGTTAAGATTCTCTCTTCCAAATTAACTCTGGCTTGTGTTAAGCTGACATTAAAGACTAGCTAGCCAGTACAAAGCCCCAGCTCAGCGCATAGGGAGTTCACACTGTCAGACCAGGACCCAGTTTCTCAAGTTCTCCATAACCTCAGTGCAGCCAGAAGTGAAAAGTAACTGCTTGTAACCCATGACTCCCAAGGACACCCAACAGCTAGTGTATGCTCAGGATTTTTGTACTTGGGGGATGAATCTCATTCAACAGATAGAGACATTCCTATAAGCCTGCATTTATGGACTCCGTGAGGGAGAAGAGTCGTGTAGGTGTTCAGGTAGACCTGACTGCAGAGAAAGACGTGAGGTGCTCAGAGAGCCGTGTGCAGGACTAGCTATCTGGCAGCTGGAACAGCTCACCAAAGGCTCTACATAGCAGACATCATGGTCATCAGGTGAGCCTGACCTGAGAAGTTTGTTGGTTTTTTTTTTAAATGTTAAGTGGGTATGGCTAGGACCAACTCTGCAGTCCTGCCTGCTTACTCCACCCAGTCCAACATGGCAGAAGCATGTGCGCTGCCTCTGAGAGCCACTCTCTCTGCCCCAGATCCAGGGTCACAGTGGATCTGTGTCACCATTAAGCAGTTTGTAACAGGTTGCTCACAGACCTCATTTAAGTGCTTGACCTCCTGGAGGAACTATCATGATTGAGTAAGCCTTCTTAAAGGAGCCGTACAGTTTTTGCTGCTGCTGAGTCAGGAAGCCTTCTCTCTAAGGAGTCTCATCTCTGTGAAACAGAGCCCATCAGAGAAGTTGTTGCTACCAAAAAGTTGTGCTAAACTCTGTTTTTGTGTTTCTTTATAAGCTCTCTCAGGCTTTTTTATGTGGATATAGTCAGCCCCATGTTGGGCGCCATTCTGTTGGGGGAGGCTGCTCATTCATTTTGGGCTTTTGTTTTGTTTTGTTTCAGACCCAAAACAATCTCTCAGAAATTATATCCTTTGCAATACCATTTGGTCAATAGCTTAAGTGTATTTTTAGTTAGCTCATATATCCTAAACTAACCCATCTCCATTAATCTGTGTATTGCCACGTGGCTGTGGCTTACTGGGTAAAGTTCTGTCAGGCATCCAGTGTCTGTAGTTGGTGGGTCTACGTGGCTTGTCTTTGATTCTCACCTACTCTCTCTATATATTTTTTCCAGCCTAGCTATATTCTTTTAAGCCACTGGCTGGAAGCAGCTTCTTTATTAACTGTTGGGGAATGTGGGCCCAGACCCTGAATTTCCTGTAAACAACTTGTTATGCTTAGCTGCTCTGAGAAAAACAACTTGTTTTCTTGTGTTTGTAGCTACTTTGAGCATGAGACTCTCAGGAGTTCCTGATGGCAGGGGAGTAGTTTCTGGTGGGTTTGGCTGGGGTGTGCCTTATCAGTTTAGGATCTATATATAAGAGCTCTGGTATACAATAAAGGGACATTCTTGTTTCAAGGATGACCCTTGTCTCTGTCTGTGTGTCTTTGTGTGTTTAAAGCTCCAGGCCCTTGCCCAGCTCGTGAATGGTCCTGTAGTGCAAGTGCCGCACTACGGGTGTAGTACCATAATACACGTAGTAGTATGGACTGTACAATTAACCAATGGCAATAAAACATATTCACAACATACATCACCTCCCACATCAGAATACCCCAGGATTTATTTTCTCTGTTGTAAGATCTATACATGTGGAGCCCCAGCAAGTAGGCAGGAGTGACAGGAGCCCAGAACCTGGCTCAGCTGCTGTGGGGTGGGAAGTCTTTCTTTCTGAGAATTGAGATGGCATTTCTGGGAGTGTCATGAGTCAATATTTGCCTTTGGCTTAACCCAGGACCTAAGTGTTCATCTCAACAAAACCAATATTTGCCCCCCCCCCCTTTAAATTTCTCCTGTTTCAAAAACTTCCCCATGACAAAGGAAACAGAACAGAACCCTTAGGGGAATGAGAGGCAGAGTAGATGATGTTGAAGCCAAGAAAACTGAACAATAGAAAATCCCCATACTGGACACATATGTAGGCTGTGTTTGCTCCTGAATCAAATCACAGTCTCCACATGCTCCTTAGAAGTCACCCACCTTCTGTGTCTACTTGGAAAGATGAAAAAGCCCCTATCTCACAGCTAAGAGTGGTACTCAGGAAGCTGAGTTCCTGAAGCCCAGGGACTCAAGGCAAGCCTGCCACAAACTGAGACCCACATCTTAGGCTTGTAATTCCAGCACTAAGGAACTAGGTAAGAGAGTCATAAGTTCAAAGCCACCCCTGACTTATGTAGTGAGTCTCTTGTCTCTCTATCTCTCTCCCCCTTACTCTTTGTGTGTGTACATACACGCGCGCACACACACACACACACATGCATGCACGCATAAAACCAAAATAGTATATTCCCTATTCACAAAATGGAATGAAATACAAAGGAAATAACAGACATCAGAGTATATCAGATTGACATATGAAAGTTGTCTTACTTTAAATTTTTCCATTCAGTGCTATTACTTTATCCTTTCCATGAAGCCACAGACAACAAAATATGGACAAAGTTCTGTCCAGTTTCAAACTGGTCCATACAGGAGACAGAGCACTGGAGGCTCCTTCCACAGCTCTGGAGGGCTCCTTGCATTAATTAACACACTGGGTAATTGTGAACTGGGGCAAACACTGCTGGCAGAGTCACTTCTCTACCATAGGAGTCACTCACCATAAGAGTGCAACCTCTTTCACCCTGTTTGTGTGCTCACATCACGGCATGGAACAGAGGGTATGGCCCACTCACAACAGAAAAATACTGTGTAATTGTGTACCCAACTCCTCAGAGCAGAACCAATCAACTAACTCTGGATTTCTCCTTAGCTTAAAAATCAGAACAGCCATACCTCCACCATCTCCACTTCCTTCAAGCTCCTGCCCAGGAATGTGTCCAGGAAGACACCAGGCATCAGTGAGCTGACCCAGGGAGAAACCAAGAAGCCCAAGGCCTCTCAGTCCTGATTCCAGGAGAGTTCAGGGTTGTAAGGTTGTTGGCCCCACCACTCACTCTCCGTCCAGATAATCTCAATGATACTTATTACCCCTAGTGATGCCCAAATCCCCACCAAGAGGCCTCTCTTGGTCTGCAAGCAGGCAAGTTAGCAGCAGCCCCATTTTGTTTCCGGTGTTCGTGTGTACCTTTAACAAAAGCATGTTCACCTCTGAAACACCAAATCTGGGCACAGAAGAGCAAGGCGGGAGGAAGCTCATCAACTGAAGTAAGGGCATTAGCTTGGCGGAGTTGTCCTGCAAAGACCATGATCCAGGGCTGAACCTTGCTCTAGTATATAAGGCAAGGTGCTGTCTCACAAACTCACCTGAAATCCTGCACTCCTCCAGACCAATCACTGTGAAGGGTGTTCCTACTATTCCTAAGAGCCAGCAGTGAACAGAGTAAGTTCCCAGACCAACTAATTGACCAAGAAGAATTCCCCCCACCTCATGCCCAGGGGGAATGAATGACCTCAGACAGCCAAGTGGTGAAGAAAGAGAGGCAAAGAGGCAGTGCTCTGAATACCATTAGTGATTCCTGCAGGAGCCTTCCCTGGGAGAGGGGAACCAGTACTCAGGCAGCTGTGGTGAGTCCGCATTGTTTACCCTGAGGCTCTGGCAGCAAGGACAATACAGCTACCTTTTCCGTTCTGCTCACTGGCCACCAGGCTTACTCCTCATAAAATTGTATAGAATTCTGCTGTACAATGGAGGGACGAAGTGAGAGGGTCTCCAAGCCTTGAATTTCACCTCAGTTCATTTAAAACCTGCAACAACCCTGACCCAACCAAAGAGGAATCATTGAACACGTGGAATATCCACAGGTGGAATATAATCAATTAGAACCCACATTTCTGAAGAGTCTTTCAGGTTTCCTTTAATGACAAGGCCACATGCATAAAGCAGAAGCCTACTGGCAACTGCTCATGGCTACCCTTGTCCCTCAGCACTGCCCACCCCAGGCAAGCTGAGACGATCCTGGCACAGTGTCATCACACCCACAAATGTCAGAGGGCCTCCTTTAAACATATAATAAAGTGCCATCCTCAAGCTTAAAAGTTTTAATGCATTAAAATTTTGTTTTGTGTTTTGTTGTTGTTTGTTGTTTTACAAAACAAGAAAATGCCCAGAATATAATGTAAATTAATGAAATAAACTCACAAACCCCTAAAATCTTATTTTAAAGGAAATAAAAAATGGAAGAAAGGGGTCAGGAAGGTGGGTCCTCAGCTAAGAGCACTGACTGCCATTGCAGACGACTTGGTTTCAGCTCCTACCTATATCAAGTGGTTCATAACTACCTGTTCATAGCTCCAGTGGTTGCCACGCTGCCTTTGGCCTCTTCTGGCACTGCACACGTGTTCTGCACAGATAGGCAAGCATACGTATAGATAGATATAGATAGATAGATAGATAGATAGATAGATAGATAGATGATAGATAGATAGATAGATAGATAGATAGATAGATAGATTGGTTGATTTTTAAAGGGAAGAAATAGCGAGAGGAAGGGGAAGAAAGCAGAGGAGGAATAGAGGAAGAAAGAAATGAATGGATCAAACACCCAAGAGACAGACAGACGTGTCTACTCATTGAGAAAAATGAATTGAAATACACCCAGAAATACTGGCACTTCTCTGTGGTCATTGTGTACATAAGGTCACGGGCATTTTGCTTATTTTTATATGTGTTTACTAGGGAACATATCAGTTACATTTCCCTTTTTGTTCCATGAGTTCAAACTTCCCAGCACTCCCCTTTGTACTAAAGAATTTGTAGAATTCAGTTAGGAGCAGGCAGACTGACAACAGAGCCTTGGAACTGGGTAGCAGTTTCTATGAATTTGGAAGACTGAAGCATTCCATTCTTCACAGAAGCACCTTTGGACAGAAGGTAAACAACTTAGAACGGGCTCAGGAAGTTCCTGAAACTGACCAGATTTCCTAGGCTCTTCCCTCCCAAGAGTAAACAGTTCAGACTGCTGAAGAGTCACTCTCTTTGTAGAAGCCAAGTGGTAAAGAATAACCCCAGGCCAGGCCAGCTGCCTGGAAGAAGCAGAAGCCAATGAGCAGCCTTAATTATAAAGTAGCTCATTGACTTTGCCCTCTTTGAAATTACTGACAGAATCTATAGTTTGTAAATTTCTTTCTTTGCACTTGGGACATTTTTAGCCCTTCTTCAAGTACTTTCCCTACACCAATATCTTTATATTCAACGTCTAGAAGAAACTCCAACAACACAAATTTCCAACCTCTTGATATTATCTTATGAAATTCTGTTTCTCCAATATTGTTTCTGTGAAATACTGGTTTTTTCCAACTTTATTTTTCCTGCTCTCCATACGATAAAATTTCTATCTATCTACCTTCCGGCTCACTGATTCCTTTATCCGTCATCTTCATTCTGCAGCTAAGCAGACCCAGTGAATGAGTTGCTTCCGAGGTCATTATTTTGGTTTAAAATGCCCATCTAGTTGTTCTGCACTGGTTTCGTTTCTCTGCTGAGAAATTGGGTGGTTTTTTCATTCATCTCAAGACCAGAAAATGGATACAAGGACTGCCCCAACCCGGTCTGAGTCATCCCGGAGTCGGTTTTGCTTTATTATCTTTTCTTTCAATACAGTTGGACTTTGTCTGGGATTTTTTTTTTATATTGAGTAAACGCAAGCTGAATTGTAACCTGGACACTTAAACACTGTATTATGAGATGCTGGGTCCTGTTGAAATCCCCTGAGAAATGTGGGTTCTGTCTGTTTTGGCAGGCAATGAAGCTGTTGATACTGCCCCTTACCCTTTTATAAGTGGCAGCTGACATCAGTTCAGATTTCAAAACCTTGGCTACACTGTTCATATTTGCATATCATGGGTGCCACTCAGGAAGCTGTCTAGGACTTGGTAGTGGTGAATACCACAATTGTATTGTCAAAACTTCCTCAGGCCAACTTTAGATCTGCTCCAAGAAGGCACATCCCTAGAGTGCCCAGGATCTCTCTGACTCCATGCCCATCCTTAGAGTGCCTAGGACCTCTCTGACTCCATGTTTGTCCCCAGAGTGCCCAGGACCTCTCTGATTCCATGTTTGTCCCCAGAGTGCCCAGGACCTCTCTGACTCCATGCCCGTCCCCAGAGTGCCGAGGACCTCTCTGACTCCATGTTTGTCTCCAGAGTGCCCAGGACCTCTCTGACTCCATGTTTGTCCCCAGAGTGTCCAGGACCTCTCTGACTCCATGTTTGTCTCCAGAGTGCCGAGGACCTCTCTGACTCCATGCCCATCCCTAGAGTGCCCAGGACCTCTCTGCATCCATGCCCATCCTTAGAGTGCCTAGGACCTCTCTGACTCCATGTTTGTCCCCAGAGTGCCCAGGACCTCTCTGCATCCATGCCCATCTCTAGAGTGCCCAGGACCTCTCTGCATCCATGCCCATCCTTAGAGTGCCTAGGACCTCTCTGACTCCATGTTTGTCTCCAGAGTGCCTAGGACCTCTCTGACTCCATGTTTGTCTCCAGAGTGCCTAGGACCTCTCTGACTCCATGTTTGTCTCCAGAGTGCCTAGGACCTCTCTGACTCCATGTTTGTCCCCAGAGTGCCGAGGACCTCTCTGACTCCATGCCCATCCCTAGAGTTCTCAGGACCTCTCTGACTCCATGCCCATCCCTAGAGTGCCCAGGACCTCTCTGACTCCATGCCCATCTCTAGAGTGCCTAGGACCTCTCTGACTCCATGCCCATCCCTAGAGTGCCCAGGACCTCTCTGACTCCATGCCCATCCCTAGAGTGCCCAGGACCTCTCTGACTCCATGCCCATCCCTAGAGTGCCCAGGACCTCTCTGACTCCATGCCCATCTCTAGAGTGCCTAGGACCTCTCTGACTCCATGCCCATCCCTAGAGTGCCCAGGACCTCTCTGACTCCATGCCCATCCCTAGAGTGCCCAGGACCTCTCTGACTCCATGCCCATCTCTAGAGTGCCTAGGACCTCTCTGACTCCATGCAGAGGTTATGTTAGCAAGCTTTCTTCACCGTCTCTTTTCTCAGGCTGTCCTCAACACTTGCTGGTTTCCAGGGGCTTCTTTTCCAGGTCCCCAGAGCTAAAAGTGATGGTGTCACTGAAGTCCAGCCTCCCATGGTGTGATTCTTGGAGATGGGGTTGTCATCAGTTCACCTTCTGACTCCAGGACCCCATTCTGTCTGTTGTTTCCGGCGTTTCTCATGTGACTGATTTTTAAGCAGCTATGGCAGAAGGCCAAAGCTCCCAGTTTCTTCTTGTCTTTTTCATCGTCGAATTGCTGTGCAGATCACCCTGCAGCCACAGACGCCAGGGAAGTGTCCCTGAATTCACAGCTGTCGGCCTGAGGAGAGCATCAGCTCCCTCAACTTTCTTAACCACCTTTATACTTACGGACTAGGCATCTAGTGAAGACGCGTACCAGTGGGGAAGAGACTGCCGAGTTAGGCTACCTGAATCCCAGCTCTGCTAACTGAAGGCTCTGTGACCTCAGGCAAGGCAACTACTTCTACAAAGTTTAGTTTCTATAAACTACAAATAAGGATGGTAGTAATACTTCCCAGAGTTTCTAGGGGGGGAATATTAGATAAGTTATTGTCTAATCATCAGAAAGGACCTAGAAAAGTACCCCGGGTATATATCCTCAGGGTCTCAGAGGTCGCCACAGTTGACCCTGCAAAAGAGGGAGCCCTGTGTGGACAAAGGGGCAAGAGCAGGCAGAGTCCTTCATTCTCACTTCCTCCAGTTTGCTGAAAGTGAAAGTGACTTTTGTTTTGAAAAAGCCCACTTTGTTTATCTGTGTGGATCTTCTGAAAAGTCCCATGGCAGAGGGAAGGAGGGCAATTATATAAGGCAGATCAAGAGATCTGTGGTTTGGCATGGTCCTCCTTGGGGTCTGAGCTGTCTGCTCTAAGTTGACACACAGACAACACTCTATATACACGTAACTGACTGTGACCTTTAAAGTCCAGTGGGGCAGGGTCATTTCTCCATTTACCCCAAAACCCTAAACAGAGAGGGAAAAACACATCTAAATCTTTAAGTTGTCTCATGGACTTAACGGGACTTTTGCTCCTTTTGTTTGTGCCATCATTCCCTAAGGTCACTCTCTTAACCCTCGCTTTCCACCATGCTAAACTAAGGTCAAGCTACCTGCTTCCCTCCTCGCTGAGCTCAAATGGCTATCTTCTCATCAGCTTTTCATGTGTCTCTCTTCCCGGCAGGGCGCTTCTAAGACTTTCCCAGAGAAAGTGACCCTCCTGCCCCAATACTTCCACAGCCCACAATCACTTTACAGTGTGGGTGGTTCTGTACAGCCCACAGTATACAGTCCACGGTCACTTTACAGTGTGGGTGGTTCTGTACAGCCCACATTACACAACCCATAGACACTTTACAGTGTCGGTTGTTCTGCTCAGCCCACGGTACACAGCCCATGGTCACTTTACAGTGTGGGTGGTTCTGTACAGCCCACGGTACACAGTCCACGGTCACTTTACAGTGTGGGTGGTTCTGTACAGCCCACGGTACACAGTCCATGGTCACTTTACAGTGTGGGTGGTCTGTACAGCCCACAGTATACAGTCCACGGTCACTTTACAGTGTGGGTGGTTCTGTACAGCCCACGGTACACAGCCCAGGGTCACTTTACAGTGTGGGTGGTTCTGTAAAGCCCACGGTACACAGCCCATGGTCACTTTACGGTGGATGGAATTGCCTAGTCCATGAACTTTTGTCTCTATGCCTACACTAGCATTTTCCAAAACATGTATCGTTTTACTGTTTGAAAGTTAAGCTGGAGTACATGGCCACACCATCCTGATACACCTGATCTCAGAGTCGAAGTTATAGTATAATGACCGGTTTTATTTTTTTTTTTAAAAAAGAAGCTATATGATTAAATATCAGAATTCATCAGATGTAAGGACAAGCAGTGTTTCATTGGAACTTTGTCTCCAGTAGATAATGAAAAAGATGGCGATGTATGGATGATCCTTAGAGAACTCCCATGGACCAAAGTCAATGAGCAACTCACGGCCATTCTTGTGTGCAGTCCTGTCTACTTCTGAGTCATCTAGAGTATTTTTAAACAAAGCTCATGAGTTATTCCATTCACAGATACTTTTACTGTGTATGTCTTTAAAAACAAAGCTTTTGTTGGTTGTAGTGGAGCACGCTCTTCTCCCAGCACTTGGGAGGCAGGGGCAGGTGAATTTATATGAGTTTGAAGCCAGCTTGGTCTACAGAGTGAGCTCCAGGACAGCCAGGGTTACACAGAAAGAACCTGTCTCAAAAAAAAAAAAAACAAAATAAAACAACAACAACAAAAAAAATGTTCTAATAACCAACCGTGTTGCTTATTGTTTGTGGAAATTAAAGTACAAAAGTTTGTAGGACTTGCAGCTCGCCTATGTCTGTGTCCACGTGACTACCCGGACTACTGGAGGGAAGAGGAGGAGAGTGGTAGAAGGTGTAAAGGAGAAAAATCAGTCTCTTCTCTTTTAGCTTTGAACCATTTTGAAAGTGCTACTAATAAATTTCTCAAAAGCAGAGAAATAAAATAAGCACGGGTCCCCCCGGGTAGCACAAACCCCCGGATAGCTAAGGTTTCCGTACCTAATGGCTAAGCCCTGGGGTGCATGCGACACTTGACATCACTTGCAGCTCTGTTCACCACATAAAAGCATTTGTCCCTGCCTGACTCACTGCCCAGCAGGCCAACGGTGTCCCTGGCTTCCCTCCCTTTTCTAGGACTTAATAGATAACCCTTGACTGTACTTTCCCTCTCCACTACCTCCTTCTCTCCTGCCAGCATCGTCTGTGAAGGCCCAAGCTGAAGAGTCTCCACCAAGATGAAGCCCTTGTGCTCAGTAACAGTCGGAGTCATCTCCATGGAGAGCGGCTTTGGTACAGGAGGAGGGCCTTCTCTCAGGAAATGTTCTGGGTCATAAGGCTGATGTTGCTCCTTGCTAAGTCACTCCTAGATCACACCCTTAGTGTCATTTTTCTGCTTGAAAGCAGTCCCTCTGTCTCCCAAGAGCCCTTGTCAGGACCAAAGGAAGAAAATGTTTTGACAATAATAAAACAGCATACGGGTGTAAAGAACACTTCAAAAATTACGTATTACACCCTGCAAAGATGCACCTACTCTTCACTGGTACTCAGAAGGCTGACAATTAACCTTCATTTGTTCTAGTTGTTGTTGGGTTTTGTTTGTTTGTTTGTTTGTTTGTTTGTTTGTTTGTTTTTGAGACAGGGTTTCTCTGTTTAGCCCTGGTTGTCCTGGAATTTGCTCTGTAGGCCAGGCTGGCCTCAAACACAGGGATCCTCCTGCCTCTGCCTCCCAAGTGCTGAGACTAAAGGCGTGCACCACCACTGCTCAGCCTGACAGTCATCCTTCTAAAGACTCTGCATATAAGTCCTTAAAAGTGTCAGTTCACAGATGCTTGGCAAATATAGTTTCCATTGCACTTTGAGCTGCGCAAGAGCCATGTACAATTCTGGAATCTCAATCTGAAGAAGCGGTTTAATGAAAGATGGATATCTTCTTCCTGAAAACTACACAACATCCTGGGGGTCATTATGAAAAATAAATGAGTATATATTTATGTTCGTGGTTTTGAAGATTTGGTTTTTAAAACAGTTTGCTCTCCTATTGGTTGTGAGGGTTAGTTTTATATCAGCTTAACCACTCCACATGTGCCCAGATATCCAAACAAACATTAGTCTGGACATGTCTGTAGGGTTTGGATGAGATTACTATTTATATCAGTAGTTAGAGCACAGAGAATTTCCCTTCCCCGGAAAGAGGGCCTCACCCAGTCAGTCAAAGGCTTACACAGAGTGAAAAGACTGATCGGCCCATTAGCAGAATGTAATTCCTCAGGCCTTGGGCTGGGCCGCTGAGGGTTTTTCTTGCCTGAAACATCATCTCTTTCTGGGTTTTCTGCCTTCCAGCCTTTGGTGGAGAGACACCATCATCACCGCCAGTTCTCAGACCCGATATAGGCCATCGCTGCACCTTGAACTCTCTTGTGTCTCTGGCTTGGCAGCTGCAGATCTAGAGACTTTCCTGCCTTCTCAAGAGCATAAACCCATGTGGAGAACACAGCTGCTTCTGTTTCCAGCTTACTACTTTGGTCAGCAGCTTCAGTACACTCTCAATCAAACAATCAGCTTCAGTACACTCTCACCAAAATCCCAGCTCCTCATTGGTAGAAATCAATAAGCCAATTCTAAACTAAGACAAAAGCATTTTAAAATCCAAAGTGGCAGTCTTCAGAGAACCGTGGAAGGGTTTTATCGGACTTCTCGTGAAACCTACCATAACCATGCAGAAAAGAAGAGTAACAGACCCACAAAAGAACAGATTCTAGTCGGGCAGTGGTGGCGCACGCCTTTAATGCCAGCACTTGGGAGGCAGAGGCAGGAGGATCTCTGTGAGTTTGAGGCCAGCCTGGTCTGCAGAGTGAGTTCCAGAGCTACACAGAAAAACCCTGTCTTTAAAAGCCAAAAATAAATAAATTAATTAAAAAAAATAACAGATCTAGAAAGAAGACCTCACACCTATATTCATTTACAGGAACCAATGGAGTTCCATGGAGAAAGAAAAAAAAAGACTTCTTAATAAATAGTTCTGAAAAATAAATAAATAAAAATAGTTTTGGTAAGTCTAGACAGCTAAACAGAAACAGATTATCCCCAACTGATGTATAAACAGAACACAAATTTGAGGTGGCTCCAGAGTTGGTCCCTTTTCTCTTTGCTGTGACCAGAACCCTAAGAGAAACAACTCAAGAAGGAGGATTTCCTTTGGCTCAAGGTTTCAGTCCATGATCACATGGCCCCATGTGGTCAGAAAGCCATGGTGACAGGATATATGACAGAGTTTGCTTTTCATGTCTAAGAAGAGCAGAAAACAGAAGGGGAGTATGGGTAGGGACCAGGGCAAGAAATAGCTCCAAGGACATAGCCATGGTCAAGTACTTCCTCCAACCAGGCTCTACCTGTCTGTATCTTTCACCACTTCCCTCCAATGCCGTCATTTATGAATCCATCAAGGGATGAACTTACTGGTCAGACTGAGCCCTCTTGGTCAGTCTCTGGAACAGAGGGAAACCCCAGACAAGCACTTCACAAATCCCTAGGTGTGTCTTCATCCAACCCAACTGACCATCAAGATTAGCCATCACATGCCTGTGCTACCTAGTGCCGGCTATAAGAGAGAACTGTCTTGATCTTCACAGCCTGTCTAGGCTCTGCATAGCATGAAGGCCAAAGAAGGAAACGGTCTTACCTTTTATGAAATGTCCCAAGTCAGCTTTGAGCCACAAAACAGAGACAGACTCACCCAGAACTTTCCCTGGCAAAGGACATTTATAGAGAGAGGTGGCTGAGGTGGGTGCTGAGAGCAAGGAGCTACTCAAGCTTGTGAATGAGCTGGAATAATGATTAGCTAATGATTCACAGAGGACAAGGCCATCTGGGCAAGGGGAAAGTCCTTGGCATTTCTGGGCATAATTACTGCTTTTACTTTTTCATAGTGTGAACGGATATTGCTACTTACCTAGCCCTAACCTTCCTTTGCAGAGCCACTTGTCACGATTACCCCACTTCCAGCATCTCAAACAGATACTTCCAAGTTCATCAGCAAAGCCAACAAATACTCATGACCAAGCGCCTACCCCAAACATTACAGTATCCCCCAGTGGCTCAGCTCCCAGGGGAGAAGAGCAAAGAGGGAGAAACTTACCACTGCAACGTGGTCTACATTTGGAGGGGCTACAACCAGGTCTAGATGTTCTTGGGAATGCTCTTGAGGATGCACAGCTCAGCCCAGATGTGAAGAAGGAGCTGCCGGGCAGATGGGGAAGGCATAGAAGCCTCTTTGGTCATTTCTCTATGCTTCTTTGAGAATATGACTTTTCCCTTCTCCTGTAGACATCTTTGATAAGTGTTCCTGAGCTTTTCCATAAGCCTGAGAGTTCCTTTGGAAGCTGCCTGCAGAGAGAGTCACTAAACTAAGGAACATAGCAAGTAAAATGCTCTGTCTATGAAATTTTGCATTGGTTACCTCAATGAGACTTGGTTAAAAGATAAAAAAGAAAAAAACCTTGATCTGCTACCCATTTTGATTTGTGGGATACACCTACAATGTGGACTCAAAAAAAAAAAGTCCACAGAAACAAATACCACCAAAATCAACATGATCGCCACTTACACTGTGTAAGGTGGGAACATCTTTTTATAAAGAACAACATAAAACCGAGAACGAGTGTTCTTTTGGTGTTGTACCTGCATGCCCTGGGCATGAAGGACGTGGCATGAGGCGCTCTGAGTATGTGACGTCACTCACACACCTCCTAGAACACGAGTACCACAATTTCCCTTGCAGAAGGCAGTCCAAGGGCAGTCTCCGCAAAGTGTCAGAGGAGAGGCAAACCTGTACCCGCGAGTACTGAACACTGTGCTAGGGCTTTCCTTATAATAGTATAATCCTCACAGAAAGACTGTATACAGAGCCACGGCTGTCATCTCTAGTTTATTTTGAGACACGATCTTCTCATACATTCCAGACTGACCTCAAATTTAACGCGTCGGCATCCAAGTTCTAGCATCAGAGGCGTGAGCTACCATACCTGCTCTTTTCTCTATTTGGGAGGGGGGATGAGATAAAAAAAAAAAAAAACAGAGTAAATAACCTATCCGAGGACATGCATCTCTGCCTCCAGAGCCTAAGTCACAGCCTTATGCAACAGGGCTAGAGAAATAGACAGGTCACCCCTTTCCTACAGCTATATACCATTAGGAATGAAGCTCCTCCCTCTTTCTGGGGAGCTCTTAGACACATGCTATTGCCGGCCCGAAGACCCTTATGGCCAGTCTGCAGAGCGAGGGTGTCTAATCAGTGTTCTAGTGAAAAGGTAATTCCCCAGCTGGTTGTGGCCTCAGCTGTCCCAGCTTTCAGCTAGTCAAGTGATTCAGTACGAGGCTTGTGGGAAAGGACACCCAAAGGCAAAATGTATCTTCACCAAAACTGAACATAACTCGGAATAAATTTTCATACCCAGGGCTAATAAACTAGCAAAACTGGGGCCCCTGAGCGTCACACAGAAGTAGAAAGCATAAGATACACCCCCACTAACGCCTAAAAACACTGAGCACTCTCGAGGTGCTAAATACAAAGGCTGTGTGTTAATTATAAGATACGGTTTGAAGGTCAAAGGGGATGTTGAGTGGGTGGTTGCCTACCACACCATCAAATGTGCTATCAAATACCGAAGCACCCTTAATATTTATCTACAGAAAGAAGCAAATTATAATACAGAATTCAAAGTCATCCTAGGAAGTTGCTAGCCTATTATTACAGGCACTACATGACTGGGAAAAGTTTATGACAAATGAAGAAACAACAAAATGAACTTTTCATCAAGAGTAAAAGTATAATGTCATTAGATGCGTTTCTGCCAGTGGTCAGTAGGGGCAGGGGAACACTATAACGACTTGACAACAGTGCATCGGGTGTCAGGATTCCAAAGTCTACCTTTGCCTTACAATTTAGCATTGAAATGTGTAGGAACCAAAGCAGAACCACAGTGGTCACCCACAGAATGGCAAGTGCCCTCCTAATCTGTCTCTCGACAAACCTGATGTGATCTTCCTTGAAAGGACTCTGTGGGCCTCTTCTGGAGGGTCCGTAGTCAGAACTCACAGGTTGCAATGGGAATTCAGCATGAGCAACAGCCTGGCCTGGCACGGCTGAACTGTTACGGCCTTGCAGGTCATCTAAAAGGAAAGCTGTCCTGAGGGCCCAGGTCCCTTAGAGAGGAGTCGTGACTAGTCAAAGGTCTCCTTTATCATTGTCACCTGACCTTGACGGCAATGGCTCCCCTTGTGTCTTCTGCCCTGCCAACAATAGGTTGAAGGGCAGCTGGGTAGCTGGCTACCCCTGCTTCACCAATGGGCTTCCTCCCTCTTGTACACTATAGGATCACCAGCAACTTTAGCCCTCAGAGACAGTATGGTGACACCATGGCCTCTGCTTGCTTCCCCTGTCCTGCCCTCCTTGTTCTTCTGGACCCAGATCAAACCTCCATGATTTGCAGTCTGAAGAGAGGGAAAACAATGGCCGCCTTTGGCCCTTTTCAGCTTCACTTTGTGACTGACAGCAGCTGACCTTGCCTCACCAGGCTTCCCTCCCTAAGCGACTAGGTAATTCGGTTCTGCACATGGTGCTGAGGTATATGCAATAATCCATGTCAAATGCGGAGAACTTACAATGCTGTAGTCCTGGCCCCATGTGGCTATTCAAACAGACATGCTAGCGGAGGAAATTTTCTCACCCAAATTCCTGCATTTCACGTGGAAAGAAAAAAATCTAAAATGCCCAGCAGATATTTACACTGATCTCTTGATAGAGTAATATTCCGAACATGTTTGAGTAAAACATCACCTACGTTACTTTTTCCTGCCGTTTCTTACTTTTTATGATGCTCTTCCAATTTGGAAACAAGGAAGAGCTGACATCTGTGGCTTGCTGTTGCCATCAGATAGCACTGGTTGGGAGAGAGTGACAGCCTCGGTGTGAGCTCCCTCGCTGTTTCTCCCTCCTGCTTGTCGGCAGCGTGACCAGCTCGGCATTTTGGGCACACGTGCAGGCCTTAGTCACCACGGCAGCACGGGGTGAAGGGTTCTCCTTTCCAGACCCAGGTGTCCTACTTCAAGTTTCCCTTGCTGTGACCACACATCATGACCAAAAAGCAAGTTGAGGAGGAAAGGGTTTGTCTAGCTGACACTTCCAAATTACAGTCCATCTTTAGAGGCAGGCAGGACAGGAACCCAAGCAGGGTAGGATCCTGGAGGCAGGAGCTGATGCAGAGGCCATGGAGGGGTGCTGCTTCTGGCTTGCTCCCATGACTTGCTCAGCCTGCCTTCTTATAGAACCCAGGACCACCAGTCCAGGGATGCCACCACCCGCCATGGACTGTCCCCCCAACCCTCCCCCTGCCACCGCCCCCCCCCACACTGTTGGTCACTAATTGAGAGAATGCCTTGCAGCTGCATCTCATGAAGACATTTCTTTCTTCAACTGAGGCTTCCTCCTCTCTAATGAGTGTGTGTCAAGTTGGCACACAAATCAGCCTGTGCACCAGGCTACCACTAAGAGAGCCGTGAAGGAAAACAGAAAGAAAATTAGAGCAAAACTCAGAAGGCAATGCCCCAGCTCTCTACCGCGGCTACCAACTTTCAACCTAATGCTATGTTCGAGGCACAGCCCTGTCATCAACGAAACCAAGGGTCATGAGCCCTTATTCCTTGAATGTGGGTCTATACACGCGGTGCGTGGTAAACCGCAAAGGACTCTGGGCAGGATTAAGAAGTGTCGCTTGCGGGATCACACTACTTTTGATGCTTTGCATCCTCCAGCATCCTCCAGAAACGAATTTCCTCAGGAATATGTCTCCTCCTTCCTGCCTGCCCTCCCCTCAACACAGTCGGTGCTGCAAGCAGAAGCCCTTCGAACCCTGACACAGTTCCTGAGGAGGCGGGCCTGAAGGAGCTCCAGGAGAAACAGCCTCACAGCAAAATGGCAGTATTGGTAGGTAGTGCTTGTGACGGAGTGGTCAGCCCAGAGGATTGAGGAGGGCCACAACCGGACAACTCGGAGGACTCTAGGCCACACCCCCAGACAAACGAGACGATGCAAAGGTCTGAGCAAGCCCAGAATCCACAGCATTTGCCCAGCGTGTGGGGATACAGTGGCTGCTCGGTGGGAATTGTATGGTGAGCGGCGTCTGGACGCAGGTCCTCTCTGTGGATGGGAAGCTATGGCTTCTCTGCCTGTGCTGCTCTGGCCTCTCCCAGCTCAC
This sequence comes from Microtus pennsylvanicus, assembly GCF_037038515.1. Classification (NCBI taxonomy): domain Eukaryota; kingdom Metazoa; phylum Chordata; class Mammalia; order Rodentia; family Cricetidae; genus Microtus; species Microtus pennsylvanicus. The sequence goes on from NC_134579.1 coordinate 71,152,266, forward strand.
CCCACACCCCACTCGGGGATGTATGTGGTAAGCTTGAAAGCCACCTGTGACATCTGTGTAAACCTCAGCTATTTTCACAGAGAAACTGGTGAGTGTAGGAGTGCCTGTCTCAAAACATCCTGTTCCTGCCAGGTGTGGCACCACCTGGAACCCCCTCCCCCCCCAACACTCAAGCTACTCATTGCTGGGGCAACGGGTTTATTTCAAAGCCAGCCTGGGCTGCACAGCAAAACCCTGTTTCAAAATAGAAGAAAATTTAAAAAAAAAAAAAAGCTAAACTAAAAATAGGTAGAGGTTGGGGTGGGGCAGCTACCCTCAGCCTCTAGAATTAGAGTCAAGAGTGAGTGGGGACAGTCACAGAGGACCACATAGAAAGATGCAGATGAGAAGAGGCATGCCGACGGGCTTTGGTGACACAGCTCGGTCTACCCAGGGGAGCAGAGGATCAGCCACCATCGTTATGTCCTTAGCATTATGGGACCATTACCATTGTTGCAGGGAGCATTTACACAAAGGACTCTGCTGGGCACTTTATTAGAAACCTACAGGCAAATTATTCTACCTCTGAGGAAACAGAAGCTCACAGACAGTGAGTGATTCCCCAAAGGCCAGGCAGGAGAATGGCAGAAGAGTCACTTCTCATTCTCAACCCTAGCCCTCTCCTTGGCATGCTACAAGGTGAAGAGCGGGCCTTTGAGGTAGCTCAGATGTCCTTTATCTTCTTTTTTCTCTCTCTCTTCTTATTTATTTATTTATTAAAAACTTCCACCTCCTCCCACCTCCCAATTCCTTCCCCCTCCCCCAACTTCCCCTCCCCTTCCCTCTCCAGTCCTAAGAGCAGTCAGGGTTCCCTGCCCCGTAGGAAGTCCAAGTTCCTCCCCCCTCCATCCAGGTCTAGGAAGGTGAGCATCTAAACAAACCAGGCTCCCACAAAGCCAGTCCATGCAGTAGAATCAAAACCAAGTGCCATTGTCCTTGGCTTCTCATCAGCCCTCATTGTCTGCTACATTCAGAGAGTCAGGTTTTATCCCATGCTTTTTCAGTCCCAGTCCAGCTGGCCTTGGTGAGCTCCCAATAGATCAGTCCCACCATCTCAGTGGATGGATGCACCCCTCACAGTCCTGACTTCCTTGCTCGTGTTCTCCCTCCTTCTGCTCCTCATTTGGACCTTGGGAGCTCAGTCCGGTGCTCCAGTGTGGGTCTCTGTCTCTATCTCCATCCATCGCCAGATGAAGATTCTATGGTGATATGCAAGATATTCATCAGTGTGGCTATGGGACAAGACCAGTTCAGGCACCCTCTCCTCTGCTGCCCAAGGAACAAGCTGGGGACATCTCCTTGGACCTGGGAACCCCTCTAAAGTCAAGTCTCTTGCCAACCCCTAAAATGGCTCCCTTAATTACGATATCTACTTCCCTGCTCCCATATCCACCCTTCCTCCATCCCACACACCCAGTTGAGCTGTCTAAGATGCACAGACCATCCCCAGTCTGTGGTACCCACAGAATGGGGTCTACGATTTTGTAAAACTGTGCTGCTGTTGTTCTCACAGTCTGTTGAAGGCCTTCCCTTCAATTCTGCTGATATGCTTGAGAAGACAGAAAATTTAGACTCCATTTAGACTGAAAAAAGTACAGGTAACAGAGCTAGGATTAAAAGTGGGAGGGGGAGTAAAAAAAATAAAAATTTCTTTAAATTTCAATCCCATTATTATGGATTATTATGACCCCTTTGTAATTGAATCAGCTTGGCTGTTCACAAAAGAGATCCACAAAAGATGTGTTCCAACCAAAGCCCAGTCGGTGACCACAGAATTTCCAAGGCATCCGAGCTGCCGATTCCTTTGTGAACTGTTCCTGGGAGTCTTCCCTAAGGAAGATCAAGTGCCTGTGAAGGCAACCTCTACCCCAGCTGGACAGTGGGGCATCCGTCTCAAGTGAGAGAGCCAGCTCACAGCGAGGTCCAGCTCTCAGAACCCGGGGATGCTATCCTCTCTGTGAGGATGCAGCACTGTTACCCCAGGAAGACCCAAGAAGATGGGCTGCAGTGGGGGGCAGGAACAGATTTGTGGGAGCCATGACACTAGCTTCTGAGTGTCAAGGGGACCATATCCACTGTGCCTTGGTAGTCCCCTAAAGAGTCCCCCCCGCCTCAAAATTGCTAACAGCTTATTTTAACTATGGTCATGTCCTATGTTTAGAACTTTTAAAGACATTTTTAGTCAAATACTGAAACTAGTCTCAGGTGCCACGGCAGTTTGAAGATTCAGTTTGACTCTTTTCTGGGGAGTGGGGTGGTGGGGAAGTAGGACCCACAACATCATGGGTGTAAGTTGGGAAGTGCTGGAGATGGGAAGTGCTGGGATGGTACCCAGAAGCTCTCAAATCACCTAAAGCATGGGCATCCCCAAGGACTGCAGTCCTGTTACCTTTGAGAAGGACTGAGAGAGGAAGCCTACTCCAGCCGCTGTTATAGAATACTGTTATGGTTTCTACATGAGATGTCCCCCATCGGCCTTTGGGTTAGAACAGTTGGTCCCCAGTTGGTGCTATATGGGATGTTGTGGGACCTTGAGAGGCTGGAGTCTGGCTGGAAGAAGTATGGCAATGGGCATAGGCTTTGAGGTTTCCAGCCAGGTCCTACTGTCTATGTGCTCATTCCCTGTCCCCCTCCCTCCTTCTTCTATCCCTCTCTCCCTCTCAGGACTGCCAACGCCACCTGATGGGTGGGTCAGATGACCCTGCTGCTATGCCTTCCCCACCAGGATGGAGCACATCCCCTCTGGAACTTTAAGCTAAAATACACACATCCTCCCTTAAGCATTTTTTGGACAGGATATTTTATCAGAGGAACATAAACATAACTATGAAAGAAGGCAAGCAGAGTCAAGTGTGCTCCCGAATGTCTACACGTCCAATAGCTCCAGATACAGCACAGGAGTTATGGGCGTGAAGGAAGCATGATGACTGGATAAGGACCATCATGGGATGTCGGGAACAGCTGACATCCATGCTCAGTATGGGGCAAAGCCATCACCCGAGCGGGCCATGCTTCAAAAATTACAGATTATATTTATCCATGAGTACTGAAAGATGAAGGAAATGATCCCTTTGATGAAGCAACTGAAAGACTATATAGACCCCCCACACATACACACACACACACACAAAAAAGAGCTGTAAGTGCCTTTTGACTTGTTATGTGAAAAGAATCAGTGGGTCTTTGCCTATAGTTTGTTGCATACGGGGAAATTCAGAGACCATTCCCTGTATGAGGAGCCCCTGCTCTGTATCCTCACACATCCTGGGTGAGGAGCCCCTGACCTATATCCTCACACATCCTGGGTGAGGAGCCCCTGGTCTGTATCCTCACATATCCTGGGTGAGGAGCCCCTGTATCCTCACACATCCTGGGTGAAGAGCCCCTGGTCTGTATCCTCACACATCTGGGTGAGGAGCCTCTGGTCTGTATCCTCACACATCCTGGGTGAGGAGCCCCTGGTCTGTATCCTCACACATCTGGGTGAGGAGCCCCTGGTCTGTATCCTCACACATCCTGGGTGAGGAGGCTGCCCTGTTTGCTCACACATCCTGGGTGAGGAGGCTGCCCTGTTTGCTCACACATGCTGGGTGAGGAGCCCCTGCCCTGTTTGCTCACACATCTTGGGTGAGGAGCCCCTGCCCTGTTTGCTCACACATCCTGGGTGAGGAGCCCCTGCCCTGTTTGCTCACACATCCTGGGTGAGGAGCCCCTGCCCTGTATCCTCACACATCCTAGGTTAAGCCAGGATGCGCACTTCTCCCACAGTCTCTCTGTTCATCTACTTGACCAAGCGTGGATTTTCAGAAAGGAGGAATCTCCTGAGTCTTCTTAGAGGCTCAGGCACTTAGTGCACTTCTCAGCCTAGGCTGCGTCCCATGATGTGGCTTCTGAACACCTGGAATAAATGTTAACAAGTGAGTTGCCCACCAGCAAATCAACCACACTTCCTAAAAATCACTGGAACAAATATCAAAGCTAGCTGCTTCGGAATAAGGCCAGAATCTGGCTCATACAGTCATCCCTCGGGGGACATCCTTAGAGGATTAGGTCCCAGCACCCTCCGACACCAAAACTTACAGATACTCAGTCCCTTATATACAATGACGTGCTTACATACCATCATATACATCTTCCCACATACTATAAAGTTATGGCTAGGTGATGGTTAATAATACCTAACACGGTGTATGTGCAGTATAAACAGTCATCAGACTGCATACTGTCAATACAGACAGAAATTTTATTCCAAATATTCTCTGTCCAGAGTTGATTGAATCCATGGCTGACAACCCTCCAGATACAGGGGAACATGTTATGATTGTCCACATTTTCTTCAAAAGAGGAAATCAGGAGAGATATCGCATGGAAAGGGTTGTAATAGTTTGAAAAACAAGACCCTTCTGTCAAACCTCAACTCATCTCCAGCAATGCTCAACACAGGGAACTCATCCCCAGCAGGTAGCTACATGCTGGAAGTAAGGTCTGATGTCAGTCAACCATCACTGCCACTGATTGGTGAACATGTCCTTGCTATTCTTCCAAGGTGTCTATCTCTTTCTATCTTACAGAACCTACAGGGTAAAAACAAAGCCCGTGGAGTTTTATATAAATAGAAGTTAGACTCTTTAATCCCTTAAGACCATGCAATTAATGCATAACTGAGACCCAGCCCTATACCTAGAGCACACTGAAGACAGGCCATTCCTACAATGGTTTCCTATGATATAGTGGAGACTAGGCCTGGACATGGCTAAAATAGTGCTGACCGACAGACACCCAGAAGGTGCTGAGCATCCCTGAGGTTCCCTGGGAGGAGACACTCAAAGGCAAATGCCCAAGAGTTAGCTGGTGTTTTCAAATACTAAAAACTAACTCATGGGTGCTTTGCTATACTCAAATCAGTCAGTTCTCTATGCTGAAAGCGTGGTGTGCTAGGCTATGCTGAAAGCAAGACCAATGCGTGTAGATTTGGATCACTAGTTCTACATCTCACACCTTCTGCACTATGTCATGACTCCTCCCTCCTCCTCCCTCCCTCTTCCCCACCACTAAACCACCACCACCCTGCCTGCCAGCAGTCCCTTCCTGGATTGCACGCAGCAACTGAGACCATGGACACTCTGAGAGAGGGCATTATTACAACGGTGGTTAGAAAAGACTATAGAAGACATTCTGGCCATCGTTCAAGCAGTAAACACAGTTCCATTCAACTGGAAAAAAAAGAAGAAGAAAGGAAAGAAGGAAGGGAGGGAGGGAGGGAGGAAGGAAGGAAGGAAGGAAGGAAGGAAGGAAGGAAGGAAGGAAGGAAGGAAGGAAGGAAGGAAGGGTGCAGCTTACTCCAACTTAATGCCTAGAATAATGACAGCCTCTAAACCACATCCACTTATGAAACGCATTTTACCGGCACGAGTCTGAACTCCTCCCTGGTGACTTAGATGAATGTATAGGAGGTGTCTTGATCACATTCCGGGCAATGGAAAGCCGGGAGGACTTAGCACATGCTATGTATGCTGGGTCCACATCCTCTGTGTACTTAGGCTGGAAGAACTATGGGAAGAAAGGAGACTTCAGCTCCCAATGTTGGTTCTAACTCTGCCCTCCGGATGGAAATGAATGCTTTTTAAGGCAGTGTTCCTCATAGTTTCTGAACTCCTTGATCTCCTCTGGCCTTGTCCCATTGGTTTACACCTGTCTTTAAGGACCAAACACGGTCCCCAGGTATGACGGAGTACAGAAAGGATGCTAGCACCTTTCCTGCCAACTGTTAAGTTTCTGACAAATTTTCATTGGGTTCACTTGAAGGAATCTCATTTTAGTATCTCAGACTCACTGGTTTTTCTTCCAAGACCTGCTCTTCAGCCAAATCGCCCCCTTTGTCTCTCTTGGCTGTTGGTGGCTGGAGCCTGTGGTGCTTTGAATGAGAAACACCACCCTCCCTCCCCCCGCCCCCCTCCATCTCATGTTTGGAGAGGTTTAGGTAGTGTGGCTTTGTTGGAGGAAGTATGTCGCTAGAGGTGGTTTTGAGAGTTTAAAGGCTCCAACGTCATCTCCAACATGCTCGTCCTGCTTCATGTTTGCCATTCAAACTGAGAGCTCTCAACATCCTGTTTCTGTTGCCATGCCTGTCACTAGCTGCCATGACGGACTTGTACACCTTTGGAGCTGTAAGTCAAATAAACCCTCCCTTGTGTAAGTTCCTTCAGCCACAGTGTTTGATGAGAGCAGGAGAAAAGTGACTCACTGAGCCCACAGACAGACCGTCGCATCCACCTCAGTGTCTCCTTTCTTCCCATAGTTCTTCCAGCCTACATAAACAGAGAATGTGGACCCCGCCATACATAGCGTGTGCTAAGTCCTCCCGGCTTTGCATCACCCGGAATGTGATCAAGACACCTCCTATACATTCATCGAAGTCACTGGTTAAAGGTGAGGGAATGCAGTATCTTCATGTGTACCCTTTAAGCTACTCATGGGCTACATTTAGAAACAAATAAAACCATCTCCCAGTCCACATCTTCCATCTTGTAGGTAAAAATGTGCGTGAGCCATGCAGTGGTGGCGCACGCCTTTAACCCCAGCACTCAGAAGGCAGAGGCAGGCAGTTCTCAATGAGTTCAAGGCCAACCTGGTCTACAAAGCAAGTCCTGGGACAGCCAGGACTGCTACACAAAGAAACCCTGTCTCAAAAAACCAAAACAAAACAAAACAAAAAAGTGTGCCTTGAGTTACTACACAGAGACGATAGTGTCTCATAGAAGAACCTTTTAAACACAAAGCATCATGTCACATACCTGTAATTATAGCACTCAGGAGGCTGAGTCAGGAAGATCTTGGGTACCAAACCAGTCTGGGCTACATAAGGAACCCAAGGTTAGCTCAGTAGTAGAGTGGTTGCCTAGCAAGTGAACCTACAATCCCTAACACTGAAATATATTCCAAGTCAGCACCATCTTGAAACATAAAGTTTCTCTAGGTTTCTGTGTTTAAAAAGTGGTTGGGTTGGTGGGAGATGGGAGGTGGTGGTGGTGCACGCCTTTAATTTCAGCACTCCTGAGGCAGGGGCAAGCGAATCTCTGAGTTTGAGGCCAGCCTGCTCTACAAAGTGAGTTCTAGGACAACTTGGGCTACTCAGAGAAACCCTGTTGGGGGGAGGAGGGGAGAGGAAAAAAGTGGTTTGGGATAGCTGGCATTATCTGTGAAGAATAGGTTATGGGACTTCATGCAAATTTCTCTGAGGTTCATGGTTTTGTTGTTGTTTTTGTTTGTTTGTTTGCTTTTGGAGACAGGGTCTTTCTACATAACCCTGGCTGCCCTGGAACTCACCATGTAGATGAGAGTGACCTAGAACTTACAGAGATCTGCCTGCCTCTACCTGCCGAGTGCTGGGATTAAAGGTTTGTGCCACCACCCCGGACCTATAAAAAGATATTTTAACCAGAGAAAGGCTGTAGCACTTCCCATCGCTCAACTCTCAGTATCCCGTCCGGCTGCGAGGAAAGTCAGTGGGCATACATTTATGTAAACCTCAGAGTTACCAGTATTGGTGATACTGATTGGTATTGGACACTGCCACATGCTGTGCACTAGACATAGATCCTCTTAACGCTCTGCTTGATATTACTCGTTTATAATTTTCTTTTGAAAAATGTATCCTCTTCTCCCCCTTATTCTTCCACTCCCCACAAGACCCGGAGTACTTCCACTATACTTCAGCAAAAATAAATGAACATGAGAACTCAAGAACAATCGCAGTGGGTTTTTGATCCTACTGCACGTACTGGCTTTGGGGGAGCCTAGGCAGTTTGGATGCTCACCTTACTAGACCTGGATAGAGGTGGGCGGTCCTTGGGCTTCCCACAGGTCAGGGAACCCTGATTGCTCTTCGAGCAGATGAGGGAGGGGGACTTGATGGGGGAGGGGGAGGGAAATGGGAGGCGGTGGCGGGGAGGAGGCAGAAATCCTTAATAAATAAATAAATAAATTAAATAAATAAATAAATGAACAAATAATAAAATCCCAGCAGTTTTCTCCAGGACCTAATAATCCCTTCAATCAATAACTATTTCTCAAGCTTCTCTTAAGGATGAGGCATTGTGCTAGCTGCTAGGGAATCAGCTGGCTTTTAGCACCTACGTCTCTTAGATTCGCTCTTCCATCTTCTTTCCTCATGGCATGTCCCTACTGTTTGTCACGTACCTTGAGGAGGCCGCTGCGAACACTGACACCCTAACTCCCCCCCCCCCCCCCCCGCAAGGATGGCTGCAAGCTGCGCGTGTGCCTAGCCCAGGTCTGGAGACACAAGACGCATAATCACCCTGTGGTTTGGTTCCGATCTTTCCTTTCTCTCACTCTTTCTCATGCAGTCTGATAATGTGTCTCTTTTCAGAGACGACGGGATTCAAAGAGAAGCTGAACAGTTCTGCTTTCCTGCAGGATGTCTGCCAAAGCTGCATCATCTGCTCCCAATGGGGAACTAGATCCTGCATCCTCAGCACGTTGCTTCCTTAAAGGGGCAGGGGGCTGAGAGTCTCATGTGTTTTGCAAGTCATGGTTTCTTTCAATTCCCCCCCTCACCCCCGTCCTTTCCTCCCACTATTCTTTTCATCAAACCACAAACAAATTACCTGAGATCATTCAAGTCTACCTTTCAGAGGAGTGGCTCAACTTGTTGCAAGATGGAGCTGGTTTGATGCCAGCCTCTGACCTGAGTCCCGAGGTCACCCCACCACGTTTGGGAAACTCTCATCCCCTTGGCTTCTCCACATCGACTGTAACATTCTTGCGCATTCATGAAGGATAAAACATTATTCTAGTCATGCAAGTGAGCTGCCTGGAGATTTATCTGGGAAAATCATAACCACTGTGCAGTACAAAGGAAGCTAACAAAGTCACATATGGATACTCAAGGCATCAAGAGGTACGATGCTAAAACACCTAGAGCCATTCCTCCCATTAGACACGTTTGGTTAGTGCTCATACAGTGGCCTGCTTCTACGTCTACAGTGTTTAGTGGACTCAACACCTTTCCTTGCGGACTTACCTTATGACAAGCACGGTGATGCGGCCTTGACCAGAGCAGCAACCATTCAACGTGGAGCAAATTTCCAGGCACAATTGGCTGATATTGCAGAAGTCAGTCAACATGTCATCTGTTTATGGGATGCTCCTCCCCACTGACTTCCTCAAAGCTAAAGAAAAGATGTCTTTTCTGTGGCAGGGTGTCCTAAATTGTTCACACTTCCCCATTTCCCACAAATAATTGAAGTTAACTCATATCGTTCCACTGAGATTACTTCCCTAATAGCAAAATCTAGAGACCACCCCCTTCCATGTCTTACTTCAGTCAAGCCTTGATGGGCCATCTTCCGACTCCTTCCAATTCTTTTGGGGCATCCTCCACATTTCCCTTCCCTGCCACTGTCTCCATGATGACCAGCTCCCGCCCACCACTGCATCCACGCTGACCAGCTCCCGCCCACCACTGCATCCATGCTGACCAGCTCCCTGCCACCACTGCATCCACGCTGACCAGCTCCCTGCCACCACTGCATCCACGCTGACCAGCTCCCGCCCACCACTGCATCCACGCTGACCAGATCCCGCCCACCACTGCATCCATGCTGAACAGCTCCAACCTACCACTGCATCCACGCTGACCAGCTCCCGCCCACCACTGCATCCACGCTGACCAGCTCCCACCCACCACTGCATCCATGCTGAACAGCTTCCACCCACCACTGCATCCACGCTGACCAGCTCCCACCCACCACTGCATCCACGCTGACCAGCTCTTCCTCCACCACTGCATCCATGCTGACCAGCTCCCGCCCACCACTGCATCCACGCTGACCAGCTCTTCCTCCACCACTGCATCCATGCTGACCAGCAACCTGTTGACCCAGAAATGCTTACTTCACTCCACCTCTTTCATGAAGATTCCTATATTCAGAGCTCTGGCATTGCCCACAGAGTCCTCTAAAAATGTCCAAACTGGAAACCCATACAGAAATGTTATGTTCTATATTTACTCATTTTTAAACACACATACATACACATTTTCGCACACACACCACACCCACATTACATGCATATACACAAAACACACGAGTGCACACACATACACACACACCACATGCCACACATACATACCACACACAGAGACATACACAATACTAGCATACATACTACATACACACACATATGCACACACCACACACACACACACTTTATACATATTAACTACTTACTATGTGCTAGGCACGATTCTTAGTGCTTAGACTAGAACACAGAATAAATAATATGACAGCCACTGCCCTGACAACGTTGTAGTTCAGTAGTGGGAGACACAAAACAAGTCAGAAGTGCCTCAGTGCAAAAGGGATAGCTGACGCAGGGAAAGACGTAGATTGTCTGAAGCAGAGCACCTGAAACAGAGAGGAAAGGTGTGTGTAAAGCCCCGAGAGTGTGTCTGGTAAAAGGGATGGAAGGTGATGGAGAACACAAAGCCAGAGGAGTCGGGAGGTGCCCGCTCAATGGTGAGGACAAGGAGCAGAATATCGAGGGCATCCTGTGGTCATAGCAGGGTGGTAAGCACAGGCGGAGCCCTCTCTGACCTAATGCCACCAGAACGACTCAAGTAAGTCACCATGTGGCAGGGACAGGAAGATGCACTACAGCACTCGTGGCTTAGACTAGGCTGTCTGCGGTGCAGCTGGTAAGGAGTGGATGTACATTAGATGTGCTTTGAAAGCATGTGGTCACAAACTAGACAGTCAGAATGACTTCAAGATTGGGACTCCCCAATGATAAGGGTGGCCCCGCTTTCAGTGGAAAATGAGGAGCCAGAGAAAGCAGCTCTGGGCCATCCACTGGAAGTTCAACTTGGGAAATTTCCAGGCCCAGGTCAGTCTATCAAACAGAGCAGGCAGACTGAAGTCCTGGAAGTCTTGGCGGGGGGGGGGGGGGGGGGATGCCTGTGTTGGTGATATAAAGACCCTTGGGGAGTTCTTGACCAGGTGGCTGTTTTTCTCCACAGGCTATACAAGTGATTCTCTGATTTCCTGAGTTTAAACTGAGGTTACTACTTAATAGTTATGCGGTCTTGGGGGTGCTCAACAACTCCTGAAAATGTAAGTGCACCCACTTCCTAGGGTGATGGTGAAAAGACCGAAGCCCTTTGCATTTGACACCCTACACACTAGAATGAGCACGTGATTAACCCTCCTCTCTCTCCTCACCCCTCACTGTATTTTGCCAAACATGGGATCTAAACTCTTCTTTTTGACCTTGTATTCAAGTCATCCTGACCTATAGTGCTCCTGGTCATCCTGACCCACAGTGCTCCAGGTCATCCTGACCCAGAATACTCCTGATCATCCTGACCCACAGTGCTCCTAGTCATCCTGACCTACAGTGCTCCTGGTCATCCTGACCCACAGTGCTCCTGGTCATCCTGACCCTCAGTGCTCCTGGTCATCCTGACCCTCAGTGCTCCTGGTCATCCTGACCTACAGTGCTCCCGGTCATCCTGACCTACAGTGCTCCCGGTCATCCTGACCTACAGTGCTCCTGGTCATCCTGACCCATAGTGCTCCCAGTTATCCTGACCTACAGTGCTCTTGGTCATCCTGATCCAATGCTCCTGGTCATCCTGACCCACAGTGCTCCTAGCTTACAGTGGCCATTTCAATGCTTAATGATTTTACAGGAAACCCAGAAAAGGTGTGGAGTCCATAGCAATGGATCAGAAAGTATTATTTCTGATCTAAACATATTTTGGAAATTTGCCTACCATGTCTTTCTTTTCTCATTACTGACATATTGCTTAAATATCTCTCTCTCTCTCTCTCTCTCTCTCTCTCTCTCTCTCTCTCTCTCTCTCACACACACACACACACACACACACACACACACACACACACACACACACAAATATATATATACAGGGTCTAACTGTGTAACCCAGGCTGGCCTTGAACTCATTACCTTCTTGAACTAGCCTCCTGAACTGAGATTTCAAGGGTGTGCCACCAAGCCCAAACTCAACTATCCTAATCATATGCACATCACTTTAACTAGAATGGGAACCTAGAAGGGCCACATGCATATGCTTACAACCCCAGGTACTCAGAAAGCGAGGAGGGAGTTACTCGGTAACTCACTGCGCTGCGAGGTTAAGTGAGCCTGTCTCAAACTCGTGAAGTACACCCACAAGCGGACTCCTTTCACAGCTGCAGCAGGATCTATACGCTAGATGCCTTGAATTTGTGTAAACAGAGATGGGCACTCAGATGAGGTCCTGAGAACCGTGACTTTGGTTCCCAGACAAACTGGTCCATTCTCCTTCCTCCTCTCAGCTGTCACCACTCCTGAAGGGCAGTCCACACCTTAGCTCTCTTTATCTTTACTACAGAGCCCAGTGGCAGGCACATGTTCCTCAATAGCTGGACACTGTCTTAGTTACTGTTCTCTTGCCATGAGGAGACACTGTGGCCAAGACATCTTCAAGAAGGAAGCATTTAAGTGGGAGGTTCTTACAGTTTCAGAGGGTGAATCCACAGTCATCTGGGTGAGGAGCATGCAGGCATGGCAGCAGCCCAGTAGGTTTGGCAGTAGCCCAGTAGGCATGGCAGCTGCCCGGCAGGCATGGCAGCTGCCCGGCAGGCATGGCAGCTGCCCGGCAGGCATGGTGCTGAAGCAGTAGCTGAGAGCTCACATCTGATCCACAGGCAGCAGGCAGAGAAAGAGAGAATGCAAGACTTGGCCTGGAGTACGTTTTTGAAAGTTCAAAGTCCACACACCCCAGTGACAAACCTCCTCCAAGGCAACACCTCCTAAGCCTTCCCAAACAGTTCCACTATGGCCCAAGCATTCAAACATATGGGCCTATGGGGGCCGTTCTTATTCAAACCACCACAGGCATCATTATTAACATTAATGGAGGCTCCTGAGGACCAGATGCCAGCATTCCATCTCTGCCACAAGCATCGCATCCACGGTTCAAATGCAGAAATGACTTCCAGTGTGAAGATGGACCCCCCCACCCAAATGCCGTCTGTTCGGATCTTCACTCTCACATATGAATCAGAGCAACTAATCCCCCAGTTTCCTCCTTACTCAAGGGAACAAGACATGACGTATTCCAGTAAATGAAACAGGCAGATGACAATCTCGCCTGTGAGCCACAGTGGCCTCAGTGTAAAGTCCAGGGCCATTCGTGGCACTGTTACCTAGGGCAACCAAGGTCAGTCTGTGGGTCCCAGCTTTCTTGTTTGTAAAACAGTAATCCTACCATCAGGATTAGAGAGTTAGTGTAAGGAAAAAATGAGAAAGAGCCCAGGCCACCATCAAAGCAGTAGTCCTAACTCCCTGGACCCTAACTCCTAGGTAACCCTGGCTCTTTGGGATGGAAATATCTGAGGATGTTCTTTCCCCGGGGTTCCTTTCCTCTATAACAGCACCTTTCATGGCATTCCTATCCTATAGGAAGCCTTTGCTGAGTTGTTTTGTATGCTGTTGGAAACAGAAAGTGGTCTCGGATAAGAGATAGAACCTTTCGCGACAGTAGGCGACAGCAGGATGTGATCTACTCACTGCAGCCTCTGCCATACTTCTGTCAACGCCAAGAGGCCAGAAGCCTGCTATTATTTCTGTAACTGGAGCTCTTGTGTAAGCAAACCAAAAGCCAGCTCAGTGCCAACGCTGGACTGCAAACAGAGATGTCACCAATCGCACGCCTCCTGCTGGCCTTCACAAAGGGTCCTCTGCCCCGACCTTTCAGCTTTGCTTGGCTGGCTCACTCCTGGGCAGTCCACGAAACCCCACCGGCCTTCTCTGGCTCCAGTGCTGCCCAGTTGCTATTACGTTCATTTTGTTTTGAATGTCTGACACTCTTTCTCTCGTCGATAAGCCATTAGCCCTTACTTAGCACACTGCTCCACCCCTGGAGTGCAGTTGCATCCGGAGCATCCATGGGGGGAAAGGCCAACTTTGCATACGCTGCATATTAGCCTCCCCCCATCGTCATCCCCAGATCCAGGTAGCCCAATGGCAAGCAAAAGAGTCAATGGAAGGTAGCTCGTTCTACTCACACATGGTGATGGGTTTAGACTTTTAGAGTGGCTGGCTACTCACTAAGCCAGAGTCTATATCCTTTTTAAGATCAAGTCCTAGGACTAATGGATTTTTTTAAAAGATGAATACCTGTTCACAGTCAAGTTTCTTTTCAATCATTAACACACTAGCTGACAAGAGGGCCCACCACGAGCCATACCTTAACAGGCAAGAAGTTACCATACCTCGTTTCTAAAACTTGGGATCCTGTGATTGCCGGGGTGCCGTCATTCCTAGCTGGGCTCATTTTTAACAGGAGACCCAGGGAGACTTAAGGTCACTTAGGCTTGACAAGCAAGGACATCGTAGTTAAGGAGACGCACACCTGGTCCACGGCATAGCAACCATCATTTGCTTATATTACTTTGGGCAGCTTAACTGTGCTGAGGTTTAGGTGTGCATTTATGATGTCACAGTGTCACCAGCTGTGTCTTTTGGGGGATCCAGAGGCATCAAGAAGGCAATGGTCATATGCAACACCCTGCACAATGGCCAGCTCAGAAAAACTCTCCGTAGAACCAGCAGCAGCCTGGGGCCTTAGCCAATAAGGTTTCTCCACCCTTCTCAAAGCAGCACAATGAGCCAATAGAGTGTCTATGTCCAGGCCTCAAACTTGGATCTGGCCATGTGCAGAAGACAAAGCACTGACTGACACGGGGAACTTCCCATCTGCCTCAGAAGTAGGCGGATGTAGATGGGCAACGCGCCAGTCAGCTAGAACGGCCCATATGAGCAGTCTTGGCTCCAAGTGGAGACTTGGACACCGTTCGTGTTGCTTCCTTGGGAGCTGCTCTTAGGGAGTGGCAGCAGCCAGCAAGGTGCCCCTAATCACCACAGGGAGGAAGGGAGGCTGGCCTTAGGCTTCCTCCAGCCCCTGCTTTTATCCCCACCCTGCACGGCTTCCCCCCAACTCCCTTGGGGAATAGTCAGAACTCCCACTCTTCCTCCAAAGCTGTACTCAGCCCTGCCTCATGAGGCCCCCCTCTTGGAAGACAAGACTGGCCCGAGACTGGGAGTCTCACTCTGCACAGTCCCTTAATAGGGCAGGGGTGGGAGACTGGGGTTATGGATGAAAGGATGCTTTTGGTACTCTCCTTGGCCTTCAGATCAACCAAAATTATTTCTTTTGTCTCTCAACTCTTTAGCCTCTAAGATTTTGATAAAAAGTAATTCACTTGTGATCCACCCATGGGTATGTAACTTATTAATCAATTTTTTTGCACACAGATGTGTCCCAGACCAGGTGACTCAGGAACAAACAGAATTCACCTTCTGCTGCTTAGGCCTTCGGGGAAGAAAAAGACCTGATGGTTGAGAAACTGTATCAAGCATTAAGAACTGAAGGCTGGGGTGGGGTGCTGTCAGCATTGTTAGAGGAAGTCAGAAGAGGGACGGCTCATCCCGCCTTGAAGGATGAATACGTGTTTACCAGAAAGAGCAAGGCAAAGCCCAGCTGAGGACAGCAAGGCCAAACTGGGTCATGAAATGGGCCTGTTGTGCTCAGGGCTGGGGAAGGCGGGAGAATAGGAAGCTCCAGGATCAGTACCAGGAGGCTTCAGTGAGGACTGAAGGGCTGGCTCCACTCCAAGCCGGGGACATCGTGATATGTCTTTCCTTGAAATCAGCGGTTCTCAAGTTGTGGGTCGAGACCCCTTCAGCAACCCTCTATTTCCATATATATATATATATATATATATATATATATATATATATATACACACATTACAATTCATAACGGTAACAAAATTACAGTTATGAAGTAGCAATGAAAATCATTTTATGGTGGGGGGAGGTCAGCACAACAGGAGAAACTGTATTAAAGGGCCGCAGCATTAGGTAGGCTGAGAACCACCGCTCTAAACTGGGATGAGCTTTGGTGGAATGTTAAGAGCCAAGGACATAGCAATCCAACAGAGGGCAGGCGAGGTGTGGCCCATCAACTCCCACCAGCACCTCAGTCATCCTGACCAGCTGGTGTGGAACTCAGTCGGGTCCACACATGAACGCTAAGGTTTAGTCACAAGGACAGAGGTAAGCTACAAAGGACACTGTAACTGCCCTGAGAGGAAGGAGGACATTTTAAAAGAACATTTGGGGCTAAGGAAACAGTAGGTGGAATTCACATCTTGTCCAGGACTGCTTAGTACACACACTGCTTGACACCTGTTTTAAGCCTTAGTGGCATCTTCAATCCCAAAGATGAACTGGGGGAGAAGAAGCCACTGGACCTTTATCTCTTTTCCCAGGCTGTTGGGGTTCAGGAGCTCGCCCAAAACCTCAGTACCAGGACCAACAGTGGGGACAACCTGAGAAACACTGTTATGTCACGAGGCACGAAGTCCTGAAAGAAACCTGAACAACCCACACCTGCCTTGCATCCCTCGGCTGCTCTTTACTACACGCACAAGCTTGAATAAGAAACTGTCTTCTTGCTAGGCAATGGTAGCACACGCCTGTAATCCCAGCACTTGGGAGGCAAAGGTAGGTGGATCTCAGTGAGTTTGAGGCCAGCCTGGTCTACAAATTGAGTTCCAAAACAGCCAGGGCTGTTACACAGAGAAACCCTGTCTCAAAAAACAAAACAAAAAACCCCACCAAAACCTGTCTTCTCATTTTTGAAAGGAACACAAATACACACATACATGCACGCGCTTGCTGGGCCCCCATAGCCTAGTTCTGAGCACTAAAGCTAATTTCTTTCAAAGTGGGTGCTGTAAGCCGCAGTGCCTCTTGGTTGTCTAACTAATTACTAATATCTTTGTTTTTATCTTGCTGAGGCTTCAAAGGGCCCCACAGGGAGCAGGTGGAGTCAGTTGCCCAGAGGCATAGCCTTGCTAGGTCTCTATGGGAGACAGAAGAATGCTTCCAAATGCTTTCTGCCTCCCCTGCTGCTCTCCACCTCTGCAGGATCAAGTTTCCCCCTGACCTAGTGGGTTCAGGAGCGTTCTGGGTCTCACATGACAGTCTGGCAGGCGCAGCTGTTCCCAGTGAGGGCATTAATAATACAGGCCTTTTTCCGCAAACTCTGGCAAACCGTCTGAAATGACAAGTGAAAACACTGTGTCCAAATTCTCCCTGGGACGCAGGACAGGGTGGCCAGAGGAACTCACCTTTATCAGGAGGAACTTAGTTATCTGGGTGAGGCTAAAGGAAATGGCGAGGGCTCAGAGGGAGGGGCCCATTAGGAGAGCTTTCCAGGGAATGCTATAGAAGCCAGAAGCAACCACAAATCACAATCCCAGAGAACCTAGACAACAATGCGGACACTAAGAGAGACGGGCAGAGATCTAATCTACATGGGAAGTAGAAAAAGACAAGATCTCCCGAGCAAATTGGGAGCATGGGGACCTTGTGGCAGGGGGGGGGGGGGAGGTGTTGAAGGGGAGAGGCAGGGAGGGGAGCAGAGAAAAATATAGAGCTCAATAAACATCAAAAAAATTTTGAAAAAAATTAAAAAAAATAAAACTATACTGTTAGCAAGTGGGGGGGGGGGGAACCATAAGCAAGAGGATACAGCCCTGTGACGTAGGGTCCCAGTGGTGACCAGAACAGTGGGTTTCCTCTTAGCATAGCAGACTACAGCCGCACAGTTGCCTGAGACAGGAGACATGGGGAGTGTTGTGAAACCTTCCTCACTGTGTGCTACATTTGTTTAGGTTGCAGAACATAACTGTGTAAAGGTGTGTTACATTTGTTTATACTGCCTTTAATTATGTCAGAGTGTGTTGTTTCACTTTGTGGCCTAAGCCACCTGATTGGTCTAGTTAAAAGCTGACTGGCCAATAGCTAGGAAGGAGAGGGATAGGCGGGGCTGGTGGGAAGAGAGATAAATAAAACAGGGTGGGGGGCAGCAGAGAAAGGGGAAGAAAGATAGGGCTACATCCTAGGCCAGAAACCAGGCAGCTGCCAGCAAGATGAGAAGCGGGAAAGTAGAATGAAAGAAAGGAAAAGAAAGGAAAAGGCCCCAGGCAAAACGTAGGTGGAGAAATACAGATTAAGTTATAAGAGCTAGCAAGAAATGAGCCCGAGCTAAGGCTGAGCATTCACAATTAATAAGACGTCTCTGTGTCATGATTTGGGAGTTGGTTGGTGACCCCAAAGAAAGCCTGGTACAGGAGAGCACCCCAGGGTAACGGACAACAGGACTTGCATGCCTTTTGTCCATAAGGTCTCTGCACCCAAGATGGTAAGGCACTCAGCGAGTACCAGTAACTGAAGTAGGATGTGGTGCGCGGGGAAGAAAACCCTAGCTTTGCGTCCACGGCAGTAGTGACACACACTGAAACCAGCTCTTCGCTTGCTCTCAGCCTCAGCTTCCTCATCAGGAAAATGGGATGGCATCACACAGGTTTAAAAGTTCTTTTACAAATGTGATGTAGAACATCATGCGTTGCCCTGAAGTGATGCACAGAAACAGCCAGGCACCCCATGATGGACTTCTCTGCTTCAGATACAGAGCAGACCCCAATAGCATATAGCATCAGTTGGGGGGGTGCGTGCACATGACTGTAGGGAGCTGAACGGGCTACAAAACACTTGGCTGTAGCTCCTGGGGTCTTGCTATTAGTTGGATCTAATCTGTGATCTGGAGTTTGGAAGCCTCCTAAAGCAGCTCAGCTCTAAGACATGAGTGTTTAGCAGGCCAAGACTTTGTCATGATCATCAGCACCCTCCCAGTTACCACTGTCTTCAGGGACTGAACAAGTACACGACATGGGGTTGCAAAAGCAAGGTCTCTACTTGCTAGAATCATGGAGCAGAAAGCAAACACCACCCCCACACCAAAGAGCCAGGTCAGGGTTAAACTAGTCTTTAGCAAGTGGGCCAGGTCAAGGTTAAAGTCTTTAGCAAGAAGTCCCAGCAAGCGGCAGAAAAACAGCCACGGGCAGCCGTTTATCTCTTTGTTCCCTTTTTGCACCTAGCCCAACTGTGGTCTTTAGCAGGCTCTCAGTAAATAATTGAATTAATTAATGAACGGAATCTTCATGCTGGAAGCACAGTCCTGATCATATGAAAAATAAAAATATTCTTGTCTATTGTTTGGAAAGATGACCCAATGCATATAAAGATGCATAACAGAATGTAGCGACACCGCAATTTACTTTAAAAAGAAAAAAAAAAAACCAGAGTCCCTCCCCCCGCCCCCCCCCCCCCCGCTTCCTCTCTCACACATTTTTTCTTATGCACTTACTTTGTGAGTGGACTGTGGGTGCATGTACCACAGCACTTGTGGAGGTACCTCAAAGGACAACCTGTCTGCTCTTCTTTTCCTACGTGAGTTCTGGGATGGAACTTGGGTCATCAGGCTTGGTAGGAAAAGTGTTTTCCCTCTGGGCCATCTCTGAATCATTCTTCTAGTCTGGGTCATCTTCATGGACTGTTGATTACACCCCACAAATCTGTTTCAAAACTCTATTACTCTCTAAGCCATCATGGTGGCCCTCTAGATTTGCCGAACAGATTCATAAACACACTCTACAACAGAAAAAGACAGCTACCCCTTGAGGCATAGTCTTGGAGACGCCCCTCATACCCATGGGTACATTAGCGGGTAAAAGGCTAGACATCTGTAACCTTGTAGAGTGGTCTGTGTTGAGGCGGAAGGTCCTGCATGGCCAAGCATTGAGCCAGGCACCAAATAGCTTCCTGAATATCACACAAGGACTCCTCTGCCTGTGGCCAAAGCTAAGGTCGAAAGCCCCACGTCAGGATCACTTTGTGGTGAAGTGTCCTGTCTCTCAGATTGTTCACTCACACAGCTCCAGAGTTCCCCACCTAGAATCTGTAACTTCACATTTGTCGGTGTTAATCAATCTCTCTCTCTCTCTCTCTCTCTGTCTGTCTCTCTCTCTCTCTCTCTCTCTCTCTCTCTCTCTCTCTCTCTCTCTCTCTCTCTCTCCAGGTAACCTGTGTGGAGGTGAGGACTGGACTCATGTGCTCACATGGAACCATGTGATAACCATGATATAAGATATACCAACAGATGTACCACGAAGTAAGTAGATGGCATGCTTCCCCACATGGCCAGGGGAGGCTCACATTCAGTTTTGTGTTCATGCAGGGGACACCTGAAGGACAGGCAGCCAGATCTAACACTCCCCAGGGGCCATGCACCCCCACCACTCCAATCTCTTCTCCTCTCTGCTCAGAAAACAGCTATTAATCCTGTCTTGATTAGAAGGAAGTCTACTGGAGCCCAGACGCCTCAGAATAGACTGCTGACTCTCTCCCAGCCATTCCTGATAGGTAGAAACAATGAGGGGGAGAGGAGGGGGGATTAGGTGGTGGTGGTAGCAGTCTCTACCGTTCCCTCTCAAGGTTACCTCTGCCTGGGCGCACAGTTGAGAATCTTAGCAGTAGTGAGGTCACATGCTATCTATCTCCCCAGGTCAGGGACCGTACTACCTCCTTCAGCCTCTCCCCAGAGTGTCTACGAATGGGCCCTGAGCACACAGCTGCTTCAGAGAGAGTTGCAGCTCCCGCCCCCCAGGTGGGTGTGGTATTTGAAACCTAAGCTCCTCTGGCTCTTCACCAGCGGAGTCCCACCAGATCTCCAAGGACATTCCTGTCCTCCGGGGAAATGCATTCACTGCCTTCAACCAAGTTCCAACCAAGTTCCTTTTCCATTGCGATACCCCAAATTGCTCCAGCCCCAGCAAACACTGGCCACAAATACTCTTCTCCAAGTGAGTCCCTAGGGGAGACCCATGACCATGACCTTGTAAGCACACAGCTGTGAGCGCACCACAGCAGGGTGTCCTCACAGACTCCCGAAGTGTTCAGGGACGGTGGGCAGGAACGAGGCAGCTGTCACCTTGCTGGGGTCACAATGGCTACCTAGTGATCTTCTGTAAAACCTTTCTGCATGCCTGCTTCTCTGTGTTCAAACATTTAAACTATGCCCTTCTTACGTTTATGGTGAAGATAAATGAACTAACGGGGAACAACACTTGGGGCCCAGGATGTGAGCGTGTTATCATTGTCAGGTGCCTATGTTTTGTCTGTAGCGTGCAGAAACCACCTGTGCCTAGAGGAAGGAAGAGCAGAAGACACTGGGTCTGAGGTAGGCCTGATGAGGAGTGGCTGCTCTCAGCACCATCCCACCAAAACACCCTGAGAAAACATTCCCCCAGGCCAGTTCCAGAGGGACAGACGGTGGGACACTGGTGCCAGGGAGGGGCAGGGTGGGACCACAGCAAAAAAAACCCACTTGGAGGTTGTTTGCTCAACTCTGAAGAAAAAGGACAAAAAAAAAAAAAAAAACTGTCCTCCCTGGAAAAAATAAATGGCTCCATGAAATATCTCCTTCCTTAGCCACCCAGAAAAATGACTGGGTCAAAGAGGGAACACATAGGGGAGGTTCTGGAAATGGTGAAAGAGGGAACCCATCAGAGGGCACGCTAGGCTGTAGGCTGTAACTGCAGACAGGTCTGAGTTCAAGCAGGCAAATCCGAGAGTGGCAAGTCACTCTCAGTCAGGAAAACAGGCAGTCAGGCACAAAAGCTTCCCCTGCAGTGACTGGAGCAGTTGAAGAAGACACACCCTGTATCACCTGGCATAGGCAGGGAGACGGGGGGGGGGGGGGGGGGGCAGGAAGGCCGTTAGGTGGTCATGCTACAAAACATTCTGGCAGTCTCAAAAAAGTAAACAACATGTATGCCATAGAATCCACTGTTTCTAGTCCTGGACACTTGTCCCAGAAAAAAAAAAGAAACTTTATGTTCATACAAAAGCTACAGATATCAAATCAGTCCCAAGTCTAAAATAGCCTTCAATGGGTAAAGGGCTGTAGTGAATGAGAAATTTGTTCCCCACAGGCTAGAGTATTTGAACACTTGGCCCTGGGTGGTGGCCCCGTTTGGGGAGGTTGTGGAACCATTTGGAGGAGCGGCCTGACTGAAGTAAGGTATTTTGTTAAGGGAAGGTTGAGAGTTCACTCTTTGCTTCCTTGATGTGGCTGAGATGTGAGCTCTCTGTGTCCTGTTTGTAGTGGCATTTCATTTGTATTTTAATAAATAAAGCTTGCCTGAAGATCAGAAAGTCAAACAGCCCCACTGGTCAGCCTTACTGTAATGAGCATGGAAACAGATTCCTCTGAATGAATAAAGGGGAATCTGTAGTGAAGATAGAGCAGGAAATTTATAGAATAAGAATGAATGTAACTTGGTGTAATGTAAAAGCATTTCTTCTTGTGTGTGTGAAATATTAAGAGAACATTTGCCCCTTGAAGGCTGCCACGCCCATCTGGCCCTGCCAGATGTGGGGGCTGCACCCAGCAACCGTGGTAACGAAATAATCTTGCCACACTAGAGGGACCCCTACCCTTCTGTGGCCAGTCGATACTGATAACCTAGGAACCTGGTTATCGGAAGTATCAGACGCGGGACGGTTTCGAACTGACTTAAAAGAGGAGGCTGAAGGAGGACGGTTATCCTACTTCTCCCAATGGCTCTGGCATCAGGCCTCCGTGGAAAGAATCCTCCAAGCCTGCCTCCTGAAAAGCAGAAATATTAAATGCCTTGCCTAAACATTTAATGCTCTGTCTCCCGAGTACAGAGCTTCGTCTCCCGAAAACAGACATTTAACGCCTTGCATGCCCGAAGGCAAAGCCTCATTCCCTGAGAGTGGACACTGAAGGCCTGTCTCCCGAGAACAGACAAGATACTCTGCCTTTCAGAACACTTTGCCATCCCCTTCGTCTTCTTTTTTTTTTTTAAATATTTATTATTTATTATGTATACAATATTCTTTCTCTGTGTATGCTTGCAGGCCAGAAGAGGGCACCAGACTTCATTACAGATGGTTGTGAGCCACCATGTGGTTGCTGGGAATTGAACTCAGGACCTTTGGAAGAGCAGGCAATGCTCTTAACCGCTGAGCCATCTCTCCAGCCCTCCCCTTCGTCTTCTGAGCAGACAGAACGCTTTGCCATCCCAAGAGCAAAGCTTCGTCTTCAAGAGTAGAGAACTAAAAGCCTTGTCTCCCGAGACTCGGTCACCAGAAAAGCTGAGTCCAAGGCCCTACATTCTGATATCGGAACCTTATCTCCTGAGCGCAGACTACGGGGTCAAGAGTCGATCTTCGCTACCCAGCCCCCAGTGAAGACAAGAGCCCAGCCTGAAAAAATTCAAAAAGCCCTTTTTAAGCCAGGGAATACCAGGCTGTATGATGCTATTTCATGTGTGTATGAGATGTTAAGAGAAGAGCATAGACGTGTTAATACATACGTTTAGTGTGCGACATGTTAAGAGATATTTTATGGATAATTGATAAGATTAGAAAATGTTAATGGATAAGTTAAGGTTAAGAAGTGTTTTATGAATAAGTGATAAGTTAGATTAAGGTTATGAATTGGTTTTATGTATTAGGCTTAGTAGGATTAATAATTGTGATATTGAATTGCCTGTGTGTTGCCCATTATCAATCCCCCATGCCGATTGAGATTGTAACCCCCATTGATGAATTGGATATTGAAGTTGCTAGTAAAGAATCATTATAAAAACAATTTTCTTGCTTGGTCTGGTTACTCATCGCTCTCTGGGGAAAAGGCCACAGAGTCCTCATAGATATTACTGGAAAAGAACCTGGAGCTGAAGTACCCCAGCTCGTAACACTTACAGACCAGGCAGTGGTGACACACACCTTTATTCCCGGTAGCCACACTAGCTGCCTTAGAAAACCGGGCAGTGCATGCCTTTAATCCCAGCCCGAGAGAGGGTTTATAAAATGGGAGGAGACAGCTCTCAGACACGGTCTCATTCTGATTCCTGGAGGCAGGATCGCCATTTGGGACTGAGGTCTAGGTAAGAGCCAGTGGCTGACTGCTTTTCTTTTCTCGTCTTCAGGCTGAACCCCAATTTCTCTCTCTGAGTTTTTATTGATCGTGCTTCACCTGTTTCTGCCAGCATGCCTGTTCCTTGTTGCCATGTCATCCCTACCATTATAAACTCTAATCCCTCTGGAATCATAAACTAAAATAGACCTTCTTCCTTGACTTGCTTCTGGCCAAGGTGTTCTGTTGCAGCTATAGAAAAGTAACGAATACACAGGTTAGGATATCTTACATCCATACCATGGAATAGTACTCAGCCATGAAAAGAGAGAAAACAAGCAACAGTCAACAATGTCAGTGGGCTTGAGGGGCATCTAAAGTGTATCTCTGAAGATTCCACATTGTGTGAGACATCCAATCGGATGCAGAAGTAGGAGGAGCCAGCGCGATGTCAAAAGCAGAGCAGTAGGGAGGTCTCTGTGGTTATGGATGACTTCTGAATCCCGATTGCAGTGGTGGCTGCACTGGTCTGCGCAGAGCCGAGAGCACTGCCTGGTCAGCACAGTGCTTTGGGAACCCGCCCTTCCCAGTGTTCTGTAATTACACAAGACGGGGCAACTGGGGAAACCCCAGCTCGGTCCTACCTGGCTCTGAACCACCTGTGCAGTTTTTGGTGAATTCTGTAATTATTTCAAAGCGAAAAGGACTGGAAAAGAGGAGTGTAATCAGAGAGCTGGGATGACAGACCGCCTCCACCGCCTGCAAACCCTACTGCTCAAGCAGATCAAAGCACCCTTAACTCTGTCAAGCCGCGGCCTCTGCTTCACCTCCACACACAGCTAACTCTTCGTGCCTGTGAAACCATCCGTTCTCCCCCAGGACACTTCTCACGTCAGGACCGCTGGTCCCCTCTTACCAGAACGGACATCATACTTACTCAACTCAGCTATAATTATTATGTTATTTGTATCTCCAGCTCCATGCACAGTACAAATTTGAGGAAACATTTACAAAACCTAGCTAATAAAGCCTCAATGGTAGAATATAGAAGCCAATCTTCCAAATGAACTGTAAGAAGAGATTCAATGTAATTTCTAATACCAACATTTGTTTTAAGATTTATTTTATTTATTATGTATACTGTGTTCTCTCTGCATGTATGCCTGCAGGCCAGAAGAGGGCATCAGTTCTCATTATAGATGGCTGTGAGCCACCATGTGGTTGCTGAGAATTGAACTCAGGACCTCTGGAAGGGAAGTCAATGCTCCTAAACTCTGAGCTATCACTCCAGTCCCATGAAAATAATCTTTTTAATAAAAGCCCAGAGACGTAAGCTGAAACTTCATATAAGGAAATATGTAGCTAGTAGACGTATACATGAAAAGCGGCTGAACAACATTAACCTGGAGGGAAATACAGACCGGAGGACCACAGGAAAGACGACCCAGGGAAAGTGGCTGAAGCTAAAAGCACCTGGCTACAGACGCTGGCAAGGCAGTGGAGCATCTGCAGAGCTATTCTAGAAGACAGTGTGCAGCTTCCTAAACAGCAAACGCGCACCAACTGCTCGACCATGGGTTTTCACAAGAGAAATCTATGTCCACAGCTATATAAAGATCCCCCCACGCACAAATTCCTGATGAATACTTCAATTTAATAGTTGAGAATTGAAAGCAATCCAAATATTTGCCTAAAGGTCGGTGGTTAAACTGTGGGACATCCACACCCTTTCAGCAACAAAGGAAGAAATGACTGATTCGCATAACAGAGATCAACATTATAAAGGTGCTGAGGGATCTGAAGGGTGCGTGTTACAGAACTCCACCCTCACGAGGCCCAGGAAACGCACACGCTGGAGTGACAGGAAGCAGATCTGGCCGTTGCTGAGGTGGAAAGGTGACAGAAAGGAGCGGGAGGGACAAATACAGCACAGAAAGAAATGTGGAGGGGCGGGCAATGGGCTGTGAACATTATCGCAGTCCCCAGATGTGTAGACAGATGCCGAAACTCCGCATGTTGAGTAATTTAAACACAGACAAGGTTGTTGTCTATTAATCAATCTTAGGTAAAGGCAGATGAAGCATAATAATGGCAACATTTAATAGGCACCTCCTTTCAAGAGAAAAGCCTTATGCAAATTACTATTAATCTTCATTCATGGTAGAAATTGTTCAAGCTATCTGATACTGGAGAAAACTGGTCAGAGAGCCTCCAGGGCCTGGGGAGACTGCAGCTGTCCTCAGGTTAGAGTTTAGCATCAAACCTTGCAAAACTGAGCACTTCTATGTGGGCGTTCAATGGCAAGGTCCCCAACCGCGAAAAACACACACTAAAGGAGACAGTGGGGTGGAGGGGTGGGGAAGGGAGGAGCGGAGAGGCAGAGACCTCTGCTAACTAAGGCACCAGCTCCCCATCCCGGCTTGTCTTTGCTACAGATGCCTCTAGCGGCAAAGCCCTCTGCAGACTGAGACAGGAAGGTGGCGTGAAGGCCTCCAGAACAGCCTTCTTTTTGACCAGAAAGTTTGATGACCCTGGTCAGTCAAGAGACCAGATCCCAGTTCCACTTGAGCAGTGGACAGGGCCTTCGCCTTTCTGGGCCTCTACTTCTTCCAAGGGAGGAGGTTAAGGAACTCATTTAATCCTATTTTTATGTTCTCTGGGTGCCCTGCAGGACCTCGCTTTTCCTCCTTCCCAAGGTGCAGGGGTGCCACAGTCATAGGGAGTCTTGATTCTCTGCGAAACTGGCCCCCTGACTCTACCAGTCCAAGCTTGGAGCAGAGTACCCTTCTCCATCTGACAGTGACTTTCTAGGCAGCAGCTGGCCACTCTGCCTCCTCCCTCAGTGGTCCCACTGTCCCCGTGTCCCAGTCAGGGTTTCTGTTGCTGTGGTGAAACACCACAGCCGAAAGCACCTTGAGGAGGAAAGGGTTGATTTCACTTGCACTTTTTATAGTTTATCAGAGGAACCAGTGCAGATCTCAAAGCAGGAACTGGAGCTGATGCAGAGACCGTGGAGGAGAGCTGCTGACTCGCTTGCTCCCCATCGCCTGCTCAGCCTGCTTTGTTATAGAACCCAAGACCAACGGCCCAGAGATGGTACCATCCTCAGTGAGCCAGGCCCTCCCAGATCAACCATCTATCAAGAAAATGTATGTCAGGCATACCCATAAGCCAGTCTAGCAGGGGTATCCTCTCACTTGATGTTCCCTCTTCTAAGCGACTCTAACTTGTGTCAAGTTTGTGGAGGTCCAAAGAGGCCAAAGGTCAGAGAGTTTGGGGACTTGTTTTTAGTTGAGATTATTGTGCTTCTAACTCAAAGGTCCCACCTGGTGGTAAATCAGAGTTCCACTCTCTCAAGGCTATTGTAAACAAGTGTAGCTAGTAGCCAGACCTCGCGCTCCTGAAATAGGGAAGTAGTTGGTTCCTACCTAAAACAAAAGTCTAAGGGTCCAGCCAAATTTTAGTTCCCTTTATGGAAATAACTTGGGATTCTACCCAGGGAGTGGTTTGCCTACAGAGTGGTCTAGGGCGTGAGCGATGAATGTGCCCCATGACTTTCAATTTCTATGTTAATGCAGTCCTTTTGTTCTACTTCTACCTTTTTAAGTCAGGGGTATCTTAAGATGTTGGAAATTAAACATGGACGAATTTTCAGTACTCACTAAAATTCCCTCCCGATGCTATCCTATGTGTTTCTGCATTTTATAATTTTTGTTTGTGTCTTCGTATTCCTTACTATATTTCTAAATTCCCATGCCTCCACTCTGGAAGAAAGGTATTTTTGACGAGTCTGGCCCCGACAGGCCAGCCCTCCATGTGTTGCTTTGTGTGCTAGTCACAGACTGAACATTTCAAAGAGTAACGGGCCCAGTGCTTTGGGATGCACAGTGGCTTCAGATTTGGTTCTGCCTTTGGAGTCCTTGGAAGACAAGCTGAAGGTGCATTGCTCCAGCAGAAAGGAGAGCCTATGTCCTATAAGGTCTTGTTTCAAGGAAGTTCCTCCCCTTGTCTTTGTCAGATCTGTGTGTTGCAATCAAACTGGGCTATTTGGCTGCCATGTAGTAGACACTCAGTAAATATCTACGAAACTACATCAAAGTCTTCTTGCCTGGGATTTTTTTTTTGCTAAACAGGACTTCAATAGCACAAGAAATAATCCTCTGAGGGATGAAATGAAATCAAGAAGCTTCCATACAACAAAGAGAGCAAACACTGGAATGAATGGGCAGCCTACAGAACAGGAAGAACTCTTTGCCAAGTACACCTCAGGCAAGGGATGTAGTATCCAGGAAAGAGAAAGGATGGTGAAGACTAAACACACACAGTCGGTGAATGTGTCAGTGAACTGAACAGGCAGTCCACATAACAAACACAGACAGTCGAGACCTGCATTCTAATATTGTCCAATGCCCTTAGCCACCAGGGAAATGTAAATTAAAACCACAAATCTCACCACAGTCAAGAAAACAAACAATAAATTATGGTGAAGATGTGGGGCAAAGGACCCATTATTCATTGCTGATAAGTATGTAAACTAAAACAGCCATTGTTGAGCCCATATGGAGGTTTCTCAGCAAATTGACATGCAACTGTGCTGCTCTTGGGCATATTCCTAAAGGGTTCAGTCAACACATTGAAGAACAATGCCTTATGTATCTATGTTTATAGCTGCACCATTCATCATAGCAAGAAGAAAGAACCAGGTAGACTCCCATTAACTGGAGAAAAGATAAAGACAAGTCTGTCTACACAGTAGAATTTTATACAGCCATAAGGAAAAATGAAATCATGGCACATGCAGAAATTTGGGCAGAACTGGAAATCACTGTGCTGAGCCAGACCCCACCCCCAACCACAGAGGAAAATTAAGTCTATCCATCATTCTCTGCCCCTGTAAAGACATCTGAAAACTCAGGGGTCAGAAACCCCATTTCTAGCCAGTAGGGAGGGCTGGGACAGTTACAGCAGGCTCACCACCTGGGGCATCAAGTGGAAGCTGCAGGAAGGGCAGGCTCCCTCATCTGATTGATGGTCTCTCACCCTACAAGAAAGGGACCTGGGATTTAGCAGATCAGCTCAGAGAGTTGCAAACTCCACTGCAGCTGTTCCAAGGTGACACCATACTCCCTTAGGGTAGGAAAGGCCTGGTGAAGCTAGGATGCAAAGCCCCAACCTGGAAGACCACTTGCTGCAAAGGGCACTCTGAACAGACCTTAACTATATCAGCACTTAAGTTTCATATCTGAGGCATGGGTGCAGACACATCTTGCTGGAGACAAAACACAGAGCAAGGTGACACGGGGGGGGGGGGGGGCGGCTCCATCTACGACCTACTCTTTCTTACCTCACAAAGATTCCTCATAGTCTTTAGAGTAAGGCCTTCTTCTCCTGCATCATCTTTGAGAAGGGAAACCAAGCCCTTGAAGAGGAAGGAGGCATATATCCAAGAACACTTCAGACTGCTTCTGAAGGGTACTAGAACTTTGGCCACTATGTAGAGAAAGGCCTGGGAAGGGCAAGGGCAGGACTAGCAACTGGAAACATCAGCCATGGCCACTTGTTGGTTACATACAACAACAGCTCAGGGGTCAGGCAGCCTCAGGGACCAAGCCTGCCCCAGGCTACCTCTTCCTCTCCAGTGTTGGAGGGAGAGAGGCCATTTGTTGATTCCTGGCCGCTTAGCCCCGAAATAATCACACAGAAACTGTATTAATTAAATCACTGCATCATTGCTGAGCCCATTAGCTCTAGCTTCTTACTGGTTAACTCTTACATATTAATTTAACCCATTTCTATTAATCTGTGTATCGCCACGTGGCTGTGATTTACTGGCTAATGTTCCATCTGGCTCCCGCAAGGCTACATGGCTTCTCTCTGACTCCTCCTTCTTTCTCCAGCATTCCGTTTAGTTTTCCCTGCCTACCTCTATTCTTTTGCCCTATCAGGTCAAGCAAGTTTTCTTTATTAATTAACCAATCATATTCACAGCGTACAAAGGAAAATCTAACATCAACTTCCCCTTTTCTGTTTAAATAAAAAGTAATGTTTTAACTTTAACATAGTAAAGTTGCATATACAAAACAGGTATCAAGCAAGAGTTACAGTTATAATATTTATATCTACTTTATCTTTTATCATAACTAAGCAAAACTATAACTATCAATTCTTGAACTTTATCAAAGATCGCAGAAGGATATAATATTACCTAAGTAAACAGGAAGTGCATTGTAAGCAACTTCCAAAACTCTAGAAATGACAGAGACACCTTGCTGCCTGGGTAGTCACTCAAAGTTCTTCTGTACTGTTGGGGCATCCATCTTCAGCCTACAGGCCCATAGTATCCAGAAGACTTTTCCACAAAACAGAAAATTTCAAAGACAATTCCACCTATATTGGCAGTTTGTCAGTCACTTTCTTCTGTGTCCTGCAGAATGTCTTGCAGACTCTTTCATGAAACAGGAACCTCGAAGGTCCTTTCTCACCTTTAGGCAAGTTCAGCAGTCATTTTCTGCTGGTCCTGCAGTCCAAGCAAGAGTAGTTTCTTGCCCAAATGGCTAACCAACTCCATAAGTAGCCTCTTCAATGCCTGTCTTCTTCTTGAAGTAATTGGTGCTGCCAGGAGCAGATGTATCTCATTGTCATAAAAAGTCCTAAGCTCTTAAAACATTTTAAATGCCATATTCTGAAGGTCTTTGAAAGATTTTAAGAATAGCTAACTAAAATTTATTTCTATATCTATAAAACCTAACTGACTACAAGCTTGACTATTACAGATGACTATTAACCTATATTTCTTAATTTTACATTACATTTTTAAATGAACTACACAATCACGATACCTTAATCAAGAGCAGAAATATACATATAATAAGATTGACCTTAAATTTGTATCAATAAACCAAGATCCATACCAATGCAAGTCTTCTAGCATATCCCCCTTTAAATATAAAGAAACATTTATAAACAATATTTGGGAATTTGGTTGTAGTACTCTCCAAAGTACTTCCTGCTGTTTATTGGGTGAAGTAATTTTTTGAGGGGTATTCAAGGCAACCTTTCAGGAGGTCTTGGTCCATCAAACTATATTAGTCTGGAAGGAATACACAGGTTCTCATCCTCTGTGGAAACAAAAGAAGAACCTCTTTTCCAAAGCAACATATCCTTAGACTCAAATTTTGAATTTAAGATTCCTTTGAAATATATATGTTGGCTTAGCTTAGCAATCCCCAGAATCAAAGGTCTCTCTGCTGTCAAAAATATTTTTTGCAGTCAAAAAAATTCAAAGATAACACAATAATATACATAGTACAGACTCTCTGTGAATTTTCCATCTTTACGTGGCTTATTATTACTTAACTCTTTAATATATGACCGTCTGTACTCTGACTCTTTAAAGACTTTGTTTTATTTTTTTAAACCATTTACTTCTTTTCCAACTCTCTATACTCTTTTTCTTCTCTCTCCCAAGCCTATGTACATTTATCCAACACCGTGACCCATTTAGAGGTATTTTATGTCTGAGTCTGTCCTATTATGTATCTGTAATTCTTTACTGTCTTGAACAGCTTTTACAATGGTAAGCAGCTTGGTTGGAGTGCCTCTGGATGCTGTCTCCACCTCTCTCCAATTTTAAAATGGCAGAGGTACCAATACTCCTACTCTGGGACTGCCAGGTAGGAGCCATGCTCAGCACTTTAACTCTGAGAATGAGCATGCAGCACATAATCCCTTTTTATCTGAGTAATAGCTAGATATGCCATGCAGAGCATTGCGCAGCCTGGAAATATCTCTGTGTATGGCAGCAGGAATCTGCCATGCTCTCCTGCCTGTGCACTCCTAGCAGTCCTGATCCTACTGCCTGCCCAGGCAGGGGGCACTGAGCTGCGGCCATGGTCTCAGCTACTTTCCCAAGTGGGCATACAAGCACCCAGGCCCACAAACCCCATTCAAGTGCTCCATAGATGGACCTCCAGAAAGAATGGGAGTTCATGCTGACAGCACAGCACAGCACAGAAAGCTGGCATTTCAAAAGCATAGCTTTTTTTTCCCCTACCACTGAATCAGGATAACCTCTCTTAAAGGAGCTGCAGTGTGCCCCCAGCAAGCAAAGCCCATTAGGGGAAATAAATGCAGCAAAACTTTGATTTTTAGTGTTTAGAGTTCCTTTTCAAGTTCTCTCAGGTTTTACATAGATTTAGTCCACCACATTGGCATGCCAATTTGTAGGAGGGAAAGAGGCCACTTGTTGGTTCTGGGCCATTTAGTCCCAAAATAATCACACAGAAACTGTATTAATCAAATCACTGCTTGGCCCATTAGCTCTAGCTTCTTATTAGCTAACTCTTACATATTAATTTAACCCATTTCTATTAATCTGTGCATCATCATGTGGCTGTGGCTTAGGGGCTAATATTCTGTCTAGCTCCTGCAGGGCTACATGGCTTCTTTCTGACTCCACCTCCTTTCTCCCAGCATTCCATTTAGTTTTCCCTGCCTACAGCTATTCTTTTGCCCTATCAGGCCAAGCCATTTTTCTTTATTAATTAACCAATCATATTCACAGCATACAAAGGGGAAATCCCACACCACTCTAGGATCCCATAGTTTCACCACCACCAGCTGCTAGGTGGCCTGGATTTTTCAGATGAGGGTGAGGGCCCTGGTGCCTGCTGTGACCCTTCCCACCTTTCTCATTTTCTGAACCACAAAGGAAACTGGAATGTCACCGAAGTCTCACCCTGTCCCTATACTCTCTTTTAGGAAGTGCAAAAAGTGCAAAGTCGGAGCCAGAAGACTCAGAAAGGAAGGGCAGAGGCCAGGACTCCATTATGCCAATTTAATTAAGTCTAATCTGCTGACAGAGGGGTGGGGGTGAGGGGCCTTGAAGAAAGAGGCTTTTGTTGAAGCCTCATGTTTGGCAGGAAGTCACAGTCACCCTCCCTCAGAGATGAAGAGTCAAAAGCTCTGACTGGGTCCTGGCTTTCACATCTAATGTTGCTAAGGCTTTCTTTCCACACTCCCCTGGCCAGCTCCTCAACTTTTCCAGGAAGAAAATGCACCCCAGATGTTGGTCAGTAAATGGAGGGCTTTCATCCGCCTTTATGAAAGAGTATCAATAATTCAGAACACCCCCCCCAAGATGTCTATCAGAGAGAGAAATGCAACCAGTTTCTCTCCATCAATAAACCAAAGGTTTCCTGGTAGCCTAACCCCTCCCTGCAGAGGTCAAGGAGCCTCCCCCGGGTCATTCTCCTTGCCACTATGTAGCTATCATAATAGCCACCATCATAGCTAGCCGTGAGAGACTGCGCACAGACCACAGACCGTGCCCTCTTATTCTCCCAGATCCCATGGACTGACCACCTACTATCCATGGGTAGGAGACTCAGAGTCAGTGGTCCAGCCCTTGCCTCACATGCTCAAGGCCCTAGGTTTGATCCCCAGCACCACCAAAAGAAAAAAGTCCTAGGAAGCCTTTGTAGCTTCTCCATTTTCCATGGCAATATGTCACTTTCCCACAAGGGTCAATTTTAAGCTGCCAACTGGTTTATACTGATTTGTCTTTTGTTTTTTTTCTGTAGTTCTTGGCTGACTTGGTGGAGAGGGGACTATAGTGCTTTGTTTTGTTTTTTGTTTGTTTTGTTTTCTTGAGACAGGATCTGTTTGTGCAGCCCTGGATGTTCTAGAACTCACTCTGTAGACCAGGTTGGTCTTGAACTCAAAAGATCTACCTGTGTCTGTGATGGGATTAAAGGTGTGCACTACCGCTTTTTAACAACTGGTTTGCAGCGATGCTTAGAACCAACTCTGGAGACATTTTAGACTGGGTGAAAGCTCTCCTCCCCCTCGTGGAGTCGTCCCTCCACCTCCAAGCAGAAGGCATGGGTATCGCATGGGAGCCAAGGGGGAGCTCTAACAGAGGGCTGTTTTCAGACTCTGCTTTATTTTATTCCAGATGTTCGACGTGAACTTCTATAATCAGAACACATCTAAGTTTATTAAAATCATTTTTGGTAAACCTACTGGAACGCTTTGCCATAACCACCCTGCATAATTTTTGTCATCTGTGTATGTGTCTTGGATTTGGTGTGTGTGTGTGTGTATGTGTGTGTGTGTGTGTGTGTGTGTGTGTGTGTGTGTGTGTGTGTAAGCAAGCTGGCTTTCCTGGGCAGAACAGAGCACATATGCATCCATCTGAATCTGGTCTAGTTAATCCTCTTTAGGGCTCAAGTTTCCTTAGCAATGGAGAAAATGAAAGATTCTGGAAGTTCTGCACTAACAAAGACTCTTTGGCCTCCAGTGACTTTGCCTCCTCCACGTGGACTGGGATGGAAGCAGATGCTTGGAACTAAAAACAACTGCTCCTTCTTCCCTGAGCCTTAGAGAATTGCCCTGGCTTTCCCCCAAAGAGGCATTCTGCCACCTCCCATGAGCTGGATTTAAGGGTTCTTACCTCAGCATTCGAACGGAAAGTGGAGTGCCAGGTATTTGGGAGAGGCTCAAAGGGGCCAGTTCATTTCAGTTGGCTTCTGTGGCATTGATTGCTTCCCTCTGAGCCGCTGGCTGCTGAGTTTGGCACAGTTGGCTCTAGCCCTGCCTGCAGGGAAAAGTGAGATGCAAGCTGAGCTCAGAAACACAGGAGTAAACACAAACAGTGATAGGAAGCACCCTTTCCCTCCCACCTCTGCCACCACCTCCCTGCTCCAGCAGCTCCCCATTCAGAGTCCCTTTCAGAGCCCATCACCCCCAGGAGGAAGCTAGCCTCTTCCCAAATGACCTGAGCTGGCTGTTTGCTCGCCCATATCCACCTGTTCTCGCCCAGTCTGAGGAACAAACTAAGGAAAGCAAACATCACAGGAGCCAGCGAGTTACCCAGAGAAAGGCGAGGTAAGACATCTTCCCACCCAGCCCGAGTCCTGTGTGCAGACAAAGCCCGCAGTTTTGTTGCTCTCATCAAACCTGCGCAGTATCCCAACCCAGAACACACTGTTCCTGCTCTTACAAATATGACACTTCTCGCTCACTCCGCAAGCACTTCTAACTGGGTCTGCGTTTTCAGTCCAGAGGCTGCATCTGCGTAGATTGGGTTAACTGCATTTTACCTTGGGCCAAAGAAATCCAGGTTCCATTTATACATTTAAAAGAAGAAAAAAAAGTAGCCAGGTGGTGGTGGCACAAACTTTTAATCCCTGCACTTGGGAGAGTGAATGGCTGAGTTTGAGGCCAGCCTGGTCTACAGAGCAAGTTCCAGGACAGGCTCCAAAGCTACACATAGAAACCCTGTCTCAAAAAAAAAAAAAAAAAAGAACAAAGAAAAGAAAACTACCCATGATAGACCTATATTTTCTGATGGGGGGAATCTTTCCTGTTAGCCAGATTTTTTTTTATAAAGATGGGAAGGGGTGAGGTGTGGCTTAATGTGAGCCCTCCCAGTGTTCTGCAGTGTCATTTAAGGGCTACATAATATGCGTGTGCCCCGGGGTCCCCTAGAACCCACGTGTGGTGCCCTACATAGTTGAACTATAAATTCTACATGACTCTCAAAGGCTTGGCATTTAAGTCCAGACAAATTCTTTTTGTGATAATTACATATAGTATTTGAAACTCTACCCTGCCAAAAAATAAATATTTAGAAATATATCAAAACAAAGAAGCAAAAGACTTCTACAAAAAAACAGATCCAATACAATACCTATCAAAATTCCGATGCCATATTTGACAAGTTTAGAAAATAAAAACCATTCAAGAGTTCATATAAAGACACAAAAGACCATGAATAGCTAAGGCAATCCTTAAGAGTAAGAGCATAGCTGGAGGTATCCCTATACCTGGCCTCAAATTCTACACTACAGCACAGTAATGGGAAACACAGTGTGATAGTGGCATCAAAATACACAGGGAGACCGATGGAATAGGACAGAGGACACAAATAAATGACAAGCTATGACTAAGTTTTGACAGCGGAGGTTAAAATAAACACGCCGTTCGGTGGTGGAGGTAGGGGGTAAAGATAGCCTGCTCAACAAACTGATGACAAAGCTGGATTTCTGCCTGCAGAAGATAAAAATAGATCCGCATCTCCACCTTATACAAAAATCCCTTCAAAGTGGATCAAAGGTCTTCATTTAAAACCTGAAACTCCTTGGTTTCGAGAAGGAAGCCCAGGGAATGCTCTTCATGGGGGCGGGCAAGAACAGTTTACATAGAACACCCATAGCGCGGGCTCTACTCCCAGCCGCTAACAGATGGACAACCCGAACACAGAAAGTTTCTGCAAAGCAAAGCAAATAACCAGCAGAGCACACACACAGCCCACTGAGTGGAGAAAATCTTGGCCAGTCACACGGCAGACAAGGGGCTGAGAGCCTGAATTACAAAGAATCGCATAAACTAAAATTCACACGAACAAAATTGCCAATTAACAAATGGGCCAACAAACTGAATAGATGGCTTCCAGTACAGGAAAAGAAAATAAGAAAGAGGCACAAATGGCCGGTAAATACGTTTAAATGACTTCAATATCCCAGCAATCGGGGAAATGGTGAAACTACTTTCAGATACTATGTCATCCCAGTCAGGAAGGCTATCAACAACAGACCTGACAACAAATGTTGAAGAGGACGTGGACAGGAAGGAATCCTTGTACCCTGTTGGTGAGAAGGCAAATTAATACAGCCGCTGTGGAAATCAGTTTGAATATTAAAAAAAGTAGATATAGAACTAGCACATGACCCAGCTGTTTCACTCCTGGGCAAATACCCAGAGAACTCCTTGCCTTACCATACAGATATTTGCACATCATTTTATTGCTGTTTTGCTCACTCTAGGAAGCGATTGGAACCAATTTGCCTATTAACAGATGAACAGATAATGAAAATTTGGTGTGGGTGTGTGTGTGTACGAACCCACAAAATTTTCATAAAAACGGAAGAACTTGGAATGCTTAGAAGAAAAAAACATTAATAAGCTCACATAATCTCAGAAAGAAAAGAAAAAAAAACAAAAAACCTGACATGTTCTTCAAATCTGGAGCCTAGCCAACAATATATGTTCATATGTAAACAAATGTACTTGTGGGCACAGTATGGCGTGCAGACAGGAGAACAGGGAAAGGTAACAGTTAGGTAAGAAGGAAGGACTGAATGTGTGCAAGAGCCACAAGCCATGAAAGAAGATACAAAGCTAATCGCTTTTATAGCTTCAACTCTGTCGTGCATTTTTCAGGGTTTTTTTGGGGGGGGGGGTGGAGGATATGTGCATAAAATATATTTGATACTGAAAGCTTAAAATCTAATGCGAAGCTCCACAGGGTCGGATATTCTAATTGTACAGAAGCTCACTGAGATGTTCAGACTTCACGCCTGTTTAATTTTAGTGCAAGGTATTGTTTCTTTTTCTTGCAATTGTGTGTGTGTGTATTGGAATAAACCCATAATCAATTCCTTAAGTAGCAGTCTGGCAGATCAAATTGCTGGGTCAAAGACTTCCCAGGGGTTTGCGCAATGGAAACAGCAACCTCCAAGGCCACTGTGCCAGAGAGGAGTGGCATCTCTTCCATGGTGCTTTCTCCCACACATCACAACCACACTCGTGGAAATGAGGATGGGGTACCAGGAGTCTGGATTATCCTTTC
Organism: Microtus pennsylvanicus; assembly: GCF_037038515.1. NCBI lineage: Eukaryota > Metazoa > Chordata > Mammalia > Rodentia > Cricetidae > Microtus > Microtus pennsylvanicus. The sequence goes on from NC_134579.1 coordinate 71,189,825, forward strand.
TTGTGCTCACAAAAGCTCAGCTTCCATCTCAGAGCAGATCCTTGATGCTAGATCGGGGGGGGGGGGGGGGGGGGAGTGCCTGAGTAAGAACAGGCAGGGAAAGGGTAGTCAGATCACAAAGACAAGTGTTCTGACAAGTGTTCAGGTTGGGGGACAAAAGTCTTACAGACAAAGGGAAGCAAAGGCCATGCTTTTGAGTGAGAGGACAGAGGTGAACAGAAACTAAGAAAACTGAAGCCGACCTTGCTATTTGCAGCGCTGGTGAACAGCAAAGGCAACAGGTGATACAGGTATAATTCATGTCAACAAAACACCAGAAGCCAGCCAGAGGCACTGTGGTAAAGGCAGGCTGCCAGTGGTGCATGCTCACAGCTAGCCAGAGATCAGCTGCAGGCCTGCCAGAAGGGGCTTTCCAGCAATGGGAGAGCCTTGGGCAGCTGGCTCACCAGCATCTTTAGTGGGAAAGACCCCCCCCCAACCTACACTCCACACCCCACACACATATATTCTCTGTAATCAACCTGCTTGCCTTCTTTATTCTAGACCACCTTTATTTAGTGAAAGATAGATAGTAATTCACCAGCCAATCTGGTGGATTTCTGAGACCCTGATGTCCCAGGCCATGGGGAGCCCTTCTCCTGGCCTTTCCTAGTTGACTATCCCTGTATACTCTGCACTGTAGCAGGCCCCTGAGAGGTTCGTGGGGTCTCTGGGTGTTTTTTATTTTCTTCCAACTTCTTGAGTAAATACCTTGCAGGTTTCCAACATTCATAGTAAGTCACCCACACTCCCAGGCCTACCCCGGAAGATAAAGGAAAGGACTTTAAGGTCAATTAAAGAGAGAAAGTAGATGTTGTTGATAGACCCTGCTAAGGTAAAGTTGCAGATCCTGAGATAAGCAAATGACACACACAAGATTAAGGCAAGAACAGTAGGGACCTGCGGTAGGATGAAGCTGGCATGCAGTGACCCAGGCAAAGGCTGGAAAACGCAGACAAGAAGCCATCAGACCCTGGACAGAGAGCACATGCTTGGTGGCCACAGTAGCAGTGAACTCTGCTTTTATTTTGTTCATCCTTGATCTTTCACAAAACCCCCTTTGGACATCTTTAGCCATCAGAGAAATGCAAATCAAAACAACTCTGAGATTCCATCTTACGCCTGTCAGAATGGTCAAGATCAAAAACACTGATGACAGCTTATGCCGGAGAGGATGTGGGGTAAAGGGAACATTCCTCCATTGCTGGTGGGAGTACAAACTGGTACAGTCACTTTAGAAATCAGTATGGAGATTTCTCAGAAAATTAGAAAACAACCTACCTCAAGACCCAGCAACTCCACTTTTGGGTTGATGGAATTTGGGTGAGTTAAATACCCGACAATCTCTCACAGGCTCTAAGTCTGGACCTGTGAACCAACTGGGGTTGCTAAGTACTAAAGATGCTAAAGGTGAGTTTGCCAAGATTTTTCTACCCACACTGGGGAGGTCACTGGTCCACTTGCATAGCTCCTTATTCCTTCCATAACCCCCTTTTCCCCCCCGCCATAGTGATTGTTTAAAAGAAAATGGCCCCCAAAGGGAGTGGCAATATTAGGAGGTGTGGCCTTGTTGGAAGAAGTGTGTCACTGTGGGGATGGGCTTTGAGGTCTTCTATGCTCAAGCTACTCCCAGGGTCACAGTTCACTCTCTGTTGCCTGCATATCAAGATGTCAGCCTGCACGCCACCATGCTCCCTGTCACGATGATAATGGGCTTAACCTCTGAAACTGTAAACCAGCGCCTCAATTCAATGTCTTTCCTTATAAGAGTTGCCGTGATCATGATGTCTCTTCACAATGATAGAAACCGTAACTTAGACGCCCGCCATGTACATCCTGGCCGCTTGCACGCAGCTGTCATTCAGTCTATACTCTCAGTTCCACCTGCTTCTCCCAGCAGCTCTCTCTCCTCCGGCCACCCTCAGATCCCAGAAGGGTCACTCACTGAGTTTGACATCTGAATTGGTTTCCAATTATTCTCCTGGGCCCTAGCGGCCAAGGCCTTCTTCCGGGTCTGGTCTTTCTGAGTCTTCCCACCTCACTGGATGGCCCCCTATCTCGTTACTCTGGTAGCAACTCCCTCTTTTTTCCATCCAGACGGCAAAAGAGGAAGGTAAGGAAGGGGCCCGCCTCGGGGATGTGAGCATTCGGGAATGCTTCCCAACCCCCACAGTAATGCTGCATGAGGTACTGACCACAGACCACAACCAAGACTTCAACTGCTGGCAGTGCCTCTTGCCCAAGAAGCCCACAAACTGAGCAAGAACGGACACTGATAATTTCATGGTCTCGGCTTGTGAAGCAGAGCAATGCTACCAAGTCCTTTTTCCAGTCAGGGTGCCATAGCCTGTCACAGGACTGGAGCATAGTCCAGGCCCTTGGCATCCATGGGCAGCCACCACCAGGCACTTGAAGCCTAGGGTAAAGGAGTAGCTGCTGACCCTGGAGTCATTGTTCTAAACTATTTGGGGTGTAGGTCGTTTTTCCAGGTAACATTTGGCCATGAACATAAATTAGCTAAGTACTTTTAGAGATTCTTACACAGAAGACATCCCAAGACCTGAGCCCTGTGAATCTGCCGGGCTCCTATGAGAAAACACTGTACTGGAAATTCAATAAGAACATCTGCTGAGTTCCATGACTGATGGTACAGCCCCTACCTCCTCTACCCGCTCTACCCCCTCCCACGACCCATGCTCCCCCTCAAAGGTTCGTCTGTAAGGCTCCAGCCCAGCATTAATGGGATTCCTATCTCAGACCAAGGATTAGCTGCAGCTGTTCCCTATGGGTTTTCTTCTCACTAAGGTATCAGCTGCCATGCAGGACACTCTGTGTTCTCATAGACCTCTTTATCCCTCACATGGTCCTAAGAGGCAAGCAGCATTCCACCCATCTGCTGATGAAGTGATGGGTGTTTTAGTAAAGAGCCTAGGCACAGAGCTTAAGAATTTCACTCACAAACCTGCCTCCCAAAAGCCATGGCTCACTCCAAGTCGAGAGCTGACATTAAATCTGAGCTGAATACAAAATCCAGGAGTGGTTTCTCATAACAGAGAGAAAAAACTTAGGAGTTCCTTTTCAGAGCTAAGCTCCTCTGACACCACCACCATGGAGGAAATACCCACAAGGAGAATCTACGTGACCATGCCGTGAACGTGGTGTCTACAGCCGTCACCGTCCTGATTTCAACACCCATCCAGATACTGGAAATCCTGAGCCCGCTTTTCAATCAAAGCAAAACACATCCATGACCCTTCCTGTCGAGGCATCCCGCCAGGCTCACAGTAGCAGCAGCAGCCCCTTCCCAGACCTCCCTTGCCTTGGTTTCTGCGGCCCAAACACAACAACTTTCATCTCTTGGCTATGTCTATTCTACTGCAGTTTCTGAAAACCACACACTTACTGGCTCTTGTTTTGAGCTCTAGGTGTTGTTAGTCACAGACTTCCTATTACCCAAAATAAAAGATTTAGTTCTCTTTGAGCCCACATACTTCTAACGAAGTTACACCGATCCTATTCAGTCAACCTCAGAGCTTCTCGTTATGATGACCGTGAGGCTATGCTCACAGTAGAGTCATGTGGGGTGTCATGGCTCACGCCTGTCACACACACCGCTTAGCTGTCATTTCTGGAGTCCACAACTGTCTCCTGTGAGAACGCCTAATTTTCTACATAACGATCGCTCACAGATTCAGCCTTATTTTTCTCGCAAAACTATACGACTCAAAGTACAGCCCCAAACTGTTATGTAACCGATACGGTTCTTTTGTTTTGTTTGTTTTTAATTTCTTGAAGTTCTCCCTTCTGGAAATTCCTCTCCTCCTACACCAAACCCAAACTAGATGGCTTCAGGGCTTAATAGGCAATCCCGCTTATTCTTTCTGGTTTACTCCCTAGTTGGTAGAACAGACGGCAGCCGTAGCTTCTCAGAAAGCCCCTGTGGGAGGCGGGAAACGGGCACATCAGACAGCACCACCCTGCCACCCACTCGTTCTCGCTGGCAGTTTCTCAGAAGTCATCTCCTCTGGAAATGTTTAATATGTAAATGCATTTGCGTATTTATTTAGTGTGCAGGTGCACACGCAAGGATGCCATAGTCCTTGGGTATTACTTCTGAGGGCAAGATGAAGGAGTTGGTTTGGGAGTCCTGGGGATTGAGCTTGGGTTATCAGCCTTGGTGGCAAGCACTTTTGCCCCCCAGTTTTTGGAGACAGCTTTTCTCTGTGGACTTTGGTGCTTGTCCTGAAACTAGCTCTTGTAGACCAGGTTGGCCTTGAACTCACAGAGATCCGCCTGCCTCTGCCTCCTGCATGCTGGGATTAAAGGTGTGCACCACCACCGCCCAGCTGGTGGCAAGCACGTTTATCTGCTGAACGGCTCCGAGAGCTCTCCTTTCAAAGGTCTGGATTCAGTGTCTTCTAGCCAGCATTGCCATCCTTCTGTTCTCACGCAGAATCCACTCAGACTCCGGAGTTTCACATCTCACCTATTGATTTGCATGCACAGGCTATTGGTGCCCCCGTTCTTCCACTGGGTCACACCCCATCACTGTTTAGAGGCTTCCATCTGCATGCGTCTTTTTTTTTTTTTTTTTTGCTTCCATTTGTAGCGCTTTGTTCCAAGTACTCTGGTCAAATAGTTTCAACACTGCAGTTCTCTCTCTATTTGTATGTTTCTGGTTTTCTTTTGTTGAAATTAGCTTTTTTTTCATAAAGTGTATTCTGATCATGGTTTCCCCTCCCCCACCTCCTCCAAGATCTTCCCAACCTCCTCTCTTATTTGGGAATTCACACCCTTTCCGTCTCTTCATAGAAAAAAAAACAGTCATCTAAAGAATAATAATAAAACAGAGGAAAAAATTCTTCTCTGTATTTAGTTATTTGCTTATTTCTTTTTTGAGACAGGTTCTCATACAGCCAGGCTGACTTCAAGCTTGCTAAGTGGCCATGGATGACCCTGATTTTCTTATCTTTGCATTTTCTCTGAGGTCACGCATTACTAGAATTTCAAGAGAGGGCTATGTACACAGGTTTGGGTTTTGGTTTTTCTTTTTGGAGCTAATGGAGGAACCTAGGCCCGTGCCCGTGTTTGGCAAGCACCCTGCCACTGGGTTTTTTTTTTTTTAGATTTGTCTTTAATTTTTTTTATGTGTTTAACTGTGTGCACAATTTCTGTGGAGGCCAAGAGAGGGTGCTGGAGCCCCTGGAACTGGAGTTTCAGACGGTTGTGGGGCACCATGTGAGTGCTGGGGATTGAACCCTGGGTCCTCTGCAGGAGCAGCTAGTGCTCTTAGCCACTGAGCCATCTCTCCAGCCTCCTTGGCCCTTTTTTAAAACATATAATTTTTTTCTTCTTTAAAATTTGATTTTTGCTTTCAATTTTTGTGTGTGTTTGGGTGTGCTTGTGATATAAATGCATTCGGGCGTGTCCTCGGGGACCAGAGAGGAAGTCATGTCCTGCTGTGCCTGCTAAGGTGAGAACCCTCCTGCATGCTAGGTAAGCATTTTCCCAATTCAGCTGCCTCCTCAGCCCCAATACGTTTTTCTTGTTATTTCTAGGATGCTTTCTCCTTCAGGATCCCTATTCCCTTCTTCTGTACATCTTGCTAATTCAGATATTGGGCTTTTAAAGAATAACCCAATCATTTTCCATTCCTCAGCCTTCTTTATTTGTTGCAACTTTCTCATCCAAACCCTGTAGCTATTTCCTTCTGCTTTTTATTCCAGGACTTCATTCTCTTTTTCTGAGCTCTCCTTGCTACATGTACCTACACCAAACCTTATTTCTGAGTCTAGCATCACGGTTTAGGGGAGTTGGTTGGTCGGCTGTTCATTTCCTGTACTGTACCACTGAACCACACCCCAGCTCTGAAGTTTCCCACCACTCTCTATATCGCCTGCATTGCTTGGTGCTGTTGCTGTTGTTGCCTCTTGGTTTCTGTCTTCCGTATCTCAGTTCTCCTCAGATAGCTTAAGCTCCTTAGATATCCTATTACATTCCAATGTGAAGCATGAAAACCGTGTGGAGGCGTGGGGTCTGAGCTGGCAGGCTGTAGCCCAGAGTTGCTGAGATCACTCTATACATTTTATTGGGGAACTCCTAATCTAAGCATCTGTAGGCCTGTGGGCCTCTCAGTTCTGACTATTCTCCACTCATCACATGACTGCCAACAAACAGAGCATCACCCTGTCTAGCCAGTGTGGGTGGTTGGCCTGTCTCAGTGAGGACCTAGCAGGCTCCCACCTACTCCTTGCCTCTGGGGCAGAACAGTATGTCACACATACCCCCTCTTATCTTGGCCTTCTGTGATAGATTTTGTTTTTAATAAAAAGGATCGATTTCTTTTTAATTGTCTGTGTGAGAATGCTTTGCTTGCACGTATGCCTGATGCCCATGGAGGTAAAAGGGAGAGCATCAAATCCCCTGGAGCTGGAGTTATGGATGGTTCTAAGCCACCAGGTAGGTAGAGAACCCGGGTCCTCTGCGAGAACAAATGCTCTTGACCACACAGTCATCTCTCTAAGCCCCTGTGAGAGATCCTCGTCAGCTCTGAAGGCTTGATAACATTCCTGGAAAGAGCTTTAAGGAAAATAATGTTACAAAAATTTGCATAGCTTTATATAGGCCCTCACCTCAGTTCCACCAAATGAGTTAACAATATAACTTGATTTCTGCATAGAACTTACATACATGGCATCCAATTTCAGCTTCCGATACCTCCAGTCACATTCAAAACATTGTTTGCAGGGATCTTGTTATTCTGCAGGGGCCTCTTGCCCACAGCATGGTGCTGAAAACTGGGGTCTCTTAAGGAAGTGAATGCTAGGGAAGCAAACTTGCCAGAAAGATGGCAGATGACGATGATGAAGTGGACACTGGGAAGATCTCAGTCGTAGCTCTGTTCTAGCAAGCTATGATATTTTCAGAAAGTCACTTTCCCTCTCTGGGCCTCAGACTTCTCATCTATAAACTGGGTTACTCCGGTTATTCTGAAGTGGTGTTGGGGGGATTTAGTTAAATTCAACCCACTAGTGTCTTATTTTGGATCTGGGTCCTAGGAAAATAGCTATGGAGAGAAAAAATACCTTTCCTTGGCCTCATGAAAAAAACTCTCTAAAGGAAAAAGAACAGAAGTAAATCAGTAGCTTTGTATGCTACTAGAAGACAGGACAACTAGCTAAAGAGAAAGAGCCAGGTGTGAGAGTAGAGGGGGCAGATCATTATTCTATATCAGGCTGTCGGACTGTCTGTCAAGAAGACATTCACACACAAGCCTGAAAAAGAAAGAGGTGGGACAAACCACAGGACTGTGTGCGGGAACAGCCTAGAGGGACCAGCAAACACAGAGGCCCTGGGGCAGCCATATATATGCCTTGTGTCTGAGGTGCAGGCCTCAGTGAGGAGACAAAAGGAAGAGGTAAAGAAGATGCAACCTGTGGGGGCAGACATCTAAGAGAACTAAGTTAGGTGGGAAACCTTTACAGTTTTTGAGCAAAGAAATTATGTGTTACAGGGCTGGACAGATGGCTCAGCGGTTAAGAACACTGGCTGCTTTTCCAGAGGTCCTGAGTTCAATTCCCAGCAACCACATGGTGGCTTACAACCATCCATAATGAGATATGGATCCCTCTTCCGGCCTGAGGGCCTGTACACATAATGAATGAAATAATTAATTAAATCTTAAATTAAAAAAAGAAAAATAAATCATGTATTACTGCAACTTTTGAAATGATCAATCTGGTGGTTTTTGAAAACGAGCATAGAAGCAAAAATATAAGCAGGCCCAGGCAGAAAATTATCCTAAAGATTCAAAATAGAGATGAACCTGTCCTGAGCCAGCAGGAATTTGGTGAACCAAATAACCAATTTGTTACTTGATTTACTACGAAGGTACAACCAGCGTGGTTTGTGCTCGTGAGCGTCGCATGGAAGAAACATCCAGAAGGACTCGGGTGTCCTAAGTTCTGACTCTCGTCTGCCGGAGTAGGGTAGTGACTTCAGAGAAGGACAGCAGCTCACTTTCAGGCTTGTTGTAACTGGGGTATCTGCTGCACGTCTGAGAAAGCCTGTTTGGTGGATGGTTGAAAGGTCTGGAGTGTGATACAAAGAGAGGCTTTTCAGTATAACAGAATGAAGGAGATTGGTAGGGACTGAGGTCCAGAGAAGAGGCCAAAGTGATGAATCAGGTGATGATGAGCCAACCACAGAAAGTGAGGGAAGATGGCTAAGAAGAGAGCAAGGAGAGGGTTCCAAAAGCCGGGAGAAGGTGGGACAACCTGTTATACAAGCTCCTACAGAGAAGCCAAGACAAGGCTTGAGATGTGGCCATTGCTTTTGGCAGATTATTGATGTGCCTTATGGGTAGAGGCTTGGGGAGCAACAAGAAAAAAAAATTGATGCTCAGACCAGACTTAAATGGGAGTGAGAAAAGATAAACCGCAGGAAAGAAACAGAAAATTATTTTCAGGAGCAGAAAAATAGGGCAATTACTAGAATGCGTAAGAAATTGGAGGAAATGTGCAGACATTCACAAATGGATAGCGGAGAGACAAAGTGGCCATTCAGCGATAGGTTGATCGATAGATGGACAACTAGGTAGATACATTAGAGAGATGGGAACAAGTGGAATGTTACAACAGAAAAATAATATTGGAGAGGGAAGAGTTGCCAGAGCCACACCTTTAATTAAGATAAAATAAGACAGATTCGCAAATGAGCAACTGGGAGTGGGGAGGTTTGAATGAGAATGGCCCCTGCAGGCTCATATATTTTAATGCTTAGTTACTATGGAGTAGAACTCTTTGATGGGATTGGAAGGATTAGAAGGAGCAGAGGAAGTGGGAGGCTTAGAGGTTTTAAATACCCGAGCCAGGCCCAGTGTCATTTCTCTCTTGGCCTACAGATCAGGATGTAGCTAGCTCTCAGCTACTTCTCCAGCACTACATCTGCCTGCATGCTGCCATGCTCCCTGCCATGATGGAACAGACTATACCTCTGAAGCTGTAAGCCAGTCCCCAATTAAATGCTCCTTTTATGAGTTGCCTTGGTCATAGGGGTCTCTTCATAGCAATAGAACAGGGACTAAGACACGGGTGCCCCCATGCCAGCAGGCAAAAAGGAGACCATATGGGCACAAATCTGATGATGGAGATGTGTTAAAGTCTCAATATCTGCATCCCCAAAAGCTCGTACTTTGAATTCCTAACTTTCAGCACAGTGGTATTAGAAGCTGGACCTCATGAGGTCTGGAAGGCTCTGCCATCGTAAATGGCATTAGTGCTCTTATAGAAGAGACCTCAGAGACACAGCAGCCCCTTGCAATATACCAGCTGGGAACTAAGAAGTGATTTTGCCAATGCCTTGATTGTGGGCTTCTCAATCTCTACTGTTACTAACTGTTACAGTGACCTGAACCAGCTAAGACAAACAATGCGAACGTTCTCTTCATCCACACCATTACTCAGGCAAATGTGAAACCCCGGCTATCAAGAAGGTGGGATGAGCCTTGTGAAGAAAAGGAAGACAGTGTGAAACACCTCTGCAGACGACAAGACAACAGTTCCTAGCCATGGCTGCCTGGGGATTACCTGCAGAGCTTTAAGAAAAGGATACTGCCCAGAGCCATCTGACAAAGACTTTAATTTCGTTAGCTTGGGGCAGAACTAGGGCTACATTCAGGTACACTAACGGTGGGCAGAGGTGAGAACACAGGACCAAGGGGACCGCATCTGAGCTAGTGAGACCAGCAAGATGGGGTGAGTCACCACCTCTCACGCCACATTCCCATTTGTGAAGCAGGTGTGGTTCTGAGTACTGGATTTAATGGGGATTGAAGGAGAGAAACGTGAAGTTCATACTGTCTGCAGGAACAGTGCAGAGTCCAGCAAAGGAAACTTGCTGTGTCTGCTTCTGTTATCAGTTAAATGGCACCCAACAGCCCAGCAGACTAAGTGTCTGTTCTTATCTCATCCAAATGACTCACCAAATGTCTATCACATGGCTTTACGTTTGTCTGTAGATTACCGAGACCCTGAATACCAAGGGCATCCCTGGCTCTTTTTTACGTAAATGCTGCACACGAGGTTGCCCGAGTTCCCAGCAACTGCAGAAGTCGCTCTGTCCACTAAACTCTTTCCTAACTTGCAATCAGCATTTCAGGGCTCCTGGACCGTGAGGCCCTTCCTGCCCACGCTCCTTGGATCCTGCTCTCTGCATTCACAGATCCCAGTCAAGTGATGAGTCTCATGGCTTGAGAGAGGCCCACGTATGACCTGAACCCTGAGCCTGGGAAGAACTCTGTAATGACAAGTAGCACATTAACACCCTCTTATAGTCAGGCTTGGCCGGGTTCCCTGCCCATGTCCACCCACCTGACTACCGACCTTGCCCTAGCCCGACCTGAGTGGGCTCAAATGCCAGCAGGAGCCGAAGCACCACGAGTTTGCTTGCCAAGGGAGCCTCTACCAGCAGCTCCTGCCTTCCTTGTGAGGAAGTCTATGGCCAAATTCCAACAGTGTGGCTTCTGTCTGGTCCTCCTACTGCAAAAGCCTGGAAAACTGCTCTTTCTTCCTGATAGTCTTGTGGGTGGGACGGGGTTTCCATCGATTCTCTGGCCTGTCCTTCCTCTCCGTCCATCAGCAACTGGTCCAGCTCTTGTGCCTCACTGCACATGGCTCCCTCTCCTCACAGACCGAAGCTCCACCAGGGAGAAACTGTTTCTCATCCGCCTTTGCGTGTGCAGTGCCTAGCAGAATCTGGCCCGTTAGGTAAGCAGTAACTGAAAATAACCATTAAAAAGAGCTACTATACTTAATTTTGAAATTAAAGTCACACTTTATCTATAGAAATATGATTTTCAAGTTAAATAATATAGTAATAGATATTTGATATAGTATAAACAGGAAAAAAAGGAGAAAATATCAGGTTTCAAAACCCCTCTCCCAGAATACCTTTTAAGTCACGTTTTCAGGACGAGGGAGACGGCCCAGCATCTAAGAGCACTTGCTGCTCTCACAGAGGACCAGGGTTTGACTCCCAGCACCCACATGGCAGGGCACAACCACCCTTACCTCTACTTCTAGAAAATGGGATGCCTTCTCCTGACTTCCTATGCTCAAGCAATGCCCAGCGTGGCACTCGGTTTTCTTCTGCTGCCTGCGGATCAAGATGCAGAGCCCTCAGCTCCTTCTCCAGCACCATGGCTGCCTGCACGCCACCATGTCCTGTCGTGATGATAATGGACTGAACCTCTGAAATTGTGAGCTAGCCCCATTTAAATGTTTTTCTTTATAAGAATTGCTGTGGTCATGATGTCTCTTCACAGCAATAGAAACCCTAAGACACCACTCTTACGCCTATTTACATACACGCATGCATATGTTATAGGCTAAAATCCAAATACGAGGACAAATATGTCTAAGTACATTTTCATGATCCATTCATCTGTTGACGACCATCTAGGTTGGTTCCACTTCCTTGCTATTGTCAAAGGAGCAGCAATGAACATGGACGCATGTGCAAGCATCTCTGTTGGAGGGTATAGAGTCTCTAGGTATATGCCCAAGAGTAGAATGGCGGTGTCATGTGGAAATTCTGTTTTTCATTTTTTGAGGGACCCCCATAATAACTTGTGCCATACTGATTTGACTGTATAATTTGCACTCCAAACTAGCAACGAATAAGGGTTTCCCCTTCCTCTCTGACGTTAGTTATCACATTTATTGGTGACAGCCATTCTGATTAGGATAATATATCAAAAAGCATTTCGCTAATAACTATGGATGTTGACCAGGTTTTAAAATATTTACTGACCATTTGTGTCTCTTCTCTTGAGAACTGCCTATCCATTTCGTTAATCTATTGCTCATTGGCAGTCGTCTCCTCGACTTTGTCTTTGGCAGCACTTTGTAAATTCTGGGTACTGGGCTGTGGTCTTTAAAACAGCCATTTGTTGACCACAGTCACGTGTTCAGCTCTAGTTTGAGCACGCATGTCAATGCTATAATGTAGGAATAACTAATGCCAGTCACGATGTGAAATGAGGAGCTGAGTTCATAGAGTGAACAAACAGCACTTAAATTTACACAGCTTAAATCTGGAATTTAAACCCAAGTCCATCCAGCTGGAAATCACGTGCTCCCCACCCCACCCCACCCCACCCCTGACCCTCAAATGCTAAGGGCTTTCTGGGGAAGTGAGACTGCAAAGGTAACTGGATGGCAGCAAGCTGCTCCCCTCACTTTGTGAGTCACCAAGACTGTCTGCCGAGACCCAAGAACTCTTCGGGTACAGGAGTGCTGCCCTGGGCGAGGCTTTGGGGCTCCTCCTTGCCTGGTCTCCTCCCTCCTTTAAACCAGCTCAGGATAAGATGCTCATTGTGAAGATGAAAAGAGAAGCCGCCACATGCCCTCTAGCAGGAAGCATCTCTGGGAAACGTACTCCTCACGCTGTCATTAGCCTCCTCCTTCAGCTCAGGCCCCGGGCCAGCATCCTCCAGCCCCACAGCACACTACCTGACAAAGACAGCCCACAGATGAATGACTCAGCCCCCACGGTTTTTGTCAGCGTGCCAGGCTGGCTGCTTTCCTCCCTCGCTCACCTGGAACAAACTCCTATGGCGTTGGTTCCTAAGAGGCTCAGACCAACATGGCTCTAAGCCTGGATCCCCACCAGAGTTCATAGCCGTAAGCCATACCAGACATGCCCTCTCTCCCATTTCTGCTTGCTTGACTGATACTACCTGGCTTGACTCTGCGCACAGATGCAAGGTGCCGCTTGCCCTGGCTGCTACAGCTCCCGCTACCAGCTCTCTTGGCCTTCCCTGCAGAGCTGCTGTTCACGCGGTATGGCCAAGCTTGGCCTATGAGCACCAGGCGAGCTGAGCTCATTCCTGGAGATGGCCCGGAGTTCTGTCCTCTGTTGGGTCTGGGGCTGTGCACAATACCTACTTGCCCAAGAAACCACAGTCTAACAGAAAACTCCATAGTCCAAGAGATGAAAGTACTCTCTTCTCCGTGGGCTTCGAGGGCTTCATTTGAACTAAGGTTAAGGCTGTCTGTCATTGAGTATAGAGACATATGGCCTGGCTCTCACGAGGGGATACAGAAAGGTAGACTCCTTCAATTGTATGGAGTGTACTGGATACTTACATCTGTGAACCACGCCCATACATGTGGGCACACATTCTCCTACACTAAGGATTTTGGACCTCCAGACCATGACGGAACCCTCTCCAGACCTAGAATGATCCTGTTCTTTCGAGAGTGGAAGTAAGATGGGTGCTCCAGGCCACGCTACATCAGCGGTGAGATCTCGATGCCCTTTCACCTAGATTTCGTTTTCCCAGGCCCACTCTGTCCTCACAGGTACCTCTGCAGAATGAGGACTGTCACCACAGTTCCTGACAACCCCATCTTGTCTCTTTCCCAGCCACCAGCCTCGCCCAGATGTGCCAGGGGACTGCTCGCCTGGCAGCTCTCACATTCCTCATGGCCTGGCACGTCTGGACAGTCTCCTCCACCCTCGCCAAGCTGTTGACAGTCATCCAGACCAACTCCCTAGCCCAAGCATTTCCCAGCAACCAGAAAGGCTGGAGGAACAGTCTTTCACCAGGCCAGGGCAGCACCCGTGCCAGCTCAGCCTTCTCTGCTGCCTCCCAGAGCAGCCCGGGGCAACTTATCTGAGTCAGGACGGCACAGTGCCATGCCTCTTGACCAAGTTGCTTGTTTCAATGCTTCAGAGACCCTGTCCCTGGCTGTGAGCATCCCCTCAGGCAACTGCTGGGGCTTTAGCCATTGTATACTTTTAGGAAAGCAAAGCTCATGTCTACAATAATCCTCGTTTGTCCCTTGACAGCTGCAACCTAATTTAAACATAAAACCTCCTGAGACTAGGCAGGGGCACAATTCTCACCCCTTTTAGGAACAAAGAAGTTAGGGATGTCATTAAGTGGCCTGATGCCAGAGTCTGGACCATAAATAGTTATCAGAGCTAAAGATTTAGCTATCCAATGTACAGCTTGTGGTGGTTTGAATAAGAATGGTCCCTGTAGGCTCACATGTTTATATGCTTAGTCACCAGAGGGTAGCACCCATTTGAGAAAGATTGGAAGGATTAGGAGGTATGGCCTGGGGGGAGGAGATGTGAATTTCTTTGAGTTTCAAACGGCCACACCAAGTCTAGCATCTCTCTGTGTATATATCTGCTGCTGGCAGATCAGGATGTAAAGGTCTCAGCTACTGCTCCAGCACCATGCCTGTCGGCTTCCCATCGTCATTGGATTCACCCTCTGAAACTGTAAGCCAGCCCCCAATGAAATGCTTCCTTTACCTCGGTTACCTTGCTCATAGTGTCTCTTCACAGTAATGGAACAGTAACTAAGACACAGCTAAAGTCTACTTTATTTTATAGGTAAACATAATTAGGCAAGCACATAAAATATTTACCTACAAAACGTAACACATTTATTGATAAAATGCAACCTGAGAAATACTTATTTCACATTTGCCTTGCGTATTTTTTGTTTGTTTGTTTGTTTCATTAAGATAGCAATCAGGTCTCTTTGTAAATCATAGCACAAGAGGAAAGCACAGCCTTTGGCATTCAGAGAGCCCATGAGGTACAAATCACAACTTCACATGGCATGGTTTTTGGTAAACCACTTTCCACTTCAGTGTCCTCCTCTGCACAGGAGAAACAACAATGCATTCCACAGGGTTGCTGGACTTTCAGACACTGTCAGGTCCACCAAAATCTGGCTCCCGATCCCTTCTCCCAAAGGAGCCATTTCCTAATCCCTGTCAAAGGGGGCAAATGGCTATCTGTGGTGCCTACTAGCCTACCAAAGCAGTGCTGGCCTCCAGGTTCTCTCGATATCACAAGTACCTGTTATCACGTCTATGCAGACATTCTGGTTCTCCTCACCCTGCCCCCTGCCCTAAACTTCTCCAGCTCATGGGCTTCCATCCCCCAGCTTCTCATTCCTATAAAAACCTACCGTTTGGGGCTGTACCTTCTCTCTTTCGTCTTCTCTCTAGGTGACCTCTCTCTTGGTCTCCTTTGTCCACACTCTCTCTTCCCCTCTCTCACTCTCGCCGTTTCTCTCTCCTCTCATGGCCAAGTCCAGTCTGGTGGCCATGTTCAATCTACTACTTTCTCTCTCTCTGCTCTGGAGTCTTTCAGATGCCTCGCATCTACAGTAAAACCTTCCCCTCAACCATACCTCGGAAGCGGTCACGTCCTCAGCTTAACATCTGGTGCCGAAAGCCTCGGCTTATACAGCCATGTGCTTGTCTTCTGGCAGGCTGGGGCTTCGGAATGAACAGTAGCTGTTCTTTTATTTTTGTCTTCCCAGCCACAACAAGTTACTCACCATGACCCAGGCTTCCACTCCCCCACAGTGTTTTCACTACCACCCTGGGTCAGGAATGTTCTTTTCCCAAAGCCTAACCTCAGAACTCAGCTTCAGCACCCAGCCAAACTATCTCCTCTGTGAGGCCTTTTCTCTAGCAGCTTATGAGATACACAACACCCAGCTGGAGACTTGCTAGACACCTTTGCAGCCACGCGTGGCCACGTGGCCAAATTTTGGACAACAAGAACAGGTGACGTGTATGCCTGCATGAATTCTCCAACGCTGGAACATGAGGGTTGGAAGGGAATGTGCCCAGAGCACACTAGAGGCTTGCATGGAAGCGGCTTTATGGAACCCCGCATTATGTAAAGATAATTTTTTTAAAAACTCCCCTGTTGTCACTTTGTACAGCCTTCAGACGGCAGGCGTGTCTTTGTTTGGTCCTCAGCGCGTGGTTTCCCTTCTCTGCCACCAATTTGGTTTTTAACGGATCCGGCCGCAGTTCCCTTCACAAGGTGCCTGTGTTGCTGGGGTTGAGCCGGGAGTTTTACTCAGCTGGAGAGCGCTCTGCCACTGAGCTGCTGTTATACTCGCAGCTCTATCGTCTGAGTTTTTCTCCATTATTTCTCTTGTAATTCTATAGCCTTATTTCAGTCCCCAATTTCATCATTCTGTCTCCGAGGTCTCACTTTAATGTGCAGTAAACTTTACTTTGAACGACGACCCTACAGTTCCTCCCCCTAGCCCAAAACCAACAGCAAACCAGAAACCAGAAACGATCTTGGGAGATGAAGACAACAGCAGAAGAGCCCATTCACCTTTGGGTAAGACAGCAGTTTTGTTTTAAAGTGAGCTTTGATCCTTTCCAAATCCCTCCTACCTATCATGTCCCCCCCCAGCCCCGCCCCCACCCCCACTCCCACCCCCTCATCCCATCCCATCCCAATCCCATAGGTTTCACAGGTAAGGCTTGAACTCCTGTATGAATCTGGAACATTTTAAGAAAAGTAACAGTCTTCTTCCCCTTTGTCACGTAAAGGCTTCTTTGGAGATTTCTGATCTACTGGTTGGCTAAACAGATAGGAGGGCACCGAGGACCAGGCCATGCGGACGGTCTACATCAGGCAACCGGTCTCAGTGAAGCGGAGGTGGGTTAATACCAGCACACACAGGTGGAAAGATGAAGGTTTTGGGGGGATGTGCCCCTTGAAAGACAGAAAGAGAAGGAATGGTATCTCAGCCAGCAAGTCGGGGCTCAGCCTGCCCTTGCAGGCCCTGGAGTGGGGGCCAAAAGTCTGACCGGAGAGCAGGATGCACTCACTCAAGTCCAAGCAGCTCAGTCCACTGAGTGGCCTGCCTTTGGACATGTCACCAGGTCGCTTTCGGTTTTTGTTTCCTCGCCCACGAAACAGGGGATAACGGTGTATGGCACACGGGGAGTGAGGGAAGACTGTCCTTTACGCTCAATTAGAAGCACCCCCCAAACAACAAAACCAAGCATTTCTCAGACCCCAAAGGACTGGAGAAAGCTGGCATGCTGGCAGTGAAATCAACTGTAGCTGACTGTAGAGAAAGAGCCACCTCCTCTCTAGACTGCACCCCAACAACAGCAGGACTGTGGGCAAGTCTCTGGCCAACTCTGGAGCTTGATTTTTCTCATCTGCAAAATGGACCTACTAGTGTCAAAAAAAAAAACCACACACGCAATGACTAAAGAGAACCAAGAACACAGCAAAACCTGTGCCAAGTGATGTGGGATTCCCCTCTGTATGCTGTGAGTATCACTTATTAATAAAGAAACTGTCTTGCCCTGTTGATAGGGCAGAACTTAGATAGGTTGGGAAAACTAAACTGAATGCTGGGAGAAGGAAGGCAGAGTCAGAGAGAACCCATGTAGCCCCAGCAAAGACAGACACTGGAACTTTAGCCAGTAAGCCAGTCACATGGTGATACACAGATTAATAGAATGGGTTAAATTAATATGTAAGAGCTAACCAATAAGAAGCTAGAGCTAATGGGCCAAGAAGTGATTTAATTAATACAGTTTCTGTGTGATTATTTAGGGTCTGAGCTGCCAAACAGCCAGGAAACAAACAAGTGGCCTTCACTACAACAGCCATGTTTCCCTCATCAGACTAAACTGAAGCTTAAGCAAAATGACATGGCAGGACTCTCTGCTCCAGCCCAGAAGACCATCAAGAGGATACAAGATCCAGATTTTAAAGCTGCTTGAGGGGCCGGCTGTGCAGCTTAACTGGTAGAGTACTTGCTTTACATGCACGAGGCCCCAGGTTGATTCCCAGCCCTGCAATTTAAAATAAATAAATAGATGAAGCAGTGGCATCAGAGCCCTAAAACTCTACAAGGCGGAAGAGAGAGAGAAGCGGATTTAGAAAGGCTATAATGCGGAGAACTCTAGAGTGATCCTCCTAGGACACATAGTTCTCACCCAGTTGCCAGGTTTCCTGGTCCTCTCAAGTGTATGTGGTATATTTACTCATGTGAACATAATTTATGAATATGAGGTCAGGCCAAGCTGAAGTCAAGGACAGAGCAGTGGAGGGTTGCCAAGCGCGAGGGGAAACTACAGTCAGGCCTCTTTGAAGGCCTCCACATCATTCCACACTGTGGAGGAGATGAAAACGGGCATTTCTGTCCTCGCCTCATCCCATGGCCTCATTCCTAGTATTCATCTATTGCTCCTTCCTACACAGCCAAGGACTTCCTTGCCTTCCGCTTCTATCCGGTTCTGAGGCGTCTCCCTGAAAAGGGTTTCTCCACCTTGCAGCCTCGCTCCCTCCCCAGCCAGCTGGGCAGTTCTGTTTCCTTCACCTACGGCCACCCACCCTCCCAGCCCACGGTTCCTCATCACGGTTCTCCTTTCCACACCAATCACTCAGCGAGACTCTCCACAAGAGAAGCCTCTTGTTTTTCTTTAACTCCGAGAGGATAAAAAGCTCCGGTTCGCACATGGAATCCGTCACCAGTGTGTCATCAGCACCCACCTTGCGATAGCCCTGCCTCCGTGTGAGGGACTCGGGAGGCAGAGCCTTCTAAAGGACCTAAAAGCAAGATGGAGCAGAAAACCCCCTCCCTCAGAGCCTGGGAACAAACATCACCTTTTCTCACTTCTCCCCCCACCCCCTTACTCTCCCTAAGATCCTCAGACCTGACCCTGAGAGCAGAAACAGGCGAAGTTGGCTCCATGGAGTGGGGAAGAAGGTGACGACGCAGCTCAGATTTTGCACTTGCAGCTGAGGGCACCCAACCAGGTCAGGCTAGTTCCAAAAATATCTCTTCATCCAAATACAGTCTCTTGCTAGCAATCTGGATAGCCTCTAGCCCAGTGTTTCAGGGTGGTCCTCGGTGTCCCTGTGTCCCTGGGCTCCTGCTCTTGCCACCCTCCACAGAGTCTGTTGAACCGGCTTCTTGTAACTCACTGACATTTACAAGCAACTCAACGTGTAAACACTGGAAATATGTTTTATGAAAACAGACAAATATATATCTGCCAGCAGAAGATAGGTTAAGTAAGTATACTCAAAAAATAGACTTGTGAGGCAGACCTGGAAAAAAATAGTAAGTGCACACGGATATAGACAGCGTTCCCTTCCACACAACTGCAAAGACTCGCGTGTAAAGTGGCAGTCATGATGTCATCCCTCACCTGGGTTTGTAAAGTACATCTGAGCCAGGCAGGCATGGTGGCCCACAACTTTAGCCCAGCACTGGGGAGGCAGAGGCAGGTGACTCTCTGTGAGGTGAAGGCCAGTCAGGGCAACTCAGTGAGATCCTGTTTCCAGAAACAAACAAGCAAGTAAACAAAAAAAAAAACGCATTTGCATGGGACCATAAATACTTGAGGCAGAAAGGGCTGGAAGGGAATCCCTGTAAGGAGAAATCACTTTAGGGAAGTGGATGGGCTGAGGCCAGGGCTCAGGGATCCCTTGCCTCGGATGCATGCAACTGGGTTTGATCTCCAGGGCTGCAGGCAAACAAACAAATGGAGCGTGGGAGGAACAGCATATGGGAAGTTGGTTAATCCCTTATTATCTGAATCTTATAAAATGATTTCCCTTATTGTTTTTCTGAAAAAGCCTCTCAAACTGGCATACATCTTTGACTTGCTGTCAGAGCTGGAATGGGGACAGGGGAGAAGATCAACTGTTGAGTGCCTGGCACACCCCAAGCTATACAGAGACCACAAGTCCCAGGCTAAGCTCAGGAATAATGAGAATGCCAGTAAAACGAGACCTTACTGATTACCACATCAGACCCTCTCTCTTCCTCCTACGGTCCAGCCCCAGAAGAAACCACGACTCACTGAAGTCAGAGATAGATAGGCATGAACTCTTGCCCCTTCTCTTAATAAAGAGGGGCTTCAGAAGGACATGTCACTCAAGGAATGAATGGCAGAACCAAGACTGTCTCTGTCCCCATCCATGAAGCAGGGCGGAAGGGGGGAGAGGGCGGGCAATCTGGGAGGGGACAGAAGGAAGAGTGACAAGCAGAGTCACTGGAGGTCAGCTGTGCGTCAGAGCAACCACACCTTAGACACACCACAGTAGAGCGTGACAGGGAGGGTGGGGCCTTCCCCCCAACTCTCACTTCAGGAAACCCTGCCTCTCAGAAAGGAAGGCCAGGCTTGAGCATGATTTAGACCTAACTGATACTGGCCATCTGAGGTTACCTTGGTCAGTAGTCACTAAATTTTTGTAAATGTGCTGTAAAAATAAATAAATAAATAAATAAGTATTTTTAAAAATTCCAAGTCATCTGCCAAAAGCAGACAACTAGTTAAGAGAAGAGGTGGAAGCCGGGCAATGGTGGCTCACGCCTTTAATCCCAGCACTCGCGAGGCAGAGGCAGGCGGATCTCTGTGAGTTCGAGACTAGCCTGGTCTACAGAGCTAGTTCCAGAACAGGCTCCAAAAGCCACAGAGAAACCCTGTCTCGAAAAGCCAAAAAAAAAAAAAAAAAAAAGGATAAGAGGTGGCGTCTTGCTTAAATCGGGTCTCCTGATTCTTCTAAGTTCTGTATCTTGTATTATCTGTCTTTGTCTTTTGGGGACATGGCATGACCTCCATATTTGAGCAGCAAAGCTTAAACAGTTCCCAGGATTACTGTACCCTCTCCTCCTTGGCCCGCTCCCCAAAAGCTTGAACGGTTCCCATAATGGCAAGAGAAGAGAAAGGCCCGAAGCCAACACAACTCAATCTGCATTATCAGGCTGAGTGAAATATTTATGGCTTGGCTAATAAGATATCTGGGACATGCTTCAGAGTAATGAGGTCAAGACAGGGTCCAGGGTTTCTTCAACAGCCATGCCTTTTACAGCACGACCCGATGATCCAAAGGTTGGGACTCTAGCCTATGGAGATCCAGGAAAGAAAAGTGGAACCAGTCTGTTAGCATGTTAGTTGCAATATCAGTTGAAACAGGTAAAACTGACTGCAGGAGTAGCCTCCACAGCCGTGTCTACTGCTCTCCCCGTCACGACAGGTTCTCTCCTCTGTGATCAGCAGCATCGGGCACTGGTCTCTTGTCACTCGGGTCTCTCTCCTCCTTTGGATTAGGTGGCTTTTACTCATATGTCAAATGAGGTAGTGAATGGCCTTGGAGTTGTTCACTGGGCTTTTACAGAAACTTTGCTATTAAGATTCTGGAGGTCACAAGAGCAAGACCATAGTTCAAGGCCATGCACAGGGTCCGTTCATGTCTATTGTATTGCCAGTGCTTCTGAATTTCTCAAAGAAAAACTGTGGCTGATGTTTGAAGAGGTGAGGCAGGGATGGGATAGGAGAGGGAGGTGGAAGCTTCTTCCTCGGCATGCCCTCACTGAAACAAACACTGAGGTGGCCAGGTCTCATAGGTCCATGGGAACTTAAAGGTGCTAGCAACTGATGTGGTCATCGTCAAAACTTTAATGTAAACTGAAATAAAAGAACTATAACTATACATACAATTATTCTCAATTATTTTGAAAAAAAATCAGTTTTTTTTTCTGCTTGGTTTATGTTTGTTTATGAAATACAGAAACAAAATTGCCAGATAGTACAAGGATGTTTGGGTCAGTGGATTTTTTTTTCCCTGTTTCTCAATCCTTTTTGGCCTGTTCTTCAACGGGAATGTCTTATTTTTATAACCAGAACACTTCAATTCAGAAAGCTGACATGACCTTCCTAGTCATGACTTAGGAAAAGCATCCCTAGTATGTAACACGGAACGACACCATTGTTAGTGCTGCGCATGGGCTTATCAAGACCCATCTAAGGAAGTCAGAGGGCTACCATGAAGTCAGACAAACAACCAAACAAACATGCTTCCCAAGAAGGCTAGGGTGGGGATGTGACCAGGAGGGGTCAGGTAGGGGTAGGAGGGAGGAAGAGGGTACCGAGAGAGACAACTGGAATCCGGGAGCATCTCCGAGACAAGCTAGAAACCTAGTGCAATGTAAACGCGCAGCAACCTACGAGGGCCAAGACCCAGAGTCCTAGGATAGAACCAGACACGACTGTCATAAAATAAAATAAAATAAAATAAAATAAAAGTCAGTGAAATGATTCCTAGTGACATTCTGCTATGTTCGTAGATCGGCGCCCAACCGTCAACAGAGAGGCTTCATCCAGCCACTAAGGGAAACATGCGGACACCAGGGGGCATGCCGGAAATCCGTGTGGAAAAGGGATAGGAAGGATTGTAGGAGCCAGAGGGGTCAAGGACATCGTAAGAAAATCCGCTTAGTCAACTAACATAGGCTCAAAGGGACTCACAGAGACTGAACCAACAGCCAGATGGCTGGCATGGGGCTGATCGAGGCCCTCTGCATATATGTTACAGGTGTGTGGTTTGGTCCTCTTGTGGACTCCTAACAGTGAGAACAAGGGGTGTCTGTGACTCTTTCGCTAGCTTTTGGGACCCTTCTTCTCTACTGGATTAGCCTTGCCCAGCCTTAATACAAGGGGAAGTGCTTGGTCTACTGCAACTTGATATGCCATGTTTGGTTGATATTCGTGAGAGATGTGGCCCTTTTTGAATAGAAATGGAGAAGGATTGGATAGAGGCAGTTGGAGGGGAGAAACTCAGAGGGCAAACTTGGGTCAAGATGTAAAAACATAAATAAATAAATAAACAAACAACAAAAAAGTTGTTGCACTAAATATGCAAAAAAAAAAAAAACAAACCTGTTTCCCTAACTAAGTTCTTCTTAACCACAAACATCACACACTGATGCCAGGTATGAGCCATGAACAATACGTGCACACCCTCCTCAGGCTCTAAGGCCTCCAGCAGCACCTACTTCCCAGGAGAGCCAGGGCAGACTCGGGCAGATCCACCAGGAAAGAGAAGAACAGAGCCCAGCCCAGAAGCTAAGGAGTCTCTGGTCTTCTGACTTCCCACTGTCCTTTGCTTTGCAAATATCTGCAAAGCAGCTCCCAGAAACAAGCGCAAAGTGAACCACACTCAGCAAGTCAAAGGAAACTGAACCTCAGTGTTAACTGCAACAATCTACACTGGACCAGCATCCATTCCTCTGCTTACCAGCCAACCCCATTTAAATCCTTAAGGAACTCTTCGCCTTACTTTAAAGAGTGTTGTTATAGCAACCATAATAACTTTGGTTTTACTCTGGGGTACCAACAGCAGTTTGTTTGATGCAACACCTTCCCTTTGACGCAAAAAAAGAGACACTAAAAGTCGGTTGGCAGTGTTTCTGTGTACTGGGAAGCAAGTAATTTCTCTTCTTGGGTCCTTAATTTTCCCATGTGAGAAGCAAAAGGGTTGAGGAGCCTCAAGTTCATTGTAGGGGTAGCATTCTGAGGAGACACAGGCACCTAGCTGTGAATCGTCTGCAAGGACCACTTGGTTGAATAGAATTTCATTGCTGTGAAGATTGGAATTGTGCAGGTCCAGAGGCTAATTGCTTTATCCCTGACTAGGTTCTGGTCCTCCGGGAAAGCCATTCCTTGTACCCACCCCACCCTCACCACCCCTCATGCCGAAATTAACATCTTGGAACTCAAGATAAAAAGCCTTTTAGAATCTATTAACTTAGCAGGAGACTAAAAGCTAGGAATGCCACCAGATAGCATCTTGAGTCTACAGAAAAGCTTCCAGCGTTTTTTTCTGTAGCATTTCTCTATACCTGCCTCTCTGATGGACCCACCAACGTATTTTAAGCTTGACTTAATTTATGACTTCCTCTGTTCTGTAAAGCTAGACAGGCTCCCTGTAACCTCTTCCACGCTGGAACATGGAATTTGGGGGTCACCTAAATCTGTGTTCCCAGGCCATGGCTGCTCAAAGTGGCTCCAGAATAAACTATCCCTTCTCCCTAAGTTGAGAGCTGTGGTTTTTACGCTGGCATTACAAAGTTAAACCATGTGGAAAGCAAGGGGAAGGTAAAGACACCTAGGAGGTGAGGGATGAAAGGAGGGGGCCACACATCATAGTTAGCTTTGGGAAACTGGCCTCAGAGTTCTTTCCTTTGCCTGCTTCTCCTCTGCCAAACACGAAAAGCACAGTTACTTCCATGGGACTTATAAATAATAGATAAATTAATTAAATAAAATCAATGAAAACAATGTTTTGTTCTCCAGCGAGGGGCTCAGGAGCAGCGGATTACAAGAGACACTTTCCTCCCAATGGGACTGATGTCAACAGCCCCTGCTTCTGCCCAAACAAAGGCCTCTTAGCGCCGGGATATGAGGCAAAACATCTAAGGCTCTATAGTTGGCCCTAGTTCAACTTGAGAACAAGGGGGCAGCCAGGAGAGCAGAACAAAGTTATGGAAGCAGGATAGGCTGGCGAGCGGGGAATTTCTAAATCTCTCTTCTCTGCTGCACAGGGAACTCTTGAAAGCCGTAACGGAAGGGTGCAGATCCCAATTTGAATTATTTTCTTTGTTTAACTCTCAACTGCTCTGCCTAAGGCGACTGCCTTTTAAGCTAACCGCAGAATCCTTCGGATGAAGGCAGAGCAGCTGGAAGACCCACACTCAGGAGGCTGAACTTTCAGACCTTAGCTTCCTGCCTGTAAAATACAAGGTTCTCTAGTTGTCGCCCAGACCCTTGCAGTAACAATGGTCCATGGCTGGAGGCTGTCCAGCTCTCCTCAGAGACCGCTTAGCCTCTAGAGGAACTATCCGAAGTGACGCATCAGTTAGGCGGGGTGCTGTCACTACTGCACAGGTCGTCCAGGATCCGTTCACCCCACCCCCACCCCATCCTCCGAGCTGCCAAGCCCAGATCTCACTAAGTAAAATCTGGCTGCATGAGTAGACGGAAAGTAAAGCGAAAGCACCCAAAAAACCGACCTACCTCCGCGAGCCTCGGAAACGACAAGAGGACCTGGGTGGCTTTGCGTGAAGAGGAGGAGCCAGTGACACCTGGAGGGTCTAGGCACAGGGACCTCCGAAGCGAAGTGCAAGCGAAACCCAAGACCTCACTGGTGGATTTGGTTTAAATTGGACTATTCTTTTGGTAGGCTAGGGAGGCGCTCGAGATTCCCCAACAGAGGCAATCGCCAGAGCACGGGGACAATGGTGTGTCGGAACGAGTCTGTTTTAAAGGATAACTTACAGACTCTTGGTTCAACCCGCATCTCTAGGAAACCTCGGGGGAGAGGTGAGGGCTTGTCACCTCAAGGCACGTGCCGAAGGGTAGAACACACAAGTGGGGGTGGGGGCTTTGGTAGTTTCTTTCTTGCTTGTTTTTCATTTTAAAATCTACAGGGTTAGTCCGACCCCTCACAGAACACCTTTTCGAAACACCTCTCGCCCTCCAGCAGTGAGTGTCGTCTCCAAGCACCGCACCCACGGGTTTGGCTGGGACAATAACCTCTGCCTGCAGGAGGCTCACCAGGGCTGTTGAGCAGGGCTAGCTGCACCCCCCAGATCCCTAACGGGGCACACGTGCGTTTGTTGTGGTGCATGCGCTCCCTCTCCTTCCACCAGCCTCAGTCTCTGTTACCCCAGTGGGCAAGATAGGAAGGGACCCGCGTTCTGCAACGCAACGGCTTACACAATACAGATGCTGCGTTGCGGGCCCCACACACGTGGATTTGTTATGGGTGTGCAGACTGGCGAGCAGCGGGAGGCCAGGGTGCCTGCCCCTCCCCTGGGCCAGAGACGGACACCCCCAGCCCCGGGCCGCGGCTCTTGCTCAGGCATCGGAGGCTGCCCCTCAGCTCACCCCTGCACCCCTCCTCCCGGCCAGTGCCGCCCGCCTCGCCCCTACTCACTGGCAGCACTCTCAGCCGGGAAGGCGGCAGCCGCTGTGCCCACCGCGCGCTCGAGCCGGCCGGGAGCTCTATTCCCTTTGTTAGGGTCAGGCAGTGCCAGGGCGGCTCCCTAGCCCGGCTTGGTCCTGGACTCCACACCTCCAGGTGCCTCCGAACCTCACCAGGCCGGGGAAGAAGAGTCCGGCACTCAAGCTCCGAGTGAGTCCGCTGAGAAGGGGGCCTTGGGGGAGCAGTGAGGGACTGGGGGGAGGATGTAGTAGCAGGGGTTCGGAGAAGGAGGGAAGAAAAGCACTGCAGACCGGCGGGAGGAAGCTCAGTCTCCGTTATGCAAATAGAGTCGTTAAAACTAGAACTAGAGTCCTTATTCACAGCGGTCTCCAAGCCATACTGGCCCTCTGGGGGTCGCCAGCGAGCAGGCTCAAGGTTAAAGGTGCCTGCTTAGGACTCCCTGTAAAGCAGGGAATCTTGCAGGCCCCCTACAAAGAGCAAGGCTAGTGGGGCGGAGCAATGCGTCAGGCAAGGAAGCCCAAATGCTGTCTCCACCCCTACCCCACCACCTCTGCACGTCCCGAAGTTTTGGATTCGGTGTGGTCTGGGAAAAAAACGCTCTTAACAAGGGTGCATGTGCTGGCCCCACGTAATGACCCTGATCGGGGAAGTCAGTTTAACCCCTCTGAATTTTTTGTGTAGAACACATACATTTTAGACTCTAAAATTTAGAGTTTAACGAAAATTTCCCAACATCAAACGTAGCCAGTACACAGCATCCTCAAACATTCTTTTTTAATTTTTTTTTGAAAGGAAAAATATTCTGGAACCTGCGACCAAGAACTTTTCTCTGCAGGTATGCAAGCAGGCAAGCCTCCACTAAAATGGTAAAGGCAGGCTTCCTTCCACTAGGGTTAGGATAAGACTACTGGAGAAGTCAGGAGGAAACATCTTGTTCAAGAAGCAGCCTGGCAGGCTGACCATATCTGATTACCCAGTGGCCACTTCCGAAAGACTGAAAATGATCTATAAGAGGCCTGGAAGCAGGCATCAGGCTACTCCTTCAGTTCTTCATGTATACCAGAGAAGAGAGGCGCCTTCCAGAGGCGGCAATCCCATCCCAGATACCTGCTGAATATCCGCCTCTGTTGAGAGGGGGATAAAATGGAGCACAAGGGAAGCGGACGACTGCTGGGCTGGGAAAGCAAAATGTCTCCTTGGGAAGACTTCTTGAACCCCAGCACCAGAGCGGGTCTCTTCAATTCCAGGTAGCCACCTCCCACCACCCACCTGGGAAAGGAAAGATTGCATCCTCCTCCCCAGCATCCTTCTTTCAGGCTGCGCTTCCTCCATCCCTTGATTCCAAGCCGCTCTGTTGCTGTCCCTCCCCCCGCCGCTATGGAGGCAGTGGCTTAATCCAGAGACCTGAATCAGAAAGTGCCAGACAGTGAATTCAGGTCTGGGGCCAAGCAGCTATTTGTTCTTGGGTGAGTTCCATAGTCTCCCTGGGCCAGTCTTTCCTCTTCTGCAACGCGGAGATCTAGGGCACAGTACTGTTCTCATGATTATTTGAAATGACTTGTATGAATCGAGTCACTTCAAGTCAACATATCGAGCATGTTCAGAACAGCACATTCTAGAATGTGACTAAACAGTGGCACACAAACTTGGATGTTGGAAGGAGGTGGCTTGTTTCATTCCTGGCTGCTCAGCCCCGAAATAACCACACAGAAACTGTATTCATTAAATCACTGCTTGGCCCATTAGCTCTAGCCTCTTATTGGCTATTATATTAATTTAACCTATTTCTATTCATCTGTATAGCACCACATGGCAGTGGCTAACCAGCAAAGTTTCAGCATGTCTGACTCTGCCAGGGGCTCCATGGCAGCTCTTTCTGACCCCACCTTCCTCCTCCCATTCTATAGACCAAGTCAGTTCTTTATTCATTAACCAATAAAAGCAATACATAGACACAAGGACCTCCCACACCACTCAGATTTTTTATTTGAAAGGGTGCTGACAATTTTCTTATGCTACATTAAGAAGCCTTAAAACGATATTACCGATTGCATGTAGTACATCTTTGTGTTTTGTATTGATTAACGATTGCATGCAGTACATCTTTGTGTTTTGTATTGATTACCGATTGCATGCAGTACATCTTTGTGTTTTGTATTGATTACCGATTGCATGCAGTATATCTTTGTGTTTTGTATTGATTACCGATCGCATGCAGTACATCTTTGTGTTTTTGTATTGATTACCGATTGCATGCAGTACATCTTTGTGTTTTGTATTGATTACCGATTGCATGCAGTACATCTTTGTGTTTTGCACTGATTCTCCCACTGCCATGCTGGAAGATGGAGGCAGGAGCAAGGCGTGTGGGTGAGAGGACTGATTTAGAAATGGACATCAGCGGAGATCTAAGAAGAACCTCAGCAGTGACACTAACTGGGGAAATTAAGAAAGGGCATCTAAACATAGCTACCAGAGGTACAAAGCTTGTGACAGTGTCTCTTGTGCTAAGAGACAGTAGGTGCTAAGCCCGTTCATGAATGAGGAAATTAGGCCACCCACGGCCCCTCAGAAGGCAGAATTTCCTACATTCACTGAAAGCCTCAATCCGTTTTATCAACCTCCTTGGTTCAGCTCAACTTAGGAACTGAGGATCAAGCAATAGGAGAGCAACCCTTTTAAAATGTGGTACAGTCCCTAGTCTTGAGTTCTATTTTCTAGATCTTTGGCCAATTAATGGAGAAAATAAGGGAAGGGGCTCTCTTGGAATTTTGAGCTTGCCGGACTGAAAATAACCACACACCGTGGCAAGCCTAAAAAGAAGTTCTGGGGCTCTGGGACAGACGAGCTGATGCAAAGGAGTGTTCCGAGCAAAATTTCCGGGTGGGATAACCATCTGGTAGCTTTCCCAAGGTGGCTCTCTCATCAGCAGGGTCTCCTGACCTACAAGTGAGAGACGAGATGAAATACTAACTCGGAGGCTATTTTGTAGTCTGTGCCTTGACTGTTGCTTTCCTTAGAGGCACACATCCAGCAACTTAGGCTTCACCATCTGAATGTACCCTCCTCCATTCATATGTGGAAATCTCAAGCCTGCCTCCAGCAATAGCAATAGGAGACAAGGCCTTGCAGAAGCAGAGACGTCATAAGGGTAAAGCCATCTTGAAGGAGACTGATGTCTTTACCAAGGAGACACTGACATGTCCTTCTACCATGTTTAGATGTAGCTAAAAGACACCAGCTACATTCTGGACACCTGTCCTCACTAGTCATTAAAGCTGTGGTCACCTAGACCTTGAACCTACTAGACTCCAGAACAGTGAAAAATAGATCTCTAGTGCTTCAAACAATCTAATTTGTATATTTGTTTGCTGCAGCCTTAATAAACTAAGACACCCCTCAGCGTCTTGGGTCATGCCCTTCCCAGTCATCTCTTCAGGCAGTTTTATTAATGAATATAAATGAGGTCCTTCTCTGTAATAGTCAGTTACAACAAGCCACTTGCAAACAGTATTTCCTTGACACTCTTGAGAAATATCCTGGGGACAAAGGATATGGCAAACGATTAGAAATTTCCTCCCAAATCCTTTTATCCAACCCCCCTGTAGATGCTCACGAAGACCTGGAATATCCGATTTTCATGGTTCTTCTCTGAGCACCTCAGCACACATTGTCCAATATGAGGTTGACTCTGGGACCCAGTGAACTGTGATATGCCTGGGCTGCCCATGTTGACCCTCAGTGCTGCCAAGCTTGAAGATGAAGCTCACACACACAGGGGAGAATATAATGGCCAAGCAAGAAGACAGGAATAAAATAACAAAAATAACAATGTCTCTAAGCACACAAGCGTTCAGCATTTGGATGCAAGGCAGTTTGTGTAAGTATTATCACTAGCCCTCTTTTTGTGAGGGTTGTCCTTAGAAGTCCAGAATTCTCCCAGCATCCATTGATGCTTTCCCTAGTTTTGCCTGAAGTCAATTTTAGTATGATGTTCATACTTGTGGGTGGGGAGATAACTACAGATCTGACTTCAAAGTGTTTTTTAAGAATTATTTTATTTTTAATTATGTGTAAGGGAGGGAGTTTGTAGGCTTGTGCACATAAATACACCTCAGAGACCAGGAGAGAGCATCGGGTTCCCTAGAGCTGGAGTTATAGATAACTGACAGTCACTCATCCTGGGTTCTGGGAACCGAACTCGGGTCCTCTACACAATCAATATCTGTTCCTAACTGCTGAGTCTCCATAAACATTCAAAAAAATTTAATTCCAAACAAGGTGTTGCAGCTCTCTTGGATTGGAGATGGTATTATTACAGAAAATATGTGTTCTTAAGAAGGTAAAATGAAGTCATGTTTTGACATCACAGGGCAAGACTCCCAGGTATTCACTGATAGCGAAACTTTAAGATTCTCTAGGTTGCCAGTGGTGGTGGCACATGCCTTTAATTCCAGCACTTGAGAGGCAGAGGCAGGCGGATCTTTATAAATTCCAGGGTAGACTGGTCAACAGAGTGAGTTTCAGTATAGCCAGGACTGTTACACAGAGAAACCCTGTCTTGAAAAAAAAAAATCAATCAATCAGCCAGCAATAAAGAAATTTCTCTAGGCAGCCTGGTCAACCTCCTACATTCTCATGCCTCCACCCTCAACATTCATCTACCCAGATATTCTCATCTGGACGGCTCTGTTAATTGTATTCTTCTAGAAAATACCAGCTTTCCTTGACATCTCTGAAAAGAAAGGAAGGAAGGAAGGAAGGAAGGAAGGAAGGAAGGAAGGAAGGAAGGAAGGGAAAAAGAAAGGAAGAAGGAAAGAAAGACAAGGGAAGTTGGAGCTGGAGAAATGGCTGAGATCAATAGCACTTACTGCTCTTGCAGAGGATGCTTGCTTAGTTCTCAGCACCCACAAACATCTCTAACTCCAGTTCCAGAGGATCCAGTGCCCTCTTCTGGCCTCCATGGGCACTGGCACACAAATGGTGCATGCATGCATGGGAGCACTTGTACACATCCATAAATCAAATCTATACGGGAGCACTCACACACATCCATAAAAACAAATCTATATGGGAGCACTCACACACATACATAAAAACAAATCTATATAGGAGCACTCACACACATCCATAAATCAAATCTATATGGGAGCACTCACACACATCCATAAAAACAAATCTATATAGGAGCACTCACACACATCAATAAAAAGAAATCTATATAGGAACACTCACACACATATATAAAGAGAAATCTATATGGAAGCACTCACACACATCCATAAAAACAAATCTATATAGGATCACTCACACACATCCATAAAAACAAATCTATATAGGAGCACTCACACACATCCATAAAAACAAATCTATATGGGAGCACTCACACACATACATAAAAAGAAATCTATATAGGAGCACTCACACACATCCATAAAAACAAATCTATTTGGGAGCACTCACACACATACATAAAAAGAAATCCATATAGGAGCACTCACACACATACACAAAAACAAATCTATATAGGAGCACTTGTACACATAAAAACAAATCTATATGGAAGCATTCATACACATACATAATAACAAATCTATATGGAAGCATTCATACACATACATAATAACAAATCTATCTGGGAGCATTCATACACATACATAATAACAAATCTATCTGGGAGCATTCATACACATACATAATAACAAATCTATCTGGGAGCATTCATACACATACATAAAGACAAATATATGGGAGCACTCACACACATACATAATAACAAATCTATATGGGAGCACTCATACACATATATAAAAACAAATCTTATTTAAAATGGAAGTAGGAAACTACCAAAAGGACAATTCACATGAATTTGTATCTTTACATTTGCAACGGGTTTATATATATATATATATGTGTGTGTGTGTGTGTGTTTTTACATACTTTGTGTATTTACATATTTGCATATATATAAATACATCTTTTTTTTCCCTGCTCATGAGCTCCCTTCAGACTCAGTTGCCTGTGCAAACAGGCAAAAAGCAGACTCAAAGGCAGATGCAAGTGAGCATCTGAAGTCCACCAGTGAGTATTAAGCTGGATCTTATCCCCAAGGTCTTTTTCTTTCACACTACCTCTGGCCCCTGCCTGCCAAAGGACCAGTCCCTGTGGTGATGCTCACCTTTGATCCCAGCATTCTGGAGGCAGAGGCTGGTGGATATCTGTGACTTCAAGGCCAGCCTGGCCTACAGAGAGATTTCCAGGACAGTCAGGACAGTTACACAGAGAAACCCTGTTGTTCAAGGCCAGCCTGGTCCACAGAGTGAATTCCAGGACAGCCAGGGCTACACAGAGAAATCCTGTCTCCGGAAAAGGTAGAGGGCTGGGAGGCAGAGACACCTCACCATCTATAGCTGCCAGAACTGCTGTGCTGCAGCCCTGGAGCCAGCCTCATAAACTGCCCCGGCTACCAAACTCATCACTGATTCCAGGAAATAAAGGCAACTCGGGTCATTCGAGGAAGCAAAGGAACTTCTAATAAATTCTCTTATAAAGAGCGGAAAATCGCCTTCCTTGGGGGACTTCTGCAGTGAATACAATCTGCTGTCTACTCTTTGTTCTGAGAGCCACTGTCAGAAAAACTGGCAGGGTAGTTCAGGCTTTGCGTAAGAGACTACTTGAGTTCTAGAAACTTCTTTGAAGCTAACTAATGCTTTAGGGGAGAAATGGAACAATACTTTGTGCCTGTTGATCATTTGTTTCAAACTTCCTTCCTTGCATGAGACCTCGTGTTATTATGGTTTTTTTTTTTTATTCATTTATACTTATGTTTCGCTGAAACCTTTGCTCACTGACATGTCTAGACATTGGGTCTGGTTCATTTCAGTGCAAGATGTTCTTTATTTCCAAGTTTTTAATGGGGGAAAAAGGGGGCATTTTAAAAATAAACTTTGAAATAACTTTTTTTTCCTTTTTCTGATTTTCCCAGTAACATGCACTTTAGGAAATTTAAAAAAGGTCCAGTGAATATACAAAACAGAGAGGAAAATCATCAGTCTATCAACCACAAGCAAAGCTAACCTTTTGGCCTTGCTCCATCCAGCTATTTCCTGTGCGAGTTTCTTGGGCTTTCTGTAGCTAAGATTACAGTGTGTGTATAGCGATACCCTGCATTTCCCCTCCTTGAGAGCACGCCATCAGTATTTCTGGTGTGAACTTGAGAGCAGATATTTTTTAAAATCCATTTTAGCCTTTACTAGATGCAAAACAATGTCGTCAGGCAAATTTTTTGTGGTTATCGATCTGGCCTTCAGCCGTAGGATAGAAGATTGAGCTTAGTGGTGAAGTATCCTGACTCTGTATGGGGCTGTTTGAATTTGAAGCTTGGCTCTGCTTTGTAACCTTGGGGAAAAAACATTACTTACCCTCTTCTGGCTCTTTCTCCTGGCTGTAAGATGAGGATGGTAGTGCCCACTTCATGAGGCTGTTCTAGAGACTACAGGAGTTGATTGTAAGAGCAGTGTTTACAGCAATGCCTGGCATAGGTAGCACCAAGTGAGTGAGGATGCAGCTACTGGAGCATCGTTCTAACCAGCCCTCTCCGACAGCTGCACACCAAGGTTGTTTACAAAATTCCAGCTAGTCTAAATGATTTGCAGTAAGTCTTTTGCCAAATGCACGAGGGGAAGAAAGATAAACTTACGTCTTATTGGGAAAGGACCAGACATCAAGATGTGATTAAGAAATGTAAGCTCAAGGTTGTCCACTCTCTCCATATATATTCAATATGGTTCTTGGGGTTCTAACTAGAGGGATAAGACTACAAAAGAAGATCAAGGGGATACAAATCGGAAAAGAAGTCATATCTCACTATTTGCTGAGGTTGTGGGGAAAAGGGAACACTTCTGCATTGCTGGTGGAGATGCAAGCTGGTACAAACCCCTTTGGATGTCAGTGTGGTATTTTTCTCAGAAAATTAGGAAACAACCTTCCTCAAGACCCAGTAATACCACTTTTGGCTATATATCCAAAGGCTGCTCAATCATGCCTCAAGGACATGTGTTCAAATCAGCCATGTTCATAGCAGCTTTGTTTGTCATATCCAGAACCTGGAAACAACCTAAATGCCCCTCCATCGAAGAATGGATAAGAAAAATGTGGTACATTTATACATTTTTTTCTACACAGCAGAAAAAAATTAACGACAGCCTGAATTTTGCAGGAAAATGGACGGAGCTAGAAAACATTTAGTGAAGTAACCCAGACCCAGAAAGACAAATATCACATTTACTCACTCATAGGTAGATTTTAAACAGAAAGCAAAGAAAGCCAGCCTACAAACCACAATCCCAGAGAACTTAGACAACAATACGGACACTAAGAGAGACTTACATAGATCTAATCTACATGGGAAGTAGAAAGTATAAAAAGACAAGATCTCCTGAGTAAATTGGGAGCATGAGGACCTTGGGGGAGGATTAAAGGGGGAAGGGGAGAGGCAGGGAGGGGAGCAGAGAAAAATGTAGAGTTCAAAAAATATCAATAAGCAAAAAAGAAATAATCTCACCATAAAAATGTCTTCCTAGAGGCAATAAATAATGGTGACATTTTGGTAAACTTGATTAAAGTTCCTTAAGATTGGGGCCTGTTTCTCATTGTCTTTTGGTCCCTTAACCTAGCCTAGATCCTTCTGGGCCTACTGAGTTTAGTAGATGTCAACTGTATAAATATTACTGTGGTAGTTTGAAAGAAAATGGAATCCCAAAGGATTGGTACTATTAGGAGGTGTGGCCTTGTTGGAGGAAGTATGTCACTGTGGAGGTGTGCTTTGAAGTCTCATATATGTTCAAGCCACGCCCAGTGAGACAATTCACTTTCTGTTGCCTTTGGATCAAAATGTAAAGACTCTCAGTTCCAGCATCATGTCTGCCTCAATGTTGCCTTGCTTCCCAACAGGACCATACTTGACTAAACCTCTGAACTATAAGCTGCCACCCCAGTTAAATGTTTTCCTTTATAAGAGTTGCTATGGTTATGATGTCTCTTCACAGCTATAGAAACCCTAACTGACTCATGGACTCTGGACCGACAGCTAGGGAGCCTGCATGGGACTGACCTAGGCCCTCTGCACATGTATGACAGTTGTGTAGCTTTGTCTGTAAGACTGCTAGCAGTGAGGGCAGGACCTGTCCCTGGTGCTTAGCTGGCTTTGGGAAACCTGTTCCCCATGCTGCATTGCCTAGTCCAGCCTTGATGCAGGGGAAGGAGCTTGGCCCTACCCCAACTTGGTGTGTCCTGCTTTGTTCAAGCTTATGGGAGGTCTGTCCCTTTCTGAAGGGAGAAGGAAAAGTGGAAGGGGAGGGAGGTAGATGGGAGGTGTAAGGGGGGGAACAGGAAGAGAGGAGGGAGGTAAAACTGTGGTCAGTATGTAAAATAAATGGGAAAAAAAGTTAATACAATTAAAAAAAAAACCTTAGCTAAGACAGAAATCCTGACAAGAAACAAAGTTTTGAGTAGGGTATGTTGACTTAACTTTGTAACCCCCAGCACTTGTGAGGTGGAGGCAGGAAGATCAGAAGTTCAAGGCTAGCCTTGGCTACATACTAAGTTTTCAGCTAGTTTGGGTTACATGAGTTTCTGTCCATAGAGTTTTCCTTTTGAACACATACTCTGCTTTTCTTTCTTTCTTCCTTCCTTCCTTCCTTCCTTTCTTTCTTTCTTTCTGTCTGTCTGTCTTTCTTTCTTTAGCTTACCTTTCTTTCTTTCTTTTTTAACCAGTGGCCAAATTTTACTGTCCTCCTCATGCATTCTTGAGACTTACTTCCATGGATATGTATCTTTTTTTAAAATTTTCTCTTATTTTTCTCCACCTCATTCAATCTTTTAATTGATTTTATTGAGCTATACATCTTTTTCTGCTCGCCTCCTTCCCTTTCCCCTCCTCTTCTGCCCTTTCCTATGGTCCCCATGCTCCCAATTTACTCAAGAGCTCTTGTCTTTTTCTACTTTCCATGTAGATTAGATTCATGTATGTCTCTCTTAGGGTCCTCTTTGTTGTCTAGGTTCTCTGGGACTGTGAATTGTAGGCTGGCTTTCTTTGTTTTATGTGTGAGCACACATGATATTTGTCTTTCTGGGTCTGGGTTACCTCACTCAATATGATATTTTCTAGATCCATCCATTTGCCTGCAAATTTCAAGATGTCGTTATCAGTGTTTTTGATCTTGGCCATTCTTACAGGTGTAAGATGAAATCTTAGAGTTGTTTTTATTTGCATTTCTCTGATGAGTAAGGATGTCGAACATTTCCTTAAGTATCTTTCAGCCATTTTAGATTCCTCTGTTGAGAATACTGTTTAGATCTGTACTCTATTTTTTTATTGGATTATGTGATCTTTTGGTGTCCAATTTCTTGAGTTCTTTGTATATTTTGCACATCAGACCTCTGTCTGATGTGGAGTTAGTGAAGATCTTTTCCCATTCTGTAGGCTGCTGTTTTGTCTGATTGACCGTGTCCTTTGCTTTACAGAAGCTTTTCAGTTTCAGGAGGTCCCATTTATTGTTTCTCTCAGTGTCTGTGCTGCTGGGGTCACATATAGGAAGTGGTCTCCTGTGTTCAATCATACTTCCCACTTTCTCTTCTATGAGGTTCAGTGTGGCTGGTTTTATGTTGAGGTCTTTGATCTGATGATATTATTTCTAAGGTGGACAGAGACCACATGTGGACAGAGACCACAAAAATGCCCAATTGTGACCAACCGTAGGTACAATAACATTGATTCTTCCATTCTCTCCTAAGGAAAACTCCATTAGCAATGCCATTTGATAGGACTGTTGTGGACACCAGGGACGTTGTCCATAAAGTACACAGGAGCACATGCTTCACCACATGAGTCCTCTAAGCCCAACAGCAGCCATGATCCAGGCACTTTGCTGAGCCCTTTGCAAACACCATCACTTGAACCATACGAGATGAGTGCTATCAATGCCATTAGTCATAGTTTATAGTTGAGGTAACTGGGAGGTAAGCAACATCACCAGGGCCACACAGAAGTGTTGGCGTTGGATTTGTAACCAAGACATGAAACCAATTATAGTAAGCTGACGACCAGAGGTGGTTGGCGGCCTTACAGGTCCTCGCTTATCCTCATGAATTTTATACATCTCTCCCTCAAGGAAGAGCCACTATTTCACAAAAGCCACACCTTACACGGTGGAAAGGAAGGAGAAAAGTGTGTGACATTCTACCCCCGGTTCTCACGACCCACCCTGCCAAGATATTCCCTCCTGGGTCTCAGTTTTCTACTTTAATGAAATAAAGGCAGGTAGTCTGTTGTTTCTGAGCTTGGCTGACCAGCAAGAATTGCATTCCCCTCCTCCTCCAGATCCAGTGTTGTCTGTGGGTGGTACGCCTCCCCCGGTGAGAAGGTGACCAAGTTGGTGATGGTTCCCTCCTTCTGACTCCTCTCAGAGAAGTTCCTCCACACAGAGAAAAGTCAGTCCCAAGGCCTGAGGACAGAGGAGCTCAGTAAGAAACAGAGCTCTGCGCCGCTGTCCTTGAAGGACTCTGCCACTACTTGTTCAGGCTATTGAAACAGAGGCAGGGCTAAAGCCTCAGTCCCATTCTTCATCACAACCATCACCCAAATTAACTGGGCACAAACAGCAGGGCAATAAATCTTACTTTTTAATTATTGTATGTGTGTGCGTGTGTGATGTGTGTGCACACACGTGTGTGCCATGGAGTTTATGTGGAAGTCAGAGGATAATTTTTCAGTATTGTTTTTTTTTTCCTTCTGCCTACATTCCAGGAATTGAACTCGGGTCACCAGGCTTGCTTCTGCAGCCAGTGCTTTTATACACTGAACAGTATCACTAGTCCAGTAAATTTCAGGAAGAAAAGGCATATTTCTGCATCCCTGGACTCTCCCCTAAAGTTTCCATATTTCCTGGGAGACCACATCTGTTCTCTATCTGTCTTGTATAGGTCTTAACATAAACCTTTGA
Source organism: Microtus pennsylvanicus (assembly GCF_037038515.1). NCBI lineage: Eukaryota > Metazoa > Chordata > Mammalia > Rodentia > Cricetidae > Microtus > Microtus pennsylvanicus. Next base: position 71,227,468 of record NC_134579.1, read on the forward strand.
CAGCTTCTAATTAGATCCCTGCACGTTACAGCCATGCCTGGCAGGGACTGATGAAAGTTTCACGACTTGAATTAATCCACAACCAACTCAGTGAAAGTCTAAGCGTGTGGAACGTCAGATATGCATTTGGGAATCACTGGCAGTCCTCACTGCCGGAAACAGCCCTTGCAGGATGTAGCATTACCCATTACAGCCCTGCTTGGTGATGTCATGCGACATTCAACTGTCCGGTTCAATTAGCAAGCCGATAGCTCAGAAGGATAACAGCAACCTGATGGTCTCGTAGCACTACAGGTCATGACCCAAAGGCTTCTATCTGAAAGGAACAAGCTTCCCAACATGACCACAGATGCTGATGGTTTCTGAGCATTTGTGCTGGAGGATGCAGATGCAGGAGCCAAGTACCCAAACCTTCTGGCCCTGTTCGAGATACTAATAAGGAGCCAGAAGGCAGATCCCCCCAAATACCTGTAGAGCTGAAGGGGAGAAACACCAGGAACTTCTGAGGATCTTCCATAAGGGCACCTCCAAGAGAAAAGAGAACCTACTCCCAGCTTTCCGACTTGCCCTAGTGCCCAGGGGTCAGGAGGAAGGTCTGGAGCCCACCTCTTCACAGTGATGGGAAAGGGGCATAAAGTGATAGCTGGAGACTGCGGAGCAGGCGCAGAAAGGTCTGAAGGAGATGAGGGGGCCAGAAGACGGGAGCCTCTCGTCGGGAAAAGTTTATGTGGCACCGGGCCTACAACAGCTCATTCCTCTCACCCTGTTCTCCCCGTGGAGGATAAAGTACTTTACAACTCTGGGGTTCTCATCAGCTAAGATACAAGTCTTCAATTTTGGGGTCCTGAAGGGAAATAGAGCATAGTCAAATTAGAATCTGGGATCTCCAGAATGATCAGAGAGACGATAATGACGTCCTCAAATTACTAAGCCAATAACCGAGCTATGCATCATTGGGAATTAGATAACTAAGGTTTAAGGAATTAGAACAACTGCCAAAGGCTTGTAATTGCCAGCGCTGTGTGACTGCAAAGCCGTGCTTTACCCACCACGCCCTTCAGGTTTAGCCTCGCATCCTTGTATGCAAAGATGTGTCTTTGCCATTGGAACGTTCTTAGACTTTTCCATCCCTCTGACTCACCTCATCCCTCTTAGCTCTCACGAGTACAGCCCATTTCCCAAGGCCTGGTTCATCTCTGAATTCTCTGGGAACCTCAGATCCGCAGCTCTTCATGCCTTCAGCAAAGTATTCAGCATGTGCAGAATTTCCCGAAACCATGGCCTTTCAATTATTGTTCCTTTAAATTCTTCATTCAGGGAACCCTGCAAAAGAGGAGGCAGGAAGAATGTGAGAGCCAGAGGGGATGGGGGAGAAACAAAGAAACAAGACCTTCTAGACACAGCAGGACATGAACACACGAACTCTCAGAGACTGAGGCAGCTTAAGCAGGGCCTGCAGAGGTCTTCACCTGATGGGGTCCTACAGCTGAAAGAAGCAGTCACATGTCCCCACCCGTAACCCAGAGGCTATTTCCAATTGACAGCCACTTGCAGATGAAGGAGTGGTTTTTTTCCAAGGGGAAACAACTCTTAAGGGTAGGCCCCATCCCCAGCAAGCAGATGTGCGCCAGAAAATAAACACAACGGCCTCTTTGTTCCTTGTCTCATGATTCCATGTCAGGGCTGCTTTCTTTCCTTTTTTTAGTTTTATAACTTCTACTTTTATTTCTTTTATTTTCTCTCTTTTTAATACTACCGCCCTTTTGCATATATGTTATACTTCTGGTTTTCTGTTTTATGGGATTCCTGCGTGTGTAAATGAATAGGTCTTTGCAGATATATTTGTTTCTTGTGGCCTTTTTTCGGAATATTTTCCTTCTGTTTGTTTGTTTTGTCCTATTCTTATGTGTTAGTTTTTTATCATAATATTTTAAATATTATATTATATTTCCTTAGAAGCCTGTTTGTTCTTATGAGAGACAGAAAAGGGTTGGACCCAGATGGGAAGAAAGGTGGGGAGAAACTGGGAAGAGCAGAGGGAGAAGAAACAATAACCAGGGTATATTATATGAAATAAAACTATTTTCAATAAAAGAAAAATAATAAATTATTCATTCAACATATCACTATGAAATTTGGATTTTATGGGCTTTTAAGTGAACACATAAAGTGAATACGAAGTGTGCCATAAAACCCACTTTGCTTCATTTAAAAATATAACACAAATCATGATAAATTTTTATTTGTCAGGTTTAGAGACGTGAACTCACTCAGAACAGAAGCATGGCTCCTATCTCAGCCACGCCCCCCCTGGGTAAGGGACTGCAGAGCATCTCTTCGTTCTTGGCCAGCGCCCACGGATAAGGAAGAAGGACACTGCTCCTGGCTTCAGCCATGGCCAGAAAGCAGATTTGTTCCTTCTTAGCCAGTATTTCCTCCTTGATGCTGTTCCACTAGGCTGGTGACACCGCTTATTCCCTAATAATCAGGCAGTTAGTAACTCAGAGTCATGGCGGCAACCAGAACACAGTTTAAATCCAGGTTTGCTTTTTACTAGCACTGTACAGTGTTTTTGAGGAAAACACCATCTCTCTGGCCCCGAGGAGTAAAACATCACACAACAGTACTGCATGAGCTTGGGTCCTTCGGTACTCCACTTTGGATGGGGGTGAGGGGAATGAGAGTCTTTTTTTTTTCAGTAGTGTAACCACTGGCTAGTGGCCCATGATCTAATAAACAACCATCCCTAACCATGCTCATGGGGGCAACCTTAATAAAACTCAGTGGGTCACAAAACAAAAAAAAAGAAAGAAAGACATGAAAGCAGGAGGTGAACTTGTTGGGAAGAAACAGATGTTCAGAGGGAGTGGGTGGAGAATAGAAGAAGGTAGTAATATGTGTAGGAGGAGAGAGCCACTTGTTGGTTCCCAGGCGCCCAGCTAGCTTAGACCCAAAATAATCACACAGAAAACATATTAATTAAATCATTGCTTGGCCCATTCGCTCTGGCTTCTTATGGGCTAACTCTTACATATTAATTTAACCCATTTCCATTAATCTGTGTATTGCCTTGTAACAGTGGCTTACCAGCAAAGTTTTGGCATGTCTAACTCTGGCGGTGGCTCCATGGCATCTCTCTGACTTTGACCTTCTTTCTCCCAGCATTCAGTTTAGTTTTCCCCACCTAGTTCTGTTTTTCCTTGCCATAGGCTCAAAGCAGTTCTTTATTCATTAATCAATAAAAGCAACACACAGACAGAAGGACCTCCCACATCAAATGTGGGGTCAGAGAGATGGTCTAGTGGATAAGAGCATTTGCTGTTCTTTTAGAAGACCAGTGTTCAATTCCCAGCACCTATTTGGCAGTTGACAATCATCAATAACTTGGCTCTAAGGGATCTGACACCCTCTTCTGGTCAACATGGGAATCAGGCACGTATATGGTGTACAGGAAGGAAGGAAGGAAGGAAGGAAGGAAGGAAGGAAGGAAGGAAGGAAGGAAAAGGATGGAAGGGAGAGAGAGAGAAAGAAAAAGAAAGAGAAGAGGTAATGAAAGTGGCTATGATCAGAAACATTATACATATGTAGTCAAAAACTACATTTTTAAAATTAAGTAACCAGACTAACGAGGCAGCTCAGCAGTGGAGGGTGTGTACTGCTTCTCTTGCAGAGGACTGGAATTTAATTCCCGACATCCACATCAGCAGCTTTTAACTACCTATAATTCCTGCTCCATGTGAATGTGATGCCCTCTGCTGGCCTTTGCATATACTGCATGCATGTGCACAACACACACACACACACACACATACACACATAAAACTTAAAAATAAAAAAAAATTTTTGTTAAAACTGATAATAGTGGGTGATTGCCCCACACTTGTAGAATGCCAAAGATGATTTTGTCTCCCTTGCGAAGAAGCTGACCCCAGAGTGGTCAAGAAACCACCCTGTGTTTAACAGTTACTCATCAAGCAAAGCCTGGGCTCCATGTTCCAGCTCTCTTTCTGCTGCCTTCTAGAAACTGCTAAGGTCTTGCTGAGTACCACCTAGGAACTGGGTACATGTGGCTTGGAGATGGAAGAAGACAAAGGCTAAAGCTCGGACTTCCAAGAGCAGACTGAATGGAGAAACAAAGTTGCTTCCCGACAGCCACAAAGATACTTCAGAACTGCAGAGCTAAGTGGGGAATACTGGTAATAAATACAAACACTAAGTGGACAGCCCAGACTGTAAGCAACCTCCAAGAGACAAGTATTCAGCCAAGAGTCTGTCAACAGCAAGCTACATCTTGCTGGAGGACCGTGTTTGTCACTGTGAACATCAGAGGATGTATAAACCTGGATAGTGTACATCTATCACTGGATGTGACCCCTTAACACAATCAAGGGACACTGTAACAAGGTATATGAGGATGCTACTGTTCCAGGCTCTTTGAATCCACAGAGGGAGCAGTCAGCAATCACACAGGGCATAATACAGCAAGGGTAAAAGCTGGTTACAGCCCTTTGCTGTTGTTATCAAGTGTTACACATAATGTAGAATTGCATCTGCTGTGCTTGGACACAGTTAGCAGTGAAATGTCTTTGCTTACCTCAGGGTCACCACAGACATTTGAGGACTGTATCCTGGTACACAGTTACAACAGCTGTGGTGTCAGTAGCCTGTCATAGTCTGAGGGCACCACCCCAGTAGATACAGTTCATCTAGCCAAAGTGCTATCGAGATTGCCATTGCGTTGGCCACTTCGTCATCCCTGGAACAGCCTGGCAGAGGCAGCAGGTATAACCATCAGTGCAGTGTGACTCTGGAGCCACCGAGGTCGGGACTGTGCTTCAGGTTTCTGTAGGTAAAATGGGTGGTACTGGGAAGATAAACTGAGATGATCTTTAGGAAGTACTTATGAGACTTGGCCTTGGTTACTATACTAGACAAAACTGAATGAACTGATATTTGACAAACATATACATTCATACAGGCATATTTTAGTGACTGTTCTTGGGGTCACAGGAAGAAAAGATTCCTGCAGGCTAGAGTGTTCAGCGAAGATTTCCTTCAGAGGCCAAGTACCTAAGTTACTATAGGATTCAGAACAAATGCAAAGACAAATGCGTCCATTCTCAGAATCTCTCTTTGATAGACACATTAAAGCTGGTTCTTTTTTATTGATCTCTACATTTTTCTCTGCTCCCCTCCCTGCCTCTCCCTTCCCCTTCAATCGTCTCCCATGGTCCCCATGCTCCCAATTTACTCAGGAGATCTTTTTTTTTTCCTCAGGAGATCTTGTCTTTTTCTACTTCCCATGTAGATTAGATTCATGTATGTCTCTCTTAGGGTCCTCATTGTTGTCTAGGTTCTCTAGGACTGTGAACTGTAGGCTGGTTTTCTTTATGTTTAAAAACCATTTATGAGTGAGTACATGTGATATTTGTTTTTCTGGGTCTGAGTTACCTCACTCAAAATGATGTTTTCTAGCTCCATCAATTTTCCTGCAAAATTCAAGATGCCGGGTTTTTCTGCTGTGCAGTACTCCCTTGTGTAAATGTTCCACATTTTCCTTATCCATTCTTTAGTCAAAGGGTATTTAGGTTGTTTCCAGGTTCTGTCTATGACAAACAAAGCTGCTATGAACATAGTTGTGCACATGTCCTTGTGGTACAATTGAGCATCCTTTGAATATATACCCAAAAGTGGTATTATTGGGTCTTGAGGAAGGTTGTTTCCTAATTTTCTGAGAAATCACCACACTGACATCCAAAGGGGCTGTACCAGCTTGCATACTCACCAGCAATGCAGAAGTGTTCCCTTTTCCCCACAACCTCTCCAGCATAAGTTGTCATCAGTCTTTTTGATCTTGGCCATTCTTACAGGTGTAAGAATTTTGCTGGGCATTGCATTGAATCTGTAAATTGCTTTTGGTTAAAGATGTTTTTTTAATGTGTCAGCATAATTATTGTTGGAAACTGCCTCAAACACTGAGCTATTAAACACAGTTTTGTAAATCTCTAAAATACATGTATCCATTAAAATATTTTTTAACAATGCAATATAAATAGTGCCATCTCAAGTTTAAAAATTCTACAAGGGAAGAAGAGACATAAGTGACTCTTTAAATCTTTCTTAATTTTCCAAGTTGTCTACAGCAAGCATATAAATATAACTTTATAAAAATAATTTCTTTATTGTGGTAATACATGTCTAACATAAAATTTGCCGTTTTATTTTTTTTTCTTTAAGTCAGGGTCTCACTATTTAGCCTTTGCTAACCTAGAATTCTCTATGTAGATAGTTCCTACTCTGCTTACTGAGTGCTAGGGTTAAAGGCATACCTTTATCGTCTTAGCCATTTTTTGAAAATACAATTTAATTAATAATATATTTGGTTGATCAGTTTCCTTTAAACAACAGAATCCAGAAAACAATTTTAAGTTTTAAGTTTTTTAAATCCACTTATCATCCTAATATGCAGATTCGCTTGGAAACACACATAACTGCACTCACAAATAATCATTTTCTGGCTGAATGGTGAGATGTGATTCTCAGAGCCCTGCTGTGTGAGGTGAGGCAAGCATGGCCACCCAAGCCTCGCCCTTGCCCACAGGCCCCTCCACTGTTTGCCCTCACAACCCCTCACCACCGTCTCTTCATGCTTCCCTCTTCTGCCCAGACTTGGTGGGCTGCAGAGGGGAGAGCAGGGTGCGCTGGGGATGGGAACAGCAGCATCGGTTTGGCCACATCTTAATAAACCCCAGAAAGCTGGCAGCTCCTTTAGAAACGACAGTACCTGGGCCGACTGTCTTGACTGCTGGCCCAGCTAGCCAAGGCAACAGGGAAAACCCTCTCAGCCTTCTAGGTGAGGAGCAGGAGAGGTCATGAGCCACCCGGGCCATGAGGCCTAAGCTTAAAGAGAAAAAACCAAGCCGTATCTCAAGTCAGCTGACAGGGTTCTTCAAAGGGCTTTATGTAAGAAAATTATATCCGGCTCTTTCTGACCAGGCAGCCTCAGCAGTGAGCAACGCAGCCATGGTCAAGATTAAGGCTCGGGACCTGGGCAGCAAGAAGAAGGAGGAGCTGCTAAAACAACTGGACGATTTGAAGGTGGAGCTACCCCAGCTTCGCATCGCCAAGGTGACAGGCGGCGCGTGTCCAAGCTCTCCAAGATACGAGTTGTCCGCAAATCCATCACCTGTGTTCTCACCGTCATTAACCAGACTCAAAAGGAAAACCTCAGGAAATTCTACAAGGGTAAGAAGTACAAGCCTCTGGACCTGCGACCTAAGAAAGCTAGAGCCGTGCGCCGCAGGCTCACCAATCACGAGGAGAAGCTGAAGACAAAGAAGCAGCAGCGGAAGGAGAGGCTGTATCCGCTTCGCAAGTATGCGGTCAAGGCCTAATGGAAGGGCAATAAAGTACAAGACTGGAAAAAAAATTATATCCGGGTTTCAGATGGGAGGCAAAAGGTAGCAAAAACCACAAAAATGCCTGAGGAGAGAAATGGTGAGAACCTGCGTCGGACACAATAGAAAGAATAGCCTTTGCTTGATAAAGATACAGGCTTGCTTTTGGCTGGCTTTTAGAGCCTGGAGCTGGCACCTTTGTGGACTACTGTTCTGCTTTGGAAACCGCTGAAACCCCCTCTTCCTCAAACAAAGGCCCGGAATCATGACTAGCTGAAGTTGTCAGCTCCTGTGTTGTCAGGATCCTCAGCGGGTCTCCTACCTGCCCTCCTGACCTTCTGGCTGCAGGCTGGCTTTTCCAGAAAACAATAATGTTCTGTGTTTAATAGGAACCAACACTTCTGAGCCCAGGAGGGTAAACATGGGATCTGGCCCTAGGACACGGAAGTCTAAGATACAGGCCTGACGAAGTTTGGGCACCTGCTCCGGAGCTCTGGGGTGATACCTGTGTGGCATGGCTCACATCAGTTTCGTGTCCTCCCTTCATGAGTCACTCAATGCAGGACCCCAGGAAGGGCAGGGGTACCTGGGAAGCCACTCTGCGGTAAGACCATCTAGAAGTCCAGCCGGGCTGCAGGGCAGCAAACCTTCTCTCAGGGCCAGTTCCAAACGATGTTTCCTCAGCATCATTTCACCTACCCACCCCTGACCCCTTTGAGCTTCTGGCCAGGCCACCTCTTTCCATCTCCCTCACCACCTTTGAGAATCAAACAGAAAATCCAGGGAGGCTTGCCAGCATGGCCTCAGAGAAGTCAGCCGGAAGAAGTTTAGACGTGGGAAAAGCTACTTATCTGTAATTGTAGCCGCAGGCATCCATAATTAAGAAGGCAATTTACTTCCAAGACAATTGTATAATGCCTTCCTTGCTGAAGGATGTTTTAGGGGTTTTCTGCTGTGCCAAATAATATTCGGTTCCCACTTCTGCATGAAGTCACCTAAAATCGAGCATGTTCAATCAAGAAGATAGAAAGGCTTGGTGAGATGTGTGCATGCCCTCTCCACCTAGATTTGGGCTTCGCACTCACAAGGGCTCGCTTGTCTCAGAAAAGCTCATATGTGGGTTAGGAAACAAATGATAACGGTTATCTGAAGTCCTCTTGGGGTGCTGTGCAGAATCTGCAGTCTGTCCCAAGCCAGGGGCCCAGGAGGTGTTCCTTTAATGTTTGTTGAACGAAGCTGCTGTGCAGACCTGAATCTGCCATAATTACTGTCTTAGCTGGTTTCTATTGCTGTGATAAAACACCATTACCAAGAGCAATATACAGAGAAAAGGGTTTATTTTATTTTAAATGTCCAGTTAACCGGCTATCATGGCAAGAAGTCATGCCCAGAATTCAAACAGGGTAGGAGCCAGGAGTCAGGAACTGATGCAGAGGCCATGGAGGGATGCTGCTTACTGGCTTGCTCACCATAGCTTGCCTTGCCTGCTTTCTTATACACTCAAGGATAACTTGCCCAGGGATGGCCTTCCCCCATTAATCACTAATTTAAAAGATGCCTCACAGGCTTGCCTACAGCCCCGTCTTATGGAGGCATCTTCTCAACTGAGAGTCCCTCTTCCCAAAGGGCTCTAGCTTGTGGCAAGCTGATATAAAACAAGCAGAACAAGCTTCCACAGTTAACCACCTACCCTCACTCGTAAAATTTCTCTAAAGACGAAGAAGCAGACTTGAATTTCTAGGAAGGTGAACAAAAAGGCTATGTGTAGTGAGGAAGAGAATGAGGCAGAGGCAGACTTAACTTCCTGAAGGGTGAGTTCTGACCACAGTTGATCATCCCAAGTCACAAATTACATAAAACTTAGGTGGAGATGAGCCTGGGAATCTTAATCGCTAACCAGGTTCCTTATCTTTTGTAAACCTTAATTTCTAAAAATAAGTACATTCCTGCTGCCTTAATCACAGGATAGCACAAAACTGGAAGACATAAGAGGCCAGGGGCCTTAGTTGCCCTCAGCCGTGAGAAGTGGAGATCAGCATGTTGAAAGGGGACACATGAATTCATGGTCCAGAAAGGAAAAGGACATGGTCAGCAGCTGGTCATGTGCTCTGCCTGCCAATCAACTGATAGCTACCAAGTGTCTATATGGGCCAGGCATGGACCCAGCTGCCTGAGATTCATCTATGAACAACATAGGCAACAATTCCTGGGAATTGTTGTGTGTTCAAAAGTGTTAAGTGCTATGGGGGTAGGGAGTGGGGGAGAAGAAGAGGAAGTGCAGGGGGTGCATAGAATGGGATCCAGGACTGAGAGAGTGACTGAAGAGCTGCCCACATATTGTCATCATCAATGTAGGTGCTAAGGTCGGTAGGTATCCCTGAAGCAAGACAGAGCCAAATATAGAGACTGGGGGCCCTTGATACCTCCGGAGGGCAGCCTCACTCTAGAATGGCTCTCAGGCCTTCTCCGTGCCCTTCCTCCCGCACCCCACCTCCAGAGAAGCAGAGGAATTAATTTGAGTGAACCAGAAGCCCTGGAGCCCAGACCAGTCTCAGCGATGGGGACATTTCTCAGAAAAATTCTCAGCACCGTTCCGTGTGGCTGACGTAGAGGAATGTGTCCCAGGATGGACTGTGTAATTTTTTCTGAGACAAGTCTCAGAAGGTTGCTCAGAGGTCGTACACATACGCACGCACGCACGCATGCACACACACGCACACACACTCAAAAGGAGACCAATCTAGATCTCTCTGGCTAATTCTAATGCCTATGATATTGAACTGTGGCAAAGGTTAAGAAGGAACATTCACAATGTGGAGAAAAACCAAAGTTTTTCTGTTTTCTTCTTATTTTTATAGGTCATTATTGTGAGGTCTCTACCAGAGAAGACTGCTTGGTCGTGGGCTCAAGCCAACAGAAAGTCTTTGCTAGCCAGCCGGCAGTTGTACCACGTGTTTAGGGTCCCAGTGTAGCACAGAGCCTTCCTCGGGGCAAACTTGTATGCACAATAAACCTTACTCTTTGTTGACACACTTCAGTTATTAACAGGAGCACTTAGCCAGATGTAGAATGACAGAAGGCAAAAAGCAAAGTTAATCCATTTAGAGACTTTTCCAGAATCACGGACTTCGATGAATTAGGCCTTTGTTTTCATTTGGCTGGTGGTGCTATTTATGTGTTGAATCTTATGGCCCAAATGGTACCCCTCCCATTGAGGAGTTAGTTGTGCTAAGGTCTGGGGGCTTACTGATGTCTTGGGTCCTGTTATACCAATTGAGTTTCAAGAATCTGTGTCACTTACATAAGGCATAACCTTCAAAGGCAGACATAGCTTCTCTCTCCACCTGTTGACGGACTCAACAGCTCCCCTCTGCCAGGACCAGCAGGGTCATAGCTGCTTGTCCAACTTCCCTGAGGCACAGAAAGGAATCCCTTCTTGTTGTGAGCTAACTGTATCCCCTTCCTCGGCTCAGACCCACTCACGGAAATCCAAGCTTCTCATACTGTAGAATGGGACTAGATACATCTGGAGATAATTTCTTTAAAGAAGAGATTCTGGTGAAGAGCTGTCACTGGGGCAGGACCTCAGGCATGTGTCATCCTTATGTAATTAGGACTGATACACAGACAGAAGGCTTTGTGAAGACAGTGGGGGAGACCATCGACAAGCCAAGAAAGAGAAAGAGTTCAGAAAAAAAAATCCCCGAGGGACACCATGATCTTGAAGTTCTAGAATTCAGATTGATGAGAAATATTTCTGTCATTAAATCACACGGTCTGTAGGAAATTCTGAGGACTTCAGCTGCCCTAGCAACAAGCTAGAACACATTGCACATATACATAAGTCATAAATGGATGGGAAACAGGCAAAGAGTCCTTTTCATTCACAACTTTTCTAGATGATGGTACTGCGAAGTACTTCACGTGTTGGGTGATCACTGCTGTTTAAAGCTGCTATTTAGTCAACATTCCAAGTCAGTATACATGGAACTGCTTCATTTTTTTGAAAATCCACAAGGTTTTTCATTGCATGGACACTTGACAGTTTATTTAATCCTTTCTTTACTAGTTGATTTCAAGTTGTTTCCAAAAGAAACAGTGAGGGTGGCAAGCCTGGCAACCTGAGTTTGATTCCTGAAACATATCTAAAGGTGGAAAGCAGGAACAGACTACACAAAGTTGTCTGCACCCTGCGCGCGCGCACACACACACACACACACACACACCATGCACACACATGTATCATAACAACAATTGAGTTTTTAAATCTCTAATGGGGCTGGAGAGCTGGCACAGCCCTCAAGAACACTTGCTGCTATTCTAGAGGACCCAGGTTCAATTCCCTGCACCCACTGGTAGCTTACAACAATCTGTAACTCCAGTCCCAGAGGAGCCAAGACCCTCTTCTGAGTTCCACGGGCACTGTACACACATGGTGCACACAGTGTGCATACAGGCAAAACGCTCAAACATAAAATAAAAGATAAATAAGATCTCAAAAAACTAAACAATCTTATGAAGGGTAATTCTACCTGCACTTCACTTCACGCCTGTGTACGTGTGTTAGCCTGATAAACAGTGACTGACTGGCCGAAAGTAACTAATTTTTTCTTTGTTTTTTTTGTTGTTGTTGTTTCTTTGAGACAGGGTTTCTCTGTGTAATAGCCCTGGCTGTCCTAGAACTCACTATATGAACGGCAGGCCTTGAACTCAGAATCTGCCTGCCTCTGCCTCCCAAGCGCTGGGATTAAAAGCATGCACCACTACCTTTAGGCTCAGATTTTGACAGACACTCTCAAGTTGCTTGCTGAAAGTATTGCATTATCTATCTCCCATCAGTAAATGCTCCGTCTCTCCTTAACATTACAAAAAGTATTGTGCCATAAAACTTTTTGATTTCTTCTAATATCATAGATGAATAATAGCTGGGTGATGGTGGCATAGCTGGGCAGTGGTGGTGCACACCTTTAATCCCAGCACTCCCAGGAGGGAGCCTTCTGAGTTCGAGACCTGCGGCGCATCATGCCCGTCTGCGCTCTATGCGCTACCATACAGTCTGTGAACCGGGCAAGGGGCTGGAGATTGAAACACATGAAGACTCACAGACAGAGACACAGGTCATCCTTGAAACAAGAATGCCCCCTATTGTGTACCAGAGCCGTTTATATAGAGATCCTTAACTGACAGCCACACCCCAGCCAAACCCAGCAGAAATCACTCCCCTGCCACCAGGAACTCCTGAGGGTCTCGTGCTCAGAGCAGATGTAAGCATTACAAGTTGTTTATCAGAAATTCAGGATCTGGGGGGTTCACAGCTCCCAACAGAGACCAGCCTGGTCTGCAGACTGAGTTCCAGGATAGCCAGGGCTACACAGAGAAACCCTGTCTTGGTAAAGAGAGAGAGAGAGAGAGAGAGAGAGAGAGAGAGAGAGAGAGAGAGAGAGAAGGGAGGGAGGGAGGGAGGGAGGGAGGGAGGGAGGGAGGGAGGGAGGGAGGGAGGAAGGAGGAAAGAAGGAAAGAAAGAAAGATAGTATCTCAAACTCCTTGTGGGTATGCTTGAGTGATGATGTCTCAGTTCAGATCACTATGTAACTTGAAGACTGAGATTGGGAAAAGCATTTTCCCTTTATTCTGTGTAGACATCTAGGGAGCAGAGCACTAGGCTGGTGTTAGCTGTTTGACCCTTTATGCTCCCATTGCCAGTGGAATTTCCCATTCCTTAACGTAACAGGGTGCTTTTCCTGCCTGCTCCACAGTCGAAATCAGCACTCCATAGACGTCACTAGGACACTCACAGTCGAGCTTGGTTAGCAGACTCAGGAACAAATATTGCATGTCCATGTCTATGGGAAAGAGCGGGGGAGAGCTCAAAGTGGAAACTATATTTAAAGGTACTGATGGCAGCCAGCCACCGAAGACGCCACTCTCAGCATGAGACAGTGCCTAATTCTGAGCCCAGTAGGTACGGATATGGCTCAAGTGCGTTCCTCCGTAATTTCAGATATTCAAAAATTTCTTCCAGGGTGTGTATTTAGGAGTAGAGGAGGAATTGATGGTATCCCACACCTGTAACCTCAGCATCTAAGAAGCTGAGGTGTGAAGACCGTGAGTTTGAGGCCAGTCTGTGTTATGTGGAGAGTCTCTGTCTCAAAACAAAACAAAAACAACAAGTGAAGCTTTAAATAGATAGAACCAGTGCTGGAGCCACTGTCGCTGAACCCAGACCACTCGGCTTCGCACCCGACAATGCACAAAACAAGATTACTATCGTTGGGGTTGATGCTGTTGGCCTGGCTTATACCATCCATATCATTTGTTTGTTTGTTGTTTCTCAAGGCAGGCTTTCTCTGTGTAGCTCTGGCTGTCCTGAAACTCACTCTGCAGACCAAGCTACCCTTGAACTCCCAGAGACGCACAGACCTCTGCCTCCCAAGTGCTGGGATTAATGGCGCATGCCAGTATGGTCGGGCGGTGCTATCTGTATCTTAATGAAGGACTTGGCAAGATGAGCTTGCTCCTGTCGATGTCAGGGGAGACAAATTGAAGGGAGGGATGATCCATTTTCAGCATGGTAGCCTTTTCCTTAGAATGCCCAAAATTGTCTCTGATGACGACTGTAGCATGCCTGCAGACTCCAAGCTGGTCATCATCACAGCAGGCTCCTGTCAGCAACAGGGAGAAAGCTGACTCAGTTTGGGCCAGCGAAACGTGAGCATCTTCAAGTTCATCCTTCTCTGTGTTGTGAAGTACAGGTTCAGATCACAAGCTGCTTATTGTTTCTAACCCAGTGGGTATCTTGATCTTTGTGACTTGGAAAAGAAGTGCCTTTCCCCAACACCAAGTTATCTGATTCCAATCTGGAGTCAGCTCAGTCCTGTTACCTGATGGGAGAAAGGCTGGGCGTTCATGGGATACGCTACCATGGATGGGTCCTAAAGGAGCATGGAGATGCCACTGTGCCCATGTGGGGTGGCATGAGGGTTGCCAGCATCTTCCTGAAGATTCTCAATGCAGACCTGGGAACTGATGCAGACAGGAGCAGTGGAAAGAGGTTCACGAGGCGATGGTTGACAGGACCGATGACGTGATCAAACTGAAAGGTTGTATAGCCTTGGGCCATTGGCCTTTCCATGGGAGACTTGGCCAAGAGCGTAATGGAGAATCTTAGGCAGGTTCATCCCATTTCCACCATGATAAATGGTCTCTATGGAGTCAAGAAGGATTCCTCAGTGTTCCTGGTGTCCTGCGACAAAATAGAATCTCAGATGCAGTGAAGGGAGTAAAGGAGACGGGCTTGAAGAAGAGAACAGACACGCACTGGGGAATCCAGCAAGAGCTGCAGTTCTGGGGTCCTCAGACGTCCTAGAACATCAACGTCCCTGTCCAGGCTGCAGCAGGGCTTCTCTGGAGAACACACTCTGTCTCCTCGTCTGAGCGGTAGTTAATGCTGCTGTGTTAAGGTGGCCTAGAGAAAACCTCAGTTCCCACAGCTCTACCCTGATGTGAAGTGGTACTTGTGTGGTGGTAACCTGGTGAATGTGACAGTCCCACCATCCCGGAGACACACTGCCAATTGTGTGCAGGCTTCAGTTACCCTGGGAGCCTGCTGGGGCGCTGTTCTGTGCACCTAGGCCAACGAGTTCCCTACTAGTCATACCCTGGCTCCGGTGTCTAAATCCAGTATGCATATCCTGTGCTTGGCTATCCTAAAGGATGTTACTGTGTGTGTTATTTGTGTCTGGAATGTACATTGCATTACTATGTAAAAAGTAAGTTCTGAATACGGATGATGCAACCAACTACCCAAGTGTCGTGCCGACGAAAACACCAAATAAACTTTGAACGGAGAGAGAGAGAAAACCTAGTGGGGTTTAATTAGTTAGGTAATGGGACAGCCTGTACCTGGAAAACATATTTCCTGACGCAGGTCTGCTGGCTCAGCGTGCCCTGAAGGCTATCTTTGTTTTCTCACCTTTTCCAGGGAACTTTTTTTAAAGGATGTTGGCATGGTTACACCTGGGAATTTTTAGTGGTTGGCAGTCGGTAGGGTCCTGCGCTTTCCTGTTGCCCTAGTGCAAAGTGTACTGGTTTCTGCTTAATTCTGGTAATCACAATAATTAGAGCTACTTTGTCCACACCCTCTTCCATCCTGTCTTGACACTTGGGCCTCCTTCACACTCTTTTCTTTGTGAACCCCCAGTTTTTCCATCTTTCTGCTTTGAGTGCCCACTGCAGATCTCACAAAATACAGTGAGCGATGCCAATGGGCGCCAAACTGACTTGCCCGTGCTGAACGATTTAGCTCATGACTTTTAAACCTCGCATGGGGCAAAATACAACCAGATTCTCCACTGAAATGCTTAAGAATGGCTTGAAACTAAGTTCCCTGTTCCTTTCTGGAACTTTCTGATCCTGCTTTCACTGTCCACATTTCTCTCGGCAGTCTGGCCTTCAAAACTCTCGCACCGGAATGTTTCCTTAAGAGATACACACTCCGCATTCTAGGGGTTCTTTGGGCCATAGCTCCAAACTCTTCCTGTTCTTTCCACAAACCAGTTCCCGAGGCTAAGAACCCACACGGTCAGGTTTACCAGAGCAACAAACCCTCTCTTGGGACCAATGTCCTGTATTAGTTGCTTCTTTCATCCCTGAGAATACCCTGAGAAGGCAGGGTAAGCATCAGTATTTGTCTCTCGTTGCTTACTGACTGCAGACACAGTTTAAGCATCGTTTCCCGTGCCTGCTACCATGGCTTTCGTGCCTTGGTGGTTTATACCCTCAAGCTCTAAGCCAAAGGAACCCTTCCTTAAGTCACTTTTCTCAAGTTTAGTTTATCACAGCAATGTGACAATACACAGTGGCTATAGCAATGTGAGGTGTTTCCCTGGGTCGTTTGATTTGGCCATATATCTGGGAAGTTTTTGTGTGTGTGTCGGTACCGTGCTGTTTTTATTATTATGACTGAGGTATATTGTTAAATCCAGCGTTGCACTTTCTGTGCGATGGAAGAGATGTGATCCATGGTCACAGCTGCACTCTAAGACAAGGTGAATAATGGTGCTCTAAATTGCTGATTACACCTCTGATGTTTTTAGTGCCGCTGCAGTGGTTTACATATTTTCCTCCAACAGATCATCCAATTTCAGTGATCTTTTAGCTGGCATTTCAGGACTCTAGGAAGTACCACTGTTGCTGCTTAGAACCAAGAACCTTTAAATGCAGAAGCCTTCTTCCACTTCGAAAAACTTTTAATTACCCTCTTAAATGAGTTGCTGGCCCTGCTTTTGGTACATTTCTATCAAGAATTAAAAGATGGAGGTTCCAGGGGATGAAAAGGATAAGGTAGAGTAGATAAAAAAAAAACTGGTTTGGGGAGTCTTGTGCACACTATGTCTCATGTCAAGTAAGCTTCTTAAGAAGAATAGCTTTGGGCTGGAGAGATGTCTTAGTGGTTAAGAGTATTGACTTCTCTTTGAGGGGACCTGTGTTCACTGACCAGCACCCACATGTCAGCTCACAACTACCTGTAAATCTAGTTCCGTGGGATCTGATACCATGTTGTGGCTCTCCAGCTCGCCAAAGCTCTCAATTCATCATCTCTCTGCAGCAGCAAATGCACCGCCGCACCGGAAACCCTGAATTAGCCTGTTAGTTTCTCTATGTCCGTCATGTCTCCTCTGGTCTCTACTGCTTCCTGATTCCTATGGCTTTGGGTTTGGCTTTTTTTTTTTTAATTTTCTAAGACCTTGGTATATATTTATAGGTTATTTACTTGGTATCTTTCTATATGTTAAATGAAAATTGTACTTTAATTGATTCTGTCGATTTTTAAATTTTCTCAACAAAGCACTGATTATTAATAAAAGTAAAGTGGGAGACTGGAGAGATGGCTCAGTGGTTAAGAGCACCTCTGCTCTTCCAGAGGACCCAAACTCCATTCCCAGTCATAACATGGCAGCTTTCAACTGTCTAGAATTCCTGTTCCAGGGGATCAGACTCCCTCACACAGACAAACATGTCAGCAAAACACCAATGTACATAAAATGAAAATAAATAATTTTTTAAAATGCAAAGTTCAAATAGATGCATACATTTTCAAAAAAAATCCTTGCAAACTGAACTCAAGAACAATCAAAATCACACACCACAACCAGGTTAGTTTCATCATAGTAATGGAAGACTCATTCAACATATGCAAATCAATTATACAGAAATGAACTTAACAAAACTTACATCATCATCTTGATAGATGTAGAAAAGGTATTTGATAAAGTTCCACATGCCTTCATGATAAAATCCTAAAAGAGATTAAGGATGGGTTGAGCATATCTGAAATAATAAAGACAATATATGACAAATATATTCCAATATTATATTTAATGTGAGCAAAACTGAAAACATTAACATCTGTAACGAGAGGAAGGTACCTACTCTTTCTACTCTTACAATATAATGTTTAAAGTCTGAGCTCAATCAATAAGAGAAACAAAATAAATGAAAGGGACACAAATAGAAAAGATAAAATTATCTTTATTTGTAAATGACATACTCCATATATTAAAAAAAAATCTATGGACTCCTCCAGAAATCTTTTAGCTCGGTTAATCTTTCAGTAAAGTTGCAAATACCCAAAATCAACACACAGAAAGGAATAGGAGCACTTGTTTTTGCAGAGAACCCAGGCTTAGGTCCTAGCACTCACATGGAGGCCCACTCCAATTCCAGGGCATGCAACACCCTCTCCTGTAGGCACCAGGCACACCTGTGGTACACATGCATAGGCAAAACACACAAGCAAATGGTGTAGGAGGTTCTTCTGTTCATGTGTTGCTTTCATTGGTTAATGAATATAGCAACTGCTTTGAGCCTGATAAGGTAGAATTTAGGTAGGCAAAGAAGACAGAACTGAATGCTGGGAGGAAGAAGGGAAGAGTCAGAGAAGCCATGGATCCTCTCCCTCAGACAGATGCTGGTCAGAATCTTACCAGTAAGCCACAGCCACATGGCGATACATAGATTAATAGAAATGAGCTAAATCAAGATGTAAGAGTTAGCTAATAAGAAGTTAGAGATAATGGCCAAACAGTGTTTTAATTAATACAGTTTCTGGGAGGTTATTTCAGGTGTTTCTGCTATCTCCAATATCTCCAGGTCCAAGGCAATTGAGGCTTCACCTTCACACAAGGCCTCTCTAGGCCTCCATTCAGGGACATTTCTGACACAGCCTGGCCTCAGTAGCTTTCCTTAGTCATGAAGAAAGGTTCCATAATGCCTTTCTTATAGTGTTGACTCTAAACTTAGAACTACATGGCCAAAGCTGTCAGGTTCTGCTGCTTGCAGGAACTGAGACATGGGCCCCTCATTAAATTACATCTTCACCAGCCTTCTGTTCTTCACTGTCTAAATTTAGCTGTTCTAGAATTTGCTGGACTGAAACTCAGAGATCTACAAACCTCCACCTTTCAAGTGCTGTAATTAAAGTTGTACACCCAGCTTTAAGATTTTCTTTAATTCCTTTTCACAAGTTGGAAACTTAACTGGGTCAGATCTTGCCCTGAAGCTACCAATCCCTTTATTCCCTTTTTAAATCTTCTTATGTTCTTGAACACAGGACTTAGCTCCATTCCACTTTTTGGTGCTCCTCTTCTCCTTAAATCTTACATTTTGTAATGTAACCTGCTCCGTTTGCTCCTTTTCAGTATAAATCTTCATTAGAGTTACCACTAATAACCACACAACAAAGTCAATACTGTTGAGATTTACTCTGCCAACAGAATTAATCCAAAACTGTTCCTTTAGCCTCAGGCAAACTTTACAGAGAAGGGCAAAAAAAGCAACTACTTTCTTCACCAAAATATCACAAGAACGATCTCTCAGCAGCATACTAAAATTCATCACCTCTGAAACCTCTTGATCCAGCCCCCCACCGTTCAATAATTCTTAGCACCTCTGTCTTCCATGCTCCTACTAGTAGTGCTCAAAGCATCCCACTGCTTTCCTAAGCCAAAGTACCAAAGTCCATATTTCTCAAAACAAAAGCATAGTCAGGACTTTCACAGTAATACCCTAGTCTCTCTTATCAACTTCTGTCTTAGTCTGTAGTTTTATTGCTGTGAAGAGACATCATGACTGTGATAAATCTTACAAAAGAAACACATTTAACTGAGGTGGTATACAGTTTCAGAAGTTCAGTTCATTATCATCATGGTAGGACATGCTAGCATACAGGCAGACATGGTGCTGGAGCAGTACCTGAGAGTTCTACATCTTGCAGGCAATAGGAAGTGAACTGAGAGTCACAGGGAGTGAAACTTGAGCAAAAGAGAGCTCTAAATCCACCCTCACAATGACACACTTCCTCCAACAATGCCACACCTATTCCAACAAAGCCACACCATTAATAACATCACTCCCTTTGGGGGCCATTTTCTTTCAAACCACCACAGCATCATTCTCAAAATTAATTTTATCCTTGAATCAATGACCATTTAAAAAATTAAAAAGGCTTTGTCTAATAAGAATATATATTTAGTCAGGTAGTAGTGGCACACACCTTTAATCCCAGCACTTGGGTGACAGAGCAGGACAATCTTTGAGTTCAAGGTCAGCCTGGTCTACAGAGTGCATTCCAGGACAGCAAACTTTCAAAGATAGCATACATATTATGTTATTAACACAAATGTTAATAACAAGTGTTAACATAACTTGTGTTAATAACATAATTAATTAATCTGCATTAACACAAGTATGGACAGTGCTTTGTACACAAGCCAGCCAAAGATGATTTTTTTGTTTGTTTTATTTTTGAGCAGGTAAAATATACATCACCTGTTTTGTAATTATTCCAGGTTTATTTCTTTATGTCTGTAACCAGGATTTTAAGGGGGTCTTTCCCAAAAAAAAAAAAAAACCTGAATGCTATTAGCCTTAAATGAATTCACAGTCTTTCATCTCCTGAAACAAAAACATATTCTTCCCCCAAACAATACATTTTCTTTTTTACTTCCATTTTAAAGTTAAGGCATTCCTAAAATATCTAGGTTGGTTTAATTCAGCAGTCCTTGTTCCAATCCCATGTCTCTCAGTAGCTGCTGTTAGCTCATCACCATTCAAAACTTCTAAGTCAATACAGTTCTATACAGGATCTAGAATACCTGTGTATTTCCCATCTCTATAAAAGGCTTTTTCTTTTTTAAATTATTTATAAACTATTCTTTTTATATGACTGTCTATATTCATTTTCTTTTTTCTTTCTTTCTTTAAAAGTATGCACATTTAAAAACACACTGTAACCTGTTTAGAGGCTTTTTCTTGTCTGGATCTGTCTTTACCACTTATCTCTAATCTTTTCTTGCCACTAGAGCAAAACAAACTACTAAGTTCCTGCTGGGCCCTCTGCCTAGGCTTTGGAAGCTGGTTGTGCCCCCTTTTCTGGCCTGTGAAAGTGGGGCCTTAACCTTGCAGGCCCAGTCCAGAGGTGTGTCCAGGAACTGTTTTCATTATTCCCAGCTCTGGAATGCTGGCACCCAAACTGCAGAAGGCATTTTTTATATAGCTTTTTCTTTCTACTTAGCTTACTGGCTACTCAAGAGCTCACTGTATGGCAAAGACTCTTAAAGGAGCCATGTCCTTTCTTTTAACCTTTTTTTTTCTTCTCAGCATTGTCAGGCACTAAGCTGAAATATGGGCCCATATTGGGTGCCAAAATGTCCCAGGCACCAACCAGCTCCCAAATCATGACATGAAGACTTGTTAATTATGAACAGTAGGCCTAGCTTAGGCTCATTTCTGGCCAGCTCTTTTAAAGTAAATTAACCTCTTTCTCTTTATCTACCTTTTACCTTGGGCTTTTTTCTTTCTTTCTTTCTTTCTTTCTTTCTTTCTTTCTTTCTTTATGCCTTACTTTCACTGCTTCTTGTGTCTGTCTGACTGGTGGTGACTGCCTGGCTTCTTGCCCTGGGTGTGTCCCTTGTTCTCCCTTTCTTCATTTTGTTCCCCTCTTTTCTCGAACCTAGATCTCTCCTCCTATTTATTCTTTCTTCCCAGAAGCCCTGCCTAGTTCTTTCCAACCTAGCTATTGGCTGGTCCGCTTTTTATTAGACCAATCAAGTGCCTTAGGCAGGCAAGGTGAAACAAATGCAACACACCTTAATTAATTAAATAATTAAACAAATGAAACATAAGCAACAATGACACAGCTTTAAACAGTGAAAGTAATATTCTGCAACCTAAACAAATGTAACATATCTTTACATAGTTAAAATAATATTCCACAACATAATTACATGTTTGACTATTATAGGTGACTAACTACTAACCTGCATTTTTTAATTATACATTACACTTTTAAATGAGCTGTATAAGCACAATACCCCAAACAAGAGTAGAAACACACATACAATATAATAAAAGTAACTTTAAATTTGTATCAATGTACCAAAATGTATACCAGTGTAAAATCTTTGAGGTTAATAGTTGTCTTTTTAAAGCCTTTATTATTTTTACACTATTTTTTCCTGTTACTAAC
Organism: Microtus pennsylvanicus; assembly: GCF_037038515.1. Classification (NCBI taxonomy): domain Eukaryota; kingdom Metazoa; phylum Chordata; class Mammalia; order Rodentia; family Cricetidae; genus Microtus; species Microtus pennsylvanicus. The sequence continues at coordinate 71,249,392 of NC_134579.1, forward strand.
TATACCCATTTTTATTTTTTTCTTAAAGTACCTATGCACATTTAAGTATATTGTAACCTGTCTAGAGGTTTTCACTTTTTTGGGGGTCTGGATCTGCTTTACTGTGCCCCTGTAGCAGTTGCTGACAGCCTAAGCCAAATTTTAAATTTGCCAGCATAACTTTGCAGGGGCTTCACTCTGCTTGGGTTCGTGAGAGCCAAGCTTTATGTCCGGAGGGCCTGGCCAATAGCTGCATTTAACTACCCCAGCTCAAGAAGTAGGTGTGGGTACTGCTGCAGGTGTTTTTACTTAGTTCGTTTGTTCTGCTTACCATACTGGCTACTCAAGGGCTCACTGCACAGCAGAGCTACTAGAAGCTGTGTAGGTTTTTTTCTCTTTTTTTGTCCCTAGCTTTCTCAGGTCTTACTTAGAAATTCGTGCCCCACATTGTACACCAAATGTAGCAGGCTTTCTTGGACCACTAGCCCCCAATCATATCATGGAACCTTACTATTAATTGTGAATACTCAACTTTAGCTTAGGCTTGTTTCTAGCTAGCTTTTTTTTCTTTAACTTAAATTAAATTATTTCTATTAATCTCTGTGTTGCCCCAAGGCTCATTTACCTCATCTACATACCACCCATCCTGCTTTCCTGATTCCTCTATGTCTGACTGGCTGGTCCTCAGTAGGCTAGCCACCTGCTGGTGTTGAATTAGGAGCCGCGGGCTGCGTCCCCCGCACCCAGCCACCCCCACGGCTAGCTTTACCCGAAATAATTACACGGAAACTGTATTCTTTTAAACACCGCTTGGCCCATTATATCTAGCCTTTTCTCTGCTAACTCTCGCACCTGGACTAGCCCATTTCTTATAATCTGTGTAGCCCACGAGCTGGCTTACCAGGAATGATCTTAACCTGCGTCTGCCTGGAGTGGGAGAATCATGGCGACTCTCTGACTCAGCTTCTTTCTCCCAGAATTCTGTTCTATTTACTCCTCCCACCTATGTTTTAACCTATGAGGGCCAAGCAGTTTCTTTATTGCTTAACCAATGAAATCAACAGATTGATATATGACACTCACACATCACTTCCTCTTTTTCTGTTTAAACAAAAAGGAAATTCAACAGAGTGGCGCCCAGATGTGATGGGCTAAATCCACTTAAAAACCTGAGAGAGCTTAATTTTAAACAGAGAAAAAAACAGAGTTTAACACAGATTTTTGCTGTTTGTTGATGGCGTGCTGTAGAGAGATTTCCTGATTCGGCAACAGCAGCAGAAAAAACGCTGTGTCATTTTAAAGCGCAGCTTCTTGGGGCTGTGCTGCCAGTGCAAACTCTGGCTTTATGTTTGTGTTCCCGCTTGGAATTGGAAGGAGAGTGCTCTGAGACCGTGCTGATGGCTCAGCGCTCCCCGCCTGAATCAGGCTTAGGCAGGTGGAAGAGCATGGCGGATTCCTGCCTACATACAGAGACGTGTAGTGCTCTGCATGTCAGATTTTGCTGTAACTTGGATGAAAAGAATTTCTGTGCTGCACGCTCAGTCTCAGAATTAAAGTGCTGAGTGCCGCTTCTACCTGGCAGCCCCAGAGCTAGCACAAAATGGTACATCCTCCATTTTGAAATTTTCCTGACTCAGCATCAGGAAAAAACTGGCTGTTTTAAAATGCCGGCTTTCTGGGCTGTGCCACCATTGCGATCTCTGTCTGGCTCTGGTGGGAGACAGAGCTTTTGAATGGAGCATTTGGAGTAATGTGCTACAGCTTGGTTGATGGCAATGTGGACTGTTGTGTGCCTGGAACTGTGTGTGGCTTAGGGGCACCAAATGGCTCTGAGGCAGGAGCTGCTGGGCTCCACAATGATGAACTGTGCTGGTCAGCAGGAACTACCGTAATTACTGTAATAACAGCGCAGTTAAGGTTTCAACTGGGCAGGACACAGACGGTACCATATTACCTGTACATGGTGCAACTTAAGTTTTTAAGAACTGCTTAACATTTTAAGAAATGCTCCTGGATGGTAAAAAAAAAAAAAAATGTTACAGATTCACAGTAAAACAGATCCAGACATAAAAGACCACACTGTTGGATGAATGTACGTAGGCTTGAGAGAGAGAAGAAAAAGAATATAGAGAATAAAGTTAATGGTTTAAAAAAAAGGGTAAAGTCTTTAAAGAGACAGAGTACAGATAGTTAAGAGATTAAAAGAAATAAAGGAAAATAAGCCACATAAAAATGGAAAATTCACAGAGAGTCTGGATTATGTACATTGTGTTTTCTTTAAAATTTTTGACTATGAAGGAGCTAAGTACAGTGAGATATTTCATTATATGGGCTGCCATGTGGAACCAGAATGGATATCATGAGAGTATGACTTCAGAATTTGGGTCTAAGGATATGATGCTTTGTAAAGGGTCTTCTTTTGTTTTCACAGAGGACCAGACCCTGTGGATTGCATCTATCCCGATATGGTATGATAGACCATGACCTCCCGAAAAGTTCCTGTGAACACCCTCAAAAAAATTACTTCACTCAACTGCCAACTGAGATAAACCTGGCACACAGGTTACACCCTGAATGATCTGATTAACAGCGCCCCCATTCAGCAGGAAGCAGTTTGGAGAGAAAAAACTGCACCCATGTTCCCAAAATATTCTTTCTTTATTCTGTATGTTTTGTGTTTTGATTATTATATGGCAAGGAGATGTTTTTTTTTTTTTGGTCCAGTCCATTCGGTGTTCTGTATGCTTCTTGAACCTTCAAAGGAATATCTTTCTTTAGGTTGGGAAAGTTTTCTTCTATAATTTTATTAAATATATTTTCTGGACCATTAAGCTGTACTTCTTCTCCTTCTTCTACCCCTATTATTCTTAGGTTTGGTCTTTTTATTGTGTCCCAGATTTCCTGAATGTTTTGTGATGAGAATTTGTTGGTTTTGCTGTTTTATTTGATCTTAATTTTTATGCATTACCAATTTTTTCAGGGTTTTTGTTATTGTTAGCATATATACCACATTTTAATTAAAGCAGGCTGCCTGTTAGTTATTTAAAAGAAAAATCAAATTTTATTGCCTAGGACTTTGTTAAGTGCAAAAGATAAACAAGTTTGGAGATGTCCCCTTTCCTTTTCAAATACTTGCAAGTTAATGATTATCACACATACTAGAGTACCTGATCATGGTTTATCTCAAAACATCTCCTCCTTTTGTATATACACACACATACTAGCTGTATATGTGTATATGTGTGTATATATATATATGTATGTGCATATATGTGGGTATATGAATACATATGTGCATAAAAGTGTGTATGTGTGCATAGATATATGTATATGAATATATGTATATGTTTGTATGCATATATACATGTATGTGCATAGATATGTAGTTTCCTATAGATATAATGTTTTCCTTTCCTCCTGAAAAGTTGCCTGTTTATGCTATCTTGGGAATATATTTTGGGTTAGTTTTAGGTCAGCTATTTTTGGGATCAACTTTCTTCATCTGTCCATACTGGGTCTCTGGGTTATCCTGTATGCTTACAACACCACCAGAGGACTCAAAACACTGAGTGTGACTTTATATGTCCCTCCCCAATCTAGCCAGTACAGTTCCTTCTTATCAAGAAATGGGGTCTGTTTTGGGGGTTTCCTTATGAAACCAAGACACATTGTAGGGCTGTCCCTCTGATATCTCCATAGTTTTGAGTGCGAGGGAACAAGTGTCTCCTTTCTTCAGTGTCTTTATCACTGGGTGCTCATAGACTAAGCTAAAGACTTGAAAAAATCACAGGGGAAGCAGCAAGAAAACATGAGATTACGCATTTGTGGAGGAATGTCAGAAGGCAAAGGTCAACCAATAATAAATCAAAACACTTCAAAGACAAACAAAACAAAAACCAAAATGTCCTCAAAGTTACAAAAGTAAACAAAATATTGAAAAATAGTTTAACAACCAGAATCTGCAATGCCCTTGGAGATCTAAGGCAAGCCAGCAAACAAAGCCAAACATCTAGACCAAAATTCTTTCAAGGCAAACAAATTGGATGCCTTAAACCAAATACTATGAAATCAGATAAAAAAAGATATCAAAGTAGGGTCCTTCTTAAGCAGCACAACCTAATTAACTATTAGACAAAATAGACCAAAAACCAAACCAAGAAAGGTCTGAAGCCCCAGAAAGAACTCACCAACAATTCACCTTAGGGAATAACACCAGATGGTACAGACTCCATAGGTCCTGGCTTCTATTTAGGAGATTCCTCCAATGAAAAGTAGTCCAGCTCAGGCCCCAAATTGGGCATCATAACTATTGAAGCAAAAACCACAGCTCTCATTTTAAAAGAAATAAGAAATAACTTATTCTGGAAGCATTTTTACTGACCATGGTCTGAGAATAAAGATTTAGCTTATAAAATTACAAAATTCCTTGTTCCAATGTGGAAGCAGTTTCATGGGGCAGGCATAGTTTTACAGAACAAAGAAAGTAGGCAGGTGCACAGGAGAGGCAGGTACAACGAGATGGAGGAGCTGCTGTCTAGTCCTAAGATGCTATCTGATGACATTCTTAGATCTTGAACTGGTGGAAGCTGTGTTTTGTTAAGTTACTAAAACGTTTAAGAAGTTTTTATTATTATCATGAGTTGTTATTTCAGATATAGAGTTGCTTATGCCAGAAGGCCAAAACTAGCCCGAGATAAAGTAATTAGCTTCTGATTCTGCAAAATCCCAATCTCTCCACAGAACTGAAATTTCTTTCCGTCCATTCGTCTCTGAAGACACAAACTCTTTCCAGAAATTCTTCATCAACAGCCAGAGAGAGCTTCTTTCTATGAATTTTCATTCACAGACTCATCTTACAACATACAAAAATGAAAACAGAATGAAGCCTAAACAGTACAACTGAAACTAGTAAAAACTCTTAGAAGAATATGAAGGGGTAAATTTCATGACTGTTGAGTCAGCAATTCTCCAGGAATGAGTCCCCAGTTGGTTATCTAACTAACACCAAATGGCCAGCCCTAAAAAACATAGACATACCTGCACCAATAAATACATTCAGGAATGAAAATAAAGCAACTTCCCCTTGTAGGAATTTGACCAAGAGTTGAGTCCAGGCTAATTCTCCTGTGTTTTCCATTTATCTGGAGTTTGGGCTTGCTGGTCTGTAACTTGTCTGCCTCCCACTTGTATCTGATCTGTCTGTCCCTGTTGCCTGTGTGTGTCCTTATCTGTTCTGTATCTGTCTGTCTGTGTCTCTTGTGCTGTGTCTGTCTGTGCTGATCCCTATCAATGGGCTTTGCTCTGTATTTATTTAACAGCTCAGAAAACACAGTATGGGAAAAGATGGGAAATTCTTTACAGAAGTCTTTAACAGAATTTTACAAGAGAAGTCACTTTACTGACCTCAGCTCCCCTCCCCCACCCTTTGGACAGTTCTTTCTTTCTTCCCTCCCATCTCCCCTTCTTCTCTCTCTTCCTTCCTACCTTCTTTCTCTCTCTCTCTCTCTCTCTCTCTCTCTCTCTCTCTCTCTCTCTTTCTTTCTTTAAATTTATTTTTTAAAACAATCTTTTCTTATTTTACATACCTATCCCTGTTCCCATTCCCTCCCCTCCTCCCACTCTCTCCACCTTCCCTCCACCCTAGGCCCCCATCCACTCCTCAGAGAGGGTAAGGCTTCCCAAGTAAAGTCAACAAAGTCTGATACATCACTTTGAGGCAGGACTAAGTGTCACACCAACTCCATTGCTGTCTGTGTGACATAGCATATGTCATTATGCTGGATGGGAGCTATGTGTCCCATGGGACTAGGCTTCCTGGAGGTCAATGGCAAACAGCCCGGCATTAGCCACCCTTGAGGTATGGACAGGTTTCTCGATTAGCTGGCTTTGCGAGATATGGGCTTTGCACAATCTCTTTCATAATTATGATATTCTATATATCTACAAGACAAGGGTTATCTCTTCAGGAACAGCTCTGGGATAGGGAAGCACAGTATGGGAATGTATAAGACTACAGCAGAACCCTTGTCATACATGGGGTGTATGATGAGCAAGGGAATAGATGGGTTAATGTAGATGGACAAAGAGTGTTATATTATACTTTGAACTTTATGGATAGGCTTGCTAGATCCCAACCCCCATGATGTTTGCTGCATAAGAAGGTACTAAAAAGTATATTTCAACAGGTGCAGAGAACTGATTAGGCATATTTGGTCACTAGATGAAATAAAGGGTTAGGAAGAGAAAGGGCCATGATAGCAATAATGAGACAGAAACTTTCTATTCATAAGATGAAACCATTTGTTTGAGGTTTACAGTCCCAAGGACAAGATTTCCTCTTCTAAGGATGCTTTATGTCTAACACCTGTTCCTGATAATATACTTTTCTTAAATATCGCTGATGTGACTAAAAGAAGCTTTCATACTGTGCCAATCAATGATACATGACTTTCTGATTTGTTTTTTGTTTGAATACTATATAATGAAAACACGAATTCAGTAAAATCACAGCAGATTCCAACCGCTCTCTTGTATGTCGTGTCTGTCTGTCTTTCCCCGAACTTGTGCCTTCCTATTACCAAAATCCTGCTTCTCCCATGGTCTGAGTGGCTCCTCTGAGCAGGTCTGTGGCAACTAAGACCCTCCCCACTATCTCCAGGCTGAGCAAGGTATCTTTCCAAAAAGAATGTGCTTCAAAACACTAGTTCAGGCACTAGGTATAAATCCTGGTCCCACTGCCAGTGGCTCCATAGACTGTCCGAGCCACACACAACTGTCACCCATATTCAGAGGGCCTAATTTGTTCCTCTGTATGCCCCACTATCAGCCCAGAGTCAGTGAGCTCTCCTTAGCTCAGGTCAGCTGTTTCAATGGGTATCTTCTCTTCTTTTCTTAAAAAAAAATGCTTTTATTTCATGTGCATTGGTGTTTTGCCTGCACATGTCTGTGCGAGGGTGTTGGGTCCCTTAGAACTAGGGTTACAGATGGTTGTGAGCCCCCATGTGGGTGCTAGGAATTGAACCAGGGTCTTTTGGAAGATCAGTCAGTGTTCTTACACTTTGAGCCACGTCTCCATTCCCCTTCTTTCTCTTTTTTAGACAACTTCTTTAATCTAATCAGAGAGAGAGGAGTTGAGAAAAATCGAACCCACATCTTCAAAGACCTAGATGATGGCTTGCAGCATCAGAGACTTTAGAAATACAAGAAACTCAGGTACCACCCCAAACCTATTAAACTAGATCCTGTTAGAGAGAAAAACCAGTCATCTGTGGTAAGAAGCCCACAAAGGAAATGCACAGCCCTAGCTTGAGAATCCCCAACTTGGGTGGAGTTTCTAGAGCTGTCAGTTCAAGCCTGTTTAACCACGTGCAATCACACGTGAACGGATGCAGAGCTGCTGCTAATCTCTTGTCTCTGCTCAGCAGAGCCTTGGTGAAACGCCTTTGTTTTGCATGCTTCCTGTTTTTCTCATGTGTGTCGGTTGATCTCCTGTGTCCTCTGCTGTTCACTGAACTTTTCATAAAGAAGCTAAAGTCATCCACAAAATTTATAGCAACATAGAAGATTAAAAGGTTGGGGTTGTGCTCTCCTGAACCACGGATCATATTATCATTGCTGTTTCTTTTGCAAGAGCTTCACTGAAGTGTAGCATCATACAATTCAGGCATCTAACCTGGTCCTCCTCTTTCTTTGGTTTTTAATGTATTCACAAGGTGTAGAACCACTACAGTACTGTGCTGTCTGGTTTTGTGTGTCAGCTTGACACAAGCTAGAGTCATCAGTGGAAGGCGCCTCAGTTGAGGAAATGCCTCCATGAGATCTAGCTGTAAGGCATTTTCTCCTTTAGTGATCAATGTGGGAAGGCCCAGCCCATGGTGGGTGGTGCCATCCCTGGGCTGGTGGTCCTGGGTTCTGTAAGAGAGCAGAAGCCAGGGGAAGCAAACCAGTAAGCAGCACCACTCCAAGGCATCTGTATCAGCTCCTGCCTTCAGGACCCTGCCCTGCTTGAGTTCCTGTCCTCACTTCCCTCAGGGACATACAGCTCTATGGAAGTGTAAGCTAAACAAACGCTTTTCTCCCCAACTTGCTTTTTGGTCATGGTGTTTTGTAGCAGCACCAGAAACCCTAACTAAGGTAAGTACCTTTCAGAACATTTTTATCACCTCTGGGAGGAAAGTGGATACCCATAAACAGTGACTCCTTGTTTCCTCCCAGGCCCTCCCTCCGAGGTTACTACTCATCTACTTTCTGCTTCTCTGGATAAAGTTGGCCTGGACATTTCTTGTGACGTCGCACAGAGATATTTTGCGACCAGCTTCTTTTACTTAATTTCCTGCTTTGAAGATTTATGCATGTTACAATATTGACAACTGCCACATTCCTTTTGATTAGTTAATCTATTATGTGAACATCTTAAATTTTGTTCCCCTATTCATTAATTGAAGGACACTGTATTTTTCACTGTTTTGTCCATTGTCAATAATGCTACCATGATCATTTGTGTACAAGTTTTATGTTTACCCCTATTTTCCATTCTCTTGATTATGTATCTAGGAGTGATAACTGTGTTTATCCTTTCAAATAAATATTGCATCATTTTCCAAAGTGATTATACCAGTACTTTCCTGGCAACACTATGTGGGAGTTTGAATTTCATGATACCTCCACCAAAATTTGGTAATGCCTGGGTTGTAAGTGATAACCATCATTGTGAGTGTGAAGTGGTATGTTCTCGAAGGTTTTATTTGATTTAATCTGATCTTTAAGGAATAATAACATTGTGGATTGTTTTGTGGCACCAACAGTTTAATAATGTGCAGGAGTTTCCCGGGTGAGACTGTAGTTAAACGTATGAAGAGTCATGGAAACTAACTGAGGCTCAAAGCTGCGAGACACCAAGAAAGGCCATTAATGAATAGACAGCCTCAGTTGAAGGAGAGTCTCTAGAATTGAGGAGTTATGGGAATTGTTGAGGCGTGGTACCGCATGTCAAGATCAGAGTCCCTGAAGACAGGCCAGAAGTGACAAATGGTGAAGTTGCAGTAGAGACCCCAGCATTTTGGGATGTCAGTACCGTGGGATGACCAGCAAGGACAGCAGCTGTGGAGGAGACCTGATCTATGCCTAAGAGTCAAGCTGGACACGCTGCAGATGGCGGAGCTGGAGGGACGGAGCTACGGTGAGGATCTCATGATTATGAGTGGATCCCAGACATCAAGCACTGACATTTTTATATCTTTGAACTTTGATTTTATTGTAACTGTGGCCTGGTTCTTCCCTCTTGGAGGAAAAAGATGCCTAACTTATTTTTAATTGTTTAGGAACTCAGAGTCAAGAGACTTTGGCATTTTAGAGGGGCTTTAAATATTCTAGAGAAACTTCACAAGTTTGCAGAGACAGACGTTTTTAAAGAGACTGAAATTTTAAATGTTTGAATTTTTAAAATCTAAGACTTCTTAAAGTTATTTCTGTCTTATATTTATATTATATTCATATTTATATAAGATCTTTTGGATGAACAAGAAAGGAAAAGTTATGATTATCATTAATGATTTTGTGTGTTAAGTTGACAAAGGATCAGTTGTCCTGGTTAGTTCTCTGTCAACTTGACACAAGCTAGAGTCATTTGGGAAAAGGGACTCTCAGTTGAGAAAAAAAAAATGCTTCCATTAAATCTGTCTGTAGGCAAGTCTAAAGTGTTCTTTTTTAAAAAAAAAATATTATTAACAATTGATGGTGAAGGACCCAGCTCACTGTGGGCAGTGCCACTCCTCCGTAAGTGGTCATGGATTGCATAAGAAAACAGGCTGAGCAAGACGTCAGGAACAAGTCAGTAAGCAGCACCCCTCCATGATTTCTGCCTCCGTTCCTGCCTTAGGTTCTTACCTTAGCTACCTGCACTGCCTTCAGGAATTTTAAACTGAAATAAACCCTTTATTCCCAAATTCCTTCTGGCCGTGGTGCTTTATTGAAGCAATACAAATCCGAACTAAGACAACCCTTCGCAGCCAAGTTAATAATATGCCTTGAGATCATTTAAGACAATGTATTCAATTAGCTATCCAGCTGTCTACTCAACCTATCTATGTTTAGCTTGCCTTGAATAGAACAACGTGCCCAACCTTACTGTCTTGGATTTCCCATGTAATCTACTTTTACAAACTAAGCTAAATGCATAGCTTTAATCTTAAGTTAGTCTTCCATGCCCCTGACCCAGAGTAATGTATGTGTATATTGTGGTAATCATTTGCTAAAAGCATCCAAGAGGTTAAAAGCAAACAAATAAAATACCCTATAAATGTTGAAAGCAGCGTGTGGATATAGCTTGATGCATCTGTTTGTGGTTTTCTCTCTCATGTGGGGTTCCAAGTCTTCAGATGTGAGTATACATCCTGGAACAACTGCAGAAATCAGAAAAGTAAATGGGGCCTTGTTGGAGTGGGAGATATAGGGGGTATCGGGGTACATGTTACATGCTTGAGGAAATGGATGAAAGGGAAGGCACTAATTAGGGATGGCAGAGGGAGATATGAAGAGAGAGGGATAAAGTAACAAGAAGGATGTCTGGGAAAGTCATACTGCTAACAATCTACCTAGAAAAATACATCTACGAATGAATATACAAATACAGTTTAGATGAAAACTTCCCATCTGAGCTGACAACACTCCCTCCAAGAGTCAAAGACCATCTAATAAAATCCCCAAAACCAAGCATGAAAAAAAAAACCTCTTTTTCAGTTGTTGGTTAGGTTGTCTGAGAGACTTCCCAAACATTACAGACTATTGCGGTTGCTCCTAGTTGCCCCAGAGGGGTGAAAGATAGGTCCCTTCTGTCACAAACACCATATACTTCAGAGGGCCCGGAGGCCTCTGAACTATAACTAATTTTAAAGTCACCTCCCTGAGGGACTACGTTTCATGGGTACCAGAAGGTGAAGGGAAGCAATCAACAGCTCTACCCAGCTGTGATGCCTATGCACAACAATGAGCACCCTGGCACGATAACCCTCCAAGTGCAGTAACAGCATGCATACCGTGGTGCCAGTCAAGAGTTTTCTAATTGTACTTAAGACCCACTCAACAAGAGGAAAATCAGGCCTGGGATTGGAAACCTAGGGCAGGTGACACCATGGATCCTGAAGGAAAATCTACAACCACCTCATTACTAAACCAGTGCAATCCCTAACTACCTTCTAAATATTTGTCCTTATACCCACAGGTAAGTATCGTCCTTACTCCCAATCAAGGAATGTTGTCTTTGCAAAAAATGAAGACCATTACAGAAAACCACAACAGACATGCTAACTTGGATGGGGAAAGTCCATGATGCCTCAACCCTACACAAAGAACTACAGACAAGTAAGGAATGCTGGACATAGGAGGAATAGTCTTCCCCATGGAAGAACACACAAACGGGTCATTCAGTACCAAATAGTCAACCAAGAAAATATACATACAAGTAACACTATATAAACTGAGAAGGTTGTATTTAGGACTACATTTCTATACACATAGTGAGAAAAAGAGGCCATGAATTTGAAAGAGAGCAAGGAAGAATATATGAGAGGGTTTGAAGGGAGGAAATGAAAAGGGATGTGGTAAAATTATATTATAATCTCAAAAAGTAATTTCTTTTCCTCTAAAAGAAGAGAAACGGAAAAGGAACAAGAAGAAGGAGGAGGAACATAGAAAGAAAATGAGGAAGAGAGGAGAGGGGAAGGAAGAGGAGAAGGAGGAGGTTGGAGGAGTAGCCCTCCAGATTTTGGTGAAATTAAGGCCTTGCATCAGGCAGGCTTGCTGGCCAAGATTCCAAGAATAGCTATCACAGGTATCCAGGCAGAGCAAGGCCTTTTCTGCATGCTCTTGTTTTGTTTTATCACTTGTAAGATAGTTTCTCCCTGGGTAATCGAGGCTGGCTTTGAACTCCAGGTCCCCATGCCTCAGCCTCTCTGGTGCTGGAATCACAGGTGTGCGCCACCATGCCCCAGCTCTGTCCTGCGGCTCAAGGCTCCATCTCACACCCTTGTTGCTCCTTACAGCAAGAACAACTTTTGCAGTTTTGTTTGTCCCGCCTTTCATTACATTCAAGAACATTCTTTCTTGACCTATTTTTCTCTATGGGTCCTCCCTGAAAATAGGGGGAAACAGTGAATGCCGTTACTCCTAACCCGAATGCTTTAGAGCAGTGGTTCTTGACCTGTGAACAATAACCCATTCAGGGGGTTAAACAATTCTTTCTCAGGGGGCGCATATCAGATATCACTTTACAATTCTTAAAAGCAGCAAAATTACAGTTATGAAGTAGCAACAAAATAATTCTATGGTTGGGGGTCACCACCACGTGAGCAACTGTATTAAAGAGCTGCAGCATTGAGAGGGCTAAGGACCACTGCTTTGGAGCCTGATTCCTGGAGAATGCTTCTTTCTCAGCAGGACATCCTTGAAGAGAAAAGGGCATGATTTTCACCTACGGCTTCAACTCTGAAAGAAATCTCCTTTTATACCTGCAACTCAGACCCCTCCACCCCCCAACACCCACTAGACCAGTTTTTCCTCTCTAGATTCTGGTAGGTTGAACTTTTCCCCATCTAGACCTTCAGGGGCATCCTCGTTGCTGACTATGGGACCACAGTCTCGGGCACCTTGGTGTTTGCTAAGTGAGAGTTTTATTCCCACTGTTCTACTCCAACACCTGACCTTTCACTCTGTCTTCTGCCAGGATATAGAGAGGCTGCCTTCCCACTTCGGGATTGAGAGAGAAATGAAACTAACTTTTCTTTTTTTTTTCCAACCCCTTGAATGCTTTAGAAAATCTGTAGCTTATTCTCATTCACTTTACCTGGTCAAAAATGACATTGTCAGCCTGATCAGTTACTAGTTTTGTCAACAGGATTTTGCTATGCAGCCCAGGCTGACTTCACACAAGAGTTTCACAGGTATGTGGATTACAGGTGTGTGCTACTGGCCCAGCGGCTAAGTCTGCATCCTTCTTTTCATCCCAATTGTGCACTCTTTCATGTCTTTGTGCAAAATGTGTGCCCTTATTCAAAGCGCTGTTGTATTCCTGACGTCCGTAGGAAGAGCAGAATAAGTATGTGCATTCTTCCTGCCGTGTCTAGTCCAAGTGTGTGCACGTTTTTCCTAAAATATGTAGACTATCTAATGACTCTGAGATTCACCAAATCTGTATTTATGGCTTGAGGTCATCCAAAACTCGCTATTCTATAGTATTATATCATTTGTCTGTGCATTCTACTCCCATAACATTTTGCCCAATTTATGCACATGTTGGATTCATCCAAATTTTACTAAAAAACAGTATCTCTATGAAAATTCTTCCATCTGTCACCCGGTGTAAAGCTCTCTGTGAGTTTCACTTAAGAAGGAGAAAGAGGGGGTTGTAAAATGTACTTCCTTCAGTGCTACAAATAACAATGTAAATGTAAAATTTCCAATGGCATTAAACGATTTATAACACCAGCAGTGGGTAAGGGATAGTACTTCTTTTAATGCTCTGGTACTATCAGGGTTTAAAATTTATGACAATCTAGAGGATTTAAAATGGTGTCTCTACCTCAAGGAAACAAGTTGTTAGGATTTAGTAGTGGAACCAATGTTAGGGTTCATGCGGCAGGAGCACCTTGGCTGTCTGAGCAGAAATCACAGCATACAGTAGATCTAACAGAGAGGTTTATTTGAGAGTGGGATAAAAGGCCTTCTTGGAGTGGGGACATGAGAGAGAGATGGATGCAGAAGCAGAAAGAGAGACCGGAGACAGAGAAAATGAACAAGAGATGGTGTGATATCCAGAGGGACCTTTTAAAGGGTACTGGTGTCACATAGGGCAAAAATGCAGCTCATAGCCATGGGGAGAATGTGTCGTATTTGGTGGCACTGGTGCTAAGTCCCTGAGGGCAGGCCAGTAGAGTGCCTGATTTCTAACACAAGTGACTCTGGGACAGATCATCAATAGAAGCGGAAACCATGGCCTGTGAATTGGGAAGAAAGAAAGGTATAACTTACTGTAGAAAGATACAGGCCTCACCACATTAGCTCACCAACTAGATTTGACATCACTGATTATGAGCATTATGTCTGTAATGACAGACATTACAATCTCCATGATATAACATGGCATGACATGACATGACGAGATATGATGATGTGGTATGGTATAATATGGTATTGATATAATGATATGATATAATGAGTGATGATATGAAATGTAATGATAAGATGATATGATGTGATATGTATGATATAATATGATATGATGGTATGGTGTGGTGATGAGGGAGAGTCTTCTGGCTTGTGTTAATTTCATTGGTAAAATAAAGAGACTGCCCTGGCCCTTTAATAGGACATAAAATTAGGTAGGAGGAGTAAACAGAACAGAATGCTGGGAGAAAGAAGCCGAGTCAGTAGGAGTCGTCATGGTTCTCCCACTCCAGACAGATGCAGGTTAAGATCTTTCCTGGTAAGCGCACCTCATGGTGCTACATAGATTATTAAAAATGGGTTAAGAGGCTAAAACTAATTGGCCAAGCGGTGTTTAAAAGAATACAGTTTCCGTGTAATTATTTCGGGTAAAGCTAGCCAGGTGGCGGGACACAGCCCGCCGCTCCTATTACTACAGAAGCGGGGTGCCAGGGACGCAGCCCCGCCGCTCCTATTACTACAGTGTGGTATGATATAATGATATGATATGTGATGATATGGTAATACATGATTTGATGGTATGACATGATATGATTTGGTGGTACAGTATGGTATCACATGATGATATGAACACCATCAACTTACCTAGTAACAATTCTTGCCTGACATTTTAACTTGCCAATCAAGCCTTCCCTCTGTAAAATTTCCACATCATAAGAAGGAAAGGAGACAAAGTGACTTTATAAGCAACAATAGAAAAAGCAGTTCAATCCAGAATATAAAAAGCTTGTACAAGGGAGAACATGAGCAAAGAAGTCGGGACCACGAGGGGTGCACCCACCCACTGAGACAGTGGGGCTGATCTACTGGGAGCTCACCAAGGCCAGCTAGACTGTGACTGAAAAAGCATGGGATAAAACTGGACTCTCTGAACATGGCGAACAATGAGGGCTGATGAGAAGCCAAGGACAATGGCACGGGGTTTTGATCCTACGCAATGTGCTGGCTTTGTGGGAGCCTAGCCAGTTTGGATGTTCACCTTCCTAGATATGGACAGAGGGGGGAGGACCTAAGACTTACCACAGGGCAGAGAACCCTGACTGCTCTTTGGACTGGAGAGGGAGGGGGAGAGGAGTGGGAGGAGGGGGAGAAGGGTGGGAGGAGGAGGAGAAGGGTAGGAGGAGGGGGAGGGAAATGGGAGGCTGGGAGGAGGTGGAAACTTGTTTTTTTTTTTCTTTCTTTTCTCAATGAAAAAATAAATAAATAAAGCTTGTACCATGTGGGAGGAAAGGAATGGTGTTAGTCTCTTTTCTGTGACTGTGATAATAACCCCCTTATTATGAGAATGCATTGATCTGAACTCCGGTTTTAGAGGCTTTGGTCTGCAGTGAGTTTTCCACGTTGCTTTGGACGTGTGGGGAGGCGGTGAGTCACTGCAAGACAGTTGCTAACACCTCCCAGCAACACAAAGCAGGTACCAGAGGTGTTCAAGGGGTGGCCATGATCCAGACCATCACACTGTTTCAATCCCACATCCAACAGAGGGCTGATCTCCAAAATTTACAAAGAGTTCAAGAAACTGGTCATCAAAAGAACAAATAATCCAATTAAAAAAAATGAGGCACAGACCTAAACAGAGAACTTTCAACAGAGTAATCTAAAATGGCTGAAAGACACTTCAGGAAATGTTCAACATCCTTAGTCATCAGAGAAATGCAAATCAAAACGACTCTGAGATTCTATCTTATACCTGTAAGAATGACCAAGGTCAAAAACACTGATGACAACTTATGCTGAAGAGGATGTGGGGTAAAGGGAACACTTCTGCATTGCTGGTGGGTGTGCAAGGTGGTACAGCCCCTTTGGATGTCAGTATGGTGATTTCTCAGAAAATTAGAAGACAACCTTCCTCAAGACCCAGTAATATCACTACACAGCAGAAAAAAAGTGACATCTTGAAATTTGTGGTCAAATGGATGGATCTAGAAAATATCATACTGAGTGAGGTAACCCAGGTCCAGAAAGACAAATATCATATGTTGCTGTGGGACAATGGTATGTACCCTGTCGCTTGTACTTTAATTAAACGCTGATTGGCCAGTAGTCAGGCAGGAAGTAGAGGTGGGGCAAAAAGAAGAGAGTTTTGAGAAGAGAAAAGAGTCAGTCTACAGTCGTCACCCAGACACAGAGAAAGCCAGACACAGCAAGCAAGATGTGACGTGATGTGATGTGTCACTGAAAAAGGTACCAAGTCACGTGGCTAACATAGACAAGAATTATGGGCTAATATAAGTTATAAGAGTTAATAAGAAGCCTGAGCTAATAGGCCAATAAGTTTATAATTAATATAGACCTCTGTGTATTTCTTTGGGGCTAAATAGCTGTGGGACGACCAGGTGGGACAGAAAACTCGGTCAACAATATGTGCTCACTTATAAGTGGCTTTAGACATAAAGCAAAGAAAAACCAGCCAACAATTCACAATCCCAGAGAACCTAGATAACAATGAGGACCCTAAGAGAGACATATGTGGATCTAAATTATGTGATATGTAGAAAAAGACAAGATCTCCTGAGTAAATTGGGAGCATGGGGACCATGGAGAGGGTAGAAGGGGAGAGGAGAGGAAGGGAGGGGAGCAGAGGAAAATACATAGTTCAATTAAAATAATAAAAAAAGAAAATTTCGAAGTTTGGTGTTGCACTGCATGCCACTGAGTTCTCTCTGTCTTTTTCTCTTTCTCTTAATAGTTTTTTGAAACAGGATCTCACTATGTAGCTTTTGCTCACATGGAACTTGCTATATATTCTTGTCTGACTTTGAGCTCATAGAGACCTGGCTGCATGTCTTTGATGCCAGTGCTTGGAAGGCAGAGACAGAGGCAGGCAGATCTCTGAGTTCAAGGTCAGCCTGGTTTACAAAGTAAGTTCCAGGATAGCCAAGGCTACACAAAGGAAAAAAAATCAAAAATTAGTTATTAATTCACTCAGCTATAATACATATAATAAATATTAATAAACATGGTAAGTATAATAAATATAATTAAACACTTTATTAACTCCATTATATGTTGTTCCATATTTGATTTAATAAATGCTAAATTTAGAAAATTTATAATAGAGTCAAAGGAAAGAATTGGATTATCCTTTACAACTTTTTTTTTTAAATATTTATTTATTTATTATGTGTACAGCATTCCTTTCATGTGTGCCCGCAAGCCAGAATGGGGCACCAGGTCTCATTATAGATGGCTGTGAGCCACTATGTGGTTGCTGGGAATTGAACTCAGGACTTCTGGAAGAGCAGTCAGTGCTCTTAACCACTGAGCCATCTCTCCAGCCCCCAACTTTTATATTTGGAACTTTCAGTCAAATATAACGTGTGTAAGTGACATCATTATGATTTTTATAGTACATTATATATTGCATAAGCATTACCATTTCAATCACTTCAAGAATTCGCTGGTACTGGGCATGATGCCACTCACCTTTAATCCCAACGCTCAGCAGCCAGAGACAGCCAAATTCCTATGAGTTCAAAGTCAGCCAAAAATACATAGCAAGTTCCATGTCAGCAAAGGCTACATAGTGAGACCCTGTCTCAAAAAACTACTAGGAGAGAAGAAGAGAAAGAGAGAAAGACAGACAGAGAGAGAGAGAGACAGAGACAAAGAGAGACAGAGAGAGAGAATTCAGTGGCATTAAATACATGCATATTACTGTACCTCTAACTGTGTTTTTATCAAGTTAATTGAGATAGAATCTATATGCTATAAATATATAAAATTCCGCTGGGCAACACAGTGACTGCCCTGCATTACAATGCCAATTTTCATCCTGTCCCAGCTCAGGCTGTGCGGCTCACTATCATCTCAGACAGCCATCACCGAGCACAGGACCCTCACTGTAGATCACTGCATGCGCGTCCCTCAGTGTAGACTCATTCTCTTTAACACTTTCACGTCAATGGAGTCGCACAGTGTCTGGGTCCCGAATCTAGCTTTGTTTCACTCCACATTTTCTCCATTGATTACGGAACTTTGTTCCTTTTGATTGCTGAATGTCAGTGTCTTGCATCAGTAAACATTCAATGATTTGTTTATACATTTACATGTGGGCAAGCTTTTAGATTTTCAACCCAGAGCTACTCCAGTTTACAGTTAAGCCTACGTGAATATTGATCGGCAGCTCCTCTTATACACAGGTGCTTTCCTTTCCCTGGGTTGTGTGGTTAATACACACCTAACTTTACATGTAACAACCACACTGCTTTTCTGTAGTGTTATTACAGTGACTACACTGTCGCCCTGTCAGACTTCTAAAGGCTAAAGAACTACTTTAGTGCCTATAAAGTAGTACTATGACTTTTAACTAATATATTTCTGATGATGGATGGTTTTCATGATTTTGTGGATATTCGTGAAGCTTTTTGACATTTTACCTCTTTTTAATAACATTTCGTCTTATCTTAATTGAGCTACTAGTATTCTAATGTGTAAGTCTAAGTCTGTGCTTTCTATTTTTAATTTTTAGTTATTTATTTGGGGGGAGGTGGGCATGCAATACAATATAATACAACACAACACAATACAATACAATGCCTACTCTTGTGTAGTTAGAAGACAACTAGGGGAAGTCAGTTCTCTTTCCAACCCATGGGTCCCAGGGATTAAACTCAGATCCTCAGACATGGCAACAAGTGCCTTTACCTGCTGAGTCAACTCACTGGCCCAAAACTGTTTTAGAAGTGGGACCTTTTTGTTTATTTCTCATCAGCTCTAGGGCTCGGACCTAGGGACCTCTGCACACTAGGCAAACATGCCATCACTGAGCTGTATCCTAGCCCCTCTATTCTTACCCATCGGTCTGTACAACCGGGTTTCTACTAATACATCACATCCTTTGATCTTTGGGAGACCCAATATTTGATCTAAAGGAGAAAACAAACAGCATTTAACATCTCAAAAACTAAGCTAATGCTACAATCTGCACGATTCCCCAAAATTTCTATGTTGAGTCCTAATGCAGCAGTGTCTGGAGGTGGGACCTAATGAGAGATCCTTGGGTCTGGAGGATTCCACACTCATGAACAGATTCGTGACATTATAGGAAAAGCTGCAAGGGGTTTGTTCTGCTGTCTGCCCCGATGACACACAGAATCCCTCCCATCTAGAGAACACGGTATTCAAAGCACTGTGCTGGGTTCAGTGACCAAACCCTGATAAGATATTGACATATTAGTCTCAGATTCCCCAGATACCAGAACTGTTAAAAAAATAAATTTCCGTCTCTATAAATTAACCAGTCTCAGGTATTCTATGGGAGCATAAAAAAATAAACGAAGACATATATCAACTTTAGGACCACTCTTCACCTCAAAAAGATGTCAGGACCTTGACAGTAAACCCTCCAGGGAGAATACTGCAAAGAAAAGGCAGTGGCTTTAACCTTTCCTTTTGGCGACAAGCAGCTCGCTAATTAGAAGCATTCTTAGATAAGAAGCATGTATTTCTGGTCCTAATTTTTTTTCCACTTGAGAAGAATGCTGCTCTTTCCACATGACTGTAGGAGGCTACTTTCATGGAGAGTCTTCTGTTCACTGGTGTCCTGTCCCCACAGAAGGCCCTACGGAAAGGGAGAGCTAGTCAGCTAGGGACCTGAGGCACACCGACACTTCTTTGAATTCCAGTTCCCTCACCATAGCCGTCCTTACCAAATCTCCTGCTCGACTTGACGTTTGACTGCTGGAAGACTTGGGGCCAGGACAGGAAATCATTAGGGAAGTGCTGACTCAGAGGAAAAACAGGGATAAGGAAAGGATGTTTACCCAACCAAGGAGGAAGCCTGAGTCTGTGGCCAGCGGACAAAGGGGAATGGTACCCCTGGTTTATCTGGCCGACTGCCGTTGCCATGCACACTTCCTGACTCGTTCTTGAAAACAGTAACTAACTCAAACATAAAATGTGGATAAAAAAATCATAATTGTGGGAAAAGACTCATTGGTTGGCATCAACCCCTAAAAGTTCTTCATCGACAGACCTCTCTCAACCTTAGACATGTTTTCATAAGACTCAAAGTTACACAATTCTAAAAACCTCATCCCAACCCTTCCTAATAATATCCTTCAGCATGTAGACAGTCCTAGATTAAGATACCGCATGGAAATTAGAGGTGTCAGTTATTAAAGGCAGTGCCCCCAATGCAAAGGCAACTTGCAAAGACAGTTTTGATACTTTCTAGAGGACTTAGGCTGCTTCTGTCTCCAATTGTCCAACTGGCAAGGAGGTCACGCAGTATTTTCCTGACTGTCCTCACAGACACACCACTTTCTCAAGAGCACAATGCTCCCATGACGGGCTGGAGAAGAGGTCAAACACTATGTCTGTTTCTCTGTAGTGGAGGCTGGATCCCTCACTCCACCCAGCACACCCTCACCCCCTCCTTTCACTTGACTAAGAACAGCAGTCTCACTGATGAAACAGAGAAGTTGAGTCTGTAATCTCCTGTTCTAAAACAGCTGTATCTCTGGACCTGAGTCTTTCCACTTGAACTCAATTACCTCTGCTTGTTGCAGGAGGCCACTTGTTTGTTCCCGGCTGCTCAGCCCTGAAATAAGCACACAGAAACTGTATTCATTCGATTACTGCTTGGCCTATCTGCTTATATTATTCTCTTATTTTAAAGGTCTTTATCTTTCCATCTGAAATGTTCCTTGCCAGTTGCTTTTCTGTGTGGCCTTTTCTCTACCATGTTTTCCTCTGGCCACCCTGGGCTTCTTCTTTTGCTTTATCAGCCCATCTCTGCTCTTCAACTGTTGTCTGCTGTGAGTGGCTGTTCTTTCTGCTGGCCTCAGTTTACTCAGCACCTCCTTCCAGCGGTGGTATCTCCGATGCAAAGACTTCCTGACTGACCTGTGGTAGGGGCCTACAACTCCTTTCCTAATGGAAATCATATCTTATACATTTTATGGAAACAGTTATAAAATACTAATAGCCACATGGCCTTCTTGCAAGAAGGAACCCTTCTCTTAGGCTGTTCAATAAGTCTGGCTAACCAGTCTAGCTCCAGGGTCAGTGAGAGACCTTGTCTCAAAACTGAGGTCAAGTACACACACATGAACACACACACATGCTTGCACCACACACATAATACTAATAATAGTAACAATAATGATAAAACACTGAAAGACAGTTCTCTCGTGTTCATTGATAAATACAAGTATACTGTTAAAATGCCCATATTACTCAAGGCAATCTATAAACTTAATGTAATTCCCACCAAAAATAATGCCGTTCATCATAGAAATAGAAAAATATTGCCAGGTTGTGGTGGCACACACCTTTAATCCCAACACACTCAGGCGGCAGAGACAGGCAGATCTCTTTTAGTTCAAGGCCAGCCTTGGTCTACAAAGTGAGTCCCAGGACAGGTTCCAAAGCTATGCAGAGAAATCCTGTCTTGGAAAAAAAAATAAAAAGAAATAGAAAAGTTTAATCCTGAGGTATAAGGGCAGGATTCCTACATTGTATGGCAGTCAGAATTCTTTATTTATTTATTTATTTATTAAAGATTTCTGTCTCTTCCCCGCCACCGCCTCCCATTTCCCTTCCCCCTCCCCCAATCAAGTCCCCCTCCCTCGTCAGCCCAAAGAGCAATCAGGGTTCCCTGCCCTGTGGGAAGTCCAAGGACCACCCACCTCCATCTAGGTCTAGTAAGGTGAGCATCCAAACTGGCAGTCAGAATTCTGAGCGACCTACAAAGCACAATTTGCACCTGCCACACAGCAGGTTGGTTGCTTAGCCTTTTGATAGTGAAACAGCCTGAACAAGTGGGCAGGATGTGCTAATATCGTTCTGCTCCTTCTGTTGCAATTTAGGAGGTTGCCTGGGGAAGTCTATGTGACAAAACAGGCATAGCTATGGACGTGACCTAAGTCCCCCCACCCCAGCTACCTAGGAAACTAATGAATTTCCCCCTCATGTTTTGATATAGAAGCTGTTTGAATAATAAACACGGGTGATCTTCAGGATTTGAATGAACCCTGACACTCCCTCCTGATATTGTCGTGTGAAGTGTGCCTCATTTATTCCCTCCCCTCCACTCTGGTACAAGAAATGGTTTATGTTTGGGCTGGCCCCCAACACTGAGGTTCATCTGGTAAAAAACAAGACCCCAAATAGCCAAAGCAATCCTGAGCAAAAGTCAGATTTGGAAGTATGGCAGCACCTGACTTCTAACTATTGAACTATAGTAACAAAAGGGCATGGTGCTGAATCAAAACCAGACCAAGGGAGTGCAGTGGAAGACCCCACCACAGCCAGCCATCTGGATCTCGCTAAAAGTGACAATAAACTTGAGAAGAAGAGCCTCTTCAACAAGTGATACAGGGAAATCGAGCTCTACACCAGTCTTTCAGAATATGCTTAAATCAGCTCAAAGGTGACTGGCGACCATATTGTAAGACCTGAAACTCTGAAACAAGCAGAGCAAAACACAGAACAACACACGGGGACTCCCTGAAGGAGACCTGCAGGGGCTCAAGAGCAAGAGCACAAGCTGACCAGTGGGGTTAACAAATCACAAGGCAAAAGAAGCAAGGGACACCATGTGAGGGCAGCCTGCGGAATGGGAGAGATTCCGTCCGTGCATGCAGGTTAAGAACTCAAAAATCTAAGCACTTTCATGAAAAAACAGCTCATACCATGAAGGAAGAAAAGAGATGGTTTTTCCTGGAGCTAGATACGAGCAACCATGGTCCAGGGACATAGATTAATTCCCCAAATGACACGTCTCAATGATGTAGCTATTTCATAAACTTTTTACAGTAACAGAACAAAGAAAGTTGTATAATAATACACTTCTTCTTTTCATTTTTTTAAATTTTTATTGAGCGCTACATTTTCTCTGCTTCCCCCCTTCAACTCTCCCCCAAGGTCCCCATGCTCCCAATTTACTCAGGAGATCTCGCCTTTTTTTACTTCCCATGTAGATTAGATCTATGTAAATCTCTCTTAGTGTCCACATTGTTGTCTAAGTTCTCTGGGCTTGTGGTTTGTGGCTGATTTTCTTTCTTTTATGTTTAAAAACCACTTATGAGTGAGTACATGTGATAATTGTCTTTCTGTGTCTGGGTTACCTCACTCAAAATAATCTTTTCTAGCTCCATCCATTTTCCTGCAAAATTCAAGCTGTCATTATTTTTTCCGCTGTGTAGTACTCCATTGTGTAAATGTACCACATTTTCCTTATCCATTCTTCTGTTGAGGGGCATTTAGGTTGTTTCCAGGTTCTGGCTATGACTAACAATGCTGCTATGAACATAGTTGAGCACATGTCCTTGTGGTACGATTGAGCATCCTTTGGATATATACCCAAAAGTGATATTACTGGGTCTTGAGAAAGGTTGTCTTCTAATTTTCTGAGAAATCACCACACTGACATCCAAAGGGGCTGTACTACTTTGCACACCCACCAGCAATGCAGAAGTGTTCCCTTTACCCCACATCCTCTTCAGCATAACTTGTCATCAGTGTTTTTGATCTTGGCCATTCTTACAGGTATAAGATAGAATCTCAGAGTCGTTTTGATTTGCATTTCTCTGATGACTAAGGATGTTGAACATTTCCTGAAGTGTCTTTCAGCCATTTTAGATTACTCTGTTGAGAGTTCTCTGTTTAGGTCTATACTCCATTTTTTTTTATTGGATTATGTGATCTTTTGGTGTTCAATTTCTTGAGTTCTTTGTATATTTTGGAGATCAGACCTCTGTCTAATGTGGGGTTAGTGAAGACCTTTTCCCATTCTGTAGGCTGTCGTTTTGTCTTGATGACTGTGTCCTTTGCTTTACAGAAGCTTTTCAATTTCAGGAGATCACATTTATTAATTGTTCCTCTCAGCATCTATGCTACTGGGATTATATTTAGGAATTGGTTTCCTGTGCCAATGTGTTCAAGTATATTTCCCACTTTCTTTTCTATAAGGCCCAGTGTGGCTGGCTTTATGTTGAGGTCTTTTTGGACTTGAATAACACACTTTTCAAATATACTGATGGATGAATTCAGTAGGCACACTATAACAGAGCAGGAAAAATTCTGCTATAGATCTTAGATGCTAAAAAAAATATCCCTTTGATAGGTGAAAATTCAAGGTGGACTCATACATTCCAAAGAACCTACCTAAAGGTCACAAGAGTTGTTAAATCATTTTCTTCATTTGTTTTCTATTGCTGTGATAAAGACCATGGTCAAAAACAACTTGGTGAGGAAAGGGGTTGTTTCTTCTTACAGCTTATAGTCTATCATGAAGGGAAGTCAGGGCAGTAAGGAATGTGGAGGGAGGAACTGAAGCAGAGACCACAGAGGAACCCTACTCACTGGCTGACTCTGCCTGGCTTGCTCCACCTGGCTTGCTTGGCTACCTTTCTTAGACATCCCAAAATCACCTGCCTGAGGGTGACACCACCCACAGGGGGCAGGGCCCTCCCACAACAATCATCAATCAAGAAAATGCCCCCACAAACTTGCCTACAGGCCAATCTGATGGAGGCATTTTCTCATTTGACTCTTTGTCCTCACAGATAATCCTAGTTTTGTCATTGACAAAAATCTAACCAACACAGATTGATGTGGGAGTGTCATATATCAATCTGTTGATTTCATTGGCTAAGCAATAAAGGAACTGCCTCGGCCCATTTCATTGGTCAGAAGATAGGTGGGAGGAGTAGACAGAACAGAACGCTGGGAGGAAGAGGAAGTGAGGTCAGACTCCGCAGCTCTGCTCTCCGGAGCAGACGTAGGAGAGACGCCATGCTACCTGCTCCAGGGAAGACGCACGCTATGAAGCTCCGACCCGTGAATGGACTTAGGCTAGAATCTTCCCGGTAAGCGCACCTAGGGGCGCTACACAGATGATTAGAAATGGGCCAGAGCAGTGTTTAAAAGAATACAGTGTCCGTGTAATTATTTGGGGCATAAGCTAGCCGAGCCAGGCAGGCGGCTGGGGTGTTTGGGGACGCAACCCTGCCGCCGCTCCCATATGACTCCAAATGACGCCCAGACATGTGGCTAACTAAACCCACTTTAAAAACCTGAGAAGGCTTAAAAATAAGGGAGAGAGCATTTAACACAGATTTTTGCTGTATGTTGGTGGCGTGCTGTAGAGAGATTTCCTGATTCGGCAACAGCAGCAGAAAAAACGCTGTGTCATTTCAAAGCATGGCTTCCTGGGGCTGTGCCCCCAGTGCAAACTCTGGCTTTATGTTTGTGTTCCCGCTTGGGATCAGAAGGAGAGTGCTCTGAGACTGTGAAGATGACTCAGAGCTCCCCGCCTGCTCCTGGGCAGAAGGCAGAATCAGGCTTAGACAGGCGGAAGAGCATGGCGGATTCCTGCCGCCATACAGAGACGTGTTTTCAGACTGCGCAGTGCTCTGCGTGTCAGATTTGGATGTTACTTAGATGAAAAGAATTTCTGTGCTGCACGCTCAGTCTCAGAACTGAAGTGCTGAGTGCCGCTCCTACCTGGCGGCCCCAGAGCTAGCACAAAATGGTACGTCCTCCATTTTGAAATTTTCCTGACTCAGCAGCAGGAACAAACCTGTGTTGTTTTAAAATGCCGGCTTTCTGGGCCATCCTGCCAGGGCAAACTCTGACTGTTTGAGGCAGGAGGGCCGGCTACCGAGAGAGGACTTGAGTGTTGTCTGTTGTAGTTCGCTGGCTGGCAGGGACCTTGAAATGCTATAAACATGGCTACAGCCAGTACCTCAGCCATGAGGCTGAAAAGCTAAGGAATGGGCTACATCTAGCCGGCAAAGCCACGCCTTTAGTCCTACTGAGTGAGATTGCTTGGTAAACTAAAGACTCATGTGGTCAAAAAACAGAGAGATATACAGTAAAGAGAGATTCAGAGACAAAGAAAATTTCTAAATGGTTTACTGTGTGTTAAAAATATATGCAAGCTAAAAGTTGAAGTTCTTAAAAAAAAAAAAAAGGAAGAGAGTTGTTGTGTGTCCTAGTACACACCTTTAATCCCAACACTTGGGAGGCAGAGGGAGATAGACCTCTGTGACTTCAAGGTGTGGTAGCACACGCCTTTAATCCCAGTGCCTAGAAGGCAGAGACGAACAGATCTCTGTGAGTTCAAGGTGTAGTAGCAAACACCTTTAATCCCAATGCCTGGGAGGCAGAGACAGGCGGATCTCTGAGAGTTCAAAGACAGCCTGGTCCACAGAAATACGCTCAAAAAGCAAAAAGTTAACTTAGGAATGTCTCAGCTTAGATTCTTAAGCGCCTAATGATTTAAAGGCTCAAATCAAAAGTGCTCCTGGATAGTAAAAAATTGCAGATTCACAATAGGACAGATTCAGACCACTAAATGAATCACACTGTTGGATGAATGTACGTTGGCTTGGGAGAGAGAAGAAAAAGAATATAGAGAATAAAGTTAATGGTTTAAAAAGAAAAAAGTAAAAGTAAAGTCTTTAAAGAGACAGAATAAAGTAAAGTGATAGAGTAAAACTAAGCCGCGTAAAAATGAAAAATTCACAAAGAGTCTGGATTATGTACATTGTGTTTTCTTTAAAATTTTTGACTGTGAAGGAGCTAAGTACAGAGAGACATTTCATTTTATGGGCTGCCAAGTGGAACCAGAACGGATATCATGAGGGTATGATTTCAAAATTTGGATCTAAGGATATGATACTTTGGAAAAGAGATTCTGCTTTTGTTTTCACAGAGGATCAGACCTTGTGGATTGCATTTATCCCGATTTGGTATGATGGACCACGTCCTCCTGAAGGGTTGCTGTGAACATCTTCAGAAAATTTCTTTGCTCAACTGCCAACTGAGATAAACCTGGCACACAGGTTACACCCTAAATAATCTGATTAACGACGCCCCCATTCAGCAGGAAGCAGTTTGGAGAGAAAAAACTGCGCCCATGTTCCCAAAATATTGTTTATAAATGTTCTTTTACATTTAAAGGGGGAAATGATATAGGTATGAATAATTTGCATTGATAGAGATTTAAGGTCAATTTTGTTATATGTATAAATGTTTCTGATGTAACTTTTACTTGATAACTGTTATATGTAATTTTGCTATGTTAAGGTTAAAGCCTTCGTTTTTTTTTTTTTTGTTTAAACAGAAAAAGGGGAAGTGATGTGGGAGTGTCATATATCAATCTGTTGATTTCATTGGCTAAGCAATAAAGGAACTGCCTCGGCCCATTTCATTGGTCAGAAGATAGGTGGGAGGAGTAGACAGAACAGAACGCTGGGAGGAAGAGGAAGTGAGGTCAGACTCCGCAGCTCTGCTCTCCGGAGCAGACGTAGGAGAGACGCCATGCTACCTGCTCCAGGGAAGACGCACGCTATGAAGCTCCGACCCGTGAATGGACTTAGGCTAGAATCTTCCCGGTAAGCGCACCTAGGGGCGCTACACAGATGATTAGAAATGGGCCAGAGCAGTGTTTAAAAGAATACAGTGTCCGTGTAATTATTTGGGGCATAAGCTAGCCGAGCCAGGCAGGCGGCTGGGGTGTTTGGGGACGCAACCCTGCCGCCGCTCCCATATGACTACAACAGATTATTAAACAAAAATCACAGTACAGGTATGCAATACCTTCCTTCACGAGCTTTTGGTCAGGGAAGCCCCAGAGGTCTCCAAAACTGTAGCTTCTGTCCTGCCTGATCCCCACAGCTGTTTAGTCCCAAAGAAACACACAGAGGCTTATATTAATTATAATCTGTTTGGCCTATTAGCTCAGGTTTATTATTAACTAGCTCTTACAACTTAAATTAACCCATAATTCTCATCTATGTTTAGCCTCGTAGCTTGGTACCATTTTTCCATGAGGCATTCTCATCTTGCTGCCTTGTCATCTGACTTATGACTGTGTCTCTGCATTTCCTCTTTTCAGACTTCTCCTCATTTGGTTGTCCCGCCTGTACTTCCTGTCTGGTCACTGGCCAATCAGTGCTTAATTAAACCAATATGAGTGACAAATCTTACAGTGTACAAAAGCATTCTCCCACAGCACAAAACAGTGCTCTCTACTGTCCTTGCCCTTGGTTACCCGCCATAACTACATGGTAAGATCTCATTGTTGAAGATACCACACACTTTGACTGCAAGACCTACAGAAATCAATCTCAAACTAACCTGGAAGCTTCCTCCCTGTTGGTTAGCGTTCCTGATGCTGGAAGATTCTCTATAGGCTGCTGGGAAAGAGACTTTACCCAGCACTGGATCCTGCATGTTTCAATACCAACCTACCAGGCAAGACGTGCCCACTGGAGCAACAGTGGCACAGCAGTTATCAGGATAACTGACATATTTCTTGTTTGAAGCTTGCTTCACAGGAAGGAAATTCATGCCTGGTACTGTCATGCAGGACAAAAGCCTGTGGCTGAGGAAATCAGAGATACTGCAGTAGAACTTGCTGTTGATACTTTGCTAAATGATCTTGTTGTCAAGTTGTCTTCTAAATATTTGTGTTTGTACGCATGGACCTGGGCTGCTCCCAGCCTTGGCCAGTTGAGCTTCTTTCTGCACAGTCGGAGGTCAATGGAGAGATGCGACACTGGTCAGAGGGCTGAAAGTGACCAGCTGGGTGCTCAGCCCTAAGTGGACACCTAGGTCAACCCAACACTGCCGAGGCACAGGGAACTTAGCAGAAGAGGAGGCAGGAAGGAGGGAAGAGCCAGAAGATGGGGAATCATGCTGTGAAATGCTGTCTTCTGAACACGAACTCGCTGCAGCTGTAGTTGCCTGCATAAAACCTATACGGGATCAAGCTAGCCAGAATTCCAGCGCAGACTGGGTAATGGCTCTCCAGTCCCCACCCCTTGCTGAGACAGCATTGACTGCAGGAGTGAGAATCGCTCCTCTTTGGAGGTGTGGCCATGGACAGGATTTCCACTCCAATAAAAGGTCCCCCCCAAACACACATATATACAGTCAGTACTAACTGGACTTACCAGGAAACAAATCACATGAAGTTGGGAGGATGGCTGGTTGGGGAGGGCATGGGGCAGCTGAGAGGGGAAATGAGTAGTAGATATAACACATTTCATTGTACACATGTGTGAAATTACAAAAGAATATTTTTTTTAAAAAAAGATAATACATAAAAACTGATATAGTTTCACAGCCTTTTTCCTCTGGTCTCACAAAAGAAGTCACCTAAAGGGACTAGAGAGACAGTACTAAAGAAATAGAGAGTAGAGAGATAGAGTTAAAAGCACTTGTTTTTGCAAAGGACCTAAGTTCAACTCCCAACACCCACATGGCTCATAACCAAATGCAACTCCAGTTCTCAGGGATCCAACACCCCTGTTTGACCTCTACAGCTACCAGGCTCCCAAGTGGTGCACACAGAGACGTGTGCTTGCAGAATATAAATAAATCTAAAAAGTTAAAAAAAAGAAGTCACCTGATGTGATAGATATAGATATAGATAGATAGATAGATAGATAGATAGATAGATAGATAGATAGATAGATAGATAGATAGATAGATAGATAGATGGAGAGAGAAAAGCAGAGCTGGGATGATAGAATTGTGATTTATGGGCAAGCTAGTTGGATTTGTGTCATTTGCAAAAGAATATTAACAATCAAAAAATTATAAAAGGAAAAATGAAGTGTTAATTTTTCCACCCAGCCAGGCCTGAAGCTGAAACAAGAGAATCCTGAGTACAGAGAGTTTGAGGCCAGCATGGGTCATACAGAAGATCCTGCCTTAAAAACCAAAAATGAAGTAAATGAATAATACAATGAAAAGCAAGTATCCACCAAAAGACAACTGTGTCCTTTTAGTATCTGATGCTAAGTTTAGACATTGTTTGTTGTTTGAGTTCTCAAGATAGGGTTTCTCTGTGTTACAGCTCTGGCTATACTGGAACTCATTCTGTAGACTAGGCTAGCCTTGAACTCTGTAGATCTCCCTGCCTCTGCCTCCTGAGTGCTGGGATTAAAGGTGTGCGCCACTACCACCCGGCAAGTTTAGATGTTTTTTGAGACAGTATCTCTGTATGTAGTCTTGGAACTCTGTATGTAGTCTGTTCTGGAACTCGTTATGTAAACCAGGCTGGTCTCAAACTCATAGAACTCTGCCTGCTTCTTCCTCCTAAGCATTGGGACTTACAGATGTACAGATCTTGAATGTCCCTGCCAGGCCAAGTGTGCAAGACTCGGTGCCCTGCCCACAGCACTATTGGTAGACTGTGAAATCCTTAGGAAGAAGAATGCAGAGAAGGTCCTTGTGCTGATGGGCTCAAAGGAGTGCTGGGACTTAGCCTGTGCTCTGTCTTGCTTCCAGAGACTGTGGAATGGCTTTCTCTGTCACATACTGCCACCACGGTATGTTGCCTTGTCACAAGCCAACCAAGTTAACTGGCTTCCAAAACTGAATGTCAAAATAAAGCTTTACTCTTTGCTTTTTACACGGGAGATTTCCAGTGTTAGCTACGGTAACAGAAAGTCAGCACAGTATTTTTCCACTAATTCCTGGAAGCTAGGCTCACCAGGCTCATTCATCTTTTTCTATGCCTAATTTATACATATATATTTATACTTATAATTATATACCACAATTCTGTACTTTTACTTAACATAATTCTTTAAACATTAAATCACAAGTAATTAAAGCCTCCTTGTGGACCTCACTGTTCGTGAATATGCAATATCTTGTGCTGCCCTGTAATGATGTTATAATTCCATTCTTAAGTATTTAGTTCATTTTCAGCATCTGTCTATTATAATGTATACTAGTAAATACCGAGACAGTCTCCTTACAGTTAGGATTCTTCTCTTACTGTACAATCTCAAGAGTGTAATGATTAGACAAAAACATACAACCGTTTCAATGTCTGATAAAATGTTGACTAATTTACTTTCAAAGAGTGGTAAAGTAATAAATTAGCCATAGGAAGAATCCAAATTCATGTCTCATGCCTACATTAAATGAAGATCAGGATCTTTAATTACATAGTGGACAATGGTAAAAGTAAAATATGTGCCTTTGTTGTTTCAGTCTTTACTTATGAAAGAAAATATATTTGCTAAATGCTCAATTTACTTCCTGGCCTATCTGTGTGACTTGCCTCCTCATCCCCTTGCCCATGAGTTGGTTTATTATCCTGTGTTTGGCCTCTTGGTATTTTATGGACATTAACTTGGCACACTTATTGCAAATAACTCCAAGTTTACTGGTTGCCTTATAATTTTAAACAGTTTTTAGGGTTTTTTTTGACAATTTCATGTGTGAGTGGTATGAGTGGTATTGAGGTGTGGGGGAGTGATGGAGGAAGGTCATTGGTTAAATAAAAAGAAACTGCTTGGTCCTCATTGGTTAGAAGATAGGTGGGAGGAGTAAACAGAACAGAACACTGGGAGGAAGAGGAAGTGAGCTCAGACTCCACAGCTCTCCTCTCGGGAGCAGATGCCTCAGAGGGACACCATGCCTCGCTCCCAGGCAGACACACTCGATGAAGCAAGCCGCCAGGTTAGACATGCTGAATCTTTCCCGGTAAGACCGGTGCTCACAGATTACTAGAGATGGGTTGATCGGGATGTGAGAATTAGCCTGTAAGGGCTAGAGCTAAAGGGCCAAGCAGTGATTAAATGAATACAGTTTCCGTGTAATTATTTCTGGGCATAAGCTAGCCGTGCAGGCAGCTGGGGTGTTGGGGACGCAGCCCCACCACTCTTATTATTACAGGGAAGAGTTGGGATGGGTTAAGAGACAGGTTTTCTTTGTGTAACCCTGGCTGTCTTGAAACTCACTTTGTAGACCAGGCTGGCCTCAGACTCAGAGACTGGTCTGCCTCTGCCTCCTGAGTGCTGGGGTTAAAGGTGTGAACCATCACTGACTGGTATATTCACATACGTCTACTCCTTCTACCCCTCCGACTCCTCAGGGGTCCTCCTTACTGCCTCTCAAGTTCATGACCTCATCTTCTGTGATTATAGTCTCTCTCTTTACACACACACACGGGGAGGGGGGGAGAATGAGAATGATAGATATATGGCCTACTGAGCCCAGTTAGAGCCTTTTAAAGGCAGTGAAGCTACGTTTCTCATTAGTAGCCATATCTCTCTATCTTTTCTTCTACAGTAGAGGTTCTCATCCTGTGACAGGGGTCATGTCTCAGCCATCCTGCTTATCAGATATTTACATTATGATTCATCACAGGAGCAAAGTTGCGGTTATGAAACAGCAATGAAGATAATGTTACGGTTGGGGTCAGCACAACATGAGGAACTGTGTTAAAGGGTCGCAGCTTCAGGAAGGTTGAGAGCCGCAGCCCTGCAGTCTTTTACACATTTTCTTCTCTGACCCAGAGATTCTGGAATTGGTTTTATTTAACTCTTTGAAGGATTTTTTTTTTAAACTTTTGAATCCTCCCCTCTTCCCCCCCCCCCCCCCCGCAAGGTCTTGCCCTGTACCTAAGTAGACTAAGCTGACCTAGAACTCACAGAGATCCTCCTGCCTCTGCCTACCGAATGCTGGGTGTAAAGGTGTTGTATACGATGACACATAGCAAATATTTTTGAGACAGAGTGTGGTGTAGCCCAGGTTGGCCCAGAATTTAAATTTGCTATGTTTGGGGACAACCCTTAACTTCTGTGCCTCCTGTCTCCACATCACGACTGCTGAGCTTTCTGGTGCTCAGTCTGTGGGTGCTGGGACTTCCTGTGCGGTAGGCAAGCTACATTCCCAGGCCTACTGTAAATTACTTTCCTGATCAATTTGCAAGGTTGCTCAGGTGTTTCTTAAGACAAGACTCTAAATAAGTGGAAGATATAAGCTTCACTTACAAACCTATAATTGTAATAAATCTGCTATAGCCTGCCTACTTAATCTTAGGACAGGAGTGAGTCACCTGGTTTATTGTGGTTCTGTATCCAAGCAAAGTCAGCTGTTTGTCTCACTATCCCACCCATGAAACACTGTTCCTTCCTTCCTTTCTTTTCTTTTTTCTTTTTTCTTTTTTTTTTTTTAGAAGATCTCTCGCTGTGTAGCCCTGGCTAACCTGGAACCCGGATGGAGATCAGCAGCGCCCTTAGCTTGGACCAACTTCAGTAGGACACACTTTCACTTGCTTCACACTGCTCCAGATTCTTCATTCTTCATAATGTTAAGGAAACCGTATTTTAATTTTTAATTCCTATTTTTTAAATTTACATTTAATGTGTAATTTAAAAAGCATTTTATTAGTGTTTGAAATAAAGAATCCCAGCCTCATTCTACTGGTATAAACAAATTCTTCGGGCAAGGGACATGCCCCTCGTGTTCCTCGCGTCACACTACAAAGAACCCCATTGCTTCAGAGCTCGTCTGTCTGAACGACGGCTCAGACGTTCCCTCATCTTTCCTAACAGCCAGACTCTCTGTCATATACCAAACTCAGTGACTCACTTTCCAAGGTGAGATTTTCCACAACACCGTGACTATTCAAGCAAAGGCTCCTATGAACAACCCTTGCCCCAAATGTCTCAGCCCTAGCAGGAAACTGGCCACCAGGATTCTTCCCCTCTACAGTACGGGCTCTGGGTGAGAGTCCTTGTTAGACCGTCTAAGAGCTAGCTGTGGCTTTGAAGCAATTAGTTAGCTTCTCTGACCCACAGCTTTCTTACCCATCAAGTTGGTTGACGATATTTAATTTATAAAGTGTCATGAGGATTAAATAATGCAATACCATTTAAGAGTTTCAATAATATTCTTGATATTTTTCTCATTGTACTATGTCTGGACAAAGGAGCTGGTGAATAGATATCTGCTGAGTGAATGGAGGGTTTCTGTAAAGACTCCAGTGTTGAAATGGAGCATTTCACGGGGGATTCTAAGTGGGGTGATTTAATGCTAATGAACAAATGGGAAATGGCAGTTCTCTATTTTTGTCCTGTGAGGGTCTAATAATAGTGCCTTTATTGCTCTATTAACTGATCATTTGCATGACTAGACCTCAGCCTGGTCCCTGGACACAGTCACGGAATAATTCCTGGCCCTCTATCTTTGGATACACATAAAAGAACTCAAGCCAAGCTTGAAAAAGAAATTGTGTAAAACTCTAGAAACTGTTGTCTCAAGGACCCCTGAGTAAAAACATAGGAAACCCTTCAGAAACCAAGGAGATATCTCCTCTCTCTCTCTCTCTCTCTCTCTCTCTCTCTCTCTCTCTCTTCTCTCTCTCTCTCTTCCTCTCTCTCTCCTTCCTTCCCTTAATCCCCCCTTCCTTCCCCATCTGTCCCTCCTCCCCCCATTTATTTCTCTGCAGCCCAGCTTCCTTCCTTGCACTGCGTGGTAGAAGACAGCTACCCCTGACTTTTAAGTCTGCATAGTGTTTGTCCTAATCCGCACTCATGAAGGAATCTGGCTGACCTGGTATAATAGTCTGTCTGGAGAGGTTATAACAGGATTCTACAGCCCGGGTAATTCACGAGACAGAAATTAGCTATTTATAATGGCACACATCTGTAATCCCAATACTTTAGTGGCTTAGGCAGGAAGATCTCAAGGTGGAGGCCAACCTAGGTTATACAGCAAACTGCTTCAGAAACATTCTTTATTAGTTCAAATTTCTGGAGCGTGGGTAATCTAAAATGTAGGTGTGTGGCCAAGTCCTTCCTGCTGCCAGTAGCCCATAGCAGAAGCTGTCACATGGCAAAAAGGCAAAACAGAACAAAACAAAAACAAAAGGCAGAAAGGACTCCCAGCGTGAGCGTGTTAATCCTTCCATTAAAATGGAGCCCTTGTGACCCAGTCACCTGTTGCAGACTGTGTCCCCTAATATTCTTAACAATGGCAACTAAAATCTCAACACGAGCTTAAAGAGCTCATTCCAACAGCCCCCCGGGCTGCTTCCAGTGCCCACTCAAGGCCATTCAAAGGTCTTTAGGAGAAGAAAATCATATTGCATTCAAGGGGGCCAGAAGAGCTGTGCCAGGAAGCTGCCCACTGCTGAGGGACAGATAAGAGAGCATCCAAAAGATCCAGCAGGTGCGCAAACATCAGAGCCCTGACTCTCACCATAAACTGAACCACAGATGAACCTTTTATGATGCTTTTATTAGAATTTCATAAATGCATACAACGTGTTTTGATCCCTTCTACCCTCTCACTCCTCCCCTAAGTCCAGCCCCATTTTTGCCTCCTCCCACATTCACCGCACAGTCCCCCTTAGTGCTTCCTGGATGTGCGCGAGTCTGGGACCACGGGAGCATGGGAGTCTCTCACGGACCACATCTCTGAAGAAATGGATGTCCACACCAGTTGCCAGCTGTATCTCAGCTAAGGGTGGAATTTCTTGAGTCTCTGCCAACCCACTGCAGATAAACCTTTCATTCTACCCAACGCCTCATTGTGAAGAAAGTCAATTAATACGGTGATGAGGGCTGGGCGTGGCTGGCGCACGCCTTTAGTCCCCGGACTCAGGAGGCAGAGGCAGAGGCAGAGGCAGAGGCAGAGGCAGATCTTTGAGAGTTTGAGAGCAGCCTGGTCTACAGAGTGAGCTTTAGAACGGTCAAGCCTGTCTTGAAAAAACAAAATAAATAAATAAACTGAAGAGGTCTCTGGGCTTTTATTACTTCACTTATTGTGGAAAAATAATTTGTTGTTTTATGCAGTAAACTTTGTTCAAAAACATGTTTATTTACTGGAAAATTCTCAAGAGGGGGGTAGAAACTCATAACTTAAAAAAAATAGTAAATAGTCTTAAAACCTATGGCCCAATCTTCTTAAGGAAAGCACTTCATGAAACGATTTGAGTCCAGTATTTACCTGCTTTGGGGTAACTTGTTAGTATCTGGAACCACATCTGCGTTCTCCCCAACCACACCTGCCTCAGCAAAACAGCAGGGACTGGATCACCTTCCAGAATTTTCTCTGCTCCAGCCTCCCTCCATCATGGACCCTTTTTGGAACCTTCAACATTTTCTCCTCAGTAGGATACTAGTTCAAGATTAGATTTATTTTCTTAGACTTTTATCAAGTTCAGCAAAATCACATGCACTCTTGGGGGTACCCGCCCTTCCCAAACTCCTTTTTTTTTTTCTTTTCACAGGAGTGTTAGTACAGGTGGGCTGTCCTGTGCCAGCCAAGCCGAAGCTAGCCAGCTACAGTTTATCTTCCCCACTGATTACAAATAATGCTTTGAACAAAGTGCAAAAGGCAAACCCTGAAGGAGCCTGAAAGGTGAACAGGTGCAGGCGCAGAAGCCAAAGAAACGACAACCTAGTCGAGCATCCCGAATGCATTTGTCTTCTTTGCCTCCTCGACTTAAGGCAAAGGCAGGTCATGTTCTAGAAGTGTGTTCAGGACTATCAGGAAAACGCCAGAAATCACCTTTGCAAACCAACAGGCCAAGAAAAGTAGCCTCTGTACCGGAAACAGTAACTGAAACTGCTGGCTTTCTGGATGCCCTTTCCGGCCTCCCAGCCGTGATGCTGCCAGGGCTCCCATGCCTCAGCAGCAGCATTGACAGGAAGTAGCAACAGCAACCGAAGCAAGCTTGCCCTGGGCCAGAGAGAAGTAGGAGGGAGGGTGTCGCCTTTCAAACAGTTCAAGAAAACCCACTGCTGCTTTTTCTTCTGTTTTACTGCTTTACTCTAAACCGGCCCTAGTCACACAAAACAGCCCTGGATCGCAGGGATTACAGCTGTTAGAGGCCCCCAGACTCCTGTCCAGAAGAACCAGGAATGGGAGGATCCTGGGAGCTGGAG
The DNA here is from genome assembly GCF_037038515.1 of Microtus pennsylvanicus. Classification (NCBI taxonomy): domain Eukaryota; kingdom Metazoa; phylum Chordata; class Mammalia; order Rodentia; family Cricetidae; genus Microtus; species Microtus pennsylvanicus. Next base: position 71,286,246 of record NC_134579.1, read on the forward strand.
GATGCCAGGAAGTGCCAGAGAGGATACTGAAAAAAGCTCCTTCTTACTCTGTAAAGGTCCCTACATAATTCCCAAGCTCAATTTCGGCCTGCACAACATGGAATAGATCCAAGGGCACAGACCCAACTGTCAAGTCCCAGAGTAAATGCCACACGGGAACACACGGAATGGAAAGTGTTAACTGCCAGGGCTCGGAGCCTGACCTCCCGGGGAGGAACCACACCCATGGAGGATGAGACACTGTAATCTGTACCTAAGCCAGTTAACTGTTCACACAAACATCAACATTTACGCGAGGATTTTAACAGGACCCAGAATTTGGCTTCACAATGGCCAAATGTGCTAGATCCAATACAAAATTCCAAGTCGGTCCAGTGATGGGAGGCCTATGCAAGGCCCATGGAAGTCAAAGCCAAGTTGGGCAACCCAAGGAGACCTTCCCTTAAAGGAAAAACAAAACAAAACAAGAAAAAAATCATCATTTAATGCTCTAAGAGCCTGGGAAACATCTGCAGTATAAGAACACTAGGAAACATCTGCAGTGGATGAACACTAGGAAACATCTGCAGTGGATGAACACTAGGAAACATCTGCAGTGGATGAACACTAGGAAACATCTGCGGTGGATGAACACTAGGAAACATCTGCAGTGGATGGACACTAGGAAACATCTGCAGTGATGAACACTAGGAAACATCTGCAGTGGATGAACACTAGGAAACATCTGCAGTGGATGGACACTAGGAAACATCTGCAGTGGATGAACACTAGGAAACATCTGCAGTGGATGAACACTAGGAAACATCTGCAGTGAATGAGCATTTTCAGCAAAGCAGCGGGATACAAACTTAACACATGAGAATCCATCTCCTTTCTATATATAAATAACAGACAGAAAAAATAGGAGCAGCAGGAGCTTTCACAATAGGCTTAATTGATAAATATAAAAACCTTGAAACAACTCTAACTGAAAGAGTGAAAAACCTACATAATAAAAACTTTAAAATATTGAAGAGAGAATAAGATATCAGAAGATGTAATGATCTCCCATGTCAAGGACTGGTAGAATTAATCTTGTGAAAATGGCTACCCTACCAAAAGCAACCTATTGATTTAATACAATTGCTTTCAAAATTTCAGCACAATTTTTCATAGAAATTGAAAAAAACATTAAACTTTGTATAGAAACAGAAAACACCCAGGATAGCAAAACAAACAAACAAAACAAACCCTAAATAAAAGAATTGCTGAAGTTATCAACATCCCAGGTTTCAATCTGTATTACAGAGATAAAGTAATAATATAGTAACAGCATAATAGTGGTATAAACACAGATACATTGATCAATGCAATAGAGTCAAAGACCTGGATATGATTCTACATGCCCACAGAGAGCTGAGTTTTGACCAAGAAGCCAAAATTAGACACTGGAGAAAAGGTAACATCTTTAATAAATTTTCCTGTTCAATCTTTATGACTACATGTAGAAGAATACCAATAGATCCATATTCACCCTGCACAAACTCCAATTCCAAATGGATTAAGGACCTCAACATAAGACCAGGTACACTGAACCTGATAGAAGAGAACGTGAAGAATAGCCGTGAACTCACTGGCACAGTAAAGGACTTTCTGAACAAGAAAGGGCCAGCGCAAACACTGAGATCAACAAATAATAAATGAGAACTCTAAAAACTACTTCTCTATAGAAAAGTTATACAGGCACCGTTGCTTATGTAAAACAGCAGCCTGCAGAAAAAGATCTTTGTGAAGTACATATCTGAATGAAGATTAGTGCCCAAAATATATAAAGACTCAAACAACTGAACATCAAGAAAATAAACAACTCAATTAAAAAAAATGGGATAGTGAACTAAACAGAGAGCTCTCAAAAGATGAAACCCAAATGGCTGAGGTTTCAACATCCTTAGCCATCAGGGCAATGAAAGCTAAAACTACTCTGAAATGTCTTACACCAGCCAGGCAGGCCAAGATCACTAAAACAAATGACAGCATGCACTGGCAAGGATTCACGGAGAGAGGAAGGAACACTTATTCATTGTTGGTGGGAATGCCAGTTTATACAGTCACTATGGAAATTGGTGTGGCCGCTGTTCCTCAAGAAGCTGGGAATAGATTTACTTCAAGATCTGGCTTTATGACCCTCGGGCATGTCCCCGTAGGACTTTACATCTTTTTCATCTGTGCTCACTGATACTTAATTCATAATAGCCAGAAACTGGAAACAGCCTAGATGTCCATCAACTAATAAATGGATGACAAAGTTGTGGTACATTTACACAACGGAATATTACTCGGCTACTAAGAAAAATGAAATTATGAAATTCACAAGTAAGTGAAAAGATCTGGAAACAATCATCCTGAATGAGGCAACCCAAACTCATTGCTTGTTTTCTCTTATATGTGGATGTTAGCATTTAAGCCTTTGATATGTGTGCTACAATACATATAACCATAGAGGTTAGGTACCTAGTAAAGGACTAGGGGTGAGGAGAGGGTATCCCAAGGAGGAGGAAATAGAAAATATTATTATAGAGAGACAGAGGGGAAGCTAGGAGGATTTACTAGGGAGGGGGCCGGAAGAGAAGGTTAAAGAAGGAAATACAGAGAGGGGCAGCAATAAAAGCCATACAGAAACCATATGGAAGCCGACTACTGCAGATGCTTTCTAAAATATATGCATATATGAAGGAAATCTAAATGAAGTCACCAAATAGAAGAGACAATGATTCAACTATATAGCTTACAACATCAAGTAAAACCTCCATTGCCAAGAATGGGTTACATCTAGTTGGGTCATTACCCAACAACGCCCCACGGAAAAACCAAAATATCACAGCTTATATTGCCAAAGCTGTTGGTTGCTTTCCACAGCCTGATGTGTGGTGGTTTGAAAGAAAATGGCCCCTATAGGCTCCTAGGGAGTCGCACTATTAGGACCACAGCAACTCTTATAAGAAAAACATTTAATTGAGAGGGCTTGCTTCTAGTATCAGAGGTTCAGTCCATTATCATCACGGCAGGGAGCATGGCAGAGGTATGGCCTGGTTGGAGGAGGTGTATCATTGGGGGTGGACTTTGAGGTCCCGGATGCTCAAGACAGGCCCAGTGCCTCACTCTCTCTTCGTGCTGCCTGAGGATCCAGATGCAGAACTCTCAGTCCCTCTCCAGCACCGTATCAGCCTGTGGTCCACCGCGCTTCCTGCCGTGATGATAATGGACTAAACCTCTGAACTGCAAGCCAGCCCCAGTGAAATGTTCTCCTTTATAAGAGTTGCCATGGAGTCCTCGTCCTCATTGTCGCCATGCCCGCCGACATCAGCCAGTGGTCCGGGCCGCTGAGCCTGCAGGCGGTGGACGAGCGCCCTCAGTACGCGCTGCGGGTCGCCTACGCCGAGGTGGAGGTGGACGAGCTGGGCAAAGTGCTGACGCCCACCCAGGTTCAGAATAGGCCCAGCAGCATTTCATGGGATGGCCTTGACCCAGGGAAACTCTACACCCTGGTCCTCACAGACCCGGATGCTCCCAGCAGGAAAGACCCCACCAGTGGCACAGGCCTCCACCACTACGTCTGGCTGGTGTACGAACAGGACAAGCCACTGAACTGTGACGAATCCATCCTTAGCAACAGGTCAGGAGATCATCGCGGCAAGTTCAAGGTGGTGGCCTTCCGCAAGAAGTGTCACCTGGGAGCCCCGGTGGCGGGCACATGTTACCAGGCAGAGTGGGATGACTACGTGCCCAAGCTGTATGAGCAGCTCTCTGGGAAATAGAGGCGCCGTGGAGGCCAGCGGTCCTGGGGACCTCCACAGTATTGTCAAGTTGTGCAAAGCATGCTCCCCCTCGCAGGGAGTCCTGAGCTGTGCTAGGATAGAGGTGTAGGGTGACTTCGCGCTGCCCATCCTTAGGATTCTAATAATCGTATCCAGGTTTATGTTTGCTCGAATTTAGTCTCCATCTAGGGGGTGTTTGGTGTTCTGATGGAGTCCTGTGTTGTTAATTTAAGATTTGCAACTCTGGAAAATAAAGACACTCTTCCCCACATGAGGGTGAGGGCTAGTGTTGTCTGTATGTGGTTTGACAAGGACTCGCCCAGAACCAGGCACGGTGGCATCTTCTGAGATGTGTTTTTAAAGTTCTGTCCCCAACTGGGACAACACAAGGCTTCCATCTCAGCTGGGTCAGGTGGCTGCACAGGTGTTGGTGTCCTGTAGCTCTAAAGAACAGGGCTACTGTGCTGAGGCAAGGCCCCAGAGAGAGGGCTAAGCCTTGCTTCTCAGTAGTATGAGCAAAAGTTCCTGGAGTTGCTAGGTGTGTTAATCTTGTCTGTACATCATCAAATAAAAATAAAGGCATTGAATTCAGGAAAAAAAAAGAGTTGCCATGGTCATAGTGTCTCTTCACAGCAATAGAAAACCTAAGACATGATGGTAAGTCCTATTAAGCCTCCATAATCTCATACGGAGCGGTACTATTAGGAGGTGTGGCTTTGTTGGACTAGGTGTGACCTTGTTGGAGGAAGTGTGTCACTTAGAGGGCAGTCTTTGAAGATGTCTATGCTTTAGGATACCACCCAGTGTCTCAGTCAACTTCCTGTTGCCTGCAAGATGTAAGACTCTGCTGTTCTTCCAGTACCACATCTGCCTGCATGCTGCCATGGTCCCTGCCGATAATGGACTGAACCTCTGAAACTACAAGCAAGCCCTCTCAATTAAATGTTTTTCTTATAAGAGTTGATGAGGTCACGTTGTCTTTTCACAGCAATAGGAACCCTAACTAAGACACATGCACACGAGCATGCGTGCACACACACATGCGCACACACACACACACACACATGTGCGCGCACACACACACACAATTAGTGAAGAAACAACTTCATAGCAATAAAAATTACCAGAGCTAAAGAAGGGCATTCTGGGGCAGTGAGATGGCTGGTGGGGCAGTGAAATCCCTGGGGTTCACTCAGGACCCACAGAAGGAGGGGAGCACTACTCCTGGGGTTCACTCAGGACCCACAGAAGGAGGGGAGCACTACTCCTGGTGTTCACTCAGGACCCACAGATGGAGGGGAGCACTACTCCTGGGGTTCACTCAGGACCCACAGAAAGAGGGAAGCACTACTCCTGGGGTTCACTCAGGACCCACAGAAAGAGGGAAGCACTACTCCTGGGGTTCACTCAGGACCCACAGAAGGAGGGGAGCACTGACTCCAGCAGGTTGTCCTCTGACCTCCACACACGTGCTGTAGTGCACACAACATGTATAAAATAAATAAATGAATGGTTTTTAATCTTTAAAATAGGACGCTATGGGGCTGGAGAGATGACTTAGCAGTTAAGAGCACTAACTACTCTTCCAGAGGACCCAGGTTCAATTCTCAGCATCCACATGCCAGCTCACAACAATCTGTAAAATCTAATTCCAGGGAATCCTATACACTGACACAGACATCCACGCAGGCAAAACACCAATGCTCATAAAATGAAATAGTTAATTAATTTTAAAAAGCAGGACATTGTACAGGGAATGAAAGTCTCTCTAACAGGCCTGAGCATGGCAAACGTGGCACAAGCAGGCCTTTCCCTTCCCGCTTCCCTCTCCCTTGCTAAACCATTAGATTACATTCCTAATAGCCACCAAGGGTTACTCCCTTACTTGGCCATGTCCTTATGCCTAACTAAAACTCCAAGGTCCAGCTATCAAAACACCAAGGTCCTGCAATCAAAATTCATTGTTGGGATGCACTGGCTACCATGTCCAGTCGGGACTTTCCTGATGGGGGAGAGTCTTCTGTTTTGTGTTAATTTCATTGGTTAAATAAAGAGACTGCCTTGGCCCTTTTGATAGGACAGCAGCTTAGATAGGCGGAGTAAACAGAACAGAATGCTGGGAGAAAGAAGCCGAGTCAGGCAGTCGCCATGATTCTCCCACTCCAGACAGACACAGGTTAAGATCTTTCCTGGTAAGCCACCTTGTGGTGTTACACAGATTATTTATTAGAAATGGGTTAGATGAATATGTAAGAGCTAGCCAATAAGAGACTGAAACTCATGGGCCAGGCAGTGTTTAAAAGAATATGGTTTCCGTGTAATTATTTCGGGGCATAAGCTAGCCATGCGGGCGGCCGGGTGCCGGGGACGCAGCCCCGCCGCTCCTATCACAACACTTTCCAACCCATCCTAGCACAGACTCCCCTTTCTCCTCGAAACCCACTCCTGCTGACACACCTGCTGGGTCTTCGCCTGACCCAGAGGCCACACCTCTCCTGCTTCCACCCCCTCCAGGGTATGAAAGTCTCCACTGTGTTGAGAATTTGGTATCTGGGTATCTTCCGTGCCAACTCTGAGGCCCCTTGCAGGGACGAAAGAGTGAATTCTCCAAGAAGACAACATATTGTGTCTGACCCTAATGACAGAGATTCAGAATATCAAGCAAAAGTTATCAGAATGGAAAATAGACAATCTTCAAATCAGTCATTTTTAATATAATACTAATACTCTTATTAAATCTTTGAGAATTTCTTACAACGTATTTTGATCATAGTCCACCCCTCCCTTAACTCTTCCTAGATCCTCCCCTCCCTAACCCTTCTCAACTTCATGCTTCTTGATATTTCTCTCTCTCTCTCTCTCTCTCTCTCTCTCTCTCTCTCTCTCTCTCTCTCTCTGCTTAAGTCCAGATTGTGCTGCCAATGTACTCACAAGTGTGGGGCCATCCAGTAGAACAAATTCAACATAAAACGAGTCACACCTTTAAAGAAAACTGACTCTTTCTCCCATAGAAGCCATCAACTGTCCATAGCTCCTCAGCAGAAGGGACTCCTGAGTCCCTCTCACTATGAGCTGGAATGTTCACAGAACTGAATTTGTGAAGGTTTTTGCAGGTAACCGCAGCTGCTGTGTGTAAAGTGTTGAGATCTTGTCCTTTCTAGATCTGTTTCAATCTGGTCCTCCCCAACCTCTGCCTGTTATAATTCTTCCACCTCCTCTTCTGCAAAGGCCCCTAAGACTCAGTGCAGGGTGATAGAGATATACTCTGGGTGAGTACTCCCTGGCATGTGTTGTCTGAATTTTGACCAGCTATGAGTGAGTTTCTGTGTTAACCACTATCCACCATACAGTGAAACTTCTCTCCTGAGGTCTGAGAGCTGTACTAATCTACGGGTTTAGAGACATGAATTTAAAGGGCAGGCTGCAGAGATGGCTCAGCAGTTAAGAGCATTGTATACTCTTCCTAAAGTGCTGAGTTCAATTCCCAGCAACCACGTGGTGGCTCACAACCATCTGTAATGAGATCTGGTATCCTCTTGAGGACAAGACCTGATCAGTTGCCCTCATCAACTTAGACCATGAAACCCAACATGGACAAATTCAACAGTACCACCATATACAGGCTGCCCATGAATACTTCAGCATTGCCAGAGCATAAATTTCATTCATTTCATGTTTGACACTATGACCATTTAGTAGAATAGCAGTGGTATGTTCATCCCTGGGGCCTGTGAGCTCCCCACTGTTTACTCTTGGTCAGATTTACAGCACCAGGCATGAGTCTCTTCCAATCAGAAATCTATTGATAACTCGCATGACATCCATGCCACTATTGTACCACTACTTCATATCTTGCCACACCTGTCACTTTTATAGTTCACAGAGTTCACAGTTCACCGTTCACAGTTCTCATTCATTAATTGTTGATCTCAGTGTCTGTGCTGTCAGTTTCAGAAAATCTTTCCTGTGCCAGTGAGTTCAAGGCTATTCTCCACTTTCTCTTCTATCAGATTCTGAGTACCTGGTCTTATGTTGAGGTCCTTAATCCATTTGGAATTGAAGGGTAATATTTATGCAGGGAAATGAATATGGATCGTTTTGTATTCTTCTACATGTAGTCATAAAGTTTGACCAGCACCATTTATTGAAGATGTTGCCTTTTCTCCAGTGTATATTTTTGGCTTCTTTGTCAAAACTCGGCTGTCTGTGGGTATGTAGAATCATCTCCAGGTCTTTGATTCTATTCCATTGAGCAATGTGTCTGTGTTTAAGACAATGCCATGATGCTTTTATTGCCATATCTCTGCAAGACCACTTAAAATCTGGGATTGTGATACCTCCAGCAATTCCTCTATTGTTCAGAATTTTAAAAAGCTATCTTGGGTGTTTTTTTTTCTTCTTTAAATTATTTATTTATTTTTATTTTATGTCTGTTGGTATTTTGCCATGGGTGTTGGGTCTCTTAGAACTGGAGTCACAGACAGCTGTGACCTGCCATAATGTGGGTGCTGGGAACTGAACCCAGATCCTCTGGAAAATCTGTCGATGCTCTTAACTGCTGAGCCATCTCTCCAGCCCTATCTTGGGTGTTTTGCATTTCTATACAGAGTTTAATTTTTTTCAATTTCTGTGAAAATTTGTGATTTTGGAAGGGATTTCATTAACTTTGTAGATTGCTTTTGGTAGGATGGCCATTTTTGCAACACTAATCCTACTAATCTATGAGCATGGGAGATCTTCATATCTTATCATCTTTAATTTCTCAGATTTTAGTCTATAAGACTTTCTCTTGCTTGGTTAGAGTTAAATTTTGTTTTCTTTTTATTTTAGGCTATTGTGAAAGGTATTTTCCCCCAATCTTTCTCCATCTGTTTGCCATTTGTATAAAGGAAGACTACTGATTTTTGTGTGTTAGTTTTATATCCTGCTAGTTTGCTGAAAGTATTTATCAGTTGTTAAAGTTTCCCTGGTGGAGTTTTTAGGGTTATTTATGTATAAAATAATGTCATCTGCAAGTAAGAATACTTTGACTTCTTTTCCTATTTGTATTCCCGTGATCTGCTTCAGTTGTCTTATTGCTCAAGCTAGGACTACAAGTATTGTATTGCATAGGTATAGAGAGAGTGGACTCCCTTGTATAATTCCTAATTAACAGAAATGTTTTGAATTTCTCTCTATTTAAGATGATACTGGCTGTGGGCATGGTGTAAATTGTCTTTATTATGTTGAAGTATGACCCTTATATTCCTAGGATTTCCAGGAATTTTTATCATGAAAGGGTGTTGGATTTTGTCAAAGGTTTTTTCTGCATCTAATGAGATGATCATGGGGATTTTGTCTTTCAGTCTGTTTGTGCAGTCAATTATATTTATTGATTTACATCAATAAATGAACCATCCCTGAATCTCTGGCATGAAGCCAACTTTATCATGGTTGATTTTTTTTATGTGTTCTTGAATTTAGTTTGCAAGGATTTTATTGAGATTTTTTTTCATCTATATTCATAAGGGATATTGGATAATCTTTTGCCAAGTCTTTGTGTGGCTTGGGTACCAGGATAATTTTTCAGTTTCTATTTTGTGGAATAATCTGAGGCATGTTAGTGTCAGTTCTTTGAAAATCTGGAGAATTCTGGGAGGAATCCATCCGGCCCTGGGCCTTTTGTGGGGAGGGAGATTTTAATAACTTCTTCTATTTCACTCGGGAATATGGGCCTATTTTAATTGTTTGTTTTCTCTTGGTTTAGCTTTTTATGTCACATATCAAGAAATTTATCCATTTCTTTTTTATTTTCCAGTTTGGTATAATACAGGTTTTTAAAGTATGCCTTTATGGGTCTCTGAAATTTTTTGATAGCTGCTGTAATGTCTCCCTTTTTATCTCTAATTTTGTTAATTTGTATCTTCTCTATATATTTTTGCTAATTTGACTAAAGCCTTGCAAATCTTGTTGATTTTCTCAAAAAAAAAAAAACCCAGCTCTTCTTTGATTCTTTGTGATTTTGTTGGCTTGTTTATATTCATTGACTTCAGCCCTAAATTGATTTCTTCCTGTCTACTCTTTTTGAGGTATTATTTCTTCTTACTTTTCTAGAGCCTTCAAGTGTGTTATTATTTTATGATAAGTTATACTATGTCTCCAATTTTTTGATGTAGGCACTTAGTGCTATGAATTTTTCTTTTAGAACTGCCTCCATATGCCCCATTGTGTTAGATATGTTTTTTTCATTCAATTCTAAAAAAGTTTTTAATTTTCTTATTTCTACCTTGACTCAGTTTTCTTCTAGTAGTGAGCTCTTTAGTTTACACGAGTTCATGAGCTTACTGCAGTTTCTGTTGCTGGTGTCCACCTTTGACCTCTGCTAGTCAGAGAAGATGCAGGGTGCTGCTTTAGTTTTCCTCTGCCTGTGAAGTCTTGTTTTGTTCACCAATACATGGTCTGCTGAGAATAAAATGTATTCTTTAGCTTTGGGTGGAATGTTCTGTAAATGTCTGTTCTGTCCATTTAATTTATTATGTTATTTAACTGCATCATTTCTCTGTCTAGTTTTTGTCTGGATTCCCTGTCCATTGGCAAAAGTGGGATACTGAAATCAATATCACTTGTTAGGGTCAATATGTAATCTTTTTTTTTTTAAATTTATTTATTTATTAAAGATTTCTGTCTCTTCCCCGCCACCGCCTCCCATTTCCCTCCCCCTCCCCCAATTAAGTCTTCCCCCCAGCCCGAAAAGCAATCAGGGTTCCCTGTCCTGTGGGAAGTCCAGGGAACCCCCACCTCCATCCAGATCTAGTAAGTTGAGCATCCAACCTGCCTAGGCTCCCACAAAGCCAGTGCGTGCAGTAGGATCAGAAACCCATTGCCATTGTTCTTGAGTTCTCAGTAGTCCTCATTGTCCGCTTTGTTCAGAGAGTCCGGTTTTATCCCAGGCTTTTCCAGACCCAGGCCAGCTGGCCTTGGTGAGTTCCCAATAGAACATCCCCATTGTTTCAGTGTGTGGGTGCACCCCTCGCGGTCCTGAGTTCCATGCTCGTGCTCTCTCTCCTTCTGCTCCTGATTTGGACCTTGAGATTTCAGTCCTGTGCTCCAATTTGGGTCTCTGTCTCTGTCTCCTTTCATCGCTTGCTGAACGTTAATATTCAGGAGGATGCCTATATGTTTTTCTTTGGGTTCTCCTTATTTAGCTTCTCTAGGATCACTAATTATAAGCTCAATGTCCTTGGTTTACGGCTAGAAACCAAATATGAGTGAGTACATCCCATGTTCCTCTTTTTGGGTCTGGCTTACCTCACTCAGGATAGTGTTTTCTATTTCCATCCATTTGTATGCAAAATGTAGTAATGTTTCTTTTTTGAACTTGGATGCCCTTGTGTTGGCACATGAATGTTTAAAAGTATAATATCTTGGTGGATTTTTTTTTCAAGGAATACATATGGTCCTTCCCCATCTCTCCTGGTTGGTTTTTGTTTGGAGACTACTCTACTAGGTACTACAACAGCTACACCTGCTTGCTTCTTGGTTCCATTTTCTTAGAACACCCTTTTCCATCGTTTTATTCTAAGGTAAGGTTTGTCCTTATTTGTGAGGTGTGTTTCTTGAATGCAACAGAAAGATGAATTCTGTTTTCTAGTTCAGAAGGCTAGTTTGTGTCTTTGGGGGGTAATAGATGCCATCAACATTGCTAGTTATTATTCAGTGGGGTTTATTAATTCTTACTATTTTGTTATGGTAGTATTTTTTTCTTTTATCTGTCAATTAACTGCCCTGGGATTGTTTATCCCTGTGTCCTCTTGGGTGTGTTTAACCTCTCTTCATACTAATATTTTCCTTCTAGTGTCTTCTGTAGAACTGGGTTGATTTAAAAAATTGTTTCAATTTGTTTCTATCATGAGATGTTTTTTCTTTCTCCCTTGGTTGTGATTGATAGTTTTTCTGGGTATAATAGTCTTGGTTGGTATCTATGGCCTTTCAGAGGCTGTAGAACATCCATGCAGGCCTTTTGGGCTTTTAGAGACTCCACTGAAAAGGCAGGTGTTATTCTAATGGGCCTTCTTCTTATGTGAGTTAGTCTTTTACTCTTGCAGCTTTTAATATCCTTTCTTTGTTCTGCACATTGTTTTGTTTAGTATGTGTCTTGGGAACTTTCTTGTCTGGTCTTGTCTATTTGGTGTTCTGTGTGCCTCTTGCCCCTTGCTGAACATTTCTTTCTTTAGACTGGCAAAAAAAAAAAATTCTATAATTTTATTTGAAATATTTTTATATCTTTGATCTGATTTTCTTCTCCTTCCTCTATAACTAATTTGTAGGTTTTGTCTTTTCATAGTGTCCCAGATTTCCTGGATGTTTTGTGCCTGGAATTTATTTTAGATTTAGCATTTTGTCTTACTGATCTATTTTTTCTGCTCTACCCTCAAAACCTGAAATGCTCTCTTCCATGTCTTCTAATTTGCTGTTGAAGCTTACACCTGAGGTTTCCATTTTTTTTAAATTTCAGTTTGGTTTTTATTTAGTGATTCTATTTTTTTTTTTTTTGCTAAATTCTGCTTTCATTTCTTAAATGATTTTCCTCATTTAATTCAACTGTTTGTACACTTATAGCCTTCAGTAGGGAATTTATTCACATCCTTTTAAGTCCTTGAACAAATTTATAATTGCTATTTTGAAATCACTGTCTTGTGATTTGAATAAATTGGTTTTCTCAGGGAATATCACCATGGAGTTGTGGGCTTTTGGAGAAGGCATACTGTCTTGATTGTTCACATTTTTGCCTTTGCACTAGGAATGGGCATCTGCAACCATGGCATCCATGGTATTTCTTGGTGTAGATATCTTATCTTACTTTTGTTGGGTGGATGTTTGGTTCTTTGGTTGCTCTTGCCTCAATCTGATAGATTTGGACCAGAATGATGCTTGGTTTTGGGTCATTCTGAATTTTAGGCTTCAGACTGTCACTAATCCTAGATCAGAAGTACTTGTTGGATCTCTAGGTTCATGTCCAATTAGTCCTAGATTGATGCAGTGGGTCGGTTGCGTGGGTGTTGGACTAGCAGATGGGGGAAGATTTGGGGTCCAGCTCTATGAAGAAAGGCAGAGACCGAACTAGGGGCATGCTGGCTCTGGGCAACTGTGGTGAGCTAGAAGGAGGGACTGAGGAAGACAGGTCTAACTATTCTAGAGAAACCAGCATGGGGGAAGGGAAGGAGCACAGAAATAGTCTTGTTGGGTCCTGGGCAAGTGCCACATTAATTTTTGCCGGCCTTGTTTGAGGTTGAGTATTCAGCCACTTGAAACATAATGCTTATCCTTCTCTCAACCCCCAGAATCATCCAGAACTTAAACTTGAAAACAAAGCCACATTTGCAGAGCTGTTTATTCTTTCCCTAAGCCTTTAGAGTGCTCCATTCAAGCAGTTTCCTCCTAAGGGAAAGTCTACCACTGTGAGCCATTTGTAGCGCCTTTTGTAATTTATACAAGAGATTTTACTAATGAGCGTAAAAACAAAATCATTTGAAGTCATCATTTTGTTTTTTGTTGCTTTTTTTTCAATTTCCAAACATCTCTTGGCTTTAAGGATCAGTTTTAAAATATCCAAATCCAGGGCTTGAGCTACAGCTCAATGGTGAGCACTTGACTAGCGTGTGGGAGCTCTGGGTTAGTTCACGTGGCTGCCCAGGGGCTGCGTATGCCCACTGCTTATAGATAGAAGGAACAAAGGGCTATAGAACTATAAAACAGGGAAGCCAAGGAGGCCTATTCATATCCTCAACACACAATGAGAGCCAGGCAGTGTGTCAAGGTGCTTCTTCAAAGGCCAGCACTAACCAAGATCTTGGGCCAAGTGTATTTAACAGCTCCTAAGGCAGAGTTAGCAAAGGACTTTGCCTCTTATAGAGAACCACCTATGTTTTAAGGCTTAATTGTTTATTTTATGTGTATATATGTGTGCCTGAATATATTCAAAAGCACCATGAGCATGAAGTGTCTGCAGAAACCAGAAAAGGTCATAGGATCCCCTGGAACTGAAATTATGAGCTGTCCAGTATGGCTGCTGACATCAGAACCCGGGTCCTCTATGAGATCAGCAAATGCTTGTAAACACAAAGCCATCTCTCCAGCCCTCCCACCTGTAAGTCTTGGAAAGTAAGAATTAATTCAGGAGTGCAAATTCTTCCTCTACCCTGTCAGTGCTCAGGGAAAGGGTGAGGCAAATTCTTCTGTGCTTTGTGTTTCTGGCTGAAATGACTTTTTTGATGGAGAATTCTGTGGGTGTTGTAGAAAGCACAGGCATCTTTAGCCTCAGTGGGAAAGGATGAAGCTGTCCATTTGAACAGGGGCTGGGGTCTTAAAATCACAGTGTTTCTGAATGAGATAGCTCTCTGGGTAAGAATGAGTCCTGTAGAAACTGAACTGAAGTAAATTACGGATAGCAATGTGATACAGGATTCCCCTCTGTAAGCTGTGAATGTTTTATTGTCATTGGTTAATAAAGAAGCTACTTTGGTCTATGACAGGACAGAGTTTAGCAAGGCAGGAAATCCAAGCAGAGATAGCAAGGAAAGAAGGTGGAGTCAGGGAGATGCCATGTAGCTGCCAAAGGAGAAAGATGCCAGAACCTTACTGTAGGTAAGTCACAGCCTTGTGGTGATACACAGATTAATAGAAATGGGTCAATTTAAAACATAAGAGCTAGGTAGGAATATGCCTGAGCTATCAGTCAAAGAGTGCTGTAAATAAAATAGTTTTATGTGATTATTCAAGTCTGGGTGGCGGGGAACCAAAAGTGCAGTCTCCACTTACAGCAATTGGTATTCAGGAGACTGCTTGCTTTTAAGCAATCATCAAGGACCTTCGGAGGATTCGGTGGTGGGAAGCTCAGCTTTTTTTGTTGTTGTTGTTTGGTTTGGTTTGGTTTGGTTTGGTTTTTCGAGACAGGGTTTCTCTGTAGTTTTGGAGCCTGTCCTGGAACTAGCTCTTGTAGACTAGGTTGGCTCGAACTCACAGGTTGGCCCGAACTCACAGGTTGGCCCTCCTGAGTGCTAGGATTAAAGGCATGAACCACCACCACCACCACTGCCCAGCTTGGGGAGGTCAGCTTTAACAAGTAATTGCTCCTAGGCTAAGGAGAACACATCTCACACAGAGATTTTCATTTGTGGAAAAACACAGAGCAGAGTGGAAGGAGACACATCAGAAAATCTCCTATCCCGGCAGCCTGGAGGGACAGGAAATAACCCACAGGTGGAGGTGGAAGGGATTTCCCTAGCTGGAAGGAAGGGCATGAGCACAGATGCAGAGAAGCAGATGGCAGAGTGTCCATCCAGCTGGAATAGGACCTGCACATAGGACCATCTTCTCTGAGAAAGCTCTACTGAGGAGAAGTCTTGATGGACCCTCAAATGAGGTGGTCAAGAGACCTCTACCAACACTCCAAACAACCATGTGGTTTTGAAAAATGGTACTTTCCGGTAAGCCGTGCAACTTGGATAGAAAGGTACCCTGGCAGTTGGGAGCCAAGGAATACCTCAGTCACTGTAAACATAGCAGGGAAAGGTTTCCCCAGTGAAACAATTCTGCTCAGGTCCCCCAGAGTGTAACAACTCTGCTCTGCTAGGGGAAGGTTTCCCCAGCGAAAGTGTTCTCTCTGCTCCCCTCCGGCTCCTGGATTCTTCCCTCCCAGTAAATCTCTTGAATGAGGTTTGGGCGATGATCTTCTTTTGCCAGAGTGGAGCCGGGCAGAGAAGTAACAACTTTCCCAGGAACTGGACCTTTTAACCTACACTTCCAGTGGAAACAGACCCTGCTCTGGCCTCCACTTTTAGCTCTGCTATTTTGATACATTTAAGACTTTAGACATTCATAAACTCAGCCTAAAGACCCCAACTGTAAAAAGAGGAGATACTGTATTTCATATATATATATAGTATACACAGGATTTGTGTGAACATCAAGAAAGACAGTGAACACAAAATAGCATTAGTGAGAGTATTATGAAGCTTCCCCCTAAATGTTATTTTTATTCTATTATTGCTACTATGTAAGACTTGCAGAGACCAGGGAATGCTTCTTTTTCTGGACTAAGAACACAGAAGTTATTTTTTTTAATAAAGCCATTTCATGAATGAATGAGTACACATGCGGATAATATTCAGAACCCTCAAACTCAACAATAAAATCAATCTTTCAAACTATGCTGGAAGCCTGCTGACTGTTCCTTGATTCTTGGGGGGTACTTAGGCCATTGGGAGCTCTGAGTTAGTTGGTATCATGGTACAGGAGGAAGCCAGTGAAGGTACAGTCATTGACATTATCTGCATAGAGTCCGTTATGATCCCCATCCCCGTACACCTGGAGCCAGACTTGGTCGCCCACCTCCAGGTGGAGGAGCACAGAGCCAGAAGCCTGGTCCACGTTCTTTTCCTGGTACTGGTCGTAGGTGAAGAGAACGGCCTTGTCCTTTTTGAAGAGGCCCACCTTCACGTCCTTCAGGTACACCGTGATGTGGTAGGAGAAGTAGTAGAGCCCGGGGATGTTGCAGTAGAATTTCCCAGTGCTGCCGTCGTAGTGGTTCTGTTGGTTGTAGAAGATCTTAGTAAAGCGGATGGGAACATTGGGCACCGTGACGCCGGTCTCCAGCCCCACGCTGAATGCTGAGCGATACACATAAGCACCTTCTCCGGGCTCGCCTTTCCTGCCGGGGATTCCGGGAAAGCCTCGGGGCCCTTCAGCTCCAGTCCCCCCAACATCTCCTGTCTCACCCTTAGGACCAAGAAGACCTAGAAAGGGAGAAGAACTCTGTGACTGCTGGGAACAGAGATGCCCAGACGGTTTCCAGGGCCTCCACCCACCATCCATGTGGCAGGACAAGAAAAGATGTCATCTCCACTTCACACACCCCGGTGGGTTCCCACGAGTTCATCTCCAACCATGGTTTTTAAAGTTATGAATGAATTAAAAGATAGGTGAGCAAACTGTTCAATATAGAGAACTTTCTGGCCAGATAGTTCATCCTGGCTCATTGTTCTTTGCTTGATTGGGCCTGCTAGAGGCTTGGAGTTAGTAGTAGTCACTTGGGGTCAGAAGATGTTCTGATCATGATGTATTCATCTACTCATTCGTCCATTCATTCCTTCATCTCATACCTTTCCATACCGACCACCCCTCCAGAAATTCATCTCCTATAAGTATCCATCCCAGTTAACTTGCCCAACCCGTCCTTTGTGCGCTGGCTAACCAACCATGTGCCGCCTTCTATCCCCTCCGTCCAAACGTCCTCCCTCCTCCCCTCCGTCCAAATGTCCTCCCTCCTCTAATCTCTGGAGTCGTCCTTTGAGGGATGGCTCAAGTCCAGTCTCCTCAGTGCAGCCTGATCATGAATCTGCATCCTCTCTGGTGCTCTTCTTCTGTATTCCATACCTTCAGTCTTTGCACACATTCTGATTGGCGTGTTGGAAGACACTTTGTCCTCATAACCGCTACCCAGAGTCTTGTACATTAGACTTGTCTTCCTGACTAAACCAAGCATTCTCTAGAAGCTGCCAGGTGCTACAGGAGTGTTCAGAAAGGAGAGATGGCTGACAGTAGATAGAGCAAGAATTAGGGGGTAAGAAGAAGAAGAATTCATTGGGAATGTGGACATGGGTAGGCAGCGGGGAGAGGCAAATGGAGGGAAGTTGTGGATACCTCAGTAGATACCACCTCATCTCACTCAAAGAGGACAACTCAAGCTCCGGGATGCTTATGAACCAGATAAGAAAGGTTTTGCTTCTTGCCTGTGTCTGGGCCTTAGTAACTGGTATCACATATCCTGCTGATGTGGGATGTCCTTCTGTATATGTGTTGCTTTTATTAGTTAATGAATAAAGCTGCTTTGACCTATAGCAGGGCAGAATATAGCTAGACTGAAAAAGATACAGAAAGAGGGTAGGCGGAGTCAAAGAGATGCCATGTAGACACCAAAGAAGACAAACCATGAGCCTTGTGGTGAAATATAAAATAATAGAAATTGGCTAATTTAAGATTTAAGAGTTACTTTATGAGAATCCTGAGCTAATAGGCATAGCAGTGTTGTAATTAATACAGTTTCTCTGTGATTATGTCAGGTCTGGACAGCCAGGAACAAATGAGCAGTCTCTACCTACACTCTGCAAAGCCCCAGTCTGCCCAACATTCTTCATACCTGCATCTCCTTTCTCGCCCTTCTCACCAGGAGTACCATCTCTGCCATCACGGCCTGGTGTTCCATTGTGGCCAGGATGTCCTGGGATGCCTGCCATCCAACCTTCACAAGTCCCCTTGGGAGGAGGGAGCGGGACTCCTGGTTCTTCAGCTGTGGTAACCTCAGCATGACGGTGCAGAACTAAGAGCAGCAGGACAGTTTGGAGCAGCATCCTGAGCCCTAGAATCAACAAGTGTATAGCCATGGGAAGGGCAGACGCACACAGTACTACAGCTAATCAGCCTGCATCATTCCATCCCTGAGTGGAGTCTATTCCAAAGATCTGCACCTTTAATACTTACCTCCCCAGAAGGCCTTCAGTGGCTACCCCAGTCTTCACCTCTCCCAGAAGTTCTTCAACGGCTACCCCAGTCCTCACCTGTCCTGGAAGGCCTTCAGTGACTATCTCTGTCCCTACTCCCCCAGAAGGCCTTCACTTAGAGTCCTTCTCTGAAATTTGCACTGCATAGCATAATCGCCTGCACATAAACCCGGTTAGCTGCCAAATTGTACATTCACAGGCAGCAGGAATGATCTGCTTCTAGTCTCCTCATCCTGAACACAGGCCCAGGCACAGGGAGCTTTCTGAGATCCTGCCCTGGGTTTTTCTGGTTGTTCCATTCAACTCTAGACAGCTTCTCACTCCCTGGTTCTCCTTTTCCCCCTCATTTTCATATACACATGTACACTTGTGAGCACTTGTGTGTACAAACACAAATACACACACACACACTCACACTCACACACACTCATTGGAGACTACAGAAAGAAAGTAATTAACTCCAAAGGATATGTTTATTCTTAAAGAATAGCAACAATCATCCTTCACCTGAAACACTGTTTCGGTTTAGTAATTTCTTGTGTTTATAATCATCGTCTAAAATATCTGCATTGCCAGTCCAGTAGGAGCTACATAGTGAGATTCTGTCTCAACAGTAATACCAAAAGATGTTGTTCAGTGAGCAGAATAAATGGTTTCCATTCTCCAGTCACTAATAAATTGTATAATTTATTAAACGGCTATCTCTTAATCCCCTCACTAAGTATCTCTGTAAGTGTTCTCTGTTGGTTACTTACTAGCATCACAATGTGTTTCTTCTGCATTTTTGTTTATTTGAACTTTTTTGGTTTTGTTGTGGAGGATACTGTCTCGAGAAAGTGTTTCATGTAACCCAGCCTAGCTCCAACCCTACTGTAGCAGGAGAGGGCCAGAGACAACTGCCTGAGTCAAGTGCCTCTCCCAGAGAGCTCCAGAGGGCCCCAAGACTGCCTCGCGGCGTCTCTGTGGGCCTTTGTCGCCATCTACTGAATCTGGAGGGCTCAGAAGCATAGTCTCAACAATGGCTACAGGGAAATGAAAATGAAGTACTTTAGGTCTGACTAGTCCCGAGAGCAAAAGAGGCAAGTTAGAGAAAACCAGAGGAAAGTCCTCAGATGTCCCTCTTGTATTTAGAATGCTTGTCCTGAAACTTTTTTATTACGTCAGTCAGCTAGTTAGGCAGGTTTGTCAGTAGGGGTGTGTGTGTGTGTGTGTGTGTGTGTGTGTGTGTGTGTGTGTGTGTGTTCCTGCACGCGTGCCTGTGGGTATGTACCCACGAAAGTCAGAGAGCACCTTGCGCGGGTCAGCTCCCTCCTTCCCCCAATTGGGTCCTGGGGAATGAACAGGAGTCATTAGGTTAGGCACCTTTACCCACTGAGCGATCTCACTAGCCCTTGCTTTGAAGCTTTACAGATGTCGTCTATCTTGCTTCCTCTCTGCCCTTTCTTCTTACAGCCTCAGCAACCACACTCCTGAGAAGATAACTCTGCTCTTCCCCCAGATGCGAAGAAGTAAGAGTCTATGACGTGCCAATCTTTCCAGCCGGAAACAAGAAAGAATCCAGAATTCGTGTGGACTAATGCCGGCAGTTAAGGAGAACCCTCTGGATAAAGGGTAGCCCAGGCCTTGCCTAAATGTTGGGACGGGAGGCAAAGACAGACCCCTAGAGTTTTCTGGTTCTCCCTTTCTGCTGAAGAAATCAGCATCCTTTCTCACCTAAAAGAACACATTCTTCCCCAAGGCCTCTGTGTACCCAGCACTTTTCTCTACTCACAGGTGCAGCTGTTCCGGGATCCCCGAGAGTGGCAAGGGGCAGAGGTGCCAAACGGCACATATCCTCGGCTGTTTCTTTTTCTAAGATTTATTTTTGTTTTTTTAAATTTGAATATGCCTGGGGGCGTACATCTGTGTCTTGGCGCACTTGGAGGGCTGAAGGCTTGGATCGCCTGGAGCTGGAGTTACCGACAGCTGTGAACCAGGTCCTTTGCAAGATGTCTCTGCCCGGGTTAACTGCTGGACTCTCTCTCCAGTCCCCAAACATTTGCTAAGGACAGATCCTAATTGAAGAAGGCTTCATTTCCACCTGATTCTGGGTAGAAAGTCAGCTCTGGATAACCACTGAAGGACACAGAATGCATCTTTTTTTTTTAATTTGAAATTATTTCGGTTCTTTACATAAACAAAGCAATTGTTACACTTTGATTTTGAAAGATTTCTATTTCTATGGGGGGGTAACACTATTGCCTGGAACTGAGTACTGTACATCATCTATGGTTAGAGCATGATACTGAAAAAAAATGTTTTGGATAGGTCATGAGTTTGGGGTAGGCCATGAAGCTAGATGGCGAGGATCGTGTATAATGCTTTACATTTGGAAAGTCTCGGTCCTGTCATCTCATTTAACCATCACGACCATTTGGGAGACAATACGGGGGTCGTCGGGGAGCCATGCACTCAGGTACAGACAACCAGCAAATAACCAGTTCTCACCCTTTACGTGTTTGTTGGAAGACTAAATGACAACTGACAGACCATGCATCCCGGAGCGTCTGGAATAAGCTGGTGAGCAACGGCTGTCAGATATGTCTGCACTGATTTAGGGGTGAGGAGAGGGGGCTTCTGAGTGCTTGGGTGATGTCCAAGATGCCAGAGCTAAACACAGAAGAGCTGGAAATCAAGCCCTGACCTAGTAACAGACTCTCTGACACAGTCAATAGAGTACTAAAGTCAAGTACCCTGCCTTTTAGCATCACTCCCCCATGGTGGTGGGGGGGGGTGAGAGACAGAAGATTGCAAATCAAATAAGCTGGCTTCTCCACTAGCCCCCTCCTTGTTCTGCCCACGTCTTCGTCCCTGGCTTTATGCTCTTTGCCTAGACATATGATCATGAGACCCAGCTGGCAGAAAGTAGGGAGTGTTTTATAACCTTATGATCTGCTATACTCATAAATGAGACAATGGAAGCAGACCAGTGTTTATACATGACCTGCTCTGGAAGGCTGGCATTTTATTTCACCCACACAGCACCAGGGGGGAAGGCTCCATGTGAAACATCTGGGGGCCAGAAAGGTTCAGTCATTTCTGCCTAATCATAAGAAGCAAAGTAGAACCAGATCACCATACTGGCCTTCCCTATAGTTGCCTCGCCGGCAAACTCCATGGGAATCATGCAAAAGGATGGTTTCCGTGTTCCAGGGACCCTAAAGGACCACACTATAGTAAAACAGATGTGAAATCCCACTTTGACCCACTAGCATTTCAGTAACAACAGAAGAATCTTGTGAAACGCAAAGTTGGGCTTTCCTGTGGGACT
The DNA here is from genome assembly GCF_037038515.1 of Microtus pennsylvanicus. Lineage (NCBI taxonomy): Eukaryota > Metazoa > Chordata > Mammalia > Rodentia > Cricetidae > Microtus > Microtus pennsylvanicus. The sequence continues at coordinate 71,307,887 of NC_134579.1, forward strand.
AACAGAGATGGCTACATTGAGAGAAGAGGTCACTAAATATGATTTCAATGCCAGCCAACAAAGGCCACGAGAAATGCCAGAGCCAAGAGGGACCCCAAGAGTCCTCCCACCGTTGGTTTTAGAAACTGAAAGGCTGGGGGTGCACCTCGTACGTCCTCTTGGGGCGGCTCCATGCTAGAAGGTTGGACATGTTGGTTATTTTCACCTTCATGAAAGAAGAAAGGAACATAACTGCACAAAATGGGAGAAGTTGAGAAAGTAGGAAGATGAGCCTTGAGAGATTTCCGACTTAGAAACCATCATGGCTTGCAGCACCGCCTTTAAAATGACCCACAGGTCTTGGGCCCAGTGTCCTGACCTGCTCAGTGGACTCCTGTGAGATGAGGCGCTCGAGTACACTTTGATACTGGTGACAAGTCTGTGAGGTAGAATTTACATAAGGTACTTCTTTTTGTTTTATGAAACAGGGGTCTCCTATGTTGCCCTGGTTGTCCTGAAACTCTCAATGGAGACCAAACTGGCCTTGAACTCATAGAAATCCCCCTGCCTCTGCCTCCTTAATGTTGGGTTTAAAGGTGTGCTCCACCACAACCACTACAAAGTACTTTTAGACTTTATCTCATTTAACCCTCCTGTACCAGTACTTGCTTCTTACTGTGCTAAACAGGAGAACCGAAGACTTGAAAAAGCCAAGATGTTACCTTAAGATCATGCAGTCTTAGCTGGGTGGTGGTGGCACATGGCTTTAATCCCAACACTCAGGAGACAAGGGCAGGAGGATCTCTGAGTTTGAGGCCAACCTGGCCTACAGAGTGAGTTCCAGGACACCAGGGCTACACGGAGAAATCCTGTCTCAAAAAACAAAAACAACAAAAAGATCATGCAGTCTTTGGGTTGAATGACATGAAATAGCCATTCTTAAAAATCAATAGTGGTAACCGAGGCTTGAGATCAATGGTAAACCCTCATTTAGCCTCTGTGAAACCCTAAATTCCATCCTTAGTACCACAAAAGAATAAATAAAAACATAAGATGGGTTAATATTGTAAATTTCACAATAGTACAACCCAATCATAAATGACAGGGCCAGGAGTTGTCTAGTTCACCTCTGTTTAGTTCCTAAGACAATTATCTGGAAGCTTTTACTCGGCCTTAGAAGAGCTGTTTACATTCTCATGTCCTTACATACACGCACACATTCAAACACACATGCGCACACGCATACAGACACACACACATACACACACTCACACACACAAACAAGCACGTTCTCAAAAAACTGGAAAAGCAGAGTATCCCTCCATGAAGTCTTTAGGATGAGCTCCTGATTGAAGCTCTTGATTCCCAAATGTATCGGTCTGGGCGGTGGTGGCACACGCCTTTAATCCCAGCACTCGGGAGGCAGAGGCAGGCGGATCTCTGTGAGTTCAAGATCAGCCTGGTCTACAAGAGCTAGCTCCAGGACAGGCTCCAAAGCCACAGAGAAACCCTGTCTCAAAACACAAAACAAACAAACAAACAAAAAAAAAAACCAAATGTATCGGTCCCCTAACTTCAGCAGAGCACGTGGAGCTGCTGGTCTTCTGGGTGGACAAGCAAAGGGAACATTTGTCTCTGAAACCTTTTTCAAAAAGACAAAAATGAGGGCGAAGGGAAACGGCTCAGTATAAGCACTCCTGGACAAGGATGACAGCCTGTGTCCAATCCCTGGAGCCCACATAAAAAGCAAGATGCAGTGGCCTGCCTCTGTAACCACAGCACTTCTACGGCTGAAGGGGAGTGAAGACAGGAGAATCATCCCAAAGCTCATGGACCATGCAGCCTGGAGAACACAGAGTGGGAGAATCAGCAAGAGAGAACTGCCTCAAACAAGGTTGGAGCAGAGAACTGACTCCCAAATGTTGTCCCCTGACCATCACATGCCTGGCACAGAATGAGTGTACCGGTACACAGGCGACACACACACACACACACACACGCACACACGCACGCACACACGCACGCATACACACACAAATACACAAATAAGATTCTGAGATCTTAGGAGATGAAGTTGATAGAGTACTTTCTGTGTAACCATGACAACCTAAGTTTCCATCCCCAGAACCCGTGTCAAAGCCTGTCAGAGACAGGAGCCTCCCTGGAGCTCCATGACCAATGAGTCTGGCCTTCTTCATCAAGCTCCAGGTTCAGTAAGAGACCTTGTCTCTCCTGTCAAAAATTAAAGTGGAAGTTAAGAAAGACACCTCTGGCTTCCAAGTGCAATTGCACACATGTTCATGTGCACAAGACAAGAAGCAAGCCGTGTCTCTCAGGATTCCTCAAGACATGGGGACGGAGGCATCGAGGATCTCTTGTTAAGTTTTGGGAACCAAAGTGCTCCAAGAACCAAGCTACACTCGACCTCTTCCACTAAGCCCTCTTGCTCACAAAATCCATCTGACCAAATTATCTGCCCTCATTTTTAACGGAGTCACAAGGAGTGAGATGGTTGTGCCCTTGTCTTAAAAAAAATTCTCCAGATAAGAGGACTTACATCTCATGACACACAAAAGAGGCTCCCTGAACTTCCCAACCCTCCCCACTTCACCCGTCTACCACCAGGGTTCCGATGCCATGTTCACTGGGACAAGAATTGGGTTTGGCAAAGACCAAGAAGGCCCAAAGTTTCTGTCAGAAAACATCTTTCAAAATATGGCTTTCTGTCCAGATTGCCTCTATATTCCAGACCTCTTAGTGTCACCCAGTCCCTTCAAGCATCCTTAATGGCTCATGCTGACAGATGTTCCCAGCTCTTCAGACAACAGCAAGACCACACCCGTTTCTTCCCCTCAGTCCTGACTGTTCTATGACATCTACTCTGCTCATATCTGCTGAGTAGAGCTAAGCAGTAGAAATGGATTCTAAACTCGTCCGACTTCAGAACTCAACGTGGCTTCCCCAAGCTGTCTCTCTGCCTGCCTCTTTATCATCTTAACTCATAAAGCGGCGAGGTGAGATATCCCTTTTTCCATCGGAATTGCATCTGTGGATGAAGCCTCCCACTTCACTAACTCCAAGTTTTGTTTTGTTTTGTTTTGTTTTTTCTCAGTGAGCACCTTGCTATCAAATGAGCAAAGTTCAGCATAGCCTCAAGCATTTGGACCAAAAGAGATAATCCTCTTAGAACTCTGAACAATAGATGAAGAGCCCAGTGCCTATCTGGCCCAGTTGGTGCTTCCTTGGTCTGAGTTTCCTCTACATCCATCCTTACACTCCTGTGGAGAGCAAAATCTAAACACAGCCCAGCCAGAATTGGCATTTATATGCACGCAACCAGGAATTTAGTAGAACTATTCTTACCTTCTGGTGTAGTCAGATCTACTGGCTACCGTACAGACGAAAATGAGGAGAAAATGGCCTGGTCTTATGAGTTAGACCGGTACTCATGGGGACAGGCAGTCCCCATTTCACTATTGGCCAGCCCAGTGGGGGACAGCAGCCAGTGAGCAGCGCCCCTTGCCCCTGGCAGCTGCCTTGAGTCTCCACCCCAGGGAACCTGGTTTAATCCCGCTTGGGTTTGGGAAGCCAAGTAGAGCTTCAGTCAAACTCTCATGCGCCCAGGCTCTGGCCGTGCTCTTCCAGAGCAGATGGGGCAAGGGTAAAGACAACAATAAAAACAAGATGTCTCCAGATGTAACGAGAAACATCCTCAAGTAAAACGAATTGTTCTGGGATCAGGAGACCTCCCTCTCCCATAAGTTTGCCTTGGTAAGTCGACGACACTAACTCTTGCATCGTACTCCTGCTTATTGTGTGGAACTAAAGGTGAGGCTGTGTGGTTCAATATTTCAGCAAGAATGATGAGGGAACGCCCTAGGAGAAAAAGTAGACGAGATCTTCTCCTCTCTGACCGGGAAAGACCGTGTGTACCAGTGATTCTCAACCTTCCTAATGCTGCAGCCCTTCAATGCAGTTCCCCATGTTGTGGTGACCCCAACCATAACATTATTTTCATTGATATTTCATAGCTGTAGTTTTGCTATTGTTATGAATCACAATGTAAATATCTGATGTTTCCAATGGGCTTAAGCAATCCCTGTGAAAGCGTCCTTCGACCCCCAAAGGGACTGTGATCTACAGGTTGAGAAATGCTGATGTGCATGACCTCTGAGAACTAAGGTACGGGGAAGTTCCTGCTGCGGTGTGGGGCAAGTTCAAGGCCTTTGGCAGTTCCGAATTCCAAAATCCACGGTCCTTACATAATTCAAGCCCAGTATCACAGAAAACTTGCATTGACATCAGAGCACTGTCTTTTAAGATTCCCTGGTTCCAAATGTTACGATAAAGTTTTGAAAACTAATTTTCTGTGTATAGATAAGCCTTGTTTTCCCAGTCTCCTCAGTATACCCCTCCTCCATCTATTGGGAATACCAGGTCTGGGTTCTAGGAACCCGCTAAGCTGTTCCTAGAAGGCTTGAGGTTGGAAAACCAATGCGAACCCATGTCTTGTATTTGAAAGCCCAGAGTTGGTGCTCAGGAGCACAGATTTGAAGAACTGAATCATGCTTCCAGACGGAGCTCTGGATGCCAGGAGTAGCTTCAGTAAGTCCTTCAGAAATAGAATGTTCCAGGCACAGGCTGGGCAAGTGTCTGCTGCTGCCAACTACAAGCTTGCCTGGCCACACAGAGCCTAAAAGTCTTGCTTTTACTGGTGAATGGGACAACATTGTCAAGCCCACCGAGAAAGGAAAGTCCAAGTATACCCTTACACTGTGTCTTCCTATTAATACACAGATGTTTAAGAGTAAGAGAAACATACCCCAGGCATGAAGCTGGATCTCTCTAACTGCAAAGGGCATATGCTTACTAATGCCTCATGCCCTTCACCTCTCCTTATTTATACACCTTATGGTAGTTTTGGTCACCTGTCCCCGCCTTCCATATTGGCACCCTGCTGATTTCAGCAGATTCTAACGATTGCACAAGACGGCGTGACTTTCACCCCAAAACTACACCAATACTTTGCTGGGTCTGGGAGTCAGCCAGCTGCATTGTGAAAGCCTGTCATTGTATGAAGCCTCAGGAGAATCCACCTCCCACCGCAGAGGGCATGATGTGGAAACAAATGCTCGCTAAGAGACTAGAAGGGAAAAACATTAAACCACACATGTCTTGAGCCTAGTTTTTCTGAGCATAGCTGTGTTACTGGCCAGAACGAAATAGCCACAGAAATTTGGTCATTTCCTTTGGGAGCTCTGTCTACAGTTCAAGTCTTTGTCTCCGTGTGAAGTGAGACACTAAAGTAAAAAATTCAGATGCCCGAGTTTCCGTAAGTGTGGCTAAATTTGGATGTGTATTATTGCTTAATCATGACTTTTAAAAATTTCTCACTGAAATAACATAAAATTGTATTTTGAGACATAATGCTGCGGAAGAGTGGGTCTCTCCTGCAGCACCCCGAATCCCTAGATATTCAAGAAAGAAATGTCTTTGTCTTAGAAGAATAACTCAGTGGTAAAGCGGTACGCTGACTCCTGATCTCTGTCCTTGGTATCAGGAAAGAAAATAAAGCAAAATACCAGCCTATGTGCTATACAAAGACAGATCCGTGGTCACTTCTCATCCAAAGCAGGTCTGATGGGCACTGAGGTGCCTGTGGCATCAGTGCCAGAGCCAACATTGCCTTTACTGACAGACAGCTGCTGCCTCGGGCCTGCATAGCTTGGACGGGCAACCTTAGACTCATGTGTTGAAACTCCATGTCCTCTTTTGCATTTTGCTTTTTAAGTTTTCATACAAGGGTCTAGTCCACTTGGAGCACATTCTTCCTTTTCTCACCCCCCCCCTTCCCACTGTGCTCTTTGTCCCCTAGACACTCACTTGTGTTCTCATTGGACAGAGACATAGAGGATCTTATGTAAGTCTATAAAACCCAGGAGCGCAGATGAGGGAACACACACGCAATCTGCCCTTCTCAGACTGGCTCCATTCCCGGGCTACAGCTGTCTTCAGCTGCACACGTCTCCCCACGCATGACAGAACCTGATCCTTCTTTACAGCTAAAGGAAAACTTCCCCTGAGCGCATGCCACCATTTTCTTTAAGCAGTTTCTATGTTGGACACCTAAATTGGTTCGCTAGACTGGAGCTGCCGTAAGCATGAGCGCGCAGCCTCTGCGAGGGGCTGGCCTGGGTTAACAGCGAGCAGCGGCAGAGCCAGGCTTTGTGTGGTAGACCCAGTTTTCTTTCTGTGAGAATCCCCAAGACTGATTTTCGTAGGGGCTGGACTAGTTTTCATTCCTACCAGCAGTGTGTAAACGTTCCTATCTTGTCTATAGTCCTTGACAGAATTCATCCTTATCCGTTTTCCTACCAAAGCCATTCTGGCTTGGGTAAGATGGAATCACAAGGTTTTGATTTGCATTTCTGATTTGGGAAGAGCGCCTCAGCTGAGGAAATGCTCCTACCAGATGGCACTGTAGTCAAGCCTGTGCGGCATTTTTTTTTCTTGATGATTGCGATGGGAAGGCTTAGCCCATGTGGGCGGAGTTATCTCTAGACAAGTGCTCAAGGACGGTGTGAGAGCGGCAGGCTGATAGCTGAGTGGTGACGGCGCACACCTTTAGTCCCAGCAATCGTCATCCCATCGCTGTTTTCTTTGTTATAGCAGACTAGTAATACATGGCACATGACTTTGTACAAAAGAAATAATTTTGCATTCCAAGAGTTAGATAAATAATAGGAATTTTTAAGGTGAAAGGGTTCTGGTGAACTCAGTGGTTGAGCTCTTGCCTACTATATGCAAGGCTTGAGCTAGACCCTTACCTGGAGAGAGGATAAAAAAACAGAAAACTGTAGAAAAGGAAGGAAGAAAGAAAGGAAGGAAGGAAGGAAGGAAAGAAGGAAGGAAAAAAGGAAGGAAAGAAGGAAGAAAGAAAGGAAGAGAGAGAGGGAGGGAGGGAGGGAGGGAGGGAGGGAGGGAGGGAGGGAGGGAGGGAGGGCAAAGGAGGGTAGAAAATTTCTCTGAGCCTGGATAGTTTTTTGTTTGGTTGTTGTTTTGTGTGGTGTGATGTGTGGGTGTCAGTGTGGAAAGGTGTGTCTTTTCCTTAGGAAAATATGGGAGAATCACTGACCTCTTGAGTTTTCAGGCTAGTCCTGAAAAGTTCTAGAAATGTTAATTTGATTGGTTTTTCTCTAAACAACACATAAAACACAGCACTTACATTCAGAGCACCAAACTGAACAGAATCGGGGGCCTTACTCATGTTCTCTACTTCCTATTGGGAACAAGGGGGCAAATTTAAAAAGCCGTAGCAGGTCTGAATCGTAACAAGCCCACAGTTCAGCTGACGCCCTGATGGAAGTACCATTCAGGCCTTTCATCCGGCAGATAGACAGCAACACCTGCCTAATCAAGAGCAAAACCTAATCCATCAAATCCGTAGTTCTGAAAAAGTCCCTACATGTACTAACCTTGCTTGTTGGCTTCTCCAGTTCTGCTTCTGTTAACTGTTCTTGCTAACCGAGGTGTGTCAATCCAGGACATGATTGTTGTGCTAAAAGCTCACCCCGATAAAGGCTCAGAACTGAACTCGGTTCATGAACACCCAGTATAGCTACTGGCCAGCTAATAAAGACTTCCTATTGCCTTGAACCCAAGCCTGAGCAGTCTTCTCTGGTGGCTAACCCACCACAGAACAATTCTTTCAAAGGTTTTTAAGAGACTTTCGTCTCACTTTCCTGTCTTACTTTCCATTTAAACAAACAGAAAAACATGGCAAACATTTTACTCAGAGGGTCATCTTTTCATCTTACTTCCAAACTGCTTTAATAACGTTACCACAGCAACAGCCCAGCAGATAGCTGTTTTCTATATGGCTACCATGCTCAAAACCCTGGAGAAGACACAATGTCCTATGGACCAGCGTGGGTGTGTCCCGGAGCACTTGATGAAATACCTGGGAACATCATTCAATGACTGGTGCGGGAAGGCTCCTCTGGTCACACACCTGTGCCATGTGACCATCAGAGATGGTCCTCTTGGTTGGTCCGGGCGCTACGCCCTCGGCAAGCATCATCAAACACAGACACTTTCATGGATCCAGGAAAAGGCTCAGGTTTGGAATATTCTGTACCGTGTAGTAAGAAATGATTTATTCAATGATCGAACCAAGTGATCCACGGAGCATTTCCTGAAGCAAGTATTCAAAGTTCTGAAGGTTTTCTTCTATTAACCCATAATATGCCAGCTGAAGCTGTGACATATTCACATAAAAATGGCTATATCATAACCAAGAGGATAAGCACATGGTCATCTTATCTTGTTTAGGCTGTTGCAACAAAACACTATAAACTGAGTAGCTTGCAAAACACCAAATTGCATTATGGTCCTGAGGACTAGGCAGTCCAAGGTCATGGATCTAGCAAGGGACTGCTTTCTAGATTGTAAGTGACAACTTCCTGCTGCATTCGCACATAATGGAAGGTGCAAAGGAGTCTCTTGGCCATCTGAGTGGGCACCGTCGCCATCCTAATGCCCACCATACCTGTCACAGCTTCAGCCTATGGATGTTGGAGGACTGCTGACATTCAGGGCATAACAAAAGCCAAAGCATGCTGCAAAAATCCTAATGTCTTAATGTACTCAGTGGGCAATCTCCTCCTCCTCTCTCTCTCTCCTTCCCTCCCTCTCTCTCTATCCCTCTCTCTCTCCTTCTCTATTTCCCTCTCTCCTCTCTTTCTCCTCTCCCCCACCCCAGACACACGCACACAGAGGCATACACACAATTAAGACAGATAGTATGAGTATATGTTAATAAAAGTGTGAAAATATGACCTCATCAATTGCGTGGACTACACTCTTCTGACTTGACAGACTTGTCCATGTTAACACACCAAAGCACTCTGCCTGTTTTCCTAAGCTGTTGAATTCTCAGGCTGGGTTGGATCCGGTTAGATTGGGATTGATGGAGGTGACATGGAAATAGGAAAGACAGCACCTCTGGAAATAGAACTGTTCTTTTAATCAAAGCTGAAATGCCACAGTCTCTCTGTTGAAGCAGAGGCTATGCGCTCATAAAGGGGGGTGTCCACCAGGAAGGAAAAGGGGGCTCTTTTAAGTCTTTTACCCTTCTGATCAGATGAATTCTTTTCGAGGATGGCACACCCCCACACCCCAGGCCTTCAAAATTTCCTTAATGGAGCTCGAGGAGCTCCTGTGTGGTTCAGGTCAGCATTCCACACACCCCACAGGTCCTCATAGCAACTCGAGCCGCCCCTCCCCCCTCTGTGGGCCTGTCAGTTGGTATTTACCTCCCAGGAGACTGCTCTCAGCCTTCCTCTGTCTACATTCTACAGATGTGTGAGAAACAGGGATGAAAAGATGAAGAGGGCAAGTGGACCTGCAGGTAGAAGAAGGAAAAAGCTGGAAGGAATTAACCGTGTGGCGAGCAAGGGGGTACTTCTCAGGTCTTTTACTGGCAGGTTGCATTTTGCAGTTAGAAAGAAAAGACCAATTACTTTATTACTTATAAGATAATCTTATAAGGAATCTTAAGGAAACCACAAACCTAAACTTTTATATCTGAAAGAGAATCAATAAGTCCTACTTTAAATCTTTAGGGTAAATATACCTTCATTAATAGTTTTTTTAAAAAAAATTATTGAGCTCTACATTTTTCTCTGCTCCCCTCTCTACCTCTCCCCTCCCTCCTTCAACCCTCCCCCAAGGTCCCCATGCTCCCAATTTACTCAGGAGATCTTGTCTTTTTCTACTTCCCATGTAGATTAGATCCATATAAGTCTCTCTTAGTGTCCTCATTGTTGTCTAACTTCTCTGGGACTGTGGTTTGTAGGCTGGTTTTCATTGCTTCATGTTTAAAAATCACCTATGAGTGAATACATGTGATAATTGTCTTTCTGTGTCTGAGTTACCTCACTCAAAATAATGTTTTCTAGCTCCATCTATTTTCCTGCAAAATTCAAGCTGTCGTTATTTTTTCTGCTGTATAGTACTCCATTGTGTAAATGTCCCACATTTTCCTTATCCATTCTTCAGCCGAGGGGCATTTGGGTTGTTTCCAGGTTCTGGCTATGACTAACAATGCTGCTATGAACATAGTTGAGCATATGTCCTTGTGGCACGATTGAGCATCCTTTGGATATATACCCAAAAGTGGTATTATTGAGTCTTGAGGAAGATTGTTTCCTAATTTTCTGAGAAATAGCCACACTGACATCAAAAGGGGCTGTACCAGCTTGCATTCCCAGCAGCAATGCAGGAGTGTTCCCTTTCCCCCACAACCTCTCCAGCATAAGTTGTCATCAGTGTTTTTGATCTTGGCCATTCTTACAAGTATAAGAATGGAATTTCAGAGTTGTTTTGATTTGCATTTCTCTGGTGACCGACTAAGGATGTTGTACATTTCCTGAAGTGTCTTTTAGTCATTTTAGATTCCTCTGTTGAGAGTTCTCTGCTTAGGTATGTACTCCATTTTTTTTATTGGATTATGTGTTCTTTTAGTGACCAATTTCTTGAGTTCTTTGTATATTTTGGAGATCAGACCTCTGTCTGATGTGGGGTTAGTGAAGATATTTTCCCATTCTGTGGGCTGTCGTTTTGTTTTGTTGACCATGTCCTTCGCTTTACAGAAGCTTTTCAATTTCAGGAGATCCCATTTATTAATTGTTTCTCACAGCATCTGTGCTACTGGGATCATATTTAGCATTTCACCCACAGCTCCACACCATATCCCACCTACTGGAGAATCCATGGCTTTATTCGATGTCTGCCAGCTCTTTCTATATCATCAGCACATCACACTTCGACTGGGAAGGATCTAGGTTTGTTTAAGTCTATGAGAAAACTAAAGTTCAAAGCAAATTCAATCTTGCTTAGGGGCACATTGTAAAGTAACAATTCTTGATATTACATGCCTCATCCGATCCATTTGAGAGCATGGGAAAGCACATCGTTATGTGTGTCACTGTCCCAAGAGACAAAACAAATCTGAAACAGCTAAGGCATCTTTTAAAATGCACCAAGCTCGTGGGAAAAGTCTCACACGAAACTTTAATTTCCTGTACATACTCCTGTCAAATGAAACTGTTTCCTGTACACCACGTCTTTAACCAACTGGTCTTCTTCTTCTTCTTTTCTTTTAACCTAGATGGTCTCTGAGACCTAGAGAAGGATAGAGATGGCTTGTGAGTTCTCTCAAGAGACAGAGAGCTTTCTCTTCTCCTGTCTCTAGAAACTGAACTGCTCAGGCTTCCAGAGACGCTTCTCCATGGAGAATTGCGCCGAGTTAGCAGACTCCTCCTAGGTAGTCATCTCAAGGGGGACGACCCAAGAGGGAGGCAGGCCATGATTTTGACATCTCTTTTCAATCACTGGACAGTTCCACATAGTGTTCTTCCATCTAGCTTGCAGACAGCATCAGCAGCATCTCAGGGATCCTCAAACTCAAGGAAAGCAAAGCCAGGAAGGTTTCGAGCAATCCACACACTCCGGAGTGGTCCATAAAAGCCAAAACCCGTTCCAACGCAGTCTTGTTCCCATTGTTTTCAAGATTAGCTACATAAACTATGTTGGGGACCCTTCCCCAACTACCTCAGTTGTGGATGACCCTGGGTAGTGCCACAGAAATCAGGACACAGGGGATGCAGAGTAGGAGATACAACTGCATACTTTATTGCAAAGCCAGTGCTCTTTTATAATACTCAAATCATGATTCAAGCTAGGTTCTCATAATATTTGGAAATAGTTACAGAAACTAACAACTTTGTTACAAATTATTTCAAGAGTTTTGTGCCTTCTTTAATCTAAACAGGGAGCCTATTGTTATGGGAATAACTTTTGCCATTATATAATATGTAGAAACACTTCCTCAGGAGGAGATAAACCACAACCTAATCGTAGCCTTTGAACTACAGTGCACATCTGTGCACTCAAGGACTGACTATTAGCAGGGCACTCTACCGATAGAAAAGGTTTGCCTCCTCCTTACCCGACCTGCCAAGCCTGTCAGCAAGAATGCTACCTCAAGTCAGCCTGCACAGAGTTTCTATGCACTTCAAAGCTAGTCCTCATAAAACCTTACAGTCCATTGGAGAGGAATCACGACGCATTTCGAGATCCTGGGTTCAAAGAGCCGAAGCTCAAATCCTAAGGTCCCAACAGGCCACCAGCTCTCTTCCCCCCTCCCCCCATCTCGGCTTCCACAGATGCTCTCTCTTCCCCGGTGTCCACAAAATGGTGGAAAACTATTTGACAGGAAAGGAATCTGACTCCAGAGAATGCAGCCACCAACGAGTGAAGTTCACCATGCAGGCATGTGCAAGACAGAGACCTTGCCCAAAAGGTGAAAACAACTCTGTTTGGACAGTTGGAAGATCGCAAAGCGCATGCGACAGTGTCTGGCACATCACAGAAGCTGGGGAAGGTGAGCACTTGCCAGTGTTGTTAACAATAGTAAGAGCCTGAGTCATCCCCCAGGCATCACTAGACACTAAGTGTGCTGCTTCTCCTGCCGTTAGAAGGAGACTTGGCTACCACTGTCTTCATCCTCGGAAGCACAGACATTCTCACTGACACTAAGGGAACGCTCTTAGAAATCAAAACATGAGCCAGATGCAAACACCAACATTTTAAGGGTTTGTAATTTTTTAAGTGGAATAGTTTTCTTTATGGTTTTGCTCTGTGTATTGGGGAAGACATGACCCTCGAGAGCTTCAGACTATTTCTAGTCTTGGTGCTAATGTAACTGTGAAGAATGTCGAGGGAAGAGGTTCACTAGAGTGTCCCCTCTCTCTCCGTTTCTCACAACTATGGATACAATCTGACCAAGCTGCCTTACACTCCTGCCACCGTGACTCCCCCGCCATGAGACCTTCACATTTGAAGGAAGGGGGAAGACCAGGTAGAAGAAGACACCTCAGGAAGGTGCAGGTGATGAGAACTGGAATCGCTCCCTCTTCAGTCTTTATCTTTGTAGCTCCTAAGTACAAACGTCTTGGAAAACTTGGCTTGGGAGCCTAGGGTTTAGGATATTGAATTGTTTTTCTCTATATATTTCAGCTAGTCAGCTCATCAGTAGTCTTGGTAAAGGTTTAAACTACATGTATTAGGGTTCTCTAGAGTCATAGAACTTACAGAATGAATGAATATATATATATATATATATATATATATATATATATATATATATATGACTTTATTGGACTGAATTACAGCCCAACAATGGCTAGCTGTGAATGATGGAATGTCCACCAGGTGGGGTGTCCCAACTGGTCTTCTGTATATGCTGGAACCCCAAAGACATAGACTCCAACACCAGTGAAGGAATGGATGTGCTAAGACGAGGGATCCTTTCCTGGTGTGAGAAGACCTTCTGTCTATCTGTTGCCTCTATGGGTTAATAAATAAAGCTGTTTTGGCCAGTGGCTTAGCAAAATAGGGCAAGGAGGGAGTTCCAAACAGATAGAAGAGGAGAGAGTAGGTGGAGTCAATGAGAAACCATGTAGCCACCACCTCCACAGGAGACAGATGCCCCCACCCGAGCCTGCTGGACCTTTGTGGGGAGGCTATGACCTTGTGGTGATGCACAGATTAATGGAGATGGGTTAGTTTAGGATATAATAGCTAGCTAGAAATATGCTTAAGCTATCGGCCAAACAGTATTGCGAATAATACAGTTTCTGTGTGATTATTTCGGGCCTGAGCGTCCAGGAACGAATGAGCAGCCTCCATCAACACCTTCCTTCTTCCACTGTCCTTATATAGGTTTCCAGAAGGAGGTGTGGTCCAGCATAAAGGTGCACCTTCCAGCTTCAAGATCTAGATCAAAAGCCTGTGCCTCCCAGACTTAAGGTCCAGATCAAAGGCATGTTGTCTTCCTGCCTCACGATCCTGATCACAATAACGGCCTCCATTTCTGGGTTGGAATTTATTCCAGATATAGTCAAGGTGACAACCAAGAATAGCCATCATGCTATGCTAATCAGAAAACACTTGGTAAATGACAATGACAGCAAAATCATAATAAAATAATTTTTGCTTTGGTCTGGTTTTTCTTTTTTCTTTTATTTTTTTGTCTTGCCCACTAGATGGCAGAATGAAGCCACAATAGTCTCCCAAGTTTTAACATGTCAAACTATATTTTTGCTTGGTTCCTTTTATCTAGGGGGAAAGAAAAGTAAAGGTCGTACATACAAATACAGACAGTTTTCTAGTATATAAACGAGACGTATTGACTGGAATACTGGAGCTGCCTTAAAGACCCTTCTCATGGTAGCATGCACCTATAACCACAGCTTTTAGGAGTCTGAGGAAGGAGGATGAATATCACAACACTAGCCTGATCTAAGCAGCTTCAAATGCATAGACAGACCATGTCTAAAAAGACCCCACCACCTTCCCAGTCCTTGTCTATCTGCATCTTCAGTACAGGCTTTAGCTTTTGTTGGCAAATTGATGGAGCTATCATATGACCCCACTCAGGTGAAACTCCCTTTGAGTACGGTGCTATGCTCACAGCTCCGGCCACTTCATCTCTACACGGAGATCACATACTTTCGCCTTCATGTTCTAAGGCAATTACAAATTTAGAACTCAGGGCTTAGGATATAGAACAGTGATGAGCAGGTACTTAGTATGTATGAGGCCCTGATTAAGTCTCCCACACACAAAGAAGGAGGGAGAAGAGGAGGACAGAGAGGAGAAGGGAAGGAGGAGGAGGAGGAGAAGGGGAAGAGGGCTAGTTTAAAGCACAGTGCATTAAAATAGCTTACCCAAAAAGAGATCTGAGTTGAACCCAGAGGTGCAAGACCTTGCCCACTTTCTCTTTATTGATGTTGCTACTACTTTCTCCATCTCCCACTTTTGGCCTAGGAACCTTGGAATAATCTACATTCCTAAACTAGAATCCTTATATTTTCAAAGTTTTGTTTGTGAGCCAAAACTTTAAACCTGCACATATTTTGAAGTATGTAAATCCTAGTTACAAATAGTCACTAGGAGGAGTTTGGTATACTTATCATAAAAATTAAAAATATTTTGTAGCCAGGCATGGTAGCACTTGCCTTTCATTCCAGTACTCAAGAGGCAGAGGCAGGAGGATCTCTGTGGATTCAAGGCTAGCCTATCTAGATAGTGAGCTCCAGGACAGCCAGGGTTTCATAAAGAGACCTTGTCTCAAAAAAAATAAGTAAATAAAGAGAAAAAGAAATAACTATATAATGAGATAATAAAAATCAATTTTCAGCCTGCTACCTCTGAAACTTGGAGGTGCCTCCCTCTTTCCTTTCTGTCACCACCATGCCATCCAGACTGAGGAAGACCCAGAAACTCCAGGGCCACGTGAGCCATGACAGCATTGGTAAACACCAGAAGCATCCAGGAAGCCCTGGAAACGCTGGAGTCAAGCATCACCACAGGATCTACGCTGACAAATGTCACCCAAGTGACTATGGGAGAGCTGGTATGAGCATTACCACTCAAAGGGTAACCAAAGCTCCTGCCAGGCTGGCGACATGGATAAACTGTGGGCACTGGTCAGTGAGCAGACACGGGTCAGTGCTGCAGAAGAAAGAACACTGGAGATGTTCCCGTCATTGATGTGAGATTGGGGTGCTACAAAGTTCTAGAGATGGGAAGCTCCCTAAGCAGCCTCTTGAAGGCCAAATTCTTCAGCGGAAAAACTGAAGAGGCAATGAAAGGTCTGGGAGGGGTCTGTGTCCTGGTGGCTTGAAGCCACCCAGGGGGAAAAAATCAGTTATTGACATGAATATTTAAGGCATTTGCTGGAGAGAGAGCTCAGAGATTAAGAACACTGACTTCTCTCCTAGGGGACCTGGGTTTGATTCCCTGGACCTACATGGCAGCTCACAGCTGTCTGTAACTCTAGTGCCAGGGGATTCAAAGCCCTCTCCTGGCCTCCACAGGCACCAGGCACACAAATGATGCATACACATATGTGCAGGCAAAATAATAAAACGAAGTAAATATTTTGCTATTTCATTTAGATAAAACAATAATGTTTAATCAAGTCAGCAATTTTGCATGTTTCATACAGTTTATTTTACATAGAAATGAAGAGGCATCTTTCATCTTTGAAGCCAATTTTAATTTATTTTACACACATATACACATCAACAGTATTAAATGAACCTGGTCACCACACAGATGAAATACTATAGCCATGTAATTAAAGGTATATATTTGATTTCTCTCTCTGATCCCCTTTTTTCTGTCTCCTATTTAGAAGTTCCTGACTCACACACCCACTCTACCATCTATCCTCTCATCCTGCCACATGCCTAGCATAACACTAGAATTAGGGTGATATCCAGAAACTACAGTTGTTCTCAAAGTTAGTACTCTACTCAGGAAGTATAGATCCCACACCAAGCGCCCTTAACTACTAGGTTAAAGAGCTATTTTCTGAACTATACACCTCAACTTCACCTCATCCAACTCAAATTGGACATTACTAATATAACTGGTTTTTGAAATCTCAAGGAAAGAAATAGTCCTAGTTGTATAATAAGTCCCAATGCAGTAAGTTCAGTAATACAAAAGACAAGAAAACGTAACTCCTCCAAGAATTACTAAGACTATAATAATGGCATCGAGAGAGGGAGTAAAATGAAATCCCAGACAGAGAACTTAAAGAATGACTATAAGTAATGTTCAAAGAATGAAAGAAGGAAATAAGCTCTTGATGAAGAACACATAAGCAGCTGAATGAAAGAATGAAGATCACGTAAAAAGTGAAAGAAATTCAACAAGATATAGAAATACTGAAGAAAAGAAAGACTAAAAAAATCCTCAATATGTCAAATAAAAAACCTCTGTGGGACATTTCACCAACAGACTATGTCAGGAAGAGGGACTTTCTAGCTTGAAGATGAGGAAAAGCAACTGGAGTAGTCAAGCAAGGACAAGGATGGAACATTAAGAAGATACCAGCAGGAATTTTAAGCTACACATGACACTCTTGCAAAACCAAACCTACAAGTTATAGGCATATAAAAAGAAAAACCTTGTTTTAAATGAACAGAAAATAATTTCAGGAGGCTGGAGCGATGGTTCAGCGGTTAAGAGCACTGTCTATTCTTGTAGAGATCTTGAGTTCAATTCCCAATAACTGCATGGTGACTCACAACCATCTGCAATGGGATATGATGCCCTCTTCTGGCTTGCAGACATAATGCACAGAATACTATATACTATCACAGAATACTATACATAATAAATAAATCTTTGTTAAAAGAAAATATTTCTAAAATGTAATTAAAAAATAAGGAGTTTGAACACAGGTTCCCTTAATGGGTAGGCAATACTTTCCCCAGAAAAAGTGAATTATTAAATGAAAATCCCAGAGCCTGACAAAAACTACCCCTCTGTGAGTTATTGACTAGGAAGTTTGTGGAGGTTCCCCCAAACAACACAAACTATTGTCATTGCTCTTGGCTGCCCAACATAGCTACGTGTTAAGACCTTATTAACATGTGTGTTAAGACACAACACACATTGGGTGCAGGTCATAGAGAAAGCAATCAGGAGGTGACATGGAAACTTCTTCCTTCCTGATGACTAGCTTTCACATAATCAATGAATTCACCCAGCAGCAGACTATGAATGCTAACCTGCCAGGTAAGATATACTTGCTCGTGCAATTATGGCATGACTGTCCCGGAGATAGCTAGTCACTTTCTGATTGGATTTGAAGCGGGATCCAGAGGAGGAAATACATGCCCAGTATTGTAAACACAGTACAAAGCACATGGTCAGGAGTTTATAGGCCCTACATGGGAACCTACTACTGTTTTGTTGTTGCTGCTGCTGCTAAATGATCGTGTTTTCAAACTTTCTTCCAGATAGTGAATATCCATAGACCAGTGCTACTCTCAACCTTGGTCAGAGAAGCCTTGTTTTGCAGACTTGGAATTGGTCAAAATACTGAGAATAAGTAACTGCTGAGTGTTCAGCCCTAAATGGAACAACAGAGCAACACCCCACACAACCCTAAGTTCAGGGAATATTGTAGAAGAGGAAACAGAAAGCATAAAATAGGTGGGGAGGAAGAGTACTGTGAAATGTCTTCGGGATATGACATGTCATTGCACTCAGGAATTCATAGCAGCTGGGGTTGCCTGCAGAAGACCTGAACAAGGTCAAACCAGCCGGCATTCCAGCATTGAAAGGAAGTTCACAAAGTGCCAAGCTATTTGCTGTTGATGGGGAATTAATCTTGTTTCAGTGTGGTCCTAAAGGTCACCGTATGTTCATAGGTTGCCCATGATCAGGGGATGTCCCCACACCCACGCGTATGTAAGTAGCACTAATTAGACTGGATGACTTATAAAAAAAAGGAGACAATGGAAGTGGGAGGAGCAAGGATTGGAAGGGTCTGGGGTGTAAGGGGGGATTTGAGTTAGATATGATAGATATACTTGGTAAACATGTATGAAATTGTCAAAGAATAAATTTAAAATATTCAAAAAACCCATATGGAACCCTGTTACTTTGTAAGCTACTTTAAAATAAAAAAGTTTAAAAAAATTAACAGAAATAAAGAACGATAAAATGAAATAGAAGGTATTACGTTTTTCCTGGTTGGAGAGGCCCCATCTCTGTGTTTACTTTAGTACTGTCGGTCAGGATGTTGCTGCAACGCCATCACATATATCCTGTGATCTGTAGAGCTGGTTCAAGGCAGCTTCATAGTTACCAACGGTGCTTACCTGAAGGCAGCTCAGTGATCTCCAGGTTCCTGGAACTGTCTGATTATCCATGCAATTGGTACATGATCATGTCGTGAATGAAGAGTCTGTCCTAAACTACAGTGCTCACCATCCTCCTCAACTCTTGCACACCGTCAGTTCCCCTGCGCCCAAATCTCAGCAGCCTATCTCTGAGTACAATGCTTTCTTCTCCTGGGCTGTTTCTTGGAGGCTCTGTTCCTTTTTAAACTTAATTAATTTAGATAGATAGATAGATAGATAGATAGATAGATAGATAGATAGATAGACAGACAGAGTTTGTGTTTTTGTGTGCACACATGCACATATTTGATGTTGGAGAGGATGCATGTGCCATGGTGCACACATGGACTTTAGAGAACAACTTTATTGAGTAAGGTTCCTTCTTCCGCCTTCACATGGGTACCAGAGATTGAACTCACCTGCCATCTCACTGGTCCTTTCTACTGTCCTTCTTACCTATGAGCCTGAGGACTTTATATAGGACGTACCCAGTATAGAGTAATTACGCCAACAATCCCTGCAGCTGGAAAGCAGTCTAAGGTGGTCTAAGAATGAACTAAGGGATGCCAGTGTATTAGAGCTTCATAAAGTGCTAGAGAGATTTAGGGCGTTGCTATTCCTGACATTCTTGATGACAACACCTTGGGAATCACCATCTCTCTGTTCCCTGGATGCCATGGAGTCCACGTTCTCCCCCATGAGTCTCATCTCATCACAGGGGCCAGACTTGGCTACTGCCATTCAGTCATGTGACCCTCTCCAGATTCTTACTGTCCTGTTTGCATTGCTCCTGGTGATGTTTCCCAACTGGATAGAGCTGCCAAGTGTGGAAATGACCCCTGCATAGATAGGAAGACAGGAAGATCTGCAAAAGGAAGAGGCTGGCACATCCCTTTGGTTCTAACATTTTATAAATGTATGTTTTCCCCTACAGCTAATCTTCATGATTCTCATTTCCATCAGAGACTAGAGTGATGGTTTACATCCTGTGGGTCTCAAACCCCTTGAGAGTCACATATCCCGGATATCAGGTATTTACACTGTGATTCATAACAATAGCAAGATTACAGTTATGAAGCAGCAATGAAATAATTTTGTGGTTGGGATCACAACATGAAGAACTGTGTTAAAGGGTCGCAGCATTTGGAAGGTTGAGAACCACTCTCCTAGTGCATAAGGCCAGGCTGACATGGGTCCTTTGTACATGTGTTTGTTCCCAAGTGGTTTTTTCCTGCTGACATGGTGTCAGAAAACGGTCCTAGAATAAATGAATGTTTGTGAGAAAACTCCCAAGACAAATTTTGTAACCTCAGTTTCTTCAAAATACAGAATTGCTCTTGGAATGTGCTTCGGTGCCCCTCCCGGGCGTAGAGGGAGGAGGGAGTTTGCTTCAGATTACAGCGGGCTGCTGTCGTTTGTTTATATGCCACGCGTGGCTTGTCCTTGTGAGGCTACACTTCACTCACCTGACTGTTCTCAGAGTACACACTGTCTGAGGCTTTGGATAAAGCTGGTTGTTACTTGAGACTCTAGTCCGCCTCATTTTGAGGCCTCATTCTCCCAGGTTCCACCGACTTTAGAGCAATAAACAAAGAGTTTTTGCAGTTTGGATATTCCTGTATAGTTTGCATTCTCATCCCCATGCACAGCAAACTGGGCTATTTTCTGCAAGAAATTAGTTAGGATATCCACAGTGTAGTGAAAAGAAACCTAGCCCGTCCTGTGCTGAGTAATTTATAAGGAATGGACACTTAGTTCTGGAACCTGGGAAATTTAAGCTTACGGTGCCGCTATCTGGTGAGTCATCTCAAGGGGGAAAACAAAGTCTTTTATTTCGTCAGGAATCCTGGGATTGCAGAGGACGACACTAGGGGGTTGATTACATTGGGGTTTTCCACCTAAGTTTTGGAGGAGATACTAACCAAGAACCTTACACGACAAATACAGATTCCCAGACACTACAGAGATTCTGGCCCTGTGGGTCGGTGTAAGGACGGGAAAAGTACTTCTTACAAACCCCTCGAGTGCTTCTGGTGCAACCCCAGGAGCCTTTGAGAACTCTGGCTCCAGAAAAATGAGCACGCTTCGCCAAACCTAGACACATTTCTGGTGGAAACAATGACATTCCTTCCACCGAGTGGCAAAGGTTCATTTATTTCATGTGCACTGGTATTTTGCTTGTATATACTCTCTGAGCCATCTCTCTAGCTGTGACCGCGTGTGTGTGTGTGAGTCTGCCCGAGTGCATGTATGTACACCACATACATATAGAAACTGCCGGGACCCGAAGGGGGCGTTAGAGCCCCTAAACTGCTGTTAGCAGTTGTGAGCCGCCAGATGAGCCGTGGTCCTCCCCCCCCCCCCCCCAGGACAGCCAATGCTATTAACTACAGAGCCATCGCTCTAGCTTCAGACGCCGCATTTGTGTACGCAGTTTGCCCTGTGGCCACTCAGAATGGGGGATGAGGGCAGGACTCTGCCGGGTGCCCCCTTCCGGGGAAAGGCCGAGAGAGAGCGTCCCGGCCGACCTTTGGGGTGACGGTGGCAGCAAACTTGCTTAAAGCGGCTCCTAGGGGGCTGGAGAGATGGCTCAGCGGTTAAGAGCATTGCCTGCTCCTCCAAAAGGTCCTGAGTTCAATTCCCAGCAACCATAGGGCGGCTCACAACCATCTGTAAAGAAGTCTGGCGCCCTCTTCTGGCCTTCAGGCATACACACAGAATATTGTATACATTAAATAAATAAATAAATAAATAAATAAATATTTTTTAAAAAAGCGGCTCCTAGTGCGGGCGGACCTCAGCTAGGCCTTCCCGGAGGAGCATGCCGGGTCCGCTTCATCCCCGCTGCACTCCACAGTGACCGGAGCGTCCCCGAGTCTGTCCGCGGGGTCCTCACAGAATTACCTCGGCGGAACCTGGCAGCCGGAGCCGATACCTGCACCTCTCCACACCTAGTCAAACATTCGCGCGCCACCCAGACCCGCGCGCCGGAAGTGACGTTATCGTAACGCGCACTCCCGCCGTGCCTTTCGCCGCTGTCCTGTGGCGGGAACCGCGGCTCAAGAGGGACGGCGGCGACTGTAAGTGTCGGTTCTGCGTATTCTCGGCCTGGATCCGGGCTGGCGGGGACAGGGCTGAGTCCTCCACCTCTGCGGTGGTCACTGCCTACCGCGGCTCGGGCGGCATTGTCGTCTGCAGCCCGCGGCGGGAGGCAGCAGCCCCGCGAGGTGGCAAGAAACTGGCCTTAGACCAGACAGTGACCGCGTACTGTGTTTTGTCGAGCATTAATTAACCCGTGGGCCAAGCTCAGCTCCGTTTTTGCAGTTGTTGACTTTTTTTTTTCTTTTTGGTTTCTGAGACAGGGTCTATCTGTAGCTTTGGAGCCTGTCCTGGAACTGGCTCTTGTAGACCAGGCTGGTCTCGAACTCCCAGAGATCCGCCTGCCTCTGCCTCCCGAGTGCTGGGATTAAAGGCGTGCGCCACCACCGCCCGGCTTGCTGTCGTTTACTTTTGAGTCGTCGTTAGCCCCGTTTTCACATTTCCTTTGGTAAAGCTTCTCCAGATGTCATGAAGCTAGTCACGTTTAAGCACCAACTGTAGCAGTGGGGAAAAGAAAACAAAAACAAAACACATTGCGATCGATGCTGGGAGTTACCAGAGAAGCCGGGGATAGCGGAGGGGTGGTGGTTTTGGAGCACCTGAAAATAGCCTGTAAATGTGCTTATGTATTAGTAGTTAGGTTTGGTATAAATCTTAACACTTTTCTCATTTTGATTTCTTATTTTGAGTCTATCACAGTAACTCCTGCCCTTAGAGCAAGATTCCACCCTCCCCGCCCCCAAGTCTTTGAAGGCCAGCATTGGCTTTGCTAGAAAAGCTGCTCTCAAGGCCCAAAGGAGAGATGATATTGTTCAATTGTAAGGACTTTGTTCCCTCTTATGACCCTGTGACCCTGAGTGCATTCAGAGCATTCTAAGTCAGTACTTATTAAGTAATTGCTGAATGTCTTTGCACAAGGTTAGGCGTCCTTTCACAGGGAACTTGCCCCTAATGCTTTCTTTTTTTTTTTCTTTTGCCTTATACCCAGGAAAAGAAACCATGCAGGCATTTCTAAAAGGCACGTCTGCCGGTACTAAACTACAGTTCACTAAGGACCGGGCAGTATCTGCCACTGCAGGAAGCAGTGGAGAAACCAAGAAAATCAAACCAGTTCCTTGGGTGGAGAAATAGTAAGAATCAATCATTCTTTTGTTGTTGGAATAACTAATAAGTTTCCTCTTTCATCAGTTCTAGTCCATTTTTTTTTTCATGTAAGGTGGATATGCTTGGGCATCAGATGTAGCACAAATTCTTATTGTTCTTAATAAAAACCTGCAGTGAGGTATTAGGGGTGAAAGCTGAAGGATCAGAGAAGCAGAGCCACAGAGCCACTAGAGAGACCTTTCACCTCTACTGAATCCTCCAGTTGAAGGAGCAATCCTGTCCCTATGAACCCTCAGACTGCAATGAGCTCCTATCTCCTCCCAGCCACATCACTCCTGTCTCCTCCCTGGGGCTGGGATTAAAGGCCTGAGATCCCAAGGGCTAGGGTCACCTTTGTGTGAGCTCTCTCTTTTAGACTATATCAATTTTGTGTAGCTCCGGGTAGCCTTGAACTAACAGGTCACCTGCCTCTGTCTTCTGAATCCTGGGATTAAAGATGTGTGCCATCAGTGCCTGGCTTCTAGTGGCTTAGCTCTGCACTCTGATCTTCAGGCAAGCTTTATTTGTTAAAACGCACAATATCACTACAGGGGATTTGCCGTATATAGATGCTAACTTTGTGGGAAGGAAATCACCCAGTTATATAAGTCCTTGGACTGATATAGTGCTGAGTTTAATTCTGTAATTTTATTTTATAAGTGAGCTAAAATTTTTATAAAGGGTACAGTTTTAGAGTCTTAGGTACAGAAATAAACAACCTCTCTGTGAGCTGGCTATAAATAGTACTACTGAAATCTCAATTCTGTCCCCATTTATTATAATATGCTGGAAATTTTGGGGGTTGTTTTGTTTTTTAGCATAAGAAAAAAGGTTTGAAGTAGCACTAAGTTGTCATCAGCTAGGTGATACTCGGTGTAATCATTAACTAGCCTCTGTCGTTACCAAGGATTTTCAGGTTATTTACAAACTAAACAAGACCTTTGGGTTATTTTGTTGTTTTAATCATTTTTTAGAAACTAAAATATAAGTACATGCACATCATTCCCACCCCTCCCTACCCCCAACTTATTGCATGTTCGTGTCCCCAAAGTCAGTGCTTATAGCAATCTAGATTTTGTTGTTGTTTTAATTTTATTTATTGTGTATTCTGGAGAGTAAAGGTGCCTGTGTGCCACAGCCTGTGCATGGCGGTCCAAGGACAACTTGTGGTAATCAGTTCTCAGCTTCCACCCCGCTGAAGCAGGATCTCTTGTTTCTCCTACTGTGCGGCCTTCTCCAGGCTAGCTGGCTCCTGAGCTCCCAGGCAGTTCTGCCTCTAGTCTCCCTCTAGGAGTGCTGGTATTAATACAGCTAACGTGTCTACCCAGGTTCTGTGGATCTGATTCAGAGCCTCAGGCTGTAAAGGCTAGCACTCACCTGTTGCGCCATCTTCCTGACCCTAATCTAGATTTTTAATTTACTTTGCATTAATTCACTGGCTTTTCTACATGGTAGGTAAGCACTCTACCAATGAACTGTACTCGAGCTCAGAATTCTATGTTTCTTTGCATTTCTAAGTTTTATTGTTTGGGAAGGAGGGTGCATGCCTTAGAAAGCATGCCTTGACTCACGTGGAAGACAGGACAACTTGCAGGAGTTAAGTGCTTTTGCCTCTTATCTTACCAGCTCCAAAACTAGATTATTTTTTTAATTAAAAAAAAATATGGGGGAAGGGGGCTGGAGAGATGGCTCAGAGGTTAAAAGAACTGACTGCTGTTTCAGAGGTCCTGAGTTCAATTCCCAGCAACCACATGATCGCTCATACCCATCTATAATGAGATCTGGTACCTAGAACACTATACACACACACACACACACACACACACACACACACACAATAAATTTAAAAACATATGTGGGGAAGGGAGAAATCTAGATTTTCAGCTTCCCCAATCAGTCTGGATACGTTCTTGCATGACATCAGACTGTATGCTGCTTCTCCTTTGGAGAGGCTTTACATCACCATATAGCTGCTGTTCATTGTTTTCATAGATATCTGCCTAATCCTTGCAGGCATTTGGATGAGAGTTTGACTTACAGCACACAGTGATTCTTGCCCAGTATTAACCTGATTAATTATAAAAGTGTGAGCCAGAGAATTTTGGGGCCAGTGAAAAGGCTCAGTGGGAAAGACCCTTGGCTGTGTAAACCTGACAACATAAGTGTGATCCCTGAACACCACAGTGGAAGGAGAGAAGTGACTCCTGAAAGTGTGTACACACACACATAACACTAAAAAGTTTTGAATTGTGTTTATTTTAGTTTACATGTGTGAGTGTTTGGCCTGCATGTATGCCTGTGTACCATGTGCCCATAGAGGCCAGAAAAGGGTATCAGAGCCCATAGGGCTATAATTCTAGATGGTTGTGAGCTGCCATGTGGGCACTGGGAATTGAACCTGGGCCCTGTGGAAGAGCAACAGTTGCTCTTAAGCACTGAGACATCTCTGTAGCCCCCATAACTTTCTTAAAATAAAAGGATGTTTTGTTAGTTTATTAAGCAGAAACTTGAGTTGTACAACCTGGGAGAACAACTTTGTCATAGTAATTACTGACTAATGGCTGGAGGTGGTGCTCACACCTTTAGTCACAGCACTGGAAAGGCAGAAGCAGGCGGATCTCTGTGGTCCAGGTAGCAAGTTCTAAGCTAGCCAGAGCTACATAGTGAGACTTTGTCTCAAAGTATAAAAATTACTAATAAATTACGTACAATAAAAGTTATTATCTGGGTGTGGTGATGCACGCCTTTAATCCAAGCACTCAGGTGGCAGAGGCAGGCAGATTTCTGAGGTCAAGGCTACCCTGATCTACAGAATGAGTTCCAGGACAGCCAGAACTAACCAGATAAAAACCGTCTCAAACAAAACAAAAAAGGTCTCCTTTATTTTGGCGTAGTTAGTTGTTAGAAAAAATGGTACTAACCATATAATGTATTAGTAGAGACAGAAAGTGTGTGTGTGTTTGTGTGTGTGTTTACGCAGACATTTGATATATTATTTTACAGACCAGACAGGTGTTCACCTTTTTCTTTTCTTTCTTTTCTTTTCCTTTTTCTCTTTTTTCTTTCTTTCTCTCTTTT
Source organism: Microtus pennsylvanicus (assembly GCF_037038515.1). NCBI lineage: Eukaryota > Metazoa > Chordata > Mammalia > Rodentia > Cricetidae > Microtus > Microtus pennsylvanicus. The sequence goes on from NC_134579.1 coordinate 71,333,956, forward strand.
TTCTTTCACCTCTCTTTCTCCTCTCTCTTTTTCTTCCTTCCTTCCTTTTTTTTTTTTTTGATTTTTTTTTTTTTTTTTTTTTTTGGTTTTTCGAGATAGGGTTTCTCTGTAGCTTTGGAGCCTGTCCTGGAACTCCCTTGGTAGACCAGGCTGGCCTTGAACTCACAGAGATCCGCCTGTCTCTGCCTCCCAAGTGCTGGGATTACAGGCGTGCGTCACCACCGCCCGGCTCTCTTTTTTTTTTTTTTAAGACAGGATCTTACTATGTAGCCCTGACTGTCCTGGAATACACTATGTAGACCAAGTTGGCTTCAAACTCAGAGATCCTTGCTAGGATTAAAGAGGTGGGCCTCCATATCCAGTTCACTGTAAATTAAATTCCTCTGCTTAATAATTTATGTGTGTAGTATAGGTAGAAACAAAAATCATTTCATTCCACTAGTGTGTATTTTCTTATGGTAAATACAAATGAAGACCGCCTACTTTCAATTTTATAACTAAGAAGCTATCATTGATTGGTATTTTAGCAGAAGGAACACTTGAAACTTCTGTGGCTACCACATATGCTAAAATAACCTCCCTTCCCTCCATCCTTCAGTCGTCCAAAGTGTGTGGATGAAGTTGCTTTCCAGGAAGAAGTGGTTGCGGTACTTAAAAAGTCTTTAGAAGGAGCTGATGTAAGTAGATGTTGTTTGATGGTATTGGGAAGTTAGCATTTATTCACCTCTTCCTTTATTTTAACCTTTTATCCATAAATATAACCTTAAATATATGCTATAAGTCTTTGATGCTACAATTATCATCTTCTGTGTGGCTTTTTTTTTTTTTCCGAGACAGGGTTTCTCTGTGGCTTTGGAGCCTGTCCTGGAACTAGCTCTGTAGACCAGGCTGGTCTCAAACTCACAGAGATCCGCCTGCCTCTGCCTCCCGAGTGCTGGGATTAAAGGCGTGCGCCACCACCGCCCGGCCCCTGTGTGGCATTCTTATGTGGTGTTCAAGATCACTGAATACAGCCTGGTGGTGGTAGTGCATGCTTTTAATCCCAGCACTCGGAAGGCAGAGGCAGGTGGATCTCTGAGTTTCAGGCCAGCCTGGCATAGAATGAGTTCCAGGAAAGCCAGAGCTACAAGAGAAGCTCTATCTGGAGAAACAACCACAAAGTACGGTGAGTAAGATACATTGGGACCCTTTCTCCATGAGCTTATATTTTGGAGAGGAAAGAGAATAAACAAGTAAATCAAGTTAGATATAAGCATGTTACAAGAAATTACAAATACTTGTTACAGAAAAGAGCCGATTTTAAAATAGATATAGTTGGCTGGGTGTCGTGGCATGTGCCTTTAATTCTAACACTTCAGAAGAATAGGCTGCTCTGTTGTGCGTAGTAAATTCCAGAACAGTCACAGTGAGACCCTGTCTGAAACATGTGTATGTGTAGGTACATATTTTTTTAACCTAGTTTTATTAAAAAATAGAGCATATAATTCTTAGAACACTGCATTTCCTGTCATGGATAGGACAAAATATCCTTGATAACTTGCTTTTAAATTATTATAGTCAACATAAGCCCATTTGAAGAGTTAGCAGGTTTGTTTGGTTTAGTTTTTGAGACTGGGTTTTAGGTACTCTAAACTAGCCTTGAATTCCCAGTGTAGCTGAAGATAATCTCATATTTTAGAGCCTCCTGGTTCTACTTCCCAAATGATGTCATTGCAGGTGTATACTAGGACACCTGGCTGAGTAAGCAGTTTTAAATTATATATGAAGAGGTGTCCCCATGTCTTATGAGCTCAGTACAGAAAGGGAATCAGAGGTGAGCATAGGACATAGTTTTTGCTTTATTCTTAAGTTCCGTCTTCTAAACCTGACTGCCTTTAGAGACTTGGTTTGCCCTTCCATTATTCATTTCTGAAGTTATGGCACAGGTTAAGGAGTGTCACTTTTCCAGAGTGATTGGAACCAAATATGTTTTGGATTTTTGATTGTGTTTGTTTTGTTTTGTTTTTCTTTGTTTTTTATTAGATTTTGGAATGGTTGTGGGTTAGGCAACTTTGCATCTTTTTAACAAAATATCTGATATAAACAACTTAAAAGGGAAGTTTGTTTTGGCTTACAGTTCAGAAGTTTCATTACGTTTTGCGCTACAGGCTGATGACAAAGCCTTAGCATATGGGCCTTTTTTTTTTTTTTTTTTTTGGTTTTTTCGAGACAGGGTTTCTCTGTGGTTTTGGAGCCTGTCCTGGAACTAGCTCTTGTAGACCAGGCTAGTCTCGAACTCACAGAGATCCTCCTGCCTCTGCCTATGGGCCTTTTGGAAACACTTAAAACCTAAGCATTAACGCTTACATAAATCCAAATTAAATGTATTTGAGATGAGACCCGCAAGTCAACACAGAATTCATTAATGTTTCATACCCATGCCCTGAATTTTATACAGTGGCATTTTGTGAATTGAGGTTTTCATACAATCCAAAACAAAGCTGTAAATATCTTACCCACCCATGTAGGCAGTTGTGGATTGGTATCACATCATTGCTGACTTTTTTTTCCACTTCTTTTGTTTATTTGCCTTTTTCTGACAGTTTCTCTTTGTAGCTCTGACTGTCCTGGAACAATAAGTTACTGTTTTCTACATTCACATATCAGTGAATTAGTACTATTAGTGGTACATCAAACGTTCCCTTGTAGTACGATGAAAAAAAAATGTCTTCAGAGAAACCATGTGTGTGGCAGCACATTAATGTTTAAAATAGTTTGGATTTGGGATTTCCAATGAGGGATTCTCAGCCTGTATTATACTACACAATGAGAAAAACACCTAGTTAAAATTTTAAAATCCTTTCCAGTATTCATTTTGATTTGATCCAAATACCATTTGTCTTTTAATGCTATAATAGTATACAATGTTAATTGGCTACTAACAGATTACAAAGTAATTATTAACATTTCTAGACAAATGTAAGACTGTCACCTAATATAACATTGGTTAACCTCTTTTTTTATCTGGGCCTGCAAGTGCAGGTATACTCTTAGCTACTCAGGGATTGAGGCCCGAAGACTGTAAACTCAAGGCCAGTCAGGCCAAGTTAGCCAATCCTGCCTCAAAATATAAAGTCAAAAAAAGGGTGGGGATGTTTACTGGTAAATTTTTAAATAGCATTTTTAAATAGTACAGGGGTCTTATGTTTGATCTCCAGTGGTACAGAAAAGGAGGTCTTATTTAATATTTTACACTTCATTTCTGAAGAAATTAATAAAGTGATTTTTGTTTTACTTTAAAGAGTTAAAAGTCCTTTCTTTCAAATATTTTAAAATTGAGCAATAGTTTTTTTTTCTGAGATCAGTTTATATAGTATAAAAATTAATACTCTTAAGAGAAGGTAGCCAGGCAGTGGCGATACACGCCTTAATCCTAGCACTTGGGAGGCAAACAGATCTCTGAGTTTGAGACTAACCTGGTCTGCAGAGTGAGTTCCAGGACAGCCAGGACTAACACAGAGAAACCCTGTCTGGAAAAACAAAAAAGAGAAAGGGTAATGGGGGTAAAAACATGATACACACACACACAATTATTTAATGTATAACTAATAAATGTTAACTAAAGACATTTTAAAATAATTTTACTCAACTGTGCAATGGTGGTACACGCCTTTAATCCCAGCACTCAGGGAGGCAGAGGCAGGAGGATCTCATGAGTTCAAGACCAGCCTGGGCTACAGAGTGAGTTCCAGGACAGCTGGAGATACACAGAAAAACCCTGTCTCAAAAAACCAAAATAATAATTTTACTCTTGGCTTAAAGAACTGAGGTGTGTTATAGTTACCTTGATTAATCATTACAAATAGAGCCATATACATATCAAAGTAATTATCACCTTAAAAAATAGGAACCTGAGAGGGTATGCTAATTCATTTGCACATTGCAGTGATACCACCCGTGACACAAACAGCTTAGGATTTAGGCAGTCTCACAGCGCAGGGAAGGCATGGGACTTTTGTTGGCTGGTCATACTGCATTTATGACCAAGAAGCATAGAGATGAACGCTAGTCCTGACTCCTTTTGATGCTCTGAGGCTTATTTCCTCAGTGAATCTAGAACATGTCACGTTTACAATCAGTCCTACATCCCAAGTCTCTTGTCAACTTGACATCCAAATATACGACTTTTTTTGTTTGTTTTGGTCTTTTGGTTTTTCGAGTCAGGGTTTCTCTGTAGCTTTAGAGCCTGTCCAGGAACTCACTTTATAGAACAGGCTGGCCTCAAACTCACAGGGATCCACTTGTCTCTTCCTCCCGAGTGCTGGGATTAAAGACATGTGCCACCACCATGAAATGGCTCCAAACATTCAACTTTTAAGCTATGCTGTTCTGACCCTCATCCCCATAGGCTGATGGCTGGCTCATAATACAAAATGTATTCAACACAATTTCAAAAATTCTCTGTCTTAAAGAGCAGAGACTTCTGAGACTCCCTCTGTAAACTGTGAGTCCCTTACAATCCAAGCCAAGTTACATAATTTTAATATACAATTGCAAAGTGAACATCCCTATCCCAAAAGGGAGGAAGGGCACATAGCAAGGGAAGAATAGATCAAAGCATATCTTAAACCAGCTGGACAGACAAACATGAGGTTCTAGAACAAAGGACTTAGGTAGCCTCATCCCTCCAGCTTGGCCACCTCCAGTACACATGATTTCTATCTTGGACCAGCTCCTCAGTAGACATCCCACTATCTTATGTCTCCCACATCCCGGGGTCTCCATTGCAACTTCTGCCTCACTTTCACAGTAACCTCAGCAGCCTTTCTGAACTTTGGCATAAGCACTATGACTTTATTCTTAAATTGTTCATATCTGTAAAACTAGTACCATGTAGGTGATGATACTAAGTTCTGCTTCCAGTTCAACATGTAGCTTGGTCTGTCTGAACTACTGTTTCATAGACCTGTGTGGCTTCTGGGCTGACCCTAGAATATTCCTAGAGATATTCCTCAAGGACATACCCAAGGGTTTGTGAACCCAGGATCTGTTAATATTAATCATCATATAGGATATTTTGATTTTTTTTTTTTGAAAAATAGGGTCTCATAGCTATCTAAACTATGTGTTGTTAATGTGGTAGTCTTTTTTTAAAATAATTTTATGTGCATTGGTGTTTTGCCTACATGTCTGTCTGTAAGGTGTCAGGTCTTGGAGTTAATGACAGTTGTGAGCTGCCATGTGGTTGCTGGGAATTGAACTCAGAACCTTTGGAAGAGCAGGCAATGCTCTGAACCATCTCCCCAGCCCCCTCTTTCTCTTTTTTCTATTTTAGGGTAGGATTTCTCTGTGTAGCCCTGGCTGTCCTGGAACTCACTCTATGGACTAGGCTGGCCTCAAACTCAGAGATCTGCTGGATTCTGCCTCCTGAGTATTAGGATTAAAGGCATGCACCACTACACCCAGCAGTAAAAGTTTTTCACCTTTTTAAGTGAGCTATCTAGTGAGGTTGGTGGGTATTTTATAATTAAATTCAACTGTTAAACAATTAATAAATGCAGATTTTAAAAAATGCAGCAAATATAGAATCCAACTTGCAGTGCATAGCCTTGACATGGCAAGCAGAATGGTGTCAGAGTCCAGATTGAGAATTACATACATTCAGAGGAGAAAGTTCTTTCTTACTGCAAGTCATTATAAGTGCTTGAGGTTTTGCTGCTGTTTTCTGAGTGGAGTAGGAAGCCGATGAAGGCTTTTAAGTGGCACTCAGGGCAGTACCTGGGTGTTTGGGTAAAGCATGAATGAACAAGAGGGGCAACATGTGGTAAAAGTCAAACTACTACCTACTTATCTTCAGAATTCTACCTGAGTTAGAGCTTAATGCATTATCAAGGTATAGTAGACTGGAATTCTAAGTGGAGGCAGGAGGGTCAGGAGTTCAAGGTCATCTATAATTACATAGCAAGGTCAAAGGCATATTTAGAACTTTAAACACTGCGACAGCATTTATATTAAATGTAGTCCATCAGGAAAGTCATCACACCATTTCACAGACCGTTGGGTTTTGTCGGTTTCATCTATTTGTGACAGAATACAATCTACAAAAATTAAAAATTAGGGCTGGAGAGATGGCTCAGCGGTTAAGAGCACTGCCTGCTCTTCCAAAGGTCCTGAGTTCAATTCCCAGCAACCACATAGTGGCTGATAACCATCTGTAATGAGGTCTGGTGCTCTCTTCTAGCCTTCAGGCATACACACAGACAGAATATTGTATACATAATAAATAAATAAATATTTTAAAAAAAATTAAAAATTAATTTTTGCAGCTTCCTAATCTCTTATTCTATGGGCCACCCGGAACTGGCAAAACATCCACAATTTTGGCAGCAGCTAGAGAACTCTTTGGGTAAGTTGACATTGGTTGATGTCTTAGTCAGTTTTCTATTGATGTTAAGAGACACCATGACCAAGATGACAAATATAAAAGAAAGCATTAAATTGGGGTTTGCGTACCGGTTTTCAGAGGTTTAGTCCATTATGGTCATGGTAGGGAGCGTGGTGGCTCACAGGCAGGCATGATGCTGAAGAAGGAGCTGAGAACTACATCCTGATCTACAGGGGGTGACAGAGAGAGCCTAGGTCTGGCATGGGCTTTTGAAACCTCAGAGCCCACCCTAATGGCACACATGCTCCAACAAGGCCACAAATTCTTTTCTAATAGTGCCGCGTTTTGATGACTATGCTTTCAAATAAATGAGGCTTTGGGGGTCATTCATATCCAAACCACCACAGCTGGTCAATTTCTTTTTAAAGACTATACACCAGGGACTAAAGAGATGGCTTAAGTGTTTGGAGAACTTTCTGATCTTCCCATAGAACCAGAATTTGGTTCCTAGCACCCACATCTGGTGAGTCACAAATGCCTGTTAACTCCAGCTCCAGGGGATCAGACACCTTTTTGTTTTCAGGTATCCAAACACACATGGCATTTACTCACATAGAAACATGCTAAGTAAAAATCTTAAGTAAAAAAGAAATGGTTTTGAGAGATGACTCAGTGGTTAAGACTATTCACTAAGAATTGAAGAGATGACTTCGGTTTTTCTGATCTTCAGAGAACCTAAGTTCCCTCCCAGCACCCATGCTGACCAACCATGCTTTAACTCTGGCTCATCCTATACCTGTTTCCTCCATGGGCACCTGCATTCTGGACACACACACAAAGCACATATAATTAAAAATATTTTTAAAAGACTTAAGGATCATTCCCTGACGTCTCCAGACAGCTGTGGGTGATGGGGCAGCACATCTTTAATCCCAACACTTGGGAGGCAGGGGCAGGCAGATCTCTGGGTTTGAGAACAGCCTGGTCTACAGAGTGAGTTCCAGTACAGATAGACAACCAGGACTACATAGAAAAGCTCCATTGGGGGGAGGGGGGGATATGTTCATAGTCACTCATTGTGCATACTTGTAACACTTAAGAGGCTAAGGCAGGGGCCTCATGAGTCTAAGGCTACATGACAAGAACAGTTTCCAAAATAATGTTTATAATTGTCTTAAAGAATGTACTTGTAAATGCCATACTTAGTTATACATGTGACTTTTCAAAGTACATGCACTGAGTTCTCTAAATGTTTATGCTTTAGAATATTTAGGATCTCATACTAATTTGGAAAAATGAAGAATAACCTAAACCACTTGGCTTAGAGAGATGGTTTAGCTTTATCAAAGGTAGCAAAGAACCAGAGTTCAGATCAGGTGGCTTATATCAGCTCTAAGGGATCTAATACACCCTCTAGCCTCTGGGCACAGACACACACACACATGCACTAGACATGATAGAACATGCCTATAATCCTAGTGAAATAATCTCAAATTTGAGGCCAGTTTGGGCTTCACAGCAAAACCCTGTTTCCAAAAAGAAAAAGTACATGTGCACATTTTGTCTGTGTAGAGAATTTGGAAAACAGTGGTTTTCTAGGGAATAATTTTATTTTATTTCTCAAATCTCTATAGTAGCATATACTACTTTAAATAAAAAATGTTTCTATACCAGTTAGGAGTGGTGGTGCACGCCTTTGATCTAGCACTCAGGAGGCAGAGGGATCTCTGTGAGTTCAAGGCCAGCCTGTCTATGATTCTAGGATAGCCAGAGATAAAACAGAGAAATCCTGCCTCCAAAAACAACAGTGACAAGGAAAGGTTTATATGCCAGGTGCGATGGTACATGCCTATAAATCCTATACTGAAAAGTGGAAATAGAACTGAAAGCTGAGCCACCCTGAGTTACATAGCTCTAATGTAGCCTGGCTATGAGCATCCATCTCTTATGGACAGGAAAGCTTACTTTGCAGCGGTATCAATGACTGCGGTCTCAGTCAGTGAGAGACCCTGAAGGCTTCTGTAAGGGCCTCTCTCCCAGTGCCCACTCCAGCAGTCTAGACAGGAAGATACTGAAGACAGTTCTTCACAGTTGATGGCTTCTAGTGGGGGAGGGCTCACTCATTTTTATCATGTTCCAGTGAGTATATGAACAGCACAAATTGTACCTGGTGTATTTTTCTCTTTGTGGGGGTTGTGGGGGGACCTGGAAAGACTGGGAAGCAAGTGTGATAGGGGTACATTGTGTGAAATTTCCAAATAATCAATAGAAATATTATGTTGGAGAAAACATCTTTTAAAACGTTCATATTTGGGGGCTGGAGAGAGATGGCTCAGAGGTTAAGAGCACTCACTGCTGCTCTTCCAGAGAACCTGAGTTCAATTCCCAGCAACTACATGGGGCTCACAGCTATCTGTAATGAGATCTGGTGCTTTCTTCTGGCCTGCAGGCATATGTGCAAGCAGAATACTGTATACATAATAAAATCTTTAACAAAAAATTAAATTCTATTTAGGCTTGAAGTATATGCCCTGAGTCTGACCCTTGCCACATACCACCTTACTCATTCATGTTTTAATCCAGAAATTTACCTTTTAGCAAGTTATTTTATGGGAATAAGTCAATGTGCTAAATTATAACATTTAAAACCCAATAGATATCTAACAATGGAATGAATGTTACTGGTTTTAGTAGAAAGTGGATGCTTATTACACAAAACTGAGAAATTAAATATTTATTTATTTATTTGAAGACGTGGTCTCACTGTATGTAGACAAGGCTGGCCTTAAACTCAGAGATCCCCAGATCTGATTGCCTCTGCCTCCCAAGTGCTGAGATTAAAGTTGGCCACCATGCCTGGGCTCTAGGTTTTAGCCAAAATGTTAGATGCATAGCTCCACAAAGAAAGACCATGTGTGTAATTGCGCCGCCTTTTGGTTTTGCTCACCAGGTGTGTTCTAAACAGCATCAGCACCTGGGTTACTTAGTGCTGTTATGTTTCATAATGCTTTTCATTTTGAAATAGGCCTGAACTCTTTCGACAAAGGGTTCTTGAGCTAAATGCATCTGATGAACGTGGAATACAAGTAGTCCGTGAGAAAGTGAAGAATTTTGCTCAGTTAACTGTGTCAGGAAGTCGTTCGGAGTAAGTAACTTGCCTCCCCTCTCTGTAATACAGCTCCTTCTATTTGCTTTAAATGTAGACTGTGGTTTAAATTTGGCCTCCAGTGTAGCATTTGGGTGAGATAATTGGAAGTTATGAAACTAAGTCCCCTCGTGTCTTTATAAGAAAATGGTAGACCCTGTTTAGCACAATTATTCAATCGTTTTAACAAAAAAAAAAAAAAGAAATCCTCAACAGATAAACTGTCACAACCGTTCAGTCTCAGATACCATGTTATAACAACACAGACTAGCCTAAAATCAATCTGAGTTCACAGTGGAAAGTGCTTACACCTAGAGTGAACAGAGAGAGTGAGAAGTAGACGAATAGGCAGCAACTTAAGTTCCCTGCTCTTGATGCAGACAGGCCCTGCAAGGTCCTATTGCTATTGCGTCTGCTTCTCCCTCAGCATGTGGTCTTGCTATGAGAGCCTACACTGTACTAATTCTGCAGCTGTTCTCTCTCTCCTCCCTGGGGTGGGTAGCAGGGGCATGCCTCCTCCCTCCCTCTGTTGTTACATGAAAGGCATTGGTGTCAGTCACTAACAGCCTGGCAACATGAAGGCTAAAAAGCCTTAGAATGCTTCTAGTAGTTTCCTGAATATCATAAAACTATCCTGGGCCAACTAAATGAACAGTAAAAGCCAAAAACAAGATTCATCATTAAATAAAAATGCTATAGAAAATAAAAATGAAGCGAAATCAGTGTACAGAAAATAACCCACAAAATGGAAATGTTTACAAGTCATATCTAGAAAAGGACTTATATCCAGAATATATAAAGAATTCAATTAAAAATACAACTACAAAATGGGCAAAGATCATAGACATTTCTCAACCAATACCATGGCTGAAATAAAAAAAAAAAAAAGACAGAAAACAACCAGCACTTGTTAAGGAGAAACACTGTAAATCTCACTTATTGATGGCTAGATTATAAAGTAGTACCGTGTCGGGGCTGGAGAGATGGCTCAGTGGAGAGATTGCCTGCTCTTCCAAAGGTCCTGAGTTCAATTCCCAGCAACCACATGGTGGCTCACAACCATCTGTAATGGTGCCCTCGTCTGGCCTTCAGGCATACACACAGAAAGAATATTGCATGCATAAATAAATAAATATTAAAAAATTTTTTTAAAAAAAAGTAGTACAGTGTCTTAGAAAATAGTTTTGTCAGCTCCTCTAACGATTAAGTAGAATTGCGCTTGAGTGAGATAGCCAACAGTGAAGGACCAGCTCCTGAGTCCAATCCTGGAATCCATGCAATGGAGAAGACTGGTTGTCCAAAAGGTTGTCCTCTGACCTCACTTGAATGCTGTACACACATACCTTTTTTTTTTTTTTTTTTTTTTTTTTTTGGTTTTTCGAGACAGGGTTTCTCTGTAGCTTTGGAGCCTGTTCTGGAACTCCCTTTGTAGACCAGGCTGGCCTTTTTTTTGGTTTTTCGAGACAGGGTTTCTCTGTAGCTTTGGTGCCCGTCCCGGAACTAGCTAGCTCTTGTAGACCAGGCTGGCCTCGAACTCCCAGAGATCCGCCTGCCTCTGCCTCCCGAGTGCTGGGATTAAAGGCGTGCGCCACCACCGCCTGGCCACACTTTCTTTTTCTTTTTTCTTTTCTTTAAGATTAAGAATTACCACGTGGGTGCTGGAGCAATGGCTTAGAAGTTAAGATGGCTCTTCCAGATGACCCGGGCACAATTCCCAGCACCCACATGGTGGCTCACAACTGTCTGTCTACAGTTCTGGAAGATCCAACACCCTTATATACGCAAACACACAGGCAAAACATCAATGAACAAATAAACAATATTTTTAAAAGGAAAAGAATTAAACCACATGACCCAAAAATTCCATCCCTTGTATTCTTGCATAGAAGATTAAAATTGATGAATGCCTAAAATGTGTACAGATGTAATTATTCCTATTAGACAAAACACCAAAATATCCAAATGATTAGTGGGTAAACAAAATGTGAAATACCCATCTGCCTATTTGGTTATAAAGAAGTTCAAGTATTGGCACCCACTACCATATGGTTAAGTGAAAAAACCGAGCTATAGATCATACCTTCATACAGGCAGTAGACGAGTGGAGCTGGGGTCTTGACAACAGCTGCTTTTTCAGGGAAAAGTCTAAAGTTAGATTTGTTGACGGCTTTACTGTAGGTTCCCCAAACTGTCTATACTGTCAGTTACCTGTGGTTAACTATGGTCTGAAAACAACTAATGGAGAACTTCAGAAATAGTTGGTTTAAATTGAACACCCACCATTCTGAGTAGCTTAGAGACAGTGTCATTTTGACCAGTCTGGGACATAAGTTTGTCTGGGATGCCCACTCTGAACTGTTGCTGGAGTATGAAAGGAGGTTAAAATTACTCTATAGCACAAAGAACAGTAATATGTTGAATTTCATTTATCTGTATCATTTTATAAACAATATAGGTTGAGATGATTCAGAGGGAAAAAACTATTTACCATGCAAGCCTGAAAACCTGAGTTTGTTCTCCAGAACCCTTGTTAAGGTGGAAAGAACCCACTCCAGGTACCCTCCCACTCCAGGTACCCTATTTTCTTACAGGAGTACTATGGGAAGCATGCACCTACCCATACACATTATACACACACCCTAATAAGCTGAGTTATTTACAAGTTATAGGTTACCACATACTAAGATACAAGTGGGTGAACTGTGTATTATATCTCAGCAAAGATACTTATCGGTTTTTAACTCCTGTGTTTCTGATTTAGTGGGAAGCCATGTCCTCCCTTTAAGATTATAATTCTGGATGAAGCAGACTCTATGACCTCAGCTGCTCAAGCAGCTTTAAGACGTACCATGGAAAAAGAGTCAAAAACAACCAGATTCTGCCTCATCTGTAACTATGTCAGTCGGTATGTATACGCCCTGAAGCGACATGCTAAGCCGCCTTTTTAAAGCTAACATCGGTATGCCAGGTGATATGTCTATACATTCCTACATGTGTAATAGTTGGATCAAAGTAACTGATTCATCTTTCACTTTGGATTTGTAGTGACAACATTCCTTATTCTATGTTAATTTGAAGTGCACCATCATGGTTGGTTTTCAATCTTTTCCAGAATAATTGAACCCCTCACTTCTAGATGTTCAAAGTTCCGCTTCAAGCCTCTGTCAGATAAAATTCAGCAGGAGCGATTACTGGATATTGCTGAGAAGGAAAATGTCAAAATCAGCAATGAGGTAAATACTAATTATGATTATATATTAATTCCTTTTATGAATGTACATCTTAAAGAGGTCCTGAAAATTATAATTGAGCACAATTGAAACTCATGATTCCACATATATTTTTTTTTCCTGAGACGGTTTCTGTGTACTCTATAGAAACCTCTGCTTCCCCCAGTGCTGGGATTAAAGGCATGCCCTACCACTCTTTAAGTGCCCTCTTCACATTTAATTCCTTTCTAAAGCAAAGATCTGCCTTTGCACAGATGCTATCTCAACCCACCTGCAAGACTGAGAAACCCTGTCATAAAAACTGACTATAGACTCTAAACAGGATTCTCTCCAGCATTATAGGAATTTAGTTGTCTTTGTGTGGCAAGCACCTGGTAAGCCATCTGGCCAGACCAATTTTCCTAACTCATTTCAGGGAATAGCTTATCTTGTTAAAATATCAGAAGGAGATCTACGGAAAGCCATTACATTTCTTCAAAGTGCTACTCGACTAACCGGTGGAAAGGAAGTCATGGAAGATATCATCACAGACATTGCTGGCGTGAGTACTAGTTGTTACCTTGGCAACTCCTGGCTCTTTATTATTCCAGTACTCAAGTTGGAGACCTTGCCCTGACTTAAATGTCTATTCTTTCAGGTAATACCAGCTACAACCATTAGTGGAGTATTCACTGCATGTCACAGTGGCTCTTTTGACAAACTAGAAGCTGTGGTAAAGGTAATTATTAGTTAAAAGAACTGCTTTGAAAATCTTATTATTTGATAAAATAATAAACTATTTCTGTTTAACTATTTCTGTTGCAGGACCTAATTGATGAAGGACATGCAGCTATTCAGCTTGTTAATCAACTTCATGATGCAGTTGTAGAAGATGAAGAGCTTTCTGATAAGCAGAAGTCCATTATTACAGAAAAACTTGCTGTAAGTATTGAGGCTGTACAAAACTGTATGTCTCTCTGCCCCCTGGGTGCCTGACTTAAACTTTGCTTATTCCCTTTGCAGGAAGTGGATAAATGTCTGGCGGATGGTGCAGATGAACACCTGCAGTTGATGAGCCTCTGTGCAACTGTGATGCAGCAACTAACTCAGAACTGTTGAAGACCAACTTGTATGATGATCTTTTTAGCTAATAAATAAACGACAAAAACCCTATAAAGTGAATATACAATTTATTTAACATTCAAACTTCATTAAGACATGTGCAATATGGCAATTTTACTGTGGGTTTAACCCTACCTAGGATGATTGCTTGCTGAGGCTTAGCAACAGGGTCCAGTTCACGCTTAGCACTAATTAAATACTTTATTGAATAAATACAATACCAAACAAAATGCATTCAAATGTTTTCTAAAAAAAAGAAAAATCACTTTTAAAGGCCTTTTCTAATCAGGCTAATGACAAATACAATAAAGGCAGATATGCTAGTTTAACATAATTGGCTGATTTTATACAGCACTTATATCTTTTAGTCCACAAGTATATTATTAAATGATAGAGAACATCTAATACAACCATTTCTACATAACTAGTAAATGAATTTCTAAGAAAAAAAGATTTTACAGACCCCATCTTTTTATACCCACCCCAACAGTCTAACTCTAAAGAGGATAAAGCCAATGCCTTTCCTCACAAGAGCTCAGGACTAAAGTCGCTTTGCTATCAGAATCTGTATTTGTGATCCGTTATGAGCATTGAGACAAGATTCAAATATTCTCAAAGAAGCACAATGCACGTTGTGATCGCCTATTCAGCAACAGCGAGCACTGCATTCAAACTATCTCATCCCAGGAATTAAATAAGGTCAGCCACATTCATGGGCATTTCCTCCACTGTAGTATTGTAGAAAGTCTCAATGTCACGAAGAATCCTCTTGTCTTCTTCAGTAACAAAGTTTATAGCCACACCTTTCCTCCCAAATCGACCCCCTCTGCCAATTCTGTGTAAGAAAAAAGAAACCAGCAGTCAGGATGTTGCTTTAGTATTACTTCATACTACTGAATATGACGATCCACTTGTTAACCATCAGCTGCTGTTTACTTATGGTTATAGTTCGTGCTTCTAAGTGGAGCACTAGCCGCTAAAAACCAATATATCCAGAGGTGGGAGGAACCATCTTCCTCTGCAGTTAGTGCCAAAAGATTTCAAGGCTTGTCTGGCTGCAAAATGAGATAGGCGCCTTGAGCATTATAGTAAAAGCAGATGACAGTATTGTGTTTGGGGTGAATTAAAGCCCATACCAAAGTGGGCCAGCCAGGAGCAGATGTCAGCCTGGGACAGATGTAAACACCAGGGATAAAAGAAAACAGTTATAAAATCCATTTCGACGCACTTCTGGAACTGTAAACTGTAAATACAAATGCTGCAAGGTTAACTATTTCCTAAAACTTACTTTTTTTCCAGTGGGAAAACAAATATTTGGTATGGTAACCCAAACTTATCACTGCTTTTTGCTCAGCTTTTCACACGTTATACTCAAGATTACTCAAACGTGTTACCTCCAAAACAGCTCTACCTTCCTACCAAGTACCAGACAGTACAGACCACCTAATGCTCCCTATCATAAATGCTAACATAACAAAATGCCTTGGGCTGGAACAACTTAAAATATCAAATAATCATGACAAAAGAAAATCAAATATAAATACCGACTCGCTCTTTATTCAAACAGTGTGCTGTTTCGCTTATGATTCCACGTCCTAAATTACGTCAACGCCGTTTCTGAGCGCCATCTCGTCATCAACTGCCGCTATCGACTCCTGTATTTTTTAAAAAGTCTTTTTTTACATCATATAACAAAGTACAATTCAATTTATTTAGGGATAAAAGCCACTATAACTAAACCAGGGAATCAACTCAAAATGCTACCAGCAACACCAAGAAAATCCCAACTATATAGAATCAATCACCAAGAAAGAAGCACATGAACTCAAGAAAAATCACTAGTAAGGCTCAAACATAAGCTAAGACCAAAAAAAACTAAAGCAACCTAATCTGCATGTATGTACACAACCTTGGCCACATTTACAAGTTTTCCCACTTTGTTCTGATCAATATTCCCAAATCCAATTTTACTTAGACCTTGGTAAATAAATTATGCCTATTTACTGGAATCTATTCCCTGAATTGCCATTACCTTGTGTATAAAACATTGTAGGAAAACGTTCGAAATTCCTTCTCCAATACAAGTGGAGAAGATGCTTTCTCCTCACCTGTGAATATAGTTTTCACGATTGGTAGGTAGATCATAGTTTATAACCAAGGACACTTGTTGCACATCAATCCCACGAGCCTGAAATAGAAACAAGGCTTTTCAATACCTTAAAAATTCAACAAACTAGACATTCCTATGATTATTGTAGGCCACAAGATAGTAATGAACCATACTAAATGGTATAGTCCACTGTGGAGTGTGGTCTAACTTATTCTGCCAAATAGCTTAAGTTGGTTAAGGTTATTTAAAATACCTTCCCCACAAATCTAGCTTTTTGGTACTTTTTAAAAATGGGGGCACACTTACCAACAAGTCAGTAGTGATCAGAACACGACTTGACCCTGATCGGAACTCCCTCATGATGACATCTCTTTCCTTCTGGTCCATGTCACCATGCTGCAAATGTTAACAACCTTTTAATCAAGTATCTCTAGTAAGGTACACATTCAATTTCGTGTATGAGACCAAGCGTCCCTGGCTGCTACTGAGTGTATAGCAGACAGGTATAGTTAAGAAACAATATTGTTTTGAGCAGGGGGAACGACAACATAGCACTCAACAGCCATATTGTAGTTAAATCCTGCTTAATGAATGTAATTTGATTAGCATTACTAAATCCAACTCTTACCAGAGCAGAAACGGTGAAGTCCCTGGCATGCATTTTCTCTGTGAGCCAGTCCACCTTGCGCCTTGTATTGAGAAAAATAACCGCTTGTGTGATGGTCAATGTCTCATACAAGTCACAAAGAGTGTCCAACTTCCACTCCTAATGTAGGTTAAACAAAGTTATGTCAATTAAATTTTCCATTTTAAGAAGACTGTTGTTCAGTGGTACTCAACTTAAGGCTGTGATTCTGTAAGACAGCTCATGTTGAGCTTACCCAACCATATTGTTGCTACTTTATTTTGCTGTTTTTCTTTTAAGAAAATAAATGCAGCTTAAAACAGATACAATGCTCCTTGAAATTTATTTCTAAAACAAAAAACCAAAATTGAAGTGTTGTCAAAAATGGAAGCGCAAATCAAGTAAAAAATAAAAAACCCAGCTACTTTATAGAAGCTGTTCTTCAGTTTAACAATCATTAAATACCAATTTACATTAGTTTTCTCTTCCTGTCCAAAAATTCCAATCAAAAAAATAACAAAAAGTGCATCCAGAATCCAGCAATTCCCTATTTTGCTGCTCTTATGAATCATAATATATATGTATGGCACGTAGAATTCTGATGTAATCTTATGCAAACAACATGTTGAAAACTGCTGTTTCTAAAGACTTATTGCACCAAATCTTAAGACAAAGGACACTGGACATTAAGAAAGAGGTCCACCCCTGTCTGTGGGATCCAGTGCAGTTACTTTTCTTCTTGTGTGTACTCTGCTAGCATCATTACAAAAACTAAGATATAATCCTAGTTTCTGCAATTTTAGCACAGTGCTTATACAAGAAGGTGAGGAAAAACTTTTATACTCAACAATGAGACAAATTACCTCTCTTTCAACATTAATATAAAACTGTTTGATTCCTTCAAGGGTCAATTCTTCCTTCTTCACCAGAATTCGAATTGGATCTCTCATGAATTTTTTGGTCACTTCTAACACATCAGTTGGCATTGTGGCAGAAAGCAACACAACCTGTAAGAGAGAAAGCGGTTGTTTTACCTGTGTATTTGTTGAACTTTCAGTTAATAATACAGAAAAGAAATGTTTGAAACCAAGCGTCTCTGCCTGACTATGGTAGAGCTAAGCAGAGATAGTAAAGTATCAAATACTTTCAGCAGGGGGAACGACAATAGAACACTTCAGTTATATTGTAACTTTACCTGCATGAAACCCAACCCAAACCAGTAGGAGTACAAAATAAACCTTACCTGAATGCTTGTATTTAATTTTTGGAAAATCTCATAGATTTGATCCTTAAACCCTCGGCTCAACATTTCATCTGCTTCATCCAAAACAAACATTTTGATCCATTTTGGAGCTGTTAATCAAAAAAGTCATACTGTATTTCAAAGTTCCTTTAGCCATTTTTAGTAATAAAAAACAACCTATAGAAGACAATACTTACAAAGATATCTTCTGTTTAGCATATCAAACACTCTCCCTGGTGTACCAACAACAATATGAGGGGCTTCAGCCTGCAACTTCTGCATTTCATTTCGGACATTCGTTCCTCCAATGCAGGCATGACAAGTTGCTCCCATATAATCCCCAAGAGCCAAAATTACCTTTTGGATCTAAAAGCCAAAAAGCTTAATTATCATTCTATGAAAACGTAAGTTTTAAGACTTAAGCTCCAAGGCATAATCGCACTATTTTTCTCTGCCAATAGCCTTTATGCATGCATAGCACAAACTTACAATTCCAAGCTTACAATTCTCTTATTGTTCCCTCCTCTTGTTAAAACTGGGGATCCTGTCGCCTCAAACACCAACTGGGGACTAAGGAAAAAAATTTGCACTTTCTCCACTGTGTAGGGTCAGAGTGAAATATATTTTGTAAGGGCAAATGTTGGCCATTTTTCTCCCAGTGTACTGTGCCTTATAACCTTGGCCTGGATAAAATTTCCAGCTTTATTAGCATTACTTCAAAGCCAATATAGCAGTGCTTTGAAACAGGGCATGCAACAGATGCATCACAAACTACTGAGACAGTCAAATGTTTAACATGTCACTGCAGTTTTCATGTTGCACAACTGGATTCCAAGTTTTCAAATGGGTACAGATACAATCTCCACCCTTTGAGTATAAACCTATAGGTTCAACTGTTGAGGTACAACCCTACAAACCTACAATACCCAGTTCCTACTTAGCTTTCAACAAAAACTTCCTGCATGCATGTATAATTAAAATGGGGGCTGCCATTACTAGGACGATTCATACGTTTTAAATTTAAATTCTTCACAGTTGTGAAACCTGAAACCTATGCAACACGCAAGCAGTTTTTTGAACTACACTATCAATACCTGTTGAGCCAGTTCTCTGGTGGGGGCCAATACTAGTGCTTGGGTCTCCTTGAACTCAATCTCCAACTGTTGCAGGATGGAAATAGCAAATGTGGCTGTCTTGCCAGTACCTGACTGAGCTTGAGCAATCACATCATACCCTAAAAAAAGTAGGATACACATTTACCGATCCCACATCAAATCGTCATGTCTACTATACACCATGTATTCCAGTTGGAACATAAATTTATGCCCAAGTAAGTGATCAGCAAGAGAATCTCTTCATTTCAGGTCAGTCCCGAAAGATGATTGCCATCATTTCACTTTAAGGAATACAGACAGGTGCTAGTTATTTCCCCCAAAAGTTACTTTCCCACTTATGGTCCATATATATGCAGCAACTTTTAGTGTGTCAGTGAGTTTTACCTTTAATACAAGGAATTATAGCTCTCTGCTGAATAGCTGAAGGCTTCTCAAAACCATAAGCATAGATGCCTCGAAGAAGCGACTCCTTTAAGTTCATATCATCAAAGTTATCAACGATTTCATTCCAGTTGCTCTGCAAGTTAATGATTAAATTATGAGTAAGATGTAAAAAGTTTACCATCTCAAACCTTTAGCATCCAACACCCATTTCTTACCTCGATGACACCATCGGGGTCCATTCCCTCTGGGCCGCCATGTTCTCTGCTGACAAGAACACTGCAGTTAGACAACTCACCCCTTCCAAGCCACGAACAGACCTCTAGACGGAAGGCCTTTTCCACCCTGTGCCTCAGTACCCTCCACGCATGCGTACTCTGAAATTGCCCGAGCAAGTTGACACTGCGTCTCGGCTAAGCACCACTCTCTTTCCCCACTGGCTGGGAATGTTAGTAAAATGTGTAAAAAGCCCCTTCACTGAGTGCCCTAGGACCAGGCCCTCCCGTTTGGGAAAAGCAGCTCTCGCGAGTGCTGCGCGCGCCGAGCTCCGCCCCTAACTCTGCGCAAGCCGGCGTGATTGACGCCGTGAAGGCCCAGCCAGGACCATGCCAACGGCTCGTCGGCACCCCGTTTACGGCCCGGTGTCATCGTCCTCTAGCCGTCCAATCTCCCACCTTGACAGAACCCTTGGAACCCCCGGCTCGCGCCACCGGCCGCAAATATAGCCGGGACACGGTCACCCTGTCCTCTGCTGACTGCGCCACGGTTCCGCTTGCCATGTCCCGCATGGGGAGGGGCAGCGGCCAACATGTCACAATGTCTCCTAAGAAAAGGCATCCGTAACACGCCGTTCTCCCACCCGTCCTGTCTCCCCACCATCTGGAACCCTACCATGATGGAAGCTTCTCGAAGGACACAAGGGGACTGTGTGTGTCCCTAAGAAAAAGCCCGCATGGCTGCAGTGTGGCCGCCAGCCACCCACGCCAACTGCGGGTGCTAGTGACCTTCCCTACCGGCCACCGGCCGCCCCGGGAGCACCGTACCTGTTGTAATCCGCGGAGCTACCAGACATGATCCGAAAACCCACTCAGCGCCCGACTAAAAAGACAGCCGCGCGGCGCCGCCCGTTTTTTATAGGCTCGCGGCCGGAACCCGTTTTCTCGCGGAGGAATTTTCTTAGCTGTCTTCAGAAGCCTCAAAAATTGTCCTCCTCGGGTTTCTTCCCGCAGTTGAAATCCTAGGGGAGTCGATGACAAAATCCACATTTCATTATTACTTGGTATTACAGCGTTCCCGGAGATCCATGAATCAGGAGCGGGGCTGGGACTCTTTGCGATCGGCGGAAGAATATTGCAGCAGTACGACCGCGCGCCGCGCTCCTCGGCCGCCCTGCTCCTACGGGGTTTCCGCGGCCCTGCCGCAGAGACCGGCGGAGCTGGGGACGCCCCGGGCGGAAGCCGGTGGCGCTGTTCGCTGGCGGGCGGCGTCTCCAGGACGCAGCTCCGGGCTGCCTGCGCGTCAGCGTGCCGCTGGGCCGGGACGCCACGTTCCGCGCCGGAGCGGATGCCGGTTACTCCGCCCGTGCTCACTGCCGTTTAATGGGTCTGTAAAGGGCTACCTGGCATTCAGCCCAGCCTTTTCCTAGCCACCCAGATCTGCCCCGGAAAATGTCGGCCGCCCAGCACGTCCTAGGAAATCCAGTTCGCAGTTAGACCTGTAGTGTCATTTAACTGATGTCCCTTGGGTGGCGGTTCTATTTTCAGGTTCTTCTGGTTGCCTTTAGCTTCAGTTAAAAAAATAATAATAATGCTAGTAATTTAAACCTAACAGATGTGAGAAACGTTTGATGAAATCATCACCAACTTTTGCAAAGGACCTGTCATTCTTTGTACTGAAACGTAGGGTGCTTCCGGCAGGTTCAGCCCTAGCACTTAAAAAGTTAATTCCCTCCCTACTGGTAAAACAAAACAAAAACCGATTTTAATCGCCTAAAGTCGCTTTACGGAAATGGAGAGCAATGCAGTTCTTTTTGCCCGTAATAAACTTGAGTGGCTCCTTAAGCCAAGAGGTTTCCAGCTCCCACCCCTTGCTAAAAAAAAAAAAAAAAAAAAAAAAAAAAAAAAAAAAAAAAATAGGAAGATATTTAATCATTGAGTTTTAAAACACAGCTCTGTTCTCTATTCAAGACAGTATTGTGAAAGCTCATTTTTTTTCTCATTAATTCAGAAGACCAACACCAAATGCTGATTTACCAGAGGTACAGGGGTGGGGGGAAGCTCAGTTTTCTACTTTACAGATATTTGGTTCTAAAAACCATTCTTTTTAATGATTACATTGTATTTGTTTATTTACTTATTGCATGCACCTCAGCGCCTGTGGAAGTCAGAGGACATCCCTTGGGAGTTGGTTCTTCTACCACGTGGATCCCACAAGTGGGTGATGGAATCCAGGTCATCAGGCTCTAAGGCCAGCACCTTTACCCACAGATCCACCTTGCCAGCCCTAGATACTCTCCTTATTCAAAAACAAATTGCTTACTTATGTGGAAGTATTGAGTCAGAAGCTGTAACACAATCAAGATGACAAAATAGAGGCCGGGTGTGGTGGCTCAGGCCTTTAACCCAGGACTAGGGACGCAGAGGCGTGTGGATCCCTCCAAGTGTTACTTGGAGGTTCCCCGCCAGCAAGGGCTGCACATAAAGGGACCTTGCCTCAAGGGAAGAGGTATGTGTGAGAGACAAAATGGACTGGCCTTCTTGTAGATGATCTCAGTCAAAGAAAGTTCGGGCTGGGGGAGGTAATTGCCTGATCTCAGAAACTCAAAACACTAAATCAGAAATGTGATTGCTTACTGTCTAGGCTTACTTTCACTGAGGATGGGATAGGTCTACTACACACCTGCCTGTTGAATGTTTTCCTTGGGGTTAGCCTTTAGACGGCAACTATGGAAGGAATTTCGTATTTAAAAAGCATAATCGGGTGTGGTCCATGCCTTTAATTCCAGCACTTGGGAGGCAGAGGCAGGTGGATCGCAATGAATTTGAGGCCAGTCTGGTCTATGTATGTAATGAGTTCCAGGACAGCCAGAGCTAAAGAGTGAGACACAATCTCAAAAATACAAATAAACAGACCGGTGGTGGTGGCACACACCTTTAATCCCAGCACTCAGCAGGCAGAGACAGGTGGATCTCCGTGAGTTCAAAGCCAGCCTGATCTACCAAGTGAGAGTTCCTGGGCAGGCTCCAAAGCTACGGAGAATTCCTGTCTCCATAAATAAATAAATAATAAATAAATAAAATGATATAAATAATAAACAGATAATAAAAGTATCGCTATCTTGTAATGTATTTCCAATAAATACTGTGCTTTGTTCTATTCTCACCATATAAATAGTATCAAGTAACGTGAGCTGAAAATAACGTATGTTTTTTTTTAAAGATTTATTTATTTATTATGTATACATTCCTTCCATGTATGTTTGTATGCCAGAAGAGGGAACCGGATCTCATTATATATGGTTGTGAGCCACCATGTGGTTGCTGGGAATTGAACTCAGGACCTCTGGAAGAGCAATCAGTGCTCTTAACCTCTGAGCCATCTCTCCAGCCCCCAATCACGTATGTTTTAATGTTTTGCAAATCTGCATTGAAGATGCTTACCTTTTCAGTTTAAGGTGTCTCTACTTACAGTCTAAAATTAGCCTTCTCAAAATTGGTTATAAATGCTCCTTAGCAATCTTGGAGTTTGTGAAACCACTAATACTACAAATGATTAAAAAAGAAAAAGAAAAGAAACAGCTGGGTGGTGGTGGTGCCTGCCTTTATTCCCAGCACCCAGAGAGGCCAAGGCAGGCAAATCTCTGAGTACAAGGTCAGCCTAGTCTACAGACTGAGTTTCAGGATAGCCAGAGATACACAGAGAAACCCTGTCTGACTCAAGAAACAAACAAAAAACAAAACAAAACAAAAAACAGATTTTTTTTTCACACAGCAGGTATTCCAGAAAAAAAAAAAACAGATTGTTACCCAGGCCGCAGGCCCATGTCTCACTCATTCAGGTGGCTATGCCAGGAGAATCACAAGTTTAAGGTCCACCTGGTCTAGAATGTGAGTCAGGGCCACCCTGAGCTAAATAAAACACTGTTTAAAAAGAAAACAAACATCATTTAATAGAGCCCTGCATAGCATGTACCCTTAATCCCAGCACTCAGGAGGCAGAGGCATGTAGATCTCTGTGAGCTAGAAACCAGCCTGGCTTACAATAGCAAGTGTCAGGCCAGCCAGTGTTAAATACCCCCCCCACACACACAAAATAAAAAGCAAGCAAAAATAAAACAGCATTTTGGTAATCAATTGATTCACAAAATAGTATTCATGCATATTTGAAGACCTAGTTACTACTTATGAAAATTTACTGTTCAGTATGCTGACAGCCCAGTACCTGCAGCTGTCTTAATCTGTAATTTGTCTGGGAAGACCTATGCTGGACGAGAATGGTTGCTGCTACCTACCTACTGCTTTTAATCGTTCAGTTGCTGGAGCAGATTAGAGGACAGATTCTGCTTGCATGTAGGCAATGTTTCCCAGAGTCATTTAGAAGGGAGCCTCCACTGGCCTGTTCTTCGCAATAGCTTCTAAGCATTGTGTGACAACTGAATGGCCCGATGGGTAAAGGGGCTTGTGCCAAACCTGCTGACCTGAATTTGATCTCCCCATGCAGCCCAGGGAGAACCTGAACTAGTGATCAGCCTCCTGTGTACCAGGATTACAGGTTTTTTACCATTATAACCCATACATCCTTAAAACAATGATATTGCAGCCGGGCGGTGGTGGCGCACGCCTTTAATCCCAGCACTTGGGAGGCAGAGGCAGGCGGATCTCTGTGAGTTCGAGACCAGCCTGGTCTACAAGAGCTAGTTCCAGGACAGGCTCCAAAACCACAGAGAAACCCTGTCTCGAAAAACCAAAAAAAAAAAAAAAAAAAAAAAAACAATGATATTGCACGTGAGCCGTGCACAGGACGGATGTATTTCAGAGGTTGAAGCTGTAATTATCCCCTCCCCTTTTGTAACGGTAAAAAAAATTATTACTCATTTGTTATTCTCCATTCTCTTACTGCCCACCCCTAAAATAACTAACCACCTTTTGAATTTCATGTTTATAACTGCTCTCTTAGAGTTTCTATTGTCCAAAGAAACACCATGATCACAGCAACTCTTACAAAGGAAAATATTTAATTGGGGTTGGCTTATAGTTCAGAGATTTAGTCCGTCATCATCATGGTAGGATGTGGTGGCATGCAGGCAGACATGGTGCTGGAGAAGGAGCTGAGAGTCCTACCTCTTTCATGCCACAAGAAGTGGTCTTGAGCATAGGAAACTTCAAGGCCCACCCCCACAGTGGCACATATCCTCCAACAAGGCCACACCTCTGCAGTGCCATTTCCTGTGGGCTTATGGGGGCCACCAATGTAGCTAGATCACATAACAGTTGTAAACGTCGGGAGATAAGATGCTTTTCTCACATAGTTAGAATTTTAGGTCTCAGGATGATCGAACAGACTGACCTACCAGCAATTCAGTGTTATTGTTAATGATGAAGCTACTGGGGCCCAGCTGGCTCAGCTGGCAGCACAAGCCTGGTGATCTGAGTTCTGATTGCCAGAAGCCACTTTAAAAGTTGGATGTGAGCCGGGCGGTGGTGGCGCACGCCTTTAATCCCAGCACTCGGGAGGCAGAGGCAGGTGGATCTCTGTGAGTTCGAGGCCAGCCTGGTCTACAAGAGCTAGTTCCAGGACAGGAACCAAAAGCTACAGAGAAACCCTGTCTCGAAAAATAAAAAAAATAAATAAAAGTTGGATGTGGTGACTTGCATCTGTAATCCCAGCAGTTCTACTTCCTGAGACAGGAGAATTGTCAGAAACAACCCACCAGCCAGCTATGCTGGAGTGCACAGCCAGGCAGAAACAAGGAAACCTGGCCACAGCAAGGTGGAAGGCACAGACAGTCTCCTGAAAGCTCTCTCTGGCCTCCACACCCATGCCCATTTTCACACACACACGCCACAGACAGACTACACATACATACACCATACACACTCTACACCAACACACACCACACACCCCACACTCACACCATACATATACATACCACAAACACACCCCACACCCCACACTCACACCACACATATACATACCACAAACACACATACCACACACACACTGTACCCCAACACAACATACCACACACACTCCACACACCCCACATACATACACCACACATGCTACACCCCATATGACACACACGCTATATACACCACACCACACACACACACACCACACATAATACCCCACACACCACACACCCCACACTCACACCACACATATACATACCACAAACACACATACCACACACACACTGTACCCCAACACAACATACCACACACACACCACACACCCCACATACATACACCACACATGCTACATCCCACACCACACACCACACCACACATATACTATATCACAAACATACACACCACACACACCACACACATTGCACCCCAACACATCATAACACACACAGCACACCACACACACAAGAACATTTTAAAGTGTTTTAACTAAGTAGATAAAACAGATTACATCTTTAACATTTATCTATATGAAGAAGGAGGAAGAGACCGCAGATCACATCACACCCACATGTAGAGGTCAGAGGAAAACTTATAGGAGTTGGTGCTCTCTTCCCTCCACATGGATTCCGGGTATTGAACTCAGGTCCGCAGGTTTGACTCCAGGAATCTTCACCTGCATGGCCTTCTATCCCTTAAGTGACTATCTAAAATGTTACATAGAAAGAAAGCAAAACCAGGTGTGGTGGTGGGTGCCCGTCTTTAACCCAGCGCTCAGGAAATGAAGACATAGAGATCTCTGTTTTCAAAACCAGTCTGGTCTACACAGCCAGTTCCAGGCTAGCTACAAAGTGAGACCCTGGCTTAAAAAAGAAAAGAGGAAAGAAATAAAAACAAAAAGGGAGAAGAAAAAACATTATGGCTAAATTTTGGGGAAAGATTTTGTTTCGCTTCTATTTATAGTGTTTGCGATCTTTCAAAAAAGCAAAAAAACAGCACTTGAAATTAACTGAAGCGGAAACGACAAACCAAGAATTTTGTTTATTTCTTTGTCAAAGATAAAGATAGTTAAAGTCAGGTGGTGGTATTGCATGCCTTTCATTTCTGCACTCGAGAGTCACAAGCAGGTGGGTCTCTGTGTTTGAGGTCAGCCTGGTCTAGAGAACAAGTTCTAGAACAGCCAGAGCTACACAGAGAAACTTTGACTTGAAACAAACAAACAAATGAATGGTAAATAAAATAAAAAAAATGGATGGACTTATTTTTTTTTTACATATAGAAATCTTGACTGAATTTTTGATATTACAGGACACAGCTTAACAGAAATTTCATAATCAGTATTTGATTTTAGAATCATCTTTTTTTAAATTTTTTTATGGTTTATTTAACTTTATTTTATGTGCATTGGTGTGATGGTGTCAGATCCCCTGCAACTGGATCTTCAGACTGTTGTGAGCTGCCATGTGGGTGCTGGGAATTGAACCCGGGTCCTCTGGAAGAGCAGTCAGTGCTCTTAACCACTGAGCCATCTCAACAGCCCATAGAATCATCATTTCTGATAGTTTGTTTTGTATAAATATATAGTATAAAATGACAGGAATATCTTTAGGGTCATTTAAGAAACTGTTAGAAATTCTCTTCTAAAACTAAGGCAAAATCCATTGCATGAGTATTAAGAAACTTGAGTTAGGAACTCAACCAGCAATTTTTATTTATTTATTTGTTTGTTTATTTGATAATTTCGAGACAGGGTTTCTCTGTAGCTTTTGGTTCCTGTCCTGGAACTGGCTCTTGTAGACCAGGCTGGCCTCGAACCCACAGAGATCTGCCTGCCTCTGCCTCCCGAGTGCTGGGATTAAAGGCGTGCGCCACCACCGCCCGGCCTCAACCAGCAATTTTTAAAGTCAAGAACTTTAACACAATATGACAAAGAAATTAGTTTGTTATTTCCATGTTGAAACATGATGGTAGGAAAATATTAGAAGCCTTTTTCATGCTGGGCCATGGTAACACACATTTGTTGTTGTTGCTGCTGTTGTTTGTTTTTCGAGATAGGGCTTCTCTGTGTGACCTTGGCTGTCCAGAACTCCGCGTGTAGACCAGCTGGCCTTGAACTCAAAGAGATCTGCCTGCCTCTGCCTCCTAAGTGGTGAGGTGAATGACCTGTACCACCACCGCCTGGCTGGGGCGCAGTTTTAATCCCCTTACTCAGGAGGCAGAGGAAGGTGGATCTCTATGCATTTGAGGCCAGCCTGATCTACAGAGTGAGACAGAATGAGTTCCAGAACAGCCAAGGCTACACAATGAAACCCTGTCTTGAAAAAAATAAAGAAGAGAGAGAGAAAGAGAGATAAAACCACACAAAAACGAACCACTACTTTTCTTGATTAAACCATTATCTCTTTATAAGAACAGTAAAACACGACACTTCATGGTGCACATTAACCTTGAATCTGAGTTCAGGTGTTTTTCCTTTTTATTGAAAATAGATTCTTTTTTATACAGTCTCCATTTTTGAAACTGGGATTCAATCAAGTATCACACAGAAGTCAAGGACACACATCTAGAATTCCGGGGCCAGGAGGCTAAGGCAGGAGGGCCTGATGTTCAAGGCTAGTCTAGGCTACATAGACCATGTTGATATAGAAGAAACTCAAAAGTAACAAGAGTAATATAGAACTTATTACTAGATTTGGTTAGGTATCAGCAAGTCACACAGGTGGGATTTAGGTAAAGGGACAAAGCCTCCGAAACACCGCAAGGTAAGTAGTATGCCAACCAGGCCTGCTAAAGATAAAGGAAATTTAGATGCTAGGGTGTAAATGTCCCT
This sequence comes from Microtus pennsylvanicus, assembly GCF_037038515.1. Classification (NCBI taxonomy): domain Eukaryota; kingdom Metazoa; phylum Chordata; class Mammalia; order Rodentia; family Cricetidae; genus Microtus; species Microtus pennsylvanicus. The sequence continues at coordinate 71,362,228 of NC_134579.1, forward strand.
TCACCAAGGTTGACCAGCCTTTCGATTCCATTCCCTTGACAAAAAATACGTAGCCCTTGCGGGGCGGTGGTGGCACACACCTGTAATCCCAGCCCTTGGGAGGCAGAGGCAGGTGGATCTCTGGGAGTTCAAGGCCAGCCTGGTCTACAAAGGGAGTTCTAGGACAGGCTCCAAAGCTACAGAGAAACCCTGTCTCGAAAAACCAAAAAAAAAACAAAACAAAACAAAACAAAAACAAAACGTAGCCCTGGTTTGCATACTAAAGACAAACCACCAACTCAAGGGCAGCAGAGCAGGGTCACAACCATCATCAAGTCTCTGTTTGCCATTAAGTCTTCTGTGCTCCTATAAGGAAAACGTAATTCTGCCAGCCAGGTGTGTAAGGTGACCCCAGCAACAATTATTTAAAAAAAAAAAAAAAAAAAACAAGGGCTGGAGAGTTGATTCAGTGGTTAAGAGCACTGGCTGCTCCTCCTCCAGAGGTCCTGAGTTCAATTCCCAGCAACCACATAGTAGCTCACAACCATCCGTAATGAGATCTGGTGCCCTCTTCTGTCCTGCAGGCACACATGCAGACAGAACACTGTATACATAGTAAATAAAGAAATCTTTTTCTTTTATTAAAAATTTCCACCTCCTTCCCTCCTCCCATTTCCCTCCCCAAATAAATCTTTAAAAACAAAAAGAAAAAGAAAGAAAACTAAGCTGGGCGTTAGTGGTCCGCCCCTTTAATCCCAGCACTACAGAGCCAAAGGTAGCTGTTATCACTGAGTTCGAGGCCAGGCTGGTCTACAAAGCTCCAGGACGGTAGGGCTACACAGAGAAAAACCCAGTCTCAGAAAAACAAAACAAAACAAACAAACAAAAACCCTGGTGAATTTTAAATGATTCTGACAATATATTCCGTATGCTGTGCAGATCTCCCATCTGCTTAAGGGGCCAGACTCGCAGTGAGTTGGAATAGCCTCAAACTGTTATACATAAAGAGATTTTGTCTACTAAAAAAAAATAGTAATAATGAAAAGAAAATGTTTTTGGTTTTTTGTTTTGTTTTTCTGAGTTTCTTATGTATTAGAGCAAAGTTTCCACTTGATATGTAGTTCTGAGTCAGTCTCCTGTAATCCCAGCCCTAGAGAAACGGAGGCAGGAGGACTAAGGATTCAAAACCAGTTTGAGCTAGTGTGTGTGTGTGTTGGCGATGGGTGTGTGTATGAGTGTGTGTATTGGTCTGTATGTTTGTTGGTTGGGGGGATAACCTGGGCAGATCCTCAAAGTTAAAACTTCGCTTGTCTTGCTCCCCCCCTTCCCCTCCCCCTCCACCCCAAAGGGAGGAAGACTGTACAACTCTGGTCACACAGAGTAGAACTCACAACTGTGGTACGTGCTGTGGAAGAATGAGACTGAGAATAGTCGATGGTCCCAAGGTGCTGGTCCGGGCAGATAAAGCAGCACTAGGGGCCATGCTCCCCGATGTGTCCAGTGCTCCAACTCTCCTGCCCTTTGCGTTTGCGTGGAAGCTGGAAGAAGGCAAAGGGTTGGGGCTAGCGGGACTGGGAGCTGAGCCTGGGGCAAGAAGCCAGTTTTCTGTTTCCTATCTCCCATCTATCTTTCAAAGGTGGGGCACACCCAGGCTAGAAGGGTCCGTCTTGCTGGAAAGGGGCCCAAAGGAGAGTATTATGCTGTAGCCAGCAGAGACACACTCAACTGCTATGAACTTTGACTCGGATTAGAGGCTTGGCCACATGGCCCACAGCAAGATGGGGGTCTAAGCAGCACCAGGATCCCCACAGGGAGCAGTGCTCCCTACAAAGAAAGCCAATCGAGAAGTCTTGGGGTGGGAACATCTGTGTGGCTAGGTCACCAGTTGAGAGTGCCCTGGGCTGGTGCCTCCCGCGCTCCTGGGGTACAGAGGTGGGCTCCCCTAAAGCCGAAGCTTCACTTTCTTAGCTGCGGGAAAAGCAGCTCAGCTTCAGAATTTGCCCCTGGCGTCCCCTGGTCGTAACTTCCCTCCTCCTCCTGCCGCCTTTTTTCTGTTCTTCCTCCACCATTGGATCCACCTCCTGCTTCCGCCAGCTCTTCCTTCCACCCCTGCTCCCCAGCCCCTCCCCCCCACCGGCGTGTGGCTGCTAAGCAAGCACGACCCTCCCTAGTGCCTGCAAAGATCCGCAGCCCAGTCTCCTGCTGCAGCGCAGCCGCCGGTGTGGAGACGCCTTGCCTTTGAAAGATTCTGGTAAAGTAAATCTAGAAAGACAAACTACACAGGAGGAAAGATTTGCAAACCAGCCGTACTAGTATCTAAAATACATAGAGAGCCCTGAATAAATCAATAGAAAAGGAATTCTAAAAACACGAGCAGCCGGGCGAGCCTTTAATCCTGCACTCGGGAGGCAGAGGCAGACGGATCTCTGTGAGTTCGAGACCAGCCTGGTCTACAAGAGCTAGTTCCAGGACAGGCTCCAAAGTCACAGAGAAACCCTGTCTCGAAAAACCAGAATAAATAAATAAATAAATAAATAAATAAATAAATAAATAAATAAATAAATAAATAAATACACTAGCAAAGGCCGTTAACGTGAAAAGTAGACAAAAGCAGCGATGCTAAGGGTTTTTGGAACTGTGAGACGTGATCCAAAAGTGTAGAAATGACATTTTGCATCTTTTATTCCTATGTCAAATGGACCAACAGATTCTTTGTCAGCTCTCCAGTACTTTGTACACAATCACTTCAGGAAAGCTTTACAACTGAGTAGGAACGACCAGGAGGGCAGCCAAATACATGGCCAGAGTCTGTTTCCTCCAGCAATCTAGAGTGTCAAAACTCTTCATTAAGTTTTAGAGATCATCCAATTGTTACTACTTCCACCCATAGTTGGACAATGGCACTTTAGGGTCTGTTGGGGACTATTATTTTAAGGTATGTGACTTTTGTTTATGCTGCTTTTGTTTAACTTTGAGACGCTGTCATTCTTTGCCTGACTACAACACACCTGATGGTCCTAATAAAGAGTTGACTGGCTAGGAGGAAGGAGCAAGGATAGACATGGGTTGGCAGGCAGAGAGAATAAATAGAAGGCGAACCAAGGCAAACTGAGGAGAGGAAGAGGAGCTAGACGAGAGGAAGACTCTAGAGTCAGCCACTCAGCGACGTGGCCAGCCACGGAGTAAAAGTGAAAGTAAGATATGCAGAAGTAAGCCGGGCAGTGGTGGTGCACACCTTTAATCCCAGCATTTGAGAGGCAGAGGCAGGCGGATCTCTGTGAGTTCAGGGCCAGCCTGGGCTACAAGAGCTAGTGGAGAACCCCTGTCGCGAAAAACCAAATATATATATATATATATATATATATATATATATATATATATATATGTAATAAAAGGAAAAAGTCCAGAGGCGGTAATTTACGTTAAGAAAAGCTGACAAGAAACAAACCAAGTTAAGGCCGGTTCCTGATACCTGAGCCCAATGTCCAGGGCACACATGGTAGGAAAGAACCGACTCCTGCAAGTTGTTCTCTGTCTCCTTGTGCACAGATCTGTACTGCCTTGGGGAACGGGGAGGGATGTGAGATGCCCACCACAGCCAACTGCACGGTTTCTCTCATCTACAACCATATATGCAATAAGAAATGGATTCAATCACTTAAATTCTAAACTTTAAAGTTTTATTTTTATTATGAATACGGGTGTTTTGCATGCCTGCATATCTGTGTCTCAGGTCCCCTGGAACTGGAGATACAGTTGTGAACTGTTCCATGGGAACTCAGAATCAAGTCTGGGTCCTTTGGAAGAACAGACAATGCTCTTAAACACTGAGTCAGCTCTCCTGCCCTCTAGATAAACTTCTATAGATTTGATTTAAAATGACCTAGCTCGGCTGGGCATGGTGGTGTATGCTTTTAATCCTAGGACTCAGGAGGCAGAGAAGGTGGATCTCTTTGTGTAAAGAACAAGTTACAGGAGACCCAGGGCTACTCAGAGAAACCCTTTCTTGAAAATCAAAACCAAAGCCAGAGGTGACACGTGTCTTTAATCCCAACACTGGGGAGGCTGAGGTGGGCAGATCTCTGTGAGTTTGAGGCCAGCCTGGTCTACAAGAGCTAGTTATAGGACAAGCTACAAAGCTACAAAGCAAACCCTGTCTCGAAAAAATAAAACAAATAAACCCAAAATAAGAAGCAAAAAAATCAAAACAAAACCCACCCACGAAAACAAAATAAAACTTATCTCTTGATTCACGGTACTTTATTGTTGCTATTTTTCTTTTTTTTTTAAATAAATATTTATTTATTATGTATACAATATTCTTTCTGTGTGTATGTCTGAAGGCCAGAAGAGAGCACCAGACCCTATTACAGATGGTTGTGAGCCACCATGTGGTTGCTGGGAATTGAACTCAGGACCTTTGGAAGAGCAGGCAATGCTCTTAACCGCTGAGCCATCTCTCCAGCCCCCTATTGTTGCTATTTTTCAACACAGCATTTCTTTGTGTAGTTCTGGCTGTACTCTGTATGCCAGACTGACTCTAAACTCACGGAGCTCTGCCTGCCTCTGCCTCTGCCTCCCAAGTGCTAGGATTAAAGGTGTGCATCACCACTGCCCTGTTTCCCAACTTTTATTATTTATTTATTTTTATTGTGTGTGTGTGTGTGTGTGTGTGTGTGTGTGTGTGTGTGGTTCCCAAGTGTGTCAGGTTCGTGACTGGAAGGGGAGAAGACCTCAAGCAGTTGGTAACTTCTGAAATTCTCCCTCCTTTCTCCTCTTCCTCCCTTCCTTTGTGATATCTTTTGCTTGTTTTGCTATTGAAAGCTCTGTTCGTGTATGTACTTGATTAAATGCTCCCCACCACCTTCCCCAAGATAGCCCCCCCCCCCCCAACAAACACTTCCATCTCCCATCTTCATGTCTTTTTCTTTCTCAGGCCAATTAGTGCTGATCAAATGCACTCAGGCTTGGGGACATCCCCTGACTTTGGACAATGCGGTGTTTAAATAAGTGTGGCCCCCATAGACTCCTATGTTTGAATGTTTGGCCCATAGAAGTGGTATGGCCTTGCTGGAGTACGTGTGGCCATATTAGAGGAAGTGTGTCACTATGGCGGTGGGCTTCAAGGTCTCCTATGCTTAAGCTATGCCCAGTGTGGCCCACAGTCTCCTTTTGCTGCCTCTGGATCAAGGTACAGGACTCTCAGCCCCTTCTCTAGCACCATGTCTGCCTGCATCCCACCTTGTCCTACCATGATGATAATGGACTCAACCTCTGAACTGTAAGTCACCCCAATTAAATGTTTCCCTTTCTAAGAGTTGCCATGGTCATGGTTTTCTTCACAGCAATAGGACCCTCACTAGGACAGAAACTTCCCAATGTTGCTGGAAAATTTGCTATGATGCTGGTAAGTGTAGCAGAGTTCTTCAGGATCACTAGCTCCTCAGTAAATCACATGGAGACTTATGGTTAATTACAAATGCTCAGCTGATAGATTAGGCTTGTTACTAACTAGCTTTTCAACTTAAATTAACCCATATTTCTTATCTACCATGTAGTGGTATCTTTTTTCAGCAAGGCATGTTTATTTCCTGCTTCCTCTATATCTGGCTGGTGAGTGACTCCACCCCCTTTCTTCCCAGAGTTCTAGTCAGGTTCTTTCACCTAAGCTCTTTTTGCCTACCTACTGGCCAGTTGGTTCTTTATTAAACCGATGAGAACAATGCATCTTCACAGTGTACAAAAGGATTATACCACAGCAGGTAAGTAACTTCAACTAGATGTGGAGGTGAGGAGCCTCTCCCTTCTCTTTCATGCTCCCCTCCCCCAATTTTTGTCCTTCTCCATCCTGGTGGCTGGACTGGAATTTGAGGCATATCTTCAAGGGTCTATGAAGTCCTTCACATACGCAGCTTCTAGGCACTGTGTTCATTGGGTTTTATGGAAACGCAGAAGAAAGATAACAAGAAACCATCACATCCTGTGAGGGTAGAGGGATGTGTGGGGGTGGGAGACAGCTCAACAGATAAAAGCACTTGTCAGGCCTGTGTTCTATCCAAGAGCCCACATCATGTTCCAAAGTGAGATCCAAGTGCACAAACTTATTCTCTGATCTCCACACATATTTCATGGCACACGAAGACTCACACTCACATATACAATAACAATAAATTGTATTGATTTATCTTTAAGAAAAGCAGACCACAAAACAGTGTCCTTAAGTATATCTGGCAGACCTGGTTGCCAAGAACGAGTTTCTTTTTCATTTTCTCATCCACTGGGCTGTGGACAAGGCAGTGTTGTGACAAACTCAGTACGTGAACTCCCTACAGGGCACGGAAACATGAAATCTCAGCACCCATATGGGGGATGCTGGAAGCTCTCAGGCCTGTTGCTCTAAAGTACAGCATGGCTACAGACTAGAGACGTCAGGCTCAGCAAGTCAGAAAGTAGGAGCAATGCCTGACCTTTGTCCTCTGATCTCCACACACACGATGTGGTGTTCTCTGTCTCCCCCCCCCACACACACACATACAAACATATGAATTTGTCTAAGCACAGTGCTATCCCGACTTTTAGCAGATGATACATCTGCTAGGATCTTTTTTCTAAATTTCCACCAAAGATATAGCGGATTCTCTCAGGACTGAGGAAGTCTTGGAACAATAGGATTTGATGTCTATAAACTTCAGAAAATAGAAGAGTCTACAAGAAACAACAAAGGAGTAAATTTCACAATAACAAAAGCATAAAAGAATTGGAACCCTAAGACAAGAACGACATGCTAAGATACTCTGCCCCAAAGAAGAACGCGGAAGTCAGGTGGGTGGGGAGAGTGCCTCCCCACCTGTTTCCCTCTTTTTTGTTTGATTTTTCTTTTTACATTTCTATGAATGTGTGAGAAGGGCAAAGTCCCTGTCTTAGTTAAGGTTTCTATTGCAGCAACGACACACCAGGACTAAAAGCAAGTTGGAGAGGAAAGGGTTTATTTGGCTTGCATTTTCAGATCATAGTCTATCATTAGAAGCCAGGACAGGAACTCAGGCAGGCCAGGAACATGCAGGCTTGCTCGACCTACTTTCTTTATTTTTTTTAAAAGATTATTTATTTTGTATAGAGTGTTCCATCTGCATGTATTCCTGCAGGCCAGAAGAGGATCCAGATCTTATTACAGATGGTTATGAATCACCATGTGGTTGCTGGAAATTGATCTCAGAACCTCTAGAAGAGCAGCCAGTGTTCTCAGCCTTTAAACCATCTCTCCAGCCTCCTGACCTGCTTGCTTGCTTTCTTTCTTTCTTTCTTTCTTTCTTTCTTTCTTTCTTTCTTTCTTTCTTTTTTTCTTCTTGTTCTTTTTTTTTTCTTTTTGGTTTTTCGAGACAGGCTTTCTCTTAGCTCTTGTAGACCAGACTGGCCTCAAACTCACAGAGATTCGCCTGCCTTTGCCTCCCGAGTGTTGGGATTAAAGGCGTGTGCCACCACCACCTGATGGAAATACCTTATCCTTTTTTTTTTGGATTTTAGAGACAGGGTTTCTCCTTAGCTTTTGGTTACTGTCCTGGAACTAGCTCTTGTAGACCAGGCTGGCCTTGAACTCACAGAGATCAACCTGCCTCTGCCTCCCTAGTGCTGGGATTAAAGGAGTGAGCCACCACTGCTTGGCAAAATACCTTATTCTTATGGGGGCATTTTCTCAATTAAAGTTCCCACTTTTCAGATAGCTCTAGTTTGTATGCCAAATTGACATAAGACTTGTTAGCACAATCCTTTTGTAGCTTAATTAAGAAGAACCAAGCTATGTAGTGTTGGTGCTTGCCTTTAATCCTAGCACTCAGATAGTGACAGGCAGATCTCTGTGAGTCAAGGCCAGCCTAGTCTACAGAGTGAGTTCCAGAAGAGCCAGGGCTACACAGAGAAACCCTGTCTCAAAGAAAGAAAACTACAAGCATGCATATATATAATCAGGAAAGGTCATGAGTTCAATTCCCAGCAACTACATGGTGGCTCACAACCATCTGTAATGGGGTCTGGTGCCCTCTTCTGGCCTGCAGACATACACACAGACAGAATATTGTACACATAATAAATAAATAAATATTTTTAAAAAAAGAAATAGGAACTTATTATTAACTGCAAAAGGCAACCTTAACTTGCAAGGTCTTAACGTGGGACAAACAGGAGCCTATTCTTTAACTGCAAACAGAAAGCTTAATCCACACAGGACAAGCAAGGACCCATTCTTAATAGTCTTAGCTGCCAACAGAACCCTTATCCTGAATGGTGTTTGTTTGAAATCTTGTGTGTTTGTTTGAAAGAGGGTGCCATTATTCAGAGCAGCCTTGCTTTGGACTAAGATCCTTCTGCCTCCGCCTCTTGAATGCTGATACACAGTGTGGCCTGCCGTAACTGGCATCTTCAGAAACTGTACTGATTGATTGGCTATTATGAATTACATTTGATTTATTAGTCTCCTTTAAGACTTATTTTAATGATATGTGGGGGAGGCAGTGTATGCACGTAGGTTCTTGCAGAGGCCTGAGAGGCATCAGACTCCCTGGAGCTGGAATTGTAAGCCATCCTGTGGGTGCTGGGAACCCCAAAGCCATCCTCTGCAAGAGCAGTAAGCTCTCTTCCCTGCTGAGTCAGGGCTCCAGCCTCCAGTTTATTTTGTGTGTATTTACTTTGGGTGTTTACGTGTTTGGGTGTACAAGTGCTATAGCAACTTGTGTGTCAATCAGGGGACAGTATATGAGAATTGTTTCTCTGCTTCTACCATGTGGGTCCTGGGGATCAAGCCTGATCTTCAGGATTGGCAGCTGATGGCTTTACCTCCTCAACAATGTGACTGGCATCATTAACTGGATTTTTTTTTTTGGTCTGGTTGTTTTTTGGTTTTTCAAGATGTGTTTTCTCTGTGTAGCCCTGTCCTGGAACCCATTAATTGTTTCTGTAGCCCTGTCTAGAATGTAGTTAGTTCCCTAGCCACTGCCCGTCCCCACGATGCTTGAATTCTAGGGGTGTGTCACCACATAGAACTCTCCTTACCCGGATTTCTCTGTGTAGCCCTGGCTGTCCTCAAATTCACTCTGTAGAGCAGGCTGGCCTTGAACTCAGAGATCTCATAGCCTCTGCCTCCTGAGTAAGTGCTGGGATTAAAGCCATTTTGCCACCACCGCCAGGCCCCGGCAACCATGCAAATTTTCCCTGTATTGGTCCAGTTTTACTATATGTGCCGCCAAAGTGAGCACAGAAATGAAAATTCTGTTTTTCTCAGTCTAATGACTACTTTTGAGTGTGTGTGTATTAGAAAATCTAATAGTTTACTTTTTGTTAATAATTTAGCTCTCTTCAGAATGTAATTTATATTTGTAAATTTTATTATGATGAATTACAGTTTTAACTGATGTCTTGACTGAGGTTCTTCCATCTAGAAGCAAAGACACCATCTGTTTGCTTCTGGTAGAGGAGACCTTTCAGGTTTCAGTCTTGGGAGACTTAAACTTCCTGGAGAAATTTTGGTAAGTTTCAGGATGCAATTTCCCCCCATGGGCACTAGGTGGCAGAACACTGCTGTTCTCTTCCCTCTTGAGTTTTTTTCACTCTGGCGTGAAGTTTCATTACTTCTGATAATCTGTTTTGTTTTGTTTTTCCAAACAGGGTTTTCTTTGTGTAGCACTGGCGATACTGTAACTAGCTCTGTAAGTCAGGCTGGCCTCGAACTCACAGCGATGTGCCTGCCTCTGCTTTCTAAGTGCTGGGATTAAAGGTGTGTGTCACCACTGTGCTAATCTTTAAAACTGTGTCTCTTAGCTGGGCGGTGGTGGAGCACACCTTTAATCCCAGCACAGAGAAACACTGTATTGAAAAACCGTAAACTAACCATTCCCCCGCCCCTGCATTGTGTCTCTTAACCCACTACAACCGCTTTACTAAGCCAGCGTGATTTCTAACTACAGTCTAAGACAGCCTTATACCCACAGGTAAATGTAGTTCTTACCCCTCATCCAAGAAAGTTCTGTTTGCAGCAAACAAGATCATTGCAGAAAACCATGACTGGTCATGATGCAGAGATCAACGGAGTTAAGCTGCAATGGGTACATCTGCTTCCCAACTCCTGCACCTGGAAGAGCTCAGAGACTGTTGGAGTACACACGAGACTCCATTTCCTCCTGGAGTCCATCCTGGCTCAACCGTCATTTGAGTTCAAACTTGGCTGCTCTGCTCGCTCCAGTATCCTTGAGGGCTGCGAGAAAGTTCTGGGAAAGAAAACTTCTGCCCATGGGAAAGAACACATTCCCTATTAAGAATCAGGCTGCTGAATGCCAGCCAAAGGCACGTCCAGTTAAAAACTATAACAAGTGTTGGCTGCTAGCAGGACTCTCGAGATAGGTAATAAGGTTACTTGCTTCTTTCTGTCAAGGGACGGTGTGGGGGTGGTTACCTGATTCTGCTGCTCTTTGATCAGCTTTTGCCTGTAACTAGTATATACGCTTCCTGAGAAATAAACTCGAGGCTGTGCGGCCTAAGCTGGCAGTCCCCCGAATCTATCCTGTGTTTTCTGTCTGGATTTCTCTCAGTCTAACATCTCTTCAGCCTCGGTGCCCTCTTGCAGGCACCCCAGCTGACTGTTGGAGCAGGCTCTGACAAGTGGCGCCAAGCACAGGGCTGGATACAGGGGCTTTCACAAGGCCATCGTGGGCTAAAAGAGTACACTCGGAGAAAGTAGAATTGCATTCAGGAGCCTGCATAGTGTCCAGATAAAAGTGAGTGTGTGGTGTAAATGAAAGAGGTTAGCTGGGCAGCAGGAAAAAGAAGTAACTTCAGTTTAAGTGTAAACATAATTCTGGGTCAAGAAAGTTGCAAACAACTGTTTGTTCATTTGCTTAAAAATATTTTGAAAGCCAGACGTGCCAAGGTAGGGCATCAACAACTGTGTACATGTTTATTTTATTTATTTATTTATTTATTTATTTATTTATTTATTTATTTATTTTTTGTTTTTCAGGACACGGTTTCTCTGTAGCTTTGGAGCCTGTCCTGGAACTAGCTCTGTAGACCAGGCTGGTCTCGAACTCACAGAGATCCACTGCCTCTGCCTCCCTAGTGCTGGGATTAAAGGAGTGAGCCACCACCACCCGGCAAAATACCTTATTCTTATGGGGGCATTTTCTCAATTAAAGTTCCCACTTTTCAGATAGCTCTAGTTTGTATGCCAAATTGACATAAGACTTGTTAGCACAATCCTTTTGTAGCTTAATTAAGAAGAACTAAGCTATGTGGTGTTGGTGCTTGCCTTTAATCCTAGCACTCAAATAGTGACAGGCAGATCTCTGTGAGTCAAGGCCAGCCTTGTCTACAGAGTGAGTTCCAGAAGAGCCAGGGCTACACAGAGAAACCCTGTCTCAAAGAAAGAAAACTACAAGCATATATATGTCAGGAAAACCCTGAATATGTCCAGAGCAGTTACTTTTTCTCTGTTTCAAGACAATTACCTAAGTATTTTGCTAAACTCCTGGACTCAAGTGATCTTCCTACCTCGACCTAAGTTTTGAACATCTCCCTAACAAAGGATGAATATAGTTGTAAGCTACAATTGCTTGTTTAATTTCCCTTAGATCAGTCATATGTATGGGCTCCCATGTATATTCTTTGACATCCTTAGGATACTTGGAGCCAGATACTTTTTATGTTGTTATTACTGGAAAGGCAGGCAGAACCCCAGGGAAGCTATCCTGGATATTTTTACGAACCAACGAGGTTAAATTTTGCCTTTGTACCTTTTGTTCCTGGTCATCAAATTCGATAATTTCCTCAATTTTTTCAGATCCGTCTACTATTGCCTTTTATAATATCTGGATTTCCTGTCCAGTGTTCTGCTCTAATGCCCTCATTGAGGATTCCAAGGTATGAAGTCTGTCCAGCAGAGATAATGTCTCATCCTTGGGCATAATCTTTAGAGCATACATATTACCTTCCTGTAGAGACATTCTCCCAGTCAATCTGTCATACCCCTTTGACAGAGTCCAATTAATACGTCAACAGTGCAAATTCTCTCAAATAATGTTTCAGCACCCACTGTCATCGATTGGATTTTATGTGCCAAATCATCTGTTTCCTTCTCCAGAGTGCTTAATCTTTTTTTTTTTTTAGTTTTTTTTTTTAGTTTTTTCGAGACAGGGTTTCTCTGTAGCTTTGGAGCCTGTCCTGGCACTAGCTCTTGTAGACCAGGCTGGCCTCGAACTCACAGAGATCCACCTGCCTCTGCCTCCCGAGTGCTGGGATTAAAGGCGTGCGCCACTACTGCCCGGCTCAGAGTGCTTAATCTTTAGTGAAACCATGTTTCTCAAAAAAGAGTTTGGAAACTAAAGTTAAATGAAGTTGTATACTTTTTCAGATTTCCAAACTCTTTTTTGAGAAACGTGGTTTCAGTCTGTAAAGACTGCACCATTTCTAAAATCGCCTCATTCTTAACCCTATTGTCAAACCATTATTTTAAGAAAAAAATATTGAGGAAAAAAACTAATCCCCAAAATTAAGATTGATGATGTAGAAGGAACATCATATAAGTCTTATAAAACCTCACACATGCCGTAGGTAAAGAGGCTAATTAAACCTTGGATGGTTAGGTTGTCTAACATATTGCCCTTTTGAATTAGCAATTTATAATCTATATTTAGGATATTAAATCTTACCTGTGATTTAATTAGCTGGATTAGGTGCAATAACTGTTACCTGCCAGTAGGTGTCATGGGCCACCTATAAAACTAATCCGGTGGGGTGTAGCGGTGCAGGTGAGTTCATGTGGCCTGTCTGAAATCTGATTTTAGAGAAAAAAGCAGACAGATAAATCATGGACTGTGCGCTCTGCGGATGTCTTTAGAGCAGTGGAATAGGCAAATGCAAATGAATCATTAGAAAGCCGTGGAACAGCTGGCTCAGACAAGAGAAGCCGCGTCTCACCCAGATTTCTGCAGTGCACCCTGGCGGGAGACAAATGATAAGGTACATGGGGACTTGACGCCAATCGGAGGCATGTAAAGAGAAAATATAAAGGTCATGGCCACTGAAGGAGGGCTCGTGCCAAGCTGGGCGAAGTCCGAGCTGGCGGCAGTCAGCCGAGCTGGGAGGTTCTAAAACCAAACGTTGGGTGCCAGAATGAAGGCATAAGTTATAAAACAATCCCGTACCAGATTGGAATTATGATTAATAAAAGGGTTATTTATTTAAGGGAAAAAACAGATCACTGTCCTAGAAAACAGCCCTCGGCATGACCAGGAACAAAGCCTAGCAGCTGGAAGCCAGAGCTGAAAGAGAGAGAGAGAGAGAGAGAGAGAGAGAGAGAGAGAGAGAGAGAGAGAGAGAGAGAGAGAGAGCAGGGCTAATGCTGCTTTTTAAAGCAAAAGAGACTATGCCTAAGTGGGCTGGTATATTAAAGGCTATTTGCTGAAGGAGTGGAAAGAGCTCCCACAGCAGATGCTAGGAGATGTGTCATCTGCTAAAAGTCAGGATAGCACTGTACTTAGACAGGTTCACTTATGTATTTATGTGTGCTGGGGAGGGGGGATAAGAGAGAGAGAGGAAGGAGAAGAGAGAGAGGCAGAGAAAACCATATCGTGTGTGTGGAGATCAGAGGACAAAGGTCAGGCATTGCTCCTACTTTCTGACTTGCTGAGCCTGACGTCTCTAGTCTGTAGCCATGCTGTACTTTAGAGCAACAGGCCTGAGAGCTTCCAGCATCCCCATATGGGTGCTGAGATTTCATGTTTCCCTGCCCTGTAGGGAGTTCACCTACTGAGTTTGTCACAACACTGCCTTGTCCACAGCCCAGTGGATGAGAAAATGAAAAAGAAACTCATTCTTGGCAACCAGGTCTGCCAGATATACTTAAGGACACTGTTTTGTGGTCTGCTTTTCTTAAAGATAAATTAATACACTTTATTGTTATTGTATATGTGAGTGTGAGTCTTCGTGTGCCATGAAATATGTGTGGAGATCAGAGAATAAGTTTGTGAACTTGGCTCTCTCCTTGGAACATGATGTGAGTTCTTGGATAGAACACAGGCCTGACAAGTGCTTTTATCTGTTGAGCTGTCTCCCACCCCCACACATCCCTCTACCCTCACAGGATGTGATGGTTTCTTGTTATCTTTCTTCTCCTTTTCCATAAAACCCAATGAACACAGTGCCTAGAAGCTGCGTATGTGAAGGACTTCATAGACCCTTGAAGATATGTCTCAAATTCCAGTCCATCCACCAGGATGGAGAAGGACAAAAATTGGGGGAGGGGAGAAGAGAAGGGAGAGGCTCCTCACCTCCACATCTAGTTGAAGTTCCTTACCTGCTGTGGTATAATCCTTTTGTACACTGTGAAGATGCATTGTTCTCATTGGTTTAATAAAGAACCAACTGGCCAGTAGGTAGGCAAAAAGAGCTTAGGTGAAAGAACCTGACTAGAACTCTGGGAAGAAAGGGGGTGGAGTCACTCACCAGCCAGATATAGAAAAAGCAGGAAATAAACATGCCATTCTGAAAAAAGATACCACTACATGGTAGATAAGAAATATGGGTTAATTTAAGTTGAAAAGCTAGTTAGTAACAAGCCTAATCTATCAGCTGAGCATTTGTAATTAATCATAAGTCTCCATGTGATTTACTGAGGAGCTGGTGATCCTGAAGAAGAACTCTGTATACACTTACCAGCATCATAGCAAATTTTCCAGCACAATTGGGAAGTTTCTGTCTTAGTGAGGGTTCCTATTGCTGTGAAGAACACATGACCATGGCAACTCTTAGAAAGGAAAACATTTAATTGGTTCAGAGGTTCAGTCCATTATCATCATGGCAGGGCAAGGTGGGATACAGGCAGACATGGTGCTAGAGAAGGGGCTGAGAGTCCTGTATCTTGATTCAGAGGCAGCAAAAGGAGACTGTGGGCCACACTGGGCATAGCTTAGCATAGGAGACCTTGAAGCCCACCGCCATAGTGACACACTTCCTCTAATATGGCCACACGTACTCCAGCAAGGCCATACCACTTCTGTGGGCCAAGCATTCAAACATAGGAGTCTATGGGGGCCATACCTATTTAAACACTGCATTGTCCAATGTCAGGGGATGTCCCCAGGCCTGAGTACATTTGATCAGCACTAATTGGACGGAGAAAGAAAAAGGCATGAAGGTGGGAGATGGAAGTGTTGGTGGGGGGCTATCTTGGGGAAGGTGGTGGGGAGCATTTAATTGAGGTAAATTACACACATGAATAGAGCTTTTAATAGAAAACAAGCAAAAGATATCACAGAGGAAGGGAGGGAGAAGAAAAAGTAGGAAGAATTTCAGAAGTTACCAACTGCTTGAGGTCTTCTCCCCTTCCAGTTACGAACCTGCAATTTTCCAGGAATCCCCCCATTTCCATATGCAGTGGCTTCTGGATCATTTCATCCGGGTTCTCTAGAGTCAGCTCACTCATCTCTCTTATGTGAAGGGAAAGAGAGGGGAGAAGGGCTTTTTAGCAATCTTCTGAGATGTCACCTGAGAAGCCACCAAAGGGTATAGACAGAAAATGCTAAGACAGCTAATTTCTTCTCTTCAGGAGAGGCTGAAACACACTTGGGGTGCATCTCACTCCCCACCCCACACACTTGGGAACCACACACACACACACATACATACAATAAAAATAAATAAATAATAAAATTTGGTAAACAGGGAAGTAGTGATACACACCTTTAATCCTAGCACTTGGGAGGCAGAGGCAGGCAGCGCTCTGTGAGTTTAGGGTCAGCCTAGTCTACAGAGTACAGCCAGAACTACACAAAGAAATGCTGTGTTGAAAATTAGCAGCAATAAAGTGCCGTGAATCAAGAGTTAGGTTTTGTTTTGTTTTCGTGAGTGGGTTATTTTTCATTTTTGTTTTGTTTTGTTTTTTGGGGTTTTTTTTTTGAGACAGGGTTTGCTCTGTAGGTTTGGAGCCTGTCCTGGAACGAGCTCTTGTAGACCAGGCTGGCCTCAAACTCACAAAGATCTGCCCGCTTCAGCCTCCCCAGTGTTGGGATTAAAGGCATGTGCCACCTCTGGCTTTGGTTTTGATTTTCAAGAAAGGGTTTCTCTGAGCAGCCCTGGGTCTCCTGTAACTTGTTTTTTACACAAAGAGATCCACCTTCTCTCCCTTCTGAGTCCTGGGATTAAAAGCATAAACCACCATGCCCGGCTGAGCTAGGTCATTTTAAATCAAATCTATGGAAGTTTATCTAGAGGGCAGGAGAGCTGAGTGTTTAAGAGTGTTAGCTGTTCTTCCAAAGGACCCAGACTCGATTCTTAGTATCCACGTGACAGCTCACAACTGTATCTCCAGTTCCGCGGACCTGAGACACAGATATGCAGGCATGCAAAACACCCATATTGGTAATAAAAATAAAACTTTAAAGTTTTTCTAGAATTTAAGTGGTTCAATCCATTTCTTATTGCATATATGGTTGTAGATGATAGAAACCGTGCAGTTGGCTGTGGTGGGCATCTCACATCCCTCCCCGTTCCCCAGGGCAGTACAGATCTGTGCACACAGAGACAGAGAACAACTTGCAGGAGTCGGTTCTTTCCTACCATGTGTGCCCTGGACATTGGGCTCAGGTATCAGGAACCGGCCTTAACTTGGTTTGTTTCTTGTCAGCTTTTCTTAACGTAAATTACCGCCTCTGGACTTTTTCCTTTTCTTACTTCTGTGTATCTTACTTTCACTTTTACTCCACAGCTGGCTGGATAGCAGAGTGGCTACCATGATGATAATGGACTAAACCTCTGAACTATAAGCCAGCCCAAATTAAATATTGTCCTTTGTAAGAGTTGCCATGATCATGATGTCTCTTTGGACAATAGAAACTCTAACTAAGAAAGAGGTTATAAACATAAAATTCAAAAAAATGGTTAGTTTTTTAAGGGGTGGGCAGTAAGAGAATAAAAAAAAACAAATGAATATTAATATTTTACTCTTTTATTTTATTTTCGAGACAGGGTTTCTCCGTAGCTTTTGGTTCCTGTCCTGGAACTAGCTCTCTTTTTTTTTTTTTTGGTTTTTCAAGACAGGGTTTCTCTGTGGCTTTGGAGCCTGTCCTGGAACTAGCTCTATAGACCAGGCTGGCCTCGAACTCACAGAGATCCGCCTGACTCTGCCTCCCGAATGCTGGGATTAAAGGCGTGCGCCATCACCGCCTGGCGAATATTAATTTTTTTACCATTAAAAAGGGGAGGCGATAATTACAGCTTCAACCTCTGAAATACATCTATCATATGAATGGCTCACACACAATATCATTGTTTTAAGGATGTATGGGTTATAATGGTAAAAACCTGCAGTCCTGGTACACAGGAGGCTGAATCAGGATGATCACTAGTTCAGGTTCCCCCTGGGCTGCATGGGGAGATCAAATTCAGGTCAGCAGGTTTGGCACAAGCCCCTTTACCCATCGGGCCATTTAGTTGGCACACAATGCTTAGAAGCTATTGCGAAGAACAGGGCAGTGAAGGCTCCCTTCTAAATGACTTTGGGAAACATTGCCTACATGCAATGTAGCTCCAGTCAAGATTAAGGAAGGAAAGCCAGTTCAGGCATGAGGCAAATGTAGATTAATATAAATGGATTAATTTAAAATATAAGACCAACACCTAGGACAGAGAGGGCCTGAGAAAACAAGCTCCACTGGAAGCAGAAGCCAGGAGCAATTCCAGTCCTAGGAGCCAACCCAGTCCTGGGACACTGGCAGACCATGATTGAGCCAAGGACATGATTCAGAGTCTTTGATCTTCACAGGAACCGGAGTGGGACTGAACCAGCTACCTAGGACACAGGAGCAGAAGCCAGGAGCAAACCTAGTCCTGGGACATGGGTGGATCTGGATTGAGCCAGTGATTAGATCCAGAGTCAGCGATCTCAGTTGGTACAGGTACAGGGGAGTAACCGCTGAGCAAGTGAGCCAGAGCCAGAGGCTGCTGGGGACATGAATCTGGGACCTTCAATGGAGTAGACCTAAGCCAACACCCCAGTGGGTCTGGGTGAGAGTCTAGGACCTCCCAGGAACTAGGCCTGAGCCAGGACCTCTGCGAGTCTGGACTTGAGTGAACCTGGGTTTTCTGAGGGAATAGGCAGGAACCAGAGATCTCGGCGGGACCAGGCGTGAGTCTGAGACCTCAGAGAGAGTGGGCTTGAGTCAGGACCTTTGTGGGTCTGGGCATTGGTCTGGGACATCAAAGGGAACCCTGGAACCCCTTCAGGTCTGCAGGTTCAGGTGCACCTGAGCCTGGGACCTCCAAGGATGTAGACCGGAACCAGAAACCTTTCCAAGTCCAACTTCAACCCAGAGACTTCTGCAGGAGGGAATCCAGACCAGAATTTACAGATACAGGTCAAAGTTGTCTGGAGGCCAGGATCTCCACCCTGGCAACAAATTCCACAAGAATGGAACCGAACTAGACACCTAGGACAGAGAGGGCCTGGGGAAACAAGCTCCACTGGGAGCAGAAGCCAGGAGCAAATCCAGTCCTGGGAGCCAACCCAGTCCCGGAACACTGGCAGATCAGGACTGATCCAGAAACCAGATCCAGAGACAGCCATCTCCACCAGAACAGGTCCTACTCCAAGCCAGGGACTTCTGCAGGAGGAGATCCAGACCAGGATTTACAGAAACATATCAAAGCCAGCAACCTAGGCAAAGGTCTGAGACAGCAAACTCTAAGGGAGCAGAGCAAAGCACAGGAGTGCTGAGTGATCTTCAGGAACACCCGAGTAACCAACGGGGTAACCAGAACTGTGACACTGACTGTACCATGAGGAACAACCATCTGAGCTTTGGATTCTCTGGCATCTAGAAGATTATTCAACAGAATCTCAGACAGCCCCAACCACACTTATTAGAGGAAAAGATGAGTAGAAAAGGTAAGAACACACGCTACACCACAAAGAGCAACACAATACCAGTAAAACCTAAAAACCTTACAACAGCAAGACCTGAACAACTAAATTTGGATGAACCAGAAGAAAATGATCTAAAAAATAACCTCAAGAGAATGTTTGATTCTTGAAAATAAAATGAGAAATTCCCTTAAAGAAATGGAGGAAACAAACAAACAAAAAAAATTGGAAGATATCAGCAAATCACTTAAAGAAAACCAAGAAAAAGAAATCAAACATATAAAAGAAACTATCCAGGACTTGAAAACTGAAATAGAAACAATAAAGTAAACACAAGCCGAAGGAATTATAGAAACAGAAATCATGAGAAAAAGATCAAAAACCACAAATGCAAGCATGGATAGCAGAATACAAGAAATGGAAGAGAGACTCTCACGCACCGAAGATACAATAGAGGAAATAGACTCACCAGTTAAAGAAAACATTAAATCAAACAAAAGCTTAACTCAAAATATCCACGAAATATGGGACACCATGAAAAGGACAAATCTTAGAATAATAGGTATAGAAGAAGGAGAAGTTCAACTCAAAGGCACACGAAATCTATTTAACAAAATCATAGAAGAAAACTTTCCCTAACTAAAGAAAGATATGCCTATGAAGATACAAGAAGCTTACAGAACACCAAGTAGACTGGATCCAAAAAAGTCCTCTTGCCACATAATAATCAAAACACTAAACATAGAGAGTACAAATCATCCATTGCTGGTGGGAATGCAATCTTGTGCAACCACTTTGGAAATCAGTGTTTCGGTTTCTCAGGAAATTCGGGATCAACCTACCCCTGGACCCAGCAATACCACTCCTGGGATTATACCCAAGAGATGCCCTATCATATGACAAGAGCATTTGTTCAACTATGTTCATAGCAGTATTATTTGTAACAGCCAGAACCTGGAAACAACCTAGATGCCCTTCAATGGAAGAATGGATGAAGAAAGTGTGGAATATCTACACATTAGAGTACTACGCTGCGGTAAAAAACAATGACTTCTCGAATTTTGCATGCAAATGGATGGAAATAGAAAACACTATCCTGAGTGAGGTAACCTAGACCCAAAAAGATGAATATGGGATGTACTCACTCACAATTGGTTTCTAGCCATAAATAAGGGTCACGGAGTCTACAATTGGTGATCCTAAAGAAGCTAAGTAAGAAGGTGAACCAAAGGAAAAACATATAGTTATCCTCTTGGCTATGGGAAGTAGACAAAATTGCCGGGGAGAAAATTGGGATCTTGGGGGTGGGGTGGGATGGGAGTAAGGGGTGATGGGGAAAGAAAAGGGAGAAGGGGAGGATGGGGGGAACTTGGGGGAAAAGGAGGATTGGGATAAAGGAAGGTTGGATAGGGGAGCACGGAAGCACAATTCTTAGTGAGACTTGAACCTAGAGGGGCTCCCAGGTGCCCAAGCCGAGGTCCCCAGTTAGTTCCTTGGGCAGCTGAGGATAGGGAACCTGAAATGACCCTATCCTATAGCAATACTGACGAATATCTTGCATATCATCATAGAACCTTCATCTGGTGATGGATGGAGATAGAGACAGAGACCCACACTGGAGCACTGGACTGAGCTCCCAAGGTCCCAATGAGGAGCAGAAGGAGGGAGAACATGAGCAAAGAAGTCGGGACCACGAGGGGTGCACCCACCCACTGAGACAGTGGAGCTGATCTACTGGGAGCTCACCAAGGCCAGCTGGACTGTGACTGAAAAAGCATGGGATAAAACTGGACTCTCTGAACATGGCGAACAATGAGAGCTGATGAGAACCCAAGGACAATGGCATGGGGTTTTGATCCTACGTAATGTGCTGGCTTTGTGGGAGCCTAGCCAGTTTGGATGTTCACCTTCCTAGATATGGACGGAGGGGGGAGGACCTAGGACTTACCACAGGGCAGGGAACCCTGACTGCTCTTTGGACTGGAGAGGGAGGGGGAGAGGAGTGGGGGGAGGGGGAGAAGGGTGGGAGGAGGGGGAGCGAAATGGGAGGCTGGGAGGAGGTGGAAACTTGTTTTTTTTTCTCCTTTTCTCAATAAAAAATATAAAAAAAAAAGAGCTGCAAAGGAAGAAGGTCAAGAAACATTTAAAGAAAGACCTATCAGAATTACACCTGACTTCTCATTGGAAACAATGAAAGCCAGAAGGTCATGGTCAAGCATTATCCAGACATTAAGAGACCACGGATGCCAGCCCAGACTACTTACTATACCCAGAAAAACTGTTGATCACCATAGAAGGACAAAACAAGATAGTCCATGACAAATCTAGATTTCACCAATACCTAGCCACAAACCCAGCCCTACACAAATTACTAGAAGGAAAACTCCAACCCAAGGAAGATGGCTACACCAACAAAAACACAGACAATTGATGATCTCATTACAGCAAATCCCAAAGAAGAAAAAAATGCACAAATTAACATCACCAACGATGAAAACTAAATTAACATTAGACAGTAATCACTGGTCATTAATATCCCTTAATGTAAATGGACTCAACTCACCTATAAAAAGGCACAGGCTAACATATTGGATACGAAAACAAAATCCATCCTTCTTCTGCATACAAGAAACATATCTCAAACTCAAAGACAGACATCATCTCAGAGTAAAGGGTTGGGAAAAAAATGCCAATCAAATGGACCTAAGAAACAAGCGGGTGTAGATATCCTAATATCTAACAAAATATACTTCAAGCTAAAATCAGTCAAAAGAGACAAAGAAGGTCATTTCATATTAGTCACAGGAAAAATCCATCAAGAGGAAATTTCAATACTGAAATCTATGCCCCAAATACAAGGGCACCCTCATATGTCAAAGAAATACTTCTAAAGCTTAAATAATATATTAAACCTCACACACTAATAGTGGGAGACTTCAACACTCCCCTCTCACCACTGGACAGGTCAATCAGACAAAAAATGAACAGAGAAATAAGAGAACTAACAGATGTCATGACCCAAGTGGACTTAACAGACATCTATAGAATATTCCATTCAAACAGAAAAGAATATACCTTCTTCTCAGCACCTCATGGAACCTTCTCAAAAACTGACCACATACTCAACAAAACAAACCTCAACAAATACAAAAAAAATTGGAATAACCCAACGTACATTATCAGATTACCATGCTTTAAAACTAGAAGTCAACAGCAATACTAATTCTAGAAAACCCACAAACACATGGAAATTAAACAATGCTCACCTGAATCATCAATGGGTAAAGGAAGAAATAAAGGGGGAAAATTAAAGACTTCCTAAAATTCAATGAAAATGACCACACAACACACCCAAATTTATAGGACACAATGAAAGCAGTGTTAAGAGGCAAGTTCATAGCACTAAACACCTACATAAAGAAGCTGGAAAAATACCACACTAGTGAATTAACAGAACATTTGAAAACTTTAGAACAAAAAGAAGCAAACTCACCTAAGAGAACTAGATGGCAGGAAATAATCAAACTGAGAGCTGAAATAAACAAAATAAAAACAAAGAAAACAATACAATGAATCAATGAGACAAAGAGTTGGTTCTTTGAGAAAATCAACAAAATACACAAACCTTTATCCAAACTAACCAAAAGGCACACAGAGAATATCCAAATTAACAAAATCAGAAATGAAAAGGGGATATAACAACAGACAGAGGAAATACAGAGGATCATCAGGTCATATTTTGAAAACCTGTACTCCACAAATTTGGAAAACTTAAAGGAAATGGACAACTTTCTGGATAAATATCACTTACCAAAATTAAATCAAGACCAGATAAACAAATTAAACAGACCTATAACTGCTGAAGAAATAGAAACAGTCATCAAAAGTCTCCCAGCCAAAAAAGTCCAGGACCAGATGGTTTCAGCTCAGAATTCTACAAGATTTTCAAAGAAGAACTAATACCAATATTCCTCAAATTATTCCACACAATAGAAACAGAGGGAACATTGCCAAACTCTTTTTATGAGGCTACAATTACCCTGATACCCAAACACCAGAAAGAATATCTGCAGAAATTTGGGTATGCCAAGAAATTTGAGCTGGGTGGTGATGACGCACGCCTTTAATCCCAGCACTCGGGAGGCAGAAGCAGGCAGATCTCTGTGAATTTGAGCCCAGCCTGGTCTAGAAGAGCTAGTTCCAGGACAGGAACCAAAAAAGCTACAGAGAAACCCTGTCTCGAAAAATCAAAAAAAAAAAAAGAAATTTGATTTAAGAAAGGTGATTGCTGATGGGCATAGTGATGCATGCCTATGACCTCAGCACTTGGGGGTGTGAAGCCGGACACTCAATTCCAAGCCAGCCTGGGTTTTCACATCCTAGGATCTGTTCTTAAATAGGAAAGGGAAGGAGCAAGGGACAGAAAAAGGAAAGGGGAGGGGAATGGAGGGTAGGATAATGGAGGGGAGGGCAAGGAAGGAGAGGAGAATGGAGGGGAGGAGAATAAAGGGGAGGAGAATGAAGGGGAGGGGAATGGAGGGCAGGAGAATGGAGGGGAGGAGAATAAAGGGGAGGAGAATGAAGGGGAGGGGAACGGTAGGGAGGTAAAGGGAGAGAAAGGAAGGAAAGGGAAAGGAAGAAATTCCTATCATTAAAAATAAAAACAGAAACAAACCAAAACGAGAAATCTTTGGATTCCCACATCCTACTGACACCATCCTTCCTTGTCATCCTCAGGGAGACACCACCATCTACTACTTTGTCCTAGATGTGAAAGAACCTGACTGTTGGGCCCTATCCACAAAATCTGAGAATGACTGTCTTGAAGCTTCATGGCCAACTGAAATCGTAAGTAACTAGGACCGCTGCTCTTCTATCTTCTATCCACTCTGCTCACTCAGTGGAGCCACATGGAAGCTAGAAAAAGCTGCTTATGTATGAAGATGACGTCAGCCTTAAGTAGTACTCCCTTAAGAACCATTCTCCGGAACCCCGTTGAAGTAAGTTGTTAGGGTTTGTGGTGTCCCCAGGATAACATCAGCTGCTACGAGCCTTGGGCAAATCCCCAACCATCTTAGACTTCAGTCTCCTCAACTGGAATGCCCATGTCATTTCCAGAACCACAGTCTATGAATGTATGAACTGGGAACTGTGTGCCTTGAAGAGTGATCGGTCCTTCTGTTGACAGCCAGGGTTGCAGCAAGGAACACGGCCTTGCTGTGCATGCTGGCCCTGGTTACTGAGGCCAGTCTCCCTGTCACAGAAGACAGCACAAGGGATCAGCAGACATGGGATGTCAGGGCCAGAAGAATTTTGCACACCGAGGGGACACACTAGTTCTGTCCCCTTTGATAATGTTTGGGAAGTGGTCACGACCCATTTAAACAGTTGCTCTCACCAGGGTTTGGTGTGCCAAAGGTGTGCAGCACACGGAGCAGGCTGAAAAGGCCGCTCTGGGACAAGACTGGTGGACGAATCCCCAAATACACATTACATGAGATGGTGTAACACGGCCTTGGTATTCTGTCATAGGCCGTCTGTGCACATGGTTCCTAAGGGCTTAAAATCGTCTTGTTTTGCAGGTGATTGGACAATGTAAGGTCATAGCTACAAGATACTCTAACGAGTCTCAAGACTTTAGAGTGAACAACTATAACTGCACCACGAGCTCTGGTAAGGTCGTCTGCCGAATTGCTCATTCCAGATTAACATAGAACCCGATCATATGGTGGTGTTCGTAATGGAACACACGGTAGCCATCAGGGAGGGCCACTGCCCTTCCCTTCTCCATTCGCACTCCCTCTGCTGAAATAGACCCCACCCCCACCCCGGCAAACGTCATTTAAAGAGATTTAGTATGTACTCATAGAGACTTAAAGAGGCAGTACACACACCACTAAAGAGATGCAGCTCTGAGTTTCGGCCGGCCTGAGCTTAAGTTCAAGCTTCCTTATTTGCCAGTTGCCTCACAGTCAACACCGTTGGAATGGAATCGTGTCTCCATTGTGTCTAGATTTTGTTTTCAAGGTCATGAACTTCTGCCAGCCCAGGTATGTTATCTCCAAATAATTGTGGCTTGGGGAGCAGGTCGTGTAACCTCTTCAGGTTTTTCTCATTTAGGATTCTTGTTAGAATCAAAGAGAATGTGTCATCTTCACAGAATCCTTAACACTTGGTAAGAACTGGCTTCGACAGTTAGACGGTCTATATCACTCCACAGTATACAGAGTGGTTATATATTGTGTTATGTCATGCATTGGTCATTTTGTTTAACCTCACATAAGAGTATGAAGTAATCATTGCCAAACTTTCTATTTTAGAGATAAAACTAACTGGATCTGGCAAAGATCCAATGTGTGTTCTCAGAAGCAATGGAGACATGATAGAAAGGACTCTAGCTACATCTCTGCAGCGTTGGTTCCAGAGTCCAGACTCCTATTTATTTTTCTGAAAGACTTAGTTTCAGAAGGACAGATTTCAGCATGATTGAACGTAGGCAACAAGCCAGCAGCTTCTACAGGAAGTTGTTTAAAGAAAGAAAGAAGCAAGGCACAATGGTACAGGCCTACCCTCCAGCAGTCAGGAGGCCAAGGTGTGAGTTTGAGGCCAGCTACAGAGTGAGACAGGTGAGAGCTGGGAAGTAGTGGTGCACACCTTTAATTCTAGCACTTGGGAGGCAGAGGCAGGTGGATCTCAGCGAGTCTGAGGCCAGCTTGGTCTACAGAGTGAGTTACAGGTAGCCAGGGCTACACAGAGAAATCCTATCTTGAAAACCAAAAAAAAAAAAGAAAAGAAAAGAAAACAAAAAAAAAGAAAGAAAAAAAAAGGAGAGAGGGAGATAGAGAAAGAGAAAGAGAGAGAGACTGCTGGATCCTTTTCTGTACCTTTAATTTAAAAGATTGCTCCTTGACAAAGATAGGAAGTTGTGAAGTCTGGAGTGGGCAAGGCATCATGGGTAGAGGTCCCAACAAGTACCAGCAGGCAGGGAAAGCCTGGTGTCTGTGCAGCCTGATTGACTGATCCTGACACGTTACTTTATTTGTTTTTTTTTAAATATTTATTTATTTATTTATTTATTATGTATACAATATTCTGTCTGTATGCCTGAAGGCCAGAAGAGGGCGCCAGACTTCTTTACAGATGGTTGTGAGCCACCATGTGGTTGCTGGGAATTGAACTCAGGACCTTTGGAAGAGCAGGCAATGCTCTTAACCGCTGAGCCATCTCTCCAGCCCCTGACACGTTACTTTAAGCATTATCAGTTCTTCTCTCTTTTATACAGAACCTAGTGTCCCCTGCGCACTGCGCTTACATGAGCTGTATTC
Organism: Microtus pennsylvanicus; assembly: GCF_037038515.1. NCBI lineage: Eukaryota > Metazoa > Chordata > Mammalia > Rodentia > Cricetidae > Microtus > Microtus pennsylvanicus. Next base: position 71,388,433 of record NC_134579.1, read on the forward strand.
AGACCTGGTCCTCTGACCCCGTGGTCTCACCCTCTTTCTTCCTCAGTCTCTTCAGCCCTGAGCAACACCAAAGACAGCCCTGTACTCCTGGAATACCTTGGAGAGTCCGAGGTTCACAGACAACAAGCCCATAAGGCCCTGGAAAAGTACAAAGGGGAGAACGATGGCTTTGACTCTTTCCGAGTGGACCGAGTAGAGAGGGTTATAAAAGCGGTGAGTTTCCCCTGCTCCGACCTGGTGCGGGGAGCTGAGGGCCACACACTGTCTACTGCCTCACCTGCTCACCTGGCCAGCTTCCTTTCTGACAGTCACAGCCTTCGATGCTCGGCCACCAGCAAGGCCAATGCACAGCTTTTCTACAACTTCTTTTGCTTGAGAGAGAGTAGAACGAGGAAACACTGAACATCTGAAAGGAAAAAGAAAAGAATCCAAAGGAAAGGCAAGAGCATGATGGGGTTATCTGAGCATTGAAAAACCATCCAAATTTAGCTTTCTTATATTATGGTTAGAATACCGAGGCTCAACAAAACAAAAACAAAACAAAATCCTCACCATGACCAGCATTGTCGCTGATGCTGCCTCACAGACCACGAATTCTAGTGCCTCCCACACAGAACTGTCTGGTAGGAGAGCTGGTTGGTGTTTGCCCTTTGCTTTTCATATTTTAAAGATTTTTTATTTGCGTGTGTGTGTGTGTGTGTGTGTATTTGCTTGCGTATATGTATGGGCACTTTGCCTGTGCTCTGCCCCCAGAGGCCAGAAGAGAGCACTGGATCTCCTGCTGTGGGTACTGGGAATTGAACTCATGTCCTTTGAAAGAGCAGCAGGTACTCTTAACAATAACAGTATTTCTCTAGCCCTGCCCAGTGTTTTGGAAAGGGAAACTTAAATATGTCATGTTTTATGAAGCAGGATACATATAATGTGGTTTGCTATGAAGAGTGTTCTGGACTCACGTGTATTTGCAAGAGAGAAAAAGCAGGTTGCAGACTGCTACTGAGCTTATGAGCCCATGCAAATGAAATATTTACATATCTAAATATCCCCACATGTGGAAAAGCCCAGAAGAAGAAACACATCAAAGCAGTGGCAATGGGGTTGGGGAGATTGTTCACATGTTGAGAGCACTGACTGCTTTTCTAGACACCTAGGTTGGCTTCCCAGAATCCACATGGTGGCTCACAGCCATCTGTAACTCTTATTCCATAGGATCTGGCGCCCTCTTCTGAACTCCTTGGACACTGCATGTACACGGAACATAGTCACATATGAAGGAAAAACACCCCACACATAAAAGCATAAATAAAATGAAAAAAAAAAACCAGTAGCACTGACATCCCCCAAGAATGAGGGTCTGCGCTCAGGGAGGGTGTTTTCCCTGCTGTACTTCCACTTGTATATTAGAGTTTCTGCAAAATGGCAATCTCTTATCACCGATGTCATATGTTTTTGTTTGTTTTTTTAATTATTTTTTTTATTGAAGAAAAAAAAATTTCCGCCTCCTTCCAGCCTCCTATTTCCCTCCCCCTCCCCCCACTCCTCTCCCCCTCCCCCCACTCCTCTCTCCCTCCCTCTCCAGTCTGAAGAGCAGTCAGGGTTCCCTGCCCTGTGGAAAGTCCAAAGTCCTCCCCCCTCCAACCTGGTCTAGGAAGGTGAACATCCAAACTGGCTAGGCTCTCACAAAGTCAGAACATGAAGTAGGATCAAGACCCAGTGCCATTGTCCTTGGCTTCTCAGCAGCCCTCATTGTCCGCCATATTCAGAGAGTCCGGTTTTATCCCATGCTTTTTCAGTCACAGTCCAGCTGGCCTTGGTGAGCTCCCAATAGATCAGCCCCACTGTCTCAGTGGGTGGGTGCACTCCTCGTGGTCCTGACTTCTTTGCTCATGTTCTCCCTCCTTCTGCTCCTCATTGGGACCTTGGGAGCTCAGTCCGGTGCTCCAGTGTGGGTCTCTGTCTCTATCTCCATCCATTGCCAGATGAAGGTTCTATGGTGATATGCAAGATATTCATCAGTATGGCTATAGGATAGGGTCATGTCATATATTTTTTAAAAGCAGAAGCCATAGAAAAATAGCATGCATTTGTCATTTTTTTTTTTGGTTTTTTCGAGACAGGGTTTCTCTGTAGCTTTTGGAGCCTGTCCTGGAACTAGCTCTTGTAGACCAGGCTGGCCTCGAACTCTCAGAGATCTGCCTGCCTCTGCCTCCCGAGTGCTGGGATTAAAGGCGTGCACCACCACCGCCCGGCTGCATTTGTCATTTTTATTCCCATAGTGCTTTGCGAGATATTGCATAATAGATATCTATTGCTTTTCCTCTTATCGTTTTCTGCTCCTGAAACTCTGCTGATTCCTCTGTTCTAGAGAGGAGGGGAAAGACCCAATTACTATGTGGACTTCTCTATGTGGAACTGTTCTACACAGTATTTCCACAGAAGGCCTCCAGTAAGTATAACACACACCTGTGAAACATGTCGTTTAGACAGTACACACCACTCGAAGGGACTCTTTCTCGTCAAATGTTCCAGACACAAGTTCCCCAGAAAGCCTACAAATTCATGGAAGCTGAACAGTCAACTACTAAACAACCCCTGGGGCAGGGAATAAATAAATAAAAAAATTAAAGTCTTCTTTGAATTCAACGAAAATAAAGACACAACATACTCAAACCTACAGGACACTGTGAAAGCAGTGCTAAGAGGAAAGTTCATGGCTCTAAGTTCCCACATTAAAAAAACAGAGAAAGCTCACATTGGAGACTTAACAGCACAGCTTAAAGCTCTAGAAAAAAAGGAAGCAGACTCACCCAGGAGGAGTAGAAGACTGAAATAATCAAACTGAGGTCTGAAATCAACAAAATAGAAACACAGAAAACAATCCAAAGATTCAATGAAACAAAGAGCTGGTTCTTTGAGAAAGTCAACAAGATTGACAAACCTTTATCCAAACTAATCAGAGAGAGAACATGCAAATTAGCAAGATCAGAAATGAAAAGGGGAACATAAAAAAAGACACTGAGGAAATTCAGAGAATCATTAGGTCTTACTACAAAAGCTTATGTGCCACAAAGTTGAAAAATGTAAAAGAAATGGACTTATTTTTGATAAGTACCATTTACCAAAATTAAATCAAGACCAGGTGAACAATTTAAATAGACCTATAAGTCGCGAGGAAATAGAAGTTGTCATAAAAAACGTCCCAACCAAAAAAAGCCCAGGACCTGATGGTTTTAATGCAGAATTTTATCAGAACTTCCAAGAAGAGCTGATACCTATACTCCTTAATGTGTTTCACATAATAGAATCAGAAGAGTCATTGCCAAACTCTTTTTATGAAGCTACAGTTACCCTGATTCCAAAACCATACAAAGACCCAACCAAGAAAAAGAATTACAGACCAATCTCACTCATGAACATCAGTGCAAAAATTCTCAATAAAATTCTGTCAAACAGAATCCAAGAACACATTAAAAAAATTATTCATTACAATCAAGTAGGCTTCATCCCAGAGATGCAGGGCTGGTCCAACATAAGAAAATCTATCAATGTAATCCATCATATAAATAAACTGAAAGAAAAAAACCATATGATCATTTCATTAGATGCGGAAAAAGCATTTGACAAAATTCAACATCCCTTTATGATAAAGGTTTTGGAGAGGTTACAGATACAAGGATCATACCTGAATATAATAAAAGCAATATATAGCAAGCTAACAACTAATATCAAATTAAATGGAGAAAAACTCAAAGCCATTCCACTAAAATCAGGAGCAAGACAAGGCTCTCCACTCTCACCATATCTCTTCAACATAGTTCTCGAAGTTCTATCAATAGCAATAAGACAACATAAGGAGATCAAGGGGATTTGAATCGGAATGGAAGAAGTTAAACTTTCGTTATTTGCAGATGATATGATAGTGTACATTAGTGACCCCAAAAACTCTACCAAAGAACTTCTACAGCTGATAAATACCTTCAGTGATGTGGCAGGTTACATGATCAACTCAAAAAAATCAGTAGCCTTCCTATACACAAAGGATAGAGAAGCAGAGAGGGAAATCAGAGAAACTTCACATTTTACGATAGCCACAAATAACATAAAGTATCTGGGGGTAACTCTAACCAAGGAAGTGAAAGATCTATTTGACAAGAACTTTAAGGCATTGAAGAAAGAAATTGAAGAGGACACCAGAATATGGAAGATCTCCCATGCTCTTGGATGGGTAGGATCAACATAGTAAAAATGGCAATTCTACCAAAGGCAATCTACAAATTCAACGCAATCCCCATTAAAATTCCAACAAAATTCTTCACAGACCTTGAGAGAACAATAATCAACTTTATATGGAAAAACAATAAAACCCAGGATAGCCAAAACAATCTTATACAATAAAATAACTTCTGGAGGCATTACCATCCCTGACTTCAAACTCTATTACAGAGCTACAGTAATGAAAACAGCTTGGTATTGGCACAAAAACAGAGATGTTGACCAATGGAATTGAATAGAAGACCCGGATTTTAACCCACAAATCTCTGAACACCTGATTTTCGACAAAGGAGCTAAAAGTATACAATGGAAGAAAGAAAGCATCTTCAACAAATGGTGCTGGCATAAGTGGATGTCAACCTATAAAAGAATGAAAATAGGTCCATATCTATCACCATGCACAAAACTCAAGTCCAAATGGATGAAAGACCTCAATATTAACCTGAACGCACTGAACCTGATAGAAGAGAAAGTAATAAGTAGTCTACAACACATGGGCACAGGAGACCACTTCCTACATATAACCCCAGTAGCACAGACAATAAGGACAACATTGAAAAAATGGGACCTTCTAAAACTGAGAAGCTTCTGTAAAGCAAAGGACACTGTCATTAAGACAAAGAGGCAACCTACTGATTGGGAGAAGATCTTCACCAACCCCGCATCAGACAAAGGTCCGATCTCCAAAATATATAAAGAACTCAAGAAACTAGACTTTAAAAATGCTAAATAACCCAATTAAAAAACGGGGCACTGAACTGAACAGATAATTCTCAACAGAAGAAGTTCAAATGGCCAAAAGACACTTAAGGTCATGTTCAATCTCCTTAGCGATTAGGGAAATGCAAATCAAAACAACTTTGAGATATCATCTTATACCTGTCAGAATGGCTAAAATCAAAAACACCAATGATAGCATATGCTGGAGAGGATGTGGAGTAAGGGGAACACTCATCCATTGCTGGTGGGAATGCAAACTTGTGCAACCACTTTGGAAATCAGTGTGGTGGTTTTTCAGAAAATTCGGGATCAACGTACCCCAGGATCCAGCAATACCACTCTTGGAAATATACCCAAGAGATGCCCTATCATACTACAAAAGCATTTGTTCAACTATGTTCATAGCAGCATTATTTGTAATAGCCAGAACCTAGAAACAACTTAGATGCCCCTCAATGGAAGAATGGATAAAGAAAGTGTGGAATATATACACATTAGAGTACTACTCAGTGGTAAAAAAACAATGACATCTTGAATTTTGCATGCAAATAGATGGAAATAGAAAACACTATCCTGAGTGAGGTAACCCAGACACAAAAAGATGAAAATGGTATGTACTTACTCATAAGTGGATTCTAGCCATAAATAAAGGACATTGAGCCTATAATTCGTGATCCTAGAGAAGCTAAAAGGTGAACCCAAAGAAAAACATATTGTTATCCTCCTAGATATTGGAAGTAGACAAGATTGCTAGGCAAAAATTTGGATCTTGGGGGGGGAGTTAGGGGAGATGGGGAGAGAGAAGTGAGAGGGGAGGGTAGGGAGAGCTTAAGGGAATGGGACGGTTGGGATGAAGGAAGGGTGGATATGGGAGCCGGGAAGTATATATCTTAATTAAGAGAGCCATTTCAGGGTTGGCAAGAGACTTGACTCTAGAGGGGTTCCCAGGTGTACATGGAGATGTCCCCAGCTTGTTCCTTGGGCAGCTGAGGAAAGGGCACCTGAACTGGCCCTATCCTATACCCACACTGATGAATATCTTACATATCAACATAGAGCCTTCATCTGGTGATGGATGGAGATAGAGTCCACATTGGAGCACTGGACTGAGCTCCCAAGGTCCAAATGAGGAGCAGAAGGAGGGAGAACATGAACAAGGAAGTCAGGACCACGAGGGGTGCGTCCACCCACTGAGATGGTGGGGCTGATCTAATGGGAGCTCACCAAGGCCAGCTGGGACTGGGACTGATGGAGCGTGTGATCAAACTAGACTCTCTGAACGTGATTGACGATGAGGGCTGACTGAGAAGCCAAGGACAATGGCACTGGGTTTTGATTCTACTGCATGTACTGGCTTTGGGGGAGCCTAGTCTGTTTGGATGCTCACCTTACTAGACCTGGATGGAGGGGGGTGGACCTTGGACTTCCCACAGGGCAGGGAACCCTGACCACTCTTTGGAATGGAGAGGGAGGGGGAGGGGAAAGGGGGAGGAAAAGGGAAATGAGAGTTGGTGAAAATTTTTAATAAAAAAAAAATAAAACCCTGACTAACACAGAGAAAAAAAGAGCAAATGGGTTGTAAGGGGCTTAATAAAATGAGTATCAAGCATAAATGTTGAAGGTAACACGGATATTGCTCGGTGGCGTGTGTTGTTTGTTATCTGGGTCATTTTGATGTAGGAGAAGTTTGAAGGAGAAACATTGATGCTGTAAAGGATTTACAAATAAACATTCTTCAGGAAACATTAAGTTCCAGGAAGTAGAATTGAGTTGAAGGAGCGCTGCCTCTGATACAACCACAAGGTTAGTGTACTGACCACACTTGTTAAAAACACAAAAGAAATTTTTGTGCCATAATTGAAATGGTAGTGTGTGCTGTCGTTGTAGGGAAACCTACACGTGTGGAGGGTTTGACTAGTTTAACCGTGCACTGATACAGAGAACGTGAAATAGCAATGTAATTAATGTAGCAGTAATTGTACCTATTGCATAGCAGGTGAAGGGCTGGCTCCAACAAGGAGCAAGCAAGTGTTACCTCGCTAATGCTCAAACTTTCTTTGCTTCCCCATAATCACAGCTTTGTATGCTACTCTTATTTAATAGAACCTCTGCTGAATTGATTATGTCTGTGTTTTCCTTCGGGGTTTTGTAAGCCAGATGATTTGGCCACAGGTTGGAAGACAAGTCACATGATTGAGACACGACAGGTTGGAAGACAAGTCACATGATTGAGACACGCACAGAAAGGCTGCAAAAGATTTGAATAACTGCTTAGACTTGACGGCCTTAAACCTGCTGGCCTAGCTTTAACAAGATCCTCTTACCTAGGAGATATCCTCCGGCTCCATTGTGACTTGTGTGACTCCAGTGTTTCCCAGCCCTTGCTGAAGCTAGCTCTTCCTCAGGTGTGCAGTCGTACAACAGTCCTCTTTGTTGGAGACATGATGGATGGACATGCACACTGGCTACTTCATTCCCCTTTGTGCTTCTGTAGAACTGCAGTGGATTTGTGTAACCTTTTACAATACTGTATTTATTTTCCCATTAGAAATTGATAACGTACCAACCAGGAGCACATGTCTTCCTACACAATCTGCCCATAATTGCTGCTTTTGTAGAATAGTCTACGTTCTTGAACTAATTAGGGCCCATGCTGGACTCTTTACTCATGCAGCTAAAGAACTGAACTTTTCTTTTTGTTATTAATATCCATGGCTTTTGCTGGTCTTGTACAATTATGACATGACACTTAGGCTTATCTTTAGCTCTGTGCAGAACATCTCATTCTGACGTCCACAAAAATCACAATACATGTAATTTATAAAAAACATTCTAACTGTAGAATCTTTGCTTTCACACTCAACCTAGGCTGCATCTGAACCTGCCGACATCCTGTTAGTTTGCTTCTGTACACATCAATTCCCGTTAGCCTGCTTCTGAACACACCGACATCCCGTTAACCTGCTTCTGAGCACACTGGCATTTCATAAGTAATGCTGTGTGGGAGGTTTGTACATTGTCCTCATGTTCACAAACATAGAAATTTTTGTAATTGGCAGAGTTACATTGCTGGAAGCTAACAGAATTGGTTGTTGCTTTTAGCTCCTCTTTTATTGGTTTCTGCTCTAATTCATTAACATTGTGCAATGTTTCGGAAATGGGCTCTGCCTTCCCACATTCTTTTCAAAGACGCTGGTCAAAAACCCCTGTGTTGCAATGTTCCAGCCTGAAACCTGCTTGGACAGCTAACCAAGTCCTATTTGTTCTCTGGGAAGAGGGCAAACAGCTTGCGACGGCAGGAATTTAAATAGGGTCCCAGTGGTCAGGCAGGGAGAAAGGAGGACTGGACAGAACAGACAGACTGCTAAGAGCAGCTGCTGAGTTGGCTTCCAGTTCTCGTCAAAACGACCCTTCTGATTATAGAGGGAAACTCAAATCATGAAGCTAGTTACTATACTGTTCCTCTGCTCCAGGCTGCTCCTAAGTTTAGCACAGGAAGAAACTACCCAGAAAATCGACTGCAATGATGAGGATGTGTTTCAGGCTGTGGACGCTGCTCTGAAGAAGTACAATGCTAGGAACCAAACTGGCTACCAGTTTGTGTTGTACCGAGTGACGGAGGGCACTAAAATGGTGAGTGACTGCTTAACCCTGAGATCACTTGTAATTCGTGCTCTCTGGCATGGGAGGAGAGGACAGGAGGTGGCCAGTCCTTAGGTAAGCAAGAGAGGCTTCCTGGGTGACCCTAAAAGCCGTTTCCTGGGAAGAGAGAAACAGCAGCGGGTGGAGATGTTTGAAAGGGACAAGGTACAGGGCAATCCAGCAACTTAATCAGCCTTGGGTCTGTGAACTCAATGGCCTCCCAGTCTTAAGTGAGAGTTCTGCATGGGCTGAATAAAGGGAACAGGAAGAGAGCTGTCTTATTGCCTTGGACCAAGTGAATACCACCGAGTGTGTGTAGCTGATTCTTTGAGGTTTATAACAATGTGTGCATTAGTTTTCTTCAGTTTGGGGGATGCAGGGAGGTTGAGGCAGGGTGTCAGGTAGCCTTAGACTGACCACGAGCTTGCTATGGTGCTGATGATAAACATAAACTTTTCATCTTCCCGCCTGCATCTCCCTAGTGCTTTGATTACAGGCGTGTGCCTCCATGCGAGGTTTATGTGGTGCCAGAGATTCAAACCCAGGGCATGCTAGGTAGGCAAGGGCTTCACCAGCTAACCCCCCACCCCGAGTCCATTTCAGCTGGATTTGACTATGCTTTCATTTCTGCCTTAGTCCACTCAGGCAGGAGGCAAATGCAGGCAGGATTCATATATCAGAGAAAAGCAAAATCATTAAGAGTTTTAAAAATAGCTGGGTGAAAGCTGGGCAGTGGTGTACACATAGATAGATAGATAGATAGATAGATAGATAGATAGATAGATAGATAGATAGATAGACAGATAGACAGATAGACAGACAGACAGGTAGCGTTCACAGACTAGAGAGGTTCGGGCACTGACGACTCTAGTAGAAGACCTGGGTGAGCACCCATGGTCATTCAGAAGCATCTATAACTCGGGATCTGGCACCTCTTTTGTCCACAATAAGTACCAGGAACACATGTAGTATATGTAAGTATATTCAGGGAAATACTCACACACATTTAAAACTTTTTAAAAATGTAGAACTTTTTAAATATATATAATATAATAAATTTTACTTTTAAAGACTCTTTCTTTGGATTGGGCAAGTTACTTCAGCAAAAGAAAAATCCAATAACTTGACATGAGAATAAAAAGAAAACCCTAATGGACGTAGACTTGTTTGTTTGTTTTCTGAAGGTAAAATGAAGCCTTTTGTTTCTCACTACAGCACAGCTCGCATTCTCCCCCCAGACGCTCTGGGCCACTGTGCACTGCTGTCTCCATTGGATGATGGATGGGTACATGGGAGTTTGTTCTACGATGTCCCTGTAGTCGGCTTCCCCTCCCGGACACTGGGGATCCAGCCCAGGGCACATGTCACCCAAACTCTAATCTGGACTCTGGCCTTTGGGGTTTTTGAGGCAGGGCCTCTTGATGTAGCTCAGCTGGCCTTGAAGCCAAGGCCCTCCTGTCTCAGCTCCCCAAGTGTGGTACCCGGATTACAGGCTTCGCACTATGCCTATCTTCAACCAGACGTTTAAAGACTCAGATATGTACACGTAAACTAGGTTTCAGAAAAAGAGGGCAGGGCTAATACTATGGGTGCTGCTTTGGAACTGCTAAGAAAATAAGTATATTATGAGCATTCTTCCAAGGAGTGTTTATGCAAATGTAAACGTTTATATTTTAAGAAACACACCACTCCTTGAGTCTGAGAAGGACAGGTATTTGTAATGCATCAACTCCCACATATTTCTTATGGGTCCACTGAATGACGCCATGTGTTCCCCTTGCTTTCCTCAGGTGGGTTCTGACACATTTTACTCCTTCAAGTATCAAATCAAGGAGGGCAACTGCCCTGTTCAGAGTGACCTCAGCTGGCAGGACTGTGACTACAAGGACGCCGAGGAAGCCGTAAGTCTGCTCTTCATTCCAAAGTCCCCAGCCTGCTGCGTGGAACCTTCGGGGCTCTGTAACATTTAAATAAGAGTGTCAAACATAAAACTTGTACACATCTGAGGATTTGACCCCCATGGGCTTGTTTAAAGCCGGGGTACCTGTCTCCTCAGGCAGCTGTCAGTCCTTTACGGTGACAAAATTCAAAATCCTTCCATCCATTCTGCAAGAACAATATAAAATCCTCGTCTGTATTCGCTCAGTATTCTTGCCAGCCCTGTCCTGTCTGCAGCCTCCAGTGTTCCGCTCCTAGCTTCTGTGGCATCACCTTTGCTGGCCTTGCTGGCCTGTGCCTGATGCTTTCACCAACCTGCTGGTTCCAGTCCCTTCCGTGCTGCAAGGGACGAGATTTAATTCTTTAGAATTCTTCCTTTATGTACACACATCAACTTCCTTGCCCATTAGCATCGACAGACTTTCTAAATTAAAAAGGCATGCTTTCTATTATTGAGTTTGTTTATGAAGGATGCACATAAACCTCCTATTATATAGAAAATTTAGCCTCATTCTGTCTTAATTTGAGAGGTCAGAAAAGCCAGGAATATGCCAACCATTAAACAATCTTGTTGTCTTCTCATGAGAAAATGGTCCTAATAACCAACCAAAGCTTGTGTGTCAGATCCCACAGAGACAGCAGATAGGCATTTGGGCTGAGTCCAAGGTCTAATGAAGAAAAATATGGGAACTTCAACTATACTGGGCCTGAGTACAAATCTTGACTTTGCCTCCTAGTGGTAGGAAGCCACTTGGCCTTCCTCAGTAGGTGCTGTAACCTATTAAAATGAGACAATCTTGGTCTCCCTGGCTGGAGGAGGCTGAAACGAGATCAATTAAACAAAGCATCTTGTTGACAATCGGCATCTTAAAGAAACTCCAGATCTAGCAGCGGATGGATGCCTTGCATGGGTGAGAAGGGACGGCAGGCAGTCATCTGCCTGAGAAGCAGATAATTCTCATAAGCTTGGGCTGCACTTTTATATGGGATGACAGCATCCTCCTGAGTGTGCTCACACTGTGGTCCTCCATGGATGTAAAAGAGCACACTGCACTCCAGATTAGGAGACCAGGATTGCCGCGCTGGCTCTGCCCCTCACTGTGCCTGTCTGGCAGCTATGCCCTGCAGAATGTCTCAGAGCTGCAGGGAGGCAGCGGGGTGAGTTCTAGCCTCACATGATAGCTCCTGACACACAGTACAGTGGATAAGGCTGAGGAAGAAGACAAAAAACACAGTTCAGCACCATGCGTGGACAGCCACCATGAAGACCGACTGTGTGCTGCTTCACTGGGCTCTTTCTTCGTGTTAGCATGTTTACTCCTCGCAATGACCTGTTACATGCATGTGGTGTATCTCTACAAGGTGGGACAACGCAGGCATTGAGAGGCACCAGGGCAGAGGGAGCTGGCACGCAGCAGAACGGAAGTGGGATATTCTAAGAGGTTTAACTAAAAATTATGCAGAGAACATGAACCCACTGACAGTAAAATGGACATCAAGGAGGAGGCTTAGCCTGTTTTCCTGAGGCACAGTGTCCGTCCTGGAGACAGAGAAGTCTCTCTAGGACTCCACATTGAGGCTCAAGTTCAGAAGCCTTACTCTCCCTCTCCCTGACCCTTGGAGATCAGTGGCCTGTGGGAGCAGTCACTCAATATTCATTCTCATGTCTCTAAACTTTGTTAGAGGACTGGACAGATGGCTCAGGGGTTAAGAGCTCTTCCAGAAGAACTGGGTTGGGATCCTAACGCCCAGATGGATTCCATAAACATCTGTAACTCTAGATCCATGGTCCTGACGCTGTCCTCTGGCCTCTACAGGCATCAGGATACATACAGGCAAAACATTCATCTACATAAAATCAAATAAATCTTTAAGAAAAAAAACTATTAGAAAAAAATAACCTTTAAATCACAATTAGCAACAGTACTAGCTAGATGCACCCAAAGAAAGGACGACTCGACCAAATAACCTCTTTCTTTTCTTTTAGGCCACTGGAGAATGTTCAGCAACAGTGGGGAAGAGTAAAACTGAGAAATTCTATGTAGTTACCCAGACTTGCAATATTACTCCAGGTGGGTGATACATCAGGGGGACTTCCCTAGTGGTGACAGCGGGTAGGAGCCTGCAGTTGGCATTAATTATGCGTATGTACCAGGAACACAACCCAGACCAGACTACTTTACCTTTGCAGACGGTGACAATGGCAATGCCAGCTGCAGTGTTAGCACTGTGGTAGATGTGTGGGCAGAGTAGCCCTACCCAGGGTTTTGGATTGGGTCAGGCTGTGTCAATCATCCCCTATCCTATCCTAAGTCCTCCTGTGTTGTGTCTGCTGGGACTGGTGTGGGTGGAGGCTGACAGAGGATGAGGAGACTTGGACTTGCCTCCAGTCCCACAGCGCCCCCTACAGGGAGAAGGCTTGGACTTGCCTCCAGTCCCACAGCGCCCCCTACAGGGAGGAGGCTTGGACTCACCTCCAGTCCCACAGCGCCCCCTACAGGGAGGAGGCTTGGACTCACCTCCAGTTCCACAGCGCCCCCTACAGGAAGGAGGCTTGGACTCATCTCCAGTCCCATAGGGCCTCCTACAGGGAGGAGGCTGTGGGCTTTGGGATCGGCTCGGACCTGAAATCAGTCCAGGTTTTTATCATCTGCACTTCTCCTTTTCCTTGTTTCCTACTGGAGAGAGCAGGACTGCACACTTCACAGGACTGGTGTGCTAGAAAATGAGATGATGAAAGATGCAGTGTCTGGGCATCATCAGACACAGACAGCAGATGCCAGCCAGAGCTCACGCTCACCAAGCACTTAGGTGCTGCCATGTGTCTAGGGACTTTACATGTATTAATTACCTCACATGGATCATGTGTTACCTCATTCGACCATTACAGCTCCCCCGCCCCCACACAGCATGCCGAAACCTCTTGCCAGCTTCTTCCTTCCAGCTCAGGCATCTTCAACATTTTCATAGATGTCCTTTCTGACCTCATTTTAGCCTCCTGGTTTTCCTAGCTCCTGCCAACCTCCATGAAATGTTGTGTACACTCTTTCTGTTCTACCTGGTTGTCATTTCTTCATGGAAGTGACACTTAATGTGTCCCTACACCCTAGTTCAGCTCCTGGTGTGTGATAGCAGGGGCAGATGGATTTAAGGAAAGGCTCCTCTTGGGATGACTAAGAAGAAAACCTCTGACCTTTTATGCTGGTTGTCTTAGTTAGAGTTTCTGTTGCTGTGATGAGACACCATGACAATGACAATTCTTATACAGGAAACCATTTAGTTTGTGCAGGCTCACCTACAGTTCAGAGGTTCAGTCCATTATCATTATGGCCGGGAGCATGGCAGTGTGCAGACAGACACGGTGCTGGCTACATCTTGAGCAGAAGGCAGCAGGAAATGGACTGTGAAACTGGAGGGTATCATGAGCTTAGACACCTCAAAGCCTGTCCCCACAGTGACACACCTACTCCAACAAGGCCACACCTACTCCAACAGAGCCAAAACTCCTTAGAGTGTCACTCTCTGAGATTGTGGGGACTATTTACATCCAAACTACCACACTAATCACATGAACTCAGAGCCTTTCACTTTCTACCTGCCAATGATTTGTTTTAGATGATGTATAACATAAAAAAATGGAAAGAAAAATCTGTTTGGGAGGGTTTTTCTCCAAGAGTTAAAGATCAGGTGGACTTTGTCGGGATTAATGACAGGAAATAAACAGAGGTAGGCAAAAAGGAGCTTAATTAACACACAAATTATGATATATCTGTAATGCTTCCCTTTCATAAAGTGGTGAGTTGATATATTACTGTGATCATTAAAATAAAGGCCTAATGATGTAGCTCAGCTAGTGTCACCGCCCTGGAGGCGGTGGGACCTGTGAGCATGGAGTTGTTAAGTGAGGCAGTCTAAAGTCTTCAGCAATAACCAACTTCATTCAGAGCCTCAGACGACTTATACCCTGAGGGTTAAGAAAGGTCACATGAGGGCCTTGAGACATGCCTCAGATGTTCAGAGCCCTGGCTGCTCTTCCAGAGGTCCTATGTTCAACCGTCAGCTCACAGTCATCTGCAATGAGATCTGGTGCCCTCTTCTGGCACGCAGGCATACATGCATAATAAATAAGTAAATCTTTTTTTTTATCTTTTTTTTTTAAATCCATAGACAAGAGAAAGGCCGCATCAGTCAAGTTCCCATGAGCACATGCTGTATACAGTCACAAAGACAAGCCACATTGTGGCACTCATGTGTTTCTCCATAGAGACATACCAAGGAGAATTTCAATATTTAACTGACTAACAAGAACAAGCAGTAAATTTGCTCGTATTCACTACGGGGGCCCAAAACCCATTGCAAGAACAATTCTGTTTTTTGAAGCAACTGAGGTCACAAGACCCTTGTCTTGTTTCTTGGAGTGTTCTCATTGACACTCAGAATTCTCCTCGCATAACTCTGTTCCTGGACCTTTTTCTCTGAAAAGCCTGTATGCATGCCTGAATGCCTGGGTTCAATTCTCATCACCTCATAAGTCAGACACAGAGGCCTGCAGAGAAAAGTAGAGGAAGGAGGATCAGACTTACCAGGCCATCCTTAGCTACACAGATAGTTCCAGACCAAGATTGGGGTATATGAGACCCATGTCTAAGAAGCTAAATAAAAAAATATAACATAAAAAACTATTCTTAATATTCTTCACTTTCCATCTGACTACATAGGATTCCTAGACTCTCATCATGTTTAACTCATATGAGAGTAATTTGAAAGTCAGTTATCAGGAGCGTCTAAATGTTTTGAGTTTGGGATGGTGTATATGAGAGATGGAATAATTGTATTCTGTCAATTATATTTTAAATAAATGCTGATTGGTTAGTAGCCAGGCAGAAAGCATAGGTGGGACAACCACACAGGAAGTAGAGGCAGGTCAATGAGAACAGGAGTATTCTGAGAAGAAGGAAGCTTTTTTCTGTAGTTGTGAGCCTGCCAAGAAGAAGCAAGATATGACTGCCTTGCTGAAAAAGTTATCAAGCCATGTGGCTAACATAGATAAGAATAATCGGTTAATATAAGTTACAAGAGTTAATAAGAAGCCTGAGCTAATGGGCCAATCCATTTATAACTAATGTAGAACTCCGTGTGATTTCTTTGGGACTTAACAACTGTAGGAACTGGGCAGGACAAAAAACTCAGACAATAAATGACGCCCAATGTAGGCACTGCATCCACATAAAGCCTGACAGAGCTTGGGAAGTAATTTTAGACAGCAAAGAATAGAGTTAAGCACGGCTCATTGAAACAGCATTTTCCCAGAGGGGCTCTGCAAGCTAGAGGCAAGTGCTCTCATTTAAGAGAGGCTTCCTGACTCAGATTTAGTTGCAAAACCTTGCAGCTCTTTTAAGAGGCCACAAAACACTTAAATGGTGTTGATGAAAAGCTGACTGCACACTTTTTGGATTTTAGCCATAGCAGGAAAAAAGCCGCACCATTTTAAAATGCAGCTTTCTGGGCCGTTCTGCCTGCACAACACTGACTCTTTCAGGCAGGAGGTCTGCTACAGAGCATTTGAGTGTGGTTTGTGAGCACTGTTGCAGCTTGCTTGGTGGCAGGGACCTTGAAATGTCATAGATTTGGGGCAATATACATGGCTAGAGCTGGTATATCTACCATAAGGCTGGAATCTCAGAAAGCTAAGGAATGAGCTAGATCCAGCTGTCAAAGCCATGGCTTTAATCCTCTCCATATTGCTTAGCAAATTAAAGATTCATGTGGTCAGAAAAAGAGAGAGAGAGATACAGTAAAGAGATATTCAAAGACAAAGAAAACCTCTAAATGTTTTGCAGCATGTTAAAAATATTTGCAAGCTTGGGAGGGTAAGTAAAAAAGGCTAAAGACCTTAAAATATAAAAAGGAAGTAGTTGGGTATGGTGGCACACACCTTTAGTCCCAACACTTGGAAGACAGAGGCAGGCAGACCTCTGCGAATTCAAGGCATAGTGGCACACGCCTTTAATCCCAATGCTTGGGAGGCAGAGGCAGACCGATCTCTGTGAATTGAAGGTGTGGTGGCACACACCTTTAATCCCAGCACTTGGGAGGCAGACAGATCTGTGTGTGTTTAAGGACAGCCTGTTCGACAGAGAAAACTCCCGGACAAATTTTGACACAGAGAAATTCTGTGTCAAATAGCCAAATATTAAAAATGAAAATAAAAGAAATCGAGGTTAAAATAAAACCACATAAAGATGAAAAATACACATAGAGTCTGGATACTGTATGTTATTATATTCTCATTGAATTGTTTGAATGCTGAGGAAGGAGCAACTGCTGCTAAAAGATATTTGTTTATAAATGCTGCTGAATTAACCCAAGATAGGCATTTTGAAAATACCTTGACTTCAAAATTGAAGTCAAAAGGTATGTTACTTTGGAGAAGAGATTTTGCTTTTGTTTCCGCAGGAAATGAGAGGCTATGGATTCGTTCTGAGTTAAGAAAAATCAGGTTCGGCCGGGCGATGGTGGCGCACGCCTTTAATCCCAGCACTCGGGAGGCAGAGGCAGGCGGATCTCTGTGAGTTCGAGACCAGCCTCGTCTACAGAGCTAGTTCCAGGACAGGCTCCAAAGCCACAGGGAAACCCTGTCTCGAAAAACCAAAAAAAAAAAAAAAAAAAAGAAAATCAGGTTCGATCAAGGAAGAGCACTTGAGAAATTTCTGATAGGAACAGATGGCCCAGATGTCAGAGTTCTACATCCAGAACAGATTCAAGATGCTGCCTGAGATGATCAAGCTTCACAGGATACTCCAGTCAGGACTTGATCATAATTCTAAATTTTCTTTAGGTCCCTATAAGATTATCAATGCCCCCAACCAGCAGGAAGTAGCCTGGAAAATTATGCCGATATTCCCAAAAATGGACTATGGATATCTTCCTTTATTTAAAAAAAGAGGGGGAAGTAGTGTGGGACAATTGTGTATTGTCAACTATATTTTAAATAAACGCTGATTGGTCAGTAGCCAGGCAGGAAGTATAGGTGGGACAACCATGCAGGAAGTAGAGGTGCGTCAATGAGAACAGGAGTATTCTGGGAAGAAGGAAGCTTTTTCTGCAGTTGTGAGCCTGCCACAGAAGAGGCAACATATGACTGCCTTGCTGAAAATTTATCAAGCCATGTGAATAATGGGCTAATATAAGTTGTAAGAGTTAATAAGATACCTGAGTTAATGGGCCAATCCCTTTATAATTAATGTAGATCTCTGTGCCATTTCTTTGGAACCTAACAATTGCAGAAACTGGGCAGTACAGAAACTCAGACAATAGAGAGGCTTGCAGAGAGGAGAGGAAGGAGGATTAGACTTCCAAGGCCATCCTTAGTTACACATAGTTCCAGACCAACACTTCTTAGACATGGGCATATGAGACCCATCTCTAAGAAGTTAAATAAAAAATATAACATAAAAACTATTCTTAGTACTCTCCACTTTTCCTTTGAATACACAGGAGTCCTAGATGCTCATCATGTTTAACTCCTATGGGAGTAACTGGAAAGTCAGTTATCAGGAACTTCTAAATGGTTTAGGTTTGGAACGCTGTATATGAGAGATGTTTTCAGTTGTTAATGCTGTCTCTTTGTCTGCTCTTTGTCAAGGGAATGGACCCGTATTGACAGCCCAGTACAACTGTTTGGGTTGTGTACACCCCATACCGCCTGATAGCCCTGAACTGGAGCCTGTCCTGAAACATGCAGTCGAGCATTTCAACATCGATACCAGGCGCTTCCACCTCTTTGCTCTTAAAGAAGTAAAAGCAGCCCAGAGACAGGTTTGTTTTTTCAGTGTTTCATGACATGATATGGTTAAAAATGTGTTAGATTAGCATCTTGTCACATAAAATAAACCTGTGTGGTTCCTGCTGTTCCCCCTGCCAGGAGGAACCTGTTTGGTCTCATGCTTAATATATTGGAGTGTCCCTCTGCATTTTCACGAGAATAGCTTTTAAAGCAAGGGGCTTTCTCTAGGGCCCAAATGAGCAGAGTGACCCATACAAAGGGATGGGTGACTCACATCTTCTTCCCTTGGAGCTTGCTTGTAACAAATAGTTCAGCATTTCATGAAATTGTCATTCTGGTTTTAGGATTTTAAAAATCTGTATTACTATCTTGTTGTTATTAATTAAATACTGCCTCAAAGTATTAAATTGGTCCTAAAAAGATGGACATGACTTCCTGGGTACACCCTAAATTATACTTGACACTCGCTCATGGTGGTGAGGTGGAAATAGCTGTCTATTCCACAGTCATCTGATTATCTATCTATCTATCTATCTATCTATCTATCTATCTATCTATCTATCTATCCATGTATTTGGGGTTTTGTTTGTTTATTTGAGGCAGAGTGTCTCTGCAAAGCTCTGATTGTCATGGAGCTCACTATGTAAACAGGGCTGGCCTCAAAATCACAGAGATCTGCCACCTCTGCCTATGTATCATTCTCTACCGTCAGTTTAACTTGCCACGGCAAGAGATTTGTATTTTACCCATCTGTGTCCATGGACAGAGGTCAGCATGAGGGTGGTATGTGGTCAGTATTGAGAAGGTGGTCAGCATGGAGCTTGTGGTCAGCATAGGTAGGGTGGGTGGTCAGGATGAGGAAGGTGGGTGGTCAGGATGGGGAAGAGGGGTTGTCAGGATGGGGAAGGTGTGTGGTCAGGATGGGGAAGAGGGGTGGTCAGGATGGGGAAGAGGGGTGGTCAGGATGAGGTAGGTGGGTGGTCAGGATGGGGGAAGGTATGTAGTCAGGATGGGGAAGAGGGGTGGTCAGGATGGGGAAGAGGGGTGGTCAGGATGGGGAAGAGGGGTTGTCAGGATGGGGAAGGTGTGTGGTCAGGATGAGGAAGAGGGGTGGTCAGGATGAGGAAGGTGGGTGGTCAGGATGGGGAAGGTGGGTGGTCAGGATGGGGATGAGGAGTGGTCAGGATAGGGAAGGGGGTAGTCAGCATAGGGAAGAGGAGTGGTCAGCATGGAGCTTGTAGTCAGCATAGGGAGGGTGGGTGGTCAGCATGGGGAGGTGCTCACCATGGGGATCGTGTGTATTCAGCATGTAGTTGGCGGTCAGTGTGGGGCCTGTCAAGAACAAAGCAGGAGAATTTCACTACCTGGTGATCTGAGACCAGTAGACTCACCAGGAAAGGTCATTCCCATTTCTCATTCCTCCTGTATAGACAATCCTATTGTTTAACAAAGCTGGGGGAACCGTGCCCTTCTGGCAACCTGGAAAAGGAAAGATTGTGGGGCTTTTATTTCAAGAAATATAATGTATATATGTATATATAGGTGTGTGCTTATATATATATGTATATATATAATTTACAATTACATTGGAGTGTTTGTGTGTATTTTGCAGTTACATGGAAGTGTGTGTGTGTGTTGTGTGTGCGCACACATGTGCAAAGATACTCAATTTTTACTCAGTGATCCCTTTGCCTGGTAGCAATGATGGTGTATATTCCCTGAGCACTTACTCAAACCAATTCAATGTTTAAAGATGTTTATAACTTTTGCTCACTGTGATTAATGTTCATGCTGAACTTCAAGTTCTCACTCAACCTAAAATCATTTCAGGTGGTGGGTGGAAAGAAATATGAAATCATCTACTCAATTGTGCAAACGAATTGTTCAAAGGAGCAGTTTCTATTCTTATCTCCGGAGTGCAAATCCCTTGCGGATGGAGTAAGTAGGCAAAAGTTGAATGATCGTCTCTAACATTTTGTTAACAGCATGATGGGACTGTCAACCCTGCGGGAAGACTGTCCCTAAAACTGAGATATGGTTTTGTAGTTCGCATCCATGGTCACGAAGGATCTCTGGGCCCCACACTGCTGGGCAGAGACACTGCACACGTCACCCTGAATATTTACCTTCACCAGAAATGAGGCCCAAGGCTTGGGCTGCCATCCTCTCTTTGTCTCCTCTGACGTCATGTGTGCTCAGTGTTCCACAGGTTCCTCTAGACCCCGGCTCCTTACTTCAGCTCTTCCCTTCCTGGTTCTTCATCTTCTCAATTCTACTTTCATGTTAGTTAACACATTCTGGGATTCTAGCCCTCTGTGGATGACATCTTGGCACTCACTGGTCCTAGCTGAATAGGAGAGCTCCAGGGTCAGTGAGAGACTCCATCTCAACCAATAAGGTAGAGAGAAACTAAGAAAGGCCTCTGACATCAACCTTTGGATTCTGAATTTGTGTGCAAACACGTGTACGTGCATGCACACAGATGAAGGTATGCACACCTAATATACAAACAAATAAATCAAGCTACACTAAGCAGAAAATTAGTAGATGTCCTTGCAACTACACTTCTAGATGTCTCCCCAAAGGAACTCAAAAGGAAGCTCAAACAGAGAAAGTCGTGTTCCCAGCAGCACTACTCAGACAACCCAAAAGTATAAATGACCCACATGCCCATCAACAGGGGTCTTTCTCAGTTCTGTTGCTGTGATAAAATACTGACCAAAAACAACTTGGGAAGGGAAGGCTTTATTTTATCACAAGTCACAGTCTCTCGCTGAAGGAAGCCAAGGCAAGAACTCAAACAGCAGCCCTGAGGAATGAACTGAAGCAAAAGCACAGAGCTGCTCACTGGTTTGCTGACCAGGCTGATTCTTATTCCTCTGAGGAGCGTCTTCCCAGGGGGTAGGACCATCCACAGTGGGCTGGGACCAGTTATGTCAATCATTAATCAAGAAAATGCTGGGACTGGAAAAATGGCTCAGCACTTTAGAGCGTTTATTGTTTTCCTGAGAACACAGTTTGCATTCTCGGCTGAGCCAAAACCTTCTGGAACTTCAGTTCCAGGGTTTCTGATTCCCTCTCAAGGCCTTAGCGGGCACCAGGCACATGGTGGACATGCACATGTAGGCAAAACACTTGCACATATAAAATAAAATTTAAAAAAGAAGGAAAAAGCTGTTCCACAGACTTGAAACAAGCCAATCTGATGTAGGCATTTCCCAGTTGAGGCTCCCTCTTCCCACTTGATTCTCATTTGCATCTACCTAATAAAAAACTAACCAGGACAGCAGGTGAATGGATGAATAACACACTCTATACATACACCAAAGGATGATGCACCTACAACATGTGTGAACTCTGAAGCGTGGGATAAATGAAGTGAGTCAGACACGGAAGTATAAATATTGTATGAAGCCATTTATTTGTAATAAATAAGGTAAGCAAATTCATAAAGACAGAAAGTAGATGAACATTCAGAGGGACCAAGAAAGGGTAGTATTCTTGTCTATTGCTTACTTGACTTAGAATTTCTGTTGGGTAAAATTACTTTTCAATGCAGCAGTGAAGATTTTATAGCATGAATTTTAATCAACAACAGCTAATTCTACAACTTTCAATGTTTTAAATGGAAAAATTTAGATTTTATATGTAGACATCCTATCTATCTTTATATCTTATTTCATATTCACACAATTTATTACCCCAGGCTAAGCGAGAAACCCTTCTCATAAGCTAAGGTGCAGAGTCTGGAGAGGTGGCTCAATGATTATAAAGAAGCCCTATCTTATAGAGGACCTGAGTTTGATATCTAGCACCCCCATCTCACATCAGGAAGTTTACAAACTTCTTTAACTCCAGTGTCAAGAGATTCATCATCCCGCACTTGTGAACACACAGAAATACACACACACACACACACACACACACACACACACACACAGAGAGAGAGAGAGAGAGAGAGAGAGAGAGAGAGAGTAAGAGAGAGAGAAACCCACTCACTTATACGTTCACCATGTAGTGAACATTCTTATTTCATGTCCCTCTGTGTTTATTTGTAGACATAGATACTCTCATGAGCTTTTGGTTTTCTTTTGCTTTCAGCTTCTATTCCCTTTTTCCCTATGCAAGAATTTCTTAAGCAAGCATACTCTCTTTGATTTTTATTAGTTGTTTGTTTTCAAAATTGATTTTAATTTCTGACTTTGAACCACCAGGATGTTTGGAAGTGTAGAGATAATGCCTTTGTGGATATCGATCAAAACATTGCTGACTTCTCCCAGGACTGTAACATCTATTCAGGTGAGAAAGCACATAGGGGGCCATGGGGAAGCAATGGGGCCTGCCTTCTGACCCAGCTGCAGCGTGTCTGTAAAGCGCCAAGGCAACCCAGGACAGAAAGAACAGTGTGTGCTCTCTGGACCAAGGCCATCTTCAGGGGCAATGCCAGCTGGCTTTCTTTTCCTTTTCTACCAATTCTTATTAAATGTGGGGTTTTGAGTTGGAGAGGACTCATTTTAAGCCATACACAGTGGAATCCCTCCAGATAAAGATGGATTTCCCAGCATGTTAGGATGGGAGGTTGTCTGTGAAAAGCTTATGGCTAAATTGGCATTTCTCAAAAGAGAGCTGATTTCTCTCACAGTCATAAACAGTTCTGCACATGTCAGAGCCGGAGGCAGCGCTGTGCACAGGTCATGATGAGAAGCACCAGGACATCGCTGTCCACTGCAGCCGCGCTGGAGGCTCATTCATTCATTCCTTTATGGTCACCTCTGCCTTCCTCTAAGTTACACATTTCTCCCAAGTTTGCACTGAAGATGCAAAATTTTAAGCTGGATGCGGTGGCACACCCCTGTAATCACATCACTTGGGAAACTGAAGCAGGGGAGCAGAAGTTCTAGGCCATATAGACTTCAAGGCTGGTTTGGGATGACGAATTTTCTTTCACTCTAACCTCACGTTGGGCACCAAAGGTAGTTGGTTGTTTCTTACTCTTTGATTCTTTTGGCTCTTTGCGGTGCCTGCCACCCAGTTCCCAAATAAATCACACACAGAGTCTTATTCTTCCTTATAAATGCCTGGCCTTAGCTTGGCTTGCTTCTAGCCAGCTTTCCTTAACTTAAATGATCCCATCTATCTTTTCCTGCTAGGTTCTTTTTCTTTTCTTACTTCTGTATCTTACTTTCACTCTTCCTCCATGGCTGGATGGGTGGCTGGTCCTTTGTTTCCTCACTTCTTGATCTCTCCTGCTTCTTCTTCTCTCCTCCCAGATTTTTCTTCCCTTTTGTTCACTCTGCCTGCCAGCCCTGCCTATCCCTCCTCCTGCCTTGTGAATGGCCATTCAGCTCCTTATGAGAGCATCACGTGTTTTAGACAGGCAAAGGGTAAGAGCTTCCCAGAGTTACATACATGCAACGTAAAAGACTGCAACACATCTTTGCATCACAGCATAAACAAATGTAACACATCTTAAATTAATATTCCCAACATTGGGACACATCAGAATCTGTCTGGGGGAGTGGATCAAAAAAAGTAGAACATATGGCTCAACATGGTCAAAGGCATGCTTCCCTAAGCACCTGAGCTGCAAGGAGGACAGAGAAAGAGAGAGAGGAAGAAAGTGGGTGGCTCATGGACCATCATCCCTTAACTCTTCTCTGCTCACTTCCCACCTTGTGAAAATGAGATTGCTGGGCCTCTGTGTGACAGGAGCCAGGGTAGACTATTTTTTGGGTATACCTACTTACTATAAATTTATTTTCTTTTTCAGGAAAGTATTTGAAACACCCATTTCCTGCGACCTGCCCTGGATGCCCCAGAACCATACCTGTAGATAGCCCAGTGTTGACAGAGCCTCTCGGTCATGCCATCAAAAAGCTTAACTCAGAGATTAACCATATTTCCTATTTCAAGATCCACACAGTGAAAAAAGCGACATCCCAGGTCTGTAAACGGACAGAAAGATGGGAGGGTGTAGTCTATGTGCAGATTGGTTGCTAATTTGATTCTTGGTCTTTACTGTTGTTGGGGAAACTGTACTTTGTAATAGGATTTTATGGTTTAAATTTCAACTCCCAACTCTTCTCTGTGCTTGAGGGTCTCAGACAAGTATTTTTAAAGTTCTCTGTTTGCCAGAAGGTGATAACGCATCTCTTTAATCCCAGCACTCAGGAGGTAGAGGTAGGCATATCTCTGAGTTTGAGGCCAGCCTTATCTACAGAGCTAATTCCAGGACAGTGAGGCCTACACACAAAAAAATCCTGTCTTGAAAAACAAAAAAACAAAACAAAACAAAGCAAAAGCTCTGTTTTCTACCTGAAAATGTCTGGGATGAAGCTCAAATTAGACAAAGTGTGACAAATGAATGTCGGACTCCAGAAAACGCTACAAACCCTGGAAACCACTGTAGAGTTAGGAAGGTCCTGGGGAGGAAGAGCAAGGCTTTTACTATACAAACCCTGGAAACCACTGTAGAGTTAGCAAGGTCCTGGGGAGGAAGAGCAAGGCTTTTATTATACAAACCCTGGAAACCACTGTAGAGTTAACTAGGTCCTGGGGAGGAAGAGCAAGGCTTTTACTTTCACCCTTTGCAGGCTCTTCTCTCACAAGAACATTAGTGTAAGGTGTTGTGGTGCACACCCATAATCCAAGCTCTCAGAAGCTGAAGCAGGAGGATTGCCACAAGTTCTAGGTCAGCTTGGACTACATAGCAAGGTCTGATTTAATACACACACATACACATATGTACACGTGCACATACACACACACTGATGGGGGATGGAAGCATGAGGTGGGGGAAAATGCTAAACCCCTTAGATTCATCCACATCGATAGTCAGTCATTAAAAGCCCTACACTCTCACATGGCCTTGTTCTTTCTCCCTCCTCTCCCTTTGCCATGAATGCCCTCATATCTATATCTCTAGAGCTTCAGCTCCACTTTCACACCCTATCATCTGGGATCCGCTATAAAACAGCCTCTATTCTTGGTGACTCTGTGTGGTTATGAAAATTTCAGCCTTTGTGGCACCATCTGTAAAATGAGTAGCTGGATTAAAAAAGCCAGACCCTCTAACAGCGCTGGTAGTCTATAATCATATTGTGCAAGGACAGATTCCTACTCTAGAGACTCGAGCTGTCTCTCCTAGATACTAGGTAATCAAAGTAGAGCCAAACTGTTAAAGAAGCCGATGAGACCTTTGTAATCTAGTAAGAAAATGCCCATTTTTTGGCTTAGTAGTTGGATTTCCTAGGCATCTGAAGCAAGAGACTTCATACATAGCCATAGTCACTTTCGTTGCGGTTATAGGAGCAAAAGATGTGGCAAAATGTCACACTCTCCAGGTGAGTGTGGTGGCTCAGATGGCAAAGGCACTTTCTATACCCACCCAACAGACAGCCTGAATCCAATCCCTGGAACTCACATGGGTGCAAGGAGAGAATCGATTCCGCGGAGTTGTCCTCTGTCTTCCACACACAGGCCATGGCATGCACACACCCACCCCACCCCACTGAAAATAACAGAACCAACAATATGGGAATGATTAGGCAGAGACTTAAAGGCATCTCTGTAAGGAGTGTTCACTGGAGGAGGGTCTTGTGATTAGTAGCCAACAACAAGCAGACTGTAAAAAGGAATCCATGAGTTTGGGTGGTGGTGGTGCTTGTCTTTAATCCCAGCACTCAGAAGGCAGAAGCAAGTGGATCTCTGTGAGTTCATGGCCAGTCTGGTCAACAAAGTGAGCTCCAGGACAGCCAGGGCAGTTAAAGAGAAACCCTGTCTGAAAGAGAGAGAGAGAGAGACAGAGACAGAGACAGAGACAGAGACAGACAGAAAGAGGATGAGGATGCACGTGATGCCACAGCTGCGCCTACAGAAAGCAACACTGAAAAGAGATGAGAAGGTGGGGTGCTGTGTGCCTCGGTTGTTCACAGTGGTGAATTTTAGAATGTGGGACAAGGGTCCGCTTATTCTCATCTTTCTAGTTTCCTCAGTTTTTTCACCAAAAAGAGTAGACAAACTTTCTTAAAATGAATCTAAACTGACATTTGCCATCTGTGTGATGCTCACAGCACTGAGACCCACTGATGTCACAGGCCAGCTCCCTCAAAGGGGCTGCTGCTTTCTACTGTTCCTCTTTGTGCTTTCTTTATTCTTGTTTGTTTGTTCTGCTGTCTGATGAAATTTCTTTATTCTTAGCGATGTCAGAATTGCTGGTGGCCATGCACTGCACATCCAAGGCTTGGGTCTAGGAGCCCTTCATTCATCCCCCTTCTTCTACCTCACCCTCGTATGTGCGCGTGTGTATGTATGTGCATGTGTGTATGTATGTGCATGTGTGTATGTATGTGCAAGTGTGGATGAGTGTTTGTGTGTGTGTGCATGTGTGTATGTATGTGCATGTGTGGAAGAGTGTTTGTGTGTGTGTGCATGTGTGTATGTATGTGCATGTGTGTATGTATGTGCATGTGTGGATGAGTGTTTGTGTGTGTGTGCATGTGTGTGTGTCAAGAATGCCAAGGGAACACATTGAGATAATACTGCGAGCAGGAAGCAGACAACTGATTACCCTCTGTATGCTGTAAACATGTTTTATTACCATTGGTTAATAAAGAAGCCACTTTGGCCTATAGCTGCTCAGAATAGAGCTAGGCAGGAAAACTAAACTCAATGCTGGAAGAAAGAAGACAGAGCCATGCACCTGCCAAAGGAGAAAGACAGTGGAAACTTACCAGTAAGCCACGGCCTCATGGTGGTACATAGATTAATAAGAATGGGTTAATTTAAGATGGAAGAGCTAGCTAGGGATATACCTGAGTCATGGCCAAACAGTGTTGTAATTGGTAGAGTTTTGTGTGACTATTCAGCTGGAAACCAAAAAGCAGTCTCCGTGACAGACAAACCTGCAGTTAGCTTCCAAATTTACTAGAATATAGTAAGAACTTCATTTGAAAGCCTCTATTTGACTCCTTAAACTGGTCACTCAAAGCAGCCTTTAAAGTAGCAATTTACAGGGACTCAATTAGCTGTTACGAACTTGTTTTGATGCAGACTCTTGGCCAAGATCTTGCTAAGTTGCTAAAGATATTTTATATAGTTGTAACCTTGCCTTGGATTTATCTGTTTAGTCCTATTAGAGTGTGCATCCACTCCAAACTGGATTGATAGTTGGGACACCAAACTCTGAATCCAAATCTTCCATGAGTGAGGTTTCTGCTGCTTCTTGTCCATTGTTCCTGCCCCCCTGCTGCTGGACCCAGGGCTGTGGATGGGGATTCTCTGGGGCTGTGGATGGTGTCCCCTGGGGCTGTGAAAATTGTCCCTGTCTCTGCACAGATGAACAAATGCTGAAAATCTATGTGCACAGTTTTGAGAATGTTCTTTTAACAGAAGTCCTAAGAAGAAATGTAAAAAAAAATGTAGACATCTGATTTTGAGGGATTTGTTTATGTGTTCATTTGTGGTCTGGGGACCAAACCCAAGGCCTAGGGCTTGCTGCACTGAACTAAACCCTCAATTCAGTTTGCATATACCTGTCACTTTTGAAGCAAACTGTCATAGTAGTGTTATGGAAACCAAATGGAGAGGTAGGTAGGTTCAAGAAAAGACCTAAGGTGAGTGGTGGTGGCACACTTCCTTAATCCAAGCATTCAAGATGCTGGTGGATCTCTGGGAGTTTGAGGCCAGCCTGGTCTACAGCTTGAGTTTTAGGACAGCCAGGGCTACCCAGAGGAACTCTGTCTCAAAAAAATCAAGGAAAAAAGGAAGAAGGAGAGAGAGGAAGTGAGAAAGAAAAAAGGAGAGTGAGAGAGAGAGTGAGAGAAAGACAGAGAGAGAGGGAAGGAGAGATGGAGGGAGGAAAGGATGGATGGAGGGAAGGAGGGGGGAGGGTTTTTTTAATTGCCATTTAGAAATGAACTTTGTGCTTGGAGAGAGGACCTCATGACATGAGAGCTAGGGTCCAGACTTTGAGGCAGGAGACCACTATAAAGGATGTAGTCTTGATTCTCCTCCTCCCAGCATGGACCAAGTGTGCACTTGCTCAACAGCGGGTGTCTGCCTGTCCTCATTCTTGCTTGTCTGGAAAACTGAGAATAATGTTGCTCTCCTTTCTCAAAGCACCCTCTTTGCTTATTAGCAACATTAAACCTTTTAATGACTGGTACACATCGTAATATCTTTTCTCAGATACTCAGCACAATGTCCAATTTTCAACGTCGGGCTTTATGCTCATGACAAACTTTATCCTACATCTCAGTTTTACCCATTTGCCTTTTCACTTTGTTTATTGTGCTATCTTACTTATCATTTTTAATAAACTTGAATAAACAATAAAAACATCACACAGCAAAATTAACCACAGCCGAAGTCCTTAATGAACTTATGCTAATATAATTGGCATCAAAAGAAAGGCTGTGAAGCTTAATGTTGTTTTATATTTTCAGCATCAAAAGTATATAATGTACTTATTCAACACCAAATTCAAAAAGCCCATGATAGAAATAGCATTAAAAAATTAGCTTTATATCTTATTGTTTTCTTTATTTCATCTTACACTATGCCCACATATATACCGATTTATGTATATTATAGGCCAGGTTTCTCATCTAAAAAACATGTGACATATTTTTTTCTCAGATTATGTGACCAGAATTAATATTTATTACACAGTTTAAGTTGCATTTTCCTGAAAATTTTTAATTTCACTTTTTTCTGATCTGAGTAATACTCCAATGTACAAACATATGTCCTAAATATTTGTTATCCATTGATCTGTCAATGACAACTAGACTGATGTCAATTCTTTACTATAAGTAATAAACAGTCATAAGCATGGGGTATAATTATCTGTGGTAGGGGGTGGAGTTCTCTGTACATATGCACAGAGTGAAATAGATAGGTCATATAATGGTTCTACTTTTTTTAAGGAACGTTCAAACTGATTTTCTTAATGGCTGTATTAATTTGCATCCCCACCAGCAGTGAATCAAGGTTCATTTCTCTCCATATTCTCTCCAGCTTTTTGTTGTTTGAATGGTAGCCAATTCTGAGTGGGAGGAGGAGTTATCTCCAAGTAGCTGTAACTTGTATTTCCCTTAGTGTATGTGGATACCGAATACATTTTACAATAGTTATTGGTCATTTGTGTGTCCTTTTTATAAAGCTGCCTATCGGCTCATTAGCCTGCTTGTCGAGTGACAGTTTTATTCCCTTGGCATTGAATGTCTGCAGTTCCTTGTAAATTCTGGATATTAGCTCCTTGTCTGACGTGTAGCTGGAGGAGCGCACCCCATGCTGTGGGCTGTGTGTCCTCTGCTGGTTGTTTCCTTAGCCGAGCAGGCCTTTCTCCTCCAGTCTCTTCTGTTGAGACTTGGGGCTGGTTCCTGAGCCGTTGGTCTCCCTGTCTGCTTCTGTGCCAGTTGTAGGCTGTCACTAACACTATGGGTATATACTATACAGATTTGAGGTCAAGTATTACAACACTTAGGATTGCTTTGGCCGTTCTCTCTTTGTGGTTACATATGAATTCTTGTTTTATTTTTTCTAAGCCTGTGAAATATGACATGATATTTTCATATGTATTGTATCACTGCTGTATATTAATCTTGGTAGTGTAGACGTTTTCACAATATTAATTTTGCCTATCCAAGAATATTGACATTTTTCTCTTGTCTAGTACCTTCTGCAATTTCCTTTTCCAATATCTTGAGAATTTCATTGTGGAGGTCTTTGACTTTTTTCGCTAGATATCTTCCTAAATACTTTTATATTCATTTTTTTTGAGGCAGGATCTCATTATATAGTTCAGGCTGTCCTGGATCTTGCTGTGTAAACATTACTGGCCTCAAACTCACAGAGATCTACTACGTTCTCTTCCCAAGGGCTGGGATTAAAGCATTGCCCGCTGTGCTATGTCATTTACTCTGATTTTTGTCCCATTGAATGTGTTATGTTTTGTTCTAGCTTAATATATTATATTTTATTTCCTTTTATTCCTTAGAAGCCTGTTGGTTTCCTGTTTTCCCGAGACAGGGTTTTTCTGTGTAACAGCCCTGGCTGTCCTGGAACTAGCTCTTGTAGGCCAGGCTGTCCTTGAACTCACAGATAACCTCCTGCCTCTGCCTCCCAAGTGCTGGGATTAAAGGCGTGTGCCACCACTACCCTACCTTGCTCTAATTTCTGAGGAATGATTTACATCATTGTCTAGCACTGTAAAGATTTTCCTTTTACTTTAGGCTTCCTCCCACTATGTTTCCCCTCCATTATTTGACTTTCAAGTACAGTTGGAATTTATATTGACATACAGCATTGTCTACAAGGAAAACAAAGTAGATGATAGATAGATAGATAGATAGATAGATAGATAGATAGATGATAGATAGATAGATGATAGATAGATAGATAGATAGATAGATAGATAGATAGATAGATAGACAAAATTTGGCACAGTGGCTTCAGACATTGTGCAGTGCAAACCTTGATCAGAACACTGGTGGTGGTGGCAGGGTGGATGTAGTCTTGAACCCCTACTAGCTCTGTTGCATCCCCCCCCAAACTCTGAATTAAGTTAAGCTGTCAGCACCAGGAAGCCAGAATGCCAACTCACAACTGTAATTCTAGTACTTGGAAGGTTGAGGCAGGAGGTTTGTGATTTTGACAGCCAGTATCTACAGACCACTCTGAGTTACATAATGAGATTATTTGCCAAATAAAAAAATAAAAATTTAAAACGTTGAGGATAAAACTCAGTAGTAGTTCCCTGGTAAATGCTAGCACCCCTCTCTAGTACAACAAAGATGAAAGCATAAAGAGCTATAAAAGGTTTCAGATTCTGTTCTTCTGGATCAATATGTACAGATGAATTCTTTGCACTAGCTGTGTAATACTCTAAATGTGCACATATACAGTTCAATCCTACAGTATATAAATGGATCACAAAATTGGGCTACTGTTTATAGACAAGATTGTGTAGTGTTTAAAACTGTTACCAAAGACAATGAGGAGGACCCTAAGTGGGACAAACATGGATCTACACAGGAGGAGAAAAAGACAAGATCTCCTGAGTAAATTAAGTACTTGGGATCACAGGACAGGGTAGAAAGGGAAAGGGGAGGAAATAAGGGGAGCAGAGAAAATGTTTAGCTCAATAAAATTTTAAAAAACTGTTACTAAATACTTAACTGGAAGGGCTGCTGAGACGGCGCAGTGGTTTAGAGGTTGGCTGCTCTTATGTAGGCTAAAGTTCAATTCTCATGACCAACATGGTGGCCCTCAACCCTTGTAACTCCAGATGTTATTCTGAGCTCTGAGGACACTACTTCACCAGTGTGTTGTACAGATGTACATGCAAGAACACCCACGCAGCCAAGTGGTAGTAGCACATGCCTTTAATGCCAGCACTTAGTGGAGGCAATTGGATATCTGTGAGTTTGAGGCAAACCTGGTCTACAAAGCAAGTTGCAGGACAGTCAGGACAGTTTCATGGAGAAACCCTAACTCAAAAAAAAAAACCAAATTGATAATAATAATGAGAAGCAATAGATAATCTAAATATTTTCCTAATTGCATATTAATCTACATAAGAATTTACTGATTCAGTATTTGGCAGCAAGACAACAAAAAATGTATGGAGAAAATATTTGAGTTTGCTCTCCCATACCTCAGATTGTATTGTAACTTAAGTCCCGAGTCCCTGGTGAACCTAGTTTGCAGCTCTTGAGCCTTAAAATTGATACATGTGGATGAAATTAAATACTGTAGCCAGCTTTTCTTGCACATAGTAAAGGACTCTATCCAACTAATGTCAAGAAATCCTAGATATGCATACAACCCTAAAGTCTGTATCAGATATTGGTAGCTTGGGGAGTATGACTATTAAAATGATCAGTACATAATCAAAATGTCAAGGTTCTAACTTTTAACTTATCAGAGTAAAAAAAGTATAATTTGTTAAATTAATCCTTATTAAAAGCTTATCTTGGTTTACCCTGTAAATATTTGTTTCTTGTACCCGTTTAATAAAATGCTGATTGGCCAGTAGCCAGGCAGGAAGGAAGTATAGGCAGAATGATCAGGCAGGAAGCAGAGGCGGGGCAACAAGAACAGGAGAAATTGGAGAAGAGGAAAGCTCAGTCTGCAGTCGTCACCCAGACACAGAGGACACAGATGAGAATGCCTTGCTGATGAAAGGTACCAAGCCACGTGGCTAACACAAGACAAGAATTATGGGATAAGATGTAAGAATTAAGCAATAAGAAACCTGAGCTAATAGGACAACCAGTTTATGATTAATGTAGAACTTTAGGACTGAATGTCTGGGCGACTGAGGGGACAGAATTCTCTGTCAACATTTTTCTAATTCACTTTACAGGTGGTAGCTGGAATGAGGTATTTTATTGACTTCATAGCCAGAGAAACCAACTGTTCAAAGGCGAATAACATGGAACTGGGACCAGATTGTGAGGTCAAGTCCTCTGGTGTGAGTAGCAGGGGGCCTGGGTGATGCTTTAAAATTCATTGCTCATGGCCCTTATGACTAACGATTTTCCTCTTGGCTTCTGCTTTCCTCATCAGAATGGTCTCAGCTGTAATGCTGATGTATACATGAGACCTTGGGAGAACAAAGTCGAACCGACTGTCAAGTGCCAAGTATTAGAAGTGGTAGGAACTCAATTGCGGTCAGCTTGGGGTCAATTCTGCGTATAATTCCAAAAAGTCATATCTGGGTATTCAAAATGAATCATTACTGAAAATAAACTGGAGGGAGGGGGTATCTCTTTTAAAATAGTAAGAAGTTATCCTTTTCTATGCTGATCTGCCCTGTGTTTTAATAGGTCTTTAAGGGCTCACACACATGGTTCATGTCTGTAAGGCATGACCCTACATCATCCTTTCAAGTCTTTACAGAGAATAGTGCTTTGTGAGTTGTCAAAGATGGGACACTAAGATTTGAAATGCCAGCCAGGCCATGGTGGCTCATGCCTTTAATCCCAGCACTCAAGAGGCAGAGGCAGACATATCTGTGAATTTGAGGCCAGCCTGGTCTCCAAAGTGAGTTCCAGGACAGCCAGAGCTGTTACACAGAGAAACACTGTCTCTAAAAACAACAACAACAGCAACAATAAAAACAGAACAAAGAAAAAGATTTGAAAAGCTGTGAGGCGCCAGAGTGAATTACATCACTATATCCCTTGTCCCAGGCTCTGCAAAGCAAATGCCATGCACATTCTCACCAGTCTTTAGGGCCCTGGGAGGAGTGCTGCTATTTTAATTTTACAGAAAAGTGAAGGTAGCTTGTACAGCATCGAGAGCAGGTCCAATCAGAGCTTACCCTTTCCATCCTGATCCTCACAGCTAGAAGATCAGGCTTGAACGCTGGCTTCGCCTGTCTCCTCTCACAGGTGGATTGTATTCATGAAACCATGCTTTCGTTCAAGTCGCCACCTCTCTTCTTTAAAAGAAAGAATCCCCAAAATGTGAATGACAGGAAGGGATTCCCACACCACGGAACAAATGGTATCAAGGGATTCCCGTACTGCAGAGTTGCTGTAAACCTTGGATTTAGAAAAAGCAAAATATTTACAGACAGGAATAAAGTCAAGAGTAGGAAGGGAAAGTAAAGATACAATTTCACAACCACGCCATGCTGTGAATGCACTCATTGCTGCTGCTGGTGTTTACTGGAAGCTTTGAGTTCTGAGTGTTTCTTTCATTTCAATATTGTCTACATTTTAAAATAAAGAACCAGTGACACCAGGAAACATTCTTACCTTGTCAAGCAGTTCATCCTTTTGCAAATATCGAGCATGGACATCATATTAACAGAGTTTTGCTATACTTACAGAGGCTTACAAACACCTGCGAATACAAGGGCAGACGCTCAGCGGCAGAGTCAGCGCCTGGGAGAGAGGCAGAATCTTCACTCTTGGCACAGTAGCCCCAGCACGACCCCAAGTGGACAGAACAGAAGAATCATGGGACACATGTAACATGGAAGGATGTCCCTTCATCATTCAGCCTCTGGGTGAAATAAAATTCAGACTTGATGAGTTCACAGTGGTCTCCTTTAAGCCACATCTGCACTGTAGCAAACTGAAGCTGTCAGCTACAGAAGCTTACAACCCCACTCTGGAACATTCCCTCTAAATTAGACAGCCATGGGTGATAAGTGAAGGGTTAGAGAGTCCCATTCTGCCAGTATCCAAAGCTTAGCTCATTGTTCTTCACCCTGCTCCTGCTCCCCAAGCCCATGCTAGAAATGATTAGACTTGCTCAGTAATAATTCTAAATCTGGGAGTTTCCCAGATAGAAAATAATCTATGTCAATTTGATATCTACTAGCTTCTCATAATCATAAAATGTCCAGTGACCATGATGGCATATACTTTACTTGTAATACCAGGAGCACTGGGGGAGCCTGGGAAAGAGAATTGCTGAAAATTTGGGTCAGTCTGGGTTACACAGTGTAAACCAGCCTGAGATATGTAGAGGAACATGGTCCTGCCACTCCTCCACCAAAGAAATAAAAACTAGCCCAGTTGTGCTACTTTCCCATAATCCCAGAAACTGGGAGAAAGAGGCAGGTGGATCTCTGAGTTCAAGGCTAGCCTGATCTACAGAGTTCTAGGACAGTCGGGGCTGCACTAGAAACCCTACCTGCCATCCGAGGACCTACTTGAACAACCCACTCTCTCCACAAATAGAGCAACTTACTTTCCCCTTACACATGAACCCCACCCTTGCAGGACCTACCTGAAACACCTGCTCCTTCCACAGATAAAGTCCTCACCCCAGCTCCATCTGGTGTTTCAACCTGAGCCCAACACAGCAATAGCCAATATCTCTTAAAACAAAAGCCCTATAGAGAGACAGACATGATAGTACATGCCTTTAATAGAGCACTCGGGGGGCTCTCTCTGAGTTAAAGCCATCCTGGAAGTCTGCAAAGCAAGTTCCACAAAGCAAGTTCCAGGCCATCCAGAGCTACATAGTGAGATCCTGTCTCAAAAATCAAACAAACAAAAAATAGCTCTGGAAAGAATATATCTCCATGTAATAAAGGCCACATATGACAAACCCAGGGCCAGGATCATACTAAATGGAGATAAACTTGAAGCAATAATTCTTGCTTGGTAACTGTTTTGTTTATATAATTTTACTATGTTAAAGTTAATATTTTTCTTTTTATTTAGGCAGACAAGGGGAGGTGATATGGGATTCCCCTCTGTATGCTGTAAATATCTTTGTTTCCATTGGTTAATAAGGATTCTGATTTGAGCCTATTGCAGTGCAGAATAAAACAAGGCAGGAATTCCAAGCAGAGATAAAGGAGAAAAGAAGGCAGAGTCAGATAGACGCCATGTAGCTGCCAATGGAACAGAAGTACCCCAAAACCGTGCCAATAAACCACGAGCCTCATGGTAATACACAGAATAATAGAAATGGGTTAATTTAAGATATAAGAGCTAGCTAGATATATTCCTAAGTTATTGGCCAAACAGTATTATAATTAATATTATTTCTGTGTGATTATTTTGGGTCCGGGCAGCTGAGAACAAATGAGCAGCCTCCGCCTACATAAAGCCATTTGATTTTTATTTTTAAAGATGTCAATGTTACACACTGGAGTAAAGATATTATCTTCAAAAATGGTGTGGAGAAATGAAATTTCCACACCAAAAAACTAAAGTGATATTCTTATTTCTCACTCTACACAAAAATCAGCTCCAGATGCCTCAAAGATCTCAGTGTAAAACCTGAAACTTCAAGAAGAAAAAGAAGGGCATACACAACAAGACACAGGCATGGGGAAGGGCTCTGAGTAGCACCCATGGTGCTCAGCAAAGAAGGCAAATGGGACAAAGGGGACTTCAGCTTCTGTAAACAAAGTAAATACTCATGTGAAGAAGTGGCCTTCACGATGAGAAGTTACACATCAAACAGAGGGTGAAATGGTGGCATGCAGGCAGACATGATGTTGGAGAGATACCTGACAGTTCTATATGCTGCACAGGCAACAGGAAGCAAACTGTATCGTTGGACATGGGTTGTGCATGTATGAGACTTCAAAGCCAGCCTCCACAGTGACGCACACAAGGTCACTTAATTCTTACAAATGCCCTGAGTTCTTGTGCTCCAGTTTCTTTTCCATTGAGGAAACTTTTATTATCAGTACCTTGACCAATGGGATAAAAGAGGATGTTGAAGAGGTCAAGGGACCAATGCCAAATGCTAATCAATGACAGAGCTGGTACTCCAATTCAGACCTTTAAATTCCAATATACTGATCCACCTTGAGACTTTCTTCAAGGTTATTATTACAAAAGACACACTATGTCGTTGGAAAGAGCAGGGACTGCTCTTCCAGAGAACACACATTGTATTCCCAGGACCCACATGGCGCCTTACAACTGTCTGTAAATCAGGTCTCATGGAACCTGATGCCTCTTCTGGCCTCATCAGGCACTGTACACACATGATGCACATATACATGCGCAACAAAAACCCCATACACATAAAACAATGATGTTTTTAAAAGACATACCAACATAATTTATGATTCCGAGATGATCATTATTTCTACCAAAAACTGTTAAATATCTCTGGCTGACTCTATTCTCAGTAGTAGAGCAAACTATAATTGAGTAGATTAGGTCCTGAAAGATGAATTTTAGAAGATATAATTCTTTCCCAGAAAGGGCTTTCAATTTCACTGAAATGTCAAGACAAAGGCATGGGGGTGGCTAGTGAGATGGTGCTGTATGGAAAGGTACCTGTGGTCAAACCAACAACCTGAAGTCAAGCCCTAGAAACTTTATGGAGGTGCTGCGGGAGTTCCTTCCACTCCTTCAGCCAATAGCCTTTAAGATACCAGCCCACTTGGGCATGGTCTCCTTTGCTTTAAAAAGCAGCAGTAGCCATGTACTTGCTCTCTTGCTTTGGGCTCTGCTTCCGGCTTCTAGACTCCTTTCGTGGTTGCATAGAGGGCTGTTGTCTAGGATGGTGATCTGTAGGTTTTTCCTTTAAATAAATAACCCTTTTATTAATCATAATTCCAAACTGGTGTGGGATTTTTTATGGCTTATGTCTTCAATGGAGGAACTGCAACTTGATGGGAGCATTGTCCTGTCTTCATACTCCCACTTTATCCTCTCACCTCTATACATGACTGTGGCATGTGCACACCTACACAAAATAAACAAATAAATAGAACATTAATTGCTTTAAAGCATATGGAACAGAGACTCAATCAATCTATGGTTGTTTTTGATCAGTGAACAGACCTGATCAATAAAGTAGGAGGATGTTGGAGAAGGCTGGGAACCAATGTGGGAGACAGAAGGCCAGGATATGAGCTGGAGTAGAGTAGGCAGGAGGTCCCTGTTACAGATCTTGGTGTGCCCAAGTGCTTAAGACTGCTTATTATGATGATTGGTGGGGGGGGGACATGAAATTGAATGACAAGGGCCTGGAGCCAGGGAGTGTCTCCAAACTGTTAGATTTAACAGAAGGATGACCCCTCAGTGCTTCACTCAACAACAGGAAGTATCATATTTCTATGTCCAGCCTTTGTTAGAGAGCCTAAATATTTTTCCCACTGTCCATCAAGCAAACACTTTTCTCCCACTTTTTTGTGTGTGTATGTGTGTGTAATGATATTTTACTTATGTTTTCATAAATAAAGCTTGCCTAAAAATCAGAAGGGCAAAGCTAAGTCACTAGAGGTCAGGTGGTGGTGGCATGTCAAGGGAGGTTTCTGTCCTGCCTGGTCCCTCAGCCGTTCAGTTCCAAAGAAATACACAGAGACCTACATTAATAATATACTGGTTGGCCTATTAGCTCAGGCTTCTTATTAACTCTTTCTTACATCTTAAATGAGCCCACAATTTTTGTCTGTGTTAGCCACGTGGCTTGGTACCTTTTATCAGTGAGGCATTCTCAACTTGGTTTCTCTATGTCTGGGTGACAACTGTTGACTGAACCTTTCCTCCTTCCAGAATTCTCCTATACTTCCTGCTTGGTGTCCCCATCTATACTTCCTGCCTGGCTACTGGACAATCTGTAGTTTACTAAAATACAAGTAACAAATCTTTACAGGGCACAAGGCCACTGACTCACAGCAGTAGCACACACCTTTAATTCCAGGATTTGGAAGATGGATCTTTGTGATTTCAAGACAGAGGCAGATGGATCTTTGTGATTTCAAGACCACCTTGAGCCACACAAGATCAATGCTGGACCAAATCCAGGTGGTGGTGGCTCACACCTTTAATCCGAGTACTAGGGAGTCATGCCTTAATTCCAGCACTGGAGGGAATATAAAATGAGGGGAGAGAAAGGCTTAGGCTGCTTAGTCTGTTTAGTCTGTGGTTGCCCAGCCTTGGTAGAGGTAAGACTTCTCTAGTGACTTGGCTGCTTTGCCTTTCTGCCTTTTGGATTGAACCCCAAAATCTTTCTCTGTTTTTTTTTAATATTAATACTACATTTGATGCCCAACTTTTTTGGTAAAAAATCATGAAAAAGCCATTTGCCTGAGGCATTTTAGCCACCAACACAGACCAGGCTTCATGTGGGTCTCCAGTCCTATCCAACTAGGCGCTCTCTCTCTCCCCCCTCTCTCTCTCTCTCTCTCTCTCTCTCTCTCTCTCTCTCTCTCTCTCTCTCTCTCTCTCTCTCTTTTCCTTTTTGGTTTTTGAGAAAAGTTTCTCTGCGTAGCAACCCTGGCTGTCCTGAAACTTGCCTTGCAGACCAAGCTGGGCTTGAACTCACAGAGACTGTCTTCCCTCTGCCTTCCAAGGGCCGCTACACTGTTTTCCCTCTATTTCTTTGTGACACACACTTTACTCTTCTCCTATTTTAGTTTTCTTCCTACACTGCCACCACCTCTACCTTATGGTTGCTTTCTTGACTCCTGGACTCTATAATATTCACTCATATTTAAACACAGAAGTTTAAACTTTGAATCTAAGACTCACATATGAGAAAAGTCCTACAGCATGTCTTTCCAGGCCTTGCTTACTGTACTTGGTACAATATTTTCCAGTTTCACTCACTTTCTTGCAATTTTTTTTTAGTGCGGAATAGAATTCCATTATGTAATTATGCCATATTTTCATCAGCCATTCATCTGTTGGATGACATCAAGGCTGGTTCCATTTCCTAGGTATTGTCAACAGGGCAGCAATGAACATGGTTGGTTGGTTATACAGATCTCTATCTAGGATACAGGGTCCTTTGACTGTATGCCGGGAGTGGTAGATATAACTGGGTGATAGAATATGTGAAGGTTTGAAGGAAATGGCTCCAGAAGGTATTGTCACAATTAGGAGGTTCTTTTTTTTGCAGTAGGTGTGACCTTGTGTGTGTCACTGTGGAGGCTGGCTTTGAAGTCTCATATACGCACAAGCCATGTCCAATGATACAGTTTGCTTCCTGTTGCCTGTGCAACATATAGAACTGTCAGGTATCTCTCCAACATCATGTCTGCCTGCATGCCACCATTTCACCCTCTGTTTGATGTGCAACTAGCCATCCTGAAGGCCACTTCTTCACTTGAGTGTTTACTTTGTTTACAGAAGCTGAAGTCCCCTTTTGTCCCATTCACCTTCTTTTCTGAGCATCATTATTCCTACTCAGAAAGCCCTTCCCCATGCCTGTGTCTTGTTGTGTATGTCCTTCTTTTTCTTTTTGAAGTTTCAGGTTTTACATTGAGAACTTTGAGGCATCTGGAGCTGAATTTTGTTTAGAGTGAGAGATAAAAATATCATTTTAGTCTTTTTTATGTGGATATTCAGTCTCTCCACACCATTTTTGAAGACAGTATCTTTCCTCCAGTGTGTACCTTGGCATCTTTAATAAAAATCAAATGGCTGTATGTAGGCGGAGGCTGCTCATTTGTTCCCAGCTGCCCAGACTGGAAATAATCACACAGACATTGTATCAATTACATATTGTTTGGCCAATAGCTTAAGAGTATTTCTAGCTAGCTCTTATATCTTAAATTAACCAATTTCTATTGTTCTGTGTATTACCATGAGGCTCGTGGTTTATTGGCACGGTTTTGAGGTTCTTCTGTTCCATTGACAGCTACATGGCGTCTATCTGACTCTGCCTTCTTTTATCCTTTATCTCTGCTTGAATTCCTGCCTTGCTCTATTCTGCACTGCAATAGGCCCAAATCAGATTCCTTATTAACCAATGGTAACAAAAGATCATGGTCACTGGACAGTTTCTAATAATGAGAAGCTAGTAGATATTGAATTGACATAGATTATCTTCCATCTGGGTAACACCCAGATTTAGAATTATTACTGAGCAAGTCTAATCATCACTAGCATGGGCTTGGGGAGCAGGAGCAGGGTGAAGAACAAAGAGCTAAGCTTTGGATACTGGCAGAATGGGACTCCCTAACCCTTCACATAGCACGCATGGAGTCTCAGTGAGAAGGAGGTCCATCTAAGGATTGCTGTCTAATTTAGAGGGAATGTTCCAGAGTGGGGTTGTAAGCTTTTGTGGCCGGACTCAAGCTTTGGTGACGGCTTTAGTTTGCTACAGTGCAGATGTGGCTTAAAGGAGACCACTGTGAACTCATCAAGTCTGAATTTTATTTCACCTAGAGGCTGAGTGATGAAGGGACATTCTTCCATGTTACATGTATCCCATGATTCTTCTGTTTTGTCCACTTGGGTTCATGC
The DNA here is from genome assembly GCF_037038515.1 of Microtus pennsylvanicus. Taxonomy (NCBI): domain Eukaryota; kingdom Metazoa; phylum Chordata; class Mammalia; order Rodentia; family Cricetidae; genus Microtus; species Microtus pennsylvanicus. Next base: position 71,429,485 of record NC_134579.1, read on the forward strand.
TGGGGCTATTGTGCCAAGAGTGAAGATTTTGCCTCACTTCCAGGCGCTGACTCTGCCCCTGGCCCTGAGCGTCTGCCCTTGTATTCGCAGGTTTTTGCAAGCCTCTGTAAGTATAGCAAAACTCTGTTAATTTGATGTTCATGCTCGATATTTGCAAAATGATGAACTGCTTGACAAGGTGAGAATGTTTCCTGGTGTCACTGGTTCTTTATTTTAAAATGTAGACAATATTGAAATGAAAGAAACACTCAGAGCTCAAAGCTTCCAGTAAACACCAGCAGCAGCAATGAGTGCATTCACAGCATGGCATGGTTGTCAAAAGCCGCATCTTTACTCTCCCTTCCTGCTCTTGACTTTATTCCTGTCTGTAGATATTTTGCTTTTTCTAAATTCAGGGTTTATAGCAACTCTGCAGTACGGGAATCCCTTGATACCATTTGTTCCATGGTGTGGGAATCCCTTCCTGTCATTCACATTTTGGGATTCTTTCTTTTAAAGATTTATTTATAATGTATATGACTGCTGATTCTGCATGTATGACTTATGTCAGAGGAGGGCACCAGATCTTTTTACCACCATGAGTCACTATGTGGTTGCTAGTAATTGAGCTCAGGACCTCTGGAAGAGCAGCCATTGAGTGCTCGTAACTGCTGAGCCATCTCTTCTGTCTCAGTCCCATTAATCCTTACAGTATTGTCAAAGTTTTCATTTATATATATATTTTGGTTGTTTATTGTCAATAATATTTTTTTTTGGTTTTTTGAGACAGGGTTACTCTGTGGTTTTGGAGCCTATCCTGGAACTAGCTCTTGTAGACCAGGCTGGTCTCGAACTGACAGAGATCCGCTTGCCTCTGCCTCCCGAGTGCTGGGATTAAAGGCGTGTGCCACCACCGCCCGGTTGTCAATAATATTTTTACCAAGCTAAATTTTTCTTTGACAATTTCACATGTATACATATATTCATTTACATATACATATATATTTATATATGTACACATATATGTTGTTCTTTGACAATTTCACATATATATTTCTGATTATACTTTATCTTTGGTTTTTCAAGACAGGTTTTTCTCTGTGTAGCTTTTAGAGCCTATCCTGGAACTCTGTCCTCAGATCAGGCTGGCCTTGAACTCCCAGAGATCTGCCTGCCTCTGCCTCCCTACTGCTGGCATTAATGTATGTGCCCCCACCACTTGGCGAGTTCTGATTATTCTTATCCCCACTCTCTGTTTTCTCCCTCCCATACCTGTTAGTGCCCCCCTCTTCCCTACAGGTCCATTTATCTTGTTTGTTTGTTTAGTGACCACTAGAGTGTCTTTGTGTCCATGGATATGGAATTGTCTAATGGAGCCTGGTGGACTCACCAATGGGAACAAAAAGTTTTACAGGATATTTGACACACTATAAACTCCGAGATTTCATTATTTACTGAAAAAAAAAAAACAGTTTCTGGTTTTGGTGTGGCTCATCCCTAGCACACACCTTTAATATGAGAGCTTTCTGCCTGAGTATCATAAACAGGATTAAATACAATCAGGTCAAGAGGCAGAGCAAGCAAACAGCTGACAGAAAGTGAACATAAATTATTAGGAAAAAATGTAGAAAGTAAGAGGAAGTCAGGAGGATGGATAGAGAGACTCAGAAGCAACAGAGGAGACAGACATTGAGTTGGAGATGACTTATTTGAGACAAGAAGAGGCTTCTGGGACAACAGTGGAAAAGGAAAGTCAGTTGGATGCTTTCTCTCTGAGCTAGCAGGCTGTATAAGTTAAGAAAGAGCATCAGTGAGATCAAAATCAGAAAATTCTCCCATTTCTGTGGCTGGATCCTTTGTACTAACTGGCTTCCATGGGCGTCCAGGACATTTCGGGGACATTGCTTCTGGAAAGTCAGATATCAGCTTAAATGAAAGGCTATCTGGTTGCACCCGGATTTCAGGGATCAAATCATCATAGGTCTCCGGGGCATATGGTGGTGTGGTACCCACCTCACCATCAATTAAATCTGAGTTCTGAAAGTCAGAAGGGGTAACCGTGACACTGGGCTGAGCTAGGGGAGGGCTAGGGGCGGTCCAGCCCTGTGTCTGTATGGAGGATGTAGAGCTGTCTTCAGAAGCGCCTACCAAAGGCTCTGTTCTCTCCTCAGTTTGCTTGCCATTGTTTCTGTTATGATTTTTGTGTTTACCATGGCCATGACCATGCTTATGAACACGTTCCTCTCTATGTTCATGGTCAAAATTGTCTTCCCTTTGGGGTTTAAGATAATCCAATTTAAGCTGATGTCCATGGCCAAGGCCATGTTGCTTCTGATGTCCATGGCCAAGGCCATGTTGCTTCTGATGAACATTGCCAAGGCCATGTGTCTTTGGGGGCCGATGGCCTTGGTCATGCCCATGCTTATGACCGTGGTCAATCTTATGCTTTTTCTGTTTCTCATGCCCCTCAGCGGGTCTTCGCTCATGTTCTGCGTCCTGCTCTTCTTGCACCATGGCAGTATAGGGTGGACTTACAGTTGTTCCTTCTTTTGCTTCTTGGACTTGGACTGACCGGAAAGGTGAAAAGCCTGGAGGTCTCCTCATCATCTAGAAAGGAAATATTAAGATGAATGCGTTGTTAGAATCAGGTTGTCAATGAGGGAAGCTGAGATTAAGACCCTGGTGATACCATTTTGGCTTACAATGGGGTGATTTTTGCCAGATTTTAAATACAGTATTAATTTTCTAGAAAGAATGAATTAACAAAGTTTCTTCTCTTTTAATTGTTCTTAAGATTTATGGACTTTGTGGCACTGGAGACTGAACTCCAGACCTTATACCTGTTGGCCTCAACCACTGATACATCCCCAACCTTGCCTGCCTATTGTTCTTAATAATACTCCAAGACTAAGAGTTTTTCTTCATTTGAAAACACGGGATGGTTGAACTATGTAAGAGTACATTGTTTGTTAACTGATTTAATTTCTTTCTTTCTTGTTTTTTGTTTTGTTTTGTGTTTTTTTGAGACAGAGTTTCTCTGTAGCTTTGGAGTCTTTTTTGGCCCAGCTCTGTAAACCAGGCTGGCTTCAAACTCACAGAGATCTGCCTGTCCCTGATTCCCAAATGCTGCGATTAAAGGCATGTGCCACCACAGCCCGGCCTGATATAATTTCTGCAACAGTTATTACTGGTTTTATCCTTAAAGGCCTGAACAGCGTCACAGTTTCACTTTTTCGGCTGAACCACTCTGGAGCTTACTCGCAAGCTTGATCACAAGGCTTTTTACAATCATTTACAGACAGTATACAAACGACAAGGAACTAAACTAGAGAGAGAGAGGCGGCAACTTGCACGAAAGCATGGTTTCGTGAATACGATCCACCTCAATTTTCACCACCTGTGAGAGGAGACAGGTGAAGCCAGCGTTCAAGCCTAATCTTCTAGCTGTGAGGATCAGGATGGAAAGGGTAAGCTCTGATTGGACCTGCTCTCGATGCTGTACAAGCTACCTTCACGTTTCTGTAAAATTAAAATAGCAGCACTCCTCCCAGGGCCCTAAAGACTGGTGAGAATGTGCATGGCATTTGCTTTGCAGAGCCTGGGACAAGGGATATAGTGATGTAATTCACTCTGGCGCCTCACAGCTTTTCAAATCTTTTTCTTTGTTCTGTTTTTATTGTTGCTGTTGTTGTTGTTTTTAGAGACAGTGTTTCTCTGTGTAACAGCTCTGGCTGTCCTGGAACTCACTTTGGAGACCAGGCTGGCCTCAAATTCACAGATATGTCTGCCTCTGCCTCTTGAGTGCTGGGATTAAAGGCATGAGCCACCATGGCCTGGCTGGCATTTCAAATCTTAGTGTCCCATCTTTGACAACTCACAAAGCACTATTCTCTGTAAAGACTTGAAAGGATGATGTAGGGTCATGCCTTACAGACATGAACCATGTGTGTGAGCCCTTGATGACCTATTAAAACACAGGGCAGATCAGCATAGAAAAGGATAACTTCTTACTATTTTAAAAGAGATACCCCCTCCCTCCAGTTTATTTTCAGTAATGATTCATTTTGAATACCCAGATATGACTTTTTGGAATTATACGCAGAATTGACCCCAAGCTGACCGCAATTGAGCTCCTACCACTTCTAATACTTGGCACTTGACAGTCGGTTCGACTTTGTTCTCCCAAGGTCTCATGTACACATTAGCACTGCAGCTGAGACTTTGCTGATGAGGAAAGCAGAAGCCAAGAGGAAAATCATTAGTCATGAGGCCCGTGAGCAATGAATTTTAAAGCATCACCCAGGCCTCCTACTACTCACACCAGGGGACTTGACTTCACAATCTTCTTTCAGTTCTGTGTTACTCTCCTTCGAACATTTGGTTTCTCTGGCTATGAACTCAATAAAATACCTCATTCCACCAACCACCTGTAAAGTTAATTAGAACAATGTTGACAGAGGTTTCTGTCCCACCCAGTCCCACAGCCATTCAGTCCCAAAGAAATACACAGAAGTCTACATTAATCACAAACTGGTTGTCCTATTAGCTCAGACTTCTTATTACTTAATTCTTACATCTTAACCCACAATTTTTGTCTGTGTTAGTCACGTGGATTGGTACCTTTCATCAGCAAGGCATTCTCATCTGTGTCCTCTGCGTCTGGCGGACGACTGCAGACTGAACTTTCCTCTTCCCAGATTTCTCCTGTTCTTGTTGCCCCGCCTCTACTTTTTGCCTGGTCATCCCACCTATACTTCCTGCCTGGCTACTGGCCAATCAGCATTTTATTTAGCCGTTACAAGAAACAAATCTTTAAAGGTTAAAACCAAGATAAGTTTTTAATAAGGATTAATGTAACAAATTATACTTTTTTACTCTGATAAGTTTAAAGTTAGAACATTGACATTTTGATTATGCACTGATCATTTTAATAGTCATACTCCCCAAGCTACCAATATCTGATACAGACTTTAGGGTTGTATGCATATCTAGGATTTCTTGATATTAGTTGGGTAGAGTCCTTTACTATGTACAAGAAAAGCTGGATACAGTGTTTACTTTCATCCACATATATCAATTTTAAGGCTCATGAACCGCAAACTACGTTCACCAGAGATTCAGTTTTTAAGTTACAATACAATCCGAGGTATGGAAGAGCAACCTCAAAATATTTTCTTCACACATTTTTTGTTGTCTTGCTGCCAAATACTAAATCAGTAAATTCTTATGTAGAGTGATATGAAATTAGGAAAATATTTAGAATATCTATTGCTTCTCATTATTATTATTATTACTATTAATTTGGTTTTTCAAGACAGAGTTTCTTTGTGAAACTGTTCTGGCCGTTCTGGGACTCAGTTTGTAGACCAGGTTGGCCTCGCACTCAAAGAGATACAACTGCCTCTGCCTCAACCAAGTGTTGGCATTAAAGGCATGCACCACCACCACTTGGCTGTCTGGGTGTTCTTTCATGTACATCTGTACAACACACTGGTGCAGTAGTGTCCTCAGAGCTCAGAATAACATCTGGAGTTACAAGGGTTGAGGGCCACCATGTTGGTCATGAGAATTGAACTTTAGCCCTACATAAGAGCAGCCAGCCCTCTAAACCACTGAGCCATCTCAGCAGCCCTTCCAGTTAAATATTTAGTAGCAGGTTTTAAAATTTTTTTATTGAGCTAAACATTTTTTCTGCTCCCCTCATTTTCTCCTCTCTCCCTTTCTACCCTATCCTGTGATCCCCATGCTCTTAATTTACTCAGGAGATCTTGTCTTTTTCCCTTCCTGTGCAGATCCATGTTTGTCCCTCTTAGGGTCCTCCTCATTGTATTTGGTAACAGTCTTAAACACTAAATAATCTTGTCTATGAACAGTAGCCCAATTTTGTGATCCATTTATATACTGTAGGATTGAACTGTATATGTGCACGTTTAGAGTATTACACAGCTAGTGCAAAGAATTCATCTGTACATATTGATCCAAAAGAACAGAATCTGAAACCTTTTATAGCTCTTTATGCTTTTATGGTTTTATCTTTGTTGTACTAGGAGGGGTGCTAGGATTCACCAGGGACCTACTATTGAGTTATATTCTCAACATTTTAAATTTTTATTTTTTTATTTGGGAAATAATCTCATTTTGTAACTCAGAGTGGTCTGTAGATAGTGGCTGTCAAAATCACAAACCTCCTGCCTCAATCTTCCACATAATAAAATTACAGTTGTGAGTTGCCATTCTGGCTTCCTGGTGCTGACAGCTCAACTTAATTCAGAGCTTGTGTGTGTGGGGGATGCAACAGAGCTAGTAGGGGTTCAAGACTGCATCCACCCTGCCACCACCACCGATGTTCTGATCAAGGCTTGCACTGCACAAAGTCTGAAGCCACTGTGCCAAATTTTGTTTATCTATCTATCATCTATCTATCTATCATCTATCTATCTATCATCTATCTATCTATCTATCTATCATCTATCTATCATCTATCTATCTATCTATCTATCATCTACTTTGTTTTCCTTGTAGACAATGCTGTATGTCAATATAAATTCCAACTGTACTTGAAAGTCAAAAAAATGGAGGGGAAACATAGTGGGAGGAAGCCTAAAGTAAAAGGAAAATCTTTACAGTGCTAGACAATGATGTAAATCATTCCTCAGAAATTAGAGCAAGGTAGGGTAGTGGTGGCACATGCCTTTAATCCCAGCACTTGGGAGGCAGAGGCAGGAGGTTATCTGTGAGTTCGAGGACAGCCTGGCCTACAGAACTAGTTCCAGGACAGCCAGGGCTGTTATACAGAGAAATCCTGTCTCTGGAAAACAGGAAACCAACAGGCTTCTAAGGGATAAAAATAAATAAAATATAATATATTAAGATAAAATAAAACACAACACATTACAATGAAACAAAAATCAGTAAGTGACATAGCACAGCGGGCCATGCTTTAATCCCAGCAATTGGGAAGAGAACCTAGTAGATCTCTGTGAGTTTGAGGCCAGTAATGTCTACAAGGCAAGATCCAGGACAGCCTGAACTATATAATGAGATCCTGCCTCAAAAAAAATATAAAAGTATTTAGAAAGATATCTAACCAAAGAAGTCAAAGACCTCCACAATGAAATTCTCAAGATATTGGAAAAGGAAACTGCAGAAGGTACTGGACAAGAGAAAAATGTCAATATTCTTGGATAGGCAAAATTAATATTGTGAAAACGTCTACACTACCAAGATTAATATACAGAAGTGATACAATACATATGAAAATATCATGTCATATTTCACAGGCTTAGAAAAAATAATACAAGAATTCATATGTAACCACAAAGAGAGAACGGCCAAAGCAATCCTAAGTGTTGTAATACTTGACCTCAAATCTGTATAGTATATACCCATAGTGTTAGCGACAGCCTACAACTGGCACAGAAGCAGACAGGGAGACCAACGGCTCAGGAACCAGCCCCAAGTCTCAACAGAAGAGACTGGAGGAGAAAGGCCTGCTCGGCTAAGGAAACAACCAGCAGAGGACACACAGCCCACAGCATGGGGTGCGCTCCTCCAGCTACACGTCAGACAAGGAGCTAATATCCAGAATTTACAAGGAACTGCAGACATTCAATGCCAAGGGAATAAAACTGTCACTCGACAAGCAGGCTAATGAGCCGATAGGCAGCTTTATAAAAAGGACACACGAATGACCAATAACTATTGTAAAATGTATTCGGTATCCACATACACTAAGGGAAATACAAGTTACAGCTACTTGGAGATAACTCCTCCTCCCACTCAGAATTGGCTACCATTCAAACAACAAAAAGCTGGAGAGAATATGGAGAGAAATGAACCTTGATTCACTGCTGGTGTGGATGCAAATTAATACAGCCATTAAGAAAATCAGTTTGAACGTTCTTTAAAAAATAGTAGAACCATTATATGACCTATCTATTTCACTCTGTGCATATGTCCAGAGAACTCCACCCCCTACCACAGATAATTATACCCCATGCTTATGACTGTTTATTACTTATAGTAAAGAATTGACACCAGTCTAGTTGTCATTGACAGATCAAAGGATAATGAATATTTAGGACATATGTTTGTACATTGGAGTATTACTCAGTTCAGAAAAAAGTGAAATTAAAAATTTTCAGGAAAATGCAACTTAAACTGTGTAATAAATATTAATTCTGGTCACATAATCTGAGAAAGAAATATATCACATGTTTTCAGATGGGAAACCTGGCCCATAATATACATAAATCAGCGTATGTGTGGATATAGTATAAGATGAGGAAAAGAGAACAAGTAATATGATATAAAGCTAATTTTTTAATGCTAATTCTGTCATGGACTTTTTGAATTTGGTGTTGAATAAGTACATAAAATTTGATACTGAAATTATAAAATAACATGACGCTTCACAGCCTCTATTTCGATGCCAATTATATTAGCATAAGTTCATTAAGGACTTTGAGTGTGGTTAATTTTGCTGTGTGATGTTTTATTGTTTATTCAAGTTTATTAAAAATGATAGATAAGATAGCACAATAAACAAAGTGAAAAGGCAAACGGGTAAAACTGAGATGCAGGATGAAGTTTGCCATGAACATAAAGCCCGACTTTGAAAATTGGACATTGTGCTGAGTATCTGAGAAAAGAAATTACGATGTGTACCAGTCATTAAAAGATTTAATGTTGCTAATAAGCAAAGAGGGTACTTTGAGAAAGGAGAACAACATTATTCTCAGTTTTCCAGATCAGCGAGGTTGAGGACAGGCAGACACCGCTGTTGAGCATGTTGGTCCATGCTGGGAGGAGGAGAAGAATCAAGACTACATCCTTTTTAGTGGTCTCCTGCCTCAAGGACTGGATCCTAGGTCCCATGTCATGAGGTCCTCTCTCCAAGCACAAAGTTCATTTCTAAATGACAATTAAAAATAAACCTCTACTCTCTCTCTCTCCTTCTCTTTCTTTCTCTCTCTCCCCTTCTTGCCCCTCTCTCTCACTCTCCTTTTTTCTTTCTCTCTTCCCCCCTCTGTTTCTCTTCATTGCTTCCTTTCTTTATACTTGGTTTTTGAGACAGAGGTCCTCTGCATAGCCCTTCCTGTCCTGGAACTCATGCTGTAGACCAGGCTGGCCTCAAACTCCTAGAGATCTACCTGCATCTTGAGTGCTGGGATTAAGGAAGTGTGCCACCACCACTCACCTCAGGTCTTTTCTTGAACCTACCTACCTCTCCATTTTGTTTACATAACACTAATACGGCAGTTTGCTTCAAAAGTCACAGGTATATGCAAATTGAATTGCAAGCCCTAGGCTTTGGGTTTGGTCCCCAGACCACAAATGAACACATAAACAAATCCCTCAAAATCAGATATCTACAATTTTTTTTTACATTTCTTCTTAGGACTTCTGTTAAAAGAACATTCTCAAAACTGTGCACATAGATTGTCAGCATTTGTTCATCTGTGCAGAGACAGGGACAATTTCCACAGCCCCAGGGGACACCATCCACAGCCCCAGAGAATCCCCATCCACAGCCCTGGGTCCAGCAGCAGGGGGGCAGGAACAATGGACAAGAAGCAGCAGAAACCTCACTCATGGAAGATTTGGATTCAGAGCTTGGTGTCCCAACTACCAATCCAGTTTGGAGTGGATGCACACTCTAATAGGACTAAACAGATAAAGCCGAGGCAAGGTTACAACTATATACAATATCTTTAGCAACTTAGCAAGATCTTGGCCAAGAGTCTGCATCAAAACAAGTTCCTAACATCTAATTGAGTCCCTATAAATTGCTACTTCAAAGGCTGCTTTGACTGACCAATTTTAGGAGTCAAGTAGAGGCTTTCAAATGAAATTCATACTATATTCTAGTAAATTTGGCAGCTAACTGAAGGTTAGTCTGTCACGGAGACTGCCCTTTGGTTTCCAGCTGAATAGTCACACAAAACTCTACCAATTACAACACTGTTTGGCCATGACTCAGGTGTATCTGTAGCTAGCTCTTCCATGTTAAATTAACACATTCCTATTAATCTATGTACCACCATGAGGCTGTGGCTTAGTGGTAAGTTTCCATTGTCTTTCTCCTTTGGCAGGTGCATGGCATCTACTTGGCCCTGTCTTCTTTCTTCCAGCATTGAGTTTAGTTTTCCTGTCTAGCTCTATTCTGCATGGTTATAGGCCAAAGTGGCTTCTTTATTAACCAATGGTAATAAAACATATTCACAGCATATGAGGATAATCAGTTGTCTGTTTCCTGCTTGCAGTATTATTTCACAGTGTTCCCTTGGCATTTTTGACACACACACACACACATGCACACACACATACACATACACTCATACACATACACACGCACACACACACAAACACTCATACACACATGCACATACATACACACACGCACATACGAGGGTGAGGTAGAAGAAGGGGGATGAATGAAGGGCTCCTAGATCCAAGCCTTGGATGTGCAGTACATGGCCACCCGCAATTCTGACATCGCTAAGAATAAAGAAATTTCATCAGACAGCAGAACTATCAAACAAGAATAAAGAAAGCACAAAGAGGAACAGTATAAAGCAGCAGCCCCTTTGAGGGAGCTGGCCTGTGACATCAGTGAGTCTCAGTGCTGTGAGCATCATGCAGAGGTCAAATGTCAGTTTAGATTCATTTTAATAAAGTTTGTCTACTGTTTTTGGTGAAAAAACTGAGGAAATTAGAAAGATGAGAATAAGTGGACCCTTGTCCCACATTCTAAAATTCACCACTGTGGACAACCGAGGCACACAGCACTCCACCTTCTCATCTCTTTTCAGTGTTGCTTTCTGTAGGCGCAGCTGTGGCATCACGTGCATCCTCTTTCTTTCTTTCTTTCTTTCTTTCTTTCTTTCTTTCTTTCTTTCTTTTCCTTCCTTCCTTCCTTTCTTTCTTTTCCTTCCTTCCTTCCTTCCTTCCTTCCTTCCTTCCTTCCTTCCTTTCTTTCTTTCTTTCTTTCTTTCTTTTTCTTCCTTCCTTCCTTTCTTTCTTTCTTTCTTTCACTTCCTTCCTTCCTTTCTCTCTCTCTCTCTCTCTCTCTCTCTCTCTCTCTCTCTCTCTCTCTTTCTTTCAGAAAGGGTTTCTCTTTAACTGCCCTGGCTGTCCTGGAGCTCACTTTGTAGACCAGACTGACCATGAACTCACAGAGATCCACTTGCTTCTGCCTTCTGAGTGCTGGGATTAAAGACAAGCACCACCACCACCCAAACTCATGGATTCCTTTATACAGTCTGCTTTTTGTTGGCTACTAATCACAAGACCCTCCTCCAGTGAACACTCCTTACAGAGATGCCTTTAAGTCTCTGCCTAATCATTCCCATATTGTTGGTTCTGTTATTTTCATTGGGGTGGGGTGGGTGTGTGTGTGCCATGGCCTGTGTGTGGAAGACAGAGGACAACTCCGCAGAATCGATTCTCTCCTTGCACCCATGTGAGTTCCAGGGATGGGATTCAGGCTGTCTGTTGGGTAGGTATAGAAAGTGCCTTTGCCATCTGAGCCACCACACTCACCTGAAGAGTGTGACATTTTACCACATCTTTTGCTCCTATAACCGCAACGAAAGTGACTATGGCTATGTATGAAGTCTCTTGCTTCAGATGCCTAGAAATCCAACTAGTAAGCCAAACGATGGGCATTTTCTTACTAGATTGCAAAGATTATTTTGGCTACTCTAACAGTTTGGGTCTAGCTTGTTTACTTTTCTTACCTTGTATCTAAGGAAGGCAGCTCGAGACTCTAGAGTAGGAATCTGTCCTTGCACAATACGATTATAGACTACCAGCGCTGTTAGAGGGTCTGGCTTTTTTAATCCAGCTACTCATTTTACAGATGGTGCCACAAAGGCTGAGATTTTCATAACAACATAGAGTCACCAAGGATAGAGGCTGTTTTTATAGCTAATCTTCTGATCCCAGATGAAGGTAACTAGCTTTTATGATAGGGTGTGAGAGTGGAGCTGAGGCTCTAGAGATATAGACATGAGGGCATCTATGACAAAGGGAGAGGAGAGAGAAAGAACAAGGCCATGTGAGAGTGTAGGACTTTTAATGACTGACTATCGATGTGGCTGAGTCTAAGGGGTTTAGCATTTTCCCCCACCTCATGTCTCCATCCCCCATCAGTGTGTGTGTATGTGCACGTGTACATGTGTGCATGTGTATGTGTGTGTATTAAATCAGACCTTGCTATGTAGTCCAAGCTGACCTAGAACTTGCGGCAATCCCCCTGCTTCAGCTTCTGAGAGCTTGGATTATGGGTGTGCACCACAACACCTTACACTAATGTTCTTATGAGAGAAGAGCCTGCAAAGGGTGAAAGTAAAAGCCTTGCTCTTCCTCCCCAGGACCTTGCTAACTCTACAGTGGTTTCCAGAGGTTGTCCAGATTCTTGGAGTCTGAAATTCATTTGTCACACTTTGTCTAATTTGAGCTTCATCCCAGACATTTTCAGGTAGAAAACAGAGCTTTTGCTTTGTTTTGTTTTGCTTTTTGTTTTTCAAGACAGGGTTTCTTTGTGTAGCCCTATCTATCCTGGAATTAGCTCTGTAGATAAGGCTGGCCTCAAACTCAGAGATATGCCTACCTCTACCTCCTGAGTGCTGGGATTAAAGGCGTGTGATATCACCTTCTGGCAAACAGAACTTTAAAGATACTTGTCTGAGACACTCAGGCACACAGCGGAGTTGGGAGTTGAAATTTAAACCACAAAATCCTGTTACCAAGTATAGTTTCCCCAACCACAGTGAAGACCAACAATCAAATTAGCAAGCAATCTGCACATATCGGACTACACCCTCCGATTTTTGTGGCTGTTTACAGACCTGGGATGTCGCTTTTTTCACTGTGTCGATCTTGAAATAGAAAGAATGGTTATTCTCTGTGTTAAGCTTTTTGATGGCATGACTGAGAGGCTCTGTCAACACTGGGCTATCTACAGGTATGCTCTTGGGGCATCCAAAACAGCCTTCGGGAAGTGGTTGTGTCAAATCCTCTCCTGTAAAAACAAACAGATTTAAAGTCAGTAGGTATACCCAAAGAGTAGTCTACCCTGGCTCCTGTCACACAGAGGCCCAGCATCCTCATTTTCACAAGGTGGGAAGTGAGCAGAGCAGAGTTAAAAGATGGTGGTCCTTGAGACACTCACTTTCTTCTTCTTCTCTCTTTCTCTCTTTGTCCTCCTTGCAGCTCAGATGCTTAGGGAAGCATGCCTTTCACCATGTTGAGCCATATGTTCAATTTGTTTTGCTCCATTTCCCCCAGACAGATTCTGATGTGTCCCAATGTTGGGAATATTAATTTAAGATGTGTTACATTTGTTTATGCTGTGATGCAAAGATGTGTTGTGGGCTTTTACGTTGCATGTATGTAACTCTGGGAAGCTCTTACCCTTTGCCTGTCTAAAACACGTGATGCTCTCATAAGGAGCTGAATGGCCATTCGCAAGGCAGGAGGAAGGATAGGCAGGACTGGCAGGCAGAGTGAACAAAAGGGAAGAAAAATCTGGGAGGAGAGAAGAAGGAGCAGGAGAGATCAAGAAGTGAGGAAACAAAGGACCAGCCACCCAGCCAGCCATGGAGGAAGAGTGAAAGTAAGATACAGAAGTAAGAAAAGAAAAAAACCTAGCAGGAAAAGATAGATGGAATAATTTAAGTTAAGGAAAGCTGGCTAGAAGCAAGCCAAGCTAAGGCCAGGCATTTATAAGGAAGAATAAGGCTCTGCGTGTGATTTATTTGGGGCTAGGTGGCAGGCACCGCAAAGAGCCAAAAGAATCAAAGAGTAAGAAACAACCAACTACCTTTGGTGCCCAACGTGAGGTTAGAGTGAAAGAAAATTCGTCATCCCAAACCAGCCTTGAAGTCTATATGGCCTAGAACTTCTGCTCCCCTGCTTCAGTTTCCCGAGTGATGTGATTACAGGGGTGTGCCACCGCATCCAGCTTAAAATTTTGCATCTTCAGTGCAAACTTGGGAGAAATGTGTAACTTAGAGGAAGGCAGAGGTGACCGTAAAGGAATGAATGAATGAGCCTCCAGCGCGGCTGCAGTGGACAGCGATGTCCTGGTGCTTCTCATCGTGACCTGTGCACAGCGCTGCCTCCGGCTCTGACATGTGCAGAACTGTTTATGACTGTGAGAGAAATCAGCTCTCTTTTGAGAACTGCCAATTCAGCCATAAGCTTTTCACAGACAACCTCCCATCCTAACATGCTGGGAAATCCATCTTTATCTGGAGGGATTCCACTGTGTATGGCTTAAAATGAGTCCTCTCCAACTCAAAACAGCACAGTTAAGGACAATTTGTAGAAAAGGAAAAGAAAGCCAGCTGGCATTGCCCCTGAAGATGGCCTTGGTCCAGAGAGCACACACTGTTCCTTCTGTCCTGGGTTGCCTTGGCGCTTTACAGACACGCTGCAGCTGGGTCAGAAGGCAGGCCCCATTGCTTCCCCATGGCCCCCTATGTGCTTTCTCACCTGGATAGATGTTGCAGTCCTGGGAGAAGTCAGCAACGTTTTGTTTGATATCCACATAGGCGTTATCTCTACACTCCCCAAAATCCTGGTGGTTCAAAGTCAGAAGTTAAAATCAATTTTGAAAACAAACAACTAATAAAAATCAAAGACAGTATGCTTGCTTAACAAATTCTTGCATAGGGAAAAGGGGAGAAAAAGGAATAGAAGCTGAAAGTAAAAGAAAACCAGAAGCACGTGAGAGTATCTATGTCTACAAATAAACAGAGGGGCATGAAATAAGAATGTTCACTACATGGTGAACATAGAAGTGAGTGGGTTTCTCTCTCTCTGTCTTCATGTATATGTGTGTGTTCATAAGTGCGGGATGATGAATCTCTTGACACTGGAGTTAAAGAAGTTTGTAAACTTCCTGATGTGAGATGGGGGTGCTAGATATCAAACTCAGGTCCTCTATAAGATAGGGCTTCCTTTTAATCATTGAGCCACCTCTCCAGACTCTGCACCTTAGCTTATGATAAGGGTCTCTCGCTGAGCCTGGGGTAAAAATATTATGTGCATATGAAATCAGATATAAAGATAGATAGGATGTGTAAATATAAAATGTAAAATTTTCCATTTAAAACATTGAAAGTAATGCTGCCATGAACATAGTTGAACAAATACCCTTGTTAGTATGATTGAGCATCTTCTGGGTATATTCCTAAGAGTGGTATTGCTGGATCCTGAGGTATGTTGATTCCCAGTTTTCTGAGAAACCACCACACTGATTTCCAAAGTGGTTGCACAAATTTGCATTCCCATCAGCAATGAACATCCTCTCCAGCATAAGCTATCATTGGTGTTTTTGATTTTAGCCATTCTGACAGGTGTAAGATGGTATCTCAGAGTTGTTTTGATATGCATTTTCCTGATAGCTAAAGAAATTGAACACGTCCTTAAGTATCTTTTGGCCATTTGAAATTCTTCTTTTGAGAATTCTCTGTTTAGTTCAGTGTACCACTCTTTAATTGGGTTATTTAGAATTTTAATATCTAATTTCTTGAGTTCTTTATATATTTTGGAGATCAGTCCTTTGTCCAAAGTGGGATTGTTGAACATTTTTTTCCCATTCAGTAAGCTGCCTTTTTGTTTTATTGACTGTGTCCTTTGCTTTACAGAATCTTCTCAGTTTCAGCATGTCCCATTTATTTGTAATAGCCAGAACCTGGAAACAACCTAGATGCCCCTCGACTGAAGAATGGATAAAGAAAGTGTGGCACATCTACACATTAGAGTACTACTCAGCGGGAAAAAAAGCAAGCAATGACATTTTGAATTTTGCAATCAAATGGATGGAATTAGAAAACACTATCCTGAGTGAGGTAATCCAGACCCCCCCAAATGAATATGGTATGTAGTCACCCATAAGCAGATACTAGTCATAAACAAAAAACATCAAGCCTATAGTTCATGATCCCAGAGGAACTAAGTAAGAAGGTGAATTCAAAGAAAAACATATATAGACCCACCTGGAAACAGGAAACAGACAAAAATTTGGGAGCATGGGGGCAGGGGGTAGAAGGAAGAGGAGAAGGGGTGGTTGAGGAGAAATTGAGGCATTGGGATAGTCCAGATGGAGGAAGGACAGATACGAGAGCAAGGAAAGAGATATCTTGATTGAGAAAGCCATTATGTGGTTATCAAGAAACCTGGCTCTAGAAAATGGCCCAGGAATCCACAGGGATGACCCCAGCTAAGACCCTAAGCCATAGAGGAGAGGGTGTCTGAACTGACCTTACCCTGTAGTCAGACTGATGTTTATCTTAAATATCATCATAGAACTTTTGTCCAACAACAATGGGAACAGAGGCAATGGCCCACATTGGAGCACTGGACTGAGCTCCTCAGATCCAGTGGAAGAGTGGAAGGAGTGAGAATATGAGCGAGGAAGTCAAGACCATGAGGGGTTCATCCACTAAGACAGTTTGCCTGAGCTAATGGTAGCTCACCAACTCCAACTGGACTGGGAGTGAACCAGCATGGGATCAAACTAGTCCTTCTGAATGTGGTTGACAGTTGGGGCAGATGAGGGGGCACTGACAGTGACACTGGGATGTGTCTCTACTGCATGCACTGGCTTCTTGGGATCTTATTCTCTTTGAATGTATACCTTACTCAACCTAGATGTAGTAGGGAGGGCCTTGGACTTTCCACATGGCAGGGTGCATTGCCCTCTCTTAGGATTGGAGGGGGGTGGGAAGAGAGGGTGTGTGGAGGGAGTGGGAGGGGAATGGTAGGAGGGGAGGGAGTGGGAATTTATTGGTATTTTTTAAGTAATAAAGTACAAAAAAATAAAACATTGAAAGTTGTAGAATTAGCTGTCATTGATTAAAATTCACCATGCTATACAATCTTCACTGCTGCATTAAAAAATAATTTTACCCCAACAGAAATTCTAAGTCCAGTAAGCAATAGACAAGAGTCCTACCCTTTTTTGGCCCCTCTGAATGTTCATCTACTTCCTGTCTTTATGAATTTGCTTACCTTATATATTACATATAAATGGCTTCATAGAATATTTATACTTCCGTGTCTGACTCACTTCATTTATCCCACGCTTCAGAGTTCACACATGTTGTAGGTGCATCATCCTTTGGTGTATGTATAGAGTGTGTTATTCATCCATTCACCTGCTGTCCTGGTTAGTTTTTTATTAGCTAGACGCAAACGAGAATCACGTGGGAAGAGGGAGCCTCAACTGGGAAATGCCTCCATCAGATTGGCTTGTTGTCAAGTCGGTGGAACATCTTTTTCTTTCTTTTTTAAATTTTATTTTATATGTGCAAGTGTTTTGCCTACATGTGCATGTCCACCATGTGCCTGGTGCCCGCTAAGGCCTTGAGAGGGAATCAGAAACCCTGGAACTGAAGTCCCAGAAGGTTTTGGCTCAGCCGAGAATGCAAACTGTGTTCTCAGGAAAACAATAAACGCTCTAAAGTGCTGAGCCATTTTTCCAGTCCCAGCATTTTCTTGATTAATGATTGACATAACTGGTCCCAGCCCACTGTGGATGGTCCTACCCCCTGGGAAGACGCTCCTCAGAGGAATAAGAATCAGCCTGGTCAGCAAACCAGTGAGCAGCTCTGTGCTTTTGCTTCAGTTCATTCCTCAGGGCTGCTGTTTGAGTTCTTGCCTTGGCTTCCTTCAGCGAGAGACTGTGACTTGTGATAAAATAAAGCCTTCCCTTCCCAAGTTGTTTTTGGTCAGTATTTTATCACAGCAACAGAACTGAGAAAGACCCCTGTTGATGGGCATGTGGGTCATTTATACTTTTGGGTTGTCTGAGTAGTGCTGCTGGGAACACGACTTTCTCTGTTTGAGCTTCCTTTTGAGTTCCTTTGGGGAGACATCTAGAAGTGTAGTTGCAAGGACATCTACTAATTTTCTGCTTAGTGTAGCTTGATTTATTTGTTTGTATATTAGGTGTTCATACCTCCATCTGTGTGCATGCACGTACACGTGTTTGCACACAAATTCAGAATCCAAAGGTTGATGTCAGAGGCCTTTCTTAGTTTCTCTCTACCTTATTGGTTGAGATGGAGTCTCTCACTGACCCTGGAGCTCTCCTATTCAGCTAGGACCAGTGAGTGCCAAGATGTCATCCACAGAGGGCTAGAATCCCAGAATGTGTTAACTAACATGAAAGTAGAATTGAGAAGATGAAGAACCAGGAAGGGAAGAGCTGAAGTAAGGAGCCGGGGTCTAGAGGAACCTGTGGAACACTGAGCACACATGACGTCAGAGGAGACAAGGAGAGGATGGCAGCCCAAGCCTTGGGCCTCATTTCTGGTGAAGGTAAATACTCAGGGTGACGTGTGGAGTATCTCTGCCCAGCAGTGTGGGGCCCAGAGATCCTTCGTGACCATGAATGCGAACTACAAAACCATATCTCAATTTTAGGGACAGTCTTCCCGCAGGGTTGACAGTCTCGTCATGCTGTTAACAAAATGTTAGAGACGATCATTCAACTTTTGCCTACTTACTCCATCCGCAAGGGATTTGCACTCTGGCGATAAGAACTGAAACTGCTCCTTTGAACAATTCGTTTGCACAATTGAGTAGGTGATTTCAAAATTCATTCCAGCCACCACCTGAAATTATTTTAGATTGAGTGAGTACTTTAAGTTCAGCATGAACATTAATCACAATGAGCAAAAGTTATAAACATCTTTAAAGTTTGAATTGGATTGAGTAAGAACTCAGGGAAAAAACAGCATCATTGCTACCAGGCAAAGGGATCACTGAGTAAAAATTGAGTATCTTCTCACATGTGTGCGCACAAACAACACACACACACACACACACACTCCCATGTAACTGCAAATTACACACAAACACTTTAATGTAATTGTAAATTGTGTATATATACATAAATACATTATATTTTTTGAAATAAAAGCCCCACAATTTTTCCTTTTCCAGGTTCTCAAGAGGGCATATTTCCCCCAGCTTTGTGAAACAATATGATTGTCTATGCAGGAGGAGTGAGAAATGGGAATGACCTTTCCTGATGAGTTGATGGGTCTCAGGTCACCAGTTAGTGAAATTCTCCTGCTTTGTTCTTGACAGGCCCCACACTGACCGCCAACTCCATGTTGAGTACACATCATCCCCATGCTGACCACCTCCCTTCCCCATGATGACCACCCCCTTTCTCCATGCTGAACAACCACCTTCCCTATGCTGACCACAAACTCCATGCTGACCACCTCCCTTCCCCATGCTGACCACCTCCCTTCCCCATGATGACCACCTCCCTTCCCCATGATGACCACCCCCTTTCTCCATGCTGAACAACCACCTTCCCTATGCTGACCACAAACTCCATGCTGACCACCTCCCTTCCCCATGCTGACCACCTCCCTTCCCCATGATGACCACCTCCCTTCCCCATGATGACCACCCCATTTCTCCATGCTGACCACCTACCCTCCCTATGCTGACCACAAACTCCATGCTGACCACCCACCCTCCCTATGCTGACCACAAACTCCATGCTGACCACCCACCCTCCCTATGCTGACCACAAACTCCATTCTGACCACCTTCTCAATACTGACCACCTACTGCCCTCATGTTGACCTCTGAACATGAACACAGATGTAAAATACAAATGTCCCGCAGTGGCAAGTTAAACTGAAGGTAGAGAATGATACATAGGCAGAAGTAGGCATATCTCTGTGATTTTGAGGCCAGCCCTGTTTACATAGTGAACTCCATGACAATCAGGGCTTTGTAGAGACACCCTGCCTCAAACAAACCAACAAACAAACAAAAATTCAAATACATAGATAGCTAGATAATCAGAGGACTGTGGAATAGACAACTTTTCCACTTCACCACCATGAGCAAGTGTCAAGTATAATTTAGGGTGTACCCAGGAAGTCATGTCCATCTTTTTAGGACCAATTTGATACTTTGAGGCAGTATTTAATTAATAACAACAAGATAGTAATACAGATTTTTAAAATCCTAAAACCAGAATGACAATTTCATGAAATGCTGAACTATTTGTTACATACAAACCCAAGAGAAGAAGATGTGAGTCACCCATCCCTTTGTATGGGTCACTCTGCTCACTTGGGCCCTAGAGAAAGCCCCTTGCTTTAAGAGCTATTCTCGTGAAAATGCAGAGGGACACTCCAGTATATTAAGCATGAGACCAAACAGGTTCCTCCTGGCAGGGAAAAGAGCAGGAACCACACAGGTTTATTTTATGTGACAAGATGCTAATCTAACACATTTTTAACCATATCATGTCATGAAACACTGAAAAAACAAACCTGTCTCTGGGCTGCTTTTACTTCTTCAAGAGCAAAGAGGTGTGTGTGCTTGGAGTTGTTGTTGAAATGCTCGACTGCGTGTTTCAGGACAGGCTCCAGTTCAGGGCTATCAGGCGGTATGGGGTGTACACAGCCCAAACAGGTGTACTGGGCTGTCAATACGGGTCCATTCCCTTGACAAAGAGCAGACAAAGAGACAGCGTTAACAACTGAAAACATCTCTCATATACTCTGTCCCCAACCCAAACCATTTAGAAGCATCAGTAAAGTTCCCCTGATAACTGACTTTCCAATAACTCATATGAGTTAGACATGATGAGAGTCTAGGTCTCCTGTGTAGCACATGCGGTATACAGTCACAAGGACAAGCACTGTGGCACACATGTGTTTCTCCACAGAGGCATACCAAGGAGAGTTTCAATATTTAATTGGCTAACAAGAACAAGCAGTAAATTCGCTGGTATTTGCTACCCCTGCGAGGGGACCAAAACACTTTGCAAGAACAATTCTGTGTTTTGAAGCAACTGAGGTCACAAGACCCTTGTCTTGTTTCTTGGAGTGTTCTCATTGACACTCAGAATTCTCCTCGCATAACTCTGTTCCTGGACCTTTTTCTCACAAGCCAGTATGTATGCCTGAATGCCTGGGTTCGATCCCCATCACCTCATTAGTCAGACACAGAGGCCTGCAGAGAAAAGTAGAGGAAGGAGGATCAGACTTCCCAGGCAATCCTAAGCTATACAGATAGTTCCAGACCAAGACTGGGGTATATGAGACCCATGTCTAAAAAATGAAATAAATATAGCATAAAAAAACTATTCTTAGTACTCTCCACTTTCCCTGTGACTACACAGGAGACCTAGACTCTCATCATGTCTAACTCATATGAGTTATTGGAAAGTCAGTTATCAGGGGAACTTTACTGATGCGGCCTTTTGCTTTTCCATGAATTTTTTTCAAAAAAGATTTACTTATTTATTATGCATACCATGTTCTGGCTGTATGTATGCCCAGAAGAGGACATGAGATCTCATTGCAGATGACTGTGAGCTGAGGGTTGAACATAGGAATCTGGAAGAGCAGCCAGGGCTCTGAACATCTGAGCCATGTCTCAAGGCCCTCATGTGACCTTTCTTAACCCTCAGAGTATAAGTCGTCTGAGGCTCTGAATGAAGTTGGTTATTGGAGAAGACTTTAGACTGCCTCACTTAACAACTCCATGCTCACAGGTCCCACCGCCTCCAGGGCGGTGACACTAGCTGAGCTACATCATTAGGCCTTTATTTTAATGATCACAGTGATATATCAACTCACCACTTTATGAAAGGGAAGCATTACAGATATATCATAATTTGTGTGTTAATTAAGCTCCTTTTTGCCTACCTCTGTTTATTTCCTGTCATTAATCCCGACAAAGTCGACCTGATCTTTAACTCTTGGAGAAAAACCCTCCCAAACAGATTTTTCTTTCCATTTTTTTATGTTATACATCATCTAAAACAAATCATTGGCAGGTAGAAAATGAAAGGCTGTGAGCTGACAGGACGGCACTCTTCCCTGTGTTCCTATGATTAGTGTGGTAGTTTGGATGTAAATGGTCCCCACAATCTCAGAGAGTGACACTCTAAGGAGTTTTGGCTCTGTTGGAGTAGGTGTGGCCTTGTTGGAGTAGGTGTGTCACTGTGGGGACAGGCTTTGAGGTTTCTAAGCTCATGATGCCCTCCAGTTTCACAGTCCATTTCCTGCTGCTCAAGATGTAGCCAGCACCGTGTCTGTCTGCACACTGCCATGCTCCCGGCCATAATGATAATGGACTGAACCTCTGAACTGTAAGTGAGCCTGCACAAACTAAATGGTTTCTGTAGGCCCATATGTTTATGTCTGTATGGCACAAGAGCCATAAGCCCGGTCTGAGGTGGTCACGAACTCTGCAGACAAACTGTCTCTGTTTAACAATAGCCAGGATGTGCTGTTCCTAATTTCTTTTGTTATAAATGTAGATCACCTGAGAAGAGATGTTGGCTGAAGCTGATGACTTAAGAGTTAGGAGGTTTGGTGCTTCCTTTCTTTGTAATTTGGAGGATGTCTTGTAGAGATGCTAATTCATGGCCTACATGACTGCTAGCATACAGGTAGATGTGGACGTGACTAAAAGCCCATTCACCTGGTTACCTAGGATACAGCCTAATGTGCTTTCCCGCTCATTTTATGTGATGATATATAAGGTGTTTGGAGAAAAAATGAGAGATCTTTGGAGAAAGATCTTGCCCTTGAAGGATGACCGTGTAATCTGCATCTGATTATTCCTCGCGACTCTGTTCCAGTCCAGTTAGGGAATCTGTGTTGGACCCACACGGGCTTCGACAGTTTCTTTTATAAGAACTGTCATGGTCATGGTGTCTCATCACAGCAACAGAAACTCTAACTAAGACAATCAACATAAAAGGCAAGAGGTTTTCTTGTTAGTCATCCCAAGAAGAGCCTTTCCTTGAAGTCCATCTGCCCCTGCTATCACACACCAGGAGCTGAACTAGGGTGTAGGGACACATTAAGTGTCACTTCCATGAAGAAATGACAACCAGGTAGAACAGAAAGAGTGTAGACAGCATTTCATGGAGGTTGGCAGGAGCTAGGAAAACCAGGAGGCTAAAATGAGGTCAGAAAGGACATCTATGAAAATGTTGAAGATGCCTGAGCTGGAAGGAAGAAGCTGGCAAGAGGTGTCGGCATGCTGTGTGGGGGTGGGGGAGCTGTAATGGTCGAATGGTGACACATGATCCATGTGAGGTAATTAATACATGTAAAGTCCCTAGACCCACGGCAGCACCTAAGTGCTTGGTGAGCGTGAGCTCTGGCTGGCATCTGGTGTTTATGTCTGATGATGCCCAGACACTGCATCCTTCATCATCTCAACTTCTAGCACACCAGTCCTGTGAAGTGTGCAGTCCTGCTCTCTCCCTTCCGGGACAAGGAAAAGGAGAAGTGAAGATGATAAAAACCTGGACTGATTTCAGGTCCCAGCCAATCCCAAAGCCTCCTCCCTGTAGGAGGCCCTGTGGGACTACAAGCCTCCTCCCTGTAGGGGGCGCTGTGGGACTGGAGGTGAGTCCAAGCCTCCTCCCTGTAGGGGGCACTGTGGGACTGGAGGTGAGTCCAAGCTTCCTCCCTGTAGGGGGCGCTGTGGGACTGGAGGTGAGTCCAAGCCTCCTCCCTGTAGGGGGCGCTGTGGGACTGGAGGTGAGTCCAAGCCTCCTCCCTGTAGGGGGCGCTGTGGGACTGGAGGTGAGTCCAAGCCTCCTCCCTGTAGGGGGCGCTGTGGGACTGGAGGTGAGTCCAAGCCTCCTCCCTGTAGGGGGCGCTGTGGGACTGGAGACAAGTCCAAGCCTCCTCCCTGTAGGGGGCGCTGTGGGACTGGAGACAAGTCCAAGTCTCATCCTCTGTCAGCCTCCACCCACACCTGTCCCTGCTGATACAACACAGGAGGACTTAGGATAGGATAGGGGATGATTGACACAGCCTGACCCAATCCAAAACCCTGAGTAGGGCTACTCTGCCCACACATCTGCCACAGTGCTAACACTGCAGCTGGCATTGCCATTGTCACCATCTGCAAAGGTAAAGTAGTCTGGTCTGGGATGTGTTACTGGTATATACAAATAATTAATGCGAACTGCAGGCCCCTACCCGCTGCCACCACTAGGGAAGGCCCCCTGATGTATCACCCACCTGGAGTAATATTGCAAGTCTGGGTAGCTACAGAGAATTTCTTAGCTCCCCTCTTCCCCACTGTCGCTGTACATTCTCCAGTGGCCTAAAAAAAAGAAAGAGGCCATTTGGTCAAATCTTTCTTTCTCACATATGCATCTAGCTAGTACTGTTGCTAATTGTGATTTAACGTTTATTTTCCAATAGTTTTTTCTTAAAGATTTTTTTGATTTTATGTATATGTTTTGCCTTTATGTATCCTGGTGCCTGTAGAGGCCAAAAGACAGCTCAGATCCCATGGAACTAGAGTTACAGATGTTTATGGAATCCATCTGGGCGCTAGGATCCCAACCCAGGTCCTCTGGAAGAGCTCTTAACCCCTGAGCCATCTGTCCAGTCCTCTAACAAAGTTTAGAGACATGAGAATGAATATTCAGGGACTGCTACACAGGCCACTGATCTTCAAGGGTCAGGGAGAGGCAGAGTAAGGCTTCTGAACTTGAGCCTCAATGTGGAGTCCTAGGGAGGCTTCTCTGTCGCCAGGACGGACACTGTGCCTCCGGAAAACAGGCTAAGCATCCTCCTTGATGTCCCTTTTACTGTCAGTGGGTTCATGTTCTCTGCATAATTTTTACTTAAACCTCTTAGAATATCCCACTTCCGTTCTGCTGCGTGCCAGCTCCCTCTGCCCTGGTGCCTCTCAATGCCTGTGTTTTCCCATCTTGTAGAGATACACCACATGCATGTAACAGGTCATTGCGAGGAGTAAACGTGCTAACACTCAGAAAGAGCCCAGTGAAGCAGCACACAGTCGGTCTTCATGGTGGCTGTCTACTCATGGTGCTGAACTGTGCTTTTTGTCTTCTTCCTCAGCCTTATCCACTGTACTGGGTGTCAGGAGCTATCATGTGAGGCTAGAACTCACCCCGATGCCTCCCTGCAGCTCTGAGAGATTCTGCAGGGCATAGCTGCCAGACAGGCTCAGTGAGGGGCAGAGCCAGTGCGGCAATCCTGGTCTCCTAATCTGAAGTGCAGTGTGCTCTTTTACATCCATGGAGGACCACAGTGTGAGCACACTCGGGAGGATGCTGATATCCCATCTAGGAGGGGAGTGTAAGCTTATGAGAATTATCTGCTTCTCAGGCAGATGACTGCCAGCCGTCCCCTCTCACCCGTACAAGGCATCCATCCACTGTTAGATCTGGAGTTTCTTTAAGATGCCGATTGTCAACAAGATGCTTTGTTTAATTGATCTCGTTTCAGCCTCCTCCAGCCAGGGAGACCAAGGTTGTCTCATTTTAATAGGTTACAGCACCTACTGAGGAAGGCCAAGTGGCTTCCTACCACTAGGAGGCAAAGTCAAGATTTGTACTTAGGCCCAGTATAGTTGAAGTTCCCATATTTTTCTTCACTAGACCTTGGATTCAGCCCAAATGCCTATCTGTTGTCTCTGTGGCATCTGACACACAAGCTTTGGTTGGTTATTAGGACCATCTTCTCATGGGAGGACAACAAGACTGTTTTTGATTGACATATCCCTGGTTTTTCTATCATCTCAAGAATTCAGACAGAATGAGGCTAAATTTTCTATATAGTAGAAGTTTATGTGCATCCTTCATAAACAAAGTCAATAATAGAAAGCATGCCCTTGTAATTAAGAATGTCTGTCGCTGTTGAGTGGGGAAGGAAGTTGGTGTGTATACATAATGGAAGAATTCTAAAGAATTAAATCTCGTCCCTTGCAGCACGGAAGGGACTGGAAGCAGCATCAGGCACAGGCCAGCAAGGCCATCAAAGGTGATGTCACAGAAGCTAGGAGCGGAACACTGGAGGCTGCAGACAGGACAGGGCTGGCAAGAATACTGAGCGAATACAGACAAGGATTTTATATTGTTCTTACAGAATAGCTGGAAGGATTTTGAATTTTGTCACCGTAAAGGACTGATGGCGGCCTGAGGAGACAGGTACCCCGGCTTTAAACAAGCCCATGGGGGTCAAATCCTCAGATGTACCCATCATGTGTACAAGTTTTATGTTTGACACTCTTATTTAAATGTTACAGAGCCCCGAGGGTTCCAAGCTGCAGGCTGGGGACTTTGGAATGAAGAGCAGACTTACGGCTTCCTCGGCGTCCTTGTAGTCACAGTCCTGCCAGCTGAGGCCACTCTGAACAGGGCAGTTGCCCTCCTTGATCTGATACTTGAAGGAGTAAAATGTGTCAGAACCCACCTGAGGAAAGCAAGGGGAACACATGGCGTCATTCAGTGGACCCAGCAGAAATATGTGGGAGTTGATGCATTACAAATACCTGTCCTTCTCAGACTCAAGGAGCGGTGTGTTTCTTTTTTCTTTTTTTTTTTTTTTTGAGACAGGGTTTCTCTGTGGCTTTGGAGCCTGTCCTGGTACTAGCTCTTATAGACCAGGCTCGTCTCGAACTCACAGAGATCTGCCTGCCTCTGCCTCCCGAGTGCTGGGATTAAAGGCATGCACCACCATCGCCCGGCGCATTGTGTTTCTTAAAATATAAACGTTTACATTTGCATAAACACTCCTTGGAAGAATGCTCATAATATACTTCTATTCTTAACGATTCCAAAGCAGCACCCATAGTATTAGCCCTGCCCTCTTTTTCTGAAACCTAGTTTACGTGTACATATCTGGGTCTTTAAACGTCTGGTTGAAGGTAGGCATAGTGCGAAGCCTGTAATCTGGGTACCACACTTGGGGAACTGAGACAGGAGGGCCTTGGCTTCAAGGCCAGCAGAGCTACTTAAGGAGGCCCTGCCTCAAAAACCCCAAAGGCCAGGGTCCAGTTTGGGTGACATGTGCCCTGGGCTGGATCCCCAGTGTCCGGGAGGGGAAGCCGACTACAGGGACATCGTAGAACAAACTCCCGTGTACCCATCCATCATCCAATGGAGACAGCAGTGCACAGTGGCCCAGAGCGTCTGGGGGGAAAATGTAAGCTGTGCTGTAGTGAAAAACAAAGGCTTCATTTTACCTTCAGAAAACAAACAAACAAGTCTATGTCCATTAGGGTTTTCTTTTTAGTCTCATGTCAAGTTATTGGATTTTTCTCCTGCTGAAGTAACTTGAGCAATCCAAAGAGTCTTTAAAAGTGAAATTTATGATACTATTTATTTTTAAAAACTTCTACATTTTTAAAAAGTTTTAAATGTGTGTGAGTATTTCCCTGAATAAACATACATATACTGTTCCTGGTACTTATTGTGGCCAAAAGAGGTACCAGATCCCGAGTTATAGATGGTTCTGAATGACCATGGGTGCTGAACCCAGGTCTTCTACTAGAGTCGTCAGTGCCCAAACCTCTCTAGTCTGTGAACGCTATCTGTCTGTCTGTCTATCTGTCTATCTGTCTATCTATCTATCTATCTATCTATCTATCTATCTATCTATCTATCTATCTATCTATCTATCTATGTGTACACCACTGCCCAGCTTTCACCTAGCTATTTTTAAAACTCTTAATGATTTTGTTTTTCTCTGATTTATGAATCCTGCCTGCATTTGCCTCCTGCCTGAGTGGACTAAGGCAGTAATGAAAGCATAGTCAATCCAGCTGAAATAGACTTGGGGGCGGGGTAGCTGGTGAAGCCCTTGCCTACCTAGCATGCCCTGGGTTTGAATCTCTGGCACCACATAAACCTCGCATGGAGGCACACGCCTGTAATCAAAGCACTAGGGAGATGCAGGCGGGAAGATGAAAAGTTTATGTTTATCATCAGCACCATAGCAAGCTCGTGGTCAGTCTAAGGCTACCTGACACCCTGCCTCAACCTCCCTGCATCCCCCAAACTGAAGAAAACTAATGCACACATTGTTATAAACCTCAAAGAATCAGCTACACACACTCGGTGGTATTCACTTGGTCCAAGGCAATAAGACAGCTCTCTTACTGTTCCCTTTATTCAGCCCATGCAGAACTCTCACTTAAGACTGGGAGGCCATTGAGTTCACAGACCCAAGGCTGATTAAGTTGCTGGATTGCCCTGTGCCTTGTCCCTTTCAAACATCTCCACCCGCTGCTGTTTCTCTCTTCCCAGGAAAAGGCTTTTAGGGCCACCCAGGAAGCCTCTCTTCTTACCTAAGGACTGGCCACCTCCTGTCCTCTCCTCCCATGCCAGAGAGCATGAATTACAAGTGATCTCAGGGTTAAGCAGTCACTCACCATTTTAGTGCCCTCTGTCACTCGGTACAACACAAACTGGTAGCCAGTTTGGTTCCTAGCATTGTATTTCTTCAGAGCAGCGTCCACAGCCTGAAACACATCCTCATCATTGCAGTCGATTTCCTCGGTGCTTTCTTCCTGTGCTAAACTTAGGAGCAGCCTGGAGCAGAGGAACAGTATAGTAACTAGCTTCATGATTCGAGTTTCCCTCTAGAGTCAGAGGGGTCGTTTTGACGAGAACTGGAAGCCAACTCAGCAGCTGCTCTTAGCAGCCTGTCTGTTCTGTCCAGTCCTCCTTTCTCCCTGCCTGACCACTGGGACCCTATTTGGATTCCTGCCGTCACAAGCTATTTGCCCTCTTCCCAGAGAACAAATAGGACTTGGTTAGCTGTCCAAGCAGGTTTCAGGCTGGAACATTGCAACACAGGGGTTGTTGACCTTCATCTTTGACTTTGGAAAGAATGTGGGACGGCAGAGCCCATTTCCAAAACATTGCACAACAGTGTACAGTGAATTAGAGCAGAAACCAATAAAAGAGGAGCTAAAAGCAACAACCAATTCTCTTAGCCTCTTGCAACGTTACTGGGCCAATTACAAAGGTTTCTCCATGTGTAAACATGAGGACAATGTACAAACCTCCCACACAGCATTACTTATGGAATGCCAGTGTGTATAGAAGCAGACCAATGGGATGTTTCTGAGTTCAGAAGCAGGCTAACGGGATATTGGTGCGTATAGAAGCAGCTAACGGGATAAATGGGATATGTGTGTACAGAGGCAGGCTTCTGTCAGAACTGCTGCATCCTGCAAAGTGCAAGCCCAGGAACATCAGCCGAGTGCTGGGAGCTCCACCCAGGACACTGGCACATCTGCAAAACCAGCCTCTCTGCTCAAAACTATTAATTCAAGCAAAAAAGGGAGGGAGTGACTAGCAAGAGCCCAGCAGGTAAAAGTGCCTGCCCCAGGATCCTCATGCTGACAACTTGAGTTTGATGCCAGGAAGTCAGAAAAAAACCTCTGGATGGTGACACACCTTTAGGGTCCTGTGAACCAGGAGGTGGGGGATGTGAGAGTCACCAGGAAGCTCAGAGCCCTGGAGTATGACAGCAGGAGAAACAGGAAGACCCTTCTTTCCGAGGTGGTAGCCACATAGTCCTGATGTTTCTCTGACCTCCACATGTGGGCTGTGGCCTTTGTGCCCGCACCCACACCTTCTCATCCTCGCTCATAAACACACACAATCATAAAAGCAAAGAAGAAATGAAAGAAAGGATAGAGGGAGGGAAGAAAGGAAGAAGAGAGGATGAAAAAATAAAAGCCCCAAAGATTGAACTCTGTGTGTTCCATGGGAATCTCTAGCTTGTGTTGGAGCCTGCCTGAGAAGCCCGAGGCAGGGTGCTGTCGTCGATGTGGGGTGAATGCTGACTTTACAGGAGCATGGCAGGAATAGGCACTTGGTTAGAGGTCCGAGATGGGTGTCAATCTGGCTCTTCTCCTGAACGTCTATGTGACTGTGTCTGTACAGGCAAGTGCATGCATGTCAGTTTGTGTGTGTGTGTGTGTGTGTGTGTGTGTGTGTGTTTCATGCTTGGCTGGGTATGTGTCTAGGTGTGAATGAGTGTGAGTTTCCATGTATACCCATGTGTGTTTGTGAGTCAGACTCTCATAACCTTCCCATCTCAGTTTCTCCACCTGAAAAATGTGGAACTCATGGTATCTTTTTTGTTTATTTGTTTTGTGTTTTTGACATGGTTTCTCTATGTATCCTTGGCTGTCCTGGAACTCACTCTGTAGACCAGGCTAGCCTCAAACTCACAGCAGTGTGCCTGCCTCTCCTGGGATTAAAGGCATCTTCCACCAGTGCCTGCCTAAAAATAATAATATCTTTTCTCTTTTTTTTTTTAAGATTTATTTATTTATTATGTATGCTTTGTTCTGTCTGTGTGTATGCCTGCTTCCCAGAAGAGGGCACTAGATCTCATTATAGATGGTTGTGAGCCACCATGTGGTTGCCAGCAATTGAACTCAGAACCTCTGGAAGAGCAAACAGTGTTGTTAACCTCTGAGCCATCTCTCTCTTTTACTTTTAAATCTGTTTCTGGCACTGGAGAGCTGGCTAAGAATTTTTTTTTTTTTAAAAAAAGAAATTTTTAGTTTACTACAGTGTTCTGCCTGCAGGCCAGAAGAGGGCACCAGATCTCAATATCTCATTACAGATCATTGCTTGAGCAACCATGTGGTTGTGGGGAATTGAACTCAGGACCTCTGGAAGAGCAGCCAGTGCTCTTAACTTCTGAGCCATCTCTCCAGCCCCCCCCCCAAATATCTTAATAGGTTTTTTTTGTTTTTATCCCCTAGAAATTCTTTTATTTAAGCAAATTTTGAAAGTAAAAGCAGAGACACGTAATCTTTCATGTAAATGAAACAGCATAGCACCACAGGTTACAGAAACAAAGAAATGAGGAGGTGGGAGTTGAAAAGAAACTAAGGCAGAGAGGGCAGGTCTTTGACTTTAGTTTCCCTGAAGTTGAGCGTGGAAGCAAAAAGTTTCTACAGTTAAAAGGTTCATATAAATTATATGTATTGTGATTTTTGTGGACGTCAGAATGAGATGGTCTGCACAGAACTAAAGATAAGCCTAGTGTCATATCATAGTTGTGCAAGGCTAGCAAAAGCCATGGATATTAATAACAAAAGGAAAAGTTCAGTTCTTTAGCTGCATGAGAAAAGAGTCCAGCATGGGCCCTAATTAGTTCAAGAACGTAGACAATTCTACAGAAGCAGCAATTATGGGCAGATTGTGTAGGAAGACATGTGCTCCTGGTTGGTACGTTATCAATTTCTAATGGGAAAATAAATACAGGTATTGTAAAAGGTTACACAAATCCACTGCAGTTCTACAGAAGCACAAAGGGGAATGAAGTAGCCAGTGTGCATGTCCATCCATTCATGTCTCCAACAAAGAGGACTGTTGTACGACTGCACACCTGAGGAAGAGCTAGCTTCAGCAAGGGCTGGGAAACACTGGAGTCACACAAGTCACAATGGAGCCGGAGGATATCTCCTAGGTAAGAGGATCTTGTTAAAGCTAGGCCAGCAGGTTTAAGGCTGTCAAGTCTAAGCAGTTATTCAAATCTTTTGCAGCCTTTCTGTGCATGTCTCAATCATGTGACTTGTCTTCCAACCTGTGGCCAAATCATCTGGCTTACAAAACCCCGAAGGAAAACACAGACATAATCAATTCAGCAAAGGTTCTATTAAATAAGAGTAGCATACAAAGCTGTGATTATGGGGAAGCAAAGAAAGTTGGAGCATCAGCGAGGTAACGCTTGCTCCTTGTTGGAGCCAGCCCTTCACCAGCTATGCAATAGGTACAATTACTGTTACATTAATTACATTGCTATTTCACGTCCTCTGTATCAGTGCACAGTTAAACTAGTCAAACCCTCCACATGTGTAGGTTTCCCTACAACGACAGCACACACTACCATTTCAATTATGGCACAAAAATTTCTTTTGTGTTTCTAACAAGTGTGGTCAGTACACTAACCTTGATGTCATATCAGAGGCAGCGCTCCTTCAACTCAATTCTACTTCCTGGAACTTAATATTTTCCTGAAGAATGTTTATTTGTAAATCCTTTACAGCATCAATGTTTCTCCTTCAAGCTTCTCCTACATCAAAATGACCCAGACAACTAGCAACACACGCTATCGAGCAATATCCATGTTACCTTCAACATTTATGCTTGATTCTCATTTTTTAAGCTCCTTTCAGCCTATTCGCTGTTTTCAGCAAATGATTATCATAACACACATGCACACACACATGTATTACATTGTATCAGGGACATGGAAGAGTACATAATTTAAGATTACAGTTTTGTGTTAGCTTAGGTTGTAAAATCTTACATGGGAAATCTAAGGCAAGTAAGGTCGGTTGCTGACTGTACTCAAGAAGGCAAATTGAACAAACACCCTGGGTGCACAGGAGGACAGCAGTCTTAGGACTTAAGAGACTTCAAGGTGTATCATTAACTCTGGCTGTGAGACCCCGCAAATATTCCAGGCTCTTAGAGTATAAAGATGCCTTCGTATTTCTTCACCATAGATAAGTTTCTAGGTTGAGCAGAAGGAAAAGAGGAGCTAGCAGATGGGAGGGTGAGGAAGTGAGTAAGGTACATTGTCCTGAAGGAATCGGATCACTGTGAACGTTTTCAGTGGAGACTCAGAACCAGAACAGCCAGCAGGCAAAGGATATGGCTTTGGAGGAAGCTGCTCAGAGCTCTAACCTGAGTTCTAAAAGTTACTGACTTTGTGGTTTGAAAGAAAATGGATTCCATAGGACCACAGTGAGTGGCACTATTAGGAGGTGTGGCCTTGTCGAAGTGGGCGTGGCCTGTTGGTGTAGGTATAGCCTTGTTTGAGTGGCTATGGCCCTGTTGCAAGTATAAGTGTCCTTGTTGGAGTGGGTGTGGGTCTTGTAGGTGTGACCTTGTTGGAGTAGATGTGGCCCTGTTGGAGTAGGTGCAGTCATGTTGGAGTAGGTGTGGCCTTGCTGGAGTAGGTGTGGCCTGTTGGAGTAGGTGTGGCTTTGCTGGAGTAGGTGTGGCCCTGTTGAATGTAAAGACACTCCTTGCAGGGCTGATTTTTTTGTTTTTTGTTTAATTTTTGAGACAAGCTCTTCCTATTACACAGCCCTGACTGTCCTGGAACTCATTATGTAGACCAGGCTGGTTTCAAACTCACAAGGATCCTCCTGCCTCTGCCTCCAGTGTTCTGGACCTTCAAGGTATATACCATGGTGCCCAGCTTGTTTCCTATGTTTATTGCTGTATTGTTTATCTGTGGAAACTTCAATAGGATATTTATTAAAATAATCAGGGCTTCTAATAGCTGTGCTTTTCAATATGTATTTTCAAAAACTCAAGAAATATTTGTCAACCAGCTTTATAAATTAAAGAACAAGCCGGGTATGGTAGTGCATGCCTTTTATCCCAGCACTACAGAGGCAGACATGAATATATCTCTGTGAGTTCTAGGCCAGCATGGTCTACAGAGTGAGTGCCAGGACAGCCAGCGCTACACAGAAACCCCACCTCAAAAAACACAGAAAGAAAAGAAAGAAAGAATAAAAGAAAGAAAGAACAAAATAAAAAACCAAACAAATCTGTGGTAAATAATATTTTGGGTTGTTTATTTGTTTATTTGAGTTTATTTGTTCTTGGCTTCCTGGTAACCTCCTTCTCAGCTCTTTTCTCAGGCAGCTGACTCTGGGTTCATGCTTCTGGAAAAGAACAACGTTCCCTAGGGCAACATTTAGCTGGCCCCCATAGAGTGGTCACAGTGGTTATTTCTGGTTGCCAAATGTCCTAAATGATTGCTAGAACTGGCCAGAGCCTGTGCCATGCTGGTTATTTGGTGTTTAGAGGAGTAATGACCATTGTGGCTGGGAAGCAGAGAAAAGTCTAGAACTGATTAATCTGGCTCCAGGGGTGTGAGTTCAGATTGAGAACAAAGGAGAGAAGGGTATTGAAGTGTAAGTAAAAGAGTTGTTTAGCACCAAAAATGAATAAGGCAAACTCATCTCAGACTGTGGGAAAGAGATGAAAAGGAGAGAGATCAAGGGTTCCTGAGATGCAGAGCTCCGTTCTCCTTTCTGGGGGACAGTCTTCCGTTCTGCCTTCTGAGGACACAGTCTAGGCAAGATCCCTGTGGTGCATCTCGGCATAGCTACATGGGGCATCTAGGCACAGCTTCGTGGGGCGTCTCGGCACAGCCACGTGAGGCATCTTGGTATAACCATGTGGTGTATTTAGGCGTTCCTGTTCCCTGGTGATCTTCCATGGATCCTTTATCTTTAGTTGGATATAGAAGTGGCCATTGAATAGCCTCAAAGAGAGATGAGCACAGGCCGATGGTCCTCTGTGTCCATCCAAGCAGAGCACTCTGTGGTACAAATCTGGGGAGAGTCGGGGACTGCAGGGAGGACCAGGTTTAGTGTCCCCTTAGTCCTAGAGAGTGCCTTGTGAAGTGGGAATCAGATGGAACATGAAAGCCATTTCTTGAACATCTGAAATTTTGTTCCTGATTATGTTAAAACTTTCTTTGCAGCTTATAGCCAGTTTTATTAAGTGCTTTATAATGGAATTTGATAACATTCACTGGAAGACATTGTGAGTGACCTTTATAGCAGTCTTTTTAAAAAATGTATTCTTTCTTGGTATGTCTGGTTTGATTGAGAATGTCCCCATAGGCTGATACTTGAACATTGGGTCCCCAGTTTGTGTTCTTTTTGGAGATTCTTTTAGGGGGTATGCCTTGCCTGAGGGGGCGGGTCAGGTGACCTTTGAGATTAAAAGCCCCATGCCGCTTCTAGTTCTTTCTGCTTTGTGCTTGTGATATGAGCTCTCAGCTTCCAGTTCCTGTCACCTGCCATGACTGTCATTTGCTGCCAGGCTTCCCCACCACGATGGACTCTCATCTCCCTGGAACCACGAGACAAAACAAACGCTTCTGTAAGATCCCTTGGTTGTGGTATTGTATCGCTGTGACCGCAGTGTAGCTAACACACCCAGCTATCGTGTCAGTGTGAGCAGAGACTCTAGGATTAGGGAGCTAACCCTAGAAAGAGAGGAATTCCGAGTGTTAGAGATCTGCCCCATCTCATGCAGTGTCCAGTGACAGAATGCAACCCTGGCTCATAGCACTGATGTCCTTCGTCTCATTCCATCTGTCTGTCTGTCCTGTGCCGGCTTCTTTCCTATACTTCGCTAAGTAGGAAAATAAAGTTAGAATAACCACACTCTTCATTTCTTACTGTTCACATTTTTATTTATTCAGAACTTGTCTCTTTCCCCCACACCAAGATATCAGGTTTTATTTTGGAGGCATATTTGCAAAAAACTTAGAAATTTGTGGAAATTCACTCTTGAATTTCCCTGGACATGACTCCGAGGCTACCTCGGGGAAGGGTTGGATCTCTGGTTGTAGGGGATTCTTGCAATTCGACATTGAGTTGCTGGGGAAATTGGCTTCAGGCATAGCCAGAACTTCACCTGCATTTAGTGGAGGGAGTCGGTAGATACTTCCGACTTGTGGATGGTGGAAAGGAGGGAACCCTTTACCCCTTTTCCCTGAGTGGCCATGTGGTGGACCATGGCCCCGATGGTGTGGTGGACCATGGCCCCGATGGTGTGGTGGACCATGGCCCCGATGGTGTGGTGGACCATGACCCCGATGATGCGGTGGCCCATTGTGTTCTTGATCATTGGAGGGTGGATCACAGGGTCCATAGTCATGGAAATCATGTCTGGGAGGAGGGGGTCCATGAGGAGGGGGTCCATGTGGAGGGTGTCCATGTGGAGGGTGTTCATGTGGAGGGGGTCCATGTGGAGGGTGTCCGTGAGGAGGGGGTCCATGTGGAGGGTGTTCATGTGGAGGGGGTCCATGTGGAGGGTGTCCGTGAGGAGGGGGTCCATGTGGAGGGTGTCCACATGGAGGGGGTCCATGTGGAGGGTGTCCGTGAGGAGGAGGTCCATGTGGAGGGTGTCCGTAAAAAGGGGGTCCGTGAGGAGGGGGTCCATGATGCTCACGACCATGAGGACCACGTGGGTGTTTGCCAAAAGGAGAATGCTCACGGCCCCAGTGGGGTTTTATGTCACTCGCGTTTCTAGCCTGCTAAAAGACACAGCAAAGTGAATATAATTATGTAAGAAGTTAGATGTTAGGCTTGACTTAGACCAGAGGCTCTCAAAGTTTTCACAAATCAGTGGAAGAAGTAGGATACCAAAAGAAACTCTTCGAACTTTTAAGAATTTATTATTTTATATGTGTGGGGTTTTGCCTGTGACTATGTTTGTGTGCTCTGTGTGTGTGTGTGTGTGTGTGTGTGTGTGTGTGTGTGTATGTGTATGTGTGTGTGTGCAGTGCCAGTGGCAGCCAGAAGAGGGCATCAGATCCCCTGGAACTGGAGGTACAAACAGCTGTGAGCTACTATGGGAAGGGCTAGGAATTGAACCCTGATCCTCTGTAAGAGCAGCTACTACTCTTAACTGTCAAGCCAGTCTTACCAGCCCAGTTCTTAAATATTTTTCTAGCCAGATTACATTTAAAATACAAAGAAAAACTGTCACTGAATAGCATGGTTATTTCCCAAGAGGAATACTATTTTGACAAGTTAGAAAGATAATCTCAAAAGTAATGGTGGTCCTTTGGATGCTGTTTCTTTAAAAAAAATTATATTATTCTTGCCAGGCAATGGCGGTGCATGCCTTTGATCCCAGCACTAAGAAGGCAGAGACAGGCAGATCTTAGCGATTTTGAGACCAGCCTGGTCTACAGAGCAAGTTATAGGACAACCACGGCTAAACACAGAAAATCCCTGTCTTGTTTTTCTCATTTCAATGAAAAGTGATAAAACTCTATCAAGGAATGGCACCTGTCTATTAAACTAGCATCTTATGATGGATATGACATTCCCAGCTCAGTCCCAAGACACTCTTCTGGAGGACAGACAGGCACACCTTTTGTTGTTGTTGTTGTTGTTTTGTTTTTCAACACAAGGTTTCTCTGTGTAACCTTGGCTCACTCTGTAGACCAAGCTGACCTTGAACTCACAGAGATCTGCTCACCTCTGCCTACCAAGTACTGGAATTACAGGTGTGTGCCACATTGTCCACCTTTTTTTTTGTTTGCTTGCTTCTTTGTTTTTGTTTTTCAAAGACACCCTTTCCAGAATATAGCAACTTTTTCAGAGGACAGAAAATTAGTCTCCAAACCCTGAACTTGAGTTCTTTTTTTTTTTTAAAAAAAAAACATATAAACAAAAAAACTCCAGAGTCTTTCTCTGTAACTCAGGCTGGCATTGAACTTGGCTATTCTTCTATCTCAGCTTCCCACATGTTGGAATCACAGTTTTACACCAACAGACTTTAACTTAAAAATAAATCTATGGTTGGGCATGGTAGTGTTACATACGGCTGGGTGTGACAGTGCACACCTCTAATCCTAGCATTTGGGAGTCAGAGGTAGGCAGAACTCTAGGAATTTGAGGTCAGTTTGGTTTCTATACTGAGTTCCAGACCAATCAATGCTATGAAGTGTGGACTTATCTCAAAAGAAGAAAAACAAACAAACAAAAAGACAAAACCAAAGAAATGAAATAAAATAAAAACAAATAAAACCTATAGAGCCATGTTCTTGATGACACAAACCTACTCTGTCTCTATCTCTCTGTCTCTGTCTTTGTCTCTCTCTCTCTCTCTCTCTCTCTCTCTCTCTCTCTCTCTCTCTCTCTCTCTCTCTCTCACACACACACACACACACACACGTCATAACAGCCAAATGAGTCAAATGTACAATGTATCTGAAATGATCACTTAGCTTGGTCCTGCTCATGACAAAGGATGCTCAGCCAGCCTACCTCAAAGTCGAAGACTTCACAGTTTATGTCAATGTTTTCTGGGGTTTCCAGGTTGGTGGCATCTACGTTGTAGGACAAAACTGCTCTGCAGAATCCAAAGACCTGTGAAAAAGATGCCTGTTAGTGTATGTCAGTGCGTGTACAGTGAATGTGCGCATATGTATGTGTGCATGTCTGAGTACAGGGGAGTGAAGATCGAGGAAAGGGACCAGGTCTGTGTCTTCCTTTTGGACAAGCCCTGGAGTTGAGGTCGGAACAGAGTTCCTATTTCCTGACACTTCCTGGCTAAGAGTGTACAGGCAAATGGTTTAGATTCCAGGCCTCTCTAGGTGGGTGGTGGAGCACCCCTTCAATCCCAGCACTTCACTCTCTCTGAGTTCGAGGCCACACTGGACCAGAACGTAAATTCCAGGACAGCCAGGGATACACAAAGAAACCTGTCTAGAAAACAAACAAACAAACCACCAAAACAAAAAGAGAATTCAGACCTCCTTATTCGGGGGTAGCGGAGCCAGACACTTTCATGGCTTCAGCGGAATTGTGGGGAAGCTCAGTACACAGTAGGTGGAGAGGTGCTGTAATGTGTTAGCCACTTTGTCACCACTGTGACCAAATACCTGCTAAGCAATGCCTAAGGGGCAGAGATGCCCAGAATTTCTGGTAAGATCTTCCGGCAGATAGTGGGTCAGTTTGATCAGGGATGAGGTCCTGCTGGACAGACCTGGATTCTAACCCAAGCTCGGCTGTGAACCGGGGCAGGAACCAGGGTCACTTCTTCTCTCATCATTTGCCATTATGGGGTTTGATTCATGGTTGTTGATGGCCCTAGTATCTACTGGTTATTAGTTCACTAAACCTTGGGTCTTGATGAATTGAAAACTCAATTTCAGGTGTATGTATATAACATCATGTATATGGTAAAACTATTTTCCCATCTGCAAACCAGAGAAAGCATGAGCGCTTACCTTCTGCAGTGGTGGTGTGAGTGTTGGTAAGAGAACTCATCTGTGGAACATTTGACAGGAAGGAGGCCCTTCGAGTACTGTGCATTGTCTAAGTGACATGTTTCACAGGTGTGTGTCATACTTACTGGAGGCCTTCTGTGGAAATGCTGTGTAGAACAGTTCCGCATAGAGAAGTCCACATAGTAATTGGTTCTTTCCCCTCCTCTCTGGAACAGAGGAATCAGCAGAGTTTCAGGAGCAGAAAACATTAAGAGGAAAAGCAATAGATGCTTATTATTCAATGTCTCGCAAAGCACTGTGGGAATTAAAATGGCAAATGCATGCTATTTTTCTATGGCTTCTGCTTTCGAAAAATATATGACATCGGTGATTAGAGATCGCCATTTTGCAGAAACTCTAATATACAAGTGGAAGTACAGCAGGGAAAAACACCCTCCCTGAGCGCAGACCCTCATTCTTGGGGGATGTCAGTGCTACTGTTTTCTTTTTCATTTTATTTATGTTTTTATATGTGGGGTGTTTTTCTTTCATGTGTGACTATGTTTTGTGTACATGCAGTGTCCAAGGAGTTTAGAAGAGGGTGCCAGATCCTATGGAATAAGAGTTACAGATGGCTGTGAGCCACCATGTGGATTCTGGGAAGCCAACCTAGGTCCTCTAGAAGAGCAGTCAGTGCTCTCAACATGTGAACAATCTCCTCAACCCCATTGCCACTGCTTTGATGTGTTTCTTCTTCTGGGCTTTTCCACATGTAGAGATATTTAGATATTTAAATATTTAATTTGCATGGGCTCACAAGCTCAGTAGCAGTCTGCAACCTGCTTTTTCTCTCTTGCCAATACACATGAGTCCAGAACACTCTTCATAGCGAACCACATTACATGTATCCTACTGCATAAAACACCATGACCTATTCGAGTTTCCCTTTCCAAAACACTTGGCAGGGCTAGAGAAATACTGTGGTTGTTAAGAGTACCTTCTGCTCTTTCAAAGGACATGAGTTCAATTCCCAGTACCCACAGCAGAAGATCCAGTGCTCTCTGCTGGCCTCTGGGGGCAGAGCACACAAAAAGTGCACATGCATATACGCAAGCAAACACTCACACACATGCAAATAAGAAATCTTTAAAATATGAAAAGCAAAGGCCAAACATCAACCAGCTGTCCTACCAGACAGTTCTGTGTGGGAGGCACTAGAATTCGTGGTCTGTGAGGCAACATCAGCGACAATGCTGGTCATGGTGAGGATTTTGTTTTGTTTTTGTTTTTTTGAGCCTCAGTATTCTAACCATAATGTAAGAAGGCTAAATTTGGATGGTTTTTCAATGCTCAGATAACCCCATCATGCTCTTGCCTTTCCTTTGGATTCTTTTCTTTTTCCTTTCAGATGTTCAGTGTTTCCTCGTTCTACTCTCTCTCAAGCAAAAGAAGTTGTAGAAAAGCTGTGCATTGGCCTTGCTGGTGGCCAAGCATCGAAGGCTATGACTGTCAGAAAGGAAGCTGGCCAGGTGAGGCAGTAGACGGTGTGTGGCCCTCAGCTCCCCGCATCAGGTCGGAGCAGGGAAAACTCACCGCTTTTATAACCCTCTCTACTCGGTCCACTCGGAAAGAGTCAAAGCCATCGTTCTCCCCTTTGTACTTTTCCAGGGCGTTTTGGGCTTGTTGTCTGTGAACCTCGGACTCTCCAAGGTATTCCAGGAGCACAGGGCTGTCTTTGGTGTTGCTCAGGGCTGAGGATACTGAGGAAGAAGAAAGAGGGTGAGACCACGGGGTCAGAGGACCAGGTCTGAATACAGCTCATGTAAGCGCAGTGCGCAGGGGACACTAGGTTCTGTATAAAAGAGAGAAGAACTGATAATGCTTAAAGTAATGTGTCAGGATCAGTCAATCAGGCTGCACAGAGACCAGGCTGTCCCTGCCTGCTGGTACTTGTTGGGACCTCTACCCATGATGCCTTGCCCACTCTGGACTTCACAACTTCCTATCTTTGTCAAGGAGCGAGCTTTAAATTAAAGGTACAGAAAAGGATCCAGCAGCCTCTTTCTTTTCCTCTCTCTCCCCTTTCTTCTTTCTTTTCTTTCTTTTTTATTTTTTGGTTTTCGATACAGGATTTCTCTGTGTATCCCTGACTGTCCTGGAACTCACTCTGTAGACCAGGCTGGCCTCAAACTCGCTGAGATCCACCTGCCTCTGCCTTCCAAGTCTAGAATTAAAGGTGTGCACCACTACTGCCCAGCTCTCTCC
Source organism: Microtus pennsylvanicus (assembly GCF_037038515.1). Taxonomy (NCBI): domain Eukaryota; kingdom Metazoa; phylum Chordata; class Mammalia; order Rodentia; family Cricetidae; genus Microtus; species Microtus pennsylvanicus. Next base: position 71,470,314 of record NC_134579.1, read on the forward strand.
TGTCTCACTCTGTAGCTGGCCTCAAACTCACACCTTGGCCTCCTGACTGCTGGGAGGGCAGGCCTGTACCATTGTGCCTTGCTTCTTTCTTTCTTTAAACAACTTTCTGTAGAAGCTGCTGGCTTGTTGCCTACGTTCAATCATGCTGAAATCTGTCCTTCTGAAACTAAGTCTTTCAGAAAAATAAGTAGGAGTCTGGACTCTGGAACCAACGCTGTAGAGATGTCCTTTCTATCATGTCTCCATTGCTTCTGAGAACACACATTGGATCTTTGCCAGATCCAGTTAGTTTTATCTCTAAAATGGAAAGTTTGGCAATGATTACTTCATAGTCTTATGTGAGGTTAAACAAAATGACCAATGCATGACATAACACAGTATATAACCACTCTGTATACTGTGGAGTGATATAGACCGTCTAACTGTCGAAGCCAGTTCTTACCAAGTGTTAAGGATTCTGTGAAGATGACACATTCTATTTGATTCCAACAAGAATCCTAAATGAGAAAAACCTAAAGAGGTTACACGACCTGCTCCCCAAGCCACAATTATTTGGAGATAACATATCTGGGCTGGCAGAAGTTCATGACCTTGAAAACAAAATCTAGACACAATGGAGACACGATTCCATTCCAAGGGTGTTTACTGTGAGGCAACTGGCAAATAAGGAAGCTTGAACTTAAGCTCAGGCCGGCCGAAACTCAGAGCTGCATCTCTTCAGTGGTGTGTGTACTGCCTCTTTAAGTCTCTATGAGTACATACTAAATCTCTTTAAGTGACATTTGCCGGGGTGGGGGTGTGGTCTATTTCAGCAGAGGGAGTGCGAATGGAGAAGGGAAGGGCAGCGGCCCTCCCTGATGGCTACCATGTGTTCCATTACGAACACCACCATATGATCGGGTTCTATGTTAATCTGGAATGAGCAATTCGGCAGACGACCTTACCAGAGCTCGTGGTGCAGTTATAGTTGTTCACTCTAAAGTCTTGAGACTCGTTAGAGTATCTTGTAGCTATGACCTTACATTGTCCAATCACCTGCAAAACAAGATGATTTTAAGCCCTTACAGAACCATGTGCACAGACGGCCTATGACAGAATACCAAGGCCGTGTTACACCATCTCATGTAACGTGTATTTGGGGATTCGTCCACCTGTCTTGTCCCAGAGCAGCCTTTTCAGCCTGCTCCGTGTGCTGCACACCTTTGGCACACCAAACCCTGGTGAGAGCAACTGTTTAAATGGATCATGACCACTTCCCAAGCATTATCAAAGGGGACAGAACTAGTGTGTCCCCTCGGTGTGCAAAACTCTTCTGGCCCTGACATCCCATGTCTGCTGATCCCTTGTGCTCTCGCCTGTGACAGGGAGACTGGCCTCAGTAACCAGGGCCAGCATGCACAGCAAGGCTGTGTTCCTCACTGCAACCCTGGCTGTCAACAGAAGGACGGATCACTCTTCAAGGCACACAGTTCCCAGTTCATACATTCATAGACTGTGGTTCTGGAAATGACATGGTCGTTCCAGTTGAGGAGACTGAAGTCTAAGATGGTTGGGGATTTGCCCAAGGCTCGTAGCTGCTGATGCTCTCCTGGGAAGGCCACAAGCCGTGCTGACTTTTATAATGGGGTTCCCGAGAATGGTTCTTAAGGGAGTACGACTTAAGGCTGACGTCATCTTCATACATAAGCAGCTTTTTCTAGCTTCCATGTGGCTCCACTGAGTGAGCGGATTGGAAAGAAGATAGAAGAGCAGCGGTTCTAGTTACTTACGATTTCACTTTGCCGTGAAGCTTCAAGACAGTCATTTTCGGATTTTGTGGATAGGACCCAACAGTCAGATTCTTTCACGTCTAGGACCAAGTAGTAGATGGTGGCATTTCCCTAAGGATGACAAGAAAGGACCAGGTCAGTAGGATGTGAGAATCCAGAGATTTATTGTTTTGGTTTGTTTTTGTTTTTAATGATAGGAATTTCTTTCTTTCCATTTCCTTTCTTTCTCTCTCTCTCTCTCTGGCACCTGGACTAGCCCATTTCTAATAATCTGCTGTAGCCCACGAGGTGGCTTACCAGAGAAGATCTTAACCTTCGTCTGTCTGGAGTGGGAGAATCATGGCGACTCCTTGACTCAGCTTCTTTCTCCCAGCATTCTGTTCTGTTTACTCCCCCCACCTATGTTCTAAGCTATGAGGCCAAGCATCTTGTTTATTACTTAACCAATGAAATCAACAGATTGATATATGACACTCCCACATCACTTCCCCTCAGTCCCCTCCATTTCCCTCCCATCTGTTCCCCTCCCCTCCATTTCCCTCCCTTCCCCTCCATTCCCCTTTATTCCCCTCCCCTTTCCTCTTTCTGTCCCTTGCTCCTTCTCTTTCCTTTTTAAGAACAGATCCTAGGATGTGAAAACCCAGGCTGGCATGGAATTGAGCATCCTGCTTCCCACTCCCAAGTGCTGAGGTCACAGGCGTGCATCACTATGCCTGGCAGCAATCGCCTTTCTTAAACAAAATTTCTTGGCATATCCAATCTCTGCAGATATTCTCTTGTGTCCTCTAATCTATGTATTTGAATAAACAGCTTCAAATAGTGATTTCTAAATCCTCTCCTTAAGGATCAGGATGCTTCTTCTTTCACCTTTATAAAGCTGTCACTAAATGGCTTAAGTAGAGGTATTGGAAATGAAAGCCTGGAGTTCAAAGTGACAGCAGCCACTGCCTTCTCTGGTCTGTATTTGTGGTCCTGTCCTCTGTTCCTGAACTGGCTTTCTCTCCTTAATCTTGTCTGGAGCTAAACTTGTTCACTTTCGCTCCATCTCCCTGGACTTCCTCATCCTCCTCAGTGGCTTCCTTAATTCTTTACTTGGGTTCTGGCTCTACAAATGTAAATTGCATAGGCTCAGGGCTCATACCTAGGACCCCAAAGCTCAGGAAGATCAGGAGTTCAAGACCAGCCTGAGCTAAAAATAACAACAGGAGCAGCCAAGATAAACAAACAAGGAAAAAGATGAATGGATCTTGTTTTGATCAGTTTCTTTGCTTTGGCCAATCACCAAGCAGGTTGAACGGCTTGTCAATGACATGTCTCTTGGGTCCTATCTCTTCCTTTTCTTTGCTGCCACCTCAGTCTAGTCCTGAGTTCCAAACTCCTGAATACAGGAACAGCTTCTTAGTTCATGTCCCCATTACCTGCCTCTGTCTCCTCGACCTCATTGTGTCCCCTCCTCCCACCTCTCTGAACTGTCATTCAGAAGTAGCGCCTTGCTCTTTTGTCCTGTGTCCAGCACATGTGACAAAGAGCTTAAAGTGGTAGAGACGGTCATTAAATGGCTTGTCTTAAGTTCCTGTGTTCCCATCTTCTACATTTTGCCATCCTTCCGTGTCTCCTGTGCTGTAGAGAGTATAAATTGCTTTATGTGTTGTCTGCAGTTGTCCATGGTCTGGCTTCCTGATTTCAGACATTTCACCAGAGAAGATGGAGGCTATTGTTGTTGTTACTGTTATTGCTGCAATGGGAAGAATCAGCATCTCTCTATAGTCCCTACTGGCCTATCAAATTCATTCTAAACAGCCATATAATCTAAATGAAGGCAACGAGTTTGCATGGCTTCAAGATAAGCCCTACTCTTTTCCAGCTTCACATGGAATCCCTCCCTTTTCAGAACCCCACTGAACTTCGGTAACTCCCTCCCTGCTTCCTCAGTTACTTCTCAACACACCTCTTTCTGATTCCCCACTCTCCTAGAAGAGACAATGTGCTAGGATAGACCATTCAAACCCCATCCACCCTCCAAAACCCACCAGCATCTTTCCCTTTTGGTATTAAGAAATCTGTTATTAAATTGCTCCAATATCTTCGGCAGACATACGGTCACAAAATACGTCCCATTTTACCCAGTTGACCTCTGTGCACTTAGCAGATTCTTGTTCTAATTTTCAAAGTTCCCAGTAGTCCATGGGCTCAGCACAGTACTTCTAGCTCCTTACAGACTGATGCATCACTAATGACACGCCAAAGGCAAACATTAATTTAGAGGCAAACCCAACAATTTCCAGCAAGCCTCAGGAACTAAACAGGAAAGCCCGATGAAAGTCTTTAATTCTGCAAAGCAGTCTGCTCAGGGACTCCATTCCCTTTTCCCCTTCACACATGACCTCCCAGCTCAGCGCCTCATTGGCCATTCTCACCACTGTGTCCAAGTGAGCGTCTGAGACTCGCAGCAACTGGAAAGCATAGCCATTCCTCCGCCCTTTATTGATCAGATCTAGAACTTTCTCAGCCGAAGGCTCGGAAGCATCACAGCTGGTGGGACTCAGGGCATGGGAATACTGCAGGGTGCCTAGAAGCAGTGCCACGGTGAGCACCTTCATTGTGCTAAACCATCCTAGGCTGTGGTCCACCATAGCAGAGGACTCGAGAGTGGCACACACTCAATTGATAAAAGGTTTTATAGAGTTTTGTTATATAACTGCGGATGTTCACCTTGACCCCAGGATCAAATATCTGTCAACAGTCTGTAAATGATTAGTGTAGAGAAAGTTGAGACATAACATTGCTGCGTGGGTCAGTTCATCACCCACACAACCTTGGTTATATTTGGTGGGCAACGGATACAAAGTGTGCTTGGCCCTAAGCACTTACTGTGTGGGTGTGGGGATGGAACTGGAAGTAATTTTTCTTCTATCTGTATCAGTTGAAAATCTTTATCCTTGGCTGCCTCTTTGGATTATGGCATTAAAATTCCTCAGTGGAGCCCAGCCACATTGTCTGAGGGAATAACATACCCAACAGCCTGCCTCATGTGTGGCATGGCCTTCTGCTGTGGCTGTGGAATCAGATGGGAATTTCTAGCCCTGACTCTGTTACTTTCTTACTGTGTAAGGCTATAGAACCCCTCTGTCTTTGTTACTGTTCTGTAGCTGTGAAGAGCCACCATGACCACGGCAACTATTATAAAGGAAAACATTTAATTGGGGCTTGCTTACAGTTTCAGAGGTTTAGTCCATTGTCATCATGGTGAGGAGCTTGGAGGCGTGAAGATGGACATGGTGTTGGAGAACTGGCTGAAAGAAAGTTCTACATCTGGATCTGCAGGCAGCAGGAATAGAGAACCACTGGGCCTGGCTTGGGTTTTGGAATCAAGAAGTGCTACTCCCTAATATATATATATTCCTATGGGGGTATTTAGTAAAGTTATTACTTCTGTGATGAAATTCTATGGTCAAAAGCAGCTTGAGGTGGAAAGAGTTTATTTGGCTTATATACTTCCATATTCCTGTTCATCACTGAAGAAAGCCAGGACAGGAACTCAAACAGGGCAGGAAAACTGGAGGCAAAAGCTGATGCAGAAGCCACGGAGGAGTGCTGCTTGCTCCCTGTGGCTTGCTCAGCCTGCTTTCTCATAGAACCCAGGACTACCAGTCCAGGGTGGCTCCACCAACAATGGTTGGGCCCTCCCTCATCAATCACTAATTAAGAAAATGTCTTCTAGGCTTCCTTACAGTCTGATCTTATGGAAGCATATCCTTCTCTTCATTTCTTCCTTCCTTTATTTTATTTATTTATTTTTATTTTGTTTTGAGACAGGGTTTCTCCGTGTAGCCCTGGCTGTCCTGAAACTACCTTTGTAGGTCAGTCTGTCTTTGAACTCACAGAGATCCGCCTGCCTCTGCCTCCCGAGTGCTGGGATTAAGGGCATGCATCACCACTGCCCAACTTGGAGGCATTTTTTTTTTTTGGTCTTCGAGACAGGGTTTCTCTGTAGCTTTTGGTTCCTGTCCTGGAAATAGCTCTTGTAGACCAGGCTGGCGTCGAACTCACATAGATCTGCCTGCCCCTGCCTCCTGAGTGCTGGAATTAAAGGCGTGTGCCACCACCGTCCGGCTGGAGGCATTTTATTAATTTTCTTTCTCAGATGACTTTAGTTTATATGAAGTTGATAAAAAAAATCCTGCCTGGGGTTGGGCATTCTTCTTTAAACCACCATGTCTTCTGACTCTTAGTTTCTTCATCTATAAACTGAACTGATAGTGCTTGGCAATATTGTGTAATGAATAAGAAGCTATGTGTAGGCCAGGCAGTGGTGGTGCATACCTTTAATCCCAACACTCGGGAGGCAGAGGTAGACGGATTTCTGTGAGTTTGAGGCCAGCCTGGTTTATAGAGTGAGTTCCAGGACTGGGCCCATAGCTATTGAGAAACCCTGTCTTGAAAAATAAACAAACAAACAAGAGGAAGCCATGTGTAAGTCACTGAGAGCACAGTTCAGTGCTGAGTTACTAATGCCACTTACTAGTGTTTGTGTTGTAACCAAGGGCACTGCTGTGCCATCCCAGTTTCGTGTGGCTCTTAAAGCAAATCTCATGAAAGGAGACAGTGATGACATGGACAGGGGTTGAGAAACTGGGGGACAATCCCATTTGGGGAAGGCCTCAGCACTAGGAACAGGCATGAATACAGCAGCCCCAACCCCTCCAAAGTGTGGAACCTCCACGCTTGCAGAGGCTGCAGCTTCATAAGGAACCCAAAAGAACCTGCCTAGGCTTCCTTCTCGGTGCTGCATGTAGTATCTCTACAGCATGTCACCTCTTCCTGAGCGCGTCTACAACAAGGATCTGCAGTACTGGTGACGAACCTTGCCTTCATGGTAGGCACACTCAAGGAACATTAAGAAAGTCCTGGTTTGGAGCCAGAGATACTCCTGGGTGGTAGACTCTTGTGGAGCACATGCAAAGGCCTGGGTCTCTGTCCAGCAGAAGGAAAATATCAGTATGTGCATCCAGTTCACTTTAGGTAGAATCAGTGTCTTTAGGGGTGCGACTGGACACTGGCTGTTTTCAAATTCCCAGACAACCCCAAAGTGCTGTCAAGACTGAGAAGGACTGGGCCTCTGTACTGAAGACGCAAAAGTAATTAAGACAGAGACACATTAATGGAGTCCCTATGTGCTGATGCAATACCATGAGAATATCTCTTCATGCTAAGACCCCAGAACTCCTGCTGGATCTCACAGCCAGAGTTAATAATAAACTTTGGGGTCACTCAAGACCTAAGACTGCTCTCCTATTGAGTACTCAGCCTGTTTATTTAATGTGCTCTTAAGAGAACAGCGTGGCCGTTTAACTTATTTGCTTTGAACTTCCTGTGAAATCAACTTTTTTGTTTGTTTTATTTTGTTTATTTGTTTGTTTTCCGAGATAAGGTTTCTCTGTACGGCCGTAGCTGTCCTGGAACTCACTCTGTAGACCAGGCTGGCCTCTAACTCAGAGATCAAGTCTTGGGATTAAAGGCATGCACCACCACTGCCCTGAGGAAATCAACTTTACAACCTATACTAATGTATAGCTGTAATTTTAACACATATAGACTTCCATGCCCCTTATCCATGAATAATGCATGTGTCCTTGTAAGTAGCCCCACAGATAATTCACTACAAGTATTGGATACAGTGTATGGATTCTGTTTGAGAAACAGTGATGTCAGTAATATTGTTTTATGCCTGTATGAGTTGGGATCAGGTGGAGGCAGTGACTTAATACCTTATAAAATTCTGTTAAAAAATTCTGTAAAATGTTCCTCATTTCTTCCCCGTGTGTGCTCTTCAATAAACACAAAGCAGAAGCTCTTTTCTAGAGACACACAGAAAGATGGGGGCAGACAGATGGACAAGACGGCCTTCAGGCAGGCCTAGACTCAGACCCACATCACAGAAAAAGGGAAAGCTGAGTATTCAAATCTGGGCTCGCTCTTGGTTGAATGACACCAAGAGGAAATATTTTGATTTCTGTCCTTAATGTACACTGTTGCATTACCGATGACTCTTGGTATTATAATGTGTTCAAAATGACATTGATCACCAAAGGCCAAGGCTTTTATTTAGAAGGATAAGGAGCACATTTAGAACAGTATCCAAGACTGAACTTTTAGAATCACTGTCATTGGCTTGTGAAAACCCAACACTGATTCAGAATCACAGGAAGAGCAATGAGGTCCGAGAATAACTTTCAGGGGTTGGCTCTCTTTACCTTGTGGGTCTTGGAGATCAGATTCAAATTATGAGGCTTGGTAGCAATCACCTTTCACTACCTAACCAGCCCAGCAATGACTATAGAACTACACCACTGTAAGTGCTCAACTCCTGTGGTTCCAGAGCTATTAACATTAGCAACCTGCAAACCACTGATTATTTGACAAGGTTGATATTGGTTGGCTTGCTCATATGGAATTTGCAGACTAAGAAAAAAAAAGATTGAGAACTAAAAACTAGATAAATTACATCTAAGAGGTGAGCCGGAGAAGAGGAACTTGAGTGTGGGTCTCAGAGGGTGTTGTCCACAAAGCAGGAGAGGCACAGAGATGTGAGACAATGTCTGCTTGAGGAAGCTTGAAGAGTAGACAAGCCGGCCTTGCTGTAACTCCAAGTGTGGAAGTGTAAACAAACACTCTGTTTGGATTTTAGCCTAAGGATGTACTTAGCATTTATTAGTAGATTGTGGAAAAGAAAGAGTCGTGGCTGAGGGGAGAGGTGAGCATTGGAACAGCCTACTTCTTCTGGAATTTAGTCAAGAAAACGAGGAGGGGGCTGGAGAGATAGCTCAGTGGTTAAGAGCACTGGCTGCTCTTCCAGAGGTCCTGAGTTCGATTCCCAGCAACCACATGGTGGCTGACAACCATCTGTACTGACATCTGGTGCCCTCCTCTGGCGTGCAGGCATACATGGAGACAGAATGTTGTATACTTAATAAATAAATAAATAAATAAATATATCTTTAAAAAAAAAAAGAAAACGAGGAGGTCAAAGCAGAGGAGTCACAGATCCCAAGGCCCTTCCTCAATGTTCTTTCCGTGTGTGTGGCTTAGAGACTACCCTTATTAAAAGTCTCTGCTGGGGCTGGTGATGGTCTTTTAAATATTTGCCCCCAGGTCTACCTCTGTTTGATTTTCTTTGTCTGGCCCTATGTCCCAGGATTCCCAGGGATTAGGTAATGCTAGCTTTCCTGTAGGCTGATTTGCTCTTGGGTTCAAAGAGTTGAGGTGTAGTGAAGCTAGAAAGGAAGAAGGAAGAAGGCAACGTGCTTATCCAGTTGGTGAGTCTCTAGCCTATCACCAAGGCTGCTCCTGCAAGGCAGCCTCTGATCCACAGCTCAGCTCACAGCCGGCTTGGGTAGCCTGCCACGTCTCTTCCTGCCTTCTTGGCCTGGGGTTCTAAAGGCCTCCTATTGTGGCTGTTCTTTAGGTACCTCAACATATTTTGCCCTTCCCTTCCCCAGCATAAAAGGGTTTATTACAGACCCTCACCCACCAATGCCTTTTTAGCTGGGTTGAGTGCCGTTCTTGTCAGATGCTGACTGATCTTTCGTGTGTGCATGTGTGCATCTAACTGAAAGGAAAATTTCCCATCGTATCTTAAATATAGAGAAGACCACATCTGAATGTCATGATGGGCTCTTACGTTCCATCAGTGTTTGCTCTGAGGGTTTATATATCAATAGAGAGTAGCATATATGGTGTTCCCAATGGATGGCACATGATAAATACATATACACGCACAGAGAGACAGAGACACAGAGAGACAGAGACGAGAGGGGGAGGAGTTCTCTTCCTGTGTCCCTGTCTCAGTGAGGGGGACCACTGTAAAGATTCCAGACCTTGGAAATAGTTCAGGCAACCCAAGATAGTCCTTTAGCAATGGGGAAGGCTAGCTAAGACCCTAAACAACAGAGGAGAGGGTGCCTGAACTGGCCTTCCCCTGTAATCAGATTGATGACTACCTTAATTGTCACCATGGAACCTTCATACAGTAACTAATGGAAGGAGATGCAGTGACTCACAGTGAAGCACTGGGCTGAGCTCCCACAGTCTAGTTGAAGAGAGGGAGGAACAATAATATGAGCAAAGTGGTCAAGATCATGATAAGGACACCATAGAAACAGCTGACCTGAGCTAATGGAAGCTCACGGACTCCAGACTAACAGCAGGGGACCCAACCTAGGACCAAACTCGGCCCTCTGAGTGTGGGTGACAGTTGCATGACTGGGGCAGTCTGTGTGGCCACTGTCAGTGGGACCAGGATTTATCCTTACTGCTTGAGCTGGATTTGGAGCACATTCTCTTTGGAGGGATACCTTGCTCAACCAAAGTATAGTGGGGAGGTCCTTCTTCAAAGCTATGTGCCAGACTTTGTTGACTCCACATGTGAAGTCTTACCCTTTCTGGATAGGGGATGGGGTGGTGGGGAAGGTGGAGGGAGCTGCAGGAGGGAAGAACTGGGATTGGTATGTAAAATGAGAAAGGATTTTTAAAAAAAAAGAAAGAAGGAAGAATAGGGGAGGCAAGGAGGGGATTAGGAAGGCGTGTTTATTTGGGCACAGATTTCATCCGCAAAGCTGAGCATATACACATGATAAATGAGAGGTCAAAACCAGAAAGGTAGGGTAGGGTGAGTCCATGACACAGCACTCCTGAGGTTCCCGTCTGTGATGAGGTAGGACTTGGTGGTGATGTGGCTGTTTGGGGGAACAATGTTCACCCATGTACCTAAACACCAGTGCAAACATCATTTATCCATGGAAATACTTCCACGGGACCATCACGTTCCAGTAACAGGCCATCTGTTCAACAACTCTAGCCAAGAGTCCATTTGAGGACCAAATCAGGTGGCCTGCCAATAAAATATAGATATTGTGACTACAGTGCCTAAGACGAGGCCACAGTTCTTCAAACATACAGGTACTAACTGATGTCACATTGTTCAAATGCAGTCATGGAAAGTGGGGACAAACAGCTGAGGTGCCTATTTAACACATCAAAGCTGGACCACCAGGTCCTCCCAGCTTCTCTGGTCTCTACCTGTTACAGTATGGCTCACAAACCTCTCCTTCTACCCTGATTTCCAGCCCAGGAGCTGGGCTGCCCTTCCCCCAGAGACTCTTCCCTATGTAATCCAGACATTTTGGTTACCTGCCCCCTTTTGGATCTTTGACCTCCTGACTGCTGCACCTGGTTCCTCTCTCTCCTTTCCCCTTCCCCTTCCCATCTCCCAGACGGCCCAGCTCAGTCTGGTCATGTCCACTCTGGACTTTCCCAAATATCCTTGCCTCTGACTTGCAGGGATACATGCACACAGAACTCTGTATACATAATAAATAAATAAATCTTGATAAAAGAGAAATGTAAAGAAATAATTCAATGAACTAATGTTGTATGAAGGCCATTAGTTTGTTTCCTGGCCACCTTGCAGCTCAGACCTGAAATAACCACACAGAAACCATATTATTATTTTTTTTAAATATTTATTTATTTATTTGTTTATTTATTTATTATGTATACAATATTCTGTCTGTATGTCTGCAGGCCAGAAGTGGGCACCAGATCTCATTACAGATAGTTGTAAGCCACCATGTGGTTGCTGGGAATTGAACTCAGGACCTTTGGAAGAGCAGGCAATGCTCTTAACCACTGAGCCATCTCTCCAGCCCCCCAGAAACCATATTATTTAAGTCACTGTTTGGCCCATTAGCTCTAGCTTCTCATTGGCTAACTTTTACATCTTAATTTAACCCATCTCCATTAATGTGCATCACCACGAGGTCGTGACCTACTAGCAAAGGTTCGGCATGTCTGTCTCCTGTGGCCCCTCCATGGCTTCTCTCTGACTCTGCCTCCTTTCTCCCAGCATTCAGTTTAGTATTCCTCACCTACCTCTGTTCTGCCCTGCTCTGCTATAGGCTCAAAGCAATTTCTTTATTCACCAATGGTATTCACAGCATACAGAGAGGAATCCCACATCAAACTAAGAAACAAAAGAGTAACTATGTTATCAAGCATGGAGAAATTGAGCTGGTGTCAGCTAGAAGCTTTACTCCTACTGACTAGAATTCCTGGTGCTGGAAGGTATACTTTGTGTACTCTTTGTACTTTGCACAGTGCTGGAGAAGAAACGTAATCATGACTCTCTTACAGCTACAAACCCTGGGACCTAAAATAGCAACTTGCCTGCAAGATATACCCACTAGTGCAATTATGACACAGGTTAGGAGAAACTACCTCCTTCTTGGGTGATTCAAAGTCCTCCTCTTTGAGATGGAATGAACCCATACCCAACATGTTAGTAGTGCTAAGAACCTGAGACTACATAGGTCATGGACTCCAGGGCAAAATTATTACTATTATTCTGCTAAATTAACGTAGCAATAAAATGACTCCAAATGACATATTACTGTGCCCACAGATCAGAGTATTGCTCAGCCTTCATCAGAGAAGCTTATTTTAGCAGTAGATGGTGGTTAACACAGTAGCAAGTAAGAAACTTTGCAGCCTGTGCCTGTAGTGGTTTGAAAGCAAATGGATTTACACTATTAGCCCCCAAAGGATTAGCACTATCAAGAGGCATAGCCTTGTTGGACTTGCTGGAGGAGTATGTCACTGTGAAGGTGAGCTTTGAGGATTCATATGTAAAGACCAGGGACTTGCTCCCAGCCCCTACCCAGAGTTCCAAAGGAGAAATTCTTCCTAGGAGCAGGGAAAAGATGGACGATTTCTATAAAAACTTCACACATGACCTGAGGGTCACTTTCTTTTATTTTCATTCTAATTCTTTTATCCTGTCTAATTTCTTAGCTCCAATTATTCTACACTCTTATTTGTTTTACATTCTACATTCTTCTTCTTGTTCCTTCTACATTCGTTATCTTTTTTCTACATTCTCATTATCCTATCCTCTTGCCTTTGCGAAACCCCAAGCATATATGTATACACATTCATTAGCAACTTGTTAGTAATAAAAAAAACTATAGGGCAAGTTCTCAAGGACCAGTGTTCTTTGTAGATATGATAAGAGTCACACATGCCAAAGACTTGGTCAGCTTAATTGGTTATTGATAACAGTTGTAGGTTGTAAAAGTTCTGGCCTAAATCTTAAAGGGACAGCTATAGGTTACAAAGGGAGGAAACTAAACCATTGAGAGAGCTAAGAAGAAAGGCAAAATACACATGTACTATTTTACATTTCTTAAGTGTGATTAATAATATCCAGACATGGTTAGTCGATTAACAGCCTCCTATTATCACCTGAAACTAAGGACCTAAACAAAATCAATTAGTCTACTGATCCTTGCATCAAAAACTGGTACAAAGGGTTCATTGCTATTTTGAGTCAGAGGAGGGAGGTGCCAGTGAAGGAAGCTTAGGTCAACATAGGTGCTATTGATTTCTTGAAGGGCTATATAACAAGTCCTTCACTAACATTCTTGTTCGCCATAAGTCTTTGAATGACTTCTATCTAACAAGGCCAGGCACCTGCAATTCTATACAATGAGTAAAATTGGTGGAAGTTCTGTTTGTTATCTATCCACAAGGACACTTGTTTGGCCAAGTAGCTCTGTCAGTCTGGCTGTTGATAGAGAACAGGCTTCAATTTTTCTCACCATAATATGGGACAAAGACTGGACTATGAGAGCTTGTTCTATATTCCAGAAATAACATAGAGGTTATCTTCCTGACCATCCACAAATATATGTGCCCATAAGATTGAGATAGAATTGTGAGATTACCATTATACATTACATGAAGATGCATGGCAGTGGGGAGATATTGTAGCTGTTATTAAGGAAGGAATGCAGTTCTTAGGGAAGAAAAGAAGTGATACATGAGAGCAATACAGACAAGGAGCAACCGATCATTTACAGTCAGTGACCTCATGGCCTTTCCAGGTGGGTCTTCCCATCAAAAGCGCCATTCATTTGGTGGGTATACTAGTTATCACCTGCTGTATACTCTCAGGGCCCTCGACACTCATATATGCTCAAGCCACACCAGTTCTTAGTTCACTTTCTACTGCCTTTAAATGAAGATGCAGAATCCTCGGCTCCTTCTCTGGCACCATGTCTGCCAGCACCCCACCACACTTCCAGCCACCATGTTCCCTGCCATGATGATAATGGATTAAATCTCTGAAACTGTAAGCTGCCCCATCAATTAAATGTTCTCCTTTGTAAGAGTTGCTGTGGCCATGTTTTCTCTTCACAGCAATAGAAACCCTCAGACAAAGCCCCTAATAGGATGACTTTATCAAACTTAAGGCTCAGGGATCTACGTGGAATAGGAGGTGGAAAGACTGTAAGAGCCAGAGGTGATGGATAACTGCAAGGAAACAGCATTTTCCAGATTCAACAAGGCTCATGCATATTTGATCTCATGGGGACTGTGACTGCATACAGAAGGACTGGGTAAGTTCAAGCCAAATACGATTCTAGCGTGGAGAAGGGGAAGTGGACACCCCTCACCAAGAAGCTATTTGCAGCTGATGGTAGCTACTTAGAGAGGGAAATACGTTTCTTCAACAGAGTGACACTGGGTATGTTGACCACACTCTAGGACAGATCTCATGCTCAGGGGTAGTTAACAGACACAAAATGGACTCCATGGTTTTCTTTGCTGTTTTTGTTTGTTTGTTTGTTTGTTTGTTTTGAGCCTTTGAGGGGAAGATTGACTTTGTGTGTGTGTGCGTGCGTGCCCCTGCTTTTTCAAGAGCAAGAAAGAACATAAAGTAGGGAAGAGTTCGGGAATGGAAGCAATATACTCCATAAAATATTTTTAAATAATTTTTTAAAAGAAAGCTGGAGGGCATCTATAGTATTTCATCTAACAACATTGCTCTTTTATCATCAAAAATAAAATTTAAAAACCCAGATGAAAAGTCGCCAGAGACAGAAGTCATAGTCACAAGCTAGACAAAGAGCATTTGGGAGAACAGTAGGCTCTATATGTCACAATAGACCCATCAGATTAAACCATCTAGTGGTGTTATAGCTATTCTGGTTTGTGTGTATCATGTCAGTTCTACATGAGTAAAGATGTTTAAAAGGTTAAAGGAAAGAGAGCGAGAGAAACAAAAAGGTAGTTGGAGTCTGAGCAATTTGTACAGGGTATCATTTAGCACATAGAACCTGACCAATGTGGCCCAAAGTGGGGATCTCATTTCATTTCCAGCCAACACATTGTGATCAAGAAGCAATAAAAAGATGTATTTTATTAGCATTTCAACATATGATCATCTGTCTCCTCATTCCCACCACCTCTCATCTGGTGCAGGGACCACATCCCAATGGGGGACCCTGTATATGATTCTCAGAAGATGTATTTTATTAGCATTTCAACATATGATCATCTGTCTCCTCATTCCCACCACCTCTCATCTGGTGCAGGGACCACATCCCCATGGGGGGCCCTGTATGTGACTCTCAGGGTGGGAGGATCAGAGGGTTGGTCCCCTCTGCAGGCCCTGGGCACTCAGCAGAGCGCCCTTGCTCCCCAGGAAAAGGCAGCACCTCTAGTTTCTTCTCCTCAGGCTCCAAGTAGAGGAAGGAAACATCCACGGTGTCCCCCTGGGGATTCGTGGTTAGATCCAGCTGCACGGGGAAGGCTTCTACAGGACTCTTGGTGCCTTTTACGTCCTTGGTGTCTCTGGGCTTCTCATCATTCAGGTCAGGGAGGTGCTGGACAGATCCTCTTGGCGCAGTTACAGAGGGGGAGCTGGAGGGGTCTGTGTTTTTCTGATGAAGTTTCTTGGACTCCTGGCTAACAGCAGGGTTCTCACCTCCCGAGCCCCGTGCCTGAAATAACAATGCTTTTAAATGCAGAATTCTACAGAAATGCTCTGCCACATTCAGCACCAGGCAAAGCAATTTTTGCGACTGTGCACTTGTATCATGGTCTTGAATAGCCAAGACTCAAATTCCTTCTTGCCTGCCTCAAGTCTTCTGACTGCTGGGATGACAGACTTCTAAATGCTAACAGAACCCAGCTACAGCAGTGGTTCTCAACATTCCTAATGCTGCAACCCCTGAATACAGTTCTGCAGGTTGTGGTGACTCCCAACCATAAAATGACTTTTATTGCTACTTCATAACTGTAATTTTGTTACTGTTATGAATAATGCAAGTACCCGTGTTTGTCAATGGTTTTAGACCACCATTGTGAAAGGGTCATTCAACTCCCCCAAAGGGGTCTTGACCCACAGATTGAGAATTGCTGAGCTACAGGGCTGGGTCTCCTGCTGCAAAGTTTCAAAACAAAGCAAGGAGGGGCCAAGTGGAACCAAGGCCTGCAGAAATGGGTCAGCAGGCCTTGCCTTTTAGAGCAGTGGTTCAGAGGGCCTTAAAGATTTATTTAGTCCCAAGCAAGTTGCCTTTGCTCCCAGGAGTGGCTGCAGGTGGCCTCTTTTCTTGTTTGTTTGTGCCAGGCCTGATACAGTGCCCTCCATCCAAGTCCTCTCATCGATCCCTCTTAGGGGTCAGAACAGGCAAGCAATGAGGGTAGCAAGACCTAGACAGGTAGGTAGGTGCCAGTTTATAGGGGCAGAGCATGGATGAAACCCAGGCAGCCTGTCTGACTGGATCGGGCTACCCCTAATAAATACTTAGTATTGTGGAGAGGGATTGGACATTTTTTGTGGAAGTGAGTCTCCCTGAGATGAGAGAGGTCTCCCTGATACTGAATTTAGCACCTTGAAGACTGAAGCTCTGTAAGTTTGCAATTCCCTGATCCCGAGTGTTCTCCCTTATCCCACAGGACCACACGGTGACTAAGACAGCAGGATAACTTTCTCTCCTTTCCAGATGGGCTCAGATAGCCAGAGTAACGTGACCCTGGATCTTGGGAAAACAGAAAGGGGGTGGGGCACAGGCGCCTAGAGATGGATCATCTGATTTCTTTGAAAAACACATGGGGTTAGAATAATAGGGCTCAGTGAGGGAAAGGCATGCTCCTGCACATTCAGCGGCCCACGTTTGGGTCCCCAGAACCCACATAAAGGTGAACAAGAGAATAAACTGCACCAAGTTGTCCCCTGACTCTACATATGTGCCGTGGTACATGTGTTCATGCACTTATATTGTGCAACCACACAATAACAATAAGATTTAAAAAAGAGATAAATACCTTAGATTCGAAAAACTCACAATTCACAGAGACAATCTTTCCTTCGGGAGCTTTGATCAGAGAACCGTGGCAAAGACCGACGGGCTAAAAGAAAGAAATACGTCACGTGAGTATTAAAGTTACCGGTGAGCAGCGCTCTCGCTTTCTGCTTGTGTAGACACACAGCTGCTCCATGCTTTCTACTCCTGCCTATAGAGAGAGCATGCTCCAAGTGAGTTTCCTCTGAATTCTCGAAAAACAACCAACTCCAGCTTGCTTCTGGCAACGGGAACAATTTTAGGAAGTCCATTCTGTGTCTACACACTGCCCACTGCCTGGCCCTGGGTCTGCCCTTATACAGTGTTCACTGCCTGGCCCTGGGTCTGCCCTTACACAGCCTGGCCCTGAGTCTGCCCTTAGACAGCCTGGCCCTGGGTCTGCCCTTACAGAGCCTGGCCCTGAGTCTGCCCTTAGACAGCCTGGCCCTGGGTCTGCCCTTACACAGCCTGGCCCTGAGTCTGCCCTTAGACAGCCTGGCCCTGAGTCTGCCCTTAGACAGCCTGGCCCTGGGTCTGCCCTTACACAGCCTGGCCCTGGGTCTGCCCTTACACACTGCCCACTGCCTGGCCCTGGGTCTGCCCTTATACAGTGTTTACTGCCTGGCCCTGGGTCTGCCCTTACACAGCCTGGCCCTGAGTCTGCCCTTACACAGCCTGGCCCTGGGTCTGCCCTTATACAGTGTTTACTGCCTGGCCCTGGGTCTGCCCTTACACAGCCTGGCCCTGAGTCTGCCCTTACACAGCCTGGCCCTGGGTCTGCCCTTACAGAGCCTGGCCCTGGGTCTGCCCTTACACACTGCCCACTGCCTGACCCTGGGTCTGCCCTTGTTTCAGTTAGGAAGGTTGGTTTCTTCTGTACAGCAGCCCTTGTTGTTTTCTGAATGAAGTTTCGTTGTCTTCTGAGGCAAAACCACTCTCAGCTCCTTACCTTTCTGTCTATTTAAAAGTAAAATTACTTTTCCAAAATTGTTACTGGAATGAATTATTATTTAGAACTACATAAATAAAATGAAACATGACCTGTAACTCCATGAATGGTTCTCATTACCTACAATCCTTTGATCCTTTTCTTCCAATTCTTTCCCTGTGCATATGGATTTTCTTTTAAAGCACTAAGATCATATTGAATATGATATTTAGAACTATTTTACCACTAAACAATATATAGTAAAAATATTATATGGCATTGGATAGTCTTCTATTTTTCTTTGTTGTTATTTGTTTCGACGATTATCTTTATAATGGCTAGGGCTAGCTAGTATTTCTTTCTATTTAATACAGTGTCTTGTCAAACAACTAGATTGAATCTATTTTTTAACAAATATTGAAACTATCTTTTCATATATCTCTAGTCTCTTCCTTAAAGTAAATCCTTCTGTGGTGGTGTGAATGAAAATGTCTCTTGTGGGCTCATATTTGAATGCTTGGTCCCCAGTTGGTGGAACTGTTTGAGAAGGATTAGAAGGTGTGGCTTTGTTGGAGGAGGTGTGTCACCATTTCCACTTCTCTCTGCCTCCTACCTGTGGATCAAGATGTAAGCTCTCAGCTACTGCGCCAGCAAAATGCTTACCTCCTCGTTACCCTGTTCCCCGCCATGACAGCCATGGATGTTAATCCTCTGAAATTGTAAACCCCAAATAAATTCTACCTTCTATACATTTCCTCAGTTATGGTGTCTTATTACAGCAATTGCAACGTAACCAAGACACCCTCGAAGAATTATTCTAAGGTCACAGTGTGGGAACATTTTCAAGGAAAAGTGAACTCTTGCAATAAAATGGTGCCTCAAATTCCAAAGAAGAACTCTTACGCATATTCACATAAAATTTACCAAAATACATCTGAGCAGGTTGTCCGAACATACTCTATATCCTTCTCTGGGTCACATGAAGGAAAGATCAAAAATTCGTCAAGGTGAAAAATCATTAATGCAGCACTGTACCCCAGCTTTCCTTTCTGCTCTTCATCCCCACGGCTCAGAGAACATTCTAGAGAAACTGCAGATGCTTGTGGCAAGAACAGCTGGTTACTCCACTGCACCGCAGTGGAGGGGACCGCAGTGCCTGCACTTTGGTGTCAACCCACGCTGGCTAGTCTGATGGAGTTAATCGTTTCAGGTTCGTTTTAAAACAAATCTCTCTACCCACACCCCTCTTTTCAGGCTTCATGTTTCCCTTTGTATGCACTCTCTAAATGAACAAAGCTATTGAGACAGAAGTCAGATTCACAGTTTCCAGGGCCTTCCAAGGGCAGCAATGGGGACTGACTTAAAGGAGATGGGGTTTCTTCTGAGAGCTAATAAAATTATTTAAAAATTATGAAGGGGCTATGGTGGCACAGGTCTGTGAATATACTACAAAATGGAATTATCTACCTTACAAGGGTAAATCTACGGTGCATGAACCTCATCTTAATAGAGAACTCAAGAGAGCTTTACCCAGTTGTGCTCCAAGACACCACACTGATTTACATTTCCAGTATATTTCTGATAGTTTTGGGGTGCCTCCTCACTTAGTCTTTCCTTTGTGAAGAGTGGTCCAAAGAACGGAACATGGAACACCATGCCGTATTTCATGTCCTCTTGTGACTTCCTTCTTTCTTTCCTTCCTTCCTTCCTTCCTTCCTTCCTTCCTCCCTCCCTCCCTCCCTCCCTCTCTCCCTCCCTCCCTCCCTCCCTTCCTTTCTTCCTTCCTTCCTTTCTTCCCCTTTTCTTTCCTTCCTTCCTCCCTCCTTCCTTCCCTCCCTTCCTTCTTTCCTTCCTCCTTCCTTTCTTTCTTTTGCAATTGTATTACACTGATGATGAAAATCACTCTTAGAATCAAATAAATCCCATCAGCCCAGTTTCTAATGACCTGAGGGTTGGGGAAGCACCCCATGCCCTGTGACGCCTCCAGGGTAATCTGTGACCGATCTGTGAGCACAAACAGATTATACAGACCACCGAGAGCACAGTTGGGAGCACTTACCTCAGAGTCAGAGGGCTGGAGCGAACAACTGGCCTGGGATTCAGTACATGGTGACTCTTTGATCAAATAATCCACAAAGTAAGAAGGGCCGACCACCCACTGCCATGAAAGAAGAGTTAAGACATTACAAACCTTACCCCAGAAAAATAACGAATGTTTGGCAAATGTTCTTCTATAGAACACACAAACCAAGGCACTGTAATACATAAACCCACTGCTCCTAAAAGTCCCCACGGACACCAAACCATATCAGCAATTCTGTGATTTAGAGAACATACGTCAGTGCCTGTTATGGATGTAGAAGGTGTCCTAAACATTTTCTCCAGTTAGCTTATTTTCTTTTTGTCTTACATTTATATATTTATTTATATAAGAGAAATAACACAATTGAAATATAAATGAGCCTCCTAGTCCATAACTCATAAAAGTTGTCTTGCTAAAAATGGTCCATAATCAGTCAGAACTCAGTGCACTCATATCCTCCCCCCCCTTCATGAGACCATGAATCTGTTCTTCTTGCTTTGTTGGAAAAATAGAACCAAGTCACCTGATACTCGTAGAACTTCTGAGGAGAAACAGAAGCTGTGCCATGAATGGTGCACAGCAGATCTATTAGATGTGGGGCTGGAGAGAGAGGATGTCAGGGTCTAAGCAGACAGGAGGCCTACACGGTCTCCTCTTGACCTAAGACCTGCAGCTACAGTCCGTGTAGCTGATCTGGGCATTTGAGTTTTACCTGGCTAGTAACCCTGGTGACTTTGACGACTGAGTACTGTTTTGAGGGGTTCTCACTGTTGAATTTTGCAAGTGACTCTGTGGCAGCTTCCATAACGTCGGAGTTCGACAAGCCAATGGGGCCCGGGCAGTCAGGACACATGGTATTAATCTCACTTCGAGAAACTATTGATGAGAACAGTTTTTTAAACAGTATTAATTTTCAGTCCTAATAAGAGTCATAACCACACAACTCTGCCATAAGCAAAGACTGAACTAAAGCGATAATACCCAAAGACTGAACTAAAGCGATAATACCCAGGGTTGTTGGCAAGGCTGCAGAGAGAAAGACATTTTTCTGAGAAAGCGTTTAGTTGGCAGTATGATTGTTAGTGGTCGTAGTACTTTTTCTTTTTCTCTGCCTACCTGCCTGTCTACCTGCCTCCCTCCCTTCCTCTTTCCTTTCCTCTCTCCCACTTCCCTTCCGCTCTTCCTTTTTGAAACAAGGTCTCCTGTATCCCAGGTTGTCCTGTGTAATCAAAGGGGCCCTTTACCTCCTGATCTTCTTGCCGGGGGCAAGGCTTGCAGACATGGGCCCTCCTGCTTGACTTCTATGGTGCTAGGATCAAAGCAGGGCTTCATGCAAGCTCAACCAACCCTCTACCACCTGAGCTAATGCCTGGGCTCTGCACATTATTACTTTTGTAATCAAAAATACATCCAAGTGAGATACTCTTCAGCTCTAATGGACTCGTTCGTTATTGGGATTTTGTTCAGAAGCACACAGGACTTGCCCAAACAACAGTCTGTGGGCTGCATAGAGTCAGAGAGAGCAATGGATGTGGCCCAACACAAAATTTTAAATATACTTAAAACATCATGAAATTTTTTTTTGCAACTCAGTTACACAGTGCTTAGGTTCTTTGTGCATGACAACATTGTATTTCAGTGCCAAAACAGTGAACACTTCAGTTTCCTCCCTAATTCAATGCCCTTCCTGAGGGCTGCTCCTGTAGACAGGGGCTTTTGAAAGGTTGGTGTTTCATTATTGCCATGACTTATTTCTCTGTGGTCCATAACACCAAGAATAAAATCTAACACATCAGTAGATGATGTCATGATGGCGGGAACATACCACCTTTGGTTAGAAAACGCAAGTGAGTCAGAAAATTAACACCACCAGGAGGCTACAGAAAATGGCGACACCATCGGCACAGTTACAGGCTCTTTGGGAGGCGCTGGAGATGGCAGATGGGCGCTCATCAAGCCAGAGCATTCGCCTTGAAGTATTTTCAGAGGAACTCCACTGTCTTAATTAACAGACATTTGGGGATGGAGGAAGACATTGGGAGAGCCGGGTCCACAGCTTGCCACTGGTGCCTCATCCCCTTTGAGTTACTCCAGACTGGTCCTGCGTTCACACTATAAGCTGAGGCTTGTGCAGTGTTTGCTCTGGTGCTTCCTCACTCCAAGGAAGCAGCAGCAGCATTTGGTCATCTGGAGCTTGTTAGAAAGTCAGGCTCTCGGGCCCT